>NC_089843.1:102377289-104824789 GCF_035609145.1 Eleutherodactylus coqui
GCGCACCGTGTTGTGCATTGTGCACACATTTGGGCACCCCCATAAGCTCCTATGAGGACCATGGGTGCGCCAATGCGCAGAAAAATAGAGCATGTTCTGTGCGTGTGCATGAAATGTGTGCAACAAAATTTGTTAATGCGAACGAGCCCATTGATATCAATGGGTTCTATTCTCTGCACATGTTTGCTTATTTGTGCACTCCCAATAGATTTCTATAAGAATCTTCGGTGCGCACAAAAGTAGATCATACTGCATATTTTTCGAGCGTGCAAAAAAAAGAAATGAGAATGAACTGATTGCAATTAATTAGTTCTGTTCTCTGCATATTGCACACATGAATTTTGTGCACATTTGCGAAGTCACCCTTATGCCCCTTTTCAGGCACATATTGCATAGGGCCATCTGCATACGGCTTCACTTTTGTTGGATTCTACACAGTTGTGATGTCTTTGCTGCCCAGATGTTGTTGGAGGTCAGCAGTAAAATACGAAATGCCTGATTCATTTTATGCTGTATCCATGCTGATTTTATTTATTTTTTTAAGTTACAAGATGCTCTCGGTCTGCTGGTGTTTTTTTTGAGCATTTTCCCCATGGCTTCTGTATGGGAAAAAAACATATATGAGTAAAAATGCCACAAAAAACCTGTAAAAAACTCAAAAACAATGCATGAGGTTTTTGTGGGTTTTTTTCACCAAAAGGTATGCCAAACAGAAGATTTAGGGAAAAATACTGAGCCCATTATTTCCTGTGCTGGGCTTAGTAAGATTTTCTTCAGCACACAGTACATTGAATACACGAAGAGGTGCAGGGCTCGTCATGCATTCAGCACGTCCCCAGCACCTCCATGCACCTTTTCAGAAATGTATGTCAAGTCTAACCTGGTGTACATTTCTGGTATAATATATACGCCAGTTTCTATAGAAAACTATAGCTCTATCTGTATGTCCTCGGTGGACACGCCCGCTCCCAACAAGCCCCACCTCCTTTTCTGAAGAGCTGGTAAGGGCCAGCAGCAAAAGGAAAAAAGTCAAAAATTGTTGTGCTTACATCTGCTTGTGCATAAATTGTTGACTTTTTACACCAGAAACTGGTGCAAAATAGTTTATAAATGAGCCCTGCTGCATGCTCTATTTTTCTGCACATTTGCTCATTAGAGGTCCTCATGGAAGTCAATGGGAGTTGTGCAAGAGCACACGCAATACCCAAGGAGAGGAGTGATACCTTACATGATTCTGCTGGTAAAAGAACACATCTGGAACTCAGTGGACTAAATTAGCCATTTTAAGCGCAGCGTCTTGTTTGCCACATGCAAATGAACATGCCTGCAGGCGAAAAAAGTATATTAAAATACACCAATGTTCACTAAAAAGCCTCATTCAGTGCGCAAAAACTAAGGGAGTCCTTAAACCAGTTTCAGCGCAGTGTATTGTGGTCACATTTATATCTCTGTACTATAGATAAGTGTCCCGGCCTGAGCATCACAGATCTCTATGTTCATCGATGCCTGTGATATTCCCAATTCAGATCAGTAGACCCGCACCTACCTGGGACCTTATCCCTATTTATGCACCCATAATATACCCCTGGGCTTTGGGGCAAATTGACTTAAACCAGCATATCATATGCCAACCTACTTAAAGAATTCCCTAGCATGGAGTGCTACAAATATATTAAGATGTGCACTCTGCCACTTCCTAGCATGTATTATAGCTTATATCATGGGCTGTGAACAGACATGCACCCTACTGCTAAGAACAACTCCCTTTTATTTTTAAAGTGGCATGGCTGGTATAGCAATTTAAAAAGTTGCCAATTTTTGTGCAATATAGCCAAGTGCCAAAATGTGTGACTTTGTAACAGCAGAAATCTGGTGCTAATGCAACCTTAAATCCCCTCTAAATGCAATGCAGTCGATGTACGCCAGAACTCGGCTCCATCTGAATAAGCAAATCTATTCCAACATTTCACTTTACCTTCCATTCAAACTCTATCCAATGAGAGAATATAACTCGACACGCTGAGTATCCCCAATGTGAGTCGGAAAAATGCAAGTTCCACTCTAGGAATCTGATTTCAAACAATAAGACCCCTTACTGTCAAGATCTAAACCTCCTAGTGGAGAAGTATGTATTAGTAAACATAATAGCATCTGCGTAATCGCATATCACTTGTATTCATGATGACAGATAAAAAATACATAACAATAATACCTGTTTAATGACCAAAATGATTGCTCCTTGACAAGCTTCTGCTATGTAGGAAACTGATTTACAACTCTCTGATCTGTGAAAGCTGTCACAAGTAGAGCACATTAAAAGAGGCTGGTGAGACGTGCTGCTTGCAATTGGAAGAAATGTGTTTGGGTCTATCGGAAATTTAGATTAAAGGACTGAATAGGTTAAATAATTAGCATTCATTTGCATTGTTGTCATCTAAATGAGCCAAGTAGCTGCTTACAAGATTGGGCACCCTGGAACTGCAGGACAAGTGAAAACTGCTGGGTGTTCCAGGGTATAAGTAATGAAGTTTGCATGGGGGGGCAGGGGGGTCTTAAATATTTAATGTGAAGCTTCTTTGTACAGTATATGGGAGATATAATCAGTTAATGTAAAAGCTTGCCTGTATATAATATATCCTCATTACCTTTGTTGGTGAAGAACATAAAAAAGTCTCACATGGCTATCTGCAGGCTAGCTGCTGTTTATGGATCTTATTATTGGTGTATTATTGTACAGTATGTGTGAATTAGCATGACCCATTTTTTTCCGCATCCATTCACAGCAGAACAAAGATACCGTACTGATAAATGCATTTAACAGCAAACAATTTCCAGAATACGTTATGGCGAGTTGGATTAGAGGGCAATAAGGAGGCTTACAATATATAATGTTCGCTCTTTATCAATGACACACTTTGTGCACAGCAGGTCATACAATTGCTACAGACCAGTGCTTCGAGAAAGTAGGACGGGGCTTATACTAGGATTCGGCACTGGGGAGTGTTCCACAGATCCTTCTGTACTCACCATTTTACGAATGCTGCTTACTTCATATATTCCCTTTGTATATTTACCCCTGTTATATAGCTAATACTAGTTGGAATACTGGCTTAGAGAAATTGCATGTCTTCATTAAGGATTGTAAATCTAAAGTTGGCCATTCACCTTCAATAGATGTCAGCCGAATGCTCGTTCAGTCGGCAGCTATTTTTTCCCAACTGCGCCATGTATATGAACGCTCAGTTCGGTTAAGTGGCAGCTTATCTCCAGGAAGAAGAAAAGGATCGGGCATTGAAATTCAATGATCCTTCTTTTCTTCAACACCATCTGTCATGGGAAAGCGGGTCTTCCAAAATTGTCAGTTTTGGATTTGTTGTCCAATGTGTATTGGAGGCTGGAAGGGGTTATCTGGGCGTTTACTATTGATGTCCTCTCCTTAGGATAGGTCATCAATAGTTGATCAGCAGGGGTTTGCTGCCCGGGATCCCTGCTGATCATCTGATCTTCAGGCCTGCAGTCAAGTTGGATGTCCATATTGAGTCAGAGCTGAAAATGTAGTAAAAGGCTTCACTAACATTGATTTCAATGAGAGTGATGCCTTCTATTACACTTCCAGCTCCGACCTTAATGTATATGTCAGGCTTGGCTGTGCTGACAGTGGGCCGGAAGATCCGATGATTTGCAGAAATCCCTAGCTGCAGACCCCCACCGATCAACTATTGATGACCTATCCTGAGGGTAGGTCATCAATAGGAAATGCCTGGAATCCTCCTTTAAGACTTTAGGCACCCTGTGATATTACAGGATTATATTATATGGATCCATAGTAAAGCACCAACAGACTGCTATAGACCATGTTGCCCCTTGATGTGAATCCAATTTTATACATAACAGCACATCGTTTTTTTTTCTTGTGGATGCATGTGAAATTTGTGCCATTTGATTGTTTCCAGGGTGGAATACGTTGCCTTACCAAGGAATTATACGGCGGCACATGGAGTACCTATGAGTCTTCAATTGTACAGACTCTCTCTTCCACTCTACAATGTCCAAGCATGCAGCAAATAGCATGCACATCTACCCTTAAATAGAAGAATTCACCTATTTCTTTAATTCCCAAGTAGTCATTTTATTTTGCTGAAGTCCTATGCATTATTATTATTCTCATCACAAAAATGTTACTTATGAAAAATGGATATACTATTTCCATAATACAATACTGTAAAACTAAGTGCAGGGAGACATATTTGTTTCTTAACAGATGACAGATCAACCCTAACCAATTACCTGTTTGTTTTTCTATCTACTGAAGTTAATTCATTTAATCTTTCAAATATTTGTCATTAACCAAAATGTAGATGAATGCACTGTAGTGTCCCCTATGGTCACGGGGCAGCAGTATGTAATGATAAATCTTGATTATATCTCAACCCAGTATAAATCTTGTCATAATAAATATTCCTATCCAATAATTCTCTTTCCAGTTCACTGAATATGCCCAAAATAATGGAAGTTATCCAAGTTGAAATCTAGCTATCCATAGTGTAGCAGAACTATTATTCTATTAATCAGTGCAGTCTCCATCCAACCTAGACGGAGTTACTGTGTAAAGGAAAACAGAAGGGCGCTTATGTCAGGGTTTCCAATCACACATTTCGATCTAATTGATTCCATAAGAGAGAAACACTTCTTCCCATTACACATTCCAAAAATGACATGAGAAATAGTGTAGTAGCCAAAACCACCAATGATGAAAATATGTCAGTGTCGTTACCGCATGGAGATACTTCTGAGAGAGTGGGAAACTTTTCACACAGCTAAATGATCAAGAAACAGACTGATGGCACAGAATACATAATCACTTATACTCCATGTATTTCATCAACCAGTGTGTGCCATCTGTATAGTCAGAAGAGAAGGCAGAGAAGATCACTTACAAATGGGCAGAAATGTGCTTTGTGTGGCCTGTGCATTTCCTTTGTAAATGGGCCTGGTATATATACAATCTGTTCATTATGTTAGTGGTTATAAAAAGGAGGTGGGATTGGAATAGGGGGCAGAAGTCATCCTCTGCTAATGGGAACAGCACTTTGCTTCAATCAAAAAGTAGTAAGGACAATTATAAGTTCCCCTAAGTTGGCAGTAATGTAATTGAAAAAGGTCTTTTAAGTCAATTCAGAGTTGGTCAACAGATAACTATCCGCAGGAACTTAAATGAAGTCGTGGTCTTTACCAATCGTTAACAGCAGCCCCAATGAAGTCACTTCTGAGGACTGGAAACCTGGCTGAATGCTATAGTAGCAGATCAGGGGTGTATTGATATCTTCTGGACATTTCTTTCTGGTTCTCAAAACTTCATGGATTTGGGGCCTCCTGGTCTGAGAAGTGGGAATGTACAGTGTTGAAGGGTATTCGAATCTGAAGCTTTTATGGCAAATCTGTAAAGAGGTCTCCTTAAGGATGTACTGGGATTCACAATGGAGCATCAAGATGGTCACTCCAAACGGAACTGAGCATGCTCCCTGGGAACATTCTAGCAAGATGATGTCAGCACTATAAAAGGACTGCTGCATCACAGGAAAGTGCAGGAACTGTGTAAGTGAGCTGGGGTGCCAAAGGCAGCTTCTGAAAGGGTTGAAAGGGTATAACACTCTGCAGGGGAGCTACTGTTGTCATAGTGGAAAAGGTAGTGGGAGCCCAAAACCTTTGGATGAGAGAGGGGCTGTTTAGAGAAAGCAGAGAGCACCGTGCAGAGGAAATTGAGACTGTGTGCTTCCAGCAAAAGAAAGTGTTGGATTGCACTGTAGAGTCATGGATCAAGACCAAAGAGGACATCAAGGAGTGTGTTGACAAGTTGTAAGTGAGGCCAGCCTTAGTAAACCTGCTAAGTGTGCACACCACTCGGGATGATATAATAGCAGGCCTGCTATATGAAGAGAAAATAATATGGACACTGACATTCTACAAATTCTAGATGGTCAGATCTGGGTTAGGCAGGAACCAGCTTTTCTAAAAGACCGAGTGGGGCAATGATCACAAAAAGGGAATTGTTAACCTTTTCATGGGCGAACTTGAATTACATTATGAGATTTATATTTCTTGTCTACAGAACTGATCTGGTTACGGTTACAGTATTACTGATATTACAGTATTGCTGGTGCTGTTATTATTTTGTGCTAAATACAAAGCATTATTGTCTATTATTGCACATAGAGTATTAATCCTTGGATATAGTTAACCATACAGGTGAATCTATAGTAAAGGTTAACCTGCTTGCTCGCTGTTCTAACATGACTTATTTCCATTGCTTTGTTAGCAGATAAATATTGTCTTGTTTAGTAACTCCTTACGCTACATAGTATCCTAATTCTGCATCATTACACCACCTACCCCTCACATTTCCACATGTACCACTCTTATAGATCCGGGGGTCACCTCTGGGAACCACATTTATCTTTAGTTCTGGCTCCCATGGCCTCTGGCCGGGCTGACTGCGGTGGTTGGAGGTGGTTGGAAATTAACGAAACAGCCTATGCTGTGCTATGTTTATTTCATAACTCCCATAGAAGTTGAGTGGTATAAAAACAACATAAAAAAGGGAGCTATGCTCTCTCCATAACTCAGGAGTGAGAATTAGAGATAGGTGCTGCTCTATGGTGTGGATATGCCATAAAATCTGAAAGGGAATACCTGTGTTAGCTTCATTCAAGGTAATAGTGGCCCATTAGCGTACGTCTGATGGCCTATGGGCTAGCTTTGATAAAATAATAAGGAAAAGGGCCTCTACAGGAAAACTGTATTTTGAGAAGTCATATCCTGGGGTCTATTATGAGTTGATTCAGAAGAAATCTATTAATCGTTAATGACAGTATATCCTGTGTGAGCAATGCTAACAATATAGGCTATAGTAAAATTAACACAGTTGGCCAATGATTTTGCTGTAAAAACATAACCAAAGCCATACACGCCACGCAATCCGCTGATGCCATTCTGACATTGCCTGCTCACCCGCCGCTCTTTACTTCTTGCTGCAGCAATGGCAGCCCAACCCTGGAGCATGTGACTGGTGCAGCCAATTAACAGGTGAAGCAGTGACCTGCTGCAACCGGTAACTGCCTGCAACGGTCACATGTCCCGGTGTTGGGATGTCATAGCAGCGGGGACCAGGCATTGTCAGAATATCAGCGGCAGGGGATCCAGTAAGGTGAGTTTTTTTATGCTTTCACAGCCTATTGAGCAGTTTCCAAAATATATTTTCACTGGATAACTCCTTTAAAAGTGGATTTGCACACGTTCTGTATATCCTACTCCTTGGTGAGTCCAAGAAACCCCAGAACAATACTTTCTTTATTACCACTTCTAACTGAAATCACATGGGAGATCTACAAGCTTTTCATACATTTGGAATCTGTGATATTGTACATTAACCCTTTCCAATCCACTGTCTGACGTCTAAAGGCATTCCAATTGAAGGATGTACAGCTCCGATGTCGGAAGACGTCCATCAGGGTATTTTTACTGTATATTACTGGCCTCTATGTTGTCGGGGGCCTCTCCAACATGTCCAATACTGCAGTACTGGCTCTAGCCAGCAGATGGTGCCATTGTATAATGGCAGAAAGAGAAAACCCCCTAGGAAACCTTGAATCCAAAATTGGATTGCAAAGGGTTAAATGGTATGGAGACCATTCACATATATTTTATATCTAAAGGTATAAAAGTCATCAAATGGGTACCAGATGCAACCAGCACAATCACCAACCATGTTTTTTCGGTATCCCCGTAGCCACAGATGCTTATTGAGCTCAGCCTCTGCTTGCTCACATTAGCGATGGCTGGTAGTTATTTTAATGTATCACTTTTGAGGAATGTTTTCTTGTATAATGATTGTTGTTTCTGTATTTGTAGCATAAAATGTTTGTCGATCTTTCACCCAAATGCATTCAAATTACATGCAGAAATGTAATCTTTTTTGTCTATCTGGGCACATTAATATCAGGGGAAGGACGCTGCTTTGAAAGTAGTGTACATTAAATTAAGAGGTTTTCAAACAACATGACTCACAACCCGGTTTCTGAAGGCACAGAGTGACGGTAAACATCTTTATATAGAACAGATGTAAAACTTCTTGTTATCTGGAATGCCATTTAGGAATAATGAAATGTATGTGAAATTGATAACCTTGTCTTCTATGGTGAAAGAGAACATGCACATTTGTCTTGATGCCTGCAGATCGACAGAAGTTGTGCAACATAACACAACTCTTGGGGAGAAATAATAGGGTCCCTGGGCTGGGTAGAAATTAGTTTTCTGATTGATTAATGTCATGGCTCTTCTTTGCAGATTTTCCACAAAACATTTATTCCAGCAGTGCAACCCCAGAGCCTCCAAACAATAAACCCACTGAGCCTAGTTGCAGCCATGTCTTTGCTCCTCAGTCAGTCTACAGTAAAAGATGAGCAGAATGCTTGCTAGCAATAGTCAGGCCAAGGGGAGCTATCTGTTAAACGTCAGTCTGAAGACCGAAAGAGATTCATTTGCTGCTCACAAAACTGGCTACTATTTATTTCGAGTGGCCTTTGTGAGTGGCTGTCCTGTGCAGTCAGATCTGGAGTACATTAGGTCCTGGACATATGTGGTGCACTGATACACCAGTTCGGCAGAGGCAACACAAGTTGTATCAAGGCAAAGGAAAGGCATACAATGAGAGAAAAAAGGCTTTCATTTTCTCGCCCTATCTGAACAAGCATTTCATTTCTATAGATATTGACCAATGCAGATCTATACCCTTCTAATAAACCAATGGATGCATGATATGTCTAGTGGCAATGTACTTTACCTCTAAACTAAGCACAGGAATCATAGACAAGGTTACCTTATGCTACAGAGGTAAGTGATCAATAGAAATACTGTAAGTGCTGTCTAATGTATCAGCCTTGTTATTAGGAGACTGCATTAATAAAAGGAATGGCAAGTGAAAAGATGATTGGAAGAATAGAAAGAAAGAAAGAAAGAAAGAAAGAAAGGTAGATAGATAGATACCGTAGATATGAGATAGATATGAGACAGATAGATAGATAGATAGATAGATAGATAGATATGAGACAGATAGATAGATAAATAGATAGATGATGGATAGATAGATATGAGATAGATAGATATATATGAGATAGATAGATAGATAGATAAATAAATAGATAGATGATGGATAGATAGATATGAGATAGATAGATAGATATGAGTTAGATGATAGATAGATAGATAGATAGATAGATAGATAGATGATGGATATATAGATATGAGATAGATAGATATGAGATACATAGATAGATAGGAGATGGATAGATAGATATGAGATAGATGATAGATAGATATGATATAGATGGATAGATAGATATGAGATGGATAGATATGAGATAGATAGATAGGAGATGGATAGATAGATATGAGATAGATAGATATGATATGAGAGAAATAGATAGATAGATATGAGATACATAGATAGATAGATATGAGATAGATAGATATGGATCGATAGATAGATAGTTAGATGATGGATAGATAGATATGAGATAGATAGATAGATAGATAGAGATAGATAGATAGATATGAGATAGATAGTTAGGAGATGGATAGATAGATATGAGATAGATATGATATGAGAGAAATAGATAGATAGATATGAGATAGATAGATAGATGGATAGATAGATAGATAGATAGATAGATAGATAGATAGATAGATAGATAGATATGAGATAGATAGATATGAGATGGATAGATAGATAGGAGATAGATAGATATGATATGAGAGAAATAGATAGATAGATAGATAGATATGAGATACATAGATAGATAGATATGAGATAGATAGATAGATATGATATGAGAGAAATAGATAGATAGATAGATATGAGATAGCTAGATATGAGATAGATAGATAGATATGAGATCGATCGATCGATAGATGGATATGAGATAGATAGATATGAGATAGATAGCTAAATATGAGCTAGATATGGGAAAGATAGATAGATAATAGATAGATAGATAGATTATAGATAGATAGATAGATAGATAGATATGAGATAGGTGTCATTGACAGATTGATTGAATGTCAGAAAGCAATGAGTTGCTATGTTTTGTGGGGCTCCTTCCTTCTAGCATGTAGTAGAGTTCACAGGACATGGACCCCCATTGATTACATCTTATGCACTTCTCAAGTGAAAAAGATGTGTAAAGGTGATCATTCCTTAAAGGGAATGTCAAAAACGGCAAAGGGGTAAATTGCTAAATTGCATAAAATAATAAAAAACACTATACTTACTTGTTAAATCTCCCGACTTTCCGCTCCGATGCTTTGTTGCTTCCTGTCTTAGTTTGCAGTGTTACAATAACAAGGACAACAATTCTGCACCTCCCAATATACAGGGGTATATGGCTGCAACATAGATGCAGAAACCCTTCTATTGGGCTATATAAATGGTATCCTAACCTCCCAGGTTTTATTTATAGACTTAGTCCCAAGAGAGGAGCATTCTGAGAGGTAGGCACCCATCTTTACCAGGTTAAGATTAAACCACTTAGTATTAGCGTTAGGACCCATCTGAAAGCTTGGTCACCTGGACGTTGGTAGATGGGCCAATATGATTTGATCAAATGATATACCAAGAACCTTGCATTATTTAATGTGGTTAGTGTGTAGACTGTAATTTGGTATATTTCTGATAACAAATGTATTTTGAGTGCTGTTGCCACTTTTTTGGGTTCTGCTTCTGTGTTGCAGCCATGGTTTAATGTGCAACTGTAGATTAAAATTGGGAAGTACTGATTTGTTTCTTATTATACAACTAGTATGTAGTGGTGGTTGTGGCTCCCTCCACTTGGTCGTGCACACCCGCCCATTTACCTTCTGCCCCTCCTATTGAACCCTATAAGTGCTATCCTTCCTTTTGCCACTTTTTGGTTTGCAGTGTTGACAGCATGTCCACGACATGTGACTATTGCACATTGGCAGTCTGCAATGGTCTGTGCTGTCCATGTAATGTCATTGCCACATCACCCCTTAAAGACAGCCAGTATTTGTCAATGGACTGCAAATAAAAGTATTCTGCATATAAGGAAGGTTCTACCTTCCATATAGCTTGCCTGTTGAAGGTTCTCTCTGTAATGCTGCTGCTGTAGTTAGTAGGATCATCTACATTTGTGAATCGCTATTTATGTAATTCCCTAACATATTAAATGTAACTCAAAAAGTGGAAATTCCTTTTAAGCCTACGACATTGTCCTCCACGCTGTGCCGCCATTACAGGTGTATGAGTTAAATGACAGGTGCCCAATTCTGTACTTGTACATATAGATTGCAGAATAGGCGATTTTAGATGTTTCTTGCTCAGTGACTGATTTAAGAAAAAGCCTAAAGATAGATTCACGTAAACTGCAGCTCACACACTTTCCCAGCATTTGGTCATCCAGGAGTGTGACAAGCATACGGGCAAATTGGAATATGTATTTCCATGAATGTCCTTCATGTTTGACACAAATATAAACATTTCAAAAGCTCCTGCAAGCCCACGTAAACTCATCTGTCGAAAGAGCGCATTTCCGAAAACTTAGGTGCATTTATTACTGTTGACACAGAGGACAAATGACAAAACGGTGCGTCTAGAAAGTGCTGCATGATATACAGCCTGCTTACTGTGTACTAACCCCTGGAGTATGCAAGACGGGCTAAGAAATGAACCCACCACCTTGCATATTGAGTGCCTTAAGTAGATCTCCACACCTCCTCCATATGGTTTCTCATCTCTGCTTTACAGCACAATGCTTTCTTGTAGTTTTTAAAACAGTGTGATAATTAGCTGTCCTGCCCTGGGCTATGTGCTCAAGTGATGTGAACGCTTTGTGCAGGTTTTCCTGGTAAAGTCTATAGGCCAAGCGTCTAGCGTTGGAGACCGTTCCTGGAATGCAGAAAGCACAAATACTTCAGTTATCATCTTTGAAAATGAAATAGGACAGCTGTTAAGAGGGATTACGGCAGGGCATTTCCAGCAGAATCTCTCTGCATTAGGCTGGTATATCTATTAGCAAGATAGCCTGGGCGTGTGAACAGTACTCAGCTGGCATTAACAGGAGCCGCTCCCAAACACTACCCAGCAAGGTGGGAATGTAGCAGAGCTGAAATGGTTAGAGCAATCTAATCTTTTTATCATACGGTTGTTATCTGTAGTATGGAAAACCTACTGTAATATCCTAGACAACCCCTTTAATATTGGAGTCATTGTGGCGATTTGCTGTTCACTAGAGATGAGCGAGGGTACTCGTTAAGGACAGATACTCGAGCGAGTATCATCCTTCTCGAGTAACTGCCTGCTCGCCCGCAAAGATTCGGGTGCCGGCGGGGGTGAGCGCTGTGTTGCGGGAGTGAGCAGGAGGGAGCGGGGGGGGGGGGGGGGGAGAGAGTTCTCCCCCCCCCCCCTGCTCTCCACCGCCGGCACCCGAATCTTTGCGGGAAGGACGATACTCGCTCAAGTATCTGTCCTTAACGAATATGCTCGCTCATCTCTACTGTTCACCCATGATCCGACTCAAAAGACACTGACTCGGCAAAAAGCTAATTTTCCCAGGAAAAGTTGTTTTTGACTGATCTTTTAAGAGTTCTAGATAGATACATGAGGCTATTGAAATGAATAGCTGTGCTAAAGCAAGAACGACGCCTTCTTAGAAGGGTCCCAAATGGGGGACCCCTTCTATAAAACCCTAAGAGGACATGTGGACAGGGCGTATCCTGAGGGACCCCTTTAGACTATATCATAGAATCCTAGACTGGTAGAGTTGGAAGGGTCATCGGGTCCAACCCCCTGCTCAGTGCAGGATTCACTAAATCATCCCAGACAGATATTTGTCCAGCCTTTATTTGAAGACTTCCATTGAAGTAGAACTCCCCACCTCCCATGGTAGCCTGTTCCACTGATTGATCACCCTCACCGTGAGAAAGTTTTTTCTTACAGCTAATCTGTGTCTCCTCAGTTTCATCCCATTGCTTCTAGTCTTTCCTTAATCCTGCTCGAAAGAGTTAAATGACAAATTCAGTTCTGTTACACCTGTTCAATGTCAGCAGCCAAATTATGCATTACCTACGCAATAAAGAGCTGTTTTGGAGCTGGTTTTGCAGGCAGGAGCTGTGTTGCGCTGTAAATGTGATTTAATTAAGACCTCATGTGTTTTCAAATTATTGTACATTTGCAGACCTGTTTTCACAGATAGCTGCCTAATACTGTCATTACATAGTAATCTGTAATGCAGACGCACGTGTTCTTGCTTTCAACTCCTGAGAACAGATACAATACAAGTACGAGTTCTATTAAATAAATGCTGCTTTCTTCACACTTACTCTTGAAATGCTGAAGTAAGTTACACGTTATTGATACCACCTAACAAAGGGGTGCTGAGTTATTTCAATGTGTCGTTACAAGCAGAATCACTTCTTAATCTAGTAAACAGGTCTTTTAAATCTCTTCCCTCTATAATCTACCACTGATGATGTAAGTAGCAGTATGAGGATGACGAGGAGAATTATTATTCTCTGCTTCTAGATGTGCAAGAGACAAATTCATATTCAAGGTGGAGCCCTACTGATCCACCATTACTGCTATGGACGAACTTCAATGTAAATTCATTATGTCTGATCCACTGAAATCAGTGGACGTCTATTGATTCTGATGGTTGCCTAGAATTCTGGACGCAGCTCTCAGGTCCCATAAGGGCCCCTGGGAAGCTGAATCAGCTGCATGGATGGTATGTCCACCCTTTCTCAAGACACCATGTCATCATGTGGTTGTTAGAAGAACATAGACTCCTTTTGTGCCATTAAGATTAGTTTGAGACTCATAGAGAACATATGAATAGTGGATCTACATGTTCCTTCCAAACAGTAGTTAAATCAGAGGCAGCATCCACGGCAATAAAGTAGTAGTTTAAAAGGACACTTTATTCCAACACGGTCCCAAGGAACAGCAACGTTTCGATCCAATAGTGGATCTTCATCAAGCCTTTATCAATACTTGTTCCTTCCTTCGGCCAAGTATTTCCGACATGTTCAGGATTTTCTTTAAGCATTCTTCAATTTCCATCCTATTCTTTGTGTTTCCCTTCGAGCCGTAAGTGTGATAGTTTTAAGGTCTACTAATCTTAATTGTTATATTATAAAATGGAAACTAATAAAATTAATAACTGCATACTTAATTGTTTCATTTCATTAATTATACAACTCTTGGCTCATGTTTCTATGTTGAGCCTCCATTTTAGGCTTATAATGTGCTTCAATCTAGTTATTGATAGAGAGGATGAAAATGATCCTAACTCATGGTGACAGCTGAATCTCTAATATCTCTAATATCTCGGTTTCTAATAATGTTGAAATAATTCATGGTTCTGCTATTTTTCTGCTCACTAATATACTGCAGCATTATTGCAGTACGTGTTGTGATAGATTTTTAACCTTCTTATCAAGGTAAGGTAAAGTCCCCTGTGAGCACCTAGTCATGACTGACTCCTAGGGTTAGGTCACATCGTGATGTTTTCTTGGCAGACTGTTTTTGTGGGGTGGTTTGCCATTGCCTTCCCCAGTCATCTTTTACCCCCCAGCAAGCTGGGTACTCATTTTACCGACCTCAGAAGAATGGAAGGCTGAGTCAACCTTGAGCCGGCTACCTAAACCTGCAACCTTCAGGTCATGAGCGAGAGCTTAGGGCTGCATTTCTGCTAGCTTAACACTCTGCACCACACAAGGCTCTCTTGCACGGGCTCTTCTTATCAAGAGTACAAGTCAATCTGCTTTGAACCTAATTCTGGGAAAGATCAATGATTTCCTAGAAGTGTGTGGACTACAGCAAGCGGGGTCCCATATGCTCAGCAGTAAAGCTATGGTGGAAAATGATCAACTGCGTTTAACCTGAGATCCTGCCAGCTTAACCCCTTACATGCCACAATCAATACAGGCTGCAGCTTGTAAGCAGATGACAGGGGTGGGGGTTATTTCTGTCACCCATCAGTACCCCACAATGTGATTGCCGGATATCAATGGGTTTCCATGGCAGAAGGAGGTCTGACAAAGGCCTCAGTGTCTGTCGTGTAGCTCAGCCTATTAGACTCCGCCTCCAGCAGAGTCTAGTAGGCTACTGTCATAAGCTTAGTAAAATGAACTACATAAGTAATGCAGTGTACTATCCTAGGAATTAAACAATCACATCTTCAAGTTTCCTTGAGGGTCTAAAAAAACAGTGTCAAAAAAGTTCAATAAAGGTCAATTTTAAGAATTTAGTTTAAAAAAAATACACATTTTCCTGCAAAAAAACCTTTTTAAATGGATAAAATAGCAAGAAAGATTTTAAAAAAAGGAACACATAAGAGGTTGAAGATGTTTATAATGATCCAAACAATCGAAATATTTTCTTATTTATCTTGCATGATGAACTCCGTAAAAAGTAATTTAAAAAAAGTAACACCAGAATGACTATTTTTCTTAGAGGTGGGTCTTGACCAGGAGATACTCCTGTATATCATTTGTGTGCCCTAACAGAACAAATGGACAGTGATTGTCCTATAGCTGTGTCCTTCCTTATCTTTCCTCTTGGGGAAGCATGAACATATCCCAAGATGAGTGGGACGGGTGGTGCAAGATGAAAAGCTGTGAACCAAAACATGATTCTGCCATACTCTTGTCAGGAGATGTGTAGGCTATATTTCTATTTGTGGGGGTTTTGCTAACATGTCACGATAATGTATTGATATTGTGTTGTGACAGACTGAAGTTTTTAAAGAAATTTGTAAAAAGGTAAGAGTGGACACATCTATTTATTATTTGGGCAATTGTTCAAAAAAGGTTTGGGAGCTACAATGGATACAATGATATAACTATTTGCTACATTGTGACATATGCTGCTGTGTAGGTACCAGATTGTCCGCAGGACTTTCTAAAATTGGAGGGATTTACCACCAAACGTTTAATGTGTTTGGTAGTCTTTATTATCACATGGCCATACTGAATTGCAGTTCTTCACTGCCCCTGAGTTGTAATCTATTGCCCATAGTCCTTGGGGTTGTGCTATACCTCAGTATTTCTTTTACCCATTTGTATAGAACATACATACTCCACAGCACAGTACACAGATTGTTATCACTTACATTTGGACCCACAATCTGTTCACTTATCAGTATATTTTGGGAGTGTGGGGGGAAGCCCACTCAAATATGGGGAGAACATACAAACTCCATGTGGATGTTGTCCTTGGTTGGATTTGAATCCAGCACCCCAATAGTGTCACAGAGGCAACATGGGCTGACCATGCCTTTGATATACTATTTTTAAAGTCTGATCAGTGGGGGGTCTCACCACTCAGACCTCCACCAATCTTGAGTCTGGGAGTCCAATGTCCCCCTCTCCTCCTCACTCTAGGCTCATAGCAGTGAGAAAATGTAATGGAGTGGCAGTTGCGCATGCGCAGTGCACTCCATTTATCCTCAATGGTCTAATGGAAATAGCAAGTACCAGCACTCAGCTAAATCTAGCAGTCCCATTGAAGTTGAATGGAGTGGCACCAAACATACGCGATCACTGCACCAGTCAATCATTTCCTCATTGCGGGGTTGCCATGAGCCCACAGTGAAGAAGAAAGGAGGACATGGTACCCCTGTTCTCACGATAGGTACTCTAAAAATGAAGCATACAGAAACGTGTGGAATTTTCACTAGATAAAAGTCGATTTTCGTACAACGCCTTTAAAGCTAGGAACGTTTTGCATCCCATTGGCGACAATTAGAGATGAGCGAGCGTACTCGGATAAGCACTACTCGCTCGAGTAATTGGCTTAATCCGAGTATCGCTGTGCTCGGGGCTAAAGATTCGGGTGCCGCTGCGGCTGACAGGTGAGTCGCAGCGGGGAGCAGGGGAGAGCGGGCGGGAGAGAAGGAGAGAAAGATCCTTACCTCCGTTCCTCCCCGCTCTCCCCTGCAGCTCCCCGCTCCGTGCCGGCACCCGAATCTTTAGCCCTGAGCACAGCGATACTCGGATAAAGCCAATTACTCGAGCGAGTAGTGCTTATCCGAGTACGCTCGCTCATCTCTAGCGACAATACTATCAACGACGCTGCTGCATGTATAAATGACAGATAGAGGTGAACTATAATAAGATAATTATTAACTACATGTAAAATTCATCTGACCACATGTTCCTGGAAGCTTCATTACTAGTGCTGGGGGACAAAACCTCTCAAATATAATGTCACTGTGTCTCTAGTCTTAATTATGCACAGTTTTATTATGTTTTCTAACAGATGGAAAAAAATATTCAACACACATTATCAAGAAGACTTTACATGATCTCCATACAGTGTATAACAGAACAATGGCTTAGGGATTACTTTGGGGAATTTGCCTCTACTTTGAGTTATAAACTTGAGATATATATATATATATATATATATATATATATATATATATATATATATATATATTAATTCCTCAATCACATTGAGGGTAACAGTGGTATATTTATATGATGATCTATGCCAGAATCAACTACATAGTAAAGTTACAACTCTGATAATACTCCTAACTAATAATGATATATTAAATTTCCACAGCTGAAGCATTACGGAGAATTTATTGCTTAAATTCAGGCACGAAGAGGCCGAGCACATTGGCACACTTTGTCACGTCTTGGCATCTCTTCTGAGGTGAGGCATTAAACTAGAAAAGTCACCTCACATTAACACTGACATGCATCTTTTTGCTGAGATTTCTACCAGAGCAGACGACGGCTTCTGCTTCCAATAGTCAGAAAAGTTGGATATCAAAGCATGCACATACTCACATACTCACAAAACACAGTGTAGCAAACTGATATCCGGCACTGCTAATAACTCCAGCCATTTGTTACACTGGTCTGGGCTATTCATCAAAGTGCGATAGTGCCAATTCTGGAGAGCAATCTAGAAAGCCCCATTTAATCACAATTTACTGTAGAACTCCCCCAGGGTGCTCCTATATTGTGCACACATATTTTCTGATGGTTCTACCAAACTGACAAGGCCCCGAACATTAAGGACATTGTTTCTACATTCCATTAGTATCATTTTACCAGGATTAATAGGACATTCCAGAAGGGGGAGTTTAACCCACAGTTGGCAGTCAGGTACTTCTAAGCTAAAGTATCGGCATGAATATATTAATTAGGGAAATAGTTCCTTCTTTGTCAACAATGTTTAGCGTAAAACACTGACAAGCGTCTCGCTTCTAATAGCGAATACATTCTTATTTTTAGTACACACTCGTTAAACAAATTTACATTAGGTTTAAGTCTAGATGATAGAATTACATCACAGCAAAACTGTTACAGTACAGGCACAAGGAGCAAACCCAAAGTATATTATGAAGTTCAGCATTAAATACATGCTGCACTTTGTACAAGGTTGTGCTTATGTTAAGGCCAACTAGCAAACACCTTATTTACCTAAAATGATGTTCTGTGCTGAAAAAAACACTTCAAAGTGCTGGAAACTAAGGGTCTCCTTTCCGTCTAACTTGCTGTTCATAGCTCCCTTCCTTCAACTTGCATGTTGTCATGTAAAGTCCACCTCTACTAACAGATACACTGAGATGGATTACAATAAGTGGAGGTGGAGCTTTGCTTGCTGCTGTAACATGCTGCCAATAGAAGTCTATGGAGAGGAGAAGGGAAGGAGGAGGGAGCAGCAGAAGGAAGACAGAGGCAGATAACAGAAGGTGTTTTGTATCACCCCATTGTTAGACTTACATCTAAGCTACTCAGTACTGCTGTATAATGTCCTATATGATGCTGTTGGTTATGAAGGTGTGATACATAGAGCTAGAGAAGACAATATCCTGCTCTCCTACATGTGAAGTGTATAGGAGACAACAGAGTTGCAAGTCTATACTCACCAGCTCTGGAAAGAGTGAGAATTAGAGATACCGACTGTAGAGGCTGAAACTGGTGAAAAATGTCATAAATGTCATTAAATGGCCAGAAACAGTGCTATTCCTCATGTATATACATGCCAGCGTATTCTGATTAGTCATCTGAAAGTGTAGGTACTAGTGATGAGTGAGTATACTTGCTAAGGGCAATTGCTCGAGTGAGCATTGCCCTTAGCGAGTACCTGCCCGCTTGAGACAAAAGGCTCGGGTGCCAGCGGCGGGCAGGGAGCTGCGGGGGAGAGTGGGGAGGAACGGAGGGGAGATCTCTCTCCCTCTCTTCCCCCCGCTCCACCCTGCAGACTGTCGCTACTCACCGTTCCACGCGCCGGCACCTGAAAAGCATGGACTCCTTGTGTGGTCAACTGGCTTGATAAAGGCCAATGTCTGGCCAAAACGTTGCCTGAACTGGCTACATGGATCAATAAAGTTTTTGTTTTATGTTGAATAACTAGTTGCACCCTTTGTATGCTGCCGCATTCACATATTCTGCATTTACACCAGCAGATGATCGCTCAAAGATGGCTCAAACGACAGTTTAAGTGACAGCTTTGAGCGATCATTTTGCATAAAGCATTACGTTGCTACTTAAGTACCAATTAGGTGTGCAAATGAAGCCTTCCCTGAAGGCAGTTAATAGCCCGAGGGCTCTTATCTGCGCTCAGATCCTATGTTCTCCATTGGGGAAACAATGCCATCAGCACTCGCCGTGGAGAACTTCTGTGAAGGACGATTTTTAGGTTGGACGATCAGCTAACAGTGCCCGAAAAGTGCACAATGGGCGCACATTTACACGCACCGATTATTGATAAAATGATCGCCGATTAGCGATTTTTTTTAGCGATCATCGGCTGGTGTAAATGGGCCTTAAGATTTTTTTCAGATGGGTATATGCATGTTGTGCCAACAAGAAATATTGGGCAGTATAGGGACACTCATTCCACGGACATTGCACATTGCACAGACAACATTGCACGTTGCACGGACTTTGCACATTGCATGTTATAATCTTGTCCAGCAAACCAAACGAGAATAGAACATGCAAGGACTTTTGGCCAGTGCGAAAAATCACTCATATGTATAGCCTTATAGACTATAATAGCTTAGTGAAATACCAGGACAGCCCACAAACCGAAACTGTCGGAATGTGCCCAAACTCAATTTGATGAGGATTTGCAGCTTTTTAGCAGAAAAATAAAGCTTTGGCTACCGTAAAGAATTTATTTAGGTAAAAGGACCAACATTTGTGTTTTCTTATGGACTACGACTTTAAAGGAGATGTCCCGCGCCGAAACGGGTTTTTTTTTTTTTAAACCCCCCCCCCGTTCGGCGCGAGACAACCCCGATGCAGGGGTTAAAAAACCCACCCGCACAGCGCTTACCTGAATCCCGGCGGTCCGGCGTCTTCATACTCACCTGCTGAAGATGGCCGCCGGGATCCTCTTTCTTCGTGGACCGCAGCTCTTCTGTGCGGTCCACTGCCGATTCCAGCCTCCTGATTGGCTGGAATCGGCACGTGACGGGGCGGAGCTACACGGAGCCGCTCTCTGGCACGAGCGGCTCCATAGAAGACTACAGAAGACCCGGACTGCGCAAGCGCGGCTAATTTGGCCATCGGAGGCCGAAAATTAGTCGGCACCATGGAGACGAGGACGCTAGCAACGGAGCAGGTAAGTATAAAACTTTTTATAACTTCTGTATGGCTCATAATTAATGCACAATGTATATTACAAAGTGCATTATTATGGCCATACAGAAGTGTATAACCCCACTTGCTGCCTCGGGACATCTCCTTTAAGCACAAAAGTCCTTGGGATTTGCAAACTGAACTTTGTTTGCAGTCAATATTAGACATGACTAATTCAGCTTCCCCTATACATAATACAGCCAACTGATGGGCCATAACACGGTCATCTGAATGTCTATGAAGGGTTTATAAGAGAAATTAGATGAGACCGTGAACAATAATATTATTCTCCAACAGATTCTGGCCAATTAAAACAAGTAACAAGCACAGATTTATCATAGAGTTGTTTAATATAAGGAAAATATCTAAATATTGATCCTGCGAGTTGGACGATCTCAAAGAAAAGTTAAACCCAGACATATGAAAACTAATAGAAGTGCGGGAATTCTATTCTGCATTGTATTTGTGATGATTTTCGGCAGTGATTCTTTGTGACTGAGAGTTCAATTTCGAAGAGGATATTAACAGATGAGGAGAGCGTATTAACCTCTGTTTAGCGATTTTAATTATACAATGCTATGTAACAAAAATCTAATAAAATGAAATGAGATTTGATTGTATAGTTTAATTAATAAGAACAATATTATTTTGTTTTTTAGAGTTTTGAAGACTTTTTGAATTAATATAGAATTTTACAATGAATGTCAGTTTCAGATAACTGAAATACAGCCCAGTGTTCATGTGTTTTATATGGGGTCAGTATCCACAGCCGGACACTTCTGGCCATGACTTATCTCCACAGGGGACAATAGGAACGAGCGTGGAAATTCAATGTGCCTGAACCTTCTTTCTCCCGTAGAGAATCTGTCAATGGGAAGTCAGGAGGTCCCCATACACATACAAGAGTCATCCTGTCCCACCAAATCTGTAGTCTAATGTGTATAGGGGTCTTTAGGTATCATGCCAGGGCTATATCACAGCTACATTTTGGATGGAGTCATAATAGGCCATCCATAGAGTTACAGTATATAGAACTTCTACTTTAGTTCTGTACTAGTTATTAGTGAGCATACTCGCTAAGGGCAATTACTCGAGCGAGCATTGCCCTTAGCGAGTACCTGCCCGCTCAAGAAAAAAAGGTTAGCGGGCAGGGAGCTGCGGGGGAGAGCGGGGAGGAACAGAAGGGAGATCTCTCTCTCTCTCTCCCCCCCCGCTCCCCCTGCTGACTGCCGCAACTCACCGCTCCCCCCCGCCGGCACCCAAACCTTTTCTCTCGAGCGGGCAAGTACTTGCTAAGGGCAATGCTCGCTCGAGCAATTGCCCTTAGCGAGTATGCTCGCTCATCTCTATTCTGTACGCCTTAGATTTTATATGAAAGCAAATGAATTTTTTTTTGTTAGATTCCATAGAAGTCGGACCGCATCCAGTGGAACATGCCACTATTTTTTTTCTGTTTGTACATAAGTGTTCTCCTATCAGTAGCAATATGTCCGTTTAGACCTGCTGATTTCTCCTTTGAATGAGTGAACAAGCGGATAATGTCAGCGTTCACTTGGGCAGCCTGTTTAAGCAGGCAGATATATAGCTGGCTCATTCAAACAAGAAGTTGTTCAGTCATTCACATTTGTTGAAAAAGTGAATGAGAACGGCTGACAGATCGGTATTCAAGCCGAACAATTAGTCAACAAGCCAACGATGATTTTTATGCCTGCATAAGAAGAATGATGAATGAAATGTGAATGAT
The DNA here is from genome assembly GCF_035609145.1 of Eleutherodactylus coqui. NCBI lineage: Eukaryota > Metazoa > Chordata > Amphibia > Anura > Eleutherodactylidae > Eleutherodactylus > Eleutherodactylus coqui. Next base: position 102,399,713 of record NC_089843.1, read on the forward strand.
TTATCATTCATCTTTGGATCATTTGCTGCGTTTACACTGAACAGTTATTTAAAAAATGGACATTTTCCATCCATATTCAGCTTTGCGTAGCCTCCATATTAAATCTGTGTGTCAGTTTTTTTATTTTGACGCCCGCAAAATAAACTTAAAACAATCCCCCTTCTTTCTTTCTGCATATTTTTTTTGCGCTGTCCATTTTTTTCTATCCCCATTGACTTGAGTGGGTGAGTCTGATCCATAAAGTCCATGTCTACATGGAAAACTAGCTAGTGTGTATTGCCACATTGAATAATATGGGTCCATATGCTATCTTTATGTAGTCTGTATTTTAAATGGACTACACATGGACGAAAGAAATGCTAGTGTTCCATAGACATAAGAGAGAATATCTCTGTACATATGGCACCCTACACAGCCTATATGATAGCATATACTATAGGGGCCATGCAGCTCTGCACTGGGGAGCCATATGGCCTACATACGCTGCCATAAAGGCTTAATATAAACGGATTCTGCCACGCTTATGGGTGTATATATTGAAGGATTATCACAGGTAGAAAACAATAAACTAAAATAGAGTAGGTTTGCTATAATATATTAAGGGCCTTTTCTTACGTATGTAGTTTGGCATACACGTGCAAACATTTAGCTGGTTACTATGGAAAGCAGCAATTCCCATAATTAAATAATAATAATAATAATATTAGATAATTAAACAGTGATTTTACAAAATAACTAGAGATGAGCGAGCGTACTCGGAAAAGCACTACTCGCTCGAGTAATTTGCTTTATCCGAGTATCGCTGTGCTCGTCCCTGAAGATTCGGGTGCCGGCACGGAGCCTGCAGCTGCAGGGGAGAGCGGGGAGGAACGGAGGGGAGATCTTTCTCTCCCTCTCTCCCGCCCGCTCTCCCCTGCTCCCCGCTGCGACTCACCTGTCAGCCGCAGCGGCACCCGAATCTTCAGACCCGAGCACAGCGATACTCGGATAAAGCAAATTACTCGAGCGAGTAGTGCTTTTCCGAGTACGCTCGCTCATCTCTAAAAATAACCCCTTCACATATAGACCTGTAGTCAGAGGTGTAGCTATAGGCTCATGTGCCTGGGTGCAAAAGTTTATCTTGTGGCCCCCCCAACTTCTCTAAACCCCTTAACACAGAGGCGTTACTTGAAGCTCCTGGGCCCCAATGCAAAACCTGTAACAGGGCCCCCAACTATAATGCTTTATTCATAGTTCTGGGCTCCCCATATGGAGAAGATAAACTTTATAGGCCCCCTAAGGCTCTTGGGCCCGGTTGCAACCGCATCCCCTGCATCCCCTTATAGGTACGCCAGTGCCTGTAGTCAACAAGCAGTGCAGAGTATATTAATACACAACTACAAATATGACGCTTTTAGCAAAATAATATGCAGAATTTCTGTGTGTTCTTCGGTGTCTTAGAATAATAGCTATAGTAGTTATAAGGAAATTAGCAGTCTTTGAGAAATATCAATAGACAGGCTTATTAAGCTCTGTTCACAATAGCGCCAAGGCTTCTGTTCTTAATAGCAATGACAACTTTGACAGATCTGTTTTGAAATGGATGTCAATGAATTCTGGCGGATCCAAGTGACTTACAATGGGTCCATCAGGTTTCTGGGGATTTTTTATATGGTAAGAATAATGCTAAGGACTAAGCTATTCTTGCCATCAAAAACCAATGGAAACTTGACAGAACAGATAATAGCAGTAATGTGAACAGAGCCTTATGGGAGTTTTGTTTTTGCGGAAAGTTTTGTTAGTACAAAGAGTGAAATGATAACATGAAACAGAACGGCGAATGTCTCTGCATCGACATCTATGAATTAGATTCTATTGTTTGCTCGGATTATTCTACTCTAGTATGTTGTTACATATGATGAACCTTTAGGCAGAGACACATTTCAATAGGAGCCTAGAGATGGAACAAAGAATGTTCTCCTGCACATATGATTTAAATATATCTGTGCTTAAAAAATGGTTGTCACAGGGTTACGTATTATACTCCTCTCTTAGATTACACAAAACAGCATTTTTTTGTATTCACATCTTTTTTTTATTTTTAAATGTACCTTTTGCACCCTTATTGGAGTGAATAATGATTCTTATTCAATAGTGTCTTAACAAAGTTCCATATATTAAGCCTGTCTTGGCTTTTTGTGGGGAGAATACAGATCTACAAGATGGATTAAAGAGGTTGTCCATATGTGAACTATTAATGGTCTATATGCAGAATAGGTTAGTAGATCAGCATGAGTCTGCCAAACAGGAGCCCACCGATTAGCTGTTCACCAGCCCAGTGCATCTGTCTACTATACTGATTTTTGTAGGAAGCAGACAGCTTTGTTTTCACTGCAGTGGTCAAGCTTGGAATTACAAGAAGAGTTCTCATTGTACTAAATGGGGACTTTGCTTCCAATACCAAGCCTTGCCACTGCAGTGAGAATGGAGCTGTCTGCTTCCTGCAGAAATCAGCTCACTGCATGAGCACAATGGCCTGGTGAACAGCTGATCAGTGAGTGTCCCAGAAGGATAGGTCATCAATAATTTACAAGTGAACAACCCTTTTAATACTGTCCATCTGAAAGTCAATAGAGTCTAAAAAGAATCTGTATATTAGACTCTTTTTGACTGCTATGGTGAGAACAAGGGTCTGTTTTATGGATCTATTGTTTTGGATTTTACTGTTTTCTATTAAAAAAAAACCACAAACCCAAAAATTAACTAGCAGTAAATCAGAAATTATAATAATTATGAGAGAATTTGAAAATGTACCGAAGGAGGCAATCCTTTTTGCTCACCACAGTTGTTATTAGTCCTTTGGACTATCAGGGAAGAATACTAAACAACTGGATCACCGGACATCTCATTAAGACATCCTCCTTCTATGTGCATGTGAATAAGTGCAGAGTTAGGAAGGGCCACTCATTTGGCCAAACTAGAGTGTAGGCCCATTTACACAGGACGAGTGTCGGGCAAACGATGCCCTACACTCGTCCCTGTATCCCCGCGCTCCTGCACAGGAGCTAGCACAGCTGGCTGGGTCACGGAGCGGCCAGCAGAGGGGCCGGGCAGTGCAGGAGATTTCTCTCCTGTCACTCCCCCGCCCCCCTCTATTGAGATAACACAGCGGCCGTTCGCTACTGAACGGCCACTGTTTAAACTGCACAATGAGCGATCAGCTTCATCGCTGATCGTTTATGCAGCATAAAAGATGAGTGAAGCTCATCGCTCATTGTGCAGTTTAAACAGCCACCGTTCAGTAGCAAACGGCCGCTGTGTTATATGAATGGAGAGGGGTGGGGGGAGCGAGAGGAGAGAGATCTCCTGCACTGCCCCGCCTCCCTGCTGGCCACTCCATGTGCGAGCCAGCTGTGCTGGCTCCTGTGCAGGAGCGCGGGGATACAGGGACGAGTGTAGGGCATCGTTTGCCGACCATAAATGCCTTGCATAGCACTCCCAGAGTGTTATACAGGGCTTATATGGCTCTTAGACAGTGTTATACACTAGTTTTAGGGGTTTGCACCAAACGAACCAGTCTTACAAAATTTTCAAAGGTCCGCTCATTACTAATTAACACTGATGTTTTAGATTGCCAGCTATTGACATTAAACCATAGAATAGCCAGAGTTACGATGTTGACTCACTGGGCCACCTGGGACACAGCATATTGACCTTGTAAAAGCTGGGTCTGAAACAGCACTACAGGATTGGTGGATACAACTGTGCAGTGTCCCAATGGATCATTAAATGTAGGATGTACACCTCAATGTGTTGTCTGCTCATTCCTTCATTTACCAACTATTATAGCCAGTTTATATAAAAGAAAGAAATCCCAGGAACAAATCCTGCAAGACTGAAAGTAGCTCTATCTATCTCCATATCTATCTATCTATATCTATCTATCCATATCTATCTATCAATAGCTATCTATCTATCTATCTATCTATCTATATCTATCTATCTATCCATATCTATCTATCTATCAATAGCTATCTATCTATCTATCTATCTATCTATCTATCTATAGCTATCTATCTATCTATCTATCTATCCATATCTATCTATCTGTCTATCTATAGCTATCTATCTATCTATCTATCCATATCTAGCTATATCTATCTATCTCATATCTATCTATCTATCTATCTCTTATCTATCTATATCTATCTATCTATCTATCTATCCATATCTAGCTATATCTATCTATCTCATATCTATCTATTTATCTATCTATTTATCTCTTATCTATCTATTTATCTATATCTATCTATCTATCTATCCATATATCTATCCATATCTATCCATCTATCTATCTCATATCTCTCTATATATCTATCTCATATCTATCTATCTTTCCATATCTATCTATCCATATCTATCTATCTATCTATCTATCTATCTATCTATCTATCTATCTATCTATCTATCTATCTATCGATCTCCTATCTATCTATTTATCTATATCTATCTATCTATCTATCTATCCATATCTATCCATCTATCTATCTCATATCTCTCTATCTATATATATATCTCATATCTATCTATCTATCTATCTATCTATCTATCTATCTATCTATCTAGCTTTCCATATCTATCTATCTATCTATCTATCCATATCTATCTATCGATCCATATCTATCTATCTATCCATATCTATCTATCTATCTATCTATCTATCTCATATCTATCTATCTGTCGGTCTGTCTATCTGTCTATCTATCTGTCTATCTATCTGTCTATCTACCTTGAGGTCTCTATAATGCAGTGTGTAGAAGAGAAATTCTACTAAAAGAAAAGCAGGGAAACAATCTTTCTTTGGCTCAGGCTTTCCATTATTAGCTTTCCTAAGCATTGTATGATTATTAAGCCTTCATCTTGCATCCATGTTCTATTGTCTAGACTAGACCACTTACCACAACATTTTCCTGTTTAAGGCAGACATTTCTGACTTTCTACACCTGACTTAAGCCAACGATATTATTACATCACTTTTCAGCGCACAATCCTGACAGGTTCACTACATTTAAAAAGGGCACAGACATTTCATTTTTTGCTTCCACCACACGTCAGACTACAAATAAAGCTAAAATAGCTGAGGTCACAGCACTGATAAAAGAAATTTATAAGAGCGCCTAATGTATTTAGCGAGCACTCCTGCGAATGAGTGGCAGACGCACAAGATGTTCTCTTAAAATGCTGGTCTTGTTTGGATAAAAAGCATCTTTATGTGTTTTTGTGTGATGTCTTTGTGATATGTACGCGGCGGCGGTAATGCATCTATCGCTGACTGACCACCTGGTTCATCTCGCAGTTTATGCTGTGCAATCTGTGTCACGGCGTTTTTTTCTCTTTTCTTCTTTTAACAACACCATTAAAATTATAGGTGACGGATGTAGAACTTTCGGCAAGGAGGAAGAAAGGATTTTGGTGCGTGCTTTAATTATGCCGTGTTTTAATGTAGGAGGGAAACTCCATGACTTATTGAGCCCACACAGCGGCAAGTCTACAATGTAAAGCACGCTATCTAAAAATGGAACTTGTATGACGAGCGGAAAAATACACAAATAAATGTGGAGAGGAAAGAGAGAGATTCATCTGAAATCTACTTAGCACTATTCACTTAGAAGACCACCGAGGAATTGTACTCATTTACTGCCGACACAACAGGCATTGCTTATATTATTGCTCAGGTCATTCTGCAAGACTCGTGCAATGCAAGGAAAAGAAATGGCTGGTGAATAGAAGGTGACAGAAAGAAAGAGAACTCTAGTTTACTGCTTACAAGTGGTCGCTTATTGAATTCAAGCACTTATGACTTGACCCATCTATGCTGCGGCTCTGTTGTCTTCTTCATGCTCTAGTGAGAAGAAATGGACCAGTTGGCCATCTGGGAGGACCTTTCGATGATCTAGATTCATTTTTCTAATATAGCTTACGTTGCACACTTTTCCATAAGGTAAAGTGAGTTGAGGGCCTATCAGTCAAGTGGAACAATACGGTGAAGGTTATAATTCATTCAACACTTCAACAAGGGCAAATAAAATGGTTATGTCTGAGAATTATTATAGAAATGGCTTTTGAAGTTGGCATGATTTCAAAGGATGAATGACCTTGAGAATTGTGGTGTCAAAGCAAAGTAAATCTCTACTTTCTAACAATGTGGTTTTCTGATACAGAGTTGATTAGCATTTTAATACATAGTATAGAATTTATAGTGGTTTGGACTTTTCTTTCTTCATGCAAAGCTCCAAATCCCTAGCATATTCAGAGAGTGTCTATAAGTGACAAACCTACATCTACTTAGGAGCGTGGTCTGCATTCACACCGGGGTGTGCTGTGACTTTCTATTTCGAGGTTCCGTTTCAACATCTGGTATTTAGGGTGAACCCTAAATGTAATCGTTGAATTTATTGATTCAAATGGAGACTAAAGGTGGAAACTACTCAACTATGCTATTGTATCCTTCAAAAATGATGTAAACTAATGGAAGCCATGTCAAATAGAGACCAAAGTTTTCATCTTTGGTCTCTGTTTGACTTGTTAATGTCAATGGTGCCATTCTAAGTACTGTCAGCATAGGGTTGTGGGTATTTAATCAGAAACCCAAGACAGAACAGCCTAGGATACACTGAAACAGGGGCGTAACTATAGAGGATGCAGGGGATGCGGTTGCACCCGGGCCCAGGAGCTTTAGGGGGCCCATAAGGCCTCTCTTCTCCATATAGGGAGCCTAGTACTATGGATAAAGCATTATAGTTGGGGGCCTTGTTACAAGTTTTGCATCAGGGCCCGGGAGCATCAAGTTACGCCTCTGCACTGAAATATTGTGTGAATGCAGCCTTACTGCAGGATTTTGGATTATTGAGTTCTGTGTATAGCTAGTATGCAGTAAGTTCATGTACTCCCCCCTAGTCATGGCTGTAATGTATCCAAAATGTTTACTCTTTAACTCTTATGCAGTAAATTTGGTGCTCCGACATGTGACCAAAGTTTTAACATATTTTGATTTATTTAAAAAAAATTGTGTAAATTTTAAACACATTGGTTTATGCTAGCATTGGTTTTTCAACTTAATTCAGTACTATATTTAAGGGGTAAATCAGGACAAAATAATAAGCACTTAACAATCTATGAAAACTAAGGCCTTGACCACATCCAACCATAGTCAGGTCCAAACTTAACAGCTTGTGGGTATTTTTGGGTGGCATAATGATCAGCTGGAAAAGTCAATATTAAAGAGGTTTTCCAGGCAGCGCCCAGTGTTATTGCCCCGACCCCTGTGTAGTGGCCAGCACTTGCAATTGCAGGCGCAGTTCCCATTGATTTCAATGAGAGCTGCTCCTGCAATTACAGGCACCAGCCACTACACAGGAGTCGGAGTAGTGGCTTTCGCTCCAAACTTGGTGTATCCCGACACTGCCAGCACGCGCTGCCTGGAAAACCCCCTTTAACATCATTACATTTCAACTATATTAACATAAAGAATTAGAACTTCTTTGACTTGCTCAAGTGGTGTCAGGTTTAAGTGCTGTGCTTCATAATTATCATATATTATAGACAGGGAAGTAATGCTCTGTTTAATCTGTCACCATGAGAATTGTGCAATATAAAATTACCTTGTGTTACTGCTGTACATTTCACTGATCTTCTCATTCTGTAACTCGTCTGAGTATCCAGGTCACTTTGGGCCATATCATTCCATTTTGTAGTTATCTTGAGGTGTTCTGCCAGTCAGACAAATGGACATGATCAGCCCTCCTAAGGTAACGTGGCAATGATTTTCTGGGGTGAGGTTAATGAGAAACTCCACATTTCACATGAGTACATAAATGGAACATTTAATGTGATTATGAATAAATATCTCTAGTAGAAGGTTACTTTCATTGTCCGCAAGGCTATTCGGCTTTATTGGAGGAAACCACTGTCAAACTAATATGTGGAAGATGAAGAAAAACATTCATGCTTCATGCCCTCATAGTTCAAATAGTATTTAGTAGACATTCTTAAAAAAAATGGAGTTGCCCTTTAACCTCGCAAGTCAATTATTGGTATACGCTGTGTTCTTTGAGGAATATACACTGTCAAACGTCAATGCAAGAAGTATCTTTTTACACTTCTACATGTTCTGTTCTGTTCTACGGATATTTTGCCGTTCACTAAAATTTCTTATAGCAGCTGGCAGCTGCTGCTAGTCCATGACTTTCAGTTGGCATAGCAAGGCGGGCAGCAAACAGTTGCTTGCACAACTGATGCCAGCTCTACATCCACGCTGGAGACTAGATGTCTCTTTCCTATCACATAAGCCGCCTGTGACCTACCCAATCAATGTCTCCTAAATTTCCCTTTATTCATACAGAAATTAACCTTTACACATCCAGGGACCTGTACAAGCGATCTCAGATGTGGATGGTGAATCCTCGAAGAAATGATAACCCACAATGGAAAGAGTTAGCAGCGCTGCGATGACACACTTTAACTGCAGATGTATGGAACAGCAGGTGTTTTCTTTGCCACTGAATGTCTTTACTATATTGCATAGAGATGAAACATATGTGTGTATTCCGTCTATATGTCCATTTATTTATAGATTTGCATCTCTAATCTGCTATTTTTACCACCAGGCGGCTGACCCAGTATCTCAGACAGAAATCATCTGGGCCCATTTTTTTCCCTTTCGCAAATTGCTAATGTGTTTTTTTTTTTTCAAGGACACAAACAACATATAAGTCTAAGGTATGGGAGAGAGGGACGTCTATTGTTTTATAGGATCAGGTAGAGAGTGGTTCATAGATCCAACAGGTTAAAGACAATGACCTGTTGTATAAATCAAGTTTTTATGCTAAACTTATATTTTTTTAAAATTTTCGATATTATAATATATATTTTAAAAAACATGCTAAATTCCCGCAGGTTTCACGCTGACCGCAGAGTCTAATAATAGTGTGACACTTCCTGTTCTGTAGAGAAAACTTTTCAGCAGTCATCACATTATCATCACAGGCAGGATTACAATGAAAAGTAACAACCCTATATAGGTAACACAGAATCTGCCATTTACAATATGTGATGTCACAGCTCACCTACTTCCCCCTCCCTGCACAATGTCCTCTGCAGAGGTCACAGAACATGCCTAGAATAGTCTCTCCTAGAAATCAAAGGGTAAACGTCTGTCTATTGTGTGACTGGCCCATGGAGCTGCTTTAAAACACATCTTTACAACCTGGTGTAAAGCATATCTCTGTAGAAAAGACAAGATAGCTGCCCCCATAGTCATGTACAGACAATTGAATAAAATAAATCTATAATCAAAAAATTAAAATGGATTGGAAAAATGGGAAATGTTTCACTAAAGGCCCATTTACACGAGCAGATGATCGCTCAAAGATCGCTCAAAGGACAGTTTCAGTGACAGCTTTGAGCGATCATTTTGCATAAAGTATTAAGTAGCTACTCAGCTACTTAAATACCAATTAGGTATGCAAATTAAGCCTTTACTGAATGCAGTTAAGAGCCACAGGGCTCTTATCTGCACTCAGATCCTTTGTTCTCCCTGGGTAAACAATGCTATCAGCACTACCTGCGGAGAACTGCTGATAATGCTAACTGACGATTTTTAGGTTGGACTGAATTGAACGATCAGCTAGAAGTGCCCAAAAAGTGCACGATGGGCGCAAATTTACACACACTGATTATCGCTAAAACAATTGCCGATTAGCGATTTTTTTTTAGCGATCACCGGCTGGTGTAAATGGGCCTTAACTGGTTTTAATATGTAAAAAAAACCATATCGGTGATGCATTCCCTTTAACATTGACCACATTTTGTTTTCTTGCAAAAATGTGATTATTGTAAGAATAACTCTATGTAAGACATATAAAAACATTGGAGAGGTGGTAAAGGAAGACAACACTTTACTTAATAAGATATTCTTGACTAACCTCGTTGTAGTTTGCTTAAAGGAGTTTTCTGTTATTATAATATTGATGACCTACCTTTTAGGAAAAAGGCCCTTTTTGTCTAAACGTACCCCTAAGTCATCAATATCAGATCAGCGGGGATCCAACATCCAACACCCCTGCTGTTTAGTTGTTCAATGGAAGAAGGTCAACACCATGCACTGTGCAGTGTCCAGGAATGGTATTGCAGTTCTCTCTCATTTTTTTCAATGGGAGAAAACTGCAATACTATTCGAGGCCACTCTATAGTGAATGGGGTTGTACTTCTCCCGGTGTGTTGCAACTACTTTATAACAGCTGTATGGCTGGGTTGCCAGGAGTTAAACCACCACTGATCTGATATTGATGACCTATCTTAAGGATAGATCATCAGAATTACTGTATAGTATTGGAAAATCCCTTTAATATAACAGAAGATACATTATATTTGTTACTAGAAGAGGGCATGGATCCCAGATGAGGGTTGTATGATTATTTTTAAAGTGGTCTTAAAACTGGCCTACATTAAAGACAGACTGAAGGAATCCCTACACTTAAAACCTTCTAACAAATACATAGGATGAGTCCTGAGAGCTGACAGTCATCCGATGCCATGGCATCTGTCATTTGAAACACACAACGAACACACAGTCAATGAGAACATGGTTCTGTGGTATAACAGCCTTTAAAACCTAAAAGTTATGAGATGCCGATGCATAAAACTACTTATCTCCACCACCTAACTGCCGTTAATCGTAGGTGCCTAGTTTATAATGATGTATTATATAGGATTTATGTACTGTACAATAATGATGTATTATTTTGCATAGTAAAATTGATCCATCCAGTTTGTATAAAACATTGTGCAATCAGCATCATGTCTCATCTGTAATGCTAATGACTTCTTATGTTGCGTTTATGAGACCCTAAAGCATAGCTCTGCAGGTCAACTACAAGCTTTTCATCTAATAAAACGTGTTACTGCCTTTTTTAAATCTTTGCAGTTAGCAATCTCTTCTTTTACAAAGTACAAGGAGGGAATTAATAAATAGCCAATATAGACAGGTTCCATACTCAGCCAGAATATCACCAGCTCGTTATGCATCTGACTACTGATGGCCTTTCTATACCGGGTGTAGTCAATAATACCGATCCCTGTGCTATATCTCAATACCGGTGTCCTATATTGAAATAACATTAGCATACTTGAATAGGAAGGCATTGATGTGCTACATGTTCATATGGTGCACAGGTCCCTGGGGGCCCCAGAACATGGATATAAAGTTTGTGTTGTGGCCCCTGTAAGACAAGCAGGGAGTAAAACCCAATTGCAAAGTTAAAGAGTAGCATGTGAGAAGCAGAAATCCACTTTCTGCATCTCTCTAAGTTCCATGACCGCTGCTATGACTGAAGCAAGGAAATATAAGTTCTAGTAGTACGGCCTATGCGAAAGCGTACTTGAAGTGGCCTCCTTCTGCTATGACACCGATTCACATTGGGCCTCCTTCAAGTAAGCTTTTGCATAGGCTGTGCTATCAGAACTTATATTCCAATACTTCAGTCATAGCAACAGTCCCATGGGACTTGGAGAGATGCGGAAAGCGGATTTCTGCTTCTCACATGCTACTCTTCAATTTTACAATTTGGGTTTTACTCTCTCTCTTACAGGGGCCACAACACAAAATTGACCCATGTTTTGCTGCCTTCAGGGACCCATGCGTCATACCATCAGCGCATCCATGCCACCCTATTCAATGAAGGAACAATACCTGTGCAGCGCCACCTATTAGAAATACGGAATGCATATAAGGAATACTGCCATCCAATAGGTGGCACTGCAGAGGCATTGTTCCTTATTTGCATATTACCCAGAGGAGCATGGATAACCTTATAAGTCTCCTCACTCACCTTCTTGGTGCTCTCCCTAAGGAGAGATATTACCCCTCCGGATTCCTATTCAAGTACACTACTGTTATTTCAATATAGGACACCCATATTGAGATGCAGCGCTGGATCCGGCTTTTTGACTACCTCCTGTATATCTTTCTTTAAGGAATATTGGTTTAGCTTACAGAGCTTAAGATGCATGTGGAACAGCTTAGAAAAAATAAAGTGCAGTCCAGAAGCGAGGGAGTTAACTGCACATATAATATACTACAGCATATTTGAAGACCTGTCAGATGTCATCAATTCTTTCGCGAATCCCACTGATTTGGAGTCTTTGTTTTACTGTCAGCAGTCTCAGACTACAGTGGAGCCTTGCTGATAAGAATCACCACTTTTCCATGACGATATATTTTCTTCTTCATCTGGAATGTTCAACTGCTATAGATTTCTGTCTTTTGGAGGTCATCTATATTTGACAATCAAGTCAGTTCCCTTAGCAGTGTAATATAAGATATAAGGTATGAGAGATTATTCTATGAAAATATTTTCTGTCCACCGAAGCTGTGAGAAGAGTCGGTAGAGGATTATCTATTGTAGCGCTGCCAGATTACATATGTTACACATAAACGTGTATGATTATCTGTACCTTCCCAAAAATTGAATTACATCTTCTCATGTAATGTAAACCATTATACATAGCATTACTCGTTCAGACTTAGTCCTTACACATGGCAAAAATGTAGATTTATAAGATAGAAGATCTTAGGGTTTATGCAGAGCTGTATTATGGATATGTATGGTGCAGAATTGTAATAGGGTGCCCATAGAATTCTATTAGCTCCTCTGCGTATCTTAGATTTTCTAGATTTCGTAATGCATTACAGAAGTATTCTTTCCTAGAAACATTGCAGATGTATGCAGAATGCCTATTGGCCCGTAACACTAACCCCACAGCCAGTCTATGTGGCACCATACAGATGCAGCAAAGTTTAACTTGACACGTAATGTGTTACATATCATGCTGCAGCAAACTTTTAAAGTGCCATTTAACACAACACTTGTCTCTGAAAATGTTAAATTAACATTTGATGCATCATGGTAAGCAATGTGCTAAAGGCGTTATGCCAAGAATCACAGATAGATGATAATAAAAGTCTGTTTTGTGGGTGTCTCACCACTGAAATCCCTAAAGATCTCAAGAATAGGGGTCTCAAGTCCCTCTCTTCTCATCACTGCAGGCTCGCTGTACCCATCTACAATGACAGGGAGGTTGAATGGAGCACATATTTCCAATAGATGGCGCTGCAGAGGTATTGTTCCATCTTCCTTACTTGAATAGGAAGGCATGGATGCGCTACATGATGCTATGACGCATGGGCCCCTGGGGGCAATAGAAAATGGATCAATTTTTTCGTTGTGGCCCCTGAGAGCATAAAACCCAATAGCTGGATGAGTCTTTTCGACTATCCCCTTTATATCCCCAGGGCACTGCATCATTACATTGGGGCTAACAGAAATATCTGGGTACAAGTGCTTGACTAACTCAAGCAGTCCATTGAAGATGAATGGAGCGACACAGCCCATGTGTGACCGCCACTCCATTCAATCTCCTAATCATTGTGGAGGGTGCAGCGAGCCTGCAGTGAGCAAGACAGGGGCATCTATGTAATCCAACTTTTACCACCTATCCTGTGGATAAGTGATAAAAGTCAGTCTTGGCACCCATTTAAATGTGAAATTTACTACATGTGTACTTAGTGCTTACATATGGCAATTCTTTGGCCCATAGACTTTTACTACAATATTTTTTTTCCCTATCACAGTGGTGACTAAGAGTAAAAGGTTTATATTTATTCAAACGATTAAAATATACACATAGGGGCACAACACATAAAACAAAACAAAAGTGATTTAAAGGACGTGGTGTGGACCATCCACCCACACCATAGGTAGTCACTCAAGGTAAGTGTTTATTCACACTCTTATACGTGTGGGTGTCAGAGAAATTTTGGCTCGCAATGGCCGTAGGTCCTGTTTTATAGCTAAATGGATAGATTCGCGCACCGGATATATAGATGGAATGTCTCCGGTTATTATTTCTCCTTATTGTATAACCCACACGCCAAATTCAATTATAGTGACTCAGATGTGTGTTTCTTCACATTCGTTACGAGAGAGGAGGGTTAGGAATACTCGTCTAACTCAAAATAGAGAGACGAGCAGAATACTCGTCTGACTCGAAAATAGGGGGACGAGATTTGATCTATGCCAAGGGAGACATCTCTCAAAGATTCTGAGGATGTAAGATATATTGCAAAATTGCCAGTGAGTAAGCCTCCCAAAGATAGAATGCGACCTCCCTTCTATTGATAGGGGTCGTATTTAAAACATACTCAACCCCAGGAATCCAAGATCCCTTTACGTATTGAATTTCTCAATGGTTTACTACCCAGAGGTTTGTTGCTCAGTTTTTTGCTCGACGCGTTTCACCGCTCAAATTTGAGTGGATCATCAGGAGCAGTATGAGTTGGGATTAGATATTGCTAACGATATTGGAGGGTCTAAATAGACCAGTTCGTAAAGAAACTAATGTCCCAATCTTTGGAGGACCAGCTGTTACAGCAGAGACAATGAGGGGTAATTACCAGTTGGAGTGAGGTCCTGAATCGCTAAGTGTCTCGTATTTAGTTAGACACAATATAGGATATCAGAGATGTCTCACCTCAACGTCCAAAAGTGACATTGAGTACAATTGTATCTCGTGCGATTCTTTTAAAGAAACAGGATGAATAAAGCCTCAAAACTCAAATCCTCACATAAACATGAAGATGCTTGTTGGAGTGAGTAGAGTATGTGGCAAGTCTCCGTTTTAAGATTAGTCACCCAACTGGTCGGCGTCCCATACCATATGCGTAGTGGGGCGTCGTGCCAGTGCTATAGAGGTGTTTGTCTCCGTTTCTCTCGGGGTATGCGCTTCCCAAAGAGGGAGATGCACACACCTCGCTCCTTTGTGGTATTCCCCCAATTCAAGTCTGCTTTCCCTATTACAAATGTGAAAGTGAGCTAGTCAATTTTCTGGCTCTTTTGTATAGGAAAAGTCTAAAGATACCCGCCCGAGTTTCTTTGCCCAAAGTGTCAAAATTGACAGAAGAGAAGGATGGATACAAGAAAAAATAACAAAGCTGGTGTCCGTAGCCCGGATGGTAGGCTAGGGAATACTATTGATCAATAGTTGATCGGCTGGGGTCCGCCACTTGGGACCCTGACCGATCAGATGAGCGGGCCATGTTGTCAGCATCGCAATAACAGAGGTTGAAGCAGAAGCCTCTGCGCCGACCTCCCATGTAGTGGCCAGCGCTTGTAACTGCAGGCACAATTCCCATTGATTTGAAAGTGAGCTGTGTCTGCACTTACAAGAGCCGGGCCACTACATGCAGGTCGACGCAGAGGCTTCCGCTCCAACCTCTGTATTATTATGGAGCTGACAGCAGGCGCCCACTCAGCTAATCAGTTGGGGTCCCAAGTGGCGGACTCCAGCTGATCAACTATTGATGATGTATCCTGATTCCTGAGGATAGGTCATCCATAGGACTTCCATGGAAAACCCCTTAAAGACAGAACGGGCTAGAGATCTCTCCCTCTCACACGTATCCATTCATAGTACATAGTCTGATCATTGTTTGATTTTTATGACTGCAGAAACTGAATGACGAACAAATTATCGTTCATCATTCAATCACTACTGGCATTTACACTGAACAATTATTGCTTAGATTCCCAGGATCCAGAGAGAAGCTGAACGATTATATCATTCAGTATAAAAGGGCCCTTACTTTGCAGCAAGAGAAGAGCTACAATGTAGCCATGAGAGAAGAAAAGACATGCGCCAATTGTAGAAGGATCTGCCTATGGCCCCGCACACACCTACTGCTAATACAAAGAGGAATATGTGTTAATATTTGGTTTGCCGTAATATAGATAATAAATGCTGTTTCTACAGTCTCCGTCTGATGGACTGTTACTACAATACAGAGCTGTGAATAGATGGATACAATTCACTCTTGCTCAGGTATTATTATTCACCTACTTAATGCACACATTGTAACATTTTGTTTGAACTCTCCCATGTTTCCATAAGGGGCACCTGCTGTACAATAAACTATAAAATCCTACGTAAACAACATTATAAAAGGACAATAGAGGGAAAATGAATGCTAAGAGTCAAGTGTTCAGTTGTCAGGAAACATTTATATACTGAATACATTTGCGGTTCCTCCTCAGAATAAGATAATATACCTGTCAATAACCTGAGTGCTGAGGGTATAGTATAGCAGAGCAAAGACATGAAGCGCTGGGGGGTGAAGAAGAACATTTATCATAACTCTACCTGCCAAAGGATGTTTATATAATGTAGACCCTTCACATAAAATAGCAATAGTTCCAGTTTACTATCTGCGCCGCAGTTCATGTTCATCATCACACTATGCTCTTTACTTAAGCAAGCTCTCATCATGTCTCCTGGACTGGGGATAATGAATTACTGTACATAAGCTCAGGGAGCTGTGCTCATATTCATCCCACTTGCTAATAATGATGACCTTGTCTTGATACTACAACCGGGAGACTTCCAAAAGGAGCAGCTATAAATATTACATTGTCTACTTTGTGCAAGCCCATTCTTGTGACACCAAATGCCCCCTAGCTTGCTGCGGAGAATTTTCTCAGCTGTAGAAATTGCCATTTTGAGCGTGGTTTAAGGTTGATGGCTTCACACTAGATCTACATTCGGACTATTGTAATGCAAAGTCAGAAAGGCTTTTTAGAGCAATTGCTCGGATGCATTTCAGACAGTGTTCATTAGACTGAACACAATTAAATTCGCAGCTCCAGCTGGTTCTGGTCATCTTCTGACACAGGTGACTTACATAAATAATATTGTACAATGCCGCTCACAAGTCATTAGACTCTAACATCACCAATATCAGCATACAGGCTGCTGTACAATGTATCAATGCCATTATTTACCGTTCTTCATGTAGTTATTTATGTTAGACTCATTTGTTTTGATATTCTTGATAATATTTATATAAACGCTACATTCTGATGTCAGAACATGACAGTAAGGCTGCATGTCCACAGGCAATGATCACGCTGTGTGAAGCTTTCCATAGAAAGCACAGCGCCGGTATCTGCGAGCGGAGAATCATAGCGATTCTCCACTCGCAGGATCTAAATCATGACATGCCGCGATTTACCATGATTCTCCGCTGTGAGCCTATCTGTTAGATAGGCTTACCGCTGAGACCTGTCAGCGCTCCCCCCTCATCCCCCATGGTGGAATATCGCTGGTGATTTTCCATCATGGCCGTGGACAAGGGGCCTTAGGCTGGGTTCAAAAAATGGGTCAGATTCCAGTTATCCGTGGCTGAAGACCTGCGAGTTATTGCAGAAATGAATTGCGAATGGTAGCATATGCGCACGGTTTTCCGCACAAACGTACGCGTATGGACAGTGTATGGTCCGTGCAGAAGAAAAATCTCAGGCAGGGAATGGCCTCAGAAAGTAGAATAACACCTGCCCAGGTGATTGTTTTCTTTCTCTCTCTCTCTTTCTCCTTCCCCATTTCTAGCTGGCCTTCTAGCAAGTTGGGAGCAATTCCGCCACCCATACGCAATGTTAATTGCATATGAGCTGTGGGTCGCACGCATCCACAGACATCAAGGGGTCCGTCTGTGTGGAATCCGTGCTAAAGTAGAGCATGCTGCGATTTTTGTCTTCCACTTGCGGACACGTGAAACTGCATGCTTTCAATGCCCGCGTATTACCACGGATCATCCGCGTGGACGGCGATCGTGGAATCCACAATTCAAATCCGGTCATGTGAGACCGGCCTTATACAGAGATGAGAGGGTCTACATATAGATGACATATCTCTTCCTGCAATAGTAATCTGTCACAGATGGCTTTTTGCATGACATGCCTTCCCCAGTACCATCCAGTGACTAGCTGACTTGTAATGCCTGCTGTCTTCAGCAGCTGTAGTCTAAATCGTACAGCTTTGTGTGCCAGCTGCAAAGCATACTTCAGATACTACATAATAAGAAAATGTCATATCAATCAATGGATGACAGGAAGCTCCCTTTTATTCTACAAAATGAGGTGCTGCAGCGCCCTACATGTATCATAAGTCTCAAAGAATTTAATTAATATAGCCTGGAGGAAAGAAGGGAAGGGGGGGGCATGCTTGAAACCTTTAAAGGGATTCTTCAGCTTTAAATTATTGGGTTTGCCTCCATCCTATTGCTTTCAATCGGGCGGCAGCAGCGCCAACCCCATTGAAAGCAATGGAAATGCATCACGGTCCTCTGCCACAGCTCTGACAGGGGATTCTTTCATCCCCGCTGCAGTCCCCTCATCACTGTGGGTCACGGTGTTCGGTAATGAGGGGACCTTCGTGGATCAGCTGCCCTTCTACAAGCACAGCAACTCCACACACAGGTAAAAAAACCGCACAGAGCTTTGGTCATGTGCATTTTGCACATCTATGCTCATCTGACCGAGCCCTTAAAGGGAACCTGCCACATGCCAAAAATCACCATGAACTTAGTTATGGTGCTGTTAGGGGATGTGGCAGGAGCCAAGTGATGTATTTTGTATACTCATCTACTCCTGCGATCCAGCGCTGTCACTCCGTGAAGAGCCCCGTGCGAACTCTGTCCTTTAGGCCTCATTTTCACAGCATGTGCAGATTTTTGAGGCAGATTTCCACAGCGGATGTCATCATTAACCATTTCCAATCCAATTTGTATCCTGGTTTTCCTAGGGGGCTTACTCTTTTTCTACCGTTATACAACAGCGCTATATGCTGGCTAAAGCCAGTACTGCATGAGGTGACACGTTGGAGAGGCTCTGACAGCAGAGAGGCTGGCAATATACAGTAAGAGAACCCCGATGAACGTCTTCCAACATTGGAGCTGTACAGCCTTAAATCATAATGTCTTCAGACGTTAGACAGTGGATTGGAAAGGGTTAAATTGATTTTCTTATTGCTTGCGGGAGATCGTGGATTGCGTTTTTTTTCTGCACGGAACCCCACCTCCTTGCAGCCTTTTCCCCACCACTTTAATTGATTTCAACCTTCAAATCTGCAGTGCATCAGCAAATGTATTTGGGGACGCACTGTGAATCGTAAGCTCCCATAGAGATGAATGTAGCACATCCGTGCATGATCCGCAGTAAAATGGAGCATGCTGCGATTTATTATCTGTGCATGGCATCCCCAAATCAAGTAAAAACAAATCCGCAGGAGTTAGATGAAGTGCAGACGCCCAATGCTTCCCTATGGGCAGCTTGATTTGCAGATCTCTTGCACGGATGCCACGCGTGGATTCCACATATCAAATCCGCCCGTGGACATTGAGCCATGCATGTCTATAACTATTTTACAGCTATAAATAATGTTGCAGAGGGAAGCGTTTCTATTAGGAAGCTAAGCACTGGAACAAGAGGGCACAATCTGATATTAGTAGGGGAAAATCAGAAGCAATTTCAGAAAATATTAATTCACTTAACAAGTAGTTGACGCCGGAACAAACCTCCAGCAGATGTGGTGGGAATATCAACAAACAATGAATTTAATGGGATATTCTGGTATTTTTCAACTAATGACCTAACTTCTGGATACGTCACCAGTAATTGATGGCCCAGTCCTCCGTCAGTGTAGCAGCCCTAACATTGTGGCCAACAGGAAGTCGGAGCCCCAGCTTCACTCCCATTGCAATCAATGCAAGCACCGTGCTGCTATTATACTTCCTGCTCCTGTTACTGACAGGACCCAATGTTTTTTCCATAACGAGGAGCAGGAAGTGGAATACAAGTATGGTGGTCCCACTGATTCCAATGGGAGTGAAGTTGGCGCTCTCACTTCCTCCCTTGTCCACTGATGACAACATCTGGCTCATTGCACTGGACAGCAGGCCGGATGATCAGCTGATGGATGGGGTTCTGAAGTGGTGGACTCCCATCGATCAACTACTGATGACCTATTCATAAGATAGGTAATCAGTTGAAAATAGCAGAGCATACCCCTTTAAACATGTCTTGGATAAGCATAGATCTATCCTAAGGGAGAAATAAGAAGGTAATAGTTTAACGACAGACTATATATACCTTAGGGTCTTTTTCTGCCATTACCTTTCTGCTTTTCTTTTTTTCCTATAAGAATATATAATTATATCTAAGCTTCTATTAGTGCAATTCTGATTGATAATAATAACTATTTTCCTTACTGCATATGTTGTAATTACATAGCTAGATTATTTTGATGTATCCGGGAGTATTACAAAACTTCACAAGAACATGTACAGACGGGCCGGGGGATGAGATGTTGTGATCAATTTAGAAAGGTTGATGCATTTGTTTAATGTTCAGTTGGCCATAAGCAGGGAGATGTCAAAGCAACTTTTCCATGTCAATGAGATCTCTCCCTCGCCCCCATCCTTTCACAGACCCCCGCTGTGTCAGAAGCACTGCTGGCACAGTAGGGCCACACATCAATGCAACATGTTGGATTATAGCAGTATAGCACTTCTGATCTTCCTCACTTTCAGAAGTGAAAACTCTCACAATGTATGCTAAATTTAATTTGTTCAAATAGCTATTGTGGCATCGAAACAAACACATCCACACTTCCTAAAACGCAGCCGAGTCTCCAATTGTTTTCTCATTATATGGCACACAAAGTAGTTTGCTGGGATCGGATGGTACAATATCTCTCTATAACAAGTGTCACAAGTTCACAGCACACATAATGACATCACAGCGCTGACGTTAATGACACGCTAACAAAATGGAAAGAAAAAGAAACCGCCAGCCTTTGCAAACCATACAAGTGACTAATTCATCGCCCTCGTTTCTCCAATAACCACCATGAAACGCAGCGTGACACACCTAACAATTACATTCAGCACAAACCTAACCACTTCAGACACCAGAAGAATCCCTGTCCTCAAGAACTGAAGGCAACGCATCGCTAAAACAACACCGAAGGAAAACAGCTGCGTTGCCTTGTTCTACCGCAGACACAACTACAATTTCTTGTGTCCCGTCTGCCAATGAATCTTTAAAAGGGGTTAGTAAACTGGTATTTTTAGTAGTGAGGAACTCTAATCACAGGGATGTTCTGATTTGTTGTTATATACAGAGCCAAAGATCACATTGGTGGAATCTTTCTTCTTCGACTGTCGTTGATTTCTAGAGGTCTACATGTAAAGAGAGGAAAGCTCTATTTTGGTGCTCAAAGATTACTTTCCTGCAAAGTCTGGTACAAAAGGTATTAAAATCAACAGCAAAGTGCATAAAGTGATTTATCAGAAATGAGACTGTCATGGCGCCATGACTTCCGGGTTGGGTGACAAGCCAGGGGTGATGTCACACAGCTCCCTGGATGCATGTGATGCATCATTCAAAGCTGCACACTTGAGAGAGCAACGTCTACCAGTCAGCATATCAGTTTTAGCTGTAAGATATATAAACCGGCCTATTGGTTGGAAGGGCACTGGCTATACTTCTTGTGTGGCCTACTTTGCTGTGGAAGCATATCCAATATCTTTGCACCTAGTTTGCTAGTGTTAGTATCCTGTTTTAGTTATTGTTGTATTTGAGGTTCTTCAGTCTCAGTGGTCAGAGTTTACAGTAGCCAATACATCTCATACTGATTTCCGGTCTTTTTCCTATAGTGGGGTCACCCTTTTTGGGGCGGGTGCTGATATTGAGGGACTGGTCCAGTTAGTTTTCTCACTCTGGTAAACTTGTTAGTATCTCACTTTGTTCCTTTTTTAGCTTAGTTAGTATACTGTTATTTTGTCTAAAAAGACCCGGTTCACCACTTTGGATCTTTTTGGTCCAGAACTAGTCCCCACTGGACTAGCTAACCAGTCATATCAGAAGTGACAGAGGCCATTTTCATTTTGATAATTGATAATGCCCCATGATCACAGACTCCAGCAGCATAATCTATCTATGGCACAACTGAAGATCAGTTTGACAGGATCTCTCTTCTTGGCTTATTTTTTAAAGGGATTTGACTGTGGTTGCTAGGTAGTCTGTCCCTAGCAACCCGACTGTCACATCTGACTCTGCCGTTCTGCTAAAACTTGATTGGCACCGTTTTGACTGCAGAAAAGAAGCAAATCAGCTTGGCAACAGTCTATTCATGCCACTTCCATCTCAGTTTTCTAAAAACCCATTTAGATGGAGAAGCAATATCCTGTGGCCCTATTTTACACAACACTATTTCAGAGAATAATGTCCTAATTATTATAATGACTTCATAATTATAATCATTAGCAACCCTATTTTGCAACCTACTGCAATAGGGATCACCTGTCTACACTTCAGATGCTAAGATAGAGTCACCCAAACAAACCTGAAGCCCTTTCCATTAGTAGGTCCTTGTTACTCACTTGAGGTGCTCTCACAGTTGTAGGTGTTGATGACAACTTTTCTACAGTTTTTGAAGCCGAACTCAAATGTGTATCATAAAAGGAGAGAAAATACATAACACAGATACTGCTTCCTCCACTTTTTGAATCTTCTCCTAGTTTTGGCTTCTAAATCTGCACCCTGAACTAAACCTGCATGTGTGATGGCACGTTGAATGTCTCCAACACACATCAATGTTAGGTAAAGCAAATACTGAAGTTCTACCCAGATGTATGCGCCCAATAACTATTATCCTTAATCATGCTTATAATAATCTAGTAGTAACGGACAGACACAACACTATACATATAAAGCTGGGAATTAAATAAGCAGTATCTGACATGGAAAGAGATTCAAGGACCATGAATTCACTTTATCTTTCCATGCTTGTGATAATGGACTCTAATCTTTTTATGACTTATCATTTATTTTTATGCTAAAAAAAAAGGATTAATGTCTTGAGGCTGATGTTTGGACCGCATTGGATGCACTTGACTTCCAAAAGTTCACTGCGGTGTTCAGTGCCCGTACTTAGCACCATTTGGATCTGCCATCTGTGAGTGGCATTTTATGACTTGTTATTGAACATTACATCCAAAAGAATGCAAGAAGGATTAATGGGCCAAAATAATATAAAATACGAAATGTTATGATCAATTCATCATAAAATAAATATCATATATCACAGAGAGGCAGAAAGAAGCAAAGCCGGCATATGTGAAAATGAATCCTGCGTATCATAACAAGTAGACATATAAATAGTCCAGATCCATGTGTCCCAAAATACACAGGAAAAGAATATAAAGTTGAGACAGGGGAAGAATTCAATATAAAGCATCCATCAAACAGAGTGCTCCCTCCTAATCACATCCGTAGTAATTCTATCCCAATGGAGCTAATTCTTACCCCGACTCA
This sequence comes from Eleutherodactylus coqui, assembly GCF_035609145.1. NCBI lineage: Eukaryota > Metazoa > Chordata > Amphibia > Anura > Eleutherodactylidae > Eleutherodactylus > Eleutherodactylus coqui. Next base: position 102,422,956 of record NC_089843.1, read on the forward strand.
GGGCGGGACCCAAGTACAAAGATGCCATCTCCAAGACAAACACGCTCCAACATGTGCTTCACTGCAAATCAGCTTCAGAGTAATTCACGCACACAGGGGGCTTGTTGTGCCAGCAATTACCTACACTTGTGTCTGGTGATAGCGGCGCTCATCCATGATGCCTGAACCCATCCCGTATAAACATATGCCGATGTTACCCCACCGACAACTGATGTAATCATCATGGCAACACAGACACTAGAGGCACCGCTCAATGGGACTCAGGCAATGCATAAGCGGCATGTCTCCACCAACAGGGAGCCATTACTTTTAACAAAGTCCAAGTATGCAAAAGTCATACTGGATAACCAATAGACATAGAAGATCAGAACCTTTTTTTAAAATGCTATATACATATTGAATACCCAATGCTCATCAGACTAAACTCTACATGTGTTACTGCAAATACGTATTTAAATACATAAAGTGCAATGTGCATACTGAAATACATAAATGAGGGTGCATATGAGTCCACCAATAAATAGTAATATATAAAATGTATGAATAAGGGCAACATCCACACTGCACTGCAAATATAAATTATTTCACAAAACCAATCCAACAAACATCACAAAAGTATCAATAGACGTGCAAATAAATATGTCTGTGTCTTCTGCTCCCAGGAATGACAATAGGACTCCACATCGATGTTAGAAAACCACATACCACATCGAAAAAAAGGAAATACATCCAATCTTCTAAGCACCCAATAAACTAGAACTGAAAGACATTATTGAACATTTCCAGAGGTTTCTGTCGTGTGTGAACAGGAATGAATAAGAAATGTCGACTTTCTTTCCATGTAGCCATTCAAAAAGATTGTAAACTGCAACATTCATCGGCATAGCAGAATAAATACTGATATTGTATATTTCTGTTATTGGATATTGCCCTTTATGAGAAAAATGGCTAATTATATGGTTGTCTTACTAAAGCCAACTCTCTTTCCTTCTTAGTCTAAACTGTTCGCACCATCAATTCACTTATTCCAAATTTAAGGCAAGGGAGGGAGCCTATACAGCTGCCAACAAGGTCCATGGAGAAGGGGGCAATGCACACCATGGCCCTTAATAGGAGAGATCTGCGAAGAGTCTCCCTCTCCATTAGCCCTGCAGTGCTAGCAAACAAGGGAGATTGAAAGTGACCCTGGGGCAGTGCTACCTCATTCCCCGACATAACGGAGGATGAGCAAATTGCGACCCCCTGCTATCCTGGGATAAGTGAAACTCTTTTGATTTCGATGTTGATCCCTTTTCTCAACATGATGATACAGCAGTGTATCTCGAACTGTCAGGCGGGACTCACTTGTGAAGCGCCGGGTAGGCAATTTAGACAGATGTTATGCTGCTTAGGGCTTTCTCTGACTGCACCAATCTCTGATTTAGAAACATAATTGACTCAATTTGTGCCTATTTTGATGTTATAATGGAGAAAAATTAGAGATATATTGGAATGATTCATTTTGGAATGGACTTGGACCAAAGGCGAGGCCCAGGAATCACCATGTTCTATTTGGTCAATGGAAAAAAATGAGGCCATCCTGATTTACAGTATGCCTATGGATATTGTCCAATGTTCATGTAATGAACAGCTATAGGGAAAACAAAGAACAGACGTGAGACATCTTTTAATCATTAATACAATGACCACTTTATGTCTTCAATATCTTCTGCCTGCAGGACGGGCCTATCATTAGATTTAATGCTCCCTGCCGGCAGACAGTCATGGGTCATGCCTTTAATGAAATGCACATGGATTTGGATTTTCTACAAGAGACACATTTGTAGTGTTTCTATGACAGGAGTTGTTTGAAGACGTAAAACTTCCAAGGTGTGTGAAATAAAGGCAACTTCACTCCCCCAAAGCTTCTTTCGATGTGTCCCCCACAGTGTGTCAGGCGCTTTGACAGTGTGAAAAGGCTGCTTTGAGCAGGAGGCATCGGGCTCTGTCCGAGACACAATAAGGGGGACTTTGGAATGGAGCTGGGCTGAGAGATTGGGAAAACTCAATTGTTCATAGCCTTTTGTCATGTCAGTAATCACTGCTAATGCCAAAAAAAGAATTGAATTCTGGGCTTTGGATACCGTCAGCCTATTTGGCTATTAAAAAGGTTTTTTTCCAGCATTAAAGACAACTGCAGTCACATTATAGAAAGTATTTTTCACACCTTCTGGCAAGGGGTGTTTTCGGGAGGACGCTGGGAATGATTCATGAGCAGAAGGATGGTTAGGACTATTCGGTGCGGCTGCAGCAGTGCGGGTAGGTGGTGCGGTCAGTGTAATTACATGAATACTTGGTTCACGTGTAAAAGCTAAATGAGCAGAAATAGTTTTTATTTGAGTCACTTTTCCTGTACATGATATTAGTCTACTGTACATACATAAGAGCAACCTCTCTAGAAATGACTCATTTTAGACATGATGCCCTTGGAGCTCTATGCGGTACATGCAGTTTGTCACATATACTTTTAAAAAACTTTTTCTGCTTGTTTTTTAAGCTTTTGCAATGTACAACACATGAATGGCTTCAACAAAACGAGAGATTTCCATTGTGTTTGTATTACTGGCTGTTGAGTTGGAAATCAGGCTGGGGTCACATACAGATCTCCAGGCTCTAGTGGAGATTTGCATTTGGCATCCCTATTCACTGCCAGTGCTGGTGCCACGTATCAGTGCGTGCCAACAAATAGAGTTCAGAAGCGGAGAGTGAGTGAGGATGTCTTCACATCCTTAGTGTGTTTTTAGGAAAAATGCCACACTTTTTGCAGCATTTTCTCAGCAAAAATCAGCATGGCCAGATTTAGCTGTAAGTCAGTGGGGAGTTATGAAACACACTACAAACAGTCCAAAAACTGCCACTAAAAAGTTTGTTAAGGAAGACTAAGACCGGCTTCACATGAGAGTAAGTGCAATTGTGCATGCCTCAGCGCAACTTTTTTTGCACGCATATTGGCGTATTTTATTATAATTTTTTTTGTCACAGGGCATGTTCATCTGCATTTTTCCAGCAGCATTGCGCAGTGTTTCACGCATCTCCTTGCATATTGCATGCACATCCACCCCCCCCCCCCTACCACCACCTATTGACTTCTATTGGGACCTCTGGTGCACAAATGTGCTGAAAGATGGAGCCTGAAAATGCAGCGCACAAAATACATGCATGTGATCGAACCCGTTGATAGGAATGGGATCTATTCAATGTATATTGTGTGCACAAATATGCGTGCAAATACAGCCGTGTAAAACTGTCATAAAGGCTCCTTCAAAAGGGCGTATTTGCGGGCGCAAAATTTGCATGTGCAATACGCAGAGAATAGAACCCATTGATTTCAATGGGTCTGCTCTCATCTCCTCTCTTGGTGCTCTCCGTAAGAAGTGATGTCCCCCCCTCCCGACTTACGTCACAGGCCTCTCACTAACCAAGCCAGAAACCTACTGCACATTGATGAGGGGCAAAAACCCAGAAAAATAGCTGTCTGTGTGTGGATTCTGGCTTGGTTTTCAATTCCCAATCATTGTTCTACAGACCGGTATAGAGGGTCGGACATTAATTTGCAGGAATGCTGCCATCCAATAGGTGGCGCTGCAGATGTTTTGTCCCATCTTCCTTATTTGTATCATTACCTTTCCTCACTTTCTGTTCTCTGCCTTATCTGTTACTAGAAATTGGCATCAACTGATAACAGGCAGTGAACAGCAAGTTGGTTGAAGGGAGACCCCTGGAAACCAGCATTTTAGAGTGATTATTCAGAACTAAAATGTAAATTTAAGTAAATTTAAGTGATTTAGACTTTTGCTAATTATCACATTGACTATCATATGAGCGCAAGTTATTTGAAAAGTTAAAAGTGTTTTCCAGGGAGAATACTATTGACGCCCTATCCTCAGGATAGGTCATCAATAGTTGGTCGGCTGGGGTCCGTGGTTCAGGACCCTGACTGATCAGCTGATTGTGCATCCGCTGACAGTAGTGCAATTACACAGAGGTCAGCGCGGAAACAGCAGAAGTCTCTGCTCCAACCTCTGTGTAGTGGCCGGCCCTTGTAACTGCAGGCACGGCTTGCGTTGATTTCAATGAGAGCTGCACTTGCAGTTACAAAGGCCGGCCACTTCACAGAGGTTGGAGCAGAGATATCCGCTGCTTCTGTGTTGACCCCTGTGTAAGTGCTGCGCTGTCAGCGGGCGCACACTAAGCTGATCGATCGAGGTCCTGAGCGACGGACCCCAGCTGACCAACTATTGATGACCTATGCTGAGGATAGGTCGTCAATAATACTCTCCCTGGAAAACTCCTTTAATGTCCATTTAAAAACACTGTCTAAGCCTTTATTCAGACCATCGTATATCGGCCGAGTTTTCATGCCTGACCCACATACGCTGCTCCTCTCTGCAAGGGGAGGAGGCGGGATGGGAGCTAGTGCATTGAGCTCCCGCCCCCTCTCCGCCCCTCGCAACTGTTTGCAATGGAAGGGGCGGAGTGGAACTTTGCTCCGTCCTGTCCTGCCCTCCCATTGCAAACAGTGGCGACGGGCAGAGATGGGGCGGGAGCTCAATGCAATAGCTCTTTGCCATCCCCTCCCCGCAGAGAGGGGCAGCGTATATCGGTGAAAACTTGACCGATATTCGATTGTCTGAATAATCCCAAAGGGTAAATGCACGCGGGCGGAAATTCTGCGGTGGGATTTCCTGCAGAATTTCTGCTCATGCATGCTGCCATAGAATTTGCATTAGATAATGCAATCCTATGCAGGCGGCAACGATTTGACCGCGTGAAAACTCGCGCAGTAAACAAACCGCGACATGTCCTATTTCTGTGCAAGCCTCGCAGGGGCCTGCATAGAAACGTCACCTCTGACGTGCCGGCTCTGGTCTGCATATGTGCCAGCTGGGCGTCAGCTGGCACATAGCAGAACAGAGGAGACGCCGGAGGAGGTGAGCCATGGGGGTCATTGCAGGGGCACTGGTCGCATCCTGCTGCAAGAATTCTCGTAGCTGGATCTGACCCGGACATCTGCATGAGGCCTAAATTTTATTGGTTTTAAGGGCAAGCCTGGGATGACAAAACTGCCATAACATTAAAAATGTATTCAGTTATGCAAGGACTTAGAGTGCATTCTGGTAAATTGCCATTTTTTTCTCACTAGATGGATGAAAACTGATAGATTAGAGGGGTCTGACTGCTGGGATCCCCATCGACCCCTAGAGCGAGGAGTCCCATTTGCCCCACTTCCGCTCACCTCTGCAGCACCGCTGCGACCGGTATCACATCAGCTTCCATAGAGAGCTGGCCGTGCATACAGCAGATCCCTTTAAGTCAATGGGCTGACGGCAGTTTACCAGATTAACCCTTCAACAACCAGTATATCAGTTCATGCAGTATAACTCTCGCACCAACATGATATCTAAGCAGAGGGAGGAAAGCTTTAACTAGATAAGGCTGCAGCCTGTTAAATAAAAACCCCAGTGACCAGCAAATACCCAGCCATATTCTCCGACATACAGATTGACTGAAACATGCCAGAATGTTGGCTGCTGTGGATTATGCCACATCTGTGCTCATGGCAGCCTACTATACCATTTATATGCTAAGTCATAGCCTCTCGGAATATGTCAGCTTGTTGAATTGTCATGTTCTAAATACATTTGTAACTTTTTTGAATCAAAATCAGGAGTCCTAATGCTGAAACGAGCTACAAATGCATAAAACAGTATATGGTATAAAAGTCTAATTTCTGTTACAGCTCTAATGCTGTCCTATTGTGTCTGCATTTGTGTGCAGGAGATTAACTGAATGATCAATGTTCAAAAAAGGATTAACTGTAATAGTGTCACTTGTCTGTAGAAGTTGGCTACAAAAGCCCTTCTCATCCAGACAGCTGTTTAATAGCACTCCTCTTTGTCACTCGAGTATCAGTTATTTCTCACACTTTGTGTGGCCTTAAGACACTAAAACACTGCAAAGAGTCAAGTAAAGTCATGTTCCAAATATTTGTTGATAAGCAGCCAGCAGCACCTTCCTTCATTCCAGATATCAGGGAATAAAGTGCTTGGTAATGATAGCCTAAGACCAGGGATTTAGATGGACGCTTTCTAGTCTCAGAGAGGACTTGATGTCTAATCTAACTGCACAGGGCGCATTACACTCTCACTTCTACAATTATTAACGGCTGGTAAAGGAGATGATTTTTCCATTAACATAAACTGTATATTATAAACTATATTGATTTGCTTAGATATTTAAACCGTGTGCAACAATAGAACATAAGTGAAATGTGGGGATTACTGGTAACATAATACATAGTGACAATGAAATATATTATAGAAAGAGACAAAAGATAGAGAGTAGGATATTACAGACTGTCTGTAGTCTGGATCCCACTGACAGACGGTGTGCTGAAGGTTCATGGGGGGGTGGGGGGGCATTGGGGTATTAAAATTTCCCTTGATAGTAATGCAAGGCATGCCAATATCTGATGTATTCAAGGGTCGACACCGACGGCAGACACTTGGACAAACGATAAAGACACGATGATCTGTAACACCAGTTATGCATTAGGATTAGAGATGAGCCAGTATACTCGCTAAGGCACATTACTCGAGCGAGTAGTGCCTTAGCCGAGTATCTACCTGCTCGTCTCTAAAGATTCGGGGGCCGGCGGGGAGCGGCGGGGGAGGAATGGAGGGGAGATTGCTCTCTCCCTCTCTCCCCCCCGCTCCCCCCTGCTCCCCGCCGAAACTCACCTGTCACCCGCGCCGGCCCCCAAATCTTTAGAGACGAGCGGGGAGATACTCAGCTAAGGCACTACTCGCTTGAGTAATGTGCCTTAGCGAGTATACTCACTCATCTCTAATTAGGATTCTTTTACACAGAATGACTATTAACTAAAAACATTCAAATAATCGATTTTGATCGACGGTTGTCCCATATGAAAGTGGGATCTGACAGGGTGCTGTGCGGAAAATCACTCTTTAGTTGCTGGTTGCTTTGTTGCAGGTTACTGAAATGAAGTAAGTCATGAGGAACTTCTCACTCAGTGCAAACAGACCATTTCCAGCGCGCTTCACCATCATTCATTGAGCAATAGTTATTGGAACAGCTGCCGGGGACTAAGGCACCTAACAGTCATCCTGTGTAAAAGTGCCCTTACACATTAAAGAGGTTATCAGTGACTTAAAGTGTTGTTGACCAGTCCTAAGGATAGGTCATCAATATTTAAAGTATAACCGAACTCTTTAAAAACTTTTGACATGTCAGAGCAATGTGTCAAAAGTTTTGATCAGTTGGGGTTTAGATGCTGAGACCAGCTGGTCACTCAAATGAAGGGGTCGCAGCGCTCTCCCAAGTTCTGTGTTCCTTCGTCTGTCTTTGCTGCCTGTTGGCTTCGCTTGGCGCCTGAAGACGGACACAGATATGTGCATGGAAGTCTATGCATACGTTTCAGCTGCCCACAGGAGCTGACAAGCAGTGAAGACAGCCACAGGGCAGACTGCTCAGGTGAGCACTGAAGCCCATTCATTTGAACAATCAGCTAGGGTATCAATGCCCGAACCTCAACTGATCAAAATTTTTGACACGTCATGTCAGTATGTAAAAAGTGCAGTTATACTTTAAATATTGATGACCTATCCTTAGGACAGGTCAACAATATGAGATCAGTGGGAGCTCAACTTCCGACACCCTCTCTAATCAGCTGTTTGAAGGGGCCGTGGAGCTTGGGTGAGCGCTGCAGCCTCTCCCTTAGTCTGTGACATCATGATCATTGGTCACATGGCCTTTCTACTGCTTAGACCCATTCAAGTGAGTAGGATCGAGCTAGAATACAAAACACAACTGCTACATAGTATACAGCGCAGTGCCTGGTATACAATGAAGAGGATGCAGTGCTCATCCAAGCACCCTGGACCCTTTAAACTGTTGATTGGCATGGGTTTTGTGAGATATTGAAGTGAATTGGAGAGAGCTGCATACCCTTGCAGGCCACTGAAGAACAGAGTTGTCCCTCCTTCTGCATGTCCTTGATCTAAAGACTAGCTGATCGGTGGGGTTATTGGATGTTGAACACCCACTGATCTGATATTGATGATCTATCCTAAAGATAAATCATCAGTCTGAAAGCCCTGGAAAACCTCTTTATTAGCGTTCTTCTTTGTGCATACTCTTCAAAATATTGTATTCATGTTTTCAAGGACAAGATAAAAGGGAAGAACAGGGCTTGGTATAATTTTGTTGTAATGTGCAGGGGCGTGGCATAGATTACTCAGGGGTGTGACCTTACAAGTAACCGTATTTGAGGAAATATTATGTCACTTTGGGAAATCTATGTTATCCAGTGTTTACCGCTGACTGTGACAATATATGGTTCTCATTTGTTTAGCAGCACAATATATTCTACAGTATACAAAAGACATCTGAATCCATAGTTCACATCCAGTGGCAGAAGCGGGAACATTTTACTAAATACGAGAACTAGATATACAGTACAATAGATAACCCGCTGCTACGATATTCAATGATGACTTATAACAAATGTACATTGAATAAAGGGCTTGTTTAGATAAACCACTCATCTCCTGTGTCCTAGAAATAAAGCACTCTCATTTTCATAGTGTATGAGGATAGGTACAAAGACTTTTAAAGCCTAGTTTTTCCTCCGGTGTCTTCCTCAATTGCACTTTAGGGTTATTAAAATGGTAAAGAAGACAGATCACATAAATAAAAGGTTGCACGTAGGCCAGATATGCACAATGCAGAGGAAAATGACTGTTAAAAAAAGATTAGTTATAGTTTAACTGCTGTGCATCTTATGAATCCCGGCATCAGTTCAATGAGAAAATGCGCAGAGTAATTTATATACATCCTGCAGGTAAATCAGTTTATGAGATTCTGAACTTTAATTTCCGTTCAATAATTCAAGCAGTCACACATAATGCTTCACATTTATGCAAGCTCCGAGCAGTAGAAGGTAAATAGATAAGACACACATAACATATATATCAACATGTATGTTGGAAGCATGTGATCTAAGCAACAGTCCACGTAGATGGCTAGAACGCAGGGAATTAATAAAATATGCATATTGAATGCCAAGAATCCGAAGCAGGTAATGTCTGACAGAGGTTGAACGGGCATGCTGAGGCTTATAGCCTTCCATAACATAGAGAGTTACGACTTAAAGGAGATGTCCCGAGGCAGCAAGTGGGGTTATACACTTCTGTATGGCCATAATAATGCACTTTGTAATGTACATTGTGCATTAATTATGAGCCATACAGAAGTTATAAAAAGTTTTATACTTACCTGCTCCGTTGCTGGCGTCCTCGTCTCCATGGTGCCGACTAATTTTCGCCCTCCGATGGCCAAATTAGCCGCGCTTGCGCAGTCCGGGTCTTCTCCTCTTCTCTATGGGGCTCCGTGTAGCTCCGTGTAGCTCCGCCCCGTCACGTGCCGATTCCAGCCAATCAGGAGGCTGGAATCGGCAATGGACCGCACAGAAGCCCTGCGGTCCATGAAGATAGAGGATCCCGGCGGCCATCTTCAGCAGGTGAGTATGAAGACGCCGGACCGCCGGGATTCAGGTAAGCGCTGTGCGGGTGGTTTTTTTAACCCCTGCATCGGGGTTGTCTCGCGCCGAACAGGGGGGGGGTTTAAAAAAAAAAAAACCCGTTTCGGCGCGGGACATCTCCTTTAACTCCTACAAAGTAACCACTTGCAAATAGTGTAATTAATAGTAAACGGGTTAAATCATGATAGGTTTTTACCTGTCATGCAGACACCCCCGTCATGGCTCAATCCCTAAGTGTATGGCCTCGTGTGGTGCAGAGTGTTAAGGCAGCAGAAATGCAGTCCTAAGCTCTTGCCCATGACCTGAAGGTTGTAAATTCAATCCCCACTTGGTTCAGGTAGCTAGGTCAAGGTTGACTCATCCTTCCGAAGTCTGTAAAATGAGTATCCAGCTTGGTGGGGGGTAATAAATTACCTGAAAGTGCTGCAGAATAAGTTGGCGCTATACAAATATCAAGATTTATTTATTTTTATCTATGGCAGCGGATGGTCGTGCATGCATACTACCACTCCATTCACTTCAATGGGAATGACGGGGATAACTAATTACTGAGGTCCCAAATGGAGCAGTAGTGCGCATGCACAGCCATCACTGCCATACACTTCAGGACTGAGCCACGCCTGGGTTGTCTGCATGACAGGTAACACAACAAAGTCAACCTTTAGTCCTTAGTTCCAGTCCCCTGCCGGAACTCAATATCCGCAGTCAATACGTGCACCTTAATTTTAGTACAGTTTATGCCTTCCTACGAGTTACCCGACATCTTTTGAATTCTTCTTCTTACAGCAGTCTCTGCTAGACAAGAGGCATTAGCCCGAAATGTTGCACATACTGCGCATATCTGAAAGCAATTAATATATACTCAAGCGGCATTTTCATAAGAATCTTGAGTATGTGCTTTCTAATCCTGTTTTATTGCATGACAGGTAAAACTTGTCATAGGACAATTCCCTAAAACAAGTTTTTTGAGATTAATAGTAAATAAGGAATGTCTTAAAATGCAAAATAAGCAGTATTCACCAGTGACTGTTGCCCCAGTCTAGAGCAGGAGTCCCGCTCCTTACTGCCCGGGTCCCAGAGGGAGCTACAGCAGTCATGTGACATTCATTATACAAGTGAATGCTTAGCCAATCACTGGCCTCAGCAGTCTCATGTCATTCATGGCCATATCACCGCTGCAGCCAGTGATTGGCTGAGCATCCACATGTACAATGTACATGTACAAGTTCCAGGACTTTTTAAAATCTTAAACCATTCTCTGCTGATACAATTTTTTTTAGTCCCTTCAAAGACCTTATGACACACTATGGGGCAAATTTACTGTAGACCAGCAGCCTCACAGCAGTCTTAACAGCTGGCAGCTGGGAATATTGCACTAAATTAATTAGGAAATGCAAATCTACGCCAGATTTAAGCAGGACTAGATTTGCTCTATAATTTGCGCCAGTGTCGGGCCATGGTAGGCCCCACCCAGTTTACTTTCTGCTTTGTTAAAAGTTGCAAAAAGTTGCAAATTATTGCATGACTGTGGTGTGAGTCATCACACTGCCCTATTCCCTTTACTAATATACTATCAGTACATTGGGGAGCAAATATTATATTGTATAATGAATATTTACGTTTTGTAGTCTGACCACAAGTAGACCCGGTCATTAGTCAGTACGGTGTTGTCTAATCTGCTGTACTTCAGCCAATAATACATATTTCGAAGTTGAACACTCAGTTTTGTTAAGCGTTATGTCAAATGTGACAGCCTTGCTAATCAAGTGTCTCCAGAATGACAGACGTGTCTGACTCCAACACTTATCCTTCTTTAAACATGCCATATTTTTGAAGCTGAAAAAGTTTAAAAAAATCAAACAGTGACAAACAGGCTGTTACTTACTATTAAAATATGGGCGCTATTAGACATCGGTTGACATTCTGCAGATTACTACCTGACTGAAATGTCACTAAACGAACACACTGCTCTTCAGTCTTAGGTCTCTGGTTAGATTAATGATCTCAAGCTGAAATTGCTAATGCTCATATAGTAGATGCGTAAAATGTCATCTTATATGAATATCAAGAAAACTAAGATTGTGACAACAGTTGGTAATCGTACAGGGAAAATCGCAATCAACAATGAAGAAAACAAAGCAGTTCAAGACTTGATCTGCCTCAGATCAAAAATTGACCACAATGGAGAATCCGGACCCAAAATAAAATGATGCATCATGCTAGGTTACAGCACAATGTTTAGTACGGCTAAGATTTGAAAAAACAAAGACATAAGCATTGCAATGACATGCTAGATAGTCAACGCAAACGTCTTTCCATTCATAACTTACGGCTGCGAAAGTTGGGCACTGAAGAAAACGGACCAAAGGAAGTCTGATGCCTTCAAACTTTGGTGCCGGAGGAAACTCTTGCGAATTCCTTGAGCCTTCAAGGTCACAAACACAACAGCCCCAGACCACATCCAACCTAAGTATTCATTGGAGGGCAAAATAATGAAATAGAGACTCTCATACTTCGGCCACACAATGTCTGCTATTTCATCGGAGACACTGATGATGTTTGGGGAGGTCAGCAGCAAAAGAAGAACTGGTTACCAAAGAACATGCGGGCTTGATATTGTCAAAGCCGGCACCAACATGCAAATGATCAAATTAAAAGAAGCAGCACAAAACAGAATCGCGTGGAGAGCGCTGATCCATAAAGTGTCTGAGAGTCGGCCCCGACTAAACAGATAGAGTTTGGTTTAGGATCAATGGCCCCAAATTTTACCTACCTAGCCCTCTGGCACACTTGTATTTTTTTCATCCATGTGTAGTCTGTTGAAAAAGTCACACATTTGGGGGTCAGGGAAATTTAACAAGGGCTACCATCCGACAGTGCAGTGGATATGCATGCACACTAATGCTCCATAAACTTCAATGGGACTGTTGAAGGCAATGGAGTGCTAGTGTGCGTGCATATCCACTGCACTATTTATTGCAGGGCACTTCGGATCTTTATTCTATTGATCCGTGTGGGTTTCTGTGGTTGGAGCTTCATTGATCAGATGTGTGTTTCTTATCCTGTGGCTAAGGAATTCGTTAATTTTGCCTCTGATTGGTCACAGTGCTCAGCCAATCAGAGGCAGTCCATTCAGCAGATGGGGATTTTAAATACTACTGAGAGCAGTGCAGGGAGAAGAGCCGGCTGGACGGGGCTGAGCCCCGGCAGCTGCTGAGAGGTGAGTATACTTTTTTTTTTTTTTTCACACTTTTTAGGATGGTTTTCAGGGAAGGGCTTATATTTTAAGCCCTCCCCCGAAAATTAATACAGCGCTGGGTGGCAGCCTATTGCTTTCAATGCTGTATTTCCAGCTCCATTGAATTCAATGGGAGAAAATCGTTCTCCTCTGCCACAGCTGTGACAGCTGTGGCAGAGGAAAGTGGGCAGCGCTCTCTCTGAGCGTCAAAACGCCCGCGTGACCGAACCCTTTGGGCGGATAAATGCTGCTAGCAGTGTTTTTTCCACCGTGGCGCCAGCTTCGGTCACGCGATTTTTTTTGAATGCATCAGTTATGCATACAAAAAATCGTGCGACAAAACGCCCGTGTGACTGAGCCCTCACATGTGACCGTACCCTAATGCATTTGGAAAGCTCTCATTTCCTTTTCCATTTCCAACACTAAACCGTAGTCTGGATGAGCCCATGATGGAGGATTCAGCATTATCATTTCCTTTCTTTGTATTGCATCTTCTTTTGGAAGGATTTTTATATTTTCTTTCCCTAAAAAGTCCTGCTTATTAATATAATTACTAAGGCACACGAGCGCAGTGATATGCAGCCTTTGTCTGGTGAACATTCCCTGTCTGTTATTAAAACAACACATTTGGATTGCAATGTTTTGTTTTGATAGAAAAGTTTTATTTTTGATCTATGAGACACAGAGTGATAGTTTCAGACATGCTCCCCTCTGCCGTTTCATTTGCGACTACTTAAAACTGTCAGAAAATTGATGATTTGGAACATTCCGGCAGCATACCAAATATTGCAGCAGCAACAAAAGAGACTCTTTAACTGGGCTGCACTGAGATAACATCACCAGGAGGAGCAATAATTCTTTCTTGTTAAATATTACCGGATGAAAACTGATTTAATACCTTACGCTGGCTCTTTGAGCATCAATACCTTTTTGAAAAGCGTGTCTGTTATATCTCCATTCCTCTAATTAAATGTCGCCATGTTTAAGCATTATTAGAAAGAAGAATTGGACACATCTGATTACTGCTGGAAAAAGAAGAAATGCTATGAATGCACCTCATCCGCCAACATCCAATTAGATGTAACATTATTCTAGATGAATGTATAAAAAATTCAAACTGCCCGTGTTGGACACACATTTTATACCACGTTTAACATCACATCGGTTAAAGTGCTCTCACTCTGTATAGAGATTAATGTCCATTAAATAAGCCTTGCCCAAGTTTGCACAATGTTATTAGAGATAAAGTGCTGACAGGTTGTTACACAGTAAGTAAAAAAAAAAGTACATCCGTACAATGAAGGACAATGGGACCAAGTTAATAGACACTCATTGTCAAAGAATTTAAGCCCCTAGAAGGAATTGTCGGCCTATATGTGTGATTGTAACGTTGATATAAGTAAGTGATTTCAATATCAGGGCAAAAGGATCATTTATTGTGGAAAACTGACCCCTTGAAGTGAAGCACTAGTATTCTGTTGTACGGCTTCTATCTTCGATACAAGATGTGATTTGGGCAGATATGGAGTCTCTAGTACCTCGTTGTACCGCCTCTAGCTTGGATACAAGATGTGATATGGGTGAACATGGAGGCTCTAGTACCCCGCTGTACCACCTCTAGCTTGAATACAAGATATGGTATGGGCGGGCATGAAGGCTCTAGTACCCTGTTGTACTGCTTCTAGCTTAGATACAATAAGTGATACAGGCAGGCATGGAGGATCTAGTACCCTGCTGTACTGCCTCAAGCTTGGATACAAGATGTGATACAGGTGGGCATGGAGGCTCTAGTACCCTGTTGTACCGCCTCTAGCTTGGATACTAGATTTAATATGGGTGGGCATGGAGGCAAACAGGTTCCATATGGTATTCTGCAGCATAATGGTTCACATTTGCCGTAACTGAGCCTCTTCGGCTGTTGAAGTTGGCATGCCAGATGGTCCCATAAATGCCCTATTGGCAATAAATATGTCAACCGGGCAGACCACGAAGGTGTGACAATTTTTTGGATGTATTCCTGTGATACCCTGGCCGAGCATTATCCTGCTGAAATATGCCTCTTGGAAGCCCTGCTATGATAAGGAGCACATGTGGCTGTAGGATGTCCTGAATATACCACTGAGCTGTCACTGTCCCTCATTTCACTATTAGAGTGACCAACTATCATATGCGATGGCCATCCAGACTACCACACCAGCAGTGGTGGCACTGTGCCACTCGACAGCAAAGGTAGGATTGAGGAAATTACCCCTAGGTCTCAGACATGAACAAGGTCATCATCAGTGCCCAAACTGAGATTCATTGATGAAAACAACCTGGTTTCACTCTGTAGAAGTCCAATCTCGTTGTTCATGACACCACTGCAAATGGATGTGACAGTGGTTGGGTGTCAAAGGCATGACGTGTAATGGGCACGGTGAGACCAAATGTTCTTCAGCCACGTGCCTGGAAATGGTTCTGAAAGGCCCAGAGGCCTGTAATGATGGAACCAACTGTCTCTGGATGGCGGATAATGAAACAGTTGGAGCTGCTCATACTTGTCAGATGATCCTTTGTACTGGTGGTCTGCTGAGGGTGTCCTGAGCTCAGTCATCTTGTGTGCATGCCTTCAAGCATCCACTGGTCCCAACATCTCTCAACAGTCCTGTCAGTAAGACTCATGTGGTGAGCAATTAATCAATACGACCATCCAGCTTCTCACATTCCAATAATGTGCCCCTCTCAAACTCTCTTTGATTGCATTGTAGAGGCATGTTTAGTGATCAACAAGCTCTATACAAGTGAAAAAAAGTCCACTGCACACAAGTAGCCTCCAAGAGTCGTTTTATAGGCTAAGGGTGGAACTACTTTTAGGGTCTCAGGTGGCAAGACCATTCATCAAATCTAATAATTTACATATCTAACGGAGATGTAACTACATGCCGAGCTTGGCAGCAAAACAAAAACTCATAGTAGATGCTTGTGTTTTTTTGACAATGAGTTTATTAAAAGTCTCTTTCCTAGCAAGCACTTGTACAAACATGGAGAAATCACTCTTACAGCGCTGTGACAGACATAATTATGTACCACACACCACAGTATGTTCTGCAGTGAGTGAACCTTCACCTATTAGACTCTTGGAACCTGTAGTTTTCTAATGTCCTGATATAAACCCAGAGATATGATAAGAACAGGAGTGTAACTGCAATCTGAAGTTGGTCAACCCAACTGTTAAATGCCATTTATAGCACGGGTGTCATATAATGTGGCAGAGAGGCTGTTGGGCTACCAATAGCACCCTAACTTGGGTGCAAATGAAGCCCCTGTCACACAGTATAATTGTTACCATGACACTAACTTGGGCTATCCTCAGTACATGGACAAGCATCCTCTCTACTTTAGGATAAGGTAGCTCAACATTCTTAGTTGACTCCTTTAAGGTCTGTATGACAAGATGTTCTCAGAGAAGTAATTCAAATCTATTGTGACATCCAACTATCACATTCCATTTATAGTACCAGTATCCCATAAGCTAACAGGATCTGAGTAAAGATGACTTCCTCTCACCAAAGTCATAGTACTGGAAAACAAAGCTGGAAGTAGGGCCAACCTCTGTCAGTGATCATCCTCTCTTAAGTGAGAAGGCAGCATTTTTAGTGAGGTCTTCCACAACCCCCATGGTTTTTCCATGCCATAATTTTAAGCAGGTGATATGATAAGAAAGTATTGGTGGTGTGGCCAACTCCAGTTATCCAAAAAAGACACAAACTAATAAATTGTTGAAAACTTACATTTACAATGATTTATGTAGCACCTGGTCATTTACGCACTAAACCCATGTTTTCCAGTTTTTGAAAACCGACTTAAGGGAAATGTAATAATACTGTGCTCACAGTGTGGTGTACGGAAATAGTTTTTTTTTTCTTAAAAAACACACACACTTCTTTTGCATACTACCGCTTCTTATTTACCAAAAGAGTTAAAAACTATTTTGAAGTGGCGCTATGAGCAGTTCTATGAGCGCACTACAATAGTCCCTGTCACTTGTGGTCACCTGAGTGTACACAACACAACCAATAATACAGACCCCATACCAGTATTTCCCTGTATAGAGACCCCAGACCAAGGCTATAGCACACTCATAAGACACATATTATATATAAATCTATTTATGTGTGTGTTCTTTACAGACATTAAGCTAGGTTTTCCTGCACCTGGGGTAAAAATTC
This sequence comes from Eleutherodactylus coqui, assembly GCF_035609145.1. NCBI lineage: Eukaryota > Metazoa > Chordata > Amphibia > Anura > Eleutherodactylidae > Eleutherodactylus > Eleutherodactylus coqui. The sequence continues at coordinate 102,440,003 of NC_089843.1, forward strand.
AGTTTGGATGCCAGCCAGCACCACTAGTTAATGAACTAATTTAACGTAACTTTATTTAGGTAACTCTATTTATTCACTTTTTAACACTGTGGTGTCACAATCTAGACATCTGACTACACGGTCCCACAGAGCAGTTTCTGGACAAGTGTGATGTGGTTGAGAAATTCACTGAACAGCATCTTGGCACGGTTTGCAAACAGTTAGCTATAGGCTGCACTGGTCTGCAGGTAAGGCTTCTTTCACACGAGCGCATATCAGCCAGCCGTCTGATGTACGGTGTGATCTGATGCATTGGATTCCAATGCATCAGATCACATGGCCGTATTCCTGAGACTTAAAAGCACCCAGCCTGCCAATATAGCGCCGGGCATTTTTACGTCGGGCCCAAAAGATAGTCCTGGAACTATCTTTTGGGCCGGAATACATGGGCTCCTCTGGCAGCCCATGGCAGCGGCCGCAGGTGGGAGGAAGTTTAGCAGCGTGGCTGCTAAACTCCCTACCTCTGCTCTCCTCCCCTGCGCTCACCATTCTTCTCCTCCCCACTGGATGTCTGCAATGGGAGGGAGCAGGACGTGGGCGGAGCTAGGCTCCCACCCTTCCCCCGCCCCTTGTCTATAGCCATCAATGGGGGAAGGCGGGATGGGTCAGCGCTTAGCTCCGCCCTATCCCGCCCTCTCCCATCTCAAAGAATGAGCGGGGAGGAAGGGACAGGTGAGCTTGCGATGGGGAGGGAGGAAAATTTGCGACAGCATGGTGAGCTTGGCACATATTAGATTTGTGTGCCCGTTCACGAGCTTCTACGCCCCAGATGAAAGCGTATATTGGCCAGCTGTGAAAACGCTGGCCAATATGCGCTCGTTTGAAAGAAGCCTAAAGCTGCTGTTTACCTGTAAGATTGCGCAGCCATTTAACAATGAAACCATATCAAACCGTATCTCAGCACAGCTCTCAGTTGTACTGCAGCCGTGCCACTCTGTGCTACTCTAGGGTCAGGCTTGTATCTAAAAGCTCACAGGGCCAAGTTCAAAAATTGAGTTTGGGGAACCCATCTGTGCAACCTCATTTCATGAGTGCTGTCCATCCGCCACTTCCATCTGTATCTTTTTGCTGCATCGCTGGGTCTCTTAGGGTATGTTCATACATGCTGAAGATTTTTCATTGTGGCACATCAAATGGTGCAGATTGTGGTGCTGATAGTGGATTCCAACCCTTCAATTGAAGGGATTAAATCTGCACCAAAATAAAAACCTTTCAATGCATATCTGTCACTGCAATATTTTCCGCTGCACAAAAACTACAGTAAATTTGTCACATGTGAACATATCCTAAGGCAGCCAGCAATGTGGCTGGTCACATGATGTTCAAAATGAAGGTCCTTCACAATATTAGCATCTCTGTTCCCTCCTCAATTTATGTAAACAGCTGTCTCCACACACAGTAATCAGATTTTTTATTTATGACTATGTTCTTTGTCAGCTTCCTTGTTGCCCGGGGCACATGCCCCACCTGCCCCCCCTCCTCCTCCTCCAGCTATGCCCCTCGTGCTTTACATCATTGAAAGTCAATACTAGATATATGGATGGAGAGTGAGCGCTGTACTGACTGTTTCATTCAGCTCATACCATAATCATTAACGTAACATTTATTTTTTTCTTGCTTGCCATCCATAGATGTTAAATCCAACCATCCTATGTATAACCTCACCTATATAAAATAGATGTATGTAAAGCAGTCCCCTGTCCCTGAGATCAGCATCCAGGGTCCATGCTCTGACATATTAGGGATGGTATATGGGAAGAGTTTACTAAACGGGATTCCATCACCAGATTCATGCTCCCAAACCATGGGCTCATTGCCCCACGTATCGTTTATTCTGAAATACGGCATTTCAGAATAAACATACTTTAAAGTTTGACTTGAAGCTGAGCTCCAAATTATGGAGGGGGGGCACGCTGAACTCTCCCCGCCCGCAGCATGCTGACTGACAGCTTTCTCCCCTATTGTGTATAGGATGAGAGCTGTCAATCTTCATACTGTGGGCGGGAAGAGGCCAGCATGGCCCACCTCCCTAATTCAGAGCTCAGCACCAAGTCAAACTTCAAAGTATGTTTATACTGAAATGCTCCAGAGTTTCAGAATAAAACATGCACGGGGCGATAGTTCTACTTTTCCCGGGCTCATGCCCCCCATGGTGTGGGCAGCATGCTCCTGGTGGAAGAATCCTTTTAAAAAAAACAGCATCTGTATCTGTTTTGCAATTTGTAGTTGTGGTTAGCCTGCGATGATAAATATCAGTAATTGAAGATATTATACTGTGCGTGTATCGATACTTTGTTGACAAACATGGCATGCTATGTTATTAAATACTCCCAGATTTGAAATATCCCTTTTGTCTGACACAATTGCACTCTTTTCATGCTGTACAGTGATAAAAGCACGGAGCGCAGTGTATAATAGGAAAGAAAAGCAGGTCTAGTACTGTATAATTTAAGCCGTATTTCTAGAATGCCTTTAAAAAAAAAAAAGAATGCGCTTCCGCTGTGCGCCGACTAGACTGCAGTGTTCAGTGGGAGGAGAGGTGCTGCGTCTCCTGATGGACTGTGACATGTTAGCGGTAGGAGCTGAAGGATACTTCTCATATTCACACAATTGTTTGTGACAGTAACATAGACTTGAAAACAAAGTGTCTTGGGTCAATCCGGGGATTTCTATCCACAGTTAAACGGTGCTGTTTATTACAGTGTCTTTAGCCACTGATACAAGTGATTATCTCTGCTGGATATGAGCATATGAATAACACAATAAAAAATGAGGCTGAAATACAACAGAGACATTACAGAACTGAAAGCCTATAATTCATTATTAACAAGAGGAAAGCAACATTTCCCAACATCCAGTTAATTCTTTAATAAACTACTTTGTCTTTTTTTTTATTGTGCTGCTACATTTACACAGTATGGATGCAAGTAATGGCCTTAGGTTTTTCCCAGTACAATTTTAAAGACGTTCAGACTTCTCAGAAATGCGTAAGTCTTTTTACAGTCATTTTTGTGACATTCAACACATATTTCAGCGAGAGGAGGAAACCAACATCCATTCTTAATTAAACAATACAAACTGATGGGCTTAGGAAAGCGGATTTGTTAAAAATAGTTTTCCGGGTTGAAGGCGGCTCGTCACCACGCTGCAGACGTCACTATATGGCAGTTGTACATAAGGATACGTGTGCAATATTTTATGTTTTACTGATCAGCACTCTCACCAAAGTCAAACATGCAGAGGCGTAACTTGAAGCTTCTGGGCCCCAATACAAAACCTGGAACAGGGCCCCCAACTATAATGCTTTATTCATAGTACGGGGCTCCCTATATGGAGAAGAGAGGCTTTATGGGCCCCTAAGGCTCCTGGGCCCGGATGCAATTGCATCCCCTGCATCCACTATAGTTACGCCCCTGCATACATGTCTAGATGTCGTAGTTTAAAGGGACACTAAGGGATTAACAAGACGAGCATATTACACCACGATTTTGTGAGCTGGGAAATCCCGCCCACAAAACGTGGAGAATAGAACCCATTGGTTTTTGTTATTTTTGCGGGCACAAAAAAATAGAATCTGCTTTATCTTGTGAATGTTTGTGCTCCAAAGAACTCATAGAGGGCTATAGGAGGTGCGCAAACACGCAATCTGTCCACGCTAAATGCTGCGCATACCCACAATCACGAGCACCAATTTAGGCTAATTAGCCCTTTAAATCAGGGCAAGGTGAGTCCGCCACCCCTGTGCACCAGCAACACTCAGTATTTGTGCAGGCACAGGTGCAAAAGACACTTCTTCACTGTGCAAAAAAACATTGCACAAAAGCGGGTGTATTGCGTAACACGCTCGTCTGTTGTAGCCATAAACCTAGAAATAAATAATGTATACGGCAGACAATCCTGCCCACAGTATTTGTCAGTCTGTATGCAAATAAGAGTTTACATTTTTGTCATTTTGTTATGCAGCTCGTTCAGTCCATCTTTGGTCAGGGGGGTCTGGGAATGGTTTTCAAAAGATTGAACGATTGCCTTTTACATGGAATTACTGGCAAAGAGCGAATGATGATTTGTATTCCGGCATAAAATGAACGATAAGTGAATTATCATTCATCGTTCAATCGTTGGCCGTGTTTATATTGAGCAATTAATTATCATTCATTTTCACAAGATTCAATAATGTATTTAAACAAAATCTGTCCATGTAAAAGGGCCATAGAATCATTTATTGTTTGCCAATCGTTACGTGTAAAAGGCGATTGCTCAGTCATTCGCAAGCAATTCTCAGGCATTTACAGACTTCCAAGACAGAACATCGATGGACTGAAGAGCTGAATGACAAAATTACGAAAAAATGTAATAAATTATCTGCAGTCGTATGAAAGCAAACTACGTGTTCACTCTTTTCAACAATTACTGCTGCTTGTAAAAGCACCCTTAGGGCTTCATCAGACAGATGTATATGCATGCGTTGCTGTACGGGTAAAATATACGCACACATACACAGAAAATAGAACCCATTGATAGTGGTTTTGTCCTCATTAAAGTTTTTTGCGTGCACATTTCATGCGTGCACAAAAAAATAGGACCTGCTCTATCTTTCTGCGTATTTATGCACCAGGGTTCCCCAAGAGATCTATGGGAGGTGTGAAAATGTGCATTCAATATGTGAAGAGGATATGCACAGTTTTGCGCTATGCAAAACCGCTGGGGAAACAATATATGTGGACCTCATTAGGCCTTTTAAATCAGGGTGTGGGGGAGGGTCACGCACGCATGTGAACTGGCCCTGCATGCGCAAAAAGTACAGTACTGTGTGCCAATATGCGAGCAAAGTAACCCTGTTCACTGCGCAAATATGTTGTACTGAGGTGATTGTATCTGCGTCTGAAGCCCTTAGTTCTCCTTCTCATGGGTGTATGTGCGCAAAACACAGGGAATAGAACCCATTGAAATTAATGGAATCAAACACATATTCCATTTTTGCACACATTTCTTGCACATGAAAATAAATAGGACCTGTTTTATTTTGTGCACAGTGGCGCCCCAAAGGTCCCCATTGAAGTCTATGAAGGTGTGCAAATGTGCGCACAATAGGCTAACGGATGCGTGAAATACTGCACATTTCCGTGAAAAAAAGAGCACACCTGGGACTCATTAGGCTAAATAGCCATTTAAATCAGTGTGTGGATATGTCCCACACTCCAGTGAACATGCCCTGCATGAGCGGAAAAATACAGTAAAATGCACAAACATGCGCATAAAAGCACCTCGTTCCCAGTGCAAATACGCCCGTGTGAAGGAGCCCTTTGTCCGACAGACTATGTGTCTAAGATAGGTAAATTAGATTGTAAGCCGCATGGGGCAAACTCATGGTGGATGAATAGGAACACTCATGGTTTAAAGAAAATACTACTCACCTGGGATCCATGCTGCACGCAGGACCTCCCCCTTGCCTTATTTGTAGAAATGGATACGAGGGGCTGATCCTGGTAAATCTGCCTGCCCACTCCACTCACTAACAGCTGATTCACATGGGCAGAAGCATATTTTGGTCCATAAATACCCCTCAAATTCACGGACAGTAAAATGCATATTCCCCGCCTATTTTGGTCCTTCCTGCAATTATTTTGCACTGCTTATTTATGTGAAAAAGAGCAGGAAACTCCAAATTCCATAGACTTTTATGGAGACCCTTGGTGCGCAAATGCGTACAAATATAGAGCAGGTCCTACTTTTTGGTGCACACACAAAAATAGAAATGTGTATGAACCCATTTATATCAATGGGTTCTATTTTTTGCGCAAATTATTTGTGCGCTAATGCGCTCGTGTGAAGCCACTCTTAGATTGCGGTTATGTCTAATGACACGCAACTTAGGCTGCCCATAAAAATAGGTAAAAGATGGTTGAACCATTGTTGGCACCAACTATTCAACCCCACCCACTCATACACATGCTCGGCCAAGTGTGCTTGTGTTCTCAATGGGGAGAAGCTTATCTCCAAAGAATGGAAAGAGGGAACAAGGGTTGAGCATCTCCTAGTTTAACATGCTCAGTCCTTTGTTCTCTTGGGAACTAAGCCTCTCCCCATTGCGAACACACTTGGCTGAATGAACATATATGTGTGAGTCCGTGGAAAGAGCTGTTAGCCAACCTGAAGTGTACGGTCATCTTTAGATAACTACCCTATATTGCCACTTAAGACAGGCACAAGCTGGGAAGATGGTGAGTCGTGTTATCATGACTAATGCAAGTTGCCTTTAAGCCACTATTGCTTTTAAGGAGAAATAAAGATTGGGCCAAAGATGTAGCTATTTAGCCCTGATATGATATTCAAAGTAAGTCTCCAAATAGAAAGTTGTTTTGAAGGAACAGAAATAAATGCAACTCAAATATCAATAATTTCTAACTAAGGGTGGCTTCAGATGAGCGTGTTTTTGTGCGTGCATACGCGCGCACAAAAACAGGTATCTATTACAAGCAATGCATTCCCTATGGTGTGTGCACATGTCCGTGTTTTACAGGTGCGTGCCTGCAAAGATAGGACATGCGTGCACATTAGGAAATGCACGAATTGTCTTCAATGGAGCCGCAGCTGCTACATGCAGCAGATGTTTCCTTCATTCCCGCGAGGAAAAATAATTCCCTGCTGCACCTGCCACATCTGTGACAGATGCAGCAAATGAATTCTTCATCCCTGCAGGGAATAAAGAATTCCCTACCGCAGCAGTCACAGATGACAGCTGCGGTAGCGGATCAAGCTGCCAGCACCCAGTAATAGTTTTTCAGGGAAGGGCTTTAAACATAAGCCCTTCCCTGAACAACCAGAAAAATTGGTAATAAAAATTAAAAAAAAATCTATACTCACCTTTCTTCAGCTGCCGGGGCTCAGCCATGTCGAGCCGGCTCTTCTCCTGCACTGCTGTGAGGAGTATTCAGCAGCCGGGGATTTAAAATTATATTAAAGCCCTTCCCTGAAAAACAATTACAGGATGCTGGCAACTGGATCACCTACTGCAGCTCTTATCTGTGACAGCTGTGGCAGGGAATTCTTTATTCCCAGTGGGATGAAGAAAACATCTGCCGCATGCGGCAGATGTGTTCTTCATCCCTGCGATTTAGAATTCCTTTGCTTTATCTGTCACACATGTGGCAGGTGCAGCAGGGAATTCTTTTTCCATGCGGGACATGGCAGTGGCGTTCAGGTAAGTTTTTTTTTTTAAACACTAAAATTCTTTGGGGGTGCTGGCAGGCCATTGTCTTCAATGGAGCCGCCAGCAACAGCCGTGGCTCCATTGAAGACAATGCGCACATTATTATTATAATTTTTTTTTTTACACTAAAATTCCGTTTTTTCGGGGAAGGGCTTATATGTAAAGCCCTTCCCTGAAAAACAATTCAGGGGTGCCAGCAGACCATTGCCATCATGGAGGCGCCGGCAGCAGCCGCAGCTCCATTGAAGGCAATGCACGGACCGGCATTCACGCGTGTCTTTGCACATACGTCGGTGCGCACTTATGTACGCACAAAAACACGCTCGTGTGAAGCCACCCGAAATGATAGATTCCTAAAATATATAGATGTGTCCACCCTTAACCATTCTTAAATTGAATTAAGAGGCTAATCTAACCTTTTAAAATTGATGGACCCCAGCCGATCAACTGAGTAGTATTTTGCTTGCATAACCCCTTTAACCTCTTGAGTGGCACCCCCGGAAATTTTCCGGGACGAGCTCCACTGCTCATAGCAACATAGCCCGGAAGATTTCCGGGCTATGTATCACTATGGGAGCTGCAGAGCACAATGCCACAAGCTGTGACAGTGTGCTCTACCTGCACAGACCCACAGAGAACAAAGCAAGGGCTTTCAAAAACCAGCAGAAGATATTGCCGATATGCCGGCAATCTCCTGCTTTGTTTACAGGTTGCCATAGAGACCATCGGCTTGTCAGAAGCAAGCCGATGGTCTCTGTGGCAGGGAGAGCTGGTTGTTAGCTGTCAGAGGACAGCTAGGTACCAGCTCTTACAGCAGGGATCAGAAAAAACCTCTGATCTCTGCTGTGTTAACCCTTTACATGCTGCAGTCTATGTGACTGCAGCATGTAAAGGGCTGTCACTGCAGCATGTAAAGGGCTGTCACCATCAGACCCCCGGAATGTGATCAGGGGTCCTGATGGGTCCCTGTGGAAGTCCCCTAAAGGGACAAAAAAAAAATAAAAAAAAAAAAAAAAGGAAAAAAATTATAAAAAAATTATAAAAACACTTGTCTCCCTTTACTTTGTAAAAAAATCAAAAATACAATCACACATGTGGTATCCATGCGTCGTAATGACCCAGCGAAGGAAGTTAATATATTATTTAACCCCTTAATGACATGGCCCCTTTTTTTCCCATTTCTTTTTTTCCTCCCCGCCGTTTAAAAAATCACAACTTGTCCCACAAAAAACAAGCCCTCATATGGCCATGTCAATGGAAAAATGAAAAAGTTATGGCTCTTGAGACGCAACTGCAAAATTAGTTGAAATGCAATGATTAGACCATTTTAAAAAACCTGCCCTGGTGGGCACGACAGGGTGGTAGGAAACCCGCCACTCAAGGGGTTCTTTAACATGGGAGCCCCTGGATGACTGATGCCACCGATAGTACAGACACAGTTTTTTTCATGCTTGTTTAACATCTTTTTCGAAACATCTCGGAATATTTCATCTTAAGAGAAAAATGAAGGTTGGGCAGATCCATAATGGCTGCCTACCGAAATACACATCCTTCCTATTGTTTCAGTAGACTTGGCGATGTGATACATGTGGCTTCTATTGCACAGGATGAGTAATTCATACAGTCCTAGCAGTGGAAGGCTCTGACATATAATCATTGCTTTATATGAACTCATTTTTCGTAAAAAATGACCTCTAAAGCAAAACACTTGGGAAGATCAGGTGAAATAGGCAGATTTTATGCATTAATGTCTAGTAAGCAACACCAAAACACTTGAATAACTGATATCTCAGCGCCTAGCATGCTATTTACAACTAATTGGAGGAAAGGCCCTCCCATTTCTCATTGCTGGGATTTATGTGTTCAATTCGCACTACCTAGGTGACAAAGTAACACGTTTAGATGAAAGCGGCGCACTCCAGTGATAAATCAGCAATCAATAATTTGATTGCAGCTAATCATCCCTGCCATCTCCAAGAACAAAGATTGCTGCATCCATCTTTTATTAGGACATTTAGAAAATTCAGTTCTTGTCACAATGGATTAACTCTTTCCAGCACTGCTCATTTTATGATATGTCAGTTGTTTGACAGAGTGTATTATATGTCTAAACAATTCTTCAGTTTCTCTTACTGACCTGCCATCAACAAGATTCAGACCAGTCGAGCTGAACACAAATCAAACGGCCACTCACACAGGAAATAAGTGGGCGCCATAAAGATCTCTTCGTAGTTTCGCAGTAGGCTGGGTAAAGGTTCTACAAAGGGTTACACTATGCACACATCTCACGGGTTAATTTCCTTTATTCTCTCCATACAATAAAAAAAAGGCTGTAAAGTAAAAAGCAAAACGTCTTGTTTTGTCAACCCTTTTATGTCCATAATTGGATCAGTCAGTGTACGTTTTTCTTTGCTGAGCATCCATTAGTGGTTTGTTTTCTTCAATCTGTTGTTAACCCTACTAACCTCAATTCCATTTCCTGTTATTTATGGGTTAATTTTTCTGTTTTTCTATAGATATTTTTTTTTTCCGAAAAGTGGATTGGCGAACTAATGTCAAAAGAAGAGCCATTTGTTCCTGTTTACCACGCATTTCCTTTCATGGGTACGTTGCGAATAGTTAGAAGACTAGACACAGGATGTAGAAGTAGATGGACCCTTTGCTCCAAAATACCTTATCATGTTGCAGTAGAACACAGCAGTAATTGGGAAGCATGAAATTCTTTATTACAGCCCTCTATATACAACCTTAAAGTAAGCAGCTTCTAACGTGACAGTTGGCCGACTTCCTATTTCACCCCAGGGATTTGCACAGGTTGCACATATGGTATTCCTGCCTCTGATAATACGATATGTTCTACATTATGATCCTGCTTATTTTCCATGTTGCTGTCCTTGCAAGAAAATGGAGAAACATAATGCATACACCAATCCAGCTAGGGGTTTTTGTATATTTTTGCTCATTTTTAATCTGAGCCCGAGCTATACTTTGTTCAGAGGCGCCTTGGTAGACATTTCTTCACTCCTGCCAGTGCTCGGTGGTTTGGGAGCTGAATGGGACCTGGAAAGTATTACAATATTTCTTTCAGAAAAAGACTTTAGTTTTCCCAACAATGAGCAGCCTGTGGACTTGCGAGGCTCATGCAAAAATCTTCAGCTAAATGTCAGTGCCCTGAATTATCTGCCAGTGAAAAATACCCAACGATATAGAATGTGTCAGGAGAGCATATGCTTGCGTTCTACACAGATGTAGACGATCCCACTCCTCCGCAAGATGTTTCAGGAGTGACTAACAGAAAATTAAGAAAAGGTTTTGTCTTATTCTGCCCAGGCTTACAGAATTCTGCAGGATATTCTAGAATATGTAATTCCAGAAGTATTTATTTATACAGAGGATGGAGTGGAGCATTGTATGATGTAAATGTCAACTTTGGGTATTAAGAATGTTAAGATTTATTATTTGACAAAGCCTAACGTAAGTAAGAGGAACTTGTAACTTCTGATTGCTAAGTGGGCTTCCACATTCGCCTCTAATTAGTGTTAAGCAAACTTTTGAAAAGTTTGGTTCAGCCGATTTGCGGAAATTCGGTTCAGTCCTAATTAGTTTGACTCAAAGTGAAACTTCATCAACACCCTTAAAATTGGTGTTGGTGTTCTCCTCTGGCTCAGTGGTTAGCAATGTTGACATGCTGCGATCCTAGGTTCAAATCTGACTGAGGCCAATATGTGCATTGAGTTTCTATGTTCTCCCCATGTTTCATAATAATTTCATTTTTTTTACACAGGACATACATATTACACAGTGCTTTACATCACTTGATATTTTCTGTCCCACAGATGTTGTCCTTGGTCAGATTTGAACTTAAGCCCCATTTACATGCAAGGATGATCTGTCAAAATTCGTTCAAAAGAAGGGATGACTTGCAAAGCTACTAATGGGCACTAATACCCATTAGTGGCTTATTAGCTTCATTTGAATGTAAACGAGCCTCCCTTTGCTGTATGCAGATAACAGCAGACGGTCTGTAATCTGCATTCAGCTTCTTTGTTCTCCTGTGGGACAGCAGCTGAATACAATGTTATCAGCATTCCTGTGGAGAATGACAGCGTGCAGTACTTGCTATCAGCTGCCTGGCTGAATGATGGATTTTAAACTCAACTAAAAATCATCGTTCGGCCAAAAAGCAAACAATGGTAGCATTTACATGCAACGATTATCACTCAAAAGACATTGCTTGAGCGGATTTTGAATGATAATCATTGCGTATAAATGGGGCTTTAGGACCCCAGCACTGCAAGGTAACAGTGCTCACAACTGAGTCACCATGTTTTCCCTTCCTCCTCATGAATAAATGTATATAGTGTATAAAAAAAATTGATTATTATGAGGAACAAAATAACAAATACTAGGAAAACATAAAAACTCCATTCAGATGTAATACTTGGTCAGATTTGAGCCTATGGTTCTAGTGCTGCAATGCAAAACTACTATCCACCGAGCCACCATGCTTCTAAGAGAGGTGGATGAGGATAGTTTAGTGACAGCACTGTCGCCTTGCAGTGCTGGGGTTCTGGGATCAAATCTGACCAAGGACAAGATCTGTGGGACAGAAAAACAATCAAGTCATGTGAAGCACTATATAACATGTATGTGATAAATACATATAATATGAAAGTGATTATGATGAAAAACAGGGAGAACATACAAACTCCATACAGATGTTGCCATTGGTCAGGTTTGAGCACAGAACCGCAGCACTGCAAGGCATCAGCGCTAACCACTCAGCACAACCACCTTCTTTCAAGTGGGTTCAGCCAGGACAAATCACCCGAGGTTAGGGTTCGCTCTAAATTGTACTTTTAGCAAGATTTGATCCAACATAGGGTTTCAGTGGAATGCTTTGCTCAACACTACCTCTAATACACCCTTTGTCAAAAAACAAAAATCAAGCACCTGAATGAGTAATCATTTTCTGCAAAATGAAGCATGCCGTTACATCTCAGGCAGATATGCAAATCATTAGAGTCCTTGTGTGATTGGATGAATGGTCTTGCCACCCGTTGTGGTATAGCCCAACTTTAAGGCAGCAGAAGATGAAATAGCGGCAACTCAAACTATTAGGGTCTGAAAGCAGACATTACAATGGAGTTCAGTAATTGTAATGGATAGCTTTAACCTGGGACATAAAGCCATCCATTCGTATTATACAATGACCTGCTTTTCCTGGTGGACAAAAACCATCCTTAGATCAGTAAAAACTCCTCAATTATCACAAGCTAGTCACTCCTTTCATGAGCTCTGGGATATGCTGTGATTTAGTGATTTCCAAGCCTTTCATTTGCCAGAGGCGAAGCTTGAAGCTATTGGGCTCTTATGCATAAACTATAATGTCAAATCCTTAAAGGGGTTGTCCCGCGAAACAAAGTTGGGGTATACACTTCTGTATGGCCATATTAATGCACTTTGTAATGTACATAGTGCATTAATTATGAGTGATACAGAAGTTATTCACTTACCTGTTCCGTTGCTAGCGTCCTCGTCTCCATGGTGCTGTCTAATTTTCAGCGTCTAATCGCCCGATTAGACGCGCTTGCGCTGTCCGGTCTTCTCCGCCCTGTCACGTGTGCCGATTCCAGCCAATCAGGAGGCTGGAATCGGCAATGGACCGCACAGAAGACCTGCGGTCCACCGAGGGTGAAGATCCCGGCGGCCATCTTCGCAAGGTAAGTAAGAAGTCACCGGAGCGCGGGGATTCGGGTAAGTACTATCCGTTTTTTTTTTTAAACCCCTGCATCGGGTTTGTCACGCGCCGAACGGGGGGGCTATTGAAAAAAAACAAAACCCGTTTCGGCGCGGGACAACCCCTTTAATTACACAATGGGGCATTATAGATTATATATTCAGAAAGCCCTGCTATATAGAAACTACTCTACAAAATGAATACTATTATGTGTAGACCCAGATAACTTATTCTAGTGTCATTACATCAATGCCCAATCATCCTTACATTGTGTCCCTACACTGCCTACTTGTTACACAATGTAGCAGAGAAGCCAGAGGAACCCAATGTGTAGGGGCATAGGTATGATTTCACCATCCGTGCCCCCCTATAGCACTGTGACACAATGCGACTAGGTTTAATGAGAGCTGACTAGCGGGTGGCCTAAACCTGCTCTTTGGTAGAGTATCACTGCTGTAAAGTTTTTTTTACTATGAAGTTACAGAAAAAGCACTTCAAGTACTCCCCGCTCTGTATTGTACGTCCAAAACTTAGATTTGGCATTTAGTTTTAGCCTTTAAAAATATAGCCTTATGCTATGAAACTGACACCATTCAGCGCTCATTGGCACAAAGACAATCCCGGCAAGAGATATTTCTTAGTAAATGACTTCCCAAGTCAAAATCCCTGTGCAAGCATTTGTAGTAATGTTACCAAACCGCATATTTGCAAACCCTGAATTGCTTTTGGAATCAAAAAGATAGAATATAAAAAAAAAAGGAGAGCAAAGGCAAAAAAATAAAAAACCTGCAACTCCAACAATTCCGGTAATATTGTTGGAGCGCCTACCTCTTGAACTGTACACTTTCTCTATACCTCCTGGAAAGATAAATTGCTCTTAGAATAAAAAAGATGGAATAAAAAAAAGTGTCCGACTCCAACAATTGTGGTAATGTTATCGGCGCTCCTACCTCTTGAACTGTACATATTCTCTATACCTCCTGGAAAGATAAATTGCTTACATTTCCCAGACTATTCTCCTAAAACAGATTATAAACTAACTTATAAATAGTTAAATATGTTCTCAGAATGAGCCATAGCGGATGCCGGTCTGCTAAGTTGGTTACCTAGAAATCAAAGTGCTGTTTGTGACAGAAGCACAGAATGTGGCGGGGTCCCGGAGGACGCATCATGGAAACTCGGGTTGCCACAGATACACGCTTCAATATGCCGTTTTCTGTACATCAAGTGACCCGTAAGCAGCAGTGAAGTGTAAGGGTTACAAATCCTCGCACCTACTCTTCTTAACGGGAGGATTGATACATCCTTAAACCCGATACATACCCTTACGGTTTAGGTAATTTTAAGGCAAAAATACGAAGGTCGGTGGGAGTGAGATGAATGTCCTCTCTCTGTTCCAGTCTCCGAAATGAATCATCGCCTGTAACCTTATTTTCTATTCATAGCTTTCATTTTAAGCAACCCTTTTTTATTTGATTTTAGAATAAAGTTGTCTGACAACTAAAGGAAACAACGGCAGATTTGATGCAGTCAGGCATGTAAAACATACCCGAGCAAATATTGAAAGCTTTATTTATCTACAGGATTTTCACTCCTATTTCCATATGTTTTTGTTTTAGCACATGAATGCTTTTATAAATGGAAACCGGGAGGAAAAAAAAAAAAAAGTACATTGTTCTGGGTCATTGATAACTCCGGCAATAATAGAACTTAGCTAGATAAGATGTGAAACGGGGAATGTAGGATTCATGTTTAATGTATTCCACTGCAAGCAAAGGAGCTATGTGTGCAAAGTAAGCATATTTGTCCATGATCTTCTGGAGGGCCATCTCATGAAAAACAAACGAAGGAACAAAAAAAAAAAAAAAAGTATTTCTATGTACCTTGTGGCTTTTTTCAGGCAGTGGTAACAATTGCAAATATAGTTGCATCCACTGAGTTGATAATAGTAAAGGGAATGCGGTAGAATTATGACTATAGCCCGGGATGCTAAGTCTTTTGAAGACAAAATTATTATCATTTTCTATTCTGTAGTCACCTTGAGAAACAAGCAAGTGCCTGCAAACAGCGAGGAGGAACTAATTATCTATAGCAAGGCTCTAGGCAACAACTGAGCTCAAATATTGAAGAAGACAGCTGGTTGGATGTTCGAAAATATTGCAACAGAGTATCAAAGATCCATTTTAAGCTCCGTAAGAAAACATTGTTCTTTTTCTGCGGACAACAGATAGGTTTAGCTAACTCTGATGCACTTTTATCATCATGGAAGAACTCTGGGAAGCAAACCGGAAAATGCAAATGTACGGAATTGGAATCTGCATCATTCCGATTACAACGCCAATGGGATCTGCAAGCTCCACAGCTGGCAGCTGGCACAGAAATATTGCAGCGAGTCATTTTGCTGGACATTTGCTGTGTACTAGAGTACAATGAAGATTGAAAGGCTATCAGAAAAAAGCTAATTGTGTAGGTTATAGTACCTGTTAAAGACATTGCTTTCTGACTTCTACGCTTACATGGCCGAAGGCACAGTAACTGGTCTGCTAAGCATACCATATGTCTATGGATACGTAAAACGAGGCATATATAAATAAGGGAGTTTAACATTACCCTTTGCAGAAATTGGGCCAGCATCTGCACCGCCAAACTTGAACTAGTGCCTAGGCCTGGTGAGCTTGGAGGGCTCACTCAGGGGTGGGATCAAGCGTTCCTTATTCTTTCATAGCAATTATATCTGTACCTTCAAGACACAAATGCAATTAACTATGACAGTGGTACTGCAAGGAACTAGCTCGCTTACTGTTCTGCCTCCAGGGGCCTTTCCTGCCACATAGGCGGTGCGATGATGTCATCAGACAGCTTGCATCATTATACACAATCTTGGCCAGAAGAAGCCAAGACAGAGGTGGTAGATGCCGTAGAGGTGAATGAGCTTATTATTTTGTTTTATTGCCAGGACACAATGGGGCCTTGTTAATTACTCAGGGGCACAGTAAGGTCTAGGTAACTAGTTTAAATGATACAGGGCACAGTAGGGTCTATATATTATTAAGAGGGCACAGCTGGGTTTATGAATTACTAAAGGGACTCACTGTGACTCACCCAAGGACCCATGTAAACCGCCCCGGAGCTTTTCCTGCCCAGACATAGTACTTATGCACAATACTTAAAGGAGATGTCTCGAGGAAGCAGTTAATTTTTTTTTTTGCCCAGTCCCCCCCATTAAACACACATTACTAAGCCCCCCTGTAAATGACATTTCTAGCTGGTTCGTACTTACCGTTCCAGCGTTTCAGCAAGTTATAAAAGTTTCCTCAAGATGGCCGCCGGCTCTTTCCCAGTCGCTCGCTGCAGCCCGACGTGCGCGCTCCCGAGACGCCGCCAGCTGTGTCTCCATGGCAACCGGACGCATCGCAGCCGCCGACCAGACGCCCCGCAGCCGCCGACCAGACAGCAGGTAACCGGCGCTAGCCCCCGGCTCCCCAGCGCTAGCTCCCCTGGCGCAGCGACAGCCCCCCCGGCCTAGCGCTAGCTCCCCCGGCGCAGCGACAGCCCCCCCGGCCTAGCGCTAGCTCCCCCGGCCTAGCGACAGCCCCCCCGGCCTAGCGCTAGCTCCCCCGGCGCAGCCCCCCCCATCGCAGCGACAGCCCCCCCGGCCTAGCGCTAGCTCCCCCGGCGCAGCGACAGCCCCCCCGGCCTAGCGACAGCCCCCCCGGCCTAGCGCTAGCTTCCCCGGCGCAGCGACAGCCCCCCCGGCCTAGCGACAGCCCCCCCCATCGCAGCGACAGCCCCCCCGGCCTAGCGCTAGCTCCCCCGGCGCAGCGACAGCCCCCCCGGCCTAGCGCTAGCTCCCCCGGCGCAGCGACAGCCCCCCCGGCCTAGCGCTAGCTCCCCCGGCGCAGCGACAGCCCCCCCGGCCTAGCGCTAGCTCCCCCGGCGCAGCGACAGCCCCCCCCATCGCAGCGACAGCCCCCCCCGGCCTAGCGCTAGCTCCCCCGGCGCAGCGGCAGCCCCCCCGGCGCAGCGGCAGCCCCCCCGGCGCAGCGGCAGCCCCCCCGGCGCAGCCCGGCGCAGCGGCAGCCCCCCCCGACCCATCACTTACCTGGGAGGCTTCTCGGGGCTGCTGGGCTGGGCTGGGCTGGTCTTCTCCGCTGGGCAGCTCCAGTTTCTGCACCTTCCTCTAACAGAGGATGGTGCAGAATGGCCGCTTCAGCGCGCTCCCGAGCAGTGACAGCTCGTCTGCGCATGCGCAGAAGAGCTGTAGCGGGGAGCACACTGAAGCGGCTCGTGCTGAATGGAGAAGACCGGACTGCGCAAGCGCGTCTAAAAAAGCAAGCTGCCAGCGAATTTAGACGGAACCATGGAGACGAGGACGCTAGCAACGGAGCAGGTAAGTGGAATAACTTCTGTATGGCTCATATTTAATGCACAATGTACATTACAAAGTGCATTAATATGGCCATACGGAAGTGTATAGACCCACTTGGTTTCGCGAGACCACCCCTTTAACTTCTTTAAACAATTCTATCATATCATATGATATTGTGTATCCCACTATAATGCTCTTCCTCTCATTATATACTGCAACATTAAAGGGGTTGTCCCGCGCCGAAACGTTTTTTTTAAAAATTCAATAGGCCCCCCGTTCGGCGCGAGACAAACCCAATGCATGTGTTAAAAAAAAAAAGTTTAGTACTTACCCGAATCCCCGCGCTGCGGCGACTTCTTCCTTACCTTACTAAGATGGCCGCCGGGATCTTCACCCACGATGCACCGCGGGTCTTCTCCCATGGTGCACCGTGGGCTCTGTGCGGTCCATTGCCGATTCCAGCCTCCTGATTGGCTGGAATCGGCACACGTGACGGGGCGGAGCTACGAGGACCAGCTCTCCGGCACGAGCGGCCCCATTCACCAGGGAGAAGACCGGACTGCGCAAGCGCGTCTAATCGGGCGATTAGACGCTGAAATTAGACGGCACCATGGCGACGGGGACGCCAGCAACGGAACAGGTAAGTGAATAACTTCTGTATGGCTCATAATTAATGCACGATGTACATTACAAAGTGCATTAATATGGCCATACAGAAGTGCTGAACCCCACTTGCTTTCGCGGGACAACCCCTTTAACTAATAGCAGAGGGGTATCAACTTGTGGGTCAAATGCTCCTTTACTACGAGGGATGGGAAGTCAAAGTGCAAGGAAGCGTAGAGCCAAACTTTCAGAGATGGATACGGGTCTGAATTGTTTTGCCCATTGGAATTTGGCTGTGAAGCCTACTATCTTAAACAATGGTTTTAAATCTCTTATATTATTGCCAAATTCTCTGAAAATATAATTGCTCACTATGGTAAAAACCATTACTCTAATTTCAACTACTTATCTACATTTCTACGCTGCTGCAAGCCCTATCTCATTGAGATTGTCTGCGCCCATGAATATGAAGGAAGTAGATTTGTGAAAGCAAGAATATACTGATGGTGGTAAGCATTTACAGTCATGGATGCTAGATGCTACCTGGGTCTTGGGAGCTGGCTCTCATCAGCGGTAATAAGCTCTGACGCCAGGGAGATTAGAATAACGACAGAGGCTACGGCACTGCAGTATACATTCGTCTTAACGATAATTGATAACAATTAACATTGAATAATGAAAGAAAGAAGAAGAACTTGTGTTGATTATGATTTGGAAAACTAGTGAGTGAACTAAGGCTGATTAAAGACAAGAAGGGTTCTTATGTTACACCATGATGAGGCACATAGTGTGTTACACTCTGCAAAATGATGAAAGTATGCCAGACAAATTGTCAAATATCACTTGTTCCATGTTTGAAACAAGTTTTCTGGAATATCTATTGATTACGCCTTATTTCTTGCTAGGAAGGAGCACAGTTATCTAAGGAAACATATTTACTGTATCAAAGCAAATCTGTCACGGTTTGCCGACCGTGTTGGATTGAGACTAGGATGACGTCTCGGCATCAGCCCTAGTCCACGTGAGCCACATGCCAGCACATGCTCAGTGTCGTTCTGGCGTTGGACGCTGCCACAAGCATTTCTCTGCTGGTAAGTCGAAGGACTAGTTTGCTGGGAAGAGGGTGTTCCAGACGGTTAATCAGCACTTATCTCTACACTTTTATTCTGGCTCCTCCTCATTCATGTAGGACGCAAGTTCCACTTCTAGTCAATAGGTGTTTCTGGTCAAGTCATTGACTCCTGTCCTGTCCCACTGTCAGATAAATTTGTTTGGTGTTAAGGATATTTGAGCTATTTAACATCTATCTCCTGTCTAGTTGTCATTTCTGCATTGGTATTCCATCTGGTTCACTGCATGCTTGTTTAACATCTATACTGTATATATTGGTATTTATTGTAGCAAACATGATTCCTGTTTTCCAACCAGGGAGAATCAGGTTCACTCCAGTTCCTGACGTGAGGTCGCCCTCATCAGAGCGAATGCCCTGCTTTTGGGTAGGGTCTCACTGCAATAGTAGGTTAGGGTTAGATTTCCTGTTCTCCCATTTTTTGGTTTTGTTATAAATATTTTGTGTTCTCTGCACTAATATACAATGTGTATATCTGTCCATTTAGGACAACAAATTACGTCCAATCCAGATGAGTTTATCTATCTATATTATTATACTAAATTATATTGGATTATATACAAATACTAGGAGCCGAGTTTATCATTTGGCATTCATTGCAATATTATGTATTTTCTATGTTAAATTCTTAACTTTTATTTGTGATACACAAATGACAAAATCTCTAAAGGGTCAAATGGCAAGTTCAGCTCTCGTAGATCTGTACATAATGTATTACTGGGGTATATAAGAACATTAATGAAGAGCTATAGTTATTTGTATACGTCTGGAATACACAGACAAGGGAATGTATAGCAAAATAAGTAAATGGAAATCTCGAGCGGTTGCTGATCACAAGAAATGGTTTCTTGACTTGGTGATTAATCAGACGGTGGAATTTGCATTCAGTCTTTGAAATCAGTAACAGAATGTAAAGTGATATTGAACCATTTAATTGATGAAAGACAAATATACAAAAATGTACAAACTTGTCCCCAGTAGCCTCGGACACAAAACTGCTCTAAAAACTAAAATATTAATTTAGCTAGTAATCCCTGATTCTGTGCACAGCAAGGACCAGGAGCATCTTATAAATAAAACACCAGACCTTTTCTCAATGTGAATGAAAACTGCAGTCGTTCATTGAATGCGCCTGGAAGACTCCATTATGAAGTTCCTATTTTTTTTATAAAGATTTTTTTTTCATAGCTACATGTATTGTATTTAGGCATAAACGTGAAACCATAGAAAGCGAATAGCAATTAGCCTTGATTTTTACATTTTAGGAACAAAAGGACATTTTCACTTAACGTAAGGTAATGGTTTAGAAATAATTCTACAGTGCGACGCTGGGTTGATCTTTCTATTCTGACTATACGCCATT
Source organism: Eleutherodactylus coqui (assembly GCF_035609145.1). NCBI lineage: Eukaryota > Metazoa > Chordata > Amphibia > Anura > Eleutherodactylidae > Eleutherodactylus > Eleutherodactylus coqui. The sequence continues at coordinate 102,460,456 of NC_089843.1, forward strand.
AAAAAGAGTTTGTATCTTGTCCGTGTAGTACCCCAGAATTGGGGTCCCACAGCAGTAGTACTGCTACCTCATGTAATGATGTGTAATAATGTGTGAAATTATGTTTATTGGTTCAAATGGTTGATAACGGGTTAATGTCTGGTGTTGCTACTACCTAACACTGCATGACTATGCAGAGCACATCCTAACCTACCTTCACACCTGTCAGTCACCCCTAGTGATATCAGAGATTGGTTAGTCAGTATTCCCCTAGCTCAGGATTGGTTAGTGGGAAGAGTAGAAAAGAAAGGGCATGGGTGCGGTTAGCCAGTCTGGAGCTGATAGAGAGAAGACAGCCTGAGATAGAGACTGGGGCAGCTCAAGGAGAACATCTACCATAGCGATGTGGTTCACGTGTGAGTACTAAACCAAGTTTATGCTGGAGAGAGAGTTGATAGGAAAGAGAGAGAAAGTTAACTGAGAAAGAAGGAGAGAAGGAACAGAGACAGGAACAAGTCACAAGTTTACCCTTTCCTGTCCCAGTCTACTAACTTAATCTATTGTGAATGATGCACATGGGGTCTGTGATCTAAAATATATCACCATGAGAAGATTGTAATTGTGCACATGGGACAAAGACTCATCTCAATAAAGAGCTATCTTGCTTTCATCATCTAAAGTCTGTTTCCTGAAGTACTTCCCATCATCTGCAACAACTGCACTAAAGTACCACACGGCACTACAGGAGAGCAAGGACTATTTGCCCCATTTTTGTTTAGTTCTCCAATTTTTAATATTTATTATTTCTGCCTGGAATGGGTCCCTATCCGTCACGACAAACCACCATCTTTCCTACCCAACTCTGCAGGTAGTGGGCTTTAACAATTATTTTTGCCACTGGCTGTAGCTTGGCCCATAGACTGTTTTTGCCATTTGCCAGGAGGAGCAGTAGAGCCACCGTGACTAACATCTCATTATTATTGTACCCCGCTGATCAATAACTCCTAAGTCTTGGTCGCTGCATCCCTAATTTACACCAACAGCCAACCAAAGTCAATGAACTTGCGTAGAAGCATGAACAATAGGAAAATGATGTATATATTCTCTGTTGAGAACTGTGTAGTGTGCCAGCACCATACTAATATAAAAGGGGGTCCACATGCACCTTGCTATTTTGATGCATTTTATGACAAGGTCTAGACAAAATCACATTAGTAAATCTAAATCAATGGATTCTGGACTACTTATGCACCCATAATATGGACAAGCGTCCTTGCACAAGAGCAGGTTTTTTGATCTGAACTCAGAGCAGTATGGATCGTTGTGATATTCTGAGTTTGTGACAGTAGACCTGCAGTCGGGCCAGGACACTTGTCCATAAAACAAGGGGTTATCCATGTCAAAAAAAGGAAACGGAAACTGCTTAGAGTGGTGGTAAAACAAAAAAGTCTTACCCTCCTCACTTTCTCCCTATTGCTCCCAATCTGATGGTGACCAGTCGTTTGCTGCTGTCTATTTCGCAATGACTAGACATGTGACTACTGCAACTAATAATCAACAGAATTTCACTAGTGATTGGCTGCAGGGGTCACATGTTATGCTATTTCTATGTTTTACCACCACTCTCAGTCAGGTGTTTGTCAAAACATTTTTTTTATTGTCTAAATAACCCCTTTAAGGGCTAATGCCCACAGATGGATTATGGCTGATAATGACCAATCATAGACATGCTATGGTAAACAATTCTTCTCTGCCCATGAGCGGAAATCAACTGTGATGTTCCGCTCATGGAGGAGAATTGCAGCATGTTCTAATTTGTGCGGAATAGCACTGACTATTGCAGTCAGTAGAAGCCATCGTCCCACGATATTCCGTGCTGTGGACACTGTGGTGTATCGCGAGAATCCGTGTCACAGCCCAGTGCCGATGTGTCATGCGTTGCGCTGCATATGCACGCCAGCTCGCCGGGCGAGACACTTGCAGTAGATACAGACAGATGAGTATAAGGTCTCCAGGGGGGTACAGGGTCTGATTCCGCCCCGGCTGTGGGCATGAGGCCTTAGGCTCTTGCATTGCTTCTTTGGGAGAATATTTTTGGACACACATCACCGAACGGAGTCTGTACCATTGCAGATTACCTGTGGCGTGGCTTGATAGATTACCAGTTAGATCACGGTATAATGCAATACTATGGTATTACATCATACTGCCGGAGTGATCAAACTATTGCAAGTTTATATCACCAGTGAGGGCTAAAGAAAAAGTAAAAACAAGTTTAAAAAGTTGGATTGGTTGCCATACTTATAATAAAAAAATCTAAACAAAAAAAACCTCAAAACATATTTGGCATTGCCGGATCTATAAAAATCCAATCTATCATTTGACCTGCATGGTGAATGTCATCTGAAAAAAAAAATACACGACATCAGAATTGCCCTTTTTTGGTCATCCTGTCTCCAAGAAAAAAAGTAATAAAAAGTGATCAAAAAGTCATGTGTACTCCAAAATAGTACCAAGAGAAACAACCGGACATCTCATAAAAAAACAAGCCGCACACAGCTATGTCGATGAAAAAAATAAAAAAGTTATGGCTGTCAGAAGATGGCAGCAGAAAATAATTTTATCTTATTTCCAAAGATATTTTATTTTTAAAAGTAGTACCGGAAAAAAAAAAAAACTATATAAGTTTAGTATCGTAGTAATCGTACTGACCCATAGAAGAAGATTATCAGTGATGCAGTGTGTATGCCGTAGAAGCAAGACCCCCAAAGATGGCAGAATTGTACTTATTTTTTCCATATCACTCCACTTTGACTTATTTTTAAAGTTTTTCAGTGCATTATATGCTATATTACATAGTATCATTGAGAAATATATCCAGTCCCGCCAAAAACAATTGCATGGGAAATGTATTTGCATGGCTAATTGCTATTCATGATTTCTTCTTTTCACCAGGCAGTTTCATATAACATCCAATGTTGGACAAATTGAACAATTGCGCTGTCTGTTTATTTACAATATGTATGAAATGTGTGGAAAAGAACAAATTATTTTCTCTCCACAATATCCCGTTACCACAGCTTTAATTGCTAAAAATAACAGAGAAAACAAGGCTAATTAAAAATCTCATCATCTGTTCCCGGTATTATTTTTTTCTGTACAAAGCTCCCCTCACTCCTCATTGTAAAGCCTGTTTGCCACTTTTAATATGAAACCTGTCCTCACTATTCTTTTCCTGACATGGTTTCAATTCGGGAGTGTTTTGAGGTCCCACAAAATCCTAGGGGGGTTTCTTAAATTGGTTTCCTGGGACTTGTTTTCCTACACAGTGGTGCCCTAATTTACACTTCATAATTTGCAGCACCGCATGTGAGGCATCTTGATCAGCCCGAACAAGAAAATCCGAACCATAATTAATTTCCAAGGCAGCAGGGACTTGGTTATGAAGTTTGCAAGGAGGAACAACAGAGAAAGGAGAAGTCAAGTGACAGCAGGTTAATGGGGCTGTGCTTTTCCTGCCTCCTATACCTTGACAAACGGAAAGACGGGAGCTAATTTTTTTTTTTCCCTTTTTAGAGACGTCGGCGCATTTTGCGAATTTAAGGAGCTGGTTTAACTATTCACTCTAAATTTCGAGCTGCAGCCAAATGTGACAATCTCAGCTTATAACAAGTAGAACATGCCAGCTCTATTTTACCGAGACAGACAACAGCTGTTTGAACTGGTTATATTTCTGTCACTGCATACAGAGAGCTGAAAACATACACAGCTCACATACATTTTCCGAAGGATTAGAGTTGTCTGGAATCTCCCCAAACTTACAAATACGGCCTGTCATATTACAAAATTCACAACTGCTACGAAAGTACTTCTGGCCAGCGGAAGGGATTGACGTCTGTCATATATTCCGGCAATATATGCTGTCGGCAATGGAAGGGCTACTTGCATATATAGAGCATATATGGGACTAGATATTGAATTCCTACATGCAGGAAACAAAGACCCTTTGACGACATTGTCTTTTTTGTCCATTAATCCTTCTGTTCACACTAAACACAACAATAAACTTTCATGCATGGTCAGACTGCCCTCCAGATTACTTTAGGGATTCTCCGGTCTGCCAAGGCTTTGACACAACGACAGGAACTTAACACAAAAGGGCATCAAGTAACTAGTCGAAAACACCCCTATTTGGAGAAAGCAGTTAACCACCCATTAAAAAAGCTAATGGAAGTTACATAAGGAAAAGGGATATTTGTCATAGAAGTGTTTTTCGTCTATAGTGATCTGGGGCTATTAGCAGGGGCGTAACTATAGAGGATGCAGGGGATGCGGTTGCACCCGGGCCCAGGAGCCGTAGAGGGCCCATAAGGCCTCTCTTCTCCATATAGGGAGCCCAGTACTATGAATAAAGCATTATCGTTGGGGGCCCTGTTACAGGTTTTGCATCAGGGCCCGGGAGCTACAAGTTATGTCTCTGTGCAGCATGGTTTAGGTATGGGTACGGGTACAGATACAGATAGAGGGGGGCCCAGCTCACGTTTTGCATCAGGGCCCATGAGCCTTTAGTTACGCCCCTGGCTATTAGAGATGAGCGAACTGAACCTGTAGAACTCGAATACAGGTTGAACTTTACTAAAAAATCTAATTTGTCGAGAACCCAAACCTCAGCAGCTTTGTTTCTGCCAAACCGGAAGTTCATAAAACTCCTTAAAACTAGTATTGAACACTGTCTTAGAGCCCTGAAATGGTGGTCCTACAGCGGATATGGCTTAATGGTTAGCATTGCTGCCTTGATATGCTGGGGATCCTGGGTTCAAATCTGAGTTTGTGTGTTCTTCCTGTGTTTCTTGTTATCTTTCAGAGGAAGAGGAAGAAGAAAGTAAGGAAAGCATGGTGGTTCCGTGGTTAGCGATGTTAGGTTCCAATCTGACCAAGGACACAATTTGTGTTTCTTAGGCGGTCAGACGAACGTGTTATTTTGCGCGCCTATGACCGGGCAAAAAATCGTGTCTATTAGAACCATTGGTTTCCTGTGAAGTGTTCACATGTCCGTTTTTTAGAGGCGCAAAATAATCGCCCATGCAAAAGATAGGACATGCGTGTCTAGAATGCGCGCTTGTAAGGTCCACGCTGCGTGTTAAAGATAGAACAGCACTCTGTATACGTGCGAGCGGCGCAAAATTACATTGTGTGAACATACTATTTTGCGCACATGTAAAAAAAATCACAGAGCTTTGGTCACATTCATTTTGCATATCCGTGCAATGCATTTTTTTCACGCACATAGGAGTGCCAAATAACATGCTCGTCTGACTGAGGCCTTATTCTTTTTCCTTGAGGGAGAGAGAAGTATGGTGGCTCAGGGGTTGGTGCTGTTGCCTTGCAGTGCCAGAGTCCTAGGTTGAAATATGACTAAGGACAACATCTGTGTGGACATTTTCAAAGTCAATGTAGATGTTGTTCTTGGTCAGATTTGAACCTACAACCCCAATGCTGCAGGGGAGCAGTGCTACGCACTCAGCTACATCCATGGATGACGGTGACTCCACCACGCTCCTGGACAAAGTTCAATACTAGTTTTAGGGACATTCAGTAATAACTAATTCGGACTGAACCTTTTTGATGAAATTAGCCAAAGAAAACTTTTTAAACATTTGCTCATCTCTAGTGGCTATGTTAACATGAACGCCGGGGGTCCTATTTTCTTGCTGAATTCCCTGACCAAATGAGTCTATTTTATGACAGAAATGAATGGTGATGAACCCATTGATTATAATGAGGTCTGTTTGGTTTCCAACAGGCTGCACTATCTTGTATGGGGTTTAAATGGAAATTGGCATTCAAATGAAGCCCCTAAGTATGATGTGAATGAAGCCTGAAGTTTGTACATTCTGATATGTGAGTCATAAGATCTGCCTCAGTTATTCACAAATAGAGCAAAGTTTAGCTTGATTGTGATAACTTTCTGCAACAAGTCATCTTATCTTAAGTCGTTAAAAAAACAATTGTTCTCTTAACACACAAGGCTTGTGAAAAGGTCTGACATTGACTTGCAGGAATGCTGCCTCCTAACAGGTGGCGCTGTAGAGGCATTTTCCAATCTCTCATTTGCAAATTCTAATTTTTTCTGAGGAGCATGCATAAGCTTTATAAGTAATCTCACACCTTCTAGGTGCTCTGCCCAAAGCCACTGGAAAGCAACTAAAAGTGTAAAGAAACTGTGACACAGAAAGTCATAACAACAGGTTAAAAATCTTAGTAAACTCAAAAAACATCTTTAATTTTAAAAGTAAATAAATCAAGGGCAAACACCCCGAAACAGCTGTCTGTGTATGGATTCTGACTTGGCTTTCAATTTACAGTCATTGTTACAAGGTTTGTATAAAGAGTCTAACATTGGTGGTCTCCAATAGGTGGCGCCACAGAGGTATTGTTTCATCTCTCTAATTCGCTCCTTCAGGAAAAACAGCAGCACGTTTTTCTCTAGTCCTAAGCAAACAGTCCCCTATAATGCTGCGGATCAGCTGTTCTTGCACTTTGTAGGGCTGATCTATTATTTTATTGTTTTGTCTTTATAAACAATACAGGTGGAACCGCGTCTGTGAAGAGTGGGCAATTCAGCTGAAGTAGAACGCGCAGATTGAAGAAGCAAACAAAGCGAATGGTTAAAGAGATTTACATGTGTTTACATCAAAGGATGTCATTTATGGCGCTGTCTGTACTATTTATTGTATATTTTAGGATATTATTCTGGGGTTTAATCATATAAGCAAACATGTTCTTTGTGTGTGGGATAATGGTAACACGGCTACAACTAAACTGTGTCCGGTGGGTTTAACATCCATGCAGATCGATGTGGTTATAGTGAGGCAGACGGGAAAAGCTGCAGTGAGGGCTTAACACTGCATAACGGGACGAAACGAAACCATTGATGTCAATGGTTCTGTTTTCACTAGCAGTATTCTCGCGCATTACTAGTACGTGTGAGAAAAGATAGGACTTGCCCTATCTCCCCCGCATGTAGCTAATACTATGTATGAGAAAGATAGGGCAGGACCTATCTTCAAACTTTTTTTTCAAACTTTTGCCAACCAGCACAGGGTTGGAATCAACCGGGAAAAAAAAACCCTGGTTCATGCGCCAATATGCTCCGTAGTGGCAAGCGTATTAGCGCGTGCCCCATGTGTTTTAGCCCTTAAAGCTAATCAGGACAGGGAGAAGAAGAAGGGGCCCCACCTACATGACTCTTCCCCCTCATTTCTGGTGGCTCGATACCCCTTTCCAATCCACTATCTGACGTCTGAAGACATACTGATTGAAGGCTGTATAGCTCCGATGTCGGAAGACGTCCGGCAGGGTATTCTTACTGTGTATTACTGGCCACCCTGTTACCGGGGGATTCACAGCATGTCCCATACCGCATTACTGGCTCTAGCCAGCAGACGGCGCCAATGTATAATGTCAGAAAGAGAGAGCCCCCTAGGAAACCCTGAATGCAAAATTGGATTGCAAAGGGTTAAAGTAGTTTTTTTCTGAAATGCCGTAATGTTGCAGAATAAATACTGTCCTGATTTCATACTACTTGTAGTTTGGGCAGCGTGAACCTAGTGACTGGTTCCACTTAAGGGCTGAAAATTATTGTTCTCTGTCATTTGGCCTATCATATGGTTTCGAGCCAAGGGACTGTAAAGCTGTCACAGATGTCTGTGCTAGCGTAGTCTTGAAAATAACTATGGCATGTTTGTCATATTTATAATACATCTGGCCGCCATATTATGATGACAGGGAAATACACACCAAACTTATAACATTCTTTATATCAAAAAATTGCCAAGCAATCTAACCCAAAGCCAGACTAATTCTATTCCCATGGAGAAGGTTCTTTCTACAGGACAGCCTGTACACCCAAACCCCCTATGTACGATAGCTTAATTTAATACACATCGAAAACTTTTGGTAAATTCAATTTGTCTAAATTTTCCCCAATGTTTCATGTTTGTATACACAGCTTATTAGCCGTATTCTGCCTGTATATGGCCACAGACTCCGTGTCTTGTAATATCCTTACAATGCACACCCTGGGATGTATGTTGTCATATTCATAGTTTAATATAGGTGATTTGTTTTATAAATAAATCAGATTTTTGAAAATTATCCACTGCACAGATGTTGTTATAATACATAGAATTTCGATTTAGAATATGGATGGGCGTGTTGGGATATATTAGTAGATGGGTAAACGTGAACGTTGCTGTTTTTTTAATTAGAAAATTGGTGAAATGTTGAAATAAAATAAATTAGTTTCTTAAAAAATAGATGTAAAAACAACATTACACCACAGCTAAATTGTTAATTTATGCAGTGTTCTTTATCGGATCGGAACGAGTCCCACAGATCACATTACTTTTGTGTATATTGCTGCACATGTGATGTTCTTAAAGAGAATTGGGACATTTCATTTAAAATGCTATTAGACATAAATATCACGTATAAAGAAAAATAGTTTTGTTGTCCACTGTGACTTCTTTAGAGGATAACCGGGGATTATTTGTAGTTAAAAATACAGTAAAAGACCATTTAAAACTATTCTCCAAAAAGCTTTGAATAAGAAAAGAAAGGTATTCTCCAATTAGTTCTATTTAAGGTGCTACATCGGCCAATCCCTAAGGGTACGTGCACACCAGTTGATTTTCTGTCCCCCCAAAAATCGGTCCCTAAACAGGATGGAAATCGCACCCATTCATGTGAAGGGCCTATGTACATGGGCTTTTTTTACATGGAGTTAAAGGCAGAGTAAAAAAAAAATCACAGCAAGTCCTATTCTTGCCTAATTTTTGGAAGAGAACAGCACATTTTAATATGCAGTGTTCAGCATATTGGGTAGTGCTTGGATGGGTGCTGTCCGATGCGAGTTGCGCCTGAGAATCTCAGGCGCAGTTTTTTTAATTGTCTGTGTGCATATGCCCTCACTAAGGGAAAAAAAAACAGATTCTAAAAGAAAAAAAAAATGTATACACCATAATGATAACATGACTTGTAATAATAACAATAAATACATCTAAGAATAATAATAGTAAACACAACGTTTATTGTACCTTTTGTACCTTTTCTAATATTCAAAGTAGTGCTATCAACCAGCAGAATATATGCGATAGGATGGAATTATAAAAAGGCATGAATGTACAGTATATGCCTAATATCCTAATATCCTTATTGTAGTTTTCACATAGGTGTGAGCTGATTTAGCACAGATACATCTTGTTTGCAGTTGTGTTTTAGGTGTATGTTTTAGGTATATATTCAATATACCGTACAACTAGAGATGAGCGAGCATACTCGTCCGAGCTTGATACTCGTTCGAGTATTAGGGTGTTCGAGATGCTCGTTACTCGTAACGAGTACCACGCGATGTTCGAGTTACTTTCATTTTCTTCCCTGAGAAATTTGCGCACTTTTCTGGCCAATAGAAAGACAGGGAAGGCATTACAACTTCCCCCTGCAACGTTCAAGCCCTATACCACCCCCCTGCAGTGAGTGGCTGGCGAGATTAGGTGTCACCCGAGTATATAAATCTGCCCCTCCCGCGGCTCGCCACAGATGCATTCTGACATTAGTTCAGGGAAAGTGGTATCTTGGTGGAGCTGCTATAGGGAGACCGTTAGGAGTGATTTTAGGTTTCAAGAACCCCAACGGTCCTTCTTAAGGCCATAAATCTTCTCTATATGCGCTCAATGGGGCCGGCGGCAGCAGCGGCGACCCCATTGAGAACATATAGAATACAAATCCTTCTTCTCTGCCACAGCTGTAACAGCTGTGGCAGAGAAGAACGATGTTTGCCCATTGAATTCAATGGAACCAGCAATACAGCAGGTTCCACTAAAAGCAATGGGCTGCCGGCGAGCGCAGGATGAATTGTCGGGAAGGGCTTAAATATATAAGCCCTTCCCTGCAATTCATCCAGAAATGTGTTACAATAAAAATATATACTGGCGTATAAGGTGACGGGGCGTATAAGACGACCCCCCAACTGTCACCTTATACGCCGGCAATACAGTGGAGCAAAGAATAAAAATCATTACTCACTTCTTCTGGTGTTCTGCGCCGCTGCTGCAGGCTGTCGCTCCCTCCTGGTTCCCGGCAGAGCATTGCTTTCTCTACGAAGGGCTTTAAATCCCCGCCTCCAGAAACACACGTGCCTTCAGCCAATCACAGCCAATGACAATGATGTCATTGAATGGCTGTGATTGGCTGTGTTTCTGGAGGCGGGGATTTCAAGCCCTGCGTCCAGAAAGCAATGCTCTGCCGTGGACCAGGAGGGAGCGACAGCCTGCAGGAGCGGCGCAGAACGTCAGAAGAAGTGAGTAATGATTTTTATTCTTTGCTCCACTGTATTGCCGGCGTATAAGGTGACAGTTGGGGGGTCGTCTTATACGCCCTGTCGCCTTATACGCCGGTATATATTTTTATTGTAACACATTTCTGGATGAATTGCAGGGAAGGGCTTATATATTTAAGCCCTTCCCGACAATTCATCCCGCGATCGCCGGCAGCCCATTGCTTTCAGTGGAACCTGCTGTATTGCTGGCTCCATTGAATTCAATGGGCTAACATCGTTCTTCTCTGCCACAGCTGTTACAGCTATGGCAGAGGAGAACGATCTTTACGCTGACAGTGCGGGGGGGGGGGCACTCTTGCCGCTATTGTGGCTTAATAGTGGGACATGGGAACTTGAGATGCAGCCCAACATGTAGCCCCTCGCCTGCCCTATCCGTTGCTGTGTCGTTCCCATCACTTTCTTGTATTGCCCCGATTTTCACAAACAAAATCCTTAGCGAGCATCGGCGATATACAAAAATGCTCGGGTCGCCCATTGACTTCAATGGGGTTCGTTACTCGAAACGAACCCTTGAGCATTGCGAAAATTTCATCCCGAGTAACGAGCACCCGAGCATTTTGGTGCTCGCTCATCTCTACGTACAACCTATAGATCTTAAAGGGTGATTTTTTTAACTTATTCATTATGCAGCTATCTCCCCTGTATATATAAGTCAGCTAGTGTTACCTTGGTTAGTTATTTCTTTCTGTTTTAAACTTCTGGCCTCTTTTGACTCAGAGGGTCACGTGATCTCAATTCTGTTCAGCTTAGATCTGCTTGGAGTTATGATGCATAAAAATAGTTGATTTCACAGTCTGTGTAATGCTGTTACATGGACCCTACCACAGAAACTACCTAGAGTGGGGCACAAACACTCCTCTCACAGTTATTGATGATGATCACATGGCTCCTGTCACACAGTTATAATGGAGGAGATCTCAGCTCATCCTCCTGATACACAGAGGAGACCTCCAAAGTGTGACTTTTACCATGTGATCATTGCTAAAGGCAGTGTTTAATGAGATAACACTGCCAGGCATAATACACTGCAGTACTTCTATTAACCCTTTAAGGAAAGGGCCCAGCCACTTTTTAGCGATTTGGTAGTTTTATGGCTATATTTTTTTCTTTGGCTTCCAAACTTTTTTGTCATGGCTATAGAACTCTTTTTAATACAGTTCTTTACTGAATTCTCCCCTTTTTGCCTTAGTATGGGCATTGTGTAGAAAAAGTGAAGAAAAGGTTTTAAAATGTATAGTCCTATATTTACAAAATTAGCATGTTAATGCTAAAAGAAATGGTATAGGAATAGGTTCCCCAATATTACTTGTGTCTAACCACTTTGATGCTACAGTTGCTACTGGCAGCAGGATCTAAGGGATTACAATGGCATGATCAGAGTTCTTTCCAGTCCCAACTATTGCAGCAAGGTGTCAGGTGCAATATATATATACAGCTGTAATATAAATATCGAATATACATAAACTACTGACCGCCTTCCACTGTAAATATACAGCAGATGGCGCCAAGCGGTTGAGTGAACTTTGGAATTTCATTTTTGTGTTTTATCTCTATATTGCACAAATGTTCTTGTACATATGAGCACACAAGTCGATACTATAGTATCAGTACATTGGACAACATATTCTACATACAATCACTAATATGGCTTCCATTCCCCAATGGGGCTGACATTCTACTCCGCCTAAAACATCCTACAGACGAAGACTGAAGGGAAGCATGAAGAGTTCTTTTGGCTCTGTAGTACACTTCACGTCCCCCTTATAGTCCTTCTAAATAATGCTTTAATGGAGCATACCGCCCTTTGTCTGAGTATGATGCAGAATTACAGTATAGCTCCTTAGAAACCTATGGGCAATGCAATTCAACTCCGTCCACCCTCAGAGTAATACGGTTTAGCGCATGAGTCCTTACACAAGATAACGCAGTCTTAGTTCATGTAGGCCATATTATGTGTAGTACTTCTACAGTAACATTAAAGTAACTCCCTCCTGTGTGTCAGTAGAACTTTAAAGTAACTTTGGTCGGCTTGTCAAGTCTATTATCACGTCAGTTGCCTTCTGTTTATGAATTTTAGCCTCTCTGCTCCCAAAATCATTTCTTGTTCTTTTTCTTGTGTCAGCTAGAGACTTTGTCCCATTCCTTCTGGTTCAATCAACACTCACAGGTCAGTTCTCTCCACAGCAGCAGAGAAAACAGCGGCAGAACATTGTAGTGACATTGAGGGATGTGATCACCAGCAGTGCAACCGTGTAATGGAATCTGGAGAACCTGAGAGGCGACTTCAGGCCAAGAGAGGTTTAAAATGTTCTTGTGATGAGAGCACTAAGAGTAACACTTAAAGACTTCTCAGCAGTCTGAGGTCAATGAGCAAGAGGCAGAAAAACGGGGCTTCACACCCAATGCCCTCGCTTTACCGGTCACCAAGTCTGCCGCAATAAAACAAAAATACAAAGTAGGATTCTTCTGGATTTGTTACAATCTACTGGTTATTTGACAAAATAAAGGCTGACAGCTTGTGGAAAGAATGTTAGAGGTGTGCAGCTTAGTAACTAACAGGTGAAGTACGAGATCAGTGACTAAAATCTATTAGATATACAAAATGGCCATCTCTATTATATATGTGGAGTCAAAAAAAGGATTTGACCCTTTTTCACTGCAAAATCAGCAATGAACTCCTGTTTTTTTTTTTTAATTTTTGCCTTTGCATTTCATCAGTTATAACTTAAAAAAAAGTTTTTTCATTTACTGGTATGATGTATAAGGCCTTGTTCTAGGCAGGAGAAATGATTTTCCTTTTTTAGTATTGTTTTGTGGCACACACAAATTACTTTGTAATTTATATAATTTTTATGGAGCAAATGTAGTAATGATTTTAGGCATTTTTTGGTTTATCTTTATACCGCATATATTTCATACTAAATACGCTGTTAGTGTTTCCAGTTCTTACAGTTATGTTGGTACCAAGTAAGTGTAGCCATTTTGGTTTTGATTAGAGATGAGCGAGCACGCTCGGATGAAGCAGTTACTTCAGCGAGCATCGGTCTTCTCGAGTAACTGCTTACTGGTCCGAGCATGCTTGGGTGTGGGGGGGGGGGGGAGCGGCAGGGAGTAGAGGGGGGAGAGTGAGAGAGATCTCTCTCCCCCCCGCTACCGCCCGCCACTCACCCTGCTGCCCCCCCAAGCATGCTCAGACCAGTAAGCAGTTACTCGAGAAGGGCGATGCTCGCTCAAGTAACTGCTTTATCCGAGCGTGCTCGCTCATCTCTAGTTTTTATGTAATGTATGTGCAGGTAATTGTGTTTCATATTTAAAAAACAAACTTTTTGTGAACTTTTTGTTTAATATTTTGTTACCTTTTTTATCACTAGCTTGTTGCATAATATATCCCCAAGAAGTCATAATTAGGGATGAGCGAACGTGCTCGTTTAGAGCAATTACTCGATCGAGCATCGCTTTTTTTGAGTAACTGCCAAATCGGGCAGAAAGATTTGGGGGGTGCCGGGGGTGAGCGGATGGTTGCGGGGATGAGTGGGGGGAAAGAGAGAGAGCTCCCTCCTGTTCCCCTCTGCTACCCCCGCTCCACCCTGGCGCCCCCCCCCCGCCGCTCCCCGAATCTTTTCGCCTGAGTAGGCAGTTACTCAAAAAAAGTGATGCTCGATCGAGTAATTGTGCTAAACGAGCACGTTCGCTCATCTCTAGTCATAATAGATTTGTGAGAGACAGGAATTTATTTTTCAGTCTACAACATTACTCTGCAGTCGGAGCATATATAGGAGCCCCAGTTACAGGGTAAACAGCCTTCTGTCATCACATTAGTAATGCCGGACCTAGTGAATTTTGGAAGCTCTCTTTATATCTAAACTAGCGTAAATAAATAAACATGGGCCAGTATATTTTCCATTTGGACTGTAGGTGACTGGCCGAGGAAGAGTCACAGTTGGGTGTTGTGATTTATGACTGGGGGTTATGTACATATCCACCCTTAATGGATATGAAGATATTGAAGCATCATGCAGTGCCCATTGAAATCATATAATATACGGATATACTCAGTCCATCCCAGTAAGGTATCCAACACTTGCCGTGTGGCCGAGTTGCACCCAAGAGGCCCTTAATATTATGTTCTTTACTAAATACAGTACATTAAAAGACTGTTGCAGCACATTCTAAGATTAAATCGTAGCTTTCTATAAGACTCTAAAACTATATATGTTAATTGCATAGTAATAATGTGCAATTACCCATTGTGCTACAGTAACCTGCGGAGGAGTCCTGGTGATTCCACTAAATGAACTCGAATGTTTGTATAGGCAGTTGAGATGTACTATAATGACAAATTTAGATGTCAAAATGTACAAACCCTAACAATCATGTCATAGATTTTCCTATGATCTGCTGATTGCCCTCAATGTGGTAAATTAGCTTTTTCTTCCAATTATTTCTGGACAGTAGAAGAAGTAAGATGCTCATGCTGAGGCTTAGCAGGTGATAATAAAGGAGGGACATTTACAGTATTAACTTGCATAATATCTATTCACTCCAGCCACTTATGCATAGCGATATAAGACCCTCCGGCTGAAATAAAGAGAACTCGGCAATTCTAATTAAAAACATAGAGATGAATTCCAATTAAACAACATCTTCAATCCTCCTGAATTGTATTGTATAGTCTAGAATTTGCTTAATAACATTTCAAAATCAGGCCTTTGAGCACGGTTGGCATGCAATTGTACATATATTGTTCAGTAAAGTGTGCTTGCTAGTAGAACTTTTGATAATAGCACTTAGATAAACTTTTCGCTGTCAGAGAAAGAGCTGCCTTGCTATGATAGCTGATAGCTAGACTCACACTTGTTAGAGGCGCTCCGGCATATGTATTAAGCCCTGTATTGTTTTGACATAGGGAGTTTTTGAAACAATTGTTCCAACCGCGATAAATATATGAATCTCTCCAAATATAAGATGCTTCTATCCAGTGCAGAGCTGATATTTTGATGGGTGCTTCTAGCATTGTTCTTGTTTAAGGCAGAAAGTGAAAATGAGCATCCGCCACCCCCTTCTACAAACCAGGAACCGAGAGGTCAAGGCTGTACCTGCCAAAATGCTGCCCCATTGCAGTCAAGGAAGGATGTTGCCTGAGGCAAAGTTCTTACCTCGGCTTATGGATGATGCATTTCTGGATATAGATAAATACAGCTTTACAGCATGAGAGGAACTTGTAAAAAGTAGCCATGGTCTATGCTTCTTGGGCCAGAAAAAAAAAGCGTTCTGAACTTCATGCATTTTTAAAAGTTTTTTTCCAGATAGTTTTCATCCTATAGAAAAGACTATGAAAAAGGGCTTTAAAAAAAGCCACATCTAAAGCATGAAGCAAAGATCATTTAAAAAAAAACACATCCAAAGTGAGGAAGAATGGCAAAAAAAGTCATTTCATAACTTCCTATTAACATACAATAAAGCAGCAAGAAAGCAACAAAAACACAATGTTTTTACAAAAGCTATGTGTGAAATCACTCTAAGTGTTCTGTGGGTTTATGGAGGGTGTTGAAAGCATATTATCCAGCATTCCATATAATATCCAACTTGCTTTGGCCAGACAGCTCTAAATAAATATAATGGCTTGTGGTTCAGGCTGGTGATTTCTGGTGGTTTGAAGTTGCTGTATCTCAATAATGCAAGTTGTATATTTTACTTGGCACAATGAATACATTTTTTCTTCAAGAGGTTAGCAGGGGTTACTTGTTGTTGGGCAGATCAGCACAACCAGTATTACAGGGGTATTCTCAAAGTTGACTTTTATCACTTATGCATAGAATACATGATATGAGTCTGATCAGTGGGAGTCTCACCTCTGTGACCTCCACCAATCCCAGCAACAGGAGCCTATAGCACCCTTCTCTTCCTCACTGTGGGCTTACTGCATCGCCAGCAATGAGGTGGAGACTGAATGGAGCGATGGTCATGTATGCGTGATGCCACTCCATTAATCTTCAAGGTGACTACTGGAGATACTGTAGTCAAGTGCTTGTACTTTGCTAATTTATTGAGCCCCATTGAAATGAATGGAGCAGCATTGTGCATGCTCAACGACTGCTTCATTCCATTTCCTCATTGCAGGGGTGAAATGAGCCCTCAGTAAGGAGGAGAAGTGAACACAGGACTGCTGTTCTCAGGATCATTGGGGGTCTCAACAGTGGATAGGTGATAAAAGTCAACCTTAGTAAAACCCCTATAAGCATTAAACATGGTTGTATTTGTGTCGGTGCTCCTTGTCTCCAGCTTCTCTCCAGGAAGAGGCCAGTTGAATGCATCAATACAAGGGTAAAATAAAAAAAGACCCTAAAGAGATGCTGCTGTAGAGGAACATAAAAGAGCGCCAAATCTTCCAATTGATCCAAGTTCTTTCTCAGGCATATCATTTATTATACTGCAGATCTCCAGGTTACTGTATTTTAACCTTGTGTTGACATGAAAGGCTAGATATAATAGTTAATCCACTTGCCACCTAGGACAAACGTCATTTGTAATATTTAAGGACTCTATAGTGATGGGGTCTGTTCCACTGGATTGACCCATAGCCAATGTTGTGCCAATATTCAAAGAGAAGTCAAAAAATGAACCTAGAAACTACAGGCCAGTAAGTCTTACGTCTATTGTGGGTAAAATGTTTGAAGGGTTTCTAAGAGATGCTATCCTGGAGTACCTAAAGGAAAATAGTTGTATAACTCCATATCAGCACAGGTTTATGAGGGGTCACTCCTATCAAACCAACCTGATCAGCTTTTATGAGGAGGTAAGTTCTAGACTGGACCGGGGAGAGTCATTGCATCTTGTGTATCTGGACTTTTCCAAAGCATTTGATACTGTGCCGCATAAAAGGTTGGTATATAAAATGAGAATGTTTGGTCTGGGTGAGAATGTGTGTAAGTTGTTGAGTAACAGGTCAGTTATAGAAAGCAGAGTATGGTTATTAATGGTACACACTCTGATTGGGTGACCATTACTACTGGGGTACCACAAAGTTCAGTTTTGGGCCCTATTTTTTTATATATTTAATAATGACCTGGTAGAAAGTTTGTGCAGTAAAATATTAAAATTTACAGATGATCCAAAACGATCTAAAGTGAAGAACACAAGACAGGATATAATGTGGTTTCAAATGGATCTGGATAAGTTGGAGGCTTGGGTAGAAAAGCTGATCAGTGGGCGTCAAGCACTTGGCAATCTCCGGAGCTCTCACAGAAATGAATGGAGCGGTGGCTGAGCATGTGCGCTACCACTCCAATCATTTTGCCAGTTCTGGCAATCACTGATCAGCTATTTATCCCCTATCATGTGTAGTCACTGGAATAGCCCTTTAAAACTATTTTTTTGTCTAGATTTGCCTATTTTACAGTACAAGTAACATCCTCATAAATATCTGGGCTTTGTTTGCTCAATTATGTACTATGGATGGTCTATCGGTTGCTTTGGATTTGGAGCAGTGTAGTCAACACCCTATGGTATTCACATTGCATCTACACTGTATTTGATGTATGTATAACTATTTTATGTCCTTCTTTGACTATGGATTGTGATGGGTTATAGGCTACGTCCCTTTTGGAGTTCTATAGACTGTTTTATCCTTTCAGCCTCTGACCTCACAAAGAAATTGGTAGAACTGAAAAGCATAGTTGCTTTTTCCTATATTCAGGATGAAATCTAACGAAGGGCAATACGTTTTTCCATTACTTCTACATTTGTTCTTACCTAATCCCAAAACTACATAAAGTCAGGGTCATTACGAACGAAGTCATTCGATAAAAGCCTGAAGTATAAAACCAGAGAAACATTTATACTTATTAGTTACTCTTTTTGTATTGTGTAGCGGTTTGCGAAAGGTACTCAAACTTGTGACACCTCTATATATTATCAAATCCACTGTGCAATAGAATTATTCTCAGATATCAATTCATAACATCTGGTATTGTCTTTGAGGTCAGATGACTATGTCTGTCTCTTGTACAAACCTGGTATAGGATATATCCCTAGCAAAGCACGGCCCAAAACATAAAACACCAGAGTTATACAGACAGGTCTACAGGCTTTGATTTATTGATGTACAATTAGTTGCACTGAAATTGCTTTAATTTTATGAGCTTGAAAGCAGACTTCCTCCGATCCCCGTGGGAGCTATTGGCCGGGCCACGTGATTTGGAATTGATATTGCATTTAGTTTTTGAAACAAAAACACATCCAGTGATTGCTGTCTCACAGACTAATGCAGCCTTTTCATTTCAGGAAAGGGAGTGGCGGAGAGCTTCTTCATTCCACTTGACCCTGTATGGCTGATTCAATAGAAAGCATTCAAGCTTACAGCATCTTTGTAATATTTTAGTTCAGACCTGTCATTTTACCACAAGTTAGCCCATAATTAATGCTGATTGCCCAAACCCCTACTTTGTCACATGGCTTCAAAACAGGCTGGCCTTTCTATTTCAGTGGCAGCAAAGGGATTTCGAAAAAAAAAAAAAAAGACCCAAATGGCTTCAGAAAAAAAATGCTGAGCTAGATAATAAGTACGACTTGTGTTCAATCAAGAAAAAAATACAGGCTTAGAGAACATTTAAAGGCCAGCCGGCAGAGAATGACATATACACTCGCAGAAAATGTACATTAAGTACATGTCTTTTCCTCTAATTATCTGACTTCAGTTCCCATTTTTACAGCTGGCCGGCTCACGGTACAGAACATCTCTCATACTTCGCTACGGCGTAACCTGTTAATAGCTGTTTGACAACACATTGGAAAGGCAGCAAACTGGAAACTTAAAGACCTACATGTGATTTACACCTTTCTTATTAGAGGCAACCCTTTCGGTATAATGCGCGTTTGTAGAAGGAAACAGCTAACTACAGCAATTCATCCTTGATTAGTTAAATCTCACTGCGTTCCCCTACATGTAAAAAGTCCTATTATTTCTTAGTTGAAATAGAAAGATAATACTAATGTAGAAACGCCTGTAATTACAAGTCCAGATATAGGAAAGTAAAGCTGGTCTCACACAAAGGGATTTGAATTGCAGATTCCGCGATCGCCGTCCGCGTGGAAGAACTGCGGCAAAACGCCTGCATTGAAAGCATGCATTTTCAAATTTGCATTCACACACACGGGTACGAATTGCGTATTCCTCAAGCAGAAGTAAAATGGCAGCATGCTCTATTTTAATGCGGATTCCGCACAGAATTGAAGCCAATTGATTCAAGTGTACCGCAGCCCATACGAGGCGGAATTGCTCGAAATTAGCTATGAGAAAATATAGGAAAGCCTGGATGGACACAAGATAAAAAAATATTGAATGAATTTTCGCCTGGGTGGTTGCCTGGGCCATGTTCTAATGTCATCCCCTGCTTGCACATTTTCGGGTGGATGATATGCACGGAAGATCGCACGTATCCACGATCGTTTACAATTACTTTCCACAGTGGATCACAGGTCTTCTGCAGCGGATATCCGCATGCAGAATCCGACCTGTTCGCGTGAGCCTGGCCTCAAGGACTGGGCAACACAGCTAAAGACAACATTCATGCATTTGACGCTTTTGGATATGGGATGGAGCCTAGCTCCCAAACAACAGAACTATTACAAAGTAATATACTAAGTGTTTTGCTTGGGTGTTAAGGCTTTATTACCAATCTGGTATCTTGGAGTCAGGTGAAATGCTAGGTTAGCATTAGAGATGAGCGAGTATACTCGCTAAGGCTAACTACTCGAGCGAGTAGTGCCTTAGCCGAATATCCTCCCGCTCGTCTCTAAAGATTCGGATGCCGGCGCGAGTGAGAGGTGAGTTGCGGCGGTGAACAGGGGGGAGTGGGGGGGGGGGGAGAGGGAGAGAGAGATCTCCCCTCTGTTCCTCCCCGGTCTCCTCCACTGCTCCCCGCCCCCGCTGACCCTCGAATCTTTAGAGACGAGCGGGAGGATACTCGGCTAAGGCACTACTCGTTCGAGTAGTTAGCCTTAGCGAGTATACTCGCTCATCTCTAGTTAGCATTCATTGGGATTAATAGACCGCATAAGATCTACTATATAGCAAGCAGCTGGAGAGCATCCACCTAGCAGCAATCCTCATGTGATTCTAGTAGTGCCGTTACACTTCAATGCAGTGTTCTGTAACACTGGATGTTCAGAAGTGGTGACGTATGGAGTGGAAGAGTCCTTATGGGATAAGAGTTTGGAGTTCTTAGGCTTTGATATGCCATGATATATTTTCTTTGAGTTTGTTTTTTTTGCAGTTAGAGTTCTGGAGAAATAGCCTAATGTTTCTAACCTGTGTATTCTGCTTTTTGCAATGTTCCATGACAGAGACTCATGTCATGTTGTGGGGTGCAATGGTTCTCAAGTTGCATCAGTCACCTGTGTCTTTTCCAATATGTCTTAGGTAAATAACAGCACTAGACACCATGATTGCTGGGAAAGTTGATGCAGTTAGCCTCTAACAGCATGTAAACACAAGGGTATGGACACATTGTGTTGCTCATGTGGATTGTGGAGAATTTATATTATAAAGTAGTTCTCCCACCAATAGTGGTGTCAGTTAGAGTTAATTGTGGGCAGTCAGAGCGTCAGTGGGAGAACTGCTAACAAGTGAGTGATACAGTAACCCAGGAGGGTTAGCTGGTGTTGGAGCCACCGTCAGGCATATGCTCTTGCTATCTGTACCTTCTCCTCAGTAGAGTGATATAGCCAAACAGGTCAGAAGGGCAGGAGATTGAGACTGAGAAACAAGTACGTAACAGTTGAGGAGCAAAATCAGTCAAGACTGTGACAGGGGCTACAGGCAAGTGTCTGAGACAGTTGGGGACCATGGACTGAGCATCAAGAGACTGGGAAAAATTGTGATCAGGAAGATTAAAACGATGTCATCAATTTGTGAACACTAACCTTGCCAATTTCTTGTAATGCAGCTGCTGGAGAAGGCTAATCTTCTGTTACTTTGTATATTACTGAAGTATTAATACTGCCCCTTTGTGGCTGAACCAGGCAGTTGATTCCTTCTCCATGATAAATGTTTTAGTTTGTTGAGTAAAAAGTTGTAAGAAAACTTTCCAAGTCTCCAGCACCAGCATTCTGTGACTATCCCGGAGGTCCATGCCCCACCTGCACACTTCACAGGGAGGCTACAATTCCCAGTATGCCTTGAACATATTTCAGGCTGGATGTTGGAGCTTGCCATTCTATGCTGTTTCCATACCTTCCATTTACTTCTATGATAAGAAACAGATAAGCACAGCCAGCTCAGCTGTTATGCAATTCTGACCACCTTTTTGGTAGCAGCAGTCATAGTATAGGCAAGACAAGGGTTAGAGGAACCCCGTTACATAGATAGGTGTGGGTCCCAAAGGTGAAATCCACATCTATCAGACATTTATGGCATATTATGTGCAAATACCATAAATATCTGCGATAGGAATACCCCATTAACTCTAATTTTGCTGCTCAATACTTTTCTCCTTACCACAGCCTCTAGGCTAGATACTTTCAAAGATTAGCTTAAGATTTAAAAGCTCTACAAAGCAGACATAGTCTACCCTAACTTGTCTTCAACTTCCAATGCGGATCCTATATTACCTGTCAAAAATAGGAATTAATCCCTTACTGGAGATGTTTACTGCTCCCCTCTAATGAGATTCATTACTGTTTTTGGCAGCAAATATATGGACTACACAACAGTCCAAAAATATGGCTCCAAACTATGACATTAAGGATGTTTTGGCTTATATAAATAAGCGTATATGAACCATGTATTATTAGAGCATATTGTACCTCTCATTAGAAAAATAATGAAAATCACTCAGCTGTAGATGTACCTTAGATGTAGTTTAACCAAGGATTTTGTGTAGCCAATGTTTTTTTGTTTTTTTTGTCCATCGATAAGCCTTTACAAAACGAATATTGTCAGTCTTCTCAGAGTATGGGCAGTCACTGGTGTAATACTAGTGCAGTATTGAGTGTTGTGTCATACTATATATTTCCCAATTCATATCCCCTTACACTCACAACATGCAATCTCAGACAACAGGAGAGGGAGAAATTAGAGCTGCATCCCACCAATGACTGAATATGAGGATGAAACAAGTAGACATCTTTAGCAAGGAACCATCCCAGCCCAGACCTAGTTATGTATACTACAACTGTTGCAGAAGTTAAAGGACTTGTCTAAGTGTGGAATATTTTTAAAAAAATGACTGCAAATGTGTTAAAACTGTGCTGTGCTACCAGCATCACTATTCCGATGCTAAGAGCCATGATATCACAATAATGGCACAGATTGTCAGACGTAGGTAGATTGCACAGATTGGTAGCAGTTCTTAAATAAAGACGGGAAGAACAATGGGACTGCATTTCTGGGGAAAACAGGAAATTGGTAAAATCAAGCTTCTTTTATTGCTTCAACACATTTTCAAAAATATTCCACAGTTGGATAACTCCTTTGAAAATCTCCTCTCTTACTAAATTATGTTCTCTAACGTTATTGAATTGGAAGTTCTACAGGTAGTTAATAGAGATGAGCGAACACCAAAATGCTCGGGTGCTCGTTACTCGGCACGAAATTTTCGCAATGCTCGAGGGTTCGTTTCGAGTAACGAACCCCATTGAAGTCAACGGGCGACCGGAGCATTTTTGTATTTCGCCGATGCTCGCTAAGGTTTTCATGTGTGAAAATCTGGGCAATTCAAGAAGGTGATGGGAACGACACAGCAACGGATAGGGCAGGCGAGGGGCTACATGTTGGGCTGCATCTCAAGTTCACAGGTCCCACTATTAAGCCACAATAGCGGCAAGAGTGGGCCCCCCCCCCCCCCCGCACTGTCAGCGTAAAGATCGTTCTCCTCTGGCACAGCTGTAACAGCTGTAGCAGAGAAGAACGATGTTAGCCCATTGAATTCAATGGAGCCAGCAATACAGCAGGTTCCACTGAATGCAATGGGCTGCCCGCGATCGCAGGATGAATGGTCGGGAAGGGGTTAAATATATAACCCCTTCCCTGCAATTCATCCAGAAATGTGATACACTAAAAATATATACCGGCGTATAAGGCGACGGGGCGTATAAGACGACCCCCCAACTGTCACCTTATACGCCGGCAATACAGTGGAGCAAAGAATAAAAAGCATTACTTACTTCTTCAGACGATCTGCGCCGCTCCTGCAGACTGTCACTCCTTCCTGGTCCACGGACTAAAGCTTTCTCTATGAAAGGCTTGAAATCCCCGCCTCCAGAAACACAGCCAATCACAGCAATTCAATGACATCACTGTCATTGGCTGTGATTGGCTGAAGGCACATGTGTTTCTGGAGGCGTGGATTTAAAGCCTTTCGTAGAGAAAGCAATGCTCTGCCGGGAACCAGGAGGGAGCGACAGCCTGCAGGAGCACCGCAGAACACCAGGAAGGAGTGACAGTCTACAGGAGCGGCGCAGATCGTCTGAAGAAGTGAGTAATGCTTTTTATTCTTTGCTCCACTGTATTGCCGGCGTATAAGGTGACAGTTGGGGGGTCGTCTTATACGCCCCGTCGCCTTATACGCCGGTATATATTTTTAGTGTATCACATTTCTGGATGAATTGCAGGGAAGGGGTTATATATTTAACCCCTTCCCGACCATTCATCCTGCGATCGCCGGCAGCCCATTGCATTCAGTGGAACCTGCTGTATTGCTGGTTCCATTGAATTCAATGGGCAAACATGGTTCTTCTCTGCTACAGCTGTTACAGCTGTGGCAGAAAAGAAGGATTTGTCTTCTATATGTTCTCAATGGGGTCGGCGCTGCTGCCGCCGGCCCCACTGAGCGCATATAGAGACGATTTATGGCCTTTAGAAGGACCGTTGGGGTTCTTGAAGCCTACAATACACCTAACACTCTCCCTATAGCAGCTCCAACACGATACCACTTTCCCTGAAATAATGTCAGAATACATCCGTAGCGAGCCGCGGGAAGGGCAGATTTCAATACTCGGGTGACACCTTATCTCCCCAGCCACTCACAGCAGGGGGGTGGTATAGGGCTTAAACGTTGCAGGGGGAAGTTGTAATGCCTTCCCTGTCTTTCAATTGGCCAAAAAAGCGCGCTAACGTCTCAGAGAGGAAAGTGAAAGTAACCCGAACACCGCGTGGTACTCGTTAAGAGTAACGAGCATCCCGAACACCCTAATATTCGCACGAATATCAAGCTCGGACGAGTACGTTCGCTCATCTCTAGTAGTTAACAGTTTAAAATTGTAGATTCATGCAAAGTTCCCGAAGATAAAATGTAACATATCTGTGCTATTCGGTGTTTTTTCTGTAATCTAATAACAATAAAATACCTTGCAGCATGTTGTTGTGCGTTTTCCAATCATATTCTCCCTTCTGCATGGTCTGATGGCCTCCTTCTCCCCAGCTGTCAATGACTTCTTGTATCGTGACCACACTGTCTATACATAACAGAAACAATAGCTGTGGTCACTAGTAGTTAAACTGTTCAGAACTGCCTATGATGGCAATGATCAAAAGGTACCTGAACACTACATATACCGGGAAGGTAGGCACTGACAATTGGGGACAGGGGTGAGATGGAGAATAATACAGGCATGTGGCATAGGGCTATGGGTTTACTACTATTACTAGGCAGTTCTTGTAGTCTCGAAATATAGTTAGGCTTCAAAGTCTTGTATGGGGTAATTAATATGATTGAAGCAACTTGAAGATCTTTAAGCTTAGGTTTAGTTGCAGTACACAACAGTTTCCTAAT
The DNA here is from genome assembly GCF_035609145.1 of Eleutherodactylus coqui. Taxonomy (NCBI): domain Eukaryota; kingdom Metazoa; phylum Chordata; class Amphibia; order Anura; family Eleutherodactylidae; genus Eleutherodactylus; species Eleutherodactylus coqui. The sequence goes on from NC_089843.1 coordinate 102,485,605, forward strand.
CATACCCAAACATCAAGCCATATACCACTGGCTGTGTAAACCACCAATTTTTCTAAACTTTGTTTTACACCCCAGTAGACAGTCAACAGCCAATTATAACAATCATGACTGGAACTAAGCCAAGGCCAAAAAGTTTTTGGGACATAAATTGTAGCACCACAACTTGGAGAGAAGAGCAGTCTCTTATCAGAAACCTTTGGTGACACGCAATACTGACTCTCAAATAGAGAATAATTAGTATTATTATCATATACAAAATGCCCAAAATGGGTGCAAATCTGTGCACTGTGGAACCTATTAAATTTCCTGCATATCTCTGTGTGTTCTAAAACCAACCACTTACCATTTAATTTAGAGAAATCTTGCGTGCCCCAGTTATGCCCTCAGGCTTCTAAACACACGTCCGAAACGTGTTTTTTAGTCCTCAGGAAAGTATTTGTAAATCATGAGTAATGAGTCTGTCTGGATTTGTTGTCAGGATGTTTCCTAATTGCTTCTGGGCTTTAGGCAAAACATTTGGACAGTTATTCGTGCTCCCAGCTAAACCAGCAATATCTGTGCATTTTCTAGTCTCTTTTATCAGCAGACGATCGTGTCTACTAGGTATATCAGGAATAATTATATAAAGGAAATCCAGGAAATAAAATCCCTTTGCTGCTATAGGCAAATTTAAATACTGAGTTGGGTCTGGGATTTACGTGACTGAGGGAAAAAAGAAACAAGAATTATTTAGTACCGTTTTCCACTTAGATGTTGCGTAAAAATACAGTATAACAAACCGCCATTGTGTCTACAGCTCTTCACATTCTTAGGCATCAATTCCATTCTCATTCAAGTATGTTAATGCGCTTGTATGTTATGTTACATTGGATGCTGGTCAGGGACAGAATACTTACAGTGTATTTGTATTTAATGTCTATTGAAACATGATGAAAAAGAACTAGAATGGAATTTTCTAACCACGCAGGAATTCAGCTATGGTTAGAATGTCTTCTACATTGGCTATTATTAAACCTGGTTTATCATAAACTTTTGTAAGATGATGAACTCCAGTTATTTGTGTTACTGTCTTAAAGAAGCTTTCAGCCTAAAGAAAACCTCACTATTTGCTCTTCTGTGATATAAAAATAAGCAAATGTGCCAGTCAACGGTAGAAAAGACATCTCGGCATCAACTATCACATAGAAGAGGATGGCCAGGCATATTAAATGGTAATCAACCAAGCCCATGAATATCAGCATAACCAGCTGATCATCTAATGTGTATAGTGGTCTCCAATGTCAGGTATTGGGAGAGTTAAGAATCTAGGATCCAGCATTTCAATTACGTAATTGCCCGATCCTTTTGTTCTTGGGATATAAGCCGCTGCCAGACAGGTCTTACCGTGGCTTTCTCTCCTCTCTATATTCGAACCACTTCCACTCTTGGTTAAGCATGCATGTGTATGGGAGTATTGATCAAGATAGCTGTTGGTCGAATGAAGTCATTTAGCAGGCAGCTCTCTAATGTGTATGAATAGCTCAAAAGAGGTTTTCCACCAAAGACATGTCTGATTGCTGGGGGAGTGACCACTGCAACCTCCAGCGATCTCGAGAATGGCACTCTCAAATGCCTCTGTGAATGGAACTGCAGTGCATATGTGTTACCACTCCTCTATTCACTTTTATGGCATGGACAGAGACTGTGCTTGTCCTATAGAAGTAAATGGCACAACGGCAAAGCATGCGCACCACAACTTCATTCACAGGGGCATGTATGGGCATAGTTTCTGGGGTCTCAGTGGTCAGACCCCCAGCAATCAGACATTAATGCCCTAGCTGTGAGTAGAGGATAAATGTCTTTGGTGGTGAACCCCCTTTAATGCTTGTATTCTACAGATAAGGCCCTTTGTCAAGCTATTCAACAGATAGGACACTAATGTTAGAGAATATCATACTGTAGGTTAGAACTGTAAATGCAAATGAGTCACACAGACGTCTTATGGGCCTTTTACACTATTCTCGTTTGCGCTCATGTAACCTGTTTAAACTGCCCAGTTCCTGTTGAGAATCGTGCAGTTCTTCTGCACTAGTTGTTCAGTCTTTCACATTCCTTTGTGAAAAACTGAATGACAATGTTTAAACTACACCAGAAGTGCACAAAGCAGTGCTGGTTTCTCAGCCGACTGAAACTGAACGACGGGCAAGAATCTTGCGATCCTCATTTGTCGTGCAGCAGTTTGCTAGCGTTTAAACTCAAGATCGTTATTCAGTCGGGCCCGTTTGAACGATTTTCTGAACGATAATTATTCCATCTAAACGGGACATTAATGTGAAGATTTTAGCTTTTTTCGAATTGCTTCATATACTGAACAAAACCAATATTGGCAGCCATTCTAATTCCAATAGTGGTTGCTACCCATCACTGTACAGACTCTGATTCTGTATCTTTATATGGCACAGTGTTTTTCCCCTGCTGCCTTCATCTATTACTCTGCATGTGTGCTTATGAAAGTTTTAGTATTATTTTTATGAACCAAGAAGACTGGGATGGGCATAGATAATTATCCCTCCTAGAGTGTTTGAAACTGCAGTGCATGAAATTGTGCGAGGAAAAATTTACAGATGAGGAATATAAAAAGTTGTCACATGTCTCGCTAAGTTGTAGAGTGCGGATCTGATGGTAGTGTTATATACTGAATATAATAGAAAGCAGTCAAGGTAACACCACTGCACACAAGGACAAGGCTGCGGAATGTAAATGATGTATTGATATTTCATTTATTTCAAGTGCATATCACTGGAGATTCTATGTGGTTGATTTGTTTTAGAACTTTTCAGCACAAACTAAGCTGTCCTTTTAGGACAAAGCCATCTAGTACTCCAGACTCCATCTCTTAGGCCAGATGAGTGTACGTCTATTGGCGCGCACATGAGCGTAGCATTTTTGCAGAGCGAACAATTCTGTTTTGCCCACGCATCAGCATATTTTACTGTACTTTTCGCATGCTCATGGCGTTTGCGTGCAGCAAAAAATATGCACTGATTGAAATGACTAAATAATCGAATGAGCTCCAGATATGTTCTTTTTCCTGCGCAATTATGCAGTGTTCACGCATATCTTAGCGTATTTTGCATGCATTTGCGCATCCGCATTGACTTCTGTGGAGACTTTTGGAAATCAATTGTTTCTATTTGCTGTGTATTGTGTGCACAAAGTTAGAGTGCGCTAATGCACATGCAAAGACGCTGGTGTCGATTTGGCCTTAGAGCTGACGTAAAGTCCCTCAATAAGCCGCAATGCCATATTACGATATGCTAATGGCAGATGAATCTTCCACAGAGTGGGAACATAAAATGTGTCTCTTGAAGACTTTTTGCTTTATATAGAAATGACTATAAGCTTGTCAATAAGCTCAGTTTAAGTGAGGTTTAGAAAGATTTATCGTCTGTTCAATAGATCTCTTCGAGCCTCGCGAGTGACCTTGAGAACGTTTAAAGTGCAGCTAGTTGGACGCCAAGGATTTTGCTTGAGAAAATTATATTTCCTATGGATAACACTAAAACATCTATACGTCTTTTACAGAACAGCTGTGTAGCCATAAATGCCCCATGTACTAGGGTCATTTCCTGACAACATCTCCGTGGTGGGGCTGAGCGAAGCACCACGCTAAACTGTAACAGTATGCCGCATATACCATTACCGGGATTGCTTTAAAAGGACATCAAGCATAGAAATAAATGGTACAAAAACAGACAGAATACATTTAGCGATGTCTTAATCTGCAGGACTCCCAAAACAGACAATCTTGTAGAACTCTACTAGAGGAACACAAGTCAGTTTCTTCGTCTTCATCTGAAGAGAGCGGAGGGGTTTGGGTTTCACAAACAAAAGCATTATTAAGGTTCTGTCCATATTAGCATCTTAGCTTCCATTTACAACGAAGCCATGACTGTTGTGATGAACCAATCTTCCAACTAATCCAAATGGACACTGATAGACTCCATTGACTATAAAGGGGTCACCTGGTAATGGGCTTCAAGCATATTTGATAACAAATGCGCTATTCAGTTTCCATTAAAAATACCAGAAAGCTTGATGAAAATCCCTGAATACAAGTGGGATCCGAGCCTAAGGGCTCACACCCACTGGCGATTTATTCTCTCTTGCGCTGCGAGAGCAAATGAAAACACTCGCAGCACAAGAAAAACACTGTAATATCTCTAGTGTTCTCAATGGGGCCAGCGGCAGCAGCGTTAGCCTCATTGAGAACATAGGGAGCATACCGCGGACTTCTGCCACAGCTGTGACAGCTGTGACAGCTGTGGCAGAAGTCCAGCATGCTATCCCATTGCTTTCAATGGGCTCAGCGCTGCTGCCAGCCCCATTGAAAGCAGTGGTTTGTGACAGCCCCCGCAGTATGGTTTTTGGGGAAGGGCTTGGAACATAAGCCCTTCCCTGAAAAATCATCATTAGCTGGTAAAAAAAAAAAAAAAAAAGTTTACACACCTCTCAGATGTGTCCTACGGACAGCTCTCCTGCACTGCTGTCCAGCATTTTCAGCAGGCGGGGATTTAGAAATCCCCACCTCCTGAAAGAGCTGTGCTGATTGGCTGAGTGCTGGCTGTAATTGGCTGAGTGCTCAGCCAATCAGCACAGCCCTTTCAGGAGGTGGGGATTTTAAGTGCAAGAGAGAATAAATCACCCGTGGGTGTGAGCCCTTATAGGGGTTGTCTGGTTACTATATGAAATTTGAATGTCAGGTGCAGATGTGTTAAAATAACAAATCCATCAGTAATTACCCATCCTTAGTCTGGCGATCCAACAGTGCAGTCCTGTGGTCCTCCAGATCTTTGTTGTGAAATAAACACCATGTGACCTCTGCAAGCAATCAGAGGCTGCAGCATCACTTCCCATCCTCCTGGCATCAGCACTCACATCCTGTGTGCCATGAAGCCAGGAGTACGGAGCAGTGATGCTGCACCTTCTGATTGGCTGTAGCGGTCATGTGTTGCCCGTTTTGCAACAAACCAGAAGGACTGTGGGGCTGCAATACTGGATCGCTGAGGTTGAGGATGGGTAATTACTGCCGGATTTGTTATTTTAACATATCTACACCTGACACTAAAATTTCAAATAGCAATCAGACAACCCCTTTAAGATGCCTGGTCTTCATTACAGAAAAGGCCAAAAGCGGAAAAAGACTGGGGTTAAGGTTAAATATTCAGGAATAAACACAGAGTCAGAAATTAAACCAGACTTCTCTATTAAAGGTACAACCAGCACACTAGATAAATTTCGAGGCAACAAGCGTCTTCCATAATGGTCCATGTGCCAGAAAGAGAAGAAGCCTACACAAGGTTCCACCATATCCCCAGTCTTTTTTCCTTTAGTCTATTTCACTTTCTAGCACACCCACCTCATTAGTATGGTGTATATTTAGCCCGGTAGTACCCAGTACCTCCCAACGTTCCATCCTTCTTGCACCTATGGGTCCTCCACATACTGGTTGCCCATTCTTTCTATCACCTCGAAGAGTGATCTACCCTCTTTTTTAAGACAAGGTCGCCATTATTGACAGCATAGTGGGAAGAGGTTTCTGTCTCAGCAGGCTGCCTCTCTTCTAAGTTCTTCTCTCTTCAGAAAACTATAGTTTCCCATGCATTAGCGCTAGAAGGTGAAGCATGAGAGTAATACTAAATGGATGGTTCTTGAGAATTCACAAATTTTTTTTAATTACCTCATTGACTGAGGTATTGAATAAAACAGAATAAGATTTTTTTTTAATTGTTTGCATCTCTTTCACTCTTCTGGGGTGGACGGCATTACAAAGGCAGCATGCGGTCGCCCAGGGGGACGCAATAGGTAATTGCTGTGTATAGCATTTCGACACCTGTTGCTGCTTGGCTGTGACATCAAACAGCAGAACTGCTTCACGCAGGTTCCCCAAGTAAGCACATTTACATGACCTTACTAACATTATTAAATATTTGAAGGCAGTAATATGCCAGCCATGGTGCACTGTAAAGAGTGGTGCAGTTGGCAAAAGCAGAATGGTTTTTAAATATTTTATCACGACTGCAAAAAGCTTAGAGTGTTAATGATTTCTGCATCAATGTCATCACCGTAGGAAGTCTAGACGGTTTGATCTTTATTCTTTATGTCAGAACCTGCCGCATCTCGTTTCACATGTAGTAGGACCCAGGCCTTTAAAAGAAATATGTGCCGGGTTATGTGTTAGTGAAATTCATGCTGTGATTTAGTGTGGCAGATTCATCAAAATGACTTTGACTGCGAGCTCTGACGGATGTCAGGCCTTCACTTCACAACGCACTCGCTATGCAATGATATTAGCTCTGCCGCTGATTTGTACATTAATATGTTGCCTGAAATGAGAGGCTGTTAAGTAGCATCAAATTATGTTACTTTTAAATAGGGATGTCCGTACACGCAGAGATAAAAGGGGGGATAGAAGCCCGGCTCATAACTAGAAGACTTGATTTGGCAGAAAAATTGAATTTCATGGCCGGAAAAGGAATTTGCCTTGTTTAAAATATTCATTTGACTCATTTTTATGGCAGATGACCCTTTTTAGTTTTCGGTTGTTGGACAGATAGATCTCACTGTGTTTGTTCCCCATACAAATGTAATGGCCAGCAAGTTAAAATGCCACTGTGAGGTAGTGAAGGAGCCCTATAAATCCCAATGCATTATATTACGGATTCCAATGGCAAGGGGTCATTTTAATAGAATTTATCCTTGTTCTTCCAGAGATACCTAATTGGTACGCACTAGCTGGAATGATATAGATCTGAACTAAACAGAACCCTAAGGCTCAGTTCTTACTAGACCCAGAAGACCCATTCTCCATTCTGTTTTTCATATCAAAAAATGTTAAGAGATCTTAGAGACAAGAACAAGGGAAACTGTCCTTTAACCTTTCGACTGTCAGTGGGGGGTTATACAAAAAATCTTTTTGGTCAGCGGGTCAGCGTAAAAGCTTACAAAGTTACTTTGCAGCTCCGTCCTGCTCTTCCTTTCTTCCTCTATACCTGTCATACTTATGTATGCTTTTGCCATAATCATGCCTACTATCTAGATTGGTACAGAAGCCCTTATACACATAAGTAGGAAAGCCAGCAGGACAGCCCACTTGGACCCTAGAGAGCTGCCGAAGCAAATTCCTATATTTTTAATAGAAGATACAGATTGGACAAAATCAGCTATAAAAATAAAAAATATACAATTTTTAAAGAAAACATATGGATGGAGATTTATTAACTATGATGTTTTGTGTATCAGTCTAAAACTGAAATTTCTTAAGAGTATATTGCAACAAATCTTTTCAAAGATGCACAACTTTTTATAAATTTGGTGCATTTTAGTCTTCTTTCTAGACAGAAAATTAAAGGAGTTTTCCAGGCAAAATACTATTGATGAGCTGTTCTCAGGATAGGATGCCCAGTGATAGCACCACAAATACATAGGGGATGTAGCAAAAGCTGCTGCTTCGACCCTTGTGTAGTGGACGGCGTTTGTAACTGCAGGCTGGAGTCTCACTGAAATCAATGGGAACAGCACCACCGGTCACTACACAAGTCATAGCAGCGGCTTCCGCTCCGACCCTTGTGTATTTGTGGAGCTCTCAGTGGGCACCTAATCAGCTGATCAGCCCAGAATTCCAAGTGGTAGTCCCCAACAGATCAAGTACTGATGACCTATCCTAAGGACAGGTCATGAATAGTATTTTCCCTGGAAAACCCCTATCAATCTACAACTGCTATGAGCAGGCGTGGCTTTGCAGTAAATATGTTGGAAAGTTTGACACTACACCCATTCCCATTAATAGGAGTGCACCTCTAGCACCCCTTATTTCCTCAGTACTTAATTTGATATGACCTTCCACGTGGTTAACAAATCCATAAAGTAAACCTAGTCCAAGGCACAGGAGTTTAACTCAAGTTCTTGTCCTAGCTTGATAAAGACCCTACTGTTCGTGGAAGAAATGTTACATTTATGATGAAACAAGTAAAAGCTCATTTTTATTGAGACTTCAGTGGCTTGGACTTTATTTGCTTTTTACCCCACGCCCACTCCCAGTAAACTACAACCATTTTTATTTCTACTTCTCAAAACTGGTGAGAAAAGTTGCAATTGTTTGCGGAAATACAATGTGCACCAAGATTTGTGTATTTTCCATATCAAAAACCCGTCATAAATTAACAGATTCTTTCCAGTTTGCTTGCACAGCTCTATAAACTAACTGGGCAAATTATTTGAAATATTCTTTAGGCTTCACACTGACTTATGTTTTAGCATTGATGACAATCACACATCTACATGGTAGAATCCCTACTTAACATAGTATGGCAGATTTACTATTGGACATACTATAGTTCATTGGCGCAAATTGTTGCATAAAACTGTCAAACATGCTTTATGTCACACTTATTATATATTTCAGGCACTTTTGGACACTTTTTTCTTGGTGTCACCAAAGGGGCATTCCTTCCTGGAAAAGGAGGCGCGGTCTAAATGAGACATTGTGCAAAAAGTTGCACCAAAAATCAGCCCAATTTTTGTCATAAACTAATATGTGATATAAAGTTAGAGTAGATAGTCTAAAGTTAGAAAAACTTTATCATTCAGCAGAGCTACTAAGATAAATGTATGCCTTGTAGAGATGAGCGAGTATACTCGCTAAAGGCAATTGCTCGAGCGAGCATTGCCTTTAGCGAGTATCTCCCCGCTCGAGATGGAAGGTTCGGGTGCCGGCGCGGGAGAGCGGTGAGTAGCGGCTGTAAGCAGGAGGGAGCGGAGGCGGGGGGGGGGAGGGGAGAGAGGGAGAAAGAGATCATCCCCTCCGTTCCGCTTCGCTCTCCCCCGCAGCTCCCTGCCCTCCGCCGGCACCCGAACCTTCCCTCTCGAGCGGGCAGGTACTTGCTAAAGGCAATGCTCGCTCGAGCAATTGCCTTTAGCGAGTATACTCGCTCATCTCTAACGCCTTGTAAAACTGTCTAGTCTACGTCGGCACTGTCTAACAAGTAGACAGTATTAGTAAATCTGCCCCGGTATATATGTTCTGCACAATTGTGGCTAAAATCTTCTGCACCAAGACTGCTTCTATTCCATCTGTGTTCTGACCTATCTCTTTCCTGTTATTTCTGTTCCACTTCTGCCCCACATTTCCAAAATTTTCCTAAATGTTTTTGAAAACAACCTTTCTAATGTTATAAGACCTGATTTCGGAACCCATAAATCTCCGGTTCTTTATAAGATTTCCACTACAACTTCTCCCGCTCAGCCTGACCCTCTTTTCCCACAACAGCAGGTGCTCGTTTCCAGCAAATGAAAAAGTTTTTACCTTGACAGCGCTGTAAATAGCATATGCCTCCCATCCACAGTCAATAAGCTCTCACTTCCAGTATTCTGAAAGGAGTTAAAGTAGAGCCCACAAGGCATCCGAGAAAGCTCTCTACAAAATCACATTTCTTATTCTATCATCATAACATCATATAAACATAATGACAGGAAAATACACGTTGTTACGGAGAATTCTATTCTTGCCTTATTATCACCTACAGTCCTCGCTCCAGACAGACTTTCCACGGCTAATTCAGTTTAGCCGATAAAACAAGAACTCCGATGTCAAGTATTACAGTTCACTTCATTGTTGTCACCAGAACAATCAGATAATGAATTATTCCATTTAGAATGTGAAAATATTCGCCAAATGTTTATAATTACATTAAAATGTATCCGTAATTAAAAAGGCATGTGTGCTACATGCTAATTATTCATTGTGCATGTTCAATGTCACACACAGCTCACTGGAACAGCTGGCCAGATGTTATGCTGTGCAGCAGCTACTGGACATTTTCCCTTTAGACTTATTTAATGGACACATTAAGTGAACCTATAATGCAATTCCTGTTCTAGGTTTTAACCTAAATCCTGCAGGGGCTTTTTTTCCTCTAATTAACTTTTAGCTCTCACCTTCTATTGGTTCTATCACTTGATATGATTTTTCGTCTTTGTATTATGAGAAAATGACTTCACGTTAACCATTGTTTAATGTTTTCTCTCTAAAGTAGGAATAACAGCAATGATAAAAGGGGTGAAATATATAGTACCCAATTACAGAAAAATGCTTCTAGCTCCACTTATCAGTATTCTCTGTCTCCTGCACTGATCATTCACTCTCAATTCACAGTCAAAATCTATACAGAAGATAGACAAAGATTGGTTTATTAACTCACTGAGAGATCAGATTACAGCTGATGCCCATAGAAGTCTATGGAGAAGTGTGGGGGAGCAGATGTAGAGTGAATAGCAAGTGTTTTGTCTCACTACAGGGATAGAATCATATTTATTCTGTTCAGTACAGCTGTACACTGATCACCTCTTCTCTATAGGTGCTGTTGTTAAGGGGTTAGGAGAGAATACAATTTAGCATTAATCAAACTAGATAGATGCTAGATTATATCAGGCATCTCAAATTTACTTCTATGGCCAAATGCAGACGGTCTTTTTGGATTCCGACTGCGAGATCTCGCAGTGGAATCAGACCCTGTGCCCCGGTGGTGACCGCCGGATTACCTGTCAGGCTTCTTCTCTCTGCGCTGTGGATGTGAACGCTAGTGTGCTGCCGCACATGCACAGTGCAGAAGCATCGTGCCAGCGATGACATGGATCCGTGGTGACTCGCCACGGGACGGACAGGTTCCATTGACTGCAATGGAAGCTGTCCGTGTAAGCCTGTGTGAGGCTCGCACTAGAATAGGACATGCTGTGTTTTTCCCCCCGTGAGTGGAAAATTGCAGTTGATTTCCACTTGTGGGCATGGAAAAGCATTTTGCTTATCATCTTCTATGGGCAATATGTGCTGCGGGATCCATGGCAAACACTCGCTCCATATCCCGAAGTGCAAATATGCCCGTGTGCTTTGGGCCTAAGAGGAGGCAACACTGATGAAAACAACCCCAAATAAAATGCTGATAGAGAATATGCTATTAGGACCTTGTGGAGGCTTTTAGATTTTGTTAGTGTTTTGCACACATTTTTTTTTTAATCTGGAGTACAAATTGCAGGGGGGATTGAAAAAAACGTAATTCTGCCATAGTCTTTTGTTTTTAAGGTTTACTATTTGGTAAAAATAACATAACTTTCTTATGTGGATAAGCACAATTACTGCAATATAGATTTTTTTTTATTTTTTACTACTTTGGCACAATAAAAAAACATTTTTAAAGAAAAATAATTTGATCTTGTTTTTTGCGGCAAGAGCTGTCATTTTTATTGGTACTGATTTGATGTATGTATGCTTTTTAATTGCGTTTTTTTGGGAGGTGGACAAAAAAATAGCAATTCTGGCGTTAGCTTTTAAAATTATTTTTATGGCGTTCACCCTGTGTGATAAATCTATTCATTGTCCGGGTCATTACAAATGCGGTAACATTTATTGTTTTGCTTTTTAAAAATTTTCTTTGGTATTTTATCCATATAAAAAAGGGTTCTTGTGGGAAAAAATATGCATTTTGTAAACTGGATCTATTTTTTTTTAAATGAAACTTTATTAAACATTCTTGATGCTATTTTTCAGTCCCTCAAAGGATCTTAAAGATGCGATAGTTCGATCACTACGCTAGAACTCTGCATTACTTATGAAGTGCGTTCTACTAAGCAGCGTATTAGACTCTGCCAGAGGTGGGGTCTAATAGGCTGAGGCTTCTTTCACACGAACACATATTGGCCAGTGTTTTCATGACCGGCCAATACACGCTTTCATCTGGGGTGTAGAAGCTCATGAACAGGCGCACAAATCTTAAGTTTGTGTGTCTGTTCACACGGCATGGGACTCGGAGCATATGCACCGAGCTCACCATGCTGTCGCCCATTTCCCCTCCTTCCACATTGCAGGCTCACCTCTTGTCTCCTCCCTGTTGGTTCTTTGTACTGGGAGGGGGCAGGGAGAAGGCGATAGCTTAGCTCCGCCCACGTCACACCCCTTGTCCATAGCCATCAATGGGAGGAGGCAGGACGGGCTGGCGCTTAGCTCCACCCCACCCCCTTCCCTTTTACATAACGAGTGGGGAGGAGATGAAAGGTGAACCTGCATGGGGGGGGGGGGGAGCAGACGTAGGGAGTGTAGCAGCCACGCTGCTAAACTCCCTCCCACCTACAGCCACTGCTATGTGCTCCCATAGGAGCCCATGCAGCGGCAGACATATTGCGGCCCAAAAGATAGTTCCAGGACTATCTTTTGGGACCAATGTAAAAATCCTATATTTGCCTTGCCGGATGCTTTTACGTCTCAGTAATACACCCATGTGATCTGATGCATTGGAATCCAATGCATCAGATCACAGCGCATATTGGCCGGCTGTAAAAACGCCAGCCAATATGCCCTTGTGTGAAAGAAGCCTGAGTTACATGGAAGGCATGCAGGCCATTGTCAAGCTTCAGGCTGCCATGGGAACCCATCGGTACCTTGCAATCACAGGGCAGGGTGCCAATAGGTGTCAGAAGGATTCCCTTTCCCCTGTTATCTGCTTCAGTTGCTATTAATTGTGGCATATAAGGGGTTAAACTGCCAGGATCTGAGGTTTCTCCACAACTGGCAGTTAGAGCAAGAGCCCCGCTGTCAGTAGTCAGCTAACCCAATTGAGATTTATGTGCAAATTAAAAGCCCATTAGTGAGGTCAGTGAAAAGGTGTATTGGCCGTCACTAAGGGGGTTAAAAAACTGATACAAAATCCTGACTTATGATCCTTTAACACAGGACAATTATTGGGCTGGAGCATTTCTCCAAATGCACGCTCGTCTGATAATTGGGCCGTGTAAAGGGACCACTGATCAGTTGATGAACAAGCAAAAGCTTGATGGTTGGTTGGCTCATTTATCTGAGCATACAAAGCTTGCTGCTCAGCTGCTCATCTCCCTGTGATTGTGTGAAATACAGATCCCGTTTAGCATGGCTGGCACATCGTAATAACGTGATTTACAGCACCGCAGCATATAGTAGTAAGGTTATCATATACACGTTAAATGTCATGTTAACGCCTGACACATCCATGCAGTGGACCTCTTTATTACTACTGCTAAGTACATTGGTACTTTCATTTGCTTCATCCAAAAAGTTACTTTCGCTAACTTTTTGTGCACGGCTTTTGTTTTCTGGTTGTTTTTGTTTATAGGAGGTAAGAAGTGCCAAGGGAGTGAAATGGGTAGCATTATCATAGGATATAAAGGTTTTACTTTGTGTTAATTAGATGAAATGTATTATGTATGAACAGAGTCCAGAGCATTTACTTAAGTATGCATCAGAGAAATTAAAAATATACATATGTATACAGAAATAACACTATCACAAATGGACGGAATGTGATTTACAATAAAGTAGGCATCATAAACTGCCTGTCAAGGACTTTCGAGGCGCTGAACATGATGCCAGACCCAGATGGGTGAAGCTGTTTAAGTGTCCTTCTCAGTTTTTATTGATTGCTCTGATATATGAATTAAATCCTTATTCCATTAGAAGGCTCTAAAGCTGTTAAAATGTAAATCAGTACTTCCAAAAGAATATAATATTTTGTTTACATACGCCATAAAAAATGGAAATTGATCAACTCATTTGGAGAGTTCAGCTGAGAACACAGAGAGTCTTTGCAAACGTTTAAGAAAATGCGCTTTTGCTCTTTGTACGGAAGCTTGGATAGATACATAGCAGCGTGTCCTTGACAGCGTCGGCGGCAAGAAGGACAGATATTAATCATACTGACCAATTGTCTGGACTTATGTGAGATACCAAAAGACATTCTCATCTCATCTTAATGGAAGTTATTGGGATATGAGGGCATTGCTCGCCGGCAAGTACAAATCTGTCACACATTGGTCACAAATACAATATGGAAGCACAGTGTCACTTCTAGACTATGATGTCCTGGTTTATAGAAAATTATAAAAGTCCTCCTGATTTATGTTCTTCGGGAGGAAACTGTTCTGCAAAGTGTCCTACAGTCACACTGCTTTCCAAACGGAATGTTTCATGAGCAACATATGGTCATCCATGCATATAGCATACATGAATGAATACATGAATGATGATGTCACCATGATGTACATTATATGTGCCACACTATGGAATCTACAGACTACATATATTGAGGAGGATATATAAAAAAGAGTGCAAAGGAAAAGTGGAGCAATTCTTATAGTAACCAATTGGAATCTAGCTCTTCGTTCAGAGACACTTTGAGAAATCAATGCAGCAACCCGATTGATTGGCAGAGGCAGCCTCTCCTATCTTCCTCTCCACTTGTTTCGATAAGGCTAGGGCTACATGCCAACTCTGGCCACGATTCACATCACACAGCCAAAGAATGCCCTGCCTGCGTAACAAATAATGCAAGTGAATGTGGTGTTGAGGGGGCAGACTGGGATCGGAGGTTTCTCTGATCCCCGCTCTTTGAGCAAGTGCCAGGCTGTTATCCGATATCCAAGGAGATGATCCGCCTGGCAACGTGCACTTTGCTGGAAAATGCAGCCAATCCACAATGGCATTTCACAAGAAAATTACTGGAGAGTATGCTCCAACTGGCAGTCTAGCAATGTCTCTCGGCAGGACAGTATGGCACTATATATTCTCTGCTGTCCTGGATCTGTGCCAGGATGAACTGCCTCTTTGGACACCAGTTGGTGGTGGCACCATTTTATCTTTCTAGCGCATTGTGTACTGAACAGCAACATGAAGAAGCCCCTGTCATATTAAGTGATCTACATCTTCTTATTGGATTTAGATGTAAAGACTTGCTTTATGTCCATTCATTATCTGCTTCATTTTCTTTCGTCTTTATTGGATATTACTTTTGGTTGACATTTTTGGAGCCTCGGAACCAATTACCCATTTTCCACAGAGTTATGGTATCAAAATACAATATTTTCAACATACAATGGCTGTTCAAGAGCCAATTAATATTGTATGTTGAGAAATTGTTATACTGTCATTTTATGATGCTGTGTTTTAGATCTATTTGACACAAAATCTAAATACCTTAGCAGGATGTAAGGGGATTGTTCCATAAGTCTGTACCCTTGCTTAGCCAAATTAGTCCACTATACCCATGCTTCACTTTCTTGATCAGAGGCGTAACTTGAAGCTGCTGGGCCCCAGTATGAAATCTGGAACTGGGCCCCCAACTATAAGCTTCTTTGATAATATTGGTTTGCAATATGGAGAAGAGAGACTTTATGGCCCCCCTAGGGCTCCTGGGCCCAGGTGCGACCCTCTGCACCCCCTATACTTGCGCCCATGTCTGGAATATCATATTTGTATTTATTTTAAAGAATGACAACAAAAGAAATAATAGAGTGGTTCCACACAAACTGTTTTTGAAAAATACTACAAAAGTTTTTTTATGCAGTTTTTTTTTTTTAGCCAAAGTCAGAAGTGGATCTAGTAGGGAGGAGAAGCAGAAGTCCTTCCTTGATATGCCAATTCATTTTGAATCTACTTTTGGCTTTGACTCAAAAAAGTGCATCAAAAAGTGTAGAGGGAGTTTTCCAAAAAATGCTGTGTGTGAAACTTTTTGAGGTGTCATTAGTATGTAATACATTTATAATGCATGGTACCATATATTTAAAGAGAACATGTCACCACCTAACAGTAGCACCATAAGCTAAGTTATGGTTCTGTTCAGGGAGGTAACAGGAAGCTAGGGATGTATTTTCTACACTCACCAGATCCCCAATGTCCATGCTGTCTTCTGGTGAACTCCCCACACGGTATTAAAATCTGACTCTCTTCAGAGAGCTGTGTACACCCCCCTCTTTTATAGAAGTTCATGCACAGTGGTCTGAATTGAGTTAGATTTTCAGACCGCGTACCAACTTCATTGGCGAACTGGGAAGTGGGTCGGTATAAAATACATCCCGCTTCCCCATCACGTCCCTGAATAGCACTATAACTTAGCTTAAGGTGCTGTTAGGAGGTGACAGGTTCCCTTTAAAATTGTGTGACAATTATGATTATTTTTACATAAAAATCTTAGAAAATCCCTATAATTCTATTCATCAATCTGTAAGAATAATATCAACTTTTAGGGACATTGCTAGTATGTCCAAGCTATAATCTGTACAGCGCCAGGGACAACCAAGATCCTTCTTGGCTTCTATGCCCTTCTTGGAACCTTGACCTATAACAAGACACAAGGACTCAGGCGTCAATTCAAATGCATACGAAAGGAACGCGTAAAGAAGGCACACCCTAAGAACCAGCTGCCTTTTGACTTTAATCTTCAGACACCTCTCATAATTTTGGAGTCTGTCACTTAGCAATCCTTTGCTGACACATTGGATTGCTGGACACTGAGAAGGTTCCAAAAATTCTCCCCGCAAACTGAGATCAAGGCATGATATGAGATCACGGGAGCAAATGGAGGAGGTGCGAAAAACTAAATTTGTGTCAGGAAAGTAATAAAGAATGCTGGAATATAAAAGAAGAAGTAGAGAGCTGTCAGTGTGAGAAAAATGACTCCGCCAGACAGCGAAAATAATGCAAAGCTTTTAGATAAATGGATATTGCATAACCACTTGGCCAATGGTAAGACTGACTGGAGCGCTCATTAAATTGTTGTGTTGCTGCTGCCTTAAACAAATGACAAGATTCTCAAGAACAATCCTGTAAAAGTGGCAAATCATTACATACTGTATATAGTTATCTGTGCAAATGTAATCCTTTTATCTCCGATGCCATGTTAAGAATAACAGCTTCCCGAACAAAGTACTTTAAGAATGGCGTAACACTCCAAACAGATTTTAATGGCTGCAGAGGGATTCTTGTGTGATGAGCCCCGCTACGCTGCTTGTTCAACGAGGACAACCCTACTTCTCAGGTGTTCTAATGTGAGGGGAAAGGTACTTAAAGGGAAATTCCAATTAACCCTAATATGACTGCAGCTCCTATGCTCACATTGTTCTAAGGCCTCGTTCAGATGAGCGCTGTTTTAGCGTAGTATAGGCGCGTGGAAAGATCGCGGCTATACTGTACTAAAAATCGCGTGAATGGGTGATTTCCAGCTATTTTAATTAACTGTGAAGTAGCCCGTTAACACGATCGGAGGGGCCTGATGCGAGTCTATGGGAACGTCTGCGCAGCTCACACCAATGATAGGTCAGGTCCTATCCTTTCTCGTACCCCGGACCTTAGATGCGTGCATTGCAGTTGCTGCCGTATGTTTGTTAGGTGCGAGTATTTAGCGCGTCTAAAATTCCTTCATCTGAATGCTTCATTTCTGCACGCACATTTTACTAGCACAAAAAAGCCTCATATACATGTATTGCGCAATAAATGGTCCCCATTGGAGTCTAAAGGGGTGCGCAAATAGGTACAAATGTACGCGATGGGATGCGCAAAAGACTGCAGATACTGGCTTAATAGCCATTTAAATCAGGGCACCCATGACTCCCCAGCCCATGTCAACGAGCGGTGCCTGCACAAATCTGCACATTATTTGTAAAGGCACACGTGCAAAAAACACTCCTTTATTGCGCAGGGAGAGTTTTGTGTGAAGGAGCCCTAAGGGCCCTCACACACTTGCGTTTTTTTAACGATGCATTTTTTTTTAAACGCGATTGTCAATGGGACTTTCTAATGTTAAAAACGCAACACAATGCAACTTGCGTTTTTGGTGCGTTGCATTTTTAACATTAGAAAGTCCCATTGACAATCGCGTTAAAAAAAGCAGCGTTAAAAAAACGCAAGTGTGTGGGAGCCCTAAGGGATATTTCAGACAAACATATTTCAGGAGCTCAAAGCACACAGCGAGACCTCATTAGATTAGGTGGCCTTCTAAATCAGGATGGGGGCGGGGGGGGGGGGGGGGGAGCACCTAGTACTGTATTGGCACCTAGTACTGTACTTTTTGTGCATGCAGGACCTATTCACATGCACACATGACACCCCCCAAAGTGATTTAAAAGCCTAATGAGATGCAGATATGTTCTTTTTTTCATGTAATTGCGCATATTGCACATTTGTGCACCTCCCATGGACTTCTATCCACTCATGATTTGGGCTTACAAATACTGAGGCCAAATACTGACCAAAATACTGACATGTGAATGGAGCCTTATCAACATATACAGTACATGTGTGTATATACAGCAGTTACATATACAGGGGATGGAAAAAAATATGGAAACACCATACGAAATGCATGCCTTACGTTACATGGGGTTATAAATCATATTTCAATAAGACATGTAGAGACCGATTTGAAGTGGAGGTAATATGACTCAGATGCTGCCGGGTAGAAGTGAACATCTGACTGACCAACAAGATTCCATTGGTCAGGTGTTTAAGCCACTCAGCTGCTGTTACCAGCTGCTCCCAAAACCACCCAGAGCAGGGCAAGAGGTGAAGTAAACACAAATTTGGCAGGAAAGCTTTCAGCCAAGCAGGGGTCAATAGGACAGTTCAGTGCTAATGATTAAATCCCATGGCATTTAGTACATTGTTTCCATATTTGAGTCCACCCCTGTATATATATATATATATATATATATATATATATATATATATATATATATATATATGTATACAGCCTGCAATACATATTTTTTTAATTTTTATTTTTATGTAACTGGGATCTGTTCCCACAATCACTTCCTAGTATTATACAAGGAAGCTTTGCTAACACTTTCCTTTCAGAGTGATAAGCCTAGGTGAGACCCCGAAAATTCTTTCCCTGTAATACTATGCTTCCTTTCTATACTATGTTAAGCAGCTCAAGTTTTAAATGTATTCCCATTATACCAACAGTATAGTTAGCAGTGAAAAAAATTAGGTCATTTGTTTAATATAGTGGATTTGGCAGCCCCAAATCAATATTACAATATACTTGTTTTTTCTGCCCGAGGAAAAAAAAAATTCAACAGTATGCCCCATCACCTCAAGTTAATTAACAATACGCGAGGTGTGTGGGCTGCCAGGTTGCATCGCAAAAGCAGCTGGAACCGCCACATATGCTTTTAATATTTTAACTAATGACTTGATATTGGTTCCACTTCTTTCTTTAAATTCCTACTGCTACATTCAAAGCATGAAAACAAGATGCTTGTGCAGAAAGCAAATTTTGCTCTGAGCCTCTGCACCCAAGCATATTGTTATATTAATAACAGATACATCAGCTGTTAGGCAGGAGTGCCTTGGAACAGGATTATTGATTTATGACTTGTTACACATCATGGGGTTAAACAGATGCAATAATTCCTTGCCACCATCAGCCTGGAGAAAAGACCTCTCTCGTTTTGATCGAGCCACGGTGTAATTAAAACATGATGAGCCCTGGAATTAAGCACTAAGTATTGAATTCAAGTGATCTGATCTCTAACATATGCTGTGAATAGAGTGTAAAAAAGTAGGGTGGGGTGTAGATAGCACAAATGGTGTGAAATATTTACATGCAGCTATGGTTTATTAACCCAAAATGTATGCAGAGGATATTCTATTCTTCTAATCCGTCTTGAAAGGGACAACGGGGGATAAGAAGTCTAACGATATTCACTTTTATTCTTATGTCTTACCTGTTAAATACTATAAAGGAAAGCACAGTTGAAGGAATCATTATAATATTAGCTCATGGCAGTATGACTTTGGACGATGATGATACATTTGGAACATTTTGGAAAATGACAAAAACTCTAACAGGTGTGACCCTCAAAGGGTCCAGAAATAATCCGATGAAGATCTAACGGAGCATTAATGAGCATGCAACAAATGGATTCGGAGGATGACTGCACTTGGCTTCAGTTTGGTATTTAGTACAGTCATGAAGAGACCACATTGAAATGCCTGTATCTGGATAGTTGGTTTGGCTATCTCAACTGAACAGCAACGCCTTGCTAAGCATTGGATAGAGGGGGAGGAGCCACTTGAATAAAAGCAACCCTCCGGTTCTCTAGAAAAATGTCACATTAAATGCTGAATGTATAGTTAAAAGTGTATTTGGTGACATTTATATTTGATGATCTACCACAGGATAGGTCATTAGTTAATTGGTGGGTTCCGCCCCTTTGGATCCTTGACGATCAGCTAATCGTTGTGCCTCTTACAGCATTGCAGGCTAGTTGTCGTCATTGATGTTTAGAGTTGGAAGTGTAAGAGACAGTGATGCCTCCTATTACCCTTCTGGCTCTAACAGCAATGGGGAGTTGGAAGAGTAATAGGAAGTAATGCGCCTATTGAGTTCAATGCCAGTTAAGCTATCTATAAAGCCCCATTTACATGGGATGCATGTTGGGCAAATGATGCCCAACACACGTCCCTGCATGAACTCACTCCCATGCTCTTGCACAGACGCGAGTATCGTTGGCTCGCAGCGGGGCCGCTGTAGGAGATTTCACTCCTCGCTCTCCCCTGCCCCTATCCATTCACTTAACATAGCTAACGTTCAGTACTGAACGACTGCTATTTACACTCATCGTTCAGAATTATTTGCAGCCTAAATGATGAGCGATGATCCAGAACGATCAACGATGAGTGTAAACAGCAGCCGTTTAGTACTGAAACGCTGCTATGTTAAATGAATGGAAAGGGGCATGGGAGAGCGAGGAGTGAAATCTCCTGCAGCCACCCCACCTCCTTGATGGCCGCTCTGTCAGAAAGCCAATGATACTCGCTTATATGCAACAGCATGGGAGCGAGGACACACAGGGATGAGTGTCAGGCATCGTTTGCCTGACATTCGTCCAATGTAAATGGGGATTTACACTTCTGGCCCTGACCACTGATGACATCCAACCTGCTGTACTGACAGTGGAATGGAGGAATAGCTGATGGGCGGGGATCTTGAGTGGCAGACTCCCTCTGATCAATTATAGATGACTTATCCTGAAGATATGTCATCAATAATAAAAGGTGCAGAATAAACTTTTAACATATCCGATGCTGCACTTTGCCGTGGTTCACCTCATTCCTAGTCCTCTATTCATGTAAGTAAAATGGTACCCAGTTCTCAGACTAGCATATGGACAGTGTGCTTCATTAATTTACGACATTCCCCATGTTCTCAGGGCAAGAGGCCCACAGAGAAAAATATAGAAATAGACACATGATAGATGTCATGAGCACTGGTCCATCTAAGAACAGGGGGGGTATCTCAGACTACCAAACCACAATGTGCATAGGGTACTCTGAGCAGTTATGCATGGGAAATAGCCTATAGTCCTGATTTTTAAACAGCTGATTTCCCTATTAATTACAACAGCAAGTCAAAATCTTGTGGATTTGCAATAAAATCTACAATTGCATTATTTAAACTCATTGACTTTTTTCTTTTTTTCAGAATCTGCAGGAAAATCTGCAACAAGCAATCTGCAAAAAGTGCGGATTTGCGGCAGTAAATCTGCTTCAGAAATGTTCCCCAGCAAAATGTGTCCTTACCCTAACAAAACATGGCAGAAATCAGAAATTCTTGACTTTGACAAAACTTTTGGACAGTCACTTCTGGATAATAGCTGATATGAATTCTTGTAAAACAGGGCCATTATTTTGACAAGTATTTGATTTGTATGATATTCAAACAATCTAAAGCTAGCTACTAATAGGTACAAGATTGGCTGGCAATAGACACTAGATTTTTGGCCAATAATGTAACTTGACAGAACCTCATCTGAGCGCCGCTGTGGGGGAACAAGGATCCGACATTATATATATATTTTTTTATATCTGATGTTTTTATTTCCTCTCGAGATCACAAGCGGTACAGCGGAATCGGAAAATACACCTTCACTGAATGGTAGATCTATGGCTGTAGTTGACTGCAATGGCTTATGATACTTCAGCAAGGTCTGTCAGCATCTACCGCTTTATTGCTGATACTACTTGATGCACAATGTAGCTCCAGCCTTATAGATACCATAGCAAGTGGAAAAAACAGCATCATCTTCCTATATTGACCCTGACAATATTTATCTAGTAATCGGTTTGTAAACACATTGATGAATGGATGAAATCAGCAGGTAGTCAACTAGCAGGTGAAGTGGACGGACAACAGCAGGGAGCAAAATCTAGCATATTTTATCCAGCATGTTATCCTTGTCTATTCATTATCTCGACAGTTTTATGACTGCCATGGATATCACAGCCTAAAAGATTCTTATGATGGATGGAGCAGCTAAGTTCAGAGATTCCATAGAGTAGCGCTGAATATCCCAAGCCCTTAACTCAGTCATTCATGCCGATGGCATTTTATCTTTGATTGATACACAAAGTAAACAACTGTGGAATCAAGAGAGGAGATAATTTTTCCCAGAGAAGAATGGGGTGGGGGCTTTAGTAAATTACCCACCACAATTCCCCCGGACTTGTGGTAAGAGTAAAAACTAATAAATGGAAACAAATGAGCCCAATCCTGCTGTTTTATTGTTGTGGTAGCATTCTGGAACTTGTATTCTTCTGGCTGCCAGAGAAACAATGCAATGCAGATCACAGCGCTGCTACCGGTTGTGCTCCTGCGATGTATTCTCTTAGTCTAGTCCTGTTAGAGGAGGAGGGAGGCATCCATAATATCTGCTCATACTAAGCTGTCAATACATTTGGAGAGTAAACTTTGTGAGCCAAGTCAAATTCAATGCCTAGGCAGTAAAGAATTTCTAGCCCAAATGGTTGTCTGGACAGTCAATAACAACAAATGACTTATATAACCTAGATATTGTAGGCTTTATTTTCTTTATAAGACTCAAGTACATTGACGATGTTTGAAGAAACATATTTGAATTGCTAAAATGACAGCAAAGGCCATAGGTGACCGAAGATATAAACCGTATGGTAAAATAAAAAAGCACTTACACTAAAAATCAAAAATGTTTTCAAGCTTTTCGACAAAGAACATTATAGAGTCAGCAAAATCATTCATAGTAACACTCCTAGCAACAAATGTCAGAGAGTTGTGAAGCTTTTAAAAGTATATCTGTCAGCATTCTCTACATACAATGGGAGTAGCTATTTTATGGAATAGATGAAACTCATGGGACTGAAGACCATCAGCTGCGACAGTTGTCTAAAGTCTCTATACTCAACCGAAGTGACTCCTGCATTGACCTAAATATTAACTTAGGACTTGTACCATAAGGTGAATCTGACAACACTACTTCCTATTTGTGGTCAAGCTTGTAGTTAAGTAGATGGAGTGGAGTAAGGGTGCTTTTACATGGGATGACCTGTTGGGCACAGACGCCCAACAGGTTGTCTCAGCGATAATCGTCCCTGTGCTTTCGGTGGCCGCAGACATTTGCACCTAACAATTATCGTGCAGACCACTCGATCTAACAATTATTCACTCCATAATATTCCATGTAAGGGACTCTAAAGGTACCCATTCACTTCCATAGCTCTTGACCAGACAACTTCTATCACTTCTGGTGTCCCAATGCACATGAGCATTCGGATCGGCAGAACTTCATGTATTTTCAATGGGAAAAAGTTGGGAAACCCCATACATGTGTGAGAGCAGTCCAGCCCAACTAATTTTGGCAGATTCAGATGACTTTTGACTAATGAGCAAAGGAGCCTTAAGCATGGTGATAGATTCAATTGGTTTCTGCCGCCATAATAGGCCACTACAAGTTAGAGTATGTTTTATGCGCTGCCTTTTTGTCTTTGGACAGCTGATTAAAAGGTCGAACCAAAGACCACAAAATAAGCCAATACGGATATTCTGACTATAAGCTCATTTTGTAGGTTTCAAACTCTTAGAGTTTACAGATAAACTTACATAAACTCACATTAGAGTGTAAAGATTACGAGAGGACTTGTCGTAGCCACTTCCATCCTATAGATAAGCTCTCTATAGGAGCTACAGCTCACCTATGGTTGAAGTCACCAACTCTCAAACTCACTACTGAACTTTACGCACAATATGTTTTTCTATTAAGTTTTGTTATAAATGTATGTACGAGACACTTTTTGTCTATGTAGGTGCATAATCTTGCCCCGGATGGCAACTATCCAACTCAATTATCAAGCAAACAGCACTATTGAGTGGAAATGCAAAAGACAAATCCTAAAGCACTGACGGTTTTTAGGATACTTAAAGCGAATTGCTTGATGATTATCACACACAGCAATGCCAAAAACATTTCATGTCTTTAAAATATGAAGTGCTGGTTCAGAAACCGTATAAAAGAGACTTCTTGAATTGCAGCCGAGAGCGGCTATGAATCACCGGTAAATTAGTGCTATGCAAATTGGAAATAATCACATCACGATCAACTATCTGCATCCAGAGTTGTTCTGTAAACCTAACAGAAATGGCTGCAACCAGACTGACCCCGATGTCACCATCAACAAACATCATAAGTGCAGAAATGGAAGACATAGGGATGCGTCTGGCTTTCAGAACAGGCACGGAACATTCTTATAGAACGAGCTCTCATCTGCACAGATCTATTTACTTTTACTTTCGGCAAATTACTGTTCTAACTAAATTGCCACATTCTTTGCTAGTTATCTATAATATATATATTTTTTTATTTGAAAGGAATCCCATTGGGACGGATACGGTAGACTCTTCTTATGTGGATTTTTCTCAGGATGGTTGTGAATCGTATTTTTAATGTTTGATTCATTCGTTGGTCACATCTATATTTGTTTAGATAAAGACACATAGAAAATAACATTTTGTGATCTTATCGAAGGCCTAAGTTTGGAAAGAATTGCCAGAATGTCGGTATTACGATCCCTTTAGAATAATTTGTGGTACATGTCACAGACCTTCTTTGAGAAGTGCTTCTTTGCCTGTACCCCAATGACAACACTTCCTAGGGTGTTGGATAGGGTCCTAGGTAGGGTGTGGATGCCTAATATAGCAAATGTTGTGACAGGATTGGAGGTAGACAGGTTTAAGGAGCACACATGCGTCCTTTTAAGAGACTGGGCAGGAGTGAGCACAGGCCCTATGAGCAGAGGTTAGACAGCAAGCAAAAGAGAAGGAAGGAGATGGCAAGACACAATGCACCAGAGAGCAAGTGCAACAGTGATGCATGCCTGCAGGAGCAGGTGAGTTGTGGCAGAACTGCGCTGCAACAAGATCTTTTTGACTGCACTGAGGCCCAGTGAGCCAGCTATAACACTAATCTGCCAGGGCAGGAGAAGGAAGTGTTGTTGATGGAGCTCTGAAAAATGGGATCACTTATAACACAGCATAGAAATAAAATATTTATAAAGAAATCGCATTTTCTTCTTATAAAGATCTTGGATAGTTCTTTAAAGGAGTTTTCCCACCATCTATAATAATTGTTAGTTTATTGCGAGGTCTCACCTCTGGATTATTAGTAGGTAAAGGTAAAGTCCCCTGGTGCAAGCACTGAGTCATGACTGACTCTTAGGGTAACATCACATCGTGACGTTTTCTTGGCAGCCTGTTTTTGCAGGGTGGTTTGCCATTGCCTTCCCCAGTCATCGTTTACCCCCCAGCAAGCTGGGTACTCATTTTACCGACCTCGGAAGGATGGAAGGCTGAATCAGTCAACCTTGAGACGGTTACCTGAACCACACGGGGGTTGAGCCAGCAACCTTCAGGTCATGAGCAAGAGCTTAGGACTGCATTTCTGCTGCCTTAAAGGGGTTGTCCCGCGCCGAAACGGGTTTTTTTTTTTTTAAACCCCCCCCCCCGTTCGGCGCGAGACAACCCCAGATGCAGGGGTTAAAAAAACCACCCGCACAGCGCTTACCTGAATCCCGGCGGTCCGGCGTCTTCATACTCACCTGCTGAAGATGGCCGCCGGGATCCTCTGTCTTCATGGACCGCAGGGCTTCTGTGCGGTCCATTGCCGATTCCAGCCTCCTGATTGGCTGGAATCGGCACGTGACGGGGCGGAGCTACACGGAGCTACACGGAGCCCCATTCAGAAAAGAAGAAGACCCGGACTGCGCAAGCGCGGCTAATTTGGCCATCGGAGGGCGAAAATTAGTCGGCACCATGGAGACGAGGACGCCAGCAACGGAGCAGGTAAGTATAAAACTTTTTATAACTTCTGTATGGCTCATAATTAATGCACAATGTACATTACAAAGTGCATTATTATGGCCATACAGAAGTGTATAGACCCACTTGCTGCCTCGGGACAACCCCTTTAACACTCTGCACCACATGAGGCTGGATAATTAGTAGACTCTACACTCTATGGAAGTAACATACACAGCTGAGTTTTAATAAAGCAGCAGCGCATATATCTGACCACCGCTCTGTACATACTGCTCTTCACTAGTATGATCATAGTGATTGAGTAGACATGCTCCCGCTTCATTAAAACTTGGCTGTGTACCTAACTCCTATAAAGACTTAGACATGCATGATATTTTAGACATTTATGGTGATCCTAATGGTTGAGGCCCCATCATATAAAATTTATCATCTATCCTGTGGATGAATGTTCACTGTAGAAAATCCTCTTTGGAATTAATTTGTATATTTATTAGCATTTACATCTTGTAAATATACAGAATACCTTCTAGAATTATCCTTAATTTGATTTAAAGACTAAAAAAGATATGCAATACCTTATCTTGACTTGCTAGCAAAAGCCAAGAGTGGCTGCAGTTCACTTTATAACCACTGGGTAGCCATACATAGACAAATATAGCATATACATCTCCCGACAGAGTATCACAAAATCTTTTTTTCTTAAGCTCGTCATCTTGTGCCATGCATATTGAATTATGTTGAGCCAAGAGGAAAGGTAAGGTAGAACACATCTGTATGACTAAGGAATTCCTTAATGCTGGGTTCAAGCCATTCTTTCCTTTACATATAGGTACTGTCATGCTGTTGCATTTGGTGATATGGGCAGTGCATATAGCTAATAGGAGAAAATACTACTTTTACCGACTCTTTTTATGTTGCCACATCATGCATATTAATCTGAAACTGACTTGGATTAAAGGGGTCATGAACTCCTGGTCAGTCCCGACCTCTGCCTTGTGTACATCTCCTCAGCATTAGCATCACTTTTGGATCTGCTTGTCTATCACTACAGCCATCAGTCTATTCTAATCTCCTGACTCTCAGCAAAGATTTTCTACTAATATTTCATGTTGCACTTCATGCTTTTATCTTGGCTGCCTTCAAAGGATAAGACGTCAGGAACAGTTAGAGATGCTGTGACCTTATTTCTTGGCGGCTCCTTACAAACAAAAAGCATTGGGTAAACAAGAGCAGAACTGGATAACCAGTTAAATCTTCAGAAAATAGTTGTATAATTAAGAAAGGAAAATTAGATTTAACATCAGGCCAAAAAATGACTAAATCAGTTCTATCCAATACAATTTTTTGCAATACAATGTCATTTTAATTTACTACGTCGAAATTGTATTTAAAGCTTTTCATTCACCCGCATGGCCACATTGGGCCATATTTAGATCTGAACTGGGGCAGATCTGACACAAAATTCCTGACAAAATACACAGACTACGCTATTCTGTTTGGTCAAACACCAGCTGGCGTGCCAGAAGCTCAACAGACCCCATTGTGGTTAATTGGGTTTGCCAGGAGAGATTCAAGTCTGGTATTCCTATTCAGAGGCCTGGGTTGGGAGGGGTAAAGTAGGTGTGAAGAGACTTATAAGGCCATGCACCATAGAAGCATTTCCCTATCTCATATTTGCATACTAAATTTCCCAGGGTAGCTTGCATGGACTTATAAGTCTTCTCATACCTACTAGGTGCTCTCCACAAGGAGAAACTATACTCCTTTTGTCTTACATCATAGCCCTCTCACCAAACCAGCAACCTACTGCACACTGATGAGGAACAAAAGTCCTGAAACAGTTGTCTGTGTATGGCTATCTTTTCCTTCTGGAGAAGACTCTGGCTTTGGCATATATTCCCAATCATTGTTATAAGGCTTGTTAAAAGGTCTGACATTGACTTGTCTTCTAATAGGTGGCGCCTTAGAGGCATTTTCCCCTCTCCCATTTGGGTTCAGATGCCTGAAAGAAATATTTAGCCAGTGTCCATTCAAGAACAGATCACTTTAAAGGACTCATGCACCAAAAATTACCTATTGAGGTGTCAAATAGACCTCAAAGAGAATCTATGGTGACCTATAAGCACGAATTCTCATCTATTCATAAAGGGAGTTAACAGAACATATGATCCCCTATGGGCCTTCCCATTTCTGCCACTGGAAATCTTCAATATGCCGCCTGTAGTACAGAGCCAATAAATGAACGATGCTTTACTGAATACACTGAAACAGTCTTTAACAAAGAGTAATATAGAACAACTGATTTTACAGGGTGTTCGGCTCGAAATATATAGATTTTATACAGTGCAAAATACTTTGTGGATTTTGATGTGAATCTGCACCAAAATCTGCCTTAATATTCACATATAATTTGGGGTTTTGACATGGAATTTGGTGCTAATTTCACCTCTTTGAGCTCAAATTTACACTGAAAATTTGCAGCATAAATTGACATTATATGGATGTAAAATCCCCACCGCAGGCCCACTGAGGGCTTCTTCACACGACCGTTTTTGCTTGCGTCAAATATACACGCACAATCCACAGAGGACAGAACCCATTGATATCAATGGATTTGTTCTCAGTGTGTTTTGAATATGCATTTCATGTGTGTGCAAAAAACTAGAACCTGCTCTACTTTCCTGTGTATTCTCGCACCAGAAGCCCCATTAAAGTCTTTGGGAGGTGCGCAAATACGCACTAAATATGCATGCAAATGCTCAATACGGTGCACAATTCTATGAGGAATAGCACACATCTGGACCTCATTAGGCTAAATACCTTTTCATGAATAGGAGGGGGTAGGACATGGGCGGAGCCAAGGTTCAGAATTTAGCTCCACCCCCTCCCATTGCAAATAGTGGTGAATGGCAGAGAGGGAGCGGGAGCTCAGAGCACTGCTCTCGGTTCTTCCAGCCTCCTCCCTCTGCAGAGAGGGACGCCATATATACGGTTGTCTGGAGGCGACCTTAGGGTTTACTCACACAGTCGTGTTTGCGTGCGCATTGCAAGGAGAATAGAACCCATTACTTTCAATTGGATCATTCCCACACTTTTGCTGATGTGTACGAAAAAAACCCTGCGACATGCTCTAATTTGGTACACATTATTATGGGGAAGGAGGCACAAGTGAACCGGGGGCAGCCTTTAAAATCACGGTGTGGGTGTGTCTCTGGCAGCACAAAAATACAGTAAAAAGTGCAGATACGCACGACACAGCTCGACCTTTGTTGCGCAAAACGTCGTACAGTCACGTGCATTTTTGCACTTACGCTCATCTGAAGGAGCCCTTATTCTGAGGATATATTCAACAACATGTGAACAGGATTTCTCAAAATCCTATTCCCTTTGCTGCTACTGCATGCGGTGTATCTGCCATGTGTGAGCATACCCTAAGACCACAGGTCACAGCGCATTTACACACATTTATGCAGCATTTTTGCACAGCGGGAATTGAGTTTTTATGTGCCCCTGTGCGTGTTTTGTTGTATAATTTGTGTGCACATATCGTGCGTATTTACAAAAAAAGCGCAACCATGCCCTTATTGAAGTCAATGGGCAATTAAGTTAAATTAGTTTAATATGTGCAATGTTGATGTGCAAGCTGCACGAAAATAGAACATACTGTTTATTATTTTCCATGAATGAAAAGCTTTACGATTTTTGTGCGATGCGTTTTTAACATTAGAAACTATGATTGACATTTGCATTAAAAAAACGCCCACAAAAAAGCGCAAGGAACATAGAATCTGTGCTGGAGAAAAAGATTTGTGAGTGCCAAAAGATAGATAGATAGATAGATAGATAGATAGATAGATAGATAGATAGATAGATAGATAAATAGATAGATATGAGATAGATTGATAGATAGATAGATATGAGATAGATAGATATGAGATAGATAGATAGATAGATAGATAGATAGATAGGAGATAGATAGATATGAGATAGATAGATAGATAGATAGATAGATAGATAGATAGATAGATAGGAGATAGATAGATATGAGATAGATAGATAGATAGAGAGATAGATAGATAGATATGAGATAGATAGATATGGGATAGACAGATAGATATGAGATAGATAGATAGATAGATAGATAGATAGATAGATAGATAGATATGAGATAGATAGATAGATAGATAGATAGATAGATAGATATGAGATAGATAGATAGATAGATATGAGATAGATAGATAAATAGATAGATAGATAGATATGAGATAGATAGATAGGAGATAGATGGATAGATAGATGGATAGATAGATAGATAGATATAAGATAGATAGATAGTAGATAGATGGATAGATAGATAGATAGATATGAGATAGATAGATGAATAAACAGATAGATATGAGATAGATAGATAGATATGAGATAGATAGATGGATAGATATAGATAGATAGATAGATATGAGATAGATAGATAGATATGAGATAGATAGATAGATAGATAGATATGAGAGATAGATAGATAGATAGACAGATATGAGATAGATGGATAGATAGATATGAGTTAGATAGACAGATAGATATGAGATAGATAGATGGATAGATATAGATAGATATGCTATAGATAGATGGATAGATATGATATAGATAGATATGAGATAGATAGATATGAGATAGATAGATAGGTAGATAGATGGATAGATAGATATGAGATAGATAGATGGATGGATATAGATAGATATGATATGGATAGATAGATATGAGATAGATAGATAGATAGATAGATATGAGATAGATATGAGATAGATAGATAGATAGATAGATAGATAGATAGATAGATAGATAGATATGAGATAGATAGATAGATAGAAGTAAAATTCCTGCTAAAAGCTCTTAAAACTGCATGCAATCGTAGAGGCAAATTGGTTGATAGGAGCAGAGAAGTGATTAGAAAATGAAATACAACCCTTTCTGGAACAAGTCCTGACTGATATTCAGAGCATTCAGCAAGGAGCAAACAGACTCGTATATTTTAATTATATGCAGATGTTAAGCAAATAAAATGAAAAGCAAAAATCTACAGTTTACAAAGTATAAAGCATGGGACGTTGGGCGATCAAGTGTTGCATCTTTATTGTAATCTAAAGCATGCTGTTAAATAGGCCTTCCAATCCATGCCCCATTTGTGGTTACTGTAATAAGCGTTGGATCTGCATCTTAAATGCTGCAAACAGACTCACATCTCTGAGCCAACATCCTATACGGCCAATGATTTCTTTCTGAAGTAAATCAATATCATCCCCAAAATGAAAATAAAACATCATTTATAATTCACTGACAAAACTCGCAGCCAATTCGAATCTTTCATGTAAATTAGACCAATATGGCTCTGGATGATGAGCTCATAGAAGAAAAAATAGAAAGATGCTGGAGTTAAAGCTGTCGCAGAGAATGCCTAGACAAGTGGAGTCTTTTATAGAGCATAGACAAAGAACGCTTACTGCCGGAGTGTTCCAGCGGTAAACCTCTATGGCCTTTACTGCTTAGTGAATTACTCCTGCAGTCATTATGAGCTTCCACATAAAGGAAAAAGTGCCCGAGTAAACCCTTCATTGCCTTCAAGGTGTCTAAACAAATGAGAGGTGAACTAAACTAAGCAATATATCGGAAATTTGAAAGGACAAGATCTCCATCCAAGCGTATGTGTTTACCTGCAGACAGATACAAGGTATGCTGCACGAATAAGACATCAAGCATATGCTCCAGAAATAGAAAAGGACAAAAGCCACTAAAGCAGAACAACAGGAGAACATCTAGCTGTCTATATATACAAAGTAGCGAGGCAGCCGAGATCTCTTACTACCAACCTCAGATTGGTCTGCCCACCACCTAGCAGTAACATTCATTCTGAGGTCTGTTGGGCAGACATTCTACATGTATGTCAGTGGACATGTGGCCCTATCTCTACCGATGCCAAATCATAGACCATTATTCACCCAATAGGTAAGGACCCTCGAGGTGACATTTATGGCGCATCATGTAAAGGGTGAGATCACACATTACAGTCACAATTTGGCAATATAGTTCTCTGCGGAGGAGAATGGATGACAAGAATTTGAAGATCTATATATTTTAATTACTAAGGGCTCCTGTTCACGGGTCTGTGCGTAAAACACTGTGGGGCTCCCCGTAGCGCTTTACCCATTTTGCAAAGATATGCTCTGCTGGGAGAGAGCTGGCAGGGGCCTTCATAGGTGCGTGTGCAGTGCACATGCCAGCATATCACATGCACATGAAAATGCGTAGGGTGACTTTTTTAAAAAATTCCCTGTTCTGTTTCTGGGCGGTGGGGATGCATATAGAAACGCTGCCCATGGTCAATGTATTGTGTATGGACAGCGTTTCATACATTGCCTATACAAATGGATAGGGCTCATGCTATGTCGATACGCAGCGATCTATTTCTCCTGCGAATCGACATGCAGTGTCTACAGACACATGTGCATGGATCAATGAAAAGCTATTGACTTTCATTGACTCCATTCACCACGTGTCACAATTCTGTGCATCGAACGCATAATACGTGGTGAAAAAAACGGTTGTGGACATGAGCCGTAAGCAAGAGCCATTTCACAGCAGCAGTTTTGCTTTCCGCCTAGGTGTTTTGTTATGGGAGCAGCAAAATGGAAAGAAAACTTTGCAGTTTTCCAGCCCACTTTTCTATCACTATTCCGTTTTTTAAACAGGAACAAAAATGTAGACCGCTGCATTTTTGTTTCCAGTTGAAAAAAAAAAAAACGGAATAAAAGCAGATCAGTAATTTTTTTTATATTGCAGCCAATGGTAGACTAAACAAAAACAGAAATCGATCTGTTTTCATCCGTTTTTCGGTAAAAAAAATGCTAGTATGAACTTAGCCTAAGAGACGGAAGGTACATACTTTTTCTGCAGCAGCCTGCTGCTTAGCCCTTGCCTCGGACTGTTTCTGACCCTCTCAGTAATCTTGCCTTGGACCAACGGACCTCTCAGCTCTGTGAGCCAAACATATGAGCTCACGGAGTGTCAGGCCAAAGGCGGCAACAAGAAGCTGTAGACTGGTGATGTGGGCAATTTTTGCTGTATAGAGACTGTAAGGAAGGCTGGATGGAACTAGAGAAACTGGTGATGGAGCTGCCTGGGACAGACAGAAGCAGTCCCTCCACTGTCCAGGAATAAGTGAACTGCTGCGACAGAAAACCACGTGGAGGGAGAATTGTAGAGTAGCGATCCATACCCTGGACAACGCTGCAGGAGAACCTGGGTCAGTTAAAGTTACAACTCCCACCGATTGAACCGTAAATGAGACCGGTCTCAGTAGAGACTGTCGGTGGGCTCACCATTAGGCACAGGTACTAATTACCCAGCAGGTCTGCTGCCACATACGCAGGTTGTAGTAAGGAGACTGAACTGTGAGAGACGTTTGACGTTGTGCAAGTTCCTTATTCACTGAGATATTTTTGCAAGGTGAACTAGAAAATAACCTTAGAGGTGAAACAGTGTTAACATATAAAGGGAAACTGTCTATAAAATTCTATAGTCTATATTTCTAGGAGACTATGCCCATATCAACAAGGTGTTATTGATATTACTCTAAGGCCTCATGTCCACGGGGAAAATCGGGCCCGCTACGGATTCTCCATGTAGAATCTGCAGCGGGTCCCTCCTGCCCCGCGGACATGAGCGCTGAAAATACAAATAAATGAGAATAAACTCACCTCCCATCCGCTCCGTTTCTTCTCTTCGCGGCGGCGTCATCTTCTCTCGTCGCGGCCGGATCTTCATTCTTCGGCTCGGCGGATGTGCATGATGACGTCGGTGACGTGCCCCGCGCATGCGCCGGGCCGAAGCAAAATGATCCGGCCGCGACTGAGAGAAGATGGCGCGGCGCCGAAGAGAAGAACCGGAGCGTGTAAGTAAAATATGATTTTTGTGTCCCGCGGATCCGGACGGCTTCCATAGGCTTCAATAGAAGCCCGCGTGAGCCGTCCCCGCGGGAGACCCGCACGAAAATGGAGCATGGTCCAGATTTTTCCATGCTCCATTTTTTTTAAAATCCCTTTTATTGACCATCCGCGGGTATTTATCTACCCCGCGGGTGGTCAATGCATCCCTATGGGGTGCGGATCCGCGGGCAGGAGAAGAGTTAAAATC
Source organism: Eleutherodactylus coqui (assembly GCF_035609145.1). Classification (NCBI taxonomy): domain Eukaryota; kingdom Metazoa; phylum Chordata; class Amphibia; order Anura; family Eleutherodactylidae; genus Eleutherodactylus; species Eleutherodactylus coqui. The sequence continues at coordinate 102,519,753 of NC_089843.1, forward strand.
CGCTGCGGATTTTAATTCTTATTTTGCCCGTGGACATGAGCCCTAATAGTATTATTACGTCCTAGGTATCGGAAGACCGTGTTTAGATAATCAAAGCTAATAATTAGCTTCCTCGTTACTATCCAATTGTTCGCTTTATTTCCATGTTCTCAAATAAATATTGCGAAATTGGTTACTCCATCTGCTGCGTCGTACCCTCAATCTTGCATCCTCATATCTTGACCCAGGTGCAGGTCACAATATGGGGGAGTAAATTAATCTGATGGAGGAAGAATGTACTATCTAGAAGTGTACAGTTAAAAATGAGAATGATTCAGAACCAGTGATACTGTCTATATGCCTCCGTATAACTGTATCAGCATCGCTATTATTGATGCCATTTCCTAATATAATCCTTCAAAGTTGGAGTTTGACTTTAAACATATTGGAAGTTCTCCTGAGTGGTTGGCACATCCCTTTGTGGATATAAATAGTGTTGAGTGGATGATGGGTGAATACATAAACCTATTCATGTTTGCATTAGCATTCTATGTTACTGCTGACAACATCCTACAGGAGATAGCAGGAAGAAGCTCCTGGTATTCATCCTCTACTGTAACAGATTGCAGGTCCATCTGAGCAGAGATCTCTTCAGCTGCTATCTTCTAATCTTCACTGCTAATTGTACTATAAATACATTGTTCTAATTTAGCAATGCAATGAGAAATATCCAAGCAAATACTAATCCGTCAGTTGCTGAAGAGTGGTAATTCTGTACGCCGGCTCTGCAGGATGCAGCGACAGTATTATTTATCACTTGATATTTATTATCACACAAGTGAAAATTATGGCAATATTGTACAGAATGTAACTTCCTTCCATAGCCTCACACTGAAGTACACGGTGTTCACTGTGCTCCCCTATAATGTCTATAATCTATCTATGTATTATATGACTAGTGGAGCTTATATTAGGATCATGTGACCTGGGCTCTGGTTTGTTTGACATTGGCTGGACAATACCTGGGCATGGTTGGGTCAGATTTTACAATGGTCATTACTGGCAAACAGTACAGAAAGATTCCGTTAATTCAGCATTTGATAATTCAGAAAGTCTGATAATCCAGCACTTGTTTCAAATAATGAATGTGGGATTGTAAAATCTCAGATCGTAAAACAGGAAGAAACAATTAAGAATTTAAAAAAAACACAAAAGAAACAGAGGAATGCGAGAGCACTGGATGGGCTATTGCTATACATTATAATTAAATCTTACATCCTGCAGAATTAAACCCCGCACCATATGTACATATCCGCAGATTTTTTCAACAGAGTGGGGATGAGATTTTGAAAATCTCCTCTATTTTGCTGCTACAGCTACTATAAATTCCACAGCAAATCTGCCCCGTGTAGTAATAGTGACCCCTATATTGGTCCTAGTAGTAATAGTGTCCCCTATATTGGTCCTAAAAGTAATAGGCTCCCCCATTGTGGCCCCAGTAGTGATAATGCCCCCTATTGCCACCCCAGTAGTAATAGGGTCCCCCATTACCACCCCAATAGTGATAACGTCTCCTATTGCAGCCCCAGTAGTAATAGGGTCCCGCACTGCTGTCACAGTAGTATTAGGGTTCCCCATTGCTGCCCCAGTATTGATACGGTCCCCCATTGCAGCTATGCTCTTCAGAAGCAGGGAGAGGAAGTGGTTAAATTACTTACTACACACAGCCTTTCCTCTCTCTGCTGCATTGGAGCTCACAGGCAGATGGAAGGCTGCAACGAATAGGAAGTTGCTTAACCCCCTTCCTCTCACTGAAGCTTGAGGTTTAGCAGTGCAGATTACAATAAGGGTGATTGAGACTCTACTCACCACTGTAGCGGTATCCGGACAACCTGTACTAAGGAAATGAATGTTAAGGACCTCTGGTCAGCATAGCAATGCAGATCACATGACCAGAGCCAGCTCCAGTCATGTGATCCACATTGCCATGCTGTCTACAGGTCGTGGACCTTCATTTCGTTCATTACACTCTGTCCGGACACCGCTACAGTTGTGAGAAGAGTGGGAACCTAGACCCTCTATCAGAGCCCCTGATAATCCTAAAACCCTGGCTTATACAGTATAATACAATATACAGTATTGCATTGTATTGTATTAAGGCAGGTATTCTATTAAGATCTGCCGCAGGCACAATTTGATAAGAAGTCATTCACAGCAGCTCTAGGGGCTTTACAAGGCCCCCAGCTGGATTATAGAAATTTTGCTGAATTTATATGTGGATGCCAAGAGTAGCGATAGGGGGTGCAAAGGCAGCATGGTATCTAGGCCTTAGTGCCTAGGGGGAACTTAAAGGCTTCCCTATCACATAAGAGAATCCCAGTATTAGAGATGGCACATGGTACAGGGTGGGGGACAATGGTGCAGAATGTACATTGGGTCCCAAGAGCTTTAAGTTCCATCTCGATGGGGATGTAATATGAATGGCTTATCAATACAGCATTCTGGGTGATTCTTTTGCTGGTAGACCATGTTGAGTTTTGTTCCGCTAATCCCCTTAGATCTGTGGACTCAAAAGAAACAGCATGAACATTTGGCTGTGGCCCTTCCCTTCTCAATGTTCTTCTGTTAATCTCCAGGTCTATAGCAGTAGATAGATACTGCATGTAGTGGTGGAATTTACAATAATATGACATGTGCTTCACAGAACAATGTGCCATAGATACAATCCCAGTAAAACAAGAGATACATTGTTTGAAAGTTACTGTAAATTAAGTAAAACAAGCAATCTAATATTCTTCAAGGTAATTTGACCTGAGGGCAACATTTCATTGTGGTACTGAAATGCTATTTCATGTTACCTTCCTGAAACAAGTGTTATTGGCAGATACGGCTTATAATAATGAATGAATAAATTGGTGAAAAGGACGCATGCCTGAGGGAATATTAACAAATAGGGAAGAGTAACAATTTAAAAAAGTGTCCAGATGTCTGATCTTATAGGGAAGGTTTATCTGTGTTTAAACATTTAGTCATTGTATGTCACACATTTACAGGGCACCTGGTCGCCATTTTATTTGCATATTCAAAGACTTCATTCACATTGCATCTGGGACTTTGTCCATGATCTCCATCTGGGGTTCCATCTAGAATGGCCAAAACAGTATTCACTGGGAACCCTGGATGACTCTATAGGCTGCCATTACTGAAACAGAGAACAAAACTGCAAGCTTTTGACTCCATCTCCACAGATTTAAATTAATTCCTGGCATTTTAGTGACTACGCTATGCTGTCTAGCTAAAATGCCAGAAACAGACTGAAATCTGCTCAAATCCAGTAATCCAACCTATGGTTCCATCCAGGTGTCTCTCTGAATGATATTTCAGATGAATGGAGCGCTAGTTGAGCATGTGTGGCCAGCACTCTATTCATTCCAATGGGGCTGACAGAAATACCCAAGCACTTGGCACTCAGCTATCTTCACAGCCCCACTGAAAGTGAATGGAGCGTTAGCATGCTTGTGTAACCAGCACTCCATTCAGTCTCACTGACACTTTGGGTGGGGGTGGGTTACAGTAACTGTGCACTGAGGAGGACAGGGGCCACAGCAAAGTCCCCTACTGGGACTAAAAAACAATGTATAAAATAGTCTAGTAACATTTTCAGAAAATTCTAAAAGTTCACCCTCCATTTCTCTTACGACATAAACAAATCTAAAGAATAAAAAATAACAGAATCATCTGTAAGGCCGCCTGTCCACGGGACGGTGCAATATACCGCCGCAGATTTCTGCTGCAGGAGCCGCCGCCGGGGGAACTCTTTGTCATCGCATAAGATTTTTAGACGCGAGCATTCATGTACATCGGGCTGCACTTTTCATAGTTATCCTATGGATAGCGTTTATTGCGTTACCAGTGTGAGGATTATCGCCGCAGGTAATGCAGTGAAATATCGCCCGCGAACAAGAGGCCTAAAAGTTTGAACCATTAAAATATCACATTATTTATCCCACACAGTGAATGTTTTTTTTTTTAAAATAAATACATAAACAGTGCCAGAATTGCTATTTTTCGTCAGTTCACCTCTAAAAAATGGAATAAAAGTTATTAAAAAGTCATAAACACCCTCAAGTTGATACCAATAAAACACAGCTTGGCCCTCAAAAAACAAGCCCTCCTGGTGACCCATTGACAAAAAGAAATAAAGCTCTAACTCTCAGAATATACTAGCACCAAACAAGTTGTATAAAGTTTTTATGTAACTTTGTAAAAGTAGTAAAACACAATAAACTCTATATAAATATTTAGTATCACTGCCATTGTATTAACCCACTGAGTAAAGCGTACAATGTCATTTTTACCATACACCGAATGCTGTAAAAGCAAAAACACAAGAAAAAATCCCCAGAATTTTTTAAAAAGTTGTTTCCATTAAATTGTGCCATTACAAAATATAACTGTTTTCTGCAAACAACATATGGCTACGTTGACAGGAAAAAAAAAAGAATTACTGCTTTTTGAAGGTGCGGATAAACAAAAAAGAAAAAAGTAGCCACCAAAAATATATGCAAACTGTTAACTAATTATGTCCCTATTATGAAGGTTTCTAACGGTAAAAATCGAACCGCTTTTCTGCCCAGTTACCAGATCGTAACGCTTAGTTACAGCAGGTCTACTACACACGTACACACATAATTTCAGCAAAGTAGCAACAAAGGGTGGGGTAACAAGTAATGGACTGCACTTTAGCAATTAGACTGTTGGGAGAAGCCTATGTAATGGGATGTTGAGGTAAACGAACGAAAACTAATTAAAACCACCAGTTAAAATGAATATTTTATTAAGCAGAACAAGGCTCCATTGTGGCTGAGAACGCTTATCATTAAATTGAAACAATCAAGAGCGTCTGACTATTCTGTGGAGTCCCTCTTGTTTTGGTTCAATATTACTAGTATTGTAAGTGTGATCATTATTGAACGTAAAAATGATGTGCTGGTTATGTTTGGATCCTTTATTGGTCTTTTGGTGCCTACTTAATCAAGATTTTGTTATAAAAGAAAATGAGGTTCTAAGAGCACACCTTTATTTAATAAATAACACAAACTAAAGCAAACGGGGAAAAAATACCTCCATTTTTTTTATTGGGCCCAATAGGATACCATGGGAACCAAAGCAGATGGGCTTCCCATTTTCCTTTATTTGGCAGGTTAAAGTTCATTGGTCTCCTATGTAATTAACTGTTTAGGTCTAAATACTTCTCGGATAGGTTTATTACCGACTGCTAATTGTCAATGGGATTTCTGCAGTGCTCACATTCTTAAGCATTAGAACATTAAGAAGCGCTATCATCAAGTGGTATATTACGAAATCCCTCGGAGGACACACTTGTGTTGCAACATGTGCATATAAGTTATGTTAAAGAGCAAGTTGAGCTACTTTTGGACGATAATATATATCAAATCCAGGGCATTGTCAAGCTAAATAACATATATGAAATATGGAAGGTGCTTTTACAGTATTTAACTATATCTACATCGCATGCTACTCCGTCTATTAGGACATTTAATGTTAATAGATCGGTGAGCCTGAAGCCCTCGGTATATAAAAGTGCAGTTTATAAGATAGAATGCTAATATCATTCATACATATGTATGTAAATGATGCTAGAAATCCTCAGACCTGGAGAAATGGGAGATGAAGTGATATCATGGGGGCAGATATGTGTTCGTGTTTCCACTCCTGCTTGAAAAATCCTCTCCGTAGCCTGGAATGGGGACAATAGATTGGATTTTGCGGCACAGTCAATGCATAGTTTTTAGTTATTTAGGAAGAATGACTGATTCGGAATCAACATAAATGCTGCCAATTATCTGGATGATTGTCATTTTTTTCAGGGGGGTGCAACTTAAAGGGACCCTCCAATTTTAGGACAAAATTCTGTCCCAGGACTGGAAATGGTGGGTGATACATTACCCGCAGTTGTTCTTCTCTGCCATCTCTTTGATCGACTAGTTTGAGGTCCTGGTGCAAAATGGCCAATACAATCTTCAGACTACCGACATTGGTAGTCATAGACTACTCATTCACTATACCTGCTCTCTGATTGGCCAGAACTGCTCATGTGATCAGCACTGGCCAGTGCACAGTGTGTATTAGGTAGATAGAAAATTGTGGCCGACATCCTGGATGACCCGAAACTAGCAGATCAGAAGGGCGACAGAGAAGAAAAACTGCAAGGCATATACCCATATACTCCTCCTGTCCGGGATAGAATTTTGTCCTGAGGGTCACCTAAAGTAATATCATAAGCACTGCTAGGCTATAAAAGGTTATCTGCATACTGCTTTGCTGTCATGTGTCTACTTTGCATACCCTTGGAGAAGAAAAGGTAATTAAAGAGAACTTGTCACATTGAGTCCCTTAAATAAACTCCCATTTATAAAGAGGCCCTTGCATAAACTGTCCATTTAAGCATTGTGTGCAACACGAACCTAAAAAAATAGCCCTCTGTAGGCTAATTCGGGTTGAAAAGTCATGGGGTAGGGAACGGCAACAGTGCATCTTGGGGGAGGCAAGCATGAGGATGGATGCCAATCAAGCTGCTGCATACAAGACCTACAATGCCCATCCTTATAAAGCTATTACCTGGTGATGTAACACTATGGTTATTGTTTAGCGGCCTCAAATTAAGTGACAGGTTCCCTTTAAAGAAGACTTTTTACCTCTTTTTTACTGATGTAATAAACACAATGAAGTGTACAAGTCTTCTAAACAGTTACTATAATTTATTGGATAAAGGGATTTATAAAGAACATCACAGTCCTCAAATCGGTCCAGCTGGCCATGTAAATTATACAGTCTTAGGCACCGAGGAGCCCCACTCTAATCATCATGTGTGGTGTTTTTAGCCAATCACATGATTAGTGAGGATTCCTTTAAGAATTACTTACATTGGCGGCAGGAATGATTTCAGCCTCCTCTATAGAGCAATTTATCTAACGCGCTGCTAGAATTGCTTAGAAGATTTGTATATTCTTCTATGTAGGCAGCAGGAAAGATTTCAGGCTTCCCTATAGAGAAGACCTTTTGGCCTCATGAACCTGGCTGTATTACAGCAGTGTACAACCCTTTTAGTGATATGGAGCCATAATTCAGCACCTAAAAGAATTCTGCAGAGCTTTACTGTGTTTTTTAATATGCCTCGGGTTTCATTTAGAGGCATATGCAATTTTAAAGACTCATATAAAAAAATAAAAAAGTTTTATAGAGGCGATACCTTTATAGGCTAACCAGAAAAACAGGGGCAGATTTATGAAACTGCATAAAAGAAAAACTGTCTTTGTTACCCACAGCAACCAATCGCAGAGCAGACCAGATTTCATTTTTTTTTGTAATTCTATGTTTATTGGGTTTTTATAATATTCACCGTATTCTAGAATTGCTACATTTTTTTCTACGGTTGCATATTACCCACAGCACCATTGACTAGTAGTCTATGTTCTGCCTATATGGATGACCACCTCTTGATTACATAAGGTGGGTGGTGATGGCTTTGAGTTGCTATAAATGTATCACCCTGTTTCCCCAAAAATAAGACCTACCCTGAAAATAAGCTCTACTGTGATTTTTAGGGGAGCCTTGAAATATAAGCCCTAGCTGCATTACATTAAAAAAAGGAATACATTACCTAGCAGGTATAATCCAGGTCCCTCCTGCTGCTCTCAGGAGCCCTGACACTCCTCTTGCAGTGCTCGGCCGCCCACAGAAGATCACTTGGTGGGTACGGGATTCATAAATCCCACCTCCAGGAAGCGATGGCTCTGATTGGTTCTCAAGCGCTGCTCAGTCGATCAATGCAGCACTTGATGAGATGAAGAAATGCAATGGCTGTGATTGGTTCATTGAACACTGCATTGATTGGCTGAGCAGCAAGAAGAACCAATCACAGCCATCACGTTGTGGAGGCGAGATTTATGAATTAGCCAATCAATGCTGCGGCTCAGAGCGTCGGAACTCCGAAGAGCACTGGGAGGGGCCTGGACTGAGCCTGCTAGGTAAGTATAATAAGACATTCCCCCAAAATAAGACCTAGCGCCTCTTTTGGGGCAAACATTTATATAAGTCAGGGTCTTATTTTTGGGGAAACAGAGTAGTATAATTTTCTTTACTATAGATAATAGCTTATAATGATGTTTTCCTTTCTAGAATGACTGTAATAATAACAACTTTTCATATCTGATAACCCTTTTCCCATAGGTTAATCTGTATTTACTATAACACTTGTAAATGCTCAGTCCATCCATTTGCTTCTCTAGTGTCATATCAGGGATGAGCCAATGTGCTGAGAATTGCCTGATAATACTGTTGCCGGATTAATCCTACAGAACAGATCATCAGCAAGATTACTTTTGGCATCGTATATGTGCACCATTCCCCTCTCAGCTCGAAAAGCCTGACACTGCCAAAGCAAGAAGACCCATATATTGAATGATCTGCCACCATTCAATATTTAATCCTGCAATTGAAGCCACTAAAGGGATAGAGCAAAGTTAACAAGATGAATGAATTGTGACCTCAAACTTGCAAAAAGACATCCTAAATGATTTATCTTGCTGGCCTCTACTGTATCCTGGAGCCAATATTTCTCTCTCTTCTACCTCAGTTTTGGATTTGTAGATAGATCAATGCCACATTAGCAAAGTACCTTGGATGACAGCTGGAGAATTCAGACAATCCACTGAATAAGTTTAAAGAATGTTGTAAGTCAATAAAGATTATTACCTAGCTAAACTGACAAAGCGATTCCAAACTTTGATAGCTAGCAGAGACATTTTATGTAAGCAATAATTTCATAGACAGATAGAGAGTGACACGTAGTTTTTACAGGAATGACTTCTATTGTCCCCATTTCTATAGACGGGAGAACTGGGGCAGTACAAATAAGACCAATGTTTTATCAAAGAAAGTTCTAAAAATGTCTTTTATTATGTATTAGCCTAAAAATATTGCTTGCTCTATCTATCTATCTATCTATCTATCTATCTATCTATCTATATCTATCTATCTATCTATCTCATATCTATCTATCTCATATCTATCTATCTATCTATCTCATATCTATCTCTCTCTCCTATCTCTCTCTCTCTCCTATCTATCTATCTATCTATCTATCTCATATCTATCTCCTATCTATCTATCTATCTATCTATCTATCTATCTATCTATCTCTCATATCTATCTAGCTATGTATCTATCTATCTTATATCTATCTATCTATCTATCTATCTATCTGTCTATCTGTCTATCTGTCTATCTCTCTCATATCTATGTATCTATCTATCTATCTATCTCCTATCTATCTATCTATCTATCTATCTATCTATCTATCTATTTCATATCTATTTATCTATCTCTCTATTTCTCTATCTATCTATCTATCTCATATCTATCTATCTATCTCATATCTATCTCTCTCTCCTATCTATCTATCTATCTATCTATCTATCTATCTATCTATCTCATATCTATCTCCTATCTATCTATCTATCTATCTCTCATATCTATCTAGCTATGTATCTATCTATCTTATATCTATCTATCTATCTATCTATCTATCTATCTATCTATCTGTCTATCTCTCTCATATCTATGTATCTATCTATCTATCTCCTATCTATCTATCCCCTATCTATCTATCAATCATCTATCTATCTATCTATTTCATATCTATTTATCTATCTCTCTATCTATCTATCTCATATCTATCTATCTATCTATCTCATATCTATCTCTCTCTCTCCTATCTATCTATCTATCTATCTATCTATCTATCTATCTATCTCTCATATCTATCTAGCTATCTATCTATCTATCTTATATCTATCTATCTATCTGTCTATCTGTCTATCTCTCTCATATCTATGTATCTATCTATCTATCTCCTATCTATCTATCTCCTATCTATCTATCAATCATCTATCTATCTATCTATCTATCTATCTATCTATCTATCTATCTATTTCATATCTATTTATCTATCTATCTATCTATCTATCTCATATCTATCTCCATATCTATCTATCTATCTATCTATCTATCTATCTATCTATCTATCTGTCTATTGACCATAATAAATTAAATATTAAAATTTCCGTGCACCAAAACAAGACACCTGGACATAACTGGTTTACACTGTAAGTCCATGCAGACTGCTGGGCACTGCTGGTGTCCATCGTGCAATGAACCTGGCACAGTGCTATGGTTACTGTTATACACGGAAACCATGATGAAGATGTAAACATAGTTATATAGTTATTATTGGTGATCACTGTACAAGATTTAGGCCTCATTCACACGAGCGTATGCTGGTGTTTACATACATGTGCACAAAACCGGCGTGCCCACGTACGTGCACAAACATGCATGAATGCAGGTCTGTGCAGCATTGCTTTCAATGGGGCCGCGGCTGCTCCCAGCAGCCCGATTGAAAGCAATGGTCTGTCGGCAACCCCTGCAGTGATTTTCAGGGAATGGCTTTAACTATAAGCCCTTCCCTGAAAATCATCCTTAGCTGGTGTAAAAATAAATAAATAAATACTCACCTCTCCGATGATGTTGGTGCTCAGGTGCATCTAGCTGCTTGGGTCCCACACTGTAATGAAGTTCTTTCAGCCGCCGGGGATTTAAAATTCCCGCCTGCTCAAAGGGCTCTTTACAGGCAGTACTCAGCCATTCATTGAATTCAATTGAATGAATGGCCGAGCACTGCCTGTGATTGGCTGAGCGCTGTGACCAATCACAGGTAGCGCTGAGCTGTCATTCAATGAATGGCTGAGCGCTGCCTGTGATTGGTTGAGCGCTCAGTCAATCAGATGCAGCCCTTTCAGCAGGCGGGGATTTTAAATCGTCATCTGCTGAAAGAGCTTCATTATAGTACTGGGACCCAAGCACCTAGATGTGCCTGAGCCCTGGGAGGGGCGGACAGGTAAGTATATATATATATATATATATATATATATATATATATATATATATATAATTTATTTATTTTTTACCCATGCTAGGAATGATTTTTCAGGGAAGGGCTTATATTTAAAGCCCTTCCCTGAAAATCACTGCAGGGGTGACGGCATCCTGTCACAGCTGAAAAGGGTAAACAGGGAAGAGATAGATTAGAGAATGTGATAGGCTTTAATAAAGCAATGTGATTTTAGGGAACACCTAAAACTGTGGATATTAGTGATTAATCCTGATTGGGATAGCGCCTTCCGGAGAACTGGTGCTGCCTGGGAATAATCTTGGAGAAAGGAGTGAGAGGTTCAGATTCTAAAAGAGCTTAGTCTGAGATCATTAGCAGAATTGAGAGCATAAGTAGGGCGGTAGACAGAGATGATACAGGGGGTGCAGCAATGTGGAGAGCTTGTATAAATGGGTACAGAAATAGGCTATACTGCTTCCCTTTCTCCCACCATGCTAAATGTGGATTTTGACTTTGTTTGGATTTTTCCACCACTTGTGAATAGGGATTTGTATTCACTAGCGTTGCACTTTTGAAGAATTAATCAATTATTTAACAAATCCTTGATATCTGAATTAGGACGGCTTCAGATGAAAATTTGCCTGCAAAATATGCCGAGAATAGAACCTATTGATTTAAATGGCTTTGTTCTCATTTGCTTTTTTGGGCGCTCATTTCATACTTGTAAAAAAAAATAGACCCTGCTCTATTTTCCTGTGTAATTGCACACCAAGAGCCTATAGAAGTCTATGGGAGGAGCACACTGAATACCCATACAATTGTGCAATGCGCTGTGCAATTCCACGGGAAACAGCACACATCTGGACCTCAGTAGGGTAAATAGCCATTTATTTCACGAAGAGGGTGTGTCATGTGTGTATGTGAACTGGGCCTTTGTGCAGTATTAAGACACCCCCCAAAATTAAGTCCCAACACCTCTTTTGGGGCAAAAAATAATGTAAGACAGGGTCTTATTTTGGGGGGGATACACTGTTTGCGCAAAAACGTGCCAATGAAGCATGCACAACTGCACGTATGGCCATCTGAAGCTGCCCTTACTTGACTACACCCTTCCTGCTTCTGTACATCTGCAATTATGTAATAGTGCAGGGTTTTCAATTAACACTCTGTTTTGACAGCAATGGCACCAAATCAAAATGGTGGATATACGGATAACCGTTTAGTTATTTCACCCATTTATATAGCACATACCTATTCTGTAACGTTGCACATCATAGGGTTTTGTCACTATTGGGGCTCACAATCTACATTCACCTATCAATATGCTTTTTGGAGTGCAGGAGGAAACCCACACGAACATGGGAAGAACATACAAACTCCACACAGATGCTGTCCCTGGCCAGATTTGAACCCAGGACCCCACTGCTGCAAGGGAACAGTGCTAACTACTGAACAATATTTTTATTTACAATTTGTACCGATTTCATAGAAAATCCATTTAATGCCCTCATCATCAAAAAAGAATGGGCAGCTAGAGCTGGTGCCGGTGTAGAATACAGCTATGGTACTCATAAATAAGAATACAGCTGCCTGTAGTTTACACTGTAACTACTATTAATATAATATGCGGTATATTCATTGTATAATGCTAATAGCGCTATTCATTAATACATGGGAGCCTTCTGACATGGTCTATACTGAGGACATGATGATAAATAGCATACACACAATCTATTTTCATGCACTCCAATGGGGAAGCAATGGTCTGAGTGTTCAGAAAAAGAGCTCTTAATACATTTTGTGGGATTTGAAGTTGAGACTCATGAGAGTTCATTCTCCGAATTCAAGAGCAGAAAGGATTTCAGTTTCAGCAAAAGACGGAAATATACAGTGTTGATCAAAGATAAAGATGGGCAATCTTATCTAATGATAGTCGATCAAAATCTGATAGTCTGAGATAGCCTTTAAGCCGGAATGACAGCAAAACAAGTCAAACAATCAGCCAGTGTTGTGAGCGCCGGCCGCTATTCAACTCCATGCTGAAGGAAGCATATGGCTAGCCCGTGAGTTAAAGTCCTGGATATGAACAAAGTAAGAAAACATGCTCAGCATTTGTAGGTTGTGCCAAGGTGGACTGGTGTTTAAGTGATGTTACATTGTATTATGCAGGGGAACTACTACAAACTTGTTTGTTAAGCACTTTATACATGTTGTGAAGTATATGGTTATGTTATTGCATGGTGGTAGGTCTTGGTTTCCAGGAGTGATGCCGGTGCTTGGACTTAATTGTTAGTCACATCATGGCTGCAGGGGCGTGTATTTCTAGGTGCCATGTAGCAAGTGGTTGATGTAGTCAGGGCTTAGGCCAGGCTCACAGCGTATGATTACCGCCTATTACGCGTGTGCTGTATGCTTGTGTAATTCACAGGTAATCAAAAACTTTGCCATACTCAGGTCCACTTACATTTGCAAGTAGCAATTGTGTAATACACGAGCACAAAAAAGAATGCAGCATGTTCTATTTTGTGGTATATTATGAACAAAAGAGCCCGTTGTGTTCTATGGACGCGTAATCAATGCCGCACATACTGGTGGGGAAGATATATCCCCCTAAAACAGGTGGACTGCATATAACAGCATGCATGAGACACACTGTCATACACAGTACAATTTCGCTGCCATACACGGTGACAGGGGGGGTCACCGGTGGCTCCACAGTGGTAAGACACTGTGTGACCCACGAAGTACACTTATGGCCATGTGAGTCCGGCCTTACAGTGAAGGGAGTCCTCTACTGATTGTTTCAAGCTGCCTGTGCACTATGATATCAGAAGCTAAAGGATATCAGTATCATTGAGTTTCCCCCAGATGGGGGAGAATTTGTTGGCACGTACCTAAGTGAACAGTGTGTCAATAAGAAGAAATGGTAATCTAGTAGAGAAATGATTCCTGTGAAGCCCAGTGAGCCGAGCAGAGACAGCTGTAAGTGAGAGTGGCCCTCGGTGGGAGACCTGGGATGGGATCCAACACTCTGAGATTTTTGTATTCACAGCTGGGAGTTTTACCATGAGCAGACCTATCAGACGGCTACAGCAGAATGAAGGATCTCCTCATGATCAAAAGGAAAATGTCAGGAGCAGAGTTTAAGGACTTTTTTTTATTGTACCCACCTGTAAGAAACCATCACTATCCACCCATCTCTAAGTGTAACACCTATAATGTGAAACCATCAAGCCTTGTCCCTCCCGTGAGAAACTGTAATTACTACGGTTGCTCACTTCAGAATTGAGTTTCTGTGTTACCCCAGTGTCTCCTGTGTCTCGGTTTTGTGCCATTCCTATTGTGGAGCTGTTACTATACTTGCTTGGGACAATATCACTCTTTTTTTTATCAAGTCTATGGCAAATCAGCAGGTCGCAGGATTCCCATTCTTTCACTAGGTGTGGGTCCTATATCTTGTGAATATCCAATACATTTGTAGAATTGGAAAACCCCTTTTGGGCTGTCCATACACATAAGATGACAAGTGACCTTTTTAATAGCCTTTTTCCTGGGACAAGAAAGGAACCACTTGATGAAATCCAATATGTCCCATCTTTGTGGAACAGCGTGGACACACCCATATAAACTAGATTATCGGAGAATGTGTATAGACAGCCTAAAGGTACCTTTACATGGGACAACTGTTGGGTTCATAAGCCATCCCAGCGACTTTCATTCCTGTGTTTTTACAAGGGAGTGGTACTTGTTATGTGAACGCAGGCGAAGCCACCGGAGATCTCTTCCGGCCGGCCGCCTCCATTTACAGTAAACAGGAATCTTTCATAGATTGAGCAACTTTTGTTTACACAGGCTGACAGTCGCTTGTTTTTTAGTTCTGGTTCCTGAAGGTGGCTGCTTGTACACGGGGCGACTATCACCCAAATTCACTATTTCCAGCGATAATCACCTTGTGTAAAGGGATCTTGAGGCTCTGTCCACAATGGGTTCAGCTTTACAAGATCCCTGATGGGTCGAGAATAATCTAGCATTCATTTGATATATCCATTAATGCATTTTTTTCTTCATTCCATTGCATGGGTTTGTGTCTCTGCACACACTTGTGTTACTGCTTTTCTGTTGGGATAATATACAGAATAGTGTAGCATGCTGCACTGTTCTATCCTGCAAAACAGACATTTATTGGGCCCAAGTCAATAGGAGGAACAAATATAGTGGCTCATTAGAAATCTATTAAACAGATCAGGAACTATATATTTTCTGCTTATGGAGAGAACCTAGAAGGAGAGTGAGTGACGAAACTTCTAAGGCCATTCATGCTCCTCTGGGTAATATGCTAATAAGGGAGATGGAACAATACCTCTGCAGCACCACCTATTGGAAGGTAGCATTCCTGCAAGCCGATATCACCCCAAAACAGCTGGATTCTAGCTTGGCTTTCAATTCCCAGTCATTGTTACAAGGCTTATATAAAAAGTCTAACATTGACCTGCAGGAATGCTGCCTTCCAATAGGTGGCAGAGGTATTGTTCCATCTTCCTTATTTAAATAGATCTGAAATGGCTATGTATCAATGATTACTAACTCAAGTGTGTACAAGCACCAAAATAGAAGCAAATAAATAAGCCTCTACTCTGATGGAAAAAACTTGTATTGGTTAGTGAATGAGCAGAATGTGATACTGGGACTGACACGGAATGCTAGTATTTTATCTCTCCGTTGTTCTCTCCATGTACTTCCCAGGAAGGGCACATCAGGGAATACTGCTGTGGCCTATGAGCGGTCTAATGCTGTTCTTGGCCTCCCCATGCCGTAACGACAAATGATAAAATAATCCCATGTCCTGAAAGGTGATGTTTTCGCAGTATTAAGCTATAGATCTTCCAGAGTAAAGAATAATAGTATGAAGTGACATGAATGAGGATTACGCTGAGCGGCACATAAAAGACCTTGCAGCATTAATTAATGATGGTCTTTGTACACCATGCAACCTACACATATTGCTATCCGTTACATAGCAGGCACCCTATCAATAAGCATGCAGAATGCAACACAAGGAACATATGTCAGTGAGAAAACACAGGAGAAAAGCACTCCGTCGTACTTCATCTCTCAAGTAGCTTTCTGTGGGAGGGCTAGTAGGCAAAACATATTTGTTGTGAAAGGAAAACATATTTTCTCGATGCACGATGATCATATTTCAGCCTACTTTCAAAATTCTTGCTTCCTGTACAATGTTCACAGTGTTATTATAGCTGCCGTTCTCCCTTTGAACTCCTATTCATGTGGAATTCCATCCCGTTCTATATAAGCAATGTATTTTGACATAAACACGTTGTCTCTTTACAGGCAGGGCTATCAGGATGCACTCTCTATAGTCTGATGTTTCGAAGTTATGTAGCAATCTGCCTGTGTTTTATTGAGTGCATCCTATGATTACTAACCGGGTGAGACATAAGCAGACGACAAAGGACACTGTCTAATGTACACACTTTCTATTTCTTAAAGAGAATGTGTTTATCAGAAATGAGCTAATATTTATATCAAGTTTTGATATTACACATATTAAAAAAATGGTAATATCTGTTTCTAATTTGTTAGGTCATTATCTATCATAAACATAAGCCTGAAATCTTGCAGTTTTGCACTGGCCACTGAGCCTGAACACTTGTTGTTCTCTAGAGAAAACGTTTCAACATGCACCCATCACAATGACACCAGGTGACACCTATTTATAGACAACTGTGGATGCACTAGTCACAATAGGTGATAGTCACAGCTCACCTTCTCCCCCTTTAAGCATAATGACCTCTGCACAGGTCACAAAGCATGCCTAGAACAATCTCCCACAGAATAAGCTATGTACATACTGCATTTCCTGTGGTCAATATGGCTTCTGTAAAGCATATTTCTGAGTGCTGTTAACAGCTGCTCAGGCAAGATGGCAACCCTCATCATTCTGCAAATGGAATAAAAAAAAGCAAAAGCAAAAAAAAACTAAAAACCGATTAGTAAAAGAAAATGTGTGTCACTATCTGGAAAAACAAGGTGACCCATTTTCTTTAAAGGGAACCTGTCAAACTATCTGAACAATGGACATAGACAGCATGAACCCGGGACAGTGCCCTCATGTTAGTGTTATTCTGAAATGCTGTGGCATATCAGAGTAACACACTTTAAAGTTTGACTTGGAGCAGAGCTTTTGAGTCAAAGAGGCGGGCCGCACCAACCTGCAGCATGTTGACTGACAGCTCTCTCCCTATACACTAAAGGGCACAGAACTGTCACTCTGAAGGATGCGGATGTGGAGGAGCTGCCAGAGGGGCAGTTAGACTCAAGAGTCAAAATTTAAAGTGTGTTTATTCTAAAAGACTGCAGCATTTCAGAATAACACATATGTGGGGGCAACAGCCATAGAATAACACACATGTGGTCCAGGCAGCATGGACCTGGCAAGAAGTTCCCTTTAAGGATGAGATGCTGAGGATGTGTGCTGGGGAGTAGAGGGATACAGAGTTTATGGAATGGCTGGACAACATCATAGTGGCAAACTCCAAAGAATATGTAGTGGTTAATAATTCATTGAGATCTTCTGCTTTAGAAAATATGCACTGGACAGTACAAAGGTTTGACATGACCTGTGAAATAAAAAAGGGCTATGCAGCAGTTGAGCAGAACGTGAGGTTCACCTGGGACTTACTATTACTTTTCTACTATGCAGGATTCAGCATGGTCAGTGGGAGGAATGGGGAAGAATGTACTGCAAAGTGAGCAACAATTAAATTGTTAGTGCCGTTACAAGAATACGTCAAAATTTGTTGTATCTGATACTTTGGGAGCTGACATCTCCTTTTTAAATCATGTGTTATTCATACTTACACAAACAGGGAGAGCAAATTACGCTGCTTGATAAAGCACTTGGAATTCGAGATCGGTTTCAGAAGGTCCCCTGCTTTATTTGATTTGCTTTCTGTTAACAACATTGTTCCCTGTATTCAAGGTTAACCCATGCCAACCAAAGAAACAATGAGTTCCTATATACCCCCATCTCTGCAGAATGGAGCAATATGTGCAGCTTATATTGCTGTCTACTGGAAAGGCAGTTGCTTTACTGCCAGGCAGCTGACTGGGATTGAGTGTAATTTCTGTAGGAACTTGAATTCACTGAAATGGATTACTGAGATCCTTTACCATATTTAAAGGTTTCCATCATGTCCCCAACTTCTATTCTTTCCTCCAAGCTACACAAAACAATATCATTAAATCTTTCCTGATACATTTTATACTTTAAGTGACCCTCCGATCCTGGACAAACAAAAATGGTCACACAGCATCTCTGACTACCAGATGCACATTGTGCACTAGTATGCATTGGTAGTCTAAGACACTACATGCTGCCCAGACTAGTTGGTGTTACTTATGTGGTAAGTACTGGCTAATCAAAGCAGTATGTAGTGTCTTATACTAATAATGCATACTGTTAGGTCTGATAGGTGCACTACGCCTCAACATGGACACACTAGTTACGAAACCAGAAATACTGCGCAACTTCACACACAGAACACCAACGGTAGAACAGAAAAGTGGACTGATGGGCAGACAAAACATATCCCTACTCTAATGAGACGACCATCATGTGAAAGCTGCCTGCAAGCAGAGCAATCATCCTGATAAGGATGGCCCCGTGCTGGAACCTAGGGACCTATCTCATCCTAGATGGAAGACGATCCAAAGCAGGACAGGATGCAGTTCACACCAACACATAGAATAGAACTGTTCACACCTTATGTCTGGACACTTACTCAGACACTGAACATGTCACTGTTCACATCTACACACACAGAACATGCCTGTTCACACCAACACACTAGGGATTGTATGCAACACAAAACAGGACTGTTCATACACCTTGTCTGGCCACCGGCACAGACCCAATGAAGACAACACTGTTTACACACATGTCTGGTCACCTGCACAGACACATACCACAGATAATGCATGAAAATAAAACCCTAGGGTGAAGGGAACCGAGCACAGAAACCCCACTCAGAGCTCAAATGCATACAGCTAGGGAACTATAGCTAGTACAAGTGTCCTCACACCAAAGGGAAAGAGAGTCAGCCACCATGCTTACATACAGGGAACACTGACAGGAATCACCTAATTGACCATATGTGACATCAGACATCTGGAGGCCACACCTGTCAAAGGGGAAGGGGAGGGGTCCAAATAAGATGCAGACAGGGATAACAGGTGTCCAGACTGTCCTCGAGGAAGG
Organism: Eleutherodactylus coqui; assembly: GCF_035609145.1. Classification (NCBI taxonomy): domain Eukaryota; kingdom Metazoa; phylum Chordata; class Amphibia; order Anura; family Eleutherodactylidae; genus Eleutherodactylus; species Eleutherodactylus coqui. Next base: position 102,538,985 of record NC_089843.1, read on the forward strand.
TGAGAGACACACTTCAGACTAACATGCATAACACCAGCTGTGGGAATAACACAGACTGAGTAAAAACCGAGTAAAAAGACCAGCATCCTCCAGCCAGAGAAGCTGGTATTTATATGCAGTAGACCAGCAGGGATTGGCTGGCTGGAGAACACCACACCTAGCTAGCAGGTGTGCTCCTGGAAACCCATAGTACTAGAGATCCAAACAGCACAACCTAACACATGCTAGTGCACAGTATGCATCAAATAGTCAGAGAAGTAGTGCGGCCATAATTGTTTGTCCAGGATCGGAGAGTACCTTTAAAATCTTCCAGCACTTTTATAGACCATCTTTGGCCTCGTTGACTTTTAAACATCAGTTTTAAACATCATTCAAGTACAGCCACTAATTTGTGCCACCTGTAGACCTTGTCGCAGTGACACAATTATATTTGAGTCTTACTCTGGACTCCTGGCTGACAGTATGCTGATATAGAGAATGACTGGTAGATTCTAACCTAAGAATGTGAGAGCAGCTTCAGGTCCAAAAGTTTACAAATTACAACTATTTTTTGTGGCTCACCAAAGCAGTGGACTTGAACCTGCCCATATAGGGGTTGTCTCAGGGGAGATTTCCATGGAAGAACACTACTAGTGTATGTCGCGAATATCCTATTGGCAGAGGTCTGACTGCTGTGACTCTGACTTATCGCTATAGCGAAGTGGCAGCAACACTAGGAAAGTGTATGCCTCAATTAATGTCTATTATTGGCTTTCCCAGGAGGCTATATGTTTGGCCTATAATGTTCAAGGATGGACACGGCTACGTCTAAAGAAAGGCATAGGAGCTGAAAGGAGCTAAGTAGCACAATACTTACCTGACACACCATTCTAGTAATTGAGAGGGGGCAGGCCCCTGCCAATGGGATGTTGATGGCATATTCTAATAATACGCCATCAATGTCTACCTTGAGACAACCCCTTTAACGTTGGTATTATATGAAAGTGACATACAGTATATGCTGTCAGCTATTGTTTCCCATTCTACATGTACCGGCCTGCATTTAAAGACAGCATGTATAAAACTGTGACTGGGAAATACATGATTCTGGAACACCTGTAGAGTAAAAGGTATAATGATTATTGTGCCCTGCACATAGCACATCCACAAAACAGCAGATGCATATATATAGTACCTGCCAACCATCCTGATTTCACAACGCCTGGCAACTAAAATGGGCCAGGACTTCTGGGTAAAATACATGGTGTAGTCCAAAATGCATATAGCTTGAGAAGAACTGGGAATAATTTCATCATGTGGGCATCTATGAATGCAGATGGGAAGGTAGACAGGTGTAATTCGTAGTGTTTATGTGCCTGGCACCGCTCATACAATGTGGTTCTGCTTAGAGTATGTCATACACTTGAGGCTTATTCTATAGGTTCCAAACTTATTTCATCTCTTCTTATTCCAGATCTTCTACTCACTTGCACCATAAAAATGATAAAGTATCTTCATAAACGTGGGATATTGGTAATGCAATAAAACATGGAAATGTCAAGAAAATCTAGTTCTTACTGTTTTATCTTCATTCTCTTTGTTTCTACACATACCGTATATCTTAAATGAAGACCATATGAGAATATGCAGACTTAGTCAAATGTATTGCACCTCTGTGCATTGCATCGGCATTCCGATTTAGTTTGTAATATCTTCTCTTCTATTGAAAAGAGATGATTCCAACTTGATGAAAAATCCGTAAGCTGGCTATGATGTTCTGTTATCACATTTCAGTCATGTCCGGTCTGCTGTAAACGCATATACAAAAACATAAATGCCGTCCCTTCTTCATTGCAATATGCTGTGTAGGACGATTCAAGGTGTGAGTGTGTGCAACATAGATTTAGGCTAAAGGAGTGTGAGAGGTTCACGGCTGCATATATCAGTGGATGTCTAATAATCAAGGCCATTAGAAAATTGCAGCTTATTCAATTTTCAGAGTCTGGCAAGCTTACCGTATAAATGTATATTTGGGACTTGGCCAAAACTATCTCCTCCACCAAACAAATAGATGCTGCTGGAAACCTTGCACATCTCACGGACTGCTGTCCCAGAGGCTTATAAGCAGGATGACTTGTATAAAGCAAGGAAATATGGACAGATTAAATTTGCTTCTCTTGGTTTTTTTTCTCATTGAAGAGCACTCACCATGAAAAGAGAATACTTTACAATTAATATATAAAAGGACTATGTAATCTATCTGCTCTCATTCACGATTTTTATATACATCTTTGCTTTACAGTAGCAAAATGGGTCTGTAATAAGTGGTGACATTGTGCCAACTATACTTTTATTTCCCCCTAAGGGAGTCTACTAGGTCTCATATTTTTTATGCAGCTGCGTTTAGTAATGTATCCCCGCTCTTTTCTATATGTGTGATTTGTTATGCAACTGTTACTTTCATCTTACGATTTGGTGCCCTTGAGTTGCTAAAGAGCAAAGGTGCAAGTTGTGGAGCCTCTTCTCGTGAGAGAAGTAGGTTATAGAAGGAGGTGAGACTTGGAGTGGCAGTTGACCGTAAGCGTTCAGAGTGGAGGAAATGAGTTCTTCATGTTGATCTTGCGCTGATAAATCTTGGTTATGATTGCGACATTGCGTCGAAGGGGTTCCATGTGGCTTCTGTGTATTCCAGGATTGTTGTCTACTGGTGGCTAAGTAGCTGTTTGATAATGGAAGAGGCCTGCTCAAGATTTGAAAGGAAAGGACTGTGAGCATTATCCCACCGCTGACCGCCGTCAATGGAATCAGCATCGGGAGGTTTCAAGCCTGTCTGAGGTCTGTTAATAAGTATTTCCATTGGATGTTGCTCAGATGCGATGGGATGTATTGGTAAGTTGTCTACTGAGGGTCGTGTCACCAGGCTTACTTTACAGGAAGGGTACAGACTCCTGTTGCCTATCCAAGAGGCAGTGACCTAGAGATGAACAGCAATCACTATACAGTAATTACCCCTGTGTCTATCCCTGACACTTAGTGCCCCCTTTCTGCTACCCTAGGGGGCACATAAGCTTGGCTCCTCTGAATAATAAAGGTTTTCTATGCAGAAATATGACAAACAGATGAATATCACAAAAAGATATCTTCAAGCATGTTTTCACCAATGCTCTTTCTAAACTGTGCACTCCGGAAAGTAAAGAGTGAGAACAATCTTATTATGACGCAATAAGCCAAAAAATGACTTTGCTACAAAGCACTTTAGATAACCATACGTGGTGCATGGAAGACATTGCTGCCATTTTCTTCTTTGCATGCCCCCTTTTCGAAGCCCAGCTGCCCCCATGATTGTGATAGCAGTTCAGTTACTTATTGCATTTGTTCCACAGCCACATTTTTCATCTGTGACAGTGCTGCTCATCTCTCTTTGTAGGAGGGCAGACTATTAGTCGTTAAGGTGTGTGTGAGACCCAACGGGTAATAGAGCTGGTCAAAATGATGAAGCTATAAGCCTTTCCCTAGAAGGGGGAGATGACAGGTACCATGAAATATGCACCTACAAGGAGGCAGTTTTCACACTTCCGTATTAAAGCCGACAAAAGCTCAAGAGGGCACATTTACACATGCTCAGAGGTTAGACTCCGTTCCCTACACATTTTTATATAAACGTTTAAGGAAAACTGGTGGCACAACGGATCCACTTATGTTCACATTGCTCCTTTTAGTATGAAAAATTGTCTGGCATTAACGCGGGATGACTTTAAATGCTGTCAGTGTTGCATGAAGGAAGGTTGCATGCTACTTTCCTTCATCTAGGGCCGTAACATGAATGTCCTGCTGGATAGACAGGACAGGGAGAAGTAATAGTTCATTTTACCCATCTGGGAGTACATTTGCTGCACTACATGCAGAAAGCCAGTATAAAGCATAAGTTTCCATACATCGGCACAGGGTAAAGCTGAATAGCGTTCACCATAACCTGGCCCAACCTTCTTATAACTGTACATTTTTTAAAGTTTTTCCAAATATACAAACTGCTAAAACTCTGATAAAAAGATGAACTCAGCATCTATAAGAAAAACTGCACAACACACACATCAAAATACATATCGCGCAGTATAGTACAAGGTCAACTTAGGAAAATAATGTACGCTGCTTCACCTCCTGTATCTGAATAATCTGAAATTGGATGGCTAGAGATGATATTTATGGACGCAGGAGATAAGCGATATAATAAGAAACAAAATGCCAAATTATAGTGCTAAAGGTAATTGGCATATACAGTATAATACACAACTACATAGGGGATGAGTACAAAAGGAAACATTGGGAAGGGTTGTGTGGGAAGTAGCTGCTCTAACAGTAAGGGCCCTTTAACACGGGACAATTGTGGGGCGCAGAAGTGCCCGACAGTCGTCCCAGCAATAATCGCTCCTGTGCTTTCATCATTGCACAGTGATTGGAGGTGGAGTGGGCCAGAGACCTGGCCATCCGCCTTCATTCACAGTAAACAGGCAACACGGGCCGATAGTTGTTCTGAATGGCGAGTGATAATCTGAATGACGAACGGTAAGTGAACAAATTATCATTTGTCATTAGGTCGCTGCAAACTTTTAAACTGAACTATAATGGTTCAGGTTCCCAAAATCCAACAGCACTCTGAATGATAATTAATCATTCCATATAAAAGGGCCTTAAATATTCCTAGAGAAAGGAGGCAAAGGGTGAAAATCAGTGGGAAGTAAAGACATGAAAGGTGTCCCATGGATCACCGATCTAAGGTATTATTAAGCCCTGCCATCATGATGTAGCCATGGGGCCTCCATAGCGTTCATCTTGTAGCTTCTTGAAGCTGATTTAGAGTAATTATACAGTGGGCTCCAGAATGAATTTTACAGCTGGGCCCTAGGCACCCCAGTCTGACACAGCTGGCAGAGTCTTTTACAGGCGGAGAAACTGATTTCCCCATTACCTGGTATATGTAAATGCACCCTAACAAGTAATATTTGCATTTCCTTCTAGAGGATTTCAATAAAAAAGCTAAAAAGAGGGGAAAAAAGCCAATAAAAAAAAAATCGAACCACTCTGATGAATAGGCATACAGTTATTTTTAAAGGTGAGGATTTCTTGAATGATTATTTCTTCCAGTTGTTATTTTAGACTTATGTGAACACTGAAATAAAATGATTTTTCTGCAAACAGAATCCTTTTTGTTGAAAAATATGAAAAGCAAAAGACTGTTCCACATGGCAGGATACCATTATTTTTTAATAATCATATGGCTGGCTTGGATTTTCAAGAAGCAAAGTTATATCACCTAAGAGAATCAATTTTAAGTCTGTTCTGAGTTTTGTCTAATAACCAGAAGATCTAAGGATTTGCTAACATGGGCAATGATTTGAAAGACTATCCCTCGATACTAATAAAAGAGCGCCGTTGTTTGGAATTGAAGTTTAGAGAAAGACATTTTTACTTCATTACGAGCCTTAAATATATGCGTTTTGGTCCCGTCATAATATGGATGACTGTGCAAAGAAAATATTTTCCTTCCTATCGCAAGGAATATACTGTAATGCAGCATCGTTGAGGAAGAGAATAAAGCACAGGGAAATTCATTAGATAAAGCTTCGATGAAAGATGTTTATGGAGAGAAGACTACAATGACAATGCTAATAAAACTCCACAGTCATAAAATCTGCTCACATCTCTTCCCCCTACGAGTTGATAAAGGACTTTTTGTTCCATTAGGGGAGAACCTTGGGATAGCTAAAAAATTTTTACAAAAAAAAAAAATCCTTTAGAACTAATTCCCAGATTGTAGTTTTGATTCAGTATTTTTTAAGCACAATATCAGGAGTGGAGCCTAAATGGAGAGACACATCATTGAACGTTTTATGTCTCCTCTCTTTATAGTTCCATTGCTTATTTCATCTACAAAACTTTGCATTCAACAGCTGTGAAGTCTAAAGACGTAGGGTCCTTTTAGACGGGACGATTTTTGGGTGCTTAAGTGTCCAGCAAGAAACTGCACAATAGTGCTCCATGTAACAGGGTCTATACTGATAGTTTAATTGGCTTCTAATGAAATTGGCCCTAATGTGTCTGAGACAGGGGAATTAGATCGGGGGTAGCAGCTGCTTTCCAGAACCCCTGCCCTTTTTATTTTTCCATTGATTTAGCCATATAAAGGCTTCTTATTTGGGGGTGAGTTTATTTTTGAATGCTACTGCTAAATGTATAATGTGTGGAAAAACGTTGAAAAAATGTTGAAGTGGGGACAAATGGGAAAAAGAGCAATTTTTGAACTTTAATATTTTACATTATTTACATTATTTCTGTTAAAGAAAACTTTAGAACTTGCAATCATTCGATCGTTTGTGCTATATAACGTGATTAAGGTTGCATATGAAACCATGTTGCGAGTATCTATGCATGGCAGCCTGGGAGCTTTCAGTGGGCTCTGGACTGCCATACTAGCCTATTCGACTCCCGCCACCCCCAGTGTTGCAGGGGGTACTGATGGAGCATCAAAAGGCGTCACCGCCTCCTACTGGCTGTTTAGATATACGGTCAGCTTTGACTGCAGCATCTAAACAGTTTAACTACCGTAATCAAAGCTAATTCTGATTGCAGCAGTTGCCGACGTCTTCGGCTGTCAAAAACAGTTGATGACTGCCAAGTATTGAACGCACTCTATACACCCTCCACGACCACATGACATATATTTACGTTACGTGGTCAGAAAGGGGTTAAACTGTTTTGTGTATGGGGTTGTTGATTGGGAACTGTATGTTGGTATTATTCAAGTACAGTATCATTGTATTTACTTAGTCACTGTGTGGCACTACTACTTCGGCACTGTGGGGACTATTATGTTTGCTATGTATGATGGTTGAGCTGCCATATAGGATTATTATGTAGGCAACATATGGCATAATGTGGACACCATATGGTATGCTTATCTGTGCATTGTACAACAGCACATTATATGAAAAAAATGGGTGGAGGCATCTTCAAGGGGCGTGCAGGAGATCTGCTGTCCAAAAGGACAAAATAAGGGTTAGATCACAGAGGGGAAACATTCCATAAGGAAATATTAAAGAAAGCCCCTCCCCCCTCTCACCCTACCCCCCCCCCCCCCCCCACACTCTCTTATGCCATAAACTGAAAAATTACAGGAGAATAGATTTCCAAAATACAATGTATGGGTGACTTACCTTAACAATGCTTTCTGTAGTCCCAACTTGATGGGATCCAACATTTTAGCCCAACAAGCTTCTAGCATCTGTATTTAAACTGGGTTCAGTCTATTTCTGAACCATCAGGCATTAGACTAAAAGAATTCTATTGTATAGTCAACTGAAAATATGCACATGAACACAATTTCACGTATATATTAAAATGGTTGTCGGTACTTAATCAGAAAAATTTGCCGATGCCAAACTAACTTCATCCACTTGAAGGATTCTAATTACTGCTTCTAATGTAGAGAAAATGGTAAAACAGTGTTTGAGGACATTATTGTAACAATAATGATTAACTTGCAACACTTAGCTAAAAGACAGAGTAGACCTTGCTACAACTCAAGTCCCTAGGAGACCAAAAAAATTAAAATTCAATTATACTCTGTTTATTACATACTTGCATTTGCAATTTCCACATTATTGAGACCCTACTATACAAAATAGCTATAATGTACGCCGGGGACTAATTTCCTCTGCTTCTTTCGCTAGGGTAACTTGTTCCCTCCAAGAAGCTTCTGATTAAAATCCCAATAATTCCTTTTACATTGTACATAGCATATCTATCTGAAATGTACCTATTAAGCACAAATCCATCTGTTTAATTGCCTATAATACCCAAAGTGGTTTCAATGCTAAAATAAACGGGAGATTTCTATTAAATTCCTGTTCAACTAATACAACATGTTTCTAGAGAGCATGCTCCCCAACGCTCGTAGAGTTTAGTTATTTCTTAACAGGGAGACAATTGACTTTCAAGAAATTTCAAGGGCATTGCATTCTTTTTAATTGAATTAACACATCTGCTGTCTTTGAATATGTGGACCACCAGCTCCTCCTTCATAGACTTCACTCCCCTGACATTTGGAACAAAGCCTTCTTTTGACTTTTCTCTTTTCTCTGTCAACAATCCTTTAGGGCATCTGTTGTTGTGTCCTCTCCTTCCACTGTTGAGAATTTATTTTCCATTTATAGCTTTTTTTTAAATAATTTGGTCTAATTTTATTATTATTTTACACTTAAAGTATCACCTCACCCTTACTACTATTGAATATGCAGATATTGGCTTATTTGTGGGTAACTCGTCTTAGAATTCTGCATCCCTACATTTCATGTATTTGGGGTAGTTGGTAATATGCAGTGAAACCCATGTACAGCCTTTATCATCAGCACAATACTTCTCTATTTTATACAACTCTTTCTTCTATGTCCTAAAATGACCATGTGATTCTTTATTTTTCTTGCAGAGACAGACAGAAGCGTTACTAAACACATATACATGAACACAGATGAAGAACACCCCTGATCTAGAGCGGATTTTTGTGTCATAGATTCTTAATTCCCCTTTTCTCCTCTAGAATACCATTCCTCAATGGAATTTTGGGTGGTCACTAGCAGAGCGTAACTTGAAGCTCCTGGGCCCCAATGCAAAACTTGTAACAGGGCCGCCAGCTATAATGTTTTATTCATAGTACTGGGGTCCCTATATGGAGAAGAGAGGCCTTATGGGTCCCCTAAGGCTCCTGGGCCCGGGTGCAACCACATGTCCTGCATCCTCTATAGTTACACCCCTAGTCACTAGTGCAGACAAGAACCAGAGATGTTGCTCATTGCAACCAGCTGAATGATGTTCCCTTCTTCAGACTTTTCTTGAAGAAGTGAAAGTTGAACTTTGATATAAGCAATATTTCCAGTTTCATACATACATCTCATATGGTTTTCTTTGTTAGGAATTTTAACTGCAACTTTTGGACATCATCTTTCCCTCCATATGCACATCTAAAAATTCCACCCTTCTGCTCTAAAAAGTGGCGACTAGTTATAATAGATAAGACCGATTATGGCTGTGGACCTGTGCCATAGTCCTTAAAAAGCATAAAGGAGTGGCAGTGTGTGTGCGGGGGGGGGGGGGGGGGGGGGGGGAGGTTTACATAGATATTAAAATATAAATACCTCTCCACTGCCACATTGCTCCGCTGCCACTGCTCCAATCTTCTGGTGCTTCCAAATTTCTGGTGCTTCTAAATTAGAAACCCATGTGACAGGTTTATGGGATGCCACTGGGTCAGAAGACCTGGTGATGTCACCCTCCAGACATCATGGTGCCAGAGTGCTGAAACGGCACTCTGGTGCCACAATAAGTATAATATGAAAAGTATACTTTAGGGCAGGGGGGTAGAAAAGTTTAATAAAAAAAACTCAGACAACCCCTTTAAATAATGCAAGATATAGTGCATTCAAGTGATATCCTGATGTACCGCTCAACAATGCGCCAGCATTAGTAAATATCTCCTAACGTCTCTGCTTTGTTTATGGACTGAATAACCCACAGAGAGGCAAAAAAAGCCATTCATTATAGGTCATGGAAGTTATGATGAGATACCTGTCATAGTTCTTCCTCTAAAGCCATGATTTAATGACTGAAGTCTAATAAAAATTATATAAGCAGATTACAAATTGTCATTTATATATCCCAAAGTATGCAATTTATATATGTTGGACTTATAAAAATAGTAATCAGCAGTTTATCACTCTGAACACAGGACTCCTTTTAATTGAGAATTGTGTTTATAAACACATGCAGAGTCTCCATCTTCAACACAGAATAGCATTTATCAAACTTAGCATGAAGGCTTCCTAATTTTCCTCCTCTATGAGTCTTCTGACTGTGGCAGGATTCCAGAGGGGGAACTTTGTAGAATAAAAACCTGGCGCTCAGCCTGAGGGCATGGGGAACAAATGATATTTTCAAAGCTTCCTCTTACACAGACTAAATCTAAATCTTTTAATTTTAAAACAGAAGAAAAAAAAGAGAGAGAACAGTAGAAAGATCGAAGAGTGTTGGACAAATCATGTTTCTTAATCATAACAAGCTAAACCACTAAAAATGTTTCTGCTATGAAGGTTTTAAATCAATATTTACCGCATATTAAGTATTTAGGAAGATAAAACTAATAGTAACGATGATAATAATAATCATTCATCAGTAATAATAATAAACGGAAGAAGAATAGATGAAAAGAAGAATAGAGCGAAGAAAAAGATAATAATCTTAGGTAATTTATAATTTTTTTTTTTTTTGGGTGGGTGGGGGGGGGGGGTACATCTGTTTTTTTCAATAACTTGATAATTATATAGGCTAAATCTGCTCCCATACTTACAATGCTATTTTATAGCCAGGTAAGTATACATTCTGTAGAAATCTCTGTAAGCATAAGAAATGACACATGTGCTGTAGATGATACTGGACAAAGATCTGTAGTATGGAACATACGGTTCAGAAAGCCTTATCCCTATAGGGTGGCGTTAAAGGGTTTTCCTCACTTCTTTCTATTGATGACTTACCCTCAGGACAAGTCATTAATAGACTATTGGTAGGGGTCTGCCGCTCAGGATCCCTGCCAACTGTCGGTGCTGCTGTTACTATGGACAGGGGAGGAAGCAGAAAGCGCTGACCATAGCACAGTGACTTAGGTTGGTATTGCAGGTGCAGCTCCCATTGACCAAATGGGCAGCAGAATGATAGATATGGTTTTATCTTTTGATAAACCCATTAACTATGTAAAGATATGAAGGACCACGGAAAAACACAAAGGTTGCTCCTGGGAGAATAGGTTTGATGTGCTTAATAGGTAGACAATTGACTTTGAAGATGGTTTGTGTTCAATTTGTAACAACATTGTAACACTGCAAACCTGCAGAAAGTGTCTATAATTGCTGGTACACTCATACTAAATACAAGGGCTGGTATAGCCACTACATATCTCAGCATGCAGTATAGGACTTATCTGTGTGGACGTATAATATTAATCAGCCACTCCCCATAATATGTGGTAGGCATGTGAGCGGTTGCTCTTCAGTATATTGCATCTATACAAGCTGCTCCATACAGCAATCTGCCCGTCTGCATGTTGAGGGATCTGGTGTCTATACCTGCCCTAGTATTTTGTATCAGGATGCTAGTAAGTAGGGTCGCCTTCTGTGATTTTTGAATTGATATGACCTTTTTCTGTGATTTCTCTTTAACATTGTAACACTAAGCATATGGGCGGCATTATGTGCCATCACAGTGTATGGTACCTCTGGTCCGTTATGTACATGTATTACACTAAGTGTATATTACAGCAGACAAGACCATACTGTCCATAGGCCAAATTCAGCTTTCCTCATGCAGCAAGGAAAAACTTTCAATAGTTAAAATGCAGTGTTCTTCTTCTCAATGTTATTTTAGGAACAAAACTACCATTTTGCTGGATTATTTTGCACTAAAGATTTTTAGGGATTTAACGAAGTAATTACAGTATCCTGCTGTGCTAAATACATTATTTTCCTAATAATAGCTATTTCAGGGATCTCTTCTCATCCCAGCAATGCTGTGTGTAACATAAAGGTGCTGCATATTAAAGGTAGCACTTGAAACCTAGGAGTCACTATTTCCTAAGATAAACCCTGCAGATAGTTATTATGCTATGGACATAATAGGTGGTATCAAAAGGTCTCACAAATCCTTTTGGAACCACCAATATAGAGAGTAAATAGGTTATCCCAGCAAAAACATTTGTCAACTATCCACAGGTTATAAAGGTAAGATCACTGGGGGTCCAACTGCTGAGACCCCATGGATCAAAAGCATGAGGCACCCTGAGTACACCCAGTGAATACACATGTGCGACAACCGCTCTATTCCCTGTCTGTGGGGATAGCCGAGTAATGTGCTGCTTGATAATCTTCCTCTCTCCCATACGACACCCCGAGTGCACCTAGTGAATGTGCACCACCACTCCATTTACTAGGGTAATTTGGGGTGTGCCATTCCTGTGATCCCTGACGGTCCCAGCAGTTGGACCCCCAGCAATCATACATGTATTACCTATCTTGTCGATAGGTGATAAAGGTTTTTTTGGTGGGAAAACCTTTTTACCTCCACCTTCAAATAATGATTTTCCTTTTTTCACAACGGTGTAATCAGTACTAAATATGTCTGCTACTTTTAGAGCCCTTGGAGTGTGGTTCCTTCAGCTCAGATTGACACTATCCAATTGTGCCAAAGTTTGCCTCTTCACAGTGTTTTCAATGCCAGCCTCAAGCAAAAGAAAAAAATAGCTTGAGGGTCACACAACCCTTATGTCCTACAGGGGGTTATTAGAGGATGTTTATTTTTGCTATCTTCCACCCTCTTTATTTTGTGTTCCTGCAAGGAAAATTATCTGTAAATATTTGAATATGTCCAATTTATGCCACTATGACCGCCTACAGACGGGCAAAAATTAAGCGTCGGGATTCCCCGCAGAATTTCCGCCCCTGGACGCCTGCATAAGATTGCATTACAACACGCAATCCTATGCAGACGGCTGCGGTTTGTCTGCGCAGCAAACAAACTGTGGCATGTTCTAATTCTGTGCGGGGCTCGTAGAGCCCCGCCCAGAAACGTCGCTCACTGGCCGCCGGCTCTGCTCTGCGCATGCGCCCAGCAGCCGGCGCATGAAAGGAGCCGGAGCTGCGGGAGTGGGTGAGTCCGCGGTGCTCTCTGCAGGAGCTCGGGTCGGGTCCCGCTGCGAGAATTCTCGCAGCCGGATCCGACCCGGCCTATGTCATATACTCAAGCCTGTAATATTGGTAAATATTCTGGTGGTGGGCTTTAGCAGGATGTTGAAGGCCATGGGCAATGTGTCCAGCTTCAGTTTACCCACTGTAATTCACGCTAGAATACAAGCAAATATAGCTTCAGAAACCAACCCGTCGCCTCTGCTGCATTTCTTATTGATAATATAAATATATTTTCCAAATTTTTCATGACACATTTATGTAATGATCTCATCTGCAATTTTGGAATTCCGTTCTGGAAGGACTTTTAGTTTTAATCATGTTATCATATAATAAGGAACTGTTGCCTGCTTACTTCTAATGGCAGGATATTATTCCCTGCATCACCTGAGACTCGCCTTTAACCTGTGAAACCCTCTCAGATCCCTGAACTCTCGCTGACATTTCAAAGTCTTGAGTAACAATTGGTTGTCTGTGATTCTGAAACATAAGATTGCCTTTTTCATTTCCGTATATGCCAATTTTAGTTTCAGTTTCACTGGGAAAGCACACATCTCCGTTAACCATTGTCAGACCAGATCAGAAAAGTAATGCAGCCTGACTCGCTAGACGTTCAACTCCTTGTACTATTGGTCTTTGTCTGATGCACTGCATGATTAAACCCCCCCGGGTCAGTAATGGGGATGCTATAGGGAAGGATGGGGCACTCCAGGAATATGAGGTTTGATGTACGGAGAGAAGAAGATGGACTGCCCTCTGTGTTCTTGGCTCTTGAAGAACTGTATCTATCAGAAATTTCTCTACTGCTCACACTTTAAAAAAAACGATGCTACTAAGCCCTTTATGGTTACAGAACTTCCTGGTAGACACTTAACCTCCAACGTCTCCTGCCAGGACTTTACAGATTCTACGCACAATGAGCAAAGACTGAAAATATTTTTCATCTGCTCCATTGTATATGACACAAGCGTAATTTTTCACAAGTGCGATCTTACAGTACATACTTACTCAGTTTTATCTCCTATTTGAGCCTTTCCCTTCCTCCCAATTCAACCTTGATTATTTTTATTGTTGCATTTTTAGTTTGAAGGTTTTTTTTGTAAGTATTGGAATAAATTCTGTTAATTGCTAGATGTAAACATGTACTTGTAGCAGCTCTGGTGCATATCTGTACATATTAAGTACCGTATGGTATGTAGATTTTTTCTTAGAAATTCTCTGTAAAAAGAAAAACTAAAATCTGTATTAATTTTTTGCATTCTTAGGACCAAAATTTGCACACATGTAAAAAAAAGCACATGCAAAATGTTAATTCTTATTTTAAACACCTGAACATAAAGCCTTAACTTGGGTTTGCCTTTTTTGTTTTGATAAGGGCATTGTGATTTACGCCATAACTAGTTTTGGATGATCGGGGTGGGCTACAGTGTGTTTACTGGATCATTTATTTTTATTAGGATTATATTATTTCTTTTGTTTACTTAACCCCCTTCCCCTTTTTAAAGACTTGTCCTCAAAATATCACAAAAGTATTTCAGGGTACATTTCAATTAGAGATCACAGAATACAGTATATGAAAACAAAAAGGACAGAAACCATAATAAACTCAATTCTCTTCTGAGATTCGATTTGGCTGCATCATTGTTTCTGCCACAGGCTTAAAGGGGGATTCCAGACATTTACTATTGATGACCGATCCTCTGGATACGCGGAGTCCGCCGCTCGGGATCCCCACTGATCAGCAGATGCTCCAGCCTGCTGTCAGTGTAGCAGAGCCAATGATCCACATCAGTGGTAAGAGCCAGAAATGTAATAGAAGGCTTCACATCTATTGAAATCAATGGGAGCAATACCTTCTATTGTACTTCTTTGCTGTCAGGGCTGGAAATATAATAGAAGGCATTATTTGCAGTCATTTTCATGGGAGGGAAGCCTTCTATTACATTTCCTGCTTTGACCACCAATGTGGACACCCAGCCCCACTGCACTGACAGCGGGCTGGAGAATCAGCTCAGTGGATCCAACTGATCAACTATTGATGACCTATTTTGAGGAAAGATCATCAATTGTAATTGCCTGGAATACCCCTTTAGGGCGCCCACCCACTGGCGATTTTTTTTTTCCTTTGCGTTTTGCGTTTTTTCTCAAGAGCAATTAGTTTTGAATGTACTCCTGTCCACTGGCGTTTTTTTTTTCAGTCCGTTGCAATTTTTAACATAGGAACTGTCAGTTGCATATGTGTCCTTATTTTTCTCTTAATGCACCCATGAATGTCAATGTAAATTAACGGAAAAAGCCGCGAAAAACGCGCGGAAAACGCGCCAAAAACGCGCCGAAAACACTGCGTTTTTCACGCACGAAAATCGCTAACGCCAGTAGGTGGGCGCCCTAAAACTTATACCATTTATTTGCTAGATTGGTTAAAATAATATATACTGGCAGCTAACAGTGGTTAAGGACTGGTGCAGCATCTGCCTACAAGTCTATGGGAGGATGCGCACCCAGCACTTTGAAAACAGTCGGATGTTCAGTGCAGTATGTGGACTTCAGAGGGGGACACTGTGGGAACCTGGTAGCAGGTTAATATGAAAACATCGCGATCCTCTGCCACAGCTGTCACAGCTGTGGCCGGGAGATTCTTTACTCCCTGCGGAGATGAAGGAATCTTTTGCTACAGCTATCACCGCTGTGACAGCTGTGGCAGGGAATTCTTTACTCACAGTGTTCAGTGACAAAGGGTCTCCCTGCTGGGGAATATTGACGCGCACCACGGACCTATGGTGCACGCATGTCCTATGTCTTGCAGGTACGTGCATTTGCACGCCTGTAAAACACGAATATGTGAGCACTAGAGATGAGCGAACGTGTCCGTAACGGACACATCCGCACCCGGACACCGGCTTTAGCGAACACTGGAGTGTTCGCGCGTAAGTGTCCGGGTGCCGCCGGGGGGCGGGGAGATGCGCGGCGGCGCGGGCGGCAGTAGCGGGGAACAGGGGGGAGCCCTCTCTCTCTCCCTCTCCCCCCCGCTCCCCGCCGCACCCCCCCGCGCTGCCACGGCGGCCCCCGAACTTTTTCGCCCGAACACCGAGGTGTTCGCAAAGTTCGGTGTTCGGGCGAAAAAGGGGCGGGGCCGAACGTGTTCGCTCATCTCTAGTGAGCACACCATAGGGAACCAATGTTTCTAACAGGAGCGTGTTTTTGTGCGCACAACTGTACGCATATAAACACGCTCGCGTGAATCCACCCTAATGCATGAAGAAGAGGCATGTGCCCCTTCGTACAATAAGCGCATAGTGCGCATGGGAGACTCATATTAGGACCGGTGTTTGAAATTCTAGTCTTCATAAATTCCCCACTGTGCTCAAAAATAAATTCTTTCTTTAAATGTCACTCTGATTATGCCATTACCATGTGTTCAGTTCATCTTAGAGAGTGTAAAAATTCCCAGAGTGAAATTGTTGCATTAAAAGGCGCCTTGTGAGATAAGTTTAATTATGATGAAATCTAAAACACAGATGAAATCTGCTGAAATACGTTATTTTGTCCGTGCAATTGCAATTATTATTCAGATTTTACTGCAGCTAGCACCAGACTGATCAAATATTAATAACTTCTTTAGCTTCACATAAAGAGATACTTCAAGGTGTGGAGTTTGACTAGTACCGAGTCGCACCAAAGAGGAGGCAGATTTTCTTTCAAGCTTTCCACTAATCTTTTTGTTTTATCAATAAGTCTGATTCAGCATATTTGCTTTTATTCAACTCCATAATTAAAAAAAAGTTTTGGATTCCATTGTGACTCCCAGGAGACTAAAAACATTGATTTCGAAAAATCGCAGATCTGTATAGTGTATGCATAAATAAAAGAGAATGATATTAAAACTTAGATTAGGGTGCTTATGTTCATCCATGTTTGAAGAGTTCCATCTAACATATGTCTATACAGTTGCATATAAAATAGGGAGAATTCTGCAGCATCCACTTTGGTTCCAAATTTTATTGGTGTCTGTACCTTTCAGCACATCCCGTATGAAGCCAATCATAGTGCATCTGTTACCACCGAACCCTTCACATATAAAAAGGCATAGCAGCCAATCATATGACATGAGTTACAAATTGACCGAATACTATGTTCCTATATGTATATATAAAACGCATGTGTTGCATGTAGGGTGTCCTAACAACAGTTAGGAGTAGAGTTGAGTGAACTGAACTAGTAGAACCCTATTTTGGGTCAAACTTTGCTAAAAGTTCGGTTAAAGGGGTTCTGTCACTAAAAAAGAAAAATGCTATACTTATCTATTCCTCCCCCATCAGTCTACTTACCAGATCTTCACCTCCCTTATCTTCTCCTGTCTCCTGCAGTCCGGGGGTCACTTCACCTCCAGCTGCCTGATTCTGCTGCTTCCTGTGAGGTTACGTACATTAGGTTGGCAGTCTGCCAATGTACGTTGGGTCACAGCTCACAGGCCAGCAGGGGGACTGCCTATCTTCTTCAGAGATTGCTCATGCAAGCTATCTCTGAAATAGATTACAATTCCTTCCTAGGCAGTGACGCTACAGCACAGGGATGTGACCTTCACTGACCCAGCAGGAAGGAGTTTGTGATAAGCAGCCTTCATAACAAGCTGGTCCCAGCCTGCAGTGAGCTGACCTGGGGCACTGGAGAAGTTCAACCAGGAGAAGATGTGATAAGGAGACTGACAGAGAAGGAATAGGTAAGTTTAGATAATTTTTTTTTTAAATCACAAAACCCCTTTAAGTAAGAGCGCACATCTTAGGCAGTTTGTTTCTGCCAAACTGTAAATTGATATGGATGTAGCTCAATTTTCAGCACTGTTCCTTTTAGCACTGGGTTCCTAAGTTCAAATCTGTCCAAGGACAATATTTGCATGGAGTTTTTCAAAGTTTTAGGGGTTTTATGAGCTTGCAGTTTGGTTTGAACTGATTCAGACCAAACCGAACTTTTGACAAAATTCAGGAAGCCAAACTTTTGACAAAAGTTTGCTCATCTCTAGTTTGGAATATTCAATCATAGTGGAGCCCTAGAAAGTCATGTGCTATAATGCCGGAGCATGTGCAGTGAGAGCTAGTGAATACCACTCAGCTTGACATGCTCTGTAAGCATTTTTCCTGTGTTTTCTGGCTATTTTGAGGGCTTGATGATAACAGATGTACTTTACAAAGACCTCTGAGTGGGTCGGTATATTTGGTGTGTTGTTATGCTATCTACGGGCATCAATACAATTTTGAACCCAAGTGGATCCTGATGAATAATTTCTTTTTTTCCGTTGTTCTTTGAGTCCACTATTTGCTATCTTTTCTGTGCTGACTAAATTGTTTGTTTTCAAGGATACATCTGCTATTGACTTCCATTTGTTTTCTAAGATCTCATGAAAGCACAGTCAACTACAATTCAGTACAATCAAGGCAAAGGTATGTGGTTTTATATGTGTCAAACGCATGCCAAAAGGAATACATTTAAGTACTGAAGGTCTACGGGAACTTTTTCATATAAGTTGGAAAGTGCTCCCAATCACACTTAAAGCACATTTCAGACACAATATACATGAATTATACCATTACCACTGATACTGCCGCTCCAGTCCTTTTTTATAAGCTAGGCATGCAACTGGTAGATCATACAACAGTCATATAATTGGAGATTGTTCCTTTTACAAGTCCAAAGAATGATATACAGAATTAGAAAAAAGCTTGTATTGTTGTATGACGGTCTGGCTCTACATGCATGCAGGCAATCATAAACAGTTCCGGTATTTTGATGAGAAATTCACATGGCAGCAGGATAATGGAATTTGATTTCCATTATTACATCTCCTCTGCTTGTAAAGTGAGCAATTCTAATCATATTTTATATTACTGCTGTGAAACATTTTACTAGTGCATGTAGCTACTGATTCACTAAAGGTGAGCCTACACGTTCCCAACGTACTGTATATGTTAAATGGGGGCTGTGACGGAGGCTTAAGAATGGCTACTATAACTATAGGCTATAATGGCAGCTATATGTGTCATGTGCTTTTCAACAGCCATTCACAATGTATTCATTAAATGGATGCAATTATAGCTTATGAAAAACAGATGCTGCCAGTAGACATCTGCTGAAAGCTTTGGTCACCAATTGGCCATAATGGCATCCGTTTAACATGTTCATCACGAAAAGCGACTGAAAAGCTCATGACATTTACTTAGAATTGATACCTGTGATGGATGGCATCAATACATAGCTATATTATGAGTAAGGATGAAAAAATGGTTCATCTGGTCCAATCTATAATCCTACCATGTTGATCCAGAGGGAGCCAAAAACCCTTAAGAAGTGGAAGCTAATTGCCCCATATAAGGAGGAAAATTTCTCCCCAGCTCTAAATGTGGCAACTAGAATAAATCCTTAGGTCAACAACCAACAACCCAAAATCTAGTTCTTATAATTTGTAATATTATATTTTGAAAGAAGGACATCCAGGCCGCTGTTGAACTTGTACAATGAATCAGCCATTACAATATCTTGTTGCAGAGAGTCGTGTAGTCTCACTGCATCTGTAAGGATGGTGGAGCCTTCTTACCTCTAGATACACAACTACCTTGATTACACTAGAGCCAATGCTCTAGTTCAGCTATGTCCTTCTTATACACAGTTGTCTGAAATTGTACACAGTATTTCATGTGTGCTCTGACTAGTGATTTTTAATGGAGGCAAAACTATGTTGCTGTCGTTAGTATGCATTGGCATCCATTACCAATGAGCCATGTGAGGGCTTATTCAGACAGGCGTTTTTTTTTTTTGAATAGGCATGCAAGAAAGATCGCTGTTCGCGCGTGAAAAATTGCATGAACTGGCAATGTTTCATGCGCAAAAGGCTCAAGCGTCACACGCATGAAAATCGCCCCTTCACTGGAGCAGCTGCGCTTTATAAAGCACAGCTGCTCCAGGAGGAGAGAGAAGAAGCCCCGCAGGGCTTCAGGATCTCCCCATAACAGGGAGAGAGAATGGAGCTATGTGGGATTAACCCATAGCAGGGAGAGACGGAGCGGAGCTATGGGTTAATCCCTCATAGCTCTGCTCTTTCTTCCTGCAATGGGAGATTAACCCTTTCCAATCCACTTTCTGACGTCTGAAGACATTCTGATTGAAGGCTGTACAGCTCCGATGTCAGAAGACATCCGGCAGGGTATTCTTACTGTATATTACTGGCCACTCTGTTGTTGGGGGGCCTCTCCAGCATGTCCCATACCACAGTACTGGCTCTAGCCAGAAGATGGTGCAATTGTATAATGGCAGAAAGACAAAGCCCCCTGGAAAACCCTGAATCCAAAATTGGATTGCAAAGGGTTAATCCATAGTCCCGTTCTCTTTCTCCCTGCTACCATTGAAAAATGGAACTCATCCCGCAAAAAACAAACCCTCAGACAGCTACATAAATAAGAATTATAATTTTTTAAATGTGGGGAGGAAAAAAACGGAAATATATTTTTAAAAAAAAGGTTGCATATTTAAGGGGTTAAATATGCCAATTGTCAAAAGACATTTCTCCAGTTCATTTGCTACCCTCTGGCTGCAGTGAGAGTGTGCAGAAAGTTTGCAACTGTAAAAGTTGCAAATTAAGAAATGTGGCGTACATCTATTCACCATTCTAGCTATGCCCACCTTCCAACCCATTTTTAAAAATGGCGACAGTGGATTAAAAATTTTAAAAAATCTCAACATTTGCACAAAATTGCAACTTTCCTATGCTAGATAACTGACACAAGTGCTTTGATAAATTCCCCCATTGTGTGTACAGTATTTATCACATCAGTGAGTGACCTTCCATTCCCTCAAGAAATCAGTTATTTTACAACGCTGTTGCTTCAGCCAAATGCCGTTAGCTAAGAGCGTCATTTGTCTGGTGCCAAACAACAACACCTGGTTTTAGTGGGTTTCTGGCATCATACCCAGGTAATGGATCTGTACAGTGAGCAATGTTCATGCTGGAGGTAGGTGTCTCAATCCATTGAAGTGAAAAAAGGGATGGAAAACTAGAAAAGTAGCCTACAGCTACTAGACAGAGGAATCAGGTCACCACATAAAAGAAACATATGAAATGATTTGTTCTAAAACATATTTGCAGACAAATCAAAAAGGAGTATTAATTACACCTGGACAATCTCAGGCTACTTGGCTGCTACACTGACCACATTTTTCCTTCCTCTTCTTATCACCTCAGTCCATTAGAAGACATGGGAGCTTGGAATAAAGATACCACTCACATCTGTCCTTCTAACAGATATCTAGGTAACAAGATATGTTCAGATTAAACAAATTAATGTAAATTCTTTCACGGCTTCAGCTTCAGTGGAGTATATTCAGTTCTTCCATATATACAATGCATTAAGAAGGTCTTCAGACCTTTCACTTTTTTACATTTTGTTATGTATAAGGTCTCACAGCTCACAAAGCATATCAGAGCTAAAACCAAACCATGAGGAGGAAGGAACTGTCTGCAGAGCGCAGAGACAGGATTTTGTGGGGGCACAGATATGGAGAAGGCTAAAAAAAATTCTACTGCACTGAAAGTTCCCAAAAGTACATCGGCCTCCATAATTCTTAAATGCAGTAAAAGAGGTGACCAAGAATCCAATGATCACTCTGGCTGAGCTCCAAAGATCCTGTGTGCAGATGGGAGAAACGTCCAGAAGGTCGACCATCACTGTAGCACTTTACCAATCTGGGTTTTATGCAAGGTGGACAGAAAGAAGCCTCTCCTCAGTAAAAGACACATAGAGTTTGCCTACTGAAAGAGCTGTATCTGATTACTGAGCGCTCTGCCAATCACAGACAGCTCTCAGCCATTCATTGAATGACAGCTGAGTGCTGCCTGTGATTGGTCACATCACTCAGCCAATCACAGGCAGCACCTGGCCATTCATTGAATTCAATTAGAATGGGAAAACTACTTAGCGCACTGCACAATGCACTGAGCGGCAGCTTTCAGCACTCACACCTGGGGAATGATGGAAGAGGGAAGTATAACACTTACATTCCCGGACTCAGCGAGTCACCTACTTGCAGCCCATAAGCCTAGCTTAAATGGCTTATAGTAGGTGACAGATTCCCTTTAATATGAGGGGTAAAATGATTATTAAGATGACAAAAAGTCATTCAGAACTACAATGAATTCACTGTAGGACAATATTGTAGTAAATGAAAAAGACATAATAAACATAGTATCCATGAACAGCAACATGCTGATGGTTTCCATGTAGCAACAGTAGACTGTACATTCAGAAAATTAGTCAAAACAGCACAAAAAATAATAAATATATATCAGGCGTATTTGCATGTGCAAAATCCAATTGATCAAAAATAGAACCTATTGAAAAAAAAAACCACAGCATGCGCTACTTTTGTACTCATTTGCTCATCAAAAATCCCCATAGAAGTCTATGGAGGTGTGCAAAAGCGCAACGGGATGTGCAAAACGATGCACAATTCTGCAAGAAAAAAAACACATCTGGAATTCATTTGGCAAAATAGCCATTTAAATCAGGGCGTGTTTATGTCCCTTGCACACAAAAAAACATGCCTTGCGAGCACAAAAATTACAGTAAAATACGTTGTGGCTAAAAAAAGCCTAGTTCTTTATGCAAATCTGCGTATCAAAACTGTTAATAGGCAGAAACACTCAGGCAATCAGTGTCTTTTGGTCTGTGAATATGCTGCATATTCACTGACTGAAATACGCAATAAGGCTGTATTAATGGGCTCTAAGGGTGTATTTACACAAGCATATATCGGCCGGAGTTTTCATGGCTGGCCGATATACTCTTCCGTCTGAGCAGTCCCCCCCTTCCCTCCCCTTCACCGGCTCTCTGTCTCCCTCCTCCACTCCGAGCGGTTTGCAATGGGAGTGGGTTGGACGGGGATGGAGCCAATCTCACCCCTGCCCGCCCCTTGTCGGCAGCCAGCAATGTGAGTGGGCAGGACAGAGCGGTGTTTAGCTCCCATTGCAAATGCCAGAGTGGAGGAGAGAGGCAAAGAAACGGTGAAGGGGAAGGAAGGGGGGACTGTTCAGATGGAAGCGTGTATCGGGCGGCCGTGAAAACGCCGCCCAATATGCGCTCATGTAAATAAGCCCTGAGTCTGTAGGCATGATTTAGGTGGTGTACTGGTTTAGACATGATTTATAATGTGCAACTTTTTAAAAAAAACTGCAAAAAAAGCTGCACAGCTGCTCTAGTGCGGAGATGTATTTCAGAACTAATCTTCACACCACAGAAATAGAAGTTATTTGCTCCTAATTTAACACACGGTGTGCAACTTTTTGATTAACATGTCTCCTAATAGATTAGTACATGGACCAGAAGCCGCACATAAAAGTCAGGTATGATAAATCTCCCCCATTGACTTTAATGGGTCCGAGTTCTGTCAAAAAGAACTGAAATGTTAAAATTGCTCTAACTGTCTGATAGGAGCGCAACTACTGGAACCCCTAATAATCACCAGCACTGGTATCCTGCATGCCCCACGTGTTAATGGGGTGACTGCCGAGCATGCATGCTGACTATCAGTTCATATGTATGGGACTATTGGAGATTACCATGCACTTGTACTAGTGATCATGGCGGTTCCAGCGGTCAGACCCCCCATCAATCAGTTATCCCCCATTCTGTGGATATAGTCAACATCATTTATTGTTAAACTGAGGAGCCAAAGCAATAACTGGATTATGCCAAGCCAAGAATCACCCTGGTTTCTTGAGGTTTTGAGCAAGTCAAACATGCAATATACAGTAACAGTTTCAAGTCATGCAATAAATAAATATTGATAAAACTGCAGTACAATGAGGCTCTTCAAGGAATGCCGACTGCGGCAGCATTTGTAACTCTAAATATTATGAAACATTATTATATATGATAACATAACGGTGCATGAAACAAAGTAGCTTGTATTGGACTGGATCAGTGGTTAGGTGCCCCTTATACTGTAAATATATGAAATGGTTGCACCTATGGATATTAAATCTTCATGGTACACTGCATGATTCAATGACGAGCCTCTGTAATGCCAAGTGCTTGCCCGCTGTATTTTATTCCCATTTCAAGAGACAGTACATCTTTTGTCTGGAACAATAGTGCAATTCAAATGCAGGAACACTTTATGTCCCCCTGGATTACTGTATGTATCTTTTTGTAGAACATGAAGCCAGAAAGTGAATTTATTCAGTTACCGATCCCCATCCAAGGAATATATATACACAATAACATTCTTTTTTTTTGCTTCTCCTTGCACATTGAGTATTTGGCTGACATTACGTTGAGTAAGAAGTTCATTTCCATCCTTACAGGGTTAGTAAGTCTTTATTCTGTGCAGCAGGCACAGTGTCTGTAAATAAACAGCGGACTGTATATATTATCAGCTGTACCTTTCCGGTAGCAGATGCATTCCAAATTGCCAGCATATGTCAGCCAAACCTGTACTAGATGCTTAATCGTAGCACTGTAAGCAGAAGTAGGAAACTGACCATATTATAGGTTCCAAGTCATACTGAGCAAATTAGATTTCAGCAGCTGTACCCACGGCTAATACATTGGTTCTTCAATTGTAAGTGAAACTTTCTTTATTTCAAATAAGTGATGTCAAGTTAGGACAAGTCTTAAATCTTTGTATTCTACAGAGTACATAGCTGTCTCACTACTGATAGAAATACACTCATAGAACCATCCCCATATGTACCCCTCTATTTCCGATAAATGATAATGGCAGTAACATTGACCCCCTTAGTGACGGAGCATTTTTGCTTTTTTCCATTTTCGTTTTTTCCTCCTCCCATTTAAAAAAAATCGTAGCTCCTTTGTTTATCTATCGACGTCGCTGTATGAGGGCTTGTTTTTTGCAGGACAAGATGTATTTTTAAATGGTACTATTTACTGCACCATATAATGTACTGAAAAACTTTAAAAAATTCTAAGTGGAGAGAAATAGAAAAAAAACGACATTCCACCATCTTTCGTTGCGTTCTGTTTCTACGGCGCACAAACTGCAACAAAAATAACCAGATAACTTTATTCTATGGGTCGGTACGATTACTACGATACCAAACTTATATAATTTTTTTTTTTGCTGTACAACTTGTATTTTTTTTTAAAGATATTTCATTTTTTAAAATTATTTTCTGTGTCCATTTTCTGCGCACAATGACTCTTTTATTTTTCTGTCAACATAGTTGAGTAAGGGCTCATTTTGTGCGGTATGTCCTAACATTTCCGTTCGTACCATTCCTGCGTACAATTAACTTTTTGATATCTTTTTATTAAATTTTTTCTCTGAGATAGGGTGACCAAAAAAGTGCATTGCTGGCGTTCTTTATATTTTTTTTCCGGGTCACATTCACCATGCGAGGTAAATAATGCATTACTTTGATAGATCCGACTTTTATGGATGCAGCGATACCAAACACGTATTTTTGGTTTATTGTTTTGATTTTTTTATTGCCATTGAGGCAAAAGGTTTTTTTTTTAACTTTTCTTACTTTCTTTTTAATAATTAGTAAAACCTTTTTGCTCTTATTTTTACACTTTCTTTTAGTCCTCCTAGAGCACTACAACCAGCGATGCTTTGATCGCTCCTGCAGTATGACGTAATGCTATAGCATTACGTCATACTGTTTTTTGACAGGCAGTCTATCAAGCCACCCCACAGGGATGGCTTGATAGGCAGTCTGCTAAGGCAGCCCTGGGGCCATTCAGAAGGCCCCCGGCTGCCATGACACCTGCACGGCTCCCCCAATCTCACCCCCGTACTCTCATGGCCGTACAGGACCCCCGAACGTCGTTCGTGGGATTTAAATGCCACTGTCAGAATTGACAGCGGCATCTAAAGGGTTAAAGGGGTTGTCTCGTGTGTGCCGATTCCAGCCAATCAGGAGGCTGGAATCGGCACACGTCATGGGGCGGAGCTACGCGATGACGCGTAGAAGGGGGCGGAGCCAGAACGTCGCTGCTGCCGAGCCGAAGGCAGAAGACCCTTCTGCGCAAGCGCGTCTAATCAGGCGATTAGACGCTGAAGTTAGACGGAGCCATGGAGACGGGGACGCCAGCGCAGGGAAGGTAAGTGAATAACTTCTGTATGGCTCATATTTAATGCACGATGTATATTACAAAGTGCATTAATATGGCCATACAGAAGTGCTGAACCCCACTTGCTTTCGCGAGAAAACCCCTTTAATAGCCGCGGTCGGCGATACGGCCAATTGCGGCTATTGCCCGTGGGTGTCAGCTGTAATAAACAGCTGACGCCCGCACTGTATGGAGGGAGATAGCAGCGCTATCTCCCTCCATACACGTTCTGCAACAGCAGGACGTAAAAACACTATAGGGCCGTCACTAAGTGGTTAAACAGCAAAAATAGGGCTATCTAGGGCAAGACATAGCATGGCATTTGAAGACCACCACCAACTCAACCACATTACTCAGCCATTTGCAACCATCTCCTGGCCCTCTATATGGTATTACTTAATTGTTTGATTCTGATATTAGACAATGTATGGAATTGTTGTGTGTTTATTGTGAGGCACTACAGTAGTCGCATTACCACTCTATTTGGTACTATTATTTGGCTGAATATCATAATATGATTTAGAAACAGTGCAACAGTTATAGTTAGCAGCATGATGAGAGTATTAAAGAGCAGGTTTTGGTCTACCTATCAAGTCTAATCCATACTGTACACCACCCATTTTAGAGTGTCTTTACATGGGTCAACTGTGGCTTTAGACAGGACTGGTACCAACTGATGTCTCAAGACTTATAGGTCTTGAGACATCAGTTGGGCACAGTCCTGAATGGAGGAAGCCAGCCGGAAGAGATCTCCTGCACGCTCCACCTCCATTCACAAAGAGACTTTCGCTCCTGTGTGAAAGCACAGGGATGATAATTATTGTTTACCACAGGAGTGGAAGTCTCTTGGTGAATGGAGGTGGAGTGTTCAGGAGATCTCTTCCGGCTGCCTTCCTCCATTCACTGAGAACAGGTAGCTGTTCAAAGATGAATGACTGACTTTTTACTTTGAGTGAGAACTTACTCACTAGTCACTATGGTTCAGTGAGCTGAAATGAAGCGACTCGCAAGTACTAAGTTATTGCTCGCTCAGTACCCTGTTGATTCCCATGTTTACGTGGGACACCTATCACTGAAAACCACTCATTTGAGCAATTTTTGACTGATAGTTGTCCCTTGTAAAACAAGCCTTACCTACAAAATAATTCACACCAGATGATGCTTGACAGTGAAAACTAATGGCCACAGAAGTATCTTGAGTTAATGATCAAAATAAAATTAAAGGGGTTGTCTCGCGAAAGCAAGTGGGGTTATACACTTCTGTATGGCCATATTAATGCACTTTGTAATGTACATCGTGCATTAAATATGACCCATACAGAAGTTATTCACTTACCTGCTCCGTTGCTAGCGTCCCTGTCGCCATGGATCCGTCTAATTCTGATGTCTTCTTGCTTTTTTAGACGCACTTGCGCTGTGCGGTCTTCTTCCTAGTGAATGGGGCCGCTCGTGCCGGAGAGCTGCTCCTCGTAGCTTCCAGGAGGCTGGAATCGGCAATGGACCGCACAGAGCCCACAGTGCACCATGGGAGAAGACCCGCGGTGCATCGTGGGTGACGATACCGGTGGCTATCTTGGTGAAGGAAGAAGAAGGAAGAAGGAAGACGTCGCAGAGCGGGGATTCGGGTAAGTAATAAAATTTTTTTTTTTTTAACACATCCTTTGGAGTTGTCCTGCGCCGAACGGGGGGCCTATGGAAAAAAAAAAACCCATTTCGGCGCGAGACAACCCCTTTAACAATAGTCAATAATTACCTCTTTATAAACATAACTCTTTAAGGATGCAGAAAGAAGGTCCAGGAAGGTTACATTCAAGTACTACTAAGGCTAATCCCCAGTCACACCACTCAAAATTGGAGAGTAGTGGGGTGACCAATATGTCTAGGATAATGTACTCCCAATTGATTTATACAGCTGTTCTTGGAGCAGTGTCCATGTGTAGTTCTGAGCTAACCAAAAAAGTAGAACTCTGTTTCAGGCTGCACTTTGTTAAAAGTTTGCTTTGGCATGAACTCAAATGTAGCTTTTAGCAAAGTTCTGGCCAAAACAAGGTTCTACTGCTTTGGTTCACTCAATATTAGTCCTGAACACAGGTGTAAAAACTGTCTAAGAGCCATAAAGCCCTTTAGAACCAGTTTGAGGTGCTATGGTGAACTTTCTGTTTCTTTTGAACTAATTTGGGCCAAACCGAACTTTTTGCAAAAGTTTCTCCAACCAGCTGAACTGACCTTTTAAAAAGTTCGCTCATCATTACCCTTTGGAACAACTACCTACTAATGAAAACTCCCTGAGGAGTTGCCATACCTCCAATGGATCCTAAAGTTCTGCCATAATAACTGCCTTCCAGGACATCCTTTATGCTAGCTAAGAAAGGAAAGAAACTCTAAAACTGCCACCATGAATTTAATAAGATAGGTAGGCTGACTTCTTACTAGTCTGGACACTGTAATAGGGCTGGCTAGCACTCATCACTTCCTCTGCCTTGGAATACCTAAAGTACTCCTTTTGCTATTGTCTCTCTGCCTATCCTCCTATCCTGCTATCTTTATAGCCCTACAGCTAGCTAACAGCCCAAACTCTACAAATGCTGTCACTCTGTTCCTTTCTATGTCAGGCCCAGTCTATCTGTCTATTTATGGAAATATTATTCTCTACTTTCAATAAATGGGATGGGGATGACACATCTATTTTTCCGAAAGGCCTCTACAGGTTTGAATTGGCCCTAGTAACAACAGATTTAAGAAGTCTCCTCTGAGGTCTAGGGTTTAATAAATATAGCAAACCTGCCGTTTTCTACCAATGCACCCTGAAGTGTAGCATAATACATTTTTTAACTGGCAAAGAACAAATCATCTCAGTGTAGATAGGTTATGTAAAGCCAAAAATCCATTTCTTCCTGCAGTGTGATTTAGTAGAGGAAGCATTCTTAAATTCATTAGGGTGGTAACAGTTTCTATTACCCAGTATCCTCCTCTACCCTTGTAAGTCATAACCGTATACAAGCCAACTCTGCTCATGCAAGATACTGCATCCATTTCCTTGCCTACAGCATTTCCTTCTTGTTATCCTTTCCAGACATCATCTTTCTCATTTTAAAATCTCGACTCAAGACCTATCTTTGCAAACCTCTCCATTGAGACCAACTATTACATTACCCTCTCTGCCACACTAAATGCACTTACACCTACTCTGATCACTCTCATCACTGCACGTAATGCACTTAACTCTGATATGGAAAATGCACTTAGTATGTTTATTCCTATTGTTTCTGCTTGTCTGTTGCTTACACTCTAGACTGTTTACGTAAGGGATTCCCTTCTTAGAATGGATGAGCTATGTAAACTATTTTAACTAAGAGTTCACTCCTTGTTCATTATTGCTTCTTAGCTAATGTTCTTGTTTTTTTCAAAAACACAAAAAAATTATAAAACAATAAAATATAATTATCATCACAATGTGATGAAAATAGGCAGCAGTAGCATGTCAGTGAGTGCACTCACCTTCTTTATCTCCTCTTCATTTCAATGGAGATTACCTGTGCACATGTGACTACCAATCTGCCAAGAACTAGGAAAACCTCCCCTGATTTTACGTTTTTAGGATCTTTTTGGTTTTCACTAGTTGACTCCCCACCAGAATGACTATGTGTTTTGTAGCATGCCTAACTGACATGTCAAGAAATGTTATTAGCAGAAACACCCTGTGAGAACAGCTACTGGCTAAATGTCCTTTTACATGGGGGGATTATTTCCTATAGTGAGCACCGATGGACTATATTGCGAGTCAATTGGCGCTTGTTAGTTTTACGCTTGCATGCTGCAATAATCATGCGTCGGTTCATAAGAACATGCAATGTACAAACCCAATTTACACAGGGAAATCTGTTGTAGATAAACTAGCATTTTTATGCCCATATAAAAGATGTACTGTAGGTGTTAGTCGTTCAGTCACTGGGCATGTTTGGATTGGGGATTGATTGGGAATGAATGTTCATTCAGAGAATCATTGGCCGTGGAAAAGGGCTTAGCACAATATAATAGAGATGCAAGCCTTGTCCTTATTGACTGCTTTCCTTCTATAAAATGTTAAGAGTATTCTCATACCTTCCAATAGTACTGATTAATTTCTACAATCTTACAGTAAGTTCTACAGTACTTATTTCCAGAGGAATATCCCACCTAAACCTAGTGCAATCAATGTAGTGTTTGTAAAATATTTCTCCTAAAAAGTGCAGTTTTTAAACTTTTACTGCATTATCTGTTAATATGAGACTAGAAGAAGACTTTCATGCACATCAGAGGTGGTGCTTGTTCCTCAGGGGCAGAGCTAGACTCAAGTTACTTTAGAGAGAGTTGGTGCAGTAGCCTATATCCAATACTTATATGCATGAACTATTGGCCCATTCTCTAAGTTTTTTTTACAGAGCCCAATGTAACAGGCACAAGCATGTCAAGCATATCGATCAGCACTCATCTACTTTTCCTTTCACATCCTTGGAGATGAACAATCATTATTATGATTGTTTGTCCCCAAAGGGCCAACTGTACATCACCCCGTTCACATGGAAGAATATACAGCTGATCAGCTTTATCAATTCATCAATTTTACGCATGTTGAAAATCAACGGCAATGAGTGTTCGCTCGTTTGTCAGATGATCATTGTCCCTTTTACATGGCTTGGCAATCAGGTGGACACATGTTTTTGCCTGACGATCAGGCCATGTAAAAGAGCCTTAAGCCCAGTTTACACATTATCATTCAATCATTCAAATGAACGAAAGTGAATAATAATCGTTCAGTATAAACACAAGCCAACGACTGAACGGCAAGTGAGAACCGTCATTCAGGTTCGTCTGGCATAAAAACCAGCGCAGGCTCCTGCACTTATCATCCTATTTAAATACTGATCATTCAGTGTTTCACGTAGGAATGTGAAATGCTGAATGATAAGTGCCTGAGGACTGCATGATTCTCAATGTTTAAATGGGCTGCCCGAACGTGAATAAGCTGGTGATGACGCCACCAGCTCGCTCTGTTGGGCAAAGAGAATCATAAGATCCTCGCCCCATGTAAAAGGGCCATTAGGCTATGTTGGAAGACAATTGTTGACCCACCCTTGACTATCTCAGATAACAGCTTGGGCATCCATGGTGTTACCCCTATCTTGTTATAGGTATGGTAGCTGTCCAGAATCTTACTAACACTTAAGCTCTTCAGATGTAACTTTTGTGCTGGTCAGGATATAGCTTTGAGATATGAATAGAAAAATGTCTGCTTTGTTCGGTGCTCAGTAATCATGGGATGGAGGTGGTTGGGTTACACATTGATTTTTTTTCAATCCGTGCAGGGTATACAATCTTGCTATTACTATGGTCACACTTCTGGCTATTTTGAAGAAGAGAAGCCCCTTTTACTTTTGTTGTTATCAGGAAAGCAATCAAACTCAGTCAGGAGATAGGGCCCATTTACGTTGAGAGATAATTGTTCAAAAAATAGAGGAATCAGGCAAATCTGAATCAAAATCGTTCAGTGTAAAGATTGAACGATGAACTATAATGTGTTCACTTATCGCTCGTTTTTCATTGTATGCATCGTTCAGTCGTTTTCAAGTCATTGCGTGTATAAAGTGATCATTCAGTAGTTCTCATTCACTGGCACAGTCCCCAGATAGACCAACCATCGAGTGAATGAGCAAATGATGAAAACATTTAACTATTATCTGTATGTGTAAGCGGACTGCATTTTAAAGCAAACGACTCCGCCATCCTTTGTTCATTCCAACGATTTCCCCCTCCGTGTAGAAAGACCCGTAGAGCTGGAGTGTTAGCTAGCTGTAAATCTACATCAATCTACGTGTAAGGGAATATTTTTTAGAGACTCGTAAAGTCAGCCTTGCTGTAAACTTGAGTGTTGATCTCATCAGCTTCCAGAAGCTCAGTGAAACCCCAACAGAATGAACTAATGAGAAACCTTAGGGTTAAATCAAATACATAATTAGAAAATGAAGCTAAAGGGAGTACAGCTTACACTGCAGACACCATTAAACAATAAAATCACACGGTTCAACATTATGTTTCAGTTTATGGCTTGCTTTAATTATTTATAAATTGGTATGCGGAGATCCGGTACATCAGCTCTACAAATGCTGCTCGACTGTGGAGGCAAAACCATCTGAAAAACCCACAAACTCCATGAAGAATCTTTTACTTTCTAATAAAAAGCGAGGAACAAACACAATGCAGTTGTTGAGATCTGAACTGATGATACCTCTACCGCACCGAAAAATAGATGTACTGCATCGCAAAAATATTATATCCCTATATGACAGCCACCGAGCATCTAACTGCATGTGAAATCCTCAGACTGAGCTGTCCCAGGTTTTACTACCTAAAATAATATCATTGAATTTCTACTATGTCTATGAAGAATTACCCATAAACAGCACTTTATGTCTGCCCCTCCAACAAATAAGATAAGGGAATATTGGCACCATTCAATCTATTAATGTCAGACTGAAAAAAAGGGATCATCTGATTTACAGGATTCTGAATAGTAGGAGCAGGCCGTCCTTTATTGAAACTCGCCCCTATTATCCAATACAGAAACAATAAAAAGCTGGCCAATTGACTTTACTGGGCACCAAGCAATGGTCAATGATCTGTGCATCATTACTACTTATTGTCTTAATGACAGCTGACTGCATAAGGTCCAAGAGCAGGATACCCAAACTAGGTGAGCCCTTTAAGCTGACTATAGATATATTGAATAGTCAGCTCATAGACCAGTGAGGGTTTGGAAAACAGCCATCACTTCAATTTATAATATAAAGCAGCGAGATAGCTTGTCTGCTCCTTAAGAAACCCTGAGTCAGAATCAGGTCATCTACAAATGATTCAGCACTGAATTCCCCAGAAACAAGCAATGTGTTCCAGGAGAGAGAAATCGGGACTTGCTACTATGTTCCAGTTCTAATGCGAACAGGCAAGAAGTGGTGCATCTACACCTGACCCCCTGACCATGGCACCCATTTCAACTGTATCCATGACCTTGAGATGTGGATACAGTTGAAAAGTATAGCGGGAAACAATTGGCTCCCTATAGGGCTGCTTAGAACATAATAAAGCAAAATATGCTTTGTACCAGTCTCAGTACCTGTGTTTGGCCTCAGTGGTCATGTGCTTAGATGGGCACATGACTGCTTGATTCGGAAGTGAGTGGAGACCGGTGGAATCTGCAACTGGGATTCAGCCTGCTGAGTTAGGTGAGTATGAGTTTTTATTAATACTTTTTAGCCACAAAAAAAATAGTAGGAGGGTGACGACGTCGAAGGGGCAAGGCAACAGTGATGGGGGGGGGGGCAGTTTTAATACAAGTGCACTGGATCCACTATGATATTAAAAAATAGCTCTATGTGCCACCACCCATATGCCACAATGCACAGTATGTCACTGAACAATTAATTGCCAAATTACACATTCACCATGTCATCTAACGGTACGTCTGTTGGGTGCACAAGCACCTGATAGCTATTCTAGTGGCTATTGCTCCTGTGTTTCTACATAGAAGTGATAGTCTTTCAGAGAATGGAGGCGAACCTCAAACAAGCAGTTCGTCAGAGATTGAGTGACTCCTGTTTACACTGAGTAAAAAGCCAGTAGTGAGTACTGAGTGACTTCCCGCTCGGTGCCTATCGGGGCCATGCATACACGGGCCGACAGTCGCCCATAATTGCTCAGGCAACTATCGGCCCTTGTAAAGGTACCTTAAGGCAAGTATGTAAATGAGTTATCATGGTTCATATAATCAACAGATAAATGCCAAACTCAGTTTTGCTTCATCTGTAAATGCGATCATGCTAAACAAACCATCTGGACATCATCCTGCCCGTAAGGTACAACCTTGGAATATACTGGGTTATAAAAAATGATATTCCCGATTTGAAACATTCATAACTCATGTTTAATGACACATCAAAGGTGTTCAATGTGAGACCCCTTTGTCACTCGACACATCGAGCCTGTAGTCAAGTTCCTGCCATACCCATTGTAGTGTATCACGATTGACTAAAGCAATGGCTCCTGTGATGTGTACTTGCAAATCACAGATGGTGGGTTGTAAGAGTGGTATGTAGACTCTATCCTTAACACTCCCCCAGAGAAAAAAATCCCAAGGTGTAAGGTCCGAGGAATGTGGAAGCCAAGGAAGAAGTTCACTATCATCACAACCTACACGCCAATCCATCAGTTTGGTAGTCGTCTATTGGGCTCACTTCTGATTTCACTGATAAAATGGTGGGGTGCCCCATCCTGTTGGAAGATGAAACCCGGGATTTCCTGTTCCAGCTGCGGCAGAAGCTATATCTGTATAACCATCATGAAATCCCCATGATAATTTCCTTATGGAAAAAAATGGGCCACACACTTTCCTACAGGTTATAGTGTAAAACACATCCACCTTGGTGGAGTCGCACATATGCTCCACGCAGACTAGTGAGTTTTCCCTCCCCCAGATTCTGACATGACGTTTGTTAACTTTGTTCGAAAGGTAGAAGACAGCTTCATCCCTAAATACTCCATGAAACCAACGGTTTCCATTAGAGTTTGCATACACTCGCAGAAAGAATTTTTCCTCGCTTTCTCATCTGGTTTGTAACAAGCCAAATCGATAGTAAAAATATTGCGAATGTTTGAGCAGAATCTTCTACACAGCCCACCATAAGATGTCCCCAATTCTCGGCTTGCTCCAACGGTGGATTTCTGTGGACTTCATGTGAAACTTGCCTGGACACGCTTCACTGTTTCCCTTCTTACTGGTGGACAGCCGGATTTATAGATGCAACCTTTTTTCTTAATATTGGAGTACCTCTTACGAACTGTGCGCCCACTGGGTGGATCTTCACCAAACCTTGTTCGGAAATAACATTGCACACTTATAACAGACTGCTGGACATGAAAATCAAGGACAGAAAATACTCTTCTGTCTCCGTTTGCAGCCATTTTGTCTCATATCACCCT
The DNA here is from genome assembly GCF_035609145.1 of Eleutherodactylus coqui. Taxonomy (NCBI): domain Eukaryota; kingdom Metazoa; phylum Chordata; class Amphibia; order Anura; family Eleutherodactylidae; genus Eleutherodactylus; species Eleutherodactylus coqui. The sequence goes on from NC_089843.1 coordinate 102,573,876, forward strand.
ACTGATGACTGCAGCCGAATAAAACATTTTGAGCCCCATTTAGCAAAACCATCGAACAGTAAGACATCCTTGTTGCCAGGGGCGTAACTATAGAGGATGCAGGGGATGAGGTTGCACCCGGGCCCAGGAGCCTTGGGGGGCTTATTAGGCCTCTCTTCTCCATATAGTGCACCCAGAACTATGAATAAAGCATTATAGTTGGGTCCCCGTTCCAGATTTTGCATTGGGGCCCAGGAGCTTCAAGTTACGCCTCTGCTTGTTGCCCACAGCAACCAATCACAGCAGAGCGTTCATTTTACCATAGCAGCTTGAGAAATTAAAGCTGTGCTGTGATTGGTTGCTATGGGCAAGAAGGACATCTTACTGTTAGATAGTTTTGCTAAGTGAAACTTTTGGAGTTTCTGTTTTCATTGAAATTACATTTATGTATTTGAGTGTCATTAAACGTGAGTTTAAAATTGGGAAGATCATTTGTAATAACCTGTATAAGACATTTGGCTCTGAGAAGTAAAGTCCTGTGTTTAGACATAGTACTTCTGTGGATTTTAATTGCACTGTAATCTATTTCCCCAATGCACATCAAAGGCCACACTTTTCTCTTTACTGTGATTTCAATTGCTCTCATCAGCCAGAAAGTTTAAAGCATGATCAAATTTGTTCTTCAATCACTTGAGCACTGTTAATAAACTATTCTGTATGCTCACTCATCCATCCTAGGATTTTGTAACTTCTTTGAGATGTCTTCAAGAGGAGCATAGAAAGACATCTTTGATTGCAAACAGGCCCTGGGGATAAACTTTATCACCACTTGCTTTAAATCTCCGCAGTGGATAACAGGTGACATGCGCAATCCCCCCCGGCCCACCCTGTTTCCCCCACAAAGAGAACTTTGAAACAACAGACAAACAGAATCCTACTAATTCTCACAGCATTTAAGTCTCTCCTGGCGGAGCGATGGCTCCCTCTCTTCCTCTATTGAAGTACGGCGCAGGCCTTCATTGAACGACTCCTGGATTAGTTTGGAAACCGTTTTTTCTCCTATGTCAATAGAGAGCATGGCACAGCTATAATTGATGGGGTACTTAGAAATAAACCCGTTTGCTGCTTGGAATTCCATTACGAAACAACTGAATAAGAGGACTAAGTGGTTCTTAACAAAGGATGATCTTACAGCAGGAATTTTGGCTACTATTCCTTTCTCAGAGAGATTTTGCTTTATTCTAGCACTTACACCTGGGCATCCTTTGAAAGGTGGCATTATGAGATCTAGAGACCTCCTGGATGCTGAAGTGCTTACCAGTTCAGTTACCAGCATTTATATTCCCAGAAAATAGTCGCTAGGACTCGGCGTTCCCACGGGTCATTGGGACGATGAGGTGATTTCCTATTGGATAACTGATCAAACATCTGTGAGGAATCAGTGGTAAATATACTCGGGAATGCAAAGCATAGTGTGCTAAACACAGGAGGACTCCTTACATTCAGGGCTATACAACTGATGGGAATGCACGGTAATCCTTTAATAGACGTGCAGTCATTTGCTGCATGGGGTTAGAGAACTCACCCAACTGTGAAAGCTTTTATGTGGGGAAGAAAAGAATATATATATATATATATATATATATATATATATATATATATATATATATATATATATATATATATATATATATATATATATATATGGGAGAATATACTTATATTCACTATCTATGTCATATCTATCTATCTCATATCTATCTATCTATCTATCTATCTATCTCATATCTATCTATCTATCAATCTATCTATCTATCTATCTCATATCTATCTATCATCTATCTCATATCTATCTATCTATCCATCCATCTATCTGTATCTATCTAGTTTTTTGTTTCTTGCTTACAAGAAAAGAAATGATACTCGACACTATAATCTAGAATTTCAAACATATTTCTGACCAGATATTACCATAAACCATAATATTGGTATATGTACTGTTATATACAGTATCTACACATGCATTCACCAAAAGCATGGCTTACATACTTGCCAGTATGTATATTTATTCATTTATTTATTTACACACACACACACACACATATATATATACATATTTAAATATTATGGAAAAATATGTCAGACGTAGCAATGCCAATGTGTTACACGTGTAGTTACACATGGCTACAGGACAACCTACTGCATTATATTATCCCCTGAAGCAACATTTAGGCCGGCTTCACACGAGCGTGACGGGCTCCGCCGCGGAATATTCCGCAGTGAAGCCCGTCACGGCGCCCCCCAGAGACCCCATACTTATCAGCGGAAGATAGCGTGACGACGCTTCCCCGCCCACCGCCGTCGCGTCATGTGACACGCCCACCGCGTCACATGATGCGGCCGGCCGTGTCACGTGACGCGCCGGCCGCGTCATATGACGCGGCGGCGGTAGGCGGGAAAGCGTTTTCACGCTATCTTCCGCTGTGTTACAGCGGGAGATAGCGTGAACGGACGGCTTCCATTGACTGCAATGGAAGCCGTCAGCGCGTACACCCGTGGCAAATAGAACATGCTGCGGGTGAGGACGGGAGATTTCACAGTGCGAAATTCCGCGGTGGAATTACGCATCGTGAGCATTGTGCTATTAGGTTCAATAGAACCTAATAGCAGGGGGCAACGCAGCGGATTTTTGCCGTGAATTTACGCGGCGTAAATCCGTTCGTGGGAAGGAGGCCTTATCATAATTATTATTGTGTAATATTCTTACAAAAATAAAAATAAAAAAGTGAAATACCTTAAACACAATAACATACTTTCTGTAATAATATCCTAGAAGTTAAATGTGATGACCAATTGCAACAGTCAATGTCTTGTCACCCTGGATTAAGTATATAAGAAACAAATCTGTGCTGTCCAAAACACACACACACACACACACACACACACACACACACATATATATATATATATATATATATATATATATACACACATAACATTTCGGGATTGGGGACCACAAACAGCATACAGTAGTGTAACATGGGTGTTTATATGTGTATTGCTTTGTATGTTGAGAAAAACAACTTGAATTATAACGGGTTCCAAAACTAAGCAGCACATATAATGAGCTGTATCAACGAGGCAGTAATTATATGTGGTCACAGGTATAATCCCATTATTTCATTTTATAGAAAGGAGGGATAAGTGCAGATTACAAAACAACAGCCTATCTCTGCTTCCCCTGAAATTGGGTTGAAGTCTCACAAGTACAACACAACATAGAATGAAGTTACCGGGGGGCTTTATTACCGGGCCTTGATAAGCCCTGAGAAGTAAATTAAAACAATTTTATGTCTTTAATTGTGATAATTTATTTGACCACATAGAGGGCAGTGTAACCCATTTGATGCCAAGTATGCTGGCAAGAAGGAATGGAAAGTGCAGAACCCTGTGTTCTGATAACAATAGAAATAAGCAATGTCTATTTTTTTCTTTATGGTTCTCAAATCAGTAGAAATGAGTACCTGGTGAGGTCTGTGATAGACAGCCTTAGATGTGTGACCTTCATAGAGTTGTACGATTTGTGTGCTTCAATGTTATTATGACATTGTTTTGCACTGATGTGCTAAGATGACTACAAATGTGTAGAAAGCCAAAAGAGATATGAAAGAATTGCAGGCCGGTAGAAGTGAATGGGATGAAAGTACCGTAGTCCTGCAAAAGCTGTACAACTTAGAAAAAGGCAGGAGGCTAAAGAATATTCCCACCTGAAAATGAATACAAGGATGCGAGAAACCACACTGCATGTCAAATAGCCCATTCAACCAAGGTGCAATGGAACTGATCAGGCAACCAGGACACATTATTTTACGTCTGTCTGACCATCTTTTCATACCTAGACCTGTAACTACTGTCTAACAAGAGGGCATACACTACTGAAAAGAAAAAAAAAGATTCTTTATAGACTTCTTTTCTGTTGGAGCAGTGACAATATGGGGCAATGATCAATTATGGTTGATACTTTAAAAGAGTTTAAAAGTGGCCTGAAAGCATTTCTGCAAAGATGTACTATTATCAGTATAGATAGTGTTGAGTAAATGTTTTAAAAGTTCGGTGCAGCCAGTTGACCGAATTTCGGCAAAACGTTTGGTCGAAATTAGCTTGAACCGAACTTTGCCAAAACTCCAAAATTTACTGCATAACGCTGTCTAAGAGACATGAAGGACTTTCTCCTTTGCAGTATTTCAAGCTAAGAGCCTAGGACCCCAGCACTGCAAGGGAACAATGTAGCCACCGAGAGTAAGAAAACAAAATAGAAGAAGATGCAGACGAAGAAAACGAAGACAAAGCAGATGACGAATAAGATGAAAAAGAAGGAGACAGCAAAAAAAGACAAATAAGATGAAGAAAAAAGCAAAGATGCAAAGATGATAAAGAAGTACGTTTTAGTGGGTACAACCAAAATGAAATGACTTAGGTTTACGCCAAGCCAAACTTTTAGCAAAGTTTGAATCGAAACAGGATTCAACTGTCTGGGGTCTCTCAACACCAACATTAAACTACAGGAAAAGAGTCGAAGATCCAGGGATTTATTCTGATTGCTATATTTGGTGCTAAAAAGCAGTTATATCCCCATGAATTGAGAATAGTTGGCTTCTACCTTGTGGGGGCTTTTGTCTTCATCTAGATCAGGATTGCAGGAGAATAGGTTGAACTACATAGACTTAAAGGGATTTTCCATGAAAATGCTATTGATGTCTTATCCTCAGGATTAGTCATGAATAGTTGATCAGTCGGGGCCCAGAGCAGGAATACACTAGGATTGGAATAGAAGCCACTGCTCCGACCCCTGTGTAGCGGACTGTGCTTGTAACCGCAGGTGCAGCTCTCATTGATGTCAGGGGGTGTCCAATCAGCTGTTTGGCCAGGGTTTTGAGTGGCGGGTCCCAGCTGATCAACTATTAATGACCTATCCTTAGGACAGGATAGGACATTTCATGGAAACTCCTATAAGTCTTTTTAACTTTCATCATTTTGAAAGTGTATATATATATATATATATATATATATATAGTTGTTAATACTATTGAACTATGAATAATGAGGATTGAGTGTTACCAGGGATCCACACCGCTGCACCTAAAATCATGGCCTACTTTTGCAGTTTGAAAAAGAGTCTGAACCGTAAAAATATAACCACACATATCACAAAAACAAAAATCTTTTATATATATATATTTATATACAGTTGTAGCAGAGCTGAGTTTGTCATTATTTCCACTTTCATATACGACGGTAGGTGAATAGGGTGCACTATCTTTACTATAGAAGGTCAGATAGATCATTCTGCTCCCTATGTAGGGACCAGCACTATGAATGACCATGGTAGTTGGTTACCCAGTTATATTTTGCAATGGTTTCCAAAAGATTCAAGTTGTGACTCTAAATGATGTAGCTTCAAAAAGTGAATAACATCAGCCATGCTACATATTGTATATGTATATAGTCTAAGAATCTACCCCTACAGATATAGCTATATCGATGACTTACCAGTTTCGCTGTCAGACTTGTTCTCATGCTCTGTGTCAGTCAGTGTCAGAGCTGAATTGGAACGGCTGGAGAGACAGGAGCTGCGGCCGGATTTCACTCCCCTTCCCCAAAGTCTCATTGCATGCTCTGGAGACATGACCCCTTCGTTTTCAGTCTCAGCATCTGAACCTGCACTGATAGAGTAACCTCTATGTGGAAGCCCCATGTCTGCACAAAATGCCAGTCCCCGACGGGATGCTGGTTCGCAGATGCCTAGCTGCCTCAAGGTGAAGTTCTGCCCTGAGAGGGAGAAGGAGAAACAAATAGAGAAAGAAAAAAGAGAAAGAGATAAAGGTTAGTTCCTTTTTTCCTAAAACCTGTGAAATGCACATCAGCTTCAGTACTAAGCTCTGTCAGGTATCAAGCGAGGTATTTTGAGTACGATTCATATGTTATGGTCAAGTAGATCCTTTTGTCGAAGCCGCTTTGCAGGTTTTGGGTTGCATTCTTTCTTATGTCAACCACTTAAAGAATTTAAGAATGTCTCTCTGATGTCAAGAGACACCAAAACAGCAAACAAGCAAAGTACGGTCAATGCAACACATGAAAAGGAATCAAATTGACAGGCCTCTGCTTTGTAGGAGTGCAGAAGCAGAAGAGCGGGAGATGGAAGTTTTTTGTTTAGAACAAAAGCACAATTGTCAGAATATAACAGTGTCCTAATATTATTATACAGCGAGTCGTGATTAAAAGATACAGAAGGAATATCAGAGGTACACTAATGCAAGGTACTGATGATATGTTTACAGATCTGTATGTATTTCGATGTCACAAGGGCTCCTATATTAATGCGATCATGATGTAATACCCACTTAGTGCATTAGGATACAGGAGCCATATACCAACATTGTTGTGATGGATACTATCCATATAGAACCGATAGGCTATGCTGAATCCTACCAAAGTCCTTGAAAATGACTTTGCGCCTTCCCAAATGGTCAACGTGATGAATAGTGTGTTCATTGTTATTATTAAATTTCGATAAAATGTTGAAGTCTGAAGATATGTAAAGAGAAAATGATGACGGAATCTGTCTGGTGGAGATTTCTATCACTGGAATTCTCCGGCACAAAGTCGCCAAAGAATTTGGTGAAATGAATTGTTTTACAGCCTCTTATTTTAGAATTTGCATAGATAGATAGATAGATAGATAGATAGATAGATAGATAGATAGATAGATAGATAGATATGAGATAGATACCGGTAGATATTAGATAGATATGAGATAGATAGATATTAGATAGATAGATAGATAGATATGAGATAGATAGATATTAGATAGATAGATAGATAGATAGATAGATAGATATGAGATAGATAGATAGATATGAGATAGATAGATAGATAGATAGATAGATAGATAGATAGATATGGGATAGATAGATAGATATGAGATAGATAGATATGAGATAGATAGATAGATAGATAGATAGATAGATAGATAGATAGATAGATAGATAGATAGATAGATAGATAGATAGATAGGAGATAGATAGATAGATAGATAGATAGATAGATAGATAGATAGATAGATAGATAGATAGATATGGGATAGATAGGAGATAGATAGATATGAGATAGATAGATATGAGATAGATATGAGATCAACAGATAGATTTATAGATAGATTGCGATAGATATAAATAAATATGAGATAGATAGATAAATGTGATATAGATAGATATGAGATCAATAGTTAGATTTATTGATAGATATGAGATAGACAGATAGATATGATGCAGGTGATGGTACATGATGCAGGCTTCAAGAGCCGATGCAGCAGATGGAGTTGCAAAAATATGCAATATTTATTTGTGAAGAAAGAAACGAAAAGGAGGAGGGCTATAACAAGAAGAAAGCAGTTTTTCCTACTGCTAACTATAGCTAACTAAATTCTGGAATCAGCAATACTTTATGCACAGTACAAAATAGCAATAATCCAAAAACAATATTAATAATGCTGAAAGAAGTTCATTTCTGTTAAATGGTAGTATAATCCTAGCCAATATGTCTCCAATGAATAGACTTGTGTCCCTGTGGCCCTATTTCAGTTTGTAACTGTGAGCCAATTAACCAGTACCAGTCCTAAGGAACAGGGCTGTTTATTTATGTCCTTAAAGGTATGCACACCTACAGTCAAATTGAGGCCAGCCTAATTTGCATATGTTGGGCAAGAGTACTGACTTCGACTGACTCTGGCTAATCCAGAGTAAGGCTTTGTTCCCATGAGTGTATATTGGCCCGCCGTTTGCACGGCCGTCCGATATACGCTATGATCTGATGCATTGGATTCCAATGCATCAGATCACATGGCTGTATTCTCGCGGCGTAAAAGCGCCCAGCCTGGCCAATATAGCGCCGGGCGTTTTTACGTTGGGCCTAAAAGATAGTCCTGGAACTATCTTTTGGGCCGGAATACGTCACCCGCTGCATGGGCTCCTATGGGAACCCATGACAGCGACCGGAGAAGGGAGGTGGGAGCGAGTTTAGCAGCATGACTGCTAAACTCCCTCCCTATTCTCTCCTCCCCTTTATCTGATTGCAATGAGAGGGGGTGAAATGGGGGCGGAGCTAAGGACCACCTTGTCCCGCCACCTCCTATTGCTGGCTGCGGACAAGGGGTGGGAGATTAGCTCTACCCCATCCCGCCCCCTTTCATTGCAAACAGCCAGAGGGGAGGAGAGTGGAGGTGAGCCAGCAAGGGAGAGGGATGGTGGTCTCAGCGTATATATGCTGGGGTCTATGCCATCTGAACAGGTGCACAAATGTTAGATTTGTGCGCTCATTCATGAGTTTTTACTGCTCAGATCGTAGCGTATATTGGCCGGCCGTGAAAACAGCGGCCAATATACACTCGTGGGAACAAAGCCTCAGGAGTGTTCTAAGGCACAAAGAATGTTTAAACTGATTCTAGACGGCTGGTCCCTGCAGTGGTGATGTCACTGGGGGAGCCTCTTACTGGCATATTAAGCGCTCCGGACTCTTCTCTCCCCAGTAGCATCTCTGGCTGGGAGTGGGGGCTTAGCACAACTGGAAGCTGCTATATTTAGTAATGGGGAGAGTGTCACAGTGCTTACCTCTTACAGATAGATACAACCCTAATTCTAAATAAGTTTTGATGTTGTGTAAAATGTAAATTATTGTACATAAAAAAACAATGCAATGATTTGGAAATCTCACATAACCATATTTTATTCATGATAAAACATAGAACTCATATCAGAAGTTGAAAATGAAACATTTTTCCATTTCATTGTAAACAACTCATTTAGAAATAGATGGCTTCAACACATCTCAAAAACGTTGGCACAGGGTTAACAATAGGCTGGAAGAGTAAGTGGTGCTAATGAAAAACAGCTGGAGGGTCAAATTTCTAATTTCTAAGTCCCATGACTCTTTAGAAAAAGGGCATGTTAGAGAGGCAGAGTCTCTCAGAAGCACAGATGGCCAGAGGTTCTGTGAAAAACTGTATTTAAGAATTGTGGAACAATTTCAGAAAAATGTTCCTCAACGTAAAATTGTGAAGACTTTGAATATTCCACCATCTACAGTACATAAGATTATCAAGAGATTCAGAGAATCTGAAGAAATTCATATGCACATTGGACACGGCCAATGGTCACTATTGGATGGCTTGAGATTTACGGGCCCTCAGGTGTCACTGCACTACAAACAGTCATGATTCTGTAATGCGAATCACTGCATAGGCTCACAAATACTTCCAGAAATAATTGTCTGTGAACACAGTTCACCGTGCATTCCAGAAATGCAAGTTAAAGCAGTAAAAGCTGTATTATGCAAAGTAGAAGACTATATCAACGCAATCCAGAAATGCCAGTGTCTTCTCTGGGCTAAAGCTCATTTAAAGGGGTTGTCCCGCGCCGAAACGGGTTTTTTTTTTTTTTAAACCCCCCCCCCGTTCGGCGCGAGACAACCCCGATGCAGGGGTTAAAAAAACCACCCGCACAGCGCTTACCTGAATCCCGGCGGTCCGGCGTCTTCATACTCACCTGCTGAAGATGGCCGCCGGGATCCTCTGTCTTCATGGACCGCAGGGCTTCTGTGCGGTCCATTGCCGATTCCAGCCTCCTGATTGGCTGGAATCGGCACGTGACGGGGCGGAGCTACACGGAGCTACACGGAGCCCCATTCAGAAAAGAAGAAGACCCGGACTGCGCAAGCGCGGCTAATTTGGCCATCGGAGGGCGAAAATTAGTCGGCTCCATGGGAACGAGGACGCCAGCAACGGAGCAGGTAAGTAAAAAACTTTTTATAACTTCTGTATGGCTCATAATTAATGCACAATGTACATTACAAAGTGCATTATTATGGCCATGCAGAAGTGTATAGACCCACTTGCTGCCTCGGGACAACCCCTTTAAGATTGACTGCTAAATGAAAAACTGTTCTGTGGTCAGATGAATCAAAATGTGAAATTATTTTTGGAAATCACGGACGCTGTGTCCTGTGGACTGAAGAGGAGAAGCACCATTCAGTCTGTTGTTAGTACACAGTTCAAAAACCTGTATCTCTGATGGTATGGGGTTGCATTAGTGCCCATGGCATGGGCAGCTTACACATCTTCAAAGGTGCTATCAATGCTGAGCAGTATATAAAGGTTATAGAACAACATATGCTCCATCCAGACAATGTCTTGTTCAGGGAAGGCCTTGAATATGTCAGAAAGATAATACTAAAGCACCTACTGCATCCATCACAACAGCATGGCTTTGTAGAAGAAGAGTCGGGGTGCTTAACTGGCTGCCTGCAGTCCAGACCTTTCACTAATAGGAAACATTTTGCACATTCTGAAATAAAACATCCGGCAAAGACGACCCAGGAACGTTGAGCAGCTAGAATTCTACATCAGACAAGAATGGGACAACATTTCCCCTCCCAAAACTCCAGCAATTGGTCTCCTTACTTCCCAGACATTTACAGACTGCTGTAAAAATAAGAGGGGGCACTAAACAATGGTAGACATGGTGCTGCCCAATTTTTTGAGATGTGTTGCTGCCATCAGTTTCTAAATACGTTAATTATTTTAAGTGAACTGGAAAGACGTCTCACTTTCACCTTCTGATGTATTCTATGTTCTATTGTAAATAAAATAGGGTTAGATGAGATTCCCAAATCATTGCATCGTTGTTTTTTTTTAACCTTTATTTACAGTTTGCACATAGTCTCAACTTTTTTGGAATTGGGGTTGTAGAGAAATAGACAGACATGCCCCAGATGCTAAGCAGTGAATGCCAATCACTTCAGGAGACTCTCTGATCTCTGTCTGGACTTCAGCTCAATGAAGGAGAAAGAGAAATTCTACATCCTACTGGAGGAAGAGGAAAACACAGCAGCACAATGTTAATGTCTGACATAGACTGAGAGGCGCATGCTATGCCATGTACTTTTATACTCTCTACTTCACATATGATCCTTATCCCCCCAAATCCTGAGTCCAATCATTCACCCCTATCCCTATTCTCCAAATGCTTTCATAATGCTAATGTTTATTTGGTTCTGCCAATAAAGCTCCTTCAAATTGAATTGAATTAGATGTGCTTGAGTGTGTTTGTTAGGCTCCTGCAAACGGGCATATTTGCATACGTTTTTGTGCACGCAAAATTTCCTCGTGCAATACGACGCAGAGAATAGAACCCATTTATTTCAATGGGTTAGTTCACATTTACTTTTTTTTTTGCATGCGCATCCCGAAAAAAAATGCAGCATGCTGTACTTTTTGTGCATTTGTGCACCAAAATACCCCATAGAAGTCTATGGGGGTGAGCAAACGCGCATGCAATACTGAAGGAAATGCGCAATAGGCTACACAATACCATTGGAAAAAGAACACATCAGGACTCATTAGGCTAAATAGCCATTTAACTCGGGGGGGGGGGGGGGGGAGTGTGGTTGTGTCAATGTGGTTGTGTCAATGTACCAATATGCACACAAGAAAGCCTCATTCAGGGCACAAACACGTTGTACTGGTACAGTGAATATGAACGACTGACCGATGAGCGAACAAAATGTAAAAGATTCATCTGCCTGTACAAACTGGACGTACGAGTGAACCAGCGAGCTCTGTCATCGTCCGCTTGTGCAAATGTTTTCTCGCATCGTGTAAAAGGAACCTCAGCGACATCTTTATTCTTTACAATGTACTTAAATGGAAATGTTTAATATCGTATTTGGAGAAACAGGAACTAAATCTGCATTGCTCCAGTGCGCAGTAATCCTTTAAACCCTTCTGCCAGCATCCCGCATACAAACTATACATGATGGAAACACATAGAGAAATCTCTCGGCTCAACAGATAGTTATCTTCTTCATTTGTATTATTTTAATCAACTACATAATCCCGCCAGACATTATCGGTTTTGTTAAAGAAAACTGTATGTTAATGTATGAGGGGGAAGACAGCAATGGGTCCGGCTGGCAGGAGTTACAGTCTCTGCCAGCATTGTGTCATAGGGTGCTTAGAATGGAAAACACACATGCCTATATTTGCTTAACATGGCAAAGCAACACGGGCCGATCAGTCGTCCATGTGCCGTCCAGCGTGATGCTTCAGCGCTCCTTAACTAATTCACACTCACAGCCTCCATCCCGCCACGTCCACCGAGGACTCCTGATTATCTTCCAAAAAATATCAACATCTCTATCAATATGGAGAGTAATACACAGGTGGGATCATGAGTGACAGCTCCCCTTCCCATGCAGTAGCCGGAGTTCCTATTATCCACTACATCTGACGTTTATCACTTCGCCTTGTCTCGTCAGTTTTAACCAGTGTCATGTCATAATCTGACAGGCCTGTGAATCTAGCCAACTCTCTTCTGCAATGCTTTAAAAAATTCATTTTTCACTCCTGCAAGAAAAATATTTTATCATTTTTTGCTCCTTAATCTGATGTCATAAATTATCAGTTAAAGTTCTTTAGCTGCACATAAACATGGCAATTACTTAATGAGATGTCTCATTTTCGGCTTCTGTAATGTTTAGGAGTAACTCTTGACAAGCAGTGGAGATAAGTTTGGCAATGCAGCAAAGCTGTTTATCCTTTTGTGCATTGTTTCATGATGTATCAGTATATTGACCATAGGACTGCAGGTAATGCTGACCATACACGTTAGATAAAAGTCAGCCAGACCTGCCAATTACAGTTGGACAAGCCGAACATCTAATGTTTGTCATGCCACACCAGCTGTGACAATGTCACGACGCGGAGTCCATGTGACAGGAGTGCTGGTGAATGTATCATAGTATGTTAGGCTGAAAGAAGACAATGTCCATCTAGTTCAGCCTGAATCCATCCCCCTTGTTGATCCAGAGGAAGGCAAAAAAAAAGAAAAACAATTTAGCCCATTCGGGTGAAAAAATCCCTTCCCGACTCCATAATGGCAGTCAGAATAGTCCCTGGATCAACTTAGGCCCCCGTGAGAATGTGCCCTGCCATTTGGCACCAGCGCTGACCAGATCACATCTATCTGGTCGTATGTGGTCTGTTTTGTCGGATTTCGTAACGTTGCAACACTTTTGTCAGATATTGAATACAGTAATGCAATGACAGTTTACTTTGAGTTTCGGAGAAGCTAATTCAGAAGTCACATCAAATATGGCCGTACTTCCTGTAGTCACTCCTAAAACACCTACTACTGCAACTAAACAAAAAAAAAGTATGTTTTCGTAACTTGATAAAGTACAGCACGTGTTGGGGCAACTTTAGCTTTATGTAGCACTGTCGAGAGGGCTGAAGTGGCCATGAATGACAGCACTGATTATATTCCATAGTTGCCCCTGCCAGTGGAGTCCTGGAGGATATATAGGAAAAAAATGGCTACTTCTTTTGCAAGGCCGACTTTAAGAGTATATCTATTATGTCTATAAAGACGTGGCCTCCATGTACTACAAGACACTAATATGATAAAATTAGGCATGGAAAAACTACAGTAAAGCAGCCATATGAAGTATCAGCTAGTATTGATTTTCTGTAACTTGTGACTGATCAGGAAGGCTCTGTGCCAAGTAACCAACTTGTTAAATCTTCTCATCCGTCATAATAAAGCCGCGCCTGCCAATATGTGGTCTGATTCACAGACTAGACCGATCACGGCATGCTTTTATCCTCTAAACTAACACTAAGACTAAGATGTATGGCAGACCACTCCCTCCTTGTAATTACACTGGGTCATTGTATCAGTTTCAGACAAATGTGCACAATTCAAGTATCTCCATTTGTCATTAACAGCTATTTTCAGGCAGAGATAGAAGGCAAAATGCACTTTGAACAGTAGCAGTTTTAAGCTGCCTGTTAATTACTTTAGTGCCTTGATATCCTCAGTGGCTGCATTTCGATTTACCATTGTAAATGGATTACATTAATGAGGCACAAACATTTTTTTTAAAAGTCTATGATTAACACAGAATCAAACAGTACTTATCAACAGGTTTCTTGGAAGTGAGACCATTCATCTATTGCAATTGTTTGCATTTGTCCATTAGTGCCTGATATCTCAATCCATCAAACATTCACTTAGTAGACTTTCTGCTTCTAAATACGGCGCATTGGCTCACTGCCCTCTCCCGGGCGGTGGACACCATTTCCTTCTATGATTTCACCAAGTTTATGCAAGATGCACAGTCAGCATAGATTGACCACAACATTCAATTAACAAAATGTTGGTCTAAGTCCTGGGAGTTCCTGCAGCGTTGACCCTATGGTGCATTTTACTAGATAATTGATACATATAGAATCGATAACCAGACGTTACTTATTTCAGCATTTATCTATTTCTGTAGTATATGAAAAATGCTTTAAAACAATTACAAGTTTATGTTTTCAGATGGCAAATGTGATATTTTACAAGCCAGGATATTGTAAAATTAACATTAAAATTAAAGGGATTAACTTGAGAAAAAAAGTAAGTATAACAGTGACCAGTGATTGACTGCACCAGTCATACATCAATACTACACATCATGGTGGACCGAAGGAGCATCTGCACTAGGTCACCATGAGACTGAAGAGGTAAGTAGTATTTTTATATATGCTATGGGACTCAAAGATAGGGGAACAGGAAGTCCGGGTAGGCTGTGTCTTACACTCACTGGGACTACTGTTCCAGTGCTGTGCTCCAAGAAATCAGTGTGTGCATATAGCATGACTCTTCTCAGAAGGCTGCATGCCTCTGTCATTGATCTCTATGGGAGAGTACATGGCCTTCTGAAGAGTCACTGTGTATGCGTAGTTTATGGAGCTCAAAGGTGCTGACTGGTCCCCTTTAATCTCTTCCTGCTTCAGGACATAAATGTATGTCCTGGCTGGAAAGTATTTGCCACGAATGGACATACATTTACCCCCTATGGATAGTACAGCCCATTGCAGTGGGAATTGGGCCAACTAAAAAGATCCCCCTGGTCTGCTGCACATAAATACCAGCCCCACTGATTAGAGGGTGCTGGTCATTTTACTAATTCTATTTTATTCCCACTCAGAGCTTGGTGTTATGCATGTTAGTCTGAACTGTGTCTCTCACTTTCCCTGAGGATGGTCTGGACACCTGTTGTCCCTATCTGCATCTTATGTAGACCCCCTCTCCCCTTCCTTTATACAGGTGCGGCCTCCAGACATCTGATGTCAAGTATGATCAGATGGATGATTCCTGACATGGTTCTCTTTATGTTAGCACAGTGGCTGACTCTCTTTCCCCTTCATGTGAGGACATTTGGACTAGCAATTGTTTACTAGCTGTATGCAGGTGAGTTCTGAGTGGGGTTACTGTTCTGTGTGGTTTGCATTACATGGTGTGTTGGTGGGAACAGCAACGTGTTCAGTTGGGTCTGTGCAGGTGGCCAGACATGTGCTGTATGAACCGTCCTGTTCTGTCTATAGGTGTGAACAGTTATGCATTTAAGAACCCAGAGAGATGTATCAATCAGGGATAGCCAGGTCTGAGATGAAGATCATGGGGCCGTCCTTATTGGGGCGCCTATCCTGCTTTTAGGCAGGGATGCCCCCACTTCCCTTGATTAGTAAGGGACAGGTTTCTTTCTATCTTTGCCTGGAGTGGTGTAATTTGTCCTTGTAAATACTATGTGAGTGTGTTTGTGGTTTTACTAGATCACCACCTCGCATCCTGATGAAGGCGTAACAGCTGCCTAATCAACAATAATCTCAAATGCCACAGCTATTGCTTTATATAAAGAGATTGTCCCATCTAAAGTGGCTACATCACTATGCAATTTGCATAATGTTCTTGTGTTTCAGCTCAGGGGGGAAATTATCTCTAGATGAAAGATTTTAAAGAACATTCCCAGAAAGATCTTTTATCCATCGCCCGGTGTCATTCACATATGTATGGTCAGTTTAAACAATGGTGATGATCAAAGTGGACTAAATGTGTACGGATGGGTCTGCAAAAATATGATTCACCAGACGACTGCTCATTTACCGGTTGTTCAGCCATCAACCTATTTCTATCTAATGTGTATGGCCTCATTTATACCATATATACGCCTATAGTATATGACCCTGGGTGTGACTGCAACCTTTGCACTCTATGTTACCAGTAGCTCATTAATAGTACATTTCATTGCCAAAGTTGTAATATATGTTAGCAAACAATGGGATAATTGCTTTTCTCTTCCATTTTGAAGAAAGTCGATACAAATTCACTGCTGATTGGTTAATGTAATGCAGTCAGCCCAAAAGAAGTTTTTCTCCAGACTCCATGGGGTTTTCTCCTTTTTCAGTGAGAAATGTAAAAGTGAACAGAAATCATGAAAAAATAACCCAAGAATTTAGAACTCTTTATTGCATGTTGAAATATTGTTTATTTCTAATATAAGTCCCTCAATATATTTGTTTACTTGCAAAATTCAGTTATTAAAAAAGGCTGACAGACGCCTGTAATTCATCACCTTACTGAGGTTATGAAAACAAATGATAAAAACAAAGGGTAACATTCAATGCTATCTTCAATGGTTGACAAGGAAATATGAATTCTAAAACGAATAAATCTCTCAAAGCAGCTTTTTCTCACATAAGAACATCAAATTTGCTCTAATTTGCTTCAGGGTAAAGATTAAAGTAACTTTAAAGCGATGTCAAACTTGTCTGGCCTCTCACCAATGTGTGAAGATTCCATCCTGATAATCAATATATCGATGAGATGATAATGCCCACAATGAAATGTACCCCCATAATGGCACCATATATTTTCCCCAAGGTGTCATCACCATCTTTATTAGATTAGTTGACAAATTCAGATAAACAGTAATGTATTTGTGAAAATTCGTTTCATGTTGCCGATTTTTTGCAGAGGTTTTCAACACTGATTAATGCGGCAGGGCTGGATTATCCAGGTAAGAACATGCCAAAGAAACACAGTCAAGATATTAAGGGTCTTTGGTAGTAGTGTGTATCAGGTGAGGAGCCTTACCATCATTTTGATGTGTCCCTTCTTCATAGTTTATGTACAACTACCTAGTTCTGCAAATGTTCCTGTAGGTCATTAGACCACAGATCCTCATATTTACAAATACACGGCACTGTTGCTGCCAACAATGGCATAGATCCAGTTACAACCTCTCCTATTTGTAAGCCAATGTTTGCAGTTGCTAAAGAGTTAAAAAGATTTTCTCAGACTTAAATATTGATGAACTATCCTAAAGATAAGTCATCAATATCAGACCAGTGGGGTCTGATTCCTAGCACCCCAGCTGATCAGCTAGTTGAAGAGACCAGGACCCTCAGGCAACTGTTTCTTCTTCTTGCCCCAAGGACATTGTGGACCGGCAACATCAACCGACAATGTGAGGGGCCGAAATTAAAATTTTGCCTCTCTGAATTGGGAAACACTTCCTTGTTTTAAAGGCACTACCATTTACAAAATAACTTCCAATACTAAATAGTTGACTTGTGGCGGGTTGGCAGTGCTAGAGCTGCAGCATACTTTGCCATAGTGCCACAAGTATTGATGTGGCAGAGCTGTACTTCTCATTCATACAACACATTTTGATTTCACTACGTGTTCCCTGTGGTCTCATATAAGACTGTAAGTAAAATGGAATACAATAAAGTTCTCATAATACATAAAAGATGTAGCCTCATAGTGCTAAATGGCACATTTAACTCTGCTGCATCTGATGCACGAGTCAAATAATTCAAAGTATTCAATTATTTTGGCTGACTAATTTTTATTCCAATACAACAAACAGCTGCTAAAACTAAATGCCGACAGCTCGTGGAAGCCGGCGTCTGTCTTTACAGCAGGTTTTGGTTGCTGTTTTTTTGTGGCAAAAAATGCTGCATCCCGATATTGGCTTGTAGGTCAATCGTAGACTATCAAACAAAACAGCCTACAAAAAAATCCCTTATTTGGGGGGGGGGGGGGGGGGTTTATTTTGCTTGTGCTGAATTTTTTGGGTCCTTGTTTTTTTCTCCAAAATCATATCATGCTCCAGTCTGGTATTTTATTTGGCATTTTTCTAAAGGCTTCTCTCTAGGAAAAAGGCCAAAAAAATCCTGTTAGAAACAGAAAGAGATAAAAGTTATTATCCAAAAGAATTGTATGTGATTTTCAACAAGAGAACACTAGAAGAAAACTCTATCTGTGAAGGAAGCCTTAGGCCCAATGCCCACAGAGGAAAATTCCCTGCGGAATTTCTGCCGTTGCGCACTGCCGTAGGATTGCATTAGTTTATGCAATCCTATGCTGACAGCCGCGAGTTGACCACGTGAAAACTCATGCGTAATTAAAATCGTCGCATGTCCTATTTCTGTGTGGGCCTCACCACTGTCACACCGGTTCTGCTCTGCACATGTAAGCCAGCCGGCACTTCGCAGAGTGGAGAGTGAAGACGTCGGCCTGGTAAGCGGGAGGTCAATGTCGGGGCACGGGTCGCATCCGGCTGCGTAAATCTCGCAGTCAGAATCCGACCTGGCCGTGGGCATGAGGCCTTAGGGCGCTTCTACATGGGCAGAATATTTCCATAGCACCATTGTACAACTTGCCGCTGTGCGGAAACTTTCACACCAAAATCCGGATAGCTAACATGCTGATTTTGATTCCGAATTAAAAATGCCAGGATTCTTCCTGGATCATATTGCATTTTTTAGAAAATATCCATACGGCTATGTGAATAGATGCATAGATTTATATTAGCGCCAGATTTTGGTCCCGAAAAAAACATGACCAAATACGGTTGTCTGAAACCAGTCTTATACGAGTAGAAGACAGACAAGTGAGGATGTGACAGAAATTAGCGGTCTTACATCTTCAACACATCATTAGACAACTAACCAAATACGGTAAAAACAGTTTTCAACTTCCATAGCTGCAACAGCGGCTCTGGCCTTAATCCTTTAATTCTACCTTTTGAGTCAGCCAATTTAATGGCTGCTTAAACGAGTACAATGTAAAACGCAAATGCTTAATCAATAAAAATGTAAAACTAATTGACTGCTTAAATTTAAGTCGAGCACAAAGATGATAAAAGTGCCGGTGACAATTATGAATGATAGAAATGTTTACAAGAAGGGAAGGAAGAAAATATCTCCATTGCTGAGGACACAGACATACGAGGATCTTCTGATGGGTGAAAATCTGGAATGGTCACATCTTGTAGTTGCTCAGAACATCGAAAATAAATAAAAACAAGAAGAAATCACTTGGCATATGGTTTATCACACTATTCAGGTTTTAATCCGCTTCCTTACTGGCTCATAATTTATCAAAAGCCGTCCACGCACAAAGGAACACTGACATCTTTGAACTGCAGACTTGTATAAAGTTATTCCCACTATTTTGGGAAATCTCTCTGTGCTTTTCCCAAGCTATCAGATCCTCAAAGCCTCCACAACCCAATACTGAGCTATTTTCTGAAAGAACAAGCTCAAAAGTCACCAGATTGAGTTTTACAAAAATTGGCAACTAAACAAAGATGAATCGGGTTTCTCACTTCACATTTGATTTTTAATTCTTTGCATTAGGCTGCCTTGTGGAGCATGAATTGTAGGAAAACTACATCAGGCTCCTATTCTTGCTGTTTTGTAGCATAAATCTGCATTTTTGTTATGTGAAGGTACAGTTTATGGACTTCAAGGACATACTCTGGCCAGCCATAATATTAAAACTACATGCCTAGCATTGTCAAGCTCCCTCTCGTGCCACCAAATAGCTATGACCTATCAAGGCAATAACTGCACAAGACCTCTGAAGGTATCCAGCTGTATCTGGAAAATCAATATGAGCAATAGATCCTTTAACTTCTGTAAGACCCCATTTACACTTGCAGATGATCGTTCAAAAGTAGCTCAAACGACAGTTTGAGTGACAGTTTTGAGCGATCATCTTTGCATAGTCTATAGTAGCTATGCAAGCGGAGCAGGGCACTGTCGCTTTCTGCATAAGCAAACAGCTGTATTGTTCTCCACTATTACAGCTCGAAACCTGCTGTGAACTACCAGCAAGACACAAGCTGAAAGAATCTTATCAGTGCTGCTGACTGCACTGCTGATAAAAGTTCATAGCTCAATTCAAGAAAACTAGAATTGAACGATGAACGATGAACGATGTCTGAACATTTAGACACAACAGTTATCTCTCAAAAGACTCTTCGAGCAACCTTTGAGCGAGAATCGTTGCGTCTAAATGGACCTTAAGTTGTGAGTTGAGGCTTCCATGGATCGGACTTGTTTTTCCAGCAAATCCCACAGTTGCTCAATTGAATTGAGATCTAGGAAGTTTGGAGGCCAAGTTGAACTCTTTGAATGTTGCTCAAATCCTTCCAAACAATTTTTACAGTATGGCAGGATGTATTATCCCACTGGAAGATCACACTGCCATTAGGGAATAACGCTACCATGACGGGGGTATTTGGTCTGTAATAAGGTATAGGTAAGTGGTAATGTGTCAGAGTAACATCCACATAAATCTATGTCAGGATCCAAGGTTTCCCAACATAACATTGGCAATCGCATCACACTGTCTCTGTTGGATTACTCATTTCCCATAATGCCTCCTGGCACTATCTTCCCCAGATGAACAATGCACATACACCCAAGTGTATGCATGATCTAAAAAAAAATGTCATGCATCAGACTGGGCCACCTTCTTCCATTGCTCTATGATCCAGTTCTGAAGTTTACATGCCCATTTTATGCACTTCTGGGAGTGAAAGCAGTCATCGTGGGCAATCTGAGTGGTCTTCAAGCTGCATTGTACTGTGTTCTGGCATCTTCCTATCATAGACAGCATTAACTTTTTCAGCAAGTTGTGCTAGAGTAGCTCTTCTGTGGGATCAGACCAGATGCTGTCGCTCTCCATGAACATCAGTGAGCTTTGGACACCCATTAAACCTTTTATGCTGGTTCATAGGTTTTTCTTTCTTGGACTACGTTTGTAGGTACTAACCCCTGTATATCAGGAATACCCCACAAGACCTGCTGTTTTGGAAAGGTTTTGATCCAGTCATCTAGCCATCACAATTTGGCCCTTGTCAAAGATCCTCACGCTTGCTCATTCCTCTAGCTTCCAACACTTCAAGTTTAGGTTCTGCCTGTTAATGCCTAACATATCACACCACTTGACAAGTGGCATTGTAATGAGGTAATCAATGTTATTCACTTCACCAGTCAGGTGAAGTGAATAACATTGATTATCTCATTACCATTTATTGTTATGGCTGATTAATGTATTTCAATAACAACTGGTGTCTTAGAAACCTTTTAACTACAAATAAAATAGTGAAAAAAGATAAACCACTTTTCAAACACATTTTATGATGTTCAAAGGAGTGGTCTAGCTTTGAACTATTGATGGCCTAGTCTTAGGCCTCATGTCCATGGGCGGGTAGAATTCCGTGGGCGGGAGACCTGCCACGGAATCCCAACCTGCCTACGGCATGAGGACATTATTTACCATTCCGGATCAGCATGGCCATGCGGGTCGTCCGTCGTCTCCTCCGTGGATATGGGTGGGCATGCGGGCATGTGCCCCCCCCCCCCTCCCTGCACAAGTGCAGAGGAGACTTTTTTTAAAGATCTCCTGCTTTCCCCTGGGATCAGCGGCACAATTGCAGTGACAGTTGCGGGTGTGCTGCAGATCAGACGGCTTCCATTGACTTCAATAGAAGCCGTCCTTGCGGGATTTGCGGCAAAATAGAGCATTTTGTGATTTGTTTTCTGAACCAGAAGGTCCGCAAAACAAATCTGCATGCTTTAATTTAGCTGCGGGCACCCGTGATTGTCTATGGGTGGCTTGAACTGCGGATCATCTGCGCGGGTACACCAGGCAGATTCCGCAATTCAAACTCTCCCGTGGACATGAGCCCTTAAGATAGCTTATCAATAGTTGATTGGAGGTAGTTTGCCGCTTGGGATCCCAGTCGCAAGGTCGAAACGTCGCCATTTGTGAGATGATGCGGTAACTATTCTGCATTCCTATGGAGGCATAAAGTCTGTTTCTTTGCACCAAATATTTGCTGCCTGTTTTATTTTTTTGATTGCTGGGATCCCAGTTTGTCAGAACACTGTACAGTGTAGGATAGGTCATCAATGGTTCAAAGCAAGAAAACTCCTTTAGGGCTCCTGCAGATGAGCATGGTGTGATTTTGCTCTCAATGAAGCGCTACAACATCCTCTCATGAGCGTATTCACGCTCCTTACTGTACTTTTTTCTGCTGCCAGACCCATACACATCAGCACAGAACACAACCATTCCCTTGTTTGAACAGATTGGACAGCCGAATTAGTAGGCAGGGCAGTCTACTTAGTCCCAGGTGTAATCGATCTTCCCTGCAAAATTGCACAATTCAGTGCGCAATTTCGTGCAGGCGGGGTGCACATTTGCGCACCCCCGTAGAATCCTATAGAGCCTAGGGTGTGCACACAAAAATAGAGCGTGTCACGTATTTATTTGCCCGATAGAAATACTAGTGCGAAAACCCTCCATGTGAGGGAACCCATAGAAACCAATGGGTTCTTTAGGATGTGGTTTGCATGAGCAATTTTACAAAACTGGCCCAAAATCGCCCATGTAAAAGAGCCCTTGAGCATCCGGAATTTGGAGAAGTGACCAAGAAACATCTGTATAATGATGAGGCATGATCCCCTGGTCCCACCTCAAATAACTTTCTACAGGTTAAGTTCCATGGATTGCTTACACTTCTACTGGGAATTATTTCATTAATACAAGTTGGCCACAGACAAGTAGCAGGGACCACACTTTTATGAAAGTTGTCTAAAAGATGATCTTTGCTGCCCAAAACAACCAATCACAGCACAGCTTTCATTTTATTTCAGCAGTATAAGAAATGAAAGCTGTGCTGTGATTGGTCAAGATGGGTAACAAAGATTCTTTTACACAGCCTTCATTAGAGTGTGGTGCCGGCTACTTTTCCGTGACCCACCCTGTAATTCTAGTCTAAGAAATTGCTTTGTTATAACCAGGAAGTGTAGTTCTTATTTTAATTTTTAATTCTCCTGCATTCCACAAGGGGTAAATCCACCCGGCTGTAATAATATATTCAGTAAATCCCACAGACTCTGACACGTTGACTGACAACGTGTATTATCAATAGTACAAATAATCTTGTGTAATAATTCAATGATGCCTGCACTTAGCGGGAACAGAGGCTATGATTTCCTTCAATGCGTGGCTTAATATCAATTATATACAGCTCATTCTTCTAACAAGAGGTTTAAGCGTTTAAATAGCAGGTAATGAGCATACATTGTTCTGAATGCAGCTAATCAGAATGCAGAAGATGTATAAATATTTATTCCTGCAATGTCCAAAGATGCCATGAATTCTTTTTCTCTTTTTAAGCTCATAGGTTCAAATAACACTTGAGGTCACATATTTCAAAAGCTGAACATTAAGTGATATGGATATACCGCTCATGCCGTAATATTGTAGTGTATGTAGTGTTCCATTTAGGACATAAGGACCACTGAAAGTGGCATAATATCCATCTGGTCATTTCTCTACAGAACCCATAGGAAAGAATGTTAGATGTAACTGCAGCCGGGATAGACACAGAGTGCAAAGAATGGAAAATCCACACTGATATCTGCTGTGGGAATGCCATGTAGATTTTTTCCACACCATGTGAATGACATTTGTTAACTACTTCAGGACCGCCCATAAACTATAAAGGTCCAAGCAGTGCTTATCTGTCTCTGCAAGGACCTTTTAAAACATCCTTGTAGAGAATCTTCATAGAGCGCCTCCCTCTGTTATCTTAGTGTGTGATGACAACTGAAATCTCACAGAAAGGGCCATTTACACAAGACAATTATCGCGCAAAATTTGTTCAAAATGTGTGATAATTGCTGCATCTAAATGCAAAAACATAATTTACTATTCATTTACTTTTTCTTATCGCTCACTTCCAGCCAGCATAAAAATCATTGCTGACTTCTCGTTGAGTGTAAACTCCCCGATCAGTGCTTCACATAGAATACAGGGCAGTGGGCCCGCCAAGACCCCTAGACCCCTGAATCGGTTATACATTCCTGTATATCTAGCAACCAGTATAAGTGAGCGCATAAACATCACTGGTGCGCTCTTACTCACAGAAACGGATGTGGAACTAACCCAGAGATCCACAAAAGAGTCTATAAACACTTCACAACTGATTGTGCTTAATAAAAAGTTGGTGAAGATGACTCATGCGATATACAGTGAATAATGAAATGCATCATCTGCATACGTAATTAATAGTTCTTTTACTAAAGCCTTCTCTCCTTACTAAGATTTTTTAAGCATATTATTTATTAAAGGTTAAGTTTTATATAAAAAAGAAATAAAACTAGGATTTCAGTCTACTTGAATTCTTTTAACTCAGTGAGTTATCAAAGTGCTCAAAATAAGCATTGAGTGAAAAACTAAAAATCATCATTTTTTTAGTGACACTGAATTTGCTCAGACTTGTAAGACTATATGAACACATTACAGTAAGTTTAAGAGACAGTAACTAAAGCACATTTTCACCAAAACATCCGTTATACAATTTATTGGCCTGTTTAATTCTATCCAAACAGACATAACTGTTTCTATGAAGCATCCACAATGCCTGCAGTTACCATTTCCACAGGGGTTGTCCCATTTTTTGTAGATTCTTAAATAGCTCAATTTTATAACAATTTATTACATACAGTTCCATTAATTTAAATCTAATTGGTTAGTGTTTTTACCCTTTCCAATCCACTGTCTGACGTCTAAAGACATTATGATTTAAGGCTGTGCAGCTCCAATGTTGGAAGACGTCCGTCGGGGGTTCTCTTACTGTATATTGCCAGCCTCTCTGTTGTCGGAGCCTATCCAACGTGTCAGCTCATGCAGTACTGGCTTTAGCCAGCAGATAGCGCCATTGTATAACAGCGGAAAAAGAGTAAGCCCCCTAGGAAAACCAGAATACAAATTGGATTGGAAAGGGTTAAGGGTGGTATGGCTGGTACTGTAGTGTGCAGCACTGAGGTTGACAATTTTATGAGGGCACTTAGACACTACAGGGAGGAAATGATGGTTATTACTATTATGGAAGCTTTGTGGTAGGGGCACTGAAGATGGCACTATTGTGAGCCACTGGGTACTGTTTTAAACAAGCTACGTTCAGACAAGACCTTGTAGTAGTACAATCTAACCATGTGACCACAGGACCAAGAAAGATTTTGCACCCCTGTAATAGAACAAAATTTTCTGCCTCGAATAATCCCCTTTTTCGTCAGTTTTCTTGTAGGTTAAAAATAATGTTGAATCACTGCATATAAAATGTTGATTTCCAGATTCCTTAAGGTTAATTGGCACTATACCTGCTGTAGACTCTTATGTTGTAGTCATTCTAGATTTCAGCTTTAACTTAACAGCTCAAACTGTGTCCAGATAGCAGATAGCACTTGATAATTAAACTCTGCCTAAATTATGTCTCTAATTCACAGCAGTCAGCACCCAATTATCTCAGTTTACATACTATATGACATAAATTATGATCCCTCATTTCAAATTCCCATTAATTTGTATGTTTTAACAAGGCCTCTAATACTGAGACTTTGAGCACTAAGGATTAAAAGAAACACATCCCATTTATTCAGAATGTATTTACTAATTGTATTAAAGCAGATCTGCTGTCAGATGATGGTGCCTTATTTAAAGGGAACCTGGCAGCAGATTGTTGGAATCCTAGAGAAGCGCTGCAACAGGGACATTGCTGGGTTTTATATATATTGGTTGGTCTCATACAAGCAGCATACCTAAATAAGTTGTGTTAAAACTCTTCCCATGCAGTATGTAAATGATGCAGACTGGTCTGGTTGGCATACCGGACCTGCTCTGCTAGCAACCTGTTCATCATCAAGACCTCCCCTCCGGGTTTCTGGTTTCATCCATGTAGAAGAGCAAGGTTTTGCCCGATCGTCAGCTGGAGCATACACAGATGAACTATTATTTTGTGGGCAGCTTCTCTTCGCTCATCTGCGTTGGCTGACAATCATGCAAGACTCTGCTATGCTAAGTGGATGATGCTGTAGGTGTCATCCATGTCTGAGAAATAAAGAGGGGAGGTCGTGGTGATGAACAGGCCGCTAGCAGAGGCGGTCCGGCACGCCAGCCAGACCGGTCTGCATCATTTACATACTGCGCGGGAGAAGTTTTAACATTAATTACTTAGGTATGCCTCTATTATCAGACCAAGCAAAAGCACTATATAAAACGCAGATTTTGATAAGATCAGGACCACTACCACCCAATACCTGCTGCTTTGGAAAATAAAGACTGGTATTTCAGATTTAGGCTTTATTCCTACGAGAGTATATCGGCTGCTGTTTTCACAGCCGGCCGATATACGTTATGATCTGAGTAGTAAAAACTCGTAAACGGGTGCACAAATCTAACATTTGTGCGCCATTAAGACGGCATGGGCCCAGTGCATATACACAGAGGCCACCATGCTGTTGTCCCTTCCCTCCCCCTCGCCAGCTCACCTCCTCTCTCCTCCCCTCTGGCTGTTTACAATGGGAGGGGTTGGGACAGGGCAGTGCTTAGGAGATCATGCAGTGACCAATGTATTCTGGCCCGAAAGATAGTTCCAGAACTATCTTTTGGACCCGAAGTAAAAGCGCCCGGTGCTATATTGGCCCGGCTGGGCGATTTTACGTCGCGGGAATACAACCATGTAATCTAATGCATTGGAATCCAATGCATCAGATCATAGCGTATATCGGCCGACCATGAAAATGGCGGGCTGATATACGCTTGTGGGAAACAACCCTCAGGGTGGCTTTACACAATGCATCTATCGGCTGAAAAATCACTCAAACAAGTGATAGTCAGCGAGATTCATGGGACCAGGTAGAGTACTGAGTGAGAAATTGCTCATTAGTCACTAATCGCTTTTTTCAGCAGAAAGTGAGTAGCGAGCAACTCCTACATCACTGTAAACAGGCGTCATGCAATCCATGAAAAATTGCCCTTTTATGATGACTGCCTTTTCATAGCGGGTGGCGGGTAGAGATCTGCGGCACGCTCCACCTACATTCACTAAGCAACTATCGCTCCTGTGTGAAAGCACGGTGGTGATAAGTCTCAGGGCGACTGTTGAGTGCTTATGCGTCCAACAGTCGTCCCGTGTAAAATCCCCTTTAAGCATCCCCACTTCTTTGTTGAGATGTGAGATCTCCGCTTCCTATTGCAATTCAAATGTACACTCAGCCCTGGATGCCTTCTTGTTAGCAGTGCTGGCAGATGGGGTATTGCAGCATGAAAAAAACTAGAGTCCTACACCTGACTAATAAAAGCTGCATGATAAGACCTACTGCCATATACAAACATTTGTACCATTTGGAGGTACACATTAAAATGTATAAAATTCCTATGTCTTGGGCTCTAATAAAATGGGTCCAAGAGCCCCTGGGCAATGGCCTCCTTTTGCCATTCCTGTAATCTTGTCCTGCTGGTATTTGCATCTCCTATGAACTTAAGAAATCTTGTCTTTACTTCAAACCCCCCTTTCCACTTCTTTGACTGTTCACTGCTTCCTAAATAAGGCCATAAGAGGACATCAAAATAGTTGAATCTGGAAATCTTTTAGAACATGTGCAGTAGTTTGACAATAACATTATCAGCTACAAAGGTTAGTAATGAGGATGTCTTTAGGTAATATCTAATATGGGCATAAAGGAAATGGGAAGGCTGAGTCCCCAAATGCTGGAGACTATGAGGCAAGTGCCGCGCTTGTCTATTTCTATTCTGCCTCTGACCAAGGGTCTAATCTTCCATATGCATAATTAGTAGTCCCTGCTCACGGACCTCCATTTGTGATTTGTCTGTAAGGAACTAGTTTTCTGTCATTTATTTTGTCTGCAGCGCCCACTTCTTAAAGACATTCCTTCTCTCCTCTGCCACAATACATTTCTGTAATTGCCGTATTTGTCTGGTGCGGGTTTTAATCAGTGCACAGCATGGCTCATAAATACATCTAATGACTATTTAGTGAATCTATTATATTTTTGTTAAAAATGACTTCCTCGTGGTTGTGTATTGTACCTCACTTCATGAAAGGCTTAGATAAAGGCAATGACTTGGCATTGAGACAGCTAAAATAGACGGCATATTGAATTATAATGGTATCTGGAAGCCTTTCCAAATTCATCTCCAACTACAGAAAGAGAATACATCTCTAAGAAGCAATAAAAAAATGCAATCCATGACAAAATGCTACTAAACAGAAAATAACCACCGCCCCGTCTCATTGTTCGGGGATCTATACAATATACATGCCACCGGCAGTAGTCAATGCTTTTACATCTTTTATTATAGTCAATTGGGGAGTGCATTATGGTTATAATATAATACATTTATCTTCTTTCCATGTAACCTTCTTATTTTTTTCATATGCATCCTTGTCTCTGGAGTCCAATGTCTGTCTTTTGTTATTTGCTTTATAGACATTATTCTTCTTTTCTTTCCATTATTTTCTTGTTCTCTGGGGAATTTACCTTTCGTTTATTATTTAGTGGATAACTACCATGGCTGTACAGTTTTCAGTGCAGCGTAATATCTTTATGGGTCATAGAACTTATTATTCAGCAAGAAATATACATTTACTACACCATGATACCACGGAACATAGAAAGGCCATCACAATGTCTCATAATCATATGCACTAAACGCGCTTGTGTAAGTTCAGATATACACCCATCCTGCATGGTGATGCAAGTCATCAAGTAGTTGGATAACAAAAACAGCGATTCCTGGCTAAAACTGCTGGCCCACTGCTTGAGATAGCTCTTACCAGGGACAGCATTTAGGTAACTCTATGGGAGTGAATGGCCAATTCTTTATACCATTAAAATTGTTTATGCCCTTATTGGAAAACTACGTTTCGTCATTCATTCGACATGCAATAAAAATGTAATTACACCAGGACGTATTTATGGGTGGTATACACATTACATAAGTCATTGAGCTGATAGCTATCTCACTCACGCACATACAATCACAGTCTGGCTGTGCATACATGTGCTTGGAATGCACAGAAGGAAGAAAACTGCTGCTAGATCTCACTGGCAGCGGCTTATCTCCTTCAGCCGCTGTCCTGCTGAAGGACACTAGCAAAGTATTTAGAGAACAGACCACCCGCTGTTCTCTAAATACATGCAATGAAGTACTAAAAGGCGGATTTAGCCTGCTAGTACCAACGCAAACTGATCGCTCAAAACCCTCAGTTTCTGACGAATTTTGATCAATCATCTGTGGGTGTAAATGCACCTTCAGAAACATATGACAAGATCCTTTCTTAGAAACCTTATCTTGCAATCTTGACCACCTGTGATTTCCAAAAAGGATAAGGCCAATTTCAAGGGTCTTTTTGAATAGTTCTTAAACATTGGTTGCAATAGGAGAAGGGTTGTAATAAAAAAAGAAAAGAAAAAAAGGACAACTAACCTCCGAAGTGTCTGCTGGCCTCCTCCACCACTGCATCTTCACTTCTGTTTACATTGACTGTAGTAGTGATGAATTTCCATATACAGGTGACCATTGCAACCAATGACTACCCTGAATGGAACATCATCAGTGATGTCACCTCAACAGGAATAGAAGTCTACTCCTAGCATTATTTGGGAGACATCACTGGGCTAGGAGTCGGCAGAGACATCAGAGATCATGTAACATACTGCTGGAATGAAGAGGAGGACTATCTAAGAACAGGTACTACTATTTCAAAACGGCTGTGGGCAGTGAGAGGGTTTATAAGAAAAATATATATATTCTGGACAACCACTGTAGTCTTCACCCTCTACTGCAGGCGCTCTGGATTCTGCAGTGCCTACCAATGTGCTAGGGTACTTTTACACCAGATGAGTGTTGCTCCTGTGCTTTCACATAGGAATCACAGTCGTTCAGTGAACAGAGGAGAAGTGTGGCGAAGATCTCTTCGGGCTGCCTGCCTCCATTCACTGCCAACAGGCATTTTTTCAGCGATGAGGAACTGCCTGTTCACACTAAGTAAGAATTTGCTCATTAGTTGCTTAATTTCAGTGAGCTGAAAGGAAATGACTAGCGACTAATGAGTGACCCTGTTGGGTTTCCCATTTACGGGACAACTATTGCTTAAAATCGCTCATTTGTACGATTTTTCGGCCAATAGTTGGCCCAAGTAAAAGGACCCGTAGATGCAAGATTGCTTCAAGTAAAAAGGCGCACCATGTAGCTGCTATGGGGTCTGCACTGGTTGGTCTTATCCCCTTTTCTATTTGATAGGAAAAGCTAGTCCAATAATTCCCTCTTCTGAGAAACTGTATTGGTAGCAAACGAGGAGTAGAAGGGAAATTGGTAAAAGGGTCATGGAATGTTCCTGAATGGCAAAACCAAACACCATTTTCATTTTTGCTATGGTGCCATTTCTCTTCTATGTACTACACCACAGTACTTCTATGTACTCTTGCCTATTAGCCCACCAGATATGTGACTGATGTTTACATTTCTTATGTAGTATTAAGTGTGTCTACTAATGCTCCAAAGAGGTTATGAAGAACAAAACATAACCATCTGGAAATTGTGTTTGACTAATAAGGTGCGCTGTAGAGTTCCGTACAACAGGATTCATAAGCGATGAATAAATCTTGTAAATGCCATTTCAAAGCGTTAAGTTAATTACTGTTTGAGAAGAAATATCTCAAGGATAATCATACAATAAATAACCAGCCACATGGCAGCGAATACCTGACTCCTGTAGCGCACGCTGGAAAACTGTATCTGTATTAATCAGAAGAATGGGACGACATACTTCCAGCATCTTAATTGTAGCCATAACAGCTACCACTGACCCATGTTTCTGAAAACACAGAGCGAATACTACAAAAAAAAAGTCAATTGTCTGAATCGTTTAAATACAAATTGATAAGAAAGCGGCGGCAAGCAGCGCCAGAAAACAAGTCAGATAGAAGAGGCACAAAAGATACTTCAAATACTGTCAAAACAAATCTTTCCACTTGCTTTGTCGAATAAAGAATTTGGGGTGAATAACCTGATCTGCTGAAATCCCTTACACATAGCGAAGATATTTATTATGACAGATTAAATGCTCAGCTTCTAAAATGACTTGAGTGGCTAATATTTAGAAAGCAATAAACTTGGGAATTATGGTAATTAGTACAACATCACCAATTAATTTATTTTCTTTCATTTAAAAACCATCGGAACAATGGAGAGGCATACTAAATAGTCTAGATCTCCTCCATTGTAACTCATTCAAATGCATCACTGCTGAGAATGTAACAAGCGCGGGTTCGGAAGCAGCGGTTATATAGTACAGGCTGATGTGTATTTGCTGTCTTGCTGGTTATGATTAGGTTTATTTGTTATCTCGTTGGTCATTCTTGATAAATCTATCAGTGATTTGGTGTCTACTGCCATTTGAAGCACATAGGTTGTATTAATTCATCATAACAAAAATGCTATATTGAGCTTTAGGCCTATAGGGCCACATTCATATAGTGGAAGGCTGTTGGAAGCTACTACTCGTATTAGGGACAATCTACCTTTGACATGATCAATTTTCATTACCAGGACTAATGAATGAACAAGAAATGACTGTACTGCTAATTAGAGATGAAAAGTTGATTAAGCTGGTTTGCCAAATTTTGGAAAACAGTTTGGTTTGCTACTGTTGCCAACTTGAGAAAGCCAGGTACTCTCTAACTTCCTGATGTGGGGCATTCTTATTAGAGTGATCACTTTGCTTATGGGTAAGGTCTTAAGAATTCATGAGATCAGGGTCAGATCCCCTTTGTTTTTCTCTATATGCTATTTATGTTATCTTCATTTTTTCTAATGACGTGTATATATTTCATTTATCCAAATTTGCTGTGTTTGGATGTATGGTATATTTTCGTCCAGTGAGGACATTAGTTTTGCACTCATGCAGGCCATGTATGGACAAGCTCTGTGCGGATATCACAGGTCCTTTCAGGACAATTATATTTATGCTATGCTGGCCATGGAAGGATAAGCCCAGCACGGATGTAACAGGTCCTTGAGGACATTTATATGATGGATCCTTTTAGGACATATATATTTCTGCCCATATATGAGGAAGCCCTGTAGAGGCGTAATAGAACATAATATTTATGCTTATGTAGGCCAAATAAAGATGAGTTCTGCATGGACTTAACAACAGGTATGTGTTCTGCTGCCAGACCAGCTTATCACCCTGAGAACAAAAAGATAGAAAGTTGAAATCCAACTACCTGATCCTTATCTTCCCCAACATCTGCACATTGGATGATCAGCTGGACTTCCCAAAATCAGTGGGCTTGGCCAACTGAAATCTAATGCATATAACCAGCCTGACTTGTGGATTAGTTGAGGATTTCTGACCCAGTTTCTCTAAGCTTAATGAAAAGATTTGCTTGGACTTAAGGTACCTTTACACGGGCCGAATAATAACTCAGTTATCGCTAGTCTTTCATTTTCAGCTCACTGAAAAGGAACGACTGCTCAGTGGCTTTTCGCTCAGTTGCTCAATGTTTGAGTGATTGGCTGTTTACTGTGAATGGAGACGGACAGGCCAGAGCGATCCCAGCCCGCGCCACCTCCATACATTTGAATGGCTTATGCACCCAACAGTTGTCCGTTGTGAAGGGGCCTTTACTCTACTTATCTTCCTTACCACAAAACATCTACCACTAAAGACAACTGGAGAGTGAAGTGATAACACTTTTGATAGCATCTCTGATGATTTCATATATAGCTGACTGCTTTGCTTTAATACCCGCACTAGGAAAATCATTTTACTGGTTGTCCATGTCGTCTGTAACATGGCACTTCGGAACACCATGTAATCAGCCTCTAACTGCTGTAACATTCACTCTTTTGAAGTTGGATAGGATGGAAAACCATGGAAAAATTGCAAATCTTCTTCTGGGAGTTCAGTAAGTTTGCCCAGCTGGGTTTGTAAAGAATGCTAATTTATGCTAATAGTAGTGAATTAAGGAATTAGTTAATAAACAATCACATATATACTTCGGTAAAGTTGCAAAGTGTAGTTACTAGAGATGAGCGAACACCAAAATGTTCGGGTGTTCGTTATTCGGAACGAACTTCCCGCGATGCTCGAGGGTTCGTTTCGAACAACGAACCCCATTGAAGTCAATGGGCGACCAGAGCATTTTTGTATTTCGCCGATGCTCGCTAAGGTTTTCATGTGTGAAAATCTGGGCAATTCAGGAAAGTGATGGGAATGACACAGAAACGGATAGGGCAGGCGAGGGGCTACATGTTGGGCTGCATCTCAAGTTCACAGGTCCCACTATTAAGCCACAATACCGGCAAGAGTGCCCCCCCCCCCTCCCAACAACTTTTACTTCTGAAAAGCCCTCATTAGCATGGCATACCTTTGCTAAGCACCACACTAGCTACAACAAAGCACAATCACTGCCTGGATGACACTCCGCTGCCACTTCTCCTGGGTTACATGCTGACCAACCGCCCCCCCTCCCCCCCACAGCGCACACCAAAGTGTCCCTGCGCAGCCTTCAGCTGCCCTCATGCCACACCACCCTCATGTCTATTTAGAAGTGCGTCTGCCATGAGGAGGAACCGCAGGCACACACTGCAGAGGGTTGGCACGGCTAGGCAGCGACCCTCTTTAAAAGTGGCGGGGCGATAGCCCACAATGCTGTACAGAAGCAATGAGAAATAGAATCCTGTGCCACCGCCATCAGGAGCTGCACACGTAGGCATAGCAATGGGGAACCTATGTGCCACACACTATTCATTCTGTCAAGGTGTCTGCATGCCCCAGTTAGACCGGGCTTTTTAATTCATAGACACAGGCAGGTACAACTCCCTATTGTGAAGTCCCTGTGGACCGACAGCATGGGTGGGTGCCAGGAAGCCACCGGCGGTACATAGAAATATCCCATTGCATTGCCCAACACAGCTGAGGTAGTAATGTCGTGCGTAATACAGGTGGGCTTCGGCCCACACTGCATGCCCCAGTCAGACTGGGGTTCTTTACAAGTGTACAGATGTGTTAAAAACTCCGTGTGCACCTACAGCATGGGTGGCTCCCTGGAACCCACCGGCGGTACACAAAAATATCCCATTGCATTGCCCAACACAGCTGAGGTAGTAATGTCGTGCATAATGCAGGTGGGCATCGGCCCACACTGCATGCCCCAGTCAGACTGGGGTTCTTTAGAAGTGGACACATGTAGGTTAAACTCCCTGTGGACCCACTGCCTGGGTGGGTGCCAGGAAGCCACCGGCGGTACATAGAAATATCCCATTGCATTGCCCAACACAGCTGAGGTAGTAATGTCGTGCGTAATACAGGTGGGCTTCGGCCCACACTGCATGCCCCAGTCAGACTGGGGTTCTTTAGAAGTGTACAGATGTATTAAAAACTCCGTGTGCACCTACAGCATGGGTGGCTCCCTGGAACCCACCGGCGGTACATAAAAATATCCCATTGCATTGCCCAACACAGCTGAGGTAGTAATGTTGTGCTTAACCCTTTCCAATCCAATTTGTATATGGTTTTCCTAGGGGGCTTACTCTTTTTCTGCCGTTATACAACGGCGCTATATGCTGGCTAAAGCCAGTACTGCATGAGCTGACACGTAGGATAGGCTCCGACAGCAGAGAGGCTGGCAATATACAGTAAGAGAACCCCGACGGACGTCTACCAACAACGGAGCTGTACAGCCTTAAACCCTAATGTCTTCACAGGTCACACAGTGGACTGGAAAGGGTTAATGCAGGTGGGTTTCGGCCCACACTGCATGCCCCAGTCAGACTGGGTTTCTTTATAAGTGGAAACAGATGCATTTATAATTCCCTGTGGACCCACAGCATGGGTGGGTGCCAGGAAGCCACCGGCGGTACATAGAAATATCCCATTGCATTGCCCAACACAGCTGAGGTAGTAATGTCGTGCATAATGCAGGTGGGCTTCGGCCCACACTGCATGCCCCAGTCAGACTGGGGTTCTTTAGAAGTGGACAGATGTATTAAAAACTCCGTGTGCACCTACAGCATGGGTGGCTCCCTGGAACCCACCGGCGGTACATAAAAATATCCCATTGCATTGCCCAACACAGCTGAGGTAACGTCAGCTGTAATGCAGGTGGGCTAAAAATTAATTTGATTACACTGTAGGCGAGGGCCCACAAAAATTGCTGTATCAACAGTACTAATGTACATCCCAAAAATTGGCCATGGCCAGCCAAGAGGGCAGGTGAAACCCATTAATCGCTTTGGTTAATGTGGCTTAAGTGGTAACTAGGCCTGGAGGCAGCCCAGTGTAACGAAAAATTGGTTCAAGTTAAAGTTCCAACGCTTTTAAGCGCATTGAAACTTATAAAAATTGTTCAGAAAAATTATTTGAGTGAGCCTTGTGGCCCTAAGAAAAATTGCCCGTTCAGCGTGATTACGTGAGGTTTCAGGAGGAGGAGCAGGAGGAGGAGGAGGAATATTATACACAGATTGATGAAGCAGAAATGTCCCCGTTTTGGATGGTGAGAGAGAACGTAGCTTCCATCCGTGGGTGCAGCCTACGTATTGCTTACGTATCGCTGCTGTCCGCTGGTGGAGAACAGAAGTCTGGGGAAATCCAGGCTTTGTTCATCTTGATGAGTGTTAGCCTGTCGGCACTGTCGGTTGACAAGCGGCTACGCTTATCTGTGATGATTCCCCCAGCCGCACTAAACACCCTCTCCGACAAGACGCTAGCCGCAGGACAAGCAAGCACCTCCAGGGCATACAGCGCTAGTTCAGGCCACGTGTCCAGCTTCGACACCCAGTAGTTGTAGGGGGCAGAGGCGTCACCAAAGATGGTCGTGCGATCCGCTACGTACTCCCTCACCATCCTTTTACAGTGCTCCCGCCGACTCAGCCGTGACTGGGGAGCGGTGACACAGTCTTGGTGGGGAGCCATAAAGCTGGCCAGGCCCTTAAAGACTGTTGCACTGCCTGGGATGTACATGCTGCTCGATCTACGCACATCCCCTGCTACCTTGCCCTCGGTACTGCGCCTTCTGCCACTAGCGCTGTCGGCTGGGAATTTTACCATCAGCTTGTCCGCAAGGGTCCTGTGGTATAGCAACACTCTCGAACCCCTTTCCTCTTCGGGAATCAGAGTGGGCAGGTTCTCCTTATACCGTGGATCGAGCAGTGTGTACACCCAGTAATCCGTCGTGGCCAGAATGCGTGCAACGCGAGGGTCACGAGAAAGGCATCCTAACATGAAGTCAGCCATGTGTGCCAGGGTACCTGTACGCAACACATGGCTGTCTTCACTAGGAAGATCACTTTCAGGATCCTCCTCCTCCTCCTCCTCCTCAGGCCATACACGCTGAAAGGATGACAGGCAATCAGCCGGTGTACCGTCAGCAGCGGCCCAAGCTGTCTCTTCCCCCTCCTCCTCATCCTCCTCATGCTCCTCCTCCTCCTCCTGTACGCGCTGAGAAATAGACAGGAGGGTGCCCTGACTATCCAGCGGCATACTGTCTTCCCCCGCCCCCGTTTCCGAGCGCAAAGCAGCTGCCTTTATGGTTTGCAGGGAATTTCTCAAGATGCATAGCAGAGGAATGGTGACGCTAATGATTGTAGCATCGCCGCTCACCACCTGGGTAGACTCCTCAAAATTACCAAGGACATGGCAGATGTCTGCCAACCAGGCCCACTCTTCTGAAAGGAATTGAGGAGGCTGACTCCCACTGCGCCGCCCATGTTGGAGTTGGTATTCGACTATAGCTCTACGTTGTTCATAGAGCCTGGCCAACATGTGGAGCGTAGAGTTCCACCGTGTGTGCACGTCGCACAGCAGTCGGTGCACTGGCAGCTTAAAGTGATGTTGCAGGGTGCGCAGGGTGGCAGGGTCCGTGTGGGACTTGCGAAAATGTGCGCAGAGCCGGCGCACCTTTACGTGCAGGTCTGACAAGCGTGGGTAGCTTTTCAGAAACCGCTGAACCACCAAATTAAAGACGTGGGCCAGGCATGGCACGTGCGTGAGGCTGCCGAGCTGCAGAGCCGCCACCAGGTTACGGCCGTTGTCACACACGACCATGCCCGGTTGGAGGCTCAGCGGCGCAAGCCAGCGGTCGGTCTGCTGTGTCAGACCCTGCAGCAGTTTGTGGGCCGTGTGCCTCTTATCGCCTAAGCTGAGTAGTTTCAGCACGGCCTGCTGACGCTTGCCCACCGCTGTGCTGCCACACCGCGCGACACCGACTGCTGGCGACATGCTGCTGCTAACACATCTTGATTGCGAGACAGAGGAGGAGGAGGAGGAGGAGGGTGCTTTAGTGGAGGAAGCATACACCTCCGCAGATACCACCACCGAGCTGGGGCCCGCAATTCTGGGGGTGGGTAGGACATGAGCGGTCCCAGGCTCTGACTCTGTCCCAGCCTCCACTAAATTCACCCAATGTGCCGTCAGGGAGATGTAGTGGCCCTGCCCGCCTGTGCTTGTCCACGTGTCCGTAGTTAAGTGGACCGTGGCAGTAACCGCGTTGGTGAGGGCGCGTACAATGTTGCGGGAGACGTGGTCGTGCAGGGCTGGGACGGCACATCGGGAAAAGTAGTGGCGACTGGGAACTGAGTAGCGCGGGGCCGCCACCTCCATCATACTTTTGAAGGACTCCGTTTCCACAACCCTATACGGCAGCATCTCAAGGCTGATGAATTTTGCTATGCGGACGGTTAACGTTTGAGCGTGCGGGTGCGTGGCGGCGTACTTGCGCTTGCGCTCCAACAGTTGCGCAAGCGACGGCTGGACGGTGCGCTGAACTACACTGCTGGATGGGGCCGAGGACAGCGGAGGTGAGGGTGTGGGTGCAGGCCAGGAGACGGTAGTGCCTGTGTCCTGAGAGGGGGGTTGCATCTCAGTGGCAGGTTGGGGCACAGGGGGAGAGGCAGGGGTGCAAACCGGAGGCGCTGAACGGCCTTCGTCCCACCTTGCGGGGTGCTTGGCCATCATATGTCTGCGCATGGTGGTGGTGGTGAGGCTGTTGGTGTTGGCTCCCCGGCTGAGCTTTGCGCGACAAAGGTTGCACACCACGGTTCGTCGGTCGTCAGGCGTCTCTGTGAAAAACTGCCAGACCTTAGAGCACCTCGGCCTCTGCAGGGTGGCATGGCGCGAGGGGGCGCTTTGGGAAACACTTGGTGGATTATTCGGTCTGGCCCTGCCTCTACCCCTGGCCACCGCACTGCCTCTTGCAACCTGCCCTGCTGATGCCCTTGACTCCCCCTCTGAAGACCTGTCCTCCTGAGTAAGCGTTGCACACCAGGTGGGGTCAGTCACCTCATCGTCCTGCTGCTCTTCCTCCGAATCCTCTGTGCGCTGCTCCCTCGGACTTACTGCCCTTACTACTACCTCACTGCAAGACAACTGTGTCTGATCGTCATCGTCCTCCTCACCCACAGAAAGTTGTTGAGACAGTTGGCGGAAGTCCCCAGCCTCTTCCCCCGGACCCCGGGAACTTTCGAATGGTTGGGCATCAGTGACGATAAACTCCTCTGGTGGGAGAGGAACCGCTGCTGCCCAATCTAAGCAGGGGCCCGAGAACAGTTCCTGGGAGTGTTCCCGCTCCTGAGCAGGTGTTATTGTAGTGGAGTGAGGAGGCTGGGAGGAAGGAGGAGCAGCAGACAGAGGATTCGGATTGGCAGCAGTGGACGGCGCAGAACTGCGGGTAGACGATAGGTTGCTCGAAGCACTTTCTGCCATCCAGGACAGGACCTGCTCACACTGCTCATTTTCTAATAACCGTCTCCCGCGTGGACCCATTAATTGGGCGATGAATGTGGGGACACCAGAAACGTGCCTCTCTCCTAATCGCGCAGCAGTCGGCTGCGACACACCTGGATCAGGAGCTTGGCCTGTGCCCACACCCTGACTTGGCCCTCCGCGTCCTCGGCCGCGTCCACGTCCTCTAGGCCTACCCCTACCCCTCAGCATGCTGTATTACCAGTGATTTGATTTCACAGGCAGCTAATAAATTGGCGCAAGACTGCAGGCCAAATATAATTTTTTCCCTTTTTTGAAAACGAAAGGCCCCACTGCCTCTAGTGAATGAATAATCTAAGTTTAATAACTGTGCTGTTTTCCTGCTAATGTGTCACAGAACGTGAGGGTAGCAGAGTTATTAACTGTGGCAGAGCAGGTATTTTTTTTCCCAATTAAGGAAAGCAAATGGCGAAGCCAGGAGTAAAACGTAGCTGGGTGCGTATGATTTTTACAGGTTGCACACGCAGCCGACACGTGTCCACCGGCGTTAGTACGGACAGAGGCAGGACAAATAGAATTATTTTCCGTTTTTTTGCACCAAAAGGCAGCACTGCGTATATTCTATGAACATAAGAAGTTTAATAACTGTGCTGTTTTCCTGCTAATGTGTCACAGAACGTGAGGGTAGCAGAGTTATTAACTGTGGCAGAGCAGGTATTTTTTTTCCCAATTAAGGAAAGCAAATGGCGAAGCCAGGAGTAAAACGTAGCTGGGTGCGTATGATTTTTACAGGTTGCACACGCAGCCGACACGTGTCCACCGGCGTTAGTACGGACAGAGGCAGGACAAATAGAATTATTTTCCGTTTTTTTGCACCAAAAGGCAGCACTGCGTATATTCTATGAACATGAGAAGTTTAATAACTGTGCTGTTTTCCTGCTAATGTGTCACAGAACGTGAGGGTAGCAGAGTTATTAACTGTGGCAGAGCAGGTATTTTTTTTCCCAATTAAGGAAAGCAAATGGCGAAGCCAGGAGTAAAACGTAGCTGGGTGCGTATGATTTTTACAGGTTGCACACGCAGCCGACACGTGTCCACCGGCGTTAGTACGGACAGAGGCAGGACAAATAGAATTATTTTCCGTTTTTTTGCACCAAAAGGCAGCACTGCGTATATTCTATGAACATGAGAAGTTTAATAACTGTGCTGTTTTCCTGCTAATGTGTCACAGAACGTGAGGGTAGCAGAGTTATTAACTGTGGCAGAGCAGGTATTTTTTTTCCCAATTAAGGAAAGCAAATGGCGAAGCCAGGAGTAAAACGTAGCTGGGTGCGTATGATTTTTACAGGTTGCACACGCAGCCGACACGTGTCCACCGGCGTTAGTACGGACAGAGGCAGGACAAATAGAATTATTTTCCGTTTTTTTGCACCAAAAGGCAGCACTGCGTATATTCTATGAACATGAGAAGTTTAATAACTGTGCTGTTTTCCTGCTAATGTGTCACAGAACGTGAGGGTAGCAGAGTTATTAACTGTGGCAGAGCAGGTATTTTTTTTCCCAATTAAGGAAAGCAAATGGCGAAGCCAGGAGTAAAACGTAGCTGGGTGCGTATGATTTTTACAGGTTGCACACGCAGCTGACACGTGTCCACTGGCGTTAGTACGGACAGAGGCAGGACAAATAGAATTATTTTCAGTTTTTTTGCACCAAAAGGCAGCACTGCGTATATTCTATGAACATGAGAAGTTTAATAACTGTGCTGTTTTCCTGCTAATGTGTCACAGAACGTGAGGGTAGCAGAGTTATTAACTGTGGCAGAGCAGGTATTTTTTTTCCCAATTAAGGAAAGCAAATGGCGAAGCCAGGAGTAAAACGTAGCTGGGTGCGTCTGATTTTTACAGGTTGCACACGCAGCCGACACGTGTCCACCGGCGTTAGTACGGACAGAGGCAGGACAAATAGAATTATTTTCACTTGTTTTACAAGCAAAAGGCAGCACTGCGTATATTCAATGAATAATAACTGTGTTGTGGCCCTGCCTACACAATTCTTTCCCTGCAGTATCAATGGAGGGTGGAATGCTCTGCAGAGGCGATTTTGAGAAGCAAAAAAAAATGCAGCACAGCTAACAGCAGCCTGGACAGTACTGCACACGGATAAATATGGCCCTAGAAAGGACCGTTGAGGTTCTTGAAGGCTACACTCACTCCTAACACTCTCCCTGCCTATGCAGCACTTCTGTCCCTAATGCCAGGTGCAACGCTCTGCAGAGCCGATTTTGAGAAGAAAAAAAATGGCACTGCTAACAGCAGCCAACACACAGCTATCAGTGGCCCTAATAAGGACCTTTGGGGGGTCTTGAAGCCTACACTAACTACCAATTCTTTCCCTACAGCAGCTCCGGTACAAACAGCACTGTCCCTCATCTAACTCACACGGCATCTGAGGCGAACCGCGGGAGGGGCCGACTTTTATGTTCGGGTGACACCTGATCTTCCCAGCCACTCACAGCAGGGGGGTGGTATAGGGCTTGAACGTCACAGGGGGAAGTTGTAATGCCTTCCCTGTCTTTCAATTGGCCAAAAAAAGCGCGCAAACGTCTCAGGGAAGTAAGTGAAAGTAACCCGAACACCGCATGGTGTTCGTTACGAATAACGAACATCCCGAACACCCTAATATTCGCACGAATATCAAGCTCGGAAGAACACGTTCGCTCATCTCTAGTAGTTACACTTTATTCACATACCTATAGTTTCTAGCTATCCCATAGTGGTTATAGGGAAAAAAATGAAATTCGACATCACATACCACCATATTTGATATAGAAAACACAATTTTTCCTTATTTTACTGCATTATAGATGGAAATGCAAGAACTGCCGTGTAGCCGAATGAAGCTATTGTTCAGGGTAGAGAGATTGCTGATCTGTGCAATGTAGTCACTTTGGAGAAGATGACAAAACAATCTGCAGAAGCAGACTATCTTGGAAAAACAATGGGCCTCATTTATCAAAAATGTCTAATAGTAATTACGTCTGTGTTGCCCATAGCAACCAATCACAGCACAGCTTTCATTTCTGAAACTGCAGAGGTAAAATGAAAGCTGCACTTGGTTTGGCCACTATGGGCAAGTTAAGATAAATGAGGCCCAATTCATTTGAAGAGCTCCTTGACATTATAGATCTTGTATATAGATATATATATATGGTTAATCAGGTAGAATCATTTCTTTGTAGTTATATTTTCTGTGTTGCGGTCAGATATCCTCTCATTCTTTTGTTATCGGTTTTCTATACCACATGTCTGTATGAACGTTAGTTAATTCCCATACGTTCTTTACTCTGTTAGTTCATGGCCATTAAACGTATCTATTCATTCACATTCTATTCAGAACTTACAATGACAGAACATATTGCAGAATATTTTACAAACAGCTGCATAAAATCCTGTGTATTACAACATGGGTCTGACTTAATATGCAATTGAAGGAAAATGACCCCATTGAAAATACAGTCTG
Organism: Eleutherodactylus coqui; assembly: GCF_035609145.1. Taxonomy (NCBI): domain Eukaryota; kingdom Metazoa; phylum Chordata; class Amphibia; order Anura; family Eleutherodactylidae; genus Eleutherodactylus; species Eleutherodactylus coqui. The sequence continues at coordinate 102,616,194 of NC_089843.1, forward strand.
ATGTATGGGCAGCAAGAAAAGATGAGCAGGTTGGTATAGAGATTTGTGGGGAAACATTGAGTATAACTTGTAATTCATTCAATGAAGTTCCTGCACTTTGTAGGCTTAGCAGTCTCATGGGAGTCCTATCAGGGACTAACATCCTTCCTTGTATATGTATGTATACAGGGATACTGATAAGACAGTGTAAAAATAACACTAATAACCATGAGGAATAACCCTATTTTTGGCATTACATTATTTGTATCCTGCATTTTTAACAATTTTTTCCTCTTGGCTCAATTTCTAATTTTCCGTTATTTTCTGAGCTGGTAGGTGGAGACTACCTGCTATGATGTGATCCATGCACTCTACATACAGTGAAGAAGAGAATGAACTCTGTATACCTATGTTTCATATATAGAGAAGCAGCAGCTTAGAAGACATACAACAGTACTGAACAGTGTAGTTGTAATTCCAGTAGCTGTTAGGCAATAAAACACTTACTAGTAGCTGCAGCAGCACATCTATGTTTTTCTCTCACTCAGCTTCTGCTCCCTCCTCTCCATCCCTTCTCTTTACATTTCCATAAGCATTATGTAATCTGACCTGTCAGTGAGCTGTTAGTCTGTCTTGTCTACAACAAGGATTTTTGCAGTTTTTTTAGAGTGTGCAAACAGTTTAAGAGGGAGGGAGCAATGAAAAGAAGCTTGATAAGTGGAGACAAAAGCATTTATCTTTGATAATATATATTACAAAGTCTTTTATATTCGCCTTCACTGTTGAATTATTCAAAGCTTTTGAAAGCTCAGTGATCACTCAATATAATGAAACAGCCAACTCCTTGAGTGTGAGTGTTCAGTTCAGAGAGAACTAAATGAGTTTTTAGCATACAGTATTTATATTTACAATGGCTATTGGCTGAGTATATTCCTTCACAAGGGGGTGCTTAGCCCATCTCATGACTTGTACGAAAAAAATGGTCCATGAAAAAAAATTATATGAACATCTGCTCACTATATGGTTGACCTATTAGAGTGATAGTGTGGCTTGATGGGATTTCAGCTTCCAACTGCAGAAACAGTTCTTGATTGTAAAAGCTGTGAAGCTGTAGGACATTCCACTAAATTACCTGTTTTTAGCAGAAACAATAGATATCTTTGCAAGAGGTTTTCTTAAAAAAAAATACATAGTTAGTAAATGTACATTTTCTTCATTAAATCTAGTCTAATCACCATTTAGAGTCAGGAAAGGAATTTTTCTCCCTTTAACTGTCATTCAATCTTTAAAGGGATTCTGTGGGACCTTTACTATTAATGAACTATCCTCAGGATAAGCTATCAGTAGATGATCAGTAGGACTCCGCTGCTTGGGATCCCTACTGATCAGCTAATTGCTGATCCCGCAGTACTGACAGCACTGGAAGCACATAGCACTGTCCATATTGCATCAGTCCAGTTCAGTACTGTATACACAGCTTCCACTGGATTCAATGGGAGTTATGCCTGTAGTACCAAACTGAGCAGCTGCAATGTTGATAGTGCTATCTTGTTAGAGCGCTCTGCTGGGATCTGTTGTTTTATATGTTTTCCTAGCAGCTCAGCTCCACAGGTAGAGTTGATTGAGCTGTCTGGGTGTGGATTGTTTCAGCCAGCCAATCCCACAGGTCTGCTGCTCATATATACCAGCTCCTCTGCTGCGGCTGCTGGTCTTCACTATGAACAGTGTTATGTTCTTGTTTGTCTGTGCATGGGGACGGGCATGAGGTAGGAGTGAGCATGTTCAGTGTGTTTTGATGTGATCAGTGTCATGTTCCTGCGTGTTTCCATATATATGGTGTGAACTGTGTTCTGCTGTGGATCCTTCCTCATCTAGGATTAGTTAGGTCCCTAGTTTCCAGCACAGGGTCATCCCTGTTGGGACGATTGCCTCGCATGTAGGCAAGTTTTCCTGTGGTTAGTTGTCTTATTAGAGTAGGAACCCGCAAGACAACAAAGACCCGTGAAGTGGGATCGCGGGCTTAAGTATCTTGGCCAAATTACAAACGAATACATCATAAATCCTATGGTTATTCCATCAGGCTATGTGTGCAGGTATGTAGGTGAGTGTTTTGTGCACATGGCAGTCTTTGGTTTTTACCTGTCCATTAGTATGTAGTCTGTTTCACAATTTTGCGTTTCTGTCTGAGTTCGCCTGTCGGCGAGTTCTGGTTAATTCCGAGTTCTGTCTATGCCGTCTGAGTTCTGTCTATGCTGTGTGAGTTCTGTCTGTGCCGTGTGAGTTCTGTCTATGCCGTCTGAGTTCTGTTTATGCCGTCTGAGTTCTGTTTATGCCGTCTGACTTTGGTGTGAATTCCTGAGTTTGGTCGTTCGGAAGAAGTACCATATTTGCTTCCCCATCCTCACTGATAGTAGGCCTAACAGACCTTTGCTGATGAACTATTGTTGATTTATCCTGTGAATTGGTCATCGATAGAAAAATTCCTAGACAATCCCTTTAACTAAACAGCAAAATAATAATCCAGAAATCTGGGCAATACCAAGTCCTCCTCCTCCACAGCCCCTACCAATTAGAAAAGGAGCAGTACAGAAAAATGTTACCATCATGCAACTTCCTTGGGAGGAGCTGCCCAATGTACAAGCCACGTAAACTGTTTCAAACTTCAGACAGGAAATGTAGAGAAGACGTGGCAGTGACACCGTAAGAATATATTGGACCAAGACTTACAGCAGTCTTTCTTTGCCTTCCTCTGGATAAACGAGGGTTCACTACAATGCCTTATTCCCTTTTTCTCTTGACTCCAATTCCCTTTCCTACGATTGAACATGATGAACATATCTCCTTTTTCAACTATTCTAGCTATGTAGCCACACAAGTATGCCTCATGTGTACATAAAATAGCAGGCTAGTTTATAAAGAGGAAACTTTGCCAGCTGAGAAACTTACTAAAATGTTTGGCCCCACTGCTTATTTATTCAATTCTTACTTTTTATGGATCTCATATAGATTATTTGATGTCCGTTATAAAATGGGAAGTAATGAAGAACCATGTTTATTTAGTTTTCCTTTACATTGTCACTCACCTTAGTGGAGTAAAGCACTTTGTTAAAATATTCAGAAGGTACGGATTTCTGCCACGTTTAAAGTGACATAAATTCCAGGTCATTGTGAATGGCTAAAAGGCTCCGCCGCTCTTCAAACGGCATGACTGTCTTTAAAAATGTAGAATCTCTAACATTTTCATGGACATTTCCACTTCTTACTTTGTGGTATCATAACACCACTTGTTGTACTCATCTGATGTGTAAATGAAAGCTTCTATTGGCACATAAAACCAAGTATATAACACTATAATGCTAAAGAATGTGCTTTCAATTACCGTACGTCAGCGGTAGCCATTGCTAAATTTTATTGGTAAAGCTATGGAGTGTGCAAATCCAGTGGCATTTCTGCATCATTGTGTAAATGTAGTTAAGATCTTGAGAACGTTAAACAAAGGGGGTGAAAAAAAGCTGTAATTTATCATATGCGATTTCTTAAAGGTTACAAAAGCAATATTAGCCACATATGTAATTGGCAATTTAGTCTGAACATGCATAGGCTAACATTATTTTCATTTTCATTCTAGTGTAAATTCCAGTTTTAAAGGCCAGTCATGTTCTAGTTGCTTTACTTTAGATACTGAGGATGCATAAAGAATATATAAGCCTGACTTCCTTGTAACTCGCTTGAAAGGTATGGTGCCTAAAGGAAGCACAGCTGTTACCTAGGCTCCGTTCTTTTTTGAACAATAGTATTTTAGAGTTCATATATGTTGCGCAAAATTTTAAAATGCAACTTGCCAAAAACTGAAAATTCATTAAGGCCTTTCCCTTCCTCCAGGGGGTTTACATAAGAAATATACCCTCTATTGGATTAGTGCTCTATGGCAGAACGTATTTGTTATATAGGCTCCCAGACAGCTTATAACATTGTTGTTCAGTGCTCATACCCTAGAGCAGGGGTGCCCAACTTGTAGATCATGAGCCATACGTAACTGGCCAGTCTCGGTTGTGTGGCTCGTGACTGTCTAATAGACCTGGAATGCTTATGCTAGGTCTAGCAGTATGGGTAGTAAAAGCAGGTGCTGGCACAGACAGAGACTGGAGACTGCTGCACCTGAGCAACTGGATTTCTGAGTGGTGACCTTTAGGCGCAGAAAGAGGTGGTCCTCCTCTTGGAAGAAATCAGAGCAATTCCTCCATCCGCTTCAGCAGGTATCAACATTGCTACGGCCTCATGCTACGGCAGGTGACTGTACCATCTGCAGCATGGGCCCACGGCTCTCAGGCAAAAAGTCCTAGCAGATACAAAGTCTTAACAATGAACAAGTTTGCTTGTGTTAAGTCGCTTTTTTTTTCCTACTTGGTAAACTGAGCCCATGATCAACTTCCAAACCTTCATATCAGCTACATTACAATTATTACTTGGGTACCAGGTTATGCAAGTCTGTTGTCCGAGAAAGAGCATGTCCTGAGCACTTTTAATTTGCAGCAAAGTTCCACCGGTCAAGAGAGTTCACGCCCATAGGGTCAATATTACTGCAGCACTGCACCTTAACAGGACACACTCCAGATGACCTGGTCACGGTAGGGGCAGACGACACAGGAATCGGGGTATGATGGGGACACTAGGGAGCACTCTTTTATAAATCACAAAGACCAACAACACACTTCAACTTTAGGACATGTGGTGGCACCACCCAATGTTTCAACCCAGCAAGTCCAAAAGTAATGCAAGTGTTGTCCAATAACTTGTCCACAACTGGAAGATGAATATGTGTTCCTCTGGTGTTGGCTTGAGCTCACGCATTTTAACTGGCTTGCCTAAGTTTAAGACATTACCCGTGTGTACACGTCAGAACTTTTCCTGACAGCCCACCTCACTTACATAGCTTGAGCATGTTTGGTACTGTAATGTAGGTGATGTATCTTTGGGCATCTGTTGAGGTTCCTGATTCACAGATCTGCAGGATGATGTGAATCCTTTGTAAAAGTCTCTCTAGATGTAGTCCCTCAGCTTTGTTCTCTCAGCAAGATTGATTCTGGCATGTTATGGAGCTGCTCTTCTCAACCACTGGCAGCCTCCTTTCTTGTGCGATTGTTTCTCTCTAACAGGCACAAATTCTTCATCACAGTCCTCCAGAGATTTCCAAGTTAACTCCTCACGCCATTGCAGCTCTCTCCCAGCAATGCAGTCTCTCTTAAGACTTAGTACCACCAGAACTGCACTCTGCTTGCAGCTCTCTATGATCCCAAGTCCTCCAGATCTTCCACCTCACATCTGCAGCCAATGGGAAGTCGCATACAACACTCCATAAAGAAATGCACAAACTGCAGGAATGTCTGATGGTCAGTCAAAATCGCCCTTATACCATCCAAATTACACAACTATAGGAACCATAACAGAGCTTATTACAGCACAAACTTGAACTTGGGTTCCCTCCTTACAACTGCACTCTCATCTAACTTCCCACTTGTTCTGTCCACCTTTCATTTTCTGGTCAGTGATTTCCCACTTATCACCTGCCGATTCTCCATCCACTCCCCTCTTAAAGCAGATGTATAAAACATACAGTAAAGTCAGCATCAAAGAGTAAAAGGACACTATAATGGTACAAGTACCATACCCCCACTTTACAGAATCACTCTATCCACTGGACTCCTAAGTGTAGGGATATCAATTAATAAGTCATATTGTATCTTTTTTCCATAACACTATATATTAATCAACCTGCTCAGCTCCTTCTGCTCTATAATATACTGCTGGCAGATGCAATAGCATTTTCATGGTGACAGGTTCCCTTTAAGTCCAAGTAAGGAACATTTGCTAGTAACAGAAATCCTGACAAGATGCTAATGTGATAAGAGGTTTACTGCTTTCAATGTAGTTTTCACATTTTTGCTCACATTGCAGGAATACTGTGCTTAAAGAAACTTTGAAATCTGCAGTATTCAGAAATATCTACAGTAGCATAAATCTTTGTATTTCTACATAGACAAGTGTGTCTATCAGATTCAAGAAATGCCAGACATCAGTACCTAATACGACATTAATAAAACAACAGATCAGTCATCGGCTACTTGTTGATAGTTTCAGGACATCAACAAGATATTTTTGGAAAAGCAAGTGAAAACACAAAAGATAATGTGAATGAAGATAGATTACAAAGAAGCCATATGTTACACTTGCTGACTATATAAATAAAAAAAAATCTTGTTATTTGTATAGTGCCAATGTATTCTGCAATGCTTTCAAGTTGGGTACTCATTTTACTGACCTCAGGGGGATGGAGAGCCTTGAGGCCAGCTACCTGAACCAAGCGGGGATTGAACTTGCAACCTTCAGGCCATGAGCAAGAGCTGAGGACTGCATTTCTGCTGCCTTAGCACTCTGTGCCACACAAAGCTCTGGACAATATATGGACAATGCTAACTACAGGTAGAGCTTCCCTTTAAGATCATAGATATAAGACGCATGGGAGAAAACGTGCAGGGACTGCTTTGTAATCACCGAGACATAAACCAGGCTTAAATATTAGAAACCTCTGCTTCTACACATTATGCTCTTGTTTTGCTAAAATGCAATCAGTGCCTTAATACAGCGAAGCGTCTAGCTGCTGACATAATTCTCTGGACGGCTCTTGATACTCTCATTTTGGTGTGGATAACTAAGGCAGCCATTAGTGTTTTACACAATTAGCGGAACAATAAATGCTTGTAGAAGTGACATTTCAGTTACCACGCAGCACCTTATATGTAATCCTGTTACTGGAGTCCCAATTGTAGAGCAGAAATCACTTCATAGGTTACTATTGAACAATTTGCTGATGTGGCAGCTTTGAGCAGTCAACCTCTAAAACAATTATTACATGTCATTATTATTGCTGCATTAATCATAAACGTGGAATGTAAATGGTGTGTAAAATGCCACTGTGCACTCGTTATATTCACAGCCTCATACTTATTTCCTTTTCTTCAAACACTATAACACATGCACTGAAGTCAGATGGGTCATAAGATTAGACATGTCAGGAGACTATGTAGATAATGCAATTGTGAACAACCAATTATGGCTTGAACTAGGGGGTATCGGCAATAGGTACATTCACCTCATTATTTCCCATCAGCCCCGTTCAGATGGCCAAATAGCTCATCGCGGTTCCAGGGATTGAGCTACTTACCATGTAAGAAAATTATGGAGATGAGGATACATCAGACAAGACCCTCAATGTTGTCTTGAATGACATTGTTTGACTTAATGGACAGCAATAAATAGTAACAATCAAAAAAGTTAGGGGTGCAGATAGCAAAGAACATAATGGGCCCTTCGATATAGTGCTGGGTTTTACCAACCAGGGCAGAAAGGTATTTGATTCTCCTTTTATGCCCTTTTCATGGTTCATAGGCCAATCCACCACCTTCTTGTTTGCTGACAAAGCAGTTCCCCTGAAGCAGTAGAAGTCCTGCCACCATAGTAACAAGAGGAATGCAGTCAACCGGGGCAGAAATCCCTATCTTCAAGGGGCATGTAGCAGATGTAAACTTTACTGCTATGCGATATATATACCTCTGGTAGTATATCAAAAGATCCATTGCATTCACAGAAATTTGTGCTTTCAATATGTCTGATCAAAACCGATCATAGATGAAGAACAGTGTTGAGCAAAGTGAATCAGCAAAAACTCATTTTGGGTCGAACTTTGCTAAAAATTTACATTGGGGTGAATTTGAACTAAGTTTTTGGCAAAATTCTACCTAAAACAGGGGTCTCCGGGTTCGGTTTGCTCAGCACTAGTACTGAACTCTGGTGTACAACACTGTCTATAAGCCATCAAAGCTCTAAATAACACTATACAGGGCTTTTATGGCTCTTAGTGTTATACAGCAGTTTTAGGGGTTATGTTGATCAAATTTGGACTGAACCGAAGTTTTTGCAAAAAGTGAACTGAACTTCTCAAAAATGTACTCATCACTAATGAAGAGCTACAGTAGGACTTTTTTTCTTTGTTCAGGGATATCTTTATATAGAATACTGGAGTGAAATCTGCAGATTTTTTCACCCAATTCAATAGAATCTTGTGCCATCCAGTAGAAAAGCATATTTTTTTAAATATTGGAGCATACGGGAGACGGATGGCATTCTCCAGATGTATACATTTTTTCAGGTTTAGCATATTATTGCGTCATATATCTTGGGATATGTCCGGTTTGCATACAAGTTATGTCAGGACACATCTGTATCTATACTTTGTATGGAAAGTGTCCAGATACAATAACACTTATACTGCATCATGTCAACCTGACATGTGAACAGTATTAATGGTTTATCAGTGCTAACAAAAGGATTTGTTTCACCTTAGGTGAACTGATGAGAATATGTTTGGCAATTACCTAAAGAGGTTTATGAATATGAAGTGAATTCATTGGAACTGAAATACCTTACAGAATTCATGGACAAGAATGGTGGTTTATGTGAAAGAAAGCTGCTGGGTTTCTGGAATTTCATACAAGCCCTTTAAGAGCCCAGTCTTTGAAACCCCTGCCAATTAAATGCAGGGGCAATGTAGTGTAACATGGGGCCAATATGAATAATTGGGGGACAATGTAATACTTGCTTACAGTGAGTCTTCTAAAGGAGGGGACACTTTTCCACAGAGCTTTCCAGTCTTATCACTGGAGGGGAATGTCCAAACTAGACATATGGACAAGGGTTCACTTCGAAACATTTTTCACCTAGGATAAGAGTATTCAATAACACATGGAATCCCTTCATTTGCGTTAAAAATACTATTCAGTTGCTTCTTGAAGCAACTCTCCAGTCCTGAGACCACATTTTTAAGTTAGATGGGGGAAGGGAGTTATATTACCCAGTGCCCTCCATTTGTGTCATTCTGCTATGAATCCACCAACTTGGCACAGGACTAAATGGTCACTTTAATTTGCGTTTCTCAAACATGATACCAGGAAATAGCAATGACTGTAGCTCATGTTGAGGACATTATGTCTTTGCTCCAGGCTCTGCAATGATAAACTGCCTGGTTATACAATGATACTTTGCTTGCAGGGTCATAACTATAATGGGTGCAGAGGATACATTTGGAGCCTATACGAAGACCAGCAGTAAGACTAAAGCAGTATAGTTGGGGGTCTCTGTTACTAATTTAGCTTTAGGGCCCAGCATCTTCAAGTTAGGCCTCTGTCTGTTTGCACATATCTCACTACATTGTCAAACAGATTACCAACATAGGAGTACAGAGAAATAGATGACAACTCCAAAGCCCTATAGGATCTATAATGTCTGCCACTTCCTGTTGCTATAGAGCAAAGAAATGGCTAAAGCTAAGAAACTCATGACCAGAAAACCTAAGGGAAGAGAACAACTCCTGGGGTTCTGCTGTATGTATTTATGATATTAATGGAGTAACTCTCATAATAAGACTATAGGATGCAGAAAAGAAAAATCTAAGGTAAAGTTTTTGACCTGTAGATCTGACAGCAAAAAGAGGATGTTTTCAACAGCTTATGTCTATGTCCCTTTCATAGACTATAGGCTCCTGGTAAATCAGCAACAAGCTAGGAATTTCCCCCCGTTATAGAGAGTTATTCAGCTAGTAATATACTGGCATGGTATTGTTACTCAAGCAATTTTCTCGTATATTCCGGTAGATTCACCAGTGTTTAATCTGCTCTTTAATTAGATCTTTGTGATGATCATTGCTATCCACCATGCAGCACTAGAGAGTGCGGAATGCAGGCGTCATTAGCAGAAGACTGGCAGTGCTTAAGCTGTCGATACCAGTACTCAGTGCTGTTTGCAGAATTAAAGAAAATACAAAAAATAGACCCAGGTAACGGCTGAGATACCTGACAAATATTTAGAATCTAGGAAAAAAAGAAACCTCCTTCGTCAAACTGGATATAATGAGATGGTAATCTTCTAGGAGACAGAGAAACTGCTGAGCAACAAAAGTGTGGATTTTCTTGTCACATTCCTGAGTGAAACAAGACGCGTACTGTACAAATAAAGAGCAGAACATGCCCCGACCAAATCTACAATCTCAGGATAAAATGAGAATAATGTCATTGTCTGGTAAACCAATGTCTTATCTTATGAAAGAACATGTAAATGCATCATACTGGCAGTGAAGGAGAACTTGAAATGACTAGATACTTCCATGGAGCTACTGTGTGAGCGCCAAACCTCGAAGTGTTACCTTTGTTTCATTAGTCAAACATAGCATAACATATAGTTACTATGTAGCATTACATACAGATGTGTCCATCCGTAAAGGGGTTGTACCAAGATTACAAGTTATCCCCTATCCTTAGGATAGGGAGTAACTTGCCGATCAGTAGTGGTCTCACCGCTGAGACACCTGCTCAAGAATAGGGATCCCATGTCCTGCTCTGCCTGTCACTACTGGGATCACTTCTTTTCCCCGCAGTGATGTCAGAATAAATGGAACACTGCCTGAGTATACACGGTCGGTGCTCCATTCATTGCAACCTGACCGCTTGCCAATTGGTATCTCCATAGTCCCATTGAAAGTGATCATTAGTGATCAGTGCTGCATCCGGTCTACTCCTCATTGCAGGGAGTTCAGTAAGCCTGCAGTGAGGAGAATGGGGACATAGGACCACCGTTTTCGAGATTGGCAGAAGTCTCAGAGGTGAAACCCTCACCGATCAGCAAGTTATTCCCTACCCATGCTTACATGCAAACTAGCAGACAGTTGGAAGGCCTATTTTTTTTACTTGTAAGATGTCCATGGACCCTTTAACCTACAAGAGTTATTGTAACTGCACATATATGTCTGATGGCCATACAAACTACATTGACAATGTAGTCATGTACGAATGGCAAAAAACCCTTGACTAGTCTTCCAATTTATTCAGCTATTACAGACATTGAGCTCTACAATGAAGGACCATACATTACTTATTAACTGAACAGATTCAAAATGCTGCAATTATTTTCTTACTTTCTTACTATATCTTTATAGCAGTTATTGCGTCATTGCTTTTGCTTCTTCTAGACAGAACGAGAAACTCACGATTGATGAAGCTGGCATGGGCTAAGACCAACTCACTTTGAGGGTACCATCACATGGAGAGAATTTGGTGCTGACTTCCCACAGTGCAAAATCACACAGTGAATATGAAAATCCACAGTGTCCAAGTCAGCACCTACATGGTGGGGATATTTCACAGATTTCGGTGCGAATTTGCGGGTTTCAATATCTGTATTTCATAGGTTGAAATCCACTGTAAACTTAGCAGGATAAATTAACGTGCTGCCAATTTAGAATCCGCTGGATTTTAATTACGTGGCGGATTTCACGCTGAATTTTTCCATTCCATGTGGATGAAACTTTTTTCATTTTGTCCATCTTGTAACTGCTGCAGATTGTCCACAACAATTGCACAGTATTTATGTCATATATGAAGGTACCCCAATTAGACTTTGGAATTTAAAGAGAAAAGTTGCAAAAATGTAATAAATTAAATGACTCTGACGTCCCTCTTGCAGTTTCGGAGACATTTATAGGTTTCCAAAGATGTATTAAATATATTTAATATAAAAGGCTTATTAAGTTTATTAATCTGCCTCAAGATATCCTTTACGCATACATGTTTAAGACAAAAGAGATTAAATGGAGGCAATTCTCTGAACGATTTCCATATATTTGGGGTGTAATCTCACTTGGTTTCACCTTGAATGTCACAGGTGGTAATAAAGTAGATGGTTTTGCCGCCGGTTTGTCCATGTGACTCACTACAGGCACATGAGTGTACGTACTGGAATCAACACTAATTGATTCTATGAGAATCAAAACAATCTAAATCTTTATCCCTCTAACTTGGCCTCACCCCTCTCTGGGTGAAACAGATTCACATCTTGCAAGGGCTTTATTAATTTTTTTCCCAGTTTACCAAACACTTAACAATTTTTTAACTGAAAAAAAAATATTTTTGGTCTTTACCTGTAATATTTTAGTCCAAGCTTTTATCTTCATGCATCATTGAAGGTCTCCCATTCACCTTAAAGGGACACTGTGGTGATTTTAAAAATTCATTATCTAACTACCCACACAGTTATAATAGAGGTGATCACACCTCATCTTCCTGACTGTATAATTATGGTCTGTAGCTTATTTAGGTGAATACAAAAGGTAATAGCAGTGTCACCCCTGCAACAGAGATGGTACAGTCTCTAGCTGATCATGTTATACGGTCATGATTCATCATAAGTTTGATAGCACAAAATAGTGAAAATAAAAGCAGAAATCTCAGCATCAGGGTGCGTTCACACGAACGTAGGCGTATTTACGTTCGCACGTGCGCAGAGTATAATCGCCGGAAAGAACGTTTTTCGCCGATCACGACCAGAGCTAGAAAGCGTATTTTCGTTTTTTCCTACTTTTCAAACGATCTTTTTGGCCATCGAATATACGTCGGCACGTATTTCGGTCGCGTATGTTCGGTTTTCTGTGGGTTGCCGTTTTTACGCGCCGTAAAATCGCCCATGTGAACGAATACATTCGAAACCATCGGCACAGATGGTCACGTATATACGTTTGGTCGCAAAAACGCGCCGTTTATGCGCTCGTGTGAACGCACCCTCAAGATGATGTCTGATAAGCATCAGCCAGGAGGATGCACTGCACGAAAGTCACTGCAATATATTGGAGACATCCAGAGTGTGACAGGCAAACAGGTTAGAGGTATAGGGATAGAAAAATGTGGCTAGTGGCACACATATTTTGAGCTGTATGTTGTCCGTGTAATCCCATTGACAGCACATGCCCCCATTATAGCCTATGGAACTATATGCATAGTGTTTTTTTGCACACATGAAGAAAACTCATGGCAAGTCCTATTCCTGTCTGTTTCACAGATGAGAAGTAGGACATGCCAATGTGAATATGGTGTCTTTGTATGTATCGGACAGCCGACAGACTAGTGAATGATGTGAGTTTGCAACTCGCAGTTACACTAATGTGCCACTAGTAGAGATTACTCGAGCGAGCATGGTCCTTGGTGAGTACCTGCCCACTCGAAAGAAAAGATTTGGGTGCCGGCGGGGGGCGGGGAGCGGTGGGGGAGAGCAGGGGTGAACGGAGGGGGGATCTCTCTCTCCCCCCCACCCCCCGGTCCCCCCTGCTCACTCCCGCAACTCACCGCTCACGCCGGCAACCGAATCTTTTCTTCCTTGCGGGCAGGTACTCGCTAAGGACAATGCTCGCTCGAGTAATTGTCCTTAGTGAGTATGCTCGCTCATCTCTAGCCACTAGCTTTAGATAAATCACTTCTCTGCAGATAATCATCTTTTTCTGATCTGCTCTCTATAGAAACTGCTCATCGTTGGCTTTATGTTTACATTTTATTTACTGAGGTGGAAATTGTTTTGAATCTTCTGAATGTAATAATCATATTAGGATTTTTGGTGCGATGATTACATTTGCTATAGAGGTGTTGGCTACATTGGAACCCCATTGATTTCCAGAATGGGTGTACCCAGTCTCTATTCCCAGCATAGGACTGGTCCCATAGTCACCCTTCTTTACAGTGAAGTCAAGCATGCCCCCACTTCGCAGACATTTTAGTATGCAGCATATGTTCCAAAAATATAAAGACAAAATACTTTAATACAACCATAACTCTGCAAAAGTTGACAAGAAGTTTATTTGAAGTACTAATATTGCCATGGCCTTGTTCCAGATCTGCTTGCACATCAGAAAATTATCCAATTAATATACAAAATAGAAAGCAAATACTATCTGAGCTGATTGCTTGTTTAATGCATTAAAATATTTGCTAAATAAAAAAAAACATTGGCAACATGTTTTAACAATCTGAGAGAAAGATTCAGATATTTTTATGGATTAACCTTTGAAATCAGCAGCAGTCACAAATGGATTAAACCAGAAAGACTCAAGGACACTTTTCTAAAAGCATGTTAAAGGCATTAATCAAAGGTATGTAACCAAAAATGCATTCAGTTGCTAAATACAAAGCTCGTGTGGCCCATATATTGGAGGTTGTTTAGCTCACACAATGAAAATGAAAAGATTGTTGAAAGCTGCTGTATACATAGTAACCACTTGTAATAAGTTGTAAATCCTTGACAAGCATTTAGTAGGTCTGGGGTCTCTAGAGAAATATTAGCTTCCATTATGAAAAAAATCACTTAAAGCATGCATCCAAAAAAACAAATACTGGAAAAAACCATTAAGCTTCTACTGATTTCTTATGCATTGCCAGCGAGACCGACATATGGTCTAAGACATAGCATATAGAATATACAACCTTGAGAAAATTTCTGTCAATTTGTATCATGTGTAAGACTCTATAGTAACTACATGTACAACGGAAAACTCGGCATTAGGGCTTATGCACATGGTTATATTATAACTGCCAACAAGCTTTGAGTTGTATGATACCATAGTGCAACAACCACTGAAGTCTAATGGACCATACTGAACCTTAGTATGTCTGATATCATACAATGTTCTACCAAATAATGTATTAGGAGATAGTCTCCCCAAAAATATGAGGATACCTTGGTAATATGGTGGCATAGGGAAGTATGCTAATCAAATAAGTAACTAGTGTTCAACAAACCTAGGGCTTATTCAGATGGCTGTATATCAGTTGGGCTTTCATGCCCAGCCGATATACGGTGTCCCTCTGTGCAGGGGGAGGAGGCTGGAAGAGCCGGGAGCAGTGCACTGAGCTCCCGTCCCCTGCCATTCTTTGCAATGGGAGGGGGCAAGACAGGGAGGAGCTAAGGTCTGGGACTTAGCCCCGCCCCATCCCACCCCCCTCCCATTGCAAATAGTGGCAGGGGGCGGAGAGGGCATGGGAGCTTGGTCAGATTTGAACCTAGGATCCCAGCACTGCAAGGCAACTGTTCTAATCACTGTGCCACCATACTTCTGCTGCCTATTTCTCCTCCAGAGGAAGAGAAAAAGAAACACAAAATGAAAATGAAATGTAAAAAATGAAAAAAAAGAAGCGCCTAGAAGGAATTGATTTGCTTGAAACTCAGCATACAGTTACATCTCAGGCAGATATACATATGATAAGAGTTGTGGCATGATTAGATGAACAGTCTTGCCACCCGAGGACCTAAAAGTGGTTCCAGCCTTGGCCTATAAAAAGGCTCTCAGAGGCTAAGTGTGTGTGTAGTTACCTCTTTTTCCACTTGTGTAGAACTTGTTGACCAGTAGACGCCTCTACGATGCAACCAAAGACAGTTCACCCAGTTAACAGAGTTTGAAAGCGGATGCATTGGAATGCAAGAAGCTGGACAGACCACCTAGGCTGTTAGGCGCTGTTGGGATCAGTGGATGTGTGAGGGCACATAACAGACCACTAGAGAGGATTGCCTGATTGTCTGACAAGCACTAGCAGCTTCAACTGTTTCCTTGTCTAGCATCCAGAGACAGATAGCACTATCGTTACAAGCCCCTGTGTCTGTCTGAACCATTTCAAAGTGCTTGGCTGAAGGCCATTTGGTCTCAAGGTGCCCATTATGTTTACTGCCTTTGATACCTACATTCGCCTACAATTGCAGTGGTGTTGTGAATGAAGAAACTGGACTGTTATGGAGTGGAACAGGTTGCTTCCAAATCCAGATTTAGTTTGGGCACTGATGACGGACGTATTTGTGTCTAGAGACACAAAGTGAGAACTAGGGGTGAGTGCCTCAATCCTGCCTTTGCTGTGGAGCGGCACACTTCCCTCATTGCTGGTGTGATACAGCAGGTGGTCACCCCTAAGAGTGGTATGAGGGAGTGCCAAATGGGTCAAGAGACTTTATTCTCCTAATGTATAGGGGATCGAGACATGGGTACACAGTCCACACTTAGTACTTCTCCTTTCCTGTTGCCCTGCTATGTGCCACTCCTCTCCATCCTGACATGGAGACAACTTGTGAGCAGCAATGCATAGATATTTCTGTTTCCAGATGATTGGCTCCACACAGAATGGCATTGCATGCTGCATGTGGCTCCCGGGCCACATGTTGTGCACCCCTGGTTCAGAACATCCTGCAGCCACATGTGTTCCTCTCATTACGGCTTCCAAGAGGCCTTTTCTTGCAGGATAATGCTCAGTCACACACAGCAAGGGTGTCACAGGAATGCCTCCACAACCGATATGCCACAGAGTAACATACAGGGTACTAGAGCCTCCATGCCTGCCCATATCACATCTTGTATTCAAGCTAGAGGCGGTACAGCAGGGTACTAGAGCGTCCCTTCAAGTGTTCATTTTCCAGCAATAAACTTTGTTCTGACATTGTTGTCACTTACTTATGTCAATGTTACAATTGCACATATAAATAATATAATAATAATAATCGTTATTTATATAATGCCATCTTATTCCGCAGCGCTTTCTAAAGTTTCATGCGATTCTGACAACTCCTTCTAGGTATTTGATTTTTTTTACACTACAGTAAAAAAAAACTCCATGCACGTGTCCTCGGTCATTTTTGGTTATTGGACCCCAGCGCTGCAATTTTGCTGTAATTTGGCAAACTGGTGGAACTGTACTTTTCAAAAGTTCTTGAAGCGTAAATGCATTATGCAGCGTGCATGATATCAGGCTTTTACTGTACTTTATTAAGATGTCAGGGCCACTGACAACGGCGCATTCCCAGCAGCGCCACGTTTGAGTAGGCGGGCTAACCTACTTAGTAGGTTGTCAGCTGACTCAGTAAGTAGGTCAGCTGACCTAGTAGGCTCAGATGACATCATTTAGCCCTTGCATGATTACGTGCAGATGGGGGCCTTCAGCGCGCAATTGTGCCCGAAAATAGAACAGGTCGTGTTTTTTCCCTACGCTCAAAATGCACGGGTTCTATTTAACATGCATTGTGGGCACAGATTTTTCAGCCTGAAATGCACTTGTGTGAGGCTGCCTTAAATGCATTTATCAATTGTCGTCAATGGGTTCTTCTTTCTGCAACATGATCAAATACAGTCATCTGAAGAAGGCTTTGAACACGTTTGCACATACATTATTACAAACATACATGCATGCTTACATACATACACACAATCTTACATACACATGCTAACCCACACATTTGCAACAGTTTCACTATTTTGTATGCCAAGACTATAGACATACATTAGTTAACAGGAAGCTTCATTCTGCCTTACATCTCTGCCTAAGAGAAATCTCCATTACGGCAGCACTAATTAAAGTGAATGTGCTTTATCAAGTAGATCTTCATCTCACTTTCATTATACTTACTCATCACCACCTATTAGTTGGCAGTGAGAAAGAATCTTTAGGTGTATAAGGATTATTTTCCCAGTTGTGTCTGAAGGAAGATTTTTTTGCCTAAAGGAAGACGCGGCATTAAACAAGTATCAGTGAGCAGGTTTTTAAAATCCCATTATAAACCCCAAAATGTATTGTTTAGAAATCACTAAGCTTTACTCTCATTCTAGCTCCGTGAACTAATGAGCTCATGAAAACACGATAGTCTGAGAGCAAGTGTAATAAGAAAAGAATGAATACACTTTTATCTGATGGGACTTATTAAAGTGAAGCTCCACATTGGAATCATTTTATAAGGGAATTGTATTAGAACAGAAGTGCGCCTTAAAGGGGCATATAACAATGCCGAGCATCCACATCCCACTATTCTAAGGTCCTGCGTGGGAGTGAAGAATGGAAAAATAATACAAATGCCAATCATTTAAAGGTCCTGTGCAACATTTATGTCTGGAGTGTTTCTTCAAATTATGGGATGCACAGAATTTTTACAATCTGCCATTGTCAGATTTGGCTTTATCAAGACTTTTCACTCAAGTCCAGTGGTGGCATGCTTTACTTTGGGGCAAATTTCTGCCCCAGGACTGGAGGGCATGGTATATTACCTGCTGTTGTTTTTCCTCTCTGCTGATGTCTCTTTGATCTGCTGGTTCAGGATCTTGTTTTTAGTTGTCCAAGATGGCAGCTGCAATTTTTTTGTCTACCTAATGCACTCTGTGCATTGCTCTCTGATTGACCAGCACCGATTATGTGAGTAGTGCTGGCAAATCAGACAGCAAGTGTTGAGCATTCGTAGATTAACACTGTCAATGCACTGTGGAGATTAGGTAGTCTAAAGATTGCATCGGCCATCTTGGATGGCTGAAAATAGGACCCAAAAACAGCAGATCAGAGGGGTGAAGGCACAGAAAAGCAACAGCAGGAAGTATAACTGCCTCCTTCAGTCCTAGGACACGATTTTGTATATGCAGACTAAATAGCTGTGTGCTTCATTGTATGCACCAGTTTGCAATGGGTATGGGTGAGATACCGGAATTCAGTTACCAGAATTGGTATCCACACACTTTTGACTATATTGGTTATTCCTTAGTTATGTTAATTGCATGCCCTTTTTTTCTCTCGAAAAGTAGTTAGGAGACACTACCAGTTGGCTTCTTCTCCTGATTGAAGCCTCTAAGTTTTCACTCTGCATATCCTGTAGCTGTGATACAGTTTGTTCTCTCAGGTAATTGGTTTACTAATATGGGGACCTTTGGTGACCTTTTTGACCATAATTTAGGTGCCACTAATGCAGTTTCAGCAAGGTGTTTTAGAGTTCTATGTACAAACCATTTTAGAAACTTTCAAGCCATGACTTGATGGTGAGAAAAAGCATTTTTGTTTCTTTACTTCATTCTGTTATCCACGGCCACTTATTTTTATTCATCTATGTATTAACTTCACAACTGACTTGCTGGCATCCTAAACATTTGAAGTCACTGAGCTATTTAGTGTGACTTATACTACTAACAATGTATGCATAGGCCGACTGCATGGGTGTTAAGGTACCTTTACAGTATTGGGCTTTGTCCCCATTGGAGCTCACTATTAGAGATGAGCGAGCACCAAAATGCTCTGGTGCTCGTTATTCAAGTGCTGCAAGGCAACAATGCTAACAACTGAGCCACTTAGTATTAAAAGTTTTATTCAATAAATGAGTGTTTCTGAGTGTTAAGGAACCTGAGTGATAGGTCAACATTGGCTGTAGGTCGATTACTTTACATATGCCACTCATGAGTAGATCAGATCCACCTGAGTTTCATCTGAACACTAGGTTCCATGGAAGGAATAAAAATGGCCACACACATGAGATGAAAGTCAATCAATCCAACTAATTGTGATGGGAACAGCTCACAGTCTTGTGTTGGGAGACCTTCTGACTGTCCCCTGTTAGCAAACATCAGGGCAAAAAGAGATTGGGCAGGTTGGAGTTCAGCGTGCTTGGTCTTTTGTCTCCATGCCCCATGGGAAGGGCTGCAGTCAGAGGTGTCTGACAGTGACTTGTTTGTGACTCCCCATTGGAATAAACATGTGTACTTGGAAATTTAAAGGGGTTATCTCACCAAAAGAGTTTATCCCCTACCCACAAGATAAGGAATAAGTATCTGGTGGGGCTCTGACAGCTGGGATCCCTACTGATGATGAGAATAGGAGTCCTGAAGGTCTCCATTCATTTCAATGGGAATGCCAGAGATAGCCATACACTTGTATTCACCTATCTCCGACAGTTCATTTGAAATGAATAGAGCAGTAGTATACACATGTGAACACTGCTCCATTCATTTGAATACACCATTCTTGTAATCGATAGGGTTCCAACAGTTAAACCCCCACCAATCAGATACTTATTCCCCATCTTGTGGGTAAAGGATACGTTCTTTTGGTGGGGCAACTCCTTTAAAGCAGTTGTACCAAGTTAAAATGTTATCCCATATCCACAGGACAGGGAATAACTTTATGATCAGTGGGGATCTGAATGCTGGACAACCACTAGTCTCGAGAACTGGGGTTCCAAAGGTCCCAGCATTAATGAAATGGCAGTCATGCATGCATGCTGCATACATTTCAATTACAGTGCTGGGAATTGCCAATCGCTTCCACGCAATTTTGGTTGCTCCCACTGAAATGAATGAAATGGCAGCATGCATATGTGACTGCTGCTTCATTGATGTGTGGACCTTCGGCACCCTATTATTGAGATTACTGGGTGTCCCAGTGGTAGGACCCCCACTGATCATAAATGTATCTCATTCTCCTATCCTGTGCATGGTGGATAAGTTTATAACTTGGGCCAATCCCTTTAAGGTATGAGAAAATCCAACCTTATTGCACAAAAACATTGCTACGGACATTGTCAAAAATATGCTTAGATTTGAAACTAACTTTAGAACTTTTTTGTTTTATTTTCAACATGGTGTAAGATTCTTGAATCCATATATACATCTATGTAGATGAGCATATTGATTGCTACTATGATTTTAGGAATCTAGAAATTAATGAAACCAATGTAAAAAATATTTTTGTCTTTACCTTCACAAAGCACAAATGGAGTGGAATTGAATGAATTGAGAAGTAGCTGAAGGATGCAATTCAATCTGCTTGAAGCCTTGTATGTATGAGAACATTTGGTGTTGATACAGTGATAAATTGTTACAACCACTTGCAGAACCGTGCCCTTGTACTGAAAATAATGCATGACTTCTGCTTAAATATCCTTATTCCCCATAACATTATCCAATAGGAAGTGAAGTAAATCATAAGGAATGTGTGACACGTGTACATAAATAAACGCCACTTGTGCTCCCGCTTTTTCATTCCAGTGGTTGCTACGTGTGGTGGTGCAGTAATTGTGTGCTTATTAAGGTAGCAATCTATCATGTGGTGGGAGTCAGCATTGAACTAGGATTACTGAAATACATACATGATGTATTTGCTTGTGCTTAATAATGCAGCTTTCATTCTTGTAGCCGTAGAGAGTTTAGTCATATACTATGGAGCTGCCGAAACACCTTATGCAGCCGTATATTGCCTTCGTATGGCAGCGGAATGAAGAGGTATTCTCCTCTACAAACAATACTTCAAAGAGATAATATCTCGTTAATAAAGCACCTGAAGAAACAGGGCATTCGTTAAAGGGGTTTTCCGGGTAAAAACTATTGGTGACTTATCATCAGGATAGGTCAACAGTAGTTAATCACCAGAAACATGCTGCATGGGATCGCTGGCAATCACCTGATCGCCCAGCCTGCTGTGCAGAGGGCCAAACGTGCCATAGGATATGACAGCAGAAGCTGGCTTCACTCCCATTGAAATCAATAAGAGCTGAAGTTGGCTATCACACCTTTGGCATTTCTACCTCTGACACCGGGGATGGATGCAGAAGTAATAACTGCATCAGCTTTCATTGATTTCAATGGGAGAAAAGCCAACTAGGCCACTTCCGCTGCCGTGTCCTATGACGCATGTCCGGCCTGTTGCACTGAGGATAGGTTGTCAATATTTTTTTTGCCTGGAAAACTCCTTTAAGGCATGGCACTGGAGGAATACAGAGGTATATTAGTGTCCTATAGACTTTTAATGGGTGAGTATTACTGCTTGCACAGAGTCATGATACAATGAAGTATCTAATTGTGATATGCCATTCACCCTCTAATGAGACATCCATCATAAACTCAGGAAGCTGAAGTTTGGAAAGTTGTTTAATGGGACCAACGAACTGGAAAGATGTTTACTAGTGGTGCCTATTTTTAAAGAAACTCTCCAGTCCAAAACTAAGATCTGACTATACATTGGAAATCAATATTTAACATAGCTGGTGCCGTTCTTGGAGTCCATGTTGCCTCTATTCCTCTACTGTGGTCACCCATTCCACTATTTACAACATGGCTGCCCTGTCTCAGCCTTCCCCATGCATAACACTGGTGGAAAATCAAAGACTTGCCACCCCTCCTCCATTATTCTTGAATGAACCATCCTTTCCGTGTTTTCTCCTACAGGTCTTGTCACAGAGATTTTCTTTCACCAAACAGCAGTTGAGGGGAAGGCTAGTCTTAGACTTTCCTCCAGCATTATGCATAGGGAAGTGTGGAAAAAGTGCCAGCCATGCATCGGAGAGTGGAACAGGAGAAGAAAGCGGAGGAACGTAAGCAACATGGACTCAAAAAAGTCCAAATTATAATTTTGGACTCGAAGATTTCTTGAATTACTTAACATCTACCCTAGGTAGCTCCAGTTCGTTGCCTTTTCCTAATCTCCAGCAGAAATGAAAGAAAAGCGTATTCTCCTAATCCATGTGCTGTTTCAAATCAAGTCATAATTCTAATTTGGGGCTCAAATCTAGTGTAAGACAGAAATATCCTGAATAAAATATATTAAACATAGAACATTTGGAGTCTGATATCCAATATAAACCCAATGGAATGTCATCTATTTTCCATATTCAGAAATGTGTGAATTGCCTACGTTAGATGAGACCTTACTATAGGCAGATACGAGTATAAGTGCCAAATACAGAGGAATTCCGTGAAGTCGATGGTACATGATGCTACTGATACACAGGGATGAATAACGATGGGATGAAATGGTCAAGGCTTCATAGCTGAAAAGCTATAACACAAAATATAAAGTTATACTACATTTGTAGTCTATTCACATCTGTCCAAATTCACTTTTTACATCTTGGCCTTCACCCTTAAATATTTTTCATTCAGCCCAATCTTCAGTCTTTAATCAATCAGCTTCCCGTTTTATGATTTCCATTACCCTTCCAAATCTCTGATTCAGCCACATTTTTATTTCGTATTCCTGTAATTTCTAAACTTGACTGCTTCAGCTGTTATTTTCCAGGTTACGCTTCTATCCTATCTTATTTTTGACCTAACTATGGACTGATTTATCATTTCTTTAGTTAAAGGCAGATACAGACGATAGGTACGGTGTATAGCGGAGGTATTCGCCTTCCAAGTCAGGTTAGGAGTGCACAAATTCATCAGAGCGATGGTTTGTTAAAATCTGCGCTCAGGATTTTGGTATGCCATGCGTGAAAACATTGCTTCTGTGTTTGACCCTATTCAAAAGAATGGGATTCATATTCATAAGAGATTTGTGCGTCTCGCAGTGCGCAAATCTCCCATGTGAAGGCGGCCTTACTCAAAGATTTCTGTTGCTGCAAAATCTGACACTATGTGAAATAGAAAGCTTTCATTGATTGTGTTCTTGAAATCATTAATTACCTGTGAAGTTTGATGAATGTAATGATGGAACAGAGCGCTTATTTGAAAATAATTGTTATGTTGAAATACAGTAATCCTTCACGATACAGCAGTCTTAGGGCGCCCACCCACTGGCGTTTTTTTTTCCCTGCGAAATTCGCAGCATTTTTTTTCTGCAGGGGTCTATGGGACTTGTAATGTTAAAATCGCGATCGCGCAAAATCGCAATTTACCGCGAATCGCGGTAAATTGCGATTTTGCGCGATCGCGATTTTAACATTACAAGTCCCATAGACCCCTGCAGAAAAAAAATGCTGTGAATTTCGCAGGGAAAAAAAAACGCCAGTGGGTGGACGCCCTCAGGGTACAGTATTTTCAACATTCCCAATCCAATATACAATATTTCAGACAGTCTGGATCTACAGTCGTTGGACCTTGATGGAAAATCCAGCCAATCAGCATGGACATTTAACTTGTAGAACACCTGTATTACTTAAGTGCATGAACTAATATGCAGTCAGGTAGCACTCCTCTATTGTACAGTGCGGTACTGCATGCCCTGTACCCCTGTCAGGATGAGCTGCCTCTTTGAACAACAAGAGAGGATGGCTTCATTTTATTTTTTGGTGCATTATGGGTACTATACAGTCCCTGAAGAAACTCCTGCCCTCATCTTACAAAGAAACTTGCATCTTCCTGCAGTTCTTGCTAGCTTTTATATGTAAATGCCCATTTAGACAGGATTAGTGTCAGGCAAACAATGTCTGACACTCGTCCCCACACACACTAGCTCTCATGCGGTTGGACGGGAGCTAGTATCGCTGGCTCACAGCGGGGAGGCTGGAGGAGATTTCTTTCCTGGTGCTCCCTCACCCCTCTCCATTGACTTAACATAGCGGCCATTCAGTGTAAATAGCAGCCGTTTAGTACTGTTAAGTCAATAGAGAGGGGCGGGGAGCTTGAGGAGAGAAATCTCCTGCAGCCTCCCTGCTGGCTGCTCTGTGAGCGAGCCAGTGATACTAGCTTCCGTGCAGGAGCATGGAAGCGAGTATGTGTGGGTATGAGTGTCGGGCATAGTTTGCCTAACATTCGTCCCGTCTAAATGGGCCTTAAAGGGGTTGTCCCGCGCCGAAACGGTTTTTTTTTTTTTCAACCCCCCCTCCCCCCCCCCCCCCCCCCCCCGTTCGGCGCGAGACAACCCCGATGCAGGGACTTTAAAAAAAAACAGCACAGCGCTTACCTGAATCTCCGCGCTCCGGTGACTTCTTACTTACCGGTTGAAGATGGCCGTCGGGGTCTTCTCCCTCCGTGGACCGCAGCTCTTCTGTGCGGTCCATTGCCGATTCCAGCCTCCTGATTGGCTGGAATCGGCATGTGACGGGGCGGAGCTACACGGAGCCCCATTGAGAAGAGAAGAAGACCCGGACTGCGCAAGCGCGTCTAATTTGGCCATTAGACGGCAAAAATTAGTCGGCACCATGGAGACGAGGACGCTAGCAACGGAACAGGTAAGTGAATAACTTTTGATAACTTCTGTATGGCTCATAATTAATGCACAATGTACATTACAAAGTGCATTAATATGGCCATACAGAAGTGTATAGACCCACTTGCTGCCGCGGGACAACCCCTTTAAGGACTTGCTTCATCTGTATTAGTTATCTGCTTAATTTTCCTCAATTTCATTTTGTATTACTTTTGGTTGATATTTTGGGGGTTTTGGAACTAATTTCCGGTTTTCCATAGACTTATGGTTTAAATGTACAAAATATCAACATGTAAAGGTCATCCTAGCATCAGTTAATATAGTATGTTGAGAGACCACTCTATACATGTAGCATATTACATTTACATTTCGGTACTGAATAGTTGTGCTGTACATAGAGACAGAATTAGATTTGCCACTGAAGCTGCTTGTGATTTTGTTGCTTTCAATCATTTCAAGGTCACAAATACTCTAACACTTATGTGAAAAGATATGAAGTGCACAAAGAAAATATGCAACCAACACATTTGTACTTGATTAGCCATGAAAAGCAGGCTGGCCCCACACTCTAAAAGAGAATGCCTTTGTAGCCCGTAACAACCAATCACAGCACAGCTTTCATTTCTTATACTGTGAGGTAAAAAGGAAGATGCGCAGTGATTGGTTGTTATGGGCAACAAAGACAGATTTTCTTTTGGGCAGCTTTCATAAGAGTTAGGTGCCAGCCTACTTTTCCATGGCCGCCATGCATAATGTTATATATGTAAAATTGCCATTGCTCAAATAATATTTCTGTAAGACTGCAGTATTAGTAGGAGACGATTGGGATGATGCCAAAATATTAGGGCTTGTTCACACATACGCCAGGGCTCTATTTTGGCTTTCCGTCTGTGTTCCATTTTTGGAGCAGAGAAACAGAATTAAAATGGAATTAAATGCTTCAGTTCTTCCCCACTGGTTTCAATGGGTTTTAAAAAAGAAACAGAAGGCAAACAGAAAGCTTCAAGTTTGATTCCATTCGGTTTCTATTTTTTTAATGGAGTCCGCAGCAATATTTGTTCTGTTAAAAAACATAACCGCAACTGAATCAAATCAAACTGAAAGCATTCATTTCTGGCAACCCATGGAAATCAATGTGGAAAAAACAGAAGCTCCTAATTCCATTTTTCTGCTCCAAAGATAAAGAAAAGTATATATATATATATATATATATATATATATATATATATATATATATAAAAATATATACATATTTTCATTATGTATACATATATGTGTACATATTTATATATATATACACACACATACACACACATATATATATATACCCACACACACACACATATATATATATATATATATATATATATATATATATATATATATATATATATATATATATATATATATATATATATATTGCAACATATAACTGTTGCTGTATCAAGCTCATTACCATGTGGTAATTGTGGTACAAGTGTTGTGTCTTGCATATTAGTGAAGCATACAAAGTATTTCATGCTGTACATGTATTGCTTTGTTTGTGCATTCTGTGACCACTTTAGTTTACATAAATAGTGGACAACTCATTCACATGTGTCACAAAATCAGAGCATTTCCACCCCAAACCTAAAATGGCTATATAATAGAGATTGAAGAATTTTTGGTTACATTCTCTTGGTTTGTTGCAGTCTTCACCTGTGCAAAATGGACAAATGGAAGATTGGCTGTAATTTTTATTTAGCTTCCCAGAAACTGAAGACCAACTATTATTTTGTCAGTATGTTCTATCAATAAAAAGTTTTACAGTTGCTGAGAAGCTAATTCAAAGATGACATTGAAATCAATGGGCTGTCAGTGTAATGCATGGATATGCTGGGTCTTCTAGAGCCAGACACCCTTTCTAGTGGATCTACAATCTGTGTAATAAATGACGGACCCTCCTCTATTGAATACTGGTTTCACACAGGTTTGTTTTTTACAGTTTTACAATTTCTTACAATTTTTGTGACTGTTTTTGATGCAGTTTTTTGAGCCAAACTCAGAAGTGGTTTTAACAGAAATGGAAAAAATAAAAGCAGGTCTTGTATTTATCCTTCTTGCTGATTCCAACTGTGGCAGTGACTTTTCTCCCAACACTCAGTCCATAGAAAAGACCCTAAATCTGTTTTCATGCATCATGGAAAAATCTATCACTCCAAATTCCTCCACGCAATCTGCCGTATAGGGCTTATTTACAAGAGCGTTTTCACGGCTAGCTGATATAAGCTTCCATCTGTTCTCCGCTCTGTCCCGCACACTCCCATTGCTGACTATGGACAAGGGGCGGGAGCTTAGCTCCACCCCATCCCGCCAACCCCCATTGCCAACCGCTCGAAGGGGAAGAGAGAAGCATAGAGACAGTGAGGGTGAGGGAAGGGGAGACTGCTCAGATGGAAGCGTATATTGGCCGGCCTATATACGCTAGTGTAAATAAGCCCTTAACATGCTGATTTTGATGTGGAGTAACAGCTGGCGATTTGCAGAGGACAAAATAGCAGCACTCCCACAGCAAAATTTGCATTTTAGACCTGGGAATTTTGGTGCAGAATTTTCAGTGGTGGATTTTCCCACCATGTGCGAGATCACCCTGGGGCTTCATTCAGAAAATCTTGGTTTCTGCAGGTTGTTTGGTTGAAAAAAATGCTAATGCTTTCAGTTAAAAAAAAAAAAACACCAGAGAAATCGCATGTATTTTTTGAATGATGTCTTCATTTTTACTGGTGCCATTTTTGTGTAAGGTTTTTTGTCACTCATGCATTTTTTCTTGTTTTTTTTTTCTATCCAGAAGCCTATGGAAAAACTGCAGGAAAAATTCTAGACGCAGAGCGTACTGTGATTTAAAAGACACTTTTATGGCTCGTTCACAAGGGGGTCTTTTTCGTGCAGAATAGAAAAAAAATCACATCTACTAGAACCAATGGTTTCCTATACAGGCGTTCAGATGAAGGAATTTTAGACGCACAAAAAACTGGCACCTTCCAAAGATAGGACGTGTGTGGCTACAATGCCCGCATCTAAGGTCCATGCTGTGAGATAAGATAGGACGTGTGTGGCTACAATGCCTGCATCTAAGGTCCGTGCTGTGAGATAAGATAGGACGTGACCTGCCTTTGGTGAGTCTCCATAGACTCCTATGGGAGCTGGATTAACACGTAACATGCCGCTACCAATCGTGTGAATGGGCAATTTCACCACTAATTAAGCTCGGCACTTGATAACTGGAAATCGCACGTTCACGCTATTTTTCACAGAGTTAGCTGCGATTTTTTGACGTGCCTATTCTGCATGAAAACACTGCGTGTGTGAAATAGCCCTTATGCCCTCAAAAAGGCAGTGAAAGTGAGGAAAAAGTGCCACTACAAAAAACATTGCTAATGCAGCTTCAGATCGTATTTGCGTGAGATTTTGCATGTATAAATATACGTAAGCAATGTGCAGAGAACAGAGCAGATTAATGTTAACGGGTTTGTTCTCAAGCATTACATGCACACGCAAAAAAATACGTCCTGCTCTATCTTTCTGCGTATTGCGTAGCAAAGGCCCCCATAAAAGTCTATGCGAGGTGTGTAAATACACGTGCACATGTGCAAAAGGCACAATTCTGTGAAAAACAGAACACGTTGAGACCTTATTAGGCTAAATAGCCTTTTCAATCAGGGTGGGGGGGTGTCACTCGCACTTGTGAACAGGCCCTGTGCGCACAAATCTACCTCCTCCATTGCTCAAATACGTCACGTTGAGGCATATGAAATTGCGCAAATGCTCATGTGAAGCCACCCTTACAAGGTATTTCATATTTTACTACTGACTAGAGATGAGCGAGCGTACTCGGAAAAGCACTACTCGCTCGAGTAATTGGCTTTATCCGAGTATCGCTGTGCTCGTCCCTGAAGATTCGGGTGCCGGCACGGAGCGGGGAGCTGCAGGGGAGAGCGGGGAGGAACGGAGGTAAGATCTTTCTCTCCCTCTCTCCTGCCCGCTCTCCCCTGCTCCCCGCTGCGACTCACCTGTCAGCCGCAGCGGCACCCGAATCTTCAGGGACGAGCACAGCGATACTCGGATAAAGCAAATTACTCGAGCGAGTAGTGCTTTTCCG
Organism: Eleutherodactylus coqui; assembly: GCF_035609145.1. Classification (NCBI taxonomy): domain Eukaryota; kingdom Metazoa; phylum Chordata; class Amphibia; order Anura; family Eleutherodactylidae; genus Eleutherodactylus; species Eleutherodactylus coqui. The sequence goes on from NC_089843.1 coordinate 102,644,883, forward strand.
AGTACGCTCGCTCATCTCTACTACTGACCTACAGCAAAGATTTTTTGAAGAGTCTTTTGCCTAAAAAAAGCCACTGCATCAATACGCAAAAAGTGATATTTTCTCCAAAGACTTGGTGAAACCTAACTAACAGGGTATTTAGAAATGGGCATTTAAACAATACAATCCCTGTAAGTGATTACACAGAAAACAGACCCAAGAGAAAGCTATTTACTCTTAAGTGTAATATGTGTGATTTACACGGGATGAATGTTGGACAAACGATGCCCGACACTCGTCCCTGCACATACTCACTCTCATGCACTGGCATGGGAGCTAGTATCATTAGCTATCAGCGGGGAGGCTGCAGGAGATTTAACTCCTCACTCTCCCCCACCCCTCTCCATTGACATAACATAGCGGCCATTCAGTAGTGAACGGCTGCTATTTACACTGAACGATGACTGATCAGCTGATCGTCCATCATGTATACAGCATAAACGATGGACGATCAGCTGATCGGTCATCATTCAGTGTAAATAGCATCTGTTCAGTACTGAACGGCTGCTATGTTATGTCAATGAGAGGGGCGGGGGAGAGTGAGGAGTGAAATCTCCTGCAGCCTCCCCACTACCCTGCTGGCTGCTCTGTGAGCGAGGACACACAGGGACGAGTGTTGGACATTCGTCCCATGTAAACCAAGCATAAGACTGTTTTCACGGGCCATAATACTCTGTTTAATTCCGCATCCAATATGGCTGCACATCCTGTACTTACTCTTACAAAGAAAACCATAAAAGATTACAAAACAAGATATAACATTTGAAATGTCCATGTTAACATATAACACCTAGTGTATCTGGTTAGACTAATGCATTGCAGAGAAGAAATGATTTGCCGTATTACAGTGTTCTACTGCTTGCTATCATCTGGCACACAGTAAGTCATGCACATTTTATTTCTTTGCAGAACATATTGTCTAGCGCCATCAGAAAAGTTTTAAAGATCTTCTTTTTGCAGTCATGTGGATTTTTTAAAAAGCCAAATATGTTTTATATTTCTTGTGCAATGGTCAAGGTTGCTCCCCCGGTGCTAAATTAATAGTATATAAATATACATGACACATATAGAAACGTACCTTGTCTGGTATATTCATCTGCTTCTCTGTGAACCAGGTCTTTCACCCGGTTTCCATAGAGCAGCCGTGAAGAATCATGATCAAAAGCTTTCAGGGTTTCACTTGAGCTGTACGATTTTTGTGTAGGCACTCTACAGTCATCATTGTCCACCGAAGAATTTGTGTAACGTCTTTCTTTGTCTCGCCGGCTCTTTGTCAAGGAACAATAAGGCCTACGTTCTTTTACATCCATATTAAGTTCATTCTGTGCCCACAACAGTCCAACTTACTTGAAAATTGCTTCACACACTTGATTTGCCTATACAGGGGACACAAAGGCAAATAGATACTCAATAAAGTAACAAATTAAATGACTATGGTTGCCATATACAAACTGTTGTGATGTTTTGGGATCCCATAGAAAATGACTGCCCGCTATGATCGGCCTGACATGATACACAGCGCTTACGATTGAGAGATGAAAAAGAAGGTTTTAGTACGACAATACAAAAGGGGAAAAAGAACAAACATTGGGCACTGCAACCATTACAGAAAAGGAGGCCAGGCATATAAAGAGTTAAAGCAGATAGGCATGTCTGGAATAAATAGAAAAAGATATTTAAAGCTGATGTTCAGCATTTGTATGGAAAGGCTGAGGTATTTGGATTTTTTTTGCTAAGAAATAATTTATAGGTTCTTACTGATTGAGTATAAATAAAACCACTGGCGTAACTATAAGAGATGCGGTTGCACCCAGGCACGGAGCCTTAGGGGGCCCATAAAGCCTCTCCTCTCCATATAGGGAGCCCAGTACTATGAATAAAGCATTCTAGTTGGGGGCCCTGTTACAGGTTTTGCATCGGGGCCCGGGAGCTTCAAGTTACGCCTCTGTGTTAAGGGGTTTAGAGAAGTTGGCGGACCCCAAGATAAACTTTTGCACCCAGGCCCATGAGCCTTTAGCTACGCCCCTGAATATAGTATGAGCTCAGGATAAACTGAGAGAATCCAATATATGCATTGTGTCAAAGGTCTCAATCCCAGAGACCACAGCTACAAACACTGCTTCTTGTTTCCATTCATAGTATTGAAAGACATGGTTCTGGCAACACAACTCTGTATGCTGTGGCACAGAGGTCACTGTAGTGTAGTGTTTGCACCCCTAGCGGGCCAAAATGGAAAAAATGATCAGTAGGGAAATGGCATTCTGTGAATTTAGGGTAATTAGCAACCAGATAAGACGGCTTCATAAAAAGAGCTGAGCTTATCCCATAATGGCTCTATGGAGAAATAGCAAAGTAATGGCTTGTGGAAGCCCTGCTACAGTGGCAGTGGCCCAAAAAAGGTATGAAACATACCTTATATGTGATGTTGAGGTACCAGGTGGTAGACCTAGTACCTAGTTTAGCACAGGATGCCAATGTAAGTTAAAGGCCGCATGGCACAGGTTTATATTGTTGTTGCACTGTGTTATAAAGTGCTGTGTTTACTGTGGAGATAATACAATTGAAGAAAACCAGATATGAACCAAATCCATGGTCTGGAAGTGGATTTCTGAATGTACCAATCTGAGATGAGCATTCAGGTCAAGCTTTACCTAAAAATTTAGTTCAGTCAGAACCCAAATCTTAGGCAATTTGTTTTGGTCAAACTGGAAGTTCGTAAAAAACACTAAAACGTGTATTGAACACTGTGTAAGAGCATGGTCACGGTGGTGGTGGTTTAGTGGATGTAGCTCAGTGATTAGCACTGTTGCCTTGCAGCAAAAACTGACCTAGGACCTTGGAGGACTCCATGCAGATGTTGTCCTTGGTTAGATTTGAACCCAAGACCAGCACTGCAAGGCCTGAACCCAAGACCACCTCAGGGCTCCTAGGCAGTGTTCAATACTAGTTTTAGGGTTTTTATAAACTTCCCGTTCAAATTAATTCAGACTAGATGGAACGTTTTGGTGAATCGGCTGAACAGAACTTTTGAAAAGTTTGCTTATCTCTTCTGCCAACCATCTTACTCAGGAGCTGACATCCCCAAGTCCTTACAGTGTAGATATCATCAATTGACCCACTAAATATAAAAAAACGTGTTGTCTTGGTTCCTGGAATATGCTCTTTTTTATTTGTTTTTATTTTGTCATTGTATGTATATGTTTTTTTACATGATCATATGCACATCCATCTTGGATTAGTTGCTTTATCAGCAGTTCAAGAGATCAGCTTTACAGCAGTATCAAGTTAAGCTAAGTGTGCTGTTCATTTTCTGTTTATCTGGGGTGTGGTTACGTCTTAATCCTGTGCCTCTGTGGTTTCTACATTTAGATTTCATCTGTCCTTTGCCACTTTCCCTGTTACCAACAAGGGAGAGTTAGGATCATGCCAGGTTCCTGACATGGGGTCGCCCTCATCAGGGTGATAACCCCGCACATAGACAGGGATCTCTTGTACTAGTGAGCTATAGTCAGTTTTCCTCTTTTTCCTATTTTAATTTCTTTATACTTTTTTGTGTTGTTCATATTTGTACTTTATATGTGTTTTCGTCCTTTGAGGACATTGTATTTACATCCGTGCATGCCTCTATGGTTGCGCCTTGCATGGGCATAACAATCACCTTGTGTAAACAGCAATGTGTTGCCCACAACAATGGAACACTATGTGACCAAGCCATCATACTGACAATCATTCAAGAACATACAGTAGTGCCAATCTGCCCATGTAAAAAGAGTTGAGCGAGCCCTGATTGACCTGCACAAATTTTGACTGGGCTCCTTCCTAGCAGAAAATCTGCCAGTGTAAATGGATATTTAGCATATTATAATGATCAGTGGGCATTGTAAAAAATGCTATTTTTTTGTGAATATAGTAAAAAAGACAGGCAAGTTGTCTTTAAACACGTTAAGTAATAGACTGTTTTCAGATTTTTTTTTAATTAGTGTAATGGGATGATACACAGTGCATGTTATAATGTTGCAACTACTTAACGGTGCCCTTTGTTTATAACAAAACATAGAAGACCCTCTGTAATAGTCACAGTTTAGGAAGATAGACACTTTGATAATTGAACCCTTGATGATTAGTATAAGAGAGGTGAAGTTATCCATAAAATATTGCTGTCTATGACTTACGGAAGTGAAAGATATGTTTATATAACTACGTTAGAAAAGATCACTGATATAAATATGCAAACAGTGATTTACTTGAAATCCATCCATGCGTTCCACATCTTGGGAACGATACCACGCACAGATCGTGATGGAATGTGCTGTATAGTAAAGCTGAAACAAAATACACTCTTCAAGTGGTGAGTAAGAGACGCCAAGTGCTACATGTCTTGTTCCATAAAGCTGGTGGTAATTTAACTGAGGTATACTAATATTATGCAAAGGAAATTAAGCTTGATCTTCAAAGTTTTACTAACATTTACGAGTATTCCTCCAATTCAGCAAGATTTGTTTGAGTTCTAAAGCTTAAATGACAACAGTTATTTCATATTGATGGAGCAGAAGCACCAAGCTGAGCACTGCGCTCCTTTGTTTCTGATTGATGACACATACTTTCTAGGACCTCATACACCGCTTGCTCCACCCTTCGAGTAGAGCCAATCAGAATTGAAGAGGCACAGCTGAGCACTTCTGCTTCTTCGTTTTAGCAATCGATCAGAGGGATTCTCAGCATCTGGACCTCCACCAATCAAAACTTCTAATATTCAACTATGACATATTAAAAATGTTATGAAATGTTTGGTACCATTTAAACTGGCCTTACACATTAGATAGAACCTACACTCCGGACTATCCCCAAACGACAGGTACTGGATGAAAGAAGAATGGGTCATGTTGAATTTCAAAGTGTAGGAGTGGCTTATTTCCCTCTCATTGAAATAGGGTGAGATTGGATTTTGGAAGTCAAGCAGTCAGCCAAGGACTACCTCATGTGACTGTCCAGCTTTTTACATTCAGATGGGTCCTTCCTCACCTCCTTGGCTTGACATATCATGCGATGTGTGGTGCAAGATGACAAGCTTTGGGGAACAAAATCATGATTTTGTGATACTGTGTTGGGAGATGTAGATGTTATATTTTTCTATGTGTGGCCACCTAGTGGTTGTGATGTGCACTGCAGCTTTTCAAGGGTTTTGCTAGCATGTTGCCATAATATATGGAATTTGTATTATGTGAAATTAGAATCCTTATCAAAATTTCCGGAAGGTTAAGGGTATAAAAAAAAATGCTTGGTATTGCAAATCCTTCCGTGGAGCACTAATGTAACAAAGTAAGGTTACTTTACAGGTCTTCCGCATGTGATTTTTCTATAAGGTGTATTCACTTAGGAAAGATGGCCTAAACATAAAATAATATAAAAGAAGTATCTAGAGTGATAAAGTGCAAATCAGAACAATTTTCAATAAAAATGCTGCTGGAAATGTGTAATATGCTGCAGTTACCTTGCTGAAGCAAGTTTATGAATATCATATAATATAAATGATGTTACCAGGTCAGCTGGATGCATAGAAAATGAACATGCCTCAAAGCAATGGATTTAAGGCAATGACTTTTTCTGCACACTTGCAATCAGCATTGTGCACAGTGAACTCTAACTTCAAGATAGCCTTGTACCACTGAACCCATTAAATATGTGATGCTATGCCAATCACACATACAGTATCTATCATGGCAAGCTTCAACAAAAAAACCAACAAAACAGCCTATGAGGCTTCCTTCATGCTAACAAGTTCAGGGGTGCTATTTACCCTAAAAATGCACATAAAAGACCAGCTCTTTTAACTGGTGCATGTGTTACTTACAGGCTTTTTTAAGTTCAAACATTTATTGCATGCTTTTTTCTGGCATTTTTTATATGCCATAGAGAAGTCTATGCAAAAAATACTGGAAAAGACACCAAACCTACAGCCCGATCCAGTTTTTTAAAAAAACGCCACTGACTCAAGAAATGCATGACAAGTGAAGACAGAAACACCCCAAAAATCCACTATTTGTAATGGACTTCATAACTTCCTATTGACGAATCGTTAACATTTGTCTGCTGCGATTTTTTTTAAGGCCTATAAAAATACCACTAAAACGTGAAGTTTTTCCAATTGCTACAATTAGAGATGAGCGAACATGCTCGTCCGAGCTTGATGCTCGTTCGAATATTAGCATATTCGATGGTGCTCATTAGTCAAGCGAGTACCACACTGTGTTTGACCCCTCCCGAGAGAGAGAGAGAGAGAGAGAGAGAGAGAGAGAAAGAGAAAGAGAGAGAGAGAGAGAAAGAGAGAGAGAGAGAGACCAACAGATACCCGGCGGGTCCATTACAAAAATGCTCGGGTCTCTTATTGACTTCAATGGGGTTCTTTACTCAAATAGAGCTCTCGAATATTACGAAAAGCTCGACTCGAATAACGAGCACCCGAGCAGTTTGGTGCTCGCTTATCTCTAGCTACAATACCAAAATAATAATTTTTGTAGATTTTTCCACTTTCATACTATAAAGCCCTGTTTAAGGAAAACTATTTATACTTGGTGTTCAAATACCCATAACTTTTTTTATTTTTCCATTAATTGATCTGTGTGAGGGCTTATTTTTTTGTGATGAGCTGTAGTTTTTATTGGTACCATTTTGGAATACATACAACTTTTTCGATCACTTTTACTGCACTTCTTGGAAGGTGAAATAAGCATAAACAGCATGTTGGCTCTTTTTGTGCTTTTTTCACATTATTTGCACTGTGAGATAAAAAATGTGTCTAAATTATTGTGCAGGTCATTACAGATGCAATGATACCAAACAAATATTTTATTTTTGCAACTTCGCCAAAAATGTTTTTGTATTTCTAGATTTTTTTTCAGTTTTTTTTTTTTTTAACCTTTTCTCCTGTCCTGCTAAGAGACTTGAGCCTATGATCCCATGATTGTTCAGATAATATACTACAGTACTTCTGTATTGGTGAGTATTCTTCCTTTACCATGACAAACCTAATGGCCATTGTTAATCGTCCAGTTGCCATGGCAACCTACCAGCCCTCCATGATTGAATGATATATAGCCAATGATGTCACAGGCCACAATTAACACTGATTGTGGACTGCGGGGATCAGTATTATCTCTGATCTCTGCTTTGGCAGAAGTATTCTGGCTGTCAGTTATAGCCAGCTCCCTTTATGGATGGCATGGACTCGGCTCCTGAGCCCACACCATCTACATGCTGGACATTTTTGCCAGTTTACCCTAAATGCTTCTTTCCCATGTTGTACATGCAGCTCATGGGGTAGGAAGGTGTTAAAGAATACTCCTTTGGTTGCCACTACAAATACCTGGCTTATGAAGTGTGAGAACAGATACCGGAAACCGCCGAGGGGAATTTACCTAGACTGGTGCTTTATACAAGAGCCTTAATCTAAATTGTGCTAGAGAAATTCAAAACATTTATTAAGAGGTGCATGGCTGTTGATAATGTATTGCATCTCTGGCCTTCCGTGCATAGAAAGTCACCTCTATACCAGCTATAAATTGGTATAGATTCACAATGTAATTTACCATAGTTGGTGATCCGCCCCCATCTGACAAACCCTAAGAATTATTTAGAAAAGTAGCAGAAGTGATGGAAAAGGATAAAACGTTGGAACCTGAAGAACGGTTTGCACCAGGGTGGATGCACCATAGAGGCAAGCCCTTGAAAAGAGGGGGTCCCAGTTTTGGTTGCACCATCCCTTTAGCTACCAGGTAACGAAAAGTATGCAGGACCCCCTCCAATAAGAAACTACATTGTTAGCAAACTATAAAGTGAAGAATTATCCCAAGGGTATGGAATGAGAAACAAACACCAGGCCCTACATAATAGGGGGTCCATTTAAGTTTTTGTTATGGGGCTTCATCTGTACGCCACTAACTTGCACATACATATGTGACTTCCGTACACCGAAATTCCGGCATACAGCCCTTCGTAAATCTCTAGTTTGTCTACGTGGAGTCTGTTCATTAAAGCACAGAAGCAGCACATATATGATTGTTCACAGCATTGTTATCAACTACCATAATAATCCCTATATCCATCCAAGTTGTAGAACAACCATGACAAAGTGTTATTCTGCATACTAAAAGTTACAGGCCAACTGTTACAGAACGCTTCCCGTGGTATACATGGCGTAATCACTGTTTATATCCATATAAAGCCACCTTCTCCACAGAAAGCCGCTGGAACATACTACAGGCGCGCGCTAATGATTTTAACCATTATTTTACGGCCATGTCATTAATGCAGTGTTTACTTTCCCGATGTATTTTTTAATATATCCACACTGCGCTTAATTTATGTTACACTATTTCACCAGTATTTATTTCATTTACAAAATACGTCCGACTATTCTTTAGAAACCACTTAACACGTATTAAATCTTTTAATCGCTGGTTGTTATCCTCCTCCAGATTCAATTGAAAGGCTAATTGCTCAATTTATTGCACACAAATGCACACGTAGCCCCAGGTGTTCTTTACACAAATACCAATGCGGAATTAACCCCTTCACTGCAGCTCGCAGCTGTCACGGGGGCGTGCTTGCTAATGCGACCCATTTAATTTAGTAGTACATAACAGACTATTCCTATAGTTACTAAATGTTTCCTAAAGCACTTTATGATGTAGATAAATAGTCTGAACACAGATCTATATATATATATATATATATATAGAGAGAGAGAGAGAGAAATCTATCTATCTATATATATATATCTATATATATAGATATATATATATCTATCTATATATATATATATAGAGAGAGATAAATATATATATATATATATATATAGAGAGAGAAATCTATCTATCTATATATATATATCTATATATATAGATATATATATATAGATATATATATATATATATAGAGAGAGAGAGAGAGAGAGAGATAAATATATATATATATATATATATATATATATATATATATATATATATAGAGAGAGAGAGAGAGAGAGAGAGATAAATATATATATATATATATATATAGAGAGAGAGAGAGAGAGATAAATATATATATATATATATATATACATATATATGGGATTAAAAGTCTCAAAGGCGTTATGATCAGTTTTTATTAAGAGTGGCAAAGAGGTGAATAAAGATACTTCCAACAGCTGTTTGTAGATGGCATGTTAAATTCTTTGCGTCACATCCACACTGGATTGACATCAAAGCTATACTGTCCTGCACAATATAATCAATTATGTTTTTGATGCCATGTGCTTAGATTACAAGAGAGTAGAAGAAAGAGACAGTAATCCCATAAAGTTACAGAGCTACAGTAGGCCAGATAAACCAAATGTAATGGCAAGAACTTCTGACTCAGTAGAATTTGCTGTGTAATTCCCTTTGGATGATAAAAAAATGAAAAAGGGAAATAAATAGTATAGACTCATTTGTAATAGGTTGTGGTTTTTATCCAATAGTGACACTACTAAATGTCAGAGAAATATCGCACTGGAAAAAGGTAATGAAGGAAGATATAATACAGTGATTGCTAGGTGGTTTATCCTTTTTTCGGTGGGAACAGAGTAAAAGATAAAGGCACTTTACAATGGAGAAACATTATGTTATACTGCTAGTAATACTTACAAGGACATCTGCTAAAAGCTACTGGGTATCCGACCAAAAATATCTATGAGACCCTGTATGCAATCAGAGACATAAGGAGGTAAAATAGAGAGTTCTTGCTCCGGAATCAGGCATTTATCCTGATATTTTTATCAGCAAGAATAGTGCAGTCTACAAGGGTCCATCAGTATTCTTGGCGTAAGTTAGCAAAATGAGAGGCAAAAGCCATGAAATAGCTGTATGTGTACAGTTTATATTTCCCTTTTGGCTTATATTCCCAGTCATTGTTACAAGGCTTTTTAAAAAAACATTGACATGCAGGAATGCTGCCTTCCACTAGGTGGTGCTGCAGAGGCACTGTACCATCTTCTCATTTGCATACATTTCGCAGAGGAGCAAGGCTGGCCTTACAGTTTTTTTTCACTATGTCCTCTCCCCTAAGGATAAACCATACCTTCCTGACTCACATCAAAGGCCTGTCACCTAGCCAAGCCAACAAAACTACAGCACTCTGGTAAGGACCAAATACTGAGCAAGGTTTGTCTTTTCCTTTTGGAGAAGATTCTGACTTTGGCTTATATTACAAGTCATTGTTACAAGGCTTGTTAAAAAGGCAAGTTTTTATGCAGAAATGTTGCAGAGTTTTCAGCAGCGGATATTTCAGTGTTTCCACCCTGTGTGAATATATTCTTAAAGGGATTTTCCCATGACTTAAAATTCCGTCACAACCACTCTACCCTTCCTGGCTGCTGCTGACCAGGATATGTGACTGCTGCGGCCAATCACTGGTTATATAGAAGGTTACTCCTGTGTCAAGTGATTGGCTGCAGCAGCACATGTCCTGGTCAGCAGCAACCAGGAAGCACAGAGTGGCTGTGAAGCAATTTTAAGTTGTGGGAAAACTCCTTTAAACTTACTGGCATAGAAAGTGTTTCCTGCTTGGCAAGGGGCAGAGACTGGTTTAAGAAATTACTTTCTTGTGAGGAGTACTGGAATATGTCATACAAACAAGGTTCCCAGATGGTTTAACATTACCCTCTGATCTAATTCATTAGTGTTTTATTCATTGTCTTCATCCAATAATGGGAGTGACTTCCTGTAGATACGTCATATCCCCATGACTATAAATGTGTTTTCCTTCATGTAGTGTACGCTATGGTTAAGGCTTGAAATGTGTAAGTCCTGACTTACTTCACAGCGCTATTGTTGTTTTTATGAATATTGACATTTTTTAATAAACTTTTTATACATTTTAGATGTGCTGGAACATTTCCACTTTTTTCTAAATACTTTAGCGCTGTGGCAGTCGCAGAGGGAGGCACTACTAGTGTGCAGGGAACACTGAGAAGAGATAGCAGTGGCAGGATGGGAAGAGTGCGCTGAGTGTTGGCTAGAAAGTGTCTAGAGGAGAAAATAGAAAAAAGACCATGCTAATTAGAGATGGCGTCACCTGTGGTCACTGAAGGCAATTGCACTATATATTCTTTTTTTTTGTTTGTTAATGTATGGGGTAACACATGTGCTTCGGGTTTTGTACACCTGATCTTTTAAAACACTAGCAATGTCCCTGCCTGCTCGTGCTGCATCGATGGGTCACCTAAGAGCACCAACAATGGAATGTTCTGGGCAAACCATGGCCGGCAGCCATGAAGGACAGGGGGACACGCTGTACTTTTGCACCCGGACCCTTGGATGTTTAGCTATGCAGGTCAAGCAACAGAATACTACAAAGTGACTAGGAGAACAGGCAGCAGAAATCTGATTAAGTGACAGTTTCTCCGAAAGAAGTAAAGCTTGTGAGAAGCTGGCTCAAATACATGGCTGCAGAGAGAACCAACCAGGTGAACAAAGTGGAGTAACCATGTATTTAAATGTTTTCAATGAGTGTAATGCTTGTATTTATGTGCTCAATAAACTGTAATATTTTTTGCATTATTATATAATACGTAATTTTCAAGTTATTGTTGGTGTGGCAGATAGCTACGGATACACAAAACCTTAGTATTACTTTGCTTGATTGTGGCTTGTGTATAAATATATATTTCATGTGGTTGTGCTTTGCCCGGCTTAGAGGGGACAGTGCCCAGGCCCACAATTGTCTTGCCTACTAGCTACAATAGCTTAGAGAGAACATCAGTAGCAATGCAGCTGATAGTCATAGGCATAGGGGTAGCGGTACAAGGTGACGTTTTGCACCAAGCATCATGAGCCTTTAGCTACTCCCTCGGTTGCATTTTTCAGGCTTAGATACTATATACACCTTTGTACTCTTTTTTAAATCAATGTGTTTTCAGAAATGAAAACTAATTGTAATTGGTTTTCAGTAAAAATTTCTGATTGATTTCAATGCTTGTATTTTTTTTTCTATTGGCACTGCAGACTGAAGGACTGAAATCTTAGCAAGTTCTGTGAGTCAAAGTAAATTGGCGGGCTGTTTCTAAACCCATCCCCTAACCTGCTCCCCTGTTGTAATTGTGCATTTACTACCTTTCCAGTGAGCTTTTACAGAGGGCTGTATAACAGGACTGATGGATGATGAAGGAAATCGGGAGAACAGAGAGAAGAGCAGAGAAAGCTACTGTTACAGAGGGCTGTAATTCAGATTTTCTGCTCTGATCAGTAGTGAGGTGAAATGGACAAGCAGCTACTCAGACAGAAGCTGAGCAATAGCTGTGTAGTATTGAGTGGGTGTAGTTATGCCACACAGACTCTGAGAGCAGAGAGTGGAGGGGGAGCTGAGCTTCTGCAAGTTCATGAGAGAGACCAGAAACTTTGATGTAGGAGACCTGCAAACCAAGTTTAAAGCTTTCTAAGTGCATGAGATGGAAAATCCAATGCAAACAAAAACGACAAGTGCATAATTTCTTTTTGCAGGGACTTAGTAAGATATGTGTGTATTGATTTTTCATGCACAAAGGTTTCCATAAACTTCTTGGGTTTTACCAGACATCCTATAGAACGTCCCAAAATATCAAGATGCTTAGCGTCAGAATGTAGAAAATGTTCATGGCAAAGAGATGCCCGCCTACATTTTTACATTATGTTATAGATTGCAGATCTTTAATCGGACTCTCCTCACCTACTTTCATGAATATCATGATACCTCATTTAATGTGTTTTTTTCCCCAGACTTCTTCCATTTTCCAAATGCTATAGTTTTGCATTTTATGTTATCATATTTACCATTATTGCTCTAAGAAAGCTGCATTAAACTAATTGGTTTCATACACATATCTCTGCAGAGACAAACTCCATTCATACAGTAAAATTAGAGCACAATTATACATCTCATTTTACGTGCTCTGATTCATCACTGCTGCTTTGCTAAATAATGCAGAGGGTCTTTAAATTAGTTTATTTATTTTAATCCCCTGCATTTTACCTCATTTATTCACAAAAGAGCTGGGTAGCACTTTAAAGAACAGAGCATTAGGCTAATTGGTTGCTTTCAAATTTACAAAGGGATGTGTTATGTATTGCTGATTGGGATGTAGGCTTAGTGCAAATAATTAGTTGTTAAATGGGTTTTATAATTTAATAGATAAACCTTTTATGTAATATATGATCTTTGATCTCTGTCTCGGCTAGAATGTATCAACTGCTGATATCTAGGGTCACAGCTAAATTGTTTATTTGCATTCTTATCCATAAATATATAGACCATACTGCATGTATGTATCTTATATCATATCATATATGTATCATAAACTTTCCCTCCCAGTATCCCTTATAGCACCTCCATATTATTGGCCAACATATCACGCTGGGGGTCAAAGTCATTTGAACGATGGTCAATGCAATAGTAATAGTTGACGAAATTCTGCTAATCCTGCTATTCTGGGGGCATCAGAAGTTAAACAGTTGCAAACAAAAAAGGAAAGTTGGCTCAGACACTTCAATATAATTAAAAACAATCTTTATTTCATCAAGACTAAAACTACAGATGAACATACTGCAAACAAACTCTGAGCAGGGTATATATGGACACTGCGGAGATGTTGCCAAGTGGGATGAATTTTGATGTATAGAATAGGAATGTAGCTACGGATCTCATAAACAGATAGAATTATATTTGCATTATGTGATTGATTCTGTGTATAATATACATTCTACATTATGGTAATCTAATAAATGGAAGTGGGAAAAATTGTAAAGTGAAAGGGAAAAATGCCAGAGATATTGGATGGCAAGTCCGTAATTAGTAGTAGCAGACTGAGCAAATTTCTATGGCTGAGACTCAAAGTTTTATCATAAAGTAGGATAGAAGTAATAAAGCTTGTGGGAAAAAATACAATGGACTCCAGAGCAGATTTCACCTCCTTAAATGGGGAGGGGGGGCATGAAATCCATGTCAAAATCTGCCCGAAGATTTGCATCAAAACTGTTGTGTTACATGCAGATTTAGGTAAAAAGAAAAAAAAAAGTTTGTTAATAGAGACATGGTGTGATCTGAGGACCACAGGACAAATTTGTCCCATAGTTTTGAACTCTTTCATATTCAATTGAATTAATTACGGTCCTGAAAGGGTTAATGAAATCACATAATTTCCTTTGATTACTCGTTAAAAGGTATCAAAATTGCTTAATTATTTTATTTCTATGAAGGCACTTTCACATGAGCGTATATTGGCTGCCGTTTTCACAGCCGGCGGATATACGCTACCATCTAAGGCGTAATAACTCGTGAACGGGTACGCAAATCTAACGTTTGTGCGCCCGTTCAGATAACATGGGCCCTAGTGCACATATGCCGCCATGTCGTTTTCCCTCCCCTCCCCCAGCATGACTGCTAAACTCCCTCCCTCTTCTCTCCTCCCCTCCAGCTGATTACAATGGGAGGAGGCGGGACATCAGCGGAGCTAAGCACCCCCCTCCCCCTGTCCCGCCTCCTCCCCACAGCCAGAGAGGAGGAGAGAAGAGGGAGGGAGTTTAGCAGTCACGCTGCTAAACTCCCTCCTACCTCTCTTCTCTGGCCGCTGTCATTGGCTCCCATAGGAGCCCATGCAGCGGATGATGTATTCCGGCCCAAAAGATAGTTCCTGGACTATCTTTTGGGCCCAACGTAAAAGCTCCCGGCACTATATTGGCCCGGCTGGGGGCTTTTATATGGCGGTAATACGGCAATGTGATCTGATGCATTGGAATCCAATGCATCAGATCATAGTGTAGATTGGCCGACCGTAAAAATGGTGGGCCGATATATGCTAGTGTGAAAGAGGCCTGTCTGACAGCAATAGCATTTTATTTAGATGTAGATTTTTTTTAAGACGCAAGTCGTCACCAATATATCTTGAGTTTTAGAAGAATAAAAACATACAATATCATGTATGCATGTGATTCTTTTGCCCTTCTTCGTTGCCACTTTTCTAAAAAGTGAATAGGGCCTAGTAAAAGGGGTGCGACTACCCATGGCCTGCCAAATGTACTATAATTTATGTTAGAGACTGGCATGAATGAAAGCACAAATCTATACCAGCTCATAGCTGCTGTAGACTTGACTCTCTAATGCTCTCTGTGTCTGACTGTTAACGCTAATCGCTCATCAGATCTACTTTGGAGTTTGGCTTTATTCTTGAGGATTTGCTTGTGCAACGATACACTATCCTGCCAAAGAACACGATATCTAAAATGTTCGTTTGACAGAAAGTCGCTGAGTGATTACACAGTATTCGTAAAGCGTGTGCAGTACAGTATACAATGATGTCGGATGATTAAACCATCTGTTTGCTTACTATGCTTTCTAGGAAAGATGTAGCAGAAAAATGGATGGCTTATGTTAAGGGCTCAGTACAGCTTTCCTCCACCCTGCTGCTTAAAGCAATGGGTTAAACACTGCTGTGACCTTAGCGTCTTGTGATTCCTTGTCTTTGTTCCCCCAGCGCGCTTTGGCTCGATGATTAGTTGGAGCAGGTGTGCACAAGCAATACGGAGTCAGCACAAACCTATCTGTTTAGAGAATACAGTAAATGGCAATAGTGGCTGAGTTTCAATAAACACATTGCCACAGAGCTCCAGGGAGAGGGATTTGCACATGGACTAGAAGAAAATATACCCCCTTTTTCCCCAAAGTGGGTCCTTTCATATGCATCAAGCTGAGCTTTCACTGTGAATTATAATAGAATTAGCAGTTTGCCCTGATTTTAATGCCAGCTGCTACCTGGCAAAGCACTGATTAACTTGCACTCTATTTCTTATATTTCCAATTTCATTACTAAGTTAGTAGTGACCTGTAATAAATTACGTTTTAGTAACAATGTGGTTTCATTTCCATGAAATTTTAAAAAAAAGCCTGTGTGTATATAGTTATGAGGTTCTGATTAGCACTTGGACATAATAAAGAAAATCTATAAACTTATCTTTAGTATAGGCTGTTGGGCACAGGGTGAAGTTAGGCATTGATGAAAAGGGAATGACACTTCAACTGTAGGCCCCAGCAACACATTTTACCTTAAAAGGGTGGCTGACATTAATAGTTAATAGTAGTGGTGATGAGCAAACTTTTCAAAAGTTTGACTCAGCCTACTAACCAAACTTTGCAAAAAGTTTGGTTTGGTCTACTTTCCTTCGAACTGGACTGGAAGTTCAACAAAGCAGCTAAAATTGGGGTAAAAAACTATCTAAGAGCCGTAAAAGCCCTATATAACACTCTGAGGCCTTAGTCACACGGGCCTTTTTTCGCGCGATTTGCGGATCGCATGATGGATGCGCATCCGCAAATCGTGTGACCGGGGCCAAAAAAATCGCCTGAAAAATCTGCTCCTAGCCGCGTTTCATTAGAAACGGGCTGGAGCTGTCCAGCGCATTGAATTCAATGGAGCCGGCAATACAGCCGGCTCTATTGAAAGCAATGCGCTGCGGGCGAGCGCAGGATGAATTGTCGGGAAGGGCTTATATATTTAAGCCCTTCCCGACAATTCATCCCGCGCACGCCAGCAGCCCATTGCTTTCAATGGAGCCGGCTGTATTGCCGGCTCCATTGAATTCAATGGGCAAACATCGTTCTTCTCTTCCACAGCTGTTACAGCTGTGGCAGAGAAGAATGATTTGTCTTCTATATGTTCTCAATGGGGTCGGCGCTGCTGCCGCCGGCCCCATTGGGTGCATATAGAGAAGAGAACAGGAATCGCAGATTGCAGATAGGTGCGATGTGCGATTTCTGTTCTAGAATTTATCGGACGAGCGCATAAAAAGCGCTCATGTGTCCGATACCATTGCAAAGCAATGGTTTTAAAAAGTCGCCAGACGCATGCGCAAATCGCGCGAAAAAACGCCCGTCTGACTAAGGCCTGAGAGTGTTACACAGGGTTTTTATGGCTCTGAGGGTGCGTTCACACGAGCATGTGCGTATGCGTTAATACGCGCGCACGGACGTGCAAAAATACGCGTGAACAAAGGTCCGTGTTTGTTATATGCGTGTAAGAACGTTGAATTTTGGCGGCGTGGAGCGCACATAGATGCGCTCCATACCTTGCATTCTATCAGCATACCAGGAAATATGCACGGCGCCAATAGTTAGGCATTGATAGTTCTGAGCGTCAGGATTTTATTGCCGCCACAGCAATTCTTTTATTACTAACTTTTTCCTTTACCCAAAACCCTTAAGTGATAATAATTATATTTTTATATTCTATTCTCCACCTCAACTGGCTGTGTGAATGTATGTTGCAGCCTGCATATACTTTGCTTTTCTTGCATTTAGTGGTTTTTGTTTTTTTTATGTTCCTTTTGTTTTGGTTTGTCACCCCTAAATGTTTTTTTTTCTTTTTTTCATCTATGGTTTATTTAAATTCATTTCCCACTACAGAGCCTATTGGCAATTGTGAACACATGCACACAGTTTTCCCTTTTTTCAAAAATCTGTTTAATTATAACCGTTTGGCCCTATTGTTCCGGCACAGTGTTTGTGTTATCTCAAACAAACACAATGCGTCATTCAGAGTGTGTTTGGTTGTGCGATATATGTGTTTTTAGCTACCATTATAGCCGGACTCCTGTGCTGCGTGTCCCATAGGAGCCAATATAAAGATCAGCGCAGTACGGACCAAACAGCCACGCATCCCCTTTTTCCTGTGGTGCGCGAGTTGGCATGCAGGAAAAACACAGACATATGAACACTTAACAGGAAAAACATGATTTTAATAGGCACGCATTTTTCTGCGCGCGTATGTACGCGTGAACGCATGCTCATGTGAACACACCCTCAGATGGTGTAATATACTAGTGTTCAAGACTGGTGTTGAGCGAAACGAACCAGTAAAACCCGGTTTCAGGTAGAATTTTGCATAAAGCTCAGTTTAGATTCATGCCAGACCAAACTTTTAGCAAAGTTCGACTAGAAACAGAGTTCTACTGGTTTGATTCACTCGACACTAGTTAAAAGCTTTTACAACAGGTCTATCACTGGAATATGCTGTTCTATGTAAGGGTGAGATATTACAAAGCAAGGTCCACTCTTCTATTAGCCCAAACCGGACAGAAAACCCTAATAGGAGTGATCAAAGAATACAGCAGTTTCCGAGTTATGAGTTCAATGTATCCATCAGGGAACTTCACCCTCAATTCTTACTGCCCTCCTTGCACCGAGGACAGCACTCAGCCATCAATCACTGTGATTCTCTAATTGACCCTATTGGCAAAATGGTGCAATATTTTGTTGTGCTCTATGGGATAATAGAACAGCGGATCCGTCTCTGTTAAATGCTGCCCTTACATAGGGCAGAATATTCAAGTGAGAGATCTACTATAATTGCTTCTGATTTTACTGATTCTATGAAGACTATCATCACAGCAATTAAAGGAGTTCTCCATATTGTTTGGTTCCAGCTCAAAACCTCATTTTAGGAGCCAGGTTGAAAAGTTGCTAAATATTCAGCAGCTGCCACTGTGGACTGCCAATTAATACAAGTGATCTTTCATGTCCAAGAGTCATTGATGCTCCTGTGTCCAGGTCACATTCTGCAGTTCTGGCAATCTCACTTTAATTTTTTTTACGATGAGTGTGCAGTAACTTGCTTTTATGGATTACAGCAACTCATTGTAGCTCTGGAGCAAAGTCCTGTTTACTGTGATTATGACCTGTGACACCCAAGACAGAGGTTTAAATTTAAGAAACAGGCTGCATTATTAAAGCTGGCCACAAGAGGGAGCTCCAATACAAATATAGACTATTCCTTCTTGAAAGGTCTCCGATTGGCTTGCAGCCCCATGTGACAAGTGGTGGAGGGTCAGCGGCCATCTTGTAGAAAGCCCTGTAAATGGGTGTCTGGTGCCATTTTGTGTTTGTGTGACACAGCAGAGCAATAGCAGTAGTGTGAGACAGCACAACCAGCAGAGGAAGTGGCGGAGGCCATGTCCCCATGCTGGGGGTGACCAGGGACGCTGCCAGCCCTGATGACCCGGGGCTGAACAATCTGGAGCTACAGAAGAGCTCCTACATAGTTGTTGCTGAGCATGCAAGGTGCAATCAACTGTGGGACTGATGGAGTCACTGTAGTTGGACCATCTAAGAGGACACCGGGGTCTGGCTGAGATGAGCCATCCAGGGGACAGTGACAGCACGGAACTGCACAACATAGTAAAGGATCAGGAAATTGAGGAGTTTGAGAACATCAAATTGCAAGTAGACTGGCCTCAGACAAACCCGATTGATATACACCGTGTGAGAGAGCATGCCTGGTATTAGTGTAGGGAGGATGCATATACAGATTTAAGCCTGGTATCCCGTTACAGCCAGCACATTGTCGAGTCTCTGCCAGCACATATTTGCTACTTTGTTCTATCCTGGCTAGCTCTAGTTAACATCTCCTGTCCTGACCAGTTCAGGTTAATTAGTCCTGCAGCTGTTAGCTGAGGTAGTGACTGTTGATTGACAGTTCTTTCAGCCAATCAGCTTTTCCCTTTTCCCTATATAATTGCCGATTACTTGCAGTGTTCCTTGATCAAGTCAGCTTGCGCAGTGCTCTTGTGTAGCTAGCTCCTGTGTTTGAGTTTGTTCTCTGTTGTATCTGTTTGTCTGGTATGCTGTTGTTTTTGTCTTTTAGTTATTGTCAGCCTCTGTTTGTTCCTTGGTTTTTTGTACTCTGGTTCCCCCCAGACCCTTGAACCTGTCCTTGTGGATTAGTGGGGTCATCCCTTTCAGGACAGGTGCTCCACTGTTAAGTGGGTTCTTTCTGAGAGGTTCAGAGCACTCAGTTACTTCTCATTTCTGTCTGTTCCTGTGTCTAGCCACCTGTATATCAAGCTCACACGTCCGTCCTGACTGCCTCTGTACTAAGTGATCTCAGTTTTCCGTTGGCAAAAAGTATTTATTTTAATTATTTTGACCATGTCTTTCATCCCCATAGGTGACTTGAACTTATGATCATTTGATCACTTATATAATATAATGCAATACTATTGTATAGATTTACGGTATTATAGGCTGCTTGTTAAGGATGTACCACAGACACAGTTTAGTAGGCAAATAATCATGGCACTATTTTTGAGGGCTCTCGGCTCCTATGCCACCTGGACAGCAACCCCACAATTTCGTTGTGGCATTTAGGCCATTTAGATGCTGTTGTCAGAATTGACACGATCTTAGCTATCTCTGATCTCTTGCAGGCAAGTGTTGGCTGTTAAAGACAGCTGATACCCACAGTGTATGCAGTGAGCTTGCCTTCTGAGCCTGTTGCATGCACAGCATATGCTGTGGACATCTCTATATGTCCTAACTGCACACGGAATGTGACGTTAAAGGGGTTGTCCCGCGCCGAAACAGGTTTTGTTTTTTTTTCAACCCCCCCCCCCCGTTCGGCGCGAGGCAACCCCGATGCAGGGGTTAAAAAAGAACACCGGAGAGTGCTTACCTGAATCCCCGCGCTCCGGTGACTTCTTACTTACCTGCTGAAGATGGCCGCCGGGATCTTCACCCTCGGTGGACCGCAGGGCTTCTGTGCGGTCCATTGCCGATTCCAGCCTCCTGATTGGCTGGAATCGGCACGTGACGGGGCGGAGCTACACGGAGCCGGCATCCAGCACGAGCGGCCCCATTGAGAAAAGAAGACCCGGACTGCGCAAGCGCGTCTAATTTGGCCATTAGACGCCGAAAATTAGACGGCCTCCATGGAAACGAGGACGCTAGCAACGGAGCAGGTAAGTGAAAAACTTCTTATAACTTCTGTATGGCTCATAATTAATGCACAATGTACATTACAAAGTGCATTAATATGGCCATACAGAAGTGTATAGACCCACTTGCTGCCGCGGGACAACCCCTTTAAGATATATATCACCGTATGGGTGTTAAGAAAGGGTTAATAATCTCCTATTAGAAGATATTATGTACTACAAAGATATTTTCAAATAGCTCCAAAACCACACATCAAAAAAGGTCATCCGGTCTGGTTGTCTTAAAAATTATACTTTTGTGGTAGTGAAAACTGTGAAATGATTACCCAGCTCGTTATAAGCTCTTAACATCGTTTGCACCATGATGTCTCTATTACAAATTGTTGACTATTTCCACTGAAAAGTTGTGGAAAAAACACATTGAGATTATATTCATCTTGCTTTGTCCTTTATTAAGTGTCGCCATAATCAAATCTGTCCTTGGCCTGTTTGCAGGTAACGTTGGTCCAAGCAGCGAGCTGTGGGGATTGCACTCTTTTACCTTTTATGCTGAGGATATATGCCACAATTTATCATTTAGTAAGCACTAGAAGTAGTGACCTGGTGAGTCAGTGGGAAGTAGTATTATGGAGGACATAAAACGCTCTGAGAGTAAACACAATCAGAACGGAGATAGGGTGAAAAGGTGGGCAAAAACATTTTGACCTTGGGTTCGTCATATTATGTAGCGAGGATTTAATAGCTGGTAATTGATCATTACTGACAAGAATCCAACTTCATTTTGCATTAGAGTGCCACTTTACAAGCTTTTATCTCTCATATGCATAAGGGAAAGGGTAAAAGATAAAAGTCCTGGATCTGAGGAAAAATTGTATAAAAAACGAAGGTCGTAGAGTAGATCTGGAAAATATAATTTTCTATACTCACCTTGTTGAAGCAGAGGAAGGAACAGGAGCACAATGGTGACCCCTCACAACAGGAGCAGGTGAGTGGCGACGGAAGTGTACCATGACAGAAATGGTTTCATTCAAACAATTCATAATATTTACAGAAAAACAATAATATTTTATTTTGCTCAAATTCAAACACAAAACACCACGTTCAGAGAGCCCTTATTCATATGGACACATTATGGGTTCTTCTTATATGTTTCCTTTATATAGTGCCCATACTTTACATTATTGATCCAGACTGTACCTTCACGTGCCTCTGATTTTATACAGGACCACACATTGGCTTTCTTTTCTACATATTATTTGAAAATGTGCAAGAAAAAAAAAATGTTGGCTTGTCCCATTGTGGTGCTATACAGTCTTTTATAAAGGCATCATATGTTGGCAGATACTGTACATGCCTAAGGGCTCTTTCACATGAACACGTTCCACATGCATTAGCGGCGTGTGAAAAGATAGTGTCTAAATAGATCCAATGGTTTCCTGTAGAAGAATTCACATAGAGGAAAATGCTCGCACCTGCCAAAGATGGGACATGCGAGTGCAAACTCGCATGTTGGCTCTGAAGTGAGCGCAAAGTTAGGACATGTCCTACTTTTGCTGCGTGCTTTCCATAGGCTCCTATGGGAGCCTTAAGAGCACACAGCACGCACCTCGGATTGTGTGAACGGGCTATTTCAAGTAGCTCACGGGATCTTCTTCCAGATATAGTGCACAAAATCAGAACTCATGTGATAGAGCACTAATGGTTCATAAAACAAAGTTATAAAGACTCCATATGTCATTGTCATTGTACAGATTCTGTCACATAGCAACGACCCATGGACCCATCTCATGCTACCTAAATAAAAGATCTCATGGCCCTATCAAACTCTTGTGTAACAAATTTATATAAATTACAGCTATGGTTGACAACTGGAGAAAAAATAAACGTTGAACAATGCTAAAACTAAGACATTTTTTTTTTTTATTATTATTTTTTGCTGCCATCTTCTGTGCGCAATAACTTTTTTATTTTTCCATCAACATAGTTGTGTGAGGGCTCATTTTTTGCGGGACGTTCTGTTTTGATCGCGTTTTATTACAATTTTTCTTAGAGACAGCGTGACCAAAAAAAAGCATCTCTGGTGTCCCTCATTTTTTTTTCTGGCGACGTTCATTGTGCAGAGTAAATAATGCATTACTTTGACAGATTGGACTTTTACGGACGCAGTGATACCAAATATGTATTTTTGTTTTATTATTTATATTCTTTTATTGTAAATATGCAAAATGTTTCTCCTTTTAACTTTCATTACTTTTTTTTCAACAATTAGTAAAACTTTATTGTTCCTATTTTTACTTTTTTTTTTAGTCCCCCTAGGGGACCACAACTAGGGATGCTTTGATCCCTCCTGCAGTATGATGTAATGCCGTAGCATTACATCATACTACAATCTGACAGGCAGTCTATTCAGCCACCCCATGGGGATGACATGATAGGGAGTCTGCTAAGACAACCCTGGAGCCTTTAAGAAGGCCCCAGGTTGCCACAATCTCATCGTTGAGTTTGTACAGGAACCCCAAACAGCGTTCAGGGGATTTAAATGCTGCTGTTAGAATTAACAGCAGCATTTAAAGTGTTAACAGCCACAATCAGAGCTGTTGCCGCCGGGTGCCAGCTGTAATAAACAGCCTGCACCAGTGATGCATGATGAGAAATAGCTGCCCGATCTCTCTTCATACATACCCCGATGTATCTGTACATCCTATAGCAGTAAGGGGTTAAAATATTCACATTGTTCAGAAACATTCACCTCTAACCAGTAATAAGTATAGACTAGATAATATTTTGAGATTAAAATGTACTAATGGAATATGGAAATATATTTAAAAAATGCCAGGTCACCGAGAAGGTCCCCTTTCAATTAATGAATTACAATCTCAGACTATCCTTTGTAAAGGGGTTCTCCTCCTTGGGCAATCCTTACTTGGCAATCAGATTTCCTTTTATGACTTTATAGATCATTTAATTATCTCAGGGTAAAGAATAACAATTTAAGGATAACTAACAGTACAAAAACGCCTTGAAGCTAGACTCTTTACATCAACCCATAAAAATGTTTAATTGACTTTTCAGGTGACTTTCGTTTTAACCTAACTACTCTTCGACAACATTTCCAAAGTCTAGGAGAATACCTTTTCTTCTGGCATTCGAGAATAAACTCTCCGTACAATGTATAATTAACACATTCAGTGCTTGGATAGCCTGAAGAAACATCAAAGAGAACCAGTGAACTATGCATACACGTATGCACAGAAGGGTTTGCTATGCTAAAAAAGGAAGCAATTTAGCACATCTTTCCTCAATGCTGTTAGTGCAGTAGGTTATATTACCAATGAATCCTTTCAACTTCTGAAATCCTCAGCACGTCCAAGTGACCTCTCGGTCACCCAATCTCCAAAGTGTTTTACATTTCCCCCAATTTTCTTCCTTAACATGAGAGCAACGTCCCAGAGGGAGTTACCAGAGGGCAACAATGAACACAGAGTGTCCTTTTCCCTCCACTACGTCTTGTAAAAGCTCACACGAAATAACAAGTACAACACAAAGACCCAGAGGGAAAGTAGTGACTCATTTGACACATGAGTAGCTTCCCTGACAAATCCCATAAAACATTTACACATAATAGAATTAGAACCTTTAATGCAATATTACATAAACATTTCTACCCCAAAAAGCTTCGAGAAATGCTAAAACTTTCAACTACATCTCGGAATATGTAAAAGCACACGCACAATAAAGTCTTCAGTCATTTGTAGAAGATAATGTCACCATTGCTCAGAAGGAGTTTGATTTAAAAAGGATTGGATATCCGGACTGTAACAATTGTGATGGATGAAGCAGTTTAAAGGTAATGTGTCCTCAAGTAGGGATCTAAAACAAAATGTATTCACAGCTTTAGACAATAATTTTGCTACTGACCTTTTTACATTCTCGTAGAACTTGAAAGGTTTTGTCTGAGTACGCAAGACATCACATTTCATTTCACTCGGCAACACTGGTCATTTGTCTCTCCATATATCAAACACCAGAATTTTACACATGTTCTGCATTCCATTATCACTGGGATACAAATTCGTACAGATTTTGTGGACATTTTATGGTAGTGCTAAAATAGGGTTTCCTTTAAGAGACAACTATACTTATTCCTATCAGTCCCAGAACGTGATTCGCACTTGTAGTGTCTTTTTTTTATTTTTGCTCCATTTTTTTGGTAATGGTATGAGTACATTTTAGTTAAATTTAAAATGATCTTCCGATGAATTAATTTGGCGACAGGGGATTCCAACAGATGACAGGAATATATTTTTACCTGTTAATGAACTGAATGGTGCAACATATTGAGCTATTTAGTCCAGTAAAACACAAGAAGTACAGAAGATACAGTACATTTGCCATTCCTCTGATCACACAAGCCATACGGGTCCTGTATACAACACTTGGCATACACACATCATCTCTCATAACGATTGGGACTGACACTCCAGATTGCTTCTTTGTTTACTAATATACACTACCAGGACTTTGTAGTGTTTATATGGTTACTTTGTATGTTATTATGGATTGTGTAAATTTAAAGAAACATGAAAACAAAGAATTTAGAAAACACAAATGATTAGAGCTCCTTATATAGTACGATGAATAGAATAATGGATCACAGTGGATTCCATCGTCATCAACAGTAGTTAATATTGTCTAAAAATAGTAAAGAAAAAAGTACTAATTTGAGGGGAGGAAAAAAAAACCTCGTTTTCATTTACAACTTTTTTTGTCTGCTTTCCTCCTTCGTAAGCAAAACTCATCCGAAGTCTAAACATTTCTTGATTTCAAGATCTATTTTTTTCTGCTTTTCTGAAGTTTATATTAAGAAGAACGGAGGAAGGATAAAATGTCACCATCCGACTGAGTACAGCTCTAGTGATGGTTTTCAACATAATTAATTTTTAACGGGTACCTGATGTGGTCATTATAAAAGCCAAGATTGGCAGTGATTATAATTCTGCTTAATTTGTTGCTTCTTGATTTACCACACAAGCTGATTCCTGTCCACTCTCCCTCCCATCAATTCTCTTACCCTCTGACTTGTAAAGCGCTGCAGAATATGCTGGGACTATATAAATAAAGATTATTATTATCATTATTATTATTTGCTCCATCTAAACAGTTTTCTGTTTTTAATTCTTAAACTTAAACATTGTTTGCATACAACAAGTGATTAACAATTTTATGACACAGCAATTACCATATATAGTGTTACATTCATTTTCTTTTGCCACAGAGTTATTCTAATAATATATATGCAATATGAAGTCACCAGTTTCCATGTCCTGCTGACAGATTCAAGGTTATGATTGGTTCCTGGAAATTGCTAGAAAAAATTGGGACCTAACAAACAAATGTAATTTTCCAGCATATGTAGCTTATTGATTCTCAGAGGTGTAGCTATAGAGGGTGCAGGGATGGCAGATGAACTTGGGTCCTGTTGTCTGAGGGGGCCCAAAAAGTTCCTATGTCACACATAAGACACCATTATAAATGGGACATGGTAATGTAGATGGTAGATCCAGTTGCAAATTTTGCATTGGAGCCCAAGAACTTAAAGTTATGCCTCTGCTGCTTCTTCTCAAGTTTCAAAAAAATCAAATCAAATCATGGTATTTGTATAGCGCCATCTTATTCCGCAGCACTTTCAGGTAATTATTACTTATTACCCCCCCACCAAGCTGGGCTCTCATTTTACCGACCTCAGAAGGATGGAAGGCTGAGTCAACCTTGAGCCGGCTACCCGAATCAGCAAGTTTCCTGCCAATATCTTGTTCCTCACTACTCCTTGTGTGCTTCCATGATTAAAGATGTGTTGTCCACAGTGATGACAGAACTATAGCAGCCAATTGGTGGTTGCAGTGCTGATATTTAGACCTTAACATCAACATTATGATCAGTAATGGATGATGTAGGGCATCAGTGGTGAAGGACCACAGAACAATTAGTAAAATGCAACCATTGCAAAGTCCCTTTAAAAATGTATGTGGCTAAAATGACCCATTTCAAAAATATCATTATTAGGGAATTGGTATTTAGCACTACACTGTATAGGCTGAAGAAAATCATTCCACAGGGTCTGAATCTTTGGATTGCTTCGACCTGAAAGTTTGAAAACTGTAAACGCTAAAAAGTAAATAATAAAAAATAATGAAACACATAGTAAAAAATAAAGTTATCTACTGATCTCTCCCAGCCTGGTTGATTTAACACACAAACCTGCAAGGATTCTCCAAAGAAATATTAATGAGATGAAAATTAGCATTCTTCATAAAACTCCCATGTTAAAACATGTATAAGCATTAAATCACAAATCATATAAAAACACCTTAATTTGGGACTTACTCGAGGATATATGCGAAAATAAATTATTTGTGTGAACCTTTGCCTCCTATAACTCTTTCTACACATTTCTAATAAATAGTAGCCAGTTTTATTGCTTTAGGTCTTCACAGTGTAAGACAGTGCAGTGTTGTACAATATCAATTCATAAAATCATCTAATCCTTAGAAGGCAGGGGAAAAACTCATTTAATAATGTGTTGCAAGCACAATAGCAAGGTCATCAAGGCTACCTTTACAAGTACTTGTATCATGTCACTTTATACTGCTACATTTTACCTGTTTGATGTTTAGAACATAATAAGGGAAATAAATCTTTGCAGTTGGTATTAAAAAGATAGAAATGGAAAAAATACGACTAAAGAATGGCTGAAAAGAAGAAAAAATGAGTCTTTGAAGGGCCAAGTCACAGTCTTGATCGAAGCCCTATCAAGATACCGTGGCAGGACCTAAAGAGGGTTGTGCATGCAAAGCATCCCAGAAATATTGATGAGTGAACTGAAACACATTTGCAGAGCAGAATGGTCCAAAATTTATTCTTAACGTTGTTGAAATCGTATTTGCAACTGCTGGAAAGACTTGCTGGAGGTGATTGCTGTTAAAACGGGATCTACAGCTTATTAAATTCAAGGGTTAACGTCTTTTTCTTCCTGCACTATGGATGCTTATTAAATGTTCTCTATAAAAGATATGAACAGTACAACTACTTGTGTATTATTAGTTTATTTAGATTGTGTAAGTCTATATTTGTGATGAGGATAACATTCATATCACATTTTATTAGGAATCTATGGAAAAATCCAGGTAATCACAAAGGGTTCATTTACTTTTTCTTGTAACTATATGCAAATATCTCATAATAGTTAAAACTATATATAATAGGGCATAAATATTATTCTACAATGGAATGACTAGTAGAACTGCTGGTTTGGAGCAGATAGACCACTGTTGGGACCCGTGTTGAGGTCAGAGGCGTAACTTGAAGATCTTGGGCGCCAGTCAGAATTCTGTAATACAACCCCCACCCTTTATAACACTGGTGTATTTTTTAATGTTATAGAGGTCTTTTGACCCCTCCATACATTAGGGCTGTGTATGATTGCTATGTCTGAACCCATTATTACTATATTCCTAATTGGTGTCTCGTTTTCAAGCATAAGGTAAACAGGAATGCATGATATGAAGCAAGATATTTTAAAATCAGAGATTCTCAGTCTGGTTAAGGTTCTTATGAATTGTAAAGTGTAACTCTACTAAAAATCTGAAAATTTAGTTACAATGACCTGTATCTATACCACCTCATCCAAATTCATATTTAGGTTTTCAGAAATAAGAGATCCATGGGGTTGTATGTTTAGGTCTTCACTGTGAGACCTATTTTAACTTTGTAGAAATGACATGAAGGGAACAAGACGGTCTGTGTCGAATGAAAGAATTTATTTTTCTGACTAATGTAATATATGCTCTCCAGTAAAAAAAAAAAAAAGAAATTGACTCTTTAACCCTACTATGATCACACGAAGCAGATTTCTTGGCAACAACACTGTGACTGTCCCATTCATCTGAATAGGCTTACAGAAATCTATGCACATGCTGCAGAAACAATGCCATTCAATAGAATGGAACAGATTTTTATTGGCAGGGATTTCGGCAACAAATCTTGCATGTATAAAGATACACATAAACCACTATTTTCGATGCCTTGATATCAGAGCACATGGACAACTATAAAATGTATTTTATGGGAGGACCTGGCCAAACAGCACTATAGATTTCTTCTTTGTGGAGCTGCCAGTATGACTTTGGAAATTGTTAGGTTAACTACAAAGCTATATTTTGCCTTTCTCATTCTATGAATGGAAACTTCAGTTTTTTTTCCACTACCATACGAGACATGTAGATATTGATAACAAATATTTAATAAAATTGGTTTACCGTCAAAGTATAAAAATAGAGAAAAAAACTAACATTGTTACTCACAGCAACGAATCATATTGCAGCTCAGTTCTGATTGGTTGTTACAGATATAACAAGTGTCAAATGAATAGTTATAACATGCTAGGCTGTTAAGGTAGCTCACCATTCATATACATAATAGAGGGATTGGTACAATACATTAATAATGTATAGCACAATGGTATGCTATACTATCAGTATAGCATACTACTAACTGTTCATCTCATGCTTTCTACATCTGTTAGGCAACTTGGTCAGATTAATGTACAGGTGTAAGACCTTATAGAAAACCTCTTGCTGTATGTTTTAGGCTAGTTCTGAGCTTATTTTATTCTGAAAATGAACAAAGTGAATACAAATTTGATGACAAAATCTATTTGAAGATGCAACAACAAAAGTTTCACATCCTATGAATGGCCGATATTACTCAACTTGCCTTTCTGACAGCTGGTTCTATAGGAATAAATATGTATTTTACTGAATCTGAACCCAGGGATCAGAGCATAGGGAAAGTATTTTAAATTGTGGTTAATAACAACCACAGTAACTTCCCTCCCCCTTTTAGTAACGAAGACATTTTAAAGCAAACGTTTCAATAGCCTAATAATTGAAAGGTGAGCCGTTGTTTAACCGACTTATCAAAACCACACATTGTGATTAAGTTTGTGATTGGGGTTTGACATTCAAGCTATGATTTGTAGAAAAATATTAAAAACAACTAGTTTATATAACCCATGGGCATAGTGCTGGGAGCCTTGTGCTGTACTATAGTGTTAGCAGAACTATATGCAACTTGATCTAATATTGTGTCCCCGCAGAGAAATATGAGTGTACCTGGGTGAGTATATTCAGAATTCTTTGTCCATTAATTTCAATATGCTGTAAACACCCTTTATTTTTTTAAAGTTGTTGGACCAAGATTAAAACATATGGGGGTCCATATCGTGAGTCCCCACCATTCAGCAAGTTATCTGCCATGCTGTGTAATCTTGGTACAACCCCTTTCAGACCTTTGCAAGTGAATAGCGAGGAAACAAGATAAGACTAAAGAAGCATCCTATTTTTGCTCTTACATTAGGTGGTCAATGTTGACTAATGTGCTGCTATAAACTATTTAAACTATGACCTCGAGTCTGGGGGAGCTGTGGAGGCATTGCTTCCTCGCTCATTTATAAAACTATGACCTTGAAACGCACTTATAGAGGCGATATATACTGGAAATTATCAAAACTAGAACTGAATTCAGATGACAGTCAACTGCAATATATAATAGTCACTTGTGCAACCATCAATAATGATACTGGCCTCTTGCCTGGCCTCCTACCTGGTCTACCAGCGCAGATATTCATATGCTAAGCAATCATTACATCAATCTTTCCTCCTTATGTTTTCTAATCTAGATCAGTGTCTCTCAACTCCACTTCTCAAGTAATCCAAACAGATCATGATTTGATCAGCACTTTTAAAATGTGAAGGAGATTCACTTTATGACCTGTTGGGGTACAGTACTTAAGAACTGGAGTTGAGAAAAACTTCCTCCAAAAGAGGCTTTAAAAGTGCTCCTCAGTAATTCCTTAAAGCAAACCTCTGGGCCTAGAGAAACAAAGATGGCCAAACTGCTTCTCTGATTACCCGATGCACGATATATAGTATTCATCGGTAGTCTAAGATACTTAAAGGGGTTGTCTCGCGGCAGCAAGTGGGGTTATACACTTCTGTATGACCATATTAATGCAGTTTGTAATGTACATTGTGCATTAATTATGAGCCATACAGAAGTTGTTCACTTACCTGCTCCGTTGCTAGCGTCCCCGTCTCCATGGCTCCGTCTAATTTCACTGGCTTCTTGCTTTTTTAGACGCGCTTGCGCAGTCCGTGCTTCTGCCTGGTGAATGGGGCCGCTCAAGCCGGAGAGCTGGTCACCGCGTCGTCATCGTAGCTCAGCCCCCTCACGTGTGCCGATTCCAGCCAATCAGGAGGCTGGAATCGGCAATTGAACGCACAGAGCCCATGGTGCACCATGGGAGAAGACCCGCGGTGCACCATGGGAGAAAACCGCAGTGCATCCCTGGGAAAGGACCGGCGGCCATCTTAGGGAGGAGATTTTTATAACTCCATATTTCGTCGGATCGGTGAGTAGCAAGCGGTTTAAAAACCGCTTTAATTTGCTATTTTTTGCCAGGGGGGTGACAGGGGGAATGGGGTAATGTAAAATTTTGATGTTTGCCGCGAGACAACCCCTTTAATGTTGCTCTGACTGGCCAGCACTGATCATGTGGGTAGAACTGGCTAATCAAAGCAGCTGTAGAGTATTAGACTATTGATGTATGCACAGTGTGTATTAAGCAGTCAGAGAATCTGGTACATCCATCTTTGTTTCTGCAGTCTTGAAGGGTTGCTTTAAGATCTCCTGCACATGGCTATTTTATGGCTCCATACCACATCTTGTGTTAATGGGCTAAGGAGCTAATAGGACAAACGCAGACTTCCATAATCTAGCTTGGTATGCCTGCAATTTTAGACAAAGGCATATGGAGGATTTTCTGTGATTCGGACAGAACAAACACTGTGCCAAGTTCCATCAGATGGAGCATTGTGTAAATATTCTCCCTGTGAAAGTATTAAGATGATCTGTGTTACACTTGTTAGTCAAAGGGTTTAATATAGTTGAGGTTGAAGTTCTTTAAACAGTACAAACTCTGAGTTGTCCGTGTAGTGGGGGCCTGCGCACTACCTGGAGACGATATCTAGTCATTGTATCCATATTCCTTACTCTTCTACAGTAATTATGTATTCATCCGTCAGCTTTAAATCTTTTGTAATGACTTGCTACTTTTAAGGAGTTGTTTCCTGTGATTGGACACTACATCTTTCTTTGTTCTACTTTGCACTGCAAATAAAGCTAACCGTGAATTGCTCCCCCAGAAATAGCACAGTGGAGACTTCACACAGTTGATGTCTCTTGTTCTTACTCCAATGATCATCGTTAATTAATTTAGACACGAGAGAACTCGGATAGCAGTAGCCTCATCGCCAATTCAAAATTTAAAGGAGTACCCCAACAGTCTCCAGAGCAATATCTCTGAAATACAGCACCATATGGAGCAGCTCTCTACAGACTCTACATGTGGGCTTAACAGCACAGTGCCTGTACCAATATACATATTAAAATAAGGTGGTCTAAATGCAAAACTTTTGGATAACAGTGGAAAGAAAACTAAAAAAGTTACTTTTGCAATTTTGTAATAGTCAATTACCCCTGCAACTGCAGAAGCTACCAAAATGCCACTGAAATAAAAAGATGCGGACCAAATGAGGTTTTCTTTATCAGAACGTAGAGCATTAAAATGGCTGTGTGGCAGTATCTGCTCACTCCTGAAAATATTTTCATTGCAGGAATGTAAATGAGGACTTGGGGTCAGTTTGCAGACTGTTAAATGTAACATCCAGCAATGACTTTAGCATGCCTGCAGGCCCTTTAAATTGTGATGAAAATACTGTAGCTGCATTCAATTCAGTAACGTTTACACTGAGCTTCCCTTAGGCTTATTGCAGCTGGGCAATCTGATGTCGACTTTAACTAATATGGATAATGCTATGAAGACTGTATTAGGAAATAAAGTTTATATTCCCTAGCAGTTTGGTAAATTAGAAAAAAAACTTTGTTGTGGCAGCACCTGCTCTGCACATCCTAGATAAGTTTGTACATAAGCAAAGACAAAAAGGTTTTAGTGATGTGATGAGGTGAAGGAATAAATTCAATATTCCAAAACTGCATAAATTTAGTATTTACATAATTTATACAGAGTATATATCATTTCTACTGTAGCAATACTCATTTATTATAGGCATCATTACTGTCCCCCATAACTGGTGGGGGTGAGCAGCTACCTGAAACTTTCACTGTGGCTTATTTCAAGGCTAGACCTACTCAGAATACATTCAGATATAAATTTTAACATGCAAAGAAGTGGTTTATAAACTAAGCAGCAGCAGAAAAAAAACTATTTTCTTGTTTTGGACATTAAGATGATAGTTTATACCTTTACTTCAGAGATGGACATGTAGAATATGCAACATGCTCAGCTGCGCAGGAACCAATCACCTATGGGGCATCCGTCACTAGGTAAGGTTAACGCTATGTATGGGCATGTTTATGAGACTGAAACATTCACTACACTCCCTCCAATATCACTGTGTGATGCTCTCTTGTTTAACCCCTTAGTGACAAAGCCTGTTTCACCCTAATGATCAACTAATTTTTTTAGTTTTTTTTCATCTTCCCATTGCAGGAGCGATAAATTTTTAATATTTCCATCGACACAGCCATATGAGGACTTGCTCTTTGCAAGACAAGTTATATTTTTTAATGGCATCATTTCTGGGTACACATAACGTATTGTATAACTTTTATTCATTTTTTTAAGGGAATTGGGGAAAAAAAGAAATTATTTTTTAACAAAATCCGCAATTCTGGCATGTTTTTTATTTTTATTTTTATCGGCATTCACCGTGCAGTATAAATAATATGTAAAATAAATTCTGCAAGGCTGTACGATTATGTCAATACTAAATTGACATAGGTTTTTTGTTTGTAACTTTTTCCACATGCTTTTTAATATGTATTTTTTGTTTATCGCTGCATTTAAAGACCACTGACACGTTTTTTTTATCACCATTTTTTTCTTGTTTTTCAGGAAAAGGCTTATATTTAAAGCCCTTGTCTAAAAAACAATTACAGGATGCCGGCAGCTGGATCCCCTACTGCAGCTGTCATCTGTGACAGCTGTGGTAGGGAATTCTTTATTCCCCACTGGGATGAAGAATTCCTTTGCTGCATCTGTCACAGATGTGGCAGGTGCAGCAGGGAATTCTTTTTCCTTGCGGGGACACGGTAGCAGCAAACAGGTAATTTTTTTTTTTTTACACTAAAATCCATGTTTTTCAGGGAAGGGCTTATACGTAAAGCTCTTCCCTGAAAAACAATTCAGGGGTACTGGCAGATCATTGTCTTCAATGGAGCTGCCAGCAGCAGACGCGCTCCATTGAAGACAATGCGTGCATTGCCTGTAGTGCACGCATGTCCTTTCTTTACAGGTGGACGCACCTGTAAAACACGGACATGTGAACACACCATAGGGAATGCATTGGTCCTAACAGAAGCGTGATTTTGTGCGTGCGTATGCACGCACAAAAACATGCTTGTGTGAAGCCACCCTTCCTCTCTAGATAGGTCAATAATGGTAGATTGACAGGGGTCCACGACCTGAGACTCCCACTGATCAGCTGTTTGTGTGGGTGATGTGCTCAGGCACTGACCTGATTTCTGCAGGAAGCAGACAGCTTCATTCCCACTGCAGTGGCCAGGTTTAGTATTGCAGGCCAAGTTCTCATTTATTTCAATGGGAAATTTTTCTCTCACTACCCAATGCATATAGTACATCAGTAGTCTGAAACACTTTATACTGGCTTTTTTTTCTAACTTTGTATACATGAGTAGAGTTGACCGATATGGAAGTAGCATCTAATGTCTTAAACTACCTTTTCACTAGCAATGCAAAGTGTGCTTCGGATAGTCAGAGAACTGCTGTGTGCAGATGCCAGGAAATATTACTCCTCTCTCTTGAGATAAATTAAATCCCAGCTCCAGAGGATTTCCCAAAAATTTTTTGGAGGAGCCCAAATCTTCAGTGGCCGTTACTTTTCTGCTGTTTGCACTCAGTTTGAGCTCTATCAGTTCAGATTCCTATGTAATTTTTTTTTATTTTCCTTCTTTCTGTAATCCACTTACAGGTGGGGGGTGACCTAAGCAGCCATTCCACCAGTACTATACTAGATGGACCTTCCTCTCCCACACTTCCCATACTGTTTTACATAGCTCTGCTTCAATTAGCTGCAAGGCAGCATACCTGCCCTTCTGTTGCATGTAGTAACCAGCAGTGTCCCCATATCCCTGTTACTAGAGAAGCCAAATGCATAACAACAGGCAGTGGATTTCAAAGGTTCTATAAGGGAAACTTCTAGTGGCAAGCAGTCCAATCTTGATTTTCAGTAGTAAAGCAAAAAATTAAAGGGGTTGCCCGACTTGTAGCTCTTGTGCAAAATCAATTCCAGTACAGTATCATAACAAATAGGCTTTTACTCACCTCGCTCTCATTGTCCCGCACTGCTGTTCAATCTTCCGCTCCTTCTTTGTTTACAGCCTGAAACCCCGCCCAGTTTACGAGACATCACAGCAGCCAATAACAGAGCTCAGAGATCGAGTTTTATTGTAGACCTTGAGACATATAAATTGAACAGGGGCTTTTAAAAAAATGGGAATATTCTACCCCTTGAGGCCTCGGTCAGACGGGCGTTTTTTGCCGCGATTTGCGGATCGCATGACGGATGCGCATACGCAAATCGCGTGACCGGGGCCGAAAAATTGCCGGAAAAATCTGCTCCTAGCCGCGTTTCCTTTGAAACGGGCCCAATCACAGGAGCGCCGTCCAGCCAATTGAATTCAATGGAGCCAGCAATACAGCCGGCTCCATTGAAAGCAATGGGCTGCCGACGATCGCACGATGAATTTTCAGCTGTGGCAGAGGAGAATGATTTGTGTAGTATATGTTCTCAATGGGGTCGGCGCTGCTGCCGCCGGCCCCATTGATTGCATATAGAGAACACAAGGAATCGCAGATCGCAGATAGGCGCGATCTGCGATTTTTTGTGTCCTATAATTTATCAGACAAGGGCATAAAAAGCGCCCATGTGTCCGATACCATTGCAAAGCAATGGTTCTATAAAATCGCAGATCGCATGCGCAAATCGCGCGATAAATCGCCCATGTGACCGAGGCTTTAACCCTTTCCAATCCACTGTCTGACGTCCAAAGACATTCTGATTGAAGGCTGTACAGCTCGAATGTCGGAAGAGGTCCAGCAGGTTATTCTTACTGTAGATTACTGGCCGCTCTGTTGTTGGGGGGGCCTCTCCAGCATGTCCCATACCGCAGTACTGGTTCTAGCCAGCAGATGGCAACATTGTATAATGGCAGAAAGAATAAGCCCCCTAAAAAACCCTGAATACAAAATTGGATTGCAAAGGGTTAAATTCAGCAGATACACTTGTAAGCCATACATCTACATAGATCATTAACCTAATATAGGATCCTTCTTTATAGACTTTAATTTTTCCAGGCTTACAGTGAGAAATTCAATATAATCATTTTCCTATGAAAGTTTCCTTCTCCAATGTAAAATAGGAGTCAACATGCTGCCTGCCATGTAATTTATCAAGCTTTCCAGGTGCTAACTATGAGGGCAATGTGGCGCCAAACAAAAGCAGATAAGTGACAACCCAATTTATAACGCACTCTGCACTGTGTTACCTCGGTTTACAGTATTTCACTGTTAATTCACTGCTTCTGTGAAAACTGAATGGAAGCAACAAACCTGGGCAAAGCCTATTCTAGTATCTAGCGAGGAAGGACAAGACCTGTTCATTACTCAATGAAGGACACATTTATGTGGAGAAAAATGTGCTATTAATTTCATTTTTTTGTATTTTCTGTAAAAACATGATGGATCTACGGAAAAATAAAAATGGAAGATGGGATGTTGTATTATTTAAAATTTACGAGACAGGATCTGCGTAAAACATGACAAGGGTTTTTATCGTCGCAAGCCTTTGATATGTTATGTTACTGTAAAATGAAGAGATCTTAATTTGTGTGCTAGACTCACATGGTTTCTACAATTATCCGGCCTAAAATGTTTTGTGCTTCCTGTCATAATATTTACAATTACGCCTCTAAAATTCTTTTTTATTGCTCTTGTTACAGAAGAATGCTTCGTTAAATCTCCTTCAAAGGATTCAATGCCGTAAAAGTGACCTTACAGACAGAGCAATCCTGTCGAGCTTTCAGACATTCTCCTATTGCTTCTAATTAAAAATTAATTAATGCAATAATTCAAAATGTAACTAATGCTAATTATGAATAATGTAGATTTATTGTCCAGCTGTTGAACCAGAAAGAAAAGTAATTTGCGTTAGTGATTGTTAACTCCGCTTCTTCTCAATAGACTGGCAATGCCCTGCTTCCTCCAGATGTTAAAGAAGTGAGAATTCCGAACACACAATTCCGTGGTTTTACATTTTGCGCTGCCATCCTACACACACCTTCCCGCTTCTATCGTCCCTAGAGTGATAATTTCATCAAGACGGAAATTTTGCAAAGACGAGTAATTATAGCCTTTTACATGCAAAACGTTCCTAATGACATCGAATCAATTCACAAAGGATTCCGCAAAGAACAATAATCACCTATAAAATCTGTTGTACACACATATTAAAAAAATAATCATTAAAAAAGATGGAGAAGTGATAGAATTTCCAAGCCACTGAGTGATGAAGTGAAACATATCAGAAGTCAACCGAGCCGGAAAAATGACACTTTGTGAAGAGGTGCTCGGAATGATCTGCAGTCCTGATTTACTGGGATTCAAAGGCAATGGCTGCAAATATACAATGATTTCAAGTCATCAAATACAGAAAATCATTTTTTTCCGATGGACTGCGGCTTTTTTCGAGAGTCTGTTACCACAGCGCAGCGAGAAAAAAAATTCTACCTGTTAAGTATTTAGAAGGTTAAGGAAGTAGAATGAACCAATTAAAACATCAATTTGTGTTCAGGGCTAACGGCTTGTTAATAGACTCCGCTCAGCAATGAAGTAGAAGGTTTTGAAGAGAGAACAACGCTGGATGCTGAACATGCTTAATTATTGGAAGGAGGAAGTTGGCTTTAATACATAAACAGAACATTTGCAGACAGAAAATATTTAATATTTATAACGGGATAAATCATAGGAATGCTAAGTGTTGTAAATAGCTTTTTGGACTGATGGAATAAAGGCTGCATTTCAAGCTAGCGACTCTCCGACACAATAAATTTGCTGTCATTACTTTAGTGTTCAGCTTCCATTAAAGGACTATTCTACATCACTCCACATTTCATACTAGAAGAAGTTCAGCAATTAAACCTCTCTTCAGTACATTTCTTAAAGGGGTTGCCCAACTCCAGACAATGTTGCCAAAATGACTAGAAATTACCAAAAGTAGAAATACTTACCATACATTACCAATCCCCTACTAATCCTATGCTGATGCTTCCTCGGTCCCCCACCAGTCTTTGTTCTTTCTGCTCCAGCGATAACATGTTGACATAACATGTGAATAGAAAATAGAACCTTCAGCACTTCCATGGATACCAGAATAAAAACAGTATTTTATTTAGACATCATGAATAGAAACCATCTTCCAAAAAAATTTTTTCGCTTACATGTTTCGAACACAGTTCTTATTCATGATGCTATGGAAAAAAAAAACCTCTGTTCGAAACATGTAAGCGCAAAAAACTTTTTGGGAAGATGTTTTTATCCATGATGTCAAAATAAAATACTGTTTTTATTCTGGTATCCACGGAAGTGCTGGAGGTTCTGTTTTACATTACTGCGGGGTGTGCTTGCGCCTGTCCGTGGTGCACCCGACAGTTGTTGTGTCCATGCGGTGAGCTGGCGTTTTGGATTTACAACATGTCAATTGCAGGAATGTGTCAATATCATTGAAGTTGCTGGCTGGTGATTGGCTGCAGCATTCACGTGGCATGTTCACTCATCATCACTGCAATGGGAAGAACAGAGACTAATGGGGGACCAGGGAAGTTTTGGCATTGGATAGTAGAGAAATTATAAGGATAGTATTACAACTTTTGTTATTTTGCATCATAAAAAGTCCTTTAAAAAAATGTAATGGGCAAAAGACACCGATCACAAACTAAAATGTTTCTACACACAGAGGGTGCCTTCACATGAGCGTGTTAATGTGCGTGCCTATGCGCACACAAAAACACACGTCTTTTACAACCACTGCATTCCCAATGGTGTGTTTACATGTCCGTGTTTTACAGGCATGCACCTGCAAAGATAGGACATGCGTGCACCATAGGGAATGCACGCATTGCCTTCAATGGAGCTGTGGCTGCTGCCGGCATCCCTTAATTGTTTTTCAGGGAAGAATTTTAAATCAAAACTCTTCCATGAAAAACAAGCCAAACTAGTGTAAAAAATGAAAAAAAAAATATATATACTTACCTGTCCGCTGCTGCTGTGTCCCCCGTGGGGATAAAAAACACATCTGCCACATGTGGGGAATAAAGAATTCCCTAGCACAGCTGTCACAGATGACAGCTGCGCTAGAGGATCCAGCTGTTGGCACAACTTAAAGGGGTTGTCCCGCGCCGAAATGGGTTTTTTTTTTTCAATAGCCCCCCCCGTTCGGCGCGAGACAAACCCGATGCAGGGGTTAAAAAAGAAAACCGGATAGTGCTTACCTGAATCCCCGCGCTCCGGTGACTTCTTACTTACCTGGTGAAGATGGCCGCCGGGATCTTCTCCCTCGGTGGACCGCAGGGCTTCTGTGCGGTCCATTGCCGATTCCAGCCTCCTGATTGGCTGGAATCGGCACGTGACGGGGCGGAGCTACAAGGAGCCGCTCTCCGGCATGAGCGGCCCCATTCAGAAAAGAAGAAGACCGGACTGCGCAAGCGCGTCTAATCCGGCGATTAGACGCTGAAAATTAGACGGCACCATGGAGACGAGGACGCTAGCAACGGAACAGGTAAGTGAATAACTTCTGTTTGGCTCATAATTAATGCACAATGTACATTACAAAGTGCATTAATATGGTCATACAGAAGTGTATACCCCCACTTTGTTTCGCGGGACAACCCCTTTAATAAAAAAAAACATAATCACCTTTCTTCAGCTGCCGGGGCTCAGCTGCATCCTGTCTGCGCTGTCCCCAGCTCTGCACTGAAGTTCTTTCAGCAGACAGGAAATTAAAATCCCCACCTGCTGAACGAGCTGCTTCTGATTGGCTGAGATGCTCTCGCTGAATGAATGACAGGCAGCTGAAGAAAGGTATGTTTTTTTTTTATTTTTTACACTAGTTTGGGTTGTTTTTCAGGCAAGGGCTTATATTTAAAGCCCTTCCCTGAAAAACAATTAAGGGGTGCTGGCAGCTGGATCCTCTAACGCAGCTGTCATTTGTGACAGCTGCGCTAGGGAATTCTTTATTCTGTGACAGGTGTAGCAGGTGTCAAAGATACTATTGGATGCTTACAAGATGAAAATGGTAAATTGGTTAAAAATGATGTCAAGAAGGCCGAACTTTTAAATTACTATTTTGTATCTGTTTTTTCTCAGAAAGTAAATGCAACATCAGCTGATCTGTCCTGTGCTACTGTAGGAATAAAAGAATGCAAGCTATCTATAAGCAAGAAGATGGTGTGGGAACACTTAGCTAATTTAAATGAATTCAACCTGCCAGGTCCAAATGAATTACATCCTAGGATACTGAAACAAGCAGCAGAGGTAATTGCTTAACCATTCGCTGTAATGTTTGAAAATTACTGGAGAACAGTAGAAGTCCCAGAAGATTAGAGAAGGGCAAATGTTGTCCTTATCTTCAAAAAAGGGAAGAAGGTAGAACCAGGAAACTACATGCCTGTGAACCTGACTACTACGCCAGGGAAGATCTTTGAACACATTATCAAACAGCATGTATGCAAGTTCTTGGGTGAGAATGAAGTAATTAACCAGAGCCAACATGGGTTTGTAACAAACAACTTATGCCAGACTACTCTAATTTCCTTCTATGATAGGAAAAACTGACTGGGTTGATCAGAGAAATGCAGTAGACATAATATAGCTTGACTTTAGTTAAGCATTTGACAAAGTATCTCATCCTTATTGAAAAAATGACCAAATATGGGATTGACAAGCCAACTGTTAGGTGGATTCACATCTGGCTAAGTGAGTGTACTCAAAGAGTGGTCATAAATGGCTGCACATCCAACTGGAAGAATATCTCAAGTGGGGTACCACAAGGTTCTGTCCTGGGCCCAGTGTTGTAGATTTTTTATAAAAATGTTGAACATGAGGGAATTGAGGGAAAACCGATCCAATTTGCTGATGGCACAAAGCTAGAAGAGTTAGCTAACACTAGAGAAGAGAAAGACTGTATCTAAAAAGATCTAAACAAGCTTGAACAGTGGGCGGCGACCAACAGAATGGTATTTAACAGAAAAAAATGCAAAATCCTACATCTGGGCAAGAAAAATGGGAAAAAATACCATACAGAATGGGAGGAACTGAGCTAAAAAAAAGGCAAACACAATTCTGAGATGTATTAAGAGAAGCATGGAGTCTAGATCATATGAAGTAATTATCCCCCTCTACTCTTCCTTAGTCAGACCTCATCTAGAATACTGTGTCCAGTTCTGAGCATTACATTAAAAAAAAAAAACATTGACAAACTGCAGCAAGTTCAAAGAGGAGTTACCAGGATGGTGAACGGTCTGCAAACTACGTTTCATAAGGAACAATTAAAGGATCTGGGTATGTTTAACTTGCAAAAAACACTGAAAGGAGACTTAATAGCAGTCAGTGTCTACCAATATTTGAAAGTCTATCACAGTCCAGAAAGATCAGCTCAATTCTCAATTACACAAGGAAAGACTAGAAGCAATTGGATGAAACTGAAAGGGAGGAGACACAGATTAGATGTTAGAAAAACGTTTTTTGACAGGGAGGGTGATCAATGAGTGGAACAGGTTTCCACGGGAAGTGGCAGGTTCTCCTTCAATAGAAGTCTTCAAGCAGAGGCTGGACAGACATCTGTCTAGAATGATTTAATGAATCTTGCATTGAGCAGGGGGCCGGACCCGATGACCATGAAGGTGCCCTCCAACTCTACTATTCTATTACATTCTGACAGCAAATAGTTAAAGTGATCCTCTGGTTTATAGACAAAATTCCTCCCCCGGGATCAGAGAGGGCATAGGGTATATTGCCTGCACTTGTTGTTCTCTGCCGTCCATCAGACCTGCTGCTTCCAGTTCCATTTTTTGTCTGTCCAAGATGGTTGCTGCAATTTTTTATCCAGTTAATGCACACTGTACACTAATCTCTGATTGGCCGTTTCTGCTCAAATAAATAGCTGTGATCAATCAAAACACAGGTATAGTGCTTTGGTAGTCTAACACTACCATTGCACTATGGAAATTTAGTTGTCTGAAGATTGTGTCAGCCATCTTAAAGAGCTGAAAACGGGACCCTGAACCAGTGGATTGGATTGCTGGCAGAGAACAAGTGCAGGTTATATGCCTCTGGTCCTGAAACAGAATGTTGTCCAGAAACTGGAAGGACACTTTAATTAATTACATGATCAAAAAATGTCTGGAGTGATGAAGTGACTATGGGGTATATACAGCTACAGTTTTAAGAGAGAAAATGTTTTAAAAACATGATACGTACTCAACGTATACCTAGGGTGCATCCAGATGAGCGTGTTTATGTGCGTACATACGTGCACACATAACCTCACAAGTATTAGAACCATTGGTTCCCTATGGTGTGTTTACATGTACGTGTTTTACAGGTGTGAAAACACGCACACCAGTAAAAGATAGGACATACGTGCACCACATAGGTCCATAGTGCGTGTCAATATTCCCCACAGGGAGTCCCCTCATCACTGAACACTGTGATAGCACTGTCACAGTGTTCAGTGACAAGTGTACTCCCCGTGGGGAGTAAAGAATCCCCTGCCACATCTGTGACAGCTGTGGCAGAGGATCGCAAAGCTCTAATTGAATGACAGCTGAGCGCTGCCTGTGATTGGCTGAGTGCTCAGCCAGTCAGACGCAGCCATTTCAACAGGCGGAGATTTTAAATCCCCACCTGCTGAAAGAACTTCATTACAGTGATGGGACCCAAGTGGCTAGACGCTCCTGAGCCTCAGCAGTGGCGGAGAGGTGAGTTTATATATATTTTTTTATTTTTTACACCAGATAGGAATGATTTTCAGAGAAGAGCTTATATTTAAACCCTATTTCCCAAAAATAACTGCAGGGGCTGCCGGAAGACCATTGCTTTCAATGTGTCCTGTGTTTACGTGTGTTTGTGCATGTACATAGGCATGCCATTTTTTTTCCATGGCCACCGACATGGGTAAAAGTTTTTAAATTGTTTACTAGAATGATTTTTATAAAAGTTGGAATGTCCCTCACTAGGTTTGTAAGATTTTTCTAAATATCCAGAAATAGTATAGGCATCGTTTGATCTGATAGTTGCCGGTGAAGGTTAAATGCACACACACGCCTGTCATGCTTGCTAGGACATTTATTTGATAGTTTTGCATGATGTTGCTGCCGTGCTCCTCCGGGATTATTTTTTTTTGGCAGATCAATTTCTGTATAGAATTCCAATATGCAATTTTAGTGTCTAGTAAAACTTGTCCAAGAATTCTTTAGATTCAATAGAAATATGTCATTAAAAGTTACATTAGTGAGAGGGTTGCAGCTTGAACTACATGGGAAACCTTCAGGCAAAGGCAATGAAGTGACAGTGAGACATATTACCGTATTTCATAATCTGAGGTGAACCTGGCACAGTACCTTCTGTTCAGAACAGGTTAATAAAAATATTACATGATATACTACAGAGTGATTCTTCATTCCTTAATGGAGTAGTGCTCAATCTGACACATTATGGGAACCGGAAAAGCAGCTCAAGACTGGGACAAACAAAAACTTTAGATTTGGAATTGGAAAAGATGGCACGGGTCATTGTTAAAGGTAGAGGATAGAAAGATACGCTTGGTTAGACAGAGTGGCACTGGGTGTACAAGTGATCGCCTGTCCAATTAATTTTTGGAATCTGCCTTTATGCGAATGCCTTCTTCTATGGCCCATATCACATAGGATCATAGAATGGTAGAGTTGGAAGGGACCTCAAAGCAGGAGGGAAAAAGAGCATCAATGTGACTCTTCAGCTACTTGCTAAGTATCACTACTATTGTAAGTTATAGAAAAGCGAGGTCAATCAGAATACCTTGATGAACCTCCTAAAAAAAGTGAAGAAGAAAATCAACATTCAACATTGTCTTCAGATCCTACATTCAATAAGAGAACACAAAAATGGGAAATCCAATGAGAAGAGAAAAATAAATAGGAAAATGTAACCTAGTGTGAGGAACGGGAACTTAGAGATAAAAGAGGATCAAGATTATGCAAAGCTAAAACT
Source organism: Eleutherodactylus coqui (assembly GCF_035609145.1). NCBI lineage: Eukaryota > Metazoa > Chordata > Amphibia > Anura > Eleutherodactylidae > Eleutherodactylus > Eleutherodactylus coqui. The sequence continues at coordinate 102,689,136 of NC_089843.1, forward strand.
AAATGCCCATCCAAAAATATGCACCCTGTATACAAGGTCAAGTAGGTTATTTTTCTATTATTTGGCTTGCATTGTCCTGAACTGCATTGAATTCAAAGTTTACACCAGCTGAAAGAGATCCCTTTGCCACATTCTAACAGATCACACCAAAAAGATCACAGATCATTTCAACCATGAGTTCCTATGAGCATGGACACAATGTTACCACCTACATGACAGTGCAGTACATCCTGGGCCATGAACATTTAAGACTCTAACATTCTTACACTCTTGTGATCTCTGACATAAACAAGCTTCAGGCAATAAGATTTCTTATTTATTTTCATGGGCTTGTTGATAAGGTGATTTACAGTAAGACTGCCTTACTTACAATGATAACACAGAGCATGGTCTTCTGGGGTGAGATGCTGCAGTTTCATGTATATATATATATATATATATATATATATATATATATATATTACACTCATGTTTGCTATTCAATAAATAAAAAGAAATAACAGGCATCACCAAACATAGCAGCAGTTTAGCTGCTTTGTTGTTTAGAACTCCAGAAAAGCTGTGTGACAGCCCGTGTGAATCGGTGATCAATTCCAGGAAACAGACAGAAGTCAAGATTTCATTTTGGTGTTCAATGCTTTTTAAGTTTGTAAAGCTTTAAGATCTATCTAGTTAAATTAGCTTTTGCACCTGGATGTAGCAAGATGTAGTTCCATATTTTAACATAAATGTAAGTAAGCTCTAGTGATTGTGTGGGCCTAGAATCTATGATTAACCCTTTCCCATTGCACATAAGGCTATACACGTCCTAACTGCATATACCTGTGCATTTAGGATGTAAATAGACATTTACAGCAGATGTTGTGTATGGGAGGAGAGTCCACTTTATGTATGGCTGGTATCAGGTGTCTTTGACAGTCGACACCTACCTGCAACAGCCATGATTTGAGATAACTCAGATCGGGGCTGTTAACCCTATAAATGCCACTGTCACTTGATAGCGGCATTTACATGTCCTGAACAAACCCACTATGATAAGATCATAGGGGGTTGCCATCTTGGTGTCATGGGAGCCTGGTGCCTTCTGAAGGCCCCTAGAGCTGCCATGTTTGTTCGCCTATTAAAAGTTGCCTGTGGCATGTTTTTAATAGACAGCCTGTAATACTGTATAATGCAGTTGTATAGTGCTGTATAAATGATAGCCAGTTCAAAATAACTAAAATAAAAAAAGTTTTAATTTTTTTACAAAAAAGTAAAAGAATATTACAAGTTAAACTTCTCCCTCCTTTTCCAAAAATATATAAAACATGTGTATCACTGCATCCAATTTGTTAAAATATTATATTATTAGTCCCTCACAGTGAATGCCATAAAAAAAAAAATTGATAAAAAAAAGAGAACTGTAGAATGTGACGTGTATACAGGAGCATTAATGACCCCTGGTCATGAAAGGGTTAACTTACTCTCAATCAACTACAATGCATTCTGAAAAAGGGCCTTATACATTAACACTGATGTAGAAATAGAAGAAATTATAGCTGTCAGAATAAGGATCAACCAAAAGGGAACAAATCTTCTGGTCCTTAAGGCCAAAATTAGCTGTGTTCTTAAGGGGTTAATATGTATAAGTTGCTCTTGAATTCTGTACAGAGGTGTTAATTTTGATTTGCCTACTGCTTTAGAGGGAGTTCAGAAAAGTCAGAGGCTATGGGAGACACTGCTGATTTGGAAAAACTTCATTATTTTGTTTTGATATCAACTACGGGTCGGTATGGCTCTCATGAGAAATTTGAAAGCAAATTCCAATATAACATGGCTCCCTGATGTGCACATACACTATTAAATAATATAGCAGACAAGCCTTGATACAGAAAAGCCCTTCGAAAGGCTCAGCTTGCCTTTTATGTTTGCTACCTTGGAGCATATGGGCTTTCAAGGGCAGTTTGTTGAAGCCTTACTCCAATTCTACATCTGTAGTCAGACTTCCATATGCCACTGCCTTTCTATTGCATATCTACAATGTAACATCTATAAAGGCTGCCCCTTTCCCTCTTACTATTCGCTATCTCTATAGATCCTCTGGCCGTTGCAACTGACAACAGTCCTGATACCCGGGGAAAGTGCAGGACAAGGAATTCAAAATTGCGTTGCATGCTGACGACGTTCTTTTGACTGTCACTCAGCCCCTAGTTTCCCTTCTGAACCTTTACATCCTGTTACAAGAATATGGCTGTCCATCTGGTTACAAAATTAATACTGTTGAAACCAATACACTATCCATTTAAATCCCTGCCCTCCTACTCACTACTTTAAGACATAATTTTCATTATACTTGGGAAACGGCCTGCCTTAAATATTTAGGAATGAACCTTACCAATTCCAATTTTACAATATACCAGTATAATTCTCCCCTTTTTTCGGGAAGTGAAAAATTAGCTTGAAAGGTGGAAACCTCTACACTTGTAATCTTTAGGATGAACCAACTTCTTGAAAATGAGGATACTTCCCCTCTGGATGACACTCTTAGCATTTAATAAATGGACAGAAATAGAAAAATTGTGAGGGGACACCCATACATCCTAATACTCTCCTTTGGGGTGCTATGTGACCCACTGGCACGTCCATCTTCTAGCACCTATGGATTTCACGAAATCACTATGGATATATTGGCACTCTAGGTTTCATCTTGCCCCCTAACGTCTTCTTTTGCAACATTTTTATTTATCCCTAACATCACCGATAGTTCCTTTTCTTCAGTGTCTAGACCAGAGGTTCTTAGACTCCACTTCTCATGGACCGCCAACAGGTCATGTGTTCAGGATTTCCTCAGTATGGCACAGGTGATGTAATTATTGTCAGTGCCTCAGACATTGCCACAGGTGTTCTTACTATAGGATATCCTGAAAACATGACCTGTTGGGGTCCTGAGGACTGGAGTTGGGAAATACTGTTCTACACCATGGTTTCTGGCTGGAGTATTTCAAATTTATGATCTGATTGACCTTGTTTCAAGAACCTTGCTATCTTTTGAATTCATTCAAAATAAATGTAACACCTCAGGGCATGCCTTCTTCTCTTATCAGTCACTTTGACATTTAGCTGCTTTGTATTTCAGCTCCTTAATTACCCCACTTATAACCCCCCTTTGAGCGGCTATGTAGTGGTGGCCCAATCTCCAAAGGTCTGATATCGCATATTTGTAAACTACTATTCTCACCCCATACTGACCATACGCACAGACTTAGCTATATGCTATATATCTATACCTACTTGGCAAATCATATGGCAAAATGCTTCTAAATTCGCTCTCTGCACCCTCTACTGGGAGAATCAATGGAAATTAATAATATATACTCCCTTTCTTCTGCATACATTCAACCCTTCTATACTTGATGTTTGTTGGAGAATCATCCATCCTTTGCCATATCTACTGAACCTTCCGCTTAGAAGGTTCGGTAAAATTAATTCCAAGATGGCACTACATATTTGTACAGCCGCAAAGTGCCTCATTGCTTTAATTTGGAAACAAACCTCACTTCCCTCTATACATGACTTGATCCCCAGAATGAATGATGTGTGTAACATGGAGTAACATCTAACTGCTAGTCTAAACAACACCTTAGATTGGTTTCACCTTACTAGGGCATCGTGGGCTACCTATTGGATAACTAATACTGATATTGACCCTTTGAGCTGTTTTATCTTTTGCTTTTTCATATAGACAGCTGACACCTATCGTTCTATATACTCCCTCCCCATTTTTTTATTCATGTATATCATTCTCTATCTTTTTGTTTTGTTTAATCAGTTTAATGTTTTTTTCACTGTAGCCCTAGTTTTATGGCTACGCATGTTCGCATTTATAATACTATGAGTGGGTAGATAGCTTATCTTTTACATGGCATGAATAGTCTCATAGAAACAGTACTAAGTGTACTTTATATATATTTATTCATGACACTAATACCAGTAATGTATGCCACTCTATGCCTGCTCTTGCTATTCCTTTTGTATATTGTATTTTTAATAAATAAGTTGAAACAAAACAAAAAAAAAAACTATAGAAAAAATAATATAGTAGACAGCAATAGAATACTATTAGAGATGAGCGAGCGTACTCGGAAAAGCACTACTCGCTCGAGTAATTTGCTTTATCCGAGTATCGCTGTGCTTGGGTCTGAAGATTCGGGTGCCGGCACGGAGCGGGGAGCTGCAGGGGAGAGCGGGGAGGAACGGAGGGGAGATCTTTCTCTCCCTCTCTCCCGCCCGCTCTCCCCTGCTCCCCGCTGCGACTCACCTGTCAGCCGCAGCGGCACCCGAATCTTCAGACCCGAGCACAGCAATACTCGGATAAAGCAATTTACTCGAGCGAGTAGTGCTTTTCCGAGTACGCTCGCTCATCTCTAAATACTATTGTTCAATACTAAGGTATAGTATGGATATGCAGTACAACAGCCAGATCTCATACAAATTAGTAGAAAATAAAGGGCGACATCTACAAAAGTCTGTAGTGTACAAAAGTCACAAATGTTTGCACCAGCGCGGCTTGCACAAAAAGTTTTGTGACTTTTGCGCCAGTTTGCCATTTTTTTAAGAGCTTGTAGTGGAGGGGGTGGGGCAGATTTATGTATAATTTATGCTGGAAACTGTCGACTAATTCTAAATGTATATTTGGTCAGAGCCAGGGATACGTTTCTCAGACTTGCTGGGAGTGCTCTGAATACATGAAGAGGCGTGATCATCATCATCATCATAATTGTTAGTATACTCTATGACCTGGAATATCAGTAGATAGCGCCAACCAGGCCAAGTGATTTACTCATCTTAAATTATTTCAGTGGGGCATAATATGGCTATGCACTTAGTAAATTGAAGGTCCGTTACACAACTATGCAGATTATTCTTCAATGTAAAAGTCAATTTGACTAACTTTCAGTTTGAAAGAAAAAGGAAGCCCGGGCCGCATGACTGCGAATACGCACATCTACGGATATCAGATCAACCTCATTTCTCGAGTCTTCCCTTCCATGTAAATGAACTATGCCAGCTCTGCTATTGCCCCAAACAAGAAACTGTTAAAACAACACTGAATTCTGAGAAGGAATTTCCTGCAACTGAATCCTTAATCACAGCCGACGATATGATGGTCTAGTGCTTAACACAGATCTAATCAAAATCAGCATATGGGATGCATTTAACGAAAAAACCTACATGCCGAATGAGCATTTATTAATCTAAACAAGGAAAAGCCTGAAAAATTACTGCTGCTAAATTTAATTAACTTTAGTCACCGGCTCACGTCTCTGCTATGCTACTTGTCAGAACAATTTTTCTTGTTGCTGTCTAACATTGTGAATTTTACAATTGCAGACAGCCTGTGCAAGCATTCTCAAATCCATGTTTGACAATAGTCAGAGCTCATCAAATCTAAAAGGCGCTGCAATGCCGGTGGAGAGGAGGGCTGGAAAACACCGAGTGAGAATTTACACAAACGGCCCACTTCACCAATTTCAACAGTTGAAATAAAAACTAAAAAAAAAGTACAAATAATGAGGTTGCTTCAAACATTTTCTAAAAAGAATTATATATTCTAGCAGTATTGTTTATTCCTACAGCAAACACATGTACAAAACAAAAACCTCCAGAGAACAATTACACATAATTAGGGCTTCCACAGATGAATGTATGCACAGATATGCTCGCCGCAACGGAGTGTATTTGGGCATGAATAAGGGTTGTCCGTAGGGTCATACCCTTCCACTTGATTTTTTTTAAACGTGCCATAGATGTTTATCGCAGCTTTTTGCGTAAAACACAGAAAAATACATCCGGTCTCATCTTTTCTTGCGAGCAGGAATTGAGCATGAGACACATGTTCATGAGAGCAAACCTATTCAAATCAATGGTTTTGCTTCGTAACCTTTTTTGGGCTTAAGTTTCAGGTGCGCAAAAAACGCGTGCAAACACATTCATCTCTTTATGTCCTCAAAAGCCACCCTCCAGGCCTGGAGAAACAACGATGGCCACACCAGTTTTTCTGCCTGCCTGATACATACTGTGTATAGTATGCATCAGTAGTCGAAGACACTACACATGTGTTGATTAATCAGTGCTGCCCGTCAGAGCGCCATGTAGTGACTTAAAGCCTTTTTACACGGAACGATTATAGTTCAAAAGATCATTTAAGCAAGCAAAAATGAATAATAATAGTTCAGTGTAAATGCAGCCAACGATCCAACGATGAGTGATAAACCGTTCGCTTTTCATTCATCATTCATTTTATGCAGGCATAAAAATCATCGTTAGCTTGTTCACAAAGTGTTCGGTTTAAATATCGATCATTCAGTCGTTCTCATCACTTACACAGCTAATGTGAAGGATTTATCATTTGAAGGAGCCAACGGTGTATCCGCCTGTATAACCAGACTGCCCGAGCAAACTTTGACATCATTCGCTCGTTCAAATGATCAATCATTTGGTGTAAACAGACCCTTAAGCCCCATTTACACTGAGAGATGATTGCTCAAAAGTCGCTCAAGCGACAGTTTGAGTGACAGTTTTGAGCAATCATCTACGCAAGCGGAGCGAGACACTGCCACAGCTGCTAATAGAAGAATACAGCTGTTTTGCATAAACAAACATCTGTATTCTTCTCCGCTCTGACTGCTAGTGTTCCCTGCTGTGACAGTGGCATTTAAACACCCTGATAGATGCTCAGGGGTCCCAAATGGCCCCCCGGGCTGAGATTGCGAGCTGTTGTTTGGATTCCATGGTACCATGGGGAACTTCTGAAAGCCGCTTGGGCTACCATTGCAGATTGCATATCAAGTTATGCATGTGGCATGGCTTGATAGGCTGCCTGTCAGATTGCGGTATATCATATTGTAGGTGCGATCAAACTATTGCAAGTTCCTCTCCTCTCTGGAGGACAAAAAAATGTAAAAATCAGTTTTAAAACAGGTATTAATTTAAAAAAATTTAAGGTAATAAATATTCAGAAAACCCTTTTGCAATTATTATAATAAAAAAGTTTAAATTAAAAAAAAAATTAAACTTTTTTATTATAATAATTGCAAAACATATTTGTTATCACTGCATCCATAAAAATCTGATCTAGTAAAGTAATGCATTACTCACCGACACGGTGAACATCATCAGAAAAAAAAATAAAGCAACAGAATTGCACTTTTTTGGTCATCCTGTCTCAAGGAAAAATGTAATAAAAAGTGATCAAATATAGTCCTATGTAGTCCAAAATGGTACCAATAGAAACTAGAGTACGTCCTGCAAAAATGAGCCCGGCACAACTGTGTTGTTGGAAGATTGCAGCAGAAAATAATTTTATATTTTAAAAGTAGTACATTAAAAAAAACGATATAAATTTGATATCGTAGAAATCATACTGACACATCGAATAAAGTTATCATGTCATTTTTGCTGCAGTTTGTTCTCCATAGAAACAAGACCCCCCCAAAGATGGGGGAATTTAGTTTTTTTTCCCATTTTACTCCACTTAGAATTTTTTAAACATTTTTCAGTACATTATATAGTACATTACACAGTACCACTGAAAAATACAACTCGTCGCACAAAAAACAATCTCTCAGACATCTATGTTGATGGATAAATAAAAGTTATGATTTTTTTTAAAAGTGGGGAGGAAAAACTAAAAATGAAAAAAAAAAGGCCCGAGACCTTAAGAGGATAAAAATGTGAAAAAGTGGATGTTAATCGTTATTTCCTCAAACCCTTCACTTGTACAAGTGATCTATTATGGTTCATAGGAATACTGTAAAACAAAGCTGTTCAACTAAATGTCCCTTTAAGACAAGACACAGTAGAATTTCCTAGGGCTGGAAAAAGAGATGACAAGGCTTATTTATTATAAGAGTTGTGAAGGTTAGGGATAGGCTACTTCTGAAGAAACAGAAACAGTTGATTTCAAGAAAAGCTTAGATGATTTCTTGAAACAAAACAACATAAAGATTTGTTTAAGCATGTAGCATTCATTGATGGTTGATCCAGTTTGCTTGTCTGATAGTTAATCAGGAAAGAATTATTTTCCCTTTTGAGTAGATTGGCTAATGAATCGTGCTTTTACTAACTGAGATATTTATTACATCCTATGTGCAGCTCATGTGCACATGCGTTTTTCGAGGAAGCTTCTTGATGGCAAACAAAAGGCACACATCACAAGCTGAATGGCTCATATACGTATACTTAAAAGTAACACAATATCTCATTATTGGCAATAATATGTAGAGCTTGTAAAATTGCACGACATAAAACATACTTAAATAATTTTTGAGAATTTAAATAGGTTTCTTCATAGAGAAAGTAAAATTTAACCTACTCCGAGTGATAGCAAAATATAAAAGAAGCAATACTCAGCTCTCCTGATCCCATTCTGACAGTACTTGGTCTTCAGTTTCTGCTTCTGTAAGGAGGAAGCGCTGCTCCATTGCACAGTGCAGAGAAAGGTCCTAGAACTTAATAGGTACTGCAGAGCATGGTCCCTCCCCCAAGCAAGTCCTGAAATCTTACTAGGAACTGTAACAGAGCTGGTGCAGCACACCAGGCAGAGGAGCTGTTGCAAGACCAGGAGCAGTAAGCAGCAGTAGCTGATACTGTAACACAGAATGCTGTGCTGAGGCCAAGCATGTCACAAACTGCAGAGACTTGTTTACGGTACTGGTGCATTATGTCTACACTGGAAGGATGGGTGGAGACATGGTCTGACTTATAGGAGCAGAGCAGGTAGAAGGGTACACATGGGATCCTAGCCTGGAAAGTGCAAGCATGCCAATCAGAACCCGTGGGCATCACCTGCATGTCAACATGGCTAACCCATGTCTCCACCTATCCTTCTGGTGGAGACATAATACACTAGGAGAGGCTGCTGCTGCATAACAGAGGACTGTTGCGGACCAAAGGACCAGGTCACTGTATTCTACTATTTGTGTCATCATGTGAGCAAACCAGGATAAGTACGCTATAGAACAAGTGAATCAGGACTAAGAGGGGCCAGAGCAACCAGACTGGGACTGAGACCAATTGTCAAGGAGTGCTTCTGAAATGGGTATACAAATACTTAGTGAAAGGACTGAGACTTTACTAAAAATGAGTTTGGGTAATTGTTTTGAGAGAGAGTTTACAACAAATCCGCTAGTTCTAGTCAGTTCTTGAGTTATTTAGAAACTGTGTGCAGAAACCCGCAATTATTGGTTTAAATGGTTATACGGAAGTATTACTTTTTCTATCACTGGTATATATTGCTTAGACTGGAATTAGTAATTTTTTTTAACCCTGTTACTTTACACATTGAAAACAATAAATATTGTTATTTTTGTAACTCCGTTGCCTGCCTCGTATCCTAGGACCGATGTCATGCTGCATCTCTCCTGACACTACAGCAAGTCAGCAATGATGTAGTCACAGGACACGTGATCTTAGTATTGATGCTGGTAGAATTCATCTACTGAGCCCCTACTGTGTAGAGAAGTACTGAAAAAAAATCAAAATCTAGAATTTGAAGGTTACGTAGGGGTGGTATACGCACTACAATTTTGTGTGCAATCTAATTAATTCTGAGTATATCCAATAATACACGCTGCATATAAATGACCTGAAGGAAGTTTTACAAATGACACTAATTACTGCCAGCATAATTGAAATTAATTTAACGTGCTACAATTTTGTACATTAGTCATGTCCTATTGTGTTGTTGCCATGTGTATACAGGAGTCTTTCTTAGTCATCAGCTTGGGATGAATGGTCTCCCAATGTCAGGCGGTGATTGATGGTTCAAGTGAATTCTTCACATCCAATAAAAAAATGGTTGAGTCTAAATTTATTTGTACAATTGTTTGTAATAAATAAATTGTGAGTCAGACAAACTTTACTGAGATTACAGCTAGCGATCAGCTCCAAGCTGTATGGTTCTATCCTTGGCCGATTAAGTACACTTTGGATGACTTGAGTACTTTCTCAGAATCTCTTGACTGTTATGTAACTACCCTTTTTTATGAAATGCAAACTACCACTATTTAATCGGTCCCTCTAAAATCTCTTCGTTTTATAGAGGTATTTGCCTTACCGAAGTTCTTCACAAAGTGCAACTATTTTTGCTGTATAAAATCAAAAAAGGTTTTAATGTAGCAGCTAAGCCTGTTGCTCCCAAAAGCACAGTAGCACTTACAGAACCCTATCAGTCATTCAAGTGAATAACTCAGTTCAAGTGCATGTGGTAAGCACACACGCATTAGGTTAAGTGAATGCAGTTGGTAAAGACAAGTGAGGACAATATTGTGACATGGCTCATGTGTACGCAGATTCAATCTGGAATTCCTTGTCATATGTTTAAATTATGGCTCAACCCTCTACAATGTCCAATGGTCCTAACTCAGGTAGTTGTTGAAACTTAATGAATGATATGCCCCATCTTAATGTTGAGAAGCGCTTATTACATCCTCTAACTGACAACTCCGATGACCTGGAATGGCAGAAATACAGGAAAAAATGTAACAGCTGACAGAAAAAAGCTTCTGGCCATCTATGCTAAACTGAGATGCACCAGCCATGACCTGTGTTATGCAATTACCAAGGGCAGATAAAGCTTGATAAGGTTCAGTTCAGGGTTTCCATCTCTCTGCTCCTTTTTGGAGGAGTGAAACTGAAATCAAACTGAAAAAAATGTTTCATTTTTTTCCCCCCATTGATTTCAATGGGGTTTCAAAAAAAAAACAAACAAAAAAAAAACGGAAATGCTTCTATTCTGTCAGGTTTCTGTATTTTTATTTATTTTTTTCTAATTTTTTATTTATTTGTTTTTTAATATAGAACTGCAATTTAACATTGAGTTAATGCAATAGCAACATATATGTGTATATGTTTTCATAAGCATACCATAGCAACAGTCGTAAAATGGGAGATTTCTGTGTTTTTTAATGGGAAAATGGTGCATTTTTACATTAAAAATGAATGGATGAGCGCTGCCTCTGATTGGTTGAGTTCTGTGACCAATCAACAATGGGAGTACATTGCGTTCTTTTGCCACAGCTGTCACAGCTGTGGCATGGAGTTCCTTCATCCCCGCAGGGAGTCCCCTTGTCACTGAACACTGTGACAGTGGCACACGGATGTCCTATCTTTTGCAGGTGCGAGTATTTTGCGCCAGTAAAAGATGAGCATGTGAACACACCATAGGGAACCAATGGTTTTATCAGATGCACTTTTTTTGTGTTCATAGGTGCGCGCAAAATAACGCTCGTCTAACTTTGCCCCAACACGATACCAAACTAAGAGTAGGGCAGGGGACTTAAATTAGCAATTATCTCATTACTTATGCACTACACTGCAACTGTTCAGTATTACAGTATATTGTATTACTGCAAACATTCTATTAAGCCGTGGCTGTTGCATGGCTTAATAGGCAAAATCACATGGCAGCCCTGCTATGTAGGATGCCATTTGAAAGACAGAGGGAGCCCCCTCCCACTGTCTTGCCATTTAATTACTGCTGTCAGAATGGACAATGAAATCTAAATGATTAGCAGCCATGACTGATGTTATCCTCCTATAGAAACTAGCACCTCCATGTGTAGAGTGGGCTTGCCTCCAGCGCCAGCTTCATACATCCCTCCATCGGCAGAGGGCGTCCATGTAATTCCTCTTGTGTGAAGGGGTTAAGGTGGCTTTCACATGCTAGCTTTTTGGTCAGTATTTTGTATCACTTTTTGTAAGCTAAAACTAAGTATGAAATATATAGAAAAACACTATACTGGAAAGATTTGTATCACTTTTGTTCTTTGAATCCACTACTGGTTTTATCTTACAAACACTGATGCCTAAAGGCTCCTTCAAATGGGCGTCTTTGTGTGTGCAAAATGTGCACATGCAATATGCAGAGACAAGAACCCATTGATTTCAGTGGGTTCATCCACATTTCCTTTGCTTGTGCGCACATTTCTCATGCAAAAAAGACTCATTCAAAGTGCAAATGCATGGCGCTGAATCATGAACAAACACACATACGCCAGTGTGAAGGAGCCCTTAACCTGTAAAACTTTCTGCTGCTAGCTTACAAGCACTGACAGTACTATCTGAACAAATAACATGAGACATAAGCATAGGTATCAGTACATCACCTTGCATTATTGTGCTTCAACACAGAAGGACTTATAGCTCTGATGTCAGAGTTCGCTTGTGCAGCCCGGTTTTACCGGCAGATACATCGTTTGCTCACTCACTTGCTAAATCGTTCAGATTCTCTGTATTAGTGAATAAGAATGACTGAACAATCAGTAATTAAACCAAATAATTAGTGAATGAGCCAACAGTGATTCTCATGCATGCATAAAAAGAATGATGAGCAAATGAATTATCATTCATTGTTCGGTCATTGGCTGTGTTTACACGGAATGATAATCGTTCATTTTCGCTCGTTTAAATGATATTTTGAACTATAATCGTCCCATGTAGACGGGCCTTTAATGATGGTATTTAGTTACAATAATTTAGCTGACCCCTGCAATGATAACCAAAATATTGTTCCCTAAACTTTATTTGAAAAAACAAAAAGCCCTCACACTATTTAGGCCACCTGGACACGAGCGTTCCGGATTACGCCAGCAGATTTTCACGCGCGGGAGACCTGCATATGGCACCTAAATGTGCTTGCGGGTAGGTGCGGATGCGTGAAAAATCCCGCGTGGATATATGCGGATGTGCTGCGAAAAAAAAATGTGCAGAAAAACAAGCAGCCGCCCCATATAGTAAATACCAACCCCTAGAGAACTGCCCATTCCATGGAAAACAGCTTAAAAACCAAAACCCAGTCTCCGTTTTGTCCCTCTTGCTAGTGAGAGCAGCGTTGAATTATTTTGGCAACATGCTTTCCCCCAGTGAGCAGATGTCTTTGTGGGCATGGTTGATCCATGTTACTTTTTTCAGACTTACTGCGGTAACGGAGGAGGAAGAGCCCCCCAGGAAAAAATGCTAGGGAAGTCCTGCATCATTGCGACAAATTTGCCCATGTCGACCATTTTTCTTTACGCCTGGTGGCTGGTGGCTGCAGGCTGATGACTGGTGGCTGCTGGCTGCTGTCTGGTGGATGAGGTGACTGGAAGGGCAGTGGTGCTGCTGAAATTTGCCTGTGAAGCTTTGTACTGTGTGCTGGACGCCTCCTACAACGCCTACTTCCTGTAGTCATAGCAACCAGTGTCTTCATCCGCAGCTGCACCGCGGATGTACTGCATGAAAAAAATGCATCCCTTTACTAGTATTGGAGGCTTCACAAGCAGAATCCAACCCAGATTAGGACATGTCGCGTTTTTTTTCTAGCGCATGAAAAAACGAGATAGAAATCCGTCCGTCTGGGGACAACTGCGGATCCCCATTGAAGTATATTGGCTGCGGTCAGGGGCAGACAATGTGCTTAAAATACAGCGCCAGAAATTCCGCTTGTGTGCAGGCACCCTTTTACACTATGAGGGCTTAGTCAGACGGGCGTTTTTTGCACGATTTGCACATGCGTCTGGCGATTTTATAAAACCATTGCTTTGCAATGGTATCGGACACATGGGCGCTTTTTATGCGCTCGTCCGATAAATTATAGAACAGAAATCGCAGATCGCACCTATCTGCGATCTGCGATTCCTGTTCTCTTCTCTATATGCGCTCAATGGGGCCGGCGGCAGCAGCGCCGACCCCATTGAGAACATATAGTAGACAAATCATTCTTCTCTGCCACAGCTGTAACAGCTGTGGCAGAGAAGAACGATGTTAGCCCATTGAATTCAATGGAGCCGGCAATACAGCTGGCTCCATTAAATGCAATGGGCTGCCGGCGAGCGCGGGATGAATTGTCGGGAAGGGCTTAAATATATAAGCCCTTCCCTGCAATTCATCCAGAAATGTGTAAAAATAAAAAAAATATATATACTCACCTTTTCCCGGCAGACGGAGTTCAGCCGCGGCCGGCGGCAGTTCTCCGGAACTGCTCTCTGTAGTATTCCGCAGCCGGGGATTTAAAATCCCCGCCTGCTGAATGAGCTGCCTCTGATTGGTCACAGCCTGACCAATCAGAGGCAGCTCTCACTCACACCCATTCATGAATTCATGAATGGGTGTGAGTGAGAGCTGCCTCTGATTCGTCAGGCTGTGACCAATCAGAGGCAGCTCATTCAGCAGGCGGGGATTTTAAATCCCTGGCTGCTGAATACTAGAGAGAGCAGTTCAGGAGAACTGCTGCCGGCCGCGGCTGAACTCCGTCTGCCGGGACAAGATGAGTATATATATATATTTTTTTTTTTACACATTTCTGGATGAATTGCAGGGAAGGGCTTATATATTTAAGCCCTTCCCGACAATCCATCCCACGATCGCCCGCAGCGCATTGCTTTCAATGGAGCCGGCTGTATTGCCGGCTCCATTGAATTCAATGCGCTGGACAGCTCCGGCCCATTTCTATTGAAACGCGGCTAGGAGCAGTATTTTCGGGCGATTTTTCGGCCCCAGTCACGCGATTTGCGGATGCGCATCCGTCATGCGATCCGCAAATCGCGGGAAAAAACGCCCGTGTGACTAAGGCCTAAGTCTTTGCTCACATTATGGCATTTTTTCCACTGGCCTATGTCTACATTTGCTGTGTTCATTCATTTAAACAAACCAGGAATGGTTGGCACTGGATGCACAGAGTAGTCATTTAGTGTTTCTAATTCAATTTTTTATATTCATTTTTGAACCAAAATGTGTCTGAAAATCTGTGAAAATTGTAAATGACCATCTTTGGTGGATGGGGGTTTGAGATAACATAATTTAATAAAACTCCTTACTCATTGCTGTGAGTGGTTGACGTAAACCATAGTCAGCAATTACACATGTAACAATTGGATAAAACATTTTCTATTCTTCTGGTTTGTTTGCCCTTAAATATTTCATTATCATCATTAGTGATTGTCTAGGAAGAAAATGTCGGAAAACACATATCTGTAAATATTTAATAGTCTAAAGGCCTCTTTACACTGGATGACTGCGGGACGCATAAGCAACGAAGAGTCAATCCGATGACTGTCGCTCCTGTGCTTTAGCGTTAGCCATTCAAGTCAATGGAGGTGGAGCAGCTTGTCTCCACTCATTGTAAACAGGCTGTCGAAAAAGGAATGGCTAGTGAGAAGTCAGTGACTTCTAGCTCAGTGCCGCTGTCTGTGGCCATATGTACACTGGCTGACGGTCACCCGAAATTGCTAGTTTGAGCATCTATTCAGCTAACTAACTATCAGCCAATGTAAAGTTTCCTTAATTCATGTCTGATCATTTTAAACAAACTAATGGTTATTTTGAGAAATTATGTTTTACTCTGTTCCAAGGGACCTTAACCCATTTAGGACCAGCCACAGTATATATACGGCGGCTGGTCCTGGGCTTAGAGCACCGCCGATAGTAAAATTACGGCGGTGTTCTAAGTCTCCTGCTCTGCAATCAGTCAGAGGCAGGAACCGGTTATCAGCTGTTAGTGACAGCTGATAACTCGGAGCAGAAGGCAGGAGGGGTTTTTAACCCTTCCTGCCTTCTGCTTCCCTGATATACAGTGCTGAGCACTGTATGGGCAAAATGAAAGTAAGATGCCTTTCACTATGGGAGCCTCGGGGGGGTCATGTGACCTCCCGGGATTCCCTGCTACTGCAGAGCTGGAGGGTCAGACTTAGACCCTGGCAGCTCTGCAAGTGACTAATGTCACCACAGGGGTTGCTTTCCCCTGTATCTAGGGCTCCTATGGACGCCCTAACTATAGTGGGAAAGTGTCAAATAAAGTTAAAAAACAAACAAACAAGTGAATGTCCCCCAGAGGTCTTATATGACGTCATGGGGGACACAGATAGTAAAATACACAATTACATAAATAAGTAAAACAAAACAACAGAATAAAACAACAATACATACATAAGAAAGAGAATAACACAAAGCAGACGCCAACAAAAACCGTCGCCGTATGCGCCCTATAAACCAAAACTATACATACTATATATCAAAACGTCCGAAATAAATAGAGGAATCCATTTCCATACTTTATTTTAGTGTAAATATAAAAATAATTTTAAAAAAACTATAAATGTTAAAAAAAATCATTTTTTTTAGCATTTACCCCCAATGAAACTAAAAAACGGAAAAAAAGTCAGTGAAAAAGATATTAAAAAAATACTCCTATATGTCATGGAAAAAAAATGCAGCAAAAATAATTTTGGTAGCTAAAGGAAAAAAAATGGAGCAGTAAAACCGCCACATGGGTAAAATCCTTAAAAAGTGTCTGGTCCTTAAGGTACAAAACAACCTGGTCCTTAAGGGGTTAATCTTAGCCATAAACTCTACTTTCGTCTCTAGAATGCTTAGCATTGTTTTTGACCCGTATTAGAAATAAACCCGACAAAAGAACTACCATTCAATATCGCAAGTCACTTTGTAGTATTAAAGTACAACACCAAGAAGAAAACTGTCCCAGACCATAAACACTAGAAAGTTTATGTTAATTTTAGTCTGGCACTGTTTCTTTCTTGGTCCTGTACTTTATTAGAAATAGCCAATGCTAACTTTAAGAACACCCTTTTCTGGGTCAGCCAAGGCTAACTAGGGCATCTCTGATGGAGATTTGACTTTATTCATCCAACATATGTAGCTGTATATCATTTTCTTCTGCTATAAAAATGTTTTCATCAATACTACAGAGCTTCCTTAGCCTTATCTAGTAAATATAGTTCCCAGAAAACTGTTACAAGTGCCTCTGGAAATCAAGTCTTATGCCTTAAATTCAATTTAACAGGAACAAGAACAGGAGATCTAAACCATCTTAAAGAATTCAAAATAAGTTTGCTTACTCAGCATTGAAATTGGTTGCCAGCTTCAGTAAATGACTTTTTTACTGACAGCTTCATTAATTTTACTGACTGAATTATTAGGTTACACCTAAAAAACTGAGACTAAAACAGTATGTAGGAATAAAAGACTATGGATGGCAAAGAAGAATGCTTAGAACGCTTACTCAAATATACTCTTATTACAGTGTATCTCCACCTATGGATGTATGAAGCAACTTCTTAAAGAGGTATTTCGGGAAAGTTGTTTCCTTTGTCCACTGGATGGGTGATAACTCATAGAACGGTAGGAATCTGACCTCCGGGACTTCCAATGATTTCTAGAATGGGAGTGCTTCATCCCCCACTTGATTGGAATGACAAGGCGGTCAAGCATACGTGTTACCGCTCCATTCAAAGTATATGAAACTGCCGAATATAGCAGAGTGCTGTATTGTCTTGTCAGGAAATGGGTGATAATTTATTACCTCTTTAAAGGCAATACCTAAAACACATGCAGAGCTGTGGTAAATCTTCAGTTTTGCATGTTTGCTCTGCAGACTGATAAGTAGGCAGGAGTGTTTAGTGAGTCAATATAAACTGTATAAAACTTGTCTTTAAAATGGATGATGGCACTGTAAAATGTACAGGACTAAATGCCATCTATAAAAGGCTATATTTGAAGCTTTCTAAATTTTGAGGCTTATTTTGCCTTCTTCTAGATCACTAAAATACATCAGAATTATCAAAAATAAACAGCATCTAGGGTAGACAGATATATTTTTGAAGGGGTATTCCCAAACTTGACTTTTATCACCTGTCCACAGTATAGGTGATAAAACTTTGAATGATGGGGATCTCCGTGGTGAGATTCTCACTGATCCCAAGAACGGGTTCCCGTGTTCCCTATCCTCTTCACTACGGTCTCACTGCTCCCCCAGCACTAACAAGGGGATTGAGTGGAGCAGCTGTTGAGCATGCATGGTGCTGTTCAATTCATCTTCCATGGGACTGCCAGAGACAACCGAGTGCATGACCTCAACTATTTGTGTCAGCGCCATTAAAATTAATAGAGTGATATCATGAATGATTGGCCATCGCTCGACTCAATCTCCACATCACTGTCTGCTTATAGGATGATTTCATTTATTTCACCCATAATTCTACATCAGAATGCTTTACATCAAGGAACCATGAACAAATGTTTAACATCTTCTACAGATGTCCAGACCTGTCATGCAATAAAGAATACAAAATTGTAAATACTTTTTTCAATTTTAGTAATTAGGTAGTAATCTCAGAACAGTAATTCTGCACAGTAAGTTTGCTTATAATTAAAAACTACTTTAAACAATAAATCAATTCCTAACACATTTATTATTGGCAATGAATGAGATTGTCTCACATAGGACATTTATTACTCATCCCCAGGATAGATGATAAATGTCGGAGAGCTGGAGATTCTACCACTGGGACTCCAATCTACCACTAAAACAGTGCTTCCAAGCCCCCCATTTCTCTTACAGCATGACCACTTGAATGAACTGATGGTGGAAAATCCCATTGCTGTTGCCGTGTTTCCCCAAAAATAAGACAGTGTCTTATATTATTTTTGACATGTATAGCTGCCTGGACACTATTTAAATAGACTTTTTTAATTAACTGAAAGCTGGGCTTAATTTTGGAGTAAGGCTTATATTTCAAGCATCCTCAAAAGTCCTGAAAAATCTTTTTGCATCCTCAAAAATCCTGGAAAATCATGCTAGGTCTTATTTTCAGGGAAACAGTGTATATTCAATGCCTGTGGGATCAATAGAAACAGCGAAGCTTTGTACTTGGCTATTTCCATCAGCCCTGTGGACATAGAATAGATCGGCACTCCATTGAAACTCCTCCGAACTACGGTCGTGGAGCAAGAGGGATCATCGGCTCAAGAACCTGTTGTATTGATAACTGGTAATGATTCTCAGCACTCAGACATTTATTACCTATCCTGTAATTAAGTATCCTCTATGGGGCAACCCTTGTAATAAGAAAGAAGAAAAACGTAAGGGAAAAAAAAATAGAGAACGCAACATGCGACTAGAAACCATACTGTGCAAGGAATAAGAACGAATACCCTATATATAATATACGCAGCCAACTTGAGCTCCCTGAATGTCAAGATACAGTGCAGTACATTGCAACATTCTGCTCCTATTTTCCCGATGAGCGTAGAGAGTTAAGCGGATTTGTACTTTGATGGTCTCCGAATGAATACATAGAGGCAAGCAGTACTTTGCAGGCCTTGCCTATAGCATGCGTTAGGCATATAAGTCAATCCATAATGTGTCTGAGAGAGAAACACTTCAACTATTTCAAAATCTCTCTGTTAAAAGTAAATAGATGACAGCCTCTTATTGAATATTGCAGAGCTAGAGGGTTAGACAGCTAAAGAAAGAACACGTCTTTTCATGAAATCTATCATTCACATCTGTACAGAACAAACATTAACAGAAGAGCGAAGCTGGGCCAAGACAATGCATTTGTGAGCACTTATTGCTAAACCCTTGCCAGAGCGTGTAGAACGCAACCGTTTCCCTAGGTCTGTGTACAATGCACTTATCAGGACCTTTAACACATAAACGCTATGTCTGCTTATAATACTAAAGTATCTTGCTAGAGAGTTCAAAGGTGGTTGCACAACGCACATATATAATTAAATACGACTGAATAATTAAACAGTGCAACATTCACTATGTCACTGGAAGTATTTAATATGTCTAGAGTATCCTCCGCTTTATGCAGGCCAAAATTAATTTTTTAAAAGGAGGTCTACAATAGGATGTCAGAGTGTATCAATTGTGCTTCAGTGATTGCAAGTTATACACTAGAATCAGCCTGTATATGTGTAGAGGCAAGTACTGTTAACGCTTTGTATAGAAGTGATTGGCTTGGGTTCGCAGACATTAGGAGTACTATCATTATTATTATCTATGACACTTACATTACGCTTTGTGGAGTAGTTTAGACAATAAAGAGCTTCTCCAGGTCTTAGTGGTCTATCCTAGAAATAGGCTATAAATGTTTGATTTCTAAGGGTACATGCTCTGGGTCCTCTGCTGACCAGGAGGAGCTGTAGCACTCCAGTGAGCTCCTTATGCTCCTAAATGGGTTGTCCCATAAAATTAACTTAGCCCCTTTCTACAGGTAGGGAATAACTATATGTGGAAAAGTGGGAATCCCAATTTGGGATTCAAGTGCTCAGTTATCCCTTACAGTTCCATTGAAGTAAATGAAGCGGCGGTGTAAATTCCACACCACAGCTTCATTCATTCGGTGGCCTCATGGGGTGCAGAGTGTTAAGGCAGCGTAATGCAGTCCTAAACTCTCACTCACAACCATAACCCTTTGCAATCCAGTTTTAGATTCAGGGTTTTCTAGGGTGTTTTCTCTTTCTGCCATTATACAACAGCACTATCTGCTGGCTAGAGCCAGTACTGCGGTATGGGACATGCTGGAGAGACCCCCAACAAGAGAGCAGCCAGTAATATACAGTAAGAATACCCTGCCGGACGTCTTCCAACATTGCAGCTGTACAGGCTTCAATCACAATGTCTTTAGATGTCAGACAGTGGATTGGAAAGGGATAAGGTTCAACGCATGGTTCAGTTAGCCGGCTTAAGGTTGACTTAGCCTCCCATCCTTCTGAGGTCTGTAAAATGAGTACCCAGCTTGCTGAGGGTAATAAACAAAAATTACCTGAAAGTGCTGCGGATTAGGTTGGCGCTATACAATAACAAATGCCGTCCCTCTTTGAGACCCCCAGTTTAGATCAGATAGTTGTCCCCTCACCTATAGTCAATTGGAGAATGACTATATTTTGTGGGACAACCTCTTTGCTTCTGCAACTTGAACTATATGAGTATCATGGTCCCTTCATTGTTCTGATCAGCGGGGCGCCTGAGATCAGACCCCCGCAAAGATTGATCGCCTATCCATAGAATAGGCCGTCAATGTTTAAAGGGGTATTCTGGTTACACAAAGTTGCTGTCAAATGAATGATAATCAAGTGTTATTAAAGTTTGGATATTGGATATTGCTTTGGATTTTGTGTCTGTAGCTCTAAAAACCATTACCATCTCCTGGTACTATAGAAGTGGTTCTTCACAGGTTGCCTCTAGATATGAACTGTAGGCATACCAGAGCTACAGGTTAGTAGGAACTTCCAGGGATAAAGTTTTTTCTCTTCAGCTCTCGGGACCGGATTGCTGACCAATCAGTAGGGCAGTATTTACGTGCGAAATTGTGTGAAATGGAGTTTCAAGCTGCATGTTGGCAGGGATGTGGCAGCCATCATAGAAAATAGTGACGGGGTAACATTAGAAATGGGGAGAAGGATAAGAAGGTAATGGTTGCTTGATTTATATAAATAACCAGTTCAGAAAACTTTCAGATCTGGAATTTTTCAAATTTCACTTCACAAACTAAATACCCCTTTAAGTTCTGTGAAAGTCGTTTATGGTACTTTCGCGCAAGCTGAATTATTTCCCAATAATTTCCAACAAAAGATGTGGCTTAGTCTGCCGCTGTGGAATTCCATTACAAAATGCCCAGGTCAACCTGCAGGTTTTAAGGCAGAATTATACCATTTTCAATTCAGCATCAAAATCTGCATGGAAGCTGAGGACTTTGGTACGCAATTTACTGCATCTTGTGGTGTGTAATGCAGGCTAATTTCACCAGTGTGAAAGCACCCTAAGGGCTCTTTCACGCGAGCGTATATCGGCCCGACGTTTTCACAGTCGGCCAATATACGCTTTAATCTGATGCATTGGATTCCAATGCGTCAGATCACATGGTCGTATTCCCATGACGTAAAAGCACCCAGATGGTCAATATAGCGCCGGGCGTTTTTATGTCGGGCCCAAAAGATAGTCCAAAACTATCTTTTGGGCCGGAATGTGTCGGTCACTGCATGGGCTTCTATGGGAGCCAATGACAGAGGTGAGAGAAAAGAGGTGGGAGGCAGTTTAGCAGTGTGACTGCTAAACTTCCTCCCTTTTCTTTCCTCCGGCTGATTGCAATAGGATGGGGTGGAGCTATGTGCCGCCCTGCCCAATCCTATTGCTGGCTGCTTAAAAGGGGCAGGGAGGGAGCTTAGCTCTGCCCCACGCCCTTCCATTGCAAATAGCCAGAGAGGAGGAGAGAGAAGGTGAGCCTGAATTAGACAGTACTTAGAAGGTCTATATTTTCTTATAACTTAATCTCTGTTCATTGCGCCATTTTCAGGTTTCTTTAGTAGATCTTGCCCTAATGAATGTTTCCTAGAACTTTATGTGTCATGTCCATGGCTAGATTATCCCCACACTTCTTCTAGTATACTTGGTTATGTGTCATGCCCTAGTGTCTCAAGCACTAAACAACATCAGGAGATTTATTAAAACATAGTGTTCATATGCCGGTCATCAACTGACATTCATTGGCAGAAAATGTGCCAAATTTATTGAAAGTCGCACATCTCTTAAAAATTTGTCATATTTCGTCTGTCTCAAAGCCAAAAAATAAAATTCAGAAAGAAATGCATTGATTTTTCTGCCATTTTCAGTCTTGTAACTTAATAAATTTGTTTTTGGTCATTCCCCCTCTTGCTAAATTTTGCCCACTTTTCTTACCACTTTTTAAAAGTGAAAACAAATGTTGTAAATTTTGTCATACACCAAAAATTGCAAATCTTAATCCCAAAAAACTGGCACATATTGAAATTTTTTTTTCTTCCACCTCCTGCCTGCATTCTTGCACTGACATATATGGTTGGATGAGGGGGAGGTGATGAGTTCAGTTGGACCAGTGTTTAACTAGTACTCTGGGGTGGGCCCAACCTTTATGTACCCGCTACACTGCTCGAGACCATTAGAGGAGCAGACAGAGAAAGAAGCCCTACCTACCAGCATGAAGTTTCTGTAGAGCCGGCTGGTTGCTTTTGAATACAGCCAGGGCTTTGTAACACCTGGCATCGTGTGGCGCAAAGTAGCAGAATAAAGACGGATTTGCAAAGTTTTACCAAACATCTGGCCTGGATGTGGGTTAATGAGGTGCAACCGCCCATCTAGGTGAAGGAAAGATGGTGATCCCATGAGCTCAATACCTCCAAGCTGCCACAGTGTATACATGTGTGTTATTTTTGTGTTTATATGTGTGGAATGTGTATCTGTGACAAATGTGTTTGTGTGCAATTTGTGTGTCCATATATATGTATGTGTATTATTTGACTGTATAGGAAAACAGTGGGATACATCACTACTACTATCCCATTTTAATAAAACTTATACTGTGTGATATACGTATTTTTCTACTGTATTCTATGCTATTCTATATCATCGAAAAAGGTACTGACACATACTGGCCCAATGAAAGGCCAAAAGGACATTCTTTTGAGCTTTGCCAGGTCAATGGACTCTAATGGATATATTTGGTATGGTGGCATCATTTGCATGTTCGATTTCTTGCTGCATTATTTGTGTGTACATTATATTTGACACTGCATGGTTGGTAGTGTTATTTGCACTCTTTGGGCATCATTATGTACACACTGATTAGCATTTTCATTTTTGGACTTTATGGCCCTATATGTTTTGCACTTTTGTTTTATTTTCAGCAGGTCCCTATTTTGTTTCTGTACTGCCAAATATTTAAAAACTGGTAAATTAGACATTTCCTGTGTACAAGCTCTAAGGTTTGTTTACAACTGCCTTGCATCGACCAATAGGAACCTCTGTTAGGAACCTGTGTCGTAAATTCCATCATATTTGGCAGAAAAAATGTTTTACACAATGATGAAACCCAACAGACCTCATTATAAGTCTATGAGAGCCGGGGGGCCCCATTGTTTTCCATCCTGAGATGGATCCTTCACAGCTTGAATTCCATTTTTCTGCTCTTATCATGGAACAGAATTCAGAAAGCAGACGTGGTCATAGTCATAGCCTAAACCAGTGTTTCCCAACTCCAGTCCTCAGGAGCCCCCAGCAGGTCATGTTTTCAGGATTTCCTCAGTATTGCTCAGGTGATGTAATTATTCTCGGTGCCTCAGACATTGCCAGAGGTGTTCTTACTATAGGATGTTCTGAAAACATGACCTGTTGGTGGTCCCTGAGGACTGGAGTTGGGAAACACTGCCCTAAGCAGTGTATACATTCTGCATATTACATTCTGTCTCATCTAGAAATGTAGCAAGATTTACTGATTCACTAATAACGGTTCCAGGGATCATTGAAACCTCAGAAATTGATAATGGAGATGGAGGGTGGACCCTCAGAATCTGTGTTCTGTGTACCCCAGTCCCACTAGGGACGGTGGGGGCGGTGTATATGGTAGCAGCAAGATGCTAATAATGTAAGTCATGACCACTACCTCTCTGCTGTCTATTAATGGGTACAGCTGAGCTCACCACCGCAACCTGCTTCCTCATGCCACCACTACTCAGCAGCAGCAAATGAGTGACTCTGACTTACATTATAATGAATTCATTCATTATAAATCACAAAGAACATAAAAAGATTGATAGGGGACTGGCTGTGCTGTAATTTAGCTTTTCACTGCTCAGGTTAGTGCAGTTAGTGTGTTACAGCTTAGTGATGACTTGTTCGGTCATTAATGGTCCTCTTTAGTCAGAAGAAGCTGGGAGGGTCAAACACATCCTCACTGAGCTGTAACCCAGCCATCCCATTGATGCTCTAGGTCACAAGCAACAGTTACAAGAGAAACCCCTACAAATTCCTCCCTTCAAGATCATGTTGGCTGAGAAAAACAGATACCGTTTTTGCAGTTCTATCACTGGGTATACTGAGGAACTTAAAATTCTTTAATCATTGTGTTTGGTATTCTTGTCTTAGGAAGTACCAAATGTTTCAGATAACTTTTTCAGCGTAAACTGCCGTGTGTAGATGAGGTATAAGATGATTTTTTACCATTATATGACTTGCATCCTGCATTTATCACAATAATTCCATCTGCAGGCTGTACCTTTGAATTTCAGTTACTTCTAAATGGGTGGAAGGAGTCTCTTGTTATGATGTCTTCTATACATCGTGCACAGAGAAAACTGTAGATTCTAGTCCCTAGTTATCACACACAGAGACATAACATTCAGGGAGCACTCCAGATAAGTACTGAGCAGTGTAGATGCAACATGATGATGATTATCTGTTCAGTCGCATCCGACCTTCGGTCACTCTATGGATCAATGTTCTCTATGAACATTGTCCTGTCTTTCACCAATTTTTTAGTTTGGTGATTGACATGTTGGTGGTGGACTTGATCGTATCTAGCCATCTTGCTCTTTGTTGTCCTGTAAATGAACCCATTGAAATCAATGGGTTCTATTTTCTGAGTATTGCGTGCACGAATACGGCCTTATAAGGTGAAAATGGAAGGTGCAAAACAGGCCCTAGGAAAACAGTAGTAAACATTTTTTTTGTTTCTACTTCTCTATTTCCTTCTCCTCTCTCTCTCAACATAGGACTTCTATGAGCAGCATGAGTCATCCACCTCCTCCACTTACTATTCTTCATCTTAGCTATTACTATAGATGGTCAACGTAGAAATAAGACAGACTCCTTGTGGTCAGCACTTTAGAGTGATTTTTCAGCAAAAAAGCATAATTTTAGGTAAATAAAGTGATTTGCACTTTTGCTAGTTATCACATTGGTCTTACCTTCAGAACAAACCTCCTTCCTACAACCAGCTATTTTATTAGTTATAAATTAAAACCTGACCTCAATAATAAGAATATACTTAAATATTTATAATGACTAACACCCTCTAAATAGAAGGTGATCATAAGTAAACTAGAGGTATACAGATGTCTCTATTTAAAAAAAAAAAACTAACTATAGGGCAGAACCCAATAAAAGCTGGTGTGTCGGTGGGTTATGGGGTTGAGATTTTGCAAAGAAAAAAATAGTACCAAATGTTGCCACCAGAGGAATATTTGGCACTTTATGCAAATAGTATGGTGTATGTAATGTAGCTGGTGAAAGGATGATATCAATTTGTTATTCAGATCAGTACAGTATGACTGCAGTGCTATGACTCTCACATTGCCTGAATGTGCCTTGCTGGATGAACTTTACTATCAGCCAGGTTGTAACAAATTCATCAAACATGCACAAAGGGCGCACACTGAACCATATCTATAGGGTTTTCCAACATGGCAAATATCCCAAACCACAATGGATGATTCTTAGCCATGAATTGTGACGTACTCCTATATCTTATACTTCAACAGCATCAAGTTATTTTTGCCCTTAAATTAAAAACAAAGAAATTGAATCAGTTCAGGAATTCATCTTCCTTGGATCAAGAACCAACTGTGATGACAAGTTCACCCCAGAAATCAAATGTAGGGTGGCATTGGGCCGCTCTGAAATGGTTGGCATGAATAAGATCTGGAGGAGCAAAGATATCACTCTAACTACCAAACACAGAATAGATAGAGCCACTGTCTTTCCTTTGATGATGTATGAGTCCAAGAGTTGGACACCAAGAAAGGCCAACAGAAGGAGAATCAAGGCATTTGAAATGTGGTGCTGGTGGAAAGTATTAAGAATACCATGGACAGCCAGGATAACAAACAGGGAAGTGTTGGATCACATAAAACCAGAGGCATCACTAGAAGCTAAAGTCACTAGACGGCAACTAACTTAGTTTGGCCATGTCATGCATGCAAACTCGCTAGACAAGTCATTGTTGAGAATGACCAGTGGAACTAGAAGAAAGGGCCGACAAAGAACATGCTGGCTCGACACCATCAGAATGCATAACAATATGTGCCTCAAGCAGTTAAAAGAAGCCATGCTTAGCAGTCCCCAAGAGTCGCACATGACTAAATGGATAGATTGATTGATATTATATTAGATACCACATAAGTACAAGCTGTTTAAAATATCAGTCTCCATTTACAGATGTCAATGAGTTTTCAAAAATATAGCCCATTGCCAAAAGGTCTAGCTCCGATGTTAATTTTAGGACAGAAAAAACACTGCAGTTTAACTATAACCATTTCATTCAATGCTTGCATAATTTGTCCAGAGACATACTGTAAGAACAGGAACAGGGTCAGACCTAGTGTGAATACACCCACGTGGCAGAGGCTCTGTGCTATGAAACTAGACACAGCGATTATCGTTAAAAATTCGCTCAAAAGCAGTCTTTTGAGCAATAATCGTTGTGTGTAACTGCACTGACATCGTGCAGTTTTCGTTATGCCGTCGCTCATCGTCCCATTTCAGTGTTCTGAAAGACGACAATCAGCCTTATCAGGGATTCACAGCGGGATGCAGCTGATACTATTGTTTCAGCTGTATCCCATCCCTGATAACAGGCTGGGTATGACGAACAGAGCGGTCCAGCTCTGTTCTGGATACCTGGCACGGAGCGCTCGGCTGTATAACAGCCAGGCTCCCCATGCAGAAGACATCTGGATGCAGAAGACAAGCGGGGCTTGTCTTCTGCATCCTCCGCTCCGAGCGCTCGGCTGTATAACATCCAGGCGCTCCCAGCGGGGAACAGCTGTATGCAGAAGACAAGCGGGGACACCCCACTTGTCTTCTGCATTCTCTGCTCTGAGCTCTCGGCTGTATAACAGCCAGGCGCTCGGAGCGGAGAACAGCTGGATGCAGAAGACAAGCGGGGACACCCCACTTGTTTTCGGCATCCTCCGCTGGCAGCGCAAGGTGATCGCTCATCTTGAGCGATCATCTTGCGCTGTAAATGACACAACAATGATTGCTCAAAGGTCGCTTGAGCGACATCTTTTGAGCGATTATCGTTGTGTCTAAATGAGCCTTAAGATACAGACGGCGTGTTCTAGACACACCGTGGACAACTGTCAATCTGACCTATGATACTGATGGAAGACAGCACAATCAGCTAACTAACTGCTTTATGGGCAAGGTACGCTCTGCGGTACTAATATTACATATTGCTTAGAATGATTTTTCAAGTAGAGGATATTATTGTGTTTTATACTCTAGCTTATTAATATGCAACAGCACAGATGTTGGAAAATATATTGGAAAAAAATCTTCGAAACCAAAAGGTAATATTGGGAGCATCAATCTGCTCCCAGTGCTCTAGTTTTAGCTAGTGACAAATAACTGACAGGCAACAAAGCTCCCTCTAGTGAATAATTCCCAAAGTGCATCATAACAAAACTATAATTAGGTGATCAGTGTACCAGATACTACGGGAGCCAGAGGAATATATTAAAACTGAAATTCACAATGCTTCAGCTTCACTCTCATTAATCTCTGGCCCTCTCCATGCTGTTTAGCTGTGCAGCCTAAGCCAGGAGCACATGCTCTCTACAGAAAAGTGCCAATTGTTCTCTAGGTATTTGGCTTTGCTCGATAATACAGGAAAATCTGAGTAATTCCCCTGTGATAACTTGTGGTCTTCATCTTCTGTACAGAGGCTATAAAGGAGCAATCACCTGGTGGCTACCTTAGAATGACAGTCATAGACAATCTCTGGAGAATGGATGGAACGTAAGGAGGCCACTACAAGTATGCCTACCTTACTACAGTCATAGTAGCAGTCCCACGGGACTTAGACATTGAAAGCAGGTTTCTGCTTCTCACATGCAACTCTTAAACTCTGCAGTTGGGTTTTATTCTCTATCTCTTATTGGGGCCACAAGACAAAAGTCTGGGGCCCACAGGTGCCAATTCGTCAAACCATCATGTTGTGTATCCGTGATTTTCTATTCAAGTACGCTACTGTTATTTCAATATGGGACACCAGTATTAAGTTTTTTCACATAAAAGTGCAATTCAAGCAGCACAGTTACCTGCAGTCCTATGTAAAACATAAATAGTGCATTTTTATGTTTTGAATAAATCACCAATGATCCAGAAAATACATGATTTCACCCTGATTCATATGACACATTGACATTGGCTAAATAATATTTAATGTGTTTCAATGTGGAGGTTCTAAGGTAAAGAATTTTATTTACGTTCTTTATCTTTTGCGTTTTTCAGAAAAATGCTTTATTTTTGTGGCATTTTTTCTAACGTGCTGAAACCAGATGTTATATAATAATGAAATATAAAATAAATTATAAACAACACATTTCTTTTTGTCTGTTTTTTTTTTTTTGCATTTTTGGCTCACTTGCGTTTTTTTAAAAATCAGCATGCTTTAGGTATTGTGTGGTCTTTTATTCTGCTGTTTCTCAATAGGCTTTTCTATAGGACATTAAATAACACCAGAGAAACGCATGTTATAAATATGATATATTAAAAAACAATTGTGAAAAAAAATGAAAAGAGCAGGAAAGCCATGTTTTTTTATTTGTAAGAAATAAAATTATGGAAAAAGATGCACACAAGAAAATCTTAAGGAGGCAGTCAGACAATCAATTTTTTCGTGCTTAAAAATCGGGCTCTAATAAAATGCTTTCCAATGGAAACGGTCACGTTTGTTTTTTAGAAACTTTAAAAAAATCACACCAGCAAAAGATAGGTCGCACGATTTTTCTATATGCGATGTGCAAATTTTTTTCCACGCCTATACATGCGCAAAAAAAAACAACGCTCGTCTGACCGGGCCCTAAAGGGGTTTTCCCACTACATATGCTGAGCGCTACTTGTGATTGGTCCCTGCCCTTAGCCAATCAGTGGCAGCACGCAGCCAATCATTGAATTCAATAAATCGCTGATTCAATGAATGGCTGAGCGCTGCCTTTGATTGGCTGAGTGCAGGGACCAATCACAGGCAACACTCAGCTGTCATTCAATGGCTGAGTGCTGCCTCTGATTGGTCACAGTGCTAAGCCAATCAGAGGCAGCCATTTCAGCAGGCAGGGATTTCAAATCCCCACTTCCTGAGAGCACTTCCCCGAAAATCACTGCAGGCGTTGCTGGCAGCCCATTGCTTTTTCAATGGGTCTGCAGAAGCAGCGGCCCCATTGAAAGCAATAGGAGAACATCGCACTCCTGTGCCACAGCTGTGACAGCTGTGGCAGGGGAATTCTTCATCCCTGCGGAGAGTCCCCTTGTCACTGAACACTGTGACAATGCTGTCACAGTGTTTGGTGATAAGGGGACTTCCCGTGGAGATGAAGAAATCCACGGCCACAGCTGTGCCAGAGGATTGCGATCTTCACTGGATGTTCTCAATGGGGCCGCCGCTGCTGCCACCGGCCCCACTAGCCACAAGGGGAAACCCCTGGATATGACAGCATCCAAGGGTTTCACATCCAAAAAATCCTGAATTAGTTAGTTAGTTAGTTGCGTTTTGCAATTTGCTGCTCTATTTTTACCAGTGCAAAATTTTGTGCACAGGTAAAAAATGGACATGTGACCGCTCGCTGCCATTGAAAAGCATTGGTTCTAATAGATGCGAATCACAAACGCAAAAAACATGAACAGCAAAAAACGCCTATCTGACAGAGCTCTTAGAAAGGTGTATGAACTCAACAGAAATGTTATGAGTCCACCTGCTAACCACACCTGAAGGGTCAAAGTGCTTAGTTGAGTGTTGCTTCCCCTTCATTTTAGTGATCGATGAGTTCTCAGCACCCGCTTCCTCAGGAAGCAAAAGCTCTAAAGTGAAAGGTTTTTTGAAGGTATAGTTATGCTTTAAACTCTAAGTGGCATTAAATAACTTTTTAATAAAGTCTTTAAACCAACTAGGAAATATCAGTAAATCAGTGTGTGATCACTTAGGTTCTCAGAATTGGCCGGGGTCCCAGCAGTCAGACCTCCATCGATCTTAAAGCTATCCCCTATCCTTTGGATAGGGAATAATTTTAAGATTTTGGTACAACCCCTTGAAAGATTAGGCGGGCATCATTTTCTTACACTTTTGTGTTATGAATATTAAACATTTTATTCACATACTCATTATGAGGGAACATGTTGAAAGTGTTACAAGACCTTTAGCTAATGGCTTTATGTGACTTAATGTATTCAACCTAATTTCAACCTCTATAGTGGAACAGACTTATACTAATGAACTATGTTTCTCAACTTCAATGGTATCACTTTGTTCCATCATAGCTAAAAGCTAATAAACAAATTCGATCCATCTTATTAATATCAAACGTTGTTTTTAGTGTGATGCTGCTAGTGAGAAAGATCTCTAATGAGAAAATCAAGGAATCGAGCATCATTCATAATTAATGTAATGTTGAACTATCTGGTGACCATCCGGTTATCTAAATATGATGATATAGTCCAGACCACCTGCAGTTCCGGGACTAATCATTCAGCCTTGTTATGTGTATTATAGATGATACAAGGAATTCAATGTAATAGTCTAATGAGATACCCCATAATTATGCTTCTTCTATAGGTAACCCCATGCTGGTTAGATATAAATTATGTTTCCTTTTATGACTATGACCCTGTGGAAGTAACTTCAAATGATCACTTTTATAGGCGGCTGAATCATGTAACCTCCACTCCTCACACATACTATGAAATGTTGTGTTTGCTGCTCCACATGAAGCCACTCTACATGTTCAAGAACATATACTCTCCAATGAAAACATTACAGCTGCCTTGAATATTTAATAATAAATCAATATATTTCAATGCAATTCTTTCTTTGGTGAAACTGAAACAGAATATAAAATACAGAAAACTTCTAAACATATATTCACTGTGTATTCTAAAACCCAAGAAGTCTTAGTTTAGTTTCTGCAATTTTGGGATAACTTTTTGGAGGACAGGCATTGGGTTTTGCATTTTAAAATCAGTGGTATCTTAACCGTCCAGTTCTGATCGTGAAACCGTCCAACAGATTCTGGAAAAGGGAACACGGACAGGTTGAATGACTTGTAGAACACAAAGGATTAATTAGTTATCAGGCTTGCGAGACAGTACTACTGACGGTGGGAGAAATGGAGGTGAAGCCTAAGATTCTTCCCTGATCTGCCTTGACTAAACCTACCTATAAAGCGGAGCACCCACCCTGAAAAGGACGACCCCACTTCAGATTTTCTGTATGTCCCTAAGGCTTCCTACACATGGCCGAGTGCAATATTGGGCCATGAAATTCGGCCTGATATCGCGCTTGTGCACGTTTGATGTGAAGTAGCGATCTTAGCCATATTGGAGGATCAGCAAGTGTTTCCCATTGTTTTCAATGGGAAACCTTGTATCATACTCGCATGCACATTGTGTGATGTATTTTCCTGTCCCGTTGAAAACAATAAGTGATGCATTTCAAGGAAAGCAGAAAGGTAGGGCATGCTGCTCATGTATATGACCATATTCAATGGAATGGGGTTCATATTCGCACAAGATTTGTGCGTCGCACAATGCACAAATCTCACATGATTTTCTGGGTCGTGTGAAAGCAACTTAAGTGTAAAATGAAGGAGAGGGAATATGTGAGTTCAGGACAGAAAAGACAAATGAACAAGACAAGGTCAGAATTCAAGAGCAGCAATAGTCAGTATATTCGTAGTCTGAAGTCCAAAAGTCCATACAATTGTAGGCACTAACAGAAACACTCAGAAGTGCAAAATCAAATACCCCTAAGCACTGAGCATGACCAGTATATAAATGTATTACTGCCATCCGCTAAATAAATACCCTACATCAGCCCCTGATAGACTGGCTGAGCTGTCTATTGTCTCAGTCAGCCTATCAGTTAAACAAGAGAAGGGTGATGTTTTTTCCTCAATGTGAACCAATGAATGCAACTGTGTATTCGCCAACAAGAGACAGCACACATGCATGTTCTTTAACCCGTGAACACTGTGGCAAACAGTATGTTGAATTAATTGCGATCTGATTTAAAATTAATATTTCTTATGTAATCTTTACTTTCTGATTTGAAAATGTGATGTTTATCTCTCATCTTAGCCATCAGATATTTTTAACATCCTACCACAAATTGATGGATATTCTCCAAAAATCCCATGGCAACTGTCAATTTAAAGTTGTCATTCAACAATTGGATAACCATAAAGTTACTGCACAACATACAGTATATAAAGTTAGCAGCATTCTCATAACTTCTACCTAGCAAACAAGTTACAAGTATTTTACTTAAATTTTTCATAAATAGCTTTGTTATAAAGGACCTGCCGACAGTGACTGAGTCATCAGGCCCAGTACAGTGTTTACCAGGTATCGGTATGACGTTTACCATTCTCTAATACTGTACACAGATCATTGCTGATCACCGATTAGAGATGAGCGAACGTACTCGTCCGAGCTTGATATTCGTGCGAATATTAGGGTGTTCGGGATGCTCGTTACTCGTAACGAACACCATGCGGTGTTCCGGTTACTTTCAGTTTCCTCTCTGAGACGTTAGCGCGCTTTTCTGGCCAATTGAAAGACAGGGAAGGCATTACAACTTCCCCCTGTGACGTTCAAGCCCTATACCACCCCCCTGCTGTGAGTGGCTGGGGCGATCAGATGTCACCCGAGTATAAAAATCGGCCCCTCCCGCGGCTCGCCACACATGCCTTGTGACTTAGCTGAGGGAAAGTGCTGCTGCTGGTGCTGCTGTAGGGAGAGCGTTAGGAGTCAGTGTAGGCTTCAAGAACCCCAACGGCCCTTCTCAGGGCCACATCTACTAGTGTGCAGTACTGTGTTAGCACAGTATTTTTTTTTTTTTTTGTCCAAAATTGGATCTGCAGAGCATTGCGCCCTGCAATAGGGACAGAAGTGGGGGTTAGGCAGGGAGAGTGTTAGGAGTTAGTGTAGGCTTCAAGAACCCCAACGGTCCTTTCTAGGGCCACTTCTATCCGTGTGCAGTACTGTGCAGGCTGCTGTTAGCAGTGTTGCATTTTTTTTTTTTCCTCAAAACCGGCTGTGCAGAGCATTGCACCCGGCATTAATACTACAGGGATAGAATTGTGTAGGCAGGGCCACAAGACATTTATTATTCATTGAATACACGCAGTGGGGTCTTCCCTTTGCTAAAAAGGAAAAAAATTATATTTGGCCAGCCTGTGTCAGTCCTAAGGTCTCCGTGTACGTGTGTGCTGCGTGTACAACGTACAAAAATCAGACGCAACCAGCTACGCTTTACTGCAGCCTAGCGCCATTGTCTTTCCTGACTGGCAAATACCTGCTCTGCTAGAGTTAATAACTCTGCTACACTATAGTTGTGTGACACTTTTTGAGGGCCACACCACAGATATTAAACTTCTTGTTCATTGAATATACGCAGTGGGGTCTTCCCTTTGCTAAAAAGGAAAAAAATTATATTTGGCCTGCCTGTGTCAGTCCTAAGGTCTCCGTGTACGTGTGTGCTGCGTGGACAACGTACAAAAATCAGACGCAACCAGCTACGCTTTACTGCAGCCTAGCGCCATTGTCTTTCCTGACTGGCAAATACCTGCTCTGCTAGAGTTAATAACTCTGCTACACTATACTTGTGTGACACTTTTTGAGGGCCACACCACAGATATTAAACTTCTTGTTTTTCATTGAATACATGCAGTGGGGTCTTCCTTAAGCTAAAAAGGAAAAAAATTATATTTGGCCTGCCTGTGTCAGTCTTAAGGTCTCCGTGTACGTGTGTGCTGCGTGGACAACGTACAAAAATCAGACGCAACCAGCTACGGTTGAGTGCAGCCTTGCGCCAATTTCTTTCCTGCCTGGGAAATCAAATCACTGGTAATACAGCATGCTGAGGGGTAGGGGTAGGCCTAGAGGATGTGGACGCGGCCGAGGACGTGGAGGGCCAAGTGAGGGTGTGGGCACAGACCGAGCCAGTGCGGTGGCCAGGGGTAGAGGCAGGGCCAGACCGAATAATCCACCAACTATTTCCCAAAGCGCCCCCTCGCGCCATGCCACCCTGCAGAGGTCAAGGTGCTCTACGGTGTGGCAGTTTTTCACAGAGACGCCTGACGACCGACGAACAGTGGTGTGCAACCTTTGTCGCGCCAAGATCAGCTGGGGAGGCACCACCAACAGCATGCGCAGGCATATGATGGCCAAGCACCCCACAAGGTGGAACGATGCCCGTTCACCGCCTCCGGTTTGCACCACTGCCTCTCCCCCTGTGCCCCAACCTGCCACTGAGATCCAACCCCCCTCTGAGGACACAGGCACTACCGTCTCCTGGCCTGCACCCACACCCTCACCTCCGCTGTCCTCGGCCCCATCCAGCAATGTCTGTCAGCGCAGCGCCCAGACGTCGCTAGTGCCACAGTTTGAGCGCAAGCGCAACTACGACGCCACGCACCCGCACGCTCAAGCGTTAAACGTGCACATTGCAAAATTGATCAGCCTAGAGATGCTGCCGTATAGGCTTGTGGAAACGGAGGCTTTCAAAAGTATGATGGCGGCGGCTGCCCCGCGCTACTCGGTTCCCAGTCGCCACTACTTTTCCCGATGTGCCGTCCCAGCCCTGCACGACCACGTCTGCCGCAACATTGTACGCGCCCTCACCAACGCGGTTACTGCCAAGGTCCACTTAACAACGGACACGTGGACAAGCACAGGCGGGCAGGGCCACTATATCTCCCTTACGGCACATTGGGTGAATTTAGTGGAGGCTGGGACAGAGTCAGAGCCTGGGACCGTTCACGTCCTACCCACCCCCCGAATTGCGGGCCACAGCTCGGTGGTGGTATCTGCGGCGGTGTATGCTTCCTCCACTAAAGCACTTTCCTCCTCCTCCTCCTCCTCCAACGCAACCTCTGTCTCGCAATCAAGATGTGTCAGCAGCAGCAGTGCGTCGCCAGCAGTCGGTGTCACGCGGCGTGGCAGCACAGCGGTGGGCAAGCGTCAGCAGGCCGTGCTGAAACTACTCAGCTTAGGAGAGAAGAGGCACACGGCCCACGAACTGCTGCAGGGTCTGACAGAGCAGACCGACCACTGGCTTGCGCCGCTGAGCCTCCAACCGGGCATGGTCGTGTGTGACAACGGCCGTAACCTGGTGGCGGCTCTGCAGCTCGGCAGCCTCACGCACGTGCCATGCCGGGCCCATGTCTTTAATTTGGTGGTTCAGCGCTTTCTGAAAAGCTACCCCCACTTGTCATACCTGCTCGGAAAGGTGCGCCAGCTCTGCGCACATTTCCGCAAATCCCACACGCACGCTGCCACCCTGCGGACACTGCAACATAGGTTTAATCTGCCAGTGCACCGACTGCTGTGCGACGTGCCCACACAGTGGAACTCTACGCTCCACATGTTGGCCAGACTCTATGAGCAGCGTAGAGCTATAGTGGAATACCAACTCCAACTTGCGCGGCGCAGTGGGAGTCAGCCTCCTCAATTATTTACAGAAGAGTGGCCCTGGTTGGCAGCCATCTGCCAGGTCCTTGGAAAATTTGAGGAGTCTACCCAGGTGGTGAGCGGCGATGCTGCAATCATTAGCGTCACCATTCCTCTGCTATGCATCTTGAGAAGTTCCCTGCAAAGCATAAAGGCAGACGCTTTGCGCTCGGAAACAGAGCCGGGGGAAGACAGTATGTCGCTGGATAGTCAGAGCACCCGCCTGTCTATATCTCAGCGCGTTGAGCAGGAGGAGGAGGAGGAGCATGAGGAGGATGAGGAGGAGGGGGAAGAGACAGCTTGGCCCACTGGTGAGGGTACACATGCTGCTGGGCTGTCATCCTTTCAGCGTGTATGGCCTGAGGAGGAGGAAGAGGAGGAGGAGGAGGATCCTGAAAGTGATCTTCCTAGTGAAGACAGCCATGTGTTGCGTACTGGTACCCTGGCACACATGGCTGACTTCATGTTAGGATGCCTTTCTCGTGACCCTCGCGTTACACGCATTCTGGCCACTACGGATTACTGGGTGTACACACTGCTCGACCCACGCTATAAGGAGAACCTTCCCACTCTCATTCCCGAAGAGGAAAGGGGTTCGAGAGTGTTGCTATACCACAGGGCGCTGGTGGACAAACTGATGGTAAACTTCCCATCCGACAGCGCTAGTGGCAGAAGGCGCAGTTCCGAGGGCCAGGTAGCAGGGGAGGCGCATAGATCAGGCAGCATGTACAGCGCAGGCAGGGGAACATTCTCCAAGGCCTTTGCCAGCTTTATGGCTCCCCAGCAAGACTGTGTCACCGCTCCCCAGTCAAGGCTGAGTCGGCGGGAGCACTGTAAAAGGATGGTGAGGGAGTACGTAGCCGATCGCACGACCGTCCTCCGTGACGCCTCTGCCCCCTACAACTACTGGGTGTCGAAGCTGGACACGTGGCCTGAACTCGCGCTGTATGCCCTGGAGGTGCTTGCTTGTCCTGCGGCTAGCGTCTTGTCAGAGAGTGTGTTTAGTGTGGCTGGGGGAATCATCACGGATAAGCATACCCACCTGTCAAACGACAGTGCCGACAGGCTTACACTCATCAAGATGAACAAAGCCTGGATTTCCCCAGACTTCTCTTCTCCACCAGCGGACAGCAGCGATACGTAAGCAATACGTAGGCTGCACCCGCGGATGGAAGCTACGTTCTCTCTCACCATCCAAAACGGGGACATTTCTGCTTCATCAATCTGTGTCTAATATTCTTCCTCCTCCTCCTGCTCCTCCTCCTGAAACCTCACGTAATCACGCTGAACGGGCAATTTTTCTTAGGGCCACAAGGCTCACTCATAATTTTTCTAAACAATTTTTATATGTTTCAATGCTCTTAAAAGCGTTGAAACT
Source organism: Eleutherodactylus coqui (assembly GCF_035609145.1). Classification (NCBI taxonomy): domain Eukaryota; kingdom Metazoa; phylum Chordata; class Amphibia; order Anura; family Eleutherodactylidae; genus Eleutherodactylus; species Eleutherodactylus coqui. The sequence goes on from NC_089843.1 coordinate 102,726,596, forward strand.
TTAACTTGAACCAATTTTTCGTTAAACTGGGCTGCCTCCAGGCCTAGTTACCACTTAAGCCACATTAACCAAAGCGATTAATGGGTTTCACCTGCCATCTTGGTTGGGCATGGCCAATTTTTTGGATGTACATTAGTACTGTTGATACAGCAATTTTTGTGGGCCCTCGCCTACAGTGTAATCAAATGAATTTTTAGCCCACCTGCATTACAGCTGACGTTACATCCGCTGTGTTGGGCAATGCAATGGGATATTTTTGTGTATCGCCGGTGGGTTCCAGGGAGCCACCCATGCTGTAGGTGCACACGGAGTTTAACCTACATCTGTCCACTTGTAAAGAACCCCAGTCTGACTGGGGCATGCAGTGTGGGCCGAAGCCCACCTGTATTAAGCACGACATTACTACCTCAGCTGTGTTGGGCAATGCAATGGGATATTTCTATGTACCGCCGGTGGCTTCCTGGCACCCACCCATGCTGTGGGTCCACAGGGAATTATAAATGCATCTGTTTCCACTTGTAAAGAACCCCAGTCTGACTGGGGCATGCAGCGTGGGCCGAAGCCCACCTGCATTAAGCACGACATTACTACCTCAGCTGTGTTGGGCAATGCAATGGGATATTTTTATGTACCGCCGGTGGGTTCCAGGGAGCCACCCATGCTGTGGGTCCACAGGGACTTCACAATAGGGACTTGTACCTGCCTGTGTCTATGAATTAAAAACCGCGGTCTGACTGGGGCATGCAGACACCTTGACAGAATGAATAGTGTGTGGCACATAGGTTCCCCATTGCTATGCCCACGTGTGCAGCTCCTGATGGCGGTGGCACAGGATTCTATTTCTCATTGCTTCTGCACAGCATTGTGGGCTATCGCCCCGCCCCTTTTAAAGAGGGTCGCTGCCTAGCCGTGCCAACCCTCTGCAGTGTGTGCCTGCGGTTCCTCGTCATGGCAGACGCACTTCTAAATAGACATGAGGGTGGTGTGGCATGAGGGCAGCTGAAGGCTGCGCAGGGACACTTTGATGTGCGCTGTGGGGGGGAGGGGGGAGGGGGGGTTGGGCAGCATGTAACCCAGGAGAAGTGGCAGTGGAGTGTCATGCAGGCAGTGATTGTGCTTTGTTGGAGGTTTGCCTCACATTTCACCATGAACTATTGGTTTAAAGTATGGTAACCACTAGTTGGTGTAAGGAAGAAGAAGTTGAAACATGTCTGGGGAGTTGTTTGATATTGATCATTTTCCATTTTGATCAATTTGGTGTAATTTGCACAATTTTCGCAACATCATAGAAAGTTTTCTTCTATGACACTATTGGTACACCTCCACCATTACAGTATGTGCACCCTCGGAGGTACACACACCACAGCTTGTGACTCTATGATCTAAATAATGTTTTATTTTTATGGCTAGATGAGTGCCATAAATCTGGAAAGATCTCAACATGGGCATAATTGATTTGATCACTTCCTAAATTACTCATATTTTTTTGTTAAAAATTCTCTGTATAAAATGATGGCTTTAAATCTTGAAGAGATTTTTTCTTCTTGTCAGATGTTTTCCATCTTCTCTTCTCCATGTATAATTCAAATGGTAAGATTAAATCACAAAGAAACAGCAAGATTACAGCCCATTTATGTGATGGATTAAAAAGGGTAAAGGTTGGGTTATTTTTATTGTAGTCTGATCTTTTTTTCGAGTTTTTGATTAAAAGACTCACTTTTTCTTGAAGGGAGCGCACATTCTGATATTATACTTAATCACTTTTAACTACAAAATAAGAGCTCGTATTTGACATGTGTCACCTGTCACCACATTATCTTCCACAGATAAAATGAAAAAAGGCTTTTATGCATCAGTCAGGCAGGAGCTGTGAGCTTTGTGTGAGGTTAGGTGTATGAACATTTGAAGCGGGGCAGAGCTCATATTGCAGGGCTCATTTCATTGACAATGTGGCACATTTTTAAAGAATTCATTATCGACTGTAATAAGACTTAATATGTAAGATGAATTTGCCTTGAAGATATTACTATTCCATTCATGGCAAGCAAATGCTTGACGAAAAAACAAGTCAAGTTGGATTTGATTGGCTACATATTGTAGCAGAAATGCAAACCCAGTAATCGTAAATCAATAAGGGAGGGGTGGCTGCAACAGACACAAGAAATGGTTGCTATAGGCTTAAATATGAAGTCAGGATTAGAGATGAGCGAGTATACTCGCTAAGGCACATTACTCGAGCGAGTAGTGCCTTAGCCGAGTATCTCCCCGCTCGTCTCTAAAGATTCGGGGGCCGGCCCCGGTGACAGGTGAGTTGCGGCGGGGAGTGGGGGAAAGAGAGATCTCCCTTCCGTTCCTCCCCGCTCTCCCCCTCGCCCCCGCCGGCCCCCGAATCTTTAGAGACGAGTGGGGAGATACACGGCTAAGGCACTACTCGCTCGAGTAATGTGCCTTAGCAAGTATACTCGCTCATCTCTAGTCAGGATGTATTTACTCTCCATTAGATGTCTATATCACAGCCGTGTGCATCCATTGTTCCTACTGGTGACACAGGTATGGTATTTCAAAGTACAAAGACAACTAAGAAGGTGGCAAAATGATGAATTTATAGATCCCGGCATGCTATTGACACCCACTATGGCACATTCAACACAACTCAATGGCCAATAATAATCTGGCCCTGATGACTTTGTTCATAATTTATATCAATGCACCATATGGGAAATTCTTGGCAGTATTTTTACTTATACCCTGGCCCATAGAGATATGGCAAAAAATAAAGTGGCAGCTACACAGCAAGGATCCTTCCCAATTTGTTGCATCTGCTAATAGTTGGTGCTTTTACACAAGATGTAGCATTAATAATACCAATTTGCGTTTGCAAAAGAACCACTAAGCTTTAAAACATTAAGGATTGCGAATGGCATTTGTCCTGACAATCCGCACATTTGTGCAAAAATACTTCCAAATATATGAAAATAGTCAAAATTTCGACACAAATACTTGTCAGTCAGCGCTTAAGGACTGGACAGCAGACTTCTTGCAGATCTGTGTTGGAACAGCATTGCAATTTGCTTCCATGACTTGAAGCAACAGTTGTTTTTCTTCTTCGTCAAAGGTAAAAAGTCTGAAATTCATGGTCTTTGAGCCCAACCTTGTTGTAGACATGAGAACCTAAACCTCTGCCCCAAATAAAGGTTTGTTAAAAGGAAAAGAAATTAGAGGCTGTTTTGTTTTGTAGTTGAAAGTTGAGTTTTTTTGGGCCACCCTATTATACCCTTTCTAATTTTAATGGCATAATAAGAAATCTGAGCCTTTTTCATGAAGCTTACTTTTTAAAAGACCCCCAAAAAATCAATAACTTTGCTATGTATACACTGGGCTGGTATGTAGAACGCCAGAGTAAAGCAGCACTATGCTGTTGTTAAAAAATGAAAGCTTTTTAGTAAAACTAGTGCTAAATGGGTGCAGATACTTGCATCATATGCGTAAAGCCTTGGGTTATTATTTTTTGCTTCTTTCTTTCATTCTCTGACAGTTTTCAGTTCCAAGTTGAAATTCAACGTGTTGTATCTGTGCTGCATTTTTTAAGAACCTGCAATATAGTATGTATTGCTCCAGAACAATATCACACAGCCCATGTCAGCTCAGATAAGGAGTATACCAGCCAAAAAGTCAAGAATGAAACATCTGTTTTATTCTGCAACATAGGCGAGACATCCACTATTAGGCTTTACTGTAGTTAGCTTGCTTCAAAATCCAGTATTTGTATTAAACTCACGTACCAGTCTTTGACTTTAACACACATCTGATACATTTTGCACCATTTTCATGGACTAAAACCTGTCAGCACATAGACACTTTTCAAACTGCACATGTACCTCGGTGTTCTTAGCCAAGTATGATTAAGATGCTACCTGACTAAGTGTAAAATTGGATTGATAGCTCTATGGACCATAGAAATATAAAAGACTGATGGCAGAAAAATACCCCGTAGTCCATCTAGTCTGCCCATCTATTGTTTCCTCTTTATTTCTCTCGTAGGATAGATATATGTTTATTCCAAGCATCCTTACATTCACTTACTGTTAGTCTTCTAACCACATCTGCTGGAAGTTTGTTCCAAACGTCTTCTACTATTTCAGTAAAATAATATTTTCTGACATTGTTCCCATTCTCACAGCAAACTAATCTCAGATTGTGCCCCCTCGTTCTTGTGTTTAATACTTATAACAAACAGTTCACTCTGGACACTCAAATAAGCCTTTAACATACATAAATGGTCACTAAACTTTCACCAAACTTTGCATAAATTAGGAGTACAGATAAATATAAGAAACTTTATAATAAAGCTTATCGGAAAAAAATGCATCTTTATTAGATTCCTTGTGTTACACATAATCACACTAGTGTGAAGGAAAAAGTACTTTCCAACATAACAGACATGGAAAGCAATTTCAAAAGTTGCAGCGCGAAGCAGAAGACTGCTCCAAAAATGACCGCACTTCATGCATTTTACAGCGGAGGCATTATTAGTGCTTTGATGGCATAATTAGCTTTAAAATAATCTCTCTGCTCACTAACCAGAACAGTTTAACAATTTCTCTTACTTCCTGAATTCACCATGTGATTGAACCCTAAGCAGTAGCCCATTAACCTTGTCGGCATCACAATGGTCTGTATGCTGTGACTGTGTTGAGGGGTGTCAGGTGGACATATTACACCCACAGAAGCTTTAGCAGGGAGTTCAGTATCATCCATAGAGCAGCACTACGATATGTTTGGACATACCGTGTTATAATGGGTATATCGTCAACTTTTAGCAGTAATATAACATATATAAGAAGTGGAAACAAAAATTCTACACACTCCTGTTAAAATGCCGGGTTTTGTCATGTGAAAAAATCCAACAGAGATGAATCATTTCAGCTTTATTTCCACCTTAAATGTCACCCGATCTGTACACTTCCACTGGAAAACAAACTGAAATCTTTCAGTGTGGAAAAAAAAAAACTAAAATAATGTGGTTGCATAAATGTGAACGCCCTCTTATATTTGGGCATGTGGTTGCCATATACCATTAAACTCATGTTAAGTAGCAGTCAGTACTCCGCTGCCATTATTTACAAGGATTCAGATTTACGCCATATAAAGTTTAGCTCTTCCAGTAGAATTTTCGTTGCATTTTCTTAGTTACATTTTTCAGCAAAAGCCATGGTCCATAAAGCGTTTACAGCACATCAAAGGGACCTGATTGTTAGGGGTATCATTCAGAAGGGGATCAAAATATTTCCAAGGCATTACATGTACTATGGGACACAGTGATGACGGACATCAAGAAGGGGATTGAATTTGGCACAACAGTGATATTACCAAGAACTGGACGTCCTTCAAAAATTGATGAAAAGACCAGAAGATAATTGGTCCGGGAGTCTGCCAAGAGGCCTACAGCAACATTAAAGGAGCTGCAGGAATGCTGACAAGTACTAGTTGTGTAGTTCATGTGACAAACATCTCCTGTATTCTTCATATGTGTACTCTATGGGGTAGGGGGGCAGAACGGACACCTTTTCTAATAAAGAAAAACATCCAAATATTAGTCCATTGTGGCACAAAACCTTCAGGCTTTGATAGACGAAAACATGGTATTTTAACAGGAGTGTGTAGACTTTTTACATCCACTGTGTGTACATACATATATACATATGTATCACGGTTATTGTCAAAAATCAAGCACTCATAAGAAGTTGTTATTATGCTGCTGCTTGTTTATTTTCACAAATCAGTGTTTGTATCTACGTATATATATATATATATATATATATATATGTATAGAGATAGAGAGAGAGAGAAAAAGAGAGAAAGACAGCAAACACAGAATTTCCAGTGCATTCTATACAATTGGCAGGCTATTTATATTGCGGGTTGTATGGGCTTTTTACTACGACAATGCTGAATTTTTAGTGTATGACCTATTGGTGTTCTTTGACTTGTTCAATGCTATGCCATTTTCCTCTGTTAATGACGAGCCATAGTTTCAGGTTTGAAAACTATAATGGGGGAATTTATCAGGGCTGTGTGACAGTTTTATTTTATCAAAAAGTCACAATTTTTTGTGCAAGTGGGGTTTTGCTAAAAAATGTTGACTTCTCGCCGCTGTATGCCCCTCACTCCACTTTTCCAAATTGTCTACAAGAGGGGGCAGGGTTTATCTGGAGTGAAGTTTTCAGAAAAATTTGAGAAATGCAACTTTTTTAAAAGTTGCAAAATGTCACACTCTTACTCCAGTAGGTAGGTGGCGTAAAAAGTGACTCCACATTTCTAAATCTATTTAAAGATGTCACTAATTCATCATCATCATGTGACATTTGATAAACGTGTTGCAAATAAAAGCAGCAGGGCCTTCAGCTGACATAAAATAGTAGAGATTGCCACTAAAATACATAAGATGATTTATATTTAAGATGATTTTCCCCTAAAGTCATTTTTATAAAAGGGATGTGTAGTTTCCGGTTGTTGGGGATATAACTATAGTTTGTGCTAGTCTTGGTGTTCTGAGTTTTTTTTTCTTTGCCACAATTTTACCACTCCTGCCTAAAACTTGTACTCAGTACTGTAAATACAAAGTAAGAATGCTTTCAAAAACAAAAGTGTTGAGATCGATGATGCTGAGATCAGGGGTCTGAGGAGGACATATCATCACCCCAGGACTCCCTGTTCTTCTATACACTAAAGATGGTTCTTAATGACATTCGCTTTATGTTTGGGGTCGTTTTCCTGCTGTATAATACATTTGGAGTTAATCAGACGCCTTCTGTTTTTGAAAAAAAAAAAATATTTTGCAGCATTTTTTCCAGATCCGCCCAAAACTTTTACAAAGTACTGTATTTATTTTGTTTTCTTTTCAATTAGCATTTAATGTTTTATTTTGTTTTATATATATATATATATATATATATATATATATATATATATCCCATAATAGATCTTTCTGTTGCACCTTAATATGACATATCATATAGGAAGTCCCTCTGCTACTCTGTCTTGCAGCTGCACGATTTCCATGCAGAAGCAGGAAGTATTTAGAAATGTCTATACAGAGTTTTATGCAAATCAGCTGGATGTTTTAATTAAATTAAAACAGTAGTAGTAGCATTCACACATCATTATGTTACCAATGTCATCAAATAAAACTTTAACAGAGTTGCAAATCAAAATAATTTATAGCATGTTTATAATAAATATAAGTTCATTGCAAAATAAAAATTACTCTAAGCAACCATCAGGTATAAAAGACAAATATAATATAGCACAAATAGATTTCTACTTTTGTGCGATAGATAGATACTGTAGTTGGATACTTTAGATAGACAGATTGATAGATATGAGAGGGATAGATAGATAGAAGGATAGATAGAATATAGATAGATAGATAGATATGAGAGAGAGAGATAGATAGAATATCGATAGATAGATATGAGATAGATATCGATAGATAATAGATATAGATATATATTATATGATATAGCCAGATAGATGTGATATAGATAGATATAATATAGATAGATATAATATAGATAGATATGATATAGATAGATAGATATGAGATAGATAGATAAATATACAGATAGATAGATAAATAGATAGATATAGATAGATATGATATGATATGATCTAGCCAGATAGATGTGATATAGATAGATAGATATGAAATAGATATGATATAGATAGATAGATAGATAGATAGATAGATAGATAGATAGATAGATAGATATGAGGTAAAGAGGCAGATAGATAGATATGAGATAGATAGATAGATAGATATGAGATAGATAGATATGAGATAGATATGAGATAGATACATAGATAGATATGAGATAGATAGACAGATAGATAGATAGATATGAGATAGATAGATAGATAGATAGATAGATAGATAGATATGAGATAGATACATAGATAGATATGAGATAGATAGATAGATAGATAGATATGAGAAAGATAGATATGGTATAGATAAATATGAGAAAGATATTAGATAGATAGATAGATAGATAGATAGATAGATAGACAGACAAACCTCTAGTAAACTACGAGGTAAGTAACCAAACAAAATATTGTAGATTTCATCCTAAAAAGTAACTAAGAAGCTGCACAGTGTAGTAATGATATAAACATACCCTAGAAATAAGTGATGATCATGTTCCATGCTTGTTCTGATAACATCCCTCCCAATATTCACATCAATAAGACCAATATATATAGTACAGAGAAACAAAGCTGATTGCGCTATTATTACAGCGATGAGTATACCTACGCATACAGTATATTACTGTGCAGAGTACTTTAGAATGGGTTTGCATTTTCCAAAGAACACAATCATAACTACCTGTGAAAAAGCTTTAGCAGCCCAAATCTATTCTCCATGATGTTGATTTAAACTTTTGACCTGATCCACTAGGAAATGAAGACACTACCGTGTCGCATTAAATATGTAATGTAAATCTGGACAGAGTTCGTGAACTCAGTTGTTGGCATGAAAAATAATAATAGAAAACTAGCTTGTTCTCCATTATTTAAGGTTGAGGAATCACACATTCCTTATTAACCTGCACAACCTATGCGAGGACCTACATAGCAAAGGCCAACTGCGTGACCTAAAAATGTCTGTAGAATTATATAGGGATGGAAATGCTCTATACCTTAAAGCAATATAGTGACACTGACCCTTATTTGTATTGTGAGTTCCCCTGGTCCTCAGACCACTATGGTGCCAATGGTATCACCTACAAGATGGGCTTAATGTACAGAAAAAAGGAGGATCATATGAATGCAAAGACAGTTTTCACCATACAGCATTTCCAAAGCTACCAATACACATCCCTGTAATTGTTAATCTTCCTAATTTATATATAAAAAATATTAGTTCCTTCCATGCAGCAAAACTGTATTAACTTACTGCACTAATGCTGCCAATTATCAAAAAACATGAACAATGCAGCCAAAAATGTTCAAATTGCTGAAATTTACTGCTGCCAAAACTCAATTTCTCTCTCTTTTTTGTGTGTGTGTGTGTGTGTGGTGGTGGTGGTGGTGGTGGGGGGGGGGGGGAGTTACAGGGGGTGGATGCTAACAAATATATCCAAGAAATTGGACCGTAAAATAAAGCCTATCTGTTATGTACAAACAGCCCCCCCCTCTCCCGCCTTCATCACAAGGTTACCCAGTTGAATACAAAGTGGCAGAAGATTCTGAGAACAATGTAATGGCTATGGGACATTTTAGAAATAAAGCTTTGAGACAATTTAATCGATCAACAACAAGTTGCAGGTAGGGATCAAAAATCCTTGTAGAATGAGCCTAAAGATAAGTATCATCATCATGCATCATTTATTTATTTAATTTGCCCATTATGTATTTTCTGTTTTCACTTTATCTGTCACTTTTTCTTTCTATTTATTATTTTTTGTATATCTCTATTTGATATTACTCATGCAATCACCATGCCATAATTTGTAATCACTCCCATCCCCCATTCTATCTCTCAATTTGATATTGTACCACCCATTCACACATAGAAGGTTCCCAGCAAAGTACTGAGGAAGGGATGCCACAACCCTGAAACAGGTTTATATTTGGTGGGCAAATAATAAAAACAAAGGTGTTGAGCTGAATAGAACATCTTGTGGTTTTCTTTAAAAAAGGTTGAGCCTACACCTATTTGTTTACTTTTGTTTACTCTTAAGATAAGTTATTGGTATTGTATCCAAATGTTCAATGCTATGTACAATAGATCTTGTTTAAATCATTAACAACTCTGTGAGGACAACACTGGGCAAGTGATATCTGCGTCTCATCAAATCAAAAACAGACCTGATACAACGCTGACCAGTAATATAGTGTCTGCAATGAAACTGGATTTATATATTTGTTGCGTGGCATAGGCATATTCCTTTGAATGGATACATATTGGGGCAGACTTACTATCAGAAATACACAAAATACAAGTTTTGGTCTTAAATACTTTCTCTTGAATGGTTTGCACCATATTTATCATGTATTTTTTGACATGGTCACTTTTTATGACTGGCTTGACAGAGGAGCATGGCTTCTTGAAAAGGGAGAGTAGCTTAAATGCAACCTTGTGAGCAAAAAATTTTGCAAAATTTTAGTACAATTTTTTAACTAAACCAACCAATAGGTGGTATAGAGTTAGACTACATGAGAAAGGGAGCATTAGTAGTTCATAGTAGTAAAGTCAGCTTTAGGGGTGAAATTGTGGTGTCAGGTTCCCTTTAAAACAGGCACGTCAAACTCATTTTCACTGAGCATAATGGTTGGCTTCAAAGCACGGTTTATAAGGTCTCATTCACACAGAAGTATTTGCACTCGGTATTACACACATAATACGGACAGCTTAAACACTATTGATTTGCATTGGGGTATTCAGACATGCGTCTGTCACACATGTATTTTACGTGCATGAAAAAAAAATTGTAGCATTTCTTATTCCTGTTGGTATTACAGACCGAAATTGCCCATTAAAAAGTTAATGGGATCATTTAAATATACAGTGAATACACATGATACATATATATTCACTGCGTGTTTACATATGAAGGCAGGAGAAATCTATAGGAACTTCTTGTGTTTTTTTCACACACACACAGGAAAGTCCAAATGCACAGCAAATATGCACAGTTTTGGTCCATGAATACTACGCGTATTTCACGGACTGAAACTGCATACACCTAGGTAAATGAGTCGTAAATACAACTACTCTTTAATATGTCTCTAGAGCTCTATGCAATATGGTGGTGTTTCTCCCATTCTACCTACTGAGCTTCCTACCTTGTTGGGTGGCTGTGGTGCTCGGGTAGATCTGCCAGAGCTGTGTCCACCAAGTAAAAGTTTGCTGAACAGAGCATTGTGGAGGTATGCATCAGCGCTCATAATCCAAGATGGCACCCCCTCCCTGTGCCATGCACTAGCTGTGTCCTCCAGGGAAAGTAGAGAGCCAGTCCTTCTGCATGCAGACCTTGCCGCAGGTCACAGAAAATGACGTGGCAGGCCAGATTTGGTCCGCGGGCCTTGAGTTTGACACGTGATTTAAAGTAAAGGGATTCTCATAGTTTAAATAAATATATAATAAACTGAAATATGATTTGCAATTTGCGTTGCGCGCTCATTTCAGTTAACTTTATTCTTACTAATTCAGAGAACCTCTGCTACTGCTTTGGACCCTAGTTAAAAACAATGATGATGATGATTATACCTTTGTCTTTTTTTAATCAAGTAATTTTTTATTACTTTCTTTGCAATCAAAAGTTACAATCAACCCCCCTCCGCCCCCCCCCACCAACATAGTACCCCAGAACATTATCGAATAAAAAAGTACAAATCAAAGTTGTGCAAAAAACAGTAATATTATATCATCATCCCTATTTCTACATAATAAAGATAAAGCTGTACACACTCGGGCTCCAACACTCCAACCACCAGAGACCAACTATCTTATAAAACCTCTAAGCTTTCTCAGATAGAAACGATTCTATCTCTCATTAAACGTTACCAGGCTGGACTTATCCAACCAGGGAGCCCAGATAGCTTTAAATTTCTGGATGGCTCCACGTTTCAAACATATCTATTGATATTCACGATTAACTTTATCAATACTAATTTTCTGTGTGGGAGCGGACTCCTGTGACCACCTCTGAGCGGTAAACGTCTTAGCCATGTACAGCATACACACTACTGCTATTTTGACAGGTTCTACAGCAAGTATGTCATCAAGTTGCCTTAAATATATGCAAAAGGTATCAGGCTAATGGTAACACAATACATAGAGCTTACCCGGAATATTAATATTTCTAATGAATATTCTACATTTCAAAATTTTAATTAAAATGTAAAACTTTTCATTTCTTTTTCATTTTGTTTGTAAAAACCCAAATGAACTTTAATTAAATTGCGTATTGCTTAGTTATATGTTCTGCAAATGTCATGTTCAATGTCCCTTGAAGAAAATGCAAAGTAAACTTATATTTTCTAGAGCACACCTCCGCAGTCATATTCCCTCCATCCTCCTGAGCACTAACTCTACCATATATTCCCATGTGGGAGTAGTGATGTTCAGCAGGCAGCAGCTCATCCGCTAGTTGCCTGTTTATACCTGATAGTGATCATATCAATATAATACTTTAAGCTTGGTTTTCTTGTTAGCTTGTTGCTCTTAGCCGACAAGCTGCAGAACAAATATTACAATTCTTAACATTGCACACTTAAAAGAAAGGTGCTGCGTTTGTCTAGACCTCAACCTAGATAGTATCAAAGCACCCAAAAACGGGAACGTCTTCATATCTTGTAATGAAAATTCATGACTTGCTTATTGGACACCTAAAATCAAGGGAACACTTCCCCATGTGCGAGATATAGCACATCAGTGTCCTCAGGGAGTTTTGGTGGCTTGTCAGGGTCAGTAGAGCGCAGCATATGAAATGCCAGCTGTCTTGCCTTAAACGCTGGAGGCAAGGGACTTGCATCATACATATGAGATGTGTTCTGTGTTTGCGAGAGGGGCAGAAAGGTCTTGCCAGAAGACAGGATAAGAGAGAAAGAAACATGCCACAAGCAGCTCAGGACAACAACAAGGAAATCAACAAATGGCTTTCATACACTTTGCGAAAAAGTCCTCCGAATGTAGTCATGTGAGACTAATGTCTTGTTTTTGTTCTTTTTTATTATAATAGTAAACAACATGATAAGAAACACATGTGAAAATGGCATACAATGCAATCATCCCATCATGAGCAATGTGCCTTAAACATGGCCAGCCGTTCTTGGCATCCCGTACATTGTCCTGAATGCCTTCCTTTTATTTTATTAGCTCATTCTTCTTGGTAGTAGACAAGTAAAATTCTCATTACCAGCATATAAACTGAACAAGTTCCCGAGGTAAAAGAAGGGACGGGCAACAATAAAAACATTTGGAGGAAATGGAAAATTCTAAGAGTTCCATGCGCAATAATAGGCTAAAATGGAAATTGTTAGAGAGGTATGCTAACAATTGGGATCTTGGCATGAAAACTGTGACAATAACTTAAAGATGCTTATGTTATTGGCAAGTGAGTTAATCATAGAAATAACTAATAATGTGTTAAGGGAAAAAAACTAAAAAAACAACAAATTCTGATGACATGGTATAGATGTTCTTGCCCTTACCTTAGCTCAAATTTGGTTATGGTCTCCTGTTGGTCATTAAACCAATGAATACTATATCGCAACATGTTAGCACAACTCTTTTGATAATTTGAATCAAGAGGAAGGTCAAGGAAGGACACATTAATGAAATTAGTTCAATTAGATCTGATGGAACTCATAATAAAATGTCAGACAGCTACTTCCTTTACCCAGAAACGGAATAGAGGCGGAGGGTGAAGCACATAAATGTGGCACATAAAAGATTCAGGAACACAGTCACATTCCCAGTTACTGTCAGAGGTACACTAGGTTGGTTGACCACATGGCGTTTTCGTGAAATATGTCATTTCTGTTGTAGAGTTTTCCACAGATTTCGCCTTCTTCCAAGAGTCTTGGTAGCATTACAAGAGACAAAAAGCAGGGGATTTGTTGCACTGCTTGACAGAGGGACCAATACACAGGCAGATGGTTAACACTTCAATTGGACAGACAATGCTGTTGTAGAGTTTGTAATGGTCTGCACTGAAATGCGTTGCCTGTTGAAGTTTCAGCTATGGAAACATTCTATGTAAGTGGTTAAGGCCGCTGGCACACTAGCGTATTTGGGGCCCTGTGCTGTCAGCGTTAATTCACGGGCAGCACATGGCCCCGTTATAGCCTATGAGGTTATGCACATGGACATTTTTTTCACGTCAATTCACTGTCTCGTTGTCAAAAAGACAACACACGGATGGGTGTATATGCGCTGTCTAATGTGATTAGGTGCAATTCCTCCAAATAGGAAGTGGACTGTAGGTCTAAGGGACCTTTCACATGTGCGGAATATTTCTACAAAACACAATTAAAGACACAGCTTAATCAGCTGCTGCAGATTACAGCTCCATAGCCTGTAGGCATAAGTGTGGATTTTGGTACAGAATTTTCTGTGCCTTCAGGTGCATCTAGCACAAATATTCTGCACGTGTGAAAGACCCTTAGGGGGTCATTCACACAGGACAAAATTAGTTGCGCAAACATTGATGCATCCCAATTAGAGATGAGCGAATCTACTCGATTCGGGTGTTTTTGAACTTGCGCACCGCTTTTTCCGAGTAACTCACTACTCGGACGAAAAGATTTGTGGGGCGCCGGGGTCAGCAGAGGGGAGTGGGGGGGGGGGGGGAGAGAGCTCCCCTCTGTTCCCCACTGCTACCCCCTGCTCCACCACGCCGCCCCCTGCGCCCCGGCGCCCCCCCGAATCTTTTCGTCCCAGTAGTGAGTTACTCGGAAAAAGCGGTGCTCAAGTTCAAAAACACCCAAACCGAGTTGGTTCACTCATCTCTAATCCCAATGTCATCTCTATGGGGCTTGAATTCCGCATCTGTTAAAATCCACGTGTCTTTAAATTCTACAAGATTAAATTCCACTGCAGTAAAGCTTTATGCTCCAGAATTAAGGATGTCTTACAGAATTGTTGCAGATTTCTAACATACAGAGATATAAATCTGCAATCAAATTCTTTAGAGAGAAAAAAACACAATAAATTCCAGAACACATTCGGCAGTGAAAACGCAACAAATCCACACTGCAAAGCGCTACGTCCTGTGGATTATTCCGTCCCATGTGAAAGCATCCTGACGGTGGATACATATGTGTCAGAATGATGCAATGGAGGAACTGCACTACGACAAAACTGCACATTATTGTATATGTTGACTTAGCTTTACTAACTGTAGGAATTATTAGGTTGTTACGTTTTTTTTGCAGTAGTTCTATAATAGTTATGTTTTTTTCCCCAACCAATCCTCCCCAGGAAGAAAAGACACAAATAAATTGATTCATCCTATCTGCCTATATTTCTGTATCTAGCCCTAATCAGCTGCATGAAGCTGTGCTCATTTGCTTGATCATCACATCATGCGGGTTCATGCAGACCAAAAGCCACTTAAAATAAACATGTCCAAAATATCAAAATTTACCGGCAACTGTGCATTTCAACGGAATGCATAAGGTTTCTTAAATATAAATCTCCTTACTTTCATCAGCACTCTCATTATGCAAACAGGGGAAAAACAATGGCCTGGGAAGAGTAAACTGCTGGAAACAAAGTCTCAAGAAAGATACTTTAATTGATTTGTGATTGTTTGCTGAGAAACTTATTTATGTCTACACTGAAGAAATTGATGTATCTGTAAGTGGTCCTGACCGGAGGATATTCATTTCACAGCTTCTATACTTTTGATGGCTACGGCTAAATGTTCTTGTGATATAATTTGACTGATGATAGCTGTGATAACAATCACGTCCAATTAACAGAAAATAAATCACTCTAAAACTTGCTTAAAAAGCACTTATCTCAGCCTTGAGCCCTATTTCACTGCTAAATGCTTCTCAGCAGGAGAAACAGCTGCCTAAAGCTTGGCTTACATCAACAAACATTTTAAAATACAATTTAAAGGTGACCCCCTTTAATTCATGGGCGACAGTGATGAATATTAGCGTTAACTTATTGACAATACAGCTACTTACTGCTTAGTAACATGACTGCACAACCTACACATATGGTAAATATTAGCCTCCACTACAAAAGGTCAGTTTCCATTGAGCGTATGGAAACATGTCCGTCATAGGGAACCGTATTACGGAGGTGTTCCAGATGACATTACAACCGTATGTCATCAGTATTTTCAACAGTATTTGCCAACATATATTTTTCTAACTGTTAAATATTGTTTAGTATGGAAAAGAACAGCAATATGGAGGCAAAAACGCAAAGAATTTGTCACGCTGTGCTTTCAAAACACGACTTTGAAAAATGGACATGTGAATGGATAGATAGGCTTACATTTGCTCAGGGTGATGGAAAAACATGAAAAAGTCATGTTCACCTGATCTGTTCTGCACCATTCCACTGATGCCGATCCTCTCCTGATATCCGTTTGCCGCTGCAGTAGCAGTGATGATGTCATGACACAGGGAGATGTGACTGCTGCAGCTTATCAGTGGCGGAAGTAAGCCATTGATGGGCTGCAGCAGTCATATGTCCCTGTGTCATGACATCATAGCTACTAACCACGGACACGCTAAAGACGCTCGTGGTTGCGCTCATCCACTCCCGGCTTGACTACTGCAACTCGCTACTCATTGGCCTCCCCCGCACTAGACTCGCTCCGCTCCAATCCATACTAAATGCAGCAGCTAGACTCATTTTTCTATCCAGTCGTTATTCAGACGCCTCTGCATTATGCCAGTCGCTGCATTGGCTGCCCATCCACTGCAGAACTAAATTTAAACTCCTCTACCTCACTCACAAAGCTCTGCATGGCGCTGCACCACCATACATCGCCTCCCTACTGTCAGTACACCACCCAGCCCGCTCACTCCGATCGGCTAACACACTCAGTCTAAACACCCCTGTAATACGAACCTCACATACTCGCTTACAGGACTTCACCAGAGCAGCACCCATCCTCTGGAATGCTCTACCCCAAGGCATCCGGACAATTCCCGATGCACGAAATTTCAGACGTGCCTTAAAAACGCACCTCTTCAGGGAAGCATACCAAATCTCCTGACCTAGTCCCCTGCCCCTCACTATGGTGCTCCACCCTGTTTGCCTTCTGATAAATGATCTGTACATAATATTTCCTATTGCCTGTGTTCCCCACCCCCTGCACCTCCTGTACCACCCTCAACCCATTTGTGTCTAACC
Source organism: Eleutherodactylus coqui (assembly GCF_035609145.1). Classification (NCBI taxonomy): domain Eukaryota; kingdom Metazoa; phylum Chordata; class Amphibia; order Anura; family Eleutherodactylidae; genus Eleutherodactylus; species Eleutherodactylus coqui. Next base: position 102,743,484 of record NC_089843.1, read on the forward strand.
CAATGTACCTTATATTGTAATTGTTGTATTGTTTTGCATTTATCCATGCCTGAAAGCGCTGCGGAATAAGTTGGCGCTATACAAATAAAGATTATTATTATTATTATTATTACTGCTGCAGCAGGAAATGGGAAGCAGTGGAGGTTCAGGCATCAGCGGAATGGGAGTAGAGGGGAAAAGAGTGAAGCGAATATGGCTTTTTTTTACATTTTTTCATCACCCTGAGCAAATCTTTCTCAAACATTTGAGGCTAGATAACTCCTTTAAGGCAGTTGTCTTGCAAGACAGTGCCTTTCTATATATAAGGTATATGGCTGTCATATAGGATGTCTTCAGCTATTGTCTTTATTGCGGCAGACTCGGGCAGTCCATGTATTACATGGATGTCTATTAATTTTAATGGCCAAAATGTAACATTATATATGGGAAGAACATGTTTTAACATGTATTAGTTGTTACAGCATTATGTTGTACCTATGGCGTTGAGGAGGTGGGAAAGAGCAGCAGGGAAAGCCACAAGAACCGGTGAGAAAAAGTACAGCTACACTGTGAAAAAGGGGTAAGGAACGTCTCCTGAAAACTCTCTAGGGAAGCAGTGGCTGCCCTATGGGCTTGAACTCCTCACAAAGAAAAGGAGTAATTTTAGTGAAATCTTAGATACTGCTGCCTCGTCATTCCCCTCTCTTCTGTTGTATGGCCCAGTTCATCCCAAAGAATGAAGAGAGAGACTTTAATTCCTGTAACCGTGTAAGGACTTGGTTAACTCTGACGTACAGACACTGATTATATTGAAGGACTGCTGCTGTGGATCTATAATACCTGGGGATGGGGATCATCTTAAGTTTAACTGTTCATACTGTTATTAAAGTTTGTTTTCTGCAAGATGTCTACTTCCGACTTATACTGTCTGTATCTATGAAGTCTCCATGCCATGGCCACCAACCTTGCATGCTTTCGAACCCGACCCTCTCCTGAACCAACATGGCAGGAACCAGGACATAATTCTCTTGCACCCTTGCCCACATAGGAGGACAAAGGAACCGTGGTGAGCCAGAAAAAACTGGATTCGACGCTCCTGGTCTTAGAGTCAGAATGGCTCTCTATACCTTGGCCTGATTCTAAGTTAATCCTGGAAACTCCGGGAGACCCCAATCCTAAACCCATTGTCCTCTCACATTTACATTTCTTCTGCTGTTGTGCAGGGGTCTGCAAAGCTGGGAGAACCATTGCAGCATCCATTTGATGAGAATGTCTAATATAGGATGCAATGATAAAGTTGTTTAATGTTATATCTTACATGGGTTTCCATCCATAACCATGTGTCTTCAAATTAAAATGGACTATAAAGTAGATGAAGATTTAGATGTAAAAATCATGTAACGCAATAAGATATGGAAAGACCGCAACCTAGTTAGGTCCATACTTGTCTTATAGGGTCCAGTATCATAATACTTGGTGTCAATTCAGTAGAGAAATTCAACTTTGATGTTTTGGAGGCCAATGAATGAATGCAGTTTAAAGGGGTGGACAGGGATTATAAAGAAAATCTAATTTTTCCCTTTTCAGAAATAGGATGTGTTTGTTATTGCATTTCATCCATATCTAAATAAAAAAGATATATATATATATATATATATATATATATATATATATATATATATATATATATATATATATATATATATATATATATATATATATATAGTGCCAGACACAGTTCATGGACAACAAGAGTGGCTGACTATATAGCTAATGTCAAATAAAGTTGGGAATTTGTTATATGTCACTTTCATTGCACAGTAGAAGCTAAAGGGAATACATTATGCAATGATATTTACTGTAGAATTGATATTTATGGAATTGTAGCTAACAGAATATTTTAAAATGAGTCCATAGTTCTTGTAATGTCTATGAAGAAAGCTACATGTGCCATGCAATTGCCAGAGTGAGGAGCTCTAGCTAGAGAATAAGACCTGACTTTCTGGTCTGAGATATTTGTAATCTGTGCGCGAAGGGTTACTAAGAAACAGATGTTGCAGCCTGCATTGTGGTATTTTCAAACATGATAACCTTATACTACACGGATTTATGTCACTCAGGCTTCTGTAAACAGACAACTTATCTTGAAATAGTTCATCACAAATGACTTGTAAGAAAGCTGAAAACAGCTCGATAGAGAGGATGCAATCACCATTTCCAAGGCTTTGGTCTGTTAGACAAATTGTAACTGACTCCACCAAAGATTACTGGCTGCAAATAGTGAATCCCCTGTACAGAAGCCTCTTTGTTCTAAGAGAATCAGTATGTGAAACAGTAACTTGGAGTCATGAATCTAAAATCAATGCATTAACTTAATAAAGTACAAAATATAATTTAATGTTACATATCTATCATAGAGTAAGGAGAAGCTAAAGGGGTTTCACTAGGATTTAACATTATACCCTATCCACAAAATAGGGGATAACTATCTGATCAGTGGGTGGTCTGACCACTGGGACCCTTACCGACCATGAGATTTGGGGTTCTGTTTCCCACTGTCAATGGAATGCTGGCAGAGCATTTGCATAGGACTCCATTCATTTCAGACGCTGAAACCATTCATTCTGGGATCTTCAGGGTCCCCATACTCATGCGCCAACAGTTGTACCCCCACTGATCACATAGTTATTCTATGGCTAAGGGATAACTTTAATTCTTGACACAACCCCTTTAATACAGTATAATAATCATCACTGTTATAATAATAGTTTACATAATAGGTTACAAAAAAATCTTTACCAACTTCCTGATCTTGCAGATCTACTTTTGGTCGAGAGGAAAGGAAAAAAACCCTCAATGGACAATAGTGGGAAGTTTCAGCACAAAATACAGGGAATAAAATCAATGACTAAAGTTCTAATGAAACTGCAGAAGACGGGGCAATTTTGTAAAATAAAAAAAAAAGATGGCGCAGACTGCTATAAGCTCTGCTAAAAGAGCATGTGGGGTTCATAAAATATTCTCTAAGTAATAGAAATGTACTTTATTATCTTCGTTAAGCCTAGCACCTTATAGTCCTCTATATTAAGTAATCAAACTTTACTCATAACTCTCAAAGGCTCTTGCAATCCATATTTATTGATACATGTATCATGGTTGTTTCACAGCCCAACACAGAATCAAAAAAGCCTTTAAAGATGGTCTGCCGAGTGTTTATTTCAGCAGGGTGGCTGAATAGCTCTGCAGTCGCAGCCCTGCTGACCCTATCTCTGCCCATGCGTTCTTGATACTCACCTCTTTTTACCTATATTAGCTCTTCTTAGATCTAGCTCCCAGCGCTGTCAATGTGTCAAGTAGGAGGTCTCTTCTGCTCACTAGTAGGTGATGCCAGTGGGTGGAGGAAAGCCATTGACAGTGAGTAAAGACTGCCCACTTGACACATTGACAGTGGTGGGAGTCAAATCTATGCAGAGTTCATGCAGGCAAATAGAGATGAGTGTCAAGAAAAAACAGGCAGCCATAGAATGAGAGTCTGCAGAGTTACAGAGCACGCTGCCATGCTGCCATACACATGACATGTCCCCTTTAACACCTGAAAACCTTGATTTCAGTGAAATTCTGAATAGAAATTAGAGTATTCAATCAATAACGTCATTCAATGGTCCATTACGATGAGGGTCCATCTACGGACGTGAGAAGGTGAGGATCATATTTTGTGTCATAGAAACTTTTTTGTCGGTGGCATTAAAGAGTTTGGAACACTTTGGTTGTAGCTTACGGTGACATTTGACAACCAGCTCACTAACCACAATCCTAGCAGTAATAATTCTGCACTTTATGCCAGTCCTATAAGGACTTTATATTGTACATGGTTTTTGTAGTTTTATGTAATATAATTAAAATTCATCATAATTAAATTCAAGAGATTAACCCTCTCCAATCCACTGTCTTATGTCTAAAGACATTATGATTTACGGCTGTACAGCTCCAATGTTGGAAGACGTCCGTCGGGGTTCTCTTGTTGTATATTGCCAGCCTTTCTGCTGTTGGAGCCTATCCAACATGTCACCTCATGCAGTACTGGCTTTAGCCAGCATATAGTGCTGTTGTGTAACGGCAGAAAAAAAGAGTATGACCCCTAGGAAAACCAGGATACAGATTGGATTGGAAAGGGTTAATGGTGGATTTCATTGAGTAGGTTTTTACAATTTCGTAAAATTGAAAATGTAATGAATAAACAAAAGACAAAAATACATAGTAAATTCTACTGAAAGATAGTAACGGGGAATTGTTCCAAAATGCAGAATTTTCAAGTATGAAAAATCTAAAAACAAGCATCAAAATTTTGAAAGACAGCCTAGTAAAGTGTACACTTTGATGATTTACGAGATCAGACATTTTCATGAAAAAAACACCGAACAACACTGCCTCTATATGCTGCTGCTGCCACCACTGTTAACAATTATAAGCTTTCAGAGTTGTAAATAATTCAGGAACTCATCTGTTCCTTTCAGTGTAAAGACAGAATGTTGAGAGAACAAGGTCACTGCACCCATCCCCCTAACCAGTGACTTTTCCACCCCAACACCAGTCTGAATGCATGATACACCTAGTGTTTGACATGCATCCCCAGACACCTTCTTAGGCAGCCATTAGTCTGTTTGCTTAGGCAAGACAAATAATAACGACGTACTCGGTGTGACAAATACAGTTCTGAAAAACAGCCCCGTCTGAGCCTTGTTTGTTATGTGTACTTATCCTTGCCATAATTAAACAGTCAGTTATTATTTTCTGACACTGCCAGTGCTTATATTTCATAGTATTCGGAGTGGCTGCATAGTAATTGTGAAAGTTCCTAGTAAAGCTAAATTAAAAATATACATCAAATGCTCATCTTCCAAAACAAATAGATAAAAGTGAAGTTCCATGTGATTAATGAAAAGGAAACTTTATTCTTTCTCTGCCTTCCAATTTCCCAGATTGTTCTAGACGATGAGCTTTAGGGTACATACACCCTCGGTGGAAAATTCCACTTCGGATAGATCTGGACCAAAATTCCACACTTTACATGCAAATTTCGATGCAGATTTGTTAGGGAATTGCTGCAGATTTTACCCTTAGTAAATCCACAGCAACCCCCTTGCAAATATGCAGGAAAATTTGCATATAAAACATGCAAATTTTGGTGAGCGTTTGTCTGTGACGGAGTTTTCTGCCAGGTGTCAAAGTGGCAAAATCTCCAAGCAATTGATATCCTGCGATTATATAAATTTCCTTTACTTTTCAAAGTCTTGTGAAAACTTTTTGTATTCGTCTTAAACAAAAATAAATGGAGCCTGTTACCTTTGAAAGTATTCACCTGCAATAAAAAGTAAGTATTGAGTTCTGACGTTGAGTGTGGAAAAGCTGCTTGACTCAAAATGAACTGCCAAAATGAATTAGCTTTCTCACCCCCTGAATTGCAAATTGAGTAAGTTGTGTAAAAATATATTCCTGCCTAAAAAAATTACCGCATAGTTAGTCATATTTGCCATTTAGGAGTTTTAATAAGATGGGTGACAACCCCTGTAATAGCTGTAACCATAGGCATATCGATCGTTAAAATTTTTTCCAGAGACAGAATTTCTTAGAATGTGACAGGTCAACTGAAAGCCTTATATTTTCTGGTGCGTTATCAGTTTAGGTAGAAAGTCTCATTAAAAGAGCAAGCAACAATATTTTACTTCTGTATGACTTTCATTATGATATGGTTAAAGATATATGACTTCTAACTTTAGCCTGCTGAAAATATCATTGCAGTAACATAACAAGAAGCTGCGAAAATAAAGCATTTGGCAATTGGTTCAAAGTTTTGCGGTCTAGGTTTGCGTATGCCGTATAATTCAGCAGATTTTTTTTACTTGTTTATGCCTGTGTTTATCTAATCAGACGTTTATTTAAAGGATAAACTCTCCATATCTAAAGGCTCGTTCACACTTATTGATTTTCACTGAAAAATCGTTCAAACAAATGCAAAAGGGCCATTAAGCTAACCAAGATCGGTCAAGAATCTAAAAGTGCCCATATACCTTCGGCTGAATGATCTGCTGATGAACAGCTATTTCTTACTACTCCCCCATACACATGAATGACTGTCCAACTGTTCATATGTATTCAATAGGGAGGGTTGAGATAGCCGCAGCCAGACAGTTCTATTGGCTGCTTATGTTCAGGGGGAACAAAAGCATTGGATGCTGAAATTCAAAGTCGGGACGGATAGTTGTCCATTCCAGCTTTTGACTGATGTGGTTGGATTTAGATTTTAATCTGTCAGATCCATTGCCTCCCTTGGAGATGAGCTGCTCAAGAGGTGTCTGGATACATTGGTTTTCCAACCCAAACAATTGATCATAGATTATATCATAGAACTAAGGGCCCTTTTACATGGAACGATTATTGTTCAGCTTCTCACTAGATTGTAGAACCTGAATGATATCATTCACTGTAAATTCTTACAGTGACTGACTGACGAACGATAAGTCATTTGCCTATCGTTTGTCGTTCAGATCGTGAAAGCATAAAAATCAAATGACGATCAGGCTGTATAAACAGGCCATCATTAATCTTTGACCAACTGCCTGTTTACTGTAAATGGAGGCGGTCAGCTGAAACTATTTCAGCCCACTCTGCCTACATTCACTGAGCAATGATCACCCCTGCATGAAAGCACAGGAGCAATCATTGATGGAACAACTTCAGACACTTCTACGCCCAACAATCTTCCCATGTAAAAGGTTCCTAAGACACCTTATGATTAGTTTACCTGAGAGGAGAGGATAACAAGTACAAGATTATCATTAACGGACAAGCCATAAACTCAACCAAAAATTTCTTTGCGGCAAAAATAACCAGTGGCATGAATTTAATTTCCAGACATAATTGATTGATGTAGTGAGAAGAGTCAAGATGTCAAGTGCTAATAGCTTGTCCACGACATTTTAGATGGACACAGCAGTATGAAAGGATACTATAAGGTATATACTGTGGTCAAATTCACTTACAAGGAGAAAACTATTACAGTACATTATCATAATTAATTTCCAAGCATGTAGAAATATAGATTTCATTGACTCATTAGGTACTACTAGCTTCAGCTTTAACCAAATAACATTGCGTCTCAACTTTTTGAACTCTTTTATGCATAATTATTCATTTTTTTCTTAGCTTTATTTCTTTAACCCTTTCCAATCCAATTTTTATCCTGGGTTTCCTAGGGGGGCTTACTATTTTCCTGCCGTTATACAACAGAGCTATATGCTGGCTAAAACCAGTACTACATGAGGTGACAGATTGGATAGGCTCCGACAGCAGAGAGGCTGGTAATATACAGTAAGAGAACCCCGACAGACGTCTTCCAACATCGAAGCTGTACAGCCTTAAATCATAATGACTTCAGAGGTCAGACAGTGGATTGGAAAGGGTTAAACCAGTTTTGTGTCTACTCTGCAAAGTGAACTAGCAGTGCACAGAAGATAGAGGTAAACTTAGGGACATACCGAATACTTGTATAACAGCGTAGCCTAAAAGATACTTTATAACACAAAGCTTCCCGTAAAATGCTGTTCATAAGCCACAACTTCCAGTTACAACTGCTGATTATTGTATGTTATGTATCTGAATAAGATAAATCTGTGAAAACTAACAAAAATTGTAGTGTTACACTATCAGTGAAATAACAATCTAAATCTAAAACTATAAAAGTAACAGTTTTTTCCTGTACAGCTTGAATTGAGCAATGACACTTCTCTGTGACAACAAAGTCTACTTCTATAGAGTGATAGCGACAAGGCAAATCTCAATGCAATATAAGCCAAGGCTATATCACTGAACAATGGCCCACTGTAGTCATTATGTGAGAGAACAGACCCTGGTGCATGCACTCTGTATGCCAGTCTTCAAATACTGTGAGAAAACAAGACATAGACCATCCACTACATGGATATCTGGTCTAGTCATGCAGCTATGTGTTCTGTCAGGGCATTATCATACATCGAAATTCTCAATGCAGTTTAAGGACATGTTCAGAAATAGAACAGCACAAAGAAGCCATTAATAAAAAATCTTTAGTATGAAAGTTAAGTACAGGTAAAAATGTCCGAAAAAAATGAAACCACGCATCATTATTTGAAAAAAATGTGATTGTTCTCAGTGAGAGAAACCAAGAAATCTTGTAGATACGATACCTTTTAATGGCTAACAAAAACACATGATGGTAATGGGAGCTTTGAAACCAACGCAGGGCTCTGCTTCAGGCTTAAATTTAATAGATCTGCAGAGGCATACATATATATACAAGCATACTTATGACAGGCACAGACATGGATGTGAATAATTTGCATGTAAAAGAATACTACAACAAAAATACAAACATCTTTAGTCACTGATAAGGGAGTGAAGGTTTTATGGTTCCTGAATTAATGCTAAGGAGTCACCAGGCCAGCAGTGTTATCTGTGCTATTCTTCGTGAAGAATTTAGCCCTCTATTAAAAGTATCAAAAGTTGTTATAAATTTATACTCCCAAATTCTTCTATGACTTTGTGACTTGAAATTCTACTTCAGTATCATTACTTTTATATCTTCTATCTGTGTCCATGACTAGAAAAGTGCTCGGCCACACGTAATTCTCTGTTTAATTGTGTGATGATGAGACCTCATCCTCACTTTAAGTTTTTGTCCTATTTCTCCAACGTTAAAGCCCCCAACAGGACATTTACTGCACCGGATCAGGTACACAACATTGGACGTGGAACATGTGAATGTCCCGGGGATCTCATAGTCCTGTTGTCTGTTGGGGATTTGTATCCTGTCCGTGGTCCATACATGCGAGCAGGTGTTGCATCTCCTTACATTACAGGGATAAGTTGCTTTTTGTGTGTTGGATCTACTGTCAGTACACCACCCAGCGCGCTCACTCCGATCGGCTAACACCCTCAGACTAAACGCCCCTGTAATACGAACCTCTCATGCTCGCCTACAGGACTTCACTAGAGCAGCACCCATCCTCTGGAATGCTCTACCCCAAGGCATCCGGACAATTCCTGATGCACGAAATTTCAGACGTGCCTTAAAAACGCACCTCTTCAGGGAAGCATACCAAATCTCCTGACCTAGTCCTTCGCCCCTCCCTATGGTGCTCCACCCTGTTTGCCTTCTGATAAATGATCTGTACATAAAATTTCCTATTGCCTGTGTTCCCCACCCCCTGCACCTCCTGTACCCCCCTCAACCCATTTGTGTCTAACCCAATGTACCTTATATTGTAATTGTTTTGCATTTATCCATGCCTGAAAGCGCTGCGGAATAAGTTGGCGCTATACAAATAAAGATTATTATTATTATTATTATTTCATTTAAGCCTTAAGCAGAAGCCTGCATAGGTTCGAAAGCTCACATTACCATCATGTATTTTTGTTAGCCAATAGGGCATGTCAACTGAACTTAATTACAGTGAATGATACAGTTTATAAACTAAGGAGCATAACTTACAGGAACGCAACAATATTTCTGATACCCACTGAATATATGGCAATTTTTTGCAACTAGATAGTGCCTTCTGATGGTTGCGCTTTAAAAAAAAGAGTTTAAAGAGGTTTTCCAGGGTTCAAACAATAATGACTTAGGCCTCATTTAGACAGGCGTATTTATGCTGTGTATTACGCACCAATGCTTTATGAGTGTAATACGCAGTGCCGAAACGCCATGGATTTTCATTGTGGTATTTAGATCTGTGTTTTTCACGCAATGCAGCATATCCTATTTAGGTTCATATTATGTGTAGTGGACCGACTAAAATGTCTATTCTTTTATACTTTCATATGTACTTCTGCTTTTATTAATAATGACGCTCGCTTAAATGGCTGCTATGCTGGAAATAGCAGGCAGCTCGCTCCCCCTCCCATCGTGCTTGAAACAATGTGCTCAAGATGGCGCCTCCGTCCAGGAATGGACCTAAGATGATGACGTCGAGGACCTAGAGGAAGAAACCCATATAAGGCAACTGCCAATCAGCAATGGACTTGTACACTGTGACGTTTAAACTATGCACCCGACACAGACAGCATCTATATAAACTTGTGTAACCTGTCGCAATAAAGGAAGTATCATTCAGCCGAACAGCAGGTGTCCGTGTGGTTCTTCTCATACATGCACCGCTCTTGAGCTTCTAATTAGGAAGGGGGCAGATGTTCATTAGGTACTTTCAGTACCGACCCATAACAGTGGACCAAAATAGGCCATTGAAACTTATAGGACTGCTCTAATACACAGTGAATATGCATGATTCATATATATTTGTGCATGAAATCAATGGGCCTTCTTGTGTTTTCTATGCAAGCAAAAATAATGCGATATGGTGCAAACTACACAATGAATATGCAGATTTTCAATTTGTGAATACGTAGCATATTCATGGACTGAAAATAAATACATCTGTGTGAATGAGCCCTTAGGGTGGCCATACATATTAAGTGTATACTGGTCAAACAGTCAGGCCAGTCAGCTAATGTGTATGTTAGCCTTCTAACTCATCCCCAATGACGAGGGGAAGGAGGATCAGACAATTGGAAATTCAACAGCCCGATCCTTTTCTTCTTGGGAGGACGAGTTGCTGGCAGAGGTGTCTAGCAGCATCTCAGTCCCCTCTTTATATTCTGAAGACACGAACCTGCATATCTTTGGAGGTGTTGACCAAGAATGCTGGCTGCCAAATGAACCAGCTATTTAATGTGTATGGCCACCCTTATTCTTAGGATAGGTCACCAATGTTTCACTAGTGGGAATCCAACTTCTCGGGCCAACAACGACCATCTGAATTAAGAGGTCAAAGTACTTTCATTGTTAATTAAGACACAACAGTTGCCCATTACATTGGGACTAAGCTGCAGTACCTGGCACGGTAGCACATTGATTATGCCTGGATGAACATTAAAGGGGACACAACCCCTTAATTCCAATGATTGTTGGGGGTCTTAGAGGCCAGACTACCACTGGGCAAATACTGATGGTCTACTCTAAGTACATTGATGTTTTATTCTTTTAGTTCTGATGATTATTGCCTTTACTCTGTTGACAGATGGGGTTGCCAGGGGCATTGTTCCTTGTAAACTCTGGGCTCCATTGGTCTTGTTAGCCTTGCTAGATTATTGTTTTAACTCTTTCCAAAGTGTAGAGCTTAGAGGAATAGAGCCCATGGTTAGACCCCCACCAATCCAACACTGATGATCTATCCTGTTATGATGTTCTAGTCCCAGGAAACCCTTTAATAAAACTAATACAATCTACTGTGTTGGTCATATTGTTCTCAACTCTAATATGGGAAAAATAAAGGAATTACAGAAAAATCAGTAACGTATGTGTGCAAATACATGTAGGACATTGGAATTACACAAGTGGTGCTCTGGTTCAAATCAAACCAAGGTCTATGATTATGATGATATATTACTAATATTTCCATATTCTCCTAACTGATATATTTTGTTCATATAAGAACTAAAAATTACTCATCGGCAATAACTGCCATTTAAATAGCATTTATTATATACTCCACTTTTTCTGAAAGTTGATTTGCAGGTACAAAGTGGACTGAAAATTGACCTGCTCATAATTGCAGTCATTGAATGATGAATTAACCCATCCCCAATGTGTCACTTATAACATTATGATTTCTGGAAAGGAAATAACATGGCCTTATGACTTAAGCACACTATTCTGCCGTGGTTTTAAGAACTCTTATGTTGCAGGTCATAGTCTTAAAGTGTGATGACTACAATGAATTCATCTCTCCTGCATCCAGGACTGAAATGGCTCAATATTCGGTACGTGCACAAAAAATGTCTGAATACTGTACTTAACTATTATGAGCTTCCTAGATAGAACCACAAGATTATTAAAGTGCCCTTGCAATATGAGGCTATAAAAATACTGTCTTCTTTTCAGCAACTTTGAATGTCACAGTGCAATTTAACATACTGGACTAATATTTAATTAGGGATAATGTACTACATACAAATGTCAGAGCAGTATATCTACACTCACTAACCTGAAATCTTAGTACATTTCATCTGTGTTGAGGAATCTTCTCAACCTTGTATTGGGGAAAGTGATGAAACCTGTAATAAAAGAAAAAAAAACAGGAAAATGAAGAGAAAACCTAGAAAAAGAATCAATTCCAATCCCCTTCATTTAAACAACATTAACAAGAATGGGAGGTGATGAAGTTACTCATCTGAGTTTACAGGGGAGACAAATGTACTTGACCCCCTGCACTTGGGTCATGCTTCCTGTCATACAGATATTTGCCTTGCGAGGGGAGAGCGCTGACCCAAGTCTGATGAAGCACAATGGAACTAGTAATAAAAATGTAAATACAAAGATGTGTGCAGCACTCATGATGAGGACCACTAATTATTTAAGAAATCATCTAGAGCCAAATTGCCACTTTCTTCACTGAGTGGGGAGACAGCAGTCTCAGGGCTCCTTCACACGGGCATTGCGGTTTTCGGTTGGCCGCGTCAAGGCCAAAAATCGTATGGATGAGAGGCAGCTGTGACCAAGTTATGGCTGCATCTCCCTTTTTTTTGCCCATTCAGACAGCCTAGGTGCGGTGAGTATACTCTGCACCCGGAATACCATTGGGTGGGGGGAGAGAGTTTATCTCCGCTAAACTCCCTTACCCTTCCCTCCCTGTCTCCGCCCCTTGCCATCTGTTGGCAAAGGCAGGGGGCGGGGTGGGGCAGGAGCTAGTGTGACAATCTCCCGCCCTGTCCCACCCCCTCCCTTTGCCAACAGCCAGCAAGGGACAGAGAGGGTGAGGGAAGGGAGTTTAGTGGAGATGATGCTAAACTTCCTCCCACCTCCCTTTTCAGGCAGCGCTCTTAGGAGTTTATGGGACCGGCCACCGTATTCCTGCCGAAAGATAATTCCAGAACGGCCAGCCAGAATGCGCCCCGTATGCGCTAACTTTTCGGGCAGGCTGTTTTCACGCACCGGAAAATCAGCCATCTGAACTGATGCATTGGAATCCAATGCATCAGATGGTCGCGTATATAAGCCAGCCATGAAAGCGCAGCCGCTATACTCTCCTGTGAATAAGCCCTCAAGCACCCCCCCCCCTTATTCCAGTATAGCAAGGTGTTTCCTCCAAACTCTCTAGTAATTCACTATGGTTAGTGCCTTAAACGTATAAATTTTGATTTACATGGCTGTATATTACTTGCCATGTTGGACCTGTGCTTTTGATGTGAACCTGATTTTTGGTTGCTTGCTATAAAATATATTTTCTGGAAAACGTAGTTTACTGGATTAACCTGTTAATGAGTAATCCTGTAATGAGGGGTGCTTGAGATTGTTGTCTCTCTCCATCAGTGAGGTAAATGGTTATTTGGCTCCAAATGCTGTTTTTAGTTGTCCTCTTCCTAAGCACTGCACTCAATTTGTTTTTGTATGCACAATCTACTTCATTTGAATTAGAACATTTAATTACACTGGAAATGATTTCCTAACACTAAGTTGATTGATAACTGCATATCTAATATTCAAATGATAAGAGCTGTTTTATTGTCAATACAAAAGATGATGGAGGACATTGCCAATATTTCCCGATAAGTGGACAAGTCTTTCAGGATTTCCCAAGTGTAAAGCAATCACCTGGCTTAGCTGCGAAACAAAAGAGCAAAGACTGGGCTCACAGTTACACCATTAGAATTTTATAAAAGGTCCCGAATATTAGATCTGGAAGATCCAGCATGTGTTCTTGTTCATGTCTATTGCTCCTTATTTTCATTCAATACTGAAAAGAAGAATGGATCACAGGATGAAATGAACATGAAAAACCATCATTTAGGAAGTTCAGAAACCCAAAATGTAAAAAGTCATAATAACTTTGCAAAAATTGAATAAATATTTTTCATCTATTTACAGAAATATTGACATTTTCTATTCAGTAGCTGTGGCTATTTGTGTAAATGTGAGAAGCAGAAGTACAGCCATACTGATTGTCACTTTTTACTGTAAGGCTGGCTGCACACGGCTGTGACGGGCTCCGCCGCGGAATTCCACGGAGTCCGTCACGGGCAGGCAGATCTCTCTCTCCCTCTCTCCCCCCCGCTCCCTCTTGATGACTGCTGCAACTCACCGCTCCCCCGCGCCGGCACCCGAACCTTCTGTCTCAAGCGGGCAGGTACTCGCTAAAGGCAATGCTCGCTCGAGCAATTGCCTTTAGCGAGTATACTCGCTCATCTTTACTGATAATCTTCTTTTGTAAGGAACAAATCATTCTTGTAAAAAATTGTTAGACATACAATATTCATATATTTCACCCCTCACTTGTTGTAGAGTCGTTCTCAACACGTATGAGATTGGCTGCAAAATAGGTGGAGACAGTTACTGCCTAATAGTCTTACTGCATTTATCCATCCCAATATCAGGACAAGGTCCTCGGTACCGTTGACTGATACTGTAACTTCATTTTATGAACCCCACAGATCAGTGAATTTACTTTATTCATTATATAAATGTAAGGATGTTCAAGATAGCACACAAATCAATCTTTGTATGGATTAATACATCAAAAGTCTGCTTCTTAAATGAAAACCTATCCCTTGCTTTGATCAAGACTATATACCTTTAGGCCGTCATATTAATTTCTACCATACAATCTTTCATTTTTTTTCCAACTGTGCAAACTCTTGAATCAAGCTAAGAACAAGCTGCTGGAGATATAAGTTGCACATTGTACTTGCCTTCTTCTGTAGCTTCTTCTAACAGAATGTACAAGGCTTGAACCACTACAGCAAAGTCATGTACCATCAAGGGGTGCAAGAAGTGTAGATGCCTTGAGTCAAAACCAGGTTAAAAGTGATGAAGAATACGTCATATTGGGCTGATATGCACTTCCATTATGTATAGAGTAAAATAGTAAAATATTGTCAAAGTGAACAATTAAAAAAAGAGCCTCTGTATCTTAATATCGCTCTTACATACTTGCAATAGCACCCCGTGGTGTTCTTTTGATTCCCTCTTGAAACATTCACCTACAACTGTAATATGCTAAATGCCAGTGAAAAGATGCCATTTCTAGTTAAGAGATTCGTACTGGTTTGCACAATAGCAGGAATCACTTAATGGTCATTTACACGGGACAATTAGCGTGCAAAATGTGTTCAAACAAATTTGCGCAATAATCGTTGTCTAAATGCATAGACATCGTGCACTATTTGTTTACAGTTTGTTGGTCGCTCATTTTTAACCCACATAAAAACCATTGCTGGATTGCAGGATTCTTGCTGAGTGTAAACGCTCCCCCGCTCAGCGCTTCACATAGAAGCGCTGAGCGAAGAGTTAGTGAGAAGCCAGCATGTATCTGCCTGTCTAAACACTTCTATCAACTCCAACACTCCAACAACCTATTGGTTACCTCAGTGCTCGTGCAGTCATTTAGCATAGTATCATGCCATCTAAATGGGACATACTGTATATACTCGAGTATAAGCCTAGTTTTTTAGAACATTTTTTTGTGCTGAAAAGCCTCCCTCGGCTTATACTCGAGTCAGGGAAAGCTTTAAAAAAAAAGCCCCCCATACTCACCTCCCAGCCAATGTCTATGTCTCTGGCGGCGGTGCGGCAGGCTGCTTGAATTCTCTCCGCTGTCATCCCCCACCGTCCTCTTTGCTTGGCTCTGTCATCCCCCGCCGTCAGCGCTTTGTAAGTAAGAGCTGTGATTGGATCGAGCGTCAGCCAATCACAGACGGTGCTCGATCATTTACAACCAGTCAAGCTGCTTTAGAATTCTCCCTGCTGTCATCTCCCTGCTCGGCTTTCAAATCCCCTGCCGTCAGTGCTGTATAAGTAAGCACTGTGATTGGATCGAGCGCCAGCTGTGATTGGCTGGAGCTCAATCCAATCACAGCGCTTACTTACACAGCACTGACAGAGCCGAGCAGAGAGGACGGCGGGGGATAACAGCGTGGAGAATTCAAGCAGCTTGTCGCACAGACACAGATGCCGGCTGGGAGGTGAGTATGGAGGGTTTTTTTTTAACCTAGTATATACTCGAGTATAGCTCGGCTTATACTCGAGTCAATAAGTTTTCCCAGTTTTTTGTGGTGAAACTTATTGTCTCGGCTTATACCCAGATCGGCTAATACTCGAGTATATATGGTAAGTCTGCCATGTACAAGAGGATCCAGGTGGTCTTACTAATCTACTGAGCATGTGTTACCACTGGCACCAGACAGAGAGGAAATGGACAGAACAGTAGGAAGAGCCATAACAAGTATGTAACAAAAATATTTAGACAACGGAACATTTTTTTAAAGCAACTTCCATTGTAAGCTTGTTATATTTAGCTTAATTTAATGGAGGTAATTAATAATTATTTATGAAACAACCTCTTTATTTAATGATTTTTGGTTACTTAAGAGCAATTTTACAATTTCATTACATTTTCGGAGTTGTTCCTTGCATCTGACTCATATGGAGCATGCACTTTTCAAGAGAACTTGGCAAACAAATAAGTTGTCAGTAGAACCAATGAATCTATCTTAATGTGACAGAGGACATAAAGAAGATTGCCAGCATTCTCCCTGATATTGGATGGGCTTATGGCATTCCACTGCTTATAGGATCCATGCCGACAAGGCTTGGGGGTTCATATTAATTATCTGCTACAGACTGTGGAAATAGCACCTATGTGTTGTGAGCCCGGGTTCCAGAATGATATATGGCATTAGCATTTTTTTTAAGTTGGAAGGTTATTGTAGCAGGCATACAAAGCCAAAGTCATTATGAAGCTGCCATCTATTATTTTTTGCACCTGGCATTGCCTGGTGATTAAGCTTTGCTGAGATGTTCCATATTGCTGTCCTCAGGTCAGAGCTAGTAGACCTACAACCGCCCTATTAAGTACATTGTACATTAGCTCAACAAAATCTACAACTTTGGCCAGATCTCCTATGTCAGATCATGACTGCAACTGGGAATTGGTGATATTTTTATGCTTAAAATCTAGTTACAAAGTTGACTTTAAGACCAGCTTGTAACTGAATGTACAGGTCATCATGTGAACCAATTCTTCACTCTCTTTTCCTGACTTAAAAGCAATGAGTATTCTGATGTGTAGTCTAGTCACACATTAAAAAAGAACTTTAAAACTTCAGCAAAGAAACTAAAAAAGTTTCTTGCTTCATCTTAAGTTTTACATTCAACCCTTCTTAAGATTTTTTTTTAAGTAATCCTATTAAAATTGTAGCACTACAAACACATCTAAAAATTACCCAGAGCTGACACCGGTAGCATGGTTTACGAGCTTCCATCTGGGAACAAGGCACCTGTATATAATGTTACCTCAGTAGCATGCAGAGACAGAGTAGCCTTGCATGCGCCCATGAAGTAAACTCACAGTAAATTAAAATATATAAATCAACCAGTGAAACGGCCGATCAATGAATCACACTTTTCAAATCAATTTTCCATGATACAAATTCATAAATTCTTTATGGATTTTTAAAGTCACTTTACTCAGACATGACATATGTTGTGGTTGTCAGTTTTCAAACTGTATTTCGTGGAAAACATGAACAATATTCCATTAGATTTTATTATATCAGAGAAATAAGGGAAAATAACCAACGCTAACGCATTTCACACTGCCGGGGATCAATAAATTAAAGCCACTAAAATGGGACTGTGCTGTAACTAGAACCAGGTTGGAAAACGGCACATGAAGAAGTTCTGTTTTCTGTCATCTTACGTTTGAAAATCTCACACCAAAGGCTTGCAGCTGGCTGAGCATTCAGGGCAAAGATGTAAAACAAGCATTCCTCATGGATGGTTAGCAGAAGAGATGCTTCATTAGAGGTACATTATTATTATGGCAAGAAACACCACTGACATGGAACCCTGTCTACTTAGTCCTGACAAACGGCTTACAGTCCTGACCTGGCCGTAGCGAGGAGATCACTGTTGGATGAAGCAGCTGACTTCAACAGTTTTTGACGACCATTGTTCATTTGTCAGTCAAATTCCGTTGTGCAAACAATCAATAACCAATGGCCTTTCAGAATTGTAACTTATCATTTTGGATTTTTCTGCTTGTAGTTGGCTAAGCGGTATAAGATGGGTGGTTTTATTATGCAGCTACTTATTCTATCTTCCACTGGCCATCTATGATTGTGTACAGTTGTAAAAAGCTATAATGGTGTAAGCCAAAAGTACAGTTTGATGTCTAGTGTCTAGTTTTGGTCCAGCCCTTGATTTCAGTACTGTTAAAGGGGTTGTCCCGCGCCGAACGGGGGGGGGGGGGTTAAAAAAAAAAAAAAAAAACCGTTTCGGCGCGGGACAACCCCTTTAACAGTACTGAAATCAAGGGCTGGACCAAAACTAGACACTAGACATCAAACTGTACTTTTGGCTTACACCATTATAGCTTTTTACAACTGTACACAATCATAGATGGCCAGTGGAAGATAGAATAAGTAGCTGCATAATAAAACCACCCATCTTATACCGCTTAGCCAACTACAAGCAGAAAAATCCCAAATGATAAGTTACAATTCTGAAAGGCCATTGGTTATTGATTGTTTGCACAACGGAATTTGACTGACAAATGAACAATAGTCGTCAAAAACTGTTGAAATCAGCTGCTTCATCCAACAGTGATCTCCTCGCTACGGCCAGGTCAGGACTGTAAGCCGTTTGTCAGGACTAAGTAGACAGGGTTCCATGTCAGTGGTGTTTCTTGCCATAATAATAATGTACCTCTAATGAAGCATCTCTTCTGCTAACCATCCATGAGGAATGCTTGTTTTACATCTTTGCATTGAATGCTCAGCCAGCTGCAAGCCTTTGGTGTGAGATTTTCAAACGTAAGATGACAGAAAACAGAACTTCTTCATGTGCCGTTTTCCAACCTGGTTCTAGTTACAGCACAGTCCCATTTTAGACAACCCCGATGCAGGGGTTAAAAAAACAACCCGCACAGCGCTTACCTGAATCCCGGCGGTCCGGCGTCTTCATACTTACCTGCTGAAGATGGCCGCCGGGATCCTCTGTCTCCGTGGACCGCAGGGCTTCTGTGCGGTCCATTGCCGATTCCAGCCTCCTGATTGGCTGGAATCGGCACGTGACGGGGCGGAGCTACACGGAGCCGGCATTCTACACGAGCGGCCCCATAGAAGACTGCAGAAGACCCGGACTGCGCAAGCGCGGCTAATTTGGCCATCGGAGGGCGAAAATTAGTCGGCTCCATGGGAACGAGGACGCCAGCAACGGAGCAGGTAAGTATAAAACTTTTTATAACTTCTGTATGGCTCATAATTAATGCACAATGTATATTACAAAGTGCATTATTATGGCCATACAGAAGTGTATAGACCCACTTGCTGCTGCGGGACAACCCCTTTAAAGCACTATTCACATCTGCACCCGGGGTTTCCATTTTCCTGTTCCATCATGGAAGGAGAGAAACAGAAACCCTGATCCATCCTAAGATGAAAGCAAATGCCATTGGTCGGCCCACGTTAACTATAATAAGATCCGTTTAGCTTCCTTAACCCCTTAGTGACCACCCTATTGTGTTTTTACATCCTGCCGTTGCAGGACGTATATGGAAAGAGATTGCGCTGCTATCTCTCTCCATACGTTGTAGGTGTCAGCTGTTTCTTACAGCTGACCCCGCTGGCAACAGCCTGGACAAGCTGCGCGGTCGATCGGGGCAGTTAAGCCTTTAAATTCCATTGTCAAATCTGACAGCAGCATTTAAAATCCCTGCATGATGTTCTGGGGTCTGGTACGGCCCCCCCCCCCCCCCATGATAAGATCGTGAGAGCTGTGTGGTGGTCATGGTAGCCGGGATCCTTCTGAAAGCCCCCAGAGCTGTAATAGCAGAATGCCTATCAAGCCATCCCCGTGGGGTGGCATAATAGACTGCCTGTCAGATTGTAGTATGATGTAATGCTATGGCATTACATCATACTACAGGAACAATCAAAGCATCACTTGTGGTTCCCCCTGGAGACTAAAAGAAAATGTAAAAATAAGAACAATAAAGTTTTATTACTTATTTAAAAAGAAGTTATAAAAGTAAAAAAAAACTTTTTGTCATATTTACAATTAAAAAATCTAAATAATAAAACAAAAATACATATTTGGTATCACTGCATCTGTAGAAGTCCAATCTATCAAAGCAATGCATTATTTACCGAGCACGGTGAACGTCGTCTGAAAAAAAAAATAAAGAATGCCAGAAATCCGTTTTTTTGGTCACCCTGTTGTCAAGAAAAAAATCTAATAAAAAGTGATCAAAAAGCCATATGTATTCAAAAATGGTACTAATGGAAACTACAGGACGTACTGCACAAAATGAGCCCTCGCAAAACTATACCGGAGGAAAAACATTATATGGTACACTAAATAGCACCACTGAAAAATACAACTGGTCCTGCAAAACACAAGCCCTCATACAGCTACACTGATGGAAAAATAAAGGAGTTTCGATTTTTTAAAAGCGGGGAGGAAAAATCGAAAATGGAAAAAAGCAAAAAAGCTTTGTCAATAAGGGGTTAATGTCCTCCAACATTTTCCAAAACAAAATAGTGCACTATTTCATCTGGGATTTGGGGACAGATTTGTGCTGGAGGCTGCTGATGCAGATGTAAACAGAACCTATGTCAATCATTGGCACTCATTCTGTAAGCTATAACTAAGAAGTGGATGCAGTCTGCTACTGACTATAAACATGGCATTAGCATCATTCTTTAAAAAATATGTGCTTTTTTTAACTTTCTTGAGAATAATACATAGCAACATAGTATGTTAGGCTGAAGGTAGACAATGTTCATCTACCCCAGCCTGCCCCCCCCCCCCTACCCTCCTTACTTCCCCATCTTTGTTTATCCAGGGGAAGGACATCCTTGGGGCAAAAAATTCCTTCCTAACCCGGATCAACAACCCCACTGGTTATTTAATGTCTATATTCCGTAATATCATAGGACCCTAGAAATGCATCTAGTCCCCTCCTAATACTGAACCCTGTGGCACCCCACTAGCGGTGGCCCAATCAGAGTACGAACCATTTATTAACACCCTCTGCTTTCTATCTATGAGCCAGTTCTTTACCCAGATACACACGTTTTCACCCAATCCGAGCTGCCTCATTTTATATATCAACCTATTATGCGGCACGGTGTCAAATGCTTCAGAAAAATCCAGATATACCAGATCAATAGATTCTCCCAGGTCCAGCTTAAAGGGGTTGTCCCGCGCCGAAACGGGTTTTTTTTTTTCAACCCCCCCCCCCCCCCCCGTTCGGCGCGAGACAACCCCGATGCAGGGACTGAAAAAAAGAACAGCACAGCGCTTACCTGAATCCCGGCGCTCCGGTGACTTCTATACTTACCGGTGAAGATGGCCGCCGGGATCCTCTACCTCCGTGGACCGCAGCTCTTCTGTGCGGTCCATTGCCGATTCCAGCCTCCTGATTGGCTGGAATCGGCACGTAACGGGGCGGAGCTACACGGAGCCCCATAGAGAACAGCAGAAGACCCGGACTGCGCAAGCGCGGCTAATTTGGCCATCGGAGGGCGAAAATTAGTCGGCTCCATGGGAACGAGGACGCTAGCAACGGAGCAGGTAAGTAAAAAAACTTTTTATAACTTCTGTATGGCTCATAATTAATGCACAATGTACATTACAAAGTGCATTATTATGGCCATACAGAAGTGTATAGACCCACTTGCTGCCGCGGGACAACCCCTTTAACACCTACTTCGTTGTAGAAGTTGATGAATGGTTGACATGATCAACCCCTCATGAACCCATGCTGATGACACCATTATGTCTTCTTTTAGATTTTTTTCTAGGCAGGGGCAGTCCTAAGTTAAATGACACAGTGTGTAAAACTTATTTGGCGGCCCGAATGAGAAAGTCAACTGATTATATAAGCTAGAGCAGCTTTATCCTATTCAGTCTGCTAAAAAACACCTGGACTGCCCCCAGTTCAAATTAACAATATTATGATCTGAATTTGGTTCATCAAAACCAGATCCCACCGCTTACTAATCACTTCTTGATGGGTCCTCTTGACTTTCAGGTGCTGCTACACTAGTATTTGATGCTGCTGACATCTAAAACTTTGTGCTCAGCGTATAAGGACCTACCACTGTGGCACTCGGAGGTGAAGAGGACTGAGTAGCAGTAAGTGATAACAGCACTATCTATTGGATTGGATATGCATCACACATCTATACGTATAGCATATACTACACACTCAGTACACACACTATATACACACAGCATATACTTTACACACACTACAGGCATACTACATATACACTGCACAGCACTTTCACACACAATAGACTATACGTAAATCAGGGTTGCCAATCTCAATCTTAATTTTTCAGTGACAACTGTGACAAAACTCAAGGGCAGGTAATATTCTTTACTAACCCTTTACTATACAAAAAAGGGTTACCTGAGCCCGGTCGCCTTGTGTGTGTGCCCTCACACATCCAGTGGTCCCAATACCTCCTAACAGTCTGATCAGAATGGCCCAGGTTGCAGGCAATATATTGATACAACCGTTCAGTTTCTCGCAATTCCAATAATGCGCCCCCTCCCAAAGTCTCTTTGATTGTGTTGTAGAGGCGCCTAGTGATCAAGAAACTCTACACAAATGGAAAAAGAGGACACTACACACAAGTAACCTTTGAGAACTCTATTATAGGCCAACGGTGGACCCATTTTAGGGCCACAGGTGGCAAGACCGTTCCTCCAATCACACCACAACTCTAATCATTTGCATATCTGCAGCTGAGATGTAACTGCATGCCGAGTCTTGCAGCAAAATGACAACTCCTACTAGGTGCTTTGTTTTTTGACAGTGACGCTATTTACCGGGAAAACCCTTTAATGTATACCTCCAGTAGTAACATATTTTGTGCTTCAAAGAAAATTTACTGTGTCAAGCTATGCATGCTACATAGATTTCTCCCCTCCTACCACTTTCTTGATTGGGCTGGTGGGTTGTTGACCCAGCCTACTTGAGTTCACCCCACTTGCCGCTGCTTTGAGGCAGACTTACAACATGGGCCACTTTGTAATTTTTCTGCAGTACCACTTTAGGTTCCCAATCCACCACTGACAGGGGGCGCAATGATCCTGGAGAGGAGAGGGAGACACAGGATCCTAGTTCTCTGAATCAGTGGGGGGTCTTTACAGTGACTTCTATAGGTGATAAAAGTCAATTCTGGTACAACCCCTTTATGGCTAAAATTGGCATTTTTAGTTAATTCTCCCAATATATGAAAGTCATAGTGCTCTCTCATATATAATGACAGCCATATTGCTCTCCTGTTCTCCTCAATATAATATATATATTTTTTTTTCAAATGATTGTTCTGATTTGAAACATTCATAACTCACTTTCAGTGACACTCAGATACATACATTTGATATAAATTGAAATAGAAACGCACAAAGTTTTGTTGCACAACATCAAAAATATTTTCCACATCAGAGGTGATCAATGTAGCCCCCTTTGTCACTCGACATACATCAAGTCTATAGTCAAGTTCTTGCCATACACATTATAATGTTAACGATTGACTGATGCAATGGTTTTGGTGCATGCGTCCTCGTAGATCCTGCATGTTGGGTAGTAAGGGGGGCATGTAGACTCTATCGTTAACACAGAAAAAAATAAGGCATAAGGTCCAGGAAACATGGAGGCCAAGGAATAAGTTCACTATCATGGCGACGTGCACAGCCAATCCATCTGTTTGGTAGTTGCCTTTTGACTTTATTGCGAAAATAGGGGGTGGCCATTTTTGAAAACAATATTCTTCACATTCATACCCTTCTCATCCTGATAGCTATGTTGTTGCTACACAGGTGTGGAAAAAAGGCTGCAAAGTAAGAATGCCTTTAAAAATAGAAGTGCTAATATTTTTTGGTCAGTTAACAAAATGCATTGTGCATGAACAAAAGAGAAATGTAAGGCTAAATTCACATGGGCTACCAAAAACTCGGGCCGATATCGCGCTTGATCGTGCATTTTTCACGCCAATGCGAGGCATTTTTTATTCAAAAATGCTTTGGACCACTTCTGTGAAATTGCAAGAAGGCGTGTGTTTTAGGCGTATCAAAGGATCGCATCTGTTTCCTATTGATTTCAATGGGAAACATCGCATGGCATTCAAATGCATATCACACAGCATGCAAGTGCCATGCAATGTCTTTTAAGGTCCCATTGAAAGAAATGGCTGAGGCATTCCATGGGAACCCGAGCCTTGTGTAGTGCAGCGTGATAAGGCAGCAGTATACAGTCCTAAGCTCTGACTGATGACCTGAAGGTTACGAGTTCAATCCCCGCAAGGTTCAGGTAGCCGGTCCGAGGTCAGTAAATAAATTACTTGAAAACTCTGCAGAATAAGTTGACAGGATTGATTGAACACCTAAAGATAGAACATGCCGTTTTGAGAGAATTCGGCAGGGCGGTTGTTCCAAACAGATCTTCTTTGAAGTTAGTGTTTCTCATACCCTTCTTCTCTTCATGTAATATTGGACAGACAGGATTGTGTTGGGATCAGGGCTTTGTGGGAGCCATACTATCACTTCCAGGGCTCCTTGTTCTTCTCTACACTGAAGATAACGCTGCTGTCGCTAGCCCCATTGAAAGCACTTGCAATATGCCGGTTCTATAACAGCCTCTTTCTTGTGCTGCGATGCGAGATTTTTCTCGTGCTCTCGCAGCGCAAGAAAGAAAATATCGCCAGTGGGTGGGAGAACTTACTTTGCAGCAATTTTGCAACACCTGCCTAAAAGTTTTGCACAGCACTGTATGTATAACTAATGGAACAATTTTTCAGAAAAGTAATCAGGATTTGTCATAAAGTAGAATATTCACCCCTCAGCCTCACTCAGCTTTTTTTATTCTCTATATGTACATGGCATGCATGAATGAATAAAATAACCCACATCTCATAGAAGTATAAATCCTTTTACAGGCCTGCCTTATCCTTGAACTTCATGTTAGACTGCAATTAGAACGATAATGCAGAGATTTATTAAAGAGAACCTGTCACATTTATGTACATGTAATCAAAATGTTCATTACCTGAATTCACTTCTAGAACTTTTTTCATTTATAAATCTCAAGAGATTTTAACCTGCGCAGAAAAGTATCACGTGATGTGCTAACATTATAGCATGTATCTATACTGTGATGCAATTGTAGATTAAACTGTAGATGTCAGTACAATAAAACTTAATGTTATTACTTAGATTAAAAAATATAAACTCCATGTAAAAAAAAGATTAATTGCCTAATATGTTACATGTTTGCATCAGTGATGTCAACCAGGGAGAAAAAAAAATGTGGGGCTTAATATATTAATATCAAATCCCCAATCATAGTCCTACAATAATTTCAGTGCCCAGAGGCCCAAAATATATTCAGACCCCTTATATTAATACCAAACCCCAGAATATACTCGCTAAATATGCATGGGGGCCAGACCACCTATATTTATGCCCGACCCCAAGCCTCCAACTTAAAGTGAACTTGTCACCAGGTTCATGCTGTCCAAACAATGGGCAGCAAGAACTTGGGATGGATATGCCCATTCGGCCCATGTATGTTTTCTTCTTAAATGCTGCGGCATTTCAGGTAAAACATACTTACAGACTCGGAGCTGAGCTGGAATGAAGCTTAGAGTCAAAGAGGTGGACCGTGCTCGCGGGCTCTCCCTACCCACAGCAACAAGACAGCATTTATCTCTTTATGCACAAGCAGGGAGAGAGCTGTCACTCTTTATGCTATGGGTGGGGGGAGAGCCAGGTACAGCATGGTCCACCGCTTTGGCTTCAGATCCATGAGCTGAGCTCCAAGTCAAAGTTTTCCCAAAACACAGCAGTTTTTCTAAATAAAATGTACATGGGCTGAATGGGAATATTTGTCCCGGATTCATGCTGACCGTGGTTTGGTGACAGGTTCCCTTTAAGTCAAACCACAGATAGCCTATATTTATTTTAGACCTCTAACTTTATTCAGTGACCGTGTCAGACCTGACTACATACTTACCCTCCTGCTCAGGTCTGAGTAATGCTGCACTGGGTGCCGATGCAACGTTATGTACACCTCCGCACTGCCACTTTATGCTGGACAACATCAAGATCCAACATCAAGACCCAATGCCAGGGTGCCCAGAACAGAATAAGACCTAGGAGCAAGGAGTATACAGGCCACTATTTATTGTATAAGTCCTATAGATAATGGATGATTTAGCCTTTTTTTTCTTCTGCTGCGCCTGTGCTCTATTTTAGCATTCCTCCCCAGCAACAGGGTGAAAACGATATATCACAGGGTGACTGGATGAGGCGAGCTGAAAATAGGGCAACTGCCTATAAAACCTGGTGAGTTGACATGTCTATATGCATAGGCCGGTAGGCCATGATACGTCAGCAGTTGCTTAATATGCCTATTTTTTGTAGAATTTATTTTTGAAAGTATTTTTGGACCGGTTACATTTTCCATTCTATGAATTCTATCTGCTTTATCTTCATATGCTCACCATTTCCTTACTTTGTTTTTTTATGTCCTCTGTACTCTATGCACACTGCAAATACATGCTAGATGCAGATGTAAGGAGACTGGTGGCCTTTAAATGGACATGTCTGATTTGGGGGGTGAGGAGATATAAATAAGCATTCTTAAAGCACACAGAATATCATGAACATGTCCATATTTAAAGAGTACTTGTATCAAATTAGATTGAACTTTGAATAAATTGGAAGCTTGGAAGGGATAATAATAAAGGAATGCAATTAATTATGTATACAGTGCTATTGATTATCTTACTTTTTCATTTTTATTGAAATAGCTATCAAACAAGTCCATCAAATGTTAGGACTAGGTTTCACCATGGCAACCAAGGCATAGGAATAAGTATACAGTTGACTGGGGAGGTACACTTGTTTAAATATATAGTAAATAAGTTTCAGACTCCAAGTAAGTTCAGGGGGGATAAACAAGAAAAACTTTAGTCTATATTCATGTTGCATTTGCAGGTCACGTTCAGTGTATGAGCCAGGACAGATCCCAGCCCATAGTTCAAACATATCCATAGCCCCACATTCATCTGACATTTTGGCATTTGTCAGTCTGATATACTTCAAGTCAATTACACGTTTCTGTGCTGGAGTATCCCACAAAATAATGCATACGATATATGTATTCTTTTTACTTTGGAGCTTTAAGACAACTTTCTGTATTCCACCATATGCCTATAAAGTAGTATATTGGAGCCTTTCAATGGAGATATACTGTAAGCTGAGAAATCCTAATGGCACATGCCTCAGATGGAAGTCCTACCCATATTCTTAACAGAGACTCAACAGGCTTTACAGGCTTAAAAAAAAAGAATAAAAATAGCTGCAGATGTGATAAAACGGAAAAAAGAACCAACACTCACCTGTTCTCTGCCCTGGGGATCCAGCGCTCACGCTACTATGGTTGCCCTCTGCCCTCTATTAATCAACAAGCAGCAGTGACGCTTCACACTGCTAGTGGGCAGTGCAGCCAATCAGTGTCCACAGCAGTTATATGTCGTGCTCCTGTTATCATGGCAGTAGTATGGCCCATATGACCACTGTGGCTAGTCACTGTCTGCCGCCATCACATAATATTCATGTCTAACAAAGACTGAGAAAACCTCAGTAAAGTACTGGTTGTATTTATTTTTTTTTGTTTTATCACATCTACAGCTACTCTTGTTACTTTTTTTTTTACCCTGATAACCCCTTTAAATGACTTTAAGTAGAGTGCAACTTTGCTACTGAGGGGGCAACAAAACGCAAGTAATAACATCTGAAAGTTAGACAGAGTTTGTGCAAACATTTATATTTTGGTATATCATTTTAACCCTTTGCAATCCAATTTTGGATTCAGGGTTTCCTAGGAGGCTTTCTCTTTCTGCCATTATGCAGTGGTGCCATCTGCTGGCTAGAGCCAGTATTGCGGTATGTGACATGCTGGAGTGGCCTCCGACAACAGAGCGGCCGGTAATATACAGTAAGAATACCCTGCCGGACGTCTTCCGACATCGGAGCTGTACAGCCTTCAATAAGAATGTCTTCAGACATCAGACAGTGGATTGGAAAGGGTTAATTAGTGTATATTAAAGGGGACCTGCCACTGGGTTTCGGCTGCTTGAATCACGGGCAGCATGAACCCAGGACAGATATGTACAATGCCGGTATGTAACTGTCATGCCGAAATGCCGCTCATATTTGACTCAAGTATGAAGCTCTCGAGTCAAAGCTGACAACTCTCTCCCTATACACAAGCGAGAAGACAGCTGTCAGTCAATATGCTGCAGGCAGGTAGAGCCCACCCCTTTGACTAGAGAGCATTCCAAGTCAAACAGGCAAACTTCAATGTGTGTTTATTCTGCAATACCAGCATTTCAGAATAACACTTACATGTGGGCACTGGGCATATCTGTCCGGGGTTCATGCTGTCCATGATTCGGGCGGCATGAACCCAGTCACAGGTTCCCTTTACGCCATGTTCATGAATGCATCATTTTGAGAGAAAAAAACCCAACAAATATTTGGTTGTCTGCAAGCTATTATATTTAAGTAGTAATTAGCATCAAACTTCAATCATACGAAAAGCAGCAAAGGAATCTTCATTATGATAAAACTAATTGTTATTTAAACAAATCAAGGAAAATTCCTAATACATATGACCTCTTAGCCGACACTATTTCACGCTGATAAGAAATGGTCTAATGAACCATCTTAATTAAAGACTTCATAACACTGTCATTGAAGTGTTAACAATCACTATAGCCTCATTATATTATCAGGTACACCACCTAATTGCTTAAAAAAATTACAGCTCCCCATTATCCATCTTCGGGAGCAATGACTGCCAGGAAGTATAGTATTTTACAAAGGATGTATTGATTTCAAGATAATAACAGGTGGAAGCCGGCGTACTTGGCAGTTTTCCTTCAGAAAGTGGATCAAGTGATAATGCAATGTTGTGATTCTTAAAGGCCACAGCTTGGATTCTCAAATCAATCTGCTTGACATTTGTAAACTTCAAGGTTTACATTAAAAAAAAATACTTGTTCTTATGGAAACATGCTTATGTCAGAAAACAAAACGCTATACTTAAACAAGCATGTTGTTTCAGAAGCGTAAAGGGCAGTTTGGGGTGAGGAACCTTTCTAAGGGGAGAGAAGTAGTTAAAATACCATATGGAATATAAAGTATCCCAGAGTTTTAGAGCATATTGCTCAAGTTATCAAATGTTAATTAATAATGGAAGAAAAATTACCGGATTGGAAAAATATACAATAGGCTACATGAACTATGACATTTTGTGGCTTTTTGCCTTTATCACTGGAAAGCTTTTGTTTCAAGATGGAACAAGCATTCCGTACTGTAGTCCAATCATAGAAATGCTCGGTTCCACGATCCCCCTAGAATTACTGGTTCATAATGGAATATGCCGTGCATACCATAGCAGTGCACATGATGTGTAGCATCTGAAAGGGGATCACCCACCACCAGCCCTTATTATCTATCTACAAGGTACGTGATAAATTGATGATTGCTAGATGTCCAACTGCTGGGAACCTCCCTAATCATTCACATTGGAAATCCTGTTAGTGTGGAGTGGTGGTCACACATGCGCACTGCTGTTCTATTTACTGCCTATAGGACCAATGGAGATAGCCCAGTATAGTGCTTGACTCTCTACACCAGTTACACGGACAGTGAATGGAGCAGTATTGTGCATGTGTGACCCACAGCTCCATTCACAGAGGAGACTTAGGGCTCCTGCTCTCTCGATCAATAGAGCTCCAGAGATCATAAATGTATCACCTATCCTATGGCTGCTGATGAATGGTGTTGATGGACCAAGTCCTGTAAAGGGTTAGGATCATGTCAGCTAAATGATGGTCAGTACTTCCACCCCTTTCCTTGGTACCTTTTCACTTGAGAAAGTGGGTGTTTGCTTTCTCTTTTAAATTTGAACCAAGCTGTTCCCATGCTCCAGGTCTCCACCTAACCTGTACTTACGTATGATAACGCATGAACTGTACCAGCCTTGTCCTCGAATTTATAGGACCATGCTTTTGTTAATTTATCCTGGTACTTGGTTTCAGAAATACCATTTGCAAGCTGAGGGCTTAAACACATGACCATGTTTGTGGAGAAAAAAGTGAAGAAGTGAAGCTATTGATTTCAATGGCTTCATTCTCATGGGTGTAATTCTCGTGTGATATACCTACGTGCGAGAAAAGCTAGGTCCTGCCCTATCTTTGGGCTCTTTTATCAGTGCTCATGTGTGCATGAACAATGCATGGCCGCTAAGACTAGAGATTGGTTTGACGGTCATGTCAGTGATAAATATGATGTCATCGCTTCCTATTTCAATACGGACTGGACTGAAGGTGGTGCTTGACTGGACACAGTGTGGAAGAGTGAGTAATGGTTACTTTATGTTTTTATAACATTTCCTACAATTTTTACATTTAGGAACATTCTTTTAATACTGTAGATTTGCCTTTCCATTTTTTAACCTTTTCCAATCAACTGTCTGACGTCTTCCAACATTCTGATTGACGCCTGTGCAGCTCTGATGTTGGAAGACGTTCGGCAGGGTATTCTTACTGTATATTGCCGACTCTGCTGTTGGGGGCCTCTTCGGCATATCACATACTGCAGTACTGGCTCTGGCCAGCAGATGGCGCCATTGTATAACGGCAGAAAGAGAAAGCCCCCTAGGAAACCCTAAATCCAAAATTGGATTGCAAAGCATTTAGATAATGGGTATAGTCAATGTACAGCAAGGTTCTAACTGCTTGTGATTTTAGAAGAAAAAGCAACTGTTCAGGTAAATTTAAGATCTTCAAATATTGATATTTCGTGGAAGAAGGAATCCCAATCTTCACTATATCATATAATCTTCACTATTGTGTATCTGTGTGGTGTATACTGCCCGGTATCAAATCATTTGGTGTCTTGCCTCCTCACATATATAATAGCATGTTATGTTATTACTTGTCTTCTGTGACATTTATACATTAAGTTGATGTCATTCAGCATTCGATACATGAAAGTAACTTTTTACACTCATTGTTATATGTATGAACACCCAACATTCAATAACAAGTATTAAAACAAACTATGAAATGTGCTTACTACAACAACACATGCACACAATGTCACAGAACATCGGAAATATGAATTGAAGAAAGGAAAACTGTTTATTAAGCACAACTGTCCAGTGAATTACCTGAGTTGAAACAAAATATGATCTCCGGTCTCTGTACAACAGTAGGTTGATATAAGCAATAATTCTGTATCTCCTTCCTTTACTTGGTGGCAAATTCTATTTCATTTTTTAACAGGTTTATAACAGTACTCATATAACTACATTCCAGAACACAAGAAAACTCTCCACAAGTCTCAATGGGACCTATTTGTCATGCACGCTGAAAGAAAGCAAAATCTCACTAGTCCAACTAGCATAATTGTAATGTTTTCTATGGGCCGTGTACATTTGTCAGGCTGTATTTGACTTGATATGCTGCGGAATAGACTGGGATCTTGGATTGCACTGGTATATATTACTCAGCTGTTACTGCCCTCATTAAATATTGATAGACTAGTTAAGGTAATATGACCCATGCTAATATATTTATGGAGCATAAATCATGATATTTCCAAATGCAGATCACATCCTCAGCCTTCGAATACAACAGTCCAGAGGCTTACAGCTGAATTCACCAAATAATTTGTGACGGGGAGGCAGTACACTGTATTTGATGGTAATGTAAAGGAAATAGCTATGCAAATTATGTCATGCAATATCTCACCAGTCACAAGTGTACTCAGTAATCATGCTTTCCTGCAAACAGAAAGTAATACATTTCCCTTCAGTGCAATAAAGGACAATTCCACACAACACTGAATTGTCAAAACTCAATTTCACAGAAATGATAGTTTCCTGGGGTCTGCATTTTGGAGGTCAGAGGGTTAGGGACCTTTGGCACTAGAGTCCACCAGCCAAATGTCTGCCATAGCCCTGAGGAGCACCAATGCCATCAGGTTATAACCCAGCTACCGATTGCGAGTAACAAATGTGAGAGTTTACTGGAGCAAATAAGGACAAGCAGACACGTAAGGAATCTCCTGTCCTCTTGTGATTCGGTTGTTTTTCATTTTTTCATGTGCCTGCAGAAATTGTATGGCACATTGTATGTGACCTAGAGGCTGCTAGGCAGCTATGAGGCACCATATGTAATAGCGTGAGCTAAAAAAAAAGGGAACAATAGGCCACAATAAAAAGGTAAGAAATAGGCCACAATAAATATGATGTTAAAGGGACCCTTTGGTCCTGGGACAAAATGTCCTGGTACTCAGGGAGGAGGTAATATTACTTTTTACTCTCCCTGTGCATCATTCTGCTGCAGATTTCTCAGGTCCCGATCCCCTCTTTGGTCCTCCAAGATGTCTATCAGTAATCTGATTCATTGATGCACTATGTTAAAGGGAACCTGTAAGCTTGAGCATGTTGTCCAAACTGCAGGCATCATGTTATAGAGCAGGAGGAGCTGAAAAGACTGATATATAGTTTTATGGGGAAAGATTCAGTATAACTTGTAGTTTATTCATTTATAACTGAATAAAATACATTCTGAACTGAACAGTCCAATGGGCGGTCCTATCAGTGATTGACAGATATCTGTATGGGAGGTCCTATCAGTGATGAACACTCTTCCCTGTATGTGCAGTCATGCACAGATTTGTCCAGTGGGTGGTCCTATTAGTGATTGACAGCTATTTCCATATGCATAGTCATTCACAGATAACTGTCAATCACTGATAGGACCGCCCACCTGACTACTCAGCTCAGAATGTACAGAAGTATATATGAATGAAATGCAAGTTATACTGAATCTTTGCCCATAAAACTTCATATATCAATCTGCTCAGCTCTTCCTGCTCTATAAGAAGATGCTTGCAGTTGGGGCAGCATGTTCGAGTTGATAGATTCCCATTAAGTATGATCTTTCACATGGAAAGTATGCTATGATTCATTGCATGTATCCATGTACAATTGTAGGCATATAATAGTACAATAGAGACCTCTTCGGCAGCCCTATTAAAGAACCAATGCATACTGCAGTCACTTCCACACATATATACCAGACAACATCTCAATCTTTAGATTTCCCCCTGTTTTCTCTTCCTCAATGCTGTTCTAGTAATCAAATGACGCTTCAGCGCAGCATTACATGACCAGCTAGAGTCAGTACCATCTCTGCCTGCTGGGAGGACAATGTAATTATCCTTACCTCTATATTCACCTAAATAAGCTAAAGATCATAAGTATGCAGTCTGGAGGCTTAGATATCATTACTTTCATTATAACTGTATAACAGGAGCCTCTAATCATCACCAGCAACTGTGGTAAGAGTTTATGTCCACACCTGTAAAGCATGTGTGTGGAATAGTCCATGTAATATAGAATCATAGAATCGTAGAGTTGGAAGTGAGCTGCAGGGTTATCTGGTCCAACCACCTCCTCAATGCAGGATTCACTAAATCATCCCAGACAAATGTCTTTCCAGCCTCTGTTTGAAGACAGCAGAGAATTCCATGCAGGAAAAAGTGTCATCCACGCTTGCTTGCAGAATAAAATATATAATCTTCCTTTATTTAGACATATTTTAAATTGCCAGGTATACACATCTCTAAACCAGACGCGTATCGGCTGCTGTTTAAGCCCAGGACTGGGGGCAGGTGAACTCGCTTGAGCAAGCAGTGGATCGTGAGATATATGAAGTGAGCAAGCTGACAGCACAGCACACTATTTTCAAGTGTCTTTTTCTTCTGTTTGAAGACCTCCATTAACCCTTTCCAATCCACTGTCTTACGTCTGAAGACATTCTGATCGAAGGCTGTACAGCTCCGATGTCGGAAGACGTCCAGCAGAGTATTCTTACTGTATATTACTGGCTGCTCTGTTGTCGGAGGCCACTCCAGCATGTTCCATACCAGAGTACTGGCTTTAGCCAGCAGACGGCACCATTATATAATGGCAGAAAGAGAAAGCTCCCTAGGAAACCCTGAATCCAAAATTGGATTGCAAAGGGTTAAATGAGAACTCACCACCTCTCATGGCAACCTGTTCCACTCATTGATCACCCTCACAGTCTAATATCTAATCTTTGTTTCCACCCTTTTAGTTTCATCCCATTGCATCTAGTCTTTCCTTGTGCAAATGAGAATAGGGCTGATACCTTTGCAGTGTGACAACCCTTCAGATATTTGTAGACAGCTATTAAGTCTCCTCTCAGCCTCCTTTTTTGCAAGCTAAACATTTCCAGATACTTTAACCTTCCTCATAGGACATGATTTGCAGACCACTCACCATCTTGGTAATTTTTCTCTGAACTTGCTCCAGTTTGTCTATGTCTTTTTTAAGTGGGGTGCCCAGAACTGGACACAGTATTCCAGATGTGGTCTGACTAAGGAATAGTAGAGGGGAAAAATGACCTCATGAGATCTAGGCTCTATGCTTCTCTTAATACATCCCAGAATTCTACTTGCCTTTTTTGCTACTGCATCACACTGTTGACTCATGTTCTGTCTATGATCTATTAGTATAGCCAAGTCTTTTTCACATGTGCTGCTGCTTACCTCAATTCCTCCTCCTTTTTTTTCATTTTTCTCACCTAGATGTAGGACTTTGCAATTCTGCCTGTTGAATTGAATTCTGTAAGTTGGTGCCCATTGTTTAAGCTTGACTAGATCTTTTTGAATCCTCTATTTCTTCTCTAGTGTTAGCTATCCCTCCTAGCTTTGAATCTTCAGCAAATGTGATCAGTTTACCCTCAGTTCTAGATCATTTATAAAAATGTTGAACAACACTCAGCCCAGGACAGAGCTTTGTGGTTCCCCACTTGAGACATTCTTCCACTTGGATGAGCAGCCATTTATGACAACTTTTTGAGTAGGATTACTCAGCAAGTTGTGAATCCACCTAACAGTTACCTTGTTGATCCCATATTTGGTGATTTTTTTCAATGCTTTACTAAAGTCAAGATATACCATATGCACCACAGTTTCCTGATCAATCCAGTCCATGATTCTATCATAGAAGGAAATTAGATTAGTCTAGTATGACTTGTTTGTTACAAACCCATGCTGGCTCTGGTTAATTGGAACATTCTCATCCAAGTATATATGTGGTTTAATAATTTGTTCAAAGCTCTTCTCTGTTAAAGAAGTCAGACTCACAGGCCTGTAGATTCCTGAATTCCCCTTCTTCCCTTTTTTGTAGATAGGGACAACACTTGCCCTTCTCCAGTCATCTGGGACTTCCCTTGTTCTCCGTGAATTTTCAAAGATTATGGCGAGTGGTTCAGCAATTACCTCTGCTGCTTCCTTTAGTATCCTAGGATATAATTCCTCTGGACCTTGAGACTTGAATTCATGTAAGCTAGTTAAGTGTAATATCATCATCATTATTCACCCTGGAAAAAAGTTGGCTAAGGGGCAATCAAATAACTATGTATAAATACATGAGGGGACAATACAAGGATCTCTCCCATGATCTGTTTATACACAGGACTGCGACGGTAATAAGAGGGCATCCACTACATCTAGAAGAAAGCAGGTTTTATAACCAACACAAAAGGGGGTTCTTTACTGTAAGAACAGTGAGACTGTGGAACTCTCTGCCTGAGGACGTGGTGATGGCAAAATCCATAGAGGAGTTTAAGAGGGCACTAGACATCTTTCTAAAGCGGAAGGATATCACAGGATATAAACATTAGGTGCCAATATGGAGTCGGGAAGGAATTTTCCCCCCGAAAGGGCTAATTGGCTTCTGCCTCTTGGGGTTTTTACCTTCCTCTGGATCAACAAGGAGGTTGAAACAGGCTGAACTAGATGGACATTGTCTTCATTCGGCCTAACATACTATGTTACTATGTATGTATCATACAGGAACATACTGAAATAATGACTCCTGGACAATACAATGAGACAAGTAAATCTCAGGTGGTCAGAATAAGATCACATGGCCCACCTGAGGCGAAGGAATCTAGGAATTTTCAAATAAAAAAGAATAACTAAACAAGCCAAAACTAGCTGACTTATATATACTGGAGGACTAGTTGCACAATGAATAAAAAAAATCACTGGATTTGTCCCTTAAGGCTCCTTACAACAGGGAGTTGAATACAGTTGCATGAATGAGTCCTAACAGGGAAGCATTAGTAGTGACTGTTGTATTTGTGATAATATATGATTTTGAAATAGTTATAATAAAAAAGAGATACAGGGATAAAACTCCAGCCACCTTACACACACAAACATAAATTGACTGATATACCAAATACTGTAATCTTCTACTCTCAGATCCAGTTGTCAGGCTATGCATGTAGTTAGAGCTGAGGTTACCTTCCAGTTCACAGGATGTAATTATAAAAATGAGCAGCAGAACACATTTGGTATTTAAGAAAGTTCAAAATAAAATTCATAAAAACACTAACTTCTAATTAAAAGATGTCATTGTGCTAATTTATTGAATGTTAAAGACATTTTGAATGCAAGGTCTTAGAAAATGACATTAAAAGACATTCGAGAAATAATGATTAAAATATTGCTGGAGAAAGTAGACTAAAAATATGTTTTCAATGAAAGGTTGTTTTTAATGTCACTTTAACATTAACATTCTTTCTTCAGCAGCTGTAGTGGTCGAGTAAAAGTGTAATAGTGCTTTATACTCCCACTGCAGTGAGGAAAACCTAGAACAGAAATTACAGTTTGGAGGTATTTATGAAGCTTATTACACTTCCTGTAGGTTGTAACGTCCAGATTTTTTCCATAATATTAGTAAACTTTTGGAGAAAACTGAGGGGCATCACTATCTGTACAGACGTCCAGATGGTCCTTGACAGTGCCAATTTGAAAGTTATCGAGATCACAGGCTTCAGCAGAGGCCTAATGGAATATGGTGAGGGATATCCCCAAAGACCGCAAGCATGTAAGTGAAATAGTGAGGTAGATAGGTTGTCCAGAGTAGGGGCGGGAGGCTATGGTTAATTGCTATTGAATGATAGTATGATGTTGTTTTTTTTGCAATGGTATTGTCTCTTTAACCCCTTCCTGTTAGAGGACGTACATTTACGTTCTGCAGCATCGAGGTATGTATGAAGAGAGATCGCAGGGCTATGGCATTATATTATACTGCAGGAGCAGTCGAGGCATCAGATGTTGTTGTCCCCTCTGGGACAACATTTGGTATCACTGCGTCCGTAAAAGTCCTATCTATCAAAATAATGCATTATTTTCCCCGCAAGGTGAACGTCGCCAGAAAAAAAAAATAAAGAACACCAGAAATACACTTTTTATGCTTGACAATGCAGTCAAACGAAACGCATAATGACCACATGTCACACTCTTTTGTCACATGTCTGACCCATAGAAGTCTTCGAATACTCTTAGCTGTTACATCTGAACACCTTTGTAGCATATATGACAGATGGACATACTGAACGTGGTGTGAGCAAAGTCTAATAAATGTGGCAAGTATGTAAGCATTAAGCTATACTTTCAGTGATTACATCTGAGCACGATCCGCAGTGCTCCCAATGCCGATTTAAGTCTTACAGGCTTGTAATATTGAAGTAAATTGAACAAGTCTGCAGTACTCGGAACGGCTTCTATAAAAAAAAAAAAATACAGCATTCTGAGTAGCAACAGGATGGTGCTCAGATGTGAGCATTGAAGAGGTTGCAGCGCTCGCATGAGTGTGGCGCCCCCTGCATTCAGCTGATCGACAGGGTTCCTAAGCAGCAAATAGTGCTGGCCTATGTTGATAATGGCCCATCAATTGTTTTAGCCTGGAACACCCCTTTAAGTATACAGAAATTGTGTAATTTCACAAGTACATTCCAGCAGAAATCCCTGACAGTGAAAAGGTTAAATGAGCAAGTTGGATTGTCCTATTTATAGAGTCACCTAAAGAAAAAACCAAGAGTGCGTTTGTGAGCCTTGAGATGGATGGCGTTTCTAAAGGCCACAATAATGTATTAAGAATGATTAAAGCGGGTGACGTGCTTGTGGGAAGATGAACGGAGGTTACTCTGACTCGACAAGCGTTGCCTGCTTCACGCATATGTTTCATTTACCTTGGAAGTACGGTAATCACGGTTATGCAACATTACAAGCCCATTCTGGTGTGTCGGATTCAATTCTCAAACCCACATAAATGCGAAAGAACAAATGTCGGAGAGGACATGATACCAGCTGATAAAGAGCAAGGCATGGAAGGAATGTAAAAGGAGCTGATCTTAGGCAGAAGCCACTACAAAAACTGCTTAGAGGAGGAAGGCAGATTGTCACTCCTCTTTACACCAACATAATCATAACTGCATACACTATCATCTACTGAATCTATCTATCTATCTCATATCTATCTATCTATCTATCTATCTATCTCATATCTATCTTATATCTATCTCCTATCTTATATCTATCTATCTATCTTATATCTATCTATCTATCTCATATCTATCTATCTTATATCTATCTATCTCCTATCTTATATCTATCTATCTATCTATCTCATATCCATCTATCAATTGATCTATCTCATATCTATCTTTCTCATATCTATCTCATACCTAACTATCTCATATCTATGTATCTATCTATCTCCTATCTATCTATCCTCTATCTATCTATCTCATATCTAGCTATCTATCTCATATCTATCTCATATCCATCTATCGATCGATCTATCTCATATCTATCTATCTATCTCATATCTATCTATCTATCTATCTCCTATCTATCTATCCTCTATCTATCTATCTATCTATCTCATATCTAGCTATCTATCTCATATCTAGCTATCTCATATCTATCTATCTCATATCTCTCTCTCTCATATCTATCTATCTATCTATCTATCTATCTCATATCTATCTATCTATCTATCTCATATCTATCTTATATCTATCTATCTCCTATCTTATATCTATCCATCTATCTATCTATCTCATATCTATCTATCTATCTATCTATCTATCTATCTATCTATCTATCTCATATCCATCTATCAATTGATCTATCTCATATCTATCTTTCTCATATCTATCTCATATCTAACTATCTCATATCTATCTATCTATCTATCTATCTATCTATCTATCTATCTATCTATCTCCTATCTATCCTCTATCTATCTATCTCATATCTAGCTATCTATCTCATATCTATCTCATATCCATCTATCGATCGATCTATCTCATATCTATCTATCTCATATCTATCTATCTATCTATCTATCTATCTCCTATCTATCTATCCTCTATCTATCTATCTCATATCTAGCTATCTATCTCATATCTATCTATCTCATATCTATCTATCTCATATCTCTCTCTCTCTCATATCTATCTATCTATCTCATATCTATCTATCTATCTATCTATCTATCTCATATCTACCTACCTGATATTTATCTATCTCATATCTATCTACCTCATATATATCTATCAAAATCTATCTATCTATCAAAATCTATCTATCTATCTATTTTCTAGCATTCTGCCAGCAGTTCACTTTCCTGCCCCTTCTTGCCCTGACGTCCCATGCAACATTGAAGAGTCTATGGTTCAATCAGCAGGGAGGCAATATCCGAATGCCTGCCCCTCACTCTGATCTCCGAAGGACCATGCAGGTATTCTGGCAAAATGGTGAGTAAACCCAATCTAATGTGTACACATACACACAAACACACACTCCCCCATGAGAGGCAGAAATTGTGGAGATCATTATCAATGTGTGTAAATTTGTCAGCTTGCAGCCTCTGAGTTCATGGGAGCGCCCCTGTAAGGACAGCGCCCCCCCATGCTAATCAAACATAATTTTGTCTTTGTTACTACAGAATCTTTATACCTAATGACTGGCAGTGGCAACCACTTCAAATGTGATTTACAGTTGTAAAGCAACAACATTTTTAATGCAAGTATACTTCGGGAATTGTGAGACTAACACAAGCTAGTAGATGAGCAGAAGTTGTCTGAAAAGTTAGTGCCACTTTAAGAATTGGTGGGGTCAATGAACTTTGCAACACTGAACTAGTATTAATAAATATGCCCCTAATGCGCTTGCTTCAACTATTTGAACCAAACAGTGCAAGCTGAAAGAGTCAAAATGGGTTGTACCATAAGGATAGGTGCTAAAAGTCTGATCAGTGGGAACTACACCAATTCCAAGAACTGAAATCCTGTAACCCCTTATCATCACTGCGAGGTCGCTGCACTTACCCGCAGTGACGTCAAACTGAATGGAGAAGCAGTTGTACATGTCGGGCATTGATGCATTCATTTCAATGTGGCTAATAGAAATAGCTGAGCACCTGGCTAACTCCAGCAGGCCCATTGAAAATAATTGGAGCAGCATGCACATGTGCAACGGCCTCTCTATTCAAGCTCCTCTTCACTACAGGTGACTGCAGTGAGCCCGCGATGAAGAGGAGCGACAGGACCACCATTCTCAGGATTGCTGGAGATCTCAGCAGCGAGATAAGTGGATAAGTGATAAAAGTTCTTTTTGGTACAACCCCTTAACCACCTAACAAAAAGTGTACTAATTATTATAGTGGTTGAAGTGCAACATTGCTGACTGTATACTGATTTTTTTAATTATTGGGTAAAATGAAAGTCTTCAAGTGTTCAGTCTGACACATGGCTCATTCCTGATCTATTTATTTTAAATTCCATCTAATCCACTGTTTTATCAGATTAGGACACAATCTCATGGCAACGGGTAAATTCTGCAGCTTAGCTAGAATTTTACAGTATACTGATTAACCAGTCGTGTGCAGAATTCATGGTAGCACAGGACTAGGAGATAGATAGATATGAGAGAGAGATAGATAGATATGAGATAGATGATAGATAGATATGAGATAGATAGATATGAGATAGATGATAGATAGATATGAGATAGATAGAGAGATATGAGATAGATGATAGATAGATATGAGATAGATAGAAAGATATGAGATAGATAGAGAGATATGAGATAGATATGAGATAGATAAATAGATAGATATAGATAGATATATATATAAGATAGATATGAGATAGATAGATAGATAGATAGATAGATAGATAGATATGAGATAGATAGATATGATATGGATAGATAGATAGATATGAGATAGATGATAGATAGATATGAGATGGATAGATATTAGAGAGATAGATAGACAAATAGATATGAGATAGATAAAGAGATAGATAGGAGATAGATAGATATATAGTCTGTAATATACATATCTTTTCCGAGACAGGTAACTTGGCGAAAAGAATATATATATATATATACATACACACACACACACACACACACACACACACACACACATATATATATATATATGTATGCCTATATATTCTCCTGAAGTATGTCTCCATGTCAATATTGGATTCACCTGATGTAAATGTACACATCAACTCTTTTTTATCTTTTCCCTACATTTGTTTGCATTCTTTAGTACTGTTAGGGCTCCTGCACACTTGCGTTTTTCTTGCACGTTTTTTTCACACGATTGTCAATGGGACTTTCTAATGTTAAAAACGCATCGCAAGTTTGTGCTTTGCAATTTTTGTGCGATGCGTTTTTAACATTAGAACGTCCCACTGACAATCGCATTAAAAAAACGCAGAGATATCGCGTGAAAAAACGCGCAAGAAAAACGCAAGTGGGTATTCATCCTTAGAGCTCCTTTCCACTAGCGAGATAATCGCGCGTTTTCGCTGCGATGCGAGAGTGCGAGCTCTCGCAGGAAAGTCCCGCACATGTTCTTCTATGACAGCCTTTCCACTAGCGATGGTTAAGGGCAAGCTGCGATGCGAGGATTAAAAATCGCAGCAGGAGGATTGTTTCAGCGATTTGCATTTTTCTGTCGCCCATATAGTGCAATGGCAAAACAGATTCTCGCATCGCAACGCAAAAGCTTGCGATTTTTTGCAGCGTTGCGATGTGATTTTAACATCGCGATTTTCTCGCAGCGATATTGCTATCGCCAGTGGAAAGGAGCCCTTACTGTACAGAAAGCAAGATAAGTTCAAGTTCCTTAGGCTACCCATACGCATTGTACTTTGATTGTCGTGGTGAGTCCGGCTGTTTATGTGATTTGTATAGCTGACTCCAAATGTTCTCCTGACATCATATGTTGGGGCAATAAGGATTTGGCCGTTGGATTTCAATTACTCAATGCTTTTGTTCTCCAGAGATAAGCAGCTGCCAGAGGATGTGGCAGTGGCCTTCTCCCCTCACTACACTTTCACACTTGCCCAAGTCTGTATGTGTATTGTGGGATCGGTATGTTCAATGTTCGGCCGACAGCTACCTCATGTATGGGTAGCTTAACTTCAGTAAAGCCCTTGTTTTATAGAAAGCCAGTAAAGTTTGCCATTTATATACTTTATTATATCTAATTATTACATCGGTAAGCTGAGTGATGAAAATTAAGCATAAAATTGTATTCCATAATGCCCTCTATGCTCTGCTTTCATTGTATGTTGTTTCTCACTCTGGGTAGAGTGTGCTTCTTTATGCTAATAGGATATGTTTGGTCTCTAATTCTTTTACATAGGCTGGTTATTTTGGACCTCCTTACCTCTAAAGCAGTGAGACCATACCCAACTTACTTTTCTAGGTGTGCTAATGTCTTAGTACCCTCTGCAGGACACTTTTGGAATTCTCCTAGAGTCTCTATGATTTTAATTGGTCCAAACAAGGAGATATTTGCATGCAGAGGATATTTGCAACTATCAAATACCATAATCCCCTTGTGCTTGTACATTAGCTGGCTGTAGACAGTATAGAAGAGCAGCTGGTAGACATCCCCAAACCTATTCATCTCATTTGCTACTTAGAAGTAAAAGACAAGTTACCTCTCCCAGTCTAGAAGGGAAATAACTTAGACTAAGAGATGATTAGATTTATTGTGGTAGATTTACTACTGAAAATGTGCTGGTTTTCTGGAGCAAATTGCATCAGGTAACAATCTTACTGCTTTGCACCAGCTTTACTTTTTTCAAAGGCATGCTATAAATGCAACTTTTTTGCCAAAAATGTGCCACAAGTTTCAGGCAAAATCTGCTGTACAGCTAAGGCCTTAGTCAGACGGGCGTTTTTTCGCGCGATTTGCGCATGCGCATGCAATTTGCGTATATATAGAACCAATGGTTCGCTATGGTATCGGTCACATGTCCGCTTTTTATGCGGATATGCGATAAATTATAGGACACGACGATTCGCAGATCGCGCCTATCTGCGTTCAGCGTTTTATGTGCGCACCAAAATCATTTTTTTCGCCGGCCAGTCTAAGTTTCATGCACATTTTGATGCGCACGGCGATTTTTCTCCGGTCAGACGGGCCTTTTGCTGCGACGATTAACGCGGCTAGGTGCAGATTTTTCCCGCGATTTTTTGCCCCCGGTCACGCGATTTGCGCATGCGCATCCGACATGCAATCCGCAAAT
The DNA here is from genome assembly GCF_035609145.1 of Eleutherodactylus coqui. Taxonomy (NCBI): domain Eukaryota; kingdom Metazoa; phylum Chordata; class Amphibia; order Anura; family Eleutherodactylidae; genus Eleutherodactylus; species Eleutherodactylus coqui. The sequence continues at coordinate 102,787,101 of NC_089843.1, forward strand.
CGCGATAAAAAACGCCCGTCTGACTAAGGCCTAAGCCAACAAATAGGTGGCACAAATTAAAGATGCAACAGATTTATCATCCACAGTGCGCCACTGTGATAAATCTAGAGCATTTTAAGACCGTCTAGTCGTTTGCACTAACTATTAGACAGTATTAGTAAATCTGTCCCATTATTTCACTTATAACTTACTTTAGGGGGATATGAAGAAACTCTTCTGAGCATTCCCCAATAAGGGTACTTTTACACGGGTGCAAAAGCTGTCCCAACGGTGCATTTTCACACAGGAGCGACAGGAGCTCAGTAAAGGAGGTAGAACATCCCGGAGATCTCTTCCAACTGTCCACCTTCATTCACTGTGAACAGGCAGATGTTTTAAGATGAGCAACTGCCTGTTTATAGTGAGCAAGAAGTCGCTCACCAGTTGCTTTGCTGCAATAAGTTGAAAGAAAATGACTAGTGACTAATATGTGATTTCTCGCTCAGTACCCTGTTGGGTCCCACATTTTCATTGGAATGCTATAGCTGAAAATCACTTGGTTGAGTGATTTTCTAGCTGATAGCTGGCTGTGTAAAAGTACCTTTAGTCCATAAGAACTACATATATGTAGGTATTATTTAGTCTAATACTATATGTGTACATGGATCTTTACTATCCATGTATGGATGTGATCGAGGTGGTTGCCTATCAGCAGCCCCCGGTAGCTGGTTTCCATATTCCTTTTGAACCAGTCATTCGTATGCAAGAATCAGATTCTTCTTACTGATGCAACGTATCACCTCCCATTCCCTTATATGTTCTATATAATGCCATGTTTTCTTGTGCTTTTTGCCTTCATTATTTAGTACACCATATTTCTCTTATCTTATGATTAGTTCATTAGTGTAGCCATAACATACGCTAATAACTAAAAACATATTCAGCTGTATTTCGTTCTGACATTTTCTTTCTTTTAATATAAAATCCATATGATTTAGTTAATTGTGAAGCACATCCTCTGTCTGAGCTTTATTACAGCATCAATCCTTCCAATTTCATTTTAAAATGCACACTTTTGTGTTAATGAACTCTCTTTAACAAGTCTTCTTTATGTTTTGGGGGATGATTTACGCCTTTGTTTTATATTATGTCACATTTCAGATATATCTTAGGTTCTAATTTGGACTTTTGGGGATTGCACAAAATATCTGCCTGTCACTTCCTTCATTATGTTATTAAACTTCATAGGAAATGGTGTACACTTATTTATGTAGCAGTAATGCAAAACGTCAAAGAATAGGAAGGCATACATTAGGACGGATTGCCAGATGTAAAGCGTAAATACTGAAGGAACTGCAATCCTGGCTGCACTTTATGATCTCTGGGGCCTATGTATCAACAGAATTTGTCATTGCTCAGGAAGTGTTTTAGTTTTACCAGTGAAAAGGAATCAGTCACTTATTTTCATGAATAATATTAAATCGCTTGTTCTACAAAAGAAAATACATCTAAATAGGCTGTAAGTAAAGGAAGAGTTTCTCATTACACTATGCTAATACAATATACTTGATATAATACACCATATCTGTTCTAGCTCAGGATCTATCTTCTTTACAGAACTATTGAATGCAAGTACTGGTATAAGTGACAGAGAAGCAAGGGCAGACATAGACGGAACGATTTGGTGTAGATTATCAGATTATTAATCCAGTATTTATTTCATATTGTTAACTAACGCTTATATGCAATAACTTAACATTTGTATAGGATGCAAGATAGCTATGGTTAGCTTTACAGTACACATATATAATGCTATTTAAAAGGGTTTTCCAGGATATTAAGAAAATCTGTCAGAAAGCAGGGGATGTGTTAAAATCAAATAGGCTTTGCTCACCTGGAAAAGCCCCTGCCACTCTAGTGTCACTACATAAATTAACATAAATTAAGGCCCAATGCACACGGGCGTATTTGTATTGCAGAATCTGGTGCGGGCATCCGCCTCCAGATTCCGCAGCAAAAACTGCCCATAGACAGACGCTATAGATGCTATAGAAAATCGCTTTTTTCTGTCCACAAGCAGAAAACACTCACAATTTCCCCCTCATGGCAGGACAATCACAGCACATTCTATTTCAGCGTGGATTCCGCACAGACGGCTTCCATTAAAGTCAATGGAAGCCACCCGATCCACAGCTCATTCTCAGCTGTCACTGAATCTGCATCATTGCCTAGTGACTGCGCAGCGTCATCAGTACTCCACATGTGCACTGGTGCAACGCAGGCACATCCGCAGCACAGATGAGAAATTATCCGGACAGGTACGCAGGGGTCTGCAGGGTTCACCAGTTGGGCACCGAGTCAGATTCCGCTGCAGGATCCCGCATTTGGAATCCAACTCGGCCATATCCATTCAGCCTAACCCAATTTACCCATTCAACAAAAGGGGAGGTCCTTGGAGCCCCAACATCTGTCACCTCACCATTTTAAAGTAAATATATACCAAAATGCTTCCAGCTGCTTTTAACTGACTCAGACACCCACTAGCCTTTACAAGGTGAAACACACCTCCATTTCTGTAGGGACTAGCCCCTGTCAAAAGCCAAGAGGTGACAGACCCAAGACCAACCATCGATAACCAAGGGGAAGGTGGCTCTTCACCCCTGCCTTCCCCCCCAACAAATTTTGTTACCAACTCCATGGACCCCCCCACCCGCTTCTGCCATGACAAAGCAATTAATCCCCCAACCCCCACTGTTTCCCTTTCAAAATGACCACCCCCAACCACCACATTCATAGGGCAGGAGAGCGGAACTTGTTTCTTCTTCTTCATTGGATATTTTTACCTCTGATGTCACACAGGGTTCTTGGTGCATTTTTTGGCTCAGCCCCTTTTTGCATCATAACTCTGCCCCATTTTTCCTGTGGTAGCTCCACCCCCTATTTCTTTCAATTAACCCATTCAGTTCCCACTTGTCTGTTAACCCTGTCATGGCGGGCCTCCTGCTACGGCCCCGCAGTGCTCATTCCGGCCCTAACTTGACTGCTACAGTCAAAGATTCAATCAATTGACTGCAAGAATTATGTGCAGGTACTTGTAATGTCATCATTGAAGGATCCAAATAGAAATCGTCAGGACCACCAGATCTATGATACTGAAGCAGCGGGGGATTTTCTAGGTGAATAATACGTATTTTATTAAGTTATCACATCCCCTGCTTTCTGGGAGATTTTACCATGTCCTGAACAACCTCTTTCACAATGATCATGATTAGTTATCCGCATCGCTAACACTGCTGATATGGCAGAAAGACCCTTGGATTTCTTTAAGACGTTGAAAAATATAAGTTGACAAATATGGAGAAATGTCCCTATTATGATAGTTCTCTAGCTATGATACTTTATTAATATCCTTTTGATTTCATGTCTTTATTCATTTGCAAATAAATCTTCTTCTCCAAGCACTGATGATGCAACATTTGTGACATTCTATCAGACGTGTTACATAAAACTTTGGTCTCATGATTAAAAACATCAAACTTCATTTTGTATTGCTCTACACACATTCTCCTATCATTGGCATAGTTTTATGACACAATATGAATGACTGATGTATGTGTGCATCTCGATCTAAACTAAAGTATCAGTGGCTGGTATAAGAAAGCAATAGATGTGCTGTTTACCTCCCTCTAGGTGGATGAAACTGTCATTTTTTTGTGTTCAATATACCTTTTATTTGGGCATATATTATATGTATGCATGATTTTATATATATATATATATATATATATATATATATATATATATATTAATATTAATTCATATTTCTTAGAGGAGACCTTTTTTTTCTATTGATGACCAGGTTATTTATCAATAGATGATTGGTGGGCGTTCACTGCTTAGATCCCTGCCAATTACTGGTGCCACTGTTACTATGGAAAGCACAATAGGCAGATTGCGCTTACCATAGCGCAGTGGCCTGAATTGGTATTGCAGGCGCAGCTCTCATTGAATTCAGTGGACACTGCACCAGCAATACCAACCCAAGCTGCTGTGATATGATCAATACAATCTACTTCCTGTACTTTTTATAATGACAGCGGTGCCAGCAATCAACCGATTGGCAGTGATCTCAGCAGCGGTCCTCTGGTGATCATCAACAGAAAAAAAAAATCTAAAACTTCCCTGATAACCCCTTAAATGATTTGCAGACTTTGTCTAGGTGATATATTTAACTCAGTCCCCATGAAAAGTATAAACCTTGCTTAATAAACATTATCCCATCCAATATCCCTTGCCAGTGTTGGAATCAGAAATGGGACAGAAAATGATTATAAGCTCTTTTTATCATTCCACACACAGAGCACATCATCAATAAGGTCTAACACAGTGTTTCCCAACTCCAGTCCTTGAGGCCCCCCAACAGGTCATGTTTTTGGGATATCCTATTGAGAGAACACCTGAACTCATTTCTGGGACAACTGACAACAATTCCATCTCCTGTGCACTACTGAGGAAATCCTGAAAACAGGACATGTTGGGGGTCTTTGAGGACTGGAGTTGGGAAACACTGGTCTAATAGGATATTTCAATTGAACCATAAGGAACAGGACCTAGTATCAAATTACTGTCTTTAAAATCACCCCCAAATCAAATTGTTTTCTGTGGGAACTTTGGGGCTCATTATTATGACAGAACCTTGGCCAATTAACCCCTTCAGGGCATGGCCCATTTTGGGCTTAGGGAGGCAACGATTTTTGGCGGATTTTAATCTCCATTTTTCAAAAGCCATAACTTTTCTACTTTTCTGTCGACGCGGCCGTGTAAGGACTTGTTTTTTGCGTGGCGAACTGTAGTTTTTGTTGGTGCCATTTTTGGGTACATAGACTATATTGTAAAACTTTTATTATTTTTTTTATAACAGGGAGAGAAAACGCATCAATTGTGACATAGATTTTTTTTCTTTACAGCATTAATCATGCAGCATAAATGACACAATATATTTTTTCTGCGAGTTGGTATGGTTACAATGATACCAAAATTCTTATATTTTTTTTAGCTTTTTCCACTTTTTTGCCGTGCAGAATAAAAAGCATGTGCAACTTATTGTACATGTCGTTACACGTCGTTACGGATGTGATGATACCAAATAAGTGGGATTTACTTCTTTTTTTACCTTTTTTATGCTAATATGAGAAAAAACACCTAAAAAGTTTTTTTTTAACTTTTTTTTCCATTTTTATTTTTTGGACATTATTTTGATTTTTTTTTTTACATCATTTGTGCCCCTCTGGGGGACTTACACCACACCACCAAAGATCACTGTGATAAGACATTGCAGGACTGCTTTTCTGCAATGCCTTATCGCTTATAACAGCGATCATAGGCAATGGCAATACAGGATGCCTGTAGGTGGCATCCTGTTACCATGGCAACCAGCCAAGCTCTCTGCGATTATATCACAATAGCCCGACAACGTCACAGAGGGAGTGTGCTTCCTCTGTAAACGCTTCCCATGCCGCGATCTACATAGATCGCGGCAGGGGAGGGGTTGACAGCAGGGGGCGCATCTCCGATGCACCCCCGCTGCTGCAGCGGGAGCCCGGGTATCAGTGACAGCCGGCTCCCACTGCCAGATAGTGCGAGATCACTTATAATCTTGCGTTATCCCCAGAATGTAAACTTACGCCCTGGAGCGGGAAGGGGTTAAAGGATCCTTTGATAGTATGGTGTGCTAGCCTGAACCTTCTCAAGTTGATAACATTGCTTCTTAGCTGTCTGATCAGAATCAATTATGGTATCACCTCCATGCTACTCTGCCCAACCTTGCGATAATTTTTTTAAAAATGGGAATTGACTTAATATGTTGTGTTGCTGAACAGAGTAAAATATTTAGATAGAGTATTTCTGATATATAGTAATGGGTGGTGGTATGTTGATGACAGAAGAGGAAGACTTGTCCAGCACTCAGAAAATCTTCTAAAACAATAACTTTATTGGATGCATCTAAAATGGGTATACAGAGAAAATGAAGCAGCTCACCAGCAGGATGCACGGACTGGACCGGAATAAATTGCAAGAAAAGGATCCAGCATCCATGAAATCATAGCTTTAGTGAGACATATTAAAATCCCAACAGGAAGGACAGAAAATGGTGCAACAATCTGACAGGTTCCAAACTGTCATAGCAGCTCTTAGCGTAAGAACATGGTGCGCCGGCTCAGTTTAAAAAGAAACATTCAACTAATGAAGAAACAAAAAAGTAATTGTGTGACGACAGCCCTATTTACACAGGACGAACTGTCAGACAAACGATGCCTGGCAGTACGTCCCAGTGAAGTTTGCTCCTGTGCTGGTACACAGGAGTGAGTATCATTAGCATCACTCACAGCGTGGCCAGCATTGATGTGGGGTGACCGGGGAAGCGCCCCCCCCCCCATGCCCATCTCCATTTACTTTAAACAGACAGCCTTTCAGAAGTGAATGACTGCTGTTTACACTGAACAGCTAATCATTCACTTTTCTGCATTCAGAAACTGAATGACTGAACAACTCTCACTCAGTCGCTCAGTCTCTGCATACATTCAATGCCTGCAGTGCGAATAGTTGAAAAATGACCAGCATGTATGTAGAAAGAATGTACAGAAACTGCAGAAACATTGCTGGATGTCCCATTTGACATATCAGGGATACGGCGCCTCATACGTGTTTATAAACTGCAAGTTGTTTAGCCAACATACTGAAGTTGACATGAGACACAAGTGATCAAAAATCTGCTTAAAGACTGTTACAATTAATATAGTGTTTAATATCAATTAAATTGACAGTGATACATGAAATAAATGTTTTTGAGAGATCTGACCTGTCTGCACTACTAAGGGTTAATTGCCAGTTGTTCTATCCCCCTTTTCTCTCCCGTTTTCCTGCTTAATCACATGGTTACTTTTTTGTGTTTATTGGTTGTATGTTTCTTTGTATACTCAGCAGGTGAGCCATGTTCCTATCTATGACTAAGAGCTGCTGTGACAGTATGAAACGCATCAGGTTGTCACACCCCTGTAAGTCCTTCCTGTTGGGATATGTTTCAATAAAACCATAATTTTATGGTTGTCGGATCTACATCTAAAACAGGGATACAAACAGAAAGACAACAAGATTAGGAATTTTGAACCTACTATTGGGATCCTTACTAGAGATGAGCGAGTATACTCGATAAGGCAAACTACTCGAGCGAGTAGTGCCTTAGTCGAGTATCAGCCTGCTCGTCTCTAAAGATTCGGCTGCCGGCGGGGGGCGGGGAGCGGCGGGGGAGCGCGGGGAGGAACGGAGGGGAGATCTCGCTCTCCCTCTCTCCCCCCGGCTCCCTGCTGCTCACCGCCACAACTCACCTGTCACCCGCGCCGGCAGCTGAATCTTTAGAGACGAGCGGGCAGATACTCGACTAAGGCACTACTCGCTCGAGTAGTTAGCCTTAGCGAGTATGCTCGCTCATCTCTAATCCTTACCCATAGCTGTGGTATGTTTATAAGGATCCCAATAGCAGGTCTGAAACCCATAAGCATTTGTCTCCCTGTCTGTACCCCTATTTTAAATATATTCAATAACGTTATTGCGTTAGAAGATTTTCTGAGTGCTGAACAAGTCTTCCTCCCCCTCCACTGGGATAATTTTGCTGACATGGGTATATTTGCAGTCCTTGCACCAGGGATACTCTACAGGTGTAAGTTCTTTAATCTGCAGTGAGTTGGCTCATGCCCCTTTTAGACGAGCCGATTCTCATTTGAAAGAGCGAGTGATGACGCGCTAACTTGTTCGCACTCGTTCAGCCTGTTTACACAGGTAGATCATCGCTGGGAATCGATCACTTCTCATTCAGTGTTTCATATTCCTATGTACAACACTAAGCGGGGAGTGTTTAAACGTAACAAGAAGTGTATGAGTCAACGTTGATTTTTAGTCCTGCTGAAACTGAATGACGAATGAAAAGTGAACGATTCTCGTTAGGCCCAATATCCAGATCTGATTTGCGGAATCTGAACGGGTTACCTGCAAGGAAGATACGCAAATCAAGCCGCCTATAGGAATACATGAAATAAAGCATGCGGATTTGAATTGCTGACCTTTTGGTCCAGAAAAAAAAAAATCGCAGCATGCTCCATTTCAGTGCGGATCCAACATGGACGGCTTCCATTGATGTTAATAGAAGGCATCTGATTTGCAGACGGGACACAGATTCTGCGGGAGAGCAGGAGTTAAAAAACACCAACTCCAATGCGCATGTGTGCCAGCACACCGTCCGGCACTTCCACACACATCCGCAGGAAAGAAAATGAAGACCCAGATGGGTAAGTAGAAGATCCATAGGGTCCTCGGCCATGGGCAGGATCAGATTCCACCGCGGAGTCATGCATGCGGAATCCAATCTGCCCATGGACATGAGGCCTTAGTCATTCGGTTGTTGGATCATGGTTAAACCACACGATTATTGTTTACTTTCGCTCATTTGAACGATAATTGTTACGTCTAAACGCAGTAGAACTCTCTATTTACATACATGATGCCACATTGATACATTGGTCTACTGTACGGATGCCAATAGGCAATGCATAATGTTATAGCGATACCTCAGCTAATGTGTGTACTGTTTACCTGAGGCATCATTTCAATTGCATTTTTTTCTTGTTTTGTAATGAAAGATGATGGAAAAGTAAGTACACAAAGACAACATGCGGTTCTCCATTTATTCCATTTGTTTTGGTTGCTGCACAAATAAGGAGCTTGTCAGGCAGATTCCTTACCTTTGATGCAGGCTGTTTCCAGTGACGGTTTACACAGTCATGGAAATTAAATCGCTTTGATTCTGAGAAAAAAGAAGACAGACGACAATTTTGTATAAATCAGAATTGATATTCATGTATTGACACACATAAGGCACAGAAAATACATTGTAATGTTCAGCTCTGATTTATTGTGGAAGTTAAACAGCAATTCCAGTTACAAATGATATACCACCGATGTTAAAATAATCATTGAGCTGTTCAAAGATAAAGATAGATTTCACATAGACTTGGCTAGATACTATTTCCTATTATTCTCATTTCATTCCCATCATGTATCAGGACGGAGTAATATTTCCTATCCTCCTCCGTCTCACCGTGTGTTCACATAGGAGCGATAGCTGTCAGCAGAGCACACCGGTGAGCTCTATGGGCCGCCCTCCTCCATTTCATAGATGAACGAGGGTCTGTTGGTTTTTAGGTGAGCTAAAATCCAAGCAACTCCGACAAATTAGTGATTTCTCGCTTAGTGCCCTGTCAACGGTCATGTGTACACGGGGCAGCTATTGTCTAAAATTGCTGTTTCCAGCGATTATTTGGACAGTAATCACCCCATGATAAGGCACCTTTATACCCAGAGGCAGAGATGTAAACTGGAACTCTTGGGTTCCAATGAAAAATCTGTATTGGGCCCACCCACCTACTGTATTACATTTAAAATACTGGTGCCAGGGCCCATGCGCAACTGCTACTTGTATACCTCTAGAATCCTGCATCCAACTACATTATCTTTGCTTGTCTTCAGGATCTATTTATCTCATATCTATCTATCTATCGATCTATCTCCTATCTATCTAATATTTATCTATGTCATATCTATCTATCTATCTAATATCTATCTATCTAATATCTATCTATCTTATATCTATCACATATCTGTCTATCTATCAAATGTATGTATCCTAAAGCTTTTGGTTCTAAGGCAAGATCTGCAACAGGACCCCTAATAAATACCCAATAGTGCCATCCATGAGAATGGTTAGGCTGGGACACTTGTCTGTATTATCAGCACATAAATCTGCCCATAGTACACTTGTTTGAAACTGGCTTAATAGGAAGACATCGATAGGAGCCCTCTCTAGCCCCTATGCTGCTATAGCAACTGAACAGCACCCTACAATCTCATTGCGAGGCTCTGATAAGGGAAAAGAGGGAGCCCCCTCCCTCGATCAGGTAATTTAAATGCTGTGTTCATTAATGCCCGCAGTATCTAGGTGGCTACACATCTAAGTGTCAGCTGAATGTAGCAGCAAGCAACCTCTACATATGGAGTAGTCTCACCTCCTGAGCCTGCTCAATGCTCAGTCATCTGATATCTGCACTATATGTATGGCAGATGTCAAAGAGTTAAGGGGAATGTGTAATCAGAAACAAACTGCAGGTTTTTATATTACACTTATTCTTTAAGAATCTTTAGTGATTTAAAAAAAATTTGATGTCACAATCTATATAAAAAAAATCCTACAATACATCCTTTTTCACACTGACCACTAATAGTCTGACACTTCTTGTTTGGTATAAATCACTTTCAAGCAATCATCTCATTATCATCTCTAGCAAAATTAAAATAAAATATAACACTGAATATAGATAATACTGGATCCACCCTTCATGATAGGTGATAGTCACAGCTCACCTCCTTTCCTTTCTGTACAATAATCTTTGGACAGGTCACAGAGCATGCCTAAAACAATATCCCATACAAATTAGTTCTTGTTTATTGTATGTATGGCCCATGAGGCTTCTTTAAAGCTTATCTCGAAATGCTGTTAACTGCAGCTCTGGCAAGATGGCCACCCCCATGATAATGTACAGAAAAAAAAGAGTAAAACAATCTACAATCTGAGATTTAAAACAGATCAGAAAATCGGAATATGTTTCACTATCGTTTTTAATTAGTACATCTGTAAAGGCAAAATGCTAGTTCAAGCGACTCTACAATGACCCATCTAGATACCTGCACCAAATTATACACTACATAGGAAAATGGGATACTAGGGATAAAATGCAGTTGATTTGACTGTTAAAAATTTTCAGTAAAGTTGTGCTTTGAATTAATTTAGACTTAAACTCATGTACAATATGCCTTTAACCCCTCCTGCTTCAGGGCGTAAGTTTACCTCCTGGCAGCGGGGTACTTCCCGCAACAGGGTGTAAACTTATGTCCTGGAATTAGCGCGAGATCATAAGCGATCTCGCGCTATATGGCAGTGGGAGCCGGCTGTCACTGATAGCCGGCCTCCCGCTGCAACATTGGAGATGCAACCCCCGCTGTTAACCCCTTCCCTGCCGTGAACTTTGTATATCGCGGCATTGGAAGGGTTTACAGAAGGAGTGCATTCCCTCTGTGACATCATCCGGCTCTCGCGATATAATTGCGGAGAGCCCAACTGGCTGCCATGGCAACAGGACACCAGATACCGGTGTCCTGTATTGCCATTGCCTGTGATCGCTGTAACAAGCGATAAGGCATTGTAGGACAGAAGTCCCGCAATGCCTTATCATAGCGATCATCGGTTCTATGATGTAATTCTCCCACAGGGACACAAATGGTGTTAGAAAAGTTTAAAATAATGTACAAAAAGAAAAATGTAAAAAAAAAAAACATTTTGCCTCCCAAAAAAACTCAATAAAAGTGTTTTAAAAAGCCGTTTGTACCCCAAAATGGTGCCAATAAAAACGACAGCTCGCAAAAAATAAGCCCTCACAGAGCTCCGTACATAGAAAAATAAAAAAGTTATAGGACTTTGAATGCAGCGATTTAGAAAAAGATTTCCAAACAAAAGGTTTTTATTGCAGAAAAATAAAAAAAACTAAAAAAATATTTTTTGATATCGTTGTAATCGTAGCCAACCCGCATAAAGAATGTATTGGGTCATTTATGCTGCATAATTAAGGCTGTAAAAAAAATCTATGGCAGAATTGATGAGTTTTCTCTCCCTGTTATCATAAAAAAAATAAAAGTTTTACCAAATAGTCTATGTACCCAAAAATGGCAACAACAAAAACTACAGTTCGCCACGCAAAAAACAAGCCCTTATACGGCTGCGTCGACAGAAAAGTAAAAACGTTATGGCTTTTGAAATATTCGCCAAAAATCATTGCATCCTTAAGACCAAAATACACCATGACCTTAAGGGGTTAAAGGTTGAGTGTGGTTGAAATGTTGCCCAGAATTAGTTAAATACAAATGGTAGAAAAAGGAGATACATGGCGGTTCTTGTCTCTCCTGGAGAGGCTGCAGCTGCCGATTTGACTTATTTTACACCTTGTGCCCTCAGCACAATAGTTACAGGTCAAAAGTTTCTTAATTTAACCCTCCAGTGTGTGATGATTCCCGGCACTATGGAGCACTTTTTCTGTTGACTCTTGTAATGATTTCTTAAACACTGTGTTGTTACCCGGTAGTTTAGCCTTCCGATTATTTTCACATGTAATAAAATAATCCAAGTAGTATTTTTCCAACTTCATTAACTAGTAAGCAGTTACCTTACGTGAGATTAAGACTCTCAGTCTGCTCGCCCTCCCTATGGATTGTACAATATACTGTATCTATATAACTTTGTCATCTTCTGGGTATACAATGTTTTACTGTAATAATCTACAATTTCTTGTCCGGTAGGTCATGCCATTAATTTATATTACGAGAAGATCAATGCATCTCAAAAAGACCAAAAACTCATCCAAACACCGATGAACAACCCTTACAAAAAAATAAAAAGGGTATCTGTTGGACGTTCTCATCTGAACAATGCTTGAGGAAGAGTTTGCTCTGTCCAGTAGACCGCCTAGTAATATTTCTTGTAAGAGCTGCGTTCTAGGCAGATTGTAAATTAGAATATTTTTACTGATATCACAGAGAATAATGAGTTTCGGGTATGCATAATCAATTTAGATCAACGCTAAACAATAGTTTTATCATTCATCTTATGCCTTGGCACTAGCCAATTACTGTTACCATCATTTGGAAATGATAATTGCCCAGTGTAAAAGGAATTAACTAAAGAGAACTTTGTACTCGAAGGACCTTTCGTATGTTACAATTCTCAAGTGTGCATGGTTAACTTCAAGAGAAATAAGGTATGATTCATTAGCTGATATATCACAGGGCTGTTTTACGTGCACAGTTTCACAACATAGCATGTTGTTTCTATGATTTTATCCCCATGAAAATACAATATATGAACAGACCAGGTGACCACCTGAGTATGGGCACTCTTTCATTTATCTTGTTGTCTGGCTCCTGGCCAGAGCTATGCTGCTCCCTACAATACCACATAATATATTGCGATATTAGCTTCTGGCTCCTGGGGTTAGAGTAAGTGTTTCTTTCCTTGTACTTCTTGTAGGAAAATAAGACTGACAGGAAGCCCTGTGGGTTGAAAAGGGAATTCTATCATAGAAAGACGAAATAAAGTTAGCCCTACCAGTGAGCAAGACTTTTGCATATCACTTAAATGGATCGTGGAGGAAGAATATTTTTTTATTACATACTGATAGATCCCTTTTAGTAACTGAAAAAAATATATAAAAGCTTGAATCCCCTTTAATAACATTTCATTTGCATTTCACTTTAGACAAGAAAAATTTAATCTTTACTGCCATAGCGAACAATTGCTTATAATAGTGGAGTTGATGAAAATGTATCAAAGGTTTTCACAGTGTTTACAAAAAGCAAAACTAAAATGAAAACAAATTGCACCTGTGTCGGGGACTCCACCTTCCTGCTCCTTTTTTGGGAGAAGAAAAGGGGAATCCCCACGGCCGAACGGCTCTGTGTCTTAATGGAACCGAATAGCGTCGGACAGACCCCGTTGACTGTAATGGGTTCCGTCTGCTTTCTGCCCAGCTTTGGGACAGAAGAAAAGTGCTACATGCAGTGCTTTTTCTTTGGGTATTTTGAGCCGGTCATGTGATGAAACCTCCAGACAGAGATTCTAACACAAATGTTGTTCATAAATACAAACAGATTCTAGCTATTGCAAAGTCAGTATAATGGCCTGGATAATATTTGTCTATCCCAATACATGGTCATTATAAATTATACAATATACAACCACAAAGTCAGCTGTCAATGCAGTATTTCTCAGGAGCAGTGAAACACAAGTAAGCTGTATCTAGAGTAGATGTCCTTGGCTTTATCTATTACCTAATGCAGCATAAACGATGAGCGATGTGTTTAACTATGACAGTGCAATGTAAATAGCAGCTGTTCAGTATTGAACGGCCACTATGTTAACTGAATGGAGAGGGGCAGGGGGAGCGAGAACTGAAATCTGCTCCTGCCGCCCCTCTGTGAGCCAGCGATACAAGCTCTCGTGCAGGAGCATGGGAGCGTCTATGTGCGAAGACGAGTGTTGGGCATCGTTTGCCCAACATTGGTCCCGTTTAAATGGGGCTTTACATTCTTATTTTACTAAAGCATAATATTTTGTGAAAAGACTCCTTTCTGTCGGTTCACATTTTATAAACTATTTAAACTTTGTTGGGCTGGTCTGCAGAAGTTGTAGGAAAAATAACCTAACCTACAAAAACTCTTCTTTCAAAGTGCTTTGAATAATAGAAAATAGGGCTATAGCCTAACTATATCCATGCAGACGTCACGGAGTACATGTAACAAAATGATCAGCTTTTTAAGGGAGCTTCCAGTAATGAATGAAACTGGCTCACCCAATTTAGACTTTATTGCATATGACTTAGGGGCTATGAGCCTCTTTTGGCCATGGGCCCTTTGGCACTGCTTTACTGCCCAAACGCTCAGTCTACCGCTAGGTGATAACTCCATGTCATAATTGTAATTTTCCTTAATTGTAATTACTCAGTGATGTAAGTTACTGTGATGTGACAGGCTCACATTTTTCCAAGTTGAGAAAAGTCAGTTGTACTTTGGCCATCAGCTAAATTCTACAAAATCTGTTTTATTAGTCTGTTCTGCAATGCCTCATTTTTCACATGGTAGAAGAGTAAGACACTTCTTTCAGCGAACGCAGATGGTCATTTTAACCAGATACATTACAGTCTGTCATTTCTTATCAACAGATCTGACTCAGTACTAATGAGAGTAAATATAGACATACTTTATAGAGTCAGCATGCATTAAAAGTCTACCCTGCAAGCTGATAAACTGGGATTAACCCCTCACTGTTCAGTGGATAATTAGTACAATACTGTAATAGAAAAAAAATCAATATACAGTTTTAAGACTTATGTGTAAAAAATAAGTAGTTCACATAACCGTAATCAGGGCAGCAAAAATCAATCGAGTTGCTTTAGTTACATAATTATCTTCTATTAAAAATCTACTAGACTGTCCAGCTCTACTTGGAGCTAATTTCACATGGGCAAGTGCGATATCGTGCCGTGAAACTGAGTCCAATATCGCACTCGTCATGCGTTTTTGTGTTAAAACCACCTCACACCACTTCAGGTAAGTAGTGATCTGTAAAACTCGGCTCGATATCTCGCTCATCAACATGCCATGTCCCCATGGATGCAAGACGTTCTTTTTGTTAAAACCACCTTGCATCACTTCAGGAAAGTGGCGATCCTTCGCCATGACTTATGTTTTCAATGGGTAAACCTCACATTGCATTCACATGCACCTCGCATGTCGTGCGATGCTGTGGAGACCCCACTGAAAACAATGGGTGATGCGAGGTGTTCTGAAGGAATGCCCAAAGATAGGGCATGCTGCAATTTGTTCCTACACCGTGGAAAAAAAAATTGCTCATGTGTTTGACCCCATACAATTAATGGGGTTCATATTCATGCGAAATTAGTGCATCTTACAACGCACAAATCTTGCACGATTTTCTCGGCCATGTACGAACGGCTGTACTGTAAAGCAGTGCTACGCATGAATGACCACCGCTCTGTTCACTTCTATGGGACTAAGGAATATAGCAGAACACATCACTTGGCTATCTCCATAGACAGTGAATGTAGCGGTGGTCACAAAGGCACACTAACGCTCCATTCCTATGGGTAAGCGGTAAATGTTTTGTCAGATAACACCTTTAAAGGGGTTGTCCAGGAGTAGAAAAAAAAACATTTGTTTTTGTACATGTGTAGTATTGCAACTAGAGAGGAACGAGCATACTCGCTAAGGGCAATTACTCAAGCGAGCATTGCCCTTAGCGAGTACCTGCCCGCTCGGAAGAAAAGATTCGGCTGCCGGCTGGGAGCAGCGGGGGAGAGCGGGGAGGAACGGGGCGGGGGAGATCTCTCTCTCCTCCCCACTCACCCCTGCTCACTCCCACAACTCACCACTCACCCGCGCCGGCAGCCAAATCTTTTCTTCCAAGCTGGCAGGTACTCGCTAAGGGCAATGCTCGCTCGAGTAATTGCCCTTACCGAGTATGCTCGCTCATCTCTAATTGCAACTCATCCCCATTGAAGTGAATGGAGATGAACTGCAATATCAAACCCAGCCTATAGACAGACATGGTGCAGTTTCTGGAAAAAGAGCAGACCCATTCTTGTAATCCTTGACAAACCCCTTCAAGTGATTGTTCCTGCACACCTCCTGGACATAGTGATGTAGTTCTTTTATATCACATTAGATGCCTATAGCTCCATCTGAAACAGGGATGTTGTCGCATCTGTAACTTTTTCATTCCCCATAGCTATGCCTGGAGGACACAGATAGAACCATTTACTCGGAATCTAAAAAAAATACTATAACTCACAGTTAATATAAAATGCCGCTGACCGGACAAACCGGTGTAGATTTTCATAAAACAGAAATAAGACCGTTTATGATTCCCAGCAATTTTTATAACCTTAAAAGACTCTGGAAGACTGGTAATAGCATTCTAATGTAAATTAACGACTCTATTATTCAATTATTGCATTAAACATCACTGGAAATGTTGATTTAATTGTTCGAACGGAGGTAGTTCACTCGATTTTCATTCTGCTTCATTAAAACGTCCAGCTAAAAATGCTAAACCAACAGTAGACTTGAGTCAAGCTGTTCCACTAACACACATTTATATGAACACATAAAAACGGAGAGGATGGCAGGATTCTCGAAATAGAAACCATAGTTTGTGGAGACAGGACGCAGAACATAATCATTGGCATTTAAGGTAGACTGATTCAAAGCAAGAGTGCCCTGTGGTTATTCCTCAACCACCTGCTGTCCAATAAGATTGTTTATAACAGGTATTTGGCTAGCGGAGCGCTGAATGGAAAGTATTGGGCTCTTAATGCAAACAATATCGCATTTATGTCAGTCATTAGAACATTAAAATGCCATTTAGTTTCAAATAAATGTAGCAAATACATAGAGTTTCTCAATCGACCAATCCGCTGCTCTGTTCCAGCTACTTAGTATGCTCTTAAAAACATGGTTGCTTTTTTTTTTTTTACTCTTGAACACAAAGTAAGAAATGTCCAGTGATACAAAATGTACTTGGTGAGTGGCTGTAAATTCTGGAAACCGTTCAAGGATTTACAGCATTGTGGCAGCTGAATTTGCTGACTCTATTCATACTAGAAAACAAGCCGACAGATTGCTAGAGCTACATGGCAGGGATTCCCTTTCATGCAAAATAGAGTATTAGTTAGAGGTGATTGAAGCAAAGGAGACTGGCACGGAAAAAAAAAGGAAATGAGTGGGAAAAAGTTATGAGAGTTAGAGAACGAGCATGGACAAATGAAGCAGTGGGAGTCCTGCCACTGCAGATTATAGGGTCTAGAAAAAAGAGAGAAAGCAATGAAAACAGAGATCTATAGTCTTTTTTACACGTACGAAAAAGTACCATAACAATAGGACTTATGAAACTCCCAGGCATGTTCTAAACCCTTCTAATCACATACCCATCTTGGCACAGCTTTACGAACAGATGCTTGGCTGAACTAAATACTACGGCTATAGAGGATCTACCTGGTCTTGTTGAAGATTGGCTGATATCTTAGCCTATCTGCCAATCCTCCAGATGCCGACGACTCAAGACTCCCATTGCAGATGGCTGGGATATGCGGTCTATTGCACAGGGCTAATAAAAGCTAATTCTTCTTTGCCAAGAAAATAAACACATTTAATAGCTTTTTGTATAATTTAACCGTAATAATTGTCTAAATTGTGATTTTTTTTCTTCTCAGTCTGTAGCAGTTAAGACATTTAAATAGTAGCAATAAAGCAATCAGAACTAGGAAGGCAAATATTACCGCATCATTTCCAGATATCAAACCAAGAAAATTCAATTCCTGGAGAGGGATGATGCCGTGTTATGAATTGTAGTAGGCTTTAAAAGCAATGCCTTTAAACTGGTTTTTCATGATTAGAGTAAAATGGTCCGCTCTTTTCAGAAACACTGCCACTTTTGTTTGCAGGTTGAGTCAGGTATGGCAGCTCAGCCATCAGCCCTCACTTGAATGCTGATAAGTTGTCATGCCAAACACAGTCCAAGGCCAAGAATACCAATGTTAAGAAAGAAAGAAAACCTATATGATTTAATCGGAACCTTTTTTATTACTATTTTTGAAACTCTCACTTAAGCTGTTCATATAAACTTTGGTCAGGATGTCCCAAGCATGTAGTTGTGAGCTATGTACCGTATCTAATTCTCACAAGTTTTATTATTAACTCTAAAACAGAAATGGCATTATTCCTTCTGTCTCTAAGGTGCGCTTAGACTGAACGATTATCATTCAGAAAATTGTTCAAACTAGTTAAACTGAACTATAATCGCTCAGTTTAACCCTTTCCAATCCACTGTCTGACGTCTAAAGACATTATAATTTAAGGCTGTACAGCTCCGATGTTGGAAGACATCCGTCGGGGTTCTCTTACTGTATATTGCCAGCCTCTCTGCTGTCGGAGCCTATCCAACGTGTCACCTCATGCAGTAGTGGCTTTAGCCAGCATATAGCACCATTGTATAACGGCAGAAAAAGAGTAAGCCCCCTAGGAAAACCAGGATACAAATTGGATTGGAAAGGGTTAAATGCAGGCAATGACTGAACAATGAACGAAAATCGTGAGGTTGTTGCTCGTTGTCCAGTTTCAGCAGGAATAAAAATCAGTGCCGGCTCGTTCACTTCTTGGGCAGTTTAATCAATGATTGTTCAGTGATTCACATAGGAATGAGAAACACTGAATGAAAGGTAAGTGAGAACGGCACGACTCTCAATGAGAATTATGCAGTGTAAAAAGCCAACCCGAGTGTTAATGAGCTGGTGATGATGTCATTAGCTCGTCCGCTTGGGCAAATGAGATTCATGCCATGTAAAAGGGACATTTCAGATGACTTTTCAGCATAAACTGCCTTGTGTATATTAATGAGGAATAACATTAGTTTCCTCTCTGCAGTCTCTATATTTTCAATTCTTTCTGAGTTGGTGGGAGCGGTCTTCTGTTATGATGTACTCTATACTCTGTACACAAAGAAAACAAGATTCTGCTCCCTAATTTACTGTAGCACACATATAGAAATAACACCAACTTGGAGACTAAAGAGACTAAGCAGTAAATATATATGGTTTGAGCAGCTATAATACAGAGAACTAAGGGCCCATTTAGATGGGACGAGTGTTGGGCAAATGCTGCCCAACACTCGTCCCCGCACATACTTGCTTTCGTGCTACTGCACAGAAGCTAGTATCGCTGGCTCACAGCGGGGCGGCTAAAGGGGATTTCTTTCCTGGTGCTCCCCCACCCCTCTCCATTGACATGACAGAGCGGCAGTTCATTACTGAACGGCTGGTATTTACACTGAGTGATAAGTGATCACCTCATCGTCCTGAACAGACGCTATGTTATGTCAATGGAGAGTGGCGGGGGAGCGCGAGGACAGAAATCTCCTCCAGCCGCATCGTTGTGAGCCAGCGGTATTAGCTTCCGTGCAGGTGCACAAGAGCTAGTATGGGTGGGGATGAGCGTCGGGCATCGTTTGCCCGACACTCGACCCGTCTAAATGGAGCTTTACTATTAACGCAGCAGCACATCGGCATGACTCTCTCATTTGCAGTAGCTCCCTCCTCATCCTCCTCCCTTTGCTATAGATTTCTATGGGCATTATGACACAACATGCCCCCTCTTCCTGTTTTCAGTCTCAGTGTTTCCGTTGCTAAGGACAGACTTCACTTGAAAACAGGCAGTGGGCAACAAATTATAAAGAAGTGATACCCTAAGGATGGCTTCACACTTGCGATTGCAATATCGTTGCATTTGTTTGACGCAAGTGTCGATTGGACTTTTTTAATATTAAAAACACATTGCACAAAAATCACAAAACACAAACTTGTCCTTAGTAACGGAAGCACTGAGAGGGAAAAGAGGAGGATCACAAGTGTGAAGGCACCCTAAGCAGCTCTCACACAGCCCACCTTTTACCACGATGAATCGCGGTACAACGCTCCCATTGATTTCAATGTGGCTTCACAGACGATTTTGCAACGATTTTCAAGCGCTGTATGCTCTATTTTTGCACTTTTTAAAGCACTTCATCAGCCATCACAGTGATGGGGTGTGTTAAAAAAACGCTTTCAAACACTGTTACATGCATTTAAGAACGCTGCACAAAATCACGGTAAATTACTGCGGCTTTGGACGCAGCATTTTGTGAATGCATGTTTGAGAGTGGCCTTAGTGGAAAGTATTATACAGGGATTTTTCAGGACAAAGGCACCATCGTAATGTAAACACATTCATAGGTTCCTCATATGACCTTTTTTCTTTGTATATCCAGGGTACAAATTCCAAGGCTTTACCAAACTACGACCTCTAATCTGAAGAGAAGCTCTGATTATTCCAGCATATAAAGGCATATTTATTAGAGGGATTTCAGAAGTCTCTATGTAAAGTTTTGTATGTTAGCTGAAGTTCTTATGCTAAGCTAATAGGCTAATGTTCTTTATGCGAAAAAGCAGGGTTGCCAACTTTAATTCCTCATTTTTCTGCACAACTTATCCAACAATCATGTACAACCAACAGTTTTTATGGTCATATCAGAAAACAGTACCGAATTAGGCTGCCTGCATTGCAGAACCTGGAGCAGGCGTCAATCTTCGGATTCCGCAGCAAATACCTGCCATAGCATAGTATGGAAAAGCCTTTTTTCCTGCCCAGGAGTCAAAATCAATTGCAATTTTCCACTCGCAGGACAGAAATCGCAGCAGGCTCTATTTCTGGGCGGATTCCGTGCGGGCGGCTTCACTTAAAGTCAGTGAAAGCCATCCAACCCACGGCCCTTCCACAATCATCATTGCAGAAAGGACACTGGATCCGCGTCACCACCTAGTGACGGCGCGGCATAATCTGTACTGCTCATGTGCGCCGGCCAGCACATCCGCAGTACAGAATAAAGAAGAATCCGGACAAGTACGCGGGGGTCACCGGCCGGGCACAGGGTCAGATTCCACTGCGGGTGGCCTTATACAGATTGTAAGAAATACATATCTATAGATCATATACCGATACAAACTCATTACTGGCATTTACTGTAACCTGTAGAAGGATGATAATTGCAGTGTTGATAACCTGCTAAAGCACTGTCAGCCTATAAAAAATAAACGGATGCACGTATTATTCAAGGACAATGGGAAATAGTTTCCTATTTTTACGGACTGTCCAGGAATGTCTGGACGATTGACAACCCTGGGAAGAGGGCAGTCAGGAAATAGTTGAACAGCAGAAACCATGACTGGGTTGCCTACTTATCTACGGCTTCCCTCAACTGATGTGCTGCCAAGCACCTGTTATCTGTTCAGCAATGCAATACTTGTATTCGCAAATCTACTAGAACCTCCCGGCGCTTTCCTCTATAAATATAGATACATCACAGCATACTTCTGACTTCACTATTGTGTTGCTCATTTGCTGTCCAGCAGAGAAGTTTGTATTTGTGTCTGCCATACACATTTAATGGGCAATTAACAACCCATTTGCTGATGATCAGATTATCCTGTAAACAAAGAAACATATTAACCTTACAGCAGTGGGCAGTAACACTTAAGAAAAGACTCTACGCAAGGACAGCATGTGTACTTGTCTACATTAGATTCATCCTGATTTCCAATTAATCAGACAACCACTTAAACCATTTTATATCTCCATAGCAACAGTTTTATATTTACCTGATGGATTTTCTCTTAGGATTTCTTGTAATGTGCTGTGGAGTATTTTGCATTTTTTTCTTTTACTATACTTATATTAAAACAAGTGCTCGAAAATTAGAAAATTGAAGTCTTATAGACAAAGTAAACTGCTAAGTTGAAACGGATTCCCAAGTGAGAATCTTTAATCCTATCATATGGCGTCTCAAGTCACCTTACTTGCTATGCAAGCTGCCAAAAACAGCTAAAATACATTTAAAAAGTAGAATATGCAGGTGGAATGTTAATGCTTTCTGTTAAAAATAATAATTCAAGGAGTTGTATCATTTTTTAGACAAAGTTTGGCTTACCAAAGCACACTGTGATAGCATGGGCTAATATTCTCTATTGTTAAGCACTGCACAATGTTAGGACTGATCTCCAAAGATGTTATATGCAACCTCTCTAAAAGACCATCTCCTTGAGAAGACCAGCTCCTTATCCACAACAGATTTCTAGGGAAAGATTCAGTTCTACAAAATATTTTGCATCTATAGTAGAGATGAGCGAACGTACTCGGATAAGCACTACTCGTCCGAGTAATGTGCTTTATCCGAGTACCTCCCCGCTCGTCCTGAAAGATTCGGGGCGCTCCGCTGCTGACAGGTGAGTCGCAGCGGGGAGCGGGGCAGAGCGGGCGGGAGAGAAGGAGAGAAAGATCTCCCCTCCATTCCTCCCCGCTCTCCCCTGCAGCTCCCCGCTCCACAGCGCGTCCCGAATCTTTCAGGACGAGCGGGGAGGTACTCGGATAAAGCACATTACTCGGACGAGTAGTGCTTATCCGAGTACGTTCGCTCATCTCTAATCTATAGGTGTAATCCAGTTAGCCCCTATGGCATCTAAGTGAAGACACATTGTAAAGAGAAGTATATGATGAGTTAATACCTTTCCATAAATAAGGCAACATATTTGCATTGTTTGACCCCTGATAAAGCACAATATTAATAAAATGTATAAATATAACTGAAAATCCATATATAATGAATGAAGTAGGTGGATTTGTATAGGGGTCGGGGTATAAGGAGCTCTTCCCTACCGGGGAAAGTGTTTTATGCGCTGTGAGTAATTATATAGTGGTGTTAAAGAAATCAGATTTTCTGTAATCAAACTACTAATGACCACTTGTCTGGGACTATCTATTTATGTTTGTTTGTGGGTGCTTCTCATGCTCCGCCCCTTGTGACATCATCGCAGGTCCTACAACATATATAAAACACAGAGCCTGACCAACAGAAGAACAACAAAGTTAGGGCTCTTAGAAGGGGAGGACAAAAATAACAAAATGAGAATACAACTAAGCCGTTATTATCTCAGACACAACTCACTGGTCTTGACAGAAGACATCGACCTACCACCAACACAGAGATTCGGTGGACTCAAGGACCTGTGGTGACGTCACTGCTGTGGGACGAGCCATTGTGCAGTTTGGTAGAAAGTAATACATACTGGATAAGACGACAGCACCCACCAGGACCTGTGATGTCACAGTCATGTGATCACCTGTGGGGTGGACTCAGGGATCACATGACCAGGGGCTGATCACTGTATCGAGCAGACTGCTGAGCTGGTGATGTCTGGAAATCAGCATGGATGTACCACAGCTGTGTGTGATGTATGTGAATCAGGATGTATGTAGTAGAACTATGTGTGCAATGAGCTGTGTGTGTGAACCAGGATGCATGTAGTAGAACTGTGGGTGTGATGTGTGGGGATCATAATGGATGTACTATGTAGTAGAGCTGTGTGGCACAACCAGAAACACTGGTGCTATAATTTCCTAATGATTACTAGTTTTTACTATATGGACGAGATGTTTTAAACTCAAGGTTATTTTAAAGTTTCCAATGTACAAAGTTGGCAAATATGATTGATCTTAGCTAACCATTCTGGAATAGTTGCAAGGTTGTTAATTTTGTATGTATTTAGTAAAAGGATCTGTGCTACCGATAGGTGGCTTCCTAAAGGTATTCAATGGAGAGGAAGAGAAAAATCCAGTTCTGTCACATCTTGAGTGTTCAAATTAAATTTGTTGGTCATTCACATAAATCTGATGTTAAATAATCTTGTATAAAATAACAAAAATGTTATAGAAGTGACACTTTTCTTGTCTTTTGTATACAAAAATATTCTGTCACTGGGTTCATGCTGCCCAAACCAGCATGTTCCCGGGACAACTATGTTCATTACCCCTGTGTATGTTTTATTCTGAAACACTGTAGTATTTCAGAATAAACAGACTTTGAAGTTTAGCTCAGAGCACAGCTTTGAGTCACAGAGGCGGGCCAAGGATGGCCTCTCCTGACCTACTGCATGTAGACTGAGGCTGGGTTCATACGGGATCGATTTGCTGCGGAAACTCCATGCAGAATTTCTGTGTGGCAAATCCGCCCACGGCTCCTAATCCCGGGATTAGCCAGCCATGTGGAGGAGATTTTGCAAAAATCTCGTCCACATCAGGCGGCCAATTTGCTTTGGCAAAGCCAAGCAGAACCGGCTGAATTGACAGACGCAGCATGTCAATTCTTTTTTTTTTCCGTTAGGGCCTCACTCCTATCTATGGGGAGAGAAAGCCACAACGGAATGCCGGCAGCCAAACGCTGCAAGACCCATTGCGAAATGCCGCGGGTTTGGATGCTGCGTCTCTCCCACAGAAATCTCGTGGCTTTTTGGTGCGGTCAAGCCATGATATTTCCATGGGATTTCCGTCCCGTGGAAACCCAGCCTTACAGCTCTTTCTCTGTGATTCAGACTTCAGGTCTGAGCCAAACTTCAAAGTGTGTTTATTCTGAAATGCCACAGCATTTCACAATAAAATATACATGGGGTAATGAGCAGAGCTGTCCAGGGTTCATGTTGTACTTTAACATCTCAACAACTCTTCTGGCTAACATGGTACCGCACTACTTTTGCTTTACATTGTCATTAACGTAAGAAAGCTTTTAACAGAATGCCCAACTGCCCCATAAAGATGTAAGCCTTGATTAGCTAAGTATAAATATTTACTACCATAAGATTCCACCTGACACCTTTGACATCACCTATTTTCTAGGGGCGCAAATAATTAGGCATGTTGAAAGCCAAAAAGAGGGATGCTCCATAATATTGGTTGATACGGATGAATTTATAGAGATCAATTGATATTTAGCTAACATAAATAAATCTTGTTATTTGTACAGCACCAGCTTATTCCGTAGCACTTTAAAGTAATTTATACAGTAGCAACGTGTTCTGCTTGAAGTTTTTCTTTAAGTCCGAAAATTTCCATATCTTTGAAACTTCTGCATCAGAAATTCTATTATGCTG
Source organism: Eleutherodactylus coqui (assembly GCF_035609145.1). NCBI lineage: Eukaryota > Metazoa > Chordata > Amphibia > Anura > Eleutherodactylidae > Eleutherodactylus > Eleutherodactylus coqui. The sequence continues at coordinate 102,812,318 of NC_089843.1, forward strand.
TAAAGAAGCATTATGTACATGTCTTTGCTTCTTGCTATCAGTGCTGCTTTCTGACATGTCTTAATTGATTGGAGATGTTCAAAGCAGAAGCCCTACTTTAAGAATGGGTGTGCGCTTGTATACATGAAAATACTTTTTATGGAATCACTGAAGAAAAATCCATAGGAGAATGAAGTTCACAATTCAAATGAGCTCACAGTTCAAATAAATACAACTCTGATTTATTACAAATCCTCTTTTCTGGGAATGCTAAAGATCTGAAATATTCCTATAAATGTGTGTTTGGTCACCGGTAACAAGTACTACTGAGAGATGGTTCTTGTCTGCTCTACAGTAATACAAATTCAGTTTGCTTGGCTATTGCCAAAGGCAATTTAATTTTCTTGGAATAACATCAAAAGAAAGATAAGCTGTGTGAAGAACAAGAACTGTTTCATCGTAAGCTGAACAAACATATTTTAAACTTTTTTGGAATAAAAACACAGATAGGTTCCTTAAAGAACAAAATACAGCAAGGAGAATGATGTCTATATATTTGTAAGGAAGGATACGATGGACTATGCGGAGCTAAAAAGCATAAACCCTTCAAGCTTCATTTTAAATGTATAAGGCGAGTAAAAAAAAGGGAAGATATCATCTTCATTTTAGGCTCATGCAGTTCTATTTTTTTTTATAGAAGAGAATTACCTGATACTTTGTATCCCTGGCCAGGGATCACAATGGAGAACACAATCATTTAATGTCTCAGTAAGTTAGGTTTTCTTTTATAAGCAGGAAAGAACTTCAGTCCCTGTTTATAATTGGCTTTCTATTCACAAGGCCCTAAAATATATACAATAACTCAGTATAGACAATAAAAAGTGAACAACTTTAGTAAAGGTCCTTTTACATCGGACAACTGTCGGGCATATTAGCACCCAATAGCCGTCTTAGTGACTATTGCTCCTATGCGTTCACGCAGGAACAATGGTTGCTCTAAGAATTAAGGCAGAGCAGGTCGGGAATTGTTCCTCCTCCATTCACAGAAAACAGGCAGTCTCTCAAAGATTGAGCAACCCCTATTTATATGGCCCAAAAGGCAGTTAGTTAGGTGATTCTGACAAATGAGTGATTTCTCACTTAGTACCTTGTCGGCAGGCGCTTGTACACAGGATGACTATCATCAAATTTGTTGCTTCCATTGATAATTCATGCAATAATCGCCCCCATAAGGCCTCATGTCCACGGGGAAAATCAGGCCCGCTCCGGATTCTCCATGGAAAATCTGCAGCGGGTCCCTTCTGCCCCGCGGACATGAGGGCTTAAAATCGGAATTTAAAAGAATTAACTCACCCACAGTGGGCCGGGAGGGTCTTCTCTTCCTCACGGCCGGATCTTCTTTTTCGGCCGGCGGATGAACTCGTCACGCCGGCGGCACGTCGCCGACGTGCCGCACGCATGCGCCGGGAACATCCGCCGAGCCGAAGCAAGAAAGATCCGGCCGTGAGGAAGAGAAGACCTTCCTGCTCCGCTGCGGGTGAGTTAATTCTTTTAAATTCCTATTTTAGGTCTCCCGCGGATCCGGACGGCTTCCATAGGCTTTAATAGAAGCCCGCGGGAGCCGTCCCCGCGGGAGACCCGCACGAAAATGGAGCATGGTCCAGATTTTTCATGCTCCATTTTTTTTTATTCCCTTTTATTGACCATCCGCGGGTATTTATCTACCCGCGGGTGGTCAATGCATCCCTATGGGGTGCGGATCTGCATGCGGGTGAAGAGTTAAAAAAAATCCGCTGCGGATTTTAATTCTTCTTTTGCCTGTGGACATGAGGCCTAAAGGTACCTTTAGAAAATGCAATCTACACTATTCTAGAAAAAGTAATTGGACACCTGAGCAAGAATGAAAGTAGCATTTATTTATACATGTTAATACTCAGTAGGGCCTGCTTTGGGCCTAATGACATTGGATACAATCCATAGCATGCTTTCTACTAATGTCTGATGCACTTCTGCTGGTATTTCCATTCATTCATCCTGTAAGCGTCTGGTGAGTTCTCTCAAAGAAGATGGACATTGTTCATATTTCCTGGCCTGACATCCCAAAGATGTTCTGTAAGATTCAGGTCAGGACTCTTTGCAGGCTAGTCCAATTGTGGAACTTCGATATTCTCAAACCAAAGCAAAACAGAGTTGAATTTGAGACAAGGCAGGTTGTCTTGTTGGAACTGTTGCTGACCATTCCGAGTGTATTGCCCCATTGCTGGCAGCGTATAATTGTCTAGAATGTCAAGGTAAACTTTCTTTACCTGCTGTTCATGGTTCGTGTCACTACAACCAATGGACCAAGACCCATTCCATGTCAAATATTAGCAGACCCTAACATAACCTCTGCTGTACGTAACTGTTGGCAGAACCCACTCCGGAAAAAGGCATTCCTAAGGCATCCTCCACACTCAGGTACATCCATCTGATCTGAAGATGGGGCAACGTGATTAATCAGTTCATAGAATGTTTTTTCATTGCTCAACTGTTCACTGACGATGCTGCTTGCACTATTATAGATGAGCTGATGCATTGCGCTTTGTGATGGATGGCCTGTATGCAGCAGTATAACACGTATATATAACAGCATGCAGTTTCTGTCATATGGTGCTGACACTGACTTGGTTTCCACTCTCTTGCAGATCCTTAGTGTGCTCCTGGATAGCTCCAGAGCTCTAGACAGCGGGATCACAACCACCCTCTTTCTACTGGTTATATCTTTAGCTATTAGCAAGCATCTACTAGCTCTCCCTGTTGCCTGATTGCACTGTGGACTCAATTTGAAGCTGACAAGAATCAGAACCCCTAAATCCTTCTCTTTTGAAATCCTGAATAACACAGAACAGCAAATACAATACTCAGCCCAACAATTCATTCTCCTTAAGTGCATTATTTTACATCTTGAAACACGGAACTGCAGTTTCCATTGTTTTGACTATTTATCCAGTGAGGATAAATCATTCTCCATGCTCAAAACACCATCAGGGGTATCAACCCTATGGCACACATCGTAGGAATATTTGGGAACACAGAAATCAACCAAATCTCTTCTTTTATTACCTTATCGGTGGTGGAAAAACAAAAGTGAGATTCTGACAGGTTCCTATGATGCATCTTGGGTTTGTATCATGCGCATTTTCTGGTAGTTCCCCATCGCTTATGTGTGTATTGTGTATATTACAATCACATATTTTACATCTGTTAATAACATTGTATCAGGCGGCTATATACATTTAGTAGCACAGAGTATTACTGCCCCAATGATTTCAAATCACACTTGAATAATTGATTAGGATTTTGATGAATGTTAAGAAAATAAATCTCCACATGGAGAAAACCGATTGCCTTTTTTGATTTGTAAAACAAAGTCACGCTAATGTGCAACTCAAGGGAATTCTATTGATCAACTTTGTAGTTTTAGAGGGGCCATCAAAGCTTTGCAGGATGCAGAATGCTGGGCTCCCGTTCCACAAAAGGTGCTATAATTAATCAATGGCAAAAAAGGCAACCGATTGAATCCCAAGGAAAGCGAGAAGCGATGTCCAATAACATGGAACGTCTGTAACAGAGCTGGCTTTGGAAGCCATACTGCAGTGGGAAATGATTTTTCTGTATGTGGTAAACATTTTCCAAAGCATAGCCTGTCATACAACAATATATCTTTACCTGTGAAACCACATAAAAGAATATCTGAGAAATTTGCCCAAATAGTTCTGTTATATGATAATAAAATTTGAAACTCTTTTCTGCGATTCATTCATCAAAATACTATTCAAGGTGTTCTCTAAAGTGGTAAAACACATCTAAGGTTAAATTGTTTAACTTTAAGCTGTTGTATTCTTCACCAGCCAAACTTTAGTCACCATATAGCAATTTCTAGAGTAATATTGTAAGATTCATGCCAGACAGCTTGGTCCATTTTCACAACTTTTTTCCCCCCTGAATCCCAGAGAAGATAAAGGGAGCAAAATGATGAAGGAATACACTTTTACCTCTTTTTGTATGTAATGCAGGTTTGGGATAAGGCATTATGCATCAAAATCTTCACCATTTGACCACAGACTTATGAAATATCAAAAGCCAAATTGTTGTTTTTGTAAGGATTCCCCAACCTACCTCTCCCGATTGCTCGTGTATTGCTTTCAACTGGTGTTCCCTTCTGGCATCAGATCACTCTGCTTGTGGATCACACACATGTACAAGTTCCCAGGCTCTTAAAGGACCAGTGCGCACAAAGTATTCCTGACCCTAGCCAATCATCTTCCATTTACTCCACAACATTCGGGGTCTGAATTTTAAGGTCCATTTAGTTCTAGTCTGCTACGGTGTGTTTGTCTTTGCTTCTGGTCACAACTCAGCTTGGTTTCCTGATTTTGTTCTCTCATCTTCTGCCTGTCCTGGCCTCTGCCTGATCCCCACCTTCCTCGACCCTTGCTCTTTCAGAACCCGATTTCTGCCTACGGCCTTGGTACCACAGTTTGGAAACTGCAGCTCATCTGTGTATCAGCTATTGTTAATGAGATTCCATGCTGCAAAGTCCAAACCTGCTATGCAGGGGTTAAGGGTGAAAGACTTACAATCCCTTAGACTCTGCTCCTTGCTTTAGCCTTAAGCCAAAGCCATAGTGGGTCCACGTCTCTAATTAGCTCTTGTTGAAGTCTCTTGACTGAATATAGTGATTATTAAACAAAAATAAAAATATCTTCATACAACTTAGCACTGAGCAGTTACTATAATGTTAAACATTGCGTAAATGCACATAGAGTTAATTCTGACTATATTCTAGGAAAAGGGAGCTACGGCTTAAACCTTGAGAATAGAGTTTCACATGAGCCTTTCCATGGGATCCATAAGAGGATTAAGTTCTCCTGTGATGAAGCATATTACAGCTCATTCCTGTGACACCTCGACCAGCAGAGGAGAGGGAAGCATATCTGGGCTGTGATTGTTCATGCTCAGTAGTATAACAGTATATATTAAACTACCCTTGTGTTTAATATTAATATTACTGAATAGAAAGGTGTTTTCTTTCCCTTTTATCTTGGTTGATGTCACAGGAGAGTGATTGAACGCTAGGTTTGCCAACCAGAAAAATGCAAACTTCTTAAGCTGTGCATTCAGCATTTCCAGAGTTGAAGCACTTTAATGTGTCAGAGACTGAGTGTTTCCCCTTGACTATAAATGTGTCGCTAGAGGAGTCATTCGCTGTTTCAGAACACCATGTATTTGTCTGCAAAAAGACACAGTTCAATTGATGCCCATGATGTCTGATTTAAAACCCCTCAAAATATCGATACCGGACTCAGCAACAATATTCTGCATGATACAAGTAGTATTATTTAAGATAGTAAGACATAAAAAACTTTTCCAAACTCACTTGTGTGCTAAACTCTATGGTTGTGTTAAGGATTAGGTATTTTTTTAACTTTCTTTTCCTATCCGCTCCAACTCCATGTTCAGTTGAACCTGATCAATAGTAGCAAACGTCTCAGTCTAGAACAGCTTTTCAATCCCAGACAAGACTTTATGAAGTGAAAGAGGTCAACTTATAATTCAGCTGTCCTCTGAGGGTCAACCCTTTAGAGTTTCAAGACTGTCTGCTAGTTGCTGAAGAAACTGAAAATTAAACACATATTTTATTTTTTTTCTTCACCACAAAACCGAGTCAATGAGAAATTGTTTGTTGCATCATAAATGGCTTCAGTCCAAACTGTAAATCAATGAGCAACTATCAAGCAAAGAATACAAAAATAAATGGATTAATTAAAATGCACATAATAAAATTCTTCCGTTTTATGTAACTGCAAGAGAGGCATTATTTGCCGTAATGGGGCAAAAGCGATAATCTGTCACTACTTTGTTAATTTCACATGACAGTATCACTGTATAACAATTTAAAGGGGTTTTCTCATTAGTTAAAATTGCATTACAACCATTCTGTCCATCCTGGTTGCTTCTCACCAGGACATGTGACTGCTGCAGCCAATCACTGGTTATAGAAGGTCACTGCTGTGGCCAATGATTGGTTCCTAAATAGTAGTAGTGCTGACAACTACCACTTCACTCTAAGATGTGTATGTATGCATGTATAATATATATATATATATATATATATATATATATATATATATATATATATATATATATATATAATGAACGGATAGATAGATAGATAGAGACAGATACACATAATGTGTCACGTCTCAGTCAGTACATAGTTAATTATTTGCCAGCACACCTTGTTTCTAAAGGTTCTGTCCAGACATGCCAGGGTTAACAGCTCCTGTGCCTTCTAGTCTAGGTTAATTACCCTGCTAGTGTCTGAGAGGGTTGCTGGTGATTGACATGTCTGTCTGCCAATCAGCTTCTCCCGCCTCCCTATAAGATCCATCTCTTGCTGCCTGGGAGTTGCCGGTTATTCTCCAGTGATCCCTGAGCAGTCCTGCTGCTCAGACCTGCTGAGTTCTGGCTCTGGTACTTTGACCTGTTTCCTATTTGTGCCAGGTGTTCTGCTACTGCAGATAGTGGCTGCTGCATCTTTACCAGTTATTAGTTATTGGTTCAGTTCCCTGTGTGTCTGACTGTGGTCCTGCCCCAGTGGAAGTTACCTTATGTCGATCCAGCTCTGCCTGTGTTCTGTGGCTTTCCTGTCCCGTTGGTCTATTCCTTCAGCCTAGCCTGTCGGTACTAGTAAGTTGTCTTCTGCATAGGTATGGCGGTTCCTTCCTGTCTTGCCACTAGGCAGCATAGGGTCAGTGTTGGCGGCCTGGACCTTTCCACCTTTGGGGCTACCTCCAGGAAGGGACATTGGCGTGGGTGAAGGTCAGGGAGTCCCGTGCTGAGCGTACCTGTGCACACTACTTCTACTGTAACATAAGGGCAATATAATAAGAACATATTACTTCCGACCTCAGTCAATCAAGGCTGACATTAGTCCAGTTCATAGTTTCTTCAGCCATGGTGTCAAAATAACCTGCCTAAAATAACAAATGAGGTTATGCTCACCTCTTCTGTGGTTCTAGGATGCAGCTGACAGCCAGCACTGGCAATGGAGGTGGCTTTCGGGCCAATCAGAAGCAGCAGTGTCACATCCCCAAACCCCTGGCAAAACTCAGTCCCCCAACTGGGGAACTAGATTTTGTTTTAATGACAAAACCCCTTTAAATGACATTGGCTTTATGTTTGGGAGTCATTGAAGAGACAAAAGGATTTGAGCAAGCCTGCATCTACAGAACATCTGTGGTTAGTTCTCCAAGATGTTTGGAACAACCTTACAACCTCGCTGCCGAGTTATTTCAAAAGAATTGAAACTGCTTTGAAGGCAATATTGATTTGACTAAGATTTCTCTCTTGTTTATTCACTTTGCATTTTGTTAATTGATCAACAAACCATGAACACTTTTATTTTAGAAAGTTTTCTCACTTTGCAGCATTTTTTACACTACTGCCTAAAACTTTTTCATAGCACTGTATATATGAGAAACCGTGTGTAGTAGGAAACTCCATTCGTTTGTCGAAAATAATTGAATATGTTCTACAGCTGGTTGGTAGTAATTAGTTCTTGGTAATACTGACCTACTGCTCGGCAGTAAAGCAATGGATGGGAACCAGTAAAGGCAAGCAGTGAAGCAGACTCTTGCCAACTTCTGAACTTGTGTGTCTTTGCTTGATAAAATTCTTCACATTCTTTAATGTTGGTGAACGATGCTCCCATAATGGACTGCGGTATCATTTTTCCTACTTGGCAAATTAAAAGTAATGAAGGAGGTAAAGATTAAATGTAACTATCAGAGGACCCTAATAATTCAGATTTTTCCTGCTTCATAAATATTTAAAATCCATTTCAGTGATATATCGAATATGCATGGACAACCTGCTGGAACAGCAGGAAAAGTGTTACGTAAGAGACTTGTCATTAACTTTTGAGTGGCAACCTGGTTCTTAAAAAGATAAATTCATTAAATCATAAGTTTAAATTCTGAGGATTTTATGTTTTTTTACGCACATATTCTGTGGCCTTATTATTTTACATCCTATACGCATGCTATACACCATTGTATAGTATATACACTAGAATATATAGTGACATTGCAGGTACCAATTATAACATTTTTTTAATCCCCTTCAGGCCTTAGTCAGACGGGCTTTTTTTCGCGCGATTTGCGCATGCGTCCGGCGATTTTTTAAAACCATTGCTTTGCAATGGTATCGGACACATGAGCGCTTTTTATGCGCTCGTCCGATAAATTATAAAACAGAAATCGGAGATCGCACCTATCTGCGATCTGCGATTCCTGTTCTCTTCTCTATATGCGCTCAATGGGGCCGGCGGCAGCAGCGCCGACTCCATTGAGAACATATAGAAGACAAATCCTTCTTCTCTGCCACAGCTGTAACAGCTGTGGCAGAGAAGAACGATGTTTGCCCATTGAATTCAATGGAGCCGGCAATACAGCCGGCTCCATTGAAAGCAATGCGCTGCGGGCGAGTGTGGGATGAATTGTCGGGAAGGGCTTAAATATGGTCAGGTAGCTGTAGAATATTATGAGCCTGCCTTTCTACAATACAGTGGATCACAATGGGAAGTTATCAGTAGAGCACATATTTACCATCCCCTAAACAGCTTTTTACATTCAGCCTGTTGACTGGAGGATATGATGTGTATGCATCTGCATGATGGCGTAACTAAATCTTGCTGTGGTCTCAAATACCTTTTAATCATTCCCTGGTACTCCCTACACATTCAATAGATATGTAGGTTGAAACAAACCACCATAGAATTAATGCTCATGATTTAGGATTTAAATGTCTGGATGTACAGATTTACAAAAGAGACTGTGAATATGGTCAAATGTAAAACATAACTTTTAATCGAATAAAGCTAAAATATATGTCAAAATTCCATCATGTGTAGCGTTTCCAACCGGCACTAGGTTGGAGTCCTGGGCACAGCCAACAAGGGCGGGCAACGAGGTTGGGCAAGCCGGGGTTGGTACACAGAGATGTCAAAGCAGCACAAAGGATTAAGGGAAGACGTGGTCAGGAAACAAGCTAGGGGTCAATACACGGAGAAGTCAAAGCAGCACAGAGGATTAAACAGAGAGGTGGTGAGAAAACAGGCCAGGGGTCAATATACAGTGATGTCAATCATCTTAATGTAGGCAACAAAGGAAGAGCACTTGGTTAAAGGCTAGTAAGCACAATAAACACGCAAGGAATGAGGGAACAGGGACAGGTGTATATAGGAAGCTAATTGGGGAAGGTATAAGATGCGGGGTGGAGCAAGACAGGGAAACACAGAGCCAGGAAAATGGAACAGGAGACGAGGGACAAAAAACAAGGTACTAGGTACCTGGTGTTGTCCACCAGGCTGAAAAGCTTAATCAGTAGAAGCAGTGCCTGGAGCATGAGAGGTTCAAGTCCTGACAGCATACAAATAGATATTGATCATGGTCACATGCAGAACACCATATAAAATTCACCTATGGCAATCTGGCTTCAGTAGTAATGATTGAATTAGATCTTATTACTTTTGTAGACCCATATACAATTTTGTAAGGAACTATTAGCCTCCACAATAGTTTCCTCTTGAGGGTGGACCGGGAAGGGAATGGACACCAGTCCCTAAATTTTCCTAGTGACTAAATCACCTTATCTAGCAACATGGGAGTGATCGCCCTAAAAATAGCGACTCAATAGCCATAAAAGCTAACAAACTCTGTATGACTCTATTCAAGGGACCTAATAGAAGGGACAGTATAATAAATGCATTTGGGACCTGTAGTCAGTGGCAGAGGGTCCCAAATGCATTTCATCCTACCCACAGACTCATCAGGGGACCAACAGAAGAAAAAAACAATACCAAAGCACTGATAGTGTTAGAAAAATGTTTTTTTTTAACTCTTTAAAATAGGCAGGAACATGCATGATCATAAAAGAAATAGAATCACTGCACAGCATTATATAGATTGAAAATTCCAAGATTCACAATTATAAAGCAACTAAACAGTACTAAAGAAAAGTTTACACATGTGTCATTATGCATGTGTGTGTGATCAATGTCTATTTATTGCATGCTGGAATTTTGATTTTATCATCAGTTACTGAGGCATCATATAATTAATCTTTATTTTATTAACGATTATGTTTTACAATATTGACAATATTCACCCTCTTTGCATGTTTTAATTTTGTGAAGTCTTAGGCCTCATGTCCACGGGGAAAATCGGGCCCGCTACGGATTCTACATGTAGAATCCGTAGCGGGTCCCTCCTGCCCCGCGGACATGAGCGCTGAAAATAAGAATTTATAAGAATTTACCTATCCGTAGCGGGCGGGGAAGCTCTGCTCTTCCTCACGGCCGGATCTTCTTTTTCGGCCGGCGGATGAATTCCTCACGCCGGCGGCACGTCGCCGGCACGTCGTCGACGTGCCGCGCGCATGCGCCGGGCACATCCGCCGAGCCGAAGCAAGGGAGATGCGGCCGTGAGGAAGAGAAGACCTTCCCGGCCCGCTGCGGGTGAGTAAATTCTTTTAAATTCCTATTTTAGGTCTCCCGCGGATCCGGACGGCTTCCATAGGCTTCAATAGAAGCCCGCGGGAGCCGTCTTCGCGGGAGACCCGCATGAAAATGGAGCATGGTCCAGATTTTTTCATGCTCCATTTTTTTTAAAATCACTTTTATTGACGATCCGCGGGTATTTATCTACCCGCGGGTGGTCAATGCATCCCTATGGGGTGCGGATCCGCGCGCGGGAGAAGAGTTAAAATCCGCTGCGGATTTTAATTCTTATTTTGCCCGTGGACATGAGCCCTTAGTACAAGGATCCATGCCAATTGTAAGGTTCCTTTGGGATCTAATGTACAAATTTAGCAAAGTTTAACTTGATACTTAACGTTTTAAATAGCTTGTGGCACACAACGGTTTCTTGCCTTTTCAATAGCTTTTCAATGGCGTTTTGTTGTGTTAAGCTAAAACAACTTCTTACAGCAAGTCATCAGTTCTACACGTTCAATTCCAGATTGCTTTTTAGCTGTTCATGGGTTATTTTCTCCTCTTCTCTATCGCTAGAATTTTGTATAGATTTGTGTTTCTATAGAAACCACCTGCTTATATGATGACCATACAAATGAATGTAATGCAATGATGGGTTGAGTTCACCAGAGCGGGAGCTTCTCTTTCATACCAGTTCTCCTTTTCATCTTGTGCAGGGGACCCTCATCCATGACATCTATATTGTCTAATAAGGCATATAGAGAGGAGTTGTCTTCATGAGATACCCCCTTTAAAGTGACTCTCCAGGCCTAGACAAAGATGGCCGCATCACTTCTCTGACTACCCAATCCACGCTGTGCATTAGTAAGCCTTGGTAGTCTAAAAGACTACATGCTGCTGTGACTGACCAGTGTTGCCCCAATGGCCAGCACTAGTTAATCAAAGCAGGTACTATACATAGCTCGTAAGACTAATAGTAGAAGACAGATTCTCTTGAAGCCCATTGAAAAGAGTTCATTGACATCAAGGTCCCTTTAGTGTATAACTAGCATCAACCAACTGAGCATCTTCACAGATCCTTAATGTAATATTAAGTAAAAAAGTAAAATACAGCTCACCAAAAATCTTGATCTACAGTTGGCCAAACAGCCAACCTCCAATGAGAAAGAGATTCAGCACATTAAGGCCTCAGTCACACAGGCGCATCGGCACCCGTACACTGGCGCCGATGCGCCCGTGTGACTGCAGGAAGGAGACGGACGTACCTGCAGACGGCCGTCTGTCTGCAGCGCCGGAGGAAAGAACACATGACCGGTAATGAAGCCGGTCACATGTTCTTTCCTCCGGCGCTGCAGAGAGACGGCCGTCTGCAGGTACGTCCGTCTGCTGGTGTCAGTCACACGGGCGCATCGGCGCCGGTATACGGGTGCCGATGCGCCCGTGTGACTGAAGCCTTACTCACAGAAAGTGGATCATAAAATAGGAAGACAAAGCTGAACAGTGGCCAAACAGCCAACACTGAGGACAATATAGGGGAGATAAGCATAATGTAAAAAAGTCATATATCATTCTTAGACAAGAACTGGGCATTCCGAGTAAACCATCAATAGAAAAATCTTTACACCCATTATTGATTATACAAGGTATTTGTTTTAATCTGTGCAAAACCTGTCATGGATGACAAAAGTGTTTAACTTGATCCAATCTGAAACTTAATGAGTGTTTATCTTGGGAGAACACAGCTTTGCCAGACTTGAAGGTTTACCAGGTTTTCAGCTCTTGATTAAGTCGTTTTTAGACATGAGTGATCAGTTATTTGTAGTTCATACAGTTAAACAGTTGATAAAATTGCAGCAAGATTGTCAAAGTGAATCCACAGACTGGCACAAATATTTCATTTAAGAGATAATGAAATATTTCTTGACTTTAATCATCTTGCATTCCAGTACAACACACTCCCTACTTCATCAAAGTGCAACAGCTGTGAACCCACAGAGTAATGATTTATTTAAGATGATATATTACTATGTTTAAACATTGATCATTACCTTGTGTTGTGCTTTATGATGAAATGCTAAAAGCCTCTTTAACATGGCAGGACTGTGGGGCACTTAAGCGCCCAATAGTCGTCTCAGTGATGATCGCTGCTGTGCTTTCACCCAGGAGCTAACATGACCCAGTAAATGAAAGCAGGGTGACATCGTTCCAGCCCGCCTCCATTCATAGGAAATGGACAGTCGTTCATAGATGAACAAATGCCTGTTTACACAAACAGATGTAGCAACAGACTGAAGGCCCATTTAGACACAACGATTATCGCTCAAAATTTGCTCAAAAGCCGTCTTTTGAGCAATAATCGTTGTGTGTAACTGCACTGATATCCTGTGGTTTTCGTTAAGCCGTTGCTTATCGTTGTCTTTCAGCATGCTGAAAGATGACAATAAGCCTTATCAGGGATTCACAGCGGGATACAGCTGGTACTATTGTTTCAGCTGTATCCGGCTCCCTGATCACAGGCTGGGTATGAAAAACAGAGCGGTCCAGCTCTGTTCTCCATACCCGGCACGGAGCGCTTGGCTGTATAACAGCCGGGCACTTCCTGCAGAAAACATCTGGATGCAGAAGACAAGTGGGGACACCCCGCTTGTCTTCTGCATCCTCCGCTTGGAGCGCTCAGCTGCATAACAGCCAGGCCCTCCGTGCGGAAAACAGCTGGATGCAGAAGACAAGCATGTACACCCCACTTGTCTTCTGCATCCTCTGCTCCAAGCGCTCGGCTCATCTTGAGCAATCATCTTGCGCTGTAAATGACACAATGATTATCGCTCAAAAGTGGCTTGAGCGACATCTTTTGATCGATAATCGTTGTGTCTAAATGGGCTTTACCAATGATTTTATGGCCAGCATTAAAAATCTGATAAACAATTTACATTGATTTACATGCGTTTACATTGCACAATTATCGTGCAAACCACTTAATCGAGCAAGTGGTCTGCATGATAATCATCCAGTGTAAAAGTGGCTTAACTTATTAAGAAAGTTTCTATCTGGATCCCAATGCATATCATAGGGTTAGATCTTATGCATCAGAGGAGCTTTAAGCCCCCTCGGGCATCAGGATCTGAATGCAACTAGGTAGTCGTACTCCTATGGATGTTCATTTATTACCAACTGACCTTCTTTTTCTCACTGGTGGTTTAAATGTGAGTGTTGATGACTTGATGACTCAAGTGGTGGATTTAAGACTACCCTAGGTACTTCGACTGGGGACGACTGTTGGGCATCTAAGCTTCTGACAGTCATTTCAGCGATTATTGCTCCTGTGCTTTCCCATAGGGTTGATAATCATTCAGTGAATGGAAGTGGAGTGAGCAGAGTTTGCTTTTGGCTACCTGCCACCATTAATAGTAAACAGGTAGTCATTCAGAGTTGAATGACTGCCTGCTTGCACAGGGCGTTCATCTTTTGATTGACAGTGTACAGTAGAGACCACCCACTTGACAAATTTAAAGCCCTGGGAACTGAAAATAAGAAGAGCTCATACAGGGGAGGGAGTAGAGGAAAAAGAGAAACATTATGGAATCAGCAGGGCCGTGGCTGCAAACCTATGCAGCCATCCCCATTGACAGGAAAACATGACAGGTCTTCTTTAAAGGTCTGTAAGGTCAAAAAGATCCTGATAATAAGCTTGATGATTATGTTCCATAACAACCAGCAGAATTCTAAATACGAATGTGGGATATAATACAGGATTCAAGAAGCATAGCTATAGGAAGTGCGGAGTTTGGAATCACACCAAGCCCTGGTGCCTGACGGGACTCGACTGATATCTATTGTAAGAAGACATCTATATTATAAATGACAACTAGAAAGTACAGACCCTTTTACAGATTTTGCATTGAGCCTATGAGCTGTAATCTAATACAATGCGGTCACTGTCTCTGGACCCCTGGATCATAAATCAATTAAGTAATGCATTGCTTTTTATTTGTTTTCTATTTAATTGATTGTTAGCAAACATGTAGTTCTTGAGGTCAGCTCTGAAGAGTCGAGAAATACATTTGCTTTCTTTTTGGACTTCTGTGGGAATATTTTTCCTCTACAAGCTCATTAAATATACTTTGAATCTTTTCAAGATTGCTGAAGTGTTTGATGTAACCTGACCCTGGTTAACTTGGATTTTAAGTAGTTTGCTAAAACAGATTGGGCTTATTGGTCAGATACAAGTAGCAGCAGCAAATGATTTTCAAGGATATTTCTACAACAATACCGTATATTATATTTGAGTCTTGGTGTAAATGATTAAAGCAAAAACGCTAAGCCTCTGCTCAAGGAAGAAAGCAGCTGACAAATAACAGTAGAAGATGGCATTTGGCAATATAAGAACTCCTAAAATTCTAATTAACTTGACCTTGTCTCTCATAGCTACAAACCACTGACCTCCTATCTTTCTCCTGCTTGTATTTTTTGAACGGCTTAAGCACCAGTTTGTAACTTCACTGGGAATTTAACTTTGGTCATGACAAGATTTAATGAACCTGACCATTTATCTAAGATAGAACTTCACACACATTTAATCTGTAATTGATAATAAATTGACTTGTAAATTATCCATACCTAATTTTCTGCTGCCTTGGAAAAATAACCGCTTCCTTTAGTTAATCCTCTTGTGTGCTCCATACTTTAAGCAGCAGGTATTAAGTGTAAAAATCAGTAAGATGATCTCTTAAGCAGGACTTTATAAAAAAAAAATGTAAAAGAAGAAAAAAAAGACAATGTACGGACGCAGCAAATTTGAAAATGACATTGACATGTTATGATAACTTTCTGTACCTCAGTATGTTTACCCATTAAAACCTCCTACATGTCAATGTTTCCAAGTGGGAATGTTTTTGTAGTGGCCTGAATTTACCATCTATGTTAAAAAAAAAAAATTGGCCACTTTTTGTAAAAATAATTCGGCCTGTAAATAGTTTTAAATTAGTTTACAATTAGAGATAAGCGAGTATACTCACTAAGGCACATTACTCGTCTCTAAAGATTCGGGGGCCGGCGCCGGTCACAGGTGAGTTGCGGCGGGGAGCAGGGGGGAGTGGGGGGGAGAGGGAGAGAGAGATCTCCCCTCCATTACTCCCCGCTCTCCCCTGCTGCTCCCCGTCCCCCGCCGGCCCCCAAATCTTTAGAGATGAGCTGGGAGATACTTGGCTAAGGCACTACTCGCTCGAGTAATGTGCCTTAGCGAGTATACTCGCTCATCTCTATTTACAATGCTTTTTGTTGTGTTAAGATAACTGCAGCTTTTTAATGGCTATAGGCCCAGTTAGACACAACGATTATCGCTCAAAATTCACTCAAAAGTTATCTTTTGAGCGATAATCGGTGTGTGTAAATGGGCCCTGCTTTGACTTTTCTGCCGAACAATGAATTTCAGTTCTGCATTAAATCCATCCTTCCGCAGAACAGCTGATAAGCAGGACCGCATGCTGCTTTCTGCCCAGGGACCGCTGATACATTGTCTCAGCTGTCAGCCCCCTGGCAGATCAAAGGGAATGTAATCAAGGAACAGCGGGTGGTCTGTTCCCTGAATACAGCTCCTGGCAGCTCACACACTACTAATTGGCACTCATAGGCATTAGTACCAATTAGTAGTTTATGCAAAATGAATGCTCAAAAGCCATCTTTTCAGCGATCATCCTTGTGGTGTAAATGCACTTTTAGGTTCCTTTTACAAGAGACAAGTGTAGGGTGCATACACGATGATCACTCAGTGAATGGAGGCAGAGCAGCCGGCAATCGCTTCTAGTCACCGTCTCTATTCACAGGAAATGAACAACTGCCTATTTACATAGATAGATCATTGTTTGATTTTTCTGTCTGCATACACTGAACGACGAGCGATAAGGAAACAAATTATCATTCATCGTTCAGTCCTGTTTACACTGACCGATTACTGTTCAGATTTCCGTGATTCAGCGAAAATCTGAACTATAACTGCTTAGTGTAAAAGGGGCCTAAAATAAGATTGCTTTCAGAAGTTATCACCGACAAACTAAACTTTGCTACATCTGTAGGGAAAAAAAACTTGTTCTGTGTTGCAGGATGAAGTATGAAGACCTATCCCATTCCTTTCCCTTCTTCCTCCAATTTTTAAATCTTTATTTCTTTTCTTTAAAATGTGTCCCTGATAAACTATAGAATGCAGTTCCATTAGTAATGAGTGGGGATCTCTGCACTGTTACTGTTGTGATGTACAAATGGATTAGAGTGCTCTTCTCCTCCTCATAGCCATCCGTAGTACGGAAAAAGAAGATAAATGACAGGTACGCGAGGTATAAATGACAGGTACGTGAGGTCGCCGGCCAGGCACAGGGTTGGATTTTGCTGCGGGCTTCCACATGCGGAATCTGAGCTTTTGCAGGTGGTCTAATAGTTTGGAGTAGATTTACTAGTACAAAGGTGTAGCATATGAAACAATTGTAGTCAGTAAGGTTTCAATTTGGGATTTCATGATGACAGTATTTACAGTTGTCCATTTAGTAGTAATTTAATAAACCACAACTCTATAAACGTTTGTGCTCCATTTGGCCTCTGCCGCTATATTTATCTGGTAGCAATTATGTAACACAACTGGTGCAGAGCAATTGGCTATCATTTAATATAAGGGCC
This sequence comes from Eleutherodactylus coqui, assembly GCF_035609145.1. NCBI lineage: Eukaryota > Metazoa > Chordata > Amphibia > Anura > Eleutherodactylidae > Eleutherodactylus > Eleutherodactylus coqui. The sequence goes on from NC_089843.1 coordinate 102,829,500, forward strand.
CTGTTAAACATTACATAAGCAACGTTATTGGTGCAGTTTTGATAAATTTCCCCTATTCTTCAAGATTTTTCAAGAGGAAACTGACAGTAAATAAATTCATCCTGTAAAATGCTCACCCTCTACCTCCTTGTGATGATGTGCAGTATCTCCTCGAAGTGCGTGAAGAGGGAAAATAAACACTTAACATAAAGATGAAGCAAATTTTAACTTGACCTGTAATGTGTTATAATAAATTTTTGGCCATATTTGCTTGCTCTTTCAGGTGCTCTACTATGGGTTTTGTTGTGTTGAGACAAGATGACAATAGCTTTCAAAGGGTTTAAAGGGGTTTTCCAGGGAGAATACCATTGATGACCTATCCTCAGGATAGGTCACCAATAGGTGAATGGCTGAGGTCCATCGCTCAAGACTCTGACTGATTAGCTGATCAGGCGCATGCTGCCTGCGCCGCAAATATACAGAGGTTGGAGCAGAAGTCTCTGCGCTGACCTCCCATATAGTGGCCGCTGCTGCAAAATCTCGCTACAAAAAGCATGTATGTGAAGCCCGTGGTTTCCAATGAGTCCTTTCAGATTACAAAATATAGCAATGATTTTGTAGCGTGCATGTAAAAAGGCCTTTATAGTCTCTCTCTCTCTCTCTCTCGCCACATACTGCATCAAGCTCGGACAAGCATGTTCGCTCAACTCTATTTAAGAACAATTACTAGCCTCATATTGACTCTGCAATCATTTTAATTTTTGAGGTATAGGGAAGGATGGGTGAAAGGAAAAAGAGTTATAGTAACAGGCACTCACAAGTACCTGCACTTTAATGCATAATTATGCCCTATCATGTGCTCTCCATTATAGAAAAAAGTAAAGATTCGGAGGAGTAGATTTTTATATTAGGGCATTATTAGAAATTACTTACCCCACAGCAGTGTTTTGAGAAACCTTCTGCCCTCTGAAACTCATTTCTATGTATAAAGTTATGTACTGCTTTGGAACACACTAATTACCGCACATCCCTGTATCTCTAGCCATCTGACACAGTTGCATCAACCAATTAATTAGTACAAAAATGTCTACTGTTCCAGCTTAGCTTTCAGGATGCCAAAGGCACAATAAGGACTGACTGACACATTTTGACAAAATCAAAAATAATTACGTTTATATACCTTTATTTTTCCTGTTTCAAATACAGTATACATTGAATAAAGAGTAGAAATGTTAATTGTACTGTGAAACATAAAAAAAATCAAAAGTGTCAGAAATGTTCTTTGTTTCATGAAACAAGCACATCTCTAAACCCTGTCCTACCATGGCGGATACAGACGTGAGAATCTGTCTGGTACTCAGGGTGCAGGACAATTCTTGCAAACCATCATATTGATTTTATTTCAAATTAATCTAAATTATGACTTTACAAAGCAATGTATTCTTCCATTTCCTGAAACTTGTGGGGAGAAGCAGAAGTCTGCAGTATCATCCAGGACTACCCTCAGAGATATCTCAGATGCTAAACATCTTATTATATCTATCAATCTCCATCTTGCACCTGATTGCATACATTTGGTAACAATTGCGAAAGACTATTATATTTTTTTCTCAAGTCTTTGCTTCTCTTCTCCACTTCTACATTGCAGAGCAACAATGCCTTGGTCTATCTGGGCTATAAATATCAAAATTCAGATAAGCACTTCTTCCATTGGAATCATTAGGACTGTATCAAGGTGAATAGAAGTGATAAAGGTATTTTTAAAAACCATATTCTTCATTGATTCGAACCATGATTCGCTGTGAAATGGACCTGGCAAATCAATTTTACAATCACTATACAGTAGATGTTCAAATATTTCAAAACTGTATTCTCCATTGATTCTCCAATATGCAATTCATTTTGATTTGCAGCAAATCTCAAACCTGGTAAATTGATTCTACCATCTCTAGTGAATACCAGTTGTGACTCTTAGTGGAGGAAGCAGCCGCTGACATTTAGAACTTCTAATAATCGCACCAGACTATCAGTGCTATGGCATTTTTCCCAAATGTTCTTTTACATTAATCTCTGTAGTCTACGCTCAATGTTGAATCTTAGACTGAAGCAGACCCACATAACTAAGGGTGGCTCTACATGGGCAAAAACAGCCACTAACAGGGTGATGAACGGTAATTGGTTCACTGGTCGCTAGTAGAGATGAGCGAGCACGCTCGTTTAAAGGGGTTGTCCCGCGGCAGCAAGTGGGTCTATACACTTCTGTATGGCCATATTAATGCACTTTGTAATGTACATTGTGCATTAATTATGAGCCATACAGAAGTTATAAAAAGTTTTTCACTTACTTGCTCCGCTGCTGGCGTCCTCGTCTCCATGGAGCCCGCCTAATTTTCGCCGTCTAAAATGGTCGAATGGCCAAATTAGACGCGCTTGCGCAGTCCGGGTCTTCTGCTTTCTTCAATGGGGCTCCGTGTAGCTCCGTGTAGCTCCGCCCCGTCACGTGCCGATTCCAGCCAATCAGGAGGCTGGAATCGGCAATGGACCGCACAGAAGAGCTGCGGTCCACGGAGGAAGAGGATCCCGGCGGCCATCTTCAGCCGGTAAGTATAGAAGTCACCGGAGCGCGGGGATTAAGGTAAGCGCTGAGCGGTTTTTTTTTTACGTCCCTGCATCGGGGTTGTCTCGCGCCGAACGGGGGGGGGGGGGGGGGGTTGAAAAAAAAAAAAAACGTTTCGGCGCGGGACAACCCCTTTAAGGCTGCTACTCGATCGAGTAGCAGTCTTATTGAGTAACTGTGTACTGACCCGAGCAGCATGCGGGGGCCAGCGGGAGGCTAACGGGGGGCAGCGGGGGGGAGAGTGTAGCAGCCTTAAACGAGTGTGCTCGCTCATCTCTAGTCAGTAGTCATTTCATTTCAGTCCACCTAAAATATAGTCACTGTCAACAAAAAGTCATCTGGTGTAAAGTCTAACAATATGTCTATAAACAACTATGAACGATAAATACTTTGTGTAAAAGCAAGTTAACGACTTTCATTTGTACACTACAGTAACTTTTCTGAGAGACTATCTGAATGATAGTTGCTCAGTGTAAGAGTACCTTAAAGGGGTGGTCTCGCGGCAGCAAGTGGGGTTATACACTTCTGTATTGCCATATTAATGCACTTTGTAATATACATCGTGCATTAAATATGAGCCATACAGAAGTTATTCACTTACCTGCTCCGTTGCTAGCATCCTCGTCTCCATGGTTCCGTCTAATTTCGCTGGCGGCTTGCTTTTTTAGACGCGCTTGCGCAGTCCGTTCTTCTGCTCTGAGCACGAGCCGCTTCAGCGTGCTCGCCGCTACAGCTCTTCTGCGCATGCGCAGACGAGCTGTAACTTCTCGGGAGCGCGCTGGAGCAGCCATTCTGCTACCATCCTCTCTTAGAGGAGGGTGCAGAAACTTGAGCCGCCCAGCAGTGCCTAGAAGCCGCCCAGCAGTGCCTAGAAGCCGCCCAGCAGTGCCGAGAAGCCGCCCAGCCGCGCCGAGAAGCCGCCCAGCCGCCCAGGTAAGTGATGGGTTGGGGTGATGTGTGACTAACTGGCCTGGGCCCCGGAGCCTAGCGCTGGGCCCCGGAGCCTACATCTGTAGCGAGGGGACTGCCGCTGTGACCCCGGAGCCTTCGTCTGTTGTCAGGGGACTGCCGCGGGGGAGCCGGGGCCTAGCGCGGGGGAGCCGGGGCCTAGCGCCGGTTACCTGCTGCCTGGCGGTGGTGACTGTGGCCCAAGAGCGTGTGCCGTGGTCGGCCACGTTCAATCCCTAGGCCCGGTCGGTGGCTGTGGGGTCCGGTCGGCGGCCGCGGTGGGTCTGGTCGGCGGCTGCGGGGCGTCTGGTTGTCAGGGAGACACAGCTGGTAGCGTCTCGGGAGCGCGCACGTCGGGCTACAGCAAGCGTGGTGCACCATGGGAGAAACCCACGGTGCACCTTGGGAAAAGAACTGGCGGCCATCTTTGGGAAACGTTTTATAAGTTGCTGAAACACAAGAACTGTGAGTGGAAACCTGCTTTAAAACCCATTTACACGTGTGCATAGTAATGTATGCTTAAGATGGGGGACTGGGCAATAAAAAAATTCCACCCTTGCCTCGAGACAACCCCTTTAAGGGCAGTTTCAGACAGCAATATAAGCAACTATGCTTGCCCATACAGAGAGTAGTTGTGAATGAACAAGGTTTTTTTTTCTGACGGCCGTTCAAACTCCGTGGCATAGCACAGGAGTTGCAAAAAAAACAGCCAGAAGATAGGTCTTGCCGTATCTTTTCGAATATAGTTAATATTAGTAAAAACAGAACAATTTAAATCAATGTTTTTGTTTTGTCCCATCATGTGGTTGTGATTATCACAGGACTAAAACATGTTAATGGCTTTAAGCCCTAAGGTTAAGTTCACATCCCATTTGTCGATTATGTTCAGTGGGCACCCTTAAAACAGTCCACTGAACATATACTATAGACATATCCAACTTTATGACTTCATAGTTGTATATGTTTGTAACATAGTAACATAGTATGTAAGGCCGCAAAAAGGACAAATGTCTATCCAGTTCAGCCTATTACCCCCCAATGTTGATCCAGAGGAAGGCAAAAAAAAAACCAATGAGGTAGAAGCCAATTTTCACCATTTACGGGAAAAAAATTCCTTCCTGACTACAATCTGGCCATCGGAGTAATCACCGGATCACCGAACCTTTTGAAGAAGTACACTTTTTTTGCACAAAGTTGTTTCAAAAAACGTATTCCAATGTGGTTTTTAATACATACAGTATATATAGGATAAAAGTGTACCGAAAGGACACCGTTTTTGTATGTTTTGCTATTGAAGTTTGTGTGCAAATTTAATTTTTATTTTGAGAGCTTTTTTCTGCATGCATGACAAATGATAACGATGGGTGTGAAAATAACCTCAAGGTACCTTTACATTGGATGACTGTTGGATGCTTTAGAGCCTTACAGCTATCCCACTAATTACAATCCGACTATCACTCCTGTGCTTTACACATGTTCAAGTGAATGGAAGTGCAGCATACTGGGATTGTTCCGGCCGCCCATCTCCATTATCAGTAAGCAGGTCAAAGATTGAGCAGTTCCTGTTTAGTTTAGTTCTGCTCAAAAGCAAGTGACTCTGACTAGTGAACGATTTTTGACGGTGGCCGCGTGTACAAGAGATGATTATTGCCAGAATTTGCTATTTCCAGCAATAATTCGGGCAAAAATCACCCAGTTTAAGGGTATATTTAGTCATAACCACTCTTGAAGGAACAATGATAGAACAATCCCCCATACAAATGCATGCTAATTAGCCTACTGTGCATATATTTTCAATGGGAAAAGAGGAATAAGCTACTGTTACACTCTTCTGCTGGTGGTTTGTTTCTCCCAGGAACAAAGGACTGAACATTTCGAGGTTTTTTGCCTTTGCCTGGATCAACATTGGGGAGGGGGAGTAACAGGCTGAACTGGATGAACATATATCTTTCGTCGGTCTTACATACTATGATTTTTCTTTTTCTCTGATATCTGCTGATAGGAGAGAGTGAAGAAACCACCACATACATAGATCTGTCTGGTCCTCCCAAAATTGGCAGATTTGACCGACTTACATTTATAGTAATATGTATGGGCACTTTGACCTTTCTCTAAGGATAACAAAATCTTCAAGAAAATCCCATTCATATGGATGAGAGTTTATTTATCCAAGTACTGAGTTCTGAAAACTATAGGATTATTCATTAACGTTTGCTTTCAAAAAAGATGAATGAATGTTGTATATATTATGCAGAAAATAAACGTATTAGGTAGAAGAGAGTGATCTAGTGTGAAATAATAAATTCTGTATTTCAAAGCTCAGTTACGTTTCATTGCAGAATTTAACATTTCGATTGGCCTAATTGCTGTACTCTCAAGTTTACAGTCAATTTTCAAAGATCTTTTCAAACCTCCAATATAGGCTATATCAATGGAAAATAATTCATAGATGTCCAGGCAAGTGGATGGTAAGTGGATAGCAGGTGGATAGTCTAGAACTCGTATTCTTTGTACTGACTGCATGTGATCTTTTAACAATGAGCCTACAATACAGCACATACAGGCTCCAAATAAAAGAAAGAATTAATCACATTTTTACTGAATCTCATTTGAAGTGAATGAGATTTTAGCACATTTGTTAAGAAAAAAATGGACGGCTGTTTAATTAAAGTAAATAAAAAATGACAGATTAAATGGCAAATTATTAGTAGGTTGTTATATTCCGTTGATAACTCACAGTGCTAGAAAGTGGAAAGAATACATGCTCAGGGCATTTATGGAAAGTGGGTATTCTACTAAACAGGTATAACATCTCCTTTGATTTTTTTTTTAAGTCTTACTAAAAATAACTCCTTTGGCCTATATTACCGTTTTGAACTGAAAAATAATAACTGACTACCTTTTTATTTTTACTTCATTTTTTTAGTTTTTTTTTTAATTATAACAAAACTACTAATATTGAGCAACTATAAAAAAAATTATAATTTCTTCAAATCTATTAAAATAGTGCTACCTCAATTTAAATAGTTTAATGAAGAACAATGATTGAAATGTTTTGCAAGTTATCCAATCCTCCTAGACCTATAATTCCACCGACTATGGATCCAGATGGAATGAATAGGCACTTGCCATCTGTTACATACAAGTGCACAATGCATACATTTCCTTTTATCTATTAATTATATTCTTTTTCATATATATGCATCTAATTGTACAACTGTTAAATGTCCACCCCCCTCAGGTATGACATGAAATAATGGTAATATCGAATTGGCAGGAACTATACCAGCAGCTGCTGTATTGTCAATGTTATAACCAAATTAAGTGTTTCCCTTAATTTGCTGGAAAAGTCAATTATATCACTGGAGAGAGAAAGGAAAAGATTTATAGATTCTAAAGCCATTTTCTTAAATTACAATTTTTCTCTCTCCCCTGCCGGACAAAGTAATTGCATACTAAGGTGCTACCCCCTCCTTTGAACCATTGAAAGGCCAGAAGTTTCTCCAATAAGGTGTAAATAATCATTTTATTAGAACCTGTCACTATAGCATTTCATTGGCTAACCCCAGCGAAGACATAGGATTAATTTCTCATCTGTCCTGGAGAAATAATACTGTGGATATCAGGAGATCTATAAAGCTAAGAATAGCTTGGAAAAGGCTAACAAAAAATCATTACTTTAAAGATAATGAAAGAGAAAGGGATGCTCAGATTTCTATAGATTTGTACAAAAAAGTGCCAAAAATAACTATTATTCTGCATTCTATACTGCGTCGTTCACCTTAAAACTCAATCCCGCACTTGATAATTTTATGGCTAAAGATGAATGCATATTTTATTATACAACTTTTGCAAGATTAACAATACTGTCATTTCTAACAGCACCAATTACAGAGTTTATTTTCTATGGCTGGTACAGGCTGGGAAATTTCACGAACACAACAAGCACTTGTAGAAATCTATGCTAAAATGTTCTTTTGAACAAGAATATGGCTAATTGGATCAGAATGTTACCCCAGGTATTGTTATAAAAGGAAGATTTCATAATGATGCATTAATCAATGTGGCAGTACAATAAGATAGAACATTATGTCTTATAGAGTACTCGCACTTCTAAAGCTGCACCAAGTTTATTCTTGTTATTTTCCATTTCCGCAGTTTGATTTCACAAGTCTGGCATAAATAGACAGATACATGCATTTCTCACCACAGCAGCAACATAATACTATAATAAAATGCACAGCCACCTGTCCTCTGTCCTGTGGTTTTCCATTGATTAAATTGAAGAAATTATTTGAGATCTGTTAGTCTAGAAATGTAATAATGCTCAGGGAAAATAGATTTAATCTGATTTTGCTAGAGAAAGGAGCTGGGGATTTCAGTTCATTCCACCCAATCTGAGAATAAGGGTGTTAAGAGAGCGCTTAAAGGGGTGGTCTCGCGAAACCAAGTGGGTCTATACACTTCTGTATGGCCATATTAATGCACTTTGTAATGTACATTGTGCATTAAATATGAGCCATACAGAAGTTATTCACTTACCTGCTCCGTTGCTAGCGTCCTCGTCTCCATGGTTCCGTCTAAATTCGCTGGCAGCTTGCTTTTTTAGACGCGCTTGCGCAGTCCGGTCTTCTCCATTCAGCACGAGCCGCTTCAGTGTGCTCCCCGCTACAGCTCTTCTGCGCATGCGCAGACGAGCTGTCACTGCTCGGGAGCGCGCTGAAGCGGCCATTCTGCACCATCCTCTGTTAGAGGAAGGTGCAGAAACTGGAGCTGCCCAGCGGAGAAGACCAGCCCAGCAGCCCCGAGAAGCCTCCCAGGTAAGTGATGGGTCGGGGGGGGGCTGCCGCTGCGCCGGGCTGCGCCGGGCTGCGCCGGGGGGGGGGGCTGCCGCTGCGCCGGGCTGCGCCGGGCTGCGCCGGGGGGGCTGTCGCTAGGCCGGGGGGGCTGTCGCTAGGCCGGGGGAGCTAGCGCTAGGCCGGGGGAGCTAGCGCTAGGCCGGGGGGGCTGTCGCTGCGATGGGGGGGGCTGTCGCTGCGATGGGGGGGGCTGTCGCTAGGCCGGGGGAGCTGTCGCTAGGCCGGGGGGGCTGTCGCTAGGCCGGGGGAGCTAGCGCTAGGCCGGGGGGGCTGTCGCTGCGATGGGGGGGGGCTGTCGCTAGGCCGGGGGGGCTGTCGCTAGGCCGGGGGAGCTAGCGCTAGGCCGGGGGAGCTAGCGCTAGGCCGGGGGGGCTGTCGCTGCGATGGGGGGGGCTGTCGCTAGGCCGGGGGGGGCTGTCGCTGCGCCGGGGGAGCTAGCGCTAGGCCGGGGGGGCTGTCGCTGCGATGGGGGGGGCTGTCGCTAGGCCGGGGGGGCTGTCGCTGCGCCGGGGGAACTAGCGCTGGGGAGCCGGGGGCTAGCGCCGGTTACCTGCTGTCTGGTCGGCGGCTGCGGGGCGTCTGGTCGGCGGCTGCGATGCGTCCGGTTGCCATGGAGACACAGCTGGCGGCGTCTCGGGAGCGCGCACGTCGGGCTGCAGCGAGCGACTGGGAAAGAGCCGGCGGCCATCTTGAGGAAACTTTTATAACTTGCTGAAACGCTGGAACGGTAAGTACGAACCAGCTAGAAATGTAATTTACAGGGGGGCTTAGTAATGTGTGTTTAATGGGGGGGACTGGGCAAAAAAAAAAATTAACTGCTTCCTCGAGACATCTCCTTTAAGGGAGGAAGCTTTGAGAGACTGCAGGGCACCAAAAGAACATTGTGTTATCATTTGCCGATGTCTTTGAGACTTGAGGGAACGGGAGATTCCAGATACTGTATCCTTTATCTTATTTTCCTAAATAACACACTCATTGTGTCAGCACTACTCTGCCCGTAGACTGAAAGATTTGGCGCCAATCCAGCCAACATTCTGATATTTATTAGTATGCAGATGCTGATCTTTAACGTATATAGCCCCCGATGGAAATTCTTTTGAAATATGCATTTCTCATTTTTGTGCATTGATATATATCTATTTACTTGACACCGGATTAAAATTTATGACTGCAAGTTCTAGGCATCTCAAAAATCAGAAAAAAAATGTGATTTGAACCAGTTGTTTTAGCTGCAAACATATAATGTATTCAAATAAAGTTTTGGAATGCATTAAAAGAGGTATAGGGGCGAGGGACGAGAACTTTATTCTTCCATTATATAAGGCACTTGTCAGGCCTCACATGGAATACTGTGTACGGTTCTGGACACTGGTGCTCAGGAAAGATGTTGCAGTACTTGAGGGGGTTCAAAGAAGGGAAACTAAAATAATAAACGGAATAAGAGGACTGGAATATCCAAGGGCTATCAAAATTGGGATTATTCACTCTGGAAAAAAGGCTGTTAAGGGGTGAGCAAATAACTATGTATGAATACATTAGGGGACAATACAAGGATTTCTCACATGATCTGTTTATACCCAGGACTCTGACAGTAACAAGAGGGCATCCACTACAGCTAGTGGAAAGAAGATTTCATCACCAACACAGAAGGGGGTTCTTTACTGTAAGAGCAATGAGATTATGAAACTCTCTGCCTGTAGAAATGGTGATGGCAAAATCAATGGAGGATTTTAAAAGGGGACTTGATGTCTTTTTGTGGTGCTATGAAATTGCAGGATATAGACATTAAATAACCAGAGGGGTTGTTGATCCAGGTCTTGGAATCAGGTAGGATCTTTCAAATGTTGATCCAGGGATTATTCTGACTGCCTTTATGGAGTCGGGAAGAATTTATTTTCCCTAAATGGGGTAAATTGGCTTCTGCCTTATTGTCTTTTTTGCCTTACTCTGGATCAACAGGGATGGGGGGGGGGGGGGTGGAAATAGGCGAAACTGGATATTTATTAGTTTTTTTCAGCCTGGCATACTATGTTACTATCACTGCAAAACTCCACCAATCTGGGCTTTATAGCAGATTGGGCAAAAAGAAGACTCTCCTCAGTAAAAGACACATGAAAGTCCATCTGGAGTTTGCCAAAAGCACCTAAAGGACTCTGTCTGAGACTGTGAGAAACAAGATTCTCTGGTCTGATGAAACCAGGATTGAACTTTTTGGCTTCAATTTTAAGCATTATGTCTGAAAAAAACAGGCACTGGTCGAAACCTGCCCAATACCATTTTAACAGTGAAGCATGGTGGTGGCAGCATTGAACTGTGGACAAGGACACTGGCCAGGGTTGAAGAAACAAAGTACAGAGATATTCTTAATGCAAATCTGATCCAGAACGCAAGGGTCCTCAGACTGGGCAGAAGGTTCACCATTCAACAAGTCAATGATCCAAAGTACAAAGCCAAGGCAAGACAGAGGTAGCTTAAGGACAACCATGTGAATGTTCTTGAGTGGCTCAGCCAGAGCCCTGATGTGAACCCAATTGAACATATCTGGAAAGACCTGAAAATGACTGTCAATGGGTGGTCCCCATCCAAAGTGACATACCTTGAGAGGATATGGAAACCTTGAGGCATCATATCCAAAAAGAGTGAAAGCTGTTATTGCTGTCAAGGGTGTTTCAACTAAGTACTGAATACTTATGTTGATACAAAATGTTGTATTTTTATATATTTTTTAATTTGCAAAGATTTCTTACATTATGTCTTCACTTTGCCATTATGGTGTAATGAGTGCAGTATATTCGGGAAAAACTGGATCTAAAAAAATTTACACAAGGCCATTACATTATAAAATATTAAAAAAGTGAAAGGGTCAGAAGACTTTCCAAATGCATTGTACAATACCAACACAGTAGCTTAGTAGGGTGCTAAAAGTCCCATTTCAATCAAGTTCAACTTATACTAAACTGTTCATCCAGAAAAAGGTAATGTTACTCATGCGGTATAAAGATTTTACCAATTGCCTTATGAAGAGAATTTTTCTTCATGAATCAAAATATGGCAATGTGAGTAAATGCCTTGTTCTGATTTTAGTAATTGTGTTCTGCTAACCTATGATATTAAAGTAAACCTGCATTTTCGGATGACTTTTCAGAATACAGTAAGCTGCCGTGTGTATGCAAGAAGAATAGCACTTTATCTGACCATGTTTTCCCCTCTGCAGCTGTATCCGTAATTCTCAGTTAGCTCCAGCAGCATGCCTATGTGAGTCTTTTGCATCTCTTTCCCTCTCCTTTCCATAGACTCCTGTGGGCAGCATGAGTCATCACCCTCCTCCATTTCCTGTTATTAGAGATGAGCGAGCATACTCGCTAAGGGAAATTGCTTGAGCGAGCATTGCCCTTAGTGAGTACATGCCCGCTCGAGAGAAAAAGTTTGGGTGCCGGCAAGGGGGAGTGGTGAGTTGCAGCAGTCAGCAGTGGGGAGTGGGGGGGGGGGGGAGAGGAAGAGCGAGATCTCCCCTCCGTTCCTCCCCGCTCTCCCCCGCAGCTCCCTGCCCGCCACCGGCACCTGAACCTTTTCTCTCCAGCGGGCAGGTACTCGTTAAGGGCAATGCTCACTCGAGCGATTGCCCTTAGTGAGTATGCTAGCTCATCACTACTTGTTATCCCTTCACATAACAATAGGCAATGGAAGACAAATTAGAAGTCAGAGAAACCCCAAATCACAAGCGCATCAGTTTTTTTCCCCATTCTGAAAGGTTTCATATGATATCCTTTTCATAGGAAGAATAGCTAAATCTGCAGAGCTATATTTATTGTAAAAATATAATAAACCTGATGGAACCATTACAAGTCAAGAATATCCATTCGCATTGGAATCTAAAAACAGATTTGTCAAAGTCGTTCTGTTAAGAAAAGAAGCAAATATGCTAATGTGGATAGAGCTTTATTTTGTGAGTATTTTTTGAGCTTTATGACGAATCAACCATCAGAACATCCTGTAGCAGAAAATTCCATAGTATTACTACTCCAACAGTAAGGAAACCCCTCGAAAAATGATCATTTAATTAATTGGATTGTTCACATTAACATTTAGTCAATCAAATCCAAAGAGACCAAAAGAGGGCACAGCGAATGGCAAGTCAGTCAAAAAGATATGAATGCATTCAATCTCTATCAAACGTGCACATATCCAAGAGATAGATAGAGAGAACTGTTTACACGTATTGATTGGTTCAGCTCCTTCTAGGGTTACTTCCTGATGACATACATTAAAATACAACCTAAAACTACTAATGGTATCATAACATAGACATCGCTTTATACATGTGCAGCTAAAATAGTAATTACTCAAGATATCCCCAATTTTATTGAACTAGCGGAGCAATCTATAGACAAAGAAGTCTTCTTAATTACAATCGTGACCCTATTATTGGATTCTTTGACCCATAGTGATGGAGATCAGGTGGTTTCTAGAAGACCACAATAGAGAATTCTGCATTACAATAATGACTTAAAAATTCTGCAGGAGAAATGTTATCACAAAGAGCCAACAAGCAAAAACAGGAAAAGGAGACATGTTTATGGAAACATTACCGAATATCATATTACTACTGGGCTGCGGCCAAACAGACTGTATGAATGGATATGCCAACCTCCCAAAGACATTCAGCAGAGGTGTCAACGCACTGAAAGCCAAAGCAGAATGAGCAATAAGTGCGATCGGGCTTTCTCTTTATACAAATTCAACTTGCATGAAACAATATCCAAAAGCATTGTTGTTGTCATCCCCCCCCCCCCCCTAAAATTGGTAGAACTGATCCAACTAATGAAAAAGTTTAGTTCATTTTCAACCGAGAAAGTTATTTTAGGACATAAAATTCTGAATTACAAGAAAATAAGTTGGAGGCTTTATTTTTCGTCTGCTGGATCACCACATTAAAGGGGGCTTTCAAATTGATCCCTGCCATTAAAAACATATCATAATTAGAGGGGTTGTCCCATGAGAGAATGTTATACTCCATTCACAGAATAGACATATCACAGAGACAGATTAGTTCTCAAACACTAAGGCTAAATCACTGAAGAGAACCACTTATACATAGAAATGTTAAAACATCACTTTTAATAATAATTCTTAAAAATTGTCTTTAACCCCTTAAGGACATGGCCTATTTTGGCGTTGAGGACCAAACGATTTTTGGTATTTTTTCATCTCCATTTTTCAACAGCCATAACTTTTTTATTTTTCCGTCCACGCGGCCGTATAAGGGCTTGTTTTTTTGCGTGGCGAACTGTAGTTTTTATTGGTACCATTTTTGGGTAAATAGGCTATATTTTAAGACTTTTATTATTTTTTTATGAACGTAGGGAGAGAAATCGCATCAATTCTGCCATAGATTTTTTGGTTTGTTTTAGAGCGTTAAGTATGCAGCATAAATGACACACTACATTTTTTTCTGCGTGACGGTACGGTTACAACGATACCAAAATTCTTACTTTTTTTAGGTTTTTCCCCTTTTCCACAATAAAAGCCCTTTTTTTAAAATGATTTTTTTCTAAACTCACTGCATTCAAAGTCCTGTAACTTTTTTATTTTCTCATGGACGGAGCACTATGAGGACTTATTTTTTGCAAGACGAGCTGTAGTTTTTATTGGTACCATTTTTGGGTACATACGTTTTTTTATCACTTTTATTGCATTTTTTGGTATGCAAAGTGCTACAAATTAGAATTTTACCTCAGTTTTTTAGTGTTTTTTTAAACGCTTTTTGCCGTGCAGGATAAAAAGTGTATTCAATGTATTGTACGCATCGTTATGGACGCGTCGATACTAAATATGTGGGATTTTGTTTTTTTTATGCTTATAAAAGAGAAAGCATAAAAAAGGTTTTTTTTAACTTTTTTTTACATTTTTATTTTTTGATCTTTATTTTTCTCTTTTTTTTACACCATCTATGTCCCTCTAAGGGACTTTCCCCACAGCACTGCAAATCACTACAATAAGGCATATCAGGACTTCTCTCCTGCCATACCTTTTCGCTTATTACAGCGATCTTAGGCTATGGCAATACAGGACGCCGGTATCTGGCATCTGGTTGCCATAGCAACCAGCCGGGCTCTCGCGATGTTATCGCGAGAGCCAGCTGGAGTCACAGAGGGAGCGCGCTCACTCTGTGAACCCTTTCCCTGCCGCGATCTACTTAGATCGTGGCAGGGAAGGGGTTAACAGCGGGTGAGCGCAACTCTGATGCCCCCTGCTGTTGCAGCAGGACGCCGGCTTACTGACAGCTGGCTCCCGCTGTGGGATAGTGCGAGATCTGCTATGATCTCGCGCTATCCCTATGACGTAAGGGTACATCATTTTGAGGGAAGTATCCCGCTGCCATAACGTACCCTTACGTCATGGGGCGGGAAGGGGTTAAGGAGTCTACTTATTAAACACAAACACACATAAATATATATTGATCCAGTATCAATATAGAGGTACCAATGGGTACATTAATTAAAGCCACTAGGTAAAGTATAGATAAAGAGGAAATTGTGTTGTAGACAAAGGTACTGACACGATAATGCCATAGTGTCAATACATACTGCAGGATGCTAGACCCTAAATCACTGATACTACTGTCACATTGGTAACAGTTATTGAGATTCTTCTTGAAACAAAGGAGGGCCTAGGATGCCACGAGGGCAGATAAATATTCCCCACTTCACAGAATAGGGAATAACTATCTGAGTGGTGAATTTCCTACTGATGGGATCCCCACCAATCATGAGAAAAGGGTTGTAAAAGTTTGCACACTGCCACTCTATTAATTTCAATGGGACTGCCGGGGAATAGTTCAGTACAAGTGCTATTTCCAGAAGTCCTATTGACATTAGTGCACAGGAATTACTACATTCATTCATTCATTTACGGATATTTGGGACCTCTGTTCTGGTGATCAGTGTGAATCGCATTGGCTGGACCCCAACTGATCTGATATATATCCAATTTCCTGTGGAAATGCAATTATTTATTTTAGTTGGACAAGCCATTTCAAACAATATTACGTAAACAATGTATATCAAGAGTGGAATGCTTGTTGCATCCCCAGTTTGCTTTAATATTGGACTAGCAGTACATATACACTGCACTAAATTCCAACATTGGTGTTGATAAAAGACTTTTCATGACTACAAGGTTCTTGCTTTTATCTTTTATTATTCTGCAAATCATGAAATTTGGTTGTTAACAATGGAATAAGTTGTTAAATGTCAATGCACTGGAATCCATTTGTGGATGCTATGCACAGTTAGCATCTATTTTGGCTGGCCCTCACTTTGGTTTTCCACAGAGGATTCAGATCAAGTCCGTGGATACATGGTGGTCTTATATAACACGTTGGAACCCATTTGCGAGTGTTACACACAGTCAGTATCCATCTTTGGCTGGCATTCAGTTCGGTTTTCCACTGATGATTCAGAGTAAAGCCATAGACACAAAGTATTAAATAGGTGGGCTATGCCAAGTCAGTACCAAATCTGGCTAGTAATCAGATCACCCACCATAGAAAGAGTCTTTGACATAATGTTGGAACTCATTTATGAGCGCCATGCCTAGGTAGCATCCATTGGGCTTGCACTTACTTTGGGTTTCCACAGAGGATAAGAGAGGGTTCATAGATATATGGTGGTACTTTGCGAAGTTGGTCATGCTATGTCATTATTCAGTCTGACTAGCAGATGGTTTGCCAACAATAGGTATCCACCAAGAATCTACAGAAATCTAGTAGAGCGGCCTTTGGGAAATACAATATCTGACATCTCTATGGTCATAATAGATTTTCTCCTACCTTTTCACCTTAATTGATTTTCACTTGGAATAGTACCAGTGAGGCGACATCATTTCTGGTGACTGCTTTTCGCTGAAGGGGCCTCTCCTAGGTGTTACATCATTTTTGGTGTTAAGAATCCCTGTTATAAGGAGATATTGGAGGGACAAGTCCATACCTTGGCTCCCCTCTCGTCAATATTGTATCTTTATCTGGCACTAATTCCCAAATTTCTCTGGTTTTAATGTAAGTCAATAAAGGTTATTTTTTTTAAATTCTATTCTGTGAAGTAAGTTAAATGTCAAGCAACTTACTGACAATATATTGACATGTTTCATGATAGCAGCCACCAACTGTTCATACATACATGAAAATGGAGCAAACAAGAGCACTTCAAGTGGCCTCCTTATAGCATGGAAAATCAATGATGCCATAATCAAAGTAACCACATTGCTGAATATATAGATTACCAATAGTCTATAAAACCAAAAATCCTGCATTTTCAGCACAGACTAGAATTCTGCTATACACAGGTGTCAGTACTGGGGGTACCTTATACTAAACTCATGTCTGCAAATTGCACTCCTGTCAGATTATTCTGTAACCTGTTATATCTTTGAGCAGATTACAAGGAAAAATGAACAAAATTACAATCTAGACGATGTCCTGAAATGAGTATATAACTTATGTGGGTATGTGACTGGAAAATGACCATTAGGCTAAACGTTTAGAAGAAAAATTGACCCATATCTTCCTCAGTACAGAGGTTCATACATCCACTTAACACAGAAGCCCTGAGTATGATGGAGGCAAGCGGAGAAATTAAATCAAAGTTTCTCAGAGTAGCCTTGAAAGCCATTAACAATACTGAATGGATATAAATGTGTCTGTTTTTAGCTCTAAGGATCAGAAATCAGCTAGAACCATAAGAAGGAGTTTTAAAAATATAGACTTAAAAAAAGCTCCCTAACCCGACAACTGGAGGTGTCTTTGAAGCATCTCAAAGCTCTATTTTTAAGCTACACTGATATCGACAAAAACATGCGGCAAGCCTAAAACAAGCCAAATATCTAGCATTTTGTAAGGTGGCAATAGCACATAAATAGATTCTCTTTGTCAATTTCTGGGCCATACCTAAGAGATGGCGGAGCATGTGCGTAACTTTGGCCATAAAATTTAGACACACAGATAGGGCAAAATAAGTAGAATCTTTTTCAGAATGATTATATGAAAACATAACTATAACAGAAGGGAGATAATTTCTCCATTTTTGCAATGTAATTAGGTTTCAAGAAACCTCTATTTTTTACCTGATTGGTAAAATTACATAGATTTTGATGAATGAAACAAAGTGGCTTCTGATTCTAAGAATAAGGCATACAAGACACATACTCAGGGGTGGGGCTAGAGGTGTGGCTCCAAATGAACTGTAGAAGTGCATCAACCGGTACTACAAGATTCCAATGCTCCTGACTTCCTGTAGAATATTGTATATTTTCTGAAAGATACATTCTTTAGAAGGTAGTAGAAGGAAGATCATCCACTTATTGTCATTAATAATAATGCAAATGCTCTATTTTTGCTCAAATTCGGTGTGATATGTGTCTACATCCAGCTTTTATGGTAAAATAATCTACAGTAGATGCCATTTAAAACTATGAATCTAAATGGAATGATCCCATTTCTCTGTATGTTTAGAAGTAAAGAGATGTAAGAGCACATGGTTTATGGTAACTTAGGTTAATGTTATACAGGAAACACGACTCAACTCTTGCTCCATAGTAGAGATGAGCGGGTACACTCGCTAAGGCACATTACTCGAGCAAGTAGTGCCTTAGCCAAGTATCTCCCCGCTCGTCTCTAAAGATTCGGGGGCCGGCGCCGGTGACAGGTGAGTTGCGGCGGGGAGCGGGGTGGGGCGGGGGGAGAGATCTCCCCCCCGTTCCTCCCCGCTCTCACCCGCCCCCCGCCGGCCCCCGAATCTTTAGAGACGAGCGGGAAGATACGCAGCTAAGGCACTCCTCGAGCGAGTAATGTGCCTTAGCGAGTATACTCGCTCATCTCTACTCCATAGACATCATAGGGATCTCTAATATTGCTTTTTACCTTGCAGGAATTTGGACTTGACTGCATTGGTTACTCAGCCTTGTGATGCTATTAGATAGAACAGAGATTGAATGGAGGTGCATTTACATAAAAGTAATAAAATATTATTCATGCATTTTTGATGGCAGATCCGCTTTACATTCCCATATAAAAGTAGAATTTGTTTTACCTGACAAGACTGCCAGGATATTGCAAGTAATACTTTTCATCACTTGTACTAAACCCTTCTATTTCATTGTGCAAAAAGTTGTTAATTCATTGCTGGTGATGTTTTATAAATGCGTGTTTACAGGATCTTTAGTGGGTACATTAAAAATACATTTCACAGCTTAGTTCTTGCGTTAGAAATTACAAAGCAAAAATAGGCGCAATAAATTAATTGGAATCCAAGAAATACTCAGCCCTATATGATAAATGTGCCGCGTTAATATTAAATACTACCTTCCTGATGTAATTGAATATTTTAACACTCCGGTATACAGCAAACAAAACATGGAGCCTCCCGCTTATGTTTCCCCCGGTTGGGAGCCATCATAAGTGTTTAATAATGGCAGCTTCTAAGCGACTCAGCATGCACCAGGCAGGTCATTAGGACTTACTTTAAAGCACCCATTTCGAGGAAACTTAAACTTTACATGGATGGAGTAAAAATTCAGTGCAGACACATAAGGGAATACCGTATCCTACTGAACTGAAAACATAGCTTTAAGCTCCAGTGTAACAGTAGATTTAGCAAAATAGTGGTTAAGCTTTAAATTGCCAAAATCTAAAATCAAATAGGAAATAACCTTAGCAAATTGTTTGAAAGAATCCAATAATAGAGACAATCTACAGCTTGGGGATATAATGTTTACATGTATATACTTTGAATGCACTGTATAATACAATATCTGAATGCATTCATGGTGCAGCAGATCTCCTCCAGTTTGATAGAGGATGATCTAATCTTCACAAAAGCATAAGAGTTTGGAGAATTCCCAGCCATGGCCTGGCCAAAAGAATAGTAAATGGGACATAAAGATGATACTTAATGAGTCCTTATTGTTAATTAAAGTAATTTAATACATGCCTTGATTAAAGTGAGCCTGTCACTAAGGTATGGGGCTGTTGGGTGAGATGATGGGGAGTCAGGGAATGTATTTTTTATACTCACCCACTCCCCTGTACCCACGCTGTTCACCGGTGAAGTCCGAGCGCGGTCTGAAAATCGAACTAGTTTCAGACCACTGTACGCAGACTTCCATAGACTTCTATGGGAATGTGCGCACACAGCAGCCTGAAAAGAGTCAGATTTTCAGACTGTGCATGGTCTTCACCGGTGAACAGCGTGGGTATGGGGGAGCGGGTGAATATAAAAAACACATTCCGTGACTCCCCATCACCTACCTAACACCACCATAACTTAGTTCATGGTGCTGCTCAGAGGTGACCGCTTCCATCTAAATAATGACAGAGAACCAAAAATAATGGCTGACACATATATACAGGGTCAGTGCCCTCTAGGGTTCTGATGCTTTTTGCAGGCTAGTCTGATATGTATAATATTCTCTTAAAGGGAAAATTCAAGCAGAATTAACTTCTGATCTGTGGTAAGTGAGCAGATCATATTGATGATGTTTGTGATAGTGAACTACTGATTTCAAGAATAAAATATTGGTACTAGAAATTTAGAATTCATGCACTTTAGTCTAGCCCTTTAAAGAGTTGTATGGATCAAGTCCGCTTTCATCATATGTTATCTTATGGATAGGAGGTTAGTCTAACATTTAGTTAATGATTTACTTATGTCGAGCAATGGTTTGAGGTGTTGCTTTTCATTTTGGTTACTTTAAGACCCCAACACTGACAGATGATCGCTCAAAAGTCGCTCAAACGACAATTTGAGTGACAGTTTTGAGCGATCCTCTTTGCATAGTTAATAGTAGCTACTTAAGTGCTATGCAGGCGGAGTGGAACACCGCCGCTATCGTTCGGTGCACAATACAGCTGTTTTGCATAAGCAAACAGCTGTATTGTTCTCCACCATTACAATTCGCATCCCGCTGGACACAAGCTGAAATAATCTTAACAGCGCTGCCGACTGTGATAACAGCCTGCACCGCTGATAAGAATTTATCACTCAATTCAAGAAAACTAGAATTGAGCGAGGAACGAATCGTGCACGAAAACTGCACGATGTCCGTGCATTTAGACATAACAATTCTCACTCAAAAGACGGCCTTGAGTGAATTTTGAGTGAGAATTGTTGGGTCTAAATGGGCCATAAACTAATTGTCAGGAAAATGCCATTGATCATACTGTACAGCCGCTTACAAATAACCCTGGACTGTGATAGTTTGTTCCTGCCTAAAAAAATGGAAAATGATAAAGAATTAAAAAAAATGTCACACACAATGACCCTTCCTTTAGAATGTGTCAATGTTTTATTAGCATAAATCTTGGAGCAGTGCCAAAGGCTTTTAGGCGCTCTATGGAGTGTACTGCGCATGCTTACGTATCACATGCACATGGCCATGCACAGTGTACTTTTTTTTTTTATTCTCTGCTCTTTCATAGTGAGGTTGCATATTCAAGAGCCGCCCATTCACAAGGTATTGCATATGGACAGCATTTACATACGCTGCCTATACAAATGAATAGGGCTCACGCGGTATGGAGATACGCAGAGAAATAGAGAATGCTGCACTCTATTTCTCATGTGTATCTCACGCAGTGTCTAAACTCTCATGTGTATGGATCAATGAAAGTCTGTTGACTTTCACTGACTTCATTCATATCACTGAATAATAAATCTGTAGAATTTTAAGATTGTCTAGTCTTAAGGCCCATTTAGACACAATGATTATTGTTCAAAATTCTCTCAAAAGCCATCTTTTGAGCGATAATCGTTACACTTACCGTGCACTTTCAATCCATTGCTGAGTTCAGCTCAGCATAAAATCCATTGTCCCTGATAAGAGGGACCGCATGCTGAGTTCTCCATGGGCAGTGCTGATAACATTCTTAAACAGCTGTTAACAGCCACTGTCCCTGTTGTGAACAATAGCGGTGCATTTAGAGAACAGACCACCCGCTGTTCTCTAAATACATGCAAATGAAGCACTAAAGGGTTGATTAACCCATTAGTAGCTATGCAATATGATCGCTCAGAACTGTCACTTTTGAGTGATGATCTGTGTGTGTAAATACACCTTAGGTTTAGACCACCTATTATTTTGGTGCAATTTGCAGCAAATTGGCACAATTTGTAAAGTAATTTGGCCATGCCTTTTTTCAGACAAGTCGGAAAAACTGTCTGAAAGCGTCTAAAAACACATGATAGAGGTAATGCAAGCATGAAAGACAGTTTTCTGGCATAATTTGAAGCACAAAACTGTTGTATTTTGAATAATAAGTAAGCCCCATATTTCTCTGCAAACAACGCAAATGGTCACAAAACCTCTTTTTTCACTCACTACAAGAATAATACGACACATGAAATAGATCTCAGGAATCATGTTTTTGTTTGTACTTGTATTTTAGAAGCTTCGTGAAAACTAATTATTCCCCTTTATCCCCTTTCTTCAAAAAGTCAAGCAGGTTTTTTGATGTTTGTTCTATAAAATGTGCTTTGCTTTGTTTAATGCAGGATGTAAAGTACTGTTGACTAATCTAGGCATACATGTGTGAAGTAAGGTGAAACAAACGTGTCTGGCGCTCTGTACACGTTTAGGGCTCCTTCACAATGGGTTCTATTTTCCTAAGCGCTGGGTTCATTCTCAGAAGCGCGTTTTGCATTCGCATTTTATGCATGCGAAAAAAAATATGACCTACTCTATCATAAGAAGACAACTATTTCCTAAATATATGGTAAGTGGTGGAGTACTTACAAACTGTGTTTTACTACCTTAGGAGTTTCAAGTAACACCTCTGATCATTTCAATCATACTCATATTAACCCTTTGCAATCCAATTTTGGATTCAGGGTTTCCTAGGGGGCTTTCTCTTTCTGCCATTATACAATGATGCCACCTGCTGGCTAGAGCCAGTACTACAGTATGGGACATGCTGGAGAGGCCCCCGACAACAGAGCAGCCAGTAATATACAATAAAAAATACCCTTCCAGGCATCTTCTGACATCAGAGCTGTACAGCCTTTAATCAGAATGTCTTCAGACGTCAGACAGTGGATTGGAAAGGGTTAAGGCCTAATGTCCACAAGCGGATTGGGTTCCACATCCGGGGGCCCGCAGTGGGATCCGATCCGACCCTGCGGGTTTCTATTTACCCGCCCGGGTCTTCTCTTTTCATCACTTCAGATGTGTGCGAAAGTGTGCAGTGGAGTTTTTCTTTTTAAACCTCTACTTTCCGTGGAATCCGAGGCCCGTCTGTAATTAAATTGCGGATGGGCCATGGATCGGACGGCTTCAACTGACTTCAATAGAAGCTGTCCGTGTGGGATCCGCTGTGAAATGGATCATGCTGCAATTTTTTTTCTGGACCGAAAGGTCTGCAAATTAAATACACATGCTTTATTTCACTCGCGGACGCCCACGTATCCCTATGGGCGGCTTGATTTTTGGATCTTCCATGCGGGTCACCCACACGGATTCCACAGATCAGATCCGCCCGTGGACATTGGGCCTTAGCCTCTTTGAATTATTTCAGTCTCTTCGTAATAATGAAAAAATGACTGGTAAGATCATTTTGCACGATGTATAGCCAAGATGTATATAAGGTTACAAAGTTGCCTGTATAACTTGGATGAGGTGTTTTATACTACTTTCCATGTCACCAGCTCCAGCTATTTATATTGTTTACTACAGCTATAGAATTCTACAAACCAGCAAAGTTTAACCTCCTATGACTGCTTCTGTTACCTTTCAGAGCTGAATATTCCCTTTGAACAATACACAAGTGAGAATGCACTTTACAGACTTGATGGTTATACTGTTAACTGTGTACGATCTTTGCTTTCCGAGTACACTGATAAGCCATAACATTAAAACAAATATTCTGTAGGACCTCTTTGTGCTACCAAAACAGTTCTGAACCGTTGAGACATGGACTCCACTAGACCTCTGAAGGTGTCTGGCACTATAGCATTAGCAGAGCACAGGAGCGAGCATCACTCTCCATCAGCTCGTCCCATGTAAAAGGACCATAAATTGTGACGTGGGTCTTCCATGGATTGGATTTATTTTTCCAGCACATCCCACAGATGCTTGATCGAGTTATGGTCCAGGTCTGATGCTCATATGCCCATTATTGGTGCGTTCAGCGGTGGTCAGGGCTCAGCATGAATACTCTGAATACTCTATGAATACTGCAATTTGTGCTATAGTTGTTTTTGTGCGTGCAATTAAAAGTCAAGCTAGCCTTTGTTCTCCACGGCATAAATGAGCTTTGGGCACCCATGATCCTGTTGTCAGTGCAGTGTCCCGTAGGGTGACCCCAGACACAAGGCACATGTTGAGGAGTTGGGATGGTAGAGTGGTCACTTGTCATGGTGGCACTTACTAGGCTCCCTCCTAGAGGGACACACGTAGCCTCGGCCAGAGCAGCGCTGGGCCTCTTCCGGACACCCCTAGGATAGGGATGCCCAATTAACTGTAGAACAGGGATAGCAGATGTCACGGGTGACGCCACCATTCCGTTACCCACCGGTATGAAAATAATGGAGCCACAAACAAAAGTAACGTACCTCAGGTCCCTGGGAATGGTCATGACCTGGCAAAACTTTACTTAAAGGGGTTCTGTCAGCAAAAAAAAAAAATTCTATACTGACCTGTACTTCACCGATCCGTTCACCAGACACCTCCTCGTTTTACCATGTCCGTCCTGCAGTCTATATAAGGCAGTGCAGAAGCTGGCAAAGTTCCAGCTCTGCAACTGCTTTGGCCACTGCCGGGCGGCAAGTACTTCGCCCGGGTCAGTGGTCGGCACGTGATGCGTCACTCCTATGCCAGCCGCGTCTAACCTCCAGAGTCGATGGCGAGCAAGCATGCATCCCCCTTCCCAGCACGCATGTGCACTCGCCGTCGACTCCGGCGGTTAGACACGGCCGGCGTAGGAGTGTCCCGTCGCGCGCCAAGCGTCACGTGCCGACCACAGACCATGGCGGAAGTACTTGCCGCCCGGCAGTGGCCAAGGCAGTTGCAGAGCTGGAACTTTGACAGCTTCTGTACTGCCTTATGCAGCCTGCAGGACGGACATGGGAAGACGAGGAGGTGTCTGGTGAATGCCCCGGTGAGGTACAGGTGAGTATAGAATTTTTTTTTTGCTCACAGAACCCCTTTAATAAAAGTTCCAGAATGATGGTTCAATTTACACAATATAGGCAGTGCAGGTAAAGAAACAGACTTGAGAGTAATCCCCGGTCATCCCAGACTTCAAAACGGAGGGATGTGAAAACAAATGGGTAAACCTCTAAGTAGTGATCCCCTAGATTGGGACGGCCGCGCAGGAAAAATAATCGCTGAGTACCTGTGCAATAGGCCTGGCTGTATGCACCTTCTCTCTCTCTCTCTCTCTCTCTCTCTCAAGAGACTTAATCTGCCATGGTTGCTGTCACACAGGTAGTCAGAAACTGCTCTATCTCCTCCATTCTTCACCATATAAGGGTTGAAGGTACCCCCAAATGGCTGGCACTCTCAGGAACTCAGAAGAATCTCAGAAGCCCCTTCCCGCTCTCACACACTCTTATTTATATCCTCACTCATACCACGTGACAGGACATAAATCGATACATTGCAAGCATCACCCACACTCTTGCCAACACTCAACTCCTCACTTGCTGCAGCTGTGCAATACACATAACAGAATGACTAGACACTTTTGCACAGTGCACCAACACAAGGCATGACATGCATGACATTATGGAGGGGGACAGGATAGCATGTAATGGGCCACTACATCAGTTCACAAGTTGTCTTTCCTTTAGGCCCATTTACACGCAACGATTCTGGCTCAAAATTCATTCAAACGAGCAAAAGTGAGCAATATCATTACATGTAAATGTAAAGCCATTGTGAACTATTAATTCACTCGTTTATCACTGAGTCTCAGCCTGTATATAAATAGTCATTAGTTAATTCGCTTGTCGTTCAGTTTAAACGGCATTTGTTCAGTCTTTTTGAAATGACACTCATGTGGCAAAAGACAATAGCTTTTTCTTCACACTAATTAAAAACCTCCTGGCCAAAACATTCTTCGCATAAACACACACCCACCTAAACAAACAACATATACAAGGTTTACTTAGCTAATGAGTGAAATGGAGAAGATTTCAAATGGTTATCTTCATGTGTAAATGCTCAGCATTTGGCCCCAGTCACACTGGCGCATTGGCACCCGTACACCGGCGCCGATGCGTCTGTGAGACTGCAGGAAGGAGACGGCCGTACCTAAAGACGGCCGTCTCTCTGCAGCGCCGGAGGAAGGAACACATGACCGGCAATGAAGCCGGTCACATGTTCTTTCCTCCAGCGCTGCAGAGAGACGGGCGCCTTTAGGTACGTCCGTCTGCTGGTGTCAGTCACATGGGCGCATCGGCGCCGGTGTACGGGTGCCGATGCACCCGTGTGACTGAGGCCTTTGAAAGCAAAAAAGTCGTTAAGTCATTTGTTCATTCAAATGACAATCGTTGTGTGTAAATGGGGCTTCAGACCACATTTTGCAGGGGGTGGGGGTTGCTTTGATCCTTAAAGAGGAGTAGCATTTTTGACAACTAAAGCTGGTCAGACTGGTTTCAGAGGAGGCCAAATGCAAATGAATAAGCTTCAAAAAGAAATACAAATAGACATTTGTTGGTCCAAATCCAGCATTCCCCACCACTAGCTGAGGGGAGCAAGCACAGGTAGGTGGACAGTTAAATATTCATTGCGCCTGCCGCTTGTTATATGGCTACCCAGTTTGAAGCCATGGATTTGCTTATTGAACCAAGGGGAGCAGTTAGACTCACATAATGTGCTGGAAGATTGCATATATGACAAACCTCATGTGCCCAAATAGAGCAGGTATTATTGTATCTTGACGCCACCAGGAATTCCTGGTGGAGCCATAATTGACAGGGGGTGACGACCCCGGTACCTGATTAGCTGCAGACCTTGTTCGGCTGCAGGTACTGCAAGGGCACTAAGGATTTATAGAAAAGGCATACACCGGCTGGCACTGCAGGTGGCTTCCCCAATGGTGCCCGAGAAGGCAGAACCCCCCTTAGCGTAGAAATGCAGTGCGGGGTCAGCAGCAAGGAGGCCAAAGTGACGTGAATCTGGTTTCCTGGCGGTGAAAGGCAAGGGCCCCCCCTCCCCTTCTTGGGCCATCCTGCGGACTGTAGCATCATTGGGAGCAGTGAGTGGGGGAGTGGCCGTCAACACGGAGCTGACAGCCAGCTGCCGGGACGCAGCACAGAGGCAACGGCCGAGACGGAGGCGTGAGGTGGCGAACAGGCGGGACGCATCGCTGAAATGCCGGGCAGGACGGAGCACACACGCTGCAGCATCAGGATTGATTTGTGGCTGCGCTGGAGGGTTAGGCTGAGGGTTACTTTGCTTGTTAGGCTTAGTTTATTACATGTAAATGTTGCCATGTTACAGCGGTAACATGGCAGCATTTACTGCGACTACTGTAAAAGTCTAAGAAGACAACTAACCCTCACCCTAAGCCTACAGGGCCGGCACAAATCTATCCACATGCTTCTAAAACCTTCCTGTCTTGACCCTATCGGGAGCTAGGGGTATGACAGGGGCATTACTCCTCTCAAACCCCTAGCTTCAGGTGGCGTCAAGATGCAATAATACTAATAGAGCATATGGACAGGGGTTGCCCATATGGGACAACCCATTTAAATGTCTCAGAGTTTCCTCTTGTAATAAATTGTATATAGAACATGTGTCAGCTGGACACGCTCACGACAGTTGATTAAGCCTGTGGATGTTAACAATGCATTTGCACTTACAAGTGACATCAAGCAGACATTCTGAAAATGCTGAGGGACTATTAAAGGCTAGATTAACCCCTTAAAATTAGAGTGTATAGGTCCTAAAGGACCAGACTTTTAAGCAATTTTATCCAGATGGTGGTTTTACCACCCTATCTTTTTTCCTGGCCGGCCAAAGTTATTTTTGCTGTGTTTTTTCCTGTCACATATAGGACTATTTATAATACCCTTTTCACTGGCATTTTTTTCCTGTTTTTTTATTTTATTTTATTAGGTGTAATGTATACAGAGAGTAAAATAAAATATTTATATATATAGTTCTTTATTTTTTAACTTGTTATATTTATGTTAAAATAAAGTACAGGAATGGGTCTGCCATTTGGTTTTGATATGTAATTTGTATAATCTCAGATTACAGGGCACATATGGCAACAGTTTTGTTTGGCGGTGACGGTGGTTGTTTTTTTTTTTTTTATGTATATTTTTATTTTATTCTGTAAGTTTTTTACATTTATTTTTGCATCTTTTTTTTACCATCCAGGTCCCCATGATGTCATATAAGACCTCTAGGGCAGACATTCACACTTTTTTATTTCACACTTTTCCCCTGTAACTGGGGCTCCTATGGGTGTTCAAGTTACAGTGGAAAACATCTGCCTGGTGTGACATCAGTCACTAACAGAGCTGGTCAGGGGTCTACTAAGACTCAGCAGCTTTGACATGCCAGGGGTCGCCAGCACTGGGTCCCAAGCAGGTGGCAGCACGGCCACTTCCTGCATTCTCTACACATTGAACGCTATATAACTGGGTAAGGAGAAGGTCTGTCTTCTCCTCCGGGTCCTCAGCTATACTTGGCAGCCGAAAACCCAACCTGCTGCTGCTAGATTGCAGGAGCTTTAATCTTGCGCCATATATTTACTATCAACCAGGATTATAGCCCAAGACTGAGTGCCGTATATGTACGACACTTGGTCCTTAATGGGTTCAAAAGTTTCATCCTTGTTCATTATACATTAAATAAAAGAAGAAAAGCTGACATAAATTGACAGTAAATTGCATTAAATGAACTCCTTCTGCTGCAAACTGCAATAGAGATAAAGGAAAACAACAAAAAAGTATTAAACAAAAAATGTTAAAGAGATACATTTACACTTCTGCTCAAACCTACCAACTTCTAAATGTGAAGAAGCAAATGGAACAGCCTCACACTCAACAATCAGCCGCATACCGATAAGAATAAATTAGCAGATGCTAATTTGTAGAGAAATTGACAAGTGTCCCCCTCAGGCACATATCAAGTACATCTGTAACATCATTTACATGTCCACGAGGATGAAGACCAATGTTTCAAACCACATAGGAAAATGTCTAAATATCCTCAGTTCATCCATCCTTGACCTGCAGCTTCCACTGGCAGCTCATCTGTCACTACAGTGCTCAGAATTACTGCATTGCTAACATGTACAGATGGTCCTGCACCACTTACCAGCTTCCAGCTACATCCTGTCACTCAGCTGTGAACTCCCAATACTTCTAGGAAAACACATGCAACTATTTCATGTATATTTGATCACACAAGCCCTCCCCGCTCTTCACTTTTATTAACCACGTTGAAGGACAAATAACTTAAATGTCATTGCTGTGTAAATGACGTTGTATCCCATAGTTATCCGACCCAGTAACTACGTGCATACCCCACCTTATTCGTACAGGAGTTCTATTACTACCGATCGGCTGAAATAAAAGGCTGCAGATCTATTGTCTTCTCTTGTGCGCAGCAGATATAGTCTAGAAATTATAGCCTACAGGAAAAGATAAAAAGCCTTTCCCTACCCACCTTGCTCTAGAGGCGCCCCCTGAGTCCTTCCCAAGCATGCTTCATAGCATAACAATGGTACTACAGAAGAACAGCACAACATAATGTTCTATTGGAACGCCATTGTGTTTGCATCAAGTACAGCGTTCACAAATACATCCGTTATTAATGTTTTTAGTCCATTTTGCTTGTTTAAAATTGAAAAATAAGAAACAAAACGCTTGTTACAATATGCAGACGGCAGCTGTTGTGTTTGTATTGCACCTATGCTATTTATGTACATAGGGGTCCTTCACATGGGCATAAGCTTCTTTACGTGCATAACGGCGTGTTTTACTGTACTTTTGCAGACGTAGAACATGTGCATTTGCACCCTAAGTGAGCTCTTTTTTTCAGGGAATTGGGCAACATAATGTGCATTTCATTGCACAAACATTTGCACACTCCCATAGACTTCTATGGGGACCTTTAGTGCGTAGATAGAGCGGGTCCTATTTTTTTGCGCGCAAGAGAAATGCACATCCAAATCAGGAAATGTGTTCTATGTAATGGGTTCTATTCTCGGTCTAATATGTGCATAAGGGTGAACACCCACTGGTGATACGGTATCATTGCGATGCGAGAGTGAGTGAAAACGCATGACAATAAAACCACTGATTATAAGTGGTTTCATTCTCATTTGTGATGTTTTCACTGTAACCTCGCACCGCAAAGAAGAATCTGCAATTTCGACGATTGTCTTCAATGGGGCCAGCGGCAGCAGCGCTAGCCCCATTGAAAACATAGGGAGTAAAATGCGCTCTCCTGCCACAGCTGTGACAGCTATGACAGGGAATTCCTTTATCCCCGCGGGGATGAAGGAATCCTCTGCCACAGCTGTGGCAGAAGTCCGCAATGCTATCCCATTTATTTTAGTGGGGCCGGCACTGCTGCGGTCCCATTGAAAGCAGTGGGTTTGCAGTGATGATTTTCAGGGAAGGACTTGAAATATAAGCCCTTCCCTGTAAATTATGGGTAGCTGTAAAAAAGTTAAAAAAAAAAAAGATTAACTCACCTAGCAGAGACGTCCAGCTCATCTCTTCGGCCCCGGCAGTCATCTTTTCTGTTCTGGAGGCCGGGGATTGAAAAAACCCTCGCCTTCAGAAAGTGCTGCCTCTGATTGGCTGAGCGCTGTGGCCAATCAAAGACAGTGCCCAACCGTCATTGAATGACGGCTGAGTACTGTCTCTGATTGGCCACAGCGCTCAGCCAATCAGATGCAGCGCTTTCTGGAGGCGGGGATTTTTCAATCCCCGGCCTCCAGAAAACAGAAGACGACTGCCAGGGCCGAAGAGAAGAACCAGACGGCTCTTCTAGGTGAGTTAAAAAATTAAAAAAAATTGGGATCTGGGCAGTTATACCCCAGCACCATATTGGACAGAAACAGTTGGAAATGCAACCTGGCACCTTGCAACACTATATTGGTCCCTGTAAATTTTTCTGCATGTGAACTTGAAATCCAAGAGAGGAAGAAAAAAATGGAAAATTGCATAGATATTTTTTTTATTGATTGTGCTAAACCTGCATGTGGAGCTGCAACTCTAACAAATGAAAATCCGTGTCAGAAATTGACGGTAATCAGGTGGAATTTCATTTGAATTTACTCCGTGTGAACATAGCATAAGAAACCTAGCGACAGTTACAGATGAAATGTCACCAGCAGCCACGAAAAGAAGTTGAGTGGAAGAGCCACAAACTAAATTTTCGCACTAGCGTCCCTCTGCCTCTAGCTTACACTAGGGTCACAGTACAGCCAATATTGTTTAATGACTGCACCAATTTTCAGGTAAACCACACTGCCAATGCTTGAACAGACGAGCAGAGAATTTCATTCTCACTTCTTGTGCGTGCTTGTGCACCAAGGTAAAGTCCCCTGCTACAAGCACCAAGTCATGACTGACTCCTAGGGTGATGTAAAATTGTGATGTTTTCTTGGCAGACTGTTTTTGCAAGGTGGTTTGCCATTGCCTTCCCCAGTCATGTTTTAGCCCCCAGCAAGCTGGGTACTCATTTTACTGAAGCATGGAAGGCTGAGTCAACCTTGGCTGAGCCAGCTACCTGAACCAAGATGAGATTGAACCTGCAACCTTCAGGTTATGGACAAGAGCTTAGGACTGCATTTCCGCTGCCTTAACACTGTGCACCACACGGAGCTCTACTAGAACCCCATAAAGGTCAATGGGAGGTGCGCAAACACGTACGTCTACCCCCTATGGTGTTAAGGGGTTAATTGGTTGGGAGAGGTGCAGGAACATGCTGTAAAAAAGAAAGCATTCATCCAGGGTAAAATATTAAGTAGCAATAGCTAAGCACAAATTCTGTTTAGATGTCATGTGTTTTATGACTTATTGTATGCTATGATTGACTATTTTATGCCCAAGTGATAGAGATCCTTCTGCGCTCCCAACATTTCAACTTTTCCTCAACTCCACAGAGCTTTTCCAAAGGGCATAATTAAACATAATTGTAACAACTTCCATTAAAAGAAATAGTTAAATTCCGAAGCTAAGACTACCGGCAGCTAACAGTCCTTCAAACCAAGTTGTGTTATTGACAGTAACGGCAGCTGGTATGCAGTCACATCGCAGGGAAGCTTTTACTGAGTGGTTATTACTTAATGTGCCACCGGTCAGATGTGGTAAAGTTCACGTTTTAACTGGTAATAGTTATTACAGATTGAATGAAACAGGTCTACTGAAGAATCAATACATGTAAAGACTGGAAGGAATTAGGAGAAAGAATTATTGTCTGGGGGAATTAGATGTCAGTTTGAGTATTATAACTCTGACAAAGGTTCTCTCGCTTTAATTTACTAGAACACATAATGGGTGACGGAGAAGCTGGGAAACACTACTTAATCTAAATACATTATTTAACAAACAATTTAATGAATGCTGCATACATAGCCAAGACAAACTTTCAAACTGCCTCTAACAATGACTTATTTATATGGAGCATTTTGCAATCATGCCTCATTTGTGCCGACACTTCCGCTGAGGAATCGAAACCGCAAATTATTAATCTTTTATTATGTGTCTGCGTGCGCATTTGTCAGTAAGGGTATATGTATGTGACGGGGCGTGTACACTCACAGTATGGCTGCATCTTTATGCGTATCTGTGCATGTGACTTAACGTATATATATCTTGAAGTGCCTTGCTATTACTATTAACCCCCTCAGTAGTAATATTATTCCCCACAGTAGCCCCAGTAGTAATATTAACCCCTCTGAGTAGCCCCAGTAATAATACAACCCTCTCAGCAGCCCCAGTAGTAATATTAACCCCTTCAATAACCCCAGTAATAGTCTCCCCAATCCACATA
The DNA here is from genome assembly GCF_035609145.1 of Eleutherodactylus coqui. Taxonomy (NCBI): domain Eukaryota; kingdom Metazoa; phylum Chordata; class Amphibia; order Anura; family Eleutherodactylidae; genus Eleutherodactylus; species Eleutherodactylus coqui. Next base: position 102,861,918 of record NC_089843.1, read on the forward strand.
CTTACCTCCTGCTTGTAGTCAACGCCACTCCTCCTCTTCTCGGCGCTGATTCCTGGTGCACACTGACAGCAGTGTGTGTGCCCGGAATGTTTTATCCTTTGTCCTCTCCTGTGGAACTAAGGAGGAGAAGACTCAGGGGAGGAGGATCCCGGTTGCACACTGATGTCAGAGTGACATTCGGTGTCATTTTTTTTTTGTCATCATAGTGGGCTCTCAGTTTGGAATTTTTCTAACATTCTCTATATGACATGAAAAACACCAGAAAAAATCATGCTAAAAATATATGACTAAAAATAAAACACCCCCCTAAAGACATGCTTGTAAAAACACATGTACCAGTTAAAAAACACTGGCTTTTCTACATGCTTTTTACAAGAATATGAGTGTATTTGTCAGGAATAGAGGTATCATTACATCTGTGTATGTGTGTTTCTGGTGTATGGGAGTGTGTATGTGCATTTTTACTTGTGCCCTAACATGCAGGCCTCCCAACAGTTTTGGATTTGTGGGGCTGTCCTGCTGCCACAGCTCCTCTCTCCCATTCTGGTGCTGGCCAATGATAGCACAGCCCGACTCCTCTCCTGGTTTCTGCTCTGAGAGTACAGTGTGTCTTGAGCTGAGGGGAGAAGTCTTGATATGTATAAAGCAGGTTGTATATGGTCACTGACTGGCATCAGAGTGTGTAAGTGATGAAGACAAACATTTACTGCAACTAATGAACTGTGTCTGGTGGTGGCAGTAGCACTATTAAGTGGGGCTACAGAGAGGGAACTAAAGCTTAGTGGAGGCACAAAAGGGACATTACAACTATGGAGTCCACAGAGGGAACATTAAAACTAAGTGGGGCCACAGAAGGAGCAACAAATCTATGTGGAGCCACAGAGGGATCATTAGGACTAAATAGGGCCACATAGGGAGCACTAATACTATGTGGAGCCACAGAAAGGGCATTAAGACTAAGTGGGACCACATAGGGTACATTATAGGTAAGTTGAACCACATAGGGTACATTATAAGTAAGTGGGACCGCATAAGGCACCCTATTAGTCAGTAGGGCCACAAAGAGGAAATTATTTGTCAGGCCACACAGGGAACACTAGTATTGTGTGAGTATTACCGAGAGGTTCATTGCAGTTAGTGTCCGAATGCAGAGACTGTGTAGACATGAGTCATGGCTGGAAGAAGTCTTTATGGTAGTTTGGGTAGATAGAGAAGAAAAAAATACAAGAGTAATCAGAAAAAACTTGTGATCACTGGAGGTAACAGCACTGTAATCACTACCACAACGTAGAATTGGTATCTGACTATTATTTAGGGGGATCACTGAGAGACACTATTACTGTGAGGGGGTCACTAATAAGCACAAGTTCTGTGAGGGGAAACAAAGTGGTAAAATAAAATGGGTGTGGACTAACAATCATAATTGCCTCAACACGCTACTTGCGTGGCAAGAATTGTTCCTCTTTTCATTGTTTAAAAGTAGTGAGTTATACATGTGAGTGTCTGTATGTCTTTGTCTCTACGTCCTCAGGCGTTTTTGCATGTGCGTCTGTAAATGTGAGTAAAGGTGTATGTCAGTATTGATGAAGCATTCGCCAAACCAAACTTTGGTGCTCTAGATCTTTGTTTTTAATGTGCTGAACAATCGACAGCACCTTACGCTATTTAAATAGCTATTTACAGCCAATGACTCTAGGGCTAGGTAAATATCATAGGCATGCTACATTAATGACACGGTAGGCCACAAAATTCAATTAAAGAAGTGCTCTATCTTTAAGTGTCTGTGCATCCGTGCTTCAAGCTTCGGAAACAATGCCGTGGCTACACAGTGACATTCTGCATGGCCAAAGATCGCAGTGGCTACACTGTAACTAATGAAAGGGAATGTGTTTGCTCAGAAATCCAGTAGAGTTGGTTTCTGCTGACTGTCTTGTCATGGCAACTTGTGGTTCCCAACACAATCACATTCGTTTTCATTACTTGTGATGTAACACTACGATCCCATCATGTGGCTGAACTCACTGTGCAGCCCCAGCCTAGTAGAGGGAGAAGTTTAAGCAACAGTTAAAATGTAGTTCTGTATTCTGCAAGAAAAACCCCATTTCATTAGAGAATCTTATTTTATTTATGTTTTCCTCAAGAATTTCAGCCAGAAATGTAATTTTAAACAGGTAATGAGGGCACATCAGTATTCTTTTATTTTCCTATTGCTCCATTCCTAAAGCAGTACAAACTCCCTCAGTACGCGAGCACAGTAGACGAAAAGAGGGAAAAAAACTGAACAAAGAAAAAAGAAGCAGTCTTGACAAAACAGAAGGCCTGGAACAGCTGCAATGTTGATAACAGTGGCAAGGTTCATGTAAGTAAGGGCTGGAAACAAAAAAGAAGGAAAATCATTCCTAAGCATCAAAAAAAAAGTCTATGCATTTTGCTTTTAGCTCCCTGAAACCTCGACAAATTGTGTTAAATGTACCTAGCGTCCTAAGCACTTTTAGCAGCTTATCGTACTCAACAACTGATTTATCAGCGGTCAGGCATAAATGGACAAAAACAGAATGACTGATTTACCACTGAGTTAATACGCCAACAGTACAAAGTCAGTAAAATGCACTCCAACTACTTCCTATGCCATAAAAAGAATGAAGATATCTCCGAGCCGAAGCACTTGCTACAAAGTCTGATGTGGAAGTGGAAGCCTCAAGACAGGAAGAACAGTTTTCAGTCAAAAAAGACAGCAGATGTTCCAGTATATTCAGCATTTTACTGCAGATACAAGAGACTGCTCGAGCAGATGCTGCTTTGCATTTAACAGTAGGTCAAGTCTGTGTCAGACTTATAGCAGGCATGTATGGCTGACAGACAGCAATGGCTTTAAGATATCTTTACAAGTGGCTCCAGTGGCAAATTCGTAAATAGACTTTTGGGAAATAGTACATTTTCAAGGAGTTCTAGGAAGATACATGCATATAGAGAAGATAGGATCTGAAAAATATAGCTTCTGAATAGAAGTGCCATATTATCCTTACAGTATACATTCTATATACTGCAGAAGGTTGTGGACTGTTATATGAATAGATATACATAGCTGAAGAAAAAACTAAACTTAAGCTCGCCGCATAAATTTTAAACTGCTGTACGTTCAAATGTTGTGCCATTAGAAGATCAATATATACTGTGTTTCCCTAAAAAAAAAAAGATATAACCCTAAAATAAGCCCTACTCTGATCATCAGGGGCTTGAAATATAAGCCCTACCCTAAAATAAGCCCTAGCTACATAAAAAAGTAATGATGGTGATTATGATCGCGTATGCCTGTGCATGACAGTGTATCTCACGCATGCTGTCATGCACTGGCTTCCCGGTTTCTCCATTTTTTTTTTTTTACTTTCCTTGTTTTGTTTCTAATTTTGCATGCAAATAAAACGCCACAAATATGCAACCTAATTGCGTATGTACAGCGTTTTCATACGCACCTCTAGAGAACAGTAAACCTCTATCGCACATAATATGCTGTAAAATAGAACATGCTGCATTATTTTTTTATACGCATATTATACACAATGAATATGTGCAAGTGTGGATCAATGAAAATCAATGTACTTTCATTGACTCCATTCGCCATGTATTATGTGCATGTATATTGCGCATATAATATGCAATGAAATTACACTCGTGTGAGCCTGTTCTAACACATAATGATGCCTTGCTTCTTAACTATAGCAGACCCAAAGATTGCACTGTAACTTTCTACGCTGCCCAGCCTACTTACATTGGCGCAGAACATACCTGTGCCATGATTGAACAGGCTGGGCAGCCCAATTAATCCCCGATGTTATTGACTAACACTGCAAAATCGTGCATTTCAATTTGGGCACCCCCATATGTAGTGGGCCTGCGTTAATGGGGTCCCCTCCAGAGTGTTCCATGTCTGTCTCATGTCACTGTGTTGTCAGTGTCTTGCTTGTGGAGTGCATCAGGTATATGTGTAGTGGATGGTTGCAGAACTGGGCCTAGCCTTAGCTGCCATTTCAACAGAAGTGGATGTACCCGGACCGAGAGAAACGCGTGAGAAACCACAAGAGTTCGAAGAGAGAGAAAAGAACCGCTAGCAAGCAAGAGAAATGTGAGTGACTGGCAGGAGAGAGCGTGAAAGAGAGCTTCGGGGAGAATTAATGCCTACTCATAACTGGGACTGTAGAGATACAAATACCCTGTGAATCCTCCCTGCATCACCACTTTAAGAATTGTTGGACTGTTGTCATTTATACTTGTTACGTAAACAAGCAGAACTGAACATTCCCGATTCCTGTTCAGAAAAAGTGTACTTTGTGCATGGGCTACTTTATTTCCCTGGAATTTACATCTCCAAAGATTGATCGCGGAGGATGGAATGTTGGCATCACGAGTGACAAGTTGGACTACAGGTAACCATGGTTACTGTCCCTGTGATCTCCCTTAGCAGTACCGAAGTCAGGTCCCGAGATTCCCTTATGACAGAGATGGTGGAGCCCCGTGACAAGGTTAACATCTCTACCCCGCTGTCCCCTCAGCTGGGTCCTGCTCGGACGCTGCACATAGACTCCTATGGTGCCTTGCGAGCACAAGAATAGAGCATGTTGAGTATATTTTCACGCACACAAGAATTGAGTGAGGGAACCCATTGGAATCAATGGGTTCTATTCTCTGCAATTTTTCGCGAGCCAAAATGCATACAAAATCACCCGTCTGCAAAAGCTCTTAAAGGAGTCTTCCCATCTTATAAAGTGACTGAATATCATTTGGCTATGTCACTACTTTGCAATTGATGGTTCCGATCTCCAGGACCTCTAACAATCCTGAAAAGTACCATTTTAGCATTGCATGCTATTTACTGTTTTTCCCTACACCATGGCGGCCCAGCCATCTGCTGGGAAGAGAACTACAGTCTAGTCTCATTCAAGTGAAAGGGGCCAGCTGCAATTCCTTGCACAACCAGATGGATGACCAGTAGCATCATTGTGCAGGAAAAAGGGGACACGGTGCAGCACCAGCCCTTCTGTACTTCCTTCTAAGAATCGGTGGTGGTCCCAGTGGTCAGGCACCCATTAATCATTAAGTGATAGCATATCTCAGCAATCTATCACCATGGTATTACAATGCTATAATCATTTAAGGCAGTGTTTCTCAACTCCAGGCCTCAGGGACCCCCAACAGGTCATGCCACCCCCTGTGGCAATGTCTGAGGCACCGACCATAATTACATCACCTGTGCAATACTGAGGAAATCCAGAAAACATGACCTGTTGGGGGTCCCTTAGGACTGGAGTTGAGAAACACTGCTTTAAGAGGATACCAGTGCTATACTGGTACATGAGAGTTGTAGGACATCTTACTGCTTATGCATTGAATCTCACAGGTATCTAGTAATGCCTCTCCTACTTCCTGTATATTTCATATAGCTCCTGTTCTCTTTTGCAGGACTAACCACATATCACACTAGGTGTGCTTGCAAACCACGCTATCCCCAGTGCTATACCACTGTACAAAAGAAGGCTATCTTTGAAGGTGTTCATACAATACAAGGATGAAGGGTGGCTTCACATGGACGTATGTAGTATAGCGCAGCTTTTTGCGTTGTAATGGTCGCATTGACCAGTGCGTTTTAGTGCATTTTACTATGTTTCTTGCACTGCTGGGAACCCTTCACATCAGCACAGGACACACCCGCACCGTAATTTAAAGGGCTGTGCAGCCAATTTTTTTGCAAGCATGAAAAGCGAAACTGTGAATGAACCCATTGAAAACAATGGGTTCTGTTTTCTGAGCAATGCGCATACCAATATCCTTGCAAACGCGCTCCTGTGAAGCTGCACTAAAGGGGCTTACTCAGGACAAAAAAACTATTTTGCATAGAAATCGACACAAGGATCACCCCGCCCTTATTTATATAGGTAATTAGCCTAACGCAGTGGCGGTGAAGGCAGGTATAGGTTGCTTTCAGCGCATACCCACACAGGCAGATGTGCGTGTTTGCATGCCTCCCATAGACCTTGGTGCACAAACATACACAATATAGAGCAGGTCCTCTTTTTTGCACCTGTGGATTCTATTCTCTGTGTAATGTGTTTGGGATTTTCATGCAAAAAAAACCATGCTTGTCTGTATAAGCCCTCCCATTGTGGCCATTTAGATGACTGCTTATGCATGCAACATATAGTTCTCTTCAGGCCACCAGGGCGGTGCGGCTCACGACGTTCACAGAGGATGTGGAAGGGGTTCTCTTCATGAGTGTGTTACTGTACATTGCCAAAATGAGTAGGCAAAAAAAAGTTCAGTGCACCTGTGTGTGTGGGTAAACAAGTAAGACAAGCAAAACCAAATAAATAGACATTGTGAAAGACATATTATGCAACAACAAAGACTTTATAGAAGTAGTTTCCAAGAGAGATGTTCTTCAGGATATTACATATAATAAGTGTTTTACAGAAAATGTTTGAGTTCTATAAGTAATTCCTAATTTATAGAAAAGTTGATTTATTTTACTGGCCGCCCCTACATTTCACAAGGCTGAGCACCTCCGTGTGATCAAGCCTGTAGTTCAGGAAGTGGAATTGCCCTTTTTTGAAAACCGCCTGCCTGACTTTGGAGTCTTAACTCCGTGTTTCTCTAACTGATTTACAGAACTTCCTTTCACTTTCCTGTGCAGAAACGGTGCAATGAACTACATCAGGTACAAGCAGACATAATTCTTCAGCTGTGCCCTATTCATCAATCAATGTGCGCTGTCCTGTGGAACACGGCTCCTGCCACACTCTAATTACATGCCGCTCGGCGATACTCCAGCGTTACTCAGTGTACCCCACCATAGATGCCGAGGTTTATTTGTGACGGCGGTTTAACTTTACTAGAATCGCTTTAATCCATTGAAATATTCTTAAATTGCATTCCAATTATAAATAATTTTATCTCATTATCACATTTTAGAGTACAAAATATTATGAAACCACTAATTCCCAACATACATTTTCCAGGTGAAATACATAGAATTCTCATAAATGCCAGCGATAATGTGAAATCTTACAAACATTTTAAAATAAGTCGATTACGGGAAATGCAAGAAAACAGCCAAGCAAAAGTTTAACTGAAATGTTAATGCCGCAATTTGGTTAAGCTTAGAACCACTTAGCTACCTAACATTCAAAAATGCTCTATAGGGATGGACCCACATGGATGTACTAGAGTGTGCAAATATTCGAAAAAGCACTATAAGAGCGGACTCACATGAACGTATTTGCACGCGCAAAGAACCCTTTTAATTCCAATGGGTTCATTCTCATTTTTCGCTTTTGCACACGCAAAAAAACACACAGCATGCTCTGTTTTAGCATGCATTGGCGCACCAAAGTCCCCATAGATGGTGGTGTGCGCCCAATACAGACACGATTGCACATGATGTTGCACAATTTCACGGGAAAAAGAACACATCTGAAACTAATTAGGCTAAATAGCCTTTTAATTCGGGACGCAGCACCCATGCAAAATCGCCCTGCCAGTGTAAAAAGTAGAGTGGTATGAGCAAATAAGCATGCAAAAATACTCGATCTCGGCGCAAGTACGTTGTGCTGTCGCATGCGTTTTTGTGCATGTACCCGTGTGAGTCCGGCCTAATGTTCTATTCATAATTGCATAAAAGAAAACATTTTTATCAGGGCTCATTCACACGGGCATAAGTGTATTTCAGTTTGTGAATACACAGCGTATTCACGGACGAAAACTCACCTATTCCCATCATATTTTGGCTCCTTTTGCATTTTTTGCATGCATGTAATCATTGCATATTTATGCATGCAAAAAATGCAAGAAAAGCCATTCATTTAATGCACAAATGCGCAGTAACCATGCTTGTATTATGCTTATTTGCACAGTCCCATTTACTTCAATGTACCATTTTGGTGCGTAATACCCAATAAAATTGGACATGCTGCATATTTTTTTTGTCACGTGAACAAAAATGCACACACAATATGCACATGTGAATAACCCAGTGAAATCAATGGGTTTTAAGCACTGCGTATTATACGCAAAATAAGTGGCACATTACCGCCCGTATAAATGAGCCCTTAGAGCTCCCATTGCTAAACAGGTGTTAATGGTCATTCTTCACCTTTCCCCATATGCACGGTATAAGTAACACCGGACTGCTACTGTCTTGCTGTGTTTGTCTACGTGTATTATTTCTTTCCTTGAAAAAGTTCTGATAGAGTCGATAGAATCCCAAGAATAACTTCATTAGCATCATGCAAGCTGACAAGTGTGAAACGTGTTGTTCTAATTCTGTGAAAGATCCTTAATACACCTAATTTTCTATCAAGTGCGAACTGTAAAAGCTGTTATTAGACGTAACAATTTCATTAAGATTTCTTCCACTGTAAACTTAAATAAATCATTTTCTTATTAATTAATGTAGTAAAACAAGAGCCGGGGCTTCCTATATAGACCGTTGCATGAGTGCTCTTCATCTCTTCTTATTCATGAGCTCACCGCATCTCCGCCTCTTTCTTCATGGTACCCTTTTACTCCCGTAATTAGATACATAGATATTTTCACTCTGTCAACTGAAGGTTTTTCATTCAACTTGAGTCAAAGAATATTATCAGATTATGATTACATTATGACACAAGCCATTACTGGTAGAAGATAATCACCGCGATAGAAAGCAAAGATATCGGGAAGGTTTAGAGTTATTACAATATCAGTATCTTTATCATGACTTGATTTGAAAGTCTAGAGCTAACGATCAGGTGAGAGTCGGACTGCATAAGAAATGGAATAACAACAGGCGCTATGGATGACAGCAGAAGATCAGAAGGTGGGCTCCTTCCTCTCCAACCAGTTTGATCAAAGAGAGTAGCTTTTCAAAGAGTATCTTGCTCATGGCTATCTGAACAATTCCTCATTGCCAACCCAAAAGTAATTGTACTGTTGCGTCTGAGCTGGATGAAAAAACTTTCGTCCGCCTCAGACATAATTTGTTGTCCTTAAGAGGGTGGATATACACACAATTTACATCACGGAGAACACATACGAACAAAACCAAAATATGGGGATACGGTAAGTCTGACCCTAATCTAGTAATGAGATGAAACCATACCTAAAAGTGGAGCACTCTCCCTGATGAGGATGACCCCACATTATGAACCTGGGGTGACCCTGACTCTTCCTAGTTGGAAAACATGGGTGATATTTGCTTTATATGAAAACCCAAGATATGGTAAAGGGGAAGCTGGCATGTAATAACAAGATGGAGTACAATAACAATAATAGTCAGAATAAAGATGTTACAACACTCCAACATATACAAATCACTAAATAAACTTATCAGAAAATGGAGCAGGACAGGAGCTGTTGGCGTGACAAAAACAACCCACTGGCTAGAAGTATAACTAGCGTCATCCATGAGGATATATACAGACAGGTGCTGATTGGCTGGCTGGGATATATACCTCCCAGCCAACCAATCCATTCATACACCTACAGAGAAGGATTACCGTTAGCGTCTGAGGCTGAAATGATAGTGAGCTTGCGCCATCGAGTAGGTTGCTAAGTCTGGGACTGGAACCATGACATCACCAGCTCCAGTTTCCTTGATATGGCGGTGCGCTGTAATATGTACTGTATAGTTCAGTTCCTATAATATATTCTGTAATATGTACTAAATAGTTCAGTTCCTTGCATGCCATCGAAACAGCCTTGAAGAGTTTTTAAAGGCTTAGAACAGTATGGTTGCTTTCTTCCAGAATTAGTACCCCACCTGCCCATAGGTTATGTCTGGTATTGCAGTTTAGCAACATTTTGATTTGAAAGTGAGTGGAGTTGAGCTGCAGTACTACACATAAGCTGTGGACAAGTGTACTACGGTTTTTCGCACAATTCCTTGTTTTGTTACCATGGTGGCAGTATTCTTTTTACTTACAGAACCCTGTTCAGCTACACAGGTTTTATGTATGTAACAGTTCAACCAGATAATTAAATGGAGTTCTTCAAGAGTTGGATACATCCCCCCAAAGCTCTACAGCTAAAACACCTGCTGTAAAAATGATGTTCTTGGATTTTATGTCTCTTGAATAAAACCTTGACGGCCAGATCTTCCTGCATGCTGGACAACTACCCTCCTACCTTGACTGACTGAGGTGAAGTCTGACTGGCATTGACACCTGACTGTGCATCATATGTAATGCACTGTGATGGTAAGCTAGTTCTGTCTCTCTCTGCTGCACAGCAATTAACTGAAGACCCCTAATCAATCCATGAGCACACCAATATCGCAGCCTCAAGGGGCCTTCTTTAACAGCTCACTCATGTACAGTGATCAAATCCTGAAGTGCCACACCACTGTGCCTCTGCTCTGTGTTTGGCTACCATTCTTCCAGCCATTACCACAGCTAGAGAAGTAAAGGGCAGTTCAGACCACACTCATGGTGGGAGTGGATCTGGCAGAACATGAGCAGGGGACAGACAGAAGGGTGGAGAAAGTCCTCTTAGGAGTTGGAAACATGTGTAAGCTGGTGAAAGTGACCCCTCTGGGATGTGAAAATGAAGTGCTTACCCATCAATTTAGGGTCTTCAGCTAACTGTTGCCTGCCCTTGTAGATCTCCCAAGGTCTTCCAACTATTGTCCACCTCCTGTTCTCTCTGGTAACATGCTTCTAGAAGCCATATTAATCAGGCAGAGAATTTGATACTGCTGTGAATCTTCCAGTGCCAACATGTCTTTTCCACAATGGTTGTATTTGGGATTGAGAGCCTGATCTTGGTTTGATGCCTCTGCCAGAGGCGAAACTTGAAGCTGCTAGGCCCCAATGCAAAATCCGTAACAGGGCCCCCAACTATAATGGTTTATTTATAATACTGGGCTTCCTATATGGAGTAAAGAAGCCTTATGGGCCCCTTAAGGCTCCTGGGCCCGGGTGCAACCTCATCCTCTGCATTCCCTATAGTTACGCCCCTGGCCTCTGCCATTAGCCATGCCCCTTTATGTAAGCCTCAAAAAGCCACTCCCATTTTTGCTATGACCCACTGTTTGAGCATCACCCTATGAAAGGCTCTCCCATCTCCTTCTGATATGATTCTCCTAATGCAGTCTGATGTGCAGCCCTGTATTCTACCTGTACCATTATGGATTTGCAGAGGCAGACTGAGTCTTATTACATGGATCTTCTTTTCTTATCTATGAGTTACCAAGTGATAGAACACAATGACATAGAATTGCTGTAACCAAAATATATCTTTATATAGGACGACTGTTGGGTGTATAAGTACTAGTGACTATTGTTCCTGTGAATGGATGTGGAGTGCGTTGGAGATCTCTTCCGGTCGCCTGCCGGCAATGTATGCTACATCACAGGAAAAAGAGGATCCGGCCGTCTGGAGGTGATGTGACCCGGGAGACTGGAGGAGCCAGGAGAAGATCAGGCATGAGAAGATGTGGTAAGAAGGCTGCCTGGGGAGGAATAGGTCAGTATTGATTTTTTTTTCTCTAATGACAGAACCCCTTTAACTCACAATACAGAATCGTCAGTGTTTTCTGATGAGATGCAGCTTCACACTGCTCTCCCCTGCCTCCTGCTTGTATGATATGAGAGGGAGAAACCTATTATTAACAAGCAAGAGGCTGGTCCGTGAAGCCTCACCTAGCAGAGTTATAAAAGTACCCAGACTCACACTGAGTCTCCATGTATCCCTATGTGATGCGGCTTCAACCTTTCCACCCTGCCTCCTGCTTGTGATTGATAGGTTTCTCCCTGTTAGCTTTTACAAGCATGACGCAGGGCAGAAGATAGTATAGTCGGTTAGTGGGAGAAAGGGGAAGCTCTTTCACTCAGTCACAGCAGTGTGTAGCAAGGGTGTCTAAGCAGCTAGAACTAAGAAAGTAACCATCTACTGTACATTGCAACGTTAAAGCATATTGTGAGTACTGCAGCATATGACTTTTAATTTATAAATGGAGGTAAACTTTACTGCTGAACTGGCAATTTGCAAAATTGAAATACAATGTCATAAAGCTGAAGCTCGCTGCAAACAGAAGTGCTGCTGAGGCCAGGAATATAGTTCCCAATGTTTATTTCGACAGCATATTTCAAAAATGGATTAACCACTTAAGATCCATATATATATATATATATATATATATATATATATATATATATATATATATATATATATATGTATATTGCGCAGGGTCAACATTCATGGCATTGTATATTTACGGTATAGGTACAGTATCAGCCAATAGGCAGCTGAAAGTCAGACTGTTGGGGACGACGGAGAGAATAAAGTGCAAATATTTATGGCTGTCATATATATTAAAATATTCATGACTGTCATACATAGTGCGCAATGAGAGATGTGTATAGCACTTTCCCAATAGGTCCCAGTGGTCATGTGATTGCTAAAAGTAAAAGGTTTTTGCTGGGATAAAAGTATAGTGTAAAAAATAAATACATAACATAATATGGTCACCTGATTGTCTTTTTGACATATAAGGAACAGACCATACAATAAAAAAACAAAAATAAATTTAAAAAATGCACATAAAATACTGCCCCACCAAAAAATAACACCCTATTAATCATTGGCATAAAAACTTAAAAAAACAGATTGGCAGCACTACCCTAAATGGTACTAGCCTACCTCCTGAGGTAGCTAAAATTGAAAAGACAGGATTATACATTTTGTGAATTTGCTAACGTTTGTGAATTTTTTATTACAGATGTTTCAGATGTTCACAGTGAATGCAATCAATGTTTCGGGCAGTATAGCCCTTTATCAAGCAAAAATAACAGAATCCAACATAGTGTAATAGAAGTACAATCCTGGTGAGGCTGGTGGTTGAGTCTATCAAATGATACTGATGGAGTATGAAATAGTTCCTGAGGTCACTGCTGGAAACCTCAAACTTCTGCAAATTCAAGAAGTGTGTGCAATCTTGTCTTTTGATTGTTGGTAGTCATTGTCATAATAACAGTCCTGATTCAATTGCATAAAATAGACATGCAATACAAGAAACCTAATGGTAGGCAATGATGAACACAAATAGGTCTATTTTAGGGCAACACTATATGATCACTAGGATAATTAACTAAGATTTTAAAAATAGCATTTTTTTAATAAGCCTACAAATTTTAAAATAATACAAAAATTATATAGATTTAAAAAAAATATCTTGATGGCCTAACAAATAGAGATGAGCGAGTATACTCGCTAAGGCACATTACTCGAGCGAGTAGTGCCTTAGCCGAGTATCTCCCCGCTCGTCTCTAAAGATTCAGGGGCCGGCGGTGGGCGGGGAGCTGCGGGGGAGAGCGGGGAGGAACGGAGGGGAGATCTCTCTCTCCCTCTCTCTCCCCCGCTCCCCGCTGCAACTCACCTGTCACCTGCGCCGGCCCCCGAATCTTTAGAGACAAGTGAGGAGATACTCAGCTAAGGCACTACTCGCTCGAGTAATGTGCCTTAGTGAGTATACTCGCTCATCTCTACTAACAAATAAAAAAGTTATAGATGTTAAACTAATTAATGGATAAAACTGATAAATTGTGTCTAGTTCTGAGGGTCCAAAATGCCCTGGACCAAAACTTCTATCTCAAGTCTATGCAATCTAAGACAGCATGTAAACTTTATATAGGGATAAATGACCCTAAGCCAAAAGGTTTCAAGGGTCGAATAGGTTAAAAAGGCAACAATCTTACAAAAACTTTATTAGCGCAGTTTTTTTTTTTTCATTTGACCACTACATATTAGCTAGTGGAGAGAAATTTGATTTCTTTGTGACCTTGTAAGTTATTTTTTAATATCTCCAAAACAGTATTATATTACTATTCCAAAAATACATTATTATATCAATATATCATATTAGAATATAATTGTCACTTTCCATCAGAGTCCAAGCGCCCTAAACTGTGTATCTACTTTTTTAATTAAAACAGTGCCGATTTTTATCATTCCAGATCGAACACTCACATTGACATAAGAACTAATGTCTACGTTTCCATTATGACTAAAATTGCAGCCAGAGCTTACTCTAATAAGATTATGATATAAAGCAAACTGCTGGATGTCCTAGATCTTCATCATCAACCTGTAGAAACTGTGTCACAATCGACTGAATGAAAAACAAAACAATCCCATTAACTTTCAATCGAAAAGCAAATAATAGATATCTATGGTGAGGCAGTCATAATAAGACTAACCATTTATGGTTTTAATGTTCTACCTATAGGCTGCCTATGGTGTCCTACATATTGTATAAGCACACAATATGCATTTTCCGCCTCTTTAATGAGAGCAGAAAATGTGCTGGGACTTAAAAGGGTCAACTCACTCCCCACTGCTCTGTTAGTCTGTTAATCGGCACAGGAACCGAGGTAGAAATTATTTGCTAATGCATTGGTAGAAGTTTTATACAAACCAGCCAATACAAAATTACAAAATTACTCATAGCAAATGTATTGTTAACAGCCTGTATCCTTATTCCTAATTAACAGGGCAATTTTGCACCTCATTTTTCTGTGCATTAGCAGAACACTAGAGTGAGACTTAAAATGCCCTTGTTAGACTTGATATTGTTCTTCCCCACTGAAATGATCTAGGCATACGACTGAAATGTGTTTGCCGTAATAATCGTGCCTCTCTAAGAGATTGTTGACTAACAGTTTTCTGAGCCCGGGTCAGTTTAAGCAGAAAACATTTAGTGATTGTAGGCTTTTAGACATATTCCATTTTCCATTTAATATGCAAGTAAAAAATATATATATTAACCCTTACGGTATAAAGTCAGTTGTGCTTGAACGCACAGAAAGAACCTCAGGTGGCAATGGTTTGGAGATCCCATTTTACATCTTGCCATTCTGATTTATTTCACTCATAAATGCAATTATTTGGGTGAGTGAAATACAGAGGAGTATCCTGGAGGTAGAAACTTTTGTTAACTTTTCTTTATAATGGAATGCACAAGTCAATATGTTTTGCTAAATCATTGAAAGCTGTATACTTCAATTCGCTATACCATTTATTACAGGTGGAAATTTATGCTAGTTCTCAGGATACTGTAAAAAGTATGGATTTGGAAAAGTGGCAAGGCAAGTAAGAGTTGGTCAAAAAGTATAAACCCATTTGCCATTATAAGTGGTTTCCTGTAGATGCAGGATCACACAATGACCAGCATCACTATAACATAATACATACGGAAAGTGCCACCCAGCAGACTAAAAGCATCCCTGCTGTGGATTTAGCCCCTATGGCTCTGGACTACATCCCCACAAAAATATTTTCACACTTAGGGCTCCTTCATACGGGCGCTGCGATTTTCGGCTGAAAATCACATGAACGAGAGGCAGCTGTTACCAAGTCACGGCTGCATCTCCCACTTATACGCCTGTTCAGACGGCCTGGGTGCAGCGAGTATGCGCAGCACCCAGAATACCGTCAGGCAGGGAAAGAGAGTTTAGCTCTGCTAAACTGCCTTCCCCTCTCTGCTGCCTCGCTAGCTGCTGGCAAGGGGATGGTGAGGTAGATAGTATGTTAAATTCCTGCCCTTCTCTCTGCCCCTTACCAGCTGTAGACAAGGGGAGGGGGAGGGAGCTAGTGTGCTAATCTCTTGCCCCGTCCCACCCCCTCCCCTTGGCAAGGGTTGGAGAGGGGGAGGGAGTTTAGCAAAGCCCCTGCTAAACTATCTCCCACCTCCCTTTTTCAGCAGCTCCCATAGGCTCCCATAGGAGTCTATGGGACCGGCTGCTGTATTCGAGCCGGACGAAAGTTCCAGAACTATCTTTTCTTACTGGTGTAAAAACGGCCAGATGAAATGTGAACCGTATGCTCTATTTTTTCAGGCTGGCCATTTTTACGCACCGGAAAATCGGCCATCTGAACTCATGCATTGAAATCCATCGCATCAGATGGTTGCATATATCATCCGGCCGTGAAAACGCAGCCAATATACGCTTGTGTAAATAAGCCCTAACAGAGAGCACTGCAAATCCACACAACTCCTGGTCCACTGACCCTCATTCAGCAAGTCAAGGCAGCAGCTGATGGACACATATAAGAGAAGACCAAGTGAACTTGTGGCTGAATAGGCATACTTGTTTATTTCCATAGCTCCTATATGCTTTAGGCCTCCTGGCCACAGGCGATCTTTCACTGCATTTCCCTCTGCGATAATCAGGTCGCGTGAAACGCAGTGAACGCTTTCCATAGACTACTATGGAAAGCGCAGCCCGCTGTCCACAAGTGGAGAATCATAGCGCTTCTCCGCTCGCGGGATTTAAATCTCAGCATGCTGCGATTCTCCGCGATGAGCCTAGCTGTCAGATAGGCTCAGCGTGTAGAGCTGTCAGCTCTCCCCTGCTGCCACGGCGGTGGCTACCGTGGCGGAGATCTGCCGTGGGATATCGCTATGCCCGTGGACAGGAGGCCTAAAGAGTAACTGCACTTTTTACAAACTTTTGACAAGTCAGAGTGACATGTCAAAACCTTTGAGCGACGATGTCCTTCTGAAACAATGAGGGCTGCAGAGCTCACCTGAGCACTGTACCCCTTTGGGTGTCTTTATTGCTTGCCGGCTTCTCTAGGCAGCTAAATATGGTCACATAGAGGTGTTTAGAGTTTGTTTCAGCGATCAGTAGGGGTCACAGCAGTGGGACTCCAACTGATCAAAACTTTCGACATGTTTCTTTGACATTTACACAGTTCAAAAAAAGTGCAGTAATTCTTAAAAAGGAGAGAGTTATACATATGTGCAGCCACTACTGTCAGCAGCCTTTAACACAAAAATTGGCCAAAGGGCAAGAAACACCCCGGTTGAATACGCCCATTAAAATCTGACCGTTATTAAACTAATTTAAAATACTAAGAGGCATAGGAATTAAAAACACAAACACCTGCCTAGCAAACCTGGCAGCACTAATTTTGGTGTTAATTATTGTTAACATGCCTGGTGTACACCATGTGCCACTCTTGGTATACTTTATGTCGGCAGCCTTGTCTTACTAAATGCTTTTAAAGGATTCTCCTTTATCCTGATTGGTCAGGGTCCCATTTTAAGGGCCTCTTCAGACAGCCGTATTTGCAAATGTTTTTGCAAGCATAAAGTATACACGCAATGCGCAGGGAATAGGGCCCATTAATGTCAATAAGTTCATTCTCATGTGCATTTCATGTATGGGCAAAAAACTAGGTCCTGCTCTATGTTCTTGCATATTTCTACATCATGGGCCCCATAGAAGTTTATGGGAGGTGCACAAATACACACTCAATATGCACGTAAGTGTGCAGTTCGCTGCGTAATTCAGTGAAAAAAGAACACATCTGGACCTCATTAGGCTAAATAGCCTTTTAACCCATAATTAGTTAGCATTACATAGGTACAATATTGAAAAATATGTATTAAAAAATAATGTTAGACTAAATAGTTTGATGATGCACTAAATATCTCAATGGCTCAGTCTGTAAGATAAAATTTGGCACATCTTTGTACTCTTGTAAAATTTTACACCAACCTGTTGGTTGTCTTTTGATGCAATTTGGCACGTTTTCATATTTTCACCTATACTCTCTTCCTGCTAAGCCATGTTCGATTTTCCTCTAAGCCTTGCCCCACTGTCTAGTGTAGTACTAAAAAGAATTACTGTGCAAGGTATGTGCACAAATTTTTAAGTGTAAATTGACCGGAATTCGGACACATTAAAATCAATTGTATCATTTTATTCTTTCTACCATATGCTTTATAAAAGAACTGACAGACCTATTTTTTATCAATAACTTCAATAAACACTAACTACAACTAACTATACAAGGGGAAGTCAAAAAGACTGATGCAGTGCTATATATCAATACTGGTGCCCTATATTGAAATAACAGTAGCGTACTTGAATAGGAAGGCATGGATGCATTACACAATGGTATGGCACACAGCTCCCGGGGGCACTAGAATATGGATTTCAATTTTGTGTAGTGGCCCCTGTAAGAGATGGAAAATCAAAATCAAATGCAAAGTAGAAAAGTAGCGTGTGAGTAGCAGAAATCCTCTTTCCGCATCTCTCTAAGACCAGCTGCACATGACCGGGATCCCGCAGTGAAAGCTGACCCTGTGCCTGGCCGGTGATCCCGAGTACCTGTCTTTTTTCCTTCTTATCTGTACTGCGGATGGTCCTGCCAACAAGCCAGCAGATGTGCACAGTACAGATTTTCCCACGCCGTTGCTAGGTGGACAGGCCATGCGTCAGATGGCTTTTATTGACTTTAATGGAAGCTGTCCGTGCGCAAATCGCACTAAAATAGAGCATACTGCATTTTTTCCTCCAGCGAGTGGGAAATCGCTATTGATTTCTGCTTGTGTGCAGGAAAAAGTAAAAGCATTTTTCATAGCATGCTATGGATGGTATTTCCTGCAGAACCCGAGGGCGGACACCTGCTCCGGATTCTGCAATGTATATATGCCCGTGTGCAGCCGGCCTTAGTCTCTGCTATCACTCGAAGTTTCGTCCTACTGCTATGATAGTGGCAGTTCACCCAATAAGTCATCCACCATCATCAGCTGGGGATTCAGGTAGAGAGTCTGCTTTGAGAGTCCATGAAATGAACAAAGGTCCAACGATGGCTATATGCATGTGTCGTACAAGAAGTAGGTAATTTCGAGCACATTTTCCCTACTTAGCAGTGGTAACACGGGACTTAAAGAGATGTGGAAAGCGGATTTCTGCTTCTCACATGCTACTCTTCAACCTTGCACTTGGGTTTTACTATCTATCTATACAGGGGCCACAGCACAAAATTGAAATCCGTTTTCTGGGGCGCCATACTATTGTGTAGCGTATCCATGCCTTCCTATTCAAATACGCTATTGTTGTTTCAATATAACCAGAATTGAGATATAGCGCTGGATCAGTCTTTTTGACTACACCATGCATACTGTTTACATGTGTGACCACTTCTATCTAAAATAAAGACTTTTCCTGAAGCTAACTCATAGAATAGGGTTCACTAAAGGTATTCAGTACAAATTCCCTTTCACGTGTAAAGGCAGATACTCAGCAAGGCTTAATGTCATGGCGTCGTTTGTAAGAAGGCTAAAGGGCTTCAATGAAGGACAATGCTGAAATTATAACTGACAAGCACTCAGTCTTGTCAAAATTGCTTGAAAAGACTAACTGAAGTGTAATGACCAGAAAGCTATTGTGTAGATGCAAACAGAAGATGTGTGTGTTTTGTGTGTAAATATCTGGTTGGAAAGTGTGACCTTCTCCCTTTTATGGCAAAGATCTAGTGTGAATAACTGTCACAGTCACTGATGAGATCTAATAAAGTACAAATCCTATTATAAATGCTACACGTATGGGTCTTTCAGATATTCCAGGCACTGGTTGACTTCAACAAATTATCTTTATTGCTAGAGGGATCCGCTATATACTATTAATTAAAGATTTATTATGTAGTTCTATGTTCCTTGGACATGTTTTCATATTTGCTGACCTACAGTATAGAAACTGGTATATAGTACATTCCAGTAAGCTGTAGGATTCGAAAATGACACAATTTTCATAATTTTGCCTCTCTACACCAACATTATGGAAATTCAACAAGGCAATAAGGACATGATTGAAATGTAGTCTTTGAGTTTTAATTCAAGGTGTTTAGACTGGGATTCAGAATCGGTTACATGCTCCTCTGCTTCTTAAGGAAGAGGAAAATTGGAGCGAAACCCAAAAGCAGTGGCTTGGCTGGTAAGTCACCTTCCTCAAAATTGTTTTCACAGAAAAGAATTGGAGAAACCTTTATGTTCCTCCCCTTCCCTCCCCTCCATGCTATCTCAGGTATTTTCACAGACCCAAGAGGATCAAATG
Source organism: Eleutherodactylus coqui (assembly GCF_035609145.1). Classification (NCBI taxonomy): domain Eukaryota; kingdom Metazoa; phylum Chordata; class Amphibia; order Anura; family Eleutherodactylidae; genus Eleutherodactylus; species Eleutherodactylus coqui. The sequence goes on from NC_089843.1 coordinate 102,881,792, forward strand.
GACCAGCTAGCCTGGTGTATCTTGTTTGGCTCTCCAAACCTTGGTACCCTCTGCTGCCTAGACTGATATGAGGTCAAAACAGTCCACTTGGATGACGAGCATACCACTCCCAGTGATCAGCAGACCTACTTTCACAACTCGTGGGACTGCTGCTAAGTAGTTAAAATGTGCTCGAAATTACTTACTTTTTCTACGACACATGCATAGAGCCGTCGTTGGACCTTTGTTCATTTCATGGACTCTCAAAGCAGACTCTCTACCTGAATCTCAAGCTGATGATGGTTGATGACTTACTGGGTAAACTGCCACTATCATAGCAGTAGGATGAAACTTTGAGTGCACTTTCTTTGCCAGATGCTGCTTGGCTACTCTGCTTCTGTGAGCTGTCAAATAACACTAATGAGTTGATTACCCATTGTCTGAAATGAAGAACTCATAACAAATATAAGGCTATCATCACAGAGTTCCAGAACTGGTTCTCCAATATCCAATTTTCTTTCTTTGGTTTTCCAGACTAGAACAACACTAGAAGTGTCCTAAGAATTTTTATAAGTTAAAAATCCCATTCTGGCCAGGCTTCAAACACCTTCAAATCCATTGGTTCAGCTCTGAACTTCCTAATTCCAAACCTAAGATATAATAGAACATAGTTGTAACTATTAAAGAGGACAGACGTTTCTAGAAAATCTATTTCCAAATACTCGCCACTTGAGAAGCCCCACATCACAATGTCTAATAAAAACTTTACAAGGGTAGCTTGATGTGTCAAGTTCTCATAGGCAGGACATTATATTTATTTCAAGACCAGTTATCAAAAGGCCTTGACTAACACAATAAGGACCTAGAAGGAATCAGGTATTGACACCATAACCCTACACGCCCGCTCCATTAGAAGAGTAACAGATTCTCGTATGGTAGCTAAATAATATAATATAATAATAGTCATTATTTGTATAGCGTCAAACTTATTCCGCAGTGCTTTTGAAGGAGTACCCCTTCCAACCACTCTTAAAGTAGCTAGATGGTGGTCACAGAGGCATTTGTAAAATTCTATTGGCACCCATCTGAAGTTTAATGCCTAGAATTTTTGATAGCTGCAACCAAGTGTGCTACTCTACCCATCACCTGTTGCTAGGTGGCTGTCTTCCCATAGAACAAAACACAGCTTCTATATCTACAAATCTATAGCCTGGAAATGCTATCTGTACTAGAGGAAAGAATAGCCTCCTAGCAACAGTGATACATGCCATTCCCACCTGGGAACTGCCCAATTTGCTGACTTCTTGAATATTTTCCAGTCCAGCCCAGGTCAGCAGAACAGCCAGAAGTCAGGAACCCGGTCTCAAGCTGACAAGAAGAAGTAGAGAATCACAGTATTTTCCTGCCCATTCAGAAGGTTTACATGGCTGTTTGAGTACACTTCAGCCAAGATCAAGGACTATACTTAATTGACAGAAGCACTTCTGCTTAGTGAATTTTTCTATTTTATTGTTCAGTAAAGTCTTCCTGAAGTTTCTGATTTTCTAGTGTGACCTCACATCTAGTTATTTCAGGTTCTCAAGTTTGATGGGCAATTTTGAACGTTTTTAACGTTTGTACGCTCACAAGAACCTGATTACACAACCAATATCTTGCATGAATGAATATTCCTTCATCTGATCATGTAAAGAATGTTTGTACGAATGTTTGTATAAAAGTTGGTTTTACTTATATGGCACAAAGACGCTGCCGCCTATACCCATCAACTGTTTCTAGACATCTATCCTTTCCCCTAGAACAAATACCATCTGCAGGTCATAGATTCATATAAACCTCGTTTTCTGCTCAGATTCAGTCAAATGCTACAATAACGGGGCAGCGATTCACACTTGATGTCATTTCTTGACGTCATTTCATTCTCCTACACTACAGGAGGAGACTGCCTGTGCCTTCTCACTGGCCTATTTCCGTATTAATAGTGGAGTGGCAGGCACTATTATAGCAGTACAGCTAGTGATGAGCAGGCAATAGGAGCAGAGTAGCAGCGTATTATTAACAGAGGCAATTTGGATGGCTGCGGGCCCCCTTGAAGGCCCGGGCCGGGGATGGCCAGTCTCATTACCCCTATTATAAGCCAGCACTGGCGATGGTTTCTATCCAGCCCAAAATGGTTACTTCGTCATCAAGATGAAAACTAAATGAATCAGTTTCTTCAGTTATCACTGCAAATGTAGAAAATGAAAGATTATATATTTCAGTACTGTCTAAAGGTGCATCTAATGATGAAAATCATTCATTATAACATGTAGGCTAAATGACTTGAGTTTTAATGTACCTGTTCATTACCAAGGAGACCGTGTGCATATATAATGTATATCATTTACTGTTTCACTACCTCTCTGCTCACTTTCCTTTCATTCATCTTTTTTAACCAGGTCCATCAACATAATGATAATTAATGGAATCACCTACTGATGTAACACTAAAGGGGAGATGTCAGTTGCTTTCTAAACCCCAAACAAATTCTAAATAATCAAGTGTCCTGTCAAAAGATGATCTCATGGCCTCGTCCTGACTCTTTCATCTAGTTCGCGACTCATTCAGCGCTGGAACATCTGTAAAAATGAATAAACTCTCTTGTAGATTCAATAGCAACTGGCAGGATGGTCATTTCCCTACACAAGCTGCAGTTGTTGAGGGTGTCATGCTACAGAGCACTTGCATGAAAACAAAAATCACTTATTGATCCTATACTTGAAATAGAAAGAAAAACGCGTCGCACTTCCATGCAAATCGTATAGCATGCAAGTGTGATACATTTTTTTAAAGATCGCATAGAAACAAATGGTCATGGACATAGGACATGTAGCGACATTATCTCGGACCATGGGTCTGATAGAAAAATTTGTTTGTGCGAATGGACAAAGATAAATCAATAGCTTCTTTTCACATGCGATTTCCCTCCATATCACAATCGGATGGAACTCGCCCATGAAAATTGTCTGTGTGACTACACCCAAATACTCTGAGAGTGTTATACGGGACTTTTATGGCTCTTATGCCAGCTTCACACTGCAGAAAAACCAGTGCAAGATTTGTGCATTGACAGACGCACAAATCTCAAGCGAATATGAATCCCATTCTTTTGAATGGACCACGAGCGATGCGGTGTGGGAAAAAAAATCTCTGCATGTCCTGTCTTTTCGCCTTCCTTGGAACGCATCTCCCATTGTTTTCAACAGGACAGTAAAACAGATTGCATGGCAAGTGCAATGCGAGGTTTCCCATTGAAAACAATGGGAAACAGTTGCTGGTCCTCTAAATTGGCTGAAAGCCACGCCAGAAGATCACTACTTCACAGAATTGATGAAATTGGGAAATTTACTTGCCAGAAAAAACGCCTCACACTGGCATGAAAATGCACACTGGTGAACGCAATATTGGCTTGAGTTTCTCGATATCACACTCACTCATGTGTAGGTAGCCTTAGACAATGTTACACACTAGTGTTAAGTACTAGTCTTGAGCAAACCGAATCAGTAGACCCAGTTTCCATTAAAACTTTGCTAAAAGCTTGATTTGGGTTTATGCTGAGCCAAACTTTTAGCAAGGTTTGACCTAAAACAGAGTTTTACTGGTTCGGTTTGTTCAACACTACATATCCTTATTACTTAGGGTTTCTGGCGAAAACTTCGGTTCTAACTAATTCGGACTGGGACAAACTTTTTGCAAAAGTTGAGCAAATTGACAGAACTGAACTTTTCAAAAGTTCACTTAGCACTAAGGGTATGTTCTTTTCTGGCTCAATTTCTATATGCTATTAGAGGAGAAATTTGAAGATAAACATATTGATTTGAGTCATTTATTAAGTAAAGCCAAGGCCTTTTAATTAGAGTATATGGCCTGGGTCCTACTCCCCCCGAATATATTGAAGGTTGAGGTTGAAAGAGAGGTAAGTTTTTAGAGTTAGGTTCCCATCTGAACTAAGTGTCACCTGGATGTAGCAGATGGGCACGCATGTTTTAATCAAAATATGTGCTAAAACCTTATACTTTTTATGTAGTTAGTAAAATATAACAATTTTACAATTTTATGCAAATGTTAAATGCACACAAGAGCTAAGGCACATGCTATGGCTATTATATTTGTTGTAGCCATGCTTACATTCACCTGCACATTTGATTCCTTTTTAGGAAGTGCTGACTGATTTTGGTTGTTGTTCCAGTTTTTCAAGATATCTATGTAACCAAACACCAGGTATACCAAACGCAGTAAAAAGTACTGCTACACATCTGATCTCGTGACAGAGTGCTGCCCCAAATGAACATGCAATGTGAGCTTCCATACGAACCAGACAAAATCAGCATACTTATTAGTATTCTGCTGTGAAAATACTAATAAATCCATATGACTTTTATATGAAAAGCTGTTCAGAATTGTAAAAATACGTGTATATTTTTGCAGACAGATGAATTAGGTCAATTTGAAATCCCCCTCAGATGATTCTCAGGCTACTGTTACCTTGCTGTTTCATAAAGCTCTCTTTAGCCATTAATATGATGTGAATAGTGTGCATGATTTAGCTGAGTGGGGTCAAGTTTGCCACAAGCACAAAGTATGCAAGTAAGCATGAAAATGAATGCTTCTAGGGTTCTCTGCTGGCAAATAAAAGATCAAAACCAAAAAAAAACAAGAGATTAATTCATTGCACTGCACTTCTATCAGTAAAATATCTGTTTGGCAAAATTCTTCTCTACAGAAGACAGCGTTTCATTTCCCTTTGTGTGAAACAGAATCCTACTGTAAGTACTATGAGATGATAGATATTTTTAGATAGAAGACAGAATCATTTATGTAATTCAGTAAATTTATGGGATCAAAGGAGTAAAAGGCCTAAATTTCAAGCACTGCCTCCTATAATCTTAGATTTTAAAGACAAATCAGGAAAAAGTTATGTATTAATAGTATACATCATTTAGTTCAGTATGTCCCAACTACAGTGCTTCCCAACATCCCCAAAGAGGTCATATTATCAAGGTTTCCATAGCATCACTCAATATTCCTGTTGATCAACTGATCGTCCAGTCCACTGTCAGTGCTGCGGGGCTAGACATCATTATAGGTGGTTAGGGACGAAAGTGTAACAGGTGGTTTCACTCCCATTGAAATCAATGGGAGTAAAGCTTCCTATTACACTTCAGGCTCCTCATTGCAATCAGAGTCGAAGTGCAATGGGAGGCTTCGCTCTTATTGATTTGGATGTGAGTGAATCCGTCTATTACACTTCCGGCGGGGGCTGACTACCTATGATGACATACAGCCATGCTGTACTGACAGCTGGCTGGACTATCAGCTGATCGGCGCAAATCTCGTGCTGTGGACCCTCGCCAATCAACTATTGATGACCTATAGGTCATTGATGACCTATAGGTCATCAATAATAAAAATACCGGACTACTTCTTTAAGACTGGTGTTTCCTATGCAAGTCTTAATATACATTGTGCAGTAGTTGAAGGACATGCCTACTAATAAATTAAGTGTAGGTTTGGCTTCCTCTATGGCAGAAACTGAAATCTACATCAGCTTTGATTTGACGTAGATTTCCACTATAATTTATGCCAATTTCTGTTTTAATTGCAGTAAATTTGACAGGCTGTTGGAGGCCTCACGTCTTTTCACCAAGCCTGGCCACATCTCTGGTCATGTTTGAAAAGTGTCAAGAAAGGTTAAAAGACACAAATTTTAGCACAAACATGACATGTATAGTATAGTATAGGATTAGCTTTTCTTCTCGTTATGAGTCTCTTTGGTCGTTTCCTATGACAATGAAGCCTAAACTCACATACAGCCTGTTTTTATTGATCGTTCTTGAGATGTTTCCACAATTTGACTGCAGTTCACCTCATCAAGACTTGCATGGTTACTCATGGTGACAATTGCACTTTGGTGTTGGAGAACCTTCTTGAAGGACAATTTCTTCAGCACTTCATCGATCAAGCCTTTATGTTAATGTGGCCAGAAGGACACAACTCAGTAAAAGCCAGATGACAGACCATTTACAGTTTGTCAAAGGCACTTAAAGGATTCTCAGATCATGAAAAACAGGATTGTCTGTTCTGATAAAACCAAGCATGAACTTTTTTTGGCCTGAAACCACGCATTTCTGAAGAAAATTAGGCAGCACTCATCACCTGGCCAATACTGTCCTTACGGGGAAGCACAGCAAGCCATGTGGAAGAGACTGATACTTCTAATGTTTTAGCATTTTCCTTGTTGATGATTCTTCAAGCATGTCATTGAATAAACATTTGAGAAAGGGTAGCTTGGTCATTGGCCCTAGTGGAAAAACTATACAACACTTGGGCCCTACATTAGATTTCACATAGCTTTGCATATCATCATATATAATGATGCCATGCACTGTGAAATAATAATTTCTATCGGACTATATTCTTGGGCAATATGTTATCAATCATCTCATAATTAAGACTTGTAAATGGTTAACTGATACCTGTGCCCCAGGGTGTCGGGGCTTAGTTGGGATTGCTACTTTTGAAACTCCTATAACTTCTCCACAATACATGTGGAATATCCCATTTTAGGCTGTCACTGACCAACAAGTCATCCAATACACATACAACATCATGCTCATAAGCACTGTATATTTTTGTATAGCAAGAAAAGTTAAACACAATATATCACTTTAATAAACTTAAAGCTGATCTGAAATTAACTAGCTATTTCTAAAATGTAAAAGATAACAGGAAAAATACACTGAGCCAAAATGCTAGACAATAGAATTTATGACACAGAGAACTCGAAGACCATGAACAGAGAATAGGACTCTTGGCTGACATCAGAAAGTACTGGACACTGAAACTGCTATAACATGAGCCAAATCCCTCACATTTGATTAGTCAAACAGATCCTGAAAGCTATTTGGCCATGCTGCTTACTAAACTAGTGCTTGAATAAAACAAATCAAAGCCAAAGTAGACAAGTAAGAAATAAACATCTACTTAGAGAACTATTCCAAGGGGGCATAAAGTGTGATTACAGGTATACAATTGTTTACCAATGCTGAGTCAAAGCAGTAGAAGAAAGAGGAGAAGGGGTAATTTAAAGGGCCACGCATTGTTTCCATCCCTGCACCCCTCACCTGATTTCCTAACAGACTTTGGAGGTCTTCTATGTATATTGTAGTCACTTGCATGCAGTACAGCCACCTGTCTGATTCTTATCAGGCATCATCTTGATGCTGATATTTCTTCTTTCACTTTCACATAAATGCCATGATGCATCAACAAAGCATTACAAGAGTAATTAGAGACTGGATCATCTCTGCTGCAGGGAAAACACTGTTATTAACTTCTGTATTCAACTAAATAAGCTACAGAGTATAAGTATAGAGTCAGGAGGATGAGCTGTGATCTCCTCTATTATAACTGTGTGAGAGGGGCTGTGTGATCATCATCAGTAACTGTGATAGGAGTATCTGCATCCCTATCAAAGAGTCCTCCACACAGATATTATGCTAACTGAGAAACTCACTAGTTTCAGAGAATAGTCGTGTTTCAAAAGTCCTGCAGCCCCAGCATTGTCACCCTGTTCATCCCCTGTATCCACAGCCCCTGATCACATGCCATTCATCATACATGTGGACATTGTAACCAATCACTGGCCTCAGCGGTCATGTGAGCATGAATCAAACATGACCACCAAGGCCAGTGATCAAGAGCAGTGTTCATATGAATATCGAATGACCATTTCAGGAACATCTGAGATTGTGGAGGGGTGGGACTGGGGCCGTGGCGCTGGAGCTATGGGACTTTTAAAATGTGACTACTGTTTTATTCTTTCACATTTATCCTGCCTTTGAAAAAAAATGCAGGGAAACCCCTTTAATTAGCCATTTGGGCTTGTAGAGAGGGTTTTAAGTAGGGAGGGACATAGACAGCAAAGAGCCTCTGTGTAAAAATACTGTATGGGCCCCTTACTCTTGAATTGCTAAGCATACAGCAAACTTCTTATTTCTCTTTACACAATCTTCCAGTAAGGTGTTATTGACACAGCCATATATACGCCCCTATTTAGTGGCGTCAAAAATAATCGTGCAAAAATCATGACTATCTGAAGCACATCCACGACCATTAGATAGGTCTTGCCCTATCTTTTGCCAAGATATGCTGGAAGCTCCCATAGACTCCTATGGAAACTGAAAAAAGAGGAGGAGGGAGTTTACCTGCGTCTAGTGCTGGGAAAGAAGACAGCTGGCTCTATTTAGGCATTAGTAGTCATTGCAATGGCTTTCTGCCGATCGCAGGATTTCCACACAGTGGTGCATTTTTTTGCCGATACGCAGCAGTCGCCCATGTGAACGGCAGAAAATACGCAGCTAAAGCTCGGGATTGCGGCAATTCTTCATTCATGCGATTTTATGGTGTATACGGGCAACCTTAAAAACACATACGGTCTTGTGAAAGCCTTAATTGTGAGCCATAATTGATCAGCTCTCTACCTTACATGCTCTCCAACAGACAGTGGGAAGCTACTTTTAAGGTGACAGTAGGCCCTACAATGGTCCTGTTAGACTGACCGATGTCTTGGTCCTATTTAACGTACGATAATTGAAATTTATATCATATGGGTCAAGAATTAGCTAGTGGGAACAAACGCTCATTTACCCTCATAAGCTGGCTGCATAGTTCCCCGTTCATCATTCTTATGCTAGCTGAAACTGAGCAATCAGCCAACTAGCGAGTGGCCGCTTGCTTGTCGATGATTATTGATCCTTTAAAACAGCCCCATCGTCAGGCAAACCAGCATTCGGAGGTTAATGATTAGCCGTGTGGAAGAGTTATTACTTAGTATGCTGCTGTCCAACTACACAAGTTGCACGTATTATATACCCACCCCAGATTCGGAGTATGGGATCTCCTGTAAAACATCCATAAATAATAGGGTATACAGATAAAGGTGTATTGTTGTCTTGATTAGCTAACCCCATTAAATCTGATGCTCAAGATTTCACTAATAGGCAACAGCTTATTGTCTAATCATATGCTTAAGTGGACCATAGCTAACAGGATTAAATCTACTTTTCTACAGAAACGGAGATGCTAAAATCAATTTTATCTAATTTACAGATATTGTCAAGAACAAAAATGCATAGGCTTTCCTTTTAAATTAATGTTTAATTAATATACGATGATTCTCATCAGGTTGAAAAAGCACACACAGCACACAATCAATTATCATGTATGGGTCCAGCCGGATGAATATTCCCAGAAACTCACTAGAACAAGTAACCTTCATTCAATGCCAGGCAGAGAGGTCTTACACAGGCAGATTTATAGTAAGGTAGAACTGGGCAAGGTAAATTGCAGCAATTGCTCATTCAGTAGACTGTTCTAGAAAAGGCAAGTTGATAATGTTTTGCCTATCAAAGCACTCATATGTAGAAATCCCTAAATATGATGAGTTTCACGTCCCTGAAGTCACTTGATGTCCAAGCATGCATAAGCTTTTGACGTTCTTAAATGACCTATTGCTGATACAAGGTGGGTCCAATAAAGCAGGCAAACAACATCTCATCTCATATGGGCTGCACTGATGTCGCCAATCAATCTTAAAGTAAATCTTACAAAGACAAGACATCTTGAGTGTGATAAAATCAATGTGAGATGGCATTTTAAATCCATTTTACTTTGTTTGCATAAACATCCGATTAGAAGATCGGTTTTATCAAGGACTCGAAGGACAAATTTCTGAGTGTGATGAAATTGTTCCTATTTGACTGCTGTTTCACAGTAGTGAGGAACGTGCCTGATTCTTAACTATGAGCCATTGAAGCAACTGCTCTAACGTGAAATCGTCAGTGTGTTTGGTTGCATCATACGACAGTATAAGGCCTTAGTCACACGGGCGTAAATACGCGTGTATATACGCACTTAAAAACCCACGGGCGTTTTTACGCGCGTATATACGCGCGTAAAAACGCACCTACAAAAGATAGAACATATTGGTGGCAATGGACATGGTCACGCGTTTTTTTTACACGCGTATATACGCGAGTATATACGCGAGTATATACGTGCGTATTTACGCCCGTGTGACTGAGGCCTGAGTGTAAGTGATAAAGACCTAGTCAATCCTATCAATTTGCCTTGCCACAATATTAATAGCTATACATTTATATGACTAATCAGGAAGTGTCATCAAGTAATGATGTAACTAGTGGATAACAATAATAATAACTATAAGAAGATAAATCATTAATGCAACTAGTGACAATATACTCAATATTAATAGAATTGTTTTTGTATTTTCTAATCTTTCACATCTTTCTTTCACAATATTTAATGGGGATGAGTCAAATAAAAGAGCTACGGTAGCTTGGAAGAAAAAAAATGGAAATATAGCAGACCTAATGATACCCCCCAGGGGTAGCAAATAAGAATGTCCAGCAGTACCTGAACACCTGAACACAGCATGGAAACCTGCTAAAAGTTGCTGAGGCATTTGTAGTATGAAGCCACAGGCTCTCTGTACTATATTATGCTTCCATACAACACACATTCCAGTGAATGAGGCTTCATATTATTTGAAGGTTCTGTCATCAGTAACTGAAGCTGGCAAGGAAACTATGTCAAAATTACTATTCAAAATAGGATAGCTTTTTGGCACAGTATTCTTAGGCTGGGTTCACACAGGGCGGATTTGCCGCGGTTTTGCCGCAGCAGATCCGCCCGCGGCAAAACCGCCCGCGGCCGCTAATCTCGGGATTAGCCAGCCATGTGGATGAGATTTCTCAGAAATCTGTTTATTTATGTCACGGCCGCGCTTTCCTCTATGGGAGAGCCGGCCGCAATGGAAAAGCAAGCGGCCGGGCCGCTTTAAAGCCGCCGCGGCTTAAACCGCGGCGGTTCTCCCGGCGGAAATCTCGCGGTTTTTGCTGCAGCCAAACTGCGAGATTTCCGACGGGAATACACCCTGTGTGAACCCAGCCTTACTGTCTAATATACTTTGTGCCACATTTATTATGTGTCTTTAGACACTTTCAGGCACGTTTTTCTAAGGGCTCATGTCCTCGGGCGGGTTTGAATTCCGGAATCCGTGTGCAGCACCCACGCGGATGATCCAGATTTCAAGTCGCCCACAGCTTAATTAAAGCATGCAGGTTTGTTTCCGGTCTGGAAAACAAATCACAGCATGCTCCACTTTGCCGTGAATCCCACAGAGACGGCATCCATTGAAGTCAATGGAAGCCGTCCGATCTGCGGCACACCCGGAACTGTCACTCTGGGTGTGCTGCGGGTCCCGCGGAGAAGCAGGAGAGTAAAAAAAAAATCCACTGCGCATGTGCAGGGGGCGTACCGGCTGGCCGGCCCACCCACATGATAGGAGACGACAGACAACCTGCACGCATCTGAACTGGTAAGTAATGTCCTCATGCTGCGGGCGGGGTGGGATCCCACGGCGGGGCTCCCGACAGCGGAACCCGACCCGCCCGTGGACATGAAGCCTAACTTGTCTGGAAAGTGGCGTGGCTTTGTGAAAAGGAATATTGTCTAAATTGTGCTAAAAATTGTGCCAAATTGCACCAAAATTTTGGCACAATTTTTGGTGTAAAATAATAGGTGGTATAAATTTAGCATAGACTGAGAAAACGTGAATGAGTAACAGCTAATCAACATGCATTCCCAGGGACATGATTCGATGCAGAGGAATCCACAGTACTTCAGTCCAGGTCTGATGTACATGCAGAAAAATGTTTTGGGTCAAGAACTAGGATTTTGCTAAAAAGGGAAAGTTTATTAAAATATGCTTAAAAATACATTCAGGACTTCTCCTACAAATAATGGTTAAACATTTCAGGATGCAATCCTGTAGTCCTTATTAATGACCAGAAGGATTGCAGCTCGAAACGCATGACCATCAGGTCAGCTCCAAACTTCCGGATTCCAATTGCGGAATCCATGATCGGAAATTGCACGGAGGATCCGTGGCAAAACGTGGACATTGAAAAGCATGTTAAAATCGCTTTTTTGCTCACACTTGCGGATACAAATTGTTTATTCCACAAGCGCAGGAAAAAACACAGCATTGAAGTCAATGGAGGCCGTCCGTCTTGCAGCCCATACGCAATCAACATTACGTATGGGCTGAGGGTACCCGAATGATTGGGAAATACAAACAAAAAAACTGTACTGCGTATGACTGATGGCAAGCCGCTACGGTTATCTGCAATACAGATAATGCAGGTATGCGGGGTCACCGACCGACAAACAGCCGGAATCTGCTGTGAGGCTCCTGAATGCCGATTTTTTTAAAGCATATTTTAATAAACTTGTTGTTTTTACCAAGATCCTAGTGCTGGAGCCAAAACATTCTACTGCATTAACTTAGACAAGATAGTGTTAGAATTCAACAGATTTATCATCCAGCATGAGTCGCTGCGATGAGTCTTGAGCATCATTAGACTGTCTTCGCCTGCACTGTCCAACTTTTAGACACTATTAGTAAATGTGCCCACTGAGTCCTTCTGGCCTTATAATATGGATCCATAGGCACTCTACGTCATATTCTAGCTCCTACCAGCTCAGGGGGTTGCGTAGAGCCATCATGCATTTACGTGGGTCAGGTCTAATATTGCTGGCTGATCCTGGCCAACACAATGGGTCTTCAAGAGGGAGGTCATTTGTATGAGACTTTAGAGAAAAAAATGCTGCTCCCGTAGATGAATGTCAAGACTTCATTTATACCTCTGCTATCAGTCCGTGCCGCTGTATGACGACTGTATGGAGACTAGGACAGTGACATACATTTCTAAAGCAAAGCATTCATATAGTGGTAAGCTATAAAATAATTTAGTCTACTCGACAAAGTTTTATTGGCTTGAAGTTGAGCGTGCCGTCTGTGACAGTCAGAAACGGCGGCAGCTTTACTTTTTAGAAGTTATATTTCTAAAAATTGTTTACTTTATTCCAGATGGTAAAATTAAATTACAAAAACACAGTCAGCAAGTTGAATCCTCAGATGTATTCATTTCCAGCACAGAAGCTTCAAAAACCCGTCCATAATTCTGTTAGTGATGTTTGCAAACAGCTGTACCTGACATGACTGCATGTTGTATGTGTCAGCGTTAAAGGATTAAATATTCTTCAACCCCAATGGAAAGGGACGCCACTGTTAGTAAATTGTGGTTAAACATAATGTCAGATGATGTATGTAGGGACTGCAAGTGAAATGACCGGACCCGCAGCTCAAACAATCCCAATTAACATTTACTGTGAAGAAGAAATCCATTCCTAGATTCCTTATCTCGTGAACTATTTAGGGGGGGGGGGGGGGGGGGTAACTATTGATTGCCATTTATAACAGAAGGAACGCCAGTCTGATAGATTATGTAAGAGCAATAAAGTCAATATTCGTCCTATAGTTGACCCAGCTTTACTAGACCCCTGAATGGCAAATCTATCTAGTTAGGCATGACACACGAATGAGGGATGCATAGCTGCATAATAATATTGATTACCTGTTGCTTAGTCTGCACAGGTGAACAAACACTAAAAAGATTAGACGCTCTAATTACAAGCCTTGCAAAGAAATAGTTTATGGGGTAAAGTCCATAGAAGTTCCTAAAATCTAAAGGTATTGGTAAAGCTCAATTGAGAAAAACCACAAGAACTAAAATAAATAGGTAAATACTTAGCCCTTAGGCTGGGTTCACACTGGATGGATTTGCTGCGGAATTTCCGTGCAGATTGTCCACATGGAAATTCCGCATGCGGCTCCTAATTCTGGGTTTAGCCAGCAAAGTGGATGAGAATTTGCAAAAATCTCGTTCACACGCTGCGGCCAATCCATTGTGGCCAAACCGAGTGGAAAAGGCCTTGCAGCGCAGAAATTAAAAATGCAGCATGTCAATTTTTTTTTTTCAGTAGCGGCCTGTCTCCTCTCTATGGGGAAAGATGGCCGCAGTAGAAATGCAGGCGACGAAGCCGCTTCGAAACCCGTAGCTGGGGTTTTCCAGCGGAATACTTGCGGATTTTCAGTGCGGCCAATCCACGTGAATTCTGCTGGAAATCCGTCCTATGTTAACCCAGCATAAGGGCTTATTCAGACAATCGTACATTGGCCGGGTTTTCACGCCCGGCTGATATACGGTGTCCCTCTCTGCAGGGGGAGGAGGCTGGAAGAGCCGGGAGCAGTGCTCTGAGCTCCCGCCCCCTCTCCGCCTCCTCTCCGCCCCTCAGCACTATTTGCAATAGGAGGGGTGGGACAGGGGCAGAGCGAAGTCCCGAAACTTAGCTCCGCCCTCGTCCTGCCCCTTCTCATTGCAAATAGTGCAGAGCGGCGGAGAGCGGGCGGGAGCTCAGTGCACTGCTCCCACCTCTTCCAGCCTCCTCCCCCTGCAGAGAGGGACACCGTATATCGGCCGGGTGTGAATACCCGGCCGATATACGGTCGTCTAAATAAGCCCTAAGGGTTTAGGCAGACGAGCGTGTTCTTGCTTGTGGGAAAATCCCACCTGGCTTCATTCTTCATTTTTTTTGCGCCTGCGGTCAATGGGAGGTACACAAAAAACACATCTATACACGCAGGTGTGCGCTAAACACTGCGCATACCAGCGATCACTAGCACCGCGTTAGGCTACTTAGCTATTTAAATCAGGGCGAGGTGAATCCTCCACCCACGTGAATGAGTGGTGCCTGCGGAAATACGCATTGTATTGTGCACACACGCAAAATATGTTTGTTGGCTGCTCAAAAAAATTGCACAGGAGCGAGTGTATTGCGATATGCGCTCATCTGTTTAGGTCCTAAGAGTTCTTAGATACGGGGGGAATATTTCCACAACACGCAGCAGAAAATTTCACACCAAGTTCTACATGCCCAGATGCGGATTTGGTTCAGATAGTGCTGGCAGCGTTCTGCCATTTTCATTTCTACATCAGAATTTCCATGTTAGCCATCTCGGTGTGGAAGTTTCTGCATGGCAGTAAAGTGTTGCACAAATCTTCCACGCTGCTAAAAGCACTCTAAGGGCTCAGTCACACGGGCGCATCGACACCCGTGTTACTGCAGGAGAAAGACGGTCGTACCTCAAGACAGACGTCTCTCTGCAGCACCAGGAGAAAGAACATGTGACCGGCTTCATTGCTGGTCATGTGTTCTTTCTTCAGCGCTGCAGAGAGACAGCCGTCTTCTCTTGCAGGAAGGGCTTAGTCACACGGGTGCATCGGTGCTTGTGTACGGGTGCCGATGCGCCCGTGTGACTGAGCCCTAAGGCCACTCTCACACAAGTGCTTTTTATCACGATTACCGGGGTGCACACAAATAAAAAACACAACAGAAAGATAGGTCCTGCCCTATCTTTTCTCATATAAAAACTACGTGCAAGAAAGATAGGGCGAGGTCTAATTATTACACGCGAGAATAACGCAAGTGAAAACTAAACCATTGAAATCAAGATCCGATGACATGGTCGTCTGAAGAAACCCTCAATTTGAATTCACTTAAAAAGGGTGAAACTGGCTGCTGATCTGAACTCCACAGCAAATCAGCTACGTGTGAACACAGCCCAAGTGGCACACACCCGGTCTGGTCCATATTACCTGTACCCTCTGCTGGAGTGCCACATATACTTGCAGAATAATAACTGCTGATTTACAGCCGTTGTAGTCCGGAGAAATACAAGGAATCACATAAACACCTTTGATGAGTTTTTGTGATCCAAACATATTAATGAAAGGAGGGTAAGCATTCCTGTAAGTCACTGCTAGCCTGCTTACGTTGCGAGACTGTAACAAACTAAAACTGTTATGCAAAAAAATAGAGTGCAGCCCCAGTCTTACTGTTCAACTGCAAAAACATGCTGGAATAATTAATTTGTGTTATAAAATCATCCTTTTGTCTTATGCGTTCATTGATTCAGTCAGAAAACATTACTGCAGTTGGAAAATAAGTGGTTCCGCTGGGAAGAGATTGTTGTGAACAAGTCAGTATAGTTTATGCTAGAAGGTATGCTGTAAAAGTTTATAATGTTCAGAAACTCATACATCAAAACACCATCCAGACCAAGCGGGGGTGGTCATGAATCTGCTCCGAGCTTTTATTATCTGCTATGTAAATAAAGGGGGGCTTTTTGCTGACTATAGAATACAATAATAGTCCAATTCATTGTCTAAATTTTCACTAAGAACCTATGTCCATAAGACAAGCAGGTAGGACTGAGCTGCAGTATCGGGGACAGGGATTATTCCAATTGACAGATTGGAGTCAGGAAGGAATTTTTTCCCTTTAATGAGGAAAGTTGGCTTTTACCTCATTTGCCTTTCTCCTGACCAACAATGGAGGATGGGCTGGGGTAATAAGCTGTACTGGATGGTGCATATGCCCTGTAATTTGCTCATCAATGAGTGCCTTCTTCCTATCACTGTAGAAGGTTCCTGAGGTGCTGTCTGCTACAAATCCCTCAGTGTATAATCTGCTCTTTTTCACAACCCTGCTACAATATCTTCTGTGTGTATGGACTGATTGGCCAACAGGGAGGTGTTTCCCATAGCTGGCCAGTCATCTATAATGGAAGTGCATTTATTCCGGGTCCAGCTCTGCATAGGCACCAGTTATTTTCCTGTTTGTTTGGTGTTTGGTGAGGCAGCAGACTCCTGTCATTTAAGTACCTGTGGCGATTTATTCTAGCTGGGCTTATTCACTTCTACCAAATACTGTGTTATATACATTGCTCTTTAATCTACAATAAACATCTTCTCTATCCTTCATCTAGGGCAGTGATGGCGAAGCTTTTAGAGACCGAGTGCCCAAACTGCAACCCAAAACCCACTTATTTATCGGAAAGTGCCAACATGTCAAGGGGCGGGGCTTAAAAATAGACAGTGTGCAGATTTTGACTGCTTTTTGGATGCGAAAATGCTACTGAATTTGCCACAGAAATTTCCGCTGAGGACATTCTGCAGCATTTCTGCCATGTGTAAGCATACCCGAGCGGTAATAGTGACCTCCCCATTGCAGCCCCAGCGGTAACTGTGACCCCCCCCCCACAGTGGTCCCAGCAGTAATAGTGACCCCCCCCCCCCCACAGCAACCCCAGCGGTAATAGTGACCCCCCCACAGCAACCCCAGCAGTAATAGTGACCCCCCCACAGCAGCCCCAAGTGGTAATAGTGACATTCCACAGTGGCCCAAGTGGTAATAGTGACATCCCACAGTGGCCCCGGTAGTAATAGTCAACATCCCACGGCGGCTTCTGTAGTAATAGTGACATCCTACAGTGGCCCCTGTAGTAATAGTGACATCCCACAGTGGCCTCAGTGGTAATAGTAATACACCACAGTGTCCCCAGTGGTAATAGTGATACACCACAGTGGTCCCAGTGGTAATAGCGACATCCCACAGCGGCCCCTGTAGTAATAGTGACATCCCACAGCAGCCCCTGTAGTAATAGTGACATCCCACAGTGGCCTCAGTGGTAATAGTGACACACCACAGTGGCCCCAGTGGTGATAGTGATACACCACAGCGGCCCCAAGTAGTAATAGTAACATCCCACAACGGCCCCAGTACTAATAGTGACATCCCACAGTGGCCCCCCAGTAGCAATAGTGACATCCCACAGTTGCCCCAGTAGTAATAGTGACATCTCACAGTGGCCCCAGTGGTAATAGTGATACACCACAGTGGCCCCAGTGATAATATTGACATCCCTCAGCGGTAATAGTGACATCTCACTAGTGACAGCAGCCCCTGTAGTAATAGTGACACCCCACAGCGGCCCCCAGTAGTAATAGTAACATCCCACAGTGGCTCAGGAGTAATAATGATATCCCACAGTGGCCCCCATTAGTAATAGTGACATCCCACAGAGGCCCCCATTAGTAATAGTAACATCCTACAACAGCCCCAGTAGTAATAGTGACATTCCACAGTGGCCCTAGTAGTAATAGTGACATCCCACAGTGGCCCCAGTATTAATAGTGACATCCCACAGTGGCCCCAGTAGTAATAGGGCCCCCTTGAGACCCATATACTTACCCCTCCTCCTCGTAAAAGTGACGCTGCTCCTCTGCTTGGTGCTGATCCCAGGTGCACACTGTGACGTCAGTGTGCTGCCTGACACCTCCTCCCCCTTTGCTCTCGCAGAACCAAAGAGGAGACTTAAGGGGAGGGGGGAAGGGGATCCCGGCTGCCCACTGACGTCCCATTGTGCCCCGGGATCAGCGCCGCAAGCAGCACAGCTGAGTGAATACTGGCAGAGGAGCCAAGGCACCCCTGCAGGTATTCACTAACGTGGTGAGCGGCCGGCTGCGGCACGTGCCAGCAGGGAGGGCTCTGTGTGCCGCCTCTGGCACAAGTGCCATGGGTTCACCACCACTGATATAGGGGCAGGCTAGACACCTTAAGTTCCTGACGTAGGGCCACCCCTATTAGACCAATTGCCCTGCTTCTAGGCAGGGTCTGCCGCACTGAAGTTGGTTAGGGGTAGTGTTCCAGTTCCAGCATATCTGTTACCATTTTTTGCCATATTTTGTGTTCCCTGCGATTTGATATTAAATTTATATTAGTGGTGAAGGGTGCTGTACCTGCACTCTACATGAACATAACACCATCCTTACTATGAAGCACTGTAGCATTTAACAGTAAATAGGTCATGGGGAGGGTAGAAGAGTCCACCATGTGCCTTCTTCCTACACAAATAAGGAGAGACCTGGGGAGGGAAATGCTGCACAGCGGTGTCATCTCCCCATATTGGGCTCGTTATTAGGGCTTTTACCCATTAGAATTTTTTTTAATGCTGCGATATCGCTTGGTTTTTTCAATGGGACTTTGTAATGTTAAAATTCGTTTTGGTGTGATGCGATTTTAACATTAGGAAGTCGCATTGAAAAAAACACAGGGATCTCGCGGCGTTAAAAAAAAAGTTAGTGGGTAAAAGCCCTTAGAACTATGTTTATTCTGAATTATCACAGCATTTCACAGTAAAACATAGCTATCTGTGGTTCAGGCAGCAAAAAGCTCATCACAGGTTCCCAAATGCTTCAATTATTTGACAATATTAGATGACTTTAAAAACAAAACCAGGGTCCTATGTTTTCCTTTAAATTTGTAATTCTACAAATCAACTAAATTACTGTATATACTCGAGTATAAGCCGAGTTTTTCAGCACATTTTTTTGTGCTGAAAAAGCCCCCCTCAGCTTAAACTTGAGTCAGGGAAAGGTTAAAAAAAGAAAAATCTCCAGCGGAAAGCTGCTTAAATTTCTCTGTTCCCGGCGGCAGTGTGGGAAGCTGCTTGAATTCTCCCGGCTGTCATCCCCCGCTGTCCTCCCTGCTAGGCGCTGTCATCCCCCACCGTCAGGCTGCGATTGGCTGTGAATGATCGAGCGCCAGCTGTGATTGGCGCACGTAAGCTGCTTTAGAGTTCTCCCCGCTGTCATCCCCCTGCTCGGCTTTCAAATCCCCTGCCGTCAGCACTGTGTAAGTAACCACGGTGATTGGATCGAGTGCCAGCCAATCACAGCCGGTGCTTGATCCAATTACAGTGCTCAGTGCTTATGGCGGGGAATGACAGAGTCGAGCAGAGAGGACAGTGGGCTGCATGCCGTCAGCGATGCAAATACACAGAGGTCAAAGCTGAAGCAGCAGAAGACCTATGTATAGTAGCCAGCACTTGTAACTGCAATCATGGCTCCCATTGATTTCATTGACAGCTGTGCCTGCAGTTACAAGCACCGGCCACTACACGGAGGTCAGCACGGAGGCTTCTACAAGCTTTGTGTATTTGCGGCACTGAGAGCATGCGCCCGCTCAGATGATCGGTCGGGGTTCTGGTCGACAGACCCCAGCCGATCAGCTATTGAAAACCTATCCTGATGATAGGTCATCAATAGTATTCCCCTGGTAAACCTCTTTAAATGTGAGATACCTTTATTCCTGCTAAGCTTATTATCAATTTTCTCTTTTTTACAGACACAGATATGTCTGGGAGATTAACATGTGATGAAAGCAGAGGCATAGCTAAAGGCCCAGGGGCCGGGTGCAAACATTTCAGCTTGGACCCCTCCACACACACAACCTGTACCTGTACTTATACCCATACCTAAACCGTGTTGCATGCTCCTGCAAAATGGATTTACATACATGTTCTAGACCCTTGGCATAAGCTTTCCAAATATGACTCATTTTCTGGACTATGTAAAAATCTGATTGTAGCCCCTTAGGGCGGTTTTTACATCTGCATTGGAACCTCCAAAGTGGAATTCCCAGCACAAGTGTGAAACTACCCTTAGGCCTTATTCACACGACCGTATATACACAGCCATTTAATTAAGTCCAAGAATTAGACAAAAATCGCGACCATCTGAAGCATTGGATTTTAATGCATTCATTCAGATGAGTGATTTTTAGCTACATAAAAAATCGTCCCAGGAAAAATAGCACATCGGTCACGGTTTTCGGTTACTGATGTTATACGCTGTGTCCAAAGATTGGTCTTGCCTTATCTTTGACCAAGATACGTAGGAAGCTTCCATACATTTCTATGGGAGTTGAAAAAAAA
Source organism: Eleutherodactylus coqui (assembly GCF_035609145.1). NCBI lineage: Eukaryota > Metazoa > Chordata > Amphibia > Anura > Eleutherodactylidae > Eleutherodactylus > Eleutherodactylus coqui. The sequence goes on from NC_089843.1 coordinate 102,902,352, forward strand.
GGGAAGGGGAGGGAGTTTATCTGCGTCCAATGCTGGGAAAAGAAGATAGCTGGCTCTATTTAAGTCATTAACAGTCATTCCGACGATTTCTGCCGATCGAGGGATTTCTGCGCTACAGCATATTTTTTTGCTGATATGCCGCAAGCCGCCCATGTAAATGGCAGAAAATATGCGGCTAAAAATATGCGGCTGTAACATGGGATTGGCTGCCGGCTGCCCCAGATAATGGCCCTCATATCCCTGAGTGTCAGCCGGAGCCAGCCCTTGGGCCGAGGCAGTGATACAGTGTATTGCAGGGGCCAAAGGGCCCCTGTTCACCAAGGGGCCGGGTCACAATTGTGACCTTTGTGACCCTTAGCCATACGCTGGTGGATGAAAGGACAGAGATTGTGCTGATCTCCCTAGAGTACAGTATCCAAATCTTACAGTGAATTTCAATGGTCGGCATCCTAACAGACCAATCATGCACCATAGCACAGTTGGCAAAATTGCTTGCCAAATTTCACCAAACAGGTTCCGTGTTCAACCTGCCAAAAAGTGGATGTATCAAAACTGCTACAGACGAAGCAACAACAACGACCATCCTGGTGTCCTTCTGCAAGAGCCTACATTGTAGCAACTAGTGTCTGTCAAAAGACAGCAAGGTGAGTTGAACCACCATTGGACAGATACTGGCTATGCACCCATACTAGATCAATTTGCTGCATAATCTCAATGACTGCGTTGTTGAATTTGTGGAATGGGTGTCACGGCGATTGCAATTTCGGAGCCACGTTTCACAGAGATGGTACTGTTCAGTGAAGAACATACAAGCTTTCCTTACTGGTCCGACACAAACCCGCGCAGGACAGGTTCCTCCAAGATGGTTGGTGCGCAGAACGTCATGGTATGGTTTGGTGTGTGCGGTACAAAGATAGTGGGCCCATTCTTCATTGATGGCACATAATGATGTGTTCCCATCACTGTGCAACAAAGTTGGCACATTCCCAGTGTTCTCTCAGCAAGATGGTGCCCACCATATTATGGATGTGATGTCCACAAATTTTGGATTAGCAGTTTTTGCAGAAGTGTAAGTGGCCCCAGCACTTGCTGGATCTCACTCCCTTCGACTTCTACTTGTAGGGTAATCTGAAGTTCAGGGTTTACGCAGTGAAAATCCAGAGTGTGGCGCACATGCAGCAACGGACACTGGACACTTGTGCAAGCCTTTCTGCTGAGGTGTTGCTCTCAGTGCATCGTGAATGGGAGAAGAAGATAGCCTTGATGATTCAAAACAACATCAAGCATATCCTGCAATGGATCGTCGTCGTGTTCTATTACACAGAAAAAATGGTAACTCCTTTGACAGGAATAAAGGTCGTTGACATTTAAGCACAAATTTTGATTTCTTTATCCAATTCTCTATCAGATACATATGCAACATGTACATGTTGGACATCACCCCTCTTAGATTCCCCCTTAGCAACATGCCACACAAAGGATGGCATTCCCTACCACCATTTCCCACTTATTCCAGATTCTCCATACCTTTGGACCACCCCCAGTATTAAAAGCATATTGCAAAATGGACCAAATTGATGATACTAATGGAAATGTGTCCATTTACATATTAAACTAAGATTTAAGGAGAAGATACTGTACAATAACTAGTATTTAGCCAAAATACCCCGAAGAGTTGCTTCCATAAGATATTTGCGGACCGGCTCTGTGTTCTTCCTACGTCTGTTAGCAGTAGGATTAATTCTAGGTTGTTTAGGGAATATAAAAGTTAAGCAAGTAATTTTCATTTGGAATGGGCAAATGTCATGTAGAAATTAAAAAGGTAATTTTCCACTTACAGATTATACCAATACAGACACTTTTGGTTCAGCGGTTAAATATTAAAGCGTTCAGCCATGTTATTATCGTTTATGTGCCATTTCTTTTTAGTTTGTTGCTCCATGGAAATACTTTAATGAACCTGGCAAGAGAATATTCATAATAATATTGAAAATGTAGATAAAATGTAAACTTCAGCCATAAAGAATTTAATCTAATCAGTAACAAGATGAGCCGGGAGTCGGCGGAGTAGAGAGGGCGTCTTTAAATGAAGCATTTGATAGGAAGGAATGCAAATTAGAGAGAATTATGTATGGTAAATAGTTGTCTAACAAGAGGAGGATTTGATAGTTAACCCTTTGAGTAGTGAGAAAAGGGATAAGGGGAGACATATGAATCAGATATTCAGCCACTTGTTGTTAGTCCTTATGACTATAAATTGACAATCAAGTCCTGACCCTGTATTATGAGGTGCCGCATTAGTTTATTAGCATGCAGAATTGGAAATGTCACTGGGTATGTATTAAAATCAATTTTGTTCTACATAATAAATCTGAGAAAATGTTGAAGCCAACACTTTACTCTAGTTAATCCAAAACATCCTAAATTGCCAAACTTTTATATTAAATTATTAATCCCATATATAGAATACTCCAATATGCGAATGATGGCTTAGGAGTTAGTACTGTACTCTAAGTGCTTTTTGGTAATGCAGAAATATACCCTCCCATCTAACGCCCCGCAGATGGGGATTTGAGGGGCACCCTATAGTCAGCTCTATATTAAATTTAAATGGCTATGAAACACTTTACAAGATGCAGTAAAAACATAAGGAAAAATGCATAAGGACAGAAAAAGTAGGCAGCGAAGGAGCAGTCAGAGAAGATATGCTTGCAACTTTATTTGGTCATAAACTAAGTAAAGCAGATTGGCTATACATATTACGAGCCATGTGTTCGTTTCACAGCTAAACACAGGCTGCCGACTTCAGAGGAAAAACAAGTAGTGGTATTTAGTATTAGTGGATATCTATTAAGGAACAGTTCATTTCGAAGACAATTTGTCACAAAGCAAGGGATAGAGTCATGCTCATTATCAGCCACATGCAAATAGAGAACGGATTCATTATGCATTATATCTTATGGCTTAAAGGGAACCAGCAGCTTCATGCTGTCCTAACCACAGGCAGTATGAAGCAGCGACAGGTTACCTCTTTACTATAAATTATGGTTAGGGCTCGTATGGGGGCTGTGCATTATGCATGTATTTTTCATGTGCGTAATATGCAGTCCTAAAAGCCCATTGATTTACATTGGGCCATTCAGACATGCATTTCTTTTTTTACGCGTATTAAAAAACCTTGCAGTATGTGCTATTTTGGTGTGTAATGTGCCTATTGTAGACTATGGGAATTTACAACATTCATATGTTACATGCATATTTAACTGTGTTGTGTATTATGCATGGGAAAAATACACCATAGTTTGCAGCCATACATCCGTGTGAGTGAGCCCTTCATTTTGAAACCTGTTAAGGCCTAATGCACAGGGTTTATTTGCATTGTGGAATACAGAGGGGGCACCCACCCCGGATTCCACAGAAAATATTGCCCACAGACATCCTATGCAAAATCGCTTTTCCATGCCCACGAGCGGAAATCAGTTGCGATTTTCCACTAGCGGATGGAAAATCGCAGCATGTCCTATTCTAGCAAGGATTCCATGCGGATGGCTTCCGTTGAAGTCAATGGAAGCCGTCTGATCAGTGGGTCGTCCGCAGCTGTCACTGTCACAGACTTCACAGACTTCCACAGAGGCAGCAATGCTAATTTGCTTTTTTAATTGTTTATATGTTTAACACAAGAAAGGGTTTTTTGAACGTTTAGTATTTGTTTCTTTTAATATTTAAAAAATTAAACATTTTACATTTTTCTCTTTGGTCTCACAAGTGGTCTTGAACATTCGATTACGTGGATTATACATTGCCTTACTTCTATATTATGGTGTATTATGCCTGTCAGTGGTAGCTTATTAATCCCTATGGCAACTGCTCGACTCCGCACGATTATGCTGTACGGAAGGCGATAGGATGACAGAGGGAGCCTTCCTCTGTCTAACTATTTAGATGCTGTAGTCATTATTGACCATGGCAACAAAGGGGTTAAATGGCCTTTGATCAGTTTAGCCCTTGCAGATGGATGTCAGTTCTACATAGAGTGGGCTTAGCTCCCGATCATGCTCCATATTTTCCTCTTTGACTTGGGATGTTTGATGGAGGTTTTCCTGCATAAGACTTTTATGGCATCTCATGCAGACAGGAGTCAAAATGATTCCCCTATTTTCAGCGGGAAACCAAATGCATGAGCTGTTACGTTAAAACTATAAGCTGAAATGCCATAAAGTCTTACACTTGATAACTCAAAAGTACCCTTAAACAAGGGTCCTATTAGATGGCTCGCTGTGAATCAGATGACGAGAACTGATTGAGGAGATCAGCGTTTGTATAAATGTCCCTCACATGGGCCAGTTCAAGCAATATGCGGGACAAATGATTATTCGTATGATCATTCACCCTCCGTGCATTTTTAGCAATGTCAGCAGTGCATCCCCTGTTTACATGAGTATTTCCTCATTTGTTGGCTGATCACTGCCCTGTTTACAGAGGACAATGATTGAGTGAATGAACATTCAGCCTAAAGTTTCTTCCTGATCATTGGCTTGTCTGAAAGGCCATTAACATAGGCACACATTACCCTTTCTACTGAGACCCCGACCAATCCAGAAAATTAGGGTTCTGTGTCCACCTCTCCTCTTGCACTGCACCGCCACAGTGAGGAAGAGCTTAATGAAGCAGAAGTCAGGCATGTGAGGTTCTGCTCTGTTCATCTCTAATGGGACTGCCAGAGATAGCTCAATCTGTCTGTAAATCTTAGTTTAATAACTAAGCCCCCCCCCCCCCAATTCCTTCTCTGTTAGTGTATCGGCTATGACATAAAAGGGGTCTGACTTAGTTATTAAGATGAGCGGAACAGCCTGCCCACATTAATGACATGATGGGCAAAGGGAAAGTCCATACCATGTGACCCTGTGCAGAACCAGGCCAGAAGTGAAGATTCCAAAATCGCAGGTTCAGGTAAGGATTCTGTGTCCTTGGACAACCTCTTTAAGCTGTCAAACATGGCATATAGATAATCCTTTTGCCTTTAGAAACCCATGAGTCTATGGATCCTTCTGGATATTTATTTTAACTAACTAAATGTATCTTTCTAATATAACTCATAAACATGGAGTGAATACTGTCTTTGCTATATATTCCATAAGAGAGTATGTTTTAGTCTCAGTTAAATCAGTGGCCATATTTAAAGATAGATTACAAATAAATTAAGTGGAAAATCATGAATCAAAAAGTTATTTTGCATACAGATGACAAAATTATTACATAACTGTTTTTTCTAGTTATTGTATAAAACATCCTCTACTTTCGTCAAATCTTTTATTTTATCTAATTTTATTATAGTCATGACCAAATTATATCCCAAATATTAGATTTTTTTAATTTAGCTCTGCTCTTCACATATATGCATCATACTAAAACCGTACATGAGGTCACACATGATTTAAACAAGATGAATGTTAAAATAAATGACTCGAAAAGATATTTATCCACATGAGACTCCAGTCTACGGCAGAACTCAAGTACCATTGTTTTGGCACAAAGGGTTAAGAGAGTCTGATTTGGCAAAGATGATTTTGTATGAATTCATCTATGCTGTTTAATCTCTATTGGGGAAAAAGCTAGAAATATACCTTGCTCTTTACTGATTACAAGATGTGCCAAGACATATAATAAGATCATTTAACAAGGATTAAGTAAGACAGTAACTGAACTGAAGATTTCTAGCTTAGTTTCAGGCAAGTCACCTTTGTGTTCGTTTACTTAGAATAAAATTGAAAGCTTGAGCAGCATGCAGGGAAATACACAACACTGGTTAGTACAACTCCACCATTACCATTTGTCACCGAACTCTACAAGCGCCACACAACAATTATTCACTCTATGTATTCGCTCTCACAGTCAAGGCGGAAAAACAAGACTACTGCCAAACGACCTTCCAAACAGTTCATTTTACATAATTAGGTCATATACAGCTTAACCTCAGCTGTGCCACAGAGAAGGTCTCTTGGGCAAAAATAAAGCAAAAACAAACAGCAGAAAATGGTCACATCTTCATTTTACTATCTATGTAATAACTATGTATCTCATATCTATCTATCTATCTCATATCTATCCATCTATTTCATATCTATCCATCTATCTCATATCTATCTATTTATTTCATCTCTCTCTCATATCTAATAATAATACTAATAATCTTTATTTCTGTAGCGCCAACTTACTCCACAGCGCTTTCAAGCACGGAAGAATACAGACAATACAACAGTTACATGTGATATGCAATCAGTTTGAAACAAATGGGGTAGGGGTGATACAGGAGGTACAAGGATGGGAGTAGAATGGGGGGAATCAGGCATGAGGGAACACAGGTGGTGCGGGAATTACATATGAAAATCGGTTATTAAGAAGTAAATGGGGAAGAGGCAGTAAAGAGGTGCAGGGATAGAGGTTGTATGCAATAAGCAGGGTGGAAGGTGTGGGGAGCCATAGGGAGAGGGCAGGGGGACTAGGTCAGGAGATTTGGTATGTCTGTCTATCTATCTATCTATCTCATATCTATCTATCTATCTATCTATCTATCTATCTATCTATCTACCTCATATCTATCTATCTCATATCTATCTACCTACTTCATATCTATTTATCTATCTATCTATCTATTTCCCTACCTCATATCTATCTACCTACCTCACATCTATCTATCTACTATCCATCCATCCACACAGATAAATATGCCAATAAGCATAAATAATCTTGGTTATATTTCTGAAATCACCTAAAATGCCTTACCAGGGAATACAGACACATAGTTGGGCAAAGGGCCGCACAGAATGCTGCTCCACTAAAAGTAGCCATACTTTAATCAAATAAAAAGCAGCGACATTTACAGTATTTTCCTGGATATAATCTACTTTATGATAGATAGTTTTTTAATAAACACGAAATATAAAAAAAAAATGTTAAATAAAAAAAGCATAGGACGTTTTGCTCCTATTTCCTGGACGTCCCGCACAGAGCACATACATATGGAGATGTATCCCTATAGACATTTACTGCAGTTTGGACTACAGGAAAGAAGAATAATAACAGAAAATTCCATCTATAAAAAAATGATTTCATTTCTTTAAACATATAATTGCCAAGTATCAAATTCTAGTAAACTACATCTTAATTTACATCAAATGATGCCTGTTATTATTAATAATACCATATAACAATACTCGTATAAACAATAACATCAGCAGAAAACTTAGTATCATTATGTATTCTTATAGAAGATAAAGATTTCCAGTGTAAAACTATTAACCACGTCCGTCATTTACGCCAGTTAAAGAGATTTTAAAAAATGATAATGCTTGCATTAAGCTTGATAAGAATCTCTTCTAGTCATCTGATATGCTTAAAATTAGTTGATGGCAGTTCAGAGGAAAAATCACTCTGCCATCCCTTTCAGGCCTGTCATTTGTCACACTGTACATAACAGAGTTAATGTATTTTCTATCATAAAGTAGATATTTATGCAAAGTACAGAAATGATATTACAATCTCAGCTCACAGTTGCACAGGCAGAAAACAAGGATTAGAACACAGATGCATTTACTGATCAACCCTTGCAAACTGCTAATAGCTATGCTCCAGTGCTATAAGTGTCTACACAATGAGACAGTTTTAGAAGCAAGTCCTATGCCAGAGCTGGCAGCAGCCAAGTATTTATTTTCTACTGTCACTATAGACATTTTTTGCATCTACTGGGGTCAGAAAAAACACACATTCTGTTGGAGTACATAATGATGGTTGGTATAATTTTATTATACATCTGTCTATATTATATTTCCGTCTTTACCCATTGCTACACTCTAATCAAGTACATTCTTCACCCAAATGGTGCACAAACGGCCGAATTATACTGTACAGGAAAGTTTATATCCAGTTTTTATCTGCTGGTTATAGAGTAGACTATCATTTTTCTCATTACAGCAGAATGGGGCCCACACTCTGTATATTTTAAACTAAAGAAATCCCATTAGAATAAATGAATCACCTGTTCGGATGTAGCCCTGTGACTTCTACATATGTCTGCCCATAAGATCTAGATGTCAGGAACTAAAGTACAAAGGACAAGTGGTGTTAAGCGGTGACAGGACAGCTGTGCTGGGGAAAAATATGACAGCAGACTCCGACAACTCTTTATCAGCTTATGTCCAGCTATTAATGCATTGGTTAGTAAAGGAACATGAAGGCCATTTGTGCGAATGTTAGAAGCATGATCGTTGTATTTTAGACATTCTGCCAGATAATAAGGCTCCTTTGGATGCATCCGAATTCACTGAACATTGACAAACTGATCAACACCTGCTCCTGTGCCAACTCTGGACAAAATACAAGACCGCAGCTGCTCCTTCATGCCAGCCGAGTTTCAAGATCTTGCCGCTACAACATTTCTTGAGTAGTTTGGCTCTATGTAAAACCACCTGGAGCAACAGAACTTGTATTCACATGCTCAAAGGCAATCGGTGCTCTGTCTCTTTCTCTCTCTACATATATATATATATATATATATATATATATATAGATGATAGATATTTTTATTTATTTCTTTTTTTCTAATGAGGGCCTCCCAGGTATCACATATAATAAATAAATAGGTGGCACTGTGGAGGTATTGTTCCATCTCCCTTATTTGCATATTACCCAGAGGAGCATAAATGGTCTTTTAAGCTCACTCACTCATCATCTAGGTGCTCTCCCTAAGGAAAAAAGATAGTGTTTCTGACCCAGATAAATAGCACTAGTCTTCTCACGCAGGCCTCCTCAACCTTCAGAGCCTGGACTCTGCATTTCCTATACTAATGCCCCTGATCTTAAATACTGTGTGTGTTTGATATCAGAAACAGCATTGTGTGAAAAGCCGAGAGGAAGACACAGACATGCAATGTCACACTAAAGGTAGTGTGGAAAGGGTGCAGCCGCCTTAGTGATAATGGTAATCCTTAAGGCAATATAGTATCAGTATGCATGAACAGACGTGTGGAAAAACTAAGAATCTGGCACAAGTCGAGGAGAAAGGCTGAGAGCTGAGGTGATGAACTGTGATGATAACTTTATTTTCTAAACCAGCAAGCGACATGTTTTGAGGCAGCATGCCTCTTCTTCTGACAGCTGGATAGTGAATCCAGAAAGATGATCAAAGAATCCCCAAATCCGAACGGATCAGTACAAACAGATCAGTGGTACCATTGGTGGCCAGCAGAAGAAAGTATTAAGGCCATCAGTGATGATAACTTTATTGTCTAAACCAGCAAGTTCAGAAAATAAAGTTATCGTCATAGTTCATCACCCCGGCTCTCAGCCTTCCTTCTTGGCTTGTACCAGACTCTTAGATTTTTGTACATGTCTGTTTGTTCTTGATATCACACAGCTTCTAGTTTTTTTTTACCATATTTCTAAATATTAGAGCCTTTTCCATTTAAAACATATATAAGCTGGATATTGAGCTTTGTGTTAGAACTAATGCACTTGACCTTACTATGGATCGGTGTTGTACAGATCTATAATACAGCGCCCATAGACTCTTATGAACCTCCTTGCTCCTCTGTTTTTTTTGGTGACAGTTTTTTTTTTACATAGGGAATCCTCAAGAAAAAATAGTAGCATATTCCAATGGTGTTAATGGATATTTGCTGTAAACAGGCATCCTATGTGGGCACTATAGGAAAAAACTATTTAAAATAATCAATCATTTTGTTGTATACCCAATATATATAGTTATCAATGTCTAACATAGGCCTTGACCAAAAGCATAAGAAATAACTGATTATATTCAATTCTCATAATGTCTAAGAACGAGTCAATGCTTACTAATAGGTGGACGAAATAATGAAAAGCAGATAGGGAGAGAAGAAAGGTGGCTTCTGTTTCAATGAAGCACAGCATGGAGCACACAAGTATATTTGTTTATTGCTACGACTATGTCAGGAGGGTGCTGAAGCGAAGGCTTTGAAGAAATCACTGTTCAATGTATGTAGGACACATCAAAGGAAAGTTTGTGCACATTATGAATCAAGTAATAAATTTAAGTTACTATCAAAATGAAAGCCTTTATAATTGGACAAATTTGTCCAGAGAAAACAAAATAACATTAATGCTCTTTTTAAGGAAAATCTCCTTGATTTCTACCTAAACTTGAATCATCTAAATACAAATATGTAAAGGCCTGATCTGAACTATTCTTCATGTCTGACTAGGAAACCAATAGAAATACCCAAAAACTGACACCACTTAAAAAAATTAAAGTTATCTGTGTTGGGGCGTACCTGTCATTTTAAATGTTGTCTTTCTGCAACTCAAGAGTTTGATATTTGCCATTGTCTGGTGATTCAGAGTTTTTATCTATCCTAATGATTGACAGCTTATATCTGCCCTCCTGTATGCTGTTGGTCTTTTGCTCCAGTGCTTCTGAGAACTCGTCTCCCATGCCTGACATTGGGGCATAGAGCAGCATGGTGGCTCAGTGGTTAACACTGGTGCCTTGCAGCACTCGGGTCTAAGGTTCAAATCCAACATCTGCATGGGGCTTATATATTCTCCATATGTTTAAAACATAGGTGAATTTAAAAATTGAGCCCAAATTGGGACAGAACCCATAATATCAAGTGATGCAAAGTGCTATGGAATATGTATACGTTATGAGTATAAATATTATGTATAGTCTTCAGAAAATTCCAAATGTCAAGTCTAGCCTGAAAAAATTTCTAATTGGCCATGTGACAGCCCATTTTCTATTGCAGGCCTAATAATTGTTCTGCAGATCTTATGGTAATATTATATGATGGTGATATATGTAATATAATATTGCTCAATCTGATGCATATAATATTACCATCATATAATATAGGTAATATTATATGATGGTAATATTATATGCATCAGATTGAGCAATTTATTTTGCTGATATAGTCATTACTACCATTTCTCCTAAAAACATGCGATTTCTTCTAAGTATGCAGCATGGACAAATTGACTTACCATTGAAAGCACTGCAACTTTTTGTTGCACTTGAGCAAGACAGGGGCAAAGCCAGACCATCTATAACCTTGTAGCGCATGCTGACAACTAATCTACATATGCCAAGAAGTGTTCTACATATTCGATGTTGTAATCCATAGTGCTTATATTAATAGAGGGAACAAAAACTTCAAAGGGATGTTATTGCTATTATGTATCCAAAAAAGCTAAAAGTAACAGAGAACGTAATCAATAGGAAAGTATTAAAGTAATATTTTATTGCTGGATTCCTAATTTAGTCATAATGTCTTGAAAGGGCCGTGTAACAAATTAACATTTTTTTCTAACTTAATTTAGGAAATATCTTAATAATTACAATTTCCTTCATATATTTAGAAAATAGTTATGTAAATATTTTTAGACTAGGTTTAAGTTAAGAGCGGAGGGATATTCTACAATATCTGTGTGCGTATAAAATAATCATCTATCTATAATATATATATATATATATATATATATATATATATACTTAATATATATGACACACACACATATATATATATTTATATATATATATGACTCACACATATATATATATATATATATATATATATATATATATATATATACTTAATGAGCACAAGTATGTAAATTAAAAGTAGAATTCCCCCCCAAAAAAAGAACTTGTAGTTTGTTTTTCTGAGCTGGTATGCGCACTTAACTCATCACAGCAAAGATTCTGCCTAGGAAAATTACCCTTTATAGTCATTTTAAATGTTATTGAGCTGCACATGTATTGACTGTTTTGCTTTCACAGACAAAACCAAGAGGTCTTAGAAAACACATCAATGCTTTTCAGCAACAGAAAAACTAGAATGTTGCACAGAAGGCAAAATGAGGACGAGAACAAAATAAGGAATTATTGATGTGTGCCTTCTTTGGCACATGTTAAAAGGACAACCATGTAACCACAATAATAAATCATAGATGTCAAGGGCGATCACTGAAATGGTCAATTATGACATCAATGTTATCCTACAGGCTTTAATTCTATACAATTACTTCATTCTATACTTGGTAAAGCTTAAAATAAAAACGAGTGTAACCAATAAGCAAGAAGATATATGTACATTTAGTATGGGATTTTTTTCATTATTAAGGCAGGACTATTTTTTTTAGTACCATGCTATATTACCATACAATGGTTACCCCCATTTAAAACACATTCGGATGTTGATAGCATTAAACCCATACACTCTACCATTTAACAGCAAAGCATTTGCCTTATTCTTCACACCAGTGTGCTATTAAATCTGTTGTACCATATATTTGGATATATAGGCTGTAGGAACATTACATCTGCTATGTAAAACTATGATTACATTGGAGAGTAAACTAGTAATTGTTTGCATTGACTGCAATGAGATGGTGGATGAAGGAGCAGAGATGATAATACTGTTTCAGTATGGGATCAGGTGTATAATAGTCTGACTTAACCTACTTCTATCTGCAGTACCTCTAATGTGCAGCACAAGAGACTGCCCAGTGAGGGGTGCAGTATCTCTATTGTGAATACCTATACACAGGGAACGGCAGAAAGTATAGCCGGTTGACTCAAACTGTTCAATAAATGCCTGTTCTTTTGAAATCTAGAACAGACTCTTATATCCAGCTGTGCAGAATACACGTTTGAAGTGGAGATAATTAAACACTCCTCTTTTTTAGTGTAGGTTGGGAAATGGAAGCTTCACTGGGTTTTTAAGAGGGAATTCAGATTTATCTAATCCTACTGCTGCATGACCTGGCTTTATTGAAACATTTAAAATGAAGAGAGTAGCATGCAATTTTAGGACTAAGTATCTCTGTCTCATGGGAAAAGTGGAATAAATTGTCTCAACAAAACTGCTCAAACAGCTTAAACTTTTCTTTTTTCATACGCATGTGATGCAGTTGAGCTGAATTTGTCAATTAATTAATTCTTGAGCACTTTGAAAACTCAATAGCTTTACATGCAGTCCTATGAAAAACTACAGATTCCAAATGGCAAGCTCAGCCTTTTTCCCATCCAGCTATCCTACATAGTGTATCAAAATATTTACAGGCCTTATCTTATATAAATGCATCAGCTTCAAAACATTACAGAAATCACTCCTTAAAAAATGAAGACGTTACCAATCTGATATGTGAAATGTCCTCTATCCATTGACCAGTAGGTCATATGGCAGCTTTACATTCAAAGTCTGACTTGAATAAGACTCTACTTTAGAAATGGACATGAAGAGAGTTATTTAGAATGAAAAATCTGCATCCTAAGAATGACGGCCAAATGCCAATTCTTTAACTTTTTCACCCTCCTTGAAATCAGGGCCAGGAAAACTCACAAAAGCCTGGACAGATTTATGAGATTCGCATCCATTCAGGATTTCTCGCCTCCAAGAATAATGTCTTGTTCACACTGTGCTGTGTAGGGTTCCCTTTAAAGGCAGTCAATGTGCCTGTCTTTTTCATTTCCCTCTCTAAGAGGGGCAATGCTACTGCTGCACAGTTCTGCTTCACTAGTTGCTGAATATGCAGTTACACAGCCTTTATTTAATAGGAATACATTTAGGATTGAGCAAGAATCTGTAATACATTATGTATAGCACTCAGAATATGTACCTACATATCAAAAAATGGTATATATATATATATATATATATATATATATATATATATATATATATATATACATATATATATATATACAAACACACACATATATACATACACATATATATACATACACACATATATATATATACATGCAAATATATAAATATATATATAATATATATATATATATATATATATATATATAAACAAGCATGTATCTGTCCATATAGCCATATAGCACACAGTGCACTTTTAATTCATGCTTCAACCTATTTACGACTCCTGTACTCCAAACCAATCTGTTGAAGGTTCCCTTAGCACTTAAAGGCTTAAGTTCCCAAGCCATTTACAGAATTGTGTTAATAGAGTAACACTATACAAACACATAATTGATCGTGCAAAGCAAGCGTTTGATAAGATAAATGATAAGACCAGCAGCGGATTATGTTATATATTCAATAGGAGGACACAAGAAAAGTTAGAAATAGGCATACCATAGGAAAGTCGCAGAGCACCTGCCAGCCTTGTCTCTTCTGCTATTGCTGTGCTTTCGTTCAGGAATAAAGGAAGCAGTGGAGAAGGATGGTTCGGGCACACTACAGAGATACTCAGGGGGTACTGAAACAAGATGCTCAGGAGGGGAAAAAACATAGGTGATGTGCTGCCAAGCATATGAGAAAGGAAAACGCCACTTAACTCTTTCACAGTTGGAAAGGTAGCTTGGGTAAAAAACAGGGCAGGAACACAGGGCAGCAAACTGTGAGCTCTACAACTGCAGGGTTTTTTTTATATATCTTGGTCTTTTCAGTCTTCTACTAACTTAGAATAGACTTGAAAATAAATCTGTTAATCCACTGTACAGCCATCAATGGGATTGAAGAGTACCATTTATATTTTTTATATTTAGATTGGAGTATTCAGAAATTCACACAAAGTTGAAATATAACAGAATTCTATAACCGTGGTGCAATAATTGACATTTTCAAATTCTTTTTATTTTTTATTTTTATTAGGATGCAAAATGCAAAAAAATCGCACATTCTCCAATGAAAAATAATGTATTGGTAGGTCTATGTGTATATCAAGAAATAGCACATTATTTATGACTATATTTATGTCTTTTTTATTAATAAACGCATCAACTCTGATCGGTTGCTCTAAATATCATAAAGGCTGAATTTTGAATTCGGAACTCCGCTTCGGAAAAGGGTGAGGATTCAAATTAGCTAGTGATAGGAAAGAATACAATGACTTTATCGATTGTATAATGACTAATGCGATAGCGCAGGACATTGAAGAGAATACTTAGAATACAGAGATGTTAGAATTGTCACCAGACTGTAAAGATTGAGCCTCAAAATACATAATATATTAACGACGGGTCTTTAATGGTCTTCAAAATTACATTATGACTCCCACATAATGGTCTACAGAATTCCACACCAAGAGTATCACATGCGGGATGTGGGAATAATATACCGTACGTGTCCTCTATGGTGAACACAAGGAAATACAATCTACTAAAAGTTGAACATTTTTTTTTGTGGAAGCCTTGATGATTTCAGTACTTTTTTTAAGATTGTTAAAAATGTTCATCAGAAATGATAAACAATATATACAAAGCGATGGAGAGATGATAGACTGATGGATAGACAGACAGATAGATACGAAGTAAGACATAGACAGGTATTCAAAAGGGATACTAGGCAGTAAGATAACTATTGGTATAGTAACATGTTGGCTTGTCTTAGACTCATCTGTTTGTTTTTTATTAAAGGCTTTAAGGGATTATATCCAACACTTTTCACTTCAGTAGCAGAATGACTACAAGTCCTTAGATGACGATGACCCTACAGATGTATTTTTGTGCTATTAAATTAGTAAAATACACAATGGCTACGTAATATGCACTATAAACACTGATGTTCACATGCTGATGAAGGCTTACAAAGAGAAGCCAATAATAGCCATGTATTAATGAAGAAGATCAAATGGCCATAATTTAATAGCATAAATTGGAGCTTGGGCAGCATAGTGGTAAGAGCTGGTCTTTTTATTTTAATTGAAATGTTGGTACTTTTTCCAATTGTGGTGTTAGATGTCATTCTGCACTTATTAACAAAAGAACAGTCTCTGTCCTATTCATATGCCACAACAGACGCCTCTAAGAAGAAATGAAAGGCTATTGGCTCCTTCCCTTCTACACATTCACACACACCGTATATACAAATGCATACATACATGTGCATGTATCCACTCACACATTACAAAGAAAGTGTGATACTATTGTATGTTCTACACAGACTGTAATACCAGACTCCTTTTATTACAGTGTTGCTTGAGAAGCATTGGCGAAGAGTGATATCTCTCATTTCCGAAAAAAAGACACTAAAAAGCAAACTATATTTCATGTCGGACAGTGACTTATTGAAATAAAAATTGAAAGCGCAAAATGGCATTGGATTGTTCTTATATAAAGGGCAGCCCAAGTGGGAGATGGCATTCAGTTCCAGAACACGATGAGCCTATCTCTATTAGGAAACTCTTGGTAAGCTTTAATGATGGCTGTTTGCATTTGCAGTAAAGTAAAGCAATGTGATTGATGGTAACTAAATGTAGAGTTTATGATTTATCAAATCATTGTTCTGGCTTTTATTCTGTTATATGATAGAAAGCAAGCAAAACTAAATAGCTAAACTTTCTGCTGCAGCCAAAGCGATTCATTGACCTCTAGTATGAATAATAGTTTCAGACATTCGAATTAAAGATATATATTTTTTTCAAAGGCTAGAAAAAAAAGTCTTATGCTGTCATTCAAAATAAAGTAAATGACCCATAAAAACTCTTTGGCATCAACCCCAAGACAGTACTTTTTATACAGATGTAGCAGTGCTGTGTTTGTAGTTTGGCACAACTTACACATTATAATGTGTCTTCAATGGTTTTATATAGGGCATCCGGAGCTCAAAATCATCTTAGCATAACCCAGTGGGTAACAATGGTCAACGAAAACAGGTCAATGAAAATTTCAGCTCTGCCATAGCTATATCAGTTAAACAAACAATACCATCTTCAATGGAGAGTAGATTCAGAGTTGCAAAACAGAATGCTTGGAGGATGTGCTTTACGTTAATTAACGTGCACTATGTGGGTATAGAAATGGCCCATAAGTGTGCCATCCACTTATATACAATGCGAATGCAAATACATTAAGTTGATGAGTAATATCCTCATCTATAGGTCTGGTAGAACAATTTAACATAGAAGGATCAATGGAAAACTCGCCGAATGTTAAACTTTATTTCTAAATGACAGATTTCCTTTTGACAACAGTTTGCCGTCAAGTGGGAAACTATATAAAAAAATACTAATTTTATAAAAAATTTGTGTCTCAGCTCCAACCTAATAAGACGAAATGTAAGATTAGAAGAATGAATGACTTTCTTAACAATGTGAAATTGCTTATGCATACTGGATTTGGAGAATAGCAGCACATTAATGCCTATTGCTAGGGGGTGGGAGGTTTTATATATTCATACAGTTACGAGCTTTCTGACAGTGCTTCACATTTAATATAACAGCCGCCTTACAACAAAACACTTTCATGAAGCAGAGAAATGGGGCATCATATCAAGATAGTCTTATACTGCTTTTAAGGTTACACTGCAAAACAGCCAAGATCAGACTCTTGATTTCATGTACAGCATCTATGCTCGGAGGCAACAGCCAAAGTGTTATCAAAGAAAGGGTCTAGATTCATTATTGTATAGCTATTTACGTGTAAATACTTATCATTTGCTTCTCATATGTACAATCATCTATAATGGCGTCCTATCCAATTAGGAAGTGCAATCGTAAGGGCAACAAACAATGAAACAGAAGATGAAAGCGCCAGCTTGCTAGACTGGCGGGTATCAGTGCCTATAGAAATATCTTCTTCAACTTTCTACACATTGCTTGAAATATCACCATATCTTGGGCGGTTTACAGCGAATCTG
The DNA here is from genome assembly GCF_035609145.1 of Eleutherodactylus coqui. NCBI lineage: Eukaryota > Metazoa > Chordata > Amphibia > Anura > Eleutherodactylidae > Eleutherodactylus > Eleutherodactylus coqui. Next base: position 102,920,000 of record NC_089843.1, read on the forward strand.
AAATGAAGCTAAGTCACAGGGAAATGTATCCTAGCAATACTTATGACTACATTTGGCTTCCCTTTCAAAAAGGTTAAGGCTATAATCATCAATAATATATCTATACACTTTTCAGAGGAAAACAGAAAAAAAAAATGAGACATTGCGGTTCTCAGGATACCTTCTATGTGTGACAAATCAAGGCCTCCTATAAATGCAATTAGAGTCTGGAGTTTCCACACGGAGGCTGAGAAGCCATAACACTTATTCGGAAACAAATGGTGTTTTCAAGATTGAGAAATATTGCTATCAATCACAAAGCGAGTTAATTCTCTATAATAAGGCAGGTTTGGATGCAGCCTGATCCATTGTGGAATGCTTGTATCTAAAATTGATTACAAAGGCACTGGAAATGTATGCAGCCCTCCAAACCACTTATATGCTCTGATGCATTAATCTCAATTGTAAGGAGAGCTTCATAATGCCTGCTATGAAATAAGACGAAATAAATCAGACTTTATAAGGGGTACCAATTAATCAATGTTTTCTCAGTGCCTGGCTAATATGGTTTTATATAGGGGGAGTTTAAAAGCGCCTCGGTGTTCATTGTAATTTGTTCCTATATCACTGGGTGCTGCTTGAAACAAGTGATCTATAGAACTTACATAACTTGTGAGCTCACACAATAACAACTTCCTTCGTTCTTCTGTGAACATTTGGAGGTGTTATATTATAGCACTGCTTTATAAGCAGTAAAAAACACTACTCGTAGTTCACACCCAACATGACGATCATCGTGCACACCCCCAAGTGAAAAAAAAAAACAACTTAAAAAAAATGCATAAATGAGGCTATTAATACATATCGAAATTTGCTTACTGTATATTGAACGTTTTGGATATATATCTATTTTTTGCAGTATCATAGACTAAGGTGTGGCGCAAGAAAAAAACCAGCTTTTTTTACTATCAAGATAAGGCAAGTATTATTTTGTCATAATAGTTAGAAAAAAGTATTATTTTGGTTCTAAGGACAGTCGGTGTGTGTATTATGTGTTTTGTATTATGTGATAACAGAATGAAACTCTCTGGGATCACTCTACAGAAGTATCTGTTCTACAATCAGTGATGTGCATACAGTATATCTGGCTTTTAGAATAAAAAAAAAGCCTGAGTTCCCATCGAATAATGTGTAGCAGAGCTGTACTATTTCCCTCCCTTTCAAATGAATATGTTTTATTATGACTTACAATGTGAGCTTGACTCTTGTTCTCTGTATGATACCTCCTAAGTTATTACTATGAAATATAATTACTGTCGCTCAGTGGGGCTTAACAGAAGTACTAGCCTCAACTGGCTAAATGGATTAGACTTGTTAGGCAAAGTTTCCCTTTCCTGATGATATAAGTGAAACCTAACCAAAAAAAAAACACAATGATAAGACTTTTTCCGGACAGACAGAAAGATAAAAAATAGATAGATAGATATGAGATAGATAGATATGAGATAGATAGATATGAGATAGATAGAGAGATAGATAGATAAATAGATAGATAGATAGATAGATAGATAGATAGATAGATAGATAGATAGATAGATAGATAGATAGATAGATAGATAGATAGATTTAGATGGCTATATAATCTAATGTACCTGATATAATCTAATGTCATCATACACATCTATGAAAAAAGCGTGTTCAAGTATTAATTGCTATTTCATCAATTGTATTGTTTGCTCCTTAGGCTAAGTTTAATGCATGATGCACGGTATAAAGTCCTGCACATTACATGACAGAGCTGTACACAAGATACTGTATAGCTGCGTTCAATACAGCCCTTGATACTAATCCAAATATTAAAGCTACAAAATAAATTTATTATAACAGATCATGGTGAATTGAATGACTAAACTTATAAATATGCTATAAATGAAGAAAAAAAAACATAAATGTAGCATTAAATCTAAAAATCAAGAAAACAATTACTAAGGCCTGGCAGAGGTTAATAATGCGACGCCGTTTGCATAGTACTAAGAATAGGGGTCACCATGTTCAAATAAAGGAGTTTCTATGATTAAACACTTCAACTATTCACTTCCATAGTCAAAAGCTACACCAAAATCTGCAAACAGTACTTTCAAAGTCTAAGCAGCAAAGCACGACTGCTATGCTACAAACTTCTGAACTGCTACTGGTTATTAAGACACATGGAGGGTTTCAGAGGACGCCAGAGATAAAAATAAGAAATACAGGAAGTCGCTGACATAACCATTAAATTCTGCATTAGAAAATGATAATTGGATCATCAATAGACTGTTCTTAATTATCATTAACCCTATATCTGAACTGCTTCTGTTGTGTTCTTGTTGCAATCGACTGCTTTACTGATGCCTGACAACAGGCAGCAGCGTTTTTTGAAAGTTTTCTAGACTTGCAAATTTAGGAGAGAACACACCAAGTACAAGTACAACCATATTCCCATGCCAAGAATAAAGACCACCCACTGAATTCTTTCACTGCTTCCAAATCTCTAACATATGCTCCATGCACAAGTCAGAACAGAAACCCAGCTTTACAAAGATGCTGCTATAGAGATTACAATGGGCACTGGCCACGAATGCTACTCTAGATGTAAGGAAGCCAAAGAAATGTTTTAAGGTCAAGTGCAAGAAGGAAGAAAGCAGACAGCAGATTTAGATATATTATGTGTGAAAGGGCCTAGAGTGACCTTTGAGGGAGATAGGTAAGCTAATGGAAGTTTTTATTTCAAGCTTCACTTTTATGGTGTATGTCTGGGACCTCTTAAGAAGCTCAGACTATAGAGTAGTAGACTTCAGAGCATGGCTTACCCTAGATCAAGTGCTAAGTGGTACAGTATTACATGTAATGATACACAGAGGCGTGCTGATTGTTGTCATGTACATGTGACCTGCCTAATGGTATAGCTGTATACATCCCATTTGTAATAAAGCTGCCAGGTTAAGTCTGGTTGTATTAACACTGCATGTGCTCCCAACTGATTGATTTGTTCCCTTGTTCCGGAACAAAAACAAGTAAGACTTCCCTCTCCTGCACCAATCATCCTACTAGTGCTGTGTTGACAAAATATACTAGTTCTTTCGAAATCAGCGCAGTTTTACTGCAATTAACAGAAATCAAGCAGCGATGTCAGGGCTGCTTTCACAATAAAATCCCCCTTTGTCCTACATAGAAGGAAATGAACTTTCTGGCAAGAAAGCAGCAGCTGTGGTGATATTGACACATCTCTTCCCAGCAGGGTTAAGGTCGGGATGATCACATGCTGACATCCACTCCTTACAGTCTCATATTGACTAGAAAGCCAGTTAACAGATATGTTAACCTCTTCTTGGCTGCTAGTACACAAAGCATGCTTATGTTTGCATAGGTTGTAGATGCATAATATCAAAGCTTTTTATGCTGTTTTTTTTTTTTAGGTTGGCACATGCGAGGGTCCAATGAGTTCACCTGCTTTATGATTTGCACCACATTGGGCTGATTCACAACTTACAGAATCAATGATTAAAACCATTTTAAACTATTCATTCAGATATAGTAAAAAGGTGAAAAAAGCCATTTATTTGCTAAGAATCTGATGAAAATGTGTCTGATTTGAGTTTTCTAGAAGAAAATGTATGCTCGTTCCTCACTTGGGTTAAGCTCCATGTGCTGCACTGAGTTGCTACAGCAGGTTGTTTGGTACCCTTTTCAGAGTTGCTGGAAGCTGCAGCCAACATGGAGAGGCTACAGGTTTCTCCTGTTTTGTAAGAATTCCCAAACATATGGATCCCTCTCCTTTCTTTTTATCAAGCGGTTTGGATCAGTTGACATCATTCCTGTCCTTTGGTTTGGAAAGGTCAGGAAGATCAATGGCACCATCTGTCCCTACAATCCACCCCTGAATGCAGACTCTTGAACTTCCAGAGGGATGTAGGAAGTGTCTGCTAACAGATGTAGAAATGACCCACCTATACTGTATCCATACACTGCAGCCACAATGTTATCTAAGAATGATTACACTCCACATGTGATACAATGTTGCAGATGTAAACAATGTGCACTTGCAAAAGTAAATACGCCACTTACCTTCTCATATCCTAACAGTTCTCTCTTAGGGGATCCAAACATCATGCAAGTTTTTTTTTATGCTGAATGCAAATCAGTATAAACAAGGGGATGAATTGAAGGGGTGCAACTTGTGCTCAGTTCCAGCAGCCACCTATCCTGTAGCAGTTAAGCCAGTAGCTAGTCCACACTTGTTTTTTGGTCCTGTATGGGAGTTGTTTCTTCAAGCCTGGGGACAAACACACCTCCCTTGTACAGACCTATCTCCCCTAGGTCATAGAAGGAGCTGAGAGATGGATGTAGCAGTACAGCTGAGAGTAGTTGTCCAGGCTGGGAGCAGCTCCAGCAGCCACTGCCAGGCATACACGTGAAGCAGCTGCTGCTTCTGCTTCTACCCAGCAGCCTACCATGCTCCTCCCCAGCACAGAGCAAGGGGGGAGCCCAGCATCCTCTAAACACTGCAACCACCAGCCTGCATATTTATAATCTTCTTCGGCTGCACAGCAGGAATGCTACTTTTATACGTCCTTATCAAAGAGGGAGGAAATATGTGTGCATATATATGTCTTAAGAAAAGCCAGTCTGATTTTATTTGTGCTGCTGCTTGCAGGATTTCCCCATGGTTTGACTATCCCTTTCTCACTCCCCCTGTCTGCGTCTGCTAATGCAAAGTACCAATGCTCCCATGCTGTGTCCAATCAGTGCATCTACTACTAGTGCAATGATTTAGGGGTCATCCATGAATAACACTTCATGCTGATGAATGGCTCTTTGCAGCCTCCTGCCCTGATGAGGGTGTCTGCTTGCTGCTGATTGCAAACACTAATGAACTTACAGCTTCATTAGCTGGGCTTTCTTGCCAGCAATATTGTGGTCTGAGCTGTGTGTAACTCCTGTAAATAATAGGAAATAAAAAAAAAATCCCCCGGAAAAAAAAAAATATATAAAAGGAATCTTTTCTCACTATCTGGGGGGCAACTGAGCCCATTTTACCCCACAAAGAAGCAGTGCAGTGAATACGAAGGCTGTGACAGCCAACTGGGGATCTTGGTAATTTTTCAACAAATCAAATGTAAAAATTCAAAGGAAACACCAGCTCACAGTAGAGGCAGGCAATTAGCGGTGGGTTTGTACTGAAAGCCTGCTCTCTACTGTACCAAAGAGGAAAAAGACATTTTCTCTCCAGGGGAGGCTGCAATATGTTGCAAACCCAGGGAAACTACAATAATAGCCTAAGCCGGTTGACAAATCTCAGATAAACTGATAGACAGGGGCACAAAAAAAGAGTTAAATCTCCAAGCAATGACTGCAATACGTCTATCAACAATTAAAAAGGTTCCACTACATCCCATTTTAATAAATAGGGCTAGAAGAACAGATGATGGCTAATGCTTTAATTTGACAATGTATACAATATTAAAGCGCAAAGTCACATTGTAGCTACACTTCACTTATATAGCAAATATTCGCTCTTTAAGTAATGGAGGCTCTGAGACTCTAAAATCCAGGAGGTTTAGGATGTCAGCGTTTCTGTGGTTGTCCGCTTGTTCTGACTTTGCACACAGATAATAGAAGGACTATATTAGAAAAATACTGGAAAGTCATTAAAGGGGTGGAGCTACACTGAGACTGCCCATAAACATAAGATAACTGTTGGTAGAGTTGAACATGCATGGAGAGGGAGACAAGCCACTATTTGACACTTCTGGCAGTGACTTATCTCTTGGCACAGGGAAGGATAGGCATCAGTCCCAGGTGCTGAACTGAAAGGGACCTGTCATCTCAGAACAACGTCATAAGCTAAGTTATGGTGCTGTTCTGGGAGGATGATAAGGAGCTGGGGAATGTGTTTTTTACACTTCTATGGGAGAATGCACGCATGATGGTCTGAAAATAAGTCAGATTTTCAGACTGCTTGCAATTTTGACTGGGGGTCAACACAGGACGGAGGAGTGGGTGAGTATAGGAAATACATCTCCTGGCTCCCCATCTCTTCCCCGAACAGCACCGTAACTTAGTTTAAGATGCTGCTTTGAGGTGACAGGTTCCTTTAAGGACCAAAACTGCTATGGGATGGGAAGATTGTTTATTTGCCCTTATGTCCATATCTCACAATTAGAGATGAGCGAATGTACTCGGTAAGGCCGATTTCGCAATCGAGCACCGCGATTTTCGAGTACTTCACTACTCGGGTTAAAAGTACTCGGGGGCGCTGTGGGTGAGCAGGGGGTTGCAGAGGGGAGTGGGGGGGGGGAGAGGGAGAGAGAGAGGGCTCCCCCCTGTTCCGCACTGCTACCCCCCCCCGCTCCACCACGCCCCGCCCCACAGCGCACCTGAGTACTTTTCACCCGAGTAGTGAAGTACCCGAAAATCACGGTGCTCGATTGCGAAATCGGCCTTACCGAGTACGTTCGCTCATCTCTACTCACAATCCCATCCACAGACTAAATGGATGAGACATATACAAATAGTTCCAGGTCATTCACCCTCCATAATGCATCCACCTTAAAATATTAGCATTTATTCAAGTACTTTACATGCACTAACAATGAATTTCATTGTAATTTATGAAAAGGTAGACAATGTAGAAGGAGCATAGGATGCATTAGCACAGGAACAAATTCGGACATACAGATACAGAACATTTTATTTATTTCTTAGGACTCACATCTACACAAAGAAGTTTTGTTTTGCTGCTCCATTATGGGAGTAGGAAACTGGCACCCAGTAGCCAACTGCTTCCATCTTATGATGGAACCGAACAGCGCTGAACAGACCACAGTGATTATAATGGAGATCGTTCGGCTTCAGGCCAGCCGTTCAGCATTTTACAGAATAAAATAATGTTGCTACTTCGTCCTGTATTGTAACAGAATTTAGCAACAGAGGTTCCGCACAGAACCTCCAATGCTGAAATGCTGATGTGAACAGACATTTAGTTATGATCAAATTCTGCTGCACAATATACACTTTTTCTTAAGCACCATTACTCATACACCAAACCACTCGCATCATCATTCTGCTATGTATAAACTTGCCTAAGGTCGCAAACTTCTATCTGATACTGGGTTAAAGCATAATACATGTAGTGTCAGAAAATGACTATTTACAAATAATGAAAACTGGACTGTGGTCTTGCTCTTTGCAGTGGTGCTCTGTTCTGGACTTGCCTCAAACACATGGCATGTCCGGATTCTGCCTGCAGAATTCTGCATTAAATCTGGCCCTGACCACGGTGGGTGACCCTGTGTACCTGTGTGTGCAGGCGGCCTTCTTCACTGGCATTCACGCTCACCTGTCTTCTTCTGGCTTCTCTCTACTGCAGATGGTCCTGCTTTTCCTGTGGAATCCGCAGCCTGTCTGCAATGTAATTTTCGGATGGCCGCGGATTGGACGGCTTTCATTGACTTCAACGAAAGCCGTCTGTGCGGGAACCGCAGGCAAATAGAGCATGCTGCGATTCTTCCTCTGCGAGCGGAAACTGCAATTGGTGTGCATGAGGAATCATTTTTCCATAGCAGGCTATGGAAGGTTATTGCTGCAGAACATGGAGGCGGATACCTCAGAGCTCAAGCGCATATACAGTAGCTTCCATTATCACATGAGTATGGATACCAGCTCATAAGTGCGCAATGAGTAGAAGTATTACAGGCTTCTGAGCATGCATGAAGCTGCCTACTACTGTTGATTCCTTAGATGCTCAGATACTAGGAAAAAGGAGCCAGCCTTTTGGGCATCATTAACGATTCTTACATTGGAGGACCGGCATCCCAAAGCCAAAGCTTTTCTACAACCAGTCATCACTTCTGATCATGTGACCGTTTCTCTAGAAAGGCTAAAAGAGGCACATTTTTAACTTATTGCTTTCGCCATGTTTGGAAAAGGGGGGCAGTAAAATAATGAATCAGACAATCGCGTTTAAGTATTAGGTCAACTGCTAACTCTGCATCATCTCTAGCTATGCGCCTTTATCAACTAAAAGTCTCACAATCAACATAGAAAGGATGTTTTCCTTTTAGTAAGAACAATGTGATTATTGAATATATCTATAGAATGCTAATACTCATATATTTACAATATTTTGCTCTACTGACAATGGATAACATACCCAACTGAAAATATACCATATCTTCTGAAGGACTAACAGTACAATATCGGAAAATATACAGCTCTTTACTGTCCTGTTTTCTTCCACTGCCAAATGAATCATTCCTATATTAACACCATCTAATATAAAAAAAAAACACAGGCTTTCGTGCACCACATTTTGACCCCTTTGCGTGACTTTTGGTGGATGATTTTGGTGTCATTAGATTTGTGACATCCTCACCACCGTTGTAAAATCATAAAATTTGAGTTTGATACATTGAGTGACTCGTGAGACCAGGTCAAAGTTCCTATGTTAAGTCAAGCGGCGCCATTGTGCTTCAGCCAACAGCGCTGCGAGGGGGAGTTAAGCATTGCTAAATGACATTCATATCAAGTTGATATAAAGAAAACGTGTTCTTAAAACATTTACAACTATTTTTCCAAACATTTTTATGTTCCATCACATAGCGAACATCGGGTCAATCTAGTTTTATAAAACTGCCATTAAAAATGTCTTAATATATGTAGGCAGGATTCATTAAATTACTTGTTCTTATAATGCATAGAAGGCATACTGGTCGTAAATTGTGCAATTTCAGTGGCCTTTAGACCATGTGTGCTATCATTAAATTTTTGGTATATGAAACAATCTAGAAGGTAGTTTGATATTTTTCCGCAGCTGGTTTACATAGCAGTATCAACATTTTTCATGTAGCTTTTGTGCTTTAAAATAATGAGGTGGTCTATGTAACAACTAGATGACATTCCCATTGCTTTATGGAACAGTCTGGTCATTTGTCTTTGATCATTCCACTGCAGGAATGGTTGGACTTGGTAATTGGCTTCAAGTTGTGATTTTAAGTGGGAAGGAGACTGTACCTCTTTTTTTTTTAGATTTTTTACAAGAATTTTGCTTAATACTGTTTGAAAGTGCTTTTAGTTGAGTGCGATAAACATTAGTGAGTCTTGATCATTGTTTTTTTGTTTGCGCCAGCTATATGCTGTAAGTAAAGGTTGTGGATCATGATGACAATTAGCCACCATCCACAGGTGCAGTATTGTGTACATGCCACATTAAGTATTGAGTACTCAATGAATAGTTTCAAGCTGTAGAAAATGTGGAAAACAAATCAGCAGAACGAGCCCTGCTGTAAATTCTTTCTATGGAAATAAACAGGGCTCCACAAAAAAATTATAATTCAGTTGAAAACAGCATGCAAGTGCAACCATGAATTTACAAGACAAACAACACTGCCTGCGATGGGAGCGGGCAGCAGCTGTTTAGCTGAAGGCCGCCTTAGCATTCCTCCATGTACATGCACTTAGTAAACCTTGAACTAACACTAAACTTAGCCAAAGCTCAGACAAATAAATATACATCAACAAAAGTTATTCTGTGGGCAATTATATTTCATCTTGCATGTTGTTTTTGTGTGTTTTCGCTTGTCATTGTTTCTTTCATTTTGGAACAACTACACTGCAGGCGGAGACAGCCTGTTCTACATTTCATATCAAGCTGGTTCTCTAAAAATCTACAAAAAGCCATTTTTAACAGACATGAAGGACAGAGCAGCCCAGGATCTGGACCTTTCTCCTTTGCTACTGTATGTGGGATGGGAAGGAAGGGCAAACAAGTAGTGAGATATTATATCTCTTGAAGGGAAAAACCAGCACCATATTGGAGGTCCCGTTGTTAAACCCGTTCTCTGATTTACAAAGTCGATTTGGCAAATATACTTTTACGTTATTCTGCATTATTAGAGGTGGGTTCTTTATTTAAGCCCTCCATTACTTTGCCTTAGTAAAGTGTAGCTATATTGAGTTTCTCTGTCTTTGGAGCATTTAGCATATCTGTACACTACAGAAACCAATTGATTCCATGCAATAATTACACATATGGTGGTGCTGCATGTGGGAACACAAGATTGCCGATTGCTGGAGCGCTCAGTTCCTGGACATTTTGGGATCTGATTATTTTGTCACTGGAGCCACAGTCGAGCACTGCCTTTTCACTTCTCCTGAACGCCTGACTTCATCTATTCCATGCTGTGCATCTCCTTCTTGCTGCCTCTCTGTTGCCCATAGGCAACTGGACATGTGCACAGTCTTGCCCAGTTTCTTAATAGGCCAGCACATGCTCCCTATTCTAGTTCCCTACCAACACAGCTCAGCTCTGGCTATATAAGGTACCATCCCCTATGGAGGATGCCTAAGCAATTGGTCTGCATCAGTCATTTTGACAAAGGCCCCGTTAGTCCAGTTCTGACTCTTGCATGGTTTCTAATTGTAGATATACACCAGCTCCAGCAGCACTCCTTCAGCAAAAAACTCGGGGGGTGTCAATCAGATGCACACCTTAGGATGGAGCGGGATCACAGTCCACAAATACTCCACAGCAAAAAGGAAGTCTAGGCAGCATCGAGTGCAGATTAAAACTCCACCATGAGGCAGCTTGACAAAGACCCGTCTACACTGTGGGTCGAAACGTTGCTGCTATGTAATAGTTGTGCGCAATAAAGAATCTCTGCCTCAGGGTGGAGTTTTAATCTGCACCCGATGCTGCCTGGACTTTCTATTTGCTCTTGCATGGTTCCTGACATGGCTGACGTCTGTGCTCCCTGACATTGACTCTGATTATGTGACTTTGCTATTGCTCTCTGCCTACTGTGACCTTCTTCCTGGACTGTGTTACCGCACCTGTGCCACCTGACCACTACACTAAACTTCACAGCATGAGGTACCACACCTCAGCCCTTTGCAACATCAGCATCCACACTGTCAAGACTGTCTGGATGAGATGGGGCTTGTGGCCCCCATAGCAAAAACTGTATTCTGCTTCCAGGTGTCAGGAGTGAAAACCAGGGGTTCCCAAGTACTGCCTTCCCAGATAGCTCAAGTCAAGGTGGCAAGGGGGATCCACATCTGCCCACCAGTTGGGGTAAGGTCTATAAAGTATATTCTGAGCATATGTACGTGTGCTGCATGAATTTTCCACTGCTCGAAAATTGTCAGCTATGCTTTAGAGAACCCAGTTGAATAATATTTTCTAACTTTTTTTTTAACCACTGCACCGTTTGCTTAAAAGGTTTCCTATTTGTGGAAAAGCCTATGGGGAGGAGCTTATAGGTTTGTTCAGTGAAAGCTCTAGCTAATCCCATTAGCTGGTGTTCAGCAGTGCATGTGAGGTCAGATAATAGTGCAACCTGCTATTTGCATGTAGAGAATGTTGTTAATTTACAAATGTGTCCTTGCTTACACTTCCTCTTGGCTTGACATATTCGGAGATGTGTGGTGTGAGTTGACCAGCTTTGAAAGAAAACATGATTTTGCAGTGCAGTGAGAGATGTCTGTGCTCCATTTGTCAATGTGTGGCCACCCAGTGGTTGTGATGTGAGTTTCAGCATGTTGAGGGTTTTGCTAGTATGTCACAATAACGTTTTGATTTTTCATTGTGAGAAATTGGATCCCTTCTTACAATTTGTGGTAAGTTAAGAGTGAACACAATTGTATCTATTCTAAAAGATATAAATGGGACAAAACCACTAATGACATTTTATTAGAATTTAATTCAGTTACTAGCCCAAATCAATTTGAGGAGGAACAAAATCTAAGTAATTTAAAGGTGTACCGCTATAATAAATATGCATTAAACACTCTTTGTATTTAAAGGGATTGTGTCATGCTTCCATTTGACAGAAACATGGCTAAAATAATCATATTATTTCATGTGCACAGAAACTATACATTACCTTAAACTTCTCAGCCTCCCACAGCAGTGTTTCGGACCCCCACTGTACTGGTAATACTGTCCCTTTAACTCTTTCCAATCCACTGTCTGACATCTTCAGACATTCTGATTGAAGGCTGTACAGCTCTGATGGCGGAAGACATCTGGCAGGGTATTCTTACTGTATATTACTGGCTGCTGTGTTGTCGGGGGCCTCTCCAGCATGTCCAATACCGCAGTACTAGCTCTAGCCAGCAGGTGGAGCCATTGTATAATGGCAGAAAGAAAAAACTCCCTAGGAAACCCTGAATCCAAAATTGGATTGCAAAGGGTTAAAATGCTCTTCTGGGTAGTTCTGCAGTGTGGAGCTCATGATTCATGGGGAAGTTGAAAAAACAATTCCCATGAGCACAGTGTGACCCTCTGCGCTCTATGCTCCGCCCATCAGCCTTATCCTCAATCATAACACTATAGCCTGCATAGGTTAAGAGCTTCTAAATGGCACTTATGTGTCTTCTGCAGTGAGTATAATGCTACTTTGCACTTGCTATATCATTATGCGTAAATAATTCCCTACAGCTCCCAATTACAGTAATAGCATATATTGCCGCACTTCCCAGTTTAAATAACTGCTATTGACTTCCATGGTAGTGACGAAACAGGGTAACAGTTTGTGTAAGTTCCCACCCACCCTGGCCACCACATTCAGCTGGGTTGAGGGCAGTAGAGACCAGAACTAGAGATAAGTGTGTACCTCAGTGGTAGGCTCCGCATCTAACAGGTTTTCATGGCATAGTCTGACATGGGAATACCTCTTTAAGTTTGCACAACCCCTTTAAAAGAACACACTAGGCACAACCTTGTTCTGAATATCAGAGGATAATGATACAGACCACCGTCCATGTTTCTGTACTTCAGTATTATTATAGAATACCTAGGCATCAAAGCACCCTAGTTGAATCCATCCTTTATCTTTTCCCATTTCATAAAACGTGAAAGTCAATTTGACTCTTTGGTAGAAGATGTAGAGTCCCTGCAATAATGTTCAGACTACAGGAAAGAAAAACATGCAAAAACACTTTGCTGTGCTGACTGCTCCTCTCTAATCCCTCAAGCATGCAGCACATTTTTTTATCTTTTATCCTGGAACTTCATTATATCATAGAACTTCATATTCTATGTCCACACAACTCTAGGATGCCTTGTTTTTTGCATGACAACTTGCACAGCTGTATGCATACCATTTGGGGTATTTGTATAAATTAGTGTTTAATTTAAATAGAATCTTTCAGCAGTTTTGACCATGCAAAACTAATGTAGAGGCCATGGGGAGGTTTTTAAATCTACTTTTGACAATACAGTCCTTATATCAGCACTGGGAAACTTTTATTCAAGTGTGCAAAGCTCCTGCAGGTCCATTGAAGACAGTCGTTCACCCTGAAGTCCTCTTGGCTCTCTTGAGCCACTGCATACCCCATTCCCTTTACCCCGAAAAGAGATATACAAACTTGTTTAGGACAGCGCCCAAGAACATGGATGTATTATAACAATAGATTTATAAAACGTTAGGACTCACCTGATGCGACCAGCCTGCCACACCATTGGTCCTAGTTCACATTCAAAATAGTCTGGACCTTGTCCACTCTGCCATTGGGTCTCTGTAGAGGTCCACATGGTCCAGGGTGCACCGGTATGTGTATGTATATATATCTATATAAATAAAATATGTGCTACAGGATGAAGGGTGCACGGACACAGAGGAGCCTCTTCAAAAATCTGGGTGGGCTTCTAAAAGTATCAGACACTATTCAGGTTTCTTTGGAGAGTAAATGCTCCTCTATTGTTTATTCCATTACACAGCACAATTGCTCCAATACAGGAAATGCAACCGTTTCAGAGGTCTTACTGACAAGTTTGTCTCCTTTTTCAAGCATATGACATAGAGACATGTTAATAGTGTGATATACTACTCTGTAACTCGGCGGTTTGTAGTACATGCGTTGACCTGTGTCTGGCCCATGTGCATGCATGAGGGAAAGACCCCATGCACCAATAATCAAGAAATAACCGCTAAACCATGTTCGCACTCATGCTGGTCCAGAAGCGGAGGGTCATTCATAATCAGAAGTTAGTGTGAATGACCTGTTCATATATACTGACCGGACGGATTCAAAATGTTTATTATTAAACCAGCACCACGTATATAAAATTTACTACAGGATATGTCAAAAAATGAGACTATGTCTTAGAGACCTCCAATAAAAATACATTGCATTAAACTCTAAAGTGAAGGGTAAGAAATTCAAAAATGCTCAATTAGGGCTCAGTCAGACAAGCGAATTTTAAATGCATGTATAGTTACGTTTTCGATTCGCATCTATTAGAACCAATGCTTTCCAATGAGAGCGGTCACATGTCCGTTTTTTACATGCAAATAAAATTTGCACCTGCAAAAAATAGGACTGTGTTTCGCAATTTGCACACAATCCTCAAATTAGTACATATAGTGCGGCCCCATTGAAAGCAATGAGAGAGGATCGCTATCCCCTGCTGCGGTTGTGACAGCTGCAGCAGAGGATTCTTTGAATGTGATACCCCAGGATGCTGTCACATCCAGGGATTTCACCTTGTTGTCAATGGGGCCGGCGGCAGCACCGCCGGCCCTATTGAAAACATGCGGAGAAGACCGCGGTCCTCTGCCACAGCTTGACAGAGGGTTTCTTCATCCTTGTGGGGAGTCCCCTCACCACTGAACACTGTGACAGCACTGTCACAGTGTCCAGTGACAAGAGGACCCCCCACAGGGATGAAGAATTCCCCTGACACAGCTCTCACAGCTGTGGCAGAGGACAGCGATGCCATCCAATTGCTTTCAATGGGGCCAGCGCTGCTACCACTCCATTGAAAGCAACGGGATGAAGGCAACCCCTGCAGTGACGATAATTTAGAGTGAGGGGGTCTTGAAATATAAGCCCTGAAACCCTGAAAATCATCCCTAGCTGTTAATTTTTTTTAACTCACCTAGAAGCGCTGTTCTTTTCTTCTTCCTTATTTTGGTGGCCAGGGATTGAAAAATCCCCGCCTCCAGAAAGTGCTGCCTCTGCTTGGCTAAGCGATGTGACCAAAATCGTCGCTGCAGAGTTTGCCTTCAGCCCATTGCTTTCAATGTGGTGGCAGCAGCAGTGGCCCCATCAAAAGCAATGGGATAGCATCACGGTCCTCTACCACAGCTGTGAAAAGGGAGCGCGATGTACTCCCTATGTTTTCAATGGGGTTGGCGCTGCTGGCGCCGGCTCTATTGGCAACAAGGTGAAGCCTCTGGATGTGACAGCATCCAGGGGTTTCACATCCAAGGAATCACCTGCTGCAGCTGTCACAGCCGCAGCAAGGGACAGCGATTCTCTCCCATTGCTTTCAATGGGACCGCACTTCATGTGCAAATTTAAAAACACGTCTGCCGCTTTGGTCACGCGATTTTTATACATGCATTTTGCAAATTATCTCCCACACCTATACATGTGGGAAAAATTTGCACGTCTGATTGAGCCCTTAGAAAATGGAAATGAATTAAAATAAAATCAGGCAAAAAAAATAAAGTAATAAAATAAAATACAAATATGTTAAAATAACAAGAACGCATAAACAACATATACACGTTTAAATACATATTAACCCCTTAATGCTCCAGGACGTACAAAAATGGGGGGAAAAAAAACAAAACAGCCGCATCCACAAGGGGTTAAAAAGTATGGAAAAGGTGTATAAACAAATGAAACTGAAAAGGATTTTAAATAACAAATCTATAAACAAAAGAGGAAATGAGGATGGTTTTACAACTTGGTAATGGGTTAAAATACATTATGATAGAATTAAAATATGGGAGAAAAGGAATGTGTGGGGATTAGATTTAGGCCCCCTGTCCACGGCAGTGATTTTGCCAGCGGTAATAAATAGCACTGCGCTGAGCCAATGAGAGGCAGCAGTCACTCACCCATTCATGAATTCATGAGTGAGAGCTGCCTCTGATTGGTCAGGCTGTGACCAATTAGAGGCAGCTCATTCAGCAGGCGGGGATTTTAAATCCCCGGCTGCTGAATACTATAGAGAAGCAGTTCAGGAGAACTGCCAGCTGGCCGCAGCTGAACTCCGGCTGAAGCGGAAAGGTGAGTATACATTTTTTTTTTTTTTTTACACATTTCTGGATGAATTGCAGGGAAGGGCTTATATATTTAAGCCCTTCCCGACAATTCATCCTGCGCTCGCCGGCATCCCATTGCAATACAGCCGGCTCCATTGAATTCAATGGGCAAACATCGTTCTTCTCTGCCACAGCTGTTACAGCTGTGGCAGAGAAGAATGATTTGTCTTCTATATGTTCTCAATGGGGTCGGCGCTGCTGCCGCCGGCCCCATTGAGCGCATATAGAGAAGAGAACAGGAATCGCAGATCGCAGATAGGTGCGATCTGCGATTTCTGTTCTATAATTTATCGGACGAGCGCATAAAAAGCGCTCATGTGTCCGATACCATTGCAAAGCAATGGTTTTGAAAAATCGCCGGACGCATGCGAATGCGCAAATCGCGCGAAAAAAACGCCAGTCTGACTAAGGCCTAAGGGTGCATTCACACGAGCGTGTACATGTGCGTACATAGGTGCGCACAAAACCACGCACCCACGTACGTGCGCAAACATGCGTGAATGCAATGTGACAGCTGTGGCAGGGGATTCTTTACTCCCCGCGGGGAGTCCCTTGTCATTGTCACAGTGTTCAGTGACTAGGGGACTCCCCGCAGGGAATAGCGACATGTATCATAGACCTATGGTGCACGCATGTCCTATGTTTTGCAGAGACGT
Organism: Eleutherodactylus coqui; assembly: GCF_035609145.1. Taxonomy (NCBI): domain Eukaryota; kingdom Metazoa; phylum Chordata; class Amphibia; order Anura; family Eleutherodactylidae; genus Eleutherodactylus; species Eleutherodactylus coqui. The sequence continues at coordinate 102,936,732 of NC_089843.1, forward strand.
GCGTTTGCACGCCTGTAAGGCCTCGGTCACATGGGCGATTTTCCGTGTGATCTGCGCATGCGATGTGCGATTTTATAAAACCATTGCTTTGCAATGGTATCGGACACATGAGCGCTTTTTATGCGCTCGTCCGATAAAGTATAGAACAGAAATCGCAGATCGCACCTATCTGTGATCTGTGATTCCTGTTCTCTTCTCTATATGCGCTCAATGGGGCCGGCGGCAGCAGCGCCGACCCCGTTAAGAACATGCAGTAGACAAATCATTCTCCTCTGCCACAGCTGTAACAGCTGTGGCAGAGAAGAATGATGTTTGCCCATTGAATTCAATGGAGCCAGCAATACAGCCGGCTCCATTGAAAGCAATGGGCTGCCAGCGATCGCACGATGAATTTTCGGGAAGGGCTTAAAAATATAAGCCCTTCCCGGAAATTCATCCAGAAATGTGTAAAAACAAAAAAAATATATATACTCACCTGGTCCCGGCAGACGGAGTTCAGCCGCGGCCGGCGGCAGTTCTCCTGAACTGCTCAGAGTAGTATTCAGCAGCCGGGGATTTAAAATCCCCGCCTGCTGAATGAGCTGCCTCTGATTGGTCACAGCCTCACCAGTCAGAGGCAGCTCTCACTTACCCATTCATGAATTCATTCCTGAATGACAGCTGAGAGCTGCCCCTGATTGGTCCCTGCGCTGTGACCAATCAGAGGCAGCTCATTCAGCAGGCGGGGATTTTAAATCCCGGGCTGCTGAATACTACTCAGAGCAGTTCAGGAGAACTGCCGCCGGCTGCGGCTGAACTCCGTCTGCCGGGACCAGGTGAGTATATATATATTTTTTTATTTTTACACATTTCTGGATGAATTGCAGGGAAGGGCTTATATATTTAAGCCCTTCCCGAAAATCCATCCTGAGATCGCCCGCAGTGCATTGCTTCAATGCGCTGGACAGCGCTGCACTGCTCCGGCCCGTTTCTAATGAAACGCGGCTAGGAGCAGTTTTTTCGGGCAATTTTTCGGCCCCGGTCACGCGATTTGCGGATGCGCATCCGTCATGCGATCCGCAAATCGCGGGAAAAAACGCCCGTGTGACTAAGGCCTAATAGTAAAAAAAAATTCTTCAAATAGGAACCAGGAAACACTTTTTTTTTAAATATGCATTTTTAACACCTAATCAATGTAAGAACCTAAACTAATTTTTCAGACAATTTTCCTGAGCGGGTTTCATAAGAATAGTAAATAATCCTTCAATAAAACAACAACGCAGGCCAAATGTTTGACCTAATTTCTGTGCCTCCCCTGATCAGTGTACAGTTGCTGCAACTAATGCAGTGTTTCTGCACCTGGCATACCTTGACAAATGACCCCCAAAGTATTTAAAGATTGATTGCGGTTTTCAGTTACACTGAAGAATTTACAAGTAACTTCAAGGTTGCATTGATCTGGACTGAGTTAGAAACCTTCCACAGAACAATTCACTATGGTGACAATATACGTAACACCGTGAAACATCAATATTGCTCAGATATCGATAGTTGCATAAAGGATTGCCAGCATAGTACGTAATGAGAAGTAAAGAAAAAAGAAAGAAGAGGAGGCTGCGAGTGAGAGAGAAATACAGGATCTCGCATCCAGCTAAATAGGACTGTGACTTTGATGCCCCCTGGCTGCCCTCATGCAATTCGTCTGAAACGGTTTGCTTCTGTGATCAGCTCCTTTGCTGTCTGTTAAAGCTGCATTTCTTCGCTTCGGTGTTTGTAGGTGGGACAAGAACAGATTGATGTTTGGACTAAGTTGTAATTAAGGCTATACAAATCATGTTGATGCAGGCAGGATGCCCTTTCACTCATTGTGTCATTTTCTCATATATGTATTTTATTAGCTTATTTCTATCATTGACACTTTAAAGAGATCTTACTAATTAAATTAGTATCCTACCTATCATATTTCTAGAAAATCAGACGGTGATACAAGTTTACTGTGAATCTCACTTAAGGGTTTACTGACACATCAAGGCTGCCTGTCCATGGCCGTGACGGAATATCGCTAGCGATATTCCGCTGCAGGGGAGCAGGGGGGGAGAACTAAAAGGTCTCCGCAATAAGCCTATCTGATAGATAGGCTCAGCACGGAGAATCGTGGCAAATCGCAGCCTGCCGCGATTTGAATCCGGCAAGCAGAGAATCGCTATGCTTCTCCGCTCGTGGACGTCGGGCTGCGCTTTCCATGCCTATGGGAAGCGTTCACTGCGTTAGCCGTGGCCGGATTATCGTGGCGGATAACGCAGCGACATATTGCTTGTGGACAGGAGGCCTAAGGCTCAAGTCATGTTAAAGAAAGGCTGTCAACATTCAGTCCTTGGAAGCAGATACTGGTAAACCCAGCTGGGACGGACGGGGTTTGTTAACTCTGCCATGTCAATATCTGCAGATATTAGGACAGATGAGGACAAGTAGTATATCTAGTGATCATGTAACGTGTTCTTATAGCCACAGATCTGGCAACTTTTACATTTGACCACTAATCTCTTCATTAGTCTAATGGCCTATATTAACCCCTTTACTCCTTTGACATTTTTTGTTTTTTTCTTCCTTGTCTTCAAAAAATCATAACTTCTTTGTCTGTCCCTCAACATAGCCACCGAGGGCTTATTTTTTGCAGGGTAAGATGCATTATTCAAGGTTACCATGTAATGTACTATCTTTTCTCCTTAGGGAGAGCACCTAGACGGTGAGTGAGGAGATTCGAAAGGCCATTCATGCTCCTCTGGGTAATATGCAAATAAAGGAGATGGAATAATAGGTGGCACTGTGGAGGTATTATTCCATCTCCTTTATTTGCATGTAATTTAATGTAGCACTTGTAAGTTTCTTAGTGGGGAGAAATAGAAGAAAACAGAAGTTCGCCAGCTTTCTGGGAGGGGAGGAGGGAGAACACAATGCAGTAAAAATAACCTGTTAGCTTTATTCTGGGGGTCAGTGTGATTATAGCAATACCAAATTTATAGAGTTTTTTGTTGTACTACTTTTCAAAAAATGAAAAAGCTGTTTTTCTTTCAATTGCTTTTTGTTGCCATCCTCTGACCACGTTGTTTATTGTATTTTTTCATCAATGGCGTTGCATGAAGGCTTGCTTTTTCAGTAGATCCTATTAACACCATTTTCGGGTACGTATGACCTTCTTGATCCCTTTCTAGAACATTTTTTCTTGGAGGCAGGCTGACCACAAAGCACAAATTTGGCATTGTGTTTTATTTTTCTCTGATGGAAAAATATATATTATTTTAATAGGTTGGACTTTTATGGATGTGTCAATACCACATGTTTATTTTTCTATATTAAAAATGGGAGGGTTTGTACTTTAATACTTTTTACCTCTTGTAATAATTAAAATAACTTTATTCAACTGATTTTTATTTTTTTAAGTTTCCTCAGGAGATTTGAACTTGCAATCATCTGATCGCTTATAGAATATACTGCAATACTTGACATTTTATTGAGGTATGCCACAGGCACATCTTAATAGGCATAAATACATCCAAACAGCACCCCCGCATTCTCATTGCCAGGGGGCCATTTGAGGATGCTCAATCCCTCAGTTGGACCATTTAAATGTTCCTGTCATGGCACCAGCCATGTATGAAGCAGTCTCAGTCCTCTAACCCGCTCTATACAAACCCCACCACCAGAGGGCTTACATGTACACCCTTTAGCATTAATGGGTTAAAATGACATTTTTTACCGATCATCATTAAGGCCTCGGTTAGACAAGCAGTTTTTTTTGTGCACCCATAGGTGCGCAAAAAAAAGAATCGCCGCTCGCATGTGTTAAAATTGTGTGAATTGGCAAAGTTTCATGTGCATGAAAATCGCCTATTCACTGGAGCAGTTGCATTTTAAAAAGCACAGCTGCTTCAGGAGGAGAGAAAGAAGAAGTCCGGCAGGGCTTCAGAATTTCCCCACAGCAGTGAGAGAGAGCAGATCTATGGGGGATTAACCCATAGCAGGGAGAGATCGAGTGGGGCTATGGGAAAATTCCCCATTGCTCCGCTCTCTCACCTAGCTATGGAGAAATCCCCCATAGCTCTGCTCTCTCTCCTTGCAATGGGGATCCTCAAAGGATATCCCCATAGCGCAGAAGGAGTGGGCAGGGCAGAGAGAGTGGGTGGGGCTATAGGCCTTCTCACAGAGAATTCCCTTAGCAAATATAGAGGGGCAGGACTAGAGGGGTGGTGCTAGTGGGTGGATCACTCTAGCCCCACCCCTCCTTCTACGCTCTCGGGGAAGCCCACGGGGAAAGCCCTGTAAACCCCCCCCTTCTCTCTCCCTGCTATAGGGAAATCCCTTGGGGAGAAAGGGGGAGGGAGTTCCCTACTGTCCCCCGCTGCTGGGGAATTTCCCAGCAGGGAGGCAAGAGGAATACCCCACATCTTACAGCAGGGCATTTAAAAGGTGCTGTGGGTACTAACAGGAGTTTACAATGGGACATTTAAAATGTGCTACTGGGCACGTTTTAAATGTCTTGCTGTAAGCAGCAGGTAATCTATTCCTTACGCAGGAGTTTCCATAAACTCCTGCTCCCATGAAAGTCAATGGAAGCACCTTCACAGTGCACACCAAAGATAGGTCAGATCCTATGTTTGTTAGGTGTGCGCTGTTTCGCGCACCTAAATTCTCTCATGTGAGCGCTTTTAGAGGAAACCATTGTTTCTTTTAGAAGCGCTCTTTTTGCGCACACGAAAAAAACGCTCCTCTGACCGAGCCCTAATGGTGTGTTAAATTTCTTGCACAGTTTGTTACCCTATGCCATGTGGATGTGCCTCGTGCACGGAGCTTGAGTGGCTCCTTAGTATGGAGCCATTAAGCATATAGGCTTTGTTGAACTAAGGGCTTATTCAAATGATCATATGCGCAAACACGTTTGCAGCAGCGCAATGTACTTGTTTATGAATGAGGTTTTTTAAATCATATTCTTAAAAGCATCCAACACAATTTTCTTTAAGCATCCATACATTTTAATAGGTAATTTTGGTCCGTGAATGGCAAGAAAAATAGGACATGCTGTAATTGGTCCGCATGAAATTCAAAGGATGGAATACACCAATTTAATTCAATGGCTCTGTGTGCTCCTGTATTCAGTCAGTGAAAAATACAGACTGAATGTGAATAGAAAAAACACCAGTGTGAATGGGCCCTAATAGTCCGGCATATCTTTATACGCCAGTATATTACACCTCAGGCTACCTACTCAGGGGCAAGCGCACCATCAGGCCAAGAAACTCGGCCCCGCATTGCGCTCAGCAACCAGTGTTTTACCCACGGATGCAAGATGATATGCATGCAAAATCGCTTTATATCCCTTCTGTGAAACTTCGATCCTCTCACATGAATGTCACACTTGATAGCGGATCTGAAATGTTTCCTATTGATTTCAATGGGAAACCTCGCACCACATTCACATACGCATCACATGGCATGCAAGAGCCATGGAATGTATTTAAGGTCTCAATGAAATCAATGGGCAATGCATTCGGAAGAACGCGAAAAAATTAAACATGCAGCGTTTTTTTTCTCTCGTCGCATCACAGTGAGGGAAAACATTGCTCATGTGTATGACTCCATTCAAGAGAATGGAGTTCATATTTGCACAGGTTTTGTGAGTCTCGCAATGCACAAAACTCAGGAGAAAGTTAAAACATTCCTGAAACATTACTGACAGACATTATTGCAGGACAATCATAGGGCCCCCCTTAGGACTTAGTCAGACGGCGTTTCTTGCTGTGCATGTTTTTTGCTTTTATGATTCACATCTATTAGAACCAATTCTTTTCAATGGCAGCGGTCACATGTCTCTTTTTTACCAAAAAATTGCACTGGTAAATATAGGGCAGCGGATTTCAAAACGCAAGTAACGTGGCATACAGGATTATTTGGATATGAAATATCCAGGGGATTTTAAATCCCCGCCTGGTGAAAGGGACGCTTCTGATTGGCTGAGTGCTGTGACCAATCAGAGGCAGCACTCAGCCATTAAATGACAGCTGAGTGATGCCTGCAAATGGTCCCTGCGCTCAGCCAATCAGAGGCAGCGCTCAGCCATTCATTGAATTCAAAGCACTGTGCCAGAGGATCGCGATCTTCTCTGTATGTTCTCAATGGGGTTGGCGCTGCTTTCACCGGCCCTAATGGCCACAAGTTGAAACCCCTGGATGTGATAGCTTCCATGGGTTTCAAATCCAAGGAATCCCCCACTGCACCTTTCACAGCCGCAGCAGTGGATAGCAGGCACTGCACTTTATGTGCGAATTTTAAAAGCAGCCAAGTGCATTTTTTTCAGTTTGATGCTCGCTTTGGTCACGCAAATTTTTGTGCACGTTTGTTTTGCGCAAAAAAAATCCGCCCGTCTGACTGACACCTGAGGGCTCAGTCACACGGGCGCATCGGCGCCCGTGTTACTGCAGGTTGCAGACGGCCGTACCTGAAGACGGACGTCTCTCTGCAGCGCCGGAGGAAAGAACATGTGACCGGCTTCATTGCCGGTCATATGTTCTTTCATCAGCGCTGCAGAGAGCTGTCCGTCTTCAGGTACGGCCGTCTTCTGTCAGTCACATGGGCGCATCGGCGCCAGTGTACGGGTGCTGATGCGCTCGTCTGACTGAGCCCTTAGGGAGGCTTCTCATCGACATATTTGTGAGCATATTTGTGCGTGCAATATTCAGAGAATAGAACCCATTCATGGGTTCATTCAAATCTGCTCTATTTGCACACCAAGGGTTCCCGTAAACGTCTATGCCAGGTACGCAAATGTGTGCTCAATGTGCGCCCAAATGTGAAATACGCTGTGCAATTTCGTGAAAAAGAGAACATATCTGGACCTCAGTAGGCTAAATAGCCTTAAAATCATGACAGGAATTAGTCCCACGCGCTTGTGAACATACCCTGCTTGTGCAAAAAAGTATAGTAAAATTCGCCAATACTAGTGCAAATCTACCTTGTTCATAGAGCAAATACTTAATTATGCATACGCTTGTGTGCAGCTGCCCTTAGGTCTGTGATGTAATTATATATACATCCTTTTCAGGTAAGAGGCAGCACCAGTGGACGGCCCTCAGAAAAGGCAAACTCTGGGCAGACAAGGGTGGAATATGGATACTCCTTCCACTGTTGATGTATCAATTGCTCTTAATTCTGATGTCTTAGGGGTTAAATGGTTGAGACATGAGGATTCTCCGATGAGGCAGGCACAGCTGTTGAGGTTTGCAGCTCAGTGAATTGATCCATCCAATACACCAATTTACGTAGCTTGACAAAATGCAAATAATAAACTTGTCAAGACGAACTGTGAAGCCAATGGTGGATTGACGGCAATTTTGTGAAGACGTGGCAAATCTCTGATTCATTATCACTAATCAGGTTATCAAGTTTGAATCAACAGTTCAGAGGGAAACTCTTTCTACTTGATACATGAGGATTTATGGCAAATATGAACCCTACAAGGTTTTACTGTACATTGAAATATTCATGCTGATCAAAGCAAAGTCACTCCCACCGCTGAGATGTAAATCATGTTTTGGATAAACCTGCTGTGCAAACTGTTATTCTACACAGCATAATCACTGTTAAAGAGCGCCGTGGAAAGGTTTGCTCAGCAACTAAAGTATTATATCAATCAAAAGTTAATGGTTGAAGTGCTAGTTTTAATAACGGATATACTTTATAAAAACTCAGTGTTTTCCAATGGAAAAAAAAACGCTTTATATAAGCATAAATAATTCTGCGATAAAGCAGTCATTGTTATGAGCATTTACTCCAGAACTTCCGAAAGTCTTTAGATGACTTTACATAACAACTAGAGATGAGCGAATGTGCTCGTTTAGAGCAATTACTCGATCGAGCATCGCTTTTTTCGAGTAACTGCCTAATCGGGCAAAAAGATTTTGGGGGGAGCTGGGGGTTGCGGTGGGGAATGGGGGGGGGAAAGAGAGTGACAGAGCTCCCCCCCTGTTCCCCCCTGCTACCCCCACTCCACCCCCCCCGAATCTTTTCGCCCGAGTAGGCAGTTACTCGAAAAAGGTGACGCTCGATCGAGTAATTGTCCTAAACGAGCATATTTGCTCATCTCTAATAGCAACTTATGTATAGAGTATAGCCTCCAAGGGTAGAACAAGGGAATGTTCTTCGGAAGCACTGAAGTTCATATTGCACATAAAGAGCTGTATAATACTAATTCTTAATACTAGGGGGTAAGGTATGACCACTCTGTAGTATTATTACTGGCACACATTATGCTCAATATTCTACAAGACACCAAATTCACCCATGTTTCCTAATATGGTGTAAAGGGACAACTCAATCATATGACTTTTCCATTTTAGACTGCATTGACATAGCATTTCAGGCTCCATCCCGGAGTTCCATTCGGATTGCTGGAGACTGGATTCAGACAGAACCTTGACGGAATCATGGGCTTTTATTACTACATTGACTTTTTAGTGTCAACCACACTATTCCAGTCTGCTAAAACAGTAGAAAGAAATGGAAATGGAGGTCAAAGCTTGCAGCTTTGCTCTCCTTTTCAGTAATGGAAGCCTATTGTTTTGTCCAGGGTTGTCCATCTGGATACTGTTTTGGGCCATCCAGATGGAACTCCAGGATGGAAATGCGAGACAAATTTTGAAAGGCTTTGTAAATAGAGACTTTATAGCATTCAAACATGGCATAAGACAACCAGGGAGGCAATGTCTAGAACATAACTGTTCCCTGTGACTCACAGGAAGAGGAACATCGACAAAAACCTCCAGGGTAGCTTGAAGAGTCAATCAGTGTAAAAGATCCATCAAATCATCATATTAAAAAGTAGGCTGTAAGGTGACACTGAATCTTTGCTCTGTGATTGTAGAACATAATTTTAATGAATGAGAATGGCTGCCGAGCACTGACAGTGGAACCTGCCTACATTGGCATCTGTCTGCGCAGGAATGTCATTACAGTGGTTTATCTGACAGCTTGAGTTCTCCTGTGGAATCTATCTGTATTTCTTCCTGATGAGGTGAGCACCAATGTAGAAGGTAATTGGGCTACATATTGGCAACACCCTTAGGGCTTATTCACAGGGGCGTATATCGGACGGGTTTTCACGCTCTGGCCAATATACGCTGCCCCTCTGATGCATTGGTTTACAATGCATCAGTGCACAGTGGCGTATCTCCGCATCGTAAAAGCGCCCGGTCGAGCGCTTTTACGTCGGCAGAGCTGCTTTGACTCCTTTTGGAGCCAATGACAGCTGCAGGAGAAGGGAGGTGGGAGGGATTCTAGCAGTGTAACTGCTAAACTCCGTCCCCCTCTCTTCCCCTCTTTGCCCTTTGCCACTGTTTGCAATGGGACATGCGGAATGGGGGCGGCGCTAAGCCCACCCCTATTCTGCCCCTTTCATTGCAAACAGCGGTGAGGGGCGGAGAGGGGCAGGACCTCAGCCCACTAGCTCGCGCCCCGCCCTGCCTCCTCCCCTTGCAGAGAGCCACGAGGGGGAGGGAAGGGGAAGACAGCCCGATGGCGTATATGCCACCCCGTGCATCACATGGTAGCATATATCGGCCGGCCATTTTCACGTCCCGGCCGATATACACTTGTGTGAATAAGCCCTTACTTATGAGGTTTTTGATAGTATAGTGCCTATCTATAGCACAACTTTGCAAGGTGAGTAGTTTTCAATTAATCTATTACATGTATGAGAGGTGTATTAACCCTATGAGCATTTGTTTTTTACAACAACCTGAAATGGAAGTGCTACAGAACCAACATGATGGCTTAGTGGTTAGTACTGTTGGCTTGCAGCACTGTAGTCCTGGGGTCAGATGCCACAAGCACAACATTTACATGGACTTAGTATGTTACCCCTGAGTTCTATAACATTAATTCTGCTACGTTATCTTGTTCTTTTAGCATAAGGGCATGTGCTTTGATGTCAATGGCTCTTATAGTGGTGCTTCATCTGGTTATACCATCTTAGATTAGGGAGCCGAAGTAGCCACACTAAGAGTACACCTTATAACTAAAAACTCTACTGACATTTCAATATATGGTATCTTAAAGATATATACACGATCTTTATCAATACAAGTCATTAAGTCATATAAAGAATCAATTTGAAAATGTTACATGAATATATTCTCCAACAACTATGAGCCCTAATGGGGACATCAGGGGATGTACACTGCTGCAAAATAAGCATGCACCATATAAATGTATAAAAAAAAATAAACCTTTGGACTTTTGACTGAGCCAGGAATAAAATGCAAAACTTGTGCCGCCTCATCCTGTACTTCTGCAACTTCTGATTGCACCTGAGTTGGAGCTTACTGCATCTTTAGTAGGACCTAACTTAGTCACATGACAGCAACTTTTCTGTCATCCTGTATGTCAGAGATGTGCAACAAAGCATAACTAATCAGTACCTTTACCATTAACAAAAACTAAGGCTGCGCTCACATGCATTGGTTATGAGAGCAACTGGAGACTCACACAGCTGATGCCATTATAATGCATTTTAGCGTCTGGTCCAGTATCCATAGTTGTACCTAGAGCCATATCAGAATGCTGCAGGCCAAGTTCTGGTACCCAGCTTCTTGACAGGTCTGGCACAACAAATGAAACACTGCTTACAAAGAATGATCTCACAGACTAATATGAGACGAGTTTCCCTCAGGCATTTGACAGCTATGCCGGAGGGATGAGATGCTGGACAGATGTACAAATGGAAATCCAGACGAAGGTAGAAACAACTGTAAATTTTGTTCAATGGCAAAAATATTGGTATGCTATACGACGTGTGACCATAAACTGGTGCAACTGCTTAAAGGAGTTTCGGAAGATTAGTAAAACATGACTGCTTCCTTCCAGAGACAGCGCAACACCTGTCAATGAGTTGTCTGATACTGCACTTCAACTCCATTGAAATGCAACTCAGCCCCATTGCATTGATTAGGGGAACATGAGTTATGCAGTATGACCTCTACAAAGAACAAAATGGGAAAAAATATTACATTTTTTTTAACTAGGTCATCTCTGGCAAAACAAAAAGTGTATGTTCTGCCAGGACTTCTGAGTTTGAAAGAACTAATGATAAAATGATATGCAAAAATTATTTTTTATTAAAAATGAATAATTCTGCAATGTTTATATACTCCATTGAATACAGGAATCATGATCACATTAACCTGTCTGCTGCGTGTAATTTACTGGAAAGGCAATTATTGTTTTTTGTGCATGTTTATATGTATTAAAAATTAAAATTTAATTCACTTAATCTAAATATTCAAAATGATATATCTATATTTCATGAAGAGAATTAAAAATGAGATGAAAGAATCCTTCAGCAGATGCATATATTTCGTACATCGTTATCCAGTAAAAAAGAAAGAAATATGTTTTCAGGGGTCTCTAGTAAAGGGCAGATGGAAAGTTACTTTGACTAAATGTAGGTCATCTGCCATGCGTTCTTTTTGGCTTCTTCAAACCATTTGCCATAAGCTGCCCATCAACAGCCAAGTAGGAGGACATGACTGCCATCAAAGAGAAATTCCATGTATTGTACAGGGAGATTTTTCAATTTGATGAGAAATGTACTTGTGATAGTCTGATTCTTCACTTTTCCATATAAAGGGATGGCCATTCCTATTGTACTACAATATACATGGTAACTGCTTAGTTAGTAAATATGATATGTACATCGAGTGGAGCTTTGCGGAGACTTTTTTGTAACACAACTTTTGAGTTTCTCCGAGCTACAGTTGAAGTTTAGTGGAATACTTTGAGCTGCATGTAACGGAGTGCACTCCTGTACTCCATACTGCAGCGGTCACTCAATAGTTAAAATTGGAAACCATGCTGTAAAAAGAATCTCCATGTAGAAAAGGATCATTTTACTGATTCTATTCAGTTTTATGGGATGCACAGTAATGAACAAATGCATGAACTCAATCAGCAATCTTTTTTACATGATGGAAATCTATAGCTCTGTGCACACTTATGTTTTTGTTTCCTTTTTTCTCATGTCTTTTTGGGAAATAAAACAAAAAAAAATGCCAGTGAGGATGGAACGACTGCTATATTTCTGGGTCCTGGAAACCCAACCTTGTCCTAAAGACTAGCAAAAAAAGAAACTGATGTAATTGTATGTATTTGATCCCAATCAGTCTCGGTCAGTTTTACAAAAAGTAACATCTGAACTAAGCCTTATAATGTCCTGCAAAGTATAATATTATATGTTTGTTTTTGGCAATGGTTCTGGACCTATTGCATAATAAATGTTATGGCCATTTAATTATGATTTAATGCTCTGAATGATTTCATGTATTATCATTAAATTAATGTGGATTTATGTAAACATTCAATATTGCATTTGTATATCCAGTTAATATGCTTAGCTCCTATTTCATTGGGAGCCCCATGAAATGCTTCAGCCATGTGTCTGGGCCTTATTTCTGTACATGCATTTGAGCAATTCTTCGGTATTAGGGATAGGACCTCCATGGAAGTTCTTATTAGTACATAAATAGTTTTAAAATCTGGAAATAAAAATGTAGAATTTGTCAGTTTTTAAAAATTGAAAATAACCCTTTAAAGTAAAAGTTATAGCACTGAACAGAAGAAATTTTTTGGTTTTTCTTTTAATTTATGGAAATTGCGTGATTTTAGTCCCAGTTTTGTCCATATGTTACCCATTGGGATTACAAACAAATATTCATAAGGGTACATACACATGGACGTGACTTCCATCCAATTTTTGGACCGAAAAATCAGTCAAAAAAGTGAATTGGAGTAGAACCCATTCATTTGAACCTATTTATTTGAATGGGTGTATTCATGTGACCTTTTTTTTTAGTCAGATAAATATTCTGAGTTACAAAATTGTAGCATGTCCTATTTTTGTTCGATTCCTAGATGAAAATAGTACATGTCAATGTACGGTGTCCAGCACATTGCACAGCACATGGATGGGATGTCTGTCCGATCCACTTTTTCAGTGTCCGTGTGCATGTACCCTTTGGATGGTTTTGAAAAAAAAACACACTACCTGCCAGAAAAAATACGCTATGCCCAGATGTTTGTGTTAGGTTAATAGTAAAATTTGAAAAGCCATATTAACATTATGTTTTTTTTGTGTCTTCTTTCCTCACTTTTGGTATGTTAATTGGATCCATTGAGATTTTTTTTTTAAATAGTAGCATGCTCTGGGTCTGGCATTTTTTAGGAGTTTTCCCCAAATCTACTGTATAGAGAAAAAAAAGCCAAACAAGAAGCCTATAGTTGACCAAAAAAAAAGCCACAAAAAGTGCTAACAAAAAACACAGAGATCATCAAAAAATTGCAAGCAATTTTTCTGTTTTTTTTTACTTAAAAAAACAGAAAAAAAACAATGTATGACAGCAGCCTAAAGGAGCTTTAATTAGTGATTTCACTGGAGAGGTTCATTGCAATTAATAGTATAATGGAATATTTATTCCATATGATTAAAATTGTAATTGGAATACTGTTATAGTGTGAAATAGACTATATTAATTAATATGACAATGAATGGACTTGTTAATTTCAAAAATATAATGGTATTGAAAATACTTAAACCAGCCAAGCTTTAGTTTTGCATTTGCGATATGTTTTTAACAATGGAGATATACAATATTACGCCATATCAGAATCCGTTATGATGCATCAAGACATCTCGATTTAAATAGGACAAATGACTATATAATTGCAATATGATACAAATACTGAATTCTTTTTTTCAAAAACATTTATTCATGATCCCATTATTCTCTATTCTTCTGATCATAACTGTAATATATAAGATAAAACATACGCTTAATAATGATTAAACAATGGTATTTCATATGAAGAATATCTGATATATTGATTACAGTATATACACATTGTGTTTTAAACATTTGGTTTCTTCTCATATAAGATGACTGCTGAGAAGGACAAAGAAGTTGGAGAAGAGGGACTCAGGAACCCTACAGCTGTCACTAATCGACAAAAATATCTCTTTACAATGCTTAAATAACATTTGGCTGCCAAGAAGTTATCATAATGCCCAATGAGGCCTCTACCATTGTCAGTATAGTATACTCTGTTGAAAAGTTTCAGTAAACGTTATGCAATATAGAACTCATCCCTTTATGGTCTAATCGTGTGACATGAAGACACTAGGAAGCATAATGCCTCAAAATGTTCAGAATTACTGCAAAAGGTAAGACTGGCATAAAAATGTCATTAATATTTGAAATATCAAGCAGTGACCACAGAGGTGAGAGGTAATGGTTTTTTGGTGTAGGTAAATTCATAGATGATATATGGAAAATGTTACCTATAAGCATATTCTTCCCTGCACTCATGCATATATCCCTAGAATAACATTGTAACTCTGGCAGAAGCGAAATAAGACATTTCTATAAAGCAAATCCGTATATTAAAGTGGCAAGTTCTCCTAAAAGATATGTTCCTTGAATAAATCATAGACATCTCCAGAACGGCTCCACTTCTGCTGTGATACATAACCCCATAGTGATCTAATTTGGGAATTCACAGGGTGTTATCGCAAACCACAATGATGTATTTGAAGAACCAGTTCTTAGATTTACAAATGAACACAGATTTTTGCATGACAGACAAAAGTAATAAATGTACTGGGAGCTCCCTGCTGAAAATGCATTTCCTGTGGTTGCCTCATATGATTGTATTAGCTTGTGTTGTGCTGTGAACGTAAATATTCATAGTACATTCATACACAGGGTGACACAAGACTAAACTCAGTTCTTCCATCTGTTTAACTTTATCAAAGCCCTGTCAAGCACCATATGTAATTAACTCATTTTTATCTATACTGAGCTGATAGTTTATGTGGCTCTGAACAGCATGTTGAAAGAAAACAGGATCAAAAGTTTCATAAAAGAAGATGGGAACAATCTTAAGGTGGCACAGCTGGGAACATGGCTCCTCAAGCAGAGATATTAAGTCATGCTATCAGTCGACAAATTACAGCCACAATGTAAAACCTTATCACGTCCAATATAGTTCACCATACACTGTATGTGCTACGCGGATAGAAGTAATAAAATACACATGCTTTCCGAATAAAACTAGAAAGTATCTGTGATTTAAAATGTATATTATGTATACAATAAGAAGATGATGACGATGATGATAAACAGGGGAGCAGCTAAAATTGGGACCAATAAAAAAGTTTTAAGGGACTTGGATGGTAACCTAAAGTTAGTCAAAGAAGATGTGATTTAACAGTACCCTAAAACAAAATGTAGTTACAAATATGTAGCATAATACATAGAATGTTGGATACAATTTCACCTCGTATATGGATGAACCCCAAATTTAAGTGGCTTCCGTCATTTTCATTATTACTCTATTTTCTTAAGGACGCCCCCCAGTTACTGGGCCACAAATTGGTTACAGATTTAGAAAACTGTAACTTAGCATTTAATGCATCACATATCATTCCAATGACCAGTACGTAATGCCGTTAAATGTCAAGTTAATGTTTGTTGCGTCTGTATACCTCTAGTAATGCCGCAATGATTTTACATGACAGACCCCATTGCTTATCTTGTTAGGGTCCGTATAGCAGCAGTACCATGTTTTTTCTTCCATATTGGGTCTATTACATGTTGTCATAAAATGTACATTTATAGTCTCACTTTTGTTTCTTTTACTTTTACGCTTTGTTCATGGCACCATCCATTCATAACTAAGCCCTGATGGATCTACCTGATCTTTTTTTTAAATGTATCTGAACAAATTAGGATGCACCCCATTATTCTGTAATGAGTCTATCAGATTTTAGTCAGGGTTCTTGTATTGATGTCGGCAAAAATAGCGTTGCCGACTGCGGTATTCTTGCCATCGGAAATAACGAAACCCCTGACAGAAGGCTAAAACTACCACTATGAGCAGAACCTTATTGTGTTGGGATAGTTAATCTACAAAGGGCACACTATTTCCCAAACTGTGCACAAATCAGTATTTAGTAATACTTTTTATTTGGGTTATCAGTTTGCTTTCAAGCCAACAACTTTTTTTTACAGGTCAGTCAGTAACTTTTCAACTAACAGTTCATTTTTCAGCACATACTGTGGAGACACCCTGTCTTCTGGTCAAGCGGTACCACTCAACCAGCCAAAAAAGAAGCGTATCTTGAAAGTACATTCCAAATACAAACAAAATAATAAACATAAATCCTATCAATCCAAAGATATCTCATTATAATAACAAGGTTTTCCCTTCATGTCTCATTCTGGAATACTTGGCCATCAAGATGAATATAAATATACTTGAATCGCATACCTTAGATGTCCTCCTAATTGAAAATTACCAGTAAGCACTCTCTGATTGCTAATTGCCTTGCATGTGTTCGAAGAAATTATGAAATTATGCTGCAGGTCACCGTTATAGAAGACTTAAGTTAATCTGGGGTAATGCGATGTTTTGAAGACATAATAGGGGCAAAACAACAAAGACGTCTACTTATAAGGATTCATCTATATGGATGTTATCTTGTGACTTGCATTTTTATGTTATTAAGGCCACTTTCACATGAGCATATTTTTAGCCTTGATTATGTTCATATTAATACAATCTTTTTTACAGATCCAGATTCTGCATGTTGACACAAATACTTCTACAAAACAGGCGTAAAGGACAGTACTTATTGGGATGAATCTGATGTTACAGTTTGTAACAGAAAGAGAACATATTTTTTCAGTGTTGTGTTTTTTTTAGGTTTTATGCTCTAGAAGACATTCTCTTAATGTCTACATAGTAAATAAAAAACCTCTAAATAAACATGTCTCAAAGCTTGCCATAGACATTAGATGTCTGTTGGGTACATTGACGATCTTCTATCTATGGAACCTGCAGGACCATTCTGAAAAGGCAGTTAATGGGGGATACATGGATTGGATGGACAGGTTGGATGGGCCGAATATGCCCCGTAGGAACTAATAACTGTTGGCCATACAGTTATCATCTGTCTTTCGTCTCCATCAGTATTACAGAATAATACTTTATACAAACTATGATGTACTAGCTACAATCTCCATTAATGAATAATTATAATCACCTGCGTTGCTTTATGTTTTCTTAGAATTAACCAGGGACAGCATTAATTGGTTTTCACTGTGTCTTTGAAAAAAAGATGTTAAACTTACTGAGGCGACTCCGCTGAACACAGCTTTCCAAATTATCAGCTGGCTTAGTCTGCATTTTCACTTCACATCAAAGTGTTCACCTGGATTTCTTGTACTTTGAAGTTTTACCTATATGTTTTAAATGGCTGCCATTTTTTCTGTGTGTATTTTGAAAATTTTAATATAAGGTAATGCCCTGTAGTCAATGCTAGAAAAAATACAATACCAATTAGGGCATCCAACTGGTTTTATTGATTTGGAATTGAGCTATAAGCAGTTCACTTGTTCTGTGTGTTGTCACAAGGCAACTCGCTCATCTTTATGATGACTTTAAACTTATAGATAATTTTAACAGATCACGATTGGCATTTCAATAGCAGTACAAATATCATTCTGTACAATTGCAATGTGGTTGAAAAAAAATTAGGAAGTTAGATACACTGTACCAGATGTTTTTGTATTTCAATTTCTACACAGTTCAATATAAATAAGGTCCAACTATTTCCTATATAATAACTGTATGGTGATTAGTGACCGATCAAAAATACTCATCGTAACATAAAATCTTTACTCTTAAAAGTTAGAAAATGATCATTTGGACAAAGAAAGATGTTAAAATGTTGGATTATTAGTCAGAGGGAAAATACTTTACCTATCACCCCTAGGCACTTATAAGCCTTTTGTTTCAACATTTACTATATTAAAATGTAAAATATTAGCTTCTAGTTACGTAGAAGTGCATTAATAAATTCTACAAAATATTAAAATGTGAACTTTTGTATGTAAAAGTTGTTGCCTTGCGGTTCAAAGACATGCGTTGCATGATTTATTATACCTTTGTTCGCTAAACATGATAGGCTGGCCAAGGAGGCAAATCATATAATTGCCATAAGTCTAATTAAAACCTACGTTAAAGCATTAAAAAACTGTTTATTTGTTTTTACAAAGCACCACAGGAAGCATAAAATATTTCAGTGATCGCATTGAAGCTGCTGTAATACACCAGAGTAAAAAGAAACATCAAACGGAATATAATATAAATGTACTGGCACATACCCCTCCCAAAAAATAAGCAAAACTTTTGAGTTTTTTTCTGCCAACCAAACTTCATAAACTTGGCAGAACAAATACAATCTAGGTCACAAATAAATAATGTTGCCTTTTTAGCAGAATAATAATTACAATCATATGTATTATTTTATTACCTTTAGTGTTAATCACTATTTTAAATATTCAATTTGCTAGGAATTCCTAATTTCTAAAGACATGTGCGCTATCTTCTATCTATCTATCTATCTATCTATCTATCTATCTATCTATCTATCTATTTTTATAAGTTTTATTTAATTTGGCCACCTCATATCTACATTTATGGCATTTACATTTACAAAAGACAGTCTATTTATTTGATAAATCTTTATTCGGTATGTACTTACTGGTATTGATTGAGGTAGGCTGACTCATTTAGACATGGTTTTATGAGCTGCTAATAATGTGTGGAGTTTAAATTCAGCCTGATATGACTATCCCTGATCAGACTATACCCATTGTGCGGCTATGGGCATAGTTCACTAGCTCCTACTGATCAATTAACTGCTTAGTGTCAGAGGTGATGTGCAGTGTCAAGGTCCAGGAGAACAAAATTAACTATCCTATTCTGAAACTCAGTGAGAGAAAGCAAATGCAGACAATGGCATAAACCACTAAGTATCCAGGTGCCATGAAAGTAACACAGATCCATAAGAAGAAAGTCTATATAATATTTTTCTGATATTTGTTCTTGTTTGCCTGCTAATATTCCTAGTGCAAGATGAAGTTATATCTAGAACCATTTCCTATATAAAGTGTTACTATAATGGTAACAAATGAAGAATGGTACATGACAGATTTGTATGCTATGAGACACAAAGGAGAAACATATTATTCCTAAGATTAAAATAATATTAGTATTATATTATTAGAATATATTTGAAATATATTCCCTTAATTATGTAAAGTTTTCAATGATATTCCAATGATGACAAAAACAAAACGATTAAATTAGCGATTTTGAGACCAATAAAATAATAGTGTAATATTTTTCAAAAATCTCTAGGAATAAAATAAGAAATCCGTAATTAAAATACATCAATATCACAAATAACATCCGAGTAATTATTCAGTTCATATAAATTAACATTTTATATAATATCATAAGCATACACAAACATTTCTGTATAATTAGTGGATAAGAAGAAAGTAGATCAAGTAATTTATGAAACTAATATAATTCCTATATTAATAACTTTTTAATAAAAAAAACAAAAAAATATATAATTGATTATTAAACATTTGAATTAAGCTAGTTTAATAAAAAAATTAAAACATTTCAACGAAATGCCAAAAAAAGGTGCATTTGATGACTACTCATAGCAATTAAAAATGTCTTTCTTGTATATCACATTAGTCTGAAACTGATGGGCAGAAGACCGAAAGGGGCATATTTATTATTGGTGTTATGGCAGTATTCTGATGTACGGCCGGCTTCACGCGAGTGTAACCGTATACAATATGTACGATAATAGAACCTGCTGCTTATTTTTTGTGTGATCAAAATCAATGGACAATTTGCGTGAATAAACTTTGGACATGTAATATGCAGCGCAAATGCGTTCATATGAATAAACCCTAAGTTGCATCTTTTGTGGTGCAAATCAATTTAGACATATTTACTATTGATTTGGACCAAAAATACCAGAAGTTACGCCTCTCACCCCATTTTTCAAAGGTGTTTAAAATGGGGTGGGGTTTGAGTGGAGTGAGTTATTAGAGACATTTATGAAATGCGACTTTTCAAAAAGCTACAAAATTTGTTGCGCTCTCACGCCAGTATAAGGGTTGCATTCAAAGTGACTCCATATCTCCACACATATTTAAAGATGCAACAAAATTATCAACATTGTGTGACATTTGAAAAATTTTGTGTATCGTTAAAGTGGAGAAGGGAAAAAAAATCTGCCAGAAAACTAGCATAAAAAGTTCTCCTGATGATAATTTCCCCCCCTTTGTGCTCAGAAAGAAATGAGCAAAATTGACATCCTCTCTCGTTATGATAATTTCTCTTCAGCATTGATTAAAATATAGCCATCCTACAAACAATAGTATTTTTGTCTTATCACAAGAACATATGTAGCCTCTCAGTCTTTCAACATACACAATAAAATGTTTAGGTGCAATGTAGGGTCGTTGGGGGTCGTGAATGACTAAGCGGCTAACAACAACGTTATTTTGCAGGTAATAGTGTAGACACATGTTCATGATTGATTTGTCTTGAAAACACAATAAGCTAAAATTTCCTAAAAAATATTTTTGACACTTAGCTTAGAATTGTGTTGGGAAATTTTTGCAAGACCTCAGATGTTAGCTTACTCATACTTAAGATATGTGTGTAATACAAGAAACTGGTTCTTGTGTATCTAGTCAAGTTGCTATCATGGGAATGATGTAGAGTCTTCCATGATTCCCCCAATTAAACAATTTATGAGTCACAAGCTACCTCAACTGAGGTCAAGCAGAATGGCTGCCCTTCTAATTCTGCTGCTAAATATCAGAAGACTGCAGCTGTGCACATGAAAAAGAAGACAGGCAGGTGGGACTACACATGATTTATAGGTAATTAAGCTGAAAGTAGTTTTGAAATTCAACATAAAACCCAAGATGAACTATAAAAAGCTGCAATGACCATTAAAACAACAGAAATTCTTGAAGCTACTTTTTCTTCTTTAAAATGAGTTTGGTTGGAATGACTTGACGATTGAGCAGCTAATGCTGACACAATGTGGAAGCCTCAAGTGTATCTTAAGATTTGTAAACTACGTTGACCTCCACAGTTCACAACCTGTATCTGGAGCTAAACTATAAGTTTTTGTGTAAACTTTTTCAACAGTTCAAATGCCACTACCTGTATAACCAAGCCCTTTTAATCGGGTGATGGAAAGTTCCCTATCTGCTACCAAAAGTAATCCTGTCACGGTCTTCACTATGAACTAAGAGTGGTCAAAAAGCCACTATTGGAAGTTTAAGCCCTTAATCTTAGACACAGCATGGTTATTTCACACATTGCTCTATAGAATTAAGAAGTATAGAAGCATACAACTACGCATACAATTACTGTGTGTTAGCTCTATATGAGTCTTCGAAGTTATATATATACACATTTGAGATCAGCTAGAACTGTGAAAACTTCTTCAAAGACTCTTGTGACCATGCAGACAAAACCTCAGGATACTTGGTAGGTAACATATTGCTTATGATACAAATGGTGAGAAATACTTTCCCTTGCTGTGGGAAGCTCTCATACAGCTGTGCCCTTGTATTGCCCCCAAGCATATTTTCAAATCATCTTTTACAAACATTTTTAGAAACTTTTGGTCATGAAAACTAGATCTACACAGGTATAGCTTTTAGACTAATTCAGCGAGTGTTCCTGTTTTTTATGCCATCAGGACCATCAGGATTGTTGCCAAGTAAGATATTTCCCATTACATAAATAGTGTTCCTGATAAAAAAAAACATCGAAGGCAGTAGTTATTATACTACTGCCCTCTATCACAGCCCAGAAGTATCTTTCATGGCAACATTGAAGGAAAAATTACCATCATAGCATTTACAACTAATAACTGGAAAATAGCAAGCCTGTACAGGGTGTCTGGAAATTCTTCACTCCATTAGGAAAATTGATTTAAAAAATGAACCGGTATGGATAAAAAGAAACAAATTGCAGAATGGGATATTCCAGGCATTTAACTCCTGCATTGTTGATGACCTATACTCAGGATGGGTTATCAATAGTTGATTGGTGGGGGACTGACGCTCAGGACTCCTGGCGATCAACGGACCTCAGTCCTTGCACTCACTGCAGCAAGGCCAGACATCCACATTGCATTGGGGTCAGAGCTGGAAGTATAATAATTTAACATATAGCTCCCATTTCTTTCTATTACACTTTAAACATCGACCCTGGGGTCAGAGCTGGAAGTGTAATAGAATGCTTTATTCCCATTTATGTCAATGGAAGCTATACCTTCTATTGCACTTTCAACTCCAACCCCAATGTAAAGATATATGGGAAAGTGATTCATTGTTTTCCATGGAATCATTTCTGGCATCCAGCACATCAGTTATAATTCTGGATATCTCCCTGTGTTATATGAAAAAATATGGCATACAGGATTTCAGGCTGTGGACAATGGACCTGTACATAAAGCAAACAAAATTGTCATCAGTAATGTCTGCTTGTAAACAACCAATTTATACAGACACATTGGACCTGTTTTGGCCTTCAGAAGCAATTTGTCATGGCTTAAATTAAACTACCATCATATCATTAACAAGTAATAAATAAAAAATTATAAGCATATACAGGGTATCTAGACATTCTTCACTCCATTAAGGAAATTTATTTTAAAAAATGAACCAGTATGGATAAAAAGAAACATTGCCTTAATAGGTATTCTGGGCATTTAACCCCTTGCATTATTGATAACCTATCCTTAGGATGGGCCATTAATAGTTGATTGGTGGGGTCTGCCATTCAGGACTGCCAGAAGTCAGTGGACCTCAGTCCCTGCACTCCCTGCAGCCGGGCCAGCTGTCCATGTTGGGGTCAGAGATGGAAGTGCAAATAGCTCGACTGAAATAGTTCTACAGCAATAGAATAACTGCTTGAAGTTGAAGCAAATAGATTGAGGTACTGGCATTCTCTTAACAGCTGACACAAAGAGTCCACCAATTCATGCCAAATTCTGATGCTTCCATCAGAATGGTAGAACAGAAATCTGGATTCATCTAACCGGGAGATGTTTATCTCTTCTCAGTGATTCAATTTTTGTACTCTTTTCTCCACTTGAGTCTTGCATTTCTTTTACCTCTAGACAGCAGGGGCATTCAAACTGGTCATATACTGTTATAGCCCATCCATGCTATGAAACGAGTAATTGTATATTCAGACAAGTTAGTTGGAGCACCAGCATTATAATTTGTCTGCGATCTGTGATTTGCCTCACTATGCATAGTCTGTTCATCAGAACAATTCTTGACATCTTCCTCTGACCACTTCTGTTAACAATGTGTTTACCTCCAAAAGATCCTTTTTTGATGGTTATTTTTCTTTGATCACACTGTTCTCTGTGTAGGTTTTACATTATTGCATGAACCCCCCCACAAGATTGGCAGTTTGGTGAATACTGGCCATGGCAAATTTAGCACCAATGACCATGCCTAATTCCAAGTTACTCAAGTCACTCGATTTTCCTATTCTGATGTGAATTCACACTGAAGTTGATTCACAGAAAACTTTCTTGTGACTTTATGCTGCTTCAGGGTCACATTTCTAATTTACATACAGGCAAGCTTCATTCGAGAAAGGGCAAGTGCCTTTAATAAAGTGACATTCAGTGCATGTGCATCCAGCCTTAGATGTAAAACTGTTTAACAGCTCAGTCCAAAATGTAATGTTACTCAAACAGTTCTCCCTTCTACTAAGTTTATGGGGCATACAGGTGAGTGGAGGTAAGTCCAGCTTTAATAAAAGTACTCAAGCAATGGTTTGGTTTACATATCTTGCCTTACATATCTTGACTTTAAAGGCAGATGAATATCTAAGCAACAGTAGTGACCCTTTATTTGATGTTCCTATGCAAATTATCTTATAATTTATTTATTCAGAATACGAATATCAGTGGATTTCTTCAGAGTCTTTAATCTTACTCTTTCACTGTCAAATTATTATAATTCATATGATCTTGACAAAAAATCCAAAATCTATGAGAAAAAGAAAAAAAAAACTATTTGAACCCCTTGAAGACCAGCCACTTTTTGTATTTACATTCATGTTTTCCATTTAAACTTTCAAAAAATTATAACTTTTTCACTTCTTCATTGACAGAACTATATGAAAGCTTTCTTTTTCTGGGCCAAGTTGTAATTTTAATGATAATACTTAATGTACCATATATGTTTTAAAAAAACGTGAAAAAAATCTAAGACGGTTGAAATGGAATGTTCCTTTTTTGGGGGGGGGGTCTTGCTTTTACAGTGTTCACATGACAATAAAAATGACATGTTAACTTTATTTTGTGGGTCAGTACGACTACTGCAAAACCAAATGTATATACATTTTATTATGTTTGACTACTTTTAAAAAATATAAAGCTAACAAAATTAGTCTTTGTTGCGACATACTGACAACCAATAAATTTTTAATTTTTCCATCGAACTGTGTAAGTGCTTATTTTTTGTGGAACTAGCTGTAGTTTTTATTGGCACCATTATTGGATACATATGACTTTTGATTACTTTTTATTCAATTTCTTTAGAGTGGAATGGTTTCAAAAAATCTCACAATTATGGCATTGCATTTTTTTTCTTACAGCATTGACCATTCGTAATAAATGAAGCAACATTTTGATATTTTGGACTTTCATGGACACTGTGATAGCAGTTATGTTAACTTTTTTGTTTTGATTTTTTTACATGCAAACTAGGAAGAGTTATTTGAACTTTCAATATATATATATATATATATATATATATATATATATATTTATATATATTATTTCACATTTTTTCTTACCAAACTTAATTTTACATTTTACTTAGTCCTCATAGGGGAACTTGAACTATGCGATCATTTGATTGATTGTATAATATACTGCAATAGTTTAGGGGTGCAGTATATTGTAATTTTACTGGTAATCTATTAAGCTCTGCCACAGATAGGTCTTAATAGGCATCTATGCATGGCAACCTCGAGTTGATGTGCCAATCCATTGGTACCTTGCAATCAGATTGCAGGGGATCCAATTAGGGCACTGACACAGCCACCCCACTTAGATGCTACAGTCAGCATTGACAGCAGCATTTCAGCAGTTAAACAGCTGCAATCAGTGCTAACTCCAACCACAGCCGTTGCTGATGGACGTCATCTCCCAAGCCAGCCCACTTCATACCTTGTGACCCATGTTTGATATATCTATCATAGGTTGTTAAGGTGTTAATGTTAAAACATATGCTCTAGATATCATAACGTGTAAAATAAAAGTTTTCATTGGGGATTGCACATCTAAGGACTCATGCATCGTAGACCTATGTTTCCCTTCTGTACCTCTGTATGCCTCTAATTTCAGAGTTATGAATCTAACTGAAAAAATTGGAGCCTGCTCCACTGGATGCCGTGTTACAGTGATATTATCTGAAAGAGGAATTGGTTCTCGGAGATATTATCTCTAAAACAGTGTCATGTAGTTGCAACATCTAGGGATACACAGAGTGCCTATGACTGCGTGTTACTAAATTGTAGGAAATCCTTGGTAATCTGTACTTCACCAGGCACACACTTCTGCCATTTACATGAGCTTGTTCATTGGGGTTCTTGAAACCAATTGTCCTTTTCTACCAAAATAATGTACTGTTATATTTGGTTTTTGGGTGTTTTAAAGTTATCAACAGCAACTTTCACGTTCACAATTTTTTGTAGTCTTCTTTTAATTACTGCTACTGATACACATTGTAACATTTAAAAAAAAAACATGAATCCATCAGATGGCCGGTCACAATCGATTGTCTTCACAAAAACTTCCAAGAAAAACCCCTAGCGTGGAAATGTGTGTACAATGAAACAAGCAAAAAGTTCTATTATATTTTCCGAGTTGTACAAGTCACGATTATGGCTGTCTATACGGGGAGATCTTGACTACTTGTTTTCAATATCAGGTATTCCACAGTGTTACAAGTTTAGTATTTGGTGTGTAGAATATCACGCTTGCATGGTAAACATTACATACTATACACTGAAAAATGACAAGCCTGAGAAATAGAGCATAAAATGAAGCAGGTGAGTCCTGCCAGCCATTGACACATAACGTCACAGAGCTTTGATTTGCCCTCCAACAGCGATGGGAATACTTTAGAGTCTCTGCTTTCCTGATCCCTTTAAAATAGAGTCACAGGGAAAATTTCAAATTGATGAAAAAAATATGTGTTACCGTCTGTTCAGGAGAAGTGTTTCTAATTGATCTGACACAGAACTGCACTGGTGATTTGTGTGTACTGCAACTTTACAGAACAAAATTAGAAAATGGGAACATTTTATCCACCGACTAAGTTTGCTTTACAGTGACATTAACTTAACATCCTTCTCACCATATATATATATATATACACACACACACATATATATATATATATATATATATATATATATATATATATATATAAAAATATATAAATATATATATATATATATACACATATATAGTGAAAAGGATGTCAAGTTAATATATATACATTCCCATTTATACATCACACTGACTAAATATTCTTTAACCATTCACAGTAATCAAACATGTCCAAAATAGTTGATGCTGGAGAAAAAAATCTATATACATAGACCTATATCTATATATCCATACATATCATATATATATATGGATCTGCCATGGGCTAAAACTGATTATGGAAAGAGCCTATCTGGTCCAATCCCATTGCAGGGCTACTTTAACACAGATTGTTGAGAGACGTAATGTTCAGTATGATATGATGCATAGCCACAGACTCGTCAAGGTGCTATGCTGACCCCATTCCACCATTGAAAATATCTACAATGGGCACATAAGCATCAGAACTGGAGCATAGAGCTATGGAAGAAGGTAGCCTTGTCTGATGAATCACATGCCCATCATGGGAGGACATGGCACCTTGGTGCACTATAAGAAGAGGGCAAGCTGGGAGAGGCCGTGTGGTATACTGGGCAAAGCTCTGCAAGGAAACCTTGAGTCCCGACATTAATGGGGATGTTACTTTGATATGTACCACCAACAAAACACTTTTACACCTCTTCATAGCAGCAATGTTTTCTCATGGCAGTGGTCTCTATCAGTAAGATAATGTGCCCTACTACAAAGCAAAAAATGATCAGGAATGTTCTAATGGTCTGAGAAACA
The DNA here is from genome assembly GCF_035609145.1 of Eleutherodactylus coqui. Classification (NCBI taxonomy): domain Eukaryota; kingdom Metazoa; phylum Chordata; class Amphibia; order Anura; family Eleutherodactylidae; genus Eleutherodactylus; species Eleutherodactylus coqui. The sequence goes on from NC_089843.1 coordinate 102,963,904, forward strand.
TGATAAAGAGCTCAAGGTGTTGAATTGGTCCGAGACCTCAATCCAATCCAAAGTGCTATAAAAGCACTTGCCGGCAAAACTTTTTAATGACTACAGCGTTTTTTCACATACTGCCTTCACCTAACTTTCTGAGAAGCAGCAACCAACAGAACATACAAAAATGAATTATGCCATTATATATATATAGGACACATAGTGTGTGTATATATATATATATATATATATATATATATATATATACACACACGCTAATCGGGATCCTTTTCTTGTGCGATCATGTCTTCTGATTTCCCTTGAACATCGCAGTCTGCAGTAACTCACATAACGAGCAGTTGTTTCTGGTTGTTTCTGGCAACCTGTAGGATTGATGTAATGGCAGAGGAAATAAAAAACTTGGTCACTGATTTCATTTTTTTGCAGTTTTGAGCGGAAGGTCAGAGTTTGTAGTAGTTAATAACAAGTTAGCTATTTGTTGGTCCTGTAATTCCGCCCTAAATTGTCTTGCAAAAAAGAAAAGATACAGATTCTTTAATTAAAAAAGCTGCACTGAACTAATCCCACAAGCCGAAAAAAAGAAAAGTTTCAAGCAATCTCTTTCTGCTCTAGGAGAGAAAAAGCAGACAATACCATAACAGATCAGAAACATAAGCTATAGTATGCAGCCAGGAGCACAGCAGGGAACTGAATACTGCTCCGACTGTGTCATTTTTTAATCCCCCATCCCAGTTTTCCCCGTCTGACCTCATGCTGAGATGAAGTTATCACAGAAGACAGCTTTACTCTCACCAATGAATCCAACCCTGGATCTGTATTATCCTTAGCAGATCAAAACACCGCTTTCATCAAACAGCATTATCTGCATAAAAGGCATGCAATTGCCCGATAATTTTACCCAAACTATGCTATTCATTTAAAGGACAAGAAAAGAAATGTAATTCATTCTGTTTTGCCTGTAACAGCAAACTCCAACTTTACTCATGGGAACTTTGCTTTAATAATATTGGATCTCCCTAAAATTGGTTGGTTTTCATGTTTTCCATCCATTCTCTGCAATATGCTATTGACATTGGACGGTGAAAGTAACAGCTAACGTGCAGATATCATAGAAGCCCTTCCCTGTGCTTCCTGGGACTATACTGCAAATACTGTTAGCTATACTTCAAAGAGCATGACACATTGAAGTCTCCTTAAGATATCATATTGCATACTGCTATTGGTGCAAGAGAAAACACGTAACACACACACATACATGAGTATGCACACAAATGCCCACATTATAATAAACTCTACATTCTGGGCACACCCATAGGCCTTGGTCAGACGAGCGATTTTTGTAGCGCATGAATTCCGCAGCATGTTCTATTTTCCTGCACATTTGTACACGAAAAGTCCCCATAGAAGTCAATGTGGAAGCGCAAATGTGCACAAAATACACTAGAAGATGTGTGAAACACTGCTTAATTGCATAGAAAAAAGAACATGTGTTGAACTTTTTAGACTATTTATGGCTCGGAGCATCGGTGCAAATATTTTGGGTCTCACAATTGCGCACACAGAACGTACAGTAAAATACGCCAATGCATGCAACGAAGCAACAATTGTTCTGCAAAAACGCTGCGCTCATGCGTGTGCAAGTACACGTATGCTTGTAAGAATCCGGTCTTATGTATGGCATTCCAACTTATTTCGATATCTACTGTGAGTAACTATTTTCTTTTTCGCTTTGTGTCTACATTGGCTGCAATCATGACATTCGGTATACAAGTGTAATCATTGGCCTCAGAGATCTCGACCTTACACCACTGAGACTATTATTTGGCTGCCGTGGTCACGTGTTTATACGGAACGTCATCACTGCCGCCAAGGTAAATACAGACTGGCAATCAGAGCAAGGGGTATGGCTTAGTTTGTTATTAGAGATGAGCGAATATACTCATTTCGAGTAATTACTCGATCGAGCACCGCGATTTTCGAGTACTTCCGTACTCAGGTGAAAAGATTTGGGGGGCGCCGGGGGGCGGGGGGAGGCGTGGCGGAGCGGGGGGCAGCAGCGGGGAACAGGGGGGAGCCCTCTCTCTCTCCCTCGTCCCCCATTCCCCGCTGCAACCCACCACTCACCCACAGCGCCCCCCAAATCTTTTCGCCCAAGTACGGAAGTACTCGAAAATTGCGTCGCTCGGGCGAAAAAGGGGCGTGGCCGAGTAGGTTCGCTCATCTCTATTTGTTATTAATTTATGAATTTATTTACTTTTTAAAATCAGTAACACAGTTAATTTTAAGATTTTGCACAGAATTTATGTCATGTGATCATTTAACATAAGTGCATACAGCAACGTAGCATATAAATGACTGAACAAAACAGCCACAGGAGTGAAACGGGAGGACAAATGTAATTGTAACATACAAATAAAGATTACAACCTCCCAGCCATATCCATAGACTAAATGAAGAGATGATTTCCAAAAGGACCTGAATCTATTTTCAGAAGAATTTGATGCAAGACCGATTATGTACTTTTTATGGTGCCTTCTGTATCATTAGCAACATGTTATAGCCAAATCACTCAAATAGCTATAAAACATGAATTGCAAAATTTGTGTTTTATTCCAAAGTGTCCAAAGTCACACCACAGAAAATTCTGTTCTGTGGAAAATTGCATTTGTTGGATTTGAAGGGGTTTTCCAGGGAGTGTTGCTGTTCCATCCCCTTTGTAGTGGGAGTTGCACTTGTAATTGCAGGCACAGCTCCCATTGACTTAAATAAGAGCTGCGACTGCAATTACAAGTATCATCCACTACACAGGGGTCAGAGCAGCAGCATCCTCTCCAGCCCTGCAGTATCCCAGCACTGACAGCTTATGCTGCCTAGAAAACTCCTTTAAGTCACTTTGAAAATCGCCCCTTCAAATATGAGCAGATGGAAAAGCATGTTTCATAGTTTGTTATTTTTAACCATTACCTGCCTTCTGTCATTTTTCCCTACAACTTGGTCTTCCTTCTCTATGGAACCATGGGCGCACAGCTAAGCATCATTATAGAGTCCTACACTATGTTGATAAAAGTATTGGGACCCAAAAAAGGTTTGCAGATATTCTGCTACTCAAACCAAGCCTCAACACTGCTTACTGTATGACATGGTGCTTGTTTATGTTGGTAGAGACACTAAGCTGTACCCAAGTACTGCCACAGAGTAGGTAATGCCATATTGTCCAGAATGTCTCTGTACCCATTGGCACAGAAGGTGGACTTCCCTATAATCAATAGCCCTAGTCTTTCCCAGCAGAAACACTCCCAAACTTCACTGTTGGAACAATGCAGTCCATGTAGAAACCACTTTCTAGGCAACCGCAATTTACAAATGCAGCTCTCCGATTGGAACATGGTGTCCTGTGATTCAGCTGTCCACAACACTTGCTTCCACTCATTTACAGTTGAAGAATGATGCTCCAGGCACCATTGAATTCATTGCTGTAATGTTTGGCTTGTGTGCAGTCACTCGTCCATGATAATCCTTTACATGCAGTTCCCAAGAGATGGTATTGGTGCTAATGGATGTTTTAATGGCCTTTGAGACCTCCTGAGTGTGTGTTTCGGCACACAATGTGCACAATGCCTTCACAGTACCTAAAAGGCCTCGTTGTCCATGTTCTATGAATTTACAAGGTCTCCCTGAATGTGGCTGCACTGAACACACACCAGATGTTTTGCATTTCTGAATACCAGAAGCACCATGATGTCTTATAATGATTGGTTGCTCAGGTAACATTCCACCATTATACCTCATTGGAAGTCTGTGAACTCTAAAACTTGCAACATTCTGATGGTTTCTGTACTGGAATATGCCTGCATGATACTCTCCTTTAGGTAAAACAAAAAACGTTTTGTACGGTGTTAGCCAGTAGAACAAAATGTGATTGTTCTCAGTAAGAGGAACCAAGTAATCTTGTAGATATGATACCTTTTAAGGGCTAACAAAAATACATGATGTTCAAACGAGCTTTCTAACCTACTCGGATTCTTCCTCAGGCATAATGGGACAGATCTAAAGAGGTATTTATATAAAAATATATACACATGATCACATAGGAGGGCACAAACACGGTATGCTTAATTTGCACTTCCAGAACAGGATAAGAGGGCACAGACATGTACTGATTAATAGCACTTGGATAAATACCAGAAAGGGATGAGCATAACAGTAAATACTTAATTAGTCCAGTGACAAGGAATGTGAAAGTTTTATGGTCTCTAAATTGATATTAAGGGGGCCAAGAGGTGTTACTCTGCTCTGGGTTTCTCATAATTTCCACTGATGTAAAAAAACAAAACACCGAGATTCATTCCATTTCTGATAATATCAAAGGAGATTATAAATTTATATTCCCAAACTCTTCTGTGACATTGGGACTTAAAACTGCCTTTAAGTATAATAACTCTCATATGTTGTATGTTGTAACCGTGACTAGAAAAATGCTTTGCCACAGGTAATTCTGTCTTTCTTCCTTTAAGCGTGTGGAACTGGCGATGAGACCTCATCCTTGCTTTCACTTTTTGTTCTGCTTCCCCAACATGAAGGCCCCCAACAGGACATTCACTGCACAGGTTCAGGTACACAGCATTGGATGAGGAACATGTGAATGTCCCAGGGATCTTATAGTCCTGCTGTGTGTTTAGTATTTGTATGCTGCCCACGGTCAGTATATGTGAGCAGGTCTTACAGCTCTTTACATTGCAGGGATAAGTTCCTTTCTGTGTCAGAGAAAGTGCATTGGGCGACAAAGGAAGTTGGCCTTATACCTCTAAGGAGCTGTGGACACATATTCATCTGTTAGCACTGATCATTTTAATAACAAACATTGCAAATAACAATAATAGCTAATGATTTCCCTTTCCACTTATATAGTGGAGAATCATTACATGTATGAGTACTTTTGCAGATTAGCAAAACTTTAAGAAAAAAGTTTATGTTGTAATAATGTCAGTGTTTCAGAATTCCTGAGTGTAACCCCTTATTGACAAATGACATACATGTAAGTCATTGATCGCCTCAGAGAGTATGGAGTTTACTTAGGGCACAGCCTGCTCCACACCCAATGGGTTCCATTGAAAAAAGCTAAATAGAAACCCCTGGCTATCTCCAACACTCCAACTTTTTAGCACATGCACCACATTTGTGACTTTTTAGGCTTTGACACTGGGCCCCATCATTTTTTCAAAAAATTTGGTGAGGCCTAGAATAAGCCTGTAGATACATTTGTTAGAATCAGCTGGGCAGAAAGTTTATGTAGGGCCCAATAACACTGAACGGTCACTATTCAGATTCTTGCTGGATTGCGGAAATCTGAGTCATAGTCATTCACTGTAAATGCCTATATGATCTAAACAACGAATGATGTGTTCATTGTTAGGATCATGCCGATATAAACATCAAGTGATGATCAACCTGTGTAAACAGGCAATGGTTCATGTGTTAATAACTACCAGTTTAGTGTAAAAGGGCCCTTAGACTGTCGTATGAAACAGCAGTCTAAGTAAATAGGCTTCTATCGACTTTATAGGTGCAAATAAACAACAGAAGTAGCAATAATTTTGTCTCATAAATTTAGGTTCATAGCACTTTACAGAACAAAGACACTAATATGCAAACATTCTACACTTAATCACATTATACCTGATAATACATGTAATAGTTATTCATCCATTTTAACATGTCCATTTCTGAACATGTATGCCACTAGGGCTCATTTCTTCCCAATCTGTCTTTCATTTTCCACTAGGTAAGGCCTCTTTCACTAGCACCGTAAAAATGTTTGTGTTCCCGTTCAGAGCGGCACGGGCCCGGCGCATATATGCCGAGGCCGCAATGCCATTGTCTCCCCTTCCCTCCCCCTTGCTGGCTCACCTCCTCTCTCCTTCCCTCCAGCTGTTTGCAATGGGAGTGGGCACCCCCGTCCCTCACCCTCCCACTGCAAGCAGCTGGAGGGGAGGAGAGAGGAGGAAAGAAGGTGCAGTCACGCTGCTAAACTCCCTCCCACCTCCCTTATCCGGCTGCTGTCATTGGCTCCCATAGGAGCCTAAGCATAGGCCAACGTATTCCGTCCGGAAAAATAGTTCCATGACTATCTTTTCGGCCCGGTGTGAAAGCACCCGGCTCTATATTGGCCAGTCGGGCGCTTTTTTTTGCCGCGGGAATACGACCATGTGATCTGATGCATTGGAATCCAATGCAGCAGATTGTAGCGTATATTTGCTGGCCATGAAAATGGCGACTGACATAGGCTCATGTGAAAGAGCCCTAAATTAAGTGCAGTCTAGTAGTGATGCTTTTGCACAGGTCATAAATCGCACAACTACAGCCGCTATTCCTGCCAATCTAGCCCAATCTTCTACAAATCTCGAGTCTAAATTCATAAATCAGATAAACAGAAATCTTGGAGGTAGAAAAATGCAAATAATTAACAATGAAACCAACATGTATATCTGTAAATATCCTTATAAATAAATGTAAAACCTGCAAGAAGAAGAGAAAGTCATGCAAATAAAGAAGAAAACATGAACACAGCACATCAGCAGGTAGAGTTAAGACATGACTCCAACTTGAGCTTATATAGACACTTGAAAGCACATAATGACAAATCTGCTCATAAAAGGATGTCAGTGCATACTCTACATACTATCCTGTGTAGTACTATGTAATCAGTCACTTCTCAACAACAACTCAAGCTCCAAATCAATTGCCTTGCATGAGATGTCAGTCTTCACAGACTTTCAGCAATCTCTTTTCTATCTCTGCAATTCTAATGGTGTTTATCGCTATGCCATTGCTGTCAATCAATTTCATCAGTCAGTGGCTTCATGTGACAAAGATAGGGAAGACTGCTTGGATTTCCAGAAATGCAAAGCTCACTACTGTAAAGTGTTTATTTTGCACAGGAAAAGTAGCATATATTGTCTATACCCAATCTTCAGATCTAGCACTCTTGGGTTGAGCTTTTTTTATTACAAATTTTCACGTATATTAGTGAATTAATCACTAATTTTCCACAATGAGTGTATTTACGTTCTAGCTGCTGACATCCTTTGCAACCTGAACATAAATGCACATGGTTCCCTTTAATGGCAGATTATGCTGCCTAGCACACTGCCATTAAAAAAGACAGGGCTGACACGATGTCAGTCTGAACTTCCTGAAGTGTCAGCGAGCTGAAATGATCACAACAAAATATACCAAACACTGTGCTCAAAGCGAGCTCTGTTTTTATCATGGCGCCTAAATCCAGGAATGGGGATGAGAAAATTTTTCAAAAGTTAGTTGAACTGGTTCAGCAAATTTCAGCAAAAAGTTTGGTTTGGTCTTAATTAGTTTGAACCAAGCTGGAATTTCACAAATACCCCTAAAACAGGAAGTAGAAAAGAAAAAAGAAGAAGAGGAAAACAAAAGAAAAAGAAGAAATAATCTGAATGGGTTCAGCCAAGATGTACCATCCCAGGTTTAGCTTCACACCAGTTTTAGCAAAGTGTAACCCAAAACAGGGTTTGACAGCTTTAGTTTGCTCAATACTAGCCAGAAAGTTTCTGCATTCTGTTATTGACATAGAAACCCATGACGTTACAATGACATTACAGGCCTCCATCTGTCACATGGGGGAAAGGAGCATACTGGGAGATGATGATCTGTGTCTTCCCAGCATTCCTTTGTATGCAGATCACTACTAGTAATGACATACCGGCCAGCAGGCATTAAGGCACTTTTACATGTAACGATTATCACTCAAAATTCGTTTAAACGGCCAAAAGTAACTGATAATTATAATTGTTACGTGTAAACGCTGTAGCAGTGCAGGGGAAAACACACCAAGCCACAGCCAAATGCAGGATGTCTTGTCTTTTATTCACGCTTGCAGAACATAAAGTACTGGTAGTCTCCAGATAACAAAATATATAAGGAAAGTCATTTTAAATCAGCAGTCCAGCAATAATAAACACAAAAGTCCTTTGGTTTGAATTAGGTATAGCCACAGCAAACCTTCCCTGCAGCGCGGTGTGGTATCTCTAGCTCAGCGCTCTCACTCTCAGCCTCTGCTGCTCACATAGGTCATCTCTCTCTGAACTGGTCAGCTGCATCAATTTGTATCCACCCCCGTCCTGCTCAGGTGGAATTCCGTACCGGAGTGAGAAACGGACCGGATCTACATCACGGATGCTAGTAAGCTCGGTGATATATACCTTCCATCCCTCACTTCACGTTTCACCCTGCTACATACCCCACCCCTCTGCCCCAAGCCGGGGGAGCTGGGCACAAACAATTGACCCTTGACAGGGCATCCACATTGCCATTTGCCTTTCCTGGCCTGTGCTCAATCTCAAAGTCGAACTCTTGTAAGGCCAGGAACCACCTTGTTACCGTGGTGTTGTTCCATTTCCTTTTGTACATCCATTTCAGGGGGGCATGATCCGAAACCAGCTTCCCAGGAGGTAATAGCGGAGTGAGTCCAGGGCCCATTTTATAGCCAACCCTTCCTACTCAAATATTGCATAGTTTTTTTCACAGGCAGTAAGTTTTCAGCTCAAGGACATTACAGGACGTTCCTCGCCGTTAACCTCCTGCAACATTACTGCTCCTAGCCCTACATCTGATGCATCCGTATGGACCACAAACATTTTTGTAAAGTCAGGCACCACCAACACGGGTTGCTGACACAACACACGTTTTAGATCCATGAACGCTTTTTCCACTTCTGGTGAACAGTTGGCCATTTCCAATTTCCCCCCATTTGTTAGCTCTGTTAACAGGGCTGCCATTGTAGCAAAATTAGGGACAAAACATCAGTAATAGCCCACTAACCCCAAGAAGGCTTTCACCTGTTCCTTGGTCAGGGGCTGGGGCCAATTCTGTATGGCCTCTACTTTATTAAGTTGGGGCTTTACCAAACCCCTTCCCACGATAAAGCCCAGATACTTGACCTCTTCCATCCCTAAGGCACATTTTTGGGGGTTTATCGTGAACCCAGCCACACTGATTGAGTCCAGTACAGCCTGGACTTTACTCAGATGGCTCTCCCAATCACGGCTAAAGATGACAATGTCATCCAGGTAAGCCACTGCGTATCTTTTGTGGGGACTTAACAACCTATCCATTGCCCTTTGAAATGTAGCCGGGGCACCTTTCAACCCAAGGGCATTCTCACATATTGAAAACAGCCTTCTGGGATGGAAAAAGCTGTCTTCTGCCTAGCTTCTGCTGAGAGAGAAATTTGTGAATACCCTTTTGTTAAGTCCAGTGTGGTTATGTACCTGGCGGTCCCTAACCTCTCAATCAACACATCCACCCAAGGCATGGGATAGGCATCCAACTTTGAGACCTCATTGAGTTTCCTGTAGTCATTACAAAACCGCCATTCCCCAGGCGGTTTGGCACCAGCACTATCGAGCTTGACGACCCACTTTTAGATGGCTCAATTACCCTAGTTCCAACATTCTTTTGACTTCTACCGACACAATTTCCCTACGGGCTTCCAGGATTAGGTATGGTTTCTGGCAGACTTTTACCTGAGGGTTCGTAAGGATCTCGTGTTCAATGATCTTGGTGCAACCAGGCAGATCAGTGAACAAATCTTTATTGCACTTCAGAAACTCTCTACTGCATTGCGCCTGGGATCTTGATAGCGTTTCGGCTATCATCACGTCTTGGATGCCACATCCTGACTCCATAGCCAAACAAGGACGGACCAAAGAATCTCGCTCCTTCCAGGCTTTTAACAAGTTTACATGTTAGATCTGTATGGGCTTTCTTCTACCTGGTTGGTGTATTTTGTAATTAACATCCCCCATCTTTTCTAGGACTTCATACGGCCCTTGCCACTTGGACAGGAACTTGCTCTCCACTGTGGGTACTAGTACCCGATCCCCCGGACTGAATTTCCTGACCTTTGTGGACCTATTATATATCCCGGCTTGACTCTCCTGTGCCCTAAGAAATTGCTCCCTGACCAGGGGCATAACTTTTGCAATCCTAACCTGCATTTAGATCACATGCTCAATCACACTTTTATGCAGGGTAACCTCACTCTCTCATGTCTCTTTTACTATATCGAGCAACCCACGGGGTTGTCGCGCATATAACAACTCAAATGGCGAAAAACCCGTGGATGCTTGTGGAACCTCTCTTATGCAAAATAAGAGGTAGGGAAGCAGACAGTCCCAGTCTCGGCCATCTGTCTCTACCACTTTTTTCAACATGTTTTTTTATGGTTTTATTAAACCTTACTACCAGCTCATCAGTCTGGGGGAGGTAGACAGAAGTCCGTAACTGCTTAATTTTCAGCAGCTTGCAGAGTTCCTTTATCACCTTGGACATAAATGGCGTCCCCTGGTCTGTCAATATTTCCCTAGGCAGACGCACTCTGGAAAATATTTGTACCAACTCTTTCCCAATACATTTGGACAAGGTATTTCTCAGTTGAACTGCTTCTGTATATCTGGTTGCATAATCTACCACTACCAGAATGTACTGATGACCCCTGGCCAACTTTGCCAGAGGTCCTTAAGAGGCCCATGGCAATCCGCTCAAACGGCACCTCAATTATGGATAACGGAATCAAGGGACTCTTAAAATGGGTAGCTGGGGCAGTCACCTGGCAGGTGGGACAGGCCTGGCAAAAATCGGCTATTTCTTTATAACAACCTGGCCAAAAGAACCTTTGCAGAATGTGCTCCTGTGTCTTCTCTGCCCCCAAATGGCCTCCCAACACGTGTGAATGGGCTGCATGTAAGACTGTTTGTCTATAGCAACTAGGTACCAGAAGTTGTTCCACCACCTCCTCTCTAATTTTTGTCACTCTGTACAACAACTCATTATTAATAGAAAAATGAGGGAACCTCCCCTCAACCCATGCATCTTGAAGAACACCATTCAATACAGTTACATTTTCAAAGGCATGTTTCAACGTGGGGTCATTACGTTGTGCAGTCCCAAAATTACCCGGCGATACCTCGAGATCAGGGATAAGGGATTCTGAGGATAACTCCTCTTCCCCTGGTCAAACCGGCGAATGGCAACTCCTGATCAATAGCCTCATTGTTTAAAGCAACCTTGCTGTGTCCTGGCACACCATCCTGAACAATGGGGTGCGACAGCTCCGCCAACAAGCTCCAGAACTGAGGAAAGTCTTTTACGATTATCACTGGGTGGAGTAAGTTCCTCACCACCCATACCTTGTGTACACAAACCCCACAGTCAGTGCTTATAGTCACATTGGCATCTGGATAGTCTTTAGTGTCCCCATGGATGCACACTACCCCCAACTTTTCTCCATGAACAACCACATGCGGTAGGGAGTCAGCGATTAAAGTCACCAGGCTCCCTCCGTCCAACAATGCCACTGCCCTTGCCCCATTTACCGTTACCTTACACATTTGTGGCTATGGGTCTTTGGACGGAGCTGCACTGCAGACAGGGTGCGCAAACCAGGAGCAGCGCTGGCCATATGTACACTCCACTCGCTCAGCGCATGTAGGGCAGTGGACTGCAATATTCCCCGGAGCCTTGCACTCCCAGCAGACAATCGGGGTGGCTTGGCTTCTCCGGGCAGGTACTGCTCCCTGTGGGTTCTTTGGCCTCTCTTCGACGTTAGCCGAGGACTCTTTCCTCCAGGCATCCACCCCAGGATTGTTGCCACAATGAATGGATCTTGTAGTAGGAAACGCCTCCTCTGCTGTAAGGTATCTCTCCACAAGGCCCACCAACTCATCTGCATTCCGTGGGTTTCCTTGGGCAACCCACAGCTGCATGGACCTTGACAGGGACTGCACAAACCGGTCCATCACGACTTTTTCCACCATCTGTGTGGGTGAGGACGTCTCTGGCTGCAGCCATTTCTGAGCCAGATGTAACAGGTCAAACATTTGGGACCTTGGCCGCTTTAGCTAGGAGGACTTCCAGCTGTGGACTCGCTGTGCTCAGACCGCCATGCTTACTCCTAAGCGAGCCAGGATTTTGGCTTTTAGTTTGCTGTACTCCCGGGCATCATGCTGGGTTAAATCGTTGCAAGCTTTCTGGGGTTCCCCGGTTAAATACAGGGCCAACACCTCCGTCCACTGCTCTGGAGGTAACTTTTCCCTTTCCGCCACCGGTTCAAAAATGGCAAGGAAGGCTTCCACATCATCTTGCAGGGTCATTTTTTGCAATGCCCCTCTTACTGTCTTCAAAACGTCCCTCCCAGCATGTTGCCTAGGGGGAGCTACAGTCTCTTTAGTCTGAATGGTCTCAGTCAGCATGGCCATTTGCTTTACCAGAAGTTGGTTTGTCTCCTGATGCACTTGTTGCTGCTGAGGGATCGCCTGCTGTTCCTGCACATTCATTTGCACCAGCTGCTTCACCAACTCCTCCATAGTCGTCACGGCAACTTGCATTCTTATTGCGGCTTTCACCCAGGACATATAACCGTGGGTCTCTTAATGCCAGCTCATCCTCCACCGATGTAGCAGTACAGGGGAAAACACACCAGGCCACGACCAAATGCTGGACGTCTTGTCTTTTATTCATGCTTGCAGAACATAGCATAAAGTACTGGTAGTCTCCAGATAACAAAAGATATAAGGAAAGTCCTTTTAACTCAGCAGTCCCGCAATAATAAACAGTTAATTAACCCCATGGAATTAAGCCCTATTTACATACAATGATTATCATTTAACTGAATGAACGACTGAATGAATTGACAACTTTTTGCATAGAAATGCTGAGCATTTAAATGCATGTAATCATTTGAAATCCTCCAGTTTCAAGTGGACATGAGTTTATACAAGGAATCTCTGGCCAGCAGAGTTTTAATTAGTGTGAAGATAAGACATTGTCTTTTGTCAGCATGAGTAAACAAGTAGTCATTGTGTTTATGCAAATAAAATAATCACCCATCCCCTTAAGTTGTTCAGTCTTTTAAAGACTGAAGGAATTGCATTTACACTAAACGAAAAGCAAACAAACTAATGGCCTTCTGTATTCAGGCCAATGACAAATGAACAAATAGTGCAGGATGGCTTTGCATTTACATGTAACAATTATCGTGCAAATTGGTTCGTTTGAACAAATTTTGAGCAATCATCGCCACATGGATACTTGCATTTCTACAATGGTTATGATAGTTAAAATGTGGTCTGATTGTTATCTAAGTCACAATTCTAGACAAACACAATCTAACTAAACTAATAGCATGCCTTTTATTGAGCACACTTAGTAAACACTAAGGCCGCCTGCAGACAGGCGGGTCGGATCCGGCTGCGAGGATTCTCGCCGCGGGACCCGACCTGAGCGCCTGCAGAGAGCGGCGTGTACTCACCCACGCCCGCGGCTCCGGCTGTTTGATGTGCCGGCTTGATGTGCGAGCCCCGAGCAGAAATAGAGCATGCCGCGGTTTGTTTGCCGCACGAGATTTCGCGCGGCCAAACCGTAGTCGTCTGCATAGGATTGCTTTTGTTAACGCAATCCTATGCAGGCTTCCAGCGGTGGAAATCCCGCCGCAGAATTTCCACCCATCTGCAGGCGGCCTTACAGTGCAGGGAGAAAAAGTAAGTGAATCCCATGTATTAGTGACTTTTTCAAGGGTTACGGTAATTAGCAAAAGGAGATTCAACTAAAGTAATTGCTCTATATACAAATTTCTAATAGACAAATGAAGGCTTACCAAAAATAAACCTATAGTACATGTTATGTACAGTAATGAAATGAAATGATAATTAGTTACATATGCAGTATATGGGTTAGAGCAATTTAGTTTTTGTAAGAAAGTGGAAAAGCACTTTTTTGTATAATAAAACAGAGCCCATTATTGTCCTCGAATAATCCAATATTCCTCTAACTGATGTAATAAGAGTAAAGATGAACCCAACTACATGTGTTCTGTTCCATTATCAGGAAACCTTTGGTCAAGTCTACTACTCCAAAACATATCACAGCAAGATACAAAAAAAAAAACTATACTTTATGCATATTCTACTTATTTATAAAATTTGGGCTCCGGAATTGCAGTCATCATGGACAATGTTTCATCATGTAATGTAATGCAGTCATTTATGGAACCAGGTCAGGCTTTAACAAATCTGGAACAAACTGAAAAGCTGTAATGTAGTTTTGTAGTGAGATAGTTGTAGAAGTACTAATCACTTTGGTGCCATCTGACTTGTCTCTGCAGGAAGCCGTTATTACTGGGAGTTGTTACACTTATATCTTGTTGAGTAAGTTACCTTAAATTGGTCAGTCTTAAATTTGATGCTCACAGTAATGAGAACAATGCATCTATATAAGGTTCATTGTCTTTCCGTAATGAACTCTTGGTTATCACAGTTCCAATAGCTTCTGAAAAATGAATGCGACTGCAAAACACATATTGAAGTAAATATATATGGTATGTACTCATTATTCCTACTGCTGAACAAATGAATCGTATCCATTGACATGCACGTATCTATTCCCACACAATACACATATATCTGATAATCAATATATGAGCCAATTAATTACAGGGAAAATGACGACCAGAGATTTATATGAATAGTATTTATAGGGTGCATTTAGCATTGGTGTCACATCTCTCTAAGACTTCTGACAAACCCAGGGCAAGCAAGTCACCAGAGCAGTCTGGACAGATGTGTATACAGGAGACCAATGGTAGCTAGACGCAGGACAAGATAAAACACAGAGGCACAGATCTGAACAGAGCACCCTGATCCTTCTTGATTGGAGGCACATTGAGACAGAGCACCCGTCCTGAAAAGGATGACCTCACTTCTTGTACAAGGCAAGGTCCAAAGTCAGAGAGAAATTGAGTAACCGGAGTGGGGACTACAAAGGGACAGAGTGCTGACAACAGACTGATAAGCTTAAAGTACAAATCTGACAATAGACAGGTATGCTGAAAGTCCTGACCGGACCAGAATACTAGAAGAATAGCTGGCATCGTTAGCAAGGAGAAGGGGGTTTATACGTCGTAAGAAAGTAGAAAGTGGTATACTGGGCTGTCAATCAACCCAACCACAACATACAAAAGTTACTATCAGCAGCACCATCTAATTACCGTATCCGAATCAGTAATGCAAAGTCAAGAATCCAAAGGACCAAAAAATCCAAATGAAAAATGCAAAATGTGACAGCATATTAGTGCAAAAAACATGAAAGTTGAATTTTATTCCTCCATCACCAGCAGCAACGTTTTGACCAGACTGGACTTTGTCAATCAACCCAGCCAGTCCATCAGCTAAACAACTCTAATAAGGTTACTGATTAGCTGACTAGCCTGTCAATCACTAGCCAGTCCTTAAACTAAATAGCAGCAGGAAGATATGTACCCTTGCAGGCGCTTCACATGATCTGGAGCTGATATAGCAACGTCACCCTGGATCTGATCCCGAGACATGGAAGAAACCAGCAGCGCTGTGACAATTGGTTTTGAATTTCCAAGGCTCTCCTCTTCTTTTTTTCTGTGCAGAAGCATGCTCGATCGAATTCAGGCTTTTGTACAGTAGCTGGAGATATGAGGGCTGCATCCAGTCTAAGGCCTCTGTCAGGCGGGCCTTTTTGGCCGCGATTTGCAGATCGCATGACGGATGTGCATCCGCAAATCGCGTGACCGGGGCCGAAAAATTGCCCGAAAAATCTGCTGCTAGCAGCTATTTCGGGGGAAAGGCCCTGATCAAAGGAGCGCTGTCCAACCCATTGCAATTCAATGGAGCCGGCAATACAGCTGGCTCCATTGAAAGCAATGGGCTGGCGATGAGCGCGGGATGAATTTTCGGGAAGGGCTTAAAAATATAAGCCCTTCCCTGAAAAGCCTCCAAAAATGTGTAAAAATAAAAAATATATATATACTCACCTTGTCTGTGCAGCCGGAGTTCAGCCGCGGCCAGCCAGTTCTCCTGAATTGCTCTGGGTAGTATTCAGCAGCCAGGGATTTAAAAATCATTGCATGACAGCTGAGAGCTGCCCCTGATTGGTCCCTGCGTTGAGCCAATCAGAGGCAGCACTCACTCACCCATTCATGAATTTATGAATTTCTTGTGTCCTATAATTTATCGGACAAGCGCATAAAAAGCGCCCATGTGTCCGATACCATTGCAAAGCAATGGTTCTAAAAGATCGCAGATCATATGCGCAAATCGCGGGAAAAATTGCCCGTGTGACCGAGGCCTAAGGCTGGGCTCACACGGCCATAAGCAGAATCTGCTGCCGTCCTACTGCAGTGGATTACAGCCATGAGCTCAGCCATGACACTGCGTACCATCGCAAAGTTGTACTGCACATGATGCCTATAAGTCTCCTTACTCACCTTCTAGGTGTCCCCACAACCCTTTTGACTGCTCTCCTTGGGGAGAGACTATACCATCCCCTGACCCACTCAACCCCTAGGTGTCTCCACATACCTTTTGGGTGCTATCCTTAAGGAGACACGACACCCCTCCTGACTCACATCGCAGGCCTCTCACGAGCTAAACCAGAAACCTACTGCACACTGATGAGAGGCAAACACCCCAAAACAGCTGTATGTGCATGGTTTCTGGCTTGGTTTTCTATTCGCAATCATTGTTAAGACTTGTTAGAAACTCAAATTGATTTGTACGGAATGGTGCCATCCAATAGGTGGCGCTGCAGAGGTATTTTTCCATCTTCCTTATTTGCATAAATTACCTAGAAGAGCTAGCATGGCTTTATAAGTCTCCTCACTCACCTTCTAGGTGTCCCCACACACCTTCTGGGTGCTCTCCTTGGGGAGAGACAATACCATCCCCAAACCCACTCACCCCCTAGGCGTCTCCTTACACAATCCAAATGATTGCCTGCGAACGACTGTGTATCACATGCACGGACAGGGCCCACAGAATCCACAATTCAAGTCCGGTCGTGTGAGAAGAACTTTGATAAATGAACATGAAACTCTATGTTTATGCATGCGGGGTATTTCTGCATGCTTAATGCAAAGAATAGAACCCATTGATTTCAATGGGTTCAGTATCATTCTTTTTTTTTTAGCCTTTTGTTTTCGCTGGCACAAACAAATAGGACCTGGCCTGCTCTTCTGCGTTTTGCTCACCAAAGACTTCCATAGAGGTATGTGGAAAGTGCCCAAACATCTTTCTGCGTGAGTATGTGCAAAACTCAGTACATACCTATAATCACCAGCACCTTGTTAGGTAAATTAGCCTTTTAAATCAGGTTGTGGTGATTCCCCCTCTTATGTGAACAAGTGGTGCCTGTGCAAATATGCTCTGTATTTGCGCACGCACGAATTCTAAAAACACTTGTTCACTGTGCAAAAGCTGCACAGTCAGCCAAAGTGACCATACTGGTGTATGGGTGGTGGGGGAAAGGGGGGGGGGGGAGGAAGAAGGAATAACTCTGTTCAGCTGATCACTTTCTAAACTGTATGACTAGCATAAAAAAAAAGCACCTTTACACAGTTACATATATAGAAAGCAGATAAATAATGCATGTGAGCATTGAAAGCAAACTAATATATGGGCAGTTATTGATAGATCCCCAGTGATTTAGCTGACTGGTAGGCATGCTGGTCAATGTAGCTCAAGTGATGACTTTTGCTGGGCCATATTTGCTACTAAGCACTGGATCTCCAGTGCCTAGAGTGTCCAGTTGCAGGTGTCCCTATCAGTACCTAGAGAATTTTTTATATTTTTGCACCTTCACATTGGCAGATGGACCCCTAGCTCTGCTTGATCGGCAAAGGGGGAGTGGGCTTCCGATCTGCATAACCTGGCAGAACCTTTTACAGGGTGATGGGCATGAAATTTGAGGACCTGGCTAACCAACAGGGTGTGACTAACCTTGAGCAAAAGAGAGAGGGGGTGAGAAGAAGAGAGGGAGAAAGAGTGAGTGAGCAAAAACAGAAATAAAGCAAGAGAACAAAAAGAGAAAGAGAGAACAAGAAGGAAAAATTGGGCTGTCAAGTCATGTTGTATCTGTGTGCTGCCAATAATGTTTTGATACACTTAGTACACCAAAGCATTACTTTCAACCCATCATGTGTTAGAGACATTTTTACCATGCAAAGCTAAAACTCTCAGTATGACCTTAACATGGTGAGAGCTTGATGAGGGGTGTAGTATAGCAAACTAGAATGCTGCAAATCTTGCGTGTAAAGGCAATACTAATGTGACTCAGCCAGAGATAGAAAACACGACACTGAGTGACTCACAGGTGCCATCCTCTGTACTCCTTACTTTTTTACTCTATCAGCTCCAGACCTTCATGACGTCTTCCAGATAAATCTTGCCTCTGTAAAATTTGTGGCCCAGATGTCTTTGGCCCCTCTCAAAATAATATCATTACACAGTGTTACTTGAAAACAGCACTACACACTGTGCCCCAGAGATAAATTATAATACACACTGTGCCCCTAATAATATAATGCACTGTGACCCACAAATAACTTATACTACAGTGTGGCCCCAGTATAGTAATTTAAAAATATTTTTTATGACTGCTGAGTGAGGGGTAATGTAGGAAACAGCGTGACCGAGGGAGGGGACCAGGTGACCAAGAGATGGGGCCCTACACCTGGGTGTCTCCCGGGAAATCCAGGTGACTTGATAGGTTTTATTTCCTCAATTAGGAAGAATAAGGGAATGCAGGTAGCGGACTTGCAGCAAGCGGAAGTTGTTCCTCATTGTGCTTTTAGTGGCAGTGTCTTCCTTGTCAACCTTCCTGGCATTCAGTCCCCTGCCATGGCCAGTAAGCTGACTGCTGGCTCATCATTTCCTCCATCGCAGTGGATTAACTTTTACAGATGGAGAGGCCAAGACTGCTCCTCCATCTGAAAAAGAAAACAGAGGGGATGGCAGAGGCACTGTTATGTATGTATATTCAACCATGTGGGTTACCATCTAACCCAGCGTTATACAGACTGAGGGGGGAAATGGTGGGGTGTATGTGGGCTTCCTCAGCATGCAAAAGCTTTTCCCTGGGATAAGGAATAGAGATGAGCGAGCATACTCGTCCGAGCTTGATGCTCGTTCGAGTATTAGGGTGCTCCAGATGCTCGTTACTCGAGACGAGCACCACGCGATACTCGTCTCGATTAAACGAGCATTGACCATTGAATTCAATGGAGCCGGCAATACAGCCGACTCCATTGAAAGCAATGGGCTGCCTGCGTACGCGGGATGAATTGTCGGGAAGGACTTAAATATATAAGCCCTTCCCTGCAATTCATCTAGAAATGTGTAAAAATAAAAAATATATATATACTTACCTTGTCCCGGCAGAACGATGTTAGCCCATTGAATTTAATGGAGCCGCAATACAGCCGACTCCATTGAAAGCAATGGGCTGCCGGCGATCGCGGGATGAATTGTCGGGAAAGGGTTAAATATATAAGCCCTTCCCTGCAATTCATCCAGAAATGTGTAAAAATAAAAATATATATATACTCACCTGGTGCCGGCAGACAGAGTTCAGCGCGGCAAAATCCCCGCCTGCTGAATAAGATGCCTCTGATTGGTCACAGCCTGACCAATCAGAGGCCAGCCCTCACTCACACCCATTCATGAATTCATGAATGGGTGAGTGAGGGCTGCCTCTGATTGGCTCAGGGGCAGCTCTCCTGCCCGCCAGTATCACATCTTGCATCCAAACTAGAGGCGGCCCAACAGGGTACTAGAGCCTTCAATGCCCGCCTGTATCACATCTTACATCCAAGCTAGAGGCAGCTCAACAGGGTACTAGAGCCTCCATGTCCTCCCATATGACATCTTGCATCCAAGCTAGAGGCAGCTCAACAGGGTACTAGAGCCTCCCTTCAAGGGGTCAGTTTTTGTCAATTAATTATAACTTTCCTCTAATGTTGTAATCACTTATATCAACATTACAATCTCACAGAGAAAGTTTCATTCATTTCCGACAAAAAAATGCTTGATTTTTTTTGACAATGAATGTATAATAATGCTGATGTACAAGGAGCATTACTAATATGTAACATTTGTGTAGTTTGTGTAGTTTTCATCCAAAACGTACACTGTCGATTAATACTGGATACTCATGAGAACAGTATGCAATTTGCAAGTCATATGCTTATTTTACAACACATTGCAAGTATCTATTCAAAAAAAGTAGTTTTTGTACTTTATCTATACACTAAGCTTGGTTCTTGTACCTTATTTTTGCAGTAAGCTCGGTTCTGGTTCCATACCTATGTAATGGGTTTGGTTCTGTTACTATATATATGCAATAAGCTCAACTCAGTTGCCTTACCTATGTAGTAATCATAGTTCTGATGCCATATTCATGCAGTGAGTATGCTTCTGATACTGCATTTATGCAGTGTGTCTGGTTTTAGTACTATGAAAAAAAGTTTAGTACCGTGTCAGCCAGTAGAGCAAAGTGTGATTGTTCTCAGTGAGAGAAACCAAGTAATCTTGTAGATGTGATACCTTTTAATGGCTAACAAAAATACATGATGTTACAGCAAGCAAGCTTTCGTGGATATCGCCCCCTTCGTCAGGCGAGATGTATATTTTATAATTATAAGAGATGTATGTTATAATTATGTGCCATGGAAACTAGTTTCACTCATTAGCCTGACGAAGGGGGCGATATCCCCGAAAGCTTGCTGTAACATCATGCATTTTTGTTAGCCATTAAAAGGTATCATATCTACAAGATGACTTGGTTTCTCTCACTGAGAACAATCACATTTTGGTTTTAGTACTGTATCTACTCGGTATGTTGATTTATTTTACCATATCTATTAGTATGCTCGGCTCTGCAGTTTTTATAAAACACAGTGACATTATCCAAAATTCTTATGAATATGTTTAGCACAATAATTTGTAGGTCATTTTCTGACATATTTCCTTTGTTTTGTGTCTCCAGTGCCTGTGCAATATACAAATCTCCATAGTAACATATAACACACAAATATTAAAAAATGCATAAAAAAGAGAGACAGCGTGCACACTATTGGCTGTACATGGGTGTAGGTATCTGAAATCACAATAATAAATATATATAAAGATATAACTATCATAAATAGTGTATAATGAAATCCCTATACAGACACTATACACATAGAAAACCTAGTAAGACGCACCCCAACATGCGTTTTGCCTAAATGCTTCATCTCTATTAGCGAAAGTATGAAATAAGTGGAACTACTAGATTGATAGATATATAGATAGATAGATAGCAGATGGATAGATAGATAGCAGATGGATAGATATGATATAGATAGATACGACATAGATAGATAGCAGATGGATAGATAGATATGATATAGATGGACAAATTTAAGATAGATATGAGATAGATAGATATTAGATAGATAGATATGAAATAGATATATAGATATTGATATAGTCTAGCTTTGTTATGGGTGTTATGCTACTATTGGTATGGAACCACTATCATATTTTGATGAGCTAGAAATATATGATATAGATAGATAAATAGATATTAAGATAGATAGATAGATATGGAGATAGATATTAAGATAGATAGATATGAGATAGATGGATAGATAGCAGATGGATAGATAAATAGATAGATAAATAGATAGATATGATATAGATAGATACGAGATAGATAGATAGATAGCAGATGGATAGATTGATATGGAGATAGATAGATATGAAATAGATATATAGATATTTATATAGTCTAGCTTTGTTAAGGGTGCTATGCTACTATTGGTATGGAACCACTATCAAATTTTCCACATGTTTCAGAAACACTATTTTCCTTTGTCAGAAAATTCCACATGTTCCACTCCTCTAAGTCCCAAAAGCAATGATGTCCTGGGAGCACACGTTACCCCTTTTCCTTAATTAGTTAGTAACACATGATTGATATACAGAGCACTTTATCATTAGAAGCATTGTATTCATCACCAGTATTACGATAACAACATAAGCGGTTTATTTAAATACTGGCACTTTATAGGATCATCAATTGTTTTTGTGCCCCATTTCTGGTTTGGATATTCAGATGGTCCCCTACTTTCGGACAGGTTCCATTCCAGGAGCCTGTTCGCAAGTACATTTGTTCGTATGTCTAAACAAATGCCTGTGTGAAGCAGGATCAGAGGTGGATCCCACTCCATACAACGCGGGGTGCAGGCTGTTCTTACAGCCGGCACCAGGCGGCACCAGTACAGCGGTATTTAAAGCATTAACAATTCCGACAAGCAGCGTGGCTCATTGGAACTAGTGCCGCTAGGTGCCGGCTGTAAGAACAGCCTGCATCCGACGTTCAGGGGCCCTGTACAGTGTCCCGCGATAAGATCGCGGGATGCTGTATGGTTGCTAGGCAGCCGGGGGCCTTCTGAAATGCCCCAGGGCTGCCTATGCAGAGCGCCTATCAAGCGCCCAGCTTGATAGGTGCTCTGCATAGGCAGCCCTGGGGCCTTTCAGAAGGCTCCCGGCTGCCTAGCAACTGCACAGTGTCCCGCGATCTGACTGGACAGGCTTGATAGAAGCCTGTCCGGTACCTGAAAGTATGATGTAATGCTATAGCATTATATCATACTGTGCAGGACAGATTGTTCGTAACTTACGACGTTCGTAACTCGAACGTTCGCAAGTCGGGGACTATCTGTAATTCGAAATTGAGTTTCTGGTGATAAAAGAACTCCCCATCTCATACTCTTACTTATGTATTCTTTTATTACTAGGAACTAGATTATGAGTTATGTCCGAACTAGAATATTGCAGAAAACAAAAGCTGCGCCTAGAGGCACGCTATGTTTTGTAAACTGGCAGTAATGTGTGAAGCACGCTACCAGCCAGGGTGTCTCCACATCTTTCATTAGAAACAAATAAACTTTTAGGCCACGGTCACACAGGGCGGATTCCCGACGGAAATATCGCGGTTTGGCCGCAGCGAAAAACCGCAACATTTCCGCCCGGAGAACCGCCACGGCAAAAGCCGCAGCAGCTTTGAAGCGCCCCGGCCTCTCGCTCTTCCGCTGCGGCCGGCGCTCCCATAGAGGAGAGCGTGGCCGCAGCGGAAAAAAAAAAGACATACTGCGGTCGGCAAATCCGCGCCGCAGCAGCAGCTTCTGTTGGCTTAGCCGCAGCGGATTTGCCATCCCGTGTGGACGAGATTTCTGAGAAATCTCGTCCACATGGCTGGCTAATCCTGGGATTAGCGGCCGCATACGGATTTGCCGCGGCGAAATACCGCATGGAATTTCCGCGGCAAATCCGCCCTGTGTGAACCCAGCCTTAGTATATGTTCAATGTTGCTGATTTTCTGCTGATTTTGTTCCACATATTGGAACAGCAGATTTTACCCCTTCAATTTGAATTCAATTGAAAGTGTGAAATCTGCAGCAGATCCGCACCAAAATCTGCAGCAAGTCAGGGACGTGTGAATGCATCCTTAGGCCTTATTCACACAAACATTTTGGCGCGGCCAATTTAGCCGCGATAAAAAAATAGTGACCTTCTGAATCATTGGTTTCCGATGTATTCATTCAGACGAGCAATTTTTAGCTGTGTAAAAACATTGCGCCAGGAATAATAGGACATTGGCAACCAAAAAAATGGCAACTGATTTTATCCACAGTTGGAAAAGATAGGTCTTGCTCTATGTTTTTGCCGATATTTGCTGGCGGCTCCCATAGGCTACTATGAGAGTTGGCCAAAAAGGAAGGAGGAAGGAGTTCAGCAGCGTCCAATGCTGCTAAAACATGAGAGGTGCCTCTATTTATTCATTAGAAGTAATTCTGAGGATTTATGCCGACTGAGGGAATTTCGGGCTGCGGCGTATATACATTGCACCCGGCCATGTGACTAGACGAGAAAATGTCAATTTTATCCACGGCTCAACCACAGCTTTTTCCCATTTATGTGATTTTACCCGCAATGCGGCCAGCGTAAAAACCCACCACCCATGTGAAAGGGGCCTTAGTCTGGCTACATATACACAGAGGCCCACAGGAAAGCCACTGGAATGGATTCTACTGGTAGTAGCTAGTTATTTTTGCCAATCATCTGAATGGCATATTTTTTGTTTCAGTATATGCTTCACATGATAGGAAGGGTAGTTGTTTTTTTTATTGCATTCAAAATAGTTTTTTGGTGTTGTATCAGTTTTGACCTGTTATTACAGTAGTGTATGAGCAGTGTTGTGTTTGCATTTTCTGATTACCGTATATATCGGCGTATAAGACGACTTTTGAACTCCGAAAAATCTGCTCTGAAGTCGGGGGTTGTTTTATACGCCGGTAATACAAAAAAAAGAAAGTGTCAAAAAAAAAAAAATCATTACTCACCTCCCCCAGCGTTCTGCGGTGCTGCTGCAGGCTGTCACTCCCTCCTGGTTGCTGGTCCCCTGCAGAGCATTGCTTTCTGGACGCAGGGCTTGAAATCCCCGCCTCCAGAAACCTAATACTGTGATTGGCTAACACACGTTGTCAGCCAATCACAGCCATTCAATGATGTCATTGAATGGCTGTGATTGGCTGAAGGCACGTGTGTTTTAGCCAATCACAGCCATTCAATGATGTCATTGAATGGCTGTGATTGGCTGACGGCGTGTGTTAGCCAATCACAGTATTAGCCTTCTGGAGGCAGGGATTTCAAGCCCTGCGTCCAGAATGCAATGCTCTACCGGGGACCAGGAGGGAGCGACAGCCTGCAGCAGCGCCGCGGAACGCCGGGGGAGATTAGTAATGTTTTGTTTTTTTTTGCTCCACTGTATTCCAGGCGTATAAGGTGACAGTTGGGGGGGTCGCCTTATACGCCGGAATATACGGTATTCATTTTTTTAAAAGAGTATCTGCACTTTAAAAAAAAATATTCATAGTGCTGCAGTGTCCTGTTGGGTTACCCCAGACACATGGCATACACTGAGGAGCTGGGAGGGTAAAGTGTTGGCTTGTCACAGCGGCACTTACCATGCTCCCTCCTGGGGGGCCCACTCGCAGCCAAGGCCAGGGCAGCGCTGAGCCACTTCTGGACACCCCGGCATGGGGATGCCCAATAAACAGGGAAAAAAGTGTAGAGCAATTTGTCATGAGTGATGCCACCGTTCCGATACCCCCCGACATGAACATCGACTGGGAAAAATAAATTAGCCACAGACAATTTAAGTACCTCACGTCCCCAGGAACGGTCAGAGCCTGGGAATAACTTTACTGGAAACTTCAGCAATACAAGGCACGAATTCAAAAGACACACTGGTGCAGGTAGGACAGAAGATTTGAGGTCAGGGAGAAAACTCAGGATGATACCGGTCCTGCAGTCTAAGTTATCTGTCAGGCACCGCTCCTGGACAGGGAACACTCCAGAGGGAGGATAAGGGTAGGAACACTCCACAGCCACTCGGTCAGACAAGTACCTCCACCAGCGGTCCCAGACTTAAGGACGCGTCGGTGTGCAAAACAGACAATTGTGTACCTCTGCACTAGGCCTTGACAGACTGAACTGGGTCTCTGCTTACTTTCTTTTTTTGGGGCTCACTTACAATCCATGCAGATCCTTGCACTCAGGAAACTTCTCCTCTTCTTCCATCTTCAACACATGAGGGCTGAAGGTGCCCCTATTTGTCTCTGTGTTTCCTCCTCTGGTGGAACTCAAGATGGAAGACCTCTTCCTGCTCTCAAGCACTCACATTTATACCTTCTCTCATAACACGAAACAGGAAAGAATTGTTACATTTGCAGACAGTCTCCATGCTTTGCAGACATTAACCCATCACACACTGCAGCTGTGCAAATATACTCAATAGAATGACAAGACAATTTGCACAGTGCATGAAGACAAGACATTACATGTATGACATTATGGAGGGGGCAGGAAAGCTTGTACTGGGCCACTACAGTGTCAGTGCATCAGGTCCGGCAGGCAGTGAGTGTTGTGAGAAGATAAGCCATCTGCAGAATAGAAGGGCTTCTCTACTTCACAGAACACTACCAGGGGGATGGCAGCATATGAGCGGGGAGAGCAGTAAAACATCGGGGGGGGGGAATAAATTCTATATTATAGAGATGCTTATTAATAAACTGTAATATGGGGACAGTTTTGTCTGCAGCTGTTCTATAGAGAACAGGTGCTGACTAGAGATGAGCGAGCATACTCGCTAAGGGCAATTACTCGATCGAGCATTGCCCTTAGCGAGTACCTGCCCGCTCGTAAGAAAAGATTCGGCTGCTGGCGGCGGGCGGGGAGCGACGGGGGCGAGCGGGGAGGAATGGAGGGGAGATCTCTCTCTCCCCCCCCCCCCCCCGCTCCCCCCTGCTCACCGCCGCAACTCACCTGTCACCCGCGCCAACAGCTGAACCCTTTCTTCCGAGCGAGGAGATACTCTTCCGAGCGAGGAGATACTCGCTCGAGCAATTGTCCTTAGCGAGTATGCTCGCTCATCTCTAGTTCTGACACATCTGGATGGTTTGCTCTTTAATATTATGCATTTAATGCAGTGATGTGAAGAGGAATTTCCCAGTCGTCGTCTTCATCTAGCTGCATAGTAGAAGAAGGGTTTTGTAAGAAAAATGTACAGAATAGACTACTAAAATCTACTGCATAAATGCTTAGAATTGCCTGTTCTGTGCATTTAAAAAAGTGTAAGAATTCTAAATGGAGGAATCTCTATAAGGGACCTTTGAGACAGATACAATTTGACCACATTTCACACTGCAGTAAATTCTGCCCAAAATTCTGAATGGCTTTGTGTAGATTTTACTGTGGAATGAAAATAGCTGACTACTATTGGCAATTCAACATCTAAATCTGCAACTTGCAGATTTTGGGGCAGAATTTCCAGTTTTTGATTAAGGAGCAGATTTGTGGTGCAGAATGCAGAAATATTCCGACTGCGAGAAAGGCCCCTACATAGCACAATTGCATGGACACTATGCGGCTCAACTATGGGGATAATTTACTATTTAGGCACATTATTAGCCTAATTTAAAGACATAAATAGACATAGTTCTTCTAGGCTGAGTAACTGTGCGAGATTCATTTAAAGGGGTTGTCCCGCGCCGGAACGGGTTTTTTTTTTTTTTAAACACCCCCCCCCCCCCCCCCGTTCGGCGCGAGACAACCCCGATGCAGGGGTTAAAAAAACCACCCGCACAGCGCTTACCTGAATCCCGGCGGTCCGGCGTCTTCATACTCACCTGCTGAAGATGGCCGCCGGGATCCTCTGTCTCCATGGACCGCAGGGCTTCTGTGCGGTCCATTGCCGATTCCAGCCTCCTGATTGGCTGGAATCGGCACGTGACGGGGCGGAGCTACACGGAGCTACACGGAGCCCCATTCAGAAAAGAAGAAGACCCGGACTGCGCAAGCGCGGCTAATTTGGCCATCGGAGGGCGAAAATTAGTCGGCACCATGGAGACGAGGACGCTAGCAACGGAGCAGGTAAGTATAAAACTTTTTATAACTTCTGTATGGCTCATAATTAATGCACAATGTATATTACAAAGTGCATTATTATGGCCATGCAGAAGTGTATAGACCCACTTGCTGCCTCGGGACAACCCCTTTAAGGGATTTACACAGAACTAGAAAAAAAGGTCTGCTGTTTTTCCAGAAACAGTAAAA
This sequence comes from Eleutherodactylus coqui, assembly GCF_035609145.1. Taxonomy (NCBI): domain Eukaryota; kingdom Metazoa; phylum Chordata; class Amphibia; order Anura; family Eleutherodactylidae; genus Eleutherodactylus; species Eleutherodactylus coqui. Next base: position 102,991,449 of record NC_089843.1, read on the forward strand.
TGTCTGTCCACGGGCTGTGTCTGGTATTACATCTCATCCCGATACAAGTGAATGGAATACCAGCCACTGCCTGTGGACACACATGTTTCTGGTAACACAGCAGGCCATTTATTCTAATCCTAGACAACAGCTTCAAAACTAGTGCAAAGAAGAACTGCAGCATGTGTATATAGCTACCAACCAGATTCTCATTTGTCTCAATAGCCCTTTAGAAACTGATGCAGTGATATCTATCTATCTATCTATCTATCTATCTATCTATCTATCTATCTATCTATCTATCTATCTATCTCATATATATATCTCATATCTATCTATCTATCTATCTATCTATCTATCTATCTATCTATCTATCTATCTATCTATCTATCTATCTATCTATCTATTATCTATCTATCTATTATCTATCTATCTATTATCTATCTATCTATCTATGATCATATCTATCTAATATCTATCTCATATCTACGTATATATCTATCTATCTCATATCTATCTATCTATCTATCTATCTATCTATCTATCTCATATCTATCTATCTATGATCATATCTATCTAATATCTATCTCATATCTATCTATATATCCATCTATCTCATATCTATCTATCTATTTCATATCTATCTAAGTATCCATCCATCATCTATCCTGTTTGTCTAGTTAATAAGATATTCAATAGTTAAATCCACTTATTTCATGCTTTTGCTAATTCCAGTCCACAAGTGTTCCTCAAGGGTTTACAATGGTCTTTCAAGGATTGGTTCTTCAGCTCCCTCATCTGGTTAGAATGAACAGCAAGTAGTGCATATAATGCTTACTATCCAATATGCCAAAGCAAGCTGAGCAATGGATGGATCTACAGAGAAATTGCTACAGATGTAGCAAGAAAAAATATATGAAAAGAGATCAGAAAATACGGTACCTTCAGTATGATCAAAATGTATTTGCGTAACTAGTTCTCTTGTGGAAGACAAGTTTTGATGAATTCTGCATTATCCCTGATAATATTGTATTAGTTTAGTTATAGAAAAAATGCTCTAACAATCATTTTTACTGAGGTTGGTGGTTGGATCTACATTAATGATCTTTTTTAATATGGGGCATACATATATAATCACTTGATATTGGGTTCTGCCCCCATTAGGGCTTACAATTTTTAAATTCAACTATTAACATGTTTTTGAGGAAACCCACACAAAGTACCCTTTACCCAGAGTACCAGAGGAAACCCACACAAAAACAGGGAGAACACACAAACTCCATACAGTTGTTGTATTTGGTCAGATTTGAACCTAGAACCCCAGTGCTGTAAGGGAACAGTGCTATGAATTTAACTTTTAAGAAGTGCCATAAAAAGTACTGGATGTGCCAAAAATGTTCGAAATGTGCCACATTTTGACGAGGTTTACGAAATAGATACATGCAGACCGAAAAACAGTCAACAAAGGAGGCATACAAAGCTGAAATGTGCGACAATTTATGCTAGATATGCCAAAATTCCCATGGAACTTGTGTGACTTCGCTCAAAATTTACCTCTGAATGTGTGTTGGGCTGGTTTTTACACTGAATGGTATGAGTTTCTGGATTCACAGCCATATAAAGAGTGCTATCCCACTAAAATAATAAAAAATGTCTGAGGGTGTAAAAAAGAAAAGCAATTTGAGCACCAAAATGACGAGAGATGCTACCAAAATGACGAGAAATGATAGAGAAAAAATAACACCCAGATACTAAAATTAAATAGTTTTTCATAGAATCATAGAATCATAGAGCTGGAAGGAACCTCCAGGGTCATCGGGTCCAGCCCCCTGCTCAGTGCAGGATTCACTAAATCATCCCAGATAGATATTTGTCAAGCCTTTGTTTGAAAACTTCCATTAAAGGAGAACTCACTACCTCCCATGGCAACCTGTTCCACTCATTGATCACCCTCACTGTCAGAAAGTTTTTTCTAATATCTAATCTGTGTCTCCTCCCTTCCAGTTTCATTCCATTGCTTCTAGTCTTTCCTTGTGCAAATGAGAATAAGGCTGATCCTCTGCAGTGTAACAGCCCTTCTTTTATTTGTAGACAGCTATTAGGTCTCCTCTTAGCCTTCTTTTTTGCAAGCTAAGCATTCCCAGATCCTTTAACCGTTCCTCATAGGACATGATTTGCAGACCGCTCACCATCTTGGTAACTCTTCTCTGAACTTGCTCCAGTTTGTCTATGTCTTTTTTAAAGTGGGGTGCCCAGAACTGGACACAGTATTCCAGATAAGGTCTGGCTAAGACAGAGTAGAGGGGGATAATTACCTCATGTGATCTAGACTCTATGCTTCTCTTAATACAGAATTCTGTTTGCCTTTTTGGCTGCTACATCACATTGTTGACTCATGTTCAGTCTATGATCTATTAGTATACCCAAGTCTTTATCACATGTGCTGCTTAGCCCAATTCCTCCCATTCTGTATGTGCATTTTTCCTTTTTCTTGCCCAGATTTCTGAATGTGCTCAAAAATTACATAAGAGACTGAAAGAATGAGCAATAAAATTGTACCAAATTCGGCAAATACATAGCCAGAAAATGTGCCAACCCATTACCTATGCTATTTGAACCAAGTTTTAATATGCACTTAATATTTGCACTTGTTTTCTGACATACAGCTTCACACATGTGTCAGAAACCTCCAGAACACAGAGGCCACACCCACTTTTGTAAGAAAAAAAAAGGCTGGGTTATTCTTAAATCTTCATCCATTTTGGAACAAATCAGTTGTAAATATGTTGTAAAAATAGTACACCATTATTCCAACACAAATTACACAACAAATCTGTCAGAAAAAGCTTTATAAATAAGCCCCTTTTTATCTTGCTTCAAAACCCTTTGAAATCAGCTGAAATTACCAGGGTCACTTGTTGCCAGCCATACATTCCTCTGTAGTGGTCACTGCAGGGAACACAAAGCATTACATGGAGGCTATTCATATAATTGACCATTAATGTAATACAGTAGTTCTTGATTTTGTTTCATATAAGGAGAACCCTGTATGCTGATGATGACCACATTCTCCTTGACACACCATTTATTAACCCTATAAGGATGTGGCTCTTTTTTTTATTTTCATTTTCAGTTTTTTCTTCCCACTTTCAAAAAAATCATAACTCTTATTTATCCCTCAATGTAACTGTCTCAGGTCTTGTTTTTTGTAGCACAAGTTATATTTTTTAATGGTTCTATTTAATGTACCATATACGGTACTGAAAACATCTAAAAAGTGGAGAGAAATGGAAAGAAACGTAATTCTGCCATCTTTGGATGGGTCTTGTTTCTACCGCATACATAGTGCAGTAAAAAGGACATGATAACTTCATTATATACCTCACTACAATTGCAACGTTTTTATGGAATGTCCTGTAGTTTTTGGAGTACATATGACTTATTGATCGCTCTTTTTTTAAATTTTTTTCTTGGAGAAGGAGTGACCAAAAAAAGCAAAATTCAGACATTTTGCTTTTTTTTCTGACGACGTTCACTGTGTGGTATAATGTGTTATTTTGATAGATTGGATTTTTATGGACACTGTGATGTAAAATGTTTATTTAAAATGTTTTTTATTTTGATTTTTTTAAGTATACATATGGGTAAAGGTTTTCTTTTGTTTGAATTGTATTACCTTTTTTATAATTAAGATAGCTTTTTTGCACTCATTTTTATATCTGTTTTGCTATGCCCCCATAGTATTGCATTACACCTCAATGTCAGAGACAGGCTATCAAGCCATGAACAATCTGCAATGGCAGCCCGGGGGGCCTCCAGAAGGCCCCCAGTGGCCATTGAAAACAGCACCCCATGATCAGGGCTTATGGTGATTTGGGCTGTTGCTGGCAGGTGTTAGCTGTCAAAGACAGGCGACACCCACATTGTATGAAGCTGGATCTCAATCCACACAAACCTCCATGACGTAACTGTAGCCATGGAGCATTAAGGTGTTTATTAGGATTTGGCAGTCGTGAAAGGTGTTCTATGTCACTTTCACATTCCCACACAGCAACAGCTTGGGGTAAGAACCAATGTTTCTACACACCATTTTAACTCCTTAAATGATCATACCCTCCCCAAAATTTATGACTACACTGCATTTTAATTGGAGAACCTCAGAGCTAAATTTCAAGTGTCATACCAAAGAATCTAAATACATTAGGTTAATGCAAAATGTTAGTTATTAATTTTTGACAAAGATTTCTAACATTCCATTTTCACTTTGTCATTGTGGGGTATTGAGCGCCGAATGGTGGGGAAAAGCTGGAATTTTTTTCCAATTTGCACAAGGCCACGACATATTTTTTTTTTTTTTAAGTGAAAGGGTCTAAAGAGTTTCTAAATGTTTTGCAAAATCCTACATTCTGCAGAGACCAGATATGCATGTCAGTGGTTAGCACTGTTGTCTTGCAGCACTAGGATTCTGGGTTAAAATAGGAGAAAAGGCGGCTTGAATATTTGTATTGTGCTTATGTGGATTTCCTCCTGCACTTGAACATGTTTCTGATTGGTTAATTGGTTTCCTATATCACTGACATTAGTGTGTATTTAAAGGTCCCCACAATAAAGTTGTTGTGTCCAGTCAACTGTCTGTCATATGTGAATGGCGGCCTCCTAGCTCTCCCCTGACGCAGTATGTTTGTGGAAAGAAGAATTAGGCACATTACATTTTAAGGTGTTATTTAGATGAGCATGGGCGCAACTACGCTTGGTGGCACGGAGTGTAGTTGTACCTGAATGAGGGGAATTCCTTTTCCTTCAACGGCTTTTCAAACCCTGTGCTAGAGTGCAGGAGTTTGAAAATAGCCACGGGAAGATAGGTGCCACCCGATCTTCCCAACACGTGGTTTTCACTACATGCGGAAAAGTTAGGGCAGGTCCTATCTTTTCTCGACTGTACAATTAACAGGCAAGACTCTCGATAGTAAAAATGAAACCACTGATATCCATTGATATCAGTGGCTTTGTTTTGTCCCCTTATCCTTTAGACAGATGACAGGTAAGCACTAAGCAACCACCTGCCTCAGTATAGGGAGGGTCTGTGAGTGGTTGTTCATCAATGTCCTCCATATGTGTTACTTGCTCTTCCATTTACAGTGGGGGAAAAAAGTATTTAGTCAGATATCAATTGTACAAGTTCTCCGACTTAAAAAGATGAGAGAGGCCTGTAATTGACATCATAGGTAGACCTCAACTATGAGAGACAACATGAGAAAACACATCCCGAAAATCATATTGTCTGGTTTTTAACAAATTTATTTGCAAATAATGGTAGAAACTAAGTATTTGGTCACCTACAAACAAGCAGGATTTCTGGGTCTCACAGACCTGGAACTTCTTTTTTAAGAGGCTCCTCTGTCCTCCACTCATTACCTGTAGCAATGGCACCTGTTTGAACTTGTTATCAGTATAAAAGACACCTGTCCACAACGTCAAGCAGTCACACTCCAAACTCCACTATGGTGAAGACCAAAGAGCTGTCAAAGGACACCAGAAACAAAATTGTAGCCCTGCACCAGACTGGGAAGACTAAATATGCAATAGGCAAGTAGCTTGGTGTGAAGAAATCAACTGTGGGAGCAATAATTAGAAAATTGAAGAGATACAAGACCACTGATAATCTCCCTCGATCTGGGGCTCCACGCAAGATCTTACCCCGTGGGGTCACAATGATCACAAGAACGGTGAGCAAAAATCCCAGAACCACACAGGAAAACCTAGTGAATGACCTGCAGAGAGCTGGGACAAATGTAACAAAGGCTACCATCAGTAACACACTACGCCGCCACACAGGACCTCCGACACATTCTATACATCTTTGGAATCGTGTCACCCCTAGGCATCCTGTTGTCCTATCCAGCCGAACTGACGAAGGGGTTCTTCCCCGAAACGCGTATTCCATTGCTGGTTTTTAATTTCTGAAAAAATAATAAAAAAGAAGTGCTTTCACCATCACACATTGGACTATGATCTACATCTTCTAGTAGCTTAGAGTGTTGCGCCTCCATACCAGTTCTTTTCACATTCTTTTCGCTACACTTACGCCCACACTGGTGGAGCGTCATCTGGTTGGCAGCACCTCCACCATTCAAAATACTCAATCATTGAAAACTCTTTGTACTCCATAAATATTCCACTACCCTCACTGGGTCTTGCTCCACCCTCCTTTTTCATTTCTTTTACTCACTATATAGAAAAAGTCAGACTCACCCTATTGCTGATGTGGGGTCATTCTCATCAGGGTGAGAGCTCCGTTCATAGGTAAGGTCTTCTTGTATTAGAAGATTTAGAGTTAGGCCAGTGTTACACAGGGGTAAGCACATTTATGTGAGCATTTCTGCTGCATACTTGCATAATGGGTAATGCACAATTGCACAATTATGTGTGTGGTTTACTGTACTTTTTGTGTGCACAAAAAAACACATAACCATACTCCCTGTCGGGACACGAGCCCAGAAACTCCTAAACTTCAGGCAGCGGCTCTATCAGCTGAGCTATCCAGCCCTTTGGATAGCTCTGCTGCATGACCCTGTTTCCTGCATGCTCCTCTTTCCCTGATTGGCCCCACCCTGTCTCTTGATTAGCTACATTATATAAACCTGTCCCTGTCTCTCTCCTTGCAAGCTCCACTACCTGCCCGCTCCTCACAGCATTTACAGTAAAAGCCATATGTGTATGAGTTCAACAAATTTCAGCCACATGGTGCAAAAAAAAAAATCCATGTGGAATCTGTAGCGGAATGGCATATGTTGGGGAATTTCTGCACAGGTTTAACCTCTTCAAGTGAGGAGGTAAATTCCAAATCATAATCTCTTCAAAATCCACATGCATCATGTGGATTTTGCTGTGGATTTTAATACGGATCTGCAGAAAATTTGTAGCAATTTTCCACTATGAAAAATCATCTGTGTGAATGGACCAGTAGTAGTATATGGAAAGCAAACCAATATGTAAGCTGTTCATATCCCCCATCCACAAAATGATTTTTATTATATAACTGGAGAATTGCACATGGATTCATCAATTTTGTGTTTTAATGCATTTTTGCTGTGTAATTTTCCCTTTTATTTTGTTTTATATATTTTCATTGCCCTTCCGAGCTGCTTTTCCTTTAATTATTTTTCGGTATTATTCTTTTCAGCATTATTATTATTATTATTATTTGCTTATTGTGTGTTGACATTACTTGCAGAGAAAATGAATATGTATTTTCCGAGTGATTTTCATTTCTGTATTAAAAGTGAACTGACATTTGACATGTCACAGTGGCATTTTTACAGCACCATTTGTCTGCATTTTAATTAGCCACTCTCTGAAATTGTTGGTAATTGTGTTTATAGTATTTGCCTAGAGATAGGAAGAAAAAACAATGTCTGCTATATTATTTAAAAATTACATATCATTGACAAGTTGTTCAAAAGTACACCACGGGGAAGAATTGTGGCTTATCACAGATCAGATGTGGTTACAAAGCAATAATGAACTTAGCTAATCAATTTTTCTGGATGGCAATAAATCAAAGCGGATATAAAATTGTGCATCGTTATTGACCTCTAGTGTAATCTCGTCTTGAGTGGTGTTTATGTCTATGAGAAGATAACGGTGGAAAGGATGGAATCTATTGTTTTGCATTCAGAACTCCCCACATTTCATTCTCTGAAGGAACACACGTTCCAACGGATGTGCTTTACACTTAATGAATGTTTACTTCTACCGATAAGAAGGAAATGAACAGATTGCTGGAACCATCTACTTTGTAGTAAGCAAAAATTCAGATCCCTAAAGATGTCTGTTTACTAAATAGATCAGCTTTTAGCTTTTTTAGTTCCCTTTAACTGAACTGCAGTGGGAGGTTGTATAGAGGTAAATACTAACAGTGGGGTGAACCATCAAGGTTACTGTTACATTAGATGTAAATTTAATGAATAGTTTTGACAAAAAGGGAAGAAGATAAAGCACAGTACTAGAATCACTTTTTTGCTGACAGACAGAAAATGGATGTCTCATAAATATAACCTCTGTCCATATGCCCCGTAAAGGCATATCTGTATTACAGAGAGGCTTTCTCCACATTGAGATCCTCCTCCTACCAATAAATATAACTCCTGCATTGATAAAGCTATATACAACATACACTGAACAATTAGGCTGGGTTCACACAGGGAGGATTCCCGTCGGAAATCTCGCGGTTTGGCCGCAGCAAAAACCGTGAGATTTCCGCCGGGAGAACCGCCGCGGTGGCTTTGAAGCGGCCCGGCCGCTTGCTTTTACGTTGCGGCCGGCGCTCCCATAGAGGAGAGCGCGGCTGCGACGAAAATAAACAAAAAAAAAAAAGTAAATAGACATGCTGCATCTTTTGAAACCGCAGCTGCGGCGGCCGCAGCCGCGGTTTCGGCCGGGCTTACTGCAGCGGATTGGCCGTCCCGCATTGGATTAGCGGCCGCATTTGCCGCGGCCAAATGCCGCGCGGCAAAGCCGCGGCAAATCCGCCCTGTGTGAACCCAACTGGTTGAAACATAGACAGACATCCAACAGAAGATCACACAGTTGCAGGCCATAGGTAGTTGATCCTAGAGGCAAACATCAGGTAGTATTTTTATTATCTCAGCAATGACATGCCATAGTTGAGCAACTGACCAGCAATATAACAGAGGGGAAGTTAGGTAAGTTTCCACAATGACCAGAGTCCTCATATGGAGTTGGGTTTAATAGGTGAAAACCAACATGGATGTCCCCGATGACCTTGTGTCATCACCAAAAAAGACTTGCATGGGCCCAGACGGGATGTCAGTGGACCATGCACATATGGCAGAAGACCATCTGAAGTGATGAGACCTGTTTCCTCCCGAACCATGGCAAGATCTGCATATGAGTGCTGATTGATGTGAGTTGCTCCCGAAAATATCGAACGCAACTTTTTAACCCCTACGCGCCACAGGGTGTAAGTGTATGTCCTGGCAGAGGGTTACTTAATGTAACAGGATGTACACCTGTGGATAGCACTAGATCAGAAAAGATTCTGCGATATCCGGCAGCGGGAGGCGGGTGTTACTGATAGCCAGCCTCCCGCTGCAACAGTGCGCTCCCTCTGTGACATCATCGGACCCCTGCAATGTAATCATGGAAAGCTGATGGGTTGCGATGGCAACAGGACACCAGCTACCGTTGTCCTGCTTTGCTATTGCCTATGATCGCTATTAATAGCGATGAGGCATTGCAGGAACAAAGTCCTTTAATGCTCTATCATTTATATCACAGATGTTATGTTACAAATCCCCTGTAGTGACATTAAAAATGTAAAAAAAAGGAAAAAATAGTGTAAAAAAACTGAAAAATGTTAAAAAATGTAAGTAAAAAAACCCTTTTTTTTACCTCCTCTATTATTATAAAAAAATGTTTTTAAAATACCACATATTTGTTATCGATGTATCTGTAATGACTCGTACAACAAATTGAACACACTTTTTATCCTGCATGGCAAAAAGCATTAAAAAAAAACTAAAAAACTGAGGCAAATTGCTTACTTTTCCCATTTTGTCTCCCACAACATGCAATTAAGGTGATCAAAAAAGCTATATGTACCCCAAAATAGTATCGATAAAAACAACAGGTCATCATGCAAAAAACAAGCCCTTACATAGCTACATCCATTGAAAAATAAAAAAGTTAGAGGACTTTGAATGCAGAAATTTAGGGAAAAAATTTCCACAAAAAGATTTCTTATTTCGGAAAAGTGGAAAAACCTAAAAAAAAAAAGAATTTTGGTAACGCTGTAATCATACAGACCCACAAAATAAATGTATTGTTTCATTTATGCTGCATGATTAATGCTATAAAAAAAAAAAAAAACTGGAGAGTTAATGTGTTTCTCTCCCAGCTATCATAAAAAAATTACAATATTCTCTATGTATCCATAAAAAGGCAGCAATAGCCCTCATACGGCTGTATTGATGAAAAAATAAAAAAGTTATGCCTTTTGAAAAGTGGAAATGAAAATCCCCCAAAAATCATTGCTTCCTTATTACAGTTGAGTGAACATACTCTGCCGAGCTTGATGCTCGTTTGAGTATTAGCGTACTCGATGGTGCTCGTTACTCGAGTGAGCATCAAACCGTGTTCGACCCCGCCCCAGTTGTTGGCTCCTCCCTGCTGTGACGTGCCTGTTTTGGCCCCTCCACGCCTCTACGCAGCACGTCAATGGCAAATCTTTTGTCTGGCAGGCAGGAGAGAGAGAGAGAGAGACCCAGAAAAAAAAAAAAAGCTCAGGACCCGGCGTCCCACATACAAAAATGCTTGAGTCTCCCATTGTAGTCAATGGGGTTCGTTACTCGAGTAGAGCTCTCGAATTTTACGAAAAGCTCGACTCAAATAACGAGGACCCGAGCATTTGGGTGCTCGCTCATCTCTAGTCCTTATACATAAAATAGGCCATGTCTTTAAGGGGTTAATCGTCCGTGTGCATGTACCCTAAAAGCAAAATTGTGTTAGCGGACATTCAGCATTTACTATCATTCACTTATAAAGATATGCTTATGAAGATATCATAGAGGAGAATGCTCCACTTGGGATCCCACAGAGCCTGAATGGAGTACCACTCTCCACGCATTACATTGAGTGTCATGTGATCATACATTTTGTTTGGACCAAAGCACATTTCCCAAAGTGAGGTTAGAGAAGCTGGATTGGCAGTAATTTGCAACGCTTGGCTTCATTAGATATCCCCATCTATTCTCTGCTACAGAAACGTAAAATATATAGGTTAATATTCAACTATCACAGAGTCTTTTTCTCTACCTGTAGTGCACGTTTGTTTATTATGTAGCTCATGCCAGTTGGCATTGGCTCTCTGTCTGTATAACTAATATTTGAGTACCGTTACTTTTACAGAAGCTACTGTAGAATGTTATGTCTGCTACTACATGAAGTTCCTCTATACCATGGGTGCACAACTTTTTCTGGTAGATTGCATCACTTGGAGGTTCAGCAATGAAACTTAATGGAGTATTCCTACTTGAGACATTTATGACATATCAACTGTATAGGTGGAGGTTCCACTACTGATTAAAATATCACTGCAGTAAGTATAGTCCAAATTTGTTTGAACCTTGTCACTGTTTGGACTCTAAAACATAACTTTTAATATTATCCTTAAAATTGAAACAAAAATCTACAGACACACATAGTACATACATTAAAGTATGAAGTGTATAGGATGCTTCTTACGTTTTTGCGTGACTTATTTAGATAATTAATTAATAAGGATAAGCGAGTATACGCGCTAAGGGCAATTGCTCGAGCGAGCATTGCCTTTAGCGAGTATCTCCCCCGCTCAAGACTGAAGGTTCGGGTGCTGGCGGCAGGCAGGGAGAGAGCGGGGGAGAGCGGGGAGGAACGGAGGGGAGATCTCTCTCTCCCTCTCCCCCCCCCCCGCTCCCTCCTGCTGACAGCCGCTACTCACCGCCCCCCCGCGGTGCCTTTAGCGAGTATACTCGCTCATCTCTATTAATTAACCATCATTTTATTTATTGACTGGTGTTCAATGCCCTAGATTTTTCTATATTATTACTTCTATATAGATGCCACTGTAGAGTATCCTGGGTATGACTCAATTTTAATGACTCCCAGAGGCATAAGGGAGTTTATATGACAATACCTTAAACCATAAGGGATAATTCCAACCTATGAGGTATTGATCACAAGCGATCTTAATAGTCATAAAGGCCAAAAATAATTCTGCCACTGCTTCGAATAAATCAATTCTGGGCCGTTAACTATGTCTAATCTGGCCCGACGCGTTTCGCTCCGCATTGGAGCTCCTCAGGGACCTGAAGATGCACCTTAGATATGCCTCTCTACTGAGTTCCACTACTGAGTCTCACAGCTGTTGAGGGAATAGGAGTCACCTGCTCCCTGTTCACTTTGTGGATGAAACACTGCATTTGTGTAGCTTTCTGTATTTTAATTCATGGAAGTTATGGAAACATTTGAATTCTTGAACTACACTACAGAGATTTGCAAGTGTTGGAGCAATTGTTTAAATTAGGTGATACTCAATTGTTATCATAGCCTTGTCAATCAGGTTGCGTAATTATTGATCGATGCATCAGAGAAGAGAAGAGCTTAGAGACATCACCTGACTGTTTCATGTGTGTCTTCTCCAATGCACCGCTGAATTGGGCATACTTGACTGATGAGGCTTCGTTAGTCCTTGAGTATCACCTAAAAGCAGATGATAACTCTAACACATACATGTAGAACTACTTTTCCACCTAATCGCCTTCTTTCTGAAGTACTGCACAGTGGGTCAGGGGAACTCATTCTTCCATATATCAAAGATTTATTATGTATCCTGTAGAACTGAAAATAGCAGCAAGTCGAAATAAGGTTTATTATTATTCAATGTGTTTTTTTCAGTTTGACTAAACAGCTTTATTTATATTAAAAAAGTTTAGAACTCATTTTGGATACGTTTTTACTCCAGAAGTAAAGTGCACAATATTTAAGTGTATATGTAGGAGACAATTCACTCTGTTTGTGTGCACGGCACAGTATGAGGCACTATATGTTATTCACCGTTTTGTCAGTATTCTGTGCTAAGTGCTGCTTCCCTACAGTTCTGCTTTTTGATGTATGTTTTGCATAATCTCTTGTACCGCTTTAGTGTCTGACAGAAATGTTTGTGTTAGCAAAACTGAAGATTGAAGCAATATACCCAATATCACATTTGGTCTTCTTTTAATAAAGTTTTTCTGTTTCTCCTGAATCACTACTTATTGGAGCATTTATCTTATTAGCATAATAAGATATTTGGCTTGTTTTATTTATCATTTTTGAAAGAAAAAAATGTGTCCTACAGTTGTTCTCTTCTATGGAAGTTTTAAAAATTACCTGGACTGAGATATCATCGATTCATTGCTTGTTTCTCTGGGCCTAGATGAGTTGAGCACAGTGAGAAATTGCATCAGCGTAGCTCTTTACTGCACCAAAAAGAAATCAGAGGGGGATATTTAAATTAGAAATGACACTGCAGCTGCCTGATGATGACAAAGGTGCTAACAGCAAGTCACGCTATGCAGCCACACTGTCTTCTGTAACACAAGATCCCCTACTGCAGCAAGGCCGGTAAAATGAGTATCAAGCTGGGTACTCATTTCACTGATCTTGGAAGGATGGAAAGCTGAGTGAACCTTGAGACAGCTACCTGAACCATGGAGGGATTGAACTGGCAACCTTCAGGTTGTGAGTGAGATCTTAGGACTGCATTTCTGCTGCCTTAACAATTTGCACCACACTGGGCTTGACTGTCCAGGTACTGACTAGTCTGACCAGACTGGCCTACCAAGATTTCTCCCTATAGGGCCTATGGACAAACCATGACTGCATATCACTGTCAATATAATCTGATTGCACCACTAAAAGGCTATGGGTACAGTGTTATATAATTGGAAAGCAAGTATTGGAAGAATCAAAAAAGCACATTGTGCTTGTTGTCTTCAATGACAATGAATTGATCACATGACATTCTGCCACTGAGACCCCAGCAACCAGCTGTAATTTTTGGAACCACCACAACGGGCACTCACTATAATGGCCAACTATGTTATATATGGCTGCAGGCACTTATTATAATGGCCAACTATATTATATATGGCTATGGGTACTAGTGCACAGACATCCTGAGACCTTCAACAAGAGATGCTTTCTGCAGCATTCCATAGGGATACCGCGGACACCTGACATACACAGGGAGGTGGGAGGGTTAAGTGCTGATGTGTCATGGTGGCACTTACCATATTTTTTCCAAGAGGGAACACACACAGCCAAGGCCAGAGTATCACTGCAGATCACCAAAGACACCCCTAGTATAGGGAATGCCAATAAACAGGAGAATGGGGGTAGTAGTTGTCACGGGTGACGCCACCGTTCCTACACACCGGAATAATACTCGGCGGAGAATAATTACAGACACAGTCTTTTAGCACCTCGGGTCCCTAGGAAGTAGAGATGAGCGAACATACTCGTCCGAGCTTGATGCTCGGGCGAATATTAGGGTGTTCGGGATGTTCGTTATTCGTAACGAACACCACACGATGTTCGGATGTTCGGGTTACTTTAACTTTCTTCCCTGAGAAATCTTTTCTATATGCGCTCAATGGGGCCGGCGGCAGCAGCGCCAACCCCATTGAGAACATATAGAAGACAAATCCTTCTTCTCTGCCACAGCTGTAACAGCTGTGACAGAGAAGAACGATGTTTGCCCATTGAATTCAATGGAACCGGCAATACAGCCGACTCCACTGAATGCAATGGGCTGCCGGCGATCGCGGGATGAATTGTCGGAAAGGGGTTAAATATATAAGCCCTTTCCTGCAATTCATCCAGAAATGTGTAAAAATAAAATATATATATATATACTCACCTGGTGCCGGCAGACGGAGTTCAGCGCGGCAGGCTGCAGTTCTCCTGAACTGCTCTGAACAGCTGTGAGTAGTATTCAGCAGCCGGGGATTTAAAATCCCCGCCTGCTGAATAAGATGCCTCTGAATGGTCACAGCCTGACCAATCAGAGGCCAGCCCTCACTCACACCCATTCATGAATTCATGAATGGGTGAGTGAGGGCTGCCTCTGATTGGCTCAGGGGCAGCTCTCCTGCCCCTGAGCCAATCAGAGGCAGCCCTCACTCACCCATTGACTTCAATGGGGTTCGTTATTCGAAACGAACACCCGAACATCGCGGGAAGTTCGTTTCGAATAACGCGAACCCGAACATTTTGGTGTTCGCTCATCTTTACTAGGAAGGCACGGTATAAACTTTACTTTAGTAAATTTGCAGAAACAATTATCACATGGCAATTTAGGTGCAGTCTATACAGTACAGGCAAGACAAGAGGCTTAAGGTCAAGGAGGAAACACAGGATGACACCGGTCCTGCAGTCCACGTTATCTGTCAGGAACCGCTCCTGGAAGGGAACACTCGGAGGAGGAAAGGGGTAGGGATCACTCCACAGACACTCTGCCAGTAGTTATTGACTTTCACCCAGCCCTGGAGATGCGTGGGTGTAAACACTTAAGGAGTGTACTTCTATGTGGGGATCCTGGCTCTGGACGGCCACGTAGGAAAACTTGAAGAATTACTTAGTACCTCTGCACTGGCCTTGTCTTACAGAATTACTTACGAATGCTCTCTCATATATATATGGGGCTCACTCCACTCACATCCAGAACTCAATCATAATGGGATATCTCTCCTCTGCTTCCATCTTCACCACAAAGAAGCTGAAGGTTAGAGATGAGCGAACACCAAAATGTTCGGGTGTTCGTTATTCGGAACGAACTTCCCGTGATGCTCGAGGGTTCGTTTCGAACAACGAACCCCATTGAAGTCAATGGGCGACCAGAACATTTTTGTATTTCGCCGATGCTCGCTAAGGTTTTCATGTGTGAAAATCTGGGCAATTCAGGAAAGTGATGGGAATGACACAGTGACGGATAGGGCAGGCGAGGGGCTACGTGTTGGGCTGCATCTCAAGTTCACAGGTCCCACTATTAAGCCACAATACCGGCAAGAGTGGGCCCCCCCCCCCCTCCCAACAACTTTTACTTCTGAAAAGCCCTCATTAGCATGGCATACCTTTGCTAAGCACCACACTACCTCCAACAAAGCACAATCACTGCCTGCATGACACTCCACTGACACTTCTCCTGGGTTACATGCTGCCCAACCGCCCCCCCTCCCCCCCCACAGCGCACACCAAAGTGTCCCTGGGCAGCCTTCAGCTGCCCTCATGCCACACCACGCTCATGTCTATTTAGAATTGCGTCTGCCATGACGAGGGACCGCAGGCACACACTGCAGAGGTTGGCACGGCTAGGCAGCGACCCTCTTTAAAAGTGGCGGAGCGATAGCCCACAATGCTGTACAGAAGCAATGAGAAATAGAATCCTGTGCCACCGCCATCAGGAGCTGCACACGTGGGCATAGCAATGGGGAACCTATGTGCCACACACTATTCATTCTGTCAAGGTGTCTGCATGCCCCAGTCAGACCGGGCTTTTTAATTCATAGACACAGGCAGGTACAACTCCCTATTGTGAAGTCCCTGTCGACCCACAGCATGGGTGGCTCCCTGGAACCCACCGGCGGTACACAGAAATATCCCATTGCATTGCCCAACACAGCTGAGGTAGTAATGTCGTGCTTAATGCAGGTGGGCTTCGGCCCACACTGCATGCCCCAGTCTGACTGGGGTTCTTTATAAGTGTACAGATGTAGTAAAAACTCCGTGTGCACCTACAGCATGGGTGGGTGCCAGGAAGCCACCGGCGGTACATAGAAATATCCCATTGCATTGCCCAACACAGCTGAGGTAGTAATGTTGTGCTTAACCCTTTCCAATCCAATTTGTATATGGTTTTCCTAGGGGGCTTACTCTTTTTCTGCTGTTATACAACGGCGCTATATGCTGGCTAAAGCCAGTACTGCATGAGCTGACACGTAGGATAGGCTCCGACAGCAGAGAGGCTGGCAATATACAGTAAGAGAACCCCGACGGACGTCTACCAACAACGGAGCTGTACAGCCTTAAACCCTAATGTCTTCACAGGTCACACAGTGGACTGGAAAGGGTTAATGCAGGTGGGTTTCGGCCCACACTGCATGCCCCAGTCAGACTGGGGTTCTTTACAAGTGGACACATGTAGGTTAAACTCCCTGTGGACCCACTGCCTGGGTGGGTGCCAGGAAGCCACCGGCGGTACATAGAAATATCCCATTGCATTGCCCAACACAGCTGAGGTAGTAATGTCGTGCGTAATACAGGTGGGCTTCGGCCCACACTGCATGCCCCAGTCAGACGGGTTCTTTAGAAGTGTACAGATGTATTAAAAACTCAGTGTGCACCTACAGCATGGGTGGCTCCCTGGAACCCACCGGCGGTACACAAAAATATCCCATTGCATTGCCCAACACAGCTGAGGTAGTAATGTCGTGCTTAATGCAGGTGGGCTTCGGCCCACACTGCATGCCCCAGTCAGACTGGGGTTCTTTACAAGTGGACACATGTAGGTTAAACTCCCTGTGGACCCACTGCCTGGGTGGGTGCCAGGAAGCCACCGGCGGTACATAGAAATATCCCATTGCATTGCCCAACACAGCTGAGGTAGTAATGTCGTGCGTAATACAGGTGGGCTTCGGCCCACACTGCATGCCCCAGTCAGACGGGTTCTTTAGAAGTGTACAGATGTATTAAAAACTCAGTGTGCACCTACAGCATGGGTGGCTCCCTGGAACCCACCGGCGGTACACAAAAATATCCCATTGCATTGCCCAACACAGCTGAGGTAACGTCAGCTGTAATGCAGGTGGCCTAAAAATTAATTTGATTACACTGTAGGCGAGGGCCCACAAAAATTGCTGTATCAACAGTACTAATGTACATCCCAAAAATTGGCCATGGCCAGCCAAGAGGGCAGGTGAAACCCATTAATCGCTTTGGTTAATGTGGCTTAAGTGGTAACTAGGCCTGGAGGCAGCCCAGTGTAACGAAAAATTGGTTCAAGTTAAAGTTCCAATGCTTTTAAGCGCATTGAAACTTATAAAAATTGTTCTGAAAAATTATTTGAGTGAGCCTTGTGGCCCTAAGAAAAATTGCCCGTTCAGCGTGATTACGTGAGGTTTCAGGAGGAGGAGCAGGAGGAGGAGGAATATTAGACACAGATTGATGAAGCAGAAATGTCCCCGTTTTGGAAGGTGAGAGAGAACGTAGCTTCCATCCGCGGGTGCAGCCTACGTATTGCTTACGTATCGCTGCTGTCCGCTGGTGGAGAACAGAAGTCTGGGGAAATCCAGCCTTTGTTCATCTTGATGAGTGTTAGCCTGTCGGCACTGTCGGTTGACAAGCGGCTACGCTTATCTGTGATGATTCCCCCAGCCGCACTAAACACCCTCTCCGACAACACGCTAGCCGCAGGACAAGCAAGCACCTCCAGGGCATACAGCGCTAGTTCAGGCCACATGTCCAGCTTCGACACCCAGTAGTTGTAGGGGGCAGAGGCGTCACCAAGGATGGTCGTGCGATCCGCTACGTACTCCCTCACCATCCTTTTACAGTGCTCCCGCCGACTCAGCCGTGACTGGGGAGCGGTGACACAGTCTTGGTGGGGAGCCATAAAGCTGGCCAGGCCCTTAAAGACTGTTGCACTGCCTGGGATGTACATGCTGCTCGATCTACGCACATCCCCTGCTACCTTGCCCTCGGAACTGCGCCTTCTGCCACTAGCGCTGTCGGCTGGGAATTTTACCATCAGCTTGTCCGCAAGGGTCCTGTGGTATAGCAACACTCTCGAACCCCTTTCCTCTTCGGGAATCAGAGTGGGCAGGTTCTCCTTATACCGTGGATCGAGCAGTGTGTACACCCAGTAATCCGTAGTGGCCAGAATGCGTGCAACGCGAGGGTCACGAGAAAGGCATCCTAACATGAAGTCAGCCATGTGTGCCAGGGTACCTGTACGCAACACATGGCTGTCTTCACTAGGAAGATCACTTTCAGGATCCTCCTACTCCTCCTCCTCCTCCTCCTCAGGCCATACACGCTGAAAGGATGACAGGCAATCAGCCGGTGTACCGTCAGCAGCGGCCCAAGCTGTCTCTTCCCCCTCCTCCTCATCCTCCTCATGCTCCTCCTCCTCCTCCTGTACGCGCTGAGAAATAGACAGGAGGGTGCCCTGACTATCCAGCGGCATACTGTCTTCCCCCGCCCCTGTTTCCGAGCGCAAAGCAGCTGCCTTTATGGTTTGCAGGGAATTTCTCAAGATGCATAGCAGAGGAATGGTGACGCTAATGATTGTAGCATCGCCGCTCACCACCTGGGTAGATTCCTCAAAATTACCAAGGACATGGCAGATGTCTGCCAACCAGGCCCACTCTTCTGAAAGGAATTGAGGAGGCTGACTCCCACTGCGCCGCCCATGTTGGAGTTGGTATTCGACTATAGCTCTACGTTGTTCATAGAGCCTGGCCAACATGTGGAGCGTAGAGTTCCACCGTGTGGGCACGTCGCACAGCAGTCGGTGCACTGGCAGCTTAAAGTGATGTTGCAGGGTGCGCAGGGTGGCAGCGTCCGTGTGGGACTTGCGGAAATGTGCGCAGAGCCGGCGCGCCTTTACGAGCAGGTCTGACAAGCGTGGGTAGCTTTTCAGAAAGCGCTGAACCACCAAATTAAAGACGTGGGCCAGGCATGGCACGTGCGTGAGGCTGCCGAGCTGCAGAGCCGCCACCAGGTTACGGCCGTTGTCACACACGACCATGCCCGGTTGGAGGCTCAGCGGCGCAAGCCAGCGGTCGGTCTGCTGTGTCAGACCCTGCAGCAGTTCGTGGGCCGTGTGCCTCTTATCGCCTAAGCTGAGTAGTTTCAGCACGGCCTGCTGACGCTTGCCCACCGCGGTGCTGCCACACCGCGCGACACCGACTGCTGGCGACATGCTGCTGCTAACACATCTTGATTGCGAGACAGAGGAGGAGGAGGAGGAGGGTGCTTTAGTGGAGGAAGCATACACCTCCGCAGATACCACCACCGAGCTGGGGCCCGCAATTCTGGGGGTGGGTAGGACGTGAGCGGTCCCGGGCTCTGACTCTGTCCCAGCCTCCACTAAATTCACCCAATGTGCCGTCAGGGAGATGTAGTGGCCCTGCCCGCCTGTGCTTGTCCACGTGTCCGTAGTTAAGTGGACCGTGGCAGTAACCGCGTTGGTGAGGGCGCGCACAATGTTGCGGGAGACGTGGTCGTGCAGGGCTGGGACGGCACATCGGGAAAAGTAGTGGCGACTGGGAACTGAGTAGCGCGGGGCCGCCGCCTCCATGATACTTTTGAAGGACTCAGTTTCCACAACCCTATACGGCAGCATCTCAAGGCTGATGAATTTTGCTATGCGGACGGTTAACGTTTGAGCGTGCGGGTGCGTGGCGGCGTACTTGCGCTTGCGCTCGAACACTTGCGCAAGCGACGGCTGAACGGTGCGCTGAACTACACTGCTGGATGGGGCCGAGGACAGCGGAGATGAGGGTGTGGGTGCAGGCCATGAGGCGGTAGTGCCTGTGTCCTGAGAGGGGGGTTGCATCTCAGTGGCAGGTTGGGGCACAGGGGGAGAGGTAGGGGTGCAAACCGGAGGCGGTGAACGGCCTTCGTCCCACCTTGTGGGGTGCTTGGCCATCATATGTCTGCGCATGGTGGTGGTGGTGAGGCTGTTGGTGTTGGCTCCCCGGCTGAGCTTTGCGCAACAAAGGTTGCACACCACTGTTCGTCGGTCGTCAGGCGTCTCTGTGAAAAACTGCCAGACCTTAGAGCACCTCGGCCTCTGCAGAGTGGCATGGCGCGAGGGGGCGCTTTGGGAAACACTTGGTGGATTATTCGGTCTGGCCCTGCCTCTACCCCTGGCCCTGGCCACCGCACTGCCTCTTGCAACCTGCCCTGCTGATGCCCTTGACTCCCCCTCTGAAGACCTGTCCTCCTGAGTAAGCGTTGCACACCAGGTGGGGTCAGTCACCTCATCGTCCTGCTGCTCTTCCTCCGAATCCTCTGTGCGCTGCTCCCTTGGACTTACTGCCCTTACTACTACCTCACTGCAAGACAACTGTGTCTGATCGTCATCGTCCTCCTCACCCACAGAAAGTTGTTGAGACAGTTGGCGGAAGTCCCCAGCCTCTTCCCTCGGACCCCGGGAACTTTCGAATGGTTGGGCATCAGTGACGATAAACTCCTCTGGTGGGAGAGGAACCGCTGCTGCCCAATCTAAGCAGAGGCCCGAGAACAGTTCCTGGGAGTGTTCCCGCTCCTGAGCAGGTGTCATTGTAGTGGAGTGAGGAGGCTGGGAGGAAGGAGGAGCAGCAGACAGAGGATTCGGATTTGCAGCAGTGGACGGCGCAGAACTGCGTGTTGACGATAGGTTGCTCGAAGCACTTTCTGCCATCCAGGACAGGACCTGCTCACACTGCTCATTTTCTAATAACCGTCTCCCGCGTGGACCCATTAATTGGGCGATGAATGTGGGGACGCCAGAAACGTGCCTCTCTCCTAATCGCGCAGCAGTCGGCTGCGACACACCGGGATCAGGAGCTCGGCCTGTGCCCACACCCTGACTTGGCCCTCCGCGTCCTCGGCCGCGTCCACGTCCTCTATGCCTACCCCTACCCCTCAGCATGTTGTATTACCAGTGATTTGATTTCACAGGCAGGAAATAAATTGGCGCAAGACTGCAGGCCAAATATAATTTTTTCCCTTTTTGGAAAACGAAAGGCCCCACTGCCTCTAGTGAATGAATAATCTAAGTTTAATAACTGTGCTGTGTCCCTGCTAATGTGTCACAGAACGTGAGGGTAGCAGAGTTATTATAACTCTGGCAGAGCAGGTATTTTTTTTCCCAATTAAGGAAAGCAAATGGCGAAGCCAGCAGTAAAGCGTAGCTGGGTGCGTATGATTTAGCAATGTTTTTCACGCAGCTCACACGTGTCCACCGCCCGTAAGGACGGACAGAGGCTGGACAAATAGATTTGTTTCCACTTGTTTTTCCACCAAAAGGCAGCACTGCGTATATTCAATGAACATGAGAAGTTTAATAACTGTGCTGTGTCCCTGCTAATGTGTCACAGAACGTGAGGGTAGCAGAGTTATTATAACTCTGGCAGAGCAGGTATTTTTTTTCCCAATTAAGGAAAGCAAATGGCGAAGCCAGCAGTAAAGCGTAGCTGGGTGCGTATGATTTAACAATGTTTTTCACGCAGCTCACACGTGTCCACCGCCCGTAAGGACGGACAGAGGCAGGACAAATAGATTTGTTTTCACTTGTTTTTCCACCAAAAGGCAGCACTGCGTATATTCTATGAATAATAACTGTGTTGTGGCCCTGCCTATACAATTCTTTCCCTGCAGTATCAATGGAGGGTGGAATGCTCTGCAGAGGCGATTTTGAGAAGCCCAAAAAAAATGCAGCACAGCTAACAGCAGCCTGGACAGTACTGCACACGGATAAATATGGCCCTAGAAAGGACCGTTGAGGTTCTTGAAGGCTACACTCACTCCTAACACTCTCCCTGCCTATGCAACACTTCTGTCCCTAATGCCAGGTGCAACGCTCTGCAGAGCCGATTTTGAGAAAAAAAAAATGCCACTGCTAACAGCAGCCAACACACAGCTATCAGTGGCCCTAATAAGGACCTTTGGGGGGTCTTGAAGCCTACACTAACTACCAATTCTTTCCCTACAGCAGCTCCGGTATAAACAGCACTGTCCCTCATCTAACTCACCAGGCATCTGAGGCGAGCCGCGGGAGGGGCCGACTTTTATATTAGGCGAACACCTGATCTCGCCAGCCACTCACAGCAGGGGGGTGGTATAGGGCTTAAACGTTGCAGGGGGAAGTTGTAATGCCTTCCCTGTCTTTCAATTGGCCAGAAAAGCGCGCTAACGTCTCAGGGAAGGAAGTGAAAGTAACCAGAACACCGCATGGTGTTCGTTACGAATAACGAACATCCCGAACACCCTAATATTCGCTCGAATATCAAGCTCGGACGAACGCGTTCGCTCATCTCTACTGAAGGTGCTTCCATGTGGCTCTGTGTTAGGTCTAAAGCAAGATGAATCACCCAAGACTCCAGATGATGTAACCCCTCTGAGCACAGATTGAAGACCCTTTCCCGCTGTCCAGCAAACATGAAGGCAGTGATTTTATTAAAGTTAACCTCTCAAGCGCCGAAGCTATGCAACAAACATAATGAAAATAACAAGACAAGCTTGCACAGTGCATCTACATGAGACAAACATTTATGGAGGGGACCAGGATGATGTACTCAGCCACTACATTTTCCACTTTAATAATATAGTAAAATAGCTTAAGTTCTCCAATTTGGCTAATATATGACAGTTCTGAATTTGGAACTTCCCCTGTATATATGAAAAATATATGATAGGTTATAGCTCCCCTTCCTTCCCTGATTGTTAATAGATCACTGCTTTAGGCCAGCTGCACACGACTGGATGTGGAATCCTGCACTGGACTCCAACCTTATGCCTGGCCGGTGACCCCACATACCTGTCTTCTTTTCTTCTTATCTGTGCTGCGTATGGTCCGGACGGCTCGCCGTCGGACATGTGCAGTATAAATTTTCCATTGCTAGGCATTGACGCGGACATGCCACAGGTCGGATGGCTTCCATTGACTTCAATGGAAGCCGTCTGTACAGACACTGCACTAAAACAGAGCAGGCTATGATTTTACCTCTGAGAACAGAAAATTGCAATTGGTTTCTGCTCATGTGCAGGAAAAAGCGCTTTTCCATAGCATGCTATGGAAGGTATTTGCTGCGGAATCTGAGCCCAGATGCAAATATGCTTGTGTGCAGGCAGCCTTAGAAGTGAAATGAAACAACTTTATGAGATTTGAAGTTAACTGTGTTGCATTAAGGGAAGAATCTTTTTTCTATTAATACAGTTAAGTATGTGAATACATATGTGCAAATTTGGCATTTTTTTGAAAAAATCATGAACCTGATAACAATTATGTTAGTCTGTATTCCCTAAAGTTTTGTGGAGCATTTCGTCTTCTTATTAGAATTGAAATATAACAGATGCTCAGTTATGTGACCTTTCTCCTTGTACAGTGAACGTCTGACATCCACTTATATTATCTCTACTTTATCATCTTTGTGCCATTGAATATTAGATGTGCAGTGACGCGTGACATTTTTTCTCTCACTATGCATTTTTCTCATGGCTCAATCGGAATTTCTAATCATTGTCTGGATGTCTTAGGAGTAAATATTCTCTTGTTAACTGCTACTGCCTTGCTCTGTTACTATAGAGCAGATGTAGTTTGGGATTTATAAAGACAAGGCACACAATATGATATGAAAGTGACTTACAACCAGCTAATTGCTGAAAATTTCTACAGAAACATAGAAGATAGGCATTTGCAAACACAAGCCTATATGTTTGAAGTGTTGACTTTTTTCAAACTTTGTTGGGATAAAACAAATATAAAAACAGCAATAAAAACAAAACAAACAAAAAATAATACATTTATCAATTAGTACTAAAACAGGGTTTAAAGGGCATGGGCTGGTTTCACATGTGCATCGGAACATCAGGCCGGAGATTCAGTCACAGATCCAGCCTAAAATATCGGAAGAAAAAGCACTGCATGGGGAAAGTGGACCAACGCCATTACAGTCAATGGGGTCCATCTGGCCCTGTTTAGTTCTGTCTAGAGACAAAACCATTTGGCCACGGGGATTCCCCTTTCCTGCTCACCAAATGGAGCAGGAAACCAGAATCCCTGACACCCATGTGGAACCACCCATAACCAGACATATAACAGGAAGCTAAGAATAACAGAGTATATAGAATTATTATAGGTAGGACAGAGCAGGGTCTAAATTTCATATGTTTGAGAAGTCTTGCTATGTGAATCGCAGTAAACAATGTATGGGATTACCATCATAGTTTGAACATTTTGGCCTCAGATGTTTGAAAACTTAGTGAAATCCAAGGAATAAAAACATATGACATTGCAGAAATGATAGGGCAGCACCTGACTAACATGATACATCTAACATACATAACATAATAACATAGTATGCTAGGCTGAAAAAAGACAATTATCCATCCAGTTCAGCCTATTTCTGCCCCCCATGTTGATCCAGAGGAAGGCAAAAAGAAAACCCAATGAGGCAGAAGCCAATTTAGCCCTGCGGGTAAACATTCCTTCCCGACTCCATAATGACAGTCAGAATAATCTCTGGATCAACACTCTTCAGGGAAGGTTTTTTTCATACTTTTTGGAAAGTTGCAGCTCTTCCATTTTTCTTTAGAGGTATAGCTTCTGTGTCATTTAGTTAATTTGTAAACATTAAGATCACAAATGAATTGGGTAAATAATTTAATTTTAGGAAGTAATTCAGAGTTGGTCTGGCACTGATTATAAACTGCTATAGATGAGCGAGTATACTCGCTAAAGGCAAATGCTCAAGCGAGCATTGCCTTTAGCGAGTATCTCCCCCGCTCGAGACGGAAGGTTCGGGTGCCAGCACCGGGCACGGAGCTGCGGGGGAGAGCGGGGCGGAACGGAGGGGAGATCTCTCTCTCCCTCTCTTTCCCCCACTCCCTCCTGCTGGCAGCCGCTACTCACCACTCCCCCGCGCCGGCACCTGAACCTTCTGTCTCGAGCTGGGTAGATACTTGCTAAAGGCAATGCTTGCTCGAGCAATTGCCTTTAGCGAGTATACTCGCTCATCTCTATAAACTGCAGATGTAGCCATAGTTACCTCGATTACTATGATGTTTTACAAATCGAGAAACACACACCCTGAATTGCTAGGGAGTCATTTCATCATTTTCAGTTACTACTCAGAGATCACCAAAAATCATAAAGCCTTATTCTTAGCTTGGAACTATACTGCAGGATTATTAGGTTCAATCTGTAATATCCTGCTACCTATCTTTCACTTAGTAAGGTGATACACCTGATTTATTTTTTCAGGAGGTGGCTTCTAGAGTCCGGGACTGTGAAGACTCAGTGCACTTACTTCAATCACTTACTGCTAGGGGATCTCAGTACACTTTTCTCATGAATAACAAGGAGTCCTTGCACATAGAGACGCACGTGGTCCTAGATGACCTAAAGAACAGAGACCAACAAAGACTTTCATATTCACCTGATCGTCCTGGATAGAAGCATGCTAGAGACCCACTTAGGTGATTTGTTGGGGTGTGCTTCCTCTTGTCCAATAACTTGCATGAGAAGCAGCAGACCCAAGGTACTAGTGTTAGCTTAGTCAGGTCATATTATATATTTTATCTTTATGTAGTTTCTAACTTGGTTTAAGGTTCCATGAATAACTTGATGGTCATATATATTTTAGTTTACTTGATATCTCTGTGTGACAGATGAATGGGCATTTCTAGTTTTAATCATGAGGTCATAGTGTACCCATTCTGTTTTATCATGTAGCCTACTCTCTAATAAAATATGTGTTTATTGGATAAGGTTTAGAGATGAGCGAGCATACTCGTCCGAGCTTGATGCTCGTTTGAGTATTAGGGTGCTCGAGATGCTCGTTACTCGAGACGAACACCACGCGGTGCTCGTCTCGATGAAACGAGCACTGGCCATTGAATTCAATGGAGCCGGCAATACAGCCGGCTCCATTGAAAGCAATGGGCTGCCGGCGAGTGCGGGATGAATTTTCGGGAAGGGCTTAAAAATATAAGCCCTTACCTGAAAATCATCCTAAAATGTGTAAAAAAAAAAAAAAATTATACTCACCTTTCCGCTGCGGCCGGAGTTCAGCCGCGTCTGGCCGGCAGTTCTGCTGAATACTACTCAGAGCAGTTCAGGAGAACTGCCGGCCGGCCGCGCTGAACTCCGTCTGCCGGGACCAGGTGAGTATATATATGTATTTTTATTTTTACACATTTATATTTTTAAGCCCTTCCCGAAAATTCATCCCGCGCTCGCCGGCAGCCCATTGCTTTCAATGGAGCCGGCTGTATTGCCGGCTCCATTGAGTTCAATGGGCTAACATCGTTCTTCTCTGCCAAAGCTGTTACAGCTGTGGCAGAGGAGAACAATCTTTATGCTGACAGTGCCACTATTGTGGCTTAATAGTAAGACCTCGGAGCCCGAAATGCAGCCCTGCATGTTGCTCCTCGCCTGCCCTATCCATTTCTGTTGTTTTTTACATGACTTTGGTGATTTGCTAAGATTTTCACAAATGAAAACCTTAGCGGAGCACTAGTCATATACAAAAATGCTCGAGTCGCCCATTGACTTCAATGGGGTTCGTTACTCGAAACGAACTCTCGAGCATCACTGAAAGTTCTACTCGAGTAACAAGCACTCGAGCATTTTGGTGGTCGCTCATCTCTAATAAGGTTATAAAGGTCATGTAAGAAAGATTACTGGTGGGCCTGCAGGCTGCTGCATGCTGGAAAAAGAAGACATAATCAGTGGCACCTCAAAATGCTTTGCAAGCAAATATCACACTGCTAGTGATGACATATGCTCTACAAATAGATTGAGTGAGCTGGTCATTAGTATTTCAAGGTGTAGAGGAGGACAGGGGTACTAATCTTAAAGGTGTTGTCCGGGACTTTTAACATTTTTTTTCTAGTGATGATCTGTGAGGGCCCACTGATCAGCTGATTTTCAGTATAGGTATCACTATGGTAAGCACAGGTAAAAAAAAATTTTGCTGACCATAGGAAAGGATCTGAGTTGTGGACCCCCGCTGATAGTCAATAGAAAAAAAATCAAAAAAGTCCATAGAAAACTCCATTAACTCATGAAAATGATTTTGCAATTACAAATTTTTTGGGGGACTCTATCAGAAAAAAATTGACATGAAAGATCCCTGTTGTTTAGATCATCCGGATGGCATGAGGTTTACCCATTTTTCACATGTTTGTTCCTTCTGGTTGCTAATAGACTATCTTCTAGTGATATACTTACTACCTAACGTATGCCACACAGAAATAAATAATCATATCATTTCAGATCATAATGAGACCTTGGCTGTTAATGCATTCATTAACTAGTTGATAGTGGTGAGTGAACCCTTGAAAAGTTCATTTGGCTAGCTTGTTGAACTTTTGCAAAAAGTTTGGTTTGGCCCAAATTAGTTTGAACTGAACTGGAAGTTCACCAAAACCCCTAAAACCGGTGTATAACACTGTTAAAGTGCAATAAAGTACTATACAGGACTGTTTGAAAGTGTTATACAGGAGTTTTATGGCTCTAAGACTGTGATATACACCAGTGTTCAGGACTGGAACCCTGTTTCAGGTAGAGCTTTGCTAAAAGCTCAGTTAAGGTGCCTGTCGAATCAAACTTTTAGCAAAGTTCAACACGCAACAGGGCTCTGCTGTTTTGATTTGCTCAAAACTACCAGTTGTCGTGGTAGCTTGGCATCCCAAACCAGTGGGCTAAAGAGTCAATATGTAGAGTTAGATGGGGAACGTTTTTGTTGGGTTTGCGCAGAGTAGCATACAGTTCAGAGAGAACATGTTCAAAGACTCATTCATTCTGCACAGAGAATGTATCACATTCTATTTATGCTGTAAGCAGTAGCAGCAAAACTGATGAGATTTGCTAAAAATCCATTTAGAATCCACACCGAAATTGAACTGTGGTACCAGGATCATAATTAAAGGCCCATGGGCCTGAGTGCAAAAGTTTATCCCTCGGCCTCCAACTTCTCTTAACCCCTTAATGCAGAGGCATAACTTGAAGCTCCTGGGCCCTAATGCAAAACCTGTAACAGGGCCCCCAACTATAATGCTTTATTCCTAGTACCAGGATTCCGTATATGGGGAAGAAAGACCTTATGGGCCCCTTAAGGCTCCTGGGCCTGGGTGCAAATGCATACCTGCATCCCCTATAGTAACTCTAGTGTTGTACAGATTTAGAATCTGCAACATGTCAGCTTATGCTGTGGATTTTCATAGATAATTTCACCCGTTTTAATGAGCAAGGTGCATTCTGCCGTGAATCTGGAGCAAAATTCATGCCAAACTATGGAGCAAAATTAATGGCAGATTTTGCCACAGATTAATGGCAATACTTTTCCGCCAAACTTACATCCCATGTCGATGTACTCTTAGGATATAGAATTGCCCATTAGATAGTTAAACAGAAAAAAACTTCCATTGGGCAAAGGATCAACTAACACAGAGGCATCAAAACACTGCAACTGCATATTCCTTTTGACTGGTTGCGCATAAGTGTCAGCTGGTAAGAGGTTGCGCGAGAGCGGCAGCGTGTGAGTGGTTGCACAGAGGTAGCAGCGGGAGAGGGGTTGCAGCAGCGGGTGAGGGGTTGCGGCAGCGGGTGAGGGGTTGCGGCAGCGGGTCAGCGGTTGCGGCAGCGGGTCAGCGGTTGCGGCAGCGGGTCAGCGGTCGCGGCAGCGTGTGAGCGGAGTGTGAACAAGTCTATCTTCACTACTTCCACAAGTAAATTGTAGATCCCCATTAGGATGAGCTCCATGCCTGGCAATGCCATCCAGTGTGCTACTTGTGCAATGTATGCGGTCCTTGATCAGCCGATCGAGGGTGCATACTATTGCGCAAGATGCCTGCACGTCGCACATTTAGAAGCCCAAATTCTGGATCTAAATGGGCAACTGGCAACACTGAGAGCCATTGACATCATGGAAAGGAGTTTGGTCCTCACTGAGCAGGCACTCGCTGGGGTAGAGGCGGGGGCGGATGGTAGTACGGAAGAGCAGGGTGAGCAGGCAAGAAGCTGGGTGACAGAAAGAAGGAGGGATAGAGGGAAGAGAACCAGGGAGGCTAGTCCTGAACTGGCACAACCCAACAAATTTGCAAGATTGGCAGATGAGGGGGATGCCATTACAGAGCCAGCACCGCTGCAGCACGACACGCCCTCTGAACGCCAGGGGGATGACTGCTCCAGTGAGACGGGGACGGGGAGCGCAGGGTAGGCTAGACAGGTTCTAGTGGTGGGGGACTCAATTATTAGGGGGACAGAGAGGGCAATCTGCCATAAAGACCGGGATCGTCGAACAGTGTGTTGTCTTCCTGGCGCTCGAGTTCGACACATCGCGGATCGGATTGACAGATTACTGGGAGAGGCTGGTGAGGATCCAGCAGTCATGGTGCACGTTGGCACCAATGAACAAGTTAGAGGTCAATGGAGGGCCCTCAAAAATGATTTCAGGGACTTAGGGTCCAAGCTCAGGGCAAGGACCTCCAGGGTAGTTTTCTCGGAAATACTACCTGTACCTAAAGCCACACTAGAAAGGCAGCAGGATCTTAGGGAGGTAAACAAGTGGCTCCGGAGTTGGTGTAAGAAGGAGGGATTTGGGTTCCTGGAGAACTGGGCTGACTTTGCGGTCGGCTACAGACTCTACCGTAGGGACAGGCTGCATCTTAATGGGGAGGGTGCAGCTGTGCTGGGGGAAAAGATGGCTAGAAGGCTGGAGGAGTGTTTAAACTAGGGACTGGGGGGGAGGGTAAAATGAGAAATAGTGGGGTAGCCAGTGTAATTAGCGATCCGGGTCCAAGCAAAGGAAATGGGGGACGAGCAGGTGGTGGGGTTAGTACAGTTAGAACTGATAGATCAGCCATAAGTACGAATAGCAACAAAACAAATTTAAAAAACAAAAAAAATGATATAAATTGTATGACCACGAATGCACGAAGTCTGATCGGTAAAGTGGGTGAGCTTGAAGCGAGAATGACTGATGAAAGCTATGATATAGTCGGAATTACTGAAACATGGCTTGATGATAAGTGCGATTGGGCGGTGAATTTGCAGGGGTACAATCTCTTCAGAAGAGACCGAAGGAACCAGAAAGGGGGAGGGGTATGTCTGTACGTCAAATCGAACTTGAAGCCGAGGCTACGGGAGGATATAGGGGTAGGAGACGAACAGGTGGAATCTCTGTGGGTAGAAATACAGGGAGGAAAAAATAACAAAATCCTGATAGGGGTTTTCTATCGACCACCAAAAGCAACAGAAGAAACTGAAGACTTACTACTAAGGCAGATAGAAGAGGTGTCAAAACGAAACAAAGTAATTATCATGGGGGACTTTAATTACCCAGATATAACATGGGAGAACAAAACCTGCAAATCTCACAGGGGTGATAAGTTCTTGAGAGTAATTAAAGACAATTACCTGAACCAACTTGTGCAGGAACCAACAAGAGGGAGGGCCATTCTGGACCTAGTACTAACTAACAAACCGGAACGTATAAAGGGGGTGCAGATTGAGGGGCACTTGGGGAACAGCGACCACAATATAATCAACTTCCAGCTGTCAATCAATAGGAAGCCTTATCAGGGAGTGGCAAAGAAACTAAACTTTTGTAAAGCAAAATTTGATGAGCTTAGAACTACTATCAGTAACATTAATTGGGACAACATCCTCAAAAATATCAGTACGGAGGAAAAATGGGAAAAGTTCAAAAGGATCCTAATCGCCTCATGTGAGCAGTTCATTCCCTTTAAAAATAAAAGAAACTGAGCTATAAGGAAACCAATGTGGCTCGACAAGACAGTACGAGGGGCAATAAACGAAAAGAAGAAAGCGTTCAAACTACTAAAGCAACAAGGCAGCGAAGAAGCGCTAAAATCATACAGGGAAAAAAACAAAATATGCAAAGATACGATCAAAACTGCCAAGGAGGAAGCAGAAAGACGGATCGCAAAAGAGAGCAGAAACAACCCGAAGCTATTTTTCAACTACATAAACAGCAAAAGGATTTGCAGGGAGAGCGCTGGCCCTTTAAAAAACAATGCAGGAGAAATCATTGATGATGACGAAGGGAAAGCAAATCTACTAAACAGTTTCTTCTCAAGTGTGTTCACCAAAGAAAAGGAAATGCCACACGAGATGCAGGGGAATAAAACGAACCCCTCACAAAATATCTCATACCTAACGCAGGAGGAGGTGCGGAAGCGTCTAAAGAAAACTAAAATTGATAAATCACCGGGCCCAGATGGATTACACCCAAGGATACTAAAGGAACTAAGTGATGAGATAGCTAGGCCGCCATACCTAATATTTCTAGACACTATCAAGACCGGAGTAGTACCATTGGACTGGCGCATTGCCAACGTGGTTCCAATTTACAAAAAAGGGAGCAAAAGTGAGCCTGGTAACTACAGGCCAGTAAGTCTCACTTCAGTAACGGGAAAAATTTTCGAGGGGATTCTGAGAGACGCCATCGATGAGTACCTCAAGGAGATTAAGGGAATAACTCCTCACCAGCATGGATTCATGAAGGGTCGCTCATGTCAGACAAATCTGATCAGTTTCTACGATGAAGTAAGCTCTAAGCTGGACCAGGGAGAATCTATTGATCTTGTATATCTGGACTTCTCTAAAGCCTTTGACACCGTGCCACATAATAGGCTAATATACAAAATGAGGCAGCTCGGACTGGGCGAAAACGTGTGTAAGTGGGTAAAAAATTGGCTCAACGATAGAAAGCAGAGGGTGGTAATAAAGGGTTCGTACTCTGATTGGACCACAGTCGCTAGCGGGGTGCCACAGGGTTCAGTATTAGGCCCCACTCTGTTCAACATATTTATCAATGACCTGATAGAGGGGCTGCACAGCAAAATATCAATATTTGCAGATGACACAAAATTATACAATATAATTAATGCAACGGAGGACAATGTACGGCTACAAACGGACCTAGATAAGATGGGGGCTTGGGCAGAAAAATGGCAAATGAAGTTCAATGTTGAAAAATGTAAGACTATGCACATGGGCAGGAGGAACGGATGTCACAAATATTCACTTAATGGGGTACCACTGGGGAAAAGTGATATGGAAAAGGATCTGGGGGTATTAGTGGATAATAGACTAAACTGGAGTAACCAGTGCCAGTCCGCTGCTGCAAAGGCAAATAAAGTCTTGGGGTGCATCAAAAGAGGTATAGGGGCGAAGGACGAGAACATTATCCTTCCATTATATAAGGCACTTGTCAGACCTCACATGGAATACTGCGTACAATTCTGGACACCGGTGCTCAGGAGGGATGTCACAGCGCTTGAGGGGGTTCAAAGAAGGGCAACTAAACTAATACATGGAATGACGGGACTGGAATACCCCGAGAGGTTATCAATATTGGGACTATTTACTCTAGAAAAAAGAAGGTTAAGAGGCGACCAAATAACCATGTATAAGTACATGAGGGGACAACACATGGATCTCTCCCGTGATCTGTTTACACCCAGGACCACGACGGTAACAAGAGGACATCCGCTACGATTAGAGGAAAGTAGGTTTCATCACCAACACAGAAAGGGGTTCTTTACTGTAAGAGCAGTTAGACTGTGGAACTCTCTACCGGAGGAAGTGGTGATGGCAAAATCCATAGAGGAGTTTAAAAGGGGACTTGATGTCTTTCTGGAGAAGGATATTACAGGATATAAATATTAGGTTAAGTGTCAATCCTGGTATATAGGCAGGTAGGAACTATTAGGGGTTGATCCAGGGAATAGTCTGATTGCCATTAGGGAGTCGGGAAGGAATTTTTCCCCCAAAAGGGCTAATTGGCTTCTGGCCTTGGGGTTTTTTGCCTTCCTCTGGGTCAACACAGGAGGATAGACAGGCTGGACTAGATGGACAATGTCTTCATTCGGCCTTACATACTATGTTACTATGTTACTATGTATGTTAGATAATGGATATCATTAGCAGCGGCGCCTGTCCTAAGAAACTTGGAGAGGTTATAATTGTTTGTTACAGCTTAGCCTATATTAACATACATATTAATATTTATACATATTTCATGGCATGTTAATTTTTCATATAGGATGATTTATAGAATATTTCTTTGCCCTGGGCCAGGGCATTGGCAGACTGCTTTGAGAAGTGGATACAGATTCTTTTCTAAAGAAGTTACTTGTATAAGATTGCATTGAGAATGAATCATTTTGAAACCAAAATGCCTCATAAGTAAGTAAATTACCCAAACCTTGCATATAGTCCATTAGCAGTTTAAATAAAACATAAAGAAAGGCTTATATTGATCCATTTGCTGCATATTAAAACTTAGCTCCCTTTTTAATGTAGAGAAAGTGATGCTATGCTATAATTTACCTTTCAGAAGCCAAACAAATAAAGGCAATTTTATGCTAATGTGAAATATTACTCTTATTTTGTTGCAGTAGAAATATGCTTTCTGGTTTACAGAAAGGGAATTTTAATTTTATATTTCATTTTAAAAGCAGAATTGTGTATGCAAGCTCCATGGTTCTTCAGAAATTGCATAAAATCAATTAAGAGCTTAAGGTTTTGAGGTAACAATATTTCATTGAATTATCATTAATCTCTGTTTGTTTCTATCTCGTTTGGGCAGACAGAAGGTACAATTCTATTATTTATTATTCACTTGTCTCATTGTAGAGATGGTTGCTAGGAATATGTGTAAAAAACATATGGCTGTAGTCTACCGTATATTCAACTTCTCCCTGTAATATACCAAAAGGCTACAGATGCTCCAGAACTTCCAGGTAAATCCACAGGGGCACTGCCAATATTTAGCTCTATTTATGCATCCACTTGAAATGCTCTGCATCATGTTCTTATTGTCTCCAGACTATACAATTATTAGTGAATCAAATTCTACTTTCATCAACAAGTACGCTTCTCATGGTGCTTTGTCCTAGTCTTGTTAAAGGGACGCATGTACATGATATTACAATAAGGATTGCATCTCTATCGTATGAGCTTGAAGCCTTATTTTTAGGAACATATAGGAGGTTTCCTTCATTGCATATGGTTCCCCTTTGGTTAGTGTTATAACAGTAGCTTCATTAAATGTTCATCACTCTTTGAGTCAACTTGTGTTAATATGATAGTCCATGTGATAAGTAGCAAAAATGCTAATCACTTTAATTACCTAAATTTCTGTTTTTGAGCTGAAAAGACATTCTAAAGTGCGGGCCTCGAGGGATTTCCCTTCCTTCTAATTTCTTTTCCAGTAGCTTCTTGTAATAGAGCTACTGAGACATATTACAGGAAGTGTGTGTATGGGGGGGAACATATTGTCTCATGCTGCCCATAGAGTCTATGCAGGTGAGGAGGAGGGGAGAAGCTCCTGCAGGAGTGATAGAAACTTAAGGCCCATTAACACAGGATGAATGTCTGGCAAACGATGCCCGACAATCGTTCCTGTGTTTTCTCGCTCCCGTGCTTCTGCACAGGAGCTAGCAGAGCTGGCTGGGTCACAGCGCGGCCAGAGTGGGGGCGGGGCAGTGCAGGAGATTTCTCTCCTTCTCGCTCCCTCGCCCCTCTCCATTTAGATAACACAGCGGCCGTTCACTACTAAACGGCGGCTGTTAAAACTGCACGATGAGCGATGAGCTTCATCGCTGATCTTTTATGCTGCATTAATGATGGATGATCAGCTCATCACTCATCGTGCAGGTTAAACAGCCGCCGTTCAGTAGTGAAGGGTCACTGTGTTATGTGAATAGAGGGGGGCGGGGGAGGAAGAGGAGAGAAATCTGCTGCACTGCCCCGCCCCCTGCTGGCCGCTCCGTGAGCAAGACATCTCTGCTAGCTCCCATGCAGGAGCACGGGAGCAAGGAAACACAGGGACGAGTGTTGGGCATAGCTTGCCCGACATTCGTCCCGTTTAAAAGGACCTTAAGTGATCTGTAACTACTGAAATCAGATGTACTGCTCAGTTATACTTCCATGATGCTGTTATATTTTGTGTGCGCTACAGAGAGTTAGTGAGCAGAATCTGCTGTGTTACCCATGTATAATGTATGGAAAAAATCACAGCCGCTATCTTCGTTAAGCCAGCTCTGAGAAATCTGCAAAATAAAATCACTGCCTTCACAGGGGAAAACTGGTGAAAAATGCAGGATACAAGAAAATGAATGGCCAGAGATTGAGTGAGTTCTTATGTATATATACATGGTAACTTATTCTAAAAAGTCATATAAAAGTGCAGGCAGACATTAATAATCTTTAAGGGCTATGGACACTTTTGCATATTTTATGTGCATTGCATGAATTATGTGGACTAAAACATTTCTGCCATTTTTTTTAACATTTGTTTTTTTACCATTTTTCTTTTACATCTTGCATATTTCACAATACTGTAGACCGATCTGTTTAATTCCATTCAGTCTCAATCCCTGTCAGCTCAATCTCCATCCCTGTCGGCTCAGTCTCCAACCCCACTTCTCTTCTTGTTGATGCGCATCTATCCTCAACTAAAATTTAATCTAATCAAATTTGAAGTTAGATGCACATTTATGGGAGGAGTTGGATACTGAGCTGACAGTGAGCTTAACAGTCAGGAAAGAGACTGAACAAAACTCCACAGTTTGAGCCTTGTATACAGGTATTTCTATAATGGTCTTTCTATAGTGGATCTAATCCAGTAACACTGAAGTAGTAGCAGTAATGGTGTTGTAGTATTTGGTCATTGTATAGTAGTATTGTTGGTATATCTTTGCATAGTGCATTTTGTTCAATATCAGTATATACATAATATATTTGCTTCTGGTATAGTGTCAACAATGTTATATGATAATGGTATGCTTTTTGGGCGGAAGGAGTACAACATATGTCTTGGGGCTTTTGCCCCTGATAATTTAAGACCCTAGCAACATAATACATTCAAGCTGTAGAAGTACAAAGGTATAAAAATATAATAAAAAACAATAGCTGAAATGTTTATTCCATATAACAAGGCACTAAAAAAATTGCTCCAGACAGGCAAACCTATGCCAGCTTTAAGCTAGTGTAGTTTGCACTATAAGGGCGCCCACCCACTGGCGATTTTT
The DNA here is from genome assembly GCF_035609145.1 of Eleutherodactylus coqui. NCBI lineage: Eukaryota > Metazoa > Chordata > Amphibia > Anura > Eleutherodactylidae > Eleutherodactylus > Eleutherodactylus coqui. Next base: position 103,027,803 of record NC_089843.1, read on the forward strand.
TTTTCTTTGCGTTTTTTCTCAAGAGCAATTAGAATTGAATGTACTTCTGTCCACTGGCGTTTTTTTTTGCGTTGCGTTGCGATTTTTAACATAGGAACTGTCAGTTGCATATGTGTCCTTATTTTTCTCCTAATGCACCCATGAAAGTCAATGGAAATTAATGGAAAAGCCGCGAAAACGCGGCAAAAAACGCCGCAAAACGCTAAGGGCGCCCACCCACTGGCGTTTTTTTTCCCTGCGAAATTCGCTGCATTTTTTTCTCTGCAGGGGTCTATGGGACTTGTAATGTTAAAATCGCGATCGCGGTAAATTGCGATTTTTGCGCGATCGCGATTTTAACATTACAAGTCCCATAGACCCCTGCAGAGAAAAAAATGCTGCGAATTTCGCAGGGAAAAAAAACGCCAGTGGGTGGGCGCCCTAAGGGTGGGTTCACTCAAGCGTGTTTTTGTGCGTGCATACGCACAAACAAAAGCACACTTGTATTTACCACAATGCATTCCCTATGGTGTGCTCACATGTCCGTAGTTTGCATGTGCGTGCCTGCAAAGATAGGACATGCATGCACCATTGGGAATGCATGCATTGTTTTCAATGGAGCTGCGGCTGCTGCCGGCGGCTCCATTGAAAACAATGGTCTGCCTGCACCCCTGCATTCTTTTTCAGGGAAGGGCTTTACATATAAGCCCTTCCCTAAAAAAGAAACATTTTAGTGTAAAAAAAAAGGAAAAAAAAACTTACCTCTCCCTGGTGCCATGTCCTGCAGGGATGCAGAACACATCAGCCGCGTGCGGCAGATGTTTCCTGCATCCCCGCAAGGAAAAAGAATTCCCTGCTGCACCTGCCACATCTGTGACAGATGCAGCAAAGGAATTCTAAATCCCTGCAGGGAATAAAGGATCCTGCTGCTGGCAACCCTGAAATGTTTTTCAGGAGAGGGCTTTAAATATAAGCCCTTCCCTGAAAAACAAATAAAAAGTGTTAAAAAAAAAAAATAGATACTCACCTCCCTTCAGCTGCATTTACTCCTTGCTGTCCCCGACTTTGTAGATTTCAGCGCTTTAGCCAATCACAATCAGAGCTACCAGCAGGCGGGGATTTTAAATCCCCAGCTGCTGATAGCTCAGCAGCGCTACAGAGACTATTTTGATAGATCGGACATTTACGGCCGTAAAAATGAAATCGAAAAAACCAATGGCAGAATTTCTTTTTTTTCCCCCAATCTCCCTTCAAATTTTTTTACAAATTTATGCAATACATTATATATACCCAAAAATGATGCATCAAAAAGTACAACTTGTCCTGCAAAAAACAAGCCCTTGTATGGCTGTGTCAATAGAAAAATGAAAATGTTATGGCTCTTGGAACGCGACTGCAAAATTAGTTGAAATTAAATGATTAGACCATTTAAAAAAACTGCCCTGGTAGGCACGACAGGGTGTTAAGAAACCTGCCACTGAAGGGGTTAATTCATCTCAGAATTGTGTTTGCCTTTTTTTCTGCTGCATCACCCTATTCACTCTTTGAATTATAAATGGCTGAGCGCTGCCTGTGATTGACTGAGCGCTGTGACCAATCACAGGCAGTGCTCAGCTGTCATTCAATGAATGGCTGAACACTGCCTGTGATTGGCTGAGCGCTCAGTCAATTTGACACAGCCCTTTCAGCAGACAGGGATTTTAAATCCCAACCTGCTGAAAGAGCTTCAGAGCAGTGCAGGGGGCCAAGCGGCTAGACGCGCCTGAGCCCTGACAGCAGCGGAGAGGTGAGTATATGTATATATATTTTTTTTTACACATGCTAGGGATGATTTTCAGGGAAGGGCTTATATATAAAGCCCTTCCCCGAAAATCACTGCAGGGCTTGCCAGCAGCCCATTGCTTTTTTAGATGCTTTTTCAAATGCTTTACTAAAGTCAAGATATACTATGTCTTAGAGCTATCAGAACCACATCTGGCACATTGGCCACATCCTCTGAGTAAATTGCCAAAGAATTCCAGATGTTCTATAAAAAATTATACAACATACAAGCATCCCACACGGGAGGAGGGAATCAGAGTATGCAAGAGCAAATTGACAGGTTCCTCCAGAAAGTAAACATGCCTAAGCTGGATCACCGGGAAGCGGAATCTCTGCTGACCCCGGTTTCCCAAGAGGAGGTAAAAAACCTGATAGATTCCTGCCTGCCTAACAAAAGTCCAGGCCCTGACCAGAGCTTATTATAAAACCTTACAAGCAGTGCTGGTTCCAAGGCTAACGGATCTCTTTAACGCCTTACTGGGGGGTAAAGAACTACCTAGACAGGCACAGGAGGCTCAGATTACCCTTATCCCGAAAGAAAATAAAGACCCCACACTGTGCGGAAATTATAGGCCGATTTTGCTTATTAATTTGGATGTAAAGTTGTGGGCGAAGCTTTTGGCGAAAAGGCTCGAGGCTCTGGTCCCTTCCTTGATTGACGGGGAACAGGCAGGGTTCGTGAGGGGGAGAGAGGGCAAAGACAACTGCCATAGACTATTACACGCAGCTCGTTATGCCCAAAAACACCAAATTCCCCTAGCCTTTGTAGGCACAGACGCAGAAAAGGTGTTTGATAGGGTGAATTGGACATACATGAAAAGTGTACTGCTTAATTACAACCTACCACCAGACTTTGTATCTGCTATTTTTACACTCTACGCTAAACCCCACGCGAGACTGCGAGTAAACGATGCTATGTCCCTTCCATTTGAAATAAATAATGGTACACGGCAGGGGTGCCCTCTCTCCCCCACACTATTTGTTCTGGCTCTGGAGCCTCTCCTGGTGGAAGTGAGACAAAATCCGAACATTAAAGGCCTTTCTATTGGGGACAAGGTAATATCTACAGCGGCATTCGCCGATGATGTTGTCTTTTTGATCACCAACCCTATTGAGGGTCTCCCCGGGCTAGTGGGGCTGCTGAACCTCTTCGGAGAAATTTCAAATTTCAAAATCAACTTCCACAGTATTAAATATCTCTATCCCCCGTGCCCTCTCTAACACCCTCTCGACATCCTCCCCCTTTACGTGGTCAGAGGTATCACTGGACTATTTAGGAGTGATTATAACAAAAAGAGCGGAAGACCTGTTCAAAGCTAACTTTATACCACTGGTAAACAAAATTAAGAACCTTCTGAGAGCATACGATATACCAATTATATCGTGGTTTGGTAGAAAGAACATCCTGAAGTCTTATATACTTCCAATAGTGCTATATAGAATAAGGATGCTTCCTATTCACCTCCCCACAAGCTTTTTTAAAACCCTGCGCACCATTTTCTCCGGCTTTGTATGGAGACAACGGAGGCCGAGACTGGCCTATAGCCTAATGATAAGGAGGGGGCCTGAGGGAGGCATCGACCTACCCAACATAAGCGATTATTACAGGGCTTCACAACTAGGTTCCTGGATGAATCTAGTGAACCCGATAGGAGACAAATTACTAGCAGCAATGGCCCTGCAATATAACAAGGAGGCTTCGGAGGGGGATTTATGGCTTCCTGAAAAAAACCGCTATAGAGCAAAAAACTTTAATCCCTTGCTGAGAGGTCCGTGTGAAGTATGGGACGGGGTAAGAGAGAGATTGGCTCCGTCACCCTCACCAACCTTTCCCCTGAATACAATACACAAATTACTAGACCTCAGGGCTGATCCAGTCACTGAGTCAGTCTGGAAAAAATTCAGAACCCTCAAGATTGGAGACTTGCTTTCCATAGCGCATCTCTCCCCTTCAGAGATACTCCAAACCCTCCTGCCCTCGCATAAGCTATCTTTTCTACACCAAGCAATGGTGACCAGCATAATAGGAGAATTCATTAAAAGATATAAAGTGGCTAGACCTATGCTTCCCTTTGAGACTACCCTGAATAATAAAGACCCGAAATTAAGGAAAATTGCTCCTCTACGTAAACGCTACATAACACCTCAGAGTATAACTAAACCAGCTTTCATTAGCTCCTGGGAGAAAGAGCTTGGCATTTCTTTATCCCAAGAAGACATCAATTCAATATTAGCAACTTCATTTGGTATCTCCCCCTGCATTATGGCTCAGGAAGCGCACTATAAACGCCTTGTAAGGTGGTATAAGACCCCGCAGTGGCTCTATGCTTATAAATTAACCTCCCACAATAAATGTTGGAGGTGCGGTAGAGAGGAGGGGTCGTACCTCCACCTTTGGTGGAACTGCTCCCCCCTAAAATCCTACTGGAAGGGAGTTGAGGAGATCTTGAGGAAAATTAAACCAAACTTTACACTCTCACCAGAGATATTGTTCCTCTGGAAGCCCTCCGCAACATTCCACCCCAGAAAGGACAAACTGATGGCATTCCTGATAGACTCAGCTAAAGCATTAATTCCACTGCACTGGCAATGCAAAGCACCCCCCTCACTAAAACAATGGAAAGAAAGAGTAGATAGTCTCTTTAATCTAGAAGAGCTATCGAGTTGGAAGAATGGTACACACGGCAGATTTACCAAAATCTGGAACCCCTGGCGTAGCTTGAGGCTCTTGGACACCTTTTCTCATGGAGGTACCTCTCCTACTACCACCACCACCTGAACCCCCCCCTCCCCTCCCCCCCCCCCTTTTTCCTACCCCCCTCCCATTTACCCCTCCCCCATTCTCCACTTAATTGTTTATTAAGAATTTTATGTTTGATGTTTTATCTAAACGCCCTGGTTTCAGGATTAGCGCTAATTAGCGCAAAGTACCGGGATGATTGAGATGCAAAATGCGTACTTAGTTTGAATGTAAGCAAACAGCTATACCTTAACCTAAGCTTGTAATATGATCCAAATGAATGCTTGTTTCTTGCATTTAGTGAAAGGATAATTGTTTTTGATATCCTATATGACTTGTCTGTTAGAAAAACTTGAATAAAAATTGATTTGAAAAAAAAAAAAAGACATACTATGTCTACTGCATTTCCCTGATCACATCTGCAGAATGTTGTGAGATACTGATGAAGTCATACAGAATTACTTCAAGTTAGTGCTGTTAAAGGTAGTTCTACAAGCTATTGATTCATGTGGTGTATTTAATTTTTCACGCACTACTTCTGCATTTTGACCTAGGTTTTATCAAAATACTAACGACCACCTGTCTGTGAGTGATGATTGACTGTGTGAGTTACATGTGCTGATGTCACCATCATGTAATCAGTCACAGGGACGCTGTGCTCCGCCCCTGATCACATGATGGTGTCGTCATCACAGGTTCTTCATCCCTGTGCACTGAATGAGAGATTACGAGTGGACTACATCCCCCACAAACCCTCATGGCCTCAGTTGCTATGGATACAGGAGTACTCAGTCTGGCAGCTTGTAGCTGTTTGTGAGACAGCTGGACACCTGTGTATGGAGACTCCAATAAATGACACCTCACAAATGTACACACACATAGCTCATGGTACATATTGACCAACAACATTGATGCATAGTCCTTCACCTCTATCTTCACAGTCTCCTGAACATGATATCATGTCGTCTGAAGTGCTAATGCCGTCAAGACCAGTCAAGCCTTCATCTAATCGTGAACCGTTGGCTAGTATTGAAATAAACCGTCGCTGTCGTGCAAACATGTCACCACAGAGGATTCAATGCTGCCATGAAGCTAATGCAGCTTACATGGTACAGTGACAAGCCACAATTTCACCTCAGTGAGCAGCTAAAGTTTGTAAATCTCATGCAGCTGGTTTGCAAACACAATGAGCGAACATGTCTCCTCATCAAGCAGCTAAAGTTCGTGAATCACATACAGCTTAAATGCGAAAGCAATGAGCCAACATGTCTCCTCAGTGAGCAGTTGAAGTTTGTAAATCACATGCAGCTTATATGCAATAGCAACGAGCCAACATGTCTCCTCAGAAAGCCGCTAAAGTTTGTAAATCATATTATATGCAAAAGCAACAAGTGAACATGTTATCTCAGTGAGCAGCTGAAATTTGTAAATCACATGGTTAGCAAAATTGCAAATAATGGCAATAGCTTACTATTTGCACAGAAATATTTTGACCAACTCCAATCCCTTTTACTATGTTATATTAGTAAGTGGCACATTGGGCCACCAGAAACGCTGGTATTAGTTAAATGAATAAATTATGACATGGTGTTGTTTATCTGAGGTCATATTTACCTAATTTTTAGACCTTCTAAGGATCAAGTGTTTTTTTGACCCCCCAATTCTAATTTAGGGACCATAAAACTTTCACATCTCTCCCAGTGGACTAATTAAGTATTTATTTATTTCTCTACTCATGCTGTTCTGGTATTTTTTCAAAATGCAAATTTATCACACCATGTCTGTGCCTGGTCATATGTGTGTGTGTATATATATATATATATATATATATATATATATATATATATATATATATATATATATATACAAGCCTCTTTGGATCTATTTCATTATGCCTGAGGAGGAACCCTGAGTAGGTTTGAAAGCTCGCTATAACATCATGTATTTTTGATAGCCATTAAAGGGTATCATATCTGCAATATTTCTTGGTCTCTCTTGCTGAGAACAATCACATTTTTCTTTTGTCCGCATAGTAAAGCCATAGAATTCAAAGAGGGTGTACTTAGTTTTTCATATGACAGTATCTATATAGATAGCCTTATCCCAAGCCTCTTTCCTCTATCCTGGTTTGCTAATGTATGAAAAACACAAAATATTGAGCTTGATTAGGTAACTGATTTGTATAGACACCGAAAACAAAATGATTAATTGATTTTCCAACCTAATCCTCAAGAAAATGTGTTCAAATATGGCTCATGTCTGAAGTCTCCTTTCACTGTGGTTCACTGACCTCTTTGAAAACATTTTTTACATGACCCAAAAAGTACTCAAAGTATTATATTTATAGGCTGATGGGTTTACATAGACTTGATTCAGCTTCTAAAATGCATTTCCTCATCCACTTGAACAGATATTCCTTACTACTATTATATGTCTTGCTTAGACGTATTGTCTTACATCAGGCTAATCTAAAATTGGAATGAATGTTGCATATGATTCAGGAGTTCATTGAACCAAGCTCATAAAATTAAACATAAGTAATGCAATATTTTAGTTTAGTTGGCATAATTATGCTTTTTATACAGATGTGGATATAAATAAGCTGGATCTTATCTGTATATTTTCTCATTTCACAATATCCTAATCAAGATGATGAAAGGATTTGTTTGTGTATCAATTTACCTTCAACCTAAAATACCTGGAAAACAAAATGAAGAGAATCTTAATATAAATATAAATCTCTTTTTTAATTGTAAAGGTTTATTGAAAGTTAAAAAAAAGCAAAATCAAACAAAAAAAGAACAACAAAGCAGCTTTGCATTCAGCACTATTTTTTTCAATAAAATTCTGGACATTATAATGGACAACCAATAGACCTCATTAAAGTCAATAGGGTGCATTGGGGGGGGGGGGGGGGTCCATATCCAGTATATGAGACATTTGGCACAACTAGAGATGAGCGAGCACCCAAATGCACGGGTCCGCGTTATTTGAGTCAAGCTTTTCGAAAAATTCGAGAGCTCTACTCGAGTAATGAGCCCCATTGGCTACAATGGGAGATTCGAGCATTTTTGTATGTGGGACGCCGAGTCCCAAGCTTTTTTTTCTTGGTTCTCTCTCTCTCTCTCTCTCTCTCTCTCTCTATCTCTCTCTCTCTCCCCCTACCTGCCAGCCAAAAGATTTGCCATTGACGCACGGGAGGAGCCAAAAACTGGGGTGGGGTCGAAAACGGCGTGATGCTTGTTCGAGTAACGAGCACCATCAAGTACGCTAATACTCGAATGAGCATCAAGCTCGGCAGAGTACGTTCGCTCAACTCTAGGCACAACCATCATTTTCATTGCTCTGGTCCTATATTGAAACAAATCAATGTAAGCAAATGATGAGGGGAATAAAGCCTAATATTAAATTAATGACATACAACCATTGTGGTCGTTGGAAAGGATGGTAGAAAGTGAAATCTAGATCAGTGGTAGAACGAGGAAAGGAGGAAAAGATCTAAGTAACAGGACAGAGACCCAATAATTATATAGTCTTAAAGGGGTTTTCCAAGTTATTTTCTACATGTTTTAGGCCCCCTATGCTGAAAACTATATAAAACCAACATTACTCACCACGGTACCGGACCTTCATTTCGGCACCACAGCATCTGCCAGGTGATTCCACCGGCTCAGAAGACCCAGTGATATCCCATAAACCTGTCACATGGGTTTCCAATATAAAGGGCCCCAGTAGGTTTATGAGATGTCACTAATGACGTCCCTGTCGGGCCTCCTGTTGGCTGCATCAGTCATGTGGGTAAGCAACCCATGTGACTGCTGCCTCTGAAGTAAACCAAAGACCAGAGCTGCAGGAGCAAGCAGCGCAGTGGAGCAGCGTGGCAGCAGGAGGTGAGTATGTATGTTTTCTGTATGTGGAAAAAAAAGTGATGTGTCCAGGCAGAATCCACATCGGAAAATCCTAACATTAATCTTCCATTAAAAAAGGCTAAATCCTTGTGTGGATTCGCCCTCATGTGTCAACATTATGTACCACTACACGCTATGCCTCACGTTCACTCATCATCACCATAGCATCTACAGAATGGACCACGAAAGAGTAGCCTGGCACAACACTCTTATGAAAGCTGTCGAATAGAAAAGCTATCTTTATTGCGCAATGCGACCAATCACAGCACAGCTTTCATTTCTTATACTGCTGAGGTAAAATGAAAGCTGCGCTGTGATTGGTTGCTATGGCCAATAAAGATTTTATTTTAAACAGCTTCCATAAGAAAGTGTTCCCAGGCTGGATATTTGTATATATAGATTGCAGTCACAGTCCTGGGAGAGGCTATTACTAGTTTGTTTATAAATAAGAGCCTTGTGTGGCGCGTAGTGTTAAGGCATCAAAAATGCAGTCCTAAGCTCTCACTCATGACCTGAAGGTTGCAAGTTCAATCCCTTCTTGGGTCAGGTAGCCAGCTCAAGGTTGACTCAGCCCTCCATTCTTCTGAGGTCAGTAAAATGATCACCCAGCTTGGTGGGTGCTATAAAAATATGAAGGTTTATTTAAATAGAATCCTAATCATGTAGTTCTGTATTTGTTTTAAGTGTAAGGATCAAACTGCACAGCCAGATTGTTCATTATTTGAATAGTTTACCTAGTGAAATCAGAGTTTCATTTTCTGTAGTTCTGTGCCAGCCCTGCCATTTCTCACTGAAAACACTGATTAATATGATGTGAAAAATGTGCTTTCTTTTTAATGGTTTCTAGCAATAAACTTATCAGAAGCAATCTAGCTCATGCAATTCTGCATTAAGATAAACAAGCCATAGTAACTGCATAATAATACTATATTGATAAGACACATAATGCCTGAAGCAACCAAATTAAATGCATAAATTACAGTCACTGATGAAGACAGGCCCATTTCTAGCATAGTCATACTTCTACATGTAAAATTAACTAACAGTTTGGTCGTTAACATGGGCAATACACATTTATCAAAAAAATCTTTTTTTTTGTTACGTCTTTCTAATTGTTTGTGAAAAATCCATAATGGGGGAAAAGTTATTATTTTTTTTGTTTCAAAAATGCCTGAAAATGAAAACCTTCTACAATGTTTTCTCCAACACGCATTTAAAAACTTCTAAAGGCTTTGAAAATATTGATTTAATCTCCAGCCTGTATTTATGAGAATCTAAGGGTAAATTACATTTTTGTGTGTCCCTCGTCAAGAAAACAAAACAGATCTGTGAAAGACGAGTTCTGAAAAATAGATGCTGATGCTGCATCCTCCCCGTTGCTTTTTTTTTTCTTCGTTTTGCAAAATTCAATGAGCTTCAATAAATATGACTATAGAGAATCTGTCATAAAGTATTAGACTTGGAACGTCGTTGTCACATGGATAGTAAGCAATGGTCCAAAACCTGCCAAAGACATTCACAACACAAAGAGATTTTCTTTCATTAGCAGACAAAGAGATTTGTCTTTCAGGCCACTTATGAGAACACTATACCGAATCACTTATTTTAAAACCAATATATGTTTTGTAGAACTTAAAGAGTACAGCAAAAAATAACATGCCCTATACTTACATTTAACAGACATATCGCTCAAAGGTTTTTGGTGGATGAAAATATAAAGTGTCACAAAGGAAAACATTAAAATAGTGTGCGTTTTCCTTATTTTCATGTTATTATTCTGGTATTATAGTCATTTCAATATTATTGATCATATACCTCCTAGTTCAATAGAAAATGCAGTACAATAAAGACTTTCTTTTATATAGGGAAGGTTCAAAATTGAATAAAGTAGTAGATTTCCTGAAAGGGGTTGTCTAGTTAGAAAAACTTACTGTCAAATACCCCTTACCGGAGGGGTTTTCTGGGTAAATACTATTAATGACTAGAGATGAGCGAGCACCAAAATGCTCGAGTGCTCGTTACTCGAGTCGAACTTTCAGTGATGCTCGAGAGTTCGTTTCGAGTAACGAACCCCATTGAAGTCAATGGGCGACTCGAGCATTTTTGTATATGACTGGTGCTCCGCTAAGGTTTTCATTTGTGAAAATCTTAGCAAATCACCAAAGTCATGTAAAAAACACAGAAATGGATAGGGCAGGCGAGGAGCAACATGCAGGGCTGCATTTTGGGCTCCGAGGTCTCACTATTAAGCCACAATAGTGGCAAGAGTGAGACCCCCCCCCCCCCCCACTGTCAGCATAACAATCATTCTCCTCTGCCACAGCTGTAACAGCTGTGGCAGAGAAGAACGATGTTAGCCCATTGAATTCAATGGAGCCGGCAATACAGCCGGCTCCATTGAAAGCAATGGGCTGCCGGCGAGCGCGGGATGAATTTTCGGGAAGGGCTTAAAAATATAAGCCCTTACCTGAAAAAGAAAGATTTTAGTGTAAAAAAGAATAAAAATGCAGGCATTCTGTTCAATGGAGCCGCTGCTGCTGCCGGCGACTCCATTGAAGACAATGGTCTGCTGGCACACCTGAATTCTTTTTCAGGGAAGGACTTTACATATAAGCCATTCCCTGGAAATGAATTAAAAGTGATTTAAAAAACAAAAAAAATAGATACTCACCTCCCTTCAGCTGACGGGACACAGCCGCGTCTTCTCCTGCTGTCCCCTGCACTGTGGTGCTGCACTGCTGTCATTCAGCTGAGAGCTGCGCTGAGCCAATCAGAGGCAGCATTCACTCACCCATTCATGAATTCATGTGACCTACAATCCACAACTAGAGATACTAAGGAAAACCGCAAAGAAACTCCACCATACCCTACACAAAGATGCCCACATAAAACCATATTACCGGACCCTCCGCTCCTGTGTTACAGGAAACCTCCAAACTTGAGGAACTTTATAATCAGGAGTGCATTGCCCTCTGACACACGAAAAGGAACTTATCCCTGCAATGTAAGGGGCTGCAAGACCTGCTTACATGTACTGACTGCGGACAGGATACGAATCCCCAACACACAGCAGGACTATAAGATCCCAAGGGCTTTCACATGTTCCATGTCCAATGTTGTGTACCTGATCATGTACAGTAAATGTCCTGTTGGGGGCCTTTATGTTGGAGAAACAGGGCAAAAACTGAAAGCAGGGATGAAATCTCATCACCACACGATTAAATACAGAAAGAGAGAATTACCTGTGGCCGAGCACTTTTCTAACCACGTATCCCTAACCTCTGCCAGCATGTGTCTGAGGCGAGTCGCGGGCGGGACCACTTTAAATACTCGGCGGTTACCTGATCGGCTCAGCCACTCACTACTGTGGGGGGAGAGAGGGCTGATACGTCACAGCAGGAAGTGGTAATGCCTTCCCCGCATGTCTATTGGCTAGAAAATGGTGCTAAGCATGCGGGGAAGGAAATGCAATTGACTCGAGTACCGCGTGGTGTTCGACTCGAGTAACGAGCATCTCGAGTACCCTAATACTCGAACGAGCATCAAGCTCGGACGAGTGTGCTCGCTTATCTCTAATTAAAACCCAGGACCAAGTGTCATATATTTACGTCTCTTGGCCCTTATCATATTAACTACTGGCCCCAGCTAGTTAAATGCCTGTGACCATGCCTCGTCAGAAGTAGAACATTTTTGTGGAAAATCTATAGTAAAACCTATTTGTGTGTTGCATGTAGATTTGGTGTGGCTTTATCAATGCCCTATGCATTGCAAAGTGTGAAATGCACTGTGATAATCTGCTCCAAATACAGAATGGGCATACTATAGACTTCAATTTTGCACACTACTTGTTGGTTAATATTCCATGTTTAAAAGATGGGTTTAAAGGAAGTTATCTAAGTTATATATACTGCCGACCTAATTTTTAGGTTAGCATAAAAGAGGTGATCACCTAGTAAATTATCACTAATTTTTGGCTCACTACATGTTTGCACTTCACAATGATTATGTTTGTTTGATCTAGCAATCGTTCAGGTGATTACACAGGTCTGCAAAAAAAAAAAAATGTTTGAGGGCTCAGTCACACGGGTGCATGAGCGCCCGTGTTACTGCAGGTAGCAGACGGCTGTACCTGAAGACGGACGTCTCTCTGCAGCGCCGGAGGAAAGAACATGTGACCGGCTTCATTGCTGGTCATGTGTTCTTTCATCAGCGCTGCAGAGAGACGTCCGTCTTCAGGTACGGCCATCTTCTTTCTCCAGTAACGGCTCAGTCACACGGGCGCATAGGCACCGGTGTAAGGGTGCCGATGTGCCCGTGTGACTGAGCCCTAAGAGCTGTTTTGGTTATTCCACATCTTCTTTATATTTTTCGGTACGCTGAATCCGAAAATGACCTCCGTTTTGTCATAGGACATCACGTTTCCTGACAATTCAGTTATCTATGTTAAATAAGGCAATACCTCAAAATAAATAAAAATAAACTTATAAAATTTATTTTTAATTACAGATTTTCCATGAAAATCATTTTTGAACTGAAATGAACTCACTAAAACACTAAAATAATTTATTCTTCGCTGTGAGGCTCCTCTTGGTACATTTACCAAGAGTAGCATCTGGAATGTCTCTCTGAAGCATCCAACAGTAGTCTGCCATCATTGTAATGCTCCATTTCCCCTGATATCTTTTTTCCATCTCTTTAATGTCCTGGTGGAATCATTTACCTTGTTCTTCACTCACAGCTCCCAAATTTTCAGGAAAGTACTCAAGGTGGGATTGGGGGAAATTCAAACTCATCAGGGCACCTAAAGCTTGAGATGCTTTCAGCATTCGTCCGACGATCTTTTTGTAGTCAGGATCTTTCTTATTGTCTAAAAATTTCTCTACGACTTTTTAAAATGCAAATCCACCTTCTTTTTGCGAATCTGTAATGCTATTGACAAACTCTTGATCAGCTATAAGCCTTCTAATGTCTGGTCCGATGAACACACCTTCCTTCAATTTTGCCTCCGAGAGTCCTGGAAACTTGGTGACCATTTCTTGGAAGTGATTTAACAAATTGCTTCATGATTCCCAATTTTAGATGGAGAGGTGGTAGAAAAACTTTATGTGGAGGTACCAAAGTTTCTCGGAGGACATTTTATTTGCCAACTCTTCTTAGTCCAGTGATTTTGTTGGTGTCGACTCTCCCATAGACACAGAAAACAAGGGTATTTGGTATATCCAGCTTGTTGCCTGAGCAGCATGCACAAGACCTTTAAATCCCCACACACTTGCCAACTGTGGTCTTCATATGTAAGTTTGCGAAGAACTAATTCCAAGTTTCGTAGGTTTGCTTCAAGTGTATGGAATCACCTACAGGGATAGAAGTTTAAAAAAAGCCGTTGTGGAGCAAAAAATGCTTTCAGACTTCTTTTTGAAGAATCTATGAAAAGATGCCATTGCATTGAATCATATTGAATTTTGAATTGACCTATCAAACCTTCGACATCGATGCAATAAACCAACTTGTATTCCTGGGCAAAGTAAGAAACAAACTCCTTTTCAAAAGGAAAAAAGTTTCACCAGTGATATAGAAACTTGCAGCTTATGCAATCTGGTATCTTATTTCTTCATCTAACATATGTTTTGATTCTAACCCATGTCCTTATTATATGCATAGGCATTAGTCTGCTTTCTACAAGATTCATTATAGTTTATTTTGTTTAAATATTTTTGAGTAGACCTGACGGTACTTTGGTATGTAAATTTGGTGGAAGTAGGATTGTGTTGGTTTCACATGTTTTTAATTGTTTTAATTACACTTGTATTTTAAGGAGTCTCAGTGCTCCATTATTCAGTGGGTAACCAAGGTCTTATGACCGAAACGCATCTCTTATAGTAACCAATGAAGCTGTGACACTAAGTTAATAAAGGCTGCAAGGTTCTATATCGCTAGTGGAACTTTTTTCCTTTTGGACTTTATCCTTGTGGATTATGTGAAGGACTACACGCACCACCGCGAGGAGTGAAACACCCAGCTGCACCATTGGAGCAGGTTGACGGACAAGAGACGGTGAGCAAACTTTGTTTCTGTTACTCCTTTTTCATGATGTCTGAACCATGAAAAAGACACTCCTGGCAATAATAAATCACTGCTTTTGAGCCTTGAACTGAGTAACTCAGTGGCATTCAAGTCTCTTACCAAATCATTCATCTCCTCCTGGGAAAAAAATTTTGGTCTTGTATAGAGATGAGCGAGCACCAAAATGCTCGGGTGCTCGTTACTCGGGACGAACTTTTCGCGATGCTCGAGGGTTCGTTTCGAGTAACGAACCCCATTGAAGTCAATGGGCGACCCAAGCATTTTTGTATATCGCTGATGCTCGCTAAGGTTTTCATTTGTGAAAATCTGGGCAATTCAAGAAAGTGATGGGAATGACACAGCAACGGATAGGGCAGGCGAGGGGCTACATGTTGGGCTGCATCTCAAGTTCCCCGGTCCCACTATTAAGCCACAATAGCGGCAAGAGTGGGCCCCCCCCCCCACTGTCAGCATAAAGATCGTTCTCCTCTGATATAGCTGTAACAGCTGTGGCAGAGAAGAACGATGTTTGCCCATTGAATTCAATGGAGCCAGCAATACAGCAGGTTCCACTGAAAGCAATGGTCTGCCGGCGATCATGGGATGAATTGACGGGAAGGGCTTAAATATATAAGCCCTTCCCTGCAATTCATCCAGAAATGTGTTACAATAAAAATATATACCGGCGTATAAGGCGACGGGGCGTATAAGACGACCCCCCAACTGTCACCTTATACGCCGGGAATACAGCGGAGCAAAGAATAAAAATCATTGCTCACTTCTCCTGGTGTTCTGCGGCGCTGCTGCAGGCTGTCGCTCCCTCCTGGTCCCCGGCAGAGCATTGCTTTCTGGACGCAGTGGTTGAAATCCCCGCCTCCAGAAACACACGTGCCTTCAGCCAATCACAGCCATTCAATGACATCATTGTCATTGGCTGTGATTGGCTGAAGGCACGTGTGTTTCTGGAGGCGGGGATTTAAAGCCCTTCGTAGAGAAAGCAATGCTCTGCCGGGAACCAGGAGGGAGCGACAGCCTGCAGCAGTGGCGCAGAACGCCAGGAGAAGTGAGTAATGATTTTTATTCTTTGCTCCACTGTATTCCCGGCATATAAGGTGACAGTTGGGGGGTCGTCTTATATGCCCTGTCGCCTTATACGCCGGTATATATTTTTATTGTAACACATTTCTGGATGAATTGCAGGGAAGGGGTTATATATTTAAGCCCTTCCCGACAATTCATCCCGCAATCGCCGGCAGCCCATTGCTTTCAGTGGAACCTGCTGTATTGCCGCCTCCATTGAATTCAATGGGCAAACATCGTTCTTCTCTGCCACAACTGTTACAGCTGTGGCAGAGAAGAATGATTTGTCTTCTATATGTTCTCAATGGGGTCGGCGCTGCTGCCGCCGGCCCCATTGAGCGCATATAGAGAAGGGCAGATTTTAATACTCGGGTGACACCTAATCTCGCCAGCCACTCACTGCAGGGGGGTGGTATAGGGCTTGAACGTTGCAGGGGGAAGTTGTGATGCCTTCCCTGTCTTTCTATTGGCCAGAAAAGCGCGCAAATTTCTCAGGGAAGAAAATGAAAGTAACCCGAACACCGCGTGGTACTCGTTACGAGTAACGAGCATCTCGAACACCCTAATACTCGAACGAGTATCATGCTCGGACGAGTATGCTCGCTCATCTCTAGTCTTGTATCATCTTCAAAGTCAGAATTTGATTCGTTATCTGGTTCAGGTATGACTCCACCTTTACCAGAGCTAGGTATCTCTTCCAAGGTAGCAGGGGGCTTTGGTACTGGTATATATGTGTCATGGGGGATGGGACGAATTGCTAAGTGAAGATTGGGGTATAAAACAGAATACTTCAATTTTGAATTATACCCTTTGACATCGCATGAACAAAAGTAATAGTCGTCACTATGGTTCTTTTGCTCTCGCCATACCATAGGAATCCCATAACGCAAAGCTTTTTTTCTTACCCTTAAACCAATTTCGGAGGCCCTCAACACACCGTTTGCACACTTTATGAGGCGCCCAAACTTCATCTCGATCTCCAACTTTTAGTCCGAAGTATGCGAAGTACACTTTTTTCACAAAATCTGTAATATTCAGCTGTTGCTTCAACACTGTATATTCACCACAAATGAAACTGTCAGGTGAATTAATACACTTCCGCAGAGACATAACGCTAACTTGGGGAAACACGATTTAAGAATGACGAGCTAACACGTAGAGATTGTGAGAGTTACTTCCTCTCTTTCTGTTTCTCAGCGGCCGCAGCAGCAGAGAGCTGGCGTCACTGGCAGCAGCTTCAGACACTGAGCGGGGGAGCGAGCTGTCAGCAGCCACAGCAGTAGAAAGCCGGCATCTGGGACAGAGCTGAGAGGCAGCACAGACACATCTGTGGAGGGAGCTGTGTGGGAACAGATGGCCAAGGGAGATGCTCTGCGGCTTCGTAAGTCACAGCGCAAGTGCTTCGCCAGGGAAGATGGGAGGGCACAGCCTGACAGCATGGAGATTCCTAGAGTGGCTGCTTTATCACACTACCAGCGCAGGTGCGCCTAGCGGTTCGTCACGGGGAGAAGGAAGCAGGGTTGGCTGCTCCTTGGAGAGTGATTGTTGTGGCATGCTAGGACCTTGCTCATGGCAGCCAATCAGTTCCTGGGGGCGTCACCGCCCTGACAAGAACCCTGTATCTTGTCTCCACCCATTCTTTCGGTGGTGTCAAGATACAATAGTACCACAGTTGAGAACCAAGAAAAAAAATTGAATCAAGTCTGTGCATGTCGAGCCTGTGTGGTCAGCTTGCAACATGTTGATACTGGTTTCCATAAGCTCACTCTGAAAGTTATGTTTTTTTGGCATTGTATATCTTAAATGCACTGATGTGTATTAATAAATAGTAATTTTGACTTTAAATTTAGTTAAAAACCCTAGCATAGGAGCAAGTTGTATATAAGAAGATTACTTGGCTGCTGTCTTTAGTTACTTTTAGTAGAGTTGAGCTGGGGTGTGGATGGATAAAGGGAACACATCTTGTGGCTGCTACTGTTGGGGTAATTCAGTTTTTGTGTAAAGACACTGACAAACTGTGTTATAGGGTAGTATGACTGCTAAGGTTATGGGACACTATGGCAGGTTAAGTTATTAGCAGGCCTGTAGCAGGCTGTAAAAGAGACATGATGCCCAGATTTTTTCTGGGCTCACTTTGGCTGGTAGTTTTACTGGAAGGCACTCTGGCTACTACTTTTCTTAGGGAATAGTACCTCACTGTGTTATTGGGGACACTATGGCTACTCATTCTTTTGGAGCTACATAGTAGCTGGCTTCTTCCAAATGGCACTATTTAAATGTATACATTGCTATGTCAACTATGAATTATTTCAGTTATTTTTTGCAAATTAATCTTTTTTTTCTATTTTTAATTAAGCCATGTACCGAAATATAACAGTTGTCTAAAGTAAGATTTGTGCCCCATTGCAAAAAACGGTTAATATATGCATGATCCTGTACCCTTATAGCCTGCTTAATTGTTCTTACATACAAATGTTCTGCAAATCCTTATCTTGCTATAATTGACTTAACTCTTCTCAATGTGTAGCTCTAAAGTGTCACATTTCAGTAGGAGCTTGTTTGCTGCAGTCACATTATTTTTTTCAATGTATGTCCCCAGTGAGCCTTAACGAAAAACAACAAAATGCTTAAATGCCCAACTTTGGAATAATGTATAATTTAACATGTAGATATTATCATGACAGCTGTCAACTGGAAGATATGTTTGTGTAATTATTTTACTAGCTGTCAATGTGAAATTTTTGAAGTTTCATTTTATTTTTTACTTTATCTAAAGTGTTGTATTTTGGTAACTTGCATTATTAGAAGTAAAAAGCATTGGTTATCATTTACTAGCATATGGAACATAGTAAATGTTCATCACTGTAGATGTTGTCCCTTTTTTTGGATCCAGCTACTCACACACTCACTATAGTTTACAATCTAGAGCAGAGTTCCCCAACCTACTGTACCATGTAAGTTACATTCAACTCAAAATGGAAAAGTGGAGAAACCTTTTAGCTAGGGCTAGATAAAGATCTGGACTGTAACACACATGACATGTCCAAAGATCACACTATCATGTAAAGGAACAGAAACAAAAGGCTCTTCTTGTGAACACCCCCAGGCAATAGATAAAGTGAGTTAGGTTGTAAATGCTCACCTTGAATGGCTGTGTATACAATAGACTAGAGTGGCCAAAGTGTAAAGGTCCATTTAGACACAACGATTATCACTCAACATTTGCTCAAAAGCCGTCTTTTGAGCGATAATCGTTGTGTGTAACTGCACTTACATTGTGCAGTTTTCGTTCTCCCATCGCTCATTGTTGTCTTTCAGCGTGCTGAAAGATGACGATCAGCCTTATTAGGGATTCACTGCAGGATACAGCTGATACTATTGTTTCAGCTGTATCCCGCTCCCTGATAACAGGCTGGGTATGAAGAACAGAGAGGTGCAGCTCTGTTCTCCATATCTGGCACAGAGCGCTCAGCTGTATAACAGCCGAGCACTCCGTGCAGAAAACATCTGGATGCAGAAGACAAGCGGGGACACCCCATTTGCCTTCTGCAACCTCCGCTGGGAGCGCTCAGCTGTATAACAGCCGGCGCTCGGAGCATGGAAACAGCTGGATGCAGAAGACAAGCGGGGGCACCCTGCTTGTCTTTTGCATCTTCCACTGGTGATTGCTCATCTTGAGCGATCATCTTGCGCTGTAAATGACACAACGATAATCGCTCAGAAGTCGCTTGAGTGACATCTTTTGAGCGATTATCGTTGTGTCTAAATGGGCCTTAAGACTCCTGCAATGCTGCCGCCTCCACTGCTCGTGGGTACTGCAGATGCAGGAGGATCAGAACATTGAATAACAGCTGTAGAAGTTGGAGCCTTGATAGTGCAACCCACAAAATCCAAAGACAGAAGTCGTTTATAGAATGTATTGTGGTAAGAGAAAGCAATACATTTCTGGTCAAGACTTGACACATTGTCAGGCAAATATAAGTTGTATGTATTTAGTTACTGTCAGTTTATAGTAACCCTTAGTTACCTTCCTTAAAGGGGTTGTCCCGCGAAAGCAAGTGGGGGTATACACTTCTGTATGGCCATATTAATGCACTTTGTAATGTACATTGTGCATTAATTATGAGCCATACAAAAGTTATTCACTTACCTGTTCCGTTGCTAGCGTCCTCGTCTCCATGGAGCCGTCTAATTTCAGCGTCTAATCACCCGATTAGACGCGCTTGCGCAGTCCGGTCTTCTCCCTTCTGAATGGGTCCGCTCGTGCCGGAGAGCTGCTCCTCGTAGCTCCGCCCCGTCACGTGTGCCGATTCCAGCCAATCAGGAGGCTGGAATCGGCAATGGAACGCACAGAGCCCACGTGCACCATGGGAGAAGACCTGTGGTCCACCGTGGGTGAAGATCCCGGCGGCCATCTTAGCAAGGTAAGTAAGAAGTCACCGGAGCGCGGGGATTCGGGTAAGTACTATCCGTTTTTTTTTTTTAATACATGCATCGGGTTTGTCTCGTGCCGAACGGCGGGCGCCTATTGAAAAAAAAAAAAAACGTTTCGGCACGGGACAACCCCTTTAATCTGTGCACACACGTCAAGAATTTCCACTTACATCTCACTAAAATTGGTAATAAATTTCATGTCCAATACATTATTGTAAATTTAATCAAGAAACTCTGAGTTGTTCTACTGTCTTATGGGCCCCTTACATGGGATAATTATCGCTTAAAATGTGTGCAATAATTGTGCAGTGTAAATGCAAAAAATCACTCACTGTTCGTTCGTAAGCCGTTATTGCTGACTTTCAGTCAGCATAAAAACTTTTGCTGGATTACGGAGTTGTCGATCCATGTAAATGCTTTCTGTTCAGCGTTTCACATAGCAGGTGAAGAGCTGACCGAGAAGCCAGCGAAAACCCAGCGTTCCAGTGGCAAAGTCTGTGTAAACGCTCTGTATGAGTGCTAACGACCTTAGTGGTGAAGTCATCGCTCGTGTAGTCATTTAGCTGACTGTCATCCATGTAAAAGGGCCATTAGGGCATACAGCACCAATATTACCTATAAATCTTAAAAGCACCTGAATATCCTTATCAAAGCAGTTGACCACTGTGTAAATATCTCTCTTCTACCACACCAAAAATACATTTGCATAAGTTGATATGAGGTGTGTACTTACGGTTCATTGAATTATTCATTATTAAATCTTAAAGCAACCCTTTGATCCTAGACAAACAAAGATGGCCAGACCGCTTCTCTGACTACCTGGTGCACACTGTGCATTATTACACATCATTAGTCTAAGATACTACATGCTGCTTTGATTGGCCAGTGCGAGCCATGTGAGAACAACATGTAGTATCTTAGACTAATGATGCATACTAATGCACAGTGTGCACCAGGTAGTCAGAGAAGTGGTCTGGCCATCTTTGATTCTCCCACCCCAAACGGTTGTTTTAATAGATTATAGCATGAACCAAATATAAGAGCCTCCACAATAAAAGCTATACACTTTGTCTTTTTCTTATTGCAGTGTAATGTATTTAATATAGCAGCAATCACCCAATTTATGTGGAATATGTATATAAAGGCTGTTTACATATATTGTGGCTAGTTTATAATTTCCCTTTCAATGTAATTCACCAATTGTACTTCTGTAGAAAGTCATTGGTATCTAAATATATGGAAAGCCATTCTGCAACACAGCCCATTTACGATACAATTCCTTGCCTATGTAGGGCTTTATCAATTTTGAGGGGAAAATACCAATCAGGCTTTTGTGGTATTGTGGAAAAAACTTCTCACCTATTTTTCTTGAAATATGCCATTCTTCATGCTTCTCCTTAGCAATGACTGTAATTTATCCAGGTCTCCCAGAGTAGAATCTGTATGTATCTTTCTATATGCAATTAGATCCCTTAATCTTCCTCAGCCTCTTCTATAGAGGGTTCTATAGACATGATATCTATAGCATATTCCCTTTTTTATATGTCATTTTCAGAGTTACGTCAGTGTTAAAACAGACCCAAGACCCTTAATCACCTGCTGCCCAAATAAAGGAGGAGAACTACCCGCCAGTAAAGGAAGAGAGAACTGGGACCTAACACCTCCAGTGAAATACTGTACAATTTCAACCACTTTTGTTTCCTTACGCAGTCAAACAATTCAGATAAATACAAGACATTATTCATCATTAAACAAAGTATCCACACTGAATTCCAAAGGGATATCTTTCACTGGATTACTCCTTCCAAAAGGGTCATATGCAATTGCTTTCTGGTCGTATATAATTTTTTTGCATTTTTCGGTTAGCTTTATACAAGTCTGTCACAAGTGTCAGAAGATTAAACACTTCAACTAAACAATAGTTCAACCCTTTGGAAAGTAACAAAGTACAGTCCTCTGGGAACGGAGTATCAGTCAAGTTGATTACATTATCTACACTGTCAATCTCATAGGAGGGCTGGTCCCCCGAGACAGTACCCCCAAGGACACATGCTTGCATTTGCTACTATATTTCTGATTGCTTCTTCCTTTTCCTACCCCTCTCTGTCTGTTTCCTAAAGGGAGACTTGGTACTAGAATTTAGCATTATCGCTAAATGAATTTTGAGCTTGTTTTTGAAGTAAAGCATTTTAAAAAAATCAATGTGTAGTGAGTTGCCGTATTTCAGTCTTTTGGATTACTGTTGACTGGACTTTACTTGCAGAGTATTGTGATGCCACAAGTTCCAGATGCGTCCCTTGTCTTGGGAGGTTTAGTTTAATAAACAGGAGTGCCAATTCTGTTCCTTGCTAAGTGTATTATACTCTATCGAAATACAATATAAGGTATGATAACAATGCTAGCCCCAAATTAAGATAAACCTAGTACAAATACGATTACGGAATTACCCTATATAACTACCATATTTAGTACATTGCTGGTCTATAATAATTGCAGTAATGTTTTTAATTCCTTTTCCAACTAATGAAGTTCTTTTCCTGCCACTTTAAATGTTTATGAAAAATATACTCATCACTAAACAATTACATTTCAATGACATCCTTTGGAAAGAAAATCAAGATAATTTATGACTGTTTCTAACACTTTGCAAAATGGCAACAACTGTGTGTCTGTCCCACTAAGATGTAATATGTCTCCTTGGCAGTGTGCTGAACTTTAATCAGCCTCCGGCATAGGGTTCTTATGCACTCCTGAACCCAGCTGGCGTTCTATGCAATCCAACATGGCACCAGACCAGCTGTGTCTCAGCTGAGTTAACAGAAATTCATGGCATATGTCTCATGGTGTTAAGAATAAAAAATATCACTTTAACCATAAAATTAATATTCTATAGAGAAAGGCAATCCAGACTGCATGTAGAATTATCTGTGGGCACAATTTTCAAGAAAACAGTTAAAAGCATATTTATATATAGATTTTCATCAGTGAAAATGAAAAGCATGACAAGTAAATTTTAATAAATGTTTGCTTTTAGTTTACTAAATTGCAAAATTGAGGTTATGTAGCTTTTGAAAATCATCTTTCTATAACTGAAATACTATAGTATATGGAATTGTTATGTGCAAAAAGTTAATTATCCTCCCACAGTACTATCTCTCCCCTCCATAGCTTACCCACTTGTCGGCATCCCTTCCTCTCTATACGTAGCAGTAATTGTCAGCAGTCCTTTCCCATGGCTCTCATAGTTCTTGTGCTTCGTAACTTGTCAGAGGAGGTTTAATTACATAGCACAGGAGCTGTGAGAGCTATGGGCAAGAGCTGCTGATAACGCCTTATCTTGCCCTGTGCAGCAGCAGACTGGTCCAAAGCGGGAGCCATTGAAAGAGTTGGCCATATGGCTCTGGTGTTACAACTGTGAAAGTACAGGGAGGACCTTACTTGTGGTTAGGGTTGTCCTGCAGTGAGACTTCCTATTAGACATAACTTGAGAAGAACGTGAGTCTGAATTCTTGAGATGCAGAAACAGTGACAGAAAGACAGAACTCTTAAGACACAGGGAATTGTGACAGACTGGATGGAACCCTTAAGTCACAGGAAACTGTGGCCAAAGATTTGAGAGCAGGGCCTGTAAAGGAGTAAGATTAAGACCAGACATGTGACAGGTGTTTAGAGCTTGATGTGAGACAGTGTGAAGTAACAATTTCTCTGTGGTCTCTATGAGACAAATGGAGAAATGACGAAGATAGCTTTACAGTTGTTCAGTATAGTATTTGTTTGGAGAACTAACATCTGCCACCTTGTGTATACTGAAACCACAAAGATTATTGTGCCTTTTAACCTAACAACAACCAAAATGCATTGAGTGCCATTATGATGTATTTGAAAGTGTGTGTAGTTAATTTAACATGATCTCTGATTGTCTTCTATTTTAAAGGGGAACCCCAAGAGGTAAGGTACCAACCCATGCATAACAAGTGGCAGTACAGAATGCTAATAAAGTCATGCCACAATACCTTACACAACAATAATGATATGCTTCTTGACTTGGCTGTCTTGTCATTATACACTGAAGACAGACACCAGCCCTTTCATAGTAGGAGCTTCCTTGTATAGAAATTAGACATGTGACCCTAGAGTGCAGCATAAGATCAAGTGAGCAAGTTTGTCAAGGATCAGGTTCAATATGTATCTGCATTAGAATAGAAAACTGAGTGACTTTGAACTAGTCTTGGTCATCATAGTTACTAGTTGGGTCTAATACTTTAAAAATTGGCTTTTCTCATGCAGCGGTGTCAAGAATTTTCTGAGAATGGGGATATTGAAGAAAATCATTCAAGGAAAGGGGATCCTGTGGAAGAATTCAACTTATTAAAAAAAGGGTCAGAAGAGGATATTAAGAATCATTCTGCTGCCCAGGTGGTGCACAGTTGAACAAAATGCATGTTACGTCCCCACAACACCAGGGCACCAAACCTCACCACGGATGCTAGATGGCGTTCACACAACCACCATAAACCCACACAAAATGCATACTGAACACCAAAAGTAGGACTGCAAACTGGTCTCATGGGCAGACATAACATTACCCTTCTCTAACGGGACAACCACCATGTGAAAGCCTGCCTGCAAGCAGGGCGATCATCCTGATAAGAACAACCTTGTGCTGGAACCTGGGGACCTACCTATCCCTGGATGGCAAATGATCCACAGCAGGACAGGACACAGCTCACACCAACTCACAGAACAGGACTGTTCAGACCTGGTGTCTGGAAACCTACAGAAACACTGAACATGTCGCTGTTCACACCAACACCCCAGGAATTTTCACACAAGATAGAACAGAACTGTTCATACACCTTGTTTGGCACCTGCACAGACTCAATGAACACCACACTGTTCAAACGATTCTGGCCACATGCACAGACATGCACCGCACATCATGCATAAATGTAAAACCCTAGGGTGACAGAGAAACCCCACTCAGCTCACATGCATACAGATAAACCATTGCAAGTGCAAGTGTCCTCACATCAAGGGGAAAAAGTCAGACATCGTACTGACATACTGGGAACAGTGTCAGGCATCACCCATCTGACACCCACATAAGACATCAGACATCTGGAGGCTGCACCTGTCAAAGGGAAGAGGAGAGGGTGTGTGCATATGATGCGGACGGGGACTACAGGTGTCCAGACCATCCGCAGGGAAGGTGAGAGATGCACTACAGACTAGACATGCATAAAACTGCTCAGAGTAGGATTAACACAGAGTGCATAAACAAGATTAAATGACCAGCATTCTCTGGCAAGAAAAGCTGGTATTTATGTGCAGAAGACCAGTTATGGATGCCATAGGGGGTCCGATGTACTAATAGTGTTAATGCTTTTTGTACTCAGCTAACTATAGTTCTTTATAGAAACAAATAAAAAGATTTTTTTTCTTCTAAAGTGGTGTCACGACACCGCATTTGGATAGCTCCATTGCACACACTATTTAGGAACTTAGTCTGCAGGTAAGAAGCATGCTGTGTTTTTACAGCACACGTACAGAGCTCTCTTGTGACAAGCAGCTTTTCCTAATGACTCCCATGTGAATTAATTAATAAGAGTTTTTTAGCTGTGTGTTTCAGAAAAAAATAAAGCAAAACTTTCCAAGTTTCTTCTGTGCAGCCAACAGTCTCTTGTCAGTTGTTAAAATTGTACTGTATCTGTTCTGGGTTGAGCTAGAAAGACTACTGAGCAATTTCAAATTATTATCAAGTTAGTTATTAAAGGGAACATGTTATCATTTTTTTATGAAGCCCTAACCATGGACAGCTTGAAACAGAGACTGGGTCCCTCATTACAAAGAACTATGCTTAACTCTATTAGTCTCTAAGAAGAGATATGTCAATCCAGCAAAGCAAGGAGAAGCCAAAGGAAAGCTGCCTAGTGGACATTTCATTCTGTGCCTGGCCTTTATTAATATTTAGAGCAGTATTCCAGTGTTGATTTTTAAATTGATTTCTGTATAGGATAACACATTATATGATTTTCTAATATATGTGTATTTAAAATTCTACTCGCATTTCTTTTTACATAGGTGCAAGTGACTCCAATACTCACAGTAGTTGGTATAGCCCAGTGGTATGACTAGGCACATAGATAGGGGCTTGTGCCCCAGATTATAAATTCATCGCCTTTATTCTAGCCCAGTGCTGTCAACTAACACTTTAATTAAAAGCAGTAAGCAGCATAGGAGTACATGATACTGTCTGTGACAATCCTATGCAAATAGAAATGAGCAGTATGAAGAGGGCTTCAGTTAAAACGCCTCCGTCTTGATGCTCCTTTATTTCTCCATAGACACAGCACGACGTTTCGACCCGTGCAGGGGTCTTTTTCAAGTTAATAACAAGTGACAAACACATAATTTATACATAGCCTAGACCAATCACTTGCTATTAACTTGAAAAAGACCCCTGCACGGGTCGAAACGTTGTGCTGTGTCTTTGGAGAAATAAAGGAGCATTGAGACGGATGCGTTTTAACTGAAGCACTCTTCATGTTGCTCATTTCTATTTGCATGGGACTGAAACTTTTGGACTATTGAGTCTGGTCCTTTTTATGAGCTTTGCGACTATTCTTTTCTCACCTCCCACTGAAGTGGTAAACTTGGCAGTGCTGCTGTAATTTCACTATTTTAAGGGCTGTCTGTGACAATGTCAATCACAGTACTCATGGCTGCTTCCTTCTGACATATACAAATGTGTCGTGCTTGCCGGTTTCTCGGCAGACTCTGCCTCCTGAGCCGTAGATAAAGGACAAAAGATCCGTGGCAGCATGTAGCGGTGCAAAAATATATATTGAAAGATTTTATTCCTCCATACTGAGTGCTACGTTTCAGCCAAGAAATTGACAAAGGCCATTTCTTGGCCGAAACGTAGCACTCAGTATCAAGGAATAAAATCTTTTGATATATATTTTGCACCACTACATGCTGCCACAGATGTTTTGTTCTTTATTGGGGGAACACAGGTTCAGGTCCCTCCAATGGCTTTTGCATTCATTGACTGAGGTAAAATGTGTGCTGTTGGTCATTTGCAGTTTTCTGCCTCCTGAGCTCTCCTTCCCCACTTTCTCTTCCCACCTATGTTGGCGCCTGTTCTCCTGAGTTTTACTTATCAATATCCTTCACCCCTCATCAGTGGTGTGTGTCTCTCTTATCTTCCCTGAGGATGGTCTGGACACCTGTAGTCCCCATCTGTATCATATTTAGACCGCCTCTTCCTTTCCCTTTGACTGGTGCTGCCTCCAGATGTCTGATGTCTTTTGTGTGTGTCAGATGAGTGATGCCCGACACCATTCCCTGTATGTCAGTACGGTGACACTTGCGCTAGCAATCGTTTATCTGTATGCATGTGAACTCTGAGTGGAGTTTCTGTGTTTGGTTTCTCCGTCACCCTAGGGTTTTGCTTTTATGCATGATGTGTAGTGCATGTCTGTGCAGGTGGCTGGTCATGTGTGTGAACAGTGTTGTGTTCATTGGGTCTGTGTGAGTGCCAGACAAGGTGTATGAACAGTCCTGTTGTATCTTGCATGCAAATCCCTGGAGTATTAGTGTGAATAGTGACATGTTCAGTGTCTGTGTAGGTTTATAGACACTAGGTCTGAACAGTCCTGTTCTGTGAGTTGGTGTGAGCTGCGTCCTGTCCTGCTGTGGATTGTTTTCCATCCAGGGATAGGTTGATCCCTAAGTTCCAGTGCAGGGTCATCCTTATTGGGACGATCGCTCTGCTTGCAGGCAAGTTTTCACATGGTGGTTGTCCCTTTAGAGTAGAGATATGTTATGTCTCCCCTTGAGCTCAGTACGCAGTCCTACTTTTGGTGTTCAGTTCGCATTGTGTGTGTGCTTATGGCATTTGTGTGATTACAGTCTTGCTGAGGCTTGGTGCCCTAGTGTGTCCAGCGGATGTAACAGGTATTAGTGGGTGCTTGTTTTTTAGTGCCAACGAGGTAGGTAGGTACTGTGCTTTGAACTGGAGTCAAGTACTCTGTTCAGGTAAAAGCTCCAACCACAGAAGAAGTGCCCAGCAGCCAAGGTTGGAGAGAGTATCTTCCCACTCCCATTCTTGAGTGCAGCAGCTTCAGAGGGAAAGAAGTGCACAATGCTGAAGCTGCAAACAGCTAGGTCTTCTAACCAGTTCTAGCACCGCCAGGTCCAGTTTACTTCGTTCTTGTTTATGATGACCACAACCCATATGTTATATGTATATAAGGCTGAGTTTCCATGCTGCGTTTACCGCATGTGTTCACAATGGCCAATGGCAGTATGATGTTGTTGGTATACCCAGCAAAATTGGACGCCCATTGGCTGTAGCAGATGGTATTTCAAATGCATGTTGTAAATGTAGTGTGCAAGCCTTAGGGTGAGTTCACACGTAACAATTGGTTCGTTCTGATGAGCGTGCTGTTTGAGCCCAATTCCTGCCTGCGAGAAAAGATAGTACATGCCCTATATTTCTCTGTATTACGCAGAAAGCTACCATAGAAATCTATAGCAGGTGGGGAAAAAATCGAGGGGAAGGGTGTGACCCTGCTGACAATGCAGGAAAAAGAAGACAGCTGGCCCTTATTAAGCTTTAAATAGCCATTCTGTTCCCCGGAAAGGGAGTATCACGCGCATGTGAACTGACATTGTGAGTGCAAAAATTACATTACTGTGTGCTGACACACATATCAGCCTGAATATTGCCATCTTCAGTCCTTGTTAATGTGCAAATATGCTCCGTATTAGTGCATATGTTCGTCTGTCGAAGCCCTAATGCGTCTGTAATATGGATGATTGTCCTTGCATCATGTAGAATAACTTACAAGACTGCGCTGTTTCTAGGTGATTTGTGACATGATTGCCATTCCATGTGCAGATAGGGTTCAACTGCACTGATACAAAAAAGGCATACGAGAAGTTTTTTAATGCATGTAATTCAGAAAAGTGTATGATTTCCTATTCCATAAACAACAACAAAAACTGGAATACTCTAAGTTATTAGTAATGCGAGGCCTGTAACAAGGGAGCAATAACACTGGGTAGCTTTATGTTGCCTGTGGGTAGAGCAGCATGAAACTGAAGGCAAGTTCACTTTAAACTTTCTTAGACAATATTCATAGATGCTAGTTTAGCCAAGGTGATACTACAGGTATTCTGTTTTTTTGGTTTGCTATTCAAAATGACCACAGGAAAACTGCAGGAAATGCTTGAGTTATGCAATGGGTGTTATCTGCAACTGCAAAGATCATGAAAACAGTTTGTACCTGCAATTATAAGGTTTTTCTAGAACATTATCGTACTGTAGATACTTTTCCCCAACGATGCACTGTGCAATTTTTCACAAGAAAAAGCATCCCTGATACTCAAGAATCGCCTGAACAAAACTGTGATTTTGTCGCCATTGTCTCGAAGTGATATCACAATCGCCCATGTGAAACTAGCCCTGGGGCTCCTGCACACTGGTGAGGGCGATATCATGGCCTGATATCACCCTCGCAATCCTTCTGAAAACCCCTTGATGCAATGCTTTTTCACATGGAAACAGTCTTGCATTCCTGCGGGGGTTCCTTTCATCCCCGCCACGTCTGTCACAGCCACAATAGGAGATCGCGTTGTTCTCCCACTGTTTTCAATGGGCCACTACTGCTGCCGACGGAACCATTAAAAACATGTGGAAACCCCAGGATATAACAGCCTCGCATTCCCTGCTGGGCTGAAGGAATCCTCCAACGTGGCTATCACATGGGGTCGCGATGTTATCCTATTGGAAACAATGGGCAATATTGCAAAAAGAAAGGAAATGCTACGATTTTTTTCACGCAGCATCGCAGGAGTAAAAACATTGCCAATGAAAATGAAACCATTGAAAATCATTAGTTTCATAGTCATGCGTTTTCACTCACCCTCGCATTGCGAGAAAATCACATGATTTTCTCGCCAGTGTGAAGGAGCCCTTAGGCGCATACTCACAACAAAAGTGCCTAAGTAGTTTGCGGTATGCATGAAGCTGCAAATTTGTCAGCGAACAGAGAAGTAAGAGTAAAGAAAGTAACTAAAATAAAAGAGGCGTTCCTGTGTTTAGAGCCTAATCTCCTATGAGCTCATAACTTTAGCGTGTGGGGCTCATAGGAGATGATAGAGCCCCTTTAAAAATATTCCAAAAAATAAAGTAAAATATTATTTTAAAAAGTTCATTTTTGTATGAATCCTGGATAAACTGCATAAGGCCTTAGTCAGACGGGCGTTTTTGCGCGCGATTTGTGCATGCGCATGCGATTCGCGCATATATAGAACCAATGGTTCGCTATGGTATCGGTCACATGTCCGCTTTTTATGCGGATATGCGATAAATTATAGGACGCGACGATTCGCAGATCACTCCTATCTGCGTTCGGCGTTTTATGTGCGCACCAAAATCATTTTTTTCGCCGGCCAGTCTAAGTTTCATGCGCATTTTGATGCGCACGGCGATTTTTCTCCGGTCAGACGGGCGTTTTGCTGCGACGATTAACGCGGCTAGGTGCAGATTTTTCCTGCGATTTTTTGCCCCCGGTCACGCGATTTGCGCATGCGCATCCGACATGCGATCCGCAAATCGCGCGAAAAAACGCCCGTCTGACTAAGGCCTAAGGCAGGCAAAAATATATTCATCAATAACAAATATATATTTAGTTGTCATTTTTATACTGTACCATCTGTATAAAAGCTGCAAGTACTATATAGTTATTCTAAAGCTGCACTGTATAATAACTGTGAGCATGAAACGCATCAATATGATCATTCGTGTTGGAACGACTAGTATCATGTCTTTAAATTTTCTTTTACTGTTTCAAGAAACACAATCACCTGCAGCTTCTTACGATAGAAATTCAAAGGAGTTATTTCAGGGCTTATTGCTTTTTATACTGTAAACATGGCATGAGCCATTCAATCTGAAATATGTTTAGGAAATTCAAGAAAGAATGGAAATAATGAAGTATGAATTAGGGATGGCATGTATACAATTCAAATCCAGCAGAAAGTTCTCCTGATGTAATCTGAAAATATGATTAGAAGGGCATCACCTCAACTTTGCAATGTATCTCCGAGCCTTGGATTAGTTATAGTTTGTAAGTCTATGATGCTTATTCCTAGATACAATCTCACAATAAATCCGTAGCACAAACTTCCTGAGATAATTGATTTAACTTGCAAACAGACAAAGATATAGAACTGGTTCAAACATATGATTTTGATAGAAGGTTGATATGGTTTTATTTCTTAGC
The DNA here is from genome assembly GCF_035609145.1 of Eleutherodactylus coqui. Lineage (NCBI taxonomy): Eukaryota > Metazoa > Chordata > Amphibia > Anura > Eleutherodactylidae > Eleutherodactylus > Eleutherodactylus coqui. The sequence goes on from NC_089843.1 coordinate 103,059,119, forward strand.
ACTTCTTTGCACAGTGCATCATAACCGGTGAAAATAAATTAATTTGTATATTAGAAATAATTATATATTCGATGGGACAGCTGTCTTTTTAATTACACATTTTAAGCCAGGGTAATGTACAGGTGTAGCAGTGCTAACGCCGCTTGAATTGTGCACTACTGAGAAATGGTAGCATGGCTTGCCACAGCTACGCTAATTGAGTAGCATGGCTGGCTGTCAGGGATCAAACCCAGGAGCTCCTGTTCTCCCAAGCCTGTAGTCAAGCTCCACCACCTGCCTGCTCTTTCACGCTGCAAACGGATAGATTTGTGTGCCAACTTCTGACTTTTCCTGACTACGCTACCTTGTCTACTCCTTGTACTGCAATCGATACTATCAGTGTACCGCCGTCTGGCTTCACCCTAACTACACTACTTGGCTGCTCCTTTGTACCGCAATCACTACAGCCAATCACTGGCAGCAATGGTGACCCATTACAGTTAGTGATTTTCTGTAGCAGTCACATATCCATGTTGGCGGAGACCCAGGAAGCCATGGATTGTCTAGAGCAACGGGGTATTGGTAAGATAAGTAAAACTTCTTTCTTCGTTATGAAGCAATCTGAGGACATTTCAAAATTTTGAGTACCTAAACTACCCCTTTAACTTATTTTCTCTAGTTTTTCAGTTGCAATTTCACAGTTGCATGAAAAATATCAAGCATGTCTGTACCAGGATAACAGTCTTATGTTTTGGTCAAATTCTTCCAAATAAGTGATAAAATTATGTCTGCTAGCAACTGCCACTAGAGGGAGCTCTCTGTACAAGGATCTATGCAGCTATTTTCAGGTCTACTATGTGCCCATATGAAGTTAGTCTTAGTCTCTAGTAAATTGACTGCTTTTTTACCACTACCTCCCCCTCAAAAAAGATTAATGAAAGTTATTCAATATACTATGTCTACCCAAAATTGTTTCCTATAAATAGTAGAACTTGTCCCACAAAATATATAAAACATAAAAAGCTATGACCGCTGCAACACAAAAGTGTAAATGACTTACTGGTTCTTAACTCTAAAATTATTTTTTTGCCACTAAGGGATAAAAAAAAATGCACATAAGATGACTAATTTTTGTGTTAAATGTATTTACATGAGATATAAATTCCAAGTCTATAATAAAATAAAAGGGACATTTTCTGGTGGGTTTTTCCAATTTTAACGTGACTGTTGTGGGTTTTAAAAGTCCTGGACACAAGGATTCTGAATACACTAGTTCATTGGGAAGCCAGATGTCTAAAAAGAGGGGAGTCTGAGTGTTAAGGCCCAAATGATGCCTGACACTTGTCCTTGCACATACTCGCTCTCATGCTGCTGCACGGGAGCTAGTATTGCTGGCTCACAGCGAGGAGATTGCAAGGGATTTCACTCCTCATTCTCCCCCGCCCCTCTCCATTGACTTAATATAGCAGCCGTTTAGTACTGAACGGCTGCTATTTACACTGAACAATAATCGTTCAGCTCATTGTCCATCGTTTATGCAGCATAAACGATGGATGATGAGCTGAACGATCATTGTTTGGTGTAAATAGCAGCCGCTCAGTATTGAACAGCTGCTATATTAAGTCAATGGAGAGGGGTCGGGGAGCATGAGGAGTGAAATTTCCTGCAGTCTCCCCGCCCCCCTGCTGGGCACTCAGCGATACTAGCCAGCAATACTAGCTCCCATGCAACAGCACAGGAGCGAGTGTATGCAGGGTCAAGTGTCAGGCATCGTTTTAAAGGAGATGTCCCGCGCCGAAACGGGTTTTTTTTTTTTTAAACCCCCCCCCCGTTCGGCGCGAGACAACCCCGATGCAGGGGTTAAAAAAACCACCCGCACAGCGCTTACCTGAATCCCGGCGGTCCGGCGTCTTCATACTCACCTGCTGAAGATGGCCGCCGGGATCCTCTGTCTTCATGGACCGCAGGGCTTCTGTGCGGTCCATTGCCGATTCCAGCCTCCTGATTGGCTGGAATCGGCACGTGACGGGGCGGAGCTACACGGAGCTACACGAAGCCCCATAGAGAAGAGGAGAAGACCCGGACTGCGCAAGCGCGGCTAATTTGGCCATCGGAGGGCGAAAATTAGTCGGCACCATGGAGACGAGGACGCCAGCAACGGAGCAGGTAAGTATAAAACTTTTTATAACTTCTGTATGGCTCATAATTAATGCACAATGTACATTACAAAGTGCATTATTATGGCCATACAGAAGTGTATAGACCCACTTGCTGCCTCGGGACATCTCCTTTAATGGGCCTTTGGGGTCCTGTCTTATAAGATCAACTTGCTACTGGCAGGTTGGCTCTCACAATTTTATCAAAATGCATACTACAAACCTCAATTATATGCATCAGTGGTGTATCTATAGGGGTTACAGGGGTTGGAGTTGCAACCCGGCCCCTCAGCTCTTGGATGACAGCCTTGCGGTTGCTCAAAAAGCAGGGACCAGAGAAACCTCTGATCTCCACTGTTCAACTTTTTTACATATCGTGGTCAATGCGACCGTGGCATGTAAAAGGCTGACAGAGGGAGGTGGCGCCTTCTGTCAACCAACAGACCCCTGCAATGTGATCACAAGATTCTGATGAGTTTCCATGGAATCCAGAGGCTTGAATAAGGTTTCCAAATCTGCCAGTTATGGAGTCCTATTTAATACACTGCTAAGCTGAAGTATAGCAGTGAATTATAACAATAATAATAAAAATTAGTGATATTCAAGTCCATTAGAGGGAAAACAATAAAAAGTTAAAATGTATTCAAAAAATTTACTATTAGAGATGAGCGAACGTACTCAGTAAAGCACTACTCGTCCGAGTAATGTGCTTTATCCGAGTACCTCCCCGCTCGTCCTGAAAGATTCGGGGAGCGCCGCTGCTGACAGGTGAGTTGCGGCGGGGAGCGGGGCAGAGCGGGCGGTAGAGAAGGAGAGAGAGATCTCCCCTCCGTTCCTCCCCGCTCTCCCCTGCAGCTCCCCGCTCCGCAGCGCGTCCCGAATCTTTCAGGACGAGCGGGGAGGTACTCGGATAAAGCACATTACTCGGACGAGTAGTGCTTATCCGAGTATGTTCGCTCATCTCTATTTACTATGTAAACAAAAATCACAAATCTTATATCCCCACATTTGTGTATATTACATTATTTAACCTGTGCACACCATGAAAAAATGATTTTAAAAAATGACAATAATAGCTAATCTGCTGATCAAAAACTAAATAGAAAGTGATCAAAACTTCATATGGGTCAACAAATGGCGCCATTAAAAAGTACAACTCATGCCACAAAAAAAAAACCCTCACACAGTACCGTTGAGAAAAAAAGAAAAGTTTTAGGGAATGTTGCGATAACAGAAAAAAATGTTTTTAGGGCTTAAACAGATAGGCGTGCCTTAGTCCTGTTATGCAGCCATGAAAATAATAGTTGCATAATGGGTCGAAGCAAAACCATTGATATTGCTCAATTGAAGGTAGTATAAATGAACATTTCTCTGATACATTGTGATAAGCAATTAAGGGAAGGGGAGCTGAATGCTTTAGATACAGTATATGCACATGAGCTTGTAATGGTGTGCTAGAGAACCTCTCCATTACCAAAGTAAAACCACATATAAGTACAAGTGTCTTTTCCGCCCTCTTTAAGTGCATCCTAAAATGTGCCATTGTTTGATAATGTCTTGTACTGTCTTAGTAGTGTACAGCAAAGTTGAAACATTGCGTCTACATCCTGAGTGTATTACATATTTTAATTCACGAAAGCCGTCAAATTAGGAGCAAAAGCAAACAGGACTGATGACTTTTCATATCTTTGCCATTCTCAAGAGTGCAGAGCCATAAACCTCTTCATGATATGAATAATCCTTTAAATGATGAAATCTATTAGGAATTCTTAGATCCTAGTAATTAAAAATAATTCTGCTAGTGGTTGCTTGGGTAAAAGACGGGCCATGAGTCAATATTGTCTTACAGCTTATTAAAGGTCCCAGTATTAAAGTACAGTACAAAGTAATAATTGGTGTATTTTCCCTAATGATGGGGACAGCTAATGATATCTAGATTAACCGTTACCATTTCTGTCGTGCTTGCTGAAGCCCAGAGAATACTTCTACAACAGAGAAAAGTTACCTTTACAAAAATGATGTGAAAAAGCAATTTTATTCTCATTATTAGTAAAAAAGAGATTAATGTAATAAACAGTTTGTACAAAAATCCTTGTGAATCAGGACAAATGATTTTGACTACCATTAATGTCAATAGGAATAAAAATCTGGTTCACTAATTTGCTCTCTAGAAGGTCCTCCGAATTGTATGGGAATACAGCCACACATCTAGGGAACAATGTGCTCCTCCCAGAAATTGGTCAAAATAGTGTACAGTGGTGTAGGGACCAATCGTAGTACAGGGGTGTCACTGAAAACAAAACAAGGACCACAAATGGTCTCTCCTAAATGAAAAATAGCTCCAAGGAAGACAGCATGTGTGATTCTACTAGGTGAGGACAACACTCAAGCACGGGCCTACTCCAAGGAACAGCTATAAAGCTGTCAAAAATGTAATATGCAAGACAACAGGTATGCTGCTTGTTTTAAAAGCAATGTCATACATTTTACAAGGTGAAAGTCTGCCAGGTGAAGACAACACTCAAGTAAAGAAAAGATGTAGAGCTACCAAAAATTTCACTATACAAGGCAGCAGGTGTGCTGCTTGTTTTAAAAGCATCATAAATTGTGCAAAGGATACATTTTACTGGGTGAACATAAAAAACAAGCACAAGCTTCCTTCAAGGAAAAGATGTAGAGCTACATATGTCTCTTGTGCTTTAGAACATTTTTGTTTTGAGAAGGAGAAGGAGGAAAGATGGTGGAAGCAGGCTAAGGAGAGCAGCAGCAGTTCCACCACCATCAGCAGCACAGCGTACAGCAATTCAGTATTTATATGAGTAAAGGGATTACAAATAATTAAAATTATTTGAAAAAAAAGTTCCCAATTTTGGGATGAATACTTAGGAAAAGCTAATAGTTAAAGGGGTTGTCCCGCGGCAGCAAGTGGGTCTATACACTTCTGTATGGCCATAATAATGCACTTTGTAATGTACATTGTGCATTAATTATGAGCCATACAGAAGTTATAAAAAGTTTTATACTTACCTGCTCCGTTGCTGGCGTCCTCGTTCCCATGGAGCCGACTAATTTTCGCCCTCCGATGGCCAAATTAGCCGCGCTTGCGCAGTCCGGGTCTTCTGCAGTCTTCTATGGGGCCGCTCGTGTAGAATGCCGACTCCGTGTAGCTCCGCCCCGTCACGTGCCGATTCCAGCCAATCAGGAGGCTGGAATCGGCAATGGACCGCACAGAAGCCCTGCGGTCCACGGAGACAGAGGATCCCGGCGGCCATCTTCAGCAGGTAAGTATGAAGACGCCGGACCGCCGGGATTCAGGTAAGCGCTGTGCGGGTTGTTTTTTTAACCCCTGCATCGGGGTTGTCTCGCGCCAAACGGGGGGGGGGGGGGGGGGGGGGGGGTTAAAAAAAAAAAAAAAAACCCGTTTCGGCGCGGGACAACCCCTTTAAATCACGTAGACAGTGTTGTATTGTCCTCCACTAGAGACTGGGAACCACTTTCTTCCTATAAGGCAGATGTTATGTTTTTCATTTGCCTATGCAGTAACAAGCTTCATTTGGATTTTAGTATTATTAATAATATACTATTTAACCCTCTCCAATCCATTGTCTGACCTCTATAGACATTATGATTTAAGGCTTTACATCTCCGATGCTGGAAGACATCCATCAGGGTTCTCTTTTGTATATTGCCAGCCTCTCTGCTGTCGGAGCCTATCCGTGTCAACCTCATGCAGTACTGGCTTTAGCCAGCAGATAGCGGTGTTGTATTACGACAGAAAAAGAGTAAGTACCCTAGGAAAATCAGGATACAAATTGGATTGGAAAGGGTTAATTTTGTTAATCAGTGTCATACGTCTCCTACTGGTCAGAACCTATACTGCTCTGTTAAAATAATGATATGTTGCTCTGTTCTGATTGGTCTGGTGGATCATGTGGGAATAGATGTATACATGCAGAGGACAGGGGCACACTGGATATATTATGTGTGGATGCTTGTAGTGACAGGGGAGAGCAGTGTTTGACAGATAAAGGCTGTACCTCACTGTTCACCAGCCGGAACCCGGATGCAGCAGGAAGAAGTGAGGTGCCTGGAAAATCTCACTGCAGAATAGCGACTCCATCACAAAAGTCAAGACCAGATTTTGAAACCAGTTCAGTGCACAGACTCCATCTCTATGGTCTGTGAACCACAAGATCCTCCAGCTGTGTGCCCATCTGCAACAGAATCCTTGGACACAGCAATTGGGCCAAGATGCTATTTGTGATAAAACTATGCTAAAGTGACTTTTCCTGGGGGTCTATCATGCCTGATGTTTCCGTATAGAGAGAAAGACTGCTTTGTTTTTTTAAAAAAAAGACTTTCCATTTTGCAAAGTTTATTCGAGTTTGTGAACACTATGTTTGTCCCAATTTTTCCTTCTTGCTGGAAGCCTCTTATCTACAATGGTGCAATTCTGTGATCAGTCCTACCATGCCTATTACGGTTAGGTGTGGTCTCCCTGGCCCTGGTAGGCAAGACTAAGCTGGTGTTTGAACATCCCGTGTTCAGGGGATATGCCAAACTTCAGGTCACTGATCTCCGTAGGCCCCCCGTTAATAACCTGCAAAAGTACCCTCCTTCCATCCAGGGATCCCCTTCTCTCCTAATAGTGTCATACACAGTTAGCTAGCAATTTTAAGGGATTCTTGCTCCATTAGGTTGCTCATAAATGATGCGGCTGTGGAGTGGTAGTGTGCTACTCAACTGAGTGATGTGCTGCACAGTGGAAATGCTGTAACTAATGGGCTTTTCAGAAGCACAGATTGTACAGGTGAGGCATATCATTTCAATGTTCTTTACCTGTACAAGTCATGCAGCAGAAATCCACATTGCAAAACCGTATGCGGTTTTGGGACATGTTTCTCGATCACTTGGCTCACTATTGCTCTGTGGCTACATCATATGAATCATTGTAGACTGAAGATTTTGGACTTGACTTACTGTCAATATCCACTTTTCAACTTCTCTTTTGCAATGGTCGGAAAACTTCCTTACAGACAGTAAGAAAAAATTACCAACATTCTATTTTATACATATAGTTTTCACATACCACATTACAGTAAATTAAAGTGCAATATTCAGATCATAGATCTCAAACCGCTAAGCCATTACTCAAAGAATTCCAAACAAGTCTGCCCATAGTCACAGTCATAGCCATATGATACGAATGTGTGAAGCTTTTGGTATATAACACAATACTTACTTTGATGAGACCAGACATTGAGAAGTAGCAGAACACCTCTGTAGCCATGTGCCACTGAAAACCATCAGATGTAAAACATTTGGTACAGCCTCACATACTATCCAGTGGTATCCTTGATAACCAGCATAAATAACAATACGGTAGTCATTCTTGAATATGTAATTTAGAAACTGATTGATGATTTTGCTAAGATTGTGAAAAATAAATTCTAAAAATGTCTTAAAACCAAAACTAAAGGTGTCCTGTACTTTTAAGTGCTAATTTCATTATGACGGACTATGCAGTTTTATGAAAGTCCTGCAAAGGTGTCCCTGTCTTGAAAGCTTTTTGTTGTTCCTTTCAAGCTAATGCAGTCATACTAATGGATTTGTTATGAGGCAGTGAAAAAGTTATGCCGAGCCAAGCTTGGTAGATAGCTTATACTTACTAAATAGTAGACCTCTGTCCTTCATTAATATTAATGCTTGCTGTCTTCATTTATAGAATATTGGCTACCATGTAAGAGCTTAACTGTGAAAAAACCTTGAGCAGAAAATCCCTTAAATACTTTTTTAAACAATATTTTTCTATAAAGAGGTAGTCAAAGTGAACAACAGGGGTAGCTTACTAAAGCCATTATATACCTCAGAGATTCCATTTTATGGAAGTATTATCAGCCTGCAATATTTATACTTAGAGGAATAATGACCTTTCCAAGTCTTTACCAGGGATCTCTGCAAGGAAGTGATGGTACAGTCTACTACTCGCTCAATGATTATAGCATAGTACTATTTACACATAGTCCTATATAAAATGTATATTGTTATACAGGGTGTAGTCAAAATGACAGATCCAGTGCTATAATTCAATACTGGTGACCTATATGGAAATAACAATAGCGTACTTGAATAGGAAGGCATGGATACACTACTTGATGTATTGAGATATCATGCTGGATCAGTCTTTTTGACTACACCCTGTATTACAGTAAGTGGTATCATATCATTTTCTTCGTTCTCTTGAATTTGACAAACACAGATACTAAATTTGAAGTTACCTGGAATATGGAACTAACCATATGGACGTATAATCTAGTGATGAGTGAACTTTTGTGAAGTTTGGATGGTTTGACAAAATTTTGCAAAACGTTTGGTCGGGTTTGAAGTAATTCGAACCACACCAGAAGTTCTCCAAAACCCCTTAACTCTGGGAGTAAAATATGGGCTTTTATGGCTCTTAGACAGTGTCTTACACCAGTGTTCAGCGAACTGAACCAGTAGAACCCTGTTTTGGGTATAACTTTGCTGAAAGCTTTGTTCAGGTTTATGCCAAACCAAATTTTAGCAAACTTTGACTTGAAACAGTGTTCTACTGGTTCAGTTTGCTCAACACTAATAATCAACTTTAAAATCATGTTTTGGGAGCCCCATGCCAGGACAGAATACTGTATCTAGATTAGTTTGACTGGATGATAATATAAACCATGCCAAACAGAGACCAAAGTGGTCCCCACTTAACTCATTAGAGCCTGTGATACCATCCAGGGTTCCATCTGAATGCTGTTTTCAGAACCCCCAAGGCGGAAATCCAGATCAGAAAAGAAAACACTGTGTAAGAAGCGCCTTATCTGCTGAACTAAATTTATTTTTAATCTATTTAGGTCAATGCCTTGTTTAGGAAATTATGCACTTGGGGCTCTGCTCATATCCCATTGTTTGAATATGTTGAAGGTGTACACCAGGAAAGCTCTGTAGGCACTTTACACCCAGTATATGCCAAAGTTGCCCTTTTGGCATAAACAAAACTAATATGTATCAGCATACCTTTTTATAACTATATAGGAAAGCGTAGTCTAATGTACTTTTTTTCATACAAAGAAATACAGTGAAAAGAAAGTATACCACGAGGTATGTGACTTTTTAACTATGGAAGTCAATGCATGATATAGATCACTATAAGTCTACAAATTACAATCTTTTGAAAAAGTCCTGAAGTATACCTCCGATGGAAGGAAAAAGTTAGATGTAAACAAGACCTTAAATAAAGAAAATATTTTAACGTTGAACACAATAAAATAGATATTTTTGCTTTGAAAATAATAACTCTCACAGCATTCACAGAAAACATATTAGTACAATGTAAATAAAGGCACAACCAAAAAAACCCAGCTATTCTGTATACTGAAAAAAAACACTTAAACTCTGGGCGAAACTCCAAATAAAAATGCAAATGATCTCACATGCTTGCAGTCACTTGCCAATATGTCTATGCTGGTTGCTTGCAGTAAATCATTGCATGTCACAAAATGCCCTGCATGCTGGGCAGGGTTTATACAGTATGCAAGCCTTTATTTAGTCATTACCCGCGTGTGTACACAATAAACCTGCTATGAATTATGTCAATAAGTTACTTAATCCTACAGAAATGTACTGACTTTAAGGAGAATTACTGTACAAAAAATACAGAACAACCTATGGACTGTAATTAATTAACCATATCAAGACCACCAGTAGTAGTTTTCTTTGTTAATGTCCGCACACAACTGAGCTTTGTGGGAATGAAAGCTACAAACGTGATCACAAATGGCAGATTTGTTGCAGAAATGTCTGTGACTGAACATTAGTTCCATGCATCTGAATGGAGATTATTTTGCTGCATCTTCATTGATTTCTGAAAACCCCAATCAGAGGAATGGGACAGTCACAAAAAAATCCTACCAAATGTAAATTTCCAATAATTGTTTTCTTGTGCAGTTATCCAAATAACGTTCACCATTTTTCATGATACTTTCTGTGATTCTATGATTTAGTTTGTACAATTGTATATAGCAGCTAAATTGTAAGTGAAATGCGAACTGCATAGGGTAGAAAAAGAATCAACAGCTAATATTGTTCTACTTGCCAACAAGTCTGTAAGCACTGTGACTAATACAATTTGGGGGCACTGTGAAAACCCCTCTTTGAGATCCTTTTAGCAGACACTAGGGTTTTGGTGATTGCCCTTGTTCGTGCCCCTTATTTGTGGGTCTTGTAGCTGACATTGTTTTGGGAGGTACATTTGTGGCTGATATTTTATGGGGGCATTATGCACAGCACTATTTTGGAAGCACTTCCTTACATTGTCTGTGGATTCATGAGGCAAGGCACCGTGTTTAATACATACCATGTGCACATTATAACTTACATAATAAGAAACCTGGAAACTACAGGCTGGTAAGTCTAACTTTTATTGTCGGTAAAATGTTTGAAGGGTTTCTAAGAGATGCTATCCTGGAGGACCTCAAGTAAAATAGCTGTATAACACCATATCGGCATGGATTTATGAGAGACACCTCCTATCAAACCAACCTGATCAGCTTCTACGAGGAGGTAAGTTCTAGCCTGGATGGGGGTAAGTCATTGCATCTTGTGTATCTGGACTTTTACAAAGTGTTTGAGATCGTGCTGCATAAAATGTTGGTATGTAAAATGAGAATGCTTGGTCTGGGTGAGGATGTGTGAAGTGGGTAAGTAACTGGCTCAATGATAGGAAGCAGAGGGTGGTTATGAATGGTACATACTCTGATTGTGTCACCGTTACTAGTGGGGTGCCACAGTGGGCAGTATTGGGCCTTCTCCTTTTTAATATATTTATTAATGACCTGGTTGAAGGATAGTACAGTAAAATATCAATATTTGCAAATGACACAAAACTATTGGGCAGAAAAGTGGCAAATGAGGTTTAGCACTGATAAGTGTAAATGTTATGCATATGGGCAGAGGAAATACATGTTGCCATTACATACTAAATGGGAAACCACTGGGTAATACTGACATGGAAAATGACTTGGGGATTTTAGTTAACTGTAAGATTAACTGGAGCAACCAGTGTCAGGCAGCTAGGCAAATAGGATAAAGGCGGGCAACTAAAGCAATGAACGGAATAGGTGGACTACAATATCCAGAGAGGTTATCAAAATTGGGATTATTTGGTTTAGAAAAGAGAAGGCTGAGGGGCATTTTGATAACTATATATGAATATATCATGGGTCAGTACAGAAATCTCTCCAATCATCTATTTATACCCAGGACTGTGACTGTAACAAGGGGGTGCCCTCTACGTCTAGAGGAAAGAAGGTTTCTACACCAACATAGAAGGGTTTTTTTTTATTGTAGGAGCAGGGAGACTGTGGAACTCTCTGCCTGAGGATGTGGTGATTGAAAATTTGATAATTTTCTGGAGCATTACAATATTATATCTTATAATAATTAATAACTTTAAAAGGGTTGTTGATCCAGGGATTATTCCAATTGCCAAATGGTATTATAATTTTTACCTTAAATGGGGAAAGTTGGCTTCTACCTAATTGTTTTTTTTACCTTCCTCTAGATCAATATTGGGGGGTAATAGGATAACTGGATGGACTTATGTCTTTTTTCAGTTTTACATACTAGGTTACTATGTAATATGCTCTTGTGAATTCTCTGTTACGGTACCAGTGGGGTGCGTAAGTACGCACGGCGCAGGGCTGCCTGATCTTCACCCATGCCACTGTCCCTTCCTGGAGATAGCCCTGATAGTAGACACGTCCAGACCACCAACTCTGACCCTATGCTTCCTAGAGGGGACAGGAAGGGACCGCAGTACCTATGCAAGAGAATACTACCCACTAGTACAGACAGGAAAGGCAAAAGAAAAAAAAACAACATGAACAATACAACAGAACAGAGGCAGGTGGTAAAGCCTGGCTGATAACAGAAAGTAAAACAGACAATAGCAAGGTCTAACGGACAAGCGGACAGAAGCAGGATACAAAATGAGGAAGACTGGAAAACCCTGGCTGATAGCAGCGAGGTCTAGCAGACAAGCTGACAGAAGCAGGATACAAAACGAGGAAGACTGGAAAACCCTGGCTGATAACAGTGAGGTCTAGCAGACAAGCTCAAAACTGAAGAATAATCGGCAACTCCCAGGCAGCAAGAGCTGGATCATATAGGAAGGTGGGAGGAGCCGATAGGTAGATAGACCTGTCAATCACCAGCACACTTCTCAGAGACATAGCAGGGCAATTAACCTGACTGGAAGGCACAGGAGCTGTTAACCCTGGCTCATCTCGACAGAACAAGGTGTGCTGGCAAAATTAACTGTGAGTTGACAGGCGTAACATTGGCTTTCATTAAAAAATTCTGATTGTTTGTTTTCTATGCTTGCATTGTTTTCTAAGACATTGCAGACTGGTGGATTGAGATCTCAGCAAATTCTGTCAGTCAAAGTATTACAGATGACTGCATAAAAGTGCCTGGGGATGGTGGAGGTTAGGAGGACAAAGAGCAGAGAAAGCTACTATTACAGAGGGCTTTAATTCTTTCCAGGTGAAATTCTGCTCTTATCAGCAGTGAAGGAGTAAGGACAAGCAGCTACTCAGAAAGAGGATGACCTAGAAGAGAGATAACTGCATAGTATTAAGAGGGCATGGTTCTGCTACACAACATCTGAAAGAAAAGAGGATAGGGAGAGCTGAGCTTGTGCTAATTTATGAGAAGATCAGCTGATCAGTGCTGGTACACCTCGAACCAGAAACGTGAATGTAGAAAAACTTACAAGCCAAGTATAAGACTTTCAGTGCATTATTTTTTTTTTGTAGTGACATAATAAGACGTGTGTGTACTGATTTTTTATGTACAAAGTTTTCCATAGCCTTAAAACACTCAATATTACCAGATGCAATGCATCCAAAATGGTTGCTTCTGGAATAAGTAGTTATATTTCACTGATTGCGGTTTGTATATTATCCAAAATACCGTCCCTTTTAGGAAATAGGTTTGTTGGCTTTATATTTTAAAGGATAATATAAACCACAGAGGGGTTTCACAATTGTATTAAACTCCAACAATCATTTACTGACTGTTTCTGTTTCCTACTGAACATTAGTAGCAAATTACCAAAAAAATACAATCGTTCAGTTTTATTTGAAGAGTACAAACATTGTTTATACTAAAGTATAACTTTTTACTGTATGCATGTGCACTTTCTGCTATGGAGTGGGATTCATTACAGATCTCCCACATTGTAGGAAATCCCAGCTGCACACAAGGATACTATGTTCATTAATCCTGATCATAAAGTACTGCCTACCACCTTCACATATTCATTTGTTCATGTAAATGAGAACATTCGTTGCCGACTGAGAAACAAAGAAAATGTTATCAGTGAACAAGAAGCAAATGCAATCCAAATATCCACCCAAACATGGAACAAGTACTAAATATAGTGTTTTGAAAGGCTCTAATGAAAATGTCACAGAACCAGATGGGCAATTTAATGAAAATATCAGTTTCAAAAGAACATGAATCATCAGAGAACAATGCCCAGCCGATTTCTGGAAAACACAAATAACCCTAATGAGAACATCAATGATAAAGCTGTTTATGTACCTGCGAGTCAAATATACTACAGCTACGATAACAAACTACATCATTAAAGATAACACTAACTTCATCTATAAAGTCTTTTACTTGACATTTCTATGAATCCATTAAACAAATGACAAATCCATTTATAATTAATTCTTCACACAGTTTTTACATGTGTTTATATGAATTATGGATCGCTACCTGTTCCTCTAAGGTTAAAATACTGCCCAATTGGCATTAAATGTATTGCACATGGAGAGCAAAGTTTCCAAGGTACACTATTTCAAGGTTTGCAGGGTTCAGCAGATGTACTGCATGTATACTGTAATTTGGGGACCTTAATACAATTTGCTGCAAGCTGGACTGTGCTATGGAGTGAAAGCCTTGGTCCTCAGAGTAGTCCCCGATTGGTGGTGGTTAATAAAGGCCTGTAACAGGTACTAGGGAAGTGTCAGCTTGAAAGTAGCAGGAAAGATGTAGTATAGAATACAACAGTTTAATATGCATCCTGAAATTGAATCAAAATCCAAACCATCAGAAGACCAGAACCAAGCAAGAACTAAGAGTCAGTGCCGATAAACAAATCAGGGCCACAGTAGAGAGAAAATAAAAATTACTGAACGAAACAGACAGGCAAGTACTGACTTCCAAATGCAGGACCAGAAGACACCAGTAGTAATGTCATGCTACTACTAGGGTATGCTTGCTCATAGAAGATTTAGTGTAGATTTGCTACAGTAGGAAATCTGCACCACTTGGCGCACATTTTGATGTTGATCACAGTAGTTTTCATCCCTTCGATTAAAGGAGTGAAACCTGTGGTGGATTTTGGTGAGGATCTGCACCAGAATCCACAACAGGAAATATCTGGCATGTTTGAATGCCTCATATATACAACATTCCTGTTGCGTTAGTTTGAAGCCTGACTATGCATTTATCTTCTTTGACTCTGATGGGTATGTCATCTGTTGGTGTACACTTGGGGGCAATTAGGAAGGGTTTTAGTTCCCTCATGGCCTGAGTTCTGTGCTTTTCAATTTCAGTGCAGTCTCCTGTTGGTAGTGGACATCTCTGGATTTGGTTTTAGTGGTTCTCCCAGCAGCTCCCTCATATAAGTACAGAGATTTGTTGCTGAGATTTATTCTTAGAAGGTTTTGTTTACTTGTATGGTGGTTCTCCTTTGTCATTTATCAGGGTTAGTGAGTGGCACAGGCATGAGGGTGGGTGCGTCCTTATCAGGTTGGGCCATTCACTAGTAGGCAGGGGTTGTCATACTCAACTTTCCTCCTTGATTAGTTCTTTCCTTCATTCGGGAGAGGCTTGTAGTGTTGTGTGAATATTGCCAAGTAAGATGATTTTTATTAACAGTTATAATATGTTTAAAGCGGATGTGACAATTCCTTTATATTTCCAATTCATTTGAATTTAGCTTTGCTGTGGCTCAAGAGCTTCAAGAAAACTGCCACTAAAGCTATTTATGAAACCCCCTTGAGGGTGGTTTTACACAGAATTTTGTGGTAATTTTTTCATGCAGTCAAGGAGAAATATACAATCTTCTTTTATAAATCCTATATCTTTTGAATCCCCTTCTGGCTCTGGCTCAAAAAGCTGCACGAGAAACCACCATAAAAACTAACACATAGGCCTGTGTGAAACTAATCTCAGGCCTCATTCTTACTTGAATATCTGTCAGGACCATAGTGGATTTTTCTCACATGGATCTGGCAGTTTAATATGCAGCAGAACTCAGAGGCTGAGCCTTGGTTTTCAAATTCTGCTGCAGATTTGGCCCCTATCAATGGGGAAAATCCAAGCTTGGCAGTTCAAAATAAATTCCAAGCAGAAACTGTGTAAAGAATTGGCATGCAAAAAAACAAAACAAAACAAAACAAAGTTTTCATGCAGCTTTTTAAGCCAAAGTGAGAACAAGATCCAAAACAAATGGGAAATATATGGTAAGGACTAGAGATGAGCGAGCATACTCGTCCGAGCTTGATGCTCGTTTGAGTATTAGGGTGCTCGAGATGCTCGTTACTCGAGACGAGCACCACGCGGTGCTCGTCTCGATTAAACGAGCACTGACCATTGAATTCAATGGAGCCGGCAATACAGCCGGCTCCATTGAAAGCAATGGGCTGCCGGCTAGCGCGGGATGAATTTTCGGGAAGGGCTTAAAAATATAAGCCCTTACCTGAAAATCATCCTAAAATGTGTAAAAAGTAAAAAAAAAATATACTCACCTTGTCCCGGCAGAACGATGTTAGCCCATTGAATTCAATGGAGCCGGCAATACAGCCGGCTCCATTGAAAGCAATGGGCTGCCGGCGATCGCACAATGAATTTTCGGGAAGGGCTTAAATATATAAGCCCTTCCCTGCAATTCATCCAGAAATGTGTAAAAATAAAAAATATATATATACTCACCTGGTCCCGGCAGACGGAGTTCAGCTGCAGCCGTCCGGCAGTTCTCCTGAACTGCTCTGAACAGCTGTGAGTAGTATTCAGCAGTCGGGGATTTAAAATCCCTGCCTGCTGAATGAGCTGCCTCTAATTGGTCACAGCTTGACCAATCAGAGGCAGATCTCACTCACACCCATTCATGAAGTCATGAATGGGTGAGTGAATGCTGCCTCTGATTGGCTCAGCGCAGCTCTCAGCTGAATGACAGCAGTTCAGCACCACAGTGCAGGGGACAGCAGGAGAAGACGCAGCTGTGCCCCGTTAGTTTAAAGGGAGGGGAGTATCTATTTTTTTTGTTTTTTAAATCACTTTTAATTCATTTCCAGGATGTGGCTTATATGTAAAGCCCTTTCCTGGAAAGGAATTGAGGTGTGCCAGCGGACCATTGTCTTCAATGGAGCAGCAGCGGCTCCATTGAAGAGAATGCCTGCATTTTTATTCTTTTTTACACTAAAATCTTTCTCTTTCAGGTAAGGGCTTATATTTTTAAGCCCTTCCCGAAAATTCATCCCGCACTCGCTGGCAGCCCATTGCTTTCAATGGAGCCGGCTGTATTGCCGGCTCCATTGAATTCAATGGGCTAACATCGTTCTTCTCTGCCACAGCTGTTACAGCTGTGGCAGAGGAGAACGATCGTGATGCTGACAGTGGGAGGGATGGGGGGGTCTCACTCTTGCCACTATTGTGGCTTAATAGTGAGACCTCGGAGCCCGAAATGCAGCCCTGCATGTTGCTCCTCGCCTGCCCTATCCATTTCTGTGTTTTTTACATGACTTTCGTGATTTGCTAAGATTTTCACAAATGAAAACCTTAGCGGAGCACCAGTCATATACAAAAATGCTCGAGTCGCCCATTGACTTCAATGGGGTTCGTTACTCGAAACGAACTCTCGAGCATCACTGAAAGTTCGACTCGAGTAACGAGCACTCGAGCATTTTGGTGCTCGCTGATCTCTAGTAAGGACTAATATTTTTCTTTACTGATGGATCAAATTTTTCTACATTCCACACCACAATTCTGCACCTTTATCTGCCACTACGAATTCCGCACCAAAATCCGCATATCTCATTTTGGGTTTTGATGTGGAATTGCTGACAGAACTAATCCATTTTCATGCCCTTAGAGAACAAAAAATGAAAAGAGTTAATGGCTGTGACAGTGCAGTGTTGCTCAACATGGTGATGGTTTGTGTTGAAATTAATAATACAAGTTTCTTGACAATTTGTATACAGTTAGGGCCAGAAATATTTGGACAGTGACACAAGTTTTGTTATTTTAGCTGTTTACAAAAACATGTTCAGAAATACAATTATATATATAATATGGGCTGAAAGTGCACACTCCCAGCTGCAATATGAGAGTTTCCACATCCAAATCGGAGAAAGAGTTTAGGAATCATAGCTCTGTAATGCATAGCCTCCTCTTTTTCAAGGGACCAAAAGTAATTGGACAATGGACTCTAAGGGCTGCAATTAACTCAGAAGGCGTCTCCCTCGTTAACCTGTTATCAATTAAGTAGTTAAAAGGTCTGGGGTTGATTCCAGGTGTGTGGTTTTGGATTTGGAAGCTGTTGCTGTGACCAGACAACATGCGGTCAAAGGAACTCTCAATTGAGGTGAAGCAGAACATCCTGAGGCTGAAAAAAAAAAAAAAAAATCCATCAGAGAGATAGCAGACATGCTTGGAGTAGCAAAATCAACAGTCGGGTACATTCTGAGAAAAAAGGAATTCACTGGTGAGCTTGGGAACTCAAAAAGGCCTGGGCGTCCACGGAAGACAACGGTGGTGGATGATCGCCGCATACTTTCTTTGGTGAAGAAGAACCCGTTCACAACATCAACTGAAGTCCAGAACACTCTCAGGGAAGTAGGTGTATCTGTCTCTAAGTCAACAGTAAAGAGAAGACTCCATGAAAGTAAATACAAAGGGTTCACATCTAGATGCAAACCATTCATCAATTCCAAAAATAGACAGGCCAGAGTTAAATTTGCCGAAAAACACCTCAAGAAGCCAGCCCAGTTCTGGAAAAGTATTTTATGGACAGATGAGACAAAGATCAACCTGTACCAGAATGAAGGGAAGAAAAAAGTTTGGAGAAGAAAGGGAACGGCACATGATCCAAGGCACACCACATCCTCTGTAAAACATGGTGGAGGCAACGTGATGGCATGGGCATGCATGGCTTTCAATGGCACTGGGTCACTTGTGTTTATTGATGACATAACAGCAGACAAGAGTAGCCGGATGAATTCTGAAGTGTACCGGGATATACTTTCAGCCCAGATTCAGCCAAATGCTGCAAAGTTGATCGGACGGCGCTTCACAGTACAGATGGACAATGACCCCAAGCATACAGCCAAAGCTACTCAGGAGTTCATGAGTGCAAAAAAGTGGAACATTCTGCAATGGCCAAGTCAATCACCAGATCTTAACCCAATTGAGCATGCATTTCACTTGCTCAAATCCAGACTTCAGACGGAAAGACCCACAAACAAGCAAGACCTGAGGGCTGCGGCTGTAAAGGCCTGGCAAAGCATTAAGAAGGAGGAAACCCAGCGTTTGGTGATGTCCATGGGTTCCAGACTTAAGGCAGTGATTGCCTCCAAAGGATTCGCAACAAAATATTGAAAAAAAATATTTTGTTTGGGTTATGTTTATTTGTCCAATTACTTTTGAGCTCCTAAAATGTGGAGTGTTTGTAAAGAAATGTGTACAATTCCTACATTTTCTATCAGATATTTTTGTTCAACCCTTTAAATTAAACATTACAATCTGCACTTGAATTCTGTTGTAGAGGCTTCATTTCAAATCCAATGCGGTGGCATGCAGAGCCCAACTCGCGAAAATTGTGTTACTGTCCAAATATTTCTGGCCCTAACTGTATGTATTTAAGAGTTGCATTGATTTATTGTATCTTTTTTATATTATATCTCAGTAATATCTCTTGGACAAGTATTTTGATAAAGCCATATACTTAAAATATGTAATGGTATAGCCAAATTGTAGGCATAGATGGTCTATTTTTCTTTCAGGTAAAAGGGGCACAAAGGATTTCACAAATTGTAAAAAACTCAGTTTACCGTTATTTGACTGTATTGCTGCATTTTATATAATTTTTCTTGCCTGGTCTGCACTTAAACTTAACCTATCATCACTTGGGCAATGTAGTCTAGTTTTTCTTATCTGCCAAGAGCAAAAACCAGTTTTCGAAGCTGACAGCTTATTTCTCGAGATAACCTCAAGCAGACAGCAGAAAAACCAAAGAGCTTACTACAAGATACCAAAGAAATTGCATATTGTGTATGTGTTTGTGAGTGTATTAAATTCAATAAAATTGAAGGAGCAATTTCACAGGTGCAAGCTACTGATGAACAGCCACTCACACACCTTCCTTATATTAAGAGGGTGGCTTCTTAGTAGCATTCTTGCACAAAAAAGACATATGCAGGTTGGCTGTCTGCATGCTGAAGGGATGTGATGTTTATACCTGCCTTCCTGTATTAGTATATCTGTAGGTGTATGGTCGCTTTCTGTGATTTATTTTGTCTGTTTACATTTCCCTTTTCTGTAATTTTGATTGATGTAGGGACTCACAAGTAAATGAGGACCCTTGACGTGGGTTGTGAGCTTGCGTATTTTGGCCAAAATATTAACAAATTCCTTATATTTATCAGTTTGCATCAGTAACATGCAGTGTGGCTTTAAACGCTGGGGGAGCCGATGGTGTCAGTGCCAGTGTGGTTTACCTTTGTGGTGCAGGGCAGCCCACTGGACTTAAATATAATATTATTAAAAGGCTGTGAGCCTCCATGGTGCACTACACATATTATGTGGCCTGACATCTTGCATATGAATTTTTTTTGTGCAAGAATAGTACTAAGCAGCCACCCCCCTCAACATAAGGAAGGTGTGTGAGTGGTTGTTCATCAGAACCTTGCACCTGCAATTGTTCCTCCATTTAGCAGTTTGGCTGTGGATGCCTGAATCCCCCTTCATCAAGAGGTGTGTGGACACCCGAATGCCCCTCCATCCATAGGTGTGTGGATGGCCAAATCCCCTTCTGTTTGTAGGTGTGCAGATGGCTGAATCACCTTCTGTTTGTAGGTGTGCAGATGGCCGAGTCCCCCTCCATCTATAGATGTGTGGATGCTCAAATTCCCTTCTGTCTGTAGGTGTGCAGATGCCTGGTTTGGTCTGAATGTATTCCCTCTATCTGTAGGTGTGCAAATCCCCAAATTCATGTCTTGTTTGGTGTGTGGGATGAGCATGTCACATCTGTATGCTGAGGGCTTTATTTTATATCTGTCTAGTTCTGTCCTCTTTCCTTCTTTACATCTAGGTACCAACTAGGCTCTTAGGTACAAGATGCAGGGCTGTTCTTGTCAAGACAACTGCCCTGCTTGTAGGCAGGCTGCTCTCCCCATATGTTGTTAGGGATAGATTTGATTTTTATGCCTGTTGGTGTGGTCCATCTTGGATTGTTATTTCTTGCCTTGAACACTTTTTTAAGTTTGTTCAAGTAGGTAAGGTGAAGAAGCTCCATTTTAAAATGTGGTAGATGACTTGGGCTATATATGCAGATCTCCATGTATCACATACAGACTGTAGTTGATGTTACTATATAATATGTTAATACAAATGGCAGGACCAATAATTATTTACTAAAAAGTTACAATTTGAAAATCATGAGCAATATACAGCTTTTACGTTGTCACATAAAATAAAACCACATCCTACTGCTTATGCCATATCAAAAATAACACAATCTGTGTAAATGAAGTTGCCCCTTCTACTATTCAAGATGAAATTGTAAAAAAACGCTGAGAAATAAGACATTTCTGACTAAAAGACCTGTCATCTAGTCAACAAAATCTTTAAAAAAAACAGAAGCAATATTGTCATAGTATACTTAATATTTCAAAGCAAAGCCATACTCTGAAATGTGTATTCCAACTACATAGAACTATTTCAAACACATGCCATCGTGTGCCATCTATGGTGACTGGAGTCCTCTATCCCAACACACACTTTAAAGAAAGATTCTGCACAGAATGATTCAGCAAACTGTAAAAAAAAATACATAAAAAATACCTTAGGATATAAGGAAAAACACTGAAGGCAACTTATAGAAGTGAAGAGATAAGTACAAGGGCATAGGCGTAGCGTCAGGGGGTGCTGGGGTCGCCATGGCGACCCGGCCCGTGAGCTCAGGGGGCCCCGGGGCTGCCCTCCCCATACCCCCATGCACATTCAGTGCATTAATGGCTGACCATTCTTTTCCCCGCATGATGGGGTAGTCAGAACAGCCAGCCTGAGAGGAAAAGCAGGGAGGTACTTACATGGGCCGGCAGGGGAGGAGGGAGAAAGTCACATGGGATGGCAGGGGAGGAAGTCACATGAGACGGCAGGGCACAGGGATCATGTGCTGCCAACCCCCCACCCCCCCTGCTTCCTGCTGAACGGGGAAGCTTCTGAGTTTACCTCTCCTGCGGCTGCTGTCACATGGAGGAGAAGTGGACCGAGCCCCGGGGTAAGTGTATATATGTGTGTGTATCTGTCTGTCTCCCTCCTCTATCTATCTATCTATCTATCTATCTATCTCATATCTATCTATCTATCTATCTATCTATCTATCTATCCCATATCTATCTATCTATCTATCTATCTCATATCTATCTATATATCTATCTATCCCATATCTATCTATCTATCTATCTATCTATCTATCCCATATCTATCTATCTATCTATCTATCTATTCACTGAAAAAGCCAAAAATACCTGAAAGTCTGCAAAGCAGACACGGTCGCCATAGGCACGATCGCCATAAGGCAGGCACAATCGCCGTAGGGCAGGCGCAATGGCCTTAAGCCCTGAAAATATGTAGTCAGCCAGACAATAATGTGTGGAGGAGCAGCTTGTTCCTGGCAGGCTAATATGCAGTCACCCACTCAACCCAGCCCAGTTTGGGGAGGAGTGACTGCATATACTAATAGCCTGCACATGTGAACGATACCAAAGATGTCAGCCATAGATGGGTGGTGACCCACCATACAGGATATCAACCCTGGCTGATATGACAGCGGGTTGCCCTGTATCTCCAAGGTGGGCCACACTGGCTGACATCTTGGGCTCCTTGGAGATACAGGGCAACCCGCTGTCATATCAGCCAGGGTTGATATCCTGTATGGTGGGTCACTTTCAGGTATTTTTGGCTTTTTCAGTGAATATGTGTTTTTTTCTTTTTCCTCACCTCTGTGATTCTATCTATCT
Organism: Eleutherodactylus coqui; assembly: GCF_035609145.1. NCBI lineage: Eukaryota > Metazoa > Chordata > Amphibia > Anura > Eleutherodactylidae > Eleutherodactylus > Eleutherodactylus coqui. Next base: position 103,081,599 of record NC_089843.1, read on the forward strand.
ATCTATCTCATATCTATCTATCTATCTATCTATCTATCTATCTATCTATCTATCCCATATCTATCTATCTATCTATCTATCTATCTATCTATCTATCTCCTATCTATCTATCTATCTATCTATCTCTCATATCTATCTATCTATCTATCTATATCATATCTATCTATCTATCTATCTATCTATCTATCTCATATCTATCTATCTATCTATCTCCTATCTATCTATCTATCTATCTATCTATCTATCTATCTATCTATCTATCTATCTATCTATCTCCTATCTATCTATCTATCTATCTCCTATCTATCTATCTATCTCATATCTATCTATCTATCTATCTATCTATCTATCTATCTCATATCTATCTATCTATCTCATATCTATCTATCTATTTATCTATCTCATATCTATCTATCTATCTATCTATCTATCTCATATCTATTTATCTCATCTATCTATCTATCTCATATCTATCTACCTCATATCTATCTATCTATCTCATATCTCTCTATCTATCTCATATCTATCTATCTCAGATCTATCTATCTATCTATCTATCTATCTATCTATCTATCTATCTATCTCATATCTCTCTATCTATCTCTCTCTTTCTCTCTCTCTCTCTCTCTCTAGCTCTCTCTGGTATAAGTTATACATATCCCTGGATTTACGGTATTTATTTGCACCCTTTACACGCAATTAAAAACCGCATCAAAACCGCATGCGGTTATTAATAGTGTCTGCAGCTCCTGTAGGGTGACTACCCACTCCCTTTTTTTTTACGGCGAAATTCGCAGCGTTTTTTTTCCTGCAGGGGTCTATGGGACTTGTAATGCTAAAATAGCGATCGCGCAAAATCGCAATTTACCGCGAAATCGCGGTTTTGCGCGATTGTGACTTTAACATTAGAAGTCCCATAGACCCCTGCAGAAAAAAAAACCGCTGCGAATTTCCGGGGAAAAAAAACTGTAGTGGGCAGTCACCCTAATACCGTACGTGGTCTTCAAATACTGCATGCAGGTTTTTTATGTGTTTTTCTTTATAAAGTACAACATAAAGATGACCCCCCTGAGGCCGCTCTCACACACGTGTTCAGAAAATGCAGCTCAAAATCGTGGCATTTTTGCCAGAATTTCGAGCAGCCTTTTTGAACACAGGTTACAGCGTTTGACAGCACTCTTCAATGCACCCCATCATTGTGATGGGTGAGGAGGTGTGTTAAAAACCACAAAAATGCAGGAACAGAACAGACAGCTCTCGAAAATCACAGTGTTAGAAACACCGTGTTCGAGCACAAATTTGAGTAACCTCATTAAAATCTATGGGGGTGTTGTACCGCGGTTAGTACGGCGCTCGGGGCGCTGTGCTAATAGCGGTAAAAAGCGGTGTGTGTGAGAATGGCCTGCGGGGCTACAAACACATTTTTATGTAGTGCAGGAAATGCATCATGTTTGGAAAGATTACGCCAGGGACAGATCATGTATGCAGCATGATCTAGGTATGGGTACGGGGGCGTGTGGGGTGGAGGCCCGGGGGGGGGGGGGGGGCCCGAGCTGAACTTTTGCACCCGGGCCCCTGAACCTTTAGGTACGCCCCTGTACAAGGGGATTCCGTAAGTGAAGTTAAAGAGGGGTGTAGTAAGGGAAAGATTGTGAGAAACATGAAAGCTAAGGGAAGCAGAGCAAAGAAGGAATAATATACAGAATGAGAAGAAAAGGGAAAGAAGGAAAATCTGAAATAAGGAAGAAAGAAAAAATGACTAATGTTAACATTATGTAAAACGTACAGAGATAATCAGTTTTGCTTTTCTGTGCATCATCATATCACAGGCACATAATTACCATCAAGTATGGCTGATTTAGCATATTGCTTATCTGCAAGTGATTTTGGAGTATCAGAGGGAGTTAATTGATGTAGTGTTATAATAAGATGCTTAGATATGATGCATATGATGCATAAAGTTCTGTTCCTTAGATATCATCCAGCTTCATATACTTGCAATAGAAATATTCATTATACCTTCTCAATGCGATGTAAACATCATTGACTAATGAACTGTTGAGTAAGAAGCTGAAACTTGATGAACACATCACACTATCAGATGCATGTTATGTGTGATATTAAAAGGCAAAGTGATTATAATTTTGGAGATTTGTTGGTTAAATTAAAAAAACCCAATGTGTGGCACCTTTGACAAAGTTCCACATTGCAAATGAGACTAATGTTCCCACCATATTAGCATTTTAGAACACTTCAAGTCTAGACAGCCCCTTTTAAAAAGAAGCCATCCTAGCAATCAGCTTGCTGTCACATCAGTGTGTAGCCTCATTTTTGTCAAATATGCTCACTGTGCTCTAATGTAATATTACACAGTGTTTAGTTAAATGAATGGTCTACCATTAGAGATGAGCGAGTATACTCGCTAAAGGCAATTGCTCGAGCGAGCATTGCTTTTAGCGAGTACCTGCCCGCTCGAGACTGAAGGTTCGGGTGCCGGCGGCGGGCAGGGAGCTGCGGGGGAGAGCGGGGAGGAACGGAGGGGAGATCTCTCTCCCTCTCTACCCTCCGCTCCCTCCTGCTGACAGCCGCTACTCACCGCTCCCCCGTGCCGGCACCTGAACCTTCAGTCTCGAGCGGGCAGGTACTCGCTAAATGCAATGCTCGCTCGAGCAATTGCCTTTAGCGAGTATACTCGCTCATCTCTATCAACCATGTAAAATATGGCCAAATTAAATTCAGCGTAGTAGGAGTTGTTCTTTGCAAATGCACTACTATGATGTCCTTTTGACTTATTAGGGCAAATGCTCTAAAATATTCCGATGTGCCTTAAGATAATCAAATCCCTTTATTACAAAATGTTAAAATGGCTATAGATAGGTAAGTTATTTAAGAAGTCAAACATTGACTTTTCACCTAGCACTTAAGAAACCAGTTTACCTTTTGGAGGAGAACTACTTTTCTGCAGGAGCATTGTCTTAACTACTTAAGAGTGTAACTATTTTGGACGTTGAAGATTTAAGTCTTGATTTTACTGTTTCTATACAGTAACCATATGTGGGCTTGCTTTTGGGGGAAGAGGCTTTGTTTTTGGTGGTGTAACTTTTTTATTTCTCCATCAAAGGAGCTGTATTTTGTGGTTTCTTGTTGTGCCTGCCAGCTGCAATCAGGGAGTTGAACAGGGAGGTTACTCTACATAAGCCTGATCCACATAAAAATGCCGGAACTGGTGTATCTTGACGCTACCGGGAAGTGCTGGTAAAGACCAGATTGACAGGGAGTTGACACCCCCTGTTCCTGATTGGGCAGCTGGAAGCCTTCTCTCCCAGGTCCTGGCAGTTATTCAGCAGAGAATGAGGAAGGGGAATTGTCGGCAGTGACAGCTGCAGCAGGTACAGGAGGCAGTAGAGCACTAGCAGACATCAGGGTTGCTCCTTGCAGCTGTCCTCTGCCACCTCCGCTCCCCGCTGTCAGTCCCTAATTTCCAGGCCTGGCTCCTGGTGGCATTCCTCTCCCAGCTGTTCTGCACCCCATTTTCTCTGTGGTTGCCTTCCCTGCAGTGTCTCCGTTTCTGCCGGCTCTCCTCTGCCACCTTCTGTCCCCACTGTCACTCACTTAGGCTGCCTGCAGACGGGCGGAAATTCCGCGTCGGGATTTCCCGCAGAATTTCCACCCCTGGATGCCTGCATAGGATTGCATTACAGCAAACAAACCGCGGCATGCTCTAATTCTGTGCGGGGCTCTGCGAGCCCCGCACAGAAACGTCACTCGCCGGCCGCCGGCTCCGCTCTGCGCATGTGCCGGCTGCCCGGCAGCCGGCACATGAAAGAGCTGGAGCTGCGGGAGCGGGTGAGTACGCGGTGTTCTCTGCAGGCGCTTGGGTCGTGTCCCTCTGCAAGAATTCTCGCAGCCGGATCCCACCCGGCCGTCTGCAGGCGGCCTTAGTCTCCTGTGTACTGCCCCCGCTGCTGCCGGCTCTCCTCTGACACCATCAAACCCCTTATCAGCCCTGCTGTCAGTCTCCACATGTGCTGCCTCAGGCATACCCAGTTGGGGGCTGAACAGAGAGCACACTGCAGGGAGGCTTCTGTGAAGGGAAGTAGCTGAGCTCTGCTGCATCAGAGCTCCCATATCACAGCAGCGTCTGTAGTGATTTTTCCCTGCTCTCCACACTTAGGGTTCGGGTTACTGTTCCTGGTAGACTTACATCATTAGCAGTACAGCTTTCCATGGAAGCCTCTACTGCTAATAACTGAAAGCAAACTGAAAAAATTACCCAAACCCTAACTGTGGACAGCGGGGAAAAATCACCACAGACGCTACTAAAGGACCTGGAGGAGTGCAGCCAATCGTGAGCTAGGGGTGTGACAGGGGCGTTCCTGCATCCCTGCTCAGACAACCCCCTAGCTTCCTGGTGGCGTCAAGATACACCAGTACCGACAGTGCCTTGGGTGCTGCTGAATGCCTCTTTCCTGTCCTTGCTGAAGTTCTTTCAGGTGTCATCTGTCAGAAATCCCTCTGGGTCTCTTGTCATTTCAGAGGTTCCCTTAAGAGTCATTTCTCATGAATCCCTCAGTGTATTCTGTCACTGCAGAAGTTCCCTTGGGAGTTGTCTGTTGGAAATCCCTCCTTTTTTCTTTGCCTGAAAATCTCTTGTGGTGTGTGCCAATCAGCTATAACTTGTGCGTATTTATTCCAGCTTTTTCCCTGCATGGGTGCTTGTTATTCTGTTGTATGCTGTACAAATATTTGTCTGTTGGGTATTATTGTATCTTGGCACCCCCAGGAAGTCCTGGTGGAGCCAAGATTGACAGGAGGGAAACTCCCCCTGAACATGATTGGCTGCTAAGCTGCTTGGCCTGCAGGTCCTGGAAGGCCACTAAGGATTAAGAGCAGCAAGGGGCTATCCCAGCAGCGGTAGAAGGGCAGCGCAGAGCAGTAATTGGCTTTCCCGGCAGTGCCAGAAGGGCAGCATGGGGTTGACAGCGGGGATGTAACATTTCCCTGAAGCGTATTTCCCAGCGGCTGTGGAGCACAAGTGCGCCACCTCACCCCCTTTATGGCCAAAGTTCACAGCTTTGGGAGTTGTCACCGAGGGGATGGTCAGGAAGGACCACAGAGGCGGTGGCCGGCACAGAGCTCACAGCCACCTGCCTGGATAGAGCCATGTGGAACACAGCACACAGAGGGCAGCCGTGTTACCCAAGACATAAAACAGGAGATGGCTGCTCTGCTGACAGTGCTGCCTGCAGTGTGTGGATTAATTTGTGCCAGCGATGCACCCTTAGGCTAAAGGTTACTTTTCTTCTTAGGCTTACATTATTAGATGTTCATGCTGCCATGTTACAGCGGAAACATGACAACATTTACAGCTAATAATGTAACCCACTAAGAAAAGTACCCCTCAGCCTAAGTCTGCATCACTGGCACTAATCAATCCACACTGTGCTGCTAGAACCTTCCAGCCTTGACCCTATCGAGAACTAGGGGTGTGAGAGGGGCATTCCTTCTGCCAAACCTCTAGCTTCCAGTGGCGTCAAGATACAATACTACCTGTCCGTTGTTGGGGTCTTGTCTGGTGTAATCTATGTTTGATCTAACTCTTGTCTTGAAGGAGCTACCCATCTGATGGTGATCGGATGCCTAAGTATTGTTATTTCTTCAACCCGTCTGATGGTGTTCAGATGCGTGAGTCTAGTTCTGTCTGTTTTCTCCATCTGACAGTAGTCGAGCATTTGACATGTATGTCCTGTCTAAATCCCCACTGTTCACTGGTGGACACCTAAATCCTCACTGTTCATTGGTGTGGGGGCATCTGAATCCCCTCCGTCTACCGATATGTAGACGCCTGAACCATTTCCTGTTTGTTGTTTCAGATGTGGCTGTAGACTCCTATCTGTTCTGTGCCTTTTCCTAGTCCTGTTGCCATTTCCATCTACCGTATCCTCCATCTATGGACAAGCTAGGTTCCTTAGGTTTGAGACATGGGCCCTCTCTATTGAAACTATCACTCTACTATCGGGCAGAATCCTTTAGGCCAAAGTTGTTAGGCATACCATTCTTATTCTTGTCTTTTGGTATATTCTTTGTTCTTTTAATGTTTTGGTCACTGTTGCCTAAGGCATCTAGCAATTTAAATGACTGGAATCTGAGTGCCCTCTAATCCTGGCCATTACAGCAGGAGTCCAGCTATCAGTCAATACTGGACTCTCGTGGTGACCATATGCTTCAATAATACACAGCAATATTCCTACTAGACAAACACAGATGGCAGACCTGAGGGCCTTCTTTAAGCACCCAGCTGCCATGGAAACCTATTAGCACTCCACAATTGTATCACAGGGGTGGCATTGAGATGACACAGGAAGCATCCTTTCACTGTCTGACCACTTAGATGTTGCAGTTGCAATTGAATGCAACATCTGAGGGATAGATAGCCATTGGAATTATCTTCAATCGTGGTCATTGCAACAAAATTTCAGCAGCAACATATATTCACTATGATTTAATGACTGTTGCATTGATCAGGGGGTTGGACCAGATGATCCTGGAGGCCCCTTCCAACTCAACCATTCTATGATCCCCATTCACTTTGTATCAAGCTGTGTGAATGCCCTTTAAATGAATACAGATTGCCTTCATCATTGTCCTATTTAAAAGAGCTTGTAAGAAATGTAGGCTCCTATTTTTAACAGTGAAGTAAACAGTGTAATCAACAGCTTGTTTCTTAAAACTGTAGAAATTTAACAAACACTTCAACCTTAATCCCTTTGTGCATATAAGAGATGTCTAATAAAACCCTACAATACGACAATGATTGACATGTGGAAATAGTTCCTCAACTGTTGTTACTTGCTAATATATTATTTCAATGTCAAGGGAAAAGTAATGATACTCTTATTGTCACTATCTCAATTTTTTATGCAAATAGAAGCATTGAGTAATGACATATTAATTATCTCTTTAGTTAACACATATTTCATTAAATTATATTTACAAGAATGCTTTCTAACTCAGTGACTGGGATGTAATAGAGTCTGCTAAAAAGGTGAGAAATCCCAGGAGCTACAGTAAATGATATTTCTTTGCCATTTGATAAAATTACAGTCTCAATCACACTTGTAGTTTAATATTTTGACCTAAGTCAGAAATATTCTTGGCTATTGATTCCTACTTTTCGAATGAATGACATTAATTGTTCACATTAGTGTCAGGATGGCCATTGTTAAGGGAGCGATGACAATTTTGAAAGATTCGTTTTCAAAGGAATCTCAACTAATCCTGATGGACTATGGACCCCACTGAATTACAATACAGTCTATCAAAATTCTTCCAATTTTTTTTCTAAAGGCAAGAATAGCACTGTAGACTACTGTTGATGTAAAAAATAACAGAAACTCAATAGAATAGAGAACCACACTGAGCTTTATAATATTACTAGTAATTATTAGGACATTATAGTAGCAGTGTTTCTTGTGGCACATCACACACACAGCAGCTTGCTTACCATACAAGACAAACACAGCTTGGCTCCTCCCACAGCAGTGACATCACCACAGATCAGAGGCGTAACTTGAAGCTTCTGGGCCCTAATGCAAAATCTGTAACAGGGGCCCCAAATATAATACTTTATTCATAGTACTGGGCTCCCTATATGGAGAAGAGGGGCCTTATAGGCCCCCTAAGGCTCCTGGGCCCGGGTGCAACTGCATCCCCTGCATTCCCTATAGTTACGCCCCTGCCACAGGTCCTTCAGCCCACCAGATCTCTGTGGTGGTGGTAGGTCAGTGTGTTCTGTCAGAACTGCTGAGTTGTAGGAAATTATACGACCAGTGTCTCTGGTGGTGCAATATGCCACACAACTCTGCTGCATGGTACATGCATTATTATCCCCACACATCACACACACAGCAGCTTGATTAGCACACAAGACAAACACAGCTTGGCTCCTCCCACAGCAATGACATCACCACAGGTCCTTCAGCCCACCAGATCTCTGTGGTGGTGCTATGTCAGCACTGTCACAGTGTTCAGTGATGAGGGGGCTCCCTGTGGGGATGAAGGAATCCCCTGCCACAGCTGTGACAGCTGTGGCAGAGGAGTGCGATGCTATCCCATTGCTTTCAATGGGGCCGGCACTGCTGCCACCCCATTGAAAGCAATGAGATGAAGGCAACTTCTGCAGGGATTTTCAAAATAACCCCTAGCTGCAGGAAAAAAGAAATGAAAATAACATCACCTAGAAGCGCTGTTTGGGTACGGCGCATCTTCTGTCCTGTTCTTCTTCATTCCTTCTGGCTGGGGACTGAAAAATCCCCCCTCGAGTTTTTTTTTTTATTGCACGACAAATTGCACCTTTCTTTGGTGTTGCATATGACCTTTTGATTAGTTTTTATTCCATTTTTTCTGATGTGAGATCTACAAATGTAGCTATTATTTTTTCATGGCATATACAGTCAGATGAGCAATTTTTTTTGCACACTTATGTATGCAAAAAAAATTGTGTCCACTAGAACCATTGTCATAGTGTTCAGTGATGAGGTATCTGCAGCGGGCATGAAAAAATCCCCTACGACAGCTGTCACAGCTGTGGCAGAGGACTGCAATGCTATCTCATTGCTTTTAATGGGGTCGGCGCTGCTGCTGCCCCATTGAAAGCAATGGGATGAAGGCAACCCCTGCAGTTATGATTTTCAGGGTGTGGCTTGAAATATAAGCCCTACCACAAAAGTCATCCCTAGCTGTTAATAAAAATGTAACTCACCTAAAAGCACTGTCCAGCTCTTTTCACCGTCCCCGTCAGTCTTCATCTATATTCTGTTGGCTGGGGATTGAAAAATCCCCACCTCGAGAAAGCACTGCCTCTGATTGGCTGAGCACTGTGAACAATCAGAAAATGGCGCTCAGCCATTGAATGACAACTGAGCGCTGCTCTGATTGGTCACAGCGCTCAGCTGATCAGAGGCAGCACTTTCTGGAGGCTGGGATTTTTCCATCCCCAGCCACCAGAATACAGATGAAGACTGACGGGGACAGAGAGAAGAGCCAGACAGCGCTTCTAGGTAAGTAAAACATTTTTTTTATTAACAACTTGGGGTGGTTTTCAGGCTAGGGCTTATATTTCAAGCCACCCTCCAAAAATCATCACAGCAGGGGTTGCCTTCATCCCATTGCTTGCAGCTGTGGCAGGTGATTCTTTCGTGCTCACAGGGAGTCCCATCATCACTGAACACTGTGACAGTGCTGTCAGTGTTCAGTAATGAGGGGACCTTCGTGGAGCAGCTGCACTTCTACAAGCACAGCTGCTCCAGTCAACAAGCATCTGAAACTTTGCCCATTGAAGGCCTGAACACACTATTTTGGGCACATGTAAAAAAAAGCACGGTGCTTTGGTCACACACATTTTGCACATCAGTGGAGCGCATTTTGTATGTGTACAGAAGCGTGCAAAGAAAAACGCTTGTCTGACTGAGCCCTAAGTCGGTTAATTAATGTACAACTTTTTTCTGTGGCTCATTATTAATGTGTCAAGACCAAAGTTTGGAGAAAGATAGAAAAAAATAAAAAGGGGGAAGATAGGGTTTAGATTTTTTGTTTTACATTTTTTATCCTAACATTTTTATCTGTCCCACCATTGGACTTGAATGCCCAGACCTTCGATTGCTGGTATAATACACGGCTATATTTCAGTAGGCTACCATAGATGGCAGACGCAGAGGCTATTTTGAAGGCTCTCATGCTATGGCAACCAATCAGGACTCCGTGATCACATTGTGTTGTTCTAATGGGTGACAAAGGGAGCCCCCTCCCTCTGTCAGCATTTTTTACGGGCTGTGGTAACATTGACTGCAGCTTGTAAAGTGTTACATAATGAGGATCATCAGTTTCTCCAGTCCCCATGGATAGAACAGGTACCTGGCTGTCATCAGACAGCTGATCTCCCACTCCTACTGGCACCAGGGACCTATGTCAATATTCTGACACAGGACCATAAAAAGGTGCATGCAATAGAAAAAAAACAATTGGTGACCACTGTAAAAAGGCGTATGGGTGGTGACTAAGAGGTTAAGTATGCAAACACTACTAAAAACAGTCTGCATCACTTTGGTATATGCACCCATTGCCCTGTGCCAGATTTTGCTTTAACTGCATTTCCATAAACATTGCAATATTAAGAAATGTGAAGTCATCCCCTGCCTTCTCTCTGTGTATAACTCTTATTATTTATGGCCAGTATATGAAGAGACACTTATTTAACACCACATTAATTACATTATGGAATTAAATGAATTTGGTTCCATGCGTATGCTTGAAGCTGAGTTATTCTACAAGATACCATTAAATCTAATTCTTGAAACATTCTTTATGTGACTAACTACACATTTGCCATTGCAAAGAATAATGTTCATTTAAAAACTGCAAAAACAGGCTAGACGAAATTCATTGTCTGCTCATTTTAAAACACAGAGGTGCGTGTAATTCTACATTTATGTTTTAAAGAGAATCTGTCACAACTCCTGACATGTCTGTTTTAATAAAGATTTGTGTTTCCCTTAAAATAACAATTCTAGAGTAATTGTTTCATAGAACTCAGTGTTGTGCCATTCTGCTGTTATTACGCATAGAAATGTATGACTAAATTGGCAACTAGGTGTTGCAATTCTGCTTGTGAGTGGGGTGTTTCTCCTCACACTATGATACTGGCAACATTGGACACTACCAGTGTATGGTAAAATCCAATTGTCATTTATTCATAGATTTCTAGGAGGAGTAATAAGGAATGGCTCAATGCAGAGTTCATAATAAAAATGCTGCAGAATTGTTATGTCATGAAAAATACAAGCATCTACTAAAACAGGTCCTTGATGTAGATTTTGATCTGAATTTGCTGTATATTTCACACCATTAATTGAATCTAAATGAAATCCTCTGCAGATCCACACCAAATAGGTATGAACTGACTCTTTCACACGGGCGCTGTCAGCCCGCATGAGAGGTGCACAAAGAATGCGCTTCTATAGGAATCAATGGGTTCCTATAGAAGCGTTCACATGGATGATTGTTAGATGCTCAGAATCCGTGCATCTAACAAAGATAGGACATGCGAGTGCAAACTTGCATTTTAGCTCCGGGGTGCTCGCAAAGATAGGATCTGTAGCATACGGCTACACTACTAGCTGGCAGCACCCGTGTGAAAGAGCCCTAATAGTAGCTGCTAAAAATGAACATTAAAGGTCAGTATCATTTCATCTTATTATCAACTAGCGTACCCGTCGCGCGTTGCTGCGAAGACAGACATACATACATACATTCGTTTTTATATATCTAGATGACGGCAGCAGCGACCACTGAGGTTTTGTAGGCCGCTGCTTCCCCCTTGCAGGCTGAATAAAATAGCCGTTGGGTGGAACATCCAATTTATCCGGCTGCTGTGGCTTCTTGGGAAGATAGCCTAGTACATGTTTGCCCAGTTCCAACTCCAATGGAGACTGACTGTAAATGGCTGGCGTGCTCTAGTATTTATGGTTTCAAGCTGTACGTGTCATTGCATACAGTCTATCTATCTATCTATCTATCTATCTATCTATCTATCTATCTATCTATCTATGACATCCGGAAATGAGAGAATTAGATTCCGTACATAAAATTTGAACGCTAATTCTTTGGCGCTTTGAATTGAATAATCGAGTTGGGACCCATTAACTTTTCCTATTTATGACATAATCAATGCTCGTGCCAAATTTCAAGTTACTATGACATTGGGAAGTGAGAGAATTAAATTCCGTACATAAAATTTGGACGCTAATTCTTTTGCGCTTAGAATTGAATAATCGAGTTGGGATGAGACATAAGGCCTTGCCCATAAGCATTCCCCAACCTCCAAGAACTGAACCTACCTACCTGAATGAGATTTTGTAGGCCGCTGCTTCCCCCTTGCGGGCTGAATAAAATAGCCGTTGGGTGGAACATACAATTTATCCGGCTGCTGTGGCTTCTTAGGAAGATATCCTAGTACTTGTTTACCCACTTCCAACTCCAATGGTAATTGGCTGGCGTGCTCTAGTGGTTCCAAGCTGTACGTGTCATAATACAGCCTTAATGACATCACAATGCAGCTTTATTGAACATGTTGGGGCATGTTCAAGGGCGTCCGATGTTGATGACATCAGTGATGACATCACAATAGCAGGTGGCTTACTTATTCGATCTACGTGAGGGGGGGGGCGTAACTTTCGACGACGCTCGCGCGCCATTTATCGTAGGATATTTGTACTATGCCTATAATCTTCCCAGGAGTGTACTTAACAACTTCCCAAAGTTTCATGGCGATCGGATGAATGGTGTAGTAGCACATAAAGGACAAACAGACACGCACGCACGCAGACACGCACGCACGCAGACAGACATACATTCAATTTTATATATATAGATGTTGGGGCATGTTCAAGGGCGTCCGATGTTGATGACATCAGTGATGACATCACAATAGCAGGTGGCTTACTTATTCGATCTACGTGGGGGGGGGCGTAACTTTCGACGACGCTCGCGCGCCATTTATCGTAGGATATTTGTACTATGCCTATAATCTTCCCAGGAGTGTACTTAACAACTTCCCAAAGTTTCATGGCGATCGGATGAATGGTGTAGTAGCGCATAAAGGACAAACAGACACGCACGCAGACACGCACGCACGCAGACAGACATACATTCAATTTTATATATATAGATGTTAGAACTCTGCATTTGTAAATATAATAATATATTAACCATTTTGGGATCTGCAAGTAATATATTTACCTCTCTATTCCCTATTACTAACTAATATTCAACCAGTCCACAAATCAGGGGTGGCCTGTTGTTACGTAAAATTAGTATGCTATTTTCCTTTTCAGTGTTCCGTATGTGGATTTCTTCAGCTGCTCAGTGAGTGCCATTTTATGGTGATGCCGAATTACGTTCTACTGAAATAGACAGTATTTTGGCAATTTTCATCTAACTTTGTCTCTCACATGATATCATCTTCAGATGAGCAGGGTATAGGCAGTCAGTAAAGAGCACATTCTTTTATCGGCACACACAGCAGCATGATTCTTTCAACTCAGGCAGGTAGAATCATAGAATGGTAGAGTTGGAAGAGACCTCTAGGGTCATCTGGTCCAACCCCCTGCTCAGTGCAGGATTCACTAAATCATCCCAGACAGATATTTGTCCAGCCTTTGTTTAAGCACTTCCATTGAAGGAGAACTCACCACCTCCCGTGGTAACCTGTTCCACTCATTGATCACCCTCAGGCCTTAGTCAGACGGGCGTTTTTTCGCACGATTTGCGCATGCGCATGCGTCCCGCGATTTTTCAAAACCATTGCTTTGCAATGGTATCGGACACATGAGCGCTTTTTATGCGCTCGTCCGATAAATTATAGAACAGAAATCGCAGATCGCACCTATCATGAATTCATGAATGGGTGTGAGTGAGAGCTGCCTCTAATTGGCTCAGTGCTGAGCCAATCAGGGGCAGCTCTCACTCACACCCACTCACACCCACTGCAGGCCGGCCGTGCTGAACTCTGCGGGGACAAGGTGAGTATATATATTTTTTTTATTTTTACACATTTCTGGATGAATTGCAGGGAAGAGCTTATATATTTAAGCCCTTCCCGACAATTCATCCCGCGATCGCCCGCAGCGCATTGCTTTCAATGGAGCTGGCTGTATTGCCGGCTCCATTGAATTCAATGCGCTGGACAGCTCCGGCCCGTTTCTATTGAAACGCGGCTAGGAGCAGTTTTTTCAGGCGATTTTTCAGCCCCGGTCACGCGATTTGCGGATGCGCATCCATCATGCGATCCGCAAATCGCGGCAAAAACGCCCGTGTGACCAAGGCCTCACTGTCAGAAAAGTTTTTCTAATATCTAATTTGTGCCTCCTCTCAGCATACATTTGAAATGGCCCAGCATACATTTGGAATGGTCCAGACAGTACATGGACATGTGGAAAAGTACTGAGAATTTGAAGTCAGTAGTTACTGTTGAAGAATTTTGACATAAATAAGTTTTTTTAGTTTTGAAATGATAGTGTTAGAGAACATGTTTATGTAACTTTGCCAACTTGCATCTTATTATTCCTTTTAAGGATTAATATTCCTTGTTGGGTATATGTAGTCTTAAGAAAATCTAAATTGTATATTAAGAAGCTTTTTAGCTACAGGTTGTAGTCTTGCATAGCTTCATTGGTTCGTCTACCTAGATGAGATTACCTGAAGAAACACCCTTGATAAGAGATGAAGATGACATAGCATCTGCTCTTATGTCGGAAAACAAAATGACAAAGCAGAACAAATGTTCTACAACATTCTACAAACTTCCAAGCTTGTTTACTGGCTAGGAAGATATGCACACCCTTTGATCAGAAACTATAAAACTTGCTGTATGAGGAAATAAAACTACAGATCACCTGGTTACAACACCAGCCTGGGTGTGACGTGTTGATTTCCAAAGCATCTGCTATCAATCTATAACAAATTTGACACAGGCAAGATATATCTGATTCACAGGCTTATTGTAACATCAACAGGTACTATTTACATAAGTTGTACCATATGAGAAAGAAAGGTCATTTTTTGTCAAATGCAGCATCATAAACTGTCTGTTAAAGCAGCTCATCAGTGATGCTGAGCTGCAGTACCAAACAGTGTCCATAGATAAGAGTAGTGCAGTTAAATGGCATACTTTAAAAAATAGATTTTGTAGAATAGATCAAAATGGGACCATTACCATGGTGCATGTTTTTGGGAACAAGGACAGATATGTTTTGTGTTTGTTTCTTATATGCATTGTTTATATGACCCATGGGCCAATTTTGTATCGTTTGCTAACAGTGCAGTCCCTACAGATTCATTCTGCCCAATAGCAAAAGGAATAGGATGGGAACTTGGCGAGACCTCTATCTAAGGGCTCCATAGCAAAGCTATTTTTTTAATAGCAGACCCTTATATCAAATCTCACACGACTGCTTTGAAAGGATATATAATACGATTATTTAAAGAAGATCTGTCATGTCCTTATGTTGGCAGGGATGGTTGCACAGCCCCATTAATTCTATGGCAGCCTTTATTTTGTTCATATGCCCCCCCATCCTTATGGTCAGCTACTGGTACTTGGAATGTGTCGAATGAGCAGCCCCAACACTCATTGTTAATGGGTGACATCACATTTGAGTGACAGTGAGCAATGGAGACTGCCCACGTGACACATTCCAAGTCCCATTAGCTGAATTTAAGAAAACCCTGTACAGGGAATGAGGGGAGTATGAAAAAAGAAAGGCTGCAATAGAATCAGAAGTGCCATGGCTGCAGCTATGCAGCTAGCCCCATTGACACAAGGACATGTCAGGTCTTCTTTAAATGTAATCTTAAAATATTTTAATATCAACTAGAACTTCTAGTTTGTTTGTAAAACTATATTTAATATTTTTTTCCAATGTTCCGATTTCTTTTCTTTTCTGGTACTTGCAATCAATTCTATTAGAGACCGGTTAGAGAAACCTACTGGTTTAATTTCATATATCATCATAGAACATCTTGCAAGGAGAATGAGGTTTTACAGGTGGTTATAATTCTTATCATTTCATTTTCTCTGTTATATAGTGAAGTACATCATGTCTGTTATTGTTAGCGTAGTGATTCAGAGTTTAGTGATGAAAAAGTAACATGGAAATTCGATGCAACATCTCTTATGTTAGACTTTAAAGATAGCTGCCAAAGGGAAATTTTAAAATCGTCACTTTAGTAATATGGTTAACAAAACATACAAATGGAAGTGTTACTTTAATGAGGGTGGAGGAGTGAAGTTTATGAATACTATTCATTGAGTTATTTGAGCAGCTTCCTCTTCCTTAATGTTGATGCCCTGATTCCTTATCCTAATGTTTCTGTAAGCAGTATTAGCTGCTCTTACGCATTACATAAATGTTAGCAGATCCAACGGATATCTAATGTGTAGCGACCTCCTGATTGTTCCTGGATCAGCCCCACCTTTAAACCCTATTATCTGATCATTCTCTGTGGACATACTGTGGATAGGGGAAAACTAGTAATCTTGCTATAACCCCTTTAAGTAAAAATGTACATTTGTGTGTAAAAATATTTTGTGTTGCAGTGTGGTCTTTGTATGGCATCTAAAAGCTTCTAAAAGGTACTTTTGCATATGAGAAATACTGTAGATTTTCCACAACCTAAATTTCTTCTTCAAAATCCGCAGCATATCCGCATCAAAAATGGTATCAAAATCTGCATTGTTGGTGCAGCTTTTGACTCGGATCCAGCTGCATACCTGCACCTGATTCCAGGCTGCAACACTGTTCCTCTCACCTCTGAATACTGCTTTCTGCCAGCTCCAAGAGTGCCACGCACACCATCACCTGGCAACAACTACTGAGCACCGCCACTGTTTAGGTGGTGCCACTTTCGTTCACTTGACTGGCAGCACTCAGTACCGTTTTGTAGGTGAAATTATGCATTGAACTTTTACGACTGGTAGCACACAGTATTTGGAGGTGAGAGATGCACTTATGTGTGGGCTGCAATGAGTGCTGTGGATTTTGACACGGTTTATGATGCAGAAATGTTGCAGTTTCTGATGTGGAAAATTCTACTGTAAAAATTTGCAGCATTTCTACCACGTGTGACAATACTCTCAGGAGATATTTAACTCATTGTTACTTGGGTCTGTTGCACTTTCACCTGATAGAAGACCCAAGTAAGTGGAGCTTCCTTCACACATGCTATGATTTTTTTTCAGTTGTTGCTATAAATGTAAAAAGAGCCGTGTATTTTTTCCATAAGTGCTTTTGTATGGCATTTTTTATACAGACTATATTAACGTGTTTTTTTTTTTTATTTCAGTGCTGTTTTGTACTGCAATAAAGAATCCAATAAGAAAATACAGGAAAAAAAGTCATAAGTAGAGTATACTGCATTTTGAAAAAATACAACTGAAACAAAAAATGCAACAGAAATGAAATGAAGGCACAAAAGCACTGCTTATACAGATGGGACTAATTTTACCTTGAATATGACAGCATAGTGCAGAACATTACCTTATCTTAACCCATTGAAAAGCTATTGTTTTTTTTTCTCCTAACGCAACTAAACTCATTGTAAAGTAATTCAAAGTGTGACTAAACCACGTTGATGGCACAGCACAACATAATGTCATGTAGCTTTAAGAGTTAACTTAAAGAGTAACCCATCTGTGGCCCATTTTATAACATCCTAATAACCAACATTTAAGGCTAATTTCATACAGTCATTACTGGTTGCTGTTGTTCAGCTATGCTTTTGGAGCTGAACAATAGAAAAAATGGAAGTTCTGGATTCGGAATATGCTATACCTGGATGCTGCTGAACAGACCTCATTGACCATAATGGTGTCTGTTCAGTTTCTAGCATGTGCGAACAAATATTCCTTTCTCGGCCCTAAACCACAGCACCAAGTTACGGATCTCAGTGCCAAAGAGCTGGCTGCCTACTTCAAAAAGAAAAGTGATGACATCCGGTAGGAAATAACTTCCCAATCTCAGACTAGCCCTGACCCTAGTCTTATCAGTTATAGCCCCTGCTCACTGTCTGTACTCAGACTAATGACAGAGGAAGAAGTCTCAAGATTGCTTTCCTCTGCTCGGCCCACCACCTGCGCTGGCGACCCTCTTCCCTCACACCTCCTCCGGTCCCTGTCCCCAGTGGTTATCTCCCATCTCACCACTATATTCAACCTCACTCTGACCTCTAGCATTTTTCTTTCCTCTTTCAAACATGCCATCCTATCCCCACTGCTAAACAAACTGACTCTGGAATCGACTGATGCTGCCAACTATTGACCCATCTCCAACCTCCCCTTCATCTCCAAACTACTTGAATGCCTGGTTTACTCCCGCCTTATAAGCTATCTATCAGTAAACTCTCTTCTCAACCCCCTACAGTCTGGCTTCTGCCTAACACTCGACAGAAACCGCCCTTACAAAGGTGTCAAGCAATCTCCTGACAGCCAAATCGAGGGGTGATGACTCTGTATTGATCCTCCACGATCTCTCTGCAGCATTTGACACTGTTGACCACAAACTCCTCAGTATGCTTTGCTCCATGGGCCTAAAGGACACTGCTCTCTCCTGGGTCTCCTCCTACCTATCTGACCACTCATTCAGTGTCTCCTTTGCTGGCTCTACCTCTCCTTTTCTTCCGCTTGCTGTTGAAGTCCCCCAGGACTTGGTCCTTGGCCCCTTCCTTTTATCCATCTACACAGCCCCTATTGGACAAACTATCAAGAAATTTTGCCTCCAATACCACCTCTACACTGACGACACCCACTTATACACCTCTTCCCATCACATCTCTGCACCTTTCCTCCAAAACATAACCAACTGTCTGTCCACTGTCTCCAACACTATGCCCTCTCGCTACCTAAATCTGAACCTCTCCAAAACTGACCTACTGGTGTTTCCTCCCTTTACCAACTGACCTCATCCTGACATTTCCATCTCAGTGTGTGACACCACCATAACTCCCAGACTGTACGCCAGCTGCCTGGGGGTCATATTCAGCTCTGATCTCTCCTTTACCCCCCATATCCAATCTGTGGCTAAAACATGTCAGCTGCACCTCAAGAACATCACAAGAATCTGCCCTTTTCTCACCGTGGACATGCTAAAAATGCTCACTGTTGCCGTCATCCACTCTTGCAACTCACTGCTGATTGGCCTCCTCTGCTCCAGACTCTTCCCCCTCCAATCTATCCTGAATGCGTCAGCCAGGCTCATCTTTCTGTCCAGCCTCTACTTATAAGCCTCTGCCCTGTGCCAGTCACTGCACTGGCTGCCCATCAAATACAGAATTCAATTTAAACTCACTACCTTCATTCATAAAGCTCTACATAGAACTGCACCACCCTACATTGCCTCCGTCATTTCAATCCACCACTCAGCCCCGGCCCATTCTTGCCTCCAAGACTTCTCCAGAGCAGCACCAGTCCTCTCAAATGCGCTACCCAAAACTATCCACGCAATCCCTGATTAACAAAACTTCAGGTGTGCTCTAAAAACGCACCTCTTTAGGGAGGCATGCCATATCCCCTAAACTAAACCCCTCTGTACTGCACCTGATAACGTGCTCCCTGTCCTAGTGACTGCAACCCTGCAACCTGCTAGCCACCATCAAAAGCCCCCAGCAGTCACACCGATTCAGCAACTACATGGCTTAATGTCGGACCATTATTTTTGTACAGTATCCCACACTCTCCACCTCCCCATACCGTGCACATCTTTAGCCCCTTTACCTTCTGTATCACCCCATTATTTGCAGTATGTAAGCTCGTTAGAGCAGGACCCCAACTTCTACTATTTCCATCAACTGATTACTATGTAACTGTGGGTTTTTTTTGTACTTTTGTCTTTCTGTATCCCCCTGTTTTTGTAAGCGCTGCAGAATATGTTTGGTGCTATATAAATAAAGATTATTATTATTCCTAGACTAAAAAGTGCAACATGCTGCATTATTTTATTTGGAATTTCTGCACCAGATGATCTACATCGAGCCTCTGATGTAGATGTGAACCAAATGTAACATCAGGCAGTTGATTTTTTTTTTTTTTGCAAAAAAAGTCTTGCCAAAACATTCAGTTAGTTGAAGGGGCTGGGAGGAGCACCGTCATAGTTGAACTGCCCCGTACTATAGGCAGTCTCAGGCCTCAGTCAGACGGGCGTTTTTTCGCGCGATTTGCGCATGCGATCTGCGATTTTATAGAACCATTGCTTTGCAATGGTATCGGACACATGAGCGCTTTTTATGCACTTGTCCGATAAATTATAGAACAGAAATCGCAGATCGCACCTATCTGCGATCTGCGATTCCTGTTCTCTTCTCTATATGCGCTCAATGGGGTCGGCGGCAGCAGCGCCGACCCCATTGAGAACATATAGTAAACAAATCATTCTCCTCTGCCACAGCTGTAACAGCTGTGGCACAGAAGAATGATGTTTGCCTATTGAATTCAATAGAGCCGGCAATACAGCCAGCTCCATTGAAAGCAATGGGCTGCCGGCAATCGCACGACGAATTTTCGGGAAGGGCTTAAAAATATAAGCCCTTCCTGGAAATTCATCCAGAAATGTGTAAAAACCAAACAAAAATATATACTCACCTGGTCCCGGCAGACGGAGTTCAGCCGCGGCCGGCCGGCAGTTCTCCTGAACTGCTCTGAGTAGTATTCAGCAGCCGGGGATTTAAAATCCCCGCCTGCTGAATGAGCTGCCTCTGATTGGTCACAGCCTCACCAATCAGAGGCAGTTCTCACTTACCCATTCATGAATTCATGAATGGGTGAGCGAGTGCTGCCTCTGATTGGCTAAGCGCAGGGACCAATCAGGGGCAGCTCTCAGCTGAATGACAGGCGTCACAATGACCTGCATAGAAGACTGTCTTCAATATATTGTTGTTATTGTTGTCATTCCTGCTATAAGACTTAATCAGTCCATTAACAAGAGATAGGTGTCATTGGTCCTAACATTTTACTGCTGTAGTGTGCGAGAAACCTGCTAGCAGAGAGTTACAATGCAGTTTAAAATACCTTTTACTATCCCTCAGAAGGTGATGCTCTGCCTTTGTATAATGTGGCACCACTCACTATTGAAAACTAACTACAATGAAGTCACTTTGAGACAACTAAAAATATAATTGTAAAATAGTCTCCTAGAGGGTGTCCATTTTTTTAAACACATTCTAGGGCTGATTTTTCAGGAAAGGGCTTACATTTAACGCCCTTCCACGAAAATTCCTGCAGGACTTGCTGGCAGCCCATTGCTTTCAATGGGACTGCAGAAGTGCAGGTCCCATTAAAAGCAATGGGAGAACATTGCGATCCTCTGCCACAGCTGTCACAGCTATAACAGCTGTGGCAGGGGATTCTTTACTCCCCGCAGGGATGAAGAAATCCTCTGCCACAGCTATCACAGCCATGGCAGTGGATTCTTTATTACCTGCAGGGAGTCCCCTTGTCACAGTGTTCAGTGACAAGGGGACTCCCCCTGGGGAATATAAGAGGTGAGTGTTATTGCAACTCGTTGCTGATTGGCCTCCCCTGCACCAGACTCTACCCTCTCCAGTCCATCCTGAATGCGGCAGCCAGGCTCATCTTCCTGTCCAGCCGCTACTCGGACGCCTCTGTCCTGTGCCGGTCACTGCACTGGCTGCCCGTTAAATACAGAATTCAATTCAAACTCGCTACCTTCATCCACAAAGCCCTCCACAGTACAGCGCCACCCTATATCGCCTCCCTCATCTCAATCCATCAACCAGCCCGGGCTCTCCGCTCTGCTAATGAAACCAGACTGAGCGCCCCTTTAATTCGAACTTCTCATTCCCGCCTCCAAGACTTCTCCAGAGCAGCACCGGTCCTCTGGAACGCACTACCAAAGGCTACCCGAGCAATCCAGGACTCGCAGAACTTCAGGCGTGCTCTAAAAACGCACCTCTTCAGGGAGGCATACCGCATTCCCTAAACAAACCTCTCTGTACTCCGCCTGATAACATGCTCCCTGACCTACTGACTGCAATCCCTGCTAGCCATCATAAACCGCTCCTGCAGTCACACCGTTTCTGCCGTCACACGGCTAAATGTCTGACCATTGTCTATGTGTATAGCATCGCTCACTCTCCACCTCGCCATACTGTGCACATCTCCAGCCCCTTTACCCTCTGTATCACCCCATTACTTGTAGTATGTAAGCTCGTTGGAGCAGGACCCTCACCCCTATTGTTTCCATCAACTGATTACTATATGTAACCGTGGTTCTGTAATGTTTGTATTTTGTCTTTCTGTATTCCCCCCTGTCTATGTAAGTGCTGCGGAATATGTTGGCGCTATACAAATAAAGATTATTATTATTATTATTTTTATGTTTTTTTTTTTACACAAACCATGGGTGACTTTCAGGGGAGGGCTTATATTTCAAGCCCTTTCCTGAAAATCACTGCAGGGGTTACCGGCATCCTATTACATTCAATAGGGCCACTGACAGCAGCTGTAGCCCCATTGAAAGCAATTCTGCACAGACCTGCATTCATGGCCGTTTTGTGCGCACCTATGTACGGCACATACACACGCTCGTGTGAACGCACCCTTATAGCTAGATTTAGTATAATGCATAATAACAGTTTGGAAAAAAGGAATTTATTAGAAATGCATCTCAGATAGTACATAATATTAATAGTAAAAATATATATATATTTTAAAGTGTAAAGGGTTTATGGTAATTTTGACCTATGAATCTATTTCCTCCAAAGTATACCTAGTACATCATCTAAATTCTATGAAACCAAAGGTACTAAGCATCTTTCATGTGGTGCATATTAACTTGCACCTTGCAACTCCATGGTGAGTCGATTTAAAATGTTCCATTACAGCTAAGTGTTCTAATATTGTTACATGTACTAATTGTTCCCCCACATGCAACAAAATGACTGTACAAATTGTCCACTGCCTGAAAAAAAATCTTATTTTCCATAAAAGTTAAATTTAAGTAATACATTTGCACTTACTAATTGAACAGTTAAATTTATTGCTCGGGCATATAGAGTTTTTTTATGACAGTTTACAAGGGGCAGAAGAATAACGTTTGGAGAAGAGTAATTCTGCACTATGCTTTTTCCACTTTACACATTCTGCAAATTTTTTTCTTGACTATTCTGAATGACATTCAGGTCTTTATTTTATTATCTATTGAGGTCAACATTGCATCAAATTGTACAAAAAATGATAAAGTAATATCGAATACAATGACTAGAGATGAGCGAGCACCAAAATGCTCGGGTGCTCGTTACTCAGGACGAAATTATCGCGATGCTCGAGGGTTTGTTTCGAGTAACGAACCCCATTGAAGTCAATGGGCGACCCGAGCATTTTTGTATATCGCCGATGCTCACTAAGGTTTCCATTTGTGAAAATCTGGGCAATTCAAGAAAGTGATGGGAACGACACAGCAACGGATAGGGCAGGCGAGGGGCTACATGGTGGGCTGCATCTCAAGTTCACAGGTCCCACTATTAAGCCACAATACCGGCAAGAGTGCCCCCCCACCCCCACCCTCGCACTGTCAGCATAAAGATCGTTCTCCTCTGCCACAGCAGTAACAGCTGTGGCAGAGAAGAATGATGTTAGCCCATTGAATTCAATGGAGCCGGCAATACAGCAGGTTCCACTGAAAGCAATGGGCTGCCGGCGTGCGCGGGATGAATTGTCGGGAAGGGCTTAAATATAGAAGCCCTTCCCTGCAATTCATCCAGAAATGTGTAAAAATAAAAAAAATATACCGTATATACCGGCGTATAAGACGACCCCCCAACTGTCACCTTATACGCCGGGAATACAGCGGAGCGAAAAATAAAAATCATTACTCACTTCCCCTTGAAATCCCCACCTCCAGAAAACACACGTGCCTTCAGCCAATCACAGCCAATGACAATGATGTCATTGAATGGCTGTGATTGGCTGACGGCGTGTGTTAGCTAATCACAGTAGCTTTCTGGAGGTAGGGATTTCAAGCCCTGCGTCCAGAAAGCAATGCTCTGCCAGGGACCAGGAGGGAGCGACAGCCTGCAGCAGCGCTGCAGAACGCCGGGGAAGGTGAGTAATGATTTTTTTTTTTTTGCCACTTTCTTTTTTTGTATTACCGGCGTATAAGACGACCCCCGACTTCAGAGCAGATTTTTCGGGGTTCAAAAGTCGTCTTATACGCCAGTATATACGGTATATACTTACCTTGTCCCGGCAGACGGAGTTCAGCGCGGCCAGCCTACAGTGGGTGTGAAGGGGGTGTGAGTCAGACCTGCCCCCTGATTGGCTCAGCGCTGAGTCTGACTCACACCCCCTTCACACCCACTGCCGGCCGCCACGGCTGAACTCCGTCTGCCGGGACAAGGTAAGTATATATATATATTTTTTTTTTATTTTAACACATTTCTGGATGAATTGCAGGGAAGGGCTTATATATTTAAGCCCTTCCCGACAATTCATCCCGCGCACGCCAGCAGCCCATTGCTTTCAGTGGAACCTGCTGTATTGCCGGCTCCATTGAATTCAATGGGCAAACATCGTTCTTCTCTGCCACAGCTGTAACAGCTGTGGCAGAGAAGACTGATTTGTCTTCTATATGTTCTCAATGGGGTCGGCGCTGCTGCCGCCGGCCCCTTTGAGCGCATATAGAGAAGAGAACAGGAATCGCAGATCGCAGATAGGTGCGATCTGTGATTTCTATGGCCTAAGAAGGACCGTTGGGGTTCTTGAAGCCTAAAATCACTCCTAACGCTCTTCCTATAGCAGCTCCGGCATCAACAGCACTTTCCCTGAACTATGTCAGAATGCATCTGTGGCGAGCCGCGGGCGGGCAGATTTTAATACTCGGGTGACACCTGATCTCGCCAGCCACTCACTGCAGGGGGGTGGTATAGGGCTTGAACGTCGCAGGGGGAAGTTGTAATGCCTTCCCTGTCTTTCTATTGGCCATAAAAGGGCGCTAACGTCTCAGAGATGAAAGTGAAAGTAACTCGAACATCGCGTGGTACTCGTCTCAAGTAACGAGCATCTCGAACACGCTAATACTCGAACGAGTATCAAGCTCGGACGAGTACGCTCGCTCATCTCTAACAATGACCCATATGTATGAACACTTAGCTTATTCTATCAGTTTTATTTTCTTTTCTAGCACATTTTTTGCAGCAAATTTATCAAATGTAGCACGTTACATTTACCACATTCTATATTGCTGCAGGTGTGGAGCTATTAGTTTAATTTTGCAATTTACAATTTATGCCAGCTTGTTAGTGTGTTGTTGCAACATTTTTTACTTTTTAAAATGTTGCATTTCATAACTATGGCTAAGTAACCCCACCCATGACCACGTCTACATGGGCAACCTAACTCAACTCAAACAGGCACAGTACATGCCATCGTTTCCACTAAAAATGGCTAAAAATCTTAAACTTGTCTGTATCGTGATTAAATGAAGAGTTTGAAGTGCAATTCTCTATTTATCACTAGTTTCTTACAGCTATATGATTTTTTTGTAATATGTACTAAGACATAAAGGCTTCTTGGAGGTCTGGTTCTTTCTAAAACACTGAGTACAGGGATGACAAAGTTGTTTCTAGCTACAGCAAATAAAAAAATGTGAAATATTCTTTTTCTGACTCAATCTGCAGTTAGGAGTCAGCGGAAGTTGAAAACTCTACATTTTGAATCCAAATTTAACTCAGCAATCACATTAGCATATTTTTATTCTTACTTACTGAGAATAAAATAATTTCCTCAATAGTTTACCATCAGTTGGGAGAAGCTCAAACAAAAATAACTTATATTCTGGTGGCTCAGGATGTCTCTTGTAAAAACATGTAAAACATTAGCAAATACTGCATATTACATATGCAATAATGCTCTCCCCAGCACCGTAAAATGTTAGAATCTTAGAATTTACAGAATTTTGTGACCACTTCAAAGCATACAGAACTTTACAGATGTCTTTTCAGAGTAAACTGTCACATGTATGTTCATGGTGAGTAAGACTTGCTGTACTCCATCCTGCCAATTCAAGCAACAAAGATAATATTGCTTGTATTACTTGACAACAGACAGTGGACAGTTAGCAAGAAAGGAGATCCTTAATGACCAGCACTTTAAAGTAATTTTTTTTTCTGCACAAAAAATGGCATTTTAGGAGAATATTGGCAATCATATAATCACATATTGGGTAATAGGGCCTCTATGAAATCACTTGTCTCAAACTTTTCAAACAGAGTTGATCTGGGGAAGACCTTTTCTGCAGGCAGAATTAAGCAGCGCTTTTATAGTTCAAATTATCTAAAATTCTATCATAGCATGATAATATCAAAGATGCTGTATGTTCTATCATTGGCGTAAAAAATTGCAGTTAACCGTACATTTCCATGGATGTGGTATTAGATGCTGGCTTCTCAGATTAATTGTCGATTATGTAATAGTGTACATGAACTGGCTAATTCCACCAGAACACAAGCTGCTCTTTGTTAGTTATGAAAATAGTTTGAAGAAGGGAAACCCTCTGTTTGATGTTGATGTGACCTAAAAGGCATGTTGTATTCAGGAGACAACTCCTTAAACAAAGAGTTTACCTAAAATATATTAATTGTAATATAAATTATTGGATGACAGCACACAATCTTTTACAGTTAACGGTAGTACACCAACAGTGTTCTGGATGCATGCATTATCTGCTTGGTGAAAATGCTGCAAATTACCACTAATTGATTGAAATGAAAAATTTGCTAAACATTTTAGACACGTTTCATTTTCTTATGCCATCTTATAACTGACATACAGTACATGTGGACCAATATTTTGCAACAAAATATGACTTTCATCATTAAGAAAATTTGGCATATTTTGTTACTTATCTTTGCCAGTCTAGTAACAAGATAAGCATAAAAAGTGCCAAAAAAGTCTGAGCCAGAATTTAATAGGATAACATGGAAAGGTAGACTACACCGCAATACATAGTGATTACAGGGTAGTGTACAAACAATTGCATGATTTATTCCCATTAAGAGACTAAAAAAAGTTAAAAAAAAGTGTATTACCATTTTAAAAATCTTTATCTATATCGTAAGTATATTAAAAACTGTAAAAGCTTTTTCAAAGTTCTTACATAGAAAAAAGAAAAATAAAAAAAGGCTGAACTATTAAGATGTGGTGCTTTTAACCTCACACAGTGAACGCTGTACAAAATGTGCATGCCAAAATTGTGGGACACTTATAGAAATTACAGCTCAACCCACAAAAAACACCCTTCACAATGCTTCATCAATGGAAAAACCAAAAAGTTATGTGACTCCAAATATGGCAAGACATATTTTTTTAAAAAAAGTTTTTTTTTAAAGTAGAAAAACGTAACAAAAAACATATAAATTTGACATCATTGTAATGGTACTGATCCATGGAATAAAAATAACATGTATTTATGGCTTTTGGAAGGCAGAGAAGAGAAAAAAACAACCAAATAACCAAAAATGACTTTTGTGGAAACGAGTTAAATTCTCTAACAGCAACATGTGTTGAGGCATGGTATTGCAAGCAAAATGTTTCCATTCTATCAATATGAGAAGCATTATTATTAAAATGTAATGATGAATGAACTATTCAAAGTGTCAGGATTGAAAAGGCTAATTTTGAAGCATAAAACATATGTCTATACTAAGTCAAATACTTGAATTGGTCTTCCAGCATAATAACAGCTTGCCAATCACAAACCAATCCCCTGGGAATGATATTCTAATTAATGATAATACATGTACCATGATACATGAGTCATATATTACTTATTTATTTATAGATTTCATTTCTTTCAACTGAAATTCCATTAAGATATTTAGTGTAATAGAATTAAACATAATCTTTCCATTCTCCACTCGCATTGAAGCACTGCAATATTTTAGCTGTCCTAAGATAATTGCAACATTAGGGGTCATTTAAACGCATGATCTGCAACACAGTGATTATCCACTAATAATCCCAGTCCAGTGCTATGCCATGCTTAAGAAAAAGAAGAAAAAAGTAATTTGTCTTTTTTGGCTTCCCACAACCTCCCTATATAAGAAGTGTGCTCATGAAGCGCAGTATATTTAAATTAAAGGAAGTTTTCAGTAATGTAGAAAATCGACTTCACAGCAAGTAAGGACAAGCCAGAGCAGAACAACTGAAATCACAGAACTGAAGAATTACATTTACATCCTTTATTCCAGTGTATTATAAGATAAAACTACATTCCAGTAGGCATGTAATATTATATGAATCACTGTATAAAGTATTGATTCTACCTCAATAACACTGGTCTTTATAGAAGGCAATTATTTATATAATCGGATTTACTTACATACAGAGTTTAATACAGTAATAACCTTCGCAGGCAACACATGCAAATCTTAAAAAGGGAACAATTTAAATAGATCTTTAAGTTTATAACACTGTAAAATAACAAAAGAAATAGTCTCATATTTCTTTTAGGCAAGGGCTCCATGGAAACAGAGTTATCCTCAAGTCGCAGTACAACTACAGTATTATTGCATTTCGATGGTTACTGATGCAGGTAAGGGTTTTCGCCAACTTGTGTTAACTGCAAAAAACTCCACCAGTGCTTATATTCTCCCAATTGCATTGGAACATTTTCCACTGTAAATAGGTTGTGCATGACTTTCCGAAATAGATGGGTTGTTTGCCAGTTTTTCATTGTAGGTATATTGTGTTGGACTCATGGTAATCCAATAGTGGGACATTGTACTGCGACTCTTGTGTAGCCAAATGTTTCCATTGAGCCATAACCTAGCGCCTTACTTGGACATCATAACGCTCTCTCTATATATATAAGCAAGTCCATTAATAATTTGATAGAAAAACTAAGAAATTGAGAAATTTAATAGTAATAAATTCTTATGCCCTGTGCTTATAACTTTTCACTAATAGTATTATACTGACAATCAGAATTTATGTTACGGTGCGGTTTTGAGTATGAGAAACTGCAGCAAATGGAAAAGCAATAGCTAGCGCTGAGGCCACACTTTGTGCCATTGTACAGGCATTTTGGAGTTAAACGGGACACTAAAAAGGCAGGATGAAGTTTAAGATATTCTTTTAATTGCAAAATGGATGCATGACAACCACTATACAGCATGTGAGCCTATTACTATTAGACCTATTAGGAAACAATCAACAAGAGACTGTCAGTACTAACAAATAAAAGGCTCATATTGACCACCAACTTTCCAGACCAATTGAGTTATTAGAAAATTAGTTTTTCAGAATTTTAATCCAAAATTGTGTTTTTGTAAGGGTGACTACCCACTAGAGTTTTTTTTCTGCTGCGAATTTGCTGCTATTTTTTCTTCCAATTGTCAATGGGACTTCCTAATGTTAAAACTGCAATGCGACGCAACGCAACTTTGCGTTTTTAACATTAGAAAGTCCCATTGACAATTGGAAGAAAAAATAGCAGCAAATTCGCAGCTGAAAAAAAACGCTAGTGGGTAGTCACCATTATGGGATTTTATAATGCTCATCATAGTATATATCATCATAAATGAGAAGATGGACATAAAAAAAATCAACACTTTTGTGTAGAATGGCCAATAATATGGTTGTTTTCCTGGTGACGGTACAAGTGATAAGTGAGGAGATTTCCTATATCCTTCTAGATATTTCTAAAAGTAGCCCGACTCTTAGAAAAGTATTTACTGTATTTAAAATAGAATTTTAGTTGGAATCAGAAAGGTAGCCCAAGAGAGTTATTAATCACAAGGATGACAATGTTTTCCCTTTCGCTGAGCTTGCATTATCTTTGTACATCACAGAGCTTTGTCATCACCATTTGTTTGAGAACAATAGAAGTAGAATAAATGTGCAAAAGTTTAACATGAATATGACTGTAAAGCAAAGCAACTATTTATGCCGTGTTCCTTTGAAACGAAGACACTGAGCCAAGAAAGTTGATCTCAAATTCAGCCGCAGAATAAGGTATTTAAGATTTTTTTTTAATTAATTGCAAGAGATCCTTACCTGCTCTTCATGTTTTATTACACAGTTAAGATGCAGGTTTCTTTTTCGTTGAATTCAAGATATCTGGAAAAAACATATAATAATACATCACTTACAAAGCTGTGGTGCAAGAAATTGTCTTACTAAAGGATCTTAAAACTTATTTTGCCACTGTTCATTAAAAGTTAAAAATGTAAAGGTAGCCTGGAAACTTGAAAATATCTTTATACACTGGGGATGTAAACATGTAGCAGAACTATATATATATATATATATATATATATATATATATATATATATATATATATATATATATATTTTTTTTTTTTTTTTTACATATATATATACATATATATATATATATATATATATATATATATATATATAGATAGATAGATAGATAGATATAATTTTTTTAAGTCTCTTAGGCTACTGTATATGTAGACTTTGTATTAGTACAGTTTTTTTGAAAAGTACTAAAATGAACATATTGCAATATCACAATGAGGCATATCAAATGACACACTTAACTTTGCTATATGTTATAAGTAGAGCAGGTGCCCTAAGAAAGCTGATAAAACTATACACTAGCTTGACATACTATCTGGATCCAAGAAAGTTGCAGAAAAAATGGTCCTATGGGCCACTCTGTGCTTCTCATTGCTTGAAAGGAACTGTTTGCATTTAACATCTCACCCTCCTTATATTAGTGTCTGCTTATTGGGCACCTTTCAACACTAATTGCAGTTTTTTCTGTACATCTTAAGCCGGATTCAAATGAGTGTAATTGTATTTGCTCACATATTTGCAATACATTTTTGCAGAATGGGCATTGCATATTTACGCACACAGAGGTAATTTACTGTACTTCTGCGTGCGCAAGTCGGGAGCAATTGCGCACAAAAAAAAACAAAAACATGCACCAATGCTCTCAGCCATTAAAATAGCCAATTAGTTTCATGAGTTCAATATATGTCTTTTCCTGCACCGTGCAAAGTAAAAGGGCTCATGCAGACGAGCGTAGCTCTGTGCGCTGCTAGCGGCGCACAGAACACTCTTCTATTAGGAACCAATAGGTTCCTATAGAAGAGTTCACATGGAGCTTTTCTCGCTGCTAACAGCGCTGTCACTATGTTCTTGTGAACGAGCCAAAGAGAGCATGTTGCATATTTTTTTGTGCGACCACAATGTCCACGCAGAATATGCACATGTGAACAAACCCATTAAAATCTATGGGTTCTATTCTTTGCATATTGCGCACGCAAATTTTTCATGCGCAAATGTGCACGCAAATATGTCTGCTTGAATCCAGCCTTAATTTAAAGTGCTTTGTCCAGTAAAGTCAGAAACAGGAATTCCTCATTATATTTCTTCTTGCTACTCTCAAACTCCGTTTGTTGTCAAAATAAGAGTAAGTGAGGTGTAACTTGGCAAAGTCTCCGATCAATTATAATATCCAAGTCCGCTTTATAACTTCACTTTTACCATCAAAATCTAATTAATTAAAATATATACCAAACGTTTTTTACTAGGCTGAAATACTGTCACTACTATCCTTAAGTATGCAGCTTAACGAGGAACGAAAGAGAAGTCTAATTGTAACATTTATAAATCCAATATGTGCAGTGTACTGGACACCAATTGAAATATTTTTCTTGACACTTTTAATCCCTCTTTACACAAGAGACAAAGAATAAAGGTGAAGCTGCGAATGTGTGAACTAATTTGAAAAGGTATCTCAGCTTTATTATCCGAATAAATACTTTGTAAGCAATGACTTGAGACAAAATTATATGACTTCAATGATTATTAAAAATAATTTCTCCTTTGTGGTATACAGTTGTGCCAACGGCGAACAATAGAATAACGCCCTTTGCTTCTTTTCAGTCAAGTAATCAAAGCGACCATGAAATAGGATTGGACAGGACCTTTCATTTCACATAAGAATTTCAACTCTGAAGAGTTTTTCTTTTTATTTATATATTCTTGTTGCAGCAAGCTGCTTGAAGCAAGACTGCAGGATACCACACTTTGTAGCAAACTCGGGATTTTTTTCCCAAGCAGTCTTGGAGCTAATCAAAAGAAACCAGTCTTAAAGTAAAATGTTGCATGCAACATAAACAATATTGATTGAACATTGTCAAGTTAAATTGATATATATGTATGTATGAAAAAAATATATAAATTATATATATATATGTACATATATATATATGTACATATATATATATATATATACATCACAATTATATTCTTTGATTTTCTTATCTTGTTTTCTTGTTCTGGAATCACACATTGTCCAAGTGTCTCAAAGAGTTGTGGGTTATATTGTATCAAAGATTAGATGGTATCATGATATAATTTGTTTGCTTTTTTAATTACCGTAGGTTGATTTTCATACTTGCGTCTGGGCTGAGTTTAGGGTTTTTTTTGCCTGCAAGGATATGCAAAATGCGCCTGGCTGCAGCTTGTACCCATTGCTTTTAATGGGACTGGTGCTGCTGCCACCCCATTGCAAGCAAAAGGATGCAGGCAACCCTCGCAGTGATTTTCGGAGAAGGGCTTGAAATATAAGCCCTTCCCTGAAAATCATCCCTCACTGCTGGAAAAAAAAAAAAAAAAATACATCACCTCTCCTCCGCTGTGCAGCTCTGGCGTGTCTTCTCCCTGGCACTGTTCTGAAGCACTTTCTCCTGGTCGCCGATTTAAAAATCCCCGCCTCCTGAAATGAATGGCTGAGCGCTGCCTCGGATTGGCTGAGTGCTGTGACTAATCACAGGCAGCGCTCAGCTGTCATTCAATGAACATCTGAGCGCTGTGATTGGCTGAGTGCTTAGCCAATCAGAGGCAGCGCTCAGCCTTTCATTGAATTCAATGCAAAACGTGATTTCATCTACACAAGTTGAAATTGTGATTTTCTGCTTGCGGAGGAGAAATCGCAGCATGCTTCGATTCTTTGTGGACTTCTATTGAAGTATATGGAAGCAGTCCAATCCACGGTCCTTCCGCAAATATCATTGCGGAAAAGTTGCGGGATCGGAATCATCACCTGGCAACAGCGTGGCATTATCTGTACTGCGGATGCACGCCTATGCACCGGCTGGCACATCCGCGACACAGATAAGGAGAAATCCGGACATGTATGTGGGGGTCACTGTCCGGGTACATGGTCGGATTCCGCAGCGGGATCCTGCATGCAGAATCCGATCCGGTCGTGTGCATTCGGCCTAATAGTTGAACTTTGCAGGTACTGTAAATATTTGCAGTATGAAAATACTTTTTGAAAACAAAAAAACAATTAGAAGCCAATTTTACTTACAAAAACAATTAGAAGCCCATTTTACTTACTCTATGTACAAGTTACAGTGCTATACTTGGAAGTTTTCCTGCCATCCACACCAAGATATGACTTGAGGTAATGATCACACAAGGTTGCACTTACCCCTCCAGCGAAATGCTAATGGAGCAACATGACAATGTTCTGCAAAAAGAATAATGGAAGATGTGTGCGATGTTCCCTGAATGACATGAGTGCTCAGCATTTTTAAGTTCTGTTTTGTTTGGGAAATGTCTCAGGGCCAACCTAAGGGTTAATGTGAACAGTGCTTATATGGGTTCCTCTAGCCTTTGTGCAACATGCTGTGATGTGACGTTCTGCAATGTGTGAAGACCTGGTTATGAAATTTTGTTCTATATTTTTTTAGAAGAAATAGAAATGTTTTTGTCACTTTTAGGAAAATAACATTTGGTCGGTTGCTATAGGTTGAAAACCCTATAAGATGTGTTAGCTGCAATATCTTGATGTTTTATATCTGAAACAAGCTGCTAGTGCTTTATGCAAACTATATGCAAGAAGCTTATGACAGTGTTTACCATAAATTGTTATTTTAATTGCTGGAATATATTGATCTATATAATGGCTATAAATATCATAAATTGTATATGCAGAAAGTTCTACTCACAATAGACTAAAAAGTTTCTATAAAAATGGTAACATTGCATATACTTAAAGGCCATGCACACCATTTCACTCTTTTTTAATGAATGTGTTTTTGGAAATGAAGACTTTTTGTAATTGGTTTTCCTTAAAAATTTCCAATTGCTTGATTTCTTTGCTTGCTTTGTTTTCCAAGGCACTGCAGACTGGAGGACTGAAATCTTAGAAAATTCTGTTAGTCAGCATAGACTGATTGACTCCTCCCCTAGCCTGCTCCCCTGTGTATTCACTGTCCTTCCTCTGAGGTATTACAAAGGCTGCATGCCAGTGCCAGGGGATAGTGCTAGGGGATCATGAGGACAGAGAGCAGAGTAGAGTGAACTATAGAGTGCTGTCATTTACTTCAGGAGAATTCTCAGCTCTTATCCGCAGTGAGAGGGAATTGGACCAGAAGCTTCTCACAGGGAAAATGAGATAGATAGAGAAATAGATGTGTAGTATTGAGTGGGAGGGTTATATTACACAGCCTCTGAAAAACTCAATAAAAAACTGATAAGTATCATTTTTCTCTGCAGGAACTTAGTAAAATATGCGTGTATTGATTATTCAATAGCCTTTAAGGGTGACATGTCCAATAATGTAGCAATCTCTTTAACTACAGAGAAACAATCTAACTAAATGCCAACATATTTATGGCGAAGCAACAACTTTTTGCTGTCTCAACCAGGATAAAAGCAAAGGCCTAAGGGAACATTTTACTCTTAATAAACCCCCACAAGTGAATCCTCATGTTTTATGGAATGCACACAAAGTATATACAAGGGGTTTCTTCATAAGGCTAGGACACCATGTGAAAAAAAGTAAGAAATAGACTTCTAGTTTGATAACATTTAAGGTTCTTGAAACACAAAACAAGCAAACACAAATAGCACAACAAGCAGAACTATTTCAATGTATCAGACACTTTGAACCCTACTACTTTAGAACTATCATTAATTAGAGAAGACCAAGTTGGATTTTCGAAAAGTCCCCAAGCACCAGATAATACAAGGAGGGTTGTAAACATCACACACTTCATAGAATCTAGGAAAATTCCTGCAGTTCTGCTATTTCTAGACACTGAAAAAGCATTTGATCACATAAATTGGTCATATGCATTTGTGGCCTTGGACAAAATGGGTTTTAGGGGGGCCTTTCTCTCAAGCTATATCTGCGCTGTTTTCAAATCCCTCAGCCTGAGTCTTTACAAATGGAGTCTTATTATCAGAATTAAATATCGCAAATGGTACTAGACAGGGCTGCCCTTTGTCTCCACTGGTATTTAATAATAATAATCTTTATTTGTATAGCACCAACATATTCCGCAGTGCTTACATAGACAGAGGGAATACAGAAACACAAAAAAAATCCAAAAATTACAGAACCACAGTTACATAGTAATCAGTTGATGGAAACAATAGGGGTGAGTGTCCTGCTCTAACGAGCTTACATACTACAAGTAATGGGGTGATACAGAAGGTAAAGGGCTTGAGATGTGCATGGTATGGCGAGGTGGAGAATGAGGGATTCTATACATATTGACAATGGCCAGACATTTAATAGGCAGCCGGTGCAGTGACCGGCACAGGGCAGAGGCGTCCGAGTAGCGGCTGGACAGGAAGATGAGCCTGGCTGCTGCATTCAGGATGGATTGCGGAGGGTAGAGTCTGGCACGGGGGAGGCCAATCAGTAGCGAGTTGCAATAATCGAGCCGAGGGTGGATAAGGGCAACAGTATTTTTAGTGTGTCTACAGTGAGAAAAGAATTCATTCTTGCGATGTTCTTGAGGTGCAGCTGACATGTTTGGGCGAGAGATTGGATGCAGGGGGTAAATGATAGATTAGAGTTGAATATGACCCCAAGGTAGCGGGCATGTTGTCCAGGAGTTATGGTGGCGCCACACACTGGAATGGAGATGTCAGGATGAGGTCAGTTAGTGGAGGATGGAAATACCAGTAAGTCAGTTTTAGAGAGGTTTAGTTTTAGGTAGAGAGAGGACATAGTGTTAGAGACAGCGGAAAGACAGTCGGTGATGTTTTGGAGGAAGGTGCAGAGATGTCACGGGAAGAAGTGTATAGCTGGGTGTCGTCAGCATACAGGTGGTATTGGAGGCCAAATCTCCTGACGGTTTGTCCAATAGGGGCCGTGTAGATAGAGAAAAGGAAAGGGCCAATGACCGAGCCCTGGAGGACCCCAAAAGCAAGGGGAAGAGGAGGGGAGGTAGAGGCAGCAAAGGAGACGCTGAAAGCGGTCAGATAGGTAGGAGGAGAACCATGAGAGAGCAGTGTCCTTTAGGCCGATGGAGTGAAGCATACTGAGGAGGAGTTTGTGGTCAACAGTGTCAAATGCTGCGGAGAGGTCATTATAACCACTAGCCCGAGGTCTAAGGCTGCCTGCACATGGGCAGGTCGGACCTCACATGCAGGATTTCCACAGTGGAGTTCGAACCGATGCCCAGCTGGTGACCCCAGCATACC
Source organism: Eleutherodactylus coqui (assembly GCF_035609145.1). Lineage (NCBI taxonomy): Eukaryota > Metazoa > Chordata > Amphibia > Anura > Eleutherodactylidae > Eleutherodactylus > Eleutherodactylus coqui. Next base: position 103,117,651 of record NC_089843.1, read on the forward strand.
TCTTTACCGTCTTCTCCTCTGCTGCTAATGTGCCGGCTGGCGCACATGCACAGTACAGAAGACGCCCCACTGTCGTTATGGAGATGACACGCCTGCTGCGACCACTCTGCAATGATGATTTCAAAATGACTGTGGGACGGGCGGCTTCTATGGACTTCAGTGGAAGCTGGCCATACGTAGCCCGCACAAAATCGAATTATGCTGCGATTTGTGCCCACTCGTGGGCAGGAAATCGCGTATTGTCATAGCATGCTATGGGCTGGATTTGCTGAAGAATCCGGAGGCGAAATCCCGCTCCGGATTTTGCAATGCAAATCTGCCCATGTGCAGGAGGCCTTAGAGAATATTCCTCAATCAAAAGGGTCCAGGTTGGAGACCGCACACATTTAATATCACTACATGCTGCAGATATTATATTGACTCATATTTTCTTTAAATAATGCACTGGAGGTTATCAAAGACTTTAGCAAGATTTCTTATTATAAAATAAATAAAGTTTCAGCTATTACTGATAAATATTTCTAAAGATGTATTACATTATCTATAAAATAAGTTCTCCTTTGATTGACAATATGAGGGTATTAAATATCTGACCACAACAATAATCACTTTACATAAAAAAACTATACCAACATAATTTTGAGCCCATGTTAAAGGCATTGCAGAAGGAAACTCAAATACTATCTAAGGCCCTATATCCATGGGTGGATCGGATTCCGCATGCGGGAGCCTGCAGCAGAATTCGACCCTGCCCGCGACCCAGGACACTGCTTACCCGTCCAGGTCTTCAGCATGCCTGTCCGGGTCTTCTATTTTCTTCTCTGCGGTTGTGTGCGGTTGCACCATCCGGTGCGCCATGGCACAGGGAGAAGAATCGGCTGGACGAGGCTGAGCCCCGGCAGCTGAAGAAAGGTGAGTATTAGAGATGAGCGTGCATACTCGTTAAGACGATTTACTCGAGAGAGCATTGCCTTTTTCGAGTAACTGCTGGCTCATCCCTAAAAATTCAAGGGGGCTGCGGAGGGTGGGGGCGGCGTGGGGCGGTGTGGGGGAGCAGAGGGGAGAGTAAGAGAGATCGCTCTCTCCCTCCCGATCCCCTCCACAACCCGCGGCTCACCCACACGCCTTCCCCCCCGAATCTTCAGGGACGAGCCAACAGTTACTCGAAAAAGGTGATGCTCTCTCGAGTAAATCGCCTTAACGAGTATGCTCGCTCATCTCTAGTGAGTATTCTTTTTTTAATTTTATTCACCATTTCTTCTTGCTTTTCAGGGAAGGGCTTATATTTAAAGCACTTCCCTGAAAAACAATTTAAGGATGCCGGCAGCTAGATCCCCTAGATCTGTGACAGCTGTGGTGGGGAATTCTTTATTTCCCGCAGGGATGAAGAATTCCTTTGCTGCGTCTGTCACAGATGTGGCAGGTGCAGAAAGGAATTATTTTTCCTCGTGGGGATGAAGGACATAAATGTGTTCTTCATCCCCGCGGGGACATGGCAGCGGCGGACAGGTAAGTTTTTTTTTTTTCTCCTTTTACACTAAAATTATTGTTTTTCAGGGAAGGGCTTATGTTTAAAGCCCTTTCCTGAAAACCAATGGCAGGGTGCCGGCAGCAGTATCCTCTATCACAGCTGTCATGTGTGACAGTGTACGGAATTGAAGAATTCCTCTGCTGCATCTGTCACAAATGTGGCAGATGTAGCAGCAGGGAATTCTTTTTACTAGCGGGGATGAAGGAAACATCTGCCGCATGCAGCAGATGTGTTCTTCATCCTCGCAGGGGACATGGCAGTGGCGGAGTGGTATGTTTATATATTTATTTTTTTACAGTAAAATGATTGTTTTTCAGGGAAGGGCTTATGTTTAAAGCCCTTCCTGAAAAACAATTCAGGGGTGCCGGCAGACCATTGTTTTCAATGGAGCCGCCGGCAGCACCCGCGGCTCCATTGAAAACATGTGGGGAGGAGAGGGTGACATTTATTTGAAACTTTCAACAAATGTATCCACTAAAGGAATGGCATATGGAGCTAGCTCAATTGTTTAGTGATAAAGAATGGAAACACACCTTCTATCTGACATATAAAGTGCTTAAATGTAATTCCTACATGGAAACATTATTAAAAATTAAAATTCCATTGTACTATACTCCAGTCCAATTAGCCCCGATGTATCCCAATTGTACGACTAATTGTTGGAAAAATTGTGGCAATAAGGGAACAATGTTGCATAATTTGTGGAACTGCCCACTTCTCCAGCAATACTGGGACTCTGTATTTCAAATGCTCACCTCTCTAATGGGACGTATAGTAATGAAAACAACTATCCTTAGAACTGTTGAACATTGACTCACACACAATCCCAACAAAATTTTGGATATTCGGATGCAAAATGTTGGCACTATCTAACCTTAACATATTGAAATATTGGAAAAATATGGATGTCACCAATATGGGAGAAACTCTAGCCTTGATAAACCAGGAATATATGAGAAAATGCTCACATACAATGCCTTTAACACTTCCCAAATTCCACCACATATGGAGTCCATGGTCATCTACTAGTCATTGTCTATAGGGTTGATTATTAATCCCATTCTCATGGCAAACCCACAACCCATCATGGTGAGATGACAAACACATGGAGCTTTAACAAATCACTTAATTAACCTGGCTATTATTTATCTTATTATACACTTAGGATGATTACTCAACTTGTCATGTCTTGTTTTGAAATTAAAAAATGTAATTAAAAAACTTTGAAACAAAAGAAAACTGCGGCGGTCATCTTGGCCAATTCATAATGAGGCCTGTAACAGTAAAATCTGTGTGACATCAACACAGAAGACCAACAATTCGTAGTATCTCATCCTCCCCTTGTTCCTGGACGAATTTTTAGCCTGTGACAAGAAGTCCACTATACCCAGGATAGGTCATCAATATCAGATCGGAGGCACCAATCAGTTGTTTGAAGTTGTTGCAGCACTCAGGTGAGCGCTGCAGCCACTTCAGTGCTTGCCAGACACAGTGCTGTATAGCAGCTGGGCCTGGTATAACATCTTAATTCCATTCATCTCAATGGGACTGAACTACTCTCTGGCAATGTGACCAATGAATGTGATGTCACATGCCAGAAAAGACCCCATAGTAGTCATGTGAGTGATGCAACCTCTTCATATCAAGTGAAAGGGGAACCTGTGGACATAAAGGACTCCTTTACAAAATGGATTAGCGGAGTATGTCAAGAATTATTCAGATGAACAGGCAGTGCACAGTCAATCAAATTCCAGCCAAATACAACACTGCTGCTCTAACTAATGCGTTTGAATGCATGACCCATTGTTCATTAGCACATGAACAGCAAACAACCAATTCCAGATTCATTGTTGTTTAAAAAGAGACAGAAAGGCAAGACTCCAGTGGAAAAAAAACACATAAAAACTTGAATGGAGAGCCAGTCAGTCACTCATGCACAGAGCCACTTTATTGACCTTCAATGGGGCTGCCTGAGACTTTATTTTGGATAGGAGATAAAAATCTATTTTTGTATAACCCTTTTCAGGAAAACCGTTTCTTCAATGATCCTCCAATAACCACAGTTATAAGCCTTTAATCCTCTAAGAGATACAACTATCACTGCTAAAGGATAGCCCTTTAAAAATATAAAACTCTATTCAAATGTAGTTTAAAACCATTATTAACCACAATATACACACAAAATGATAATCAACAAAAATAAATGTGTGCTGTTTTATGGTAAAGGGTTTTACAGATGGTATTATTGAAATACCCATGGTTTCCTTACTCAAACTCTGATGTTGCTGGTACTACACACAGATAATTTTCCAGGGACTACCAGCCTATATCGAAGGCAATGTTCTGTTAGCACATTGACCCTATATAGGGCAAACAATTACCCCGTCTAACTGTGGGGCGATTGCCCTGACAAGAGCTCTGCAGCCCTGCAAAACCCTATGACCAACACCACATCCAATCCCAACGTATTTCTCCTGTATAGGTAATTGATGGGGTGATCAGGGATATTCATATGAACCCTTTCCAATCCAAATTGTATCCTGGTTTTCCTAGGGGGCTTACTCTTTTTCTGCCGTTATACAATGGCGCTATCTGCTGGTTAAAGCCAGTACTGCATGAGGTGACACATTGGTTAGGCTCCAACAGCAGAGAGGCTCGCAATTTACAGTAAGAGAACCCCGACGGACGTCTTCCAACATCGGAGCTGTACAGCCTTAAATCATAATGTCTTAAGAGGTCAGACAGTGGATTGGAAAGAGTTAAGGAAGGACATGGGGAGCAGGAATATCCACTATCCTCCACTAAGAGATGCATGCGTTCCACAGATGGACTTCAAATTTATTTTGCAGCTCAACAGCCCCAAATATGAAGCCAATGTCATTAACAACTATCTTCAGAATAAAGCTGTAATGATATGGCCCTCACAGAGCCCTGATATCAACATTAGAGATGAGCGAGCGTACTCGGAAAAGCACTACTCGCTCGAGTAATTTGCTTTATCCGAGTATCGCTGTGCTCGGGTCTAAAGATTCGGGTGCCGCTGCGGCTGACAGGTGAGTCGCAGCGGGGAGCAGGGGAGAGCGGGCAGGAGAGAGGGAGAGAAAGATCTCCCCTCCGTTCCTCCCCGCTCTCCCCTGCAGCTCCCCGCTCCGTGCCGGCACCCGAATCTTCAGGGACGAGCACAGCGATACTCGGATAAAGCAAATTACTCGAGCGAGTAGTGCTTTTCCGAGTACGCTCGCTCATCTCTAATCAACATCATTGGGTCTGTTTGGGATCACATGAAGAGAAAGAAGGATTTGAGCAAGCCTACAACCACAGATCATCTGTGGTTAGTTCTGCAAGATGTTTAGAACAACCTGCCTGCAGAGTTCCTTCCAAAACTGTGTGAAAGTGTACCTAGAAGAAGTGATGTTCTTTCAAAGACAAAGGGTGATCCCACCAAATATTGAGTTGATTTAAATTTCTCTTTTGTTCATTCACTTTGCATTTTGATAATTGCCCAAAAACTATTAACACTTTTACTTTTGAAAGCATTCTTACTTTGTAGCATGTTTTCCCACAACTGTTGAAAACTTTTTACAGAACTGTAAACAGATCAATAAATAGATCATCATTTCACAGCGGGAGTAATTCATAGGAATACTTGCTCTCTAAAAAAAATTACATAACGAAATATAGCAAATCATACAAGGAAGTCAAGCAAACCCATGATAACATCATCTATATCTATAAAGGTGAAACCCTCACTGACTGACTGATACACTGACTGACCCTCCACTAATTCTCTAACTTCTCGATGTCGTACAAACTTGAAATTTGGCACAAGCATTTTTTAGGTCCTAACTAGGAAAAGAAAAGGGGTCACAACTTGATTATTCAATGTTAATTGCAAAAGTAAGTGCACCCTTAAGTTATGTACCTAATCTAATTCTCTAACTTCCTGATTTCGTACAAACATGAAATTTGGCATGACCATTCTTTAGGTCCTAAATAGGAAAAGTAAAGGGGTCACAACTTCAATATTCAAAGTTTTCTAACTGCAAAAATAAGTGCACCCCTATTATGTAACTTCCCAGTGTCGTACAAACTTGAAATTTGCCTCGAGCATTCTTTACATCCCAATAGGAGTAGTAAAGGGGTTGCAACTTCAATATTCAATTCTAAGCATAAAAAACTGTGAAAATCAGCGCTATGACATTGTTCTTTTATTAGAATCCATAAAGCCTAGGGAAATGATTTGTATACTGAGGAGAATCTAATGCTCCTCTATGTGTATATACTAAGGAGAATGTAACTAGCCCTCTGTGTGCAAGATTTTTCAAGGTCGATACGATAAATCCACTTTCTATAGAGTAGTACTATAGTTGTAATATATATATGTATATATGTGTATATATATATATATATATATATATATATATATATATATATATATATGTTAATAGCTGTATTACTGATTATGAGTGAAACCATAAGGGCTCAGTCACGCGGGCGCATTCGGGCGCCGATGCGCCCGTGTTACTTCGGGGTAAGACGGCCGCACTGCAGGTACAGAGAAAGAACACATGACCGTCTCCATTGCCGGTCATGTGTTCTTTCTTCCGGCGGTGCGGAGAGTCATCCGTACCTGCAGTGCGTCCGTCTTCTTTGTGCAGTAAGACGGGCGCATCGGCACTTGGATGCGCCCGTGTTACAGAGCCCTAAAGATTGCTGTAGGAAGTAGTAAATACCACAGTGATTATATCATCTAACTTGCCCTTTATGTTGTTATAGACCCATCTTACTTAAAATCTCATATAACAAACACATACGTCACAAAGACAGCACAGTCTAAACGCATATCAAGTACAACATTAGAACTGATATAAAAACAATAATGTGCTTCCCTATGTGTAAAGTATGCAATTTCTACATGTTTTGAAAATATCAATTTCTTCACCAGATGAATTTGGATGTTGACACAGCAAGTGACTAACATAGAAAGCGTAGGGCTTCTCTTCCCTTAGAGGTCCCAGGGAACAATAGATTTGTCATGGATTGTAATGCTATTGACTGCACTAATAAAAGACTTTCTTAGATCTTTGAGCGCTGTGTGCAGCTCTTTTGAAAGTGCAGTTCTATTATGTATGCGTAGTGTACAAGGGGTGACATGTTAGGCTCTCAAAGCTCTGTAAACTCTGTTATGCTTATGGCAAATTCTCATGTCGGTCATGCAGAAGAAAAAGCATACAAGAATATCAACTAAATATTGAAAACAATAGTACTGAAACACCGACTGATGGTCAAGGCAGCAAGGGTAAAGCATACCATACGATACATTCTGGTTTTAGAACAATGGGTGATGTTGGCATTTAATAATTCTGAAATAAATTAAAATAAATGGTAATAGTTAGAGATGAGCGAACGTACTCGTCCGAGCTTGATACTCGTTCGAGTATTAGCGTGTTCGAGATGCTCGTTACTCGAGACGAGTACCACGCGATGTTCGAGTTACTTTCACTTTCATCTCTGAGACGTTAGCGCGCTTTTCTGGCCAATAGAAAGACAGGGAAGGCATTACAACTTCCCCCTGCGACGTTCAAGCCCTATACCACCCCCCTGCAGTGAGTGGCTGGCGAGATCAGGTGTCACCCGAGTATTTAAATCGGCCCCTCCCGCGGCTCGCCACAGATGCGTTCTGACATAGTTCAGGGAAAGTGCTGCTGGTGCCGGGGCTGCTATAGGGAGAGCGTTAGGAGTTATTTTAGGCTTCAAGAACCCCAACGGTCCTTCTTAGGGCCACATCTAACCGTGTGCAGTAGTGTGGAGGCTGCTTTTTGCAGTGTTGCACATTTTTTTTTTTTTGTTTATCGGCCGTGCAGAGCATTGCATCCTGCAGTAATTTTACATTGTCCAGGGCCAGTAGTGGTGAGGCAGGGACAGAAGACATATTTAGTGTATATAGGCAGTGGGCCTTTCCAAAAACATTTGGGAAAAAAAATCTATTTGGGCTGCCTGTGACCGTCCTCAGTGAACAGGGTCTCTGCTGGGGGTAGTTGTCCTAATTCATACGCAGCCAGCTAAGTGTTACAGCAGGCTTGCGCAAAATTCTTTCCTGCCTCTGTGTTGCCTGTTACATCACCGCTGTATTCCTGTCCACAGTGAAACAGTCTGCAGTAATTTTACATTGTCCAGGGCCAGTAGTGGTGAGGCAGGGACAGAAGACATATTTAGTGTATATAGGCAGTGGGCCTTTCCAAAAACATTTGGGAAAAAAAATCTATTTGGGCTGCCTGTGACCGTCCTCAGTGTACAGGGTCTCTGCTGGGGGTAGTAGTCCTAATTCATACGCAGCCAGCTAAGTGTTACAGCAGGCTTGCACAAAATTCTTTCCTGCCTCTGTGTTGCCTGTTACATCACCGCTGTATTCCTGTCCACAGTGAAACAGTCTGCAGTAATTTTACATTGTCCAGAGCCAGTAGTGGTGAGGCAGGGACAGAAGACATATTTAGTGTATATAGGCAGTGGGCCTTTCCAAAAACATTTGGGAAAAAAAATCTATTTGGGCTGCCTGTGACTGTCCTCAGTGTACAGGGTCTCTGCTGGGGGTAGTTGTCCTAATTCATACGCAGCCAGCTAAGTGTTACAGCAGGCTTGCGCAAAATTCTTTCCTGGCTCTGTGTTGCCTGTTACATCACCGCTGTATTCCTGTCCACAGTGAAACAGTCTGCAGTAATTTTACATTGTCCAGGGCCAGTAGTGGTGAGGCAGGGACAGAAGACATATTTAGTGTATATAGACAGTGGGCCTTTCCAAAAACATTTGGGAAAAAAAATCTATTTGGGCTGCCTGTGACCGTCCTCAGTGTACAGGGTCTCTGCTGGGGGTAGTTGTCCTAATTCATACGCAGCCAGCTAAGTGTTACAGCAGGCTTGCGCAAAATTCTTTCCTGGCTCTGCTGTGCGTTCCGTAAGCGAAGTCAGCCTCCAACCACAGGCCAATAAGCGGCACATTTAATTACAGCGTTCTGTTTCTGCACTACTGGTAATACAGCATGCTGAGGGGTAGGCCTAGAGGACGTGGACGCGGGCGAGGATGTGGAGGCCCAAGTCAGGGTGTGGGCACAGGCCGAGCCAGTGCAGTGGCCAGGGGTAGAGGCAGGGCCAGACCGAATAATCCACCAACTGTTTCCCAAAGCGCCCCCTTGCACCATGCCACCCTGCAGAGGCCAAGGTGCTCTACGGTGTGGCAGTTTTTCACAGAGATGCCTGACGACCGACGAACAGTGGTGTGCAACCTTTGTCGCGCCAAGATCAGCTGGGGAGCCACCACCACCAGCATGCGCAGGCATATGATGGCCAAGCACCCCACAAGGTGGGACAAAGGCCGTTCACCACCTCCGGTTTGCACCACTGCCTCTCCCCCTGTGCCCCAACCTGCCACTGAGATCCAACCCCCCTCTGAGGACACAGGCACGAGTGCCTACCGGCCTGCACCCACACCCTCACCTCCGCTGTCCTCGGCCCCATCCAGCAATGTCTCTCAGCGCAGCGTCCAGACGTCGCTAGCGCAACTGTTTGAGCGCAAGCGCAAGTACGCTGCCACGCACCCGCATGCTCAAGCGTTAAACGTGCACATAGCCAAATTGATCAGCCTGGAGATGCTGCCGTATAGGCTTGTGGAAACGGAGGCTTTCAAAAGCATGATGGCGGCGGCGGCCCCGCGCTACTCGGTTCCCAGTCGCCACTACTTTTCCCGATGTGCCGTCCCAGCCCTGCACGACCACGTCTCCCACAACATTGTACGCGCCCTCACCAACGCGGTTACTGCCAAGGTCCACTTAACAACGGACACGTGGACAAGCACAGGCGGGCAGGGCCACTATATCTCCCTGACGGCACATTGGGTGAATTTAGTGGAGGCTGGGACAGAGTCAGAGCCTGGGACCGCTCACGTCCTACCCACCCCCAGAATTGCGGGCCCCAGCTCGGTGCTGGTATCTGCGGCGGTGTATGCTTCCTCCACTAAACCACCTTCCTCCCCCTCCTCCTCCTCCAACGCAACCTCTGTCTCGCAATCAAGATGTGTCAGCAGCAGCAGCATGTCGCCAGCAGTCGGTGTCGCGCGGCGTGGCAGCACAGCGGTGGGCAAGCGTCAGCAGGCCGTGCTGAAACTAGTCAGCTTAGGAGAGAAGAGGCACACGGCCCACGAACTGCTGCAGGGTCTGACAGAGCAGACCGACCGCTGGCTTGCGCCGCTGAGCCTCCAACCGGGCATGGTCGTGTGTGACAACGGCCGTAACCTGGTGGCGGCTCTGCAGCTCGGCAGCCTTACGCACGTGCCATGCCTGGCCCATGTCTTTAATTTGGTGGTTCAGCGCTTTCTGAAAAGCTACCCACACTTGTCATACCTGCTCGGAAAGGTGCGCCGGGTCAGCGCACATTTCTGCAAGTCCAAGACGGACGCTGCCACCCTGCGGACCCTGCAACATCGGTTTCATCTGCCAGTGCACCGACTGCTGTGCGACGTGCCCACACGGTGGAACTCTACGCTCCACATGTTGGCCAGACTCTATGAGCAGCGTAGAGCTATAGTGGAATACCAACTCCAACATGGGCGGTGTAGTGGGAGTCAGCCTCCTCAATTCTTTACAGAAGAGTGGGCCTGATTGGCAGCCATCTGCCAGGTCCTTGGAAACTTTGAGGAGTCTACCCAGATGGTGAGCGGGGATGCTGCAATCATTAGCATCACCATTCCTCTGCTATGCCTCTTGAGAAGTTCCCTGCAAAGCGTAAAGGCAGACGCTTTGCGCTTGGAAACGGAGGCGGGGGAAGACAGTATGTCGCTGGATAGTCAGAGCACCCTCATGTCTATATCTCAGCGCGTTGAGGAGGAGGGGGAGGAGCATGAAGAGGAGGGGGAAGAGACAGCTTGGCCCACTGCTGAGGGTACCCATGCTGCTTGCCTGTCATCCTTTCAGTGTGTATGGCCGGAGGAGGAGGAGGATCCTGAAAGTGATCTTCCCCGTGAGGACAGCCATGTGTTGCGTACAGGTACCCTGGCACACATGGCTGACTTCATGTTAGGATGCCTTTCTCGAGACCCTCGCGTTACACGCATTCTGGCCACTACGGATTACTGGGTGTACACACTGCTCGACCCACGGTATAAGGAGAACCTTTCCACTCTCATACCCGAAGAGGAAAGGGGTTCGAGAGTGATGCTATACCACAGGACCCTGGCGGACAAACTGATGGTAACATTCCCATCCGACAGCGCTAGTGGCAGAAGGTGCAGTTCCGAGGGCCAGGTAGCAGGGGAGGCGCAGAGATCAGGCAGCATGTACAGCGCAGGCAGGGGAACATTCTCCAAGGCCTTTGCCAGCTTTATGGCTCCCCAGCAAGACTGTGTCACCGCTCCCCAGTCAAGGCTGAGTTGGCGGGAGCACTGTAAAAGGATGGTGAGGGAGTACGTAGCCGATTGCACGACCGTCCTCGGTGACGCCTCTGGCCCCTACAACTACTGGGTGTCGAAGCTGGACACGTGGCCTGATCTCGCGCTGTATGCCCTGGAGGTGCTTGCTTGTCCTGCGGCTAGCGTCTTGTCAGAGAGGGTGTTTAGTGCGGCTGGGGGAATCATCACGGATAAGCGTACCCGCCTGTCAACCGACAGTGCCGACAGGCTTACACTCATCAAGATGAACAAAGCCTGGATTTCCCCAGACTTCTCTTCTCCACCAGCGGACAGCAGCAATACCTAAGCAATACGTAGGCTGCACCCGCGGATGGAAGCATCGTTCTCTATCACCATCAAAAACGGAGACCTTTTTGCTTCATCAATCTGTGTATTCTATTCATCCTCCTCCTCCTGCTCCTCCTCCTGAAACCTCACATAATCACGCCGAACGGGCAATTTTTCTTAGGCCCACAAGGCTCAGTCATATAATTTTTGTAAACAATTTTTATACGTTTCAATGCTCATTAAAGCGTTGAAACTTTCACCTGAACCAATTTTTATTTTAACTGGGCTGCCTCCAGGCCTAGTTACCAATTAAGCCACATTAACCAAAGCGATTAATGGGTTTCACCTGCCCTCTTGGTTGGGCATGGGCAATTTTTCTGACGTACATTAGTACTGTTGGTACACCAATTTTTTGGGGCCCTCGCCTACAGTGTAATCCAATTAAATTTTTGCCCACCTGCATTAAAGCTGACGTTACATCAGCTGTGATGGGCAATGCAATGGGATATATTTATGTACCGCCGGTGGCTTCCTGGCACCCACCCATGCTGTGGGTCCCCAGGGAGTTGTAACTGCATGTGTCCACTTCTAAAAAACCCCAGTCTGACTGGGGCATGCAGTGTGGGCCGAAGCCCACCTGCATTTAATCGGACGTTACCTCAGCTGTGATGGGCACTGCAATGGGATACATTTATGTACAGCCGGTGGGTTCCAGGGAGCCACCCATGCTCTGGGTGCACACGGAATTCCCATTGCGGAGTTGTACCTGCCTGTGACTATTTATAAAAAACCGCGGTCTGACTGGGGCATGCAGACACCTTGACAGAATGAATAGTGTGTGGCACATAGGTTCCCCATTGCTATGCCCACGTGTGCAGCTCCTGATGGCGGTGGCACAGGAGTATATTTCTCATTGCTTCTGTACAGCATTGTGGGCTATCGCCCCGCCCCTTTTAAAGAGGGTCGCTGCCTAGCCGTGCCAACCCTCTGCAGTGTGTGCCTGCGGTTCCTCGTCATGGCAGACGCACTTATAAATAGACATGAGGGTGGTGTGGCATGAGTGCAGCTGAAGGCTGCGCAGGGACACTTTGGTGTGCGCTGTGGACACTGGGTCGTGCGGGGGGGGGGGGCGGGGTTGGGTAGCATGTAACCCAGGAGAAGTGGCAGCGGAGTGTCATGCAGGCAGTGATTGTGCTTTGTTGGAGGTAGTGTGGTGCTTAGCTAAGGTATGCATTGCTAATGAGGGCTTTTCAGAAGTAAAAGTTGTTGGGAGGGGGGGGGGGCACTCTTGCCGCTATTGTGGCTTAATAGTGGGACCTGGGAACTTGAGATGCAGCCCAACATGTAGCCCCTCGCCTGCCCTATCCGTTTCTGTGTCGTTCCTTTCACTTTCTTGAATTGCCCAGATTTTCCCAAATGAAAACCTTAGCGAGCATCGGCGATATACAAAAATGCTCGGGTCGCCCATTGACTTCAATGGGGTTCGTTACTCGAAACCAACCCTCGAGCATCGCGATAATCTCGTCCCGAGTAACGAGCACTAGAGATGAGCGAACGTGTCCGTTACGGACACATCCGCACCCGGACACCCGCTTTGCCGAACACTGCAGTGTTCGCGCGTAAGTGTCCGGGTGCCGCCGGGGGGCGGGGAGATGCGCGGCGGCGCGGGCGGCAGTAGCGGGGAACAGGGGGGAGCCCTCTCTCTCTCCCTCTCCCCCCCACTCCCCGCCGCACCCCCCCGCGCTGCCACGGCGGCCCCCGAACTTTTTCGCCCGAACACTGAAGTGTTCGCAAAGTTCGGTGTTCGGGCGAAAAAGGGGCGGGGCCGAACGTGTTCGCTCATCTCTAACGAGCACCCGAGCATTTTGGTGCTCGCTCATCTCTAGTAATAGTATTAATAATGATAACCATCATGTATCATTATGGAGGCAAATAAAGGCTTATTTGCAAGTGCAACATATTTTTAAGAGCCTAGTACTGCTTGAAACATTCTGTTTTAAAAGTGTTATAAATAAAAGTTCTATTAAGCTAACCTCAGCTGTGGTGTCTCCGGGGACCACACCATTCTCTTATCTGGGTATACCCTCTGTGCATATCCTAATCTCACCTGGGACCTGTCTGCAAAGAGTAGGAGCATTACAGCAAACCTCTGTTCTGCGTAGTAGTGTTGTATCTCACACAACACAGAAAGGTGAGCTCAACTGATCAATATAAATAGCTTGTTTTAAATCAATCCTACACATAAAAGTGCCTACTATGTTTCCTTACATGTTTCTTATATCAATATGTGATTGTTCTTAGTAAGAGAAACCAGGTAATCTTGTAGATATGATACATTGTAATGGCTAACAAAAATACTTGATATCATAACAGACTTTCAAACCTACGCAGGATTCTTCCTTAGATACACACACATATAACAAGTCACAGAGACGCTGTGATTAATTTGCACTTAAATCAATACCCGAACAGAATGAGCATAGGAGTAAATCCTTAATTAGTCCACTGATAGGAATGTGATAGTTTTATGGTTACTAAATTTGTGTTAGGGGGTAATCAGGCCTGCGTGTTATCTCTGCTCCAGATTTATCATATTCTCCACTGATGCAAGAAGCCCCCTTCGAGGTTTATTCCGGTCCTGACAGTGTCAAAGGTTGTTATAAATTTGTACTCCCAAATTCTTCTGTGATGTTAAGATTTACAATTGCCTTTTTTAAATATAACTTTCACATTTTTCACATTTGCTATGTTGTATCCGTGACTAGAAAAATGGTCTGCCACAGGTAATCCTGTCCTTCCCTCTTAACTTGTGTGGCAGTGAGCAGTGGTGTAGCAAGGTCAGGTGGTACCCAGGATGGACATTTTTTTTGTTCCCACTCCCCCCCCCCCCAAAAAAAAAGAAAAATTGAAATTATTAAAAGAAGGAAGAGCCAGATACCTACAGTTGCAACTGTAATTATTCTGGTTTATTTAATTAATGTTGTGAGTATAAACACTTAAAACCTTTGTCCCCTAACATTGTTCTCTGCAAATTTTAAAATCACATCATCAAAATCAATTCCTTTCGCTACTTTGTTTTCAACTGACAAGATTGACCAGTGTTATACTGTAGCATTGTTGAATATGTCAGATACAGTAGAGTAGAGTTGAGTCTTTTAGTTATAGCAGAGCTGAGTGAGTGCCTTGTCAGATTCAGCCGTGATATAACATTGTTGAATATGTCAGTTACAGTAGCGTAAGTTACAGAGAGCAGTATGTACTTTGTAGAGCACTGTGTTACATAACTTGGGCCAGAGGCGTAGCTAAAGGCTCATGGGTCCGGGTGCAAAAGTAAAAAAAAAATCACACTGTGCATACACAGGCATGCGCAGTGCCACACAAAGCCATATGTGGTGCCTGGCAGCAGCGCACATGGCTAGAAGATGTGTTAAATGCTGGTGGCCTCCCACAGTGTTGTACGCTTACGGCTGTGGCATTGGGCCCTTATTCACCAATACAACTGCTCAGTTCTAGTATACCTCTAAGGCCTCGGTCACATGGGCGATTTTCCGTGCGATCTGCACATGCGCATGCGATGTGCGATTTTATAAAACCATTGCTCTGCAATGGTATCGGACACATGAGCGCTTTTTATGCGCTCGTCTGATAAATTATAGAACAGAAATCGCAGATCGCACCTATCTGCGATCTGCGATTCCTGTTCTCTTCTCTATATGCGTTCAATGGGACCGGCGGCAGCAGCGCCGACCCCATTGAGAACATATAGTAGACAAATCATTCTCCTCTGCCACAGCGGTAACAGCAGTGGCAGAGAAGAATGATGTTTGCCCATTGAATTCAATGGAGCCGACAATACAGCCGACTCCATTGAAAGCAATGGGCTGCGGGCGATCGCACGATGAATTTTCGGGAAGGGCGTAAAAATATAAGCCCTTACCTGCAATTCATCCAGAAATGTGTAAAAAGTTAAAAAAAATATATACTCACCTTGTCCCGGCAGACGGAATTCAGCCGCGGCCGGCCGGCAGTTCTCCTGAACTACTATGAGTAGTATTCAGCAGCCGGGGATTTAAAATCCCCGCCTGCTGAATGAGCTGCCTCTGATTGGTCACAGCCCTCACCAATCAGAGGCAGCTCTCACTCACCCATTCATGAATTCATGAACGGGTGAGTGAGTGCTGCCTCTGATTGGCTCAGCGCAGGGACCAATCAGGGGCAGCTCTGCTGAATACTACTCATAGCAGTTCAGGAGAACTGCCGGCCGGCCGCAGCTGAACTCCGTCTGCCGGGACAAGGTGAGTATATTTTTTTTTTTACTTTTTACACACTTCTGGATGAATTTCAGGGAAGGGCTTATATTTTTATGCCCTTCCCGAAAATTCATCGTGAGATCGCCCGCAGCCCATTGCTTTCAATGGAGCCGGCTGTATTGCCGGCTCCATTGAATTCAATGCGCTGGACAGCGCTGCACTGCTCCGGCCCATTTCTAATGAAACGCGGCTAGGAGCAGATTTTTCGGTCCCGGTCACGCGATTTGCGGATGCGCATCCGTCAAATGCCCATGTGACCGAGGCCTAATAGTGAATTCTGCATGTAATGGTCAGATGCTGCCTACTGATAGTGATTACAGTGATCGCTGATGACAGTCACTTTCAGTTTTCATCTCTAGCCCGCCCAGACCACCATTAGGGATTTTTTCCAGCCACCATGCGCCTATGCAGAATTCGGCAAAGACATGTTTGGCTACATGGTTTCCCAACACAGCCACACACTGCTTACAATTCCCTCCTTCTGCTCTTTAACCCATTAAGGACATTGCCTATTTTGGCTATAAGGATGCAATGATTTTTTGGGGTTTCTCACCTGCACTTTTCAAAAGCCATAGCTTTTTTATTTTTCTATCAACATGGCAGAATGAGGGCTTGTTTTCTGCGTGGCAAACTGTACTGTTTTTATTGGTATATTTTATGTGTAGATAAAATGTATTGTAAAACTTTTATTCACTTTTTTTTGAGGGCTGGGATAGAAAACATCAATTCTGCCATTTTTTTACAGCACTAATCATGAAGCATAAATGGCATGATACATTTTTCTGTGGGTCAGCATGATTACAATGATACCATCTCAGAGAATGCTCCTCGTTGTCCTCCCCCCACTCCCATCACACGGATCACCCCTCGTTGTCCTCCCCCCACTCCCGATCTCACAGAACGCTCCTCGTTGTCTTCCCCCCACTCTTATCACACAGATCGCCCCTTTTTGTCCTCCCCCCACTCCCCATCTCACAGAATGCTCCATGTTGTCCTCCCCCCACTTCTATTACACAGATCGCTCCTTGTTCTCCTCCCCCCACTCCCCATCATTTAGATCGCCCCTCTTTCTCCCCACTCCACAGGACACCCCTTGTTCTCCCCCCCCCACTTCCCATCACACAGTATGCCCCTTGCTCTCCCCCCTGACTCCCCATCATACAGAACACCCCTCGTTCTCAACCCCCACTCCCCATCACACAAGATGCCCCTTGTTCTCACCCACACTCTCCATCACATAGGACACCTCCATTTCTCCCCACCCCACTCCCCATCACGCAGAACACCTATACTTCTTCCCTGGGGTTCCCACACTACTCATCACATAGGACACCCCTCTTTCCCCCCACCACTACCCATCACGCAGTAGATGCCCTTCGTTCTTCTCTCTCTCACTCCCCATTACACAGAACAGCACTTTTTCCTCACCCCCACTCCCCATCACACAGACACTGGATGCCCCTCATTCTACTCCCCCCAATCCCCACCATAGAACAGAAAGTTCTGCTGACTGACCAGCCTTTCACTAAGGTATCTGCGTGGGCATTCAGCTTCTCCTGCACACCGGCGGTTCCTCCCGGACCTCCGCTCAGGCTCCTCCCCTGTCTTGTTCTCCTGCACTGAAATCATCAGAGGGGAGGAGTCTGATCGGAGGTCCGAGAGGAAGCCCCGGCATGCAGGAGAAGCTGACAGCCCATGCAGAGACCTTAGTGAAAGGCCAGTCAGTCAGTAGGACATTCTGTCCGAGCTTTCACCCTCTCAGTGAATGCACCTGGGGTGTCCCGCCCCTGCCGCACCCAGCTTCCTACACCACTGGCGATGAGACCTGATCCTCACTCTAAGTTTTTGTCCTGTTTCCCCAACATAAAGGCCCCAACATGACATTCACTGCACAGGATGTGAAAAATGTGGGATCTTATAGTCCTGCTGTGTGTTGGGAATTTGTATCCTGTCCGTAGTCAGTATTTGAGAGCAGGTCTTGTAGCTCCTTACATTACAGGGATAAGTTCCTTTTTGTGTGTCAGAGGGCAATGGTCAGGAGTGGAGTTTAGGCAGAACAAGGTTGTGGTATCATGGAATAGATACAAACATAATGAAGATAATCTACAGTGTTTTTCAGAAGTTTGGGAACACCCCTTAAAAATGTATAAAAATATTGATGCATTGGGATGTGTTTATTGAACTGAAAAAAAGAACAGCTCAATCTTCTAAGTGACTCTTAGGCCTAGGTCAGACAGGCGTTTTTTGCCGCGATTTTCAGATCGCATGACGGATGCGCATCCGCAAATCGCGTGACCGGGGCCGAAAAATCACCCGAAAAATCTGCTGCTAGCAGCGTTTTCGTGGAAAAGGCTCCGATCAAAGGAGCGCTGTCCAACCCATTGCAATTCAATGGAGCCGGCAATACAGCTGGCAGTGAGCGCGGGATGAATTTTGGGGAAGGGCTTAAAAATATAAGCCCTTCCCTGAAAAGCACCCAAAAATGTGTAACAATAAAAAAATATATATATACTCATCTTGTCCGTGCAGCCGGAGTTCAGCCGCGGCCGGACGGCAGTTCTCCTGAACTGCTTTGGGTAGTATTCAGCAGCTGGGGATTTAAAATCCCCGCCTGCTGAATGGGCTGCCTCTGATTGGCCACAGCCCTCACCAATCAGAGGCAGCTCTCACTCACCGATTCATGAATTCATGAATGGGTGAGTGAGTGCTGCCTCTGATTGGCTCAGCGCAGGGACCAATCAGGGGCAGCTCTCAGCTCTCATTTAATAGCTGAGAGCTACCCCTGATTGGTCCTTGCGCTGAGCCAATCAGGGGCAGCTCTCAGCTATTAAATGAGAGCTGAGAGCTGCCCCTGATTGGTCCCTGCGCTGAGCCAATCAGAGGCAGCACTCACTCACCCATTCATGAATTCATGAATCGGTGAGTGAGAGCTGCCTCTGATTGGTGAGGGCTGTGGCCAATCAGAGGCAGCCCATTCAGCAGGTGGGGATGCGGGATGGGGTGGAAGCTAGTTGCTGAGCTCCCGCCCCATCCAGCCCCCTCCCATTGTGGGCAGCTGACAAGCGGGAAAGAGGGAGCAGGAGCTTAGTACACAAGCTCTCACCCCCTTCCCTTGCCAAGAGCCAGTGAGGGAGCTAAACTGTCTCCCCCCGCCCGACGGCAATCTGGGCTCGGTATATATGTTCATGCCAAGTCCATCTGAACGGGCGCACAAACGGCAAATTTGTGCGCCCATTCACTCGTTTTTATAGCGCCAGTAAGCTCGCATAATTACTCCTGCGCTCGTGTGAATATGAATGTGTATAGCACATATGAATAATTTTAACTTACAACTAATTTCATCAAAGTGTTTTCTGATTATGAGCTATTGAAGCCTAATCTAAGGATAGGCCATCAATAGTTGATCAGCTATGGTTGTGGATATTTACCTAAAGTGGTTAATAAAAGGCATGAACAGTACAACTGTTTGTGCATTCATTATTTGTTTTGTTAGTTTGTATTTGTCTAGAATTATGACTTAAATAACCATCATATGCCATTTCATTAAGTAATCAATTTATAAATCCAGGTTACTCCATTGAGTTCACTAGCTTTTTCTTGCAATTCTACCGTATTTCATATGCATTTCCTTTGTCTGCATTAAAAACTGTAGTTGCATAGGATACATTTTTTACAATGTGACTCGATGGCATGATGTATGCAACATTACATGATTTTGTTGGAGTAATGGAATTCTTAAAAAACAGTCATTGTTAACAATAATTAGAACTATTATTTCTTAGATAATAAACTTCCAGATAGACTATAAGCAAACTATTTGTCTATAGTAGTCATTGTCATGTTTTATGTCATGTGGAGTCTCCTATTACTCTAATTCACTGATTAAACTGTGATCATCAAGTCATACAGGATTCAAAATACAATCAGTAAAAAGTGTTGAGTGCTGGAATATTGCTAACAGAGGTAAATAAATAGAGTACAAACTATCCATTATAAACCCCGATACTCACCCTCATATGGTATCCACATTGGCGAGTGGGACCTTGTAGACTGGCATCTACAAAATGCCTAAAATGACCCTAAAGTACCAATATACTTAAGGAGGCAGAAAATAAACAAACAGAGATTATAAGAAAGCCAAGTAGACATTAACATCTGACCACCAAAAGCAATCTGTAGCAGCATCAAGTCAAGGGATGGTAATTGGCTCACATCTACCCCAAATCTTGTGCATGAGGCTTCTTGCACTCACAAGTTTACCTTCACCTTACTTGGCTATCATCTCTGCATGCTTGAACAACTTTATTCAGTGCGTAATCAGTTTATGACTGATACAGTTACATACAGTATGACCGAGGCATAGGCTTGGGGGTGAGGCTTTAACATGTATTCCAAACATACACTGTATTTGAATAATACCTTACATTTGCAGTCTACAATAACTTATTTACAGATTTAGGCTAGGTCCATAATTGCATTAATAAAAAATTGCCCATGTTCTGTCCGCAAACAAATTACTGACTTTTTTCCATTTCTGTGCAGCTTCATATCTATGTCTATTGAAAAGTGCATGCACAGTGGTCTTTGACGAGTCAGATTTTCAGACTGTATCCAATCTTTACTGGCAGACAGTGTGGGAACAGGGGAGAAAGTCAGTACAAAAAACCCCCCAAAAACACATATCTTCGGGTCCACAGCACCATAAAAAAATCGGAAATACACTATTAAAGCCCCACATATCAGCTGATTGAAGTGACAGTGGCGCTCAGGTTTCACTTCAGTCAATACCAGGCATAGCACCATACATTGTATAGTGGTTGTCCTTTGTATTGCAGCTCAGTTCCATTCACTTGAATTGGACTAAGATGCTCTCAAGCCCTTTAAGTGATGAACATACGTCATAGGCCTGAGAAGAGGCCACAACGCTCACCTCAGTGCCATGGTCTATTCAATTAACTGATCAACTAGCATCTTCAGTGGGGAACCCCTGTAGATCAAGTATTGATGACCTATTATATGGACAGATGATGCATTGTTTAGTCCCAGAAACCCCTTTAGCATCTTACACGAAGGAGCAATCAAGAGTGTTTTGCACATTGGTGCAAAAGAACTTCAGAATAGGAGAAGTTTATCATGCACAAACACTAGAAATAATGGAAGAGAAAACAACAATATTCAGCTTTAGGGCTCAGTCACACGGGCGTTTGTATGTGCGTCTGTCAGTTGCGTTTGTGTTCCACATCTATATAGAACCAATGCTTTTCAATGACAGCGGTCACATGTGCAAATTGTACATGCGCACAAACGCATGCGGCGAAAATTATAGGACACAACGATTCGCAGAACGCGGCTATCTGCGTTCTGCATTTTAATTTTGCGCCTAAAGGCATGATTTGAAAATGCCGGCGATTTTTATTTTTTGACTATGCCGCACTGTACTCCCATCATCTGCACGAGTGCATAGTCTTTGATGCAGTAAAAACTGAAGTAAATGGCAAAGGCTGACGAGGTTGTCCTTATGGGGGCAACAGGATGTTTTAACATTCTGGCCGAAGGGGTCTTGGAACTGCAGGCATAATTAAAAAGGTTTCAATGTCTGCGCCCCAACTTTTAAAAAAGTTCCGGCCGATCAAAGATTCATGCACATCTTGATGCGCACTGCAAATATACGCCTGCTTCGGTCATGCGATTTTGTAAACGCATCAGTTATGCGCACAAAAATATGTGCGACAGAACGCTTGTGTGACTGAGCCCTTAGAGCAATGCATGCTGGGCTTAGCTTGCTTAGTCTCTATAGTAGACTGGAAATTAGCAAACCTTTTAAAGATCTCATTCTTTTGACTCTACGATATGTAAATCATTGAAAATCTGAAATCTGGTAAACTCTATCAATTTCTACTGCAGAGAGCAGAGCAGAGCTTTTCTGCAGCAGCAAACTTTTTTCAAATTAGTTATAATGTTAGGAAAGGGGAAAAAATGAATTTCTCCTGGAACACATATGGAAGATCTGTTTATTTATTTAGCACGTAGGAGATATATATATACATATATGCATACAATTTAGATCGCTACATGTGACTACCAGTATCTACTGCACAACTTGTTTGCTTGTATATTGCACCTATATCCGAAATAGCAAAGATTGCTCCAATTACTTATATTACTGTAGATTTATATTAAAACCCCTCTAAAGTTGCAGCATCTCTATCAATGCAGAGTAAAAAACGTCATGCTAGATCATTGATCTGGCAGATTGCTGAGAGTCTGTCCATTGATGACTTGCTGTCAGGTATACAAATGGTTTCAGATCAATATCAAACAACGTAGATTTAAAAACTGGCTTTTAAAACAACAATCAAGCAATGCTTTAAAGCCACTAATACTTGTTTACAAAGTCTTTTTTTTACAGTATCTGTGTCATGATGTAGTGAATGTGTTAGGGCTCGGTCAGATGAGCGTGTTTTTTGCGTGCCTAGGTTAGCGAAAAAAAATGCGCTCCTCGCACAAGCAGTAAAAGTGTGAACGGGCAAAAGTTAATATGCGCAGGGCATAAAAACTTTGCCCATTCACTGGCGCAGCTGCTCCACAGAGGTCCCCTCATCACTGAACAGTATAACAGCACTGTCACAGTGTTCAGTGATGATGGGTCTCCCTGCGGAGATGAAAGAATCCCCTGCCACAGCTGTCACAGCTGTGGCAAAGGACCGTGATGCTATCCCATTGCTTTCAATGGGGCTGGCACTTCTGCGCCCCATTGAAAGCATTGGGATGAAGGCAACCCCTGCCAGGATTTTCAGGGAAGGGCTTGAAATATAAGCCCTTCCCTAAAAATAAGCCCTAGCTGCTGGCAAACCCCGCCCAAATTATACATCCCCTAGCAGTGCTATCGGGGCTCCAGCGAGTCTTACCCTAGCTCCCCAGCACTCTTCTGTATAATTTCTTCTGGACGGGAATTTAAAAATCCCTGCCTCCTGGAAGCACTGCCTTGGCTGAGCGCAAGGACCAATCACACCCATTCAATGATTGAATTTATGATTTAAACCTAGGACTCCAGCACTACAAGGCAATAGTTCTAAGCACCAAGCTACATTCATTGAAGAAGAGCCATCACCACCGTCATCATTGTTTCAGGGCTGTTAGACCATGTTTAATATTAGTTTTAGGGATTTTATGAACTCCTGGCTCAATTCCAACTAATATGGATTGAACCAAAATTTTGACAAAATTTGGCAAACTGGACAAACTGCATTTTTGAAAAATTCACTCATCTCTATTCATGAGCTTTATCTCTCTCATTAAAACCCATTATTTTTCATAGTATAGTATGTTTTTGATCATACCATATTATTCTGTTCCTAGTGGGCTATGTATTCCTGTTCCTAGTAATCTCAGCAATCCTGCTCTTAAGACTCCGTAAGATTCCTAGTGATTCAATTACTGCATGCCCTATATACTTATACATATTACCTTAATATGTGACATCCTTTAAATGGAATATCTTAGTATACAATATTATGTCCAACCCAGATAAATAGGTTATGTCCAAACCTGACACATCCATATACACTCAATATAAACACAGATAATACAAGTACATATTAAGGAAAAAAACAACAAAGAAAAGAGAGAATCTAACACTAAACTTTCTAATATGAGAAGATCCTACTTATAAGCGGAGTGATCGCCCTGATGAGGGCAGCCACGCCTCAGAAACCTGGAGCAACCCTGACTTTCCAGAGAAGATGACAGGGAATAGTGGCAGAAGTAAGATAACACTCAATATATATACAACCACTAGAGTACAGGGAAAAATATGTACAAAACATCCCAGATAAATAAGTAGAACACAAGCAGACTTATCTTAAATGAGGCACAGTTCCAACCCAGGAGCCGCCAACAAGACCAGAAACATCTTCAGACAGAAAGTATAAGCTGCACTTTCTGTTACAAAGAGCTGGTTTAAATAACCAAACAGTTGCTGACTGGCTGAGCAGCCAAGTATTTCAGCTAGTCAACTAACAACTTAACAGCAAGGAGTAGTTAACTGCTTGCCGACCAGTACTGCCAGAAAAAAATGCATGCTGACATGGCACATCTTGTGGACCAGGGCCGATGCCACAGCACCACCCTGAATCCACATCCGTCCACCAGGCGTGCCATGACAAATATTTATTGTTTTTAGAATTATAATGCCTCAATCTGTAACAAATGATTGTATCAGTGGTTATGTTCCTGTAGGTGTAGGTTTTTTTCTTTTATACAGTAGTTTTTTTCTGTTATATACAAATTCCTTTAATATCCTTGTAGGTTCACCAAAGGTTAAAGCTAACTTTAAATGTTTTTTTTTTTTTTAAAGAATTGCAAACTTTAGATAAGATAAATTGAAATGCAGCTAAAAATGTGAAAACAAATTACAATTTAAATAAAAAAATTCCCAATTTTGGCACATTTAATAAAAATACGCCAATTCTATCTGTCTATCTTTACCACCTAAATAAAGTACCGTATTTTCCGGACTATAAGGCGCACATAAAATGCTGAGAATTTCTCAGAAATAGAAAGTGCGCCTTATAATCCGGTGCGCCTTATATATGAACCCGGTTCATACAGGATCCTTTACCTCTATCGTGGGCGGCATACCACAGCACACACCATGCTCCTCCCCCCCCCCCGTTCGCAAGTCAAACAAGTAGTAGTATGGAGCGGGATCGCGGGTGGATCCCGCTCCATACAACGTCGGGTGCCGGCTGTTCTTACAGCGGGCACCCGGCGGCAGCAGTTCCGACGAGCCGCGCCGCTTGTCAGAACTGTTAACACTTTAAATACCGCTCTGACAGCGGTATTTAAAGTGTTAACAGTTCTAACGAGCGGCGCGGCTCATCAGAACTGCTGCCGCCGGGTGGCCGCTGTAAGAAACAGCCGGCACCCGACATTCAGGGGGCCCGTACAGCGTCCCACGATGAGATCGCGGGACGCTGTGCGGTTGCTAGGCAGCCGGGGACCTCCTGAAAGGCCCCAGGGCTGTCTATGCAGAGTGCCCATCTAGCGCACGACTTGCATATCTGTGCTTTAGCGTTAACTATACCCACTACCCCAAAAAATGCCTCCTGTTAAGAGACATGCTTATGATGCAGGTTTCAAGCTTAAAGCTATAAGTTATGCAGTAGAGCATGGAAATAGGGCAGCTGCAAGAGAATTCAACATTAATGAATCCATGGTGCGTAAGTGGAGAAAACAAGAAGATGTCCTCCGCCAAGTAAAGAAGACCAAAATGAGTTTCCGAGGAAACAAAGCAAGGTGGCCACAGTTGGAGGACAAAATAGAACAGTGGGTTATGGAACAGAGAAACGCAGGTAGAAGCGTCTCCACTGTCTCTATTCGACTCAAAGCCACTGCTTTAGCACGTGACATGGAGATCAAGGACTTTCGAGGAGGTCCTTCATGGTGCTTTCGTTTCATGAAAAGGCGTCATCTCTCCATTCGCACCAGAACTACTGTGTGCCAGCAATTACCAAAGGATTATGAAGAGAAGCTGGCCATTTTTCGCACCTACTGCATAACCAAGATAAATGAAAAAAATATCCAGCCAGAACACATTATTAACATGGATGAGGTTCCCCTCACTTTCGATATCCCCGTAAACCGTACTGTTGAGAAAACAGGGACCAGTACGATATCTATACGTACCACAGGAAATGAGAAGTCATCTTTCACTGTAGTTCTCGCTTGTCAGGCTAATGGCCAGAAACTACCACCCATGGTAATTTTCAAGAGGAAGACTTTGCCTAAAGAAAATTTTCCTGCTGGTGTCATCATTAAGGCTAACCCAAAGGGCTGGATGGATGAGGAGAAGATGAGTGAGTGGCTGAGGGAGGTCTACGTCAAGAGACCGGGTGGCTTTTTTCACAAATTCCCATCCCTATTGGTCTGTGACTCGATGCGCGCCCACGTGACCGATACTGTCAAAGCCCAAGTGAAGAAAACTAATTCGGAGCTTGCTGTCATCCCTGGTGGATTAACCAAAGAGCTCCAGCCGCTAGATATCAGCATCAACAGGTCATTTAAAGTTAAATTGCGAGCTGCATGGGAGCATTGGATGACAGAAGGTGACCACACATTCACCAACACAGGGAGGCAACGCCGTGCGAGTTATGCCACTATGTGCCAGTGGATCGTGGATGCCTGGAAGAATGTATCAGTCTCCAGTGTCATCCGAGCTTTCAGGAAGGCTGGAATCACCACTGAAGAGCCTAGCAGCAGCAACGAGACCGACTCGGATAATGAAGAGGAGGACCACATGCTTGATGCCGAAATCGCCCAACTGTTCAACTCCGACACTGAAGATGACTGATTTGATGGATTTCTGGTGGAGGAATGAACTGAAAAAGTACGGTAAACGTTTTGATTTGCAATTACAGCTGAACCAGTTGCAAGTTATTGTTAAAAAGTGTAATAAATTTTGACTTGCAGTCTGAGCAATGGTTTATTTAACGGTAATGTGCTGCGCCTTATAATCCGGTGCGCCTTATATATGAAACAGGATTGCTTATAAGGCGCTCATAGAAAGTGCGCCTTATAATCCGGTGCGCCTTATAGTCCGGAAAATACGGTACAATATGTGGTGAAAAAACAGTGTCAGAATTACTTGGGTATGCAAAACCTTTACGGACTTATTCTATGTTAAATTGACACGTGTCAGATTTCCAAAATTTGAAAAACAAACATATTCTTTTTACTGACATCATTAACTTCTTAATAAGTGACCCCTTTTTAGACCCTAATGACCAACTACATTTTCAGTTTTTTTTCATCACCACATTCTTAGGGCCATACATTTTTCTAATTTTTTTGTCAACAAAGTCATATGAGGGCTTGGTTTTGTAGGACAAGTTGTATTTTTAATGGCATTATTTTGGGATACATATAATGTATTGCATAAATTTTTTGACATTGACAGCGGCATGTAAAGAGCTAATTAGTTGGAATTGGAGGTATTTCTGCAACCAATCATTAGAGCTGGAGGCCATCTTTTATCAGATAACCGAGCCCCTGCTCCTACCAGCACAGGAGACCTATGCCAACCTTATTCCAATGCACCGTAAAAAGGTACACACAATGAAATAAGGCCCTTTATCAACCACCATAAAAAAGGAGTAGTGTTAGTCACTAGAGATGAGCGAACGTACTCGTCCGAGCTTGATATTCGTGCGAATATTAGGGTGTTCGGGATGCTCGTTACTCGTAACGAGTACCACGCGGTGTTCCGGTTACTTTCAGTTTCCTCTCTGAGACGTTAGCGCGCTTTTCTGGCCAATTGAAAGACAGGGAAGGCATTACAACTTCCCCCTGTGACGTTCAAGCCCTATACCACCCCCCTGCTGTGAGTGGCTGGGGAGATCTGATGTCACCCGAGTATAAAAATCGGCCCCTCCCGCGGCTCGGCTCAGATGCCTTGTGAGTTAGCTGAGGGAAAGTACTATCCTGCTGGTGCTGCTGTAGGGAGAGCGTTAGGAGTCAGTGTAGGCTTCAAGAACCCCAACGGCCCTTCTTAGGGCCACATCTACTAGTGTGCAGTACTGTGTTAGCACAGTATTTTTTTTTTTTCTTCCAAAATTGGATCTGCAGAGCATTGCGCCCTGCAATAGGGACAGAAGTGGAGGTTAGGCAGGGAGAGTGTTAGGAGTTAGTGTAGGCTTCAAGA
The DNA here is from genome assembly GCF_035609145.1 of Eleutherodactylus coqui. Classification (NCBI taxonomy): domain Eukaryota; kingdom Metazoa; phylum Chordata; class Amphibia; order Anura; family Eleutherodactylidae; genus Eleutherodactylus; species Eleutherodactylus coqui. The sequence goes on from NC_089843.1 coordinate 103,144,916, forward strand.
ACCCCAACGGTCCTTTCTAGGGCCACATCTATCCGTGTGCAGTACTGTCCAGGCTGCTGTTAGCAGTGTTGCATATTTATTTATTTTTCTCAAAACCGGCTGTGCAGAGCATTGCACCCGGCATTAATACTACAGGGATAGAATTGTGTAGGCAGGGCCAGAAGACATACATTATTCATTGAATAGATGCAGTGTGGGTGTTCCTTGTAAGAAGCAGGGAAAAAATTCTATTTGGCCTGCCTGTGTCAGTCCTAAGGGCTCTGGGTACGTGTGTGCTGCGTGGAGAACGTAAAAAAATCAGACGCAACCAGCTACGGTTGAGTGCAGCCTTGCGCCAATTTCTTTCCTGCCTGGGAAATACCTGCTCTGCCACAGTTAGTAACTCTGCAACGGTAAAGTTCTGTGACAGTTTTGCAGGGCCGCAACACAGTTATTAAACTTATTATTCAGTGAATAGACACAGTGGGCCTATCCTTTTAAACAAAAGGGAAGAAAGTATATTTGCCCTGCCTGTGTCAGTCCTAAGGGCTCTGGGTACGTGTGTGCTGCGTGGAGAACGTAAAAAAATCAGACGCAACCAGCTACGGTTGAGTGCAGCCTTGCGCCAATTTCTTTCCTGCCTGGGAAATCAATTCACTGGTAATACAGCATGCTGAGGGGTAGGGGTAGGCCTAGAGGACGTGGACGCGGCCGAGGACGCGGAGGGCCAAGTGAGGGTGTGGGCACAGGCCGAGCCAGTGCGGTGGCCAGGGGTAGAGGCAGGGCCAAACCGAATAATCCACCAACTGTTTCCCAAAGCGCCCCCTCGCGCCATGCCACCCTGCACAGGTCAAGGTGCTCTACGGTGTGGCAGTTTTTCACAGAGACGCCTGACGACCGACGAACAGTGGTGTGCAACCTTTGTCGCGCCAAGATCAGCTGGGGAGGCACCACCAACAGCATGCGCAGGCATATGATGGCCAAGCACCCCACAAGGTGGGACGATGCCCGTTCACCGCCTCCGGTTTGCACCACTGCCTCTCCCCCTGTGCCCCAACCTGCCACTGAGATCCAACCCCCCTCTGAGGACACAGGCACTACCGTCTCCTGGCCTGCACCCACACCCTCACCTCCGCTGTCCTCGGCCCCATCCAGCAATGTCTCTCAGCGCAGCATCCAGACGTCGCTAGTGCCACAGTTTGAGCGCAAGCGCAAGTACGACGCCACGCACCAGCACGCTCAAGCGTTAAACGTGCACATTGCAAAATTGATCAGCCTAGAGATGCTGCCGTATAGGCTTGTGGAAACGGAGGCTTTCAAAAGCATGATGGCGGCGGCTGCCCCGCGCTACTCGGTTCCCAGTCGCCACTACTTTTCCCGATGTGCCGTCCCAGCCCTGCACGACCACGTCTCCCGCAACATTGTACGCGCCCTCACCAACGCGGTTACTCCCAAGGTCCACTTGACAACGGACACGTGGACAAGCACAGGCGGGCAGGGCCACTATATCTCCCTGACGGCACATTGGGTGAATTTAGTGGAGGCTGGGACAGAGTCAGAGCCTGGGACCGCTCACGTCCTACCCACCCCCAGAATTGCGTGCCACAGCTCGGTGGTGGTATCTGCGGCGGTGTATGCTTCCTCCACTAAAGCACCTTCCTCCTCCTCCTCCTCCAACGCAACCTCTGTCTCGCAATCAAGATGTGTCAGCAGCACGTCGCCAGCAGTCGGTGTCACGCGGCGTGGCAGCACAGCGGTGGGCAAGCGTCAGCAGGCCGTGCTGAAACTACTCAGCTTAGGAGAGAAGAGGCACACGGCCCACGAACTGCTGCAGGGTCTGACAGAGCAGACCGACCACTGGCTTGCGCCGCTGAGCCTCCAACCGGGCATGGTCGTGTGTGACAACGGCCGTAAGCTGGTGGCGGCTCTGCTGCTCGGCAGCCTCACGCACGTGCCATGCCTGGCCCATGTGTTTAATTTGGTGGTTAAGCGCTTTCTGAAAAGCTACCCCCACTTGTCATACCTGCTCGGAAAGGTGCGCCAGCTCTGCGCACATTTCCGCAAATCCCACACGCACGCTGCCACCCTGCGGACACTGCAACATAGGTTTAATCTGCCAGTGCACCGACTGCTGTGCGACGTGCCCACACAGTGGAACTCTACGCTCCACATGTTGGCCAGACTCTATGAGCAGCGTAGAGCTATAGTGGAATACCAACTCCAACTTGCGCGGCGCAGTGGGAGTCAGCCTCCTCAATTATTTACAGAAGAGTGGCCCTGGTTGGCAGGCATCTGCCAGGTCCTTGGAAAATTTGAGGAGTCTACCCAGGTGGTGAGCGGCGATGCTGCAATCATTAGCATCACCATTCCTCTGCTATGCATCTTGAGAAGTTCCCTGCAAAGCATAAAGGCAGACGCTTTGCGCTCGGAAACAGAGCCGGGGGAAGACAGTATGTCGCTGGATAGTCAAAGCACCCGCCTGTCTATATCTCAGCGCGTTGAGGAGGAGGAGGAGGAGCATGAGGAGGATAAGGAGGAGGGGGAAGAGACAGCTTGGCCCACTGGTGAGGGTACACATGCTGCTGGGCTGTCATCCTTTCAGCGTGTATGGCCTGAGGAGGAGGAAGAGGAGGAGGAGGAGGATCCTGAAAGTGATCTTCCTAGTGAAGACAGCCATGTGTTGCGTACAGGTACCCTGGCACACATGGCTGACTTCATGTTAGGATGCCTTTCTCGAGACCCTCGCGTTACACGCATTCTGGCCACTACGGATTACTGGGTGTACACACTGCTCGATCCACGGTATAAGGAGAGCCTTTGCACTCTCATTCCCGAAGAGGAAAGGGGTTCGAGAATGATGCTATACCACAGGGCGCTGGTGGACAAACTGATGGTAAACTTCCCATCCGACAGCGCTAGTGGCAGAAGGCGCAGTTCCGAGGGCCAGGTAGCAGGGGAGGCGCAGAGATCAGGCAGCATGTACAGCGCAGGCAGGGAAACATTCTCCAAGGCCTTTGCCAGCTTTCTGGCTCCCCAGCAAGACTGTGTCACCGCTCCCCAGTCAAGGCTGAGTCGGCGGGAGCACTGTAAAAGGATGGTGAGGGAGTACGTAGCCGATCGCACGACCGTCCTCCGTGACGCCTCTGCCCCCTACAACTACTGGGTGTCTAAGCTGGACACGTGGCCTGAACTCGCGCTGTATGCCCTGGAGGTGCTTGCTTGTCCTGCGGCTAGCGTCTTGTCAGAGAGTGTGTTTAGTGTGGCTGGGGGAATCATCACGGATAAGCGTACCCACCTGTCAACCGACAGTGCCGACAGGCTTACACTCATCAAGATGAACAAAGCCTGGATTTCCCCAGACTTCTCTTCTCCACCAGCGGACAGCAGCGATACGTAAGCAATACGTAGGCTGCACCCGGGGATGGAAGCTACGTTCTCTCTCACCATCCAAAACGGGGACATTTCTGCTTCATTAATCTGTGTCTAATATTCCTCCTCCTCCTGCTCCTCCTCCTGAAACCTCACGTAATCACACTGAACGGGCAATTTTTCTTAGGGCCACAAGGCTCACTCATATAATTTTTCTAAACAATTTTTATATGTTTCAATGCTCTTAAAAGCGTTGAAACTTTAACTTGAACCAATTTTTCGTTAAACTGGGCTGCCTCCAGGCCTAGTTACCACTTAAGCCACATTAACCAAAGCGATTAATGGGTTTCACCTGCCCTCTTGGCTGGCCATGGCCAATTTTTTGGATGTACATTAGTACTGTTGATTCAGCAATTTTTGTGGGTCCTCGCCTACAGTGTAATCAAATGAATTTTTAGCCCACCTGCATTACAGCTGACGTTACATCCGCTGTGTTGGGCAATGCAATGGGATATTTTTGTGTATCGCCGGTGGGTTCCAGGGAGCCACCCATGCTGTAGGTGCACACGGAGTTTAACCTACATCTGTCCACTTGTAAAGAACCCCAGTCTGACTGGGGCATGCAGTGTGGGCCGAAGCCCACCTGCATTAAGCACGACATTACTACCTCAGCTGTGTTGGGCAATGCAATGGGATATTTCTATGTACCGCCGGTGGCTTCCTGGCACCCACCCATGCTGTGGGTCCACAGGGAATTATAAATGCATCTGTTTCCACTTGTAAAGAACCCCAGTCTGACTGGGGCATGCAGTGTGGGCCGAAGCCCACCTGCATTAAACATGACATTACTACCTCAGCTGTGATGGGCACTGCAATGGGATATTTTTATGTACCGCCGGTGGGTTCCAGGGAGCCACCCATGCTGTCGGTCCACAGGGACTTCACAATAGGGAGTTGTACCTGCCTGTGTCTGTGAATTAAAAACCGCGGTCTGACTGGGGCATGCAGACACCTTGACAGAATGAATAGTGTGTGGCACATAGGTTCCCCATTGCTATGCCCACGTGTGCAGCTCCTGATGGCGGTGGCACAGGATTCTATTTCTCATTGCTTCTGTACAGCATTGTGGGCTATCGCCCCGCCCCTTTTAAAGAGGGTCGCTGCCTAGCCGTGCCAACCCTCTGCAGTGTGTGCCTGCGGTTCCTCCTCATGGCAGACGCACTTCTAAATAGACATGAGTGTGGTGTGGCATGAGGGCAGCTGAAGGCTGCGCAGGGACACTTTGGTGTGCGCTGTGTGGGGGAGGGGGGCGGTTGGGCAGCATGTAAGCCAGGAGAAGTGGCAGTGGAGTGTTATGCAGGCAGTGATTGTGCTTTGTTGGAGGTAGTGTGGTGCTTAGCTAAGGTATGCATTGCTAATGAGGGCTTTTCAGAAGTAAAAGTTTTTGGGAGGGGGGGGGCCACTCTTGCCGCTATTGTGGCTTAATAGTGGGACCTGTGAACTTGAGATGCAGCCCAACATGTAGCCCCTCGCCTGCCCTATCCGTTGCTGTGTCGTTCCCATCACTTTCTTGAATTGCCCAGATTTTCACACATGAAAACCTTAGCGAGCATCGGCGAAATACAAAAATGCTCGGGTCGCCCATTGACTTCAATGGGGTTCATTACTCAAAACGAACCCTCGAGCATCGCGATAATTTCGTCCCGAGTAACGAGCACCCGAGCATTTTGGTGCTCGCTCATCTCTATCAGTCACTAAGGGGTAACATTATTTTCTGTACATACTAAAGTAAGTGGAAACAGTAATTTTTCACATTTTGTTAGTCCCAATAAGAAATATAACCATTAGACGGCTTGATCACTGATGTACAAATGTAACAATAGTTAATATGATCAGTGCCCCATGATAACTCAATTTACAGCATTATACTACATTCTAGATAAGTTATTGTGGCACGTTAACTGTCAACCTAATGTTTTCTACATCTGTACCAAACTGATGACCATGGCACCTCAGGGGTTAAATGGTTATCAGAGTGATTTCTGATTCCACTTACTGCAGTAAAGTGTCAGTGGTAATATACAGCTGACACCCACTGCAAAAGGTGCAGGCGAAGCTTGTGTGCCTACATCATTACTGCATGGAAAATAAAATATTACTGTCACAATTCAAACCACATTTAAATAGTTTTCTTTGCATTCACAATAAGAGATACAATAAGAGGTCAATAGTTGAACTTGGAAAGCTATATTCTGAATATGACGACGTGAATACAGCAAACTCATTGTAACAGTCAAGTTTAGGTTCAGAGCCTTAATATTGCAATCAATGTGAGTAGAGCATGGCCAGGGAAAGCCAGAGGCTGGTACACAGGTAGTATTTGTTTCAGTACAGAGAAACAGGCAGGTAGCATAGTCAGGGGAATCCAGAAGTCAGTACACGAGTAATATCTGTTGCAGTACAGAGGAGCAGGCTGGCATTGTAATCAGGGGAAGCCACAAGTCCGTGCACAGATAGTAACAGTTCAGTTCAGAGGAGCGGGCAAGCGGTAGAGCTTGACTATAAGCTTTGAGCACAAATAATCATGCAATGAGGAAGTGAAAGAGACAGACTTTTATAGGAGGTCCAATATTGGAGAACAGGTTGGAGCCAAACAGGAAACAGGATTAGGAGCAGGAAACATGGACAAGGTCAAGCAGGGGAGCTATCCAAAGGGTTAGATAGCTCAGCAGGTAGAGCTGCCACCTGGAGTACAGGAGCTTCTGTGTTTGAGTCCTGATACTCATGTACACATAGGTTGTTATGATGCATGATATCCCCCTGTACTATGGAACTGTAGCCACTTTGCATGCCTTGGTATGGTGCCTTTGCATGGAATTGTCTAGAATACCTCTGTAATACAGCATAAGATAGAACAAACCCTGATTTTCTTAAGTCTGTTTTACTGCATATACAAGTATCTGCCAAAATATGTATGAAATTGTAGGTAGAATGGGATCCCATGTACTGCTAGACATAATATATACATTAATCCTATGGGATACAACTAAACTAGTAAGTGCACCAATATCCGTTTCTAGAATTTTCTCTGAAAAACACTGCAAATAAAACTCCCACAAACTTGCATTTTCATCAACACGTACGGCATATTTTTTCTTGATCATGAATTAAACTATTCCACTATTCTATCCTGCTTGATGAGATTGGATAAATAAACAGACCATGCTATTGTCATTTAACAAGGTTACAACACAGTCCTACTTTAAGAGTGTAAAGGATACTTTTTGATATGATGTAACATCTCTAAAATGAGTGGATTTAGGTAATTTAATTAATTTGTAGGTCTTATAATATAATTTGGTGAGTATGTGAACTTTTAGCTCGTGTTAACTCAATTTCCTTATGCTTTCATTTACCATTTGTTGGGGACATTACAGTGATTAGCCGAAGTCCTTCCAGCTCTTAATGTTCTCAATAAATTTTAATTTAAATTGACTGTCGGTCTCTGGCCATAATAAAGTAGGCATTTGACATCTCAGTGCAAGTCTATTATATCCCGTCTCAGCAAACCATTTTATGCTGCAAAATAAACACTAAAATCAAATGTTAGAAGGAGAGTAGAAAGAAATAATAGAGGCGCAGTGTTATATACAGTATTTATCTAAACATACGGACACAGCTGAAACTACTAATACATTTTCTGGCTTAGGTTTTAGAGGATCATAGTGCTGAAAATGAACAATTCTGAGCTTATTGCTTTTAATGCAAATGACAAGTTAAGCTAGTTACAATGGCATCAAAGTGATTTACTCACTATATATGTATAATCTTTATGTGAGAACTAGGGCTAATAGAATTGCTATTTTATATTATTAGGCTTTCAATACAACTTAACTGTGTTAGGACCCATTTTCATAGTTCCATTTACTCCAGGGACAGAAGAAGGACCATCTGGGCAATAAGAATCATGGACCCTTCAACCACTTGAACTCCGTATGCAATATGCTTCAACCCAGTGATGCTTGCAATCAGCCCAAATTTAACTCTATGATCTTAAGCAATGGATTTGTAGCTCCATAGAAAAGAAAAAAAGAGTTGAATATCTTATACTGATATTGGATGCCCCTCCCCTCTCATTCCTCTGGCCTTCATGCTCAGTTTCCTGAATTATCAGTCTGCCCCTCTAAGGTGTAATGTAGTGTAGTAAATCAAATAACATAGATTTTGCCTTAAAGGGCATTTGGTAAAAAGAATATATATATTAGTAAGTTTAATGGGAGCTCAATATGTTATAAGTTACAGCTTAAGGCCTCGGTCACTTGACCGTTTTTTGGTCCGATCTGCAGATATATTTACACTGGGAAGAGCCCACTAACTAATTTTAAACATAAAATATAACTTTTATTCACTCTGTTAAAAATTAAGCTCACTGACAAACATACACAGATATATATCAATCTAAATGATCAATTTACGATCAGTAAAGTATCAACACTGTAGTTCCAATATCAATAGATTCTGTTGGTGGACAAAAAGTATATAAATTATGCACGATCAACTTGTTTTTGTGTATCGTGCAGAAATTAATTTATTCTCCCACAGTCGACGCGTTTCTTCAGTCACCTCCAACCTGTGACTGATTCATCAGGATGGGGAGACAGTATATTACAGAAATAGGTCCACTTTGATGATGGATAGTGAGGATGTATTAATCACTTATCAAAAACTCCCTTTTTTTTCCTTTTCCTGTGGATTTTTATATAGTACGGGAGTTTTCTTTTCCCCAAAATTTGATGATACTTGTGTTGCAAATGGTCTGAATTATGATATTAATTGGTTTCAGCTCAGTACTTGAAGTATCCAGCCCAGATTGATTTAGGTTTAATCATGGTTAACGGATGCCATCCGAGCTAGCTCTCTAACCACATTAATGATATCATTCAGGAATCATGTGGTTACGATAATACACGGACTGGTATCCAACTGATGTATGTATCTTCACTGTGACTCTGTTAGACTAATGGTCATCAGTGTGATCTTATTCCATAAATTATTCTAGTAACTTACTGGGGTACTTCTGTATAGCTGTCCCTGATGTTTGTTTATAAACCATCAGTAAGTAGCTAACAGATGTTACACAGCTACTTGAAATGTTTTTATATAGGCGGTCATAAACACAGTTGGGCCTCAATATTATGAGCCCATTGATAAACTGTGTTATCATTAGTGTCCTTAGTGCAGCTTTAGGTTAGTCTAAGTCAAAAGAGCTAGATACTTTGGCTCAATTGCAGTGACTGAACACTAAAGCTGACTTAGTTTGCTGCCCAGATCACTAAAGAGAGCTGTAACATAGTACTGGAATCGGATGTGATATCTGATAGCACCCTTCAACCTTTCCCACACAGCACAGCATGTGCAACCGCTGGGATCAATGTCCCACAATGGGACACATTGATCCCAGCGGTTGCACATGCTGTGCTGTGTGGGAAAGGTTGAAGGGTGCTATCAGATATCACATCCGATTCCAGTACTATGTTACAGCTCTCTTTAGTGATCTGGGCAGCAAACTAAGTCAGCTTTAGTGTTCAGTCACTGCAATTGAGCCAAAGTATCTAGCTCTTTTGACTTAGACTAACCTAAAGCTGCACTAAGGACACTAATGATAACACAGTTTATCAATGGGCTCATAATATTGAGGCCCAACTGTGTTTATGACCGCCTATATAAAAACATTTCAAGTAGCTGTGTAACATCTGTTAGCTACTTACTGATGGTTTATAAACAAACATCAGGGACAGCTATACAGAAGTACCCCAGTAAGTTACTAGAATAATTTATGGAATAAGATCACACTGATGACCATTAGTCTAACAGAGTCACAGTGAAGATACATACATCAGTTGAATACCAGTCCGTGTATTATCGTAACCACATGATTCCTGAATGATATCATTAATGTGGTTAGAGAGCTAGCTCGGATGGCATCCGTTAACCATGATTAAACCTAAATCAATCTGGGCTGGATACTTCAAGTACTGAGCTGAAACCAATTAATATCATAATTCAGACCATTTGCAACACAAGTATCATCAAATTTTGGGGAAAAGAAAACTCCCGTACTATATAAAAATCCACAGGAAAAGGAAAAAAAAGGGAGTTTTTGATAAGTGATTAATACATCCTCACTATCCATCATCAAAGTGGACCTATTTCTGTAATATACTGTCTCCCCATCCTGATGAATCAGTCACAGGTTGGAGGTGACTGAAGAAACGCGTCGACTGTGGGAGAATAAATTAATTTCTGCACGATACACAAAAACAAGTTGATCGTGCATAATTTATATACTTTTTGTCCACCAACAGAATCTATTGATATTGGAACTACAGTGTTGATACTTTACTGATCGTAAATTGATCATTTAGATTGATATATATCTGTGTATGTTTGTCAGTGAGCTTAATTTTTAACAGAGTGAATAAAAGTTATATTTTATGTTTAAAATTAGTTAGTGGGCTCTTCCCAGTGTAAATAATTAAGTTTAAAAAGAACCCTACTGTCACAGTGATTAGATCTGCAGATATATAGACCAAATGCATCCCGATCGGATCGGTCACATGTCCGCTTTTTATGCGGATGTGCAATCAATTATAGGACACAACGATTCGCAGAACACGCCTATCTGCGTTCTGCGCATCGCTGTGTTCTATATATGCGCTCAATGGGGCCGGCGGCAGCAGCGCCGACCCCATTGAGAACATATACTAAAGATCGTTCTCCTCTGCTACAGCTGTAACAGCTGTGGCAGAGGAGAACGATGTTCGCCCATTGAATTCAATGGAGCCGGCAATACAGCTGACTCCGTTGAAGGAAAATGGGCTGCCGGCGAGCGCGGGATGAATTTTCGGGAAGGGCTTAAAAATATAAGCCCTTCCCTGACAATCATCCTAAAAGTGTAAAAATAAAAAAAATATAAACTCACCTTGTCCCAGCAGCCGGAGTTCAGCCGTGTCTGGCCAGCAGTTCTCTTGAACTGCTCTGTGTAATATTCAGCAGCCAGGGATTTAAAATCCCCACCTGCTGAATGAGCTGCCTCTGATTGGTCACAGTCCTCACCAATCAGAGGCAGCTCATTCAGCAGGCGGGGATTTTAAATCCCTGGCTGCTGAATACTACACAGAGCAGTTCAGGAGAACTGCCGGCCAGACGCGGCTGAACTCTGGCTGCAGGGACAAGGTGAGTATACATATTTTTTTTTTATTTTTACACATTTAAGGATGATTTTCAGGGAAGGGCTTATATTTTTAAAATTCATCCCGCGCTTGCCGGCAGCCCATTGCTTTCAATGGAGCCGGCTGTATTGCTGGCTCCATTGAATTCAATGGGCGAACATCGTTCTCCTCTGCCACAGCTGTGGCAGAGGATAGCGGGCAATGCGGGGCGGTTTCACTGAAAATACTGCTAGGTGCAGCTTTTTCAGCGAATCGTCGTCCCCGGTCATGCGATTTGCGGATGCGCATCCGTTATGCGATCTGCAAATCGCAGGAAAAAACGCCCGTGTGACCGAGGCCTTAGGGTGCTTTCAAACGAGCGTGTGCATACATAGGTGCACACAAAACCACGCGTCTATTAGAACCATTGGTTCCCTATGGTGTGTTCACATGTCCGTGTTTTACAGGCATGCAAATGCACTTACCTGCAAATCATAGGACATGCGTGCACCATAGGTCCATGGTGCGTGTCAATATTCCCCAGCGGGAAGTCAATATTACCCACGGGGAGTAAAGTATCCCCTGCCACAGCTGTGACAGCTGTGGCATAGGATCGCAATGTTCTCCCATTGCTTTCAATGGGACTGGTGCTTCTGCAGCCTCATTGAAAGCAATGGGCTGCTGGTAAGCCCTGCAGGGATTTTTGGTCAAGGGCTTTAAATATAAGCCCTTCTCTAAAAATCATCCATAGAATGTGTTCAGAATAAAAGAAAATATACTCACCTCTCCGCAGCTGCTGGGGCTCAGGCGCATCCTGCTGTATCTTCTCCCTGCACTGCTCTGAATCTCTGTCAGCAGGTGGGGATGCTGCAAGGGGTGTATCTGATTGGCTGAGCACTCAGCCAATCACAGGCAGCACTCAGCCATTCATTGAATGACAGTCCCATTGCTCTATTGCAATGGGGCTGCCGGCAGCAGCCGCGGCTCCATTGAAAGCAAAGCTGCACGGACCTGCATTCATGCGTCTTTGTGCAAGTATGTGAGTGTGTGGTTTTGTGCACACTTATGTACGCACACACACACGCTTGTGTGAATGCACCCAATGGATGAAATTTGTTAAAGTTTATTAAAATGACGAAAGTTTAATATATCACACATAAATATTCTGATATTGTCCTCAATTCTTTATTGGAGTAACCTTTGTTGCAATTGAAGCCTTAAATCTTTTCAGGTACATCGATACAAGCTTGGCACATCTCGTATATATGTGGATTTCTCCTATTGTTTTCTACAGCACTTGTAACTGCAGGTACAGCTCTCATTAAACTCAATGACAGCTGCATCTGCAACTATGAGCACCAGCCACTACACAGGGGTTGAAGCCAACTGCTTCTACTGACCCCTGTGTATTGTGACGCTATCAGTGAGCTTCTGATCAGCGCCCAATACCAAGCAATGGACCCCAGTTGATCAACTACTAAAGACCTATTCTGAGGATAGGTCATCATTAGTATTTGCATAAAAAAACCCTTTAAGCTCTGCCGGGTTAGATTAGAGTCATTGATGCACAGCTATTTTTAGGTTTGTCAAGAGATTTTGACATACAGAGACCTGTTCCAAAGCCACTTTTGTATTGTTTATGGTCATTCTCTTGTTGAAAGGATAATTTTAGATGCACTCTTACGTCAAGAGTGTTCTGCAACAGCTTTTCATCAATTATCTCTCTGCACTATACTCCATTTATATTTCCACTGGACCACAAAGATCACTTTACCAGTCCTAATTGGTGGAGTTCTGCAGAGATGGCTGTCCTTCTAAAAGTTCTAGAGATAAGCGAGCACCAAAATGCTCGAGTGCTCGTTACTCGAGTCGAACTTTCAGTGATGCTCGAGAGTTCGTTTCGAGTAACGAACCCCATTGAAGTCAGTGGGCGACTCGAGCATTTTTGTATATGACTGGTGCTCCGCTAAGGTTTTCATTTGTGAAAATCTTAGCAAATCATCAAAGTCACGTAAAAAACACAGAAATGGATAGGGCAGGCGAGGAGCAACATGCATGGCTGCATTTCGGGCTCCGAGGTCTCACTATTAAGCCACAATAGTGGCAAGAGCGAGACCCCCCCCCCCCCCGCACTGTCAGCATAAAGATCGTTCTCCTCTGCCACAGCTGTAACAGCTGTAACAGCTGTGGCAGAGAAGACCGATGTTAGCCCATTGAATTCAATGGAGCCGGCAATACAGCCGGCTCCATTGAAAGCAATGGGCTGCCGGAGAGCGCGGGATGAATTTTCGGGAAGTCCTTACCTGAAAATCATCCTAAAATGTGTAAAAATAAAAAAAAAAAATTATGTCAGCATTAAGATCGTTCTCCTCTGCTACAGCTGAACGATCTTAATGCTGACATAATTTTTTTTATTTTTACACGTTTTAGGATGATTTTCAGGTAAGGGCTTATATTTTTAAGCCCTTCCCGAAAATTCATCCCGCGCTCGCCGGCAGCCCATTGCTTTCAATGGAGCCAGCTGTATTGCCGGCTCCATTGAATTCAATGGTCAGTGCTCGTTTAATCGAGACGAGTACCGTGTGGTGCTCGTCTCGAGTAACGAGCATCTCGAGCACCCTAATACTCGAACGAGCATCAAGCTCGGACGAGTATGCTCGCTCATCTCTAAAAAGTTGCCATCTCCACAATAGATACAGATAAAAGCAAATGAGCAGCGCCTCAGATATGGCAACATCTGATACTTTTTTAAATTTATAGTGTAAATGAAGGGGACTCACCTGGTGCCTGGCGAGAGCTCCTATGGCAAGGGCAGCCCGCCAGCACCTCCTTGTCCCGGTTTGCCTTGTATAGATATTGGCCGTGCTTTCGATCCCGTCTTGATCCAGGGGGTCTGGAGAGTCATCCAGGAGGATAAAACTTTTTGTACAGATCAAAACAGGTTAAAAAGAAAAATCTCAGCGCTCGGTAGATTGAGAAGAGATCAGGCCATTAGATTGTAGGCTCAAACAGCCGTGGTTAGTTAAAGAAGGAAAAAATGTGACGCATTTTGGTGCGATAATGCGCCTTTCTCAAGCACATATTGATCGCAGAGATTTTTCTTTTTAACCTGCTTGCATCTCCACAATAAAACTTTGTATGAGAACCATCAGATTCTTGGACACCTGACTAAAGTCCTTCATCTTTGATTACCTAATTTGGCTGTATGGTTCTGGTCAGAAAAGGCTCATTCCATTTAAGAATGAAGGAATACACTGCATTCTTTGGACCTGAAATGCTGCATTTTTCCCCCATTTTTTTACCCCTTCTGAAATCTGTGCTTTGACACAATCCTGTTAACTTCATAGCTTTGTTGTTTCACTATAAGTAGATGGATGTATGGCTTTTCGATTCATGTATAACTTGTTCACTTTACTACAGTTGGACTCCAACTAGGTTCAGAAAACATCTCTAAGATGATTGTTTGAAACTGGATATACCTGAGCTCATCTTTGAGCATTATAACAAAAGTCTAAATACTTATGCAAATGTGACTTCTTAGTTTTTGGTTTTCAATATTTGTACATATCACTAAAAAGACGATGATGCTTTGTCATTGTGAAGTAATATGTGTTGATTGGTGAATTGAAAAGAAGTATGATCTATTTCAGAACAGAGCTGTAAATAAGGGAAAAAAAACACGAAGGGATCTAGATACTTTCTGAATGCAATGAAAGCATATGAGAATATACTAAATACTGTACTGCTGAAGAACCCTTTACCTCTGTCATTTTAAACACTAACCAATATTGATGGTTGAAATTTTTACCTATCTATTAGAAAAAAAAGCCTACAGGCTCGATGCCACCTTCATGCCACCTTCACAATCCATGTGGAAAACCCCTGGATGCGAAGTGTTTTCACATAGGAACATCCTTGCATTCCCTGCGGGGCTTAAGGAATCTCCCAGCGTGGCTGTCACAGCTGCGGCAGGGGATCGTAATGTTCTCCCCTTGTTTTCAATGGGGCTGGCACTGCTCCCGCCACCCCCATTGAAAGCAATGGGAGATATTGCAAAAAGAAAGGACATGCTGCAATTTTTTTTTCTGCATAGAATCACAATGCGGTGTCATGCATGCAAGCATTGCAAATGTGAATGAAGCCATTTTATGTTTGTGTAGCGAACATTGCGTCAATCTAGTTTGTTAAATATATCACCAACCCATGTGTAGAACATAAGTAGCTTCTAGGATATTCTTGAACATCACTGTATCTGTTTCACTGTTGATAGGTTTCAGAGGTCCAATGTTAGAAAAAGATAAGCAGCAATAGATAATAATCACACAACCACCTCGGTGTTCCATCAGTGACATGTAGCAAGCGTTAAACTCGAGCTTTGGCTTTCAGAATGTTTCATTTTGAATATTTGTTTTGCCATTCACAAGTCTATTACAAACCTTAATTATTCTGATTGAGTTCTTGAGTGTTCTGGGACTCCACTCAACAAGCTTTATGTATAAATGAATATATTTACAGCAACTCAACAAGTAAATCATGGAACACCTAAAAAGAACATCCACAGAACTGAAAACCTCTCTGGCATCATGTAATGCCATTAATGACTTTTGTTATTTATCTGAGTTCTGCTCATCCTGAAGTATTCTCCGTGACCCATCACTGTATACTCTACTATTCCTGCTGCTTTTGGTAGTGGTCAGAGGTCAGCAGCACCCTATGCAGCAATCTGTGATGTACTGTGTGTTGTGACCCTTTTCTCTTATAGCCAGCAGTAAGGCTGCCTGTCCACAGGCGAATTTTCATTGCTTTTCCCGCAGCGATAATCCGGCCGCGGGGAACGTAGTGAACACTTTCCATAGCGTTATTATGGAAAGTGCAGCCCCCCTGTCCACGAGCGGAGAATCATAGCGTAATTTGCATGCTGCAAATTATGTGGTGAGCCTATCTGTCAGATAGGCTCAGTGCGGAGAACCATCGGCTCTCCCCTGCTCCCAGGCAGCGGCTACCCCAGTGGACAGGCAGCCTTAAAGTAGTTTCAGAAATCTGTGGTACCATAGCTCTTCTGTGTTATCAGACCAGACGGACTAGCCTTTACTCCCCACATGCATCAGTGAGCCTTGAGCACCCATGACGCAATTCCTTATTCACTGGTTGTCCTTCATTGGACCAAAGTAGATGCTAACCACTGCATACAAAGAAAAACTCCACAGGGTCTTCCAAGTTGAAGGTGCTCAGTCCCTTTCCAAAGTCATTCAGATATTTACATGTTCCCATTTTTCCAGGTTCCAACATGTCAACCTCAAAAATTGAATATATCCCTAATACGTCCCAACTCTTGGCAAGGTTAAGAGATGGTCGAGAGTGATATGTGGCCATGAATCTTGCCCCCATATCATGCTCCTCACCATTTGAATTCCACAGGGATACGAGGCGTTTTCAGGTTTCACAGCCGCAGCAGAGGGATTGCAGAAGCAATGGGAGACCTTGTGATGCTGCCACCAGCCCCATTGAAAATAATGGGCAGTGCGATGAGAGAGCACGCACAAGATAGAACATGCCAGGATTTGTTTCCTGCATAGCATTACATCGTGGTGCCATGCAAGAGAAAAATTGCTCTTGTGTATGACCCAATTCAAAAAAATGGGGTTCATATTTGTGTGAGAGTTGTGCGTCTCGCTACGCACAAATCTTGCACGATTTTCTCGGCCGTGTGAAGCCAGTCTAAGAACCATTTTTAGTAGATAATCAATGTTATTCACTTTACCTGTCAGTGATTTTAACACCTTAATGATGCAGCCCTTTTTTTCCATTTTTATTTTTTCCTCACCCCTTTTAAAAAATCATAACTCCTTTATTTATCCATCGATGTAGCTGTATGAGGGCTTGTTTTTTGCAGGTTGAGTTGTAATTACATTGGTGCTATTTAATGTACCATATAATGTACTGAAACCGTTTAAATAATTCTAAGTGGAGTAAAATGAAAAACAAAACAAAACGACATTCCGCCATCTTTCGGTGCATCTTGTTTCTATGGCACACAAACTGCAACAAAAAGGACATGATAACTTTATTCTATGGGTCGGTACGATTACTCCGATACCAAACTTGTATAGTTTTTTTTTGGTGTACTACTTTTATTTTTTTTAAAAACACTTAACTTTTTTTCTTTCTACTGGGCACAATAACTTTTTCATTTTTCCGTCCACATAGTTGTGTGAGGGCTCATTTTGTGCGGGACGTCCTGTAGTTTCCATTGGTACTATTTTTGAATACAGGAATATACAGGAGAAGAAGCTGGCTTCGCGTGAAACAGTACTTTGCCTCTATTAAATTGTGCCACAGTGCATCAGACTAGACAGAACGCGAGGTGATCAAGACTCCTTTTGTGAGTTGAAATGTGTTCTGTGTAGTCTGATGCACTGTGGCACAATTTAATAAAGGCAAAGTACTATTTCATGTGAAGCCAGCTTCTTCTCCTGTGTAGTCCTGTATGTAATGCCGTCGGGACTGGGCGGTGAAGCAAAGTATCCGTGAGACTACTACCGGGAAAATTCAAATGTCGTGGGGTAAAGGGAAGGTGAGCAGCAACGTTTTCCCTTTTTATATGTTTTGGAATAGATACGACTTTTTGATCACTTTTATTGCATTTTTTCTTAGAGACAGGGTGACCAAAAAAGTGTATTTCGGGCATTTTTTTTTTCTGACAACATTCTTTGTGCGGGGTAAATAATGCATTCATTTGATAGATCGGACTTTTACGGACGCAGTGATACCAAATATGTATTTTTATTTTATTATTTAGATTTTTTTTATTGTAAATCTGGCAAAAGGGTTTGTTTTTTCTTAACTTAGCCCCCCTAGGGGACCACAACTAGCAATACTTTGATCGCTCCTGCAGTGTGATGTAATGCTATATCAGGCAGGCAGTCTATCAAGTCACCTCACGGGGACAGCTTGATAAGCATTCTGCCAAGACAGCACTGGAGCCTTTCAGAAAGCCGCTGGCTGGAATGACACCTGCACGGCTCCCTGCAATCCCATAGCAGGGGGGCCTTAAGTGAACCCCAAACATCGTTCGGGGTATTCTGACAGCGACTTTTAAAGGGTTAACAGCTGCAATTGGCCGTGCTGCCAATGTATGTTATGGCGAATTGTTGTACAGTGCACTCAGAAATATAAAAGCTTATGCATCTTAAAGTAAGGTTACATTTACATTGGAAATAGAGTAAATACACTATTTTATGATGGAAGAAGAATAAAACAAAAATGTTCCATTTTCACAGATCAAAAAAACTGAGTTTAAAAATGCTAAAAATTTAAAATGATAGAAAAGCCATCATTTCTTATGCAATTTGCTTTTGCAAACAATAATGCATTTGGATGTGCAAGTCATATGCACACATAAAGCAACAGGCAAATGTTACATTTCCCAGAAAATATAATGCAGTAATAGTAAATTGTAGAGAAAATAATTCGACTCAGAATAAAAAAAAACCTTTAAAAAAAAAATAGTCAAGCTTATGGGCTGGGACCTCTTGTCATAGCTCCATTTAACAATATACATGTCATAGAATTACAGGTTTTACTTTCCTTCAGCCTCTTAAGGGTTTGTACTAATGGTTTTTGTCACTCTCCTCAGCTGTTAATCGCGTCAGTCTGTGTTGTGGGAATATGCTAGCAATTTTTCATCTGTAATTTAAATGCATTAAACCATGTTTAATAATCTGCTGGTCACAGCTGAGTTCTAGAAAAGGCGAAGTGAAGAAAATGGCAAGTACACATTAAAGTATGTGACTACTACAAGGTGGTGCAGTCACATCAACATGACCTATTTTATCAGTGAGACATTTCTTTAGTTTGGGATTTCAATTAATTCATGAAGCCCTGAATGGTTCCTTCAAAAAGTAATTGGGGATTAATAGACCAAATAAATGTTCTACTAATGAAATAGGTCATGTTTGGGGCCCTGATAAGTTCCAGTTTTCCAAACAGAAAATCCTACTGTGCTTTCCTATAAGTGCGGCTACCTATGACTCCCAATTAATTGGCTAAGCTGGTCTTGACCTTATGTCTTCATCAATACTTGTCAGCAAAAGTGAAATTCAGATCACATTTGCCACGCTTGCTGTTTCTCACTCACATCTTTAGCTGAGGTCATACAGAATATGCAGTATATAATATTGACAGGTCCTACCATTTTATAGAATATGCTTGTAATACAGCCCTGTTGTAACAATGTTCACAATCATTAGCGCTCTCTAACGTGAGCGTTTTTTTAACACATATTCCGCACGCAGGTTTTGCGCACAGTTACTTTATGTTACTTTCAATGGTGCCTTGCACAGATGCTATCTTGGAGCGTATTATGCACACATACATGCCTTGATAGTGTATAGGGATTTGTCGGCACACAGCAGTATGCAATGCATAGTAGATGCGAGTATGTTAAGCACTGGTAAATGCTTGTGTAAGTTTTTTTTTGTTAAATCACTTTTAATTCAGATTTTTGCACTTAAGTTTACAGTAAAAATCTTGCATTTTCACTCATTTTCATCAAGGTTACAAAACAATATGATTTTAAAATCATTTCTAATTTAATTGCATTGATTGCTTTTAACACAGTATTTCAGGTGTATCAATTGACGCCTCCAAATAGGATAACTTAACGTGTTTAAACTTCTATTTAGCATGTACACGAGTTGAAACCAATTGTGGTTTCAACTCGTAGATGAAAAATTGCAGCATGCTCTATTTTACTGCGATTCCTGCATGCACGGCTTTCTTTGAAGTCAATGTAAGCTGTCCGATCTGCGGCCCATCCAAAATTGGCATTGCGGATGGGCCGTGGATTCCACGGGTAAGCAGGAGTTTAGAAAAAAAAACTATACTGCGCATGTGCACCGGCGCATCGGACAGCACTTCCGCATACATCTGCAGTACAGAAGAATGAAGACAAGGACAGGTACGTAAGGTCGCCGGCCGAAAAATCTTGGTTGGTGACTGGTTCTGAACACACATCAACTAAAACATACAACTCTCTTATCAGGAGTAACCATGCCTTTAGGATCTGAAAGTTGTTTTTTTTTTTTAATTAAACCAATAAGCTTTACCATATCCAACAGAGCATAGAAATTATTGTTTATTGTTGAGTTGTAATTGATTATACAAGCATGTACGAGCATTTGTTCACAACCATGGAACTGCACAAATGGAATTAACCACTGGATTCTCTATTAGGCCTTAGTCAGACGGGCGTTTTTTTGCGCGATTTGCGGATCGCATGACGGATGCGCATCCGCAAATCGCGTGACCGGGGCCCAAAAATCTGCTCCTAGCTGCATTTCATTAGAAACGGTCCGGAGCTGTCCAGCGCATTGCATTCAATGGAGCCGGCAATACATCCGGCTCCATTGAAAGCAATGCGCTGCGGGCGAGTGCGGGATGAATTGTCGGGAAGGGCTTAAATATATAAGCCGTTCCCTGCAATTTATCCAGAAATGTGTTAAAATAAAAAATATATATATACACTCACCTTGTCCCGGCAGCCGGAGTTCAGCGCAGCCAGCCTTCAGTGGGTGCTTATATTTAAGCCCTTCCCGACAATTCATCCTGCGCACGCCGGCAGCCCATTGCTTTCAATGGGCAAACATCGTTCTTCTCTGTCACAGCTGTTACAGCTGTGGCAGAGAAGAATGATTTGTCTTCTATATGTTCTCAATGGGGTCGGCGCTGCTGCCGCCGGCCCCATTGAGCGCATATAGAGAAGAGAACAGGAATCGCAGATCGCAGATAGGTGCGATCTGCGATTTCTGTTCTATAAATTATCGGACGAGCGCATAAAAAGCGCTCATGTGTCCGATACCATTGCAAAGCAATGGTTTTTAAAAATCGCCGGACGCATGCGCATGCGCAAGTCGGGCGAAAAAACACCCGTCTGACTGAGGCCTAACACTGAGTGTAGTATAGAACACAAACATAATTGGCTGCACACCAATGCTGCGGCTTGAATTCATACTACCACATGAATGGCAAAGTTAGATTTAAAAAGCCATCATACATGGAGTGATAGGTAGAGAGGGGATGCAGAAGAAAGGTTTAAACTATTTTGCCTTTGCCTCTGTTTCTTTTCTTGGTTTTCTAGTAATTTCTATTCCTTTTTAACTCTTGCCTCACATCTGTAATAAATGAGAAGGTGGGCCCACTGGGTCACTCAGGGTTTGGCTAGATATCCATTTTAAGCTTTTAACCCACTCATGGAGGTATGGAGCTTCCCCGAGGGAATCCCAAAGTTGTAAGTCCCTGAATAGCCTCCAATAAAAATGACTGATGGAAAACCAGAAGCGATCTACAGAATCAGCAGCAAGGCTCTAGGTGGTGCAAAGGTATAAGTTGCACTCAAAGCCAGAGACCTGAGGGGGCACAAAGATCAATCGAGCACAAAAGAAGATGCTAGTATTATAAAAGGCATATGAAACCTTGTTAGACATTTTGAATTAAGGCCCAGGAGCTATAAATTTGCCTCTGAATGGCATCGGAATTCATTTCTAGATAAGGAGTTCTGGGTAATTAGAGCATGGTCAGATATGGGAAGATAGGCACAGTTTGATGCAGACATGTCAAGTCAGTAACGAGTACAGTAGACAGTACATGTGAAACAAATAGGCACTCAGAAAACCTAATGCTCAGACATTAGCATGATGTCCTGAGCTGAAATATAAAAGTGAGGTACACAACTTCATTGGATGATATAAGGACCTCCTGTGTACTTTAATGCTTTCTATTAGACTCACAGATGCAAAGCAAAAAAAGTGTCACCTAGACAGACTTGTAAGTAGTTGTAAGAAACTTGACAGTAAGTGCAGACTTTTATTAAGTTAGTGCTGTCTGACCTGAGATATGGAGTATAAAGAATCTTTCATTTTTCTACCTCAAAAGTCATTGTCCCCAGAAGTTTGATTGCATGTTAGAAATATGGTTGAGTCAAGAGAATGGTTCAATAAGTTAAGAAAAGAGATCACTGCCATGAAGAAACAAGTGAAAGGATACAAAAAAAGATAGCAAAGGCACTGAATGTTCCTAGAGATATAGCTGGAAGTATACTTTGCTAGTTCAAAGTTCAAGAAACACAGGCTATACTAACTAGACATGTCAGAAAGAGTAAGCTATAACTGCAAGCCACCAGATTCTCAGGCAGATGGTCAAAAAACTCTCAAGTACCTTCAATAGACTTGCAGCAAGATTTGGTGGCAATAGGCACTGAGGTTTTCATTTGCACATTAAGGCACATACCTAATTCTGTTAGTCTTCATGCCTTAACTCCAAGATATACATCGCTACTGACCCAAAAGAACAAGCAAATTTGGCACCATTATGTTCAAAACTAGAGAAGAGTGAACTTTTCAAAAGTTTGGTTCAGCTGATTCGACAAATTTTGTCAAAAAATTTGGTTCAGTTTGAATTGACGTCGAAGTTCATAAAAAACCCTAAAAGAAATAATAAACACTTTCTAAGAGTGTGGTGATGGTGCCGCCTCCTCAATGGATGCCTTACAGTGCTGGGTGTTAGGTTCAAATCTGATTAAGGACAATATCTGCATTCAATTGGAAAACTGCATGCAGATGTTGTCTTTGTTCAGATTTGAAACCAAAATGTCATCACTGCAAGCCAATAGTGCTAAGTACTGAGGCACTATGTATTTTCATTCTCTGGACAAATACAAAGAGAACATACAAACTCTATGCAGATGTTGACCTTGGTCAGAATTGAACCTAGGACTTCAGCATTGCAAGGCAACAGTGATAGCTACTGAGCAAGCATTCTTTCTGAAACATGAGAAGAAGAAGAACAAGAACAAGAAGCATGAAGAGAACATACAAACTCCATGCAGATGTTGTCCCTTGTCAGATTTGAACTTAGGACTTTCAGTGCTGCAACATAACACTGCTAACCTCGATTCACCTTCTTCTTTCTTCCTCCCCCTCCTACTTCTCCTTCTTACATCCTACTCCAGGGGAGGAGGGGAACAAGAAGAAACAGAAACAAAGGGAGAGCATACAAACGTTTTCCTATCCTTCTTCTCCTCCTTATTAGAGAGGAAAAGCAAGAAAAAAAAAAACATGGTGGCTGAATGGTCAGCACTGTTGCCTTGCAGCTCCGGATTCCAAGTTACAAATTTGGCCAATAACAACATCTGCATGCAAATTTAAATTTCCAATTGCATGCAGATGTTGTCTTTGGCCAGATTTGAACCTAGGACCCCAGCACTGCAAGGCAACACTATTGAGCTGCCTCTGTTGAACCCTTCCCTTAGGTAGTACTCAGTACCTGTTGTTGGGTTTTTTCTTGCCAAACCCCATTTTTCACGAATTTTGACCCGAATTTGGGTTTTACAGGTAGCGTTCGATCATCTCCACTCATAACATATAAATAAGGCACAGAGGTTTTGGAATTCTGTTCTGTGGAGTGATGAATAGCATATTAGTGAACTGGAGATTGTTACCTATGACGAATGGGCAAAGATTCCTCAGGACCATTGTCAGAAGCTAGTATCTAGCTAAGCATCACATTTGTAGAAGGTCATAACAAAAGTGTACAAAAATTGCAAATAGCTGAACGTTTGGAAATTTGGCAAATAAATGTAATTTGTAATGGGGGTTGAATCATTTTGATTGCAACTGTATACTGTTCTTATGGCAATGGAAAAGCCATACACACCCCTAAAGCAATATACAGAGAGCATCACCACGATGAGCTGAACAGATCATACAGTTGCGGCAGTAGATAAGGATGATAACTAGAAGGGAAAATACATATGCCATACTAAATCGGTGGGGTTTATATAAGGAAAAATGTGCAACCCTACTGCAATGTGTCATAGAGGGAAGCTTCAATGAGGAGAAAGCAGAGAATGACGGTTTCTAGAAATGGATTGTTGATATACAATTTTTTTCTGATGGCCATATTTATAGTGGGAAAGGAATTTTGTCCCTACAATGAGAAAAAAATTGATTTTTCCTTCCTAATTCCAATCTAGTAGGTTGAACGGAAAGGTCAAAAATCTGCAGCAGAAAAGTTTTAAAAGATCCTAATCTGCAGCAGAATTGACATGCCAATAGTTTGCTGTAGACGTTCACTGCAGATTTCAGCCTTTGCTATGCAAAGGGTGGAAGCTGCAGCAAATCCATAGCACGTCCTTCTGAAAATCTGCAAGAAAAGCTATACATATTCAGTGCATTTTTTTGCAAGTGCAGATTGTCTGGCAAAAATCTGTAGCGAATCAGTCCTGTTGGAAAATAGCCTTACAAAATGTTAGTAGACTATAGTGTTAGCTAGTAGTAATCGCAGCAAACAGTGTTGAGGCTAGCTAGTTATTACATGATCATGCATAGTAATCGTTAATTTAAGTTTATCTCTGGGTGTAAATAAATCCCTTAGCTGCTGGACCCCATAGTAATTGTTGTGTCTTCCACCATGGTAGTTACCTGCATTTCAGAATAGTTTCTTATTTTGTCCCTGATTGCATGTGGTATTTAAATCTAGAGCTCTTCGTCCAATTCTCATATGATAATGTGCATAGAAGACGTGTCAGAGCATAAGCTTGGTGCTGCTGAATGAGCAAACTTTTGAAAAGTTTGGTTCGGCAACTTTGCTGAAATTTTGCAAAATGCTCAGAGTTTCACTGCGGGGTTAGCCAGCCATGTGGACGAGATTTGTCAAAAATATCGTCCACACAGGGCGGCAAATCCGTCGCGGCGGTGTGTGCAGAAGCCGGCGCTATGGCCCAGATTTCCCCGCCGCAGCATGTCAATTTTTTTTTCCATTGCGGCCGCGCTGTTCTCTATGGGATTGCCAGCTGCAACAGAAAAGCATTTTGAAGCAGCACTTTCCCTGCGGAAATCTAGTTTTTTCGCTGCGGCCAAACTGTGAATTTTTCGGTGGGATTTCGTCCTGTGAGTACCAAGCCTAATGCTACCCTATCTCACACACAAACACACACGTATGAACACTCTTGCACACAGCCTCATCTTAAGGCTATAGCCTGTATTTTAAGCACATGCAGAGCTCCAACATGTTGGCAGGTCTGTATAAAATACTAAATTAACAGTTATTTGGAGTAACTAATTTACATGTTACCAACTCATACAACCCAAAGTGTCAAATGAACATGCAAGGTTAATACAACATTTACATTGTCTTGACACATTAAAACTGAAATTCATTCTATTTCAGGAGTGTTTTAATTAAGCTATAAAACAAAATAGGTTGGAAGGTTGGGTGTAATAACCATATATCAAAAATGCTTCCGCGTTATATTACAATTACATGTTCCAGGCACTGCTGATAAAAATAGAACCCGCAATAATGCATTAAAGAATGGACACACTGACATTTTTAGAACAATTTTGTGGATTTATTAAATAATACCTTTGACTTACAAGAACAGCTTCAGTGTGATTGCATTGGGAAGTATTTTACTACAAAGTAAGTGAGAATAACTTAGTAGCATTTGGGGCATCCAGAATAGCTTGTCAGAATGAGACTTGATATGTGCAAACATTAACTCTTTCATCTCTTCTAATTGCTTTTATCTCAAGCTTTCAAAGTGATTTGAAAGAGAAGAGTGCCATAAGAAGAATTAGAACAGGCAGTCAAATACACAGTACTCACTGAACATATATATCATGCACAGTGCAAAGACTCATAAACAAAAATTTGCTTTGTTTTTTATAATTGGCATTAAGCAGGCTTTTTAGAATGCAACAAGTATCACAAAGTTATATATTGTGAGATCCAAAGTGGGCATAGCTTTCTTTAAAACTGGGAAATATGTAAAGAAAAACCTTCTCTACGGTATGTGTATCAAGACCTCAGTTATTTCTCCTCTACTCCTCTGTCTGTAGATGATTGGTTGGAACAATCACTTCCTCTGTCCTGTCTGTAGGAGGATAAAAAGATTTGTAAGCCCTGCAGTTCAGGTCCACGGGTGGGTGGGATTCCACGAGTATCTGTGATCTTTTTTCTTTTTCTGTACTGTGCAGTACAGATTTTTTTTTAAATCTGTTGGTTGTCCCGCAAAGTCCACGGGCTATCCACAATGTCAATCGTGGACGGGACGCAGATCGGATGTCTTCCGTTGACTCCAATGGAAGCTATCCATGCAGGAACCGCAGCAAAAAGGAGCATCCTCCCTTTTTATTTATCCACGAGCGGAAAACGCAATTGGTTTCTGCTCGTGTACATGATAAATAGAAGTTTTAACACGTTAAGTATTCCTAGGCTCAAGGCTGCATCTTTTTAAACTTGTATATCACAGAGCTAGTTTTTCGATCATTTATTGTTGTGTATATAAATTCCTATTTCCGGGACACATAGGTACAATGTAAAACAAATTCTATAAGTTAGTTATATTTTGGAAATAACTTTTCAGCCTTCACTTTTCTAAAGTGAAAATCCAACATATGGTTTTAAAATACACAACTGTTCTTTTTCTAAACTTTTAAAAGCAAGAGCCCATGTGTCATTAGTAAAGGGCTGTGCCACATTATGATCATTGATCAGTGGTCAGTGTTTTTGATCATCACATTCTTTGAATCAAAATAAAAATGTTTCTTCAAGCTTATGCACTTTGAAGTTCAAGAATGAGACTTTCCCATTGAAAGCTGTGATATAAAGTAACTTGTGACAGCCTTTGAACTTGTATTTTATAGTTTTAAGAATCGGTATTCATCAACACTATTACAGTGTGTCACTACACTCATTGACCAGCCTAGCATAGCTCATGATGTATGTTTGTGTCCCCATAACAAGTAATTGCTACATACCCTACTATTATATATATATGTATCATGCAAAAAGGCAACCAAAGCACAAAATCATCCAAAAAAGTATAATACCCATTAGTACAGAAGTATAAAGATATGAAAACTGTATATTAAAAATACAAGTCACAAGAAGGTTCATAGACATGTAGCCTATGAACTCACAATTAAGTGCAATAAAAAAATATATGGTACATAATGCACAGTATCCGTAAACTGTGGGTGAGTGATTCACTCCCAAAAAGTTTTCTCCAATGTCATCCTAATAGTAGCTAAAAATAATTAGTATGCAGTAATCCACTCTAGGTCAATACCACAACAGCCACACACATATAACAATTAGAAGCCGTTTTAGAGCCATAACCACAAAGACCTACCCATAAAGTAACATACACTTCCCCAATGTACGTTTCCCTTCTTCCTAGGGGGTACTAACCTCATAAGCAACTCAATTTAAATACATCTCCCTAATACCTTGCCTAATCCATGGTCTTACATTAGGACCATAAAACACAATTGTGCATATTCCTAATCATGGGAAGGGAGAATACACGGATCCATAGCATTCAGACCCCATAGAGCATGTGCAGACTGAAAAGTTGTCCCATACATGCACAGAAGGCAAAATGAGCTGCAGACCATGTTCTCCCAATCAAACCATTTGAGGTGCATGTGCACTGTTCGTGAATCACATATCTTCTCCAATAGATGCACATAGCATGACATGGAGTGAATGTATACACGTGAACATCATAATCATTAAAAACCCAATACAATAAGTTATACAATATACTACAAATAGAAATATACCTAATTAGCAACTATTAATAAATCAACACAATATATATTAGGCTTAAAAGTTATTGATCCCCAGGTGCAAATCTATGAATTAGTGATAGATTAAAAAAAATACAAATATTAATATCAATATCTAAACTCCATTATTAGATCATAATTAGAGATGAGCGAACGTACTCGTAATGAGTACTTACGCACCCGAGTACCGCCATTTTCGAGTACTTCAGTACTCGCGCGTAAAGATTCGGGGGGCGCCGGGGGGCGGGGAGAGGCGCGGCGGTGCGGGGGGTAGCAGCGGGGAACAGGGGGGAGCCCTCTCTCTCTCCCTCTCCCCCCCACTCCCCGCCGCAACCCCCCGCGCCGCCACGGCGCCCCCCGAATTTTTTCGCCCGAGTACGGAAGTACTCGAAAATCGCAGTACGCGGGCGAAAAAGGGGCGGGGCCGAGCACGTTCGCTCATCTCTAATCATAATATTACACAATAAAAAAAATAAAAGAAACATTGTTTTAAAGTGAAAAGAGAAGCTAAGAGAAATATCTCCAAAAGGATGTATCCTAAAATGGATACGAAAATAAAAATAGTAAATGTGAATATAAGGGAGAAAAAAATCTCCATATGATGCAGCCAAGAAAATAATATTCTTCTTAGATGGAGAAGTAAAAAGAAAAGACAAAATGAAACCTAAACTGCTTGTGGCTATTTATTTAATCAGTGTATATGGCTTTTCCCATAACAGTCAAGGCAAACATGTAAATAGGCATTACAGATAATTATTAAAGGCCTTATTACAGGTTGGGTAAAAATGAGACAATAAACTGTACAGTAAGGGATGGAAAGGATATCAATTTCCCATTGGTTATCATCACGGAGTTTGTGCTCATCAAGAGTGTCTAGATTTCATTAAAAATAATTCTGGTAAAATAGCTCATTTCTTTAAACTATAGCAGCAGTACTGGATAAGTGAGAGGGGTTAAATGAAAGGAGGTGTAAAAAGTATTGAAACTAGATGTCTATTCAGAGGAAACAGTTGAAAAACAGGTTCTCATTGACACCTTTGGGTTGGAGGGTTTCCAATCTATATATCCGAGCTGCCTCTTTACGAAGCAGTAATGGATCAGTGCCACCCCTCCTAATATCAAGTCTCACCAGTTCAATGCTTTGGAACTTTAGACATTCTGGATCACCATGGTGTTTGTCGCAGACGTTTGTCCCAGATGTGTTTTGACAAGGGAGTACTTTCTCTCCTACGAACATTACCTGTGTGTCCCAAAATGCACTTTCTTAGTTGCTGTCATGTCTTACCAACATAGTGCTTTGGGCACGGGCATGTTATGAGGTAGACAACATTCATGGTATGACAGTTAGTGAAGTCTCTCATCTCATAGCATTTACCTGTTACTACAGAAGTAAATGAATAACTCTTGTGAATGTATGTGCACGCTGCGCAGTTGGAACACGCAAACGTGCCTTTGGGCTTAGAACAAGTAAGCCAATCGCTCTGTCTATTATTGGGCTTGTAGTGGCTTTTAACTAGATGGTCACGGATATTGCATCCACGTCTATAGGAGATGCACCGAGATTGGGGGAGCATAGTTTGTAGGTCTTTATCGTTCATCAAAATGCCCCAGTATTTCACCAAAATACCTCTCACCTGAGTATGACCCGTGTCGTAAGTCCCTATAATTCTGAGCTCAGTTGATGGTTCTTGCTTTTTTGGACTCAATAGTTCAGATGTATTGTTTTGTTTAGTGAAGCTATATGCTTCATCTAAGATCTCTGTGGGATACTTTCTATGCACAAATCTATTTCTTAATTTGGCACTTTGTGAAAAGATGGTTCATCAGAGCAATTGCGACTCGCGCATAAAAATTGACCTTTTGGGATCTCTTTTTTGAGAGTGTAGGGATGAAAGCTGTTCCATAGCAAAAGGTTGTTAGTTTCTCTTTTAATGAACATGCTAGAAGAGATAGCACCATCAGGTTGTAGAGTGATCGTGACATCAAGGAACTCAATAGAGGTAGTGCTGATTTTAGAGGTAAATTTTAGATTCAGATCATTTTGATTTAAATGCTCCACAAATCCCTTAAACGGAACTTTGTCCCTGTCCACAATATCAGAATGTCATTGAATGTATTTATCTTACTCAGTTAAAGATTTTGTCAGACCAGGTGTCATTGTTAATGGGGAATACAAACTTTTCCTTCCACCAGCCCAGGTAAAGGTTGGCATATGATGGGGCTCAGGGTGTCCCCATAGCAGTACCCCAGAGCTGGTGGAAGTACTTGGCATTAAAGATGAAATAATTCTGTGACAGGACAAAACTCAATAGGTCCAGTGAGAATTTATTGTGTTCGCTGAATTGAGAACCCCTCTGTCATAGAAAGCACTAAGGCCTCCCTGGTGTAGAATTAAGCTATAAAGAGCTTCCACATCCAGGGTGGCGATCAAGGTGTCCGGACTGACTGAGATTCCTTTAAGTGCCGACACGAAGGGTCTTAAAATTTTGTCAATATATAGACTTGAATTTTGTGTCAGATTATTGATATCGGATACTATTGGTTGACCTTTGAGGGGACGAATCCCTTTATGCACCTTGGGCAAGGCATAAAATGTGGCGATTTTTTGGAATATCTGAGACCATAAATTTGAATTCTGTTTTATCAATGCACCTGGTGTCTTTAGCCTGGAAAAGTAATTGTCTAAGTTCAGTCTGGTATTGTATAGTTAGATCTGTCTTCAAATTAGAATAGGTATTTTTATTATTCAAAATTTGCATACACATTTGGACGTATTGATCCTTATAAGAGTTGAGCGAACGTACTCTTCCAAGCTTGATGCTCGTTCGAGTATTAGCATACTCGATGGTGCTCGCTACTCAAGCGAGCATCACGCCGTGTTCGACCCCGCTCCAGTTTTGGGCCCTCCCCGCCGCTGACATGTCGGATTTGACCCCTCGACATTGCGCACGTCAATGGTAGTTTGTGGCTGGCTTGGCAGAGGGGAGAGAGAGAGAGAGAGAGAAAGAAAGAAAGAGAAAGAAAGAGAAAGGAAGAGAAAGAGAGAGAAAGGGAGAGAGAGAGAGAGAGAGAGAGAGAGAGAGAGAGAGAGAGAGAAGAGAGAGAGAGAGAGAGAAGAAAAAAAAAACTTGGCAACCAGCGGGTCCCATACAAAAATGCTTGAGTCTCTCATTGAAGTCAATGCGGTTCATTACTCGAATAGAGCTCTCTACGAAAAGCTCGACTCGAATAACAAAGACTCAAGCATTTTGGTGCTCCCTCATCTCTAATCCTTATCGTATAACACTATATTCCCATCCTTGTCTGAGGGTTTAATTATTATTTCATCATTGTTCTCCAGAGCTTTAAGGGCCGACAATTTGGATCTAGTCATATTGGAGTATCTGATTTACTGGGTTGTAATACTTTGAGGTCCCTCAGGACTAGTTCTTTTAAAAATCAGGACAGTGGACCAGTGGAGGGTTGGATTTATTTGGCAATATCAGGTCTGTAAATGGACCAATGATTTGACCCCTCGACATTGCGCACGTCAATGGTAGTTTGTGGCTGGCTTGGCAGAGGGGAGAGAGAGAGAGAGAGAGAAAGAAAGAAAGAGAAAGAAAGAGAAAGGAAGAGAAAGAGAGAGAAAGGGAGAGAGAGAGAGAGAGAGAGAGAGAGAGAGAGAGAGAGAGAAAGAGAGAGAGAGAGAGAGAAGAAAAAAAAAACTTGGCAACCAGCGGGTCCCATACAAAAATGCTTGAGTCTCTCATTGAAGTCAATGCGGTTCATTACTCGAATAGAGCTCTCTACGAAAAGCTCGACTCGAATAACAAAGACTCAAGCATTTTGGTGCTCCCTCATCTCTAATCCTTATCGTATAACACTATATTCCCATCCTTGTCTGAGGGTTTAATTATTATTTCATCATTGTTCTCCAGAGCTTTAAGGGCCGACAATTTGGATCTAGTCATATTGGAGTATCTGATTTACTGGGTTGTAATACTTTGAGGTCCCTCAGGACTAGTTCTTTTAAAAATCAGGACAGTGGACCAGTGGAGGGTTGGATTTATTTGGCAATATCAGGTCTGTAAATGGACCAATGCCAGGTACCTCAGTCTCCAAGCCCTGAAGGACCCGTAGCCCAGGAAGAGCTTCAGGTGACAGGTCTAATTCATGGGCCAAGTTTGTATCTTTTAAGGAAAAATATTTCCTCCAGCTGAGCTTTTTAGTGAAGGGGGAGATGTTTATTTCGCCCAGATGAATAGCTCAAAGCAGGTCATCAGGATGAAGGACAGCCCCCTCTCCAAGACTCCCACTTCAGTGGTGTTAAGATTATATTTAGACAAACTGATGATCCACATCTTGTCATCGGAGGCTGCATTGGATAAACACTCTGATATGGTGTTAGGAGTAGTAGTCTCTATGGTCTCTGTAGTCAGTACGAGGGGGAAGGGTCTCTGCGACCCCTCAAAAAATAGTGGAAAATGGGTTGTTCTAAGAATCCTTCAGGGGCAGGTCTAGCTCTTCCTCTGCCATGATATATTCAGCGACCGCGATTGAGTCACGGAAGAGGGAAAGTTCTTTAATGTCTAGAACCTTCACAGTGCGAAGGATCAAGGTCAGAGGAACTTCGCTCAGTTTCTGATGGGGGTCTACAGCTCTGTATTTTCGCAAAAGTTTTGTAAGTCACGAAAAAATAGATTTTGCTTTCTCTCCTTAATGTGCTGTGGATATTTTTGACTATATTTTCTTGCATAGCCTTCTCCCGCTGGGGGAATTCAGGATCTGCAGAAAAAGATTTTGTCTGTTCTAGAAGTTGGGACAACGCTGGAGGCCTTAGACAAGTAACTTCACCTCCCCTTACATTTTGAATCCGTGATGTGAGGTAAAACTTTACCTTTTTTTTTCTTTTACGTGATAGCCATTATGTGATTGCCATGATCACTTGACCAAGGACCGCGTAACACGGCCAATGTGAAATCTCCTGGCTCTCGGCTACATTAGGTAGCCAGGAGCATGGAGATTTTAAATTACCTAGGCAATTCATGGCTTCTGTGCATGCATCCCCCAATTTGGCGACGGGCATGTGCGCAGAAGCCGAGGTAAGGTCCACAGATAAATCCTAGATACATAAATTAATCTTCCCTTATGGATATGATCCATGAAGGAAGTTGAATCTTAAACTTTTTTTTCAACACTTTTTGAAACATTTTTTTACTTTTACTTTACCACTGGATAACGGCAATAATGTGACCAAGAACCGCATACAGCAGTGCCTGGTGACATTACCCTGCTCTCGGCTATACATACCAACCGGGAAAAGGGTGATTTAAATTTCCTGGTCCTCCTGGCCTTCTGCGCATGTGCCTGACATAATGAAGTCTAGCGTGTATTCACAGACGTCGGCATCAGGTCCTGGAAGACCAGAATGCCGCGGGACATCATGGAAGACGAGGTGAGTATTCTCAGCTTCCCTCACAGATCGAATTCGTGAGGCGAGCTGAAACTAACTTTTTTAAACTTTCTCTTCATTTCTCAATTAAATAGCGACAATCGCGTGATTGGGGGTTGCTCCCCCCTGACAGCTCCAGGTTGTCGGCTACAGACCACGTGGCTTCAATCCTCAGAGCGAGCGTGTTTTTATGGCCCTAGGGATTAAAGCCCACTAAACCAGGATGTAAAAAGACAATGGAGCAGTCAGTAAGTGATTAATACAATATTAATTACATATAGTTACTGTTCTCCAACACTTTGGCATGAATATATTAATTTTTTTATTACCCTGTTGCTTTGAATCTCTTAAATGAGCGAGGAAACACTGTCAAGGGTGCCCTCTCACTATACCATACACCAGGAAAAAACACATAACACAACATTATCTTTAACTGGTTAGTAGGTAGTATTTACCCAGTTTTCGATTGAAGGTTCTTAGGTGCTCAGGCTGACTGTGAGTAAGCTAGCTTAAATAGCGACAATAAAGGATGAAAACCAGCTCCTTAAAAACACTTCTTTTATTCAAAAAAATCTATAAAATTACAAATCATAGGTATCGCGCAACACCATGTCTACAAGAAGACACATTTGGAGAGACACTTTTTTCTTGATCACAGCCCAAGTGTAGACATGGTGTTACATGGTAGCTACCATTTTTAATTTTATGGACTTTTTGAAAAAAAAGAAGCGTTTTTAAGGAACCAGCTTTTCTCCTTTGTTGTTGAAATATTAAAATAGATGAGTACTCTTACTTCACTGTAACCCATAAGAGCTTAGTCAGATGAGCTAAGCAACGTGTAAATACAAAGCTGCTGAGATGCAGGAAGTCTGCGCATGAATGGGCTATCTCTAGCTGTGTGGAGCAGCCCATTCACACATCCGTGGTGTGGGCAGCGTGCTTCCATGGCTCCCATAGGAACCTATGGAAAGCACACCGCACAGCGTGTACCATGGTGCTGACATGCGAGTTAGCACTCGCTGTCCTAACTTTGTTAGAAGCGCAGATTAACAATGCTCGTCTGACCGGGCCCTTAAAGCGTAATCACACTTTTAGATGACTTTTCAGAATAAAGTATATTTTTAAGTACATGAAGAGTAGCAGTATTTCTAGCCATCATATGGCTTGTATCCTGCATTTATCACCTATTTCCCCTTTTGCAGACTCTATTTTTAATTTTCAGTTTTCTCTCAGTTAGTGGGTGAAGATTAGCTGCTAAGATGTCTCCCATACACTGCATGTGGTCAAAACAGCAAATTATACTCCCTAACGCTTTGTAGCACACAAACAGAAAAATATCAGCAACATGGAGGACAGTGCAATGCAGTTCTGAGCAGTGTAGATGTGATTCCAATAGACATAACAAAAAAATGACTATTAACTTCAGCAGCATGTTTGTTTGTGTCGCTCTCTCTCTCTCTACAGCAGCTTCCTCTTTCCTTCTCCCCTTTCAGTATACTTTTATGGGCAGCATGAGACTACATCCTCATTTCCCTGTTTTGTCTTGCTGCCTCTGTTACTAGAGTTCAGATTTTACTTGGCAACAGACAGTGGACAGCAAATTTGGGAAGGGAGGCCCCTAGTGGTCAGCCCTTTGGAGTGATTTTTAAGCACAAGAATATAATTTTAAGTAAATATAGTGATTCTGACTTTTGCTAGTTATCACATTAGTTATCATATTAACGCATGTTGTCTGAAACTGTGGCGACCATTTAAATAGTCTTACAAATATTTCTTTTTTGGGCTATTATCTGTTTGTGATATTGTTAACGTGTTAATTATTATAACAACTTTCTTATGGTGCTCTTTTTATTATAACACAAATGATGAAAGCTCATTGCACTCTATGCTTGAGGGGAATGCCGCTAGATATTTATTATTAATGGAGTGCTTCAGACGTCTTACCAACTTCAAGATCTCCTAGAAATAGGTGAAGTAAAAAGTCCAGCACCCTTGGAAAGATAAAATGTCCTTTGCTTTATTGGAACAACAAAAACAAAGTAAAATGTGTTCCTTTGCTGCAGGCATGCGTTTTGAACGTTGCCATTCTTACTCATAGCTATGAGTTAGAACAGCAATGTTCCAAACACATTAGTGTCGGCAGCAATGGACTACATATTTTACTTTGTTCAGGTAAAGCAAAATATAGTTTATTTTTGCAAGAAGGTACTGGAATGTTCCCTTTACTTATTGCTTTTGTTTTTTACTTAGTTTATTTTACGAACCCAAATTTAAAATAATCAAGACTTTAATAAAACTCCAGGTAATTTTTATAATCCATTTCATTAATTAGTCATCGCTTTTTGTATTAAATGTTGTTGTCCATGTTTATTGTACATATTTTGATTACATAAAATCATCAGACATGGTTTACCTTAATACTGCATGACATTTTTGAAGGGAATGTGTCATTAGAAAATAATTACCTATTGAATAAAACAAGTTTTTATGATAAATATATTTTTGGTGATTTTATTTTTGTTAATTTTCGATGCTGTGATCTATATGTCAAAAGAAAAAAATCTAAAAATAAAAGCAAAAAATACATCCCATAATTTTTATATTGACCACTAAGCCTAAAAATAGGATAATACACGATGCCTGACACTTGTCCCAGTGATGCTCGCTCTTGTGCTGTAACACAGGAGCGAGTATCACTGGCATCGCTCACAGTGCGGCCAGCAGGGAGGGGGAGTGGACTGGGGAGCAATCATTTCCCCGCCCACCTCCATTCACTGGAAGAAGATACTTGTTCAGAAGTGAAAGACTGCTATTTACACTGAAAGGCATATCATTTAGTTTTCTGCATGCTGAAATTGAATGACTGAACAATTCCCATTCAGTCCTTCAGTCACTGCATGCATTTACACGGGATAATTATCGTTCAAATTCCTGCAGGAATGTAGGAAATTTCCAAATGATAATCATTCTGTGTAAACAGGCTTTATATGGTACTTTATCTGTAGAAAGATCTTCTCACTAGTCATCTCATTATTATCACAGGCAGGAATACAATGAAAGGAAACACTTATATATAGATATACCATTTACAATAAGTGATAATCCCAATTTATCTATTCCCCTCTCTGTAGAATGACCTCTGTACATGTCAAAGAGCATGCCAAGAACAGTCTTCTATAGAAGTCTATGTGTTAGCTTCTGTTCATTGTGTAAATATCCCATGATTTTTGCTGTAAAGCATATCTCTAAAAGCTGCAGTAAAGCATATAATTGCAATAAAGACAAGATATTAATCACCATAGTCATATATAGGCAAAAGAATAACGAATGGAATATGTTTTACGTACTTCATCTGATAGCCCCCATCCCCTACAGCTTTCCCACCTCCAACACTTTATGCAATGTATATATATATATATATATATATATATATATATATATACACATAGTGATACTTGGGATCATTCGCTCATATCACAGGTAGACAACAGCAGGTTAAAATCTAAATTCTCAGTTATTTACACCTTCACAGCAATATCGGCTTGCTTCATCACAGCTCTCAGCTACTAACTCAAATGTACTTTATTTCAGGCTTCAATCATAAACAGTCCAACTGTGGTTGTCACCCAGATTTCCTCAGTCCAGGTCCCACACAGCTTTCCCCAGGTATGCTTCACTCAGCTTTTCAGGGCAACTTCACCCAACTTTCCTGAGACACACGAGGTATCTTTCAATATTCAGATCCCTCTCTCTGGACCTCTCTCTCTGGCTTTCAGGCCAGGTCCCTCTCTCTGCCCCTCTCTCTGTGGCTTTCAGCCCAGGCCCCTCTCTCTGGCTTTCAGCCCCGTTCCCTCTCTCTGGCTTTTAGGCCAGGTCCCTTTCTCTGGACCTCTCTCTCTGGCTTTCAGCCCAGGCTCCTCTCTCTGGACCTCTCTCTGTGGATTTCAGGCCAGATCCCTCTCTCTGGACCTCTCTCTCTGGCTTTCAGCCCAGGTCCCTCTCTCTGAACCTCTCTCTCTGGCTTTCAGCCCAGGTCCCTTTTTCTGGACCTCTCTCTCCGGTTTTCAGCCCACTTTCTCCCTGAATTTGGCAGGAACCAAGACCATTATGCTATGTATAGAATTTAGTAATCTAAGTCCTTGTAAGAAAAGAGTACTTTCGTTTAAAGGACTGCTCCACTTAAGTTAAATGGCAGCAATAACAGCAGTAATAAAAGTAGTAGCAACAGTAGTTAAAAATGCAATACATACCGTAGAGCAACACTTTAACCTTTCACTTTACCTAACAGTGATTACTCTATATTAGACTTCATAATGTCTCCCTAAACTACAATAACTTCACAGGACTGAAATGAACAGGCCTTCTATTAAGCCTCAGACCTACCAATCTCTCATTGACCACTGGTTCTCTGGGCTAGCACTTCCATAGTTCACTCTGGCTTCCATACTAGAGCAGTCACTCTCTCCGTCCACCAGCTTCCCTTTCTAGTAACAAAACCTAGACCTACTTGTACATTAAAGAAGTACTCCCCTGAATATTTTTTTTCATTCGTTATGCAGTTAGCACCCACAGAATATATAAATCAGCTAGTCTTGCCTTGTTTAGTTATTCCTTTCTGTCTGAAAAATTCTCCTCAGTTGGATCATATGATCTCATGGTGACCCCCTTCTCCTCCCACTGGGAATTTCTTACCTCTAAGTTCTCTGAAGGGCCATTAGAGGTTAATGATATTTATACTGCCCTCGCAGCAGGCAAAGACTGTACAGTTTGCAGGTGCTCATATGATACTGTGCATATGCATCATGGGATTAATAGTGCAGAACGCAGTTAAAGTGAAAGCAACATCAAGATGGTGTCTGATAAATATCAAACAGGTAGCTGCACTGCAAGAAAAGCTTGCAATGTACACAGGAGACATTCATAGTGTGTCAAGCAACCAGATGAGGAGTGTAGAGATGGAAAATGTGTTTTCAGGAGAGTGTTTCTTTAGTTAATGAAACAATAGCTAAAATGAAACCAACAACTGGCATGCAGATGACTAGAAGGGTTATCAGAGCATTTTATTAACAGGACAAACTTCTGCGTAGTTCATAATATAAAATTGTACAATTAATAGTAAGAAAAAACTATACTGTTATATTGTAGGGCACTATATGGTTACAGTAAGAGTTATGAAACTTTCTAAAACAAAAAGGGTCATTGCCTCCCACAGCAAACAAATGCATAGCAGCTTTCATTTCTTAGGGCTTGGTCAGACAAACGTTTTTTTGCGTGCTTATGTGCGCAAAAAAAAAAGCGCTCCACGGATGTGCAAAATGCGCATGACTGAAGCTCCGTGGTTTTTTTTACATGTGCCGCAAAGGTCCCCCCATCACTGAACACTGTGACAGCACTGTCACAGTGTTCAATGATGATGGGAGACTCCCCACGGGGATGAAAAAAACCCTTGCCACAGCTGTCACAGCTGTGGCAGAGGACCGTGATGCTATTGGAAGGAATGGGATGAAGGCAACCCCTCAGCGCTCAGCCATTCATTGAATGACAGTTGAGAGCTGTCTCTGATTGGTCACAGCGCTCAGCCAATCAACGGCAGCGCTTTCTGGATGTGGGCATTTTTTAATCCCAGGCCACTAGAATGCAGATGAAGACTAACGGGGATGGGGAGAAGAGCTGGACAGCGTTTCTAGGTGAGTTGAATTTATCTATTTTTTTTTAACAGCTAGGGATGATTTTCGAGGTAGGGCTTATATTTCAAGCCCCCCCCCCACAAAAAAAAAGTAAATCAATGCTGCAAGGGTAGCCATGATGTCATAGTGTTCAGTGATGAGGGGACTCCCTGCGGGAATTAGCAGAACTCTCCGGGAGTCCACTCATTCCCTGTCATCTCTGTACAATATCTTTACGTAGCATGGACCTTACCGGCGCGCATTATAGGCATTCATGTCCTACCTTTTGCAGGTGCGAGTATTTTGTGCCTCTAAAAAACAGACATGTGAGCACTTCATAGGAAACCAATGGTACTAATAGATGCAAATTTTTTTGCCCACATGGGCGCGAAATAAGGAAAAAAATTGCTCGTCTGACGACGGCCTTATCGTGCTTTTGAAAAATGTGAGCTGCACTGGGAAAGTTTTAATAAACCATTCCCAGTGTGTTTGTAAAATGAAAGTCTTTGTTTTTGCCACAGTAAATTAATACGCAGAATAGACTTTCTTCTTAGCTAATTATAAATAAATGAGCAGCATCCCGTATGTCAGACTCATTCTTACTAATTGCATTGTATGAAAGTCTTAGTGCATTCTATCTGCTCTGCAAGTGGCTACATGCCACATCCTGCAGAGTTTTATATGCCCTAAGCTTGTATTGTGGCTATTTTGCCTTATGGAGAAGCTTTGTAGTGGGATCCCCTGCAATGCCATAAATAAGTCACACTGGAAAAGTTGGTGAGAAAACAAGGCACTTAGTTTTAATTCGATTTAATATATTCAAAAGAAACTATATTTGTCTATGAAGACTGCCATGTGATACGATGTTACGTTTTCTCATATTATATGAGTCTAAGCATGCTATGCTTATATGCATATATTACAAATTATAGGATTTTACTTTTGTTATTTTATGGCACTCATGGGCCCTGCACATATGAAATAGGGTAACTAGAGAGAGAGAAAAAGAGAGAGTGAACCCTGTCTGCATGGAGCTTACAATCTATGGGAAAGGAGACTGAATGTGAAGGTAGAAATTAGAGGCGTACTGGGCTCCCTATAAAAATGTCGTTTTTTATTCCATTTCTCTCCACTTTTTAAACGTTTTTTCAGTGCATTATAAGGTACAATAAGTAGTACCATTGAAAAACACAAATTGTCCCGCAAAAAACAAGCCCTCATACAGTGACGTCAATGGATAAATAAAGGGGTTACGATTTTTTAAAAGGAAGGAGGAAAAAACGAAAATGGAAAAAAGCAAAAAAGCTCAGTGACTAACGGGGTTAATAGCCCTTACTTTGGTAAAGGTAGAAATGTAACTCGTGGTAATTTCTTCATGTCTGTCGCCATTGCTGAGTACTTAAAGGAGAAGTCTACAAGTATAGTTGGCACTATGAATAGAGCTTGTAGGGAAGTACCTGTAGGCATAAAGAAGGCAAAGGAAGCATTGTAGTATAGTACTGCTAAAAAAGATGACATATCACTCACTCTATACCAAGGTAAACAAAATAAGAATGTCTTATTCCTAAGTACCATGCACCCGTACATCCAAATTGACGCAGGTTAAAAACAAAAAATGTAAGAATATAAAACACAAAAAAGTTCGGGTAAAACTGCAGTAATGTAAAAAATAGTCAAAGGAACATATGTGTCCCCTTGGCAGTTCCAGGAGGTTGCCCAAGCCCGGCGGTTCTCGTGTTAAAGTAGTGAGAGACATGCTGATTTCAATGATCTGTCACTTATAGGATAATATGCAGTGGTGTTTAAGAACTTACTACTTGTTCCTGCAGCTTCCATGAGGAGGTAAGTCCAGCTAACTTCCCCGACTATCTGTGACTGGCTGTTTTATAGATATGATACTGTATACTGTAAAAACTACTAATCATGGAGGATGGATGGAACTAGCAGTTCCTCATGAATAAGTATAACTCATTTCTTGCTGGGAGCTGCAGGAGCAACCTGTACGTTTTTAAAAACGCTGCACATTACCCCATAAGTGACGGACTGCTGAAAAATCAACGTGTTTGTCTTTACTTTATGCTACCCACAGATAGCACACCATAAAGTATATGCCCTATAAGAGAAGAAGCACAAAACATTCTGACTACCTAGAAATATTTTGTCTCAAACATGCGATCATCGAAGCTGTATATCACATGCCATAATTTGGAGCACTGCATATGCTCTATGACAAACATCTTCATAATCATCATCATATCTATATTGCATTTAGGACCACAGGAGACCTACTTCCTGTTCACCAGTCTGTTGCTGCAATGACACGGAAATAGGGGTAAGTGATCCTGCCTTGAGAAATAGGGGTGGCACAGATCCGCCGTTCTCAGGATCGGTGGGGGCTCCACCAAGCTATCAGTTTTCACCTACCCCGCAGATGGGTGAAAACTTTGAAAAAGTCTTACTCTCCAGAATATTCCTTTAATGTTATCTAAGTTTTCAAGACTTCAATGAAGAATATTTTCTAATAAAGTCAAGTAGAGCTTATGAGATATAACCCTCATTAATTGCTATTTTCAATGTATAAGGATGATTAAAGTCTTTTAGAAAAATTGAGACATGTTGAAGATTTATTCCTCTTTAGCAGCATAGTCATTAAGAACTGAAAAAAATGTGTCAAGAAAATAGGGCTTGAGATCAGAAATGGACATGACATTTGTTTCAGTTTAGTCCTGAGTTCTGATATTTTGAACTGATTGAGGTGTTGGAAAAATCACTTTGATAATTTGCACAAGTCCGGCTTACATTTATTTCTGGTCAATGATATTATTTAAGATGGGTATGGGCATGAAACTGTAAGGCAGCAGTCCTGAGTCTGAACATTGCCTTTCCATGCATTCGATAAACTCTGTGGCTAGGAATAACATGGAATGCGTGGTGCGTTTTACAGAGAGCTGATGCATTAATCCCTAGAGATTTTATTTGCTTTACAGTGCTTATTGATTTGGACTAGTAACACTTTGGGTCACAGCACACAAACAGGAAAATTACATGTTGTGCCTCTCTGGCTTTATTAATTCAGCCTTGTCTTTCATCTCTATAATTCAGTCACAAATTATCTATCTCACAATGATCTCATCAAAGCTACCCCTCATCTGTCTATACTTACACAGCAGCAATGCTTAATGAAGAATCATTCAGTGTGACCCAGTCATCTTTCTATCTCCATCTAACTATGTGTGCTGTATGAGTGTTTATGATCAATCGTATCGTGGCTGAAGTGCTATATAATTGTACAGTTGTAGGGGACTTTTTTTCCCATTGTCCGTGAGAAATATTAGTCAAGTCTGTAAATTTTTGGAGGCTGGTGGAAGTTGAGCAGGTTATTATAACTGTAATTATCATCATTTTACAGTTCACAGTAAATGCTGATGAGTTCATATCAGTATACTGAGCTACAGACACGTATTATTTAAAATCTTTATAATTCAGAAAAGGTTTTCCGATGTGTTCC
The DNA here is from genome assembly GCF_035609145.1 of Eleutherodactylus coqui. Lineage (NCBI taxonomy): Eukaryota > Metazoa > Chordata > Amphibia > Anura > Eleutherodactylidae > Eleutherodactylus > Eleutherodactylus coqui. The sequence goes on from NC_089843.1 coordinate 103,186,711, forward strand.
TAAAAAATATGGGTTGTCCATGATTTTTGGATACATTGTCCAGAAAAATAAAAAATGAAAGTTGGCAATCCTGCTTTGGTTGAGTCGGGTTCATCATATTTTTTATTTAATTGTTTTACAGCAAGGTTATTATTATGTGACTTTCCAACTTCATAATTATTAAAGGAGTTGTTGAGTTGTAAATTATTGATTGCCTATCCTCAGGATAAGTCATCAGTAGTAGATTGACAGGTGTCCATTGCCTGCGCCCCTTGTCAATAAGTTGTTTGCCAGCCCATTGAGCTTGTGTATTGTACTGAATTCTGCAGGAAGCAGACATTCTTACTGTAGTGGCCAGGCTTGGTATGACAGGCCAAGTTCCCATTGAAATGAATAGGAACTTTTCTTGCAATACCAAGTCTAGCCACCACTGGTGCTGTCTGCTTCATCAGAAATCGGCTCAGTGCCCAAGCTGACCTGGTAAACAGTGGATTGGCAAAGAGCTTGGGCAAGAGATGCCTGTCAATATACTACAGATGACTTATCCTAAGGATAGGCCATCAATTGTTTACAACTGGACAACCGCTTAGGGTGATAAAATGTTAAGCATGACCATTTTTTTCTCATGTTACTTGTATACCCTTTACTTAAAGCCAAATTGTACAGAGATTGTCATGACTAATATCAGTCCCTGTCTCCAATGGTGCTCATATTTGAAGGGTCCTTTAACACATGACAATTGTTGGGTGCTAAAAGTGCTAGATAGTCGTCCCTATGATAATCACTCCTGTGCTTTTACACAGAAGGGAGGATCACTCAGTGAATGGAGGTGGAGCAGGCTGAAAATTGATTTTGTCCATCCACCTCCATTCACAGTAAATGGGCATTTATTTAAAAATGAATGACTGCCTGTTCCCACAGGCTGATCGTTGCTTGATTATTATGTCTGCTGAAAATGAATGATGAACAATCAGCAAACAAATAATGATTTATTGTTCCATCACTGGCAGCATTTACACTAAACAATTATTGTTTAAATTCTCATGATCCAGAGAGAATTTGAATGATAATAATCGTTCCATGTAAAAGGGCCATCATTTCCTTATCTCAGGCATGCGCACATGATTGGGGCAATTTCATCGGAAGCCAAAATGCTTATTTTGCTTATAAAAAACCAATAAAAAAAAATCTGTATGTACTGCAATATGATTCCATTAAAAACTACAGCTTATTACACAAAAAACAAGCCCTCACAGAGCTCTATTGATGAAAAAAGAAAAAAGTTATGAGACTTTGAATGCAACAATACAAGAAAAAATTTTTTTGAAAAGAAAGGGTAGCCTGCAGAACAAAATGTATCATGTAATGCATGCTGTACAACTAAGGGCTCGTTCAGACGAGCGTGTTTTGGTGCGTGCATACGCACACACAAAAACACGCTTGTATTTACAACACTGCATTCCCTATGGTGTGTGCACATGTCCGTACTTTGCAGGTGTGTGCCTGCAAAGATAGGACATGCATGCACCATAGGGAATGCACGCATTGTTTTCAATGGAGCCGCGGCTGCTGCCGGCGGCTCCATTGAAAACAATGACCTGCTGGCTCCCTGCATTCCTTTTCAGGGAAGGACTTTACATATAAGCCCTTCCCTGAAAAAGAAAGATTTGGGTGTAAAAAAAAATAAAAATGCAGCCATTCTCGTCAATGGAGCCGCTTCTGCTGCCGGCAGCTCCATTGAAGACAACGGTCTGCTGGCACCACCAAATTGTTTTTCTGGGAAGAGCTTAACATATAGGCTCTTAACTGAAAAGGAAAAATTTTGGTGAAAAAAAAAACAAAAATGCAGCCATTCTCTTCAATGGAGCCGCTTCTGCTGCCGGCGGCTCCATTGAAGACAATGGTCTGTTGGCACCACTAAATTGTTTTTCAGGGAAGAGCATAACATATAGGCTCTTAACTGAAAAGGAAAAATTTTGGTGCAAAAAAAAATGCAGCCATTCACTTCAATGGAGCCGCTGCTGCTGGCGGCGGCTCCATTGAAGACAATGGTCTGTGGCACACCTGAATTGCTTTTCAGGGAAGGGCTTTACATATAGGCCCTTCCCTGGAAGACAGGGGAGAGCTGCCTGTGATTGGCTGAGCACCTCAGCCAATCACATTCAGCTCTTTCAGCAGGCGGGGATTTTAAATCCACGGCTGCTGATATATCAGCTGTTCAGCAACACAGTGCAGGGGACAGCAGGAGAAGACGCGGCTGTGCCCCGACAGCTGAAGGGAGGTGAGTATCTATTTTTTTTTGTTTTTTAAATCACTTTTAATTGATTTCCAGGGAAGGGCTTATATGTAAAGGGAGGTGAGTACCTATTTTTTTTCCTTTTTTTTACTATTTTAAAAGGCTTTTCAGGGAAGGGCTTATGAAGCCCTTCCCTGCAAAGCCACTAACAGCTGCATCTCATTGGCTCAGCGGGACCAATGAGATTGGTCCCTGCGCTGAGCCAATGAGAGGCAGCAGTCACTCACCCATTCATGAATTCATAAATGGGTGTGTGAGTGAAAGCTGCCTCTGATTGGTCAGGCTGTGACCAATCAGAGGCAGCTCATTCAGCAGGTGGGGATTTTAAAGCCCCGGCTGCTGAATACTATAGAGAAGCAGTTCAGGAGAACTGCCGGCGGCCGCGGCTGAACTCCGGCTGCAGCGGAAAGGTGAGTATACATTTTTTTTATTTTTACACATTTCTGGATGAATTGCAGGGAAGGGCTTATATATTTAAGCCCTTCCCGACAATTCATCCCGCGCTCGCCGGCAGCCCATTGCTTTCAATGGAGCCGGCTGTATTGCCGGCTCCGTTGAATTCAATGGGCAAACATCGTTCTTCTCTGCCACAGCTGTTACAGCTGTGGCAGAGAAGAATGATTTGTCTTCTATATGTTCTCAATGGGGTCGGCGCTGCTGCTGCCGGCCCCATTGAGCGCATATAGAGAAGAGAACAGGAATCACAGATCGCAGATAGGTGCGATCTGCGATTTCTGTTTTATAATTTATCGGACGAGCGCATAAAAAGCGCTCATGTGTCCGATACCATTGCAAAGCAATGGTTTTAAAAAATCGCCGGACGCATGCGCAAATCGCGCGAAAAAACGCCCGTCTGACTAAGCCCTAACTCTGTAAAAAAAATTTAAAAAAAAAGAATTAAAAAAATGCCACAATTGATGTAATTTCTCTTCCTGCCCTCAATTAATAAGTTTTACAATAGATTATATGTACCGCAAAAATGGTGGAAATAAAAACTACAGTTTGCCAATGAAAAACAAGCCCTCATACAGCAGTTATAGCTTTTGAAAAGTGGAGATGAAAATCTCCCAAAAAATCATTGCATCCTTAGGAGCAAAATAGGCCATGTTCCTAAGAGGTTAAATATACAGTTATCGATTCTTCTTTGTTTTTTTGCAGATTTTTGATGTTTCATATAACTCTTTAATTTAGGCAGTTCTGGTTAATGTGATGTATTGAGACATGCAGAAGCAATAGAAGCAAAATTCCTTGCATTTAGGGGATAACTTTATAACTTGATCCAACTCCTTCAATATTGCACATGCCGTTAATCAGAAATCAGAAAGGACACAGATGTGATAGGAATGTTCCCATTCCTGACTTAGAATTCCTAGTAATGACTGTAGAGAAGGGAAAGCTTGAATTTACTGGACAATCCATATATATATATATATATATATATATATATATATATATATATATATATACATGCATTATATATTGGTGACATGAGTGAGTACAATTAGTTGATAGTTTGAATTCTCTTCTTTTTGATGAAGAAAACAAGACCAACTGCTGTAAGGGTTTCTAAACTGCTCTGATAAATCAACTATAATACTTAATAGCTATTTTAAGCCTAATCTTATGGATTTTCTTGAACGAAGAGCTTCCCTTAAATTTGTACTGTTACGAGAGTTTGTGTGCTTGGCCGGCAGTTCTACAACGCATTAGAATATGTTGTGAGTGTGACTTTACGAAGAAAGTGTATTAATGTAATATATATACATCCCAGTGAAACTCTTTTCACTAATACCTATTACCCTGTGGATTATTGTAGTACATTAAACTTAATTCAGTATTATTAAAATAAGAGTAAATGAATCAGCAAATGTTACTGAAATGTTTTCCCGTGTGAGTCATCTGGTGTCATTAATTCCACCCTCCTTCTCCTGTTCACGCACAAATGAGATTATGGGGGTTTTTTTGCAATATTTTTCTTAAAGAGCAAAAGCATAAACTGTTTGATAATGCATGCAAAAAGGACTTCATTTTATTGTGTGCAGTAAAAATGTTATTACAGCTAATAAGCACAAGGAATTTTGTAATGTTTTTGCACTAATGAGCTCTAGGCATTTGACCATATTAACTGTGCTGTTTCATTTATGTTCAAGTAGAGAAGAAATGAGCAAATGTTGTTAATCTTGTTCTTGTTTATAATAGTTTAGGACCTATGTTCTTTTCAAGGGTTGTAACTACCTAGCCTCAACGCACATTTATCCCTTTTGTGTTTCTGAGACAGAAGTTTTTAACAGGCTAGTTAATAAAGAGTTCACAATTCACACTTCATATCATGTAATACTCTGCAAACACACGGTATTATAATGAATTGCCAATATGGCTGTCTAGTGGACAAACAGCGTTCTAAGTCATAACTATCACATATGTGCTTTGATTATGAGATTACTAATTTAATTTTATAGCAAGCACCAGAAATGGAACAATTTTTGGCCCCACAAGGAATAAACAATTCACATTCCGGTGCTCTTCTTAAGTACCTTCAAAGAGTAAATTTATTACATATCACCAGGAAAAGTTAGAAATATTTATCCCAGTCTATTATCCAAGACAAGCCCTTTAAAATATATGTAAACGTTACAGCAAATTAAAATCTACCCCCACTTAATAGACAATATATCACATAAAATTGCATGCTGCTGATATAACAGACCTGATTTTAACACCTAACTTTTGCTTACTCTGTCAAGATACCTCTGTGTCACCTGTAATAAGAGAGTTACATAGGCGGAGAAAGACACAGATTAGAGATGAGCGAGTGTACTCGTCCGAGCTTGATGCTCGTTCGAGTATTAGGGTGTTCGAGATGCTCGTTACTAGAGGCGAGCACCACGCGATGTTCGAGTTACTTTCACTTTCATCTCTGAGACATTTGCGCGCTTTTCTGGCCAATAGAAAGACATGGAAGGCATTACAACTTCCTCCTGTGACGTTCAAGCCCTATACCACCCCTCTGCTGTGAGTGGCTGGAAAGATCAGATGTCACCCGAGTATAAAAATCGGCCCCTCCCGCGGCTCGCCACACATGCCTTGTGAGTTAGCTGAGGGACAGTACTATCGTGCTGGAGCTGCTGTAGGGAGAGCGTTAGGAGTTAGTGTAGGCTTCAAGAACCCCAACGGTCCTTCTCAGGGCCACATCTATTAGTGTGCAGTACTGTGTTAGCACAGTATTTTTTTTTTCTTTTCCAAAATTGGATCTGCAGAGCATTGCGCCCTGCAATAGGGACAGAAGTGGGGGTTAGGCAGGGAGAGTGTTAGGAGTTAGTGTAGGCTTCAAGAACCCCAACGGTCCTTTCTAGGGCCACATCTATCCGTGTGCAGTACTGTCCAGGCTGCTGTTAGCAGTGTTGCATATTTTTTTTTTTCTCAAAACCGGCTGTGCAGAGCATTGCACCCGGCATTAATACTACAGGGATAGAATTGTATAGGCAGGGCCAGAAGACATACATTATTCATTGAATACACGCAGTGTGGGTGTTCCTTGTAAAAAGCAGGGAAAAAATTCTATTTGGCCTGCCTCTGACAGTACTCAGGGCTCTGTGTACGTGTGTGCTGTGCGCTGAACGTTCAGAAAAAATCAGACGCAACCAGCTACGGTTGAGTGCAGCCTTGCGCCAATTTCTTTCCTGCCTGGGAAATACCTGCTCTGCCACATTTAGTAACTCTGCAACAGTAAAGTTCTGTGACAGTTTTGCAGGGCCGCAACACAGTTATTAAACTTATTATTCAGTGAATAGACGCAGTGGGCCTATCCTTTTAAACAAAAGGGAAAAAAGTATATTTGCCCTGCCTCTGACAGCCGTCAGGGCTCTGGGTACGTGTGTGCTGCGTGGAGAACGTAAAAAAATCAGACGCAACCAGCTACGGTTGAGTGCAGCCTTGCGCCAATTTCTTTCCTGCCTGGGAAATACCTGCTCTGCCACAGTTAATAACTCTGCAACAGTAAAGTTCTGTGACAGTTTTGCAGGGCCGCAACACAGTTATTAAACTTAGTAGTATTCATTGAATACACGCAGTGTGGCTTGTCCTTTGAAAAACAAGGGAAAAAATTGTATTTTGGCTGCAGGCTTGCGCCACTTTCTTTCCTGCCTGGAAAATCAAATCACTGGTAATACACCATGCTGAGGGGTAGGGGTAGGCCTATAGGATGTGGACGCGGGCGAGGACGTGGAGGCCCAAGTCAGGGTGTGGGCACAGGCCGAGCCAGTGTGGTGGCCAGGAGTAGAGGCAGGGCCAGACCGAATAATCCACCAACTGTTTCCCAAAGCGCCCCCTCGCGCCATGCCACCCTGCACAGGTCAAGGTGCTCTACGGTGTGGCAGTTTTTCACACAGACGCCTGACGACCGACGAACAGTGGTGTGCAACCTTTGTCGCGCCAAGATCAGCTGGGGAGGCACCACCAACAACATGCGCAGGCATATGATGGCCAAGCACCCCACAAGGTGGGACGATGCCCGTTCACCGCCTCCGGTTTGCACCACTGCCTCTCCCCCTGTGCCCCAACCTGCCACTGAGATCCAACCCCCCTCTGAGGACACAGGCACTACCGTCTCCTGGCCTGCACCCACACCCTCACCTCCGCTGTCCTCGGCCCCATCCAGCAATGTCTCTCAGCGTAGCGTCCAGACGTCGCTAGCGCCACAGTTTGAGCGCAAGCGCAAGTACGACGCCACGCACCCGCACGCTCAAGCGTTAAACGTGCACATTGCAAAATTGATCAGCCTAGAGATGCTGCCGTATAGGCTTGTGGAAACGGAGGCTTTCAAAAGCATGATGGCGGCGGCGGCCCCGCGCTACTCGGTTCCCAGTCGCCACTACTTTTCCCGATGTGCCGTCCCAGGCCTGCACGACCACGTCTCCCGCAACATTGTACGCGCCCTCACCAACGCGGTTAATGCCAAGGTCCACTTAACAACAGACACGTGGACAAGCACAGGCGGGCAGGGCCACTATATCTCCCTGACGGCACATTGGGTGAATTTAGTGGAGGCTGGGACAGAGTCAGAGCCTGGGACCGCTCACGTCCTACCCACCCCCAGAATTGCGGGCCACAGCTCGGTGGTGGTATCTGCGGCGGTGTATGCTTCCTCCACTAAAGCACCTTCCTCCTCCTCCTCCTCCAACGCAACCTCTGTCTCGCAATCAAGATGTGTCAGCAGCACGTCGCCAGCAGTCGGTGTAACGCGGCGTGGCAGCACAGCGGTGGGCAAGCGTCAGCAGGCCGTGCTGAAACTACTCAGCTTAGGAGAGAAGAGGCACACGGCCCACGAACTGCTGCAGGGTCTGACAGAGCAGACCGACCGCTGGCTTGCGCCGCTGAGCCTCCAACCGGGCATGGTCGTGTGTGACAACGGCCATAAGCTGGTGGCGGCTCTGCAGCTCGGCAGCCTCACGCACGTGCCATGCCTGGCCCATGTCTTTAATTTGGTGGTTCAGCGCTTTCTGAAAAGCTACCCCCACTTGTCATACCTGCTCGGAAAGGTGCGCCAGCTCTGCGCACATTTCCGCAAATCCCACACGCACGCTGCCACCCTGCGGACACTGCAACATCGGTTTAATCTGCCAGTGCACCGACTGCTGTGCGACGTGCCCACACAGTGGAACTCTACGCTCCACATGTTGGCCAGACTCTATGAGCAGCGTAGAGCTATAGTGGAATACCAACTCCAACTTGCGCGGCGCAGTGTGAGTCAGCCTCCTCAATTATTTACAGAAGAGTGGGCCTGGTTGGCAGCCATCTGCCAGGTCCTTGGAAAATTTGAGGAGTCTACCCAGGTGGTGAGCGGCGATGCTGCAATCATTAGCGTCACCATTCCTCTGCTATGAATCTTGAGAAGTTCCCTGCAAAGCATAAAGGCAGACGCTTTGCGCTCGGAAACAGAGCCGGGGGAAGACAGTATGTCGCTGGATAGTCAGAGCACCCTCCTGTCTATATCTCAGCGCGTTCAGGAGGAGGAGGAGGAGCATGAGGAGGATGAGGAGGAGGGGGAAGAGACAGCTTGGCCCACTGCTGACGGTACCCATGCTGCTTGCCTGTCATCATTTCAGCGTGTATGGCCTGAGGAGGAGGAGGAGGAGGAGGAGGATCCTGAAAGTGATCTTCCTAGTGAGGACAGCCATGTGTTGCGTACAGGTACCCTGGCACACATGGCTGACTTCATGTTAGGATGCCTTTCTCGTGACCCTCGCGTTACACGCATTCTGGCCACTACGGATTACTGGGTGTACACACTGCTCGACCCACGGTATAAGGAGAGCCTTTGCACTCTCATTCCCGAAGAGGAAAGGGGTTCGAGAATGATGCTATACCACAGGGCGCTGGTGGACAAACTGATGGTAAACTTCCCATCCGACAGCGCTAGTGGCCGAAGGCGCAGTTCTCGAGGGCCAGGTAGCAGGGGAGGCGCAGAGATCAGGCAGCATGTACAGCGCATGCAGGGGAACATTCTCCAAGGCCTTTGCCAGCTTTATTGCTCCCCAGCAAGACTGTGTCACCGCTCCCCAGTCACAGCTGAGTCGGCGGGAGCACTGTAAAAGGATGGTGAGGAAGTATGTAGCCGATCGCACGACCGTCCTCCGTGACGCCTCTGCCCCCTACAACTACTGGGTGTCGAAGCTGGACACGTGGCCTGAACTCGCGCTGTATGCCCTGGAGGTGCTTGCTTGTCCTGCGGCTAGCGTCTTGTCAGAGAGGGTGTTTAGTGTGGCTGGGGGAATCATCACGGATAAGCGTACCCACCTGTCAACCGACAGTGCCGACAGGCTTACACTCATCAAGATGAACAAAGCCTGGATTTCCCCAGACTTCTCTTCTGCACCAGCGGACAGCAGCGATACCTAAGCAATACGTAGGCTGCACCCGCGGATGGAAGCATCGTTCTCTCTCACCATCCAAAACGGGGACATTTCTGCTTCATCAATCTGTGTATAATATTCCTCCTCCTCCTCCTCCTGCTCCTCCTCCTGAAACACAAGGCTCACTCATATAATTTTTCTAAACAATTTTTATATGTTTCAATGCTCTTAAAAGCGTTGAAAGTTTAACTTGAACCAATTTTTCGTTAAACTGGGCTGCCTCCAGGCCTAGTTACCACTTAAGCCACATTAACCAAAGCGATTAATAGGTTTCACCTGCCCTCTTGGTTGGGCATGGGCAATTTTTCTGAGGTACATTAGTACTGTTGGTACACCAATTTTTGTGGGCCCTCGCCTACAGTGTAATCCAATTAATTTTTTGCCCACCTGCATTACAGCTGACGTTACATCAGCTGTGTTGGGCACTGCAATGGGATATATTTATGTACCGCCGGTGGGTTCCAGGGAGCCACCCATGCCGTGGGTCCACACGGAGTTGTAACTACATGTGTCCACTTCTAAAGAGCCCCAGTCTGACTGGGGCATGCAGTGTGGGCCGAAGCCCACCTGCATTAAACATGACATTACCTCAGCTGTGATGGGCAATGCAATGGGATATATTTATGTACCGCCGGTGGCTTCCTGGCACCCACCCATGCTGTGTGTCCACAGGGAATTATAAATGCATCTGTTTCCACTTGTAAAGAACCCCAGTCTGACTGGGGCATGCAGTGTGGGCCGAAGCCCACCTGCATTAAGCACGACATTACTACCTCAGCTGTGTTGGGCACTGCAATGGGATATTTCTATGTACCGCCGGTGGCTTCCTGGCACCCACCCATGCTGTGGGTCCACAGGGAATTATAAATGCATCTGTTTCCACTTGTAAAGAACCCCAGTCTGACTGGGGCATGCAGCGTGGGCCGAAGCCCACCTGCATTAAGCACGACATTACTACCTCAGCTGTGTTGGGCAATGCAATGGGATATTTTTGTGTATCGCCGGTGGGTTCCAGGGAGCCACCCATGCTGTCGGTCGACAGGGACTTCACAATAGGGAGTTGTACCTGCCTGTGTCTATGAATTAAAAAGCCCGGTCTGACTGGGGCATGCAGAGACACCTTGACAGAAGGAATAGTGTGTGGCACATAGGTTCCCCATTGCTATGCCCACGTGTGCAGCTCCTGATGGCGGTGGCACAGGATTCTATTTCTTATTGCTTCTGTACAGCATTGTGGGCTATCGCCCCGCCCCTTTTAAAGAGGGTCGCTGCCTAGCCGTGCCAACCTCTGCAGTGTGTGCCTGCGGTTCCTCCTCATGGCAGACGCACTTCTAAATAGACATGAGGGTGGTGTGTCATTAGGGCAGCTGAAGGCTGCGCAGGGACAGTTTGGTGTGCGCTGTGGACGCAGGGTCGTGCAGGGGGGGGGGGGGGGGGGGTTGGACAGCATGTAACCCAGGAGAAGTGGCAGTGGAGTGTCATGCAGGCAGTGATTGTGCTTTGTTGTAGGTAGTGTGGTGCTTAGCTAAGGTATGCCATGCTAATGAGGGCTTTTCAGAAGTAAAAGTTGTTGGGAGGGGGGGGGGGCCACTGTTGCCGCTATTGTGGCTTAATAGTGGGACCTGTGAACTTGAGATGCAGCCCAACATGTAGCCCCTCGCCTGCCCTATCCGTTGCTGTGTCGTTCCCATCACTTTCTTGAATTGCCCAGATTTTCACACAAGGAAACCTTAGCGAGCATCGGCGAAATACAAAAATGCTCGGGTCGCCCATTGACTTCAATGGGGTTCGTTACTCGAAACGAACCCTCGAGCATCGCGAAAAGTTTGTCACGAGTAACGAGCACCCGAGCATTTTGGTGCTCGCTCATCTCTAACACAGATCCTTCAAGTTCAACCTCTTTTTATTGAACTTCATAACTCACTGGAGTAATTATAACACTCAATACCATTAGTTATTAGAGACGATTATCACACAAAGTTTGAATGCACTTGCGCGATAATCCTTGTGTTTAAATGCACAGCCATTGTGCGCTATTCGTTTGCAGTTCACTGGTCATTCACTTTCAACCAGCATGAAAATCATCGCTGGATCGCTGGCTTCTCACTGACTGTAAATGCTCTCTGCTCAATGCTTCACTATAGAATGTGAAGCGCTGAACAAAGAGTCAGCGAGTATTTGTTGAGAACCCAGCAAGAATGTGATCTAAACGCCCTGCATGAGTGCTAACAAAATAGTGGTGACATCAGTGCTCATGCAGTCATATAGCCAACTATTGTCCCGTACAATTAAGACATTAGTCCTATTTTAAATGTTGTCATTGTCCCTTCTATTGATATGTCTATACCATTTACACTGATAGATGATCACTCAAAAATCGGTCAAACAACAGTCTGAGTTACAGTTTTGAGTGATCATCTTTGCATGGTCTATAGTAGCTAAGTAGCTACTAAAGAACTATGCAGACGGAGCGGGACACCGTGCTATCGATCAGCAAACAATACAGCTGTTTTGCATAAGCAAACAGCTGCATTGTTCTCCGTGCTTACAGCTCATGTCCCGCTGTGAACTACCAGTTGGACACGAGCTGAAAGAATCTTATCAGCGCTGCTGACTGTGATAACAGCCTGCATTGCTGATAAGAGTTCATTGCTCAATTCTAGAAAACTAGAATTGAGCGAGCAATGACTTGTGCACAAAAACAGCACGATGTCTGTGCATTTAGACGCAACGGTTATCACTCAAAAGACAGCTTTGAGCGAATTTTGAGTGATAATCATTGTGTCTAAATTGGCCTTTAAAGTAGAGTATTCCATTGTTTGACTAGTCTGATTGTAACGAACCTCCTCCTATACAAATGCCTAAATGCTTTTCCTCCACCTGTAAATAGTATTCTCTGGTTCCTTGCAAATCCAGAATAGATGAACAAGGTGGTGGCAGGATTAATGGTGAATTAAATGAACTCCATTCATCTTTAAAAGAAGCAACATTTTTGAAAAAGGCCACTTGAGGCCGAAACGTCGCTTCTTTTAAAGATGGAATGAATAAGGTTACTTTTTAATTCCCCATTAATGCTGCCACCACCTTGCTCATCTATTCTGGCAGACCTTCAGGTATTGTATTTTTGGCTTTTTCAGTGAATAATGTGTTTGTTTTTTTCTTTTTCCTCACCTCTGTGATTTTTTGCTCATCTATTCTGGATTTGCTCTGAGATCATGGTTCAGATCTCCTACTAGTGGCTTTGCATATGGACTACCCTTGCTAAATTTAGTTTGGATCGAGTGCTATTGGGAATATCATTTATCTTTCAGTTTTTTTGCAAAGTCCTTGGAAAGAATAATTAATTTCTTTATAGTAATCAATAGTGTTGAGTAAACTGAACTAGTCAAACCATGTTTCAGGTCAAATTATGCTAAAAGGTTAGTTTGCAGCGAATCCAAAACTTGGGTGGTTTATTCTGGGCAAAACTGGTGGTGGAGGTGGTACTGTGGCTCAACAGTTAGCACTGCTGCCTTACAGTGCTTGGATCCTAGGTTCAAATCTAAAAACATCTGCATGGAATTTCTATGCTCTCCCTGTGTTTTATAATAATCCCCTTTATTGATGCACATTGCATCACTTAATATTTACTTCTTCTTCCATCCTTTCCTCCCTCCTCTATAGATTATAAGCCATACTGGGGATAGAAAATATCAAGTGATGTAAAGTGCTGCATAATTTTCATGTGCTAGATAAATAAAGATGATTAACACAGGCAGAACATATAAACTCCACTCAGATGTTATCAAATTTGAACCAGCAGTGCATGTTAATAAAGTATTCACAATTCACACTAATCAACTATAAAGCAATACCACCACCATTTAGCTCGGATCATTATTTTAGGGGTATTGGTGAAGCTCCAATATGGTTCAAACTAATTCAGACTGAGGGTCAGTCAGATGAGCATTTATTTCCCGTATCTATAGATGCTAAAAGAAAAAATGGCACCATTAGAACCAATGCTTTCCAATGAAAGCCGTCACATGTCCTTTATTTACAAGCGAATAAAATTCACTCCCCCAAAAAATAGGGCAGCGTTTTGCAATTTTCACTAGCTGTGTGATCACACTATGCTAAAATCCGTACATATAGTGCAGACGCATTGAAAGCAATGGGGGAGGATTACTATCCCCTGTTGCGGCCATGAACAGCTGCAGCAGGGGGTTCCTTGTTTGTGAAACCCCTAGATGCTGTCACATCCAGGGGTTTCACCTTGTTGTTAATGGGGCCGACCCATCAGAGCCAGTGCTGTCACAGTGTTCAGTGATGAGGGGACTCCCCATGGGGACGAAGGAATCCCCTGCCATAGCTGTCACAGACGACCACAATCTTCTCCCTATGTCTTCAATGGGGCCAGCGCTGCTGCTGCCGGCCCTATTGACATCCAAGGAATCCCCTGCTGCAGGTGTCACAGCCGCAGCAGGGGATAGCGATGGGACCACACTTTTATGTGCGAATATTACCACAAGTGCGAATAAAAAACGCATCTGCCGCGTCGGTCACACTTTTTTTTATACTTGTGTTTTGCGTTTCATTTTCACGGACCTATACATCTGTGAAAAAAACGCTCTTCTGACTGAGGGCTCAGTCACACGGGCACATCCACGCGCTGATGCGTCAGTCTTACTGCACAATAAGACGGCCATACTGCAGGTACGGACGACTCTCCGCACCGACGGAAGAAAGGACACATGACCGGCTCCATTGACGGTCATGTGTTCTTTCTTCCGGCGGTGCGGAGAGTCATCCGCACCTGCAGTGCGGCCGTCTTCCTCTTGCAGTAACACAGGCTCATTGGTGCCCGGATGCGCCTGTGTGACTGAGCCCTGAGCCTTGAATCAAACTTTTTTTTCTGAAATTTAGCAAAACAGCCAAACTAAACTGTTCAAAAGATTGCTCATCTCTACTGATCACACATACATTTATATGTATGAACATGATTTTTGTCAAAAATTGTGGAAAAATCTAATTTTCCCAATGCCTGATGAGGAGGTCAGCGTGCAGACAATCAGCAGGAAGGGCACCTTGCTGATATCAAATGTCTCCTCCATCTTGCATACGGACAGCAGTGTTATTGGACTCCTGCATCACATGACTTAGCCATATATAACATAGGCAGAGTGTAATCCACGTTTGTTTTACAGTTGAGCAGAGAGTAGAGAAGCTGCATCATCCTTACATGCCTATACGAAACATGGTGCAATGGCAAAGGGTATATTTCTGCTGGTGTCAGTGTATATAGTAGCAAAGCAGACCGACAAACTACGCTTTGGCGTAGGGAATATTGCAGTTTTCTTTAGCCTCAGACGTTGTTCAAAGTTGACAGTCTAGCCACTATGAATTATTTGCAGAGACAAGGATTAAAACACAGTGTTTCCAATGCTGCATTTTGAAAGTGTTGCATATTCTATCCTTGGCCGTTTTCAGCTGTGTGTCTCCCATTGAAATCAACTTTGTACTGCGTTTTTACAGTGTTAAACGCAGGTTGCTATGCCAGTTGGTTCAACTTTGGCATCTCCAGCTTCCTTGGCTACGTTTTCAGCTGTGCTGAAAACGCAGCCAAAACGCTGTCAAAACTCATGCCAGTGCAGCTGAAAACGCAGCCAAGGAAAAACGCAGCATTTTTGCAAATGCCTGTGTGAGGGAGGTCTTACTCAGCTAGCAGTGGGGTCAAGGAAATTCAATAACGCTGCACCAAATGGCGACAGTGCACAAATCAACAAGCTGTACTGTGTGGCCTTCTTCTGTGCTGCACAGGATTGTGGCTTATTTAGTTGCCAGTGTTTTTTTGTTGATATAAAACAAAAAGAAAAACAAACAGGGAAACAGCAAATACACATAGTGTGTATCAGTGGCTTCAGATGTCATTCAAATTTACCAGTTTGAACACTACAAATTATTTGCAGGCGTTACGCAGTTAGCAGTGATTTTCTGCAAACTATAAAGTTAGCTTGTATTTTGCATAAAACGACACTAAAAGTTAACAAACATAAATAAAAAGGAAACATAAAGAAATCAAGGGGAAAGGGACGTGGTGGTGGAGGACAGACCAAGTTGCCACTTAAAGCAGCTCCAACTGAAGCAACAGCTCCAGGTTCTGCAGGAGGTAAGGCAAGCCCACTGCCATTCCTTAGAAGTGGTTCTAGCTATGTGTAATATACACAGCATGCAGAACAGGTCATAGAGTGGATGACACAGCATGCCTCAAGTACCACCACCTCCTCTTCCTAGCAGTCACAGACACACAGCAGTCAGTATGCACCAGTCAACCATGAGAATCACCCCTCTACTTCATCCCGTGCCAAATGCACTCCAAAGTAGTCTACATTGAGCAGTCTGAGGAGCTATTTGATCCTTTAGTGTTATGGATGTCAACCAGGCAGTCCAAACAACCAGAGAGAGAAGACCAAGACATTAAATACACTGATACCCAACTATTTTTTTCCTCCAAAAAGGAAGATGAAGATGGGTCAGTGCACACAGTCAGCCCTTCACAGGCAATATGTATTCGTGGGCATATGGGAATGGAGGTGCCAGCTCCCGATTCTCACTGTGACATAGAGTCCACACAGTAGGAGAAGAAGTACAAAGAGGAAGAGGAGGTGGAAAAGGATGACGTACTCGATCTAACATGGAGAGGCAGGGAGAGGCATCATAACAGCTCTCAGGGGGAGGAAGTGATGAACTTTGCTGGGCATCATTCTGCAAGTAGGGTATAGCAGAAAAACAAAAAGGCAGTGCCACCACACTCAGGTACTACTAGTTGCAGTAGCAGCAACATCAGGCCCACAGCTAGCTCATAGAACTTGTACAGCCTGGGCATGCTTTAAAACCACAGGTAATGACCAAAGTTGGGTCATCTGTCAGATCAGTGGTAAGCATTTAAAACATGGTAAGGCCTTGGTCAGACGGGCGTTTTTTCGCGCGATTTGCGCATGCGTCCGGCGATTTTATAGAACCATTGCTTTGCAATGGTATCGGACACATGAGCACTTTTTATGCGCTCGTCCGATTAATTATAGAACAGAAATCGCAGATCGCACCTATCTGAGATCTGCGATTCCTGTTCTTCTTTATATGCGCTCAATGGGGCCGGCGGCAGCAGCGCCAACCCCATTGAGAACATATACTAGACAAATCATTTTCCTTTGCCACAGCTGTAACAGCTGTGGCAGAGAAGAATGATGTTCGCCTATTGAATTCAATGGAGCTGGCAATACAGCTGGCTCCATTGAAAGCAATGGGCTGCCGGCGAGCGCGGGATAAATTTTCGGGAAGGGCTTAAAAATATAAGCCCTTCCCTGAAAATCATCCAAAACTGTGTAAAAAGTTAAAAAAAATGTATACTCACCTTGTCCCGGCAGACGGAGTTCAGCCGCGGCCGACCGGCAATTCGCCTGAACTGCTGTGAGTAGTATTCATCAGCCGGGGATTTAAAATCCCCGCCTGCTGAATGAGCTGCCTCTGATTGGTCACAGCCCTCACCAATCAGAGGCAGCTCTCACTCACACCCATTCATGAATTCATGAATGGGTGAGTGAGTGCTGCCTCTGATTGGCTCAGCGCAGGGACCAATCAGGGGCAGCTCTCAGCTGAATTCATGAATGGGTGAGTGAGAGCTGCCTCTGATTGGTGAGGGCTGTGACCAATCAGAGGCAGCTCATTCAGCAGGCGGGGATTTTAAATCCCCGGCTGCTGAATGCTACTCACAGCAGTTCAGGAGAACTGCCGGCCGGCCACGGCTGAACTCCGTCTTCCGGGACAAGGTGAGTATATATTTTTTTTTACTTTTTACACAGTTTTGGATGATTTTCAGGGAAGGGCTTATATTTTTAAGCCCTTCCCGAAAATTCATCCTGAGATCACCCGCAGCCCATTGCTTTCAATGGAGCCGGCTGTATTGTATTCAATGCGCTGGACAGCGCTGCACTGCTCCGGCCTGTTTCTAATGAAACGCAGGTAGGAGCAGATTTTTCGGGCGATTTTTCGGCCCCGGTCACGCGATTTGCGGATGCGCATCCGTCACGCAATCCGCAAATCCGCGGCAAAAAACGCCCGTGTGACCGAGGCCTTAGAGTGTAAACAACCGCAACACAATGTGTATGAACAGTCACATGAACTCCCACCACCTGCTGCCTTAGAGAGCAAAGAGTCAGCCTCATCTTGCTCCCTTTTCTGCTGATGTAGCTGACTTTTCCTCTATCTCCCTCCCTGTTCATGCTGTAGCCTCTGAGCAAAGAGAAGCAGTTTTGTTTAGGGGCACTAACAAACTTACTTCAGGCCTCTCTTCTGCAATTGATAACTGGGCTACAGGCTTCAGAGCCCCCTAAATGAAAAATATGGACATACAGAGCTACAGCTATACTGTTTTCACGAGGAGCACACTTTGCCCTCAAGGTGCTGTCGCTGGTAGTGGTGGTGGCAATAGGGGAACAACTGCTGCTCTCCTTCTCCTGTTTCTGTCATGTTTCCTCCTTCTCCCAAAAGCACAAGAAACAGCTGTAGCTCTACAGATTTTCCTTGGAGAAGGCCTGTGCTTGGCTGTTCTGTTCACTTGGTAGAATTTGTCATTTGCAAACTTTATGACATTGGTTTTAATGCAAGCACCACACCTGCTGTCTCTCTTGGCATAATTTTCAGTAACTCTACTGCTTTTTCTCAGAGAAGGAGAAGTAGTAGGCTCATGCTTGAGTGTTGTGTTCACCTGGCGGAATTTGTCCTTGTAAACTTTATGACATTGATTTTAAAAGAAGCACCACACCTGCTGTTTTCGTTGGCACAATTTTTTGGTCTAGGAGATCTTATGTGGGTCTTTCTTTGTTTTCAGTGACACCCCTGTGCTACGATTGAGCATAGGGGATGTCACAGGGGTACGATTATACACTATTTTGACCAATATTTTTGGAGGATGTGTGGCTGTATTTCCATGCAATTCAGGGGGCTTTGGCTGCATAGGTAACCTTTCGGTGGGCAAATTAGTAAGCTGGATTTTAACTACCATTGACTTTAATGGGAGTCAAAATCTACCGTTCTGACTCACAATGATTTTCATGAAATCGGCTCATTACCAAGATGAACAGATTATTCCACTAATTGCTCATCACTACATGTAACCAAAATAATCAATTCCTTTTCTTACTCTTTTGTTCTCAGTTTTATTGCATTCCATTTATATGCGGTAAAATGACTATATATAAAACTACTGATATGCTGTGTCAAAATATGTCTTCTACAGATTGCTTTGAGCCCATCTTCAACTGCTTAGAAAAGCCAAAGATGAAAGAACACAGCAAACACAGCACTTGGGTGAATGCTGTAGCCTCTTCATTCCAGCTATAAGTCTCAGCAGTTGGACCTTCACCGATCAAACCTTTTGATATGTCTCTATGGCTTGTCAATAGTTTAAGTATAGTACAATTACTCTTTAAGCTGTATTGTTCAGCTCCTTGGATTTTAAAGACAAAGACACCCACCAGAAGTGGCACTCTGTTATATAATTTTAGATGAGGGCTATTAGTAGCTATTCTGTATTTGGTGGTTTTACAGTTTTTTATTGTTATGCTGATAGATAACTAATGTATCTATTTTATGTATTTTACAGAAGTTTTGAATAGCTGAAATTAAACTCATTTGCAAAGCAAAAAAAGAAAGATCAATGTTATAATTAAATATTTTCGTTTGAAATACATGCTTCCTCTGAGCAAATTTGAAAGTGGCACACTACTGGGTAACAGGCTCTACAGTATGAATGATGGGTAGAGAACACAGCGGTAGTCCTGTGTTTCAAAATCAACTCATAAAGAGAAGTGCACAGATGATTGGCAAGAATCTTGGCACATGACAGGCTACATGATGGGACACACTACAGTAAATACAGCTGAATACAGAAGTATGTCAAATATTATTTCAGCATGCACAATAGTTCAGTCTTTGAACTGGGGCATTAGACTCCCCAACATTTGACTCCCATATTAAAGTCACACCAGCATTCCAACTGAGAACACATACCAAAACTACAAAAAAGCTATCGCTTTACTGCTGCTAGATAGTCCCACAAATAATGGAACTATTGTGAAGAAAAACAAATGCTTGCATTTCATTGCTGTCCAATCAATGCAAGAAAGCAAAAGTAAATATCAGTATTAGGGCTCAGTCACACGGGCGCACCGGCACCCGTACACAGGCGCCGATACGCCCATGTGACTGAGCCCTCACTGCAGGAGGAAGACGGCTGTACCTGAAGACGGACGTCTCTTTGCAGCACTGAAGAAAGAATACATGACCGGCAATGAAGCCAGTCACATGTTCTTTCCTCCAGCGCTACAGAGAGACGTCCGTCTTCAGGTACGGCCATCTCCTTCCTGCAGTAACACGGGTACCGATGCGCCCGTGTGACTGAGCCCTTAGAGGTGAGTGAGCATGCTCGTCCGAGCTTAATGCTCGTTTGAGTATTAGCATACTCGAAAGTACTCGTTACTCGAACGAGCACCATGCAGTGCTCGGGTGCTCGAGAAAATGTCACTCTCCCCCCCATGTGTTTGTTTTTTCCTAAAGTGTATGCAAAAATAGTATTTTGCATACACTTTAGCAAAAAATAGACAGTGTAAAATGAGTACAGTATTGTTATATAGTGCGGATGGACAGGACACACACTAAATTGTTTTCAATGGAGCCGCAGCTGCTGCTGGCGGCTCCATTGAAGACAATGGTCTGCCGGCACCCCTGAATTGTTTTTGATGGAAGGGCTTTAGATATAAGCCCTTTCCTGAAAAACAATAATTTTAGTGTAAAAAAAAAAAAAACCAAAAAACCCCCCCAAAAAACTTACCATCCATCGCTGCCATGTACCCCGTGGTGATAAAGAACACATCTGCTGCATGTGGCAGATGTTTCCTTCATCCCCACTAGTCAGAAGAATTCCCTGCTGCTGCACCTGCCACATCTGTGACAGATGCAGCAAAGGAATTTCCCCTTTCACACATGACAGCTGCGGTAGAGGATCCTGCTGTCAGCTCCCTGTCATTGGATTTCAGGGAAGGGCTTTAAATATAAGCCCTTCCCTGAAAAACCAGTAAAAGTAGTATAAAAAAACAAACAAAATATATACTTACCTCCCTTCAGCTGCCGGGGCTCAGCCACATTTTCTCTCCGCTGTCCCCAGCTCTGTAGTGCTGATTTAAAATCCCCGCCTGCTGAAAGAGCTGATTGTGATTGGCTGAGGCCCTCAGCCAATCATAGGCAGCTCTCGCCTGTCATTCATTCGGCGAGAGCTTATATGTAAAGCCCTTCCATGAAAAACAATTCAGGGTTGCCAGCAGACCATTGTTTTCAATAGAGCCGCTGGCAGCAGCCACGGCTCCATTGAAAAATTCTCGAGGCTCCCATTGACTTCAATGGGGTTTGTTACTTGAAATGAGCTCTCGAGCATTACAAAAAGCTCGGCTCGAGTAATGAGCACCCGAGCATTTTGGTGCTCGCTCATCTCTAATCAGTATATAAATAGGTGTAATATTGTAAGCTGGTAGATGTAATGTTGTTGGTAAACTGTAGATCAGTGAATATATGAAAAATTAACCTTCCTGGCTTTAAAAGCCATATTTTCTTTTTTCTATAAAATACAACAGAAGATAATATTGAGGTTCCAAAATAGAGCATGTCATTGAATGTCTATGATTGGTTAATCGAGCGCCTGCTTTCATTGGCTAATGCGGTGCTCAATTAACCAATCAGAGCATTAGCTTCCTAGAGGCGCGGTATTCAAGCCCCGCTTCCAGTAAGAACTGCTCCGTTGGCTTGAAGGATGACGCAGCAGCCTGCAGCAGCGATGGAAGCCAGCGTGATGAGTGGAACACCAGCCTTAGGTAAGTATAATTTTTCTATTTTATGAAGTAGGTCAGGCATTTTGTGCTCTCTACAAGCCAGTTTGTAACATGTGGTGAAACAAACTTTCAGCAATTTTCTCAGTTGTGGGCAATGACCTCTTGGTACTTGATAAAATTTGTATTTCATTTGTGGCAGCCCTGGAGGACACAAGATGTAAGCATTGCTACTGGGCAGGTTCATGCCTTCATAGATATTATTTAATCCCTCTTTGAAGGATAATTTAAGGAGGACAGTAGACAATGCTATATTTATATATTCATTGCTTAAATTGAGTTTCAAAATTCTAGCACTAAAGAGTAATTATCGCTTCAGTTTTTCATAAATTAATAATATAAGCAAAGATAAGAAACTTCTCAGGATTCTCTCCTTCTCTCTCTGCCTCCTGCACCAATCAGTCACTGTCAATTCACTGCTAAAATCCTTCTTGAGGACTGGATAGCAGCTCATTGAAAGATCACATTATAGCTGTTGTGCACAAAAATCAATGGGTTGGTTTAAGTAAAAGAGGAGGAGAAGGGTGTAGCTGCTGATAGGAATAGAGGCAGAGAAAGGCACAGAGATGCAGCTACAGCTTTGGTGTTTTATCTCACCTCAGTGCTGGATTCACACTGTTAAGCGCTGCTGTATAATGTGCTCCATGATGCTGCCCCTTCTAAGGATGTACTACATAGAATTAGGGGCTCAGGTTGTCCTCTTCTTTATGTGTAAAGTATATACAATGGAAGACATCGTTGTAGCTAGTATCTGCCCTCTCTGGGCATGAGCTCAAATAAAAATCACTATTAGCAAGCCTACAGAAAAAAACTTCTGAAAATACCATTTACTACAAGTCATATAATGGCCACAAATAATGTTACACACACAACAGCTTAATTTGAAAATTCACTAGAAAGAACAGTTATTTTTTAGTTGTATTAATTTAGAGAGTCTACCATTTTGTATTAAAGAGTTAGTACATTTATGAATGAATTGTGTAAGCAATTTGCAATATCTTTAGCTATACTTTCAGGGAATGTGACCAAGTTCAATCTACTGGTGAAGGGTAACAAATAGAGATGAGCGAACTTACTCGTCCGAGCTTGATACTCGTTCGAGTATTAGCGTGTTCGAGATGCTCGTTACTCGTAACGAGTACCACGCGATGTTCGAGTTACTTTCACTTTCATCTCTGAGACGTTAGCGCACTTTTCTGGCCAATAGAAAGACAGGGAAGGCATTACAACTTCCCCCTGTGACGTTCAAGCCCTATACCACCCCCCTGCAGTGAGTGGCTGGCGAGATCAGGTGTCACCCGAGTATATAAATCGGCCCCTCCCGCGGCTCGCCACAGATGCATTCTGACAGAGATCAGGGACAGTGCTGCTGGTGCCGGAGCTGCTATAGGGAGAGCGTTAGGAGTTATTTTAGGCTTCAAGAACCCCAACGGTCCTTCTTAGGGCCACATCTAACTGTGTGCAGTAGTGTTGCACTTTTTTTTTTTTTTATGTCGGCCGTGCAGAGCATTGCGCCCTGCAGTAATTTTACATTGTCCAGGGCCAGTAGTGGTGAGGCAGGGACAGAAGACATATTTAGTGTATATGGGCAGTGGGCCTTTCCAAAAACATGTGGGAAAAAAAATCTATTTGGGCTGCCTGTGACCATCCTCAGTGTACTGGGTCTCTGCTGGGGGTAGTTGTCCTAATTCATACGCAGCCAGCTCAGTGTTACAGCAGGCCTGCGCAAAATTCTTTCCTGCCTCTGTGTTGCCTCTTACATCACCACTGTATTCCTGTCCACAAGTGTACTGGGTCTCTGCTGGGGGTAGTTGTCCTAATTCATACGCAGCCAGCTAAGTGTTACAGCAGGCTTGCGCAAAATTCTTTGCTGCCTCTGTGTTGCCTCTTACATCACCGCTGTATTCCTGTCCACAAGTGTACTGGGTCTCTACTGGGGGTAGTTGTCCTAATTCATACACAGCCAGCTAAGTGTTGCAGCAGGCTTGCGCAAAATTCTTTCCTGCCTCTGTGTTGCCTCTTACATCACCGCTGTATTCCTGTCCACAAGTGTACTGGGTCTCTGCTGGGGGTAGTTGTCCTAATTCATACGCAGCCAGCTAAGTGTTATAGCAGGCTTGCGCAAAATTCTTTCCTGCCTCTGTGTTGCCTCTTACATCACCGCTGTATTCCTGTCCACAAGTGTACTGGGTCTCTGCTGGGAGTAGTTGTCCTAATTCATACGCAGCCAGCTAAGTGTTGCAGCAGGCTTGCGCAAAATTCTTTCCTGCCTCTGTGTTGCCTCTTACATCACTGCTGTATTCCTGTCCACAAGTGTACTGGGTCTCTGCTGGGGGTAGTTGTCCTAATTCATACGCAGCCAGCTAAGTGTTACAGCAGGCTTGCGCAAAATTCTTTCCTGCCTCTGTGTTGCCTCTTACATCACCGCTGTATTCCTGTCCACAAGTGTACTGGGTCTCTGCTGGGTGTAGTTGTCCTAATTCATACGCAGCCAGCTAAGTGTTACAGCAGGCTTGCGCAAAATTCTTTCCTGCCTCTGCTGTGCGTTCCGTAAGCGAAGTCAGCCTCCAACCACAGGCCAATAAGCGGCCATTTAATTACAGCGTTCTGTTTCTGCACTACTGGTAATACACCATGCTGAGGGGTATGGGTAGGCCTAGAGGACGTGGATGCAGGAGAGGACGCGGAGGCCCAAGTCAGGGTGTGGGCACAGGCCGAGCTCCTGATCCATGTGTATCGCAGCCGACTGCTGCGGGATTAGGAGAGAGGCACGTTTCTGGCGTCCCCACATTCATCTCACAATTAATGGGTCCATGCGGTAGACCTTTATTAGAAAATGAGCAGTGTGAGCAGGTCCTGTCGTGGATGGCAGAAAGTGCATCCAGCAATTTATCGACCACCCAGAGTTCTGCGCCGTCCACTGCTGCAACTCTGAATCCTCTGGCTGCTGCTCCTCCTTCCTCCCAGCCTCCTCACTCCATTACAATGACACATTCTGAGGAGCAGGCAGACTCCCAGGAACTGTTCCCGGGCCCCTGCCCAGAATGGCCAATAATGGTTCCTCTCCCACCGGAGGAGTTTGTCGTGACCGATGCCCAACCTTTGGAAAGTTCCCGGGGTCCGGGGGATGAGGCTGGGGACTTCCGGCAACTGTCTCAAGAGCTTTCAGTGGGTGAGGAGGACGATGACGATGAGACACAGTTGTCTATCACTCAGGTAGTAGTAATTGGAGTAAGTCCGAGGGAGGAGCGCACAGAGGATTCGGAGGAAGAGCAGCAGGACGATGAGGTGACTGACCCCACCTGGTTTGCTACGCCTACTGAGGACAGGTCTTTAGAGGGGGAGGCAAGTGCAGCAGCAGGGCAAGTTGAAAGAGGCAGTGCGGTGGCCAGGGGTAGAGGCAGGGCCAGACCGAATAATCCACTAACTGTTTCCCAAAGCGCCCCCTCGCGCCATGCCACCCTGCAGAGGCCGAGGTGCTCAAAGGTCTGGCAGTTTTTTACTGAGAGTGCAGACGACCGACGAACAGTGGTGTGCAACCTTTGTCGCGCCAAGATCAGCCGGGGAGCCACCACCACCAGCATGCGCAGACATATGATGGCAAAGCACCCCACAAAGTGGGACGAAGGCCGTTTACTGCCTCCGGTTTGCACCGCTGCCTCTCCCCCTGTGCCCCAACCTGCCACTGAGATCCAACCCCCTCTCAGGACACAGGCACTACCGTCTCCTGGCCTGCACCCACACCCTCACCTCCGCTGTGCTCGGCCCCATCCACCAATGTCTCTCAGCGCACCGTCCAGCTGTCGCTAGCGCAAGTGTTGGAGCACAAGCGCAAGTACGCCGCCACGCACCCGAACGCTCAAGCGTTAAACGTGCACATAGCCAAATTTATCAGCCTGGAGATGCTGCCGTATAGGGTTGTGGAAACGGAGGCTTTCAAAGGTATGATGGCGGCGGCGGCCCCACGCTACTCAGTTCCCAGTTGCCACTACTTTTCCCGATGTGCCTTTCCAGCCCTGCACAACCACGTCTCTCGCAACATTGTACGCGCCCTCACCAACGCGGTTACTGCCAAGGTCCACTTAACAACGGACACGTGGACAAGCACAGGCGGGCAGGGCCACTATATCTCCCTGACGGCACATTGGGTGAATTTAGTGGAAGCTGGGACAGAGTCAGAGCCTGGGACCGCTCACGTCCTACCCACCCCCAGAATTGCGGGCTCCAGCTCGGTGGTGGTATCTGCGGCGGTGTATGCTTCCTCCACTAAACCACCCTCCTCCTCCTCCTCCTACGCAACCTCTGTCTCGCAATCAAGATGTGTCAGCAGCAGCACGTCGCCAGCAGTCAGTGTCGTGCGGCGTGGCAGCACAGCGGTGGGCAAGCGTCAGCAGGCCGTGCTGAAACTACTCAGCTTAGGAGAGAAGAGGCACACGGCCCACGAACTGCTGCAGGGTCTGACAGAGCAGACTGACCGCTGGCTTGCGCCGCTGAGCCTCCAACCGGGCATGGTCGTGTGTGACAACGGCCGTAACCTGGTGGCGGCTCTGCAGCTCGGCAGCCTCATGCACATGCCATGCCTGGCCCACGTCTTTAATTTGGTGGTTCAGAGCGTTCTGAAAAGCTACCCACGCTTGTCAGACCTGCTCGGAAAGGTGCGCCGGCTCTGCTCACATTTCCGCAAGTCCCACACGGACGCTGCCACCCTGCGCACCCTGCAACATCGGTTTAATCTGCCAGTGCACCGACTGCTGTGCGACGTGCCCACACAGTGGAACTCTATGCTCCACATGTTGGCCAGGCTCTATGAGCAGCGTAGAGCTATAGTGGAATACCAATTCCAACATGGGCGGCGCAGTGGGAGTCAGCCTCCTCAATTCTTTACAGAAGAGGGGGCCTGGTTGGCAGACATCTGCCAGGTCCTTGGAAACTTTGAGGAGTCTACCCAGATGATGAGCGGCGATGCTGCAATCATTAGCGTCACCATTCCTCTGCTATGCCTCTTGAGAAGTTCCCTGCAAAGCATAAAGGCAGACGCTTTGCGCTCGGAAACAGAGGCAGGGGAAGACAGTATGTCGCTGGATAGTCAGAGCACCCTCCTGTCTATATCTCAGCGCGTTGAGGAGGACGAGGAGGAGCATGAGGAGGATGAGGAGGAGGGGGAAGAGACAGCTTGGCCCACTGCTGAGGGTACCCATGCTGCTTGCCTGTCATCCTTTCAGCGTGTATGGCCTGAGGAAGAGGAGGATCCTGAAAGTGATCTTCCTAGTGAGGACAGCCATGTGTTGCGTACTGGTACCCTGGCACACATTGCTGACTTCATGTTAGGATGTCTTTCTTGTGACCCTCGCGTTACACGCATTCTGGCCACTATGGATTACTGGGTGTACACACTGCTCGACCCACGGTATAAGGAGAACCTTTCCACTCTCATACCCGAAGAGGAAAGGGGTTCGAGAGTGATGCTATACCACAGGACCCTGGCGGAGAAACTGGTAAAATTCCCATCCGACAGCGCTAGTGGCCGAAGGCGCAGTTCCGAGGGCCAGGTAGCAGGGGAGGCACAGAGATCAAGCAGCATGTACAGCACAGGCAGGGGAACACTCTCTAAGGCCTTTGACAGCTTTCTGGCTCCCCAGCAAGACTGTGTCACTGCTCCCCAGTCAAGGCTGAGTCGGCGGGAGCACTGTAAAAGGATGGTGAGGGAGTACGTAGCCGATCGCACGACCGTCCTCCGTGACGCCTCTGCCCCCTACAACTACTGGGTGTTGAAGCTGGACACGTGGCCTGAACTCGCGCTGTATGCCCTGGAGGTGCTTGCTTGTCCTGCGGCTAGCGTCTTGTCAGAGAGGGTGTTTAGTGCGGCTGGGGGAATCATCACGGATAAGCGTACCCGCCTGTCAACCGACAGTGCCAACAGGCTTACACTCATCAAGATGAACAAAGCCTGGATTTCCCCAGACTTCTCTTCTCCACCAGCGGACAGCAGCGATACCTAAACAATACGTAGGCTGCACCCGCGGATGGAAGCATTGTTCTCTATCACCATCAAAAACATGGACCTTTTAACTTCATCAATCTGTGTATAATGTTCATCCTCCTCCTCCTGCTCCTCCTCCTGAAACCTGACGTAATCACGCCGAACGGGCAATTTTTCTTAGGCCCACAAGGCTCAGTCATATAATTTTTGTAAACAATTTTTATACGTTTCAATGCTCATTAAAGCGTTGAAACTTTCACCTCAACCAATTTTTATTTTAACTGGGCTGCCTCCAGGCCTAGTTAAAAATTAAGCCACATTAACCAAAGCGATTAATGGGTTTCACCTGCCCTCTTGGTTGGGCATGGGCAATTTTTCTGATGTACATTAGTACTGTTGATACACCAATTTTTTTGGTCCCTCGCCTACAGTGTAATCCAATAAATTTTTTGCCCACCTGCATTAAAGCTGACGTTACATCAGCTGTGTTGGGCACTGCAATGAGATATATTTATGTACCGCTGGTGGGTTCCAGGGAGCCACCCATGCTGTGGGTCCACAGGGAGTTGTAACTGCATGTGTCTACTTCTAAAGAACCCCAGTCTGACTGGGGCATGCAGTGTGGGCCGAAGCCCACCTGCATTAAACATGACATTACCTCAGCTGTGCTGGGCAATGCAATGGGATATATTTATGTACCGCCGGTGGCTTCCTGGCACCCACCAATGCTGTCGGTCCACACGAAGTTGTAACTGCATGTGTCTACTTCTAAAGAACTCCAGTCTGACTGGGGCAAGCAGTGTGGGCCGAAGCCCACCTGCATTTAATCGGACGTTACCTCAGCTGTGATGGGCACTGCAATGGGATACATTTATGTACAGCCGGTGGGTTCCAGGGAGCCACCCATGCTGTGGGTGTACACGGAATTCCCATTGCGGAGTTGTACCTGCCTGTGACTATTTATAAAAAACCGCGGTCTGACTGGGGCATGCAGACACCTTGACAGAATGAATAGTGTGTGGCACATAGGTTCCCCATTGCTATGCCCACGTGTGCAGCTCCTGATGGAAGTGGCACAGGATTGGATTTCTCATTGCTTCTGTACAGCATTGTGGGCTATCGCCCCGCCCCTTTTAAAGAGGGTCGCTGCCTAGCCGTGCCAACCCTCTGCAGTGTGTGCCTGCGGTTCCTCCTCATGGCAGACGCACTTATAAATAGACATGAGGGTGGTGTGGCATGAGTGCAGCTGAAGGCTGCGCAGGGACACTTTGGTGTGCGCTGTGGACACTGCGTCGTCCGGGGGGGGGGGGGGGAGGTTGGGCAGCATGTAACCCAGGAGAAGTGGCAGCGGAGTGTCATGTAGGCAGTGATTGTGCTTTGTTGGAGGTAGTGTGGTGCTTAGCTAAGGTATGCATTGCTAATGAGAGCTTTTCAGAAGTAAAAGTTGTTGGGAGGGGGGGCACTCTTGCCGCTATTGTGGCTTAATAGTGGGACCTGGGAACTTGAGATGTAGCCCAACATGTAGCCCCTCGCCTGCCCTATCAGTTGCTGTGTCGTTCCCATCACTTTCTTGAATTGCCCAGATTTTCACAAATGAAAACATTAGCGAGCATCGGCGAAATACAAAAATGCTCGGGTCGCCTACTGACTTCAATGGGGTTCGTTACTCGAAACGAACCCTCGAGCATCGCGATAATTTCGTCCCGAGTAACGAGCACCCGAGCATTTTGGTGCTCGCTCATCTCTAGTAACAAACTGAAATAACATTCAAAATGAGGAGCTGCCATAAAGAAATTAAGTGCACAATATTGCTGTTTTGTTCCAGTTTCTACAAATCAATATTATCCTGAAATTCTCGTATTGAAAGGTTGAATCATTTTCACAAGCTTCATCGTGCCATTAGTCTAGAAATTCATAAAGAATCATTGCTCCCAAGAGAGTGAAAGCCCCATGGATGGAACCTTTACTTGTCATTTTCTGATCCATATATGAATGTTGTCAAAAGTCTACAAGCGTCTTCAAGTCAAACAACAAAGAGGTTTTTATTATATAACAATCTATATCTTTTTAAACCTTGGACTGTTTTAGGTTCTGTTGATCAACTTTGATGCCTTTTAGTATTTTTCTCATAATTTATTGTTTCAATATTATTAAGCTGTTTGTATTTAGATTCAATATGTTTAATACAGTGGCTGGAAAAGGGAAGAAAAAAATATTTGTTGTTATTATTAGTTTTATCTTTATTATAAGTAAGGGCTCAGTCACATGGGCGTTTTTACGCGCATGTATACGCACGTAAAAAAAAACGCATGACCATGTCCATTGCCACCCATATGTTCTATCTTTTGTAGGTGCGATTTTTTTTTGACGAACGCAGTATGAACGTTTTTACGTGCGTATATAGGCATGTAAAAATGCCCGTGTGACTGAGCCCTAAAGGTAAACAAATACTTTGGATAAAATTAGCCTACCAGTGATTGTGTCACAGGCACAATTCTATTTATGAATCCAAATTTCAGACAATAATGGTTGAAATATACATCTCAATTGTCGTATACAATGGAAATATGGCCCTATAAAATAAAAGTGGCTAGAGGGATGGAAAAGGTTTCCTAATGTGTAGGTTAAATAGAAATGTTTCTGGATGCAGTATATTTTAAAAGAAATCTACAGATGCCAAAGAAAGATTTTCTAGTTTTCATTTGTGTAGCAAATATACTTTGACCCCTTAGTGATGTATGCTCCCATAAAGAGGAGAAGATCAGAGATGTGGGTACTCACTTGGTGGGGTAAGGGAGTGTCCCTCTGTGAAGGTACACTCCGGGAACAAACCTCCTCCCCGGATGTTCAAGATCACTTCCAAATCTCTCGAGTGGATGTCAGATGAAAATTATCCTCAAATTTTCTTTATTCCATAAGTTCTGGTCATATAAAAAAGGCTCATACAAAAATTTACAAAGTCCAAACCTCTAATATGAGGTCGCCCATCCTATACAACACGTTTCGGCCACCGTTGTGGCCCTTTTCAAGCATATGCACTCAAGAGATTTGGAAGCGATCTTGAACACCAGGGGAGGAAGTTTGTTCCCGGAGTGTACCTTCACAGAGGGACACCTCCTTATCCCACCAAGTGAGTACCCACATCTCTGATCTTCTCCTCTCTATGAGCGCATACATTACTACATCCTAATCATATACTACCTCCAATTCATTGGGGTATTGGGAGGGTTGTTTTTACATTGTATATGCTGCTCTTCATTCCTGGTGGATATTGGGAGGATTGAGGAAAAGAACAGGAAGTA
This sequence comes from Eleutherodactylus coqui, assembly GCF_035609145.1. Classification (NCBI taxonomy): domain Eukaryota; kingdom Metazoa; phylum Chordata; class Amphibia; order Anura; family Eleutherodactylidae; genus Eleutherodactylus; species Eleutherodactylus coqui. The sequence goes on from NC_089843.1 coordinate 103,217,097, forward strand.
GAAATTTAATCAAGGCGCTGTCCTCCCTACAATTGACCCTTTAGTGACAAGTCTATTTTTTGCCTTAAGGATCGAATGATTATTATCATCAAACTGTAAGAGTCATAATTTGTTAACATAGCATTATGCAGGCTTGTTTTTTGGGACAAGTTGTATTTTTTAATGGCACCATTGTGAGGTACACGTAATGTGTTGTATAGCTATTATTACATTTTTTTGGGTGGAGATGGAAACTTTCAACCATTGTTTTGGGGTTTTGTTTTTACAGCATTTCATAAAAATGACGTGATATTTTTCTTATCTGTAGTAACACAGTTACTAAGTTTCCTAATGTATATGTTTTTCTTTTTTAATATTTTTTTGCAGAATAAAAGCACATTTTTAAGGGCAATAATTAAATCTGCATCGTCACATTCTAACATCCATAGCATTTTTGTTTTTCCAGTTATGGAGCTAAGTGAGGGCTTGTTTTTTGTGTGAAAAATTGCAGCTTTTATATGTACCATTTTGAGATACATATGACTTTGATTTCTACTGTAACTGGTAATACATATTATGTTTTGCTTTATAAAAAAAATTGGAGTATTTAATCCATTTAAAATGGATTTTTGTAAGGAAAAAATGTGTGCCGGTATTTTTTAACTTGATTTTTTTCCCTTTAAATTAAACTTAATTGAAAATGTTTATGCTATTTTTTTAGTCCCTCAAGAGGAAAGATGTAGTCATTCAATTGTTAGGATAGTACACTGCTGTACTACTTATTACTTATGTAATGCATTCTACTACACCTATGACAGCAGCTTATTAGCATCTGCCAGAGGTGGGAACTATTTGGCTAAGTTACATGGCAGACACATTGGCCTTTGTCAGTCTTCCATCTGCCATGGGAACCGATTAGTACCTTGCCATCACAATGCAGGGTGCTGATAGGTGACAGATGAAGCCCCCTGCCCTGTCATCTGCTTACATGCCGTATCTGCTATTCATTGTGACATGTAAGGGGTTAAACTGTTACCTAGCAGTTAGAACAGTATCCTATCAGTACTCAGCCAAACCACAACCTTAAAAAAAGATGTAGGCGCGGGTTTAGAGTCCATTAGTGAGGTCAGTAAAAAACGTGTTGGCAGGCACTAAGGGGTTAACCCAACTTTTTACATTCTTATGCACACATACTACTAAGACTACTAACTCTTAATATATATTTTAGCTGTGTAATTTGTTTAATCCCAGTTTAGATGAAGACATACATTTTGAACCCTGCATTTCTTCCATAATAGATATTGCTTTACTGTGTAGATAAATTGTCAGTCTTCCATTGTGGATTATTTCCTGTGAATTACAGGAATACATCTTCACTAGAGATGAGCGAGCATACTCGTCGGAGCTTGATGCTCGTTCGAGTATTAGGGTGCTCGAGATGCTCGTTACTCGAGACGAGCACCACGCGATACTCGTCTCGATTAAACGAGCACTGACCATTGAATTCAATGGAGCCGGCAATACAGCCGACTCCATTGAAAGCAATGGGCTGCCTGCGTATGCGGGATGAATTGTCGGGAAAGGGTTAAATATATAAGCCCTTCCCTGCAATTCATCCAGAAATGTGTAAAAATAAAAAATATATATATACTCACCTGGTGCCGGCAGACGGAGTTCAGCGCGGCAGGCTGCAGTTCTCCTGAACTGCTCTGAACAGCTCCTGCCCCTGAGCCAATCAGAGGCAGCCCTCACTCACCCATTCATGAATTCATGAATGGGTGTGAGTGAGGGCTGGCCTCTGATTGGTCAGGCTGTGACCAATCAGAGGCATCTTATTCAGCAGGCGGGGATTTTAAATCCCCGGCTGCTGAATACTACTAACAGCTGTTCAGAGCAGTTCAGGAGAACTGCAGCCTGCCGCGCTGAACTCCGTCTGCCGGCACCAGGTGAGTATATATATATTTTTTATTTTTACACATTTCTGGATGAATTGCAGGGAAGGGCTTATATATTTAACCCTTTCCCGACAATTCATCCCGCGATCGCCGGCAGCCCATTGCTTTCAATGGGGTCGGCTGTATTGACGGCTCCATTGAATTCAATGGGCTAACATCGTTCTTCTCTGCCACAGCTGTTACAGCTGTGGCAGAGGAGAACGATCGTTATGCTGACAGTGGGGGGGGGGGGGGGGGGTCTCACTCTTGCCGCTATTGTGGCTTAATAGTGGGACCTGGGAACTTGAGATACAGCCCAAAATGTAGCTCCTCGCCTGCCCTATTCGTTTCTGTGTCGTTTCCATCACTTTCTTGTGTTTTGCAGATTTTCACAAATGAAAACCTTAGCGAGCATCGGCGATATACAAAAATGCTCGAGTCACCCATTGACTTCAATGGGGTTCGTTACTCGAAACGAACTCTCGAGCATCACTGAAAGTTCGACTCGAGTAACGAGCACCCGAGCATTTTGGTGCTCGCTCATCTCTAATCTTCACCTATAAAATCCCTCCTGTCATCTCTTAGATCCTTCCCTTTTCTACCAAGCTCTGTCATCCTTGTTATTCTGTATGCGCCTAATATATACAGTACTGCTGAAGATATCATTTCTGCCTTTTCAGTGGGGCCATCAATGTAGTTATATTACATTAAAGTCCATACCATGATTAGTAGCAGAATTAATAAACTCCATTGACTCACATTGTCTGTCTATACTATTTTGAGTGCTGTGTGCGGAATCTCCTGTGCATCCTATGAGATGGATCTTCACGCTGCTCTCCCTGGCCTCCTGCTTGTAAGAGCTGCCAGGGACAAACCTATCAGAAGCAGGAAGCAAGTGGGACAGGCTTAACCTGCATCACGTAGGCCGTTTTCACACGACCAAGAAAATCGCACAAATCTCACACTGATATGCACCCCATTCTTTTGAATGGAGTCATGTGGAGGGTGGATAAAAAAAAATTGCTGCATGTTTTATCTTTTCATGTTCCTTGGTAGGCGTTATCCATTGTTTTCAATGGGACAGTAAAACACATCATGATGTGCAAGTGAGTGTGATGTGAGGTTTTCCATTGAAAACAATGGGAAACTCTTGATAATCCTCCAATGTCCCAGAGGACTGCTACTATACTAAAGTGATCAGAGGCATTTTTTTACATAAAAACTCCTTGCAGTGCAGTGAAACCTTAGAAATACCCTGAGATTGTGTAGTGTGAAGTAGGGGACAGAAGGTCTATGTTAGGGCTTCCACCCACTGGCGATATTTTCTCCACTGCGATGCGATTCTAAAGTTAAAGTCTCGAATCGCAGTGCGGGAAAAAAATCGGCATGACGCCGGGATATCGGCATCACACCGACATATTGCTAGTCTTTTCAATGGGGCTAGCAGCAGCAGCGCTAGCCTCATTAAAAAGAGATGGAGAATGCCGCGGACTTCTGCACAGCTGTGACAGCTGTGGCAGAGGATTCCTTCATCCCTTCAGTCCCCGCGGGGATGAAGGAAACTCCTACCACAGCTGTCACAGCTGTGGCAGATGTCCGTGGCATTCTCCCTATGCTTTCAATGGGGCTAGCGCTGCTGTCGCTGGCCCCATTGAAACCATTTGCGATATGCCGGTTCTATACCGGTCTCTTTCTTGCGCTGTGATGCGAGATTTTTCTCGTGCTCTCGCAGCGCAAGAAAGAAAATATTGCCAGTGGGTGGGAGCCCTTACTAATTTATTACTTGGTACCTTTGAATAGGACTCAGTGGAGTAAGCACAATGTGATGGGACTCCACCCTTCTGTCTCTGAGGGGTAAAAAGCATCATCGAAAATGTAGGTTGCATTAATGTAGCAATGTCAGAATAATACACAAGACATATATAAAGCCTCTATAGTTTTCCTTAATAATAGCCTATGCTGTGCTATTGAGGCAAAAAAGCATGAGTGCTTCATGAATCCCTTGACGACATCCATTGTACATGTACAATATGACAGATGTGTGCAGGAATTGTATGGAGTGGGCTCAGGAGCTTAGTTTTCTCCATACACAACAAGTGTGAGCTGCCTTGGACCATAAAAACAAGACATCCCCAAATGGCACAGTTGTATTTTTTTCCCATTTCTCTCCACTTTAATGTTTCCATGATACTTTAAATAGTAACATTAAAAAATACAAGTGATTCAGCAAAAACCAAAAATTTTTGGAAAGCGGGGAAGAAAAGGTTAAAATGAAAAAACAACAAATGTCCTCAAGTGGCTAAGTGTAGAAAGCATTGTATGTAGGACCAGCAAACCCCAACTGAGTACATGCTAAGGCTGCAATATCTTATGGGACCTTTCACATGAGCAGAATATTTCCACAATATGCACCTAAAGACACAGCTTAGGGTGGTTTCACACTGTTGTAGGCACAATTGCGCTCAGCAGCATGGTGCAGAGCTGCACCTGAATGAGGGAGATTTCTTCTCCCTCGCTGGCAATTCAAATTCCACGCCAGAGGAGTGTGAATTGCCTTCAGCACTGGGCACGGTCAGGCTACCGCTGCTCCCGGAAGGCCACTGCTGCAGACACCGCTGACAGGAATAGTGACAGGGAGAAGACGCCACAGGGTGGAAGCTGTTGCCGGGAGCCTGCTGCCGGTAATAGTCACAGGGAGAAGATGTAGCAGGGGGGAAGCCGCCGCTGGTGCAGCATCGCTATACTCACTTGACGAGACCGCTGTGGATTGCTGAGTTCCAGGACCTGCCGTGAGGGTGAGAAATAGCAGGAACAGGGAGCGTCACCCCTCTGTCACGCACCTAGTATCTTGTCACCATGCACACTTCCGGTGGTGTCAAGATACAATAATACCCACTTTGCCATTGACACAAATATACATGATAATGTAGACATGCAAATAACAATAATCACAGGCACTGTGGCTTCAAGCAGGAAATGACTGGCTGTTAACTTACATGCAGTTTTCGTGGCAGTTTTTAAAGTTTTTTCTGTAGTCAAAGCCAGAATTTATTTTAAAGAAAAATAATAAATTTATAGTTCTTTTGTGTTTTTTTGTATCTATTCCTCCGCTTTGCTCAAAAATTGCACCTCAAATTACATGAAAAAACTACATGTGTGTTTCCAACCTAATACTTGTTTTTCCAGTTTCTTGCCATCTAGTCTAGACAGAGCTGAATACCCTGAAGAATCCTAGATGGATATGATGTGAAATCTTGCACAACATATATTTGAACTTGGATTAGAAAGGTCTTTTTGATGGAGTTCATATGAAAACCACTTGGAGTCCAAAGTGTCTATGCAAAACCATTAATCTTAAAATGTGTCTAAACACTATGCTGGAGACAGGCAGCAATTTACAACTCTCTGTGACAGACAAATAGCCAGGAGAGCACTGTCATTTAACCCTAGTGATTTTGCTTGTAGACAACAGAAAGGCTTTCACTCCGTCTGTATGACAAACCTACAATATTTGTCAATATTATAAAACAATCTCACAAACAAAAAGTTTAATATCCAAGTGGCAGAGCTGTGTTCAAGAAGTCTCACCCTTTGTAAAGTGATTCCCTCCCATTTCATTTAGGATTTGTCTCTCTTATCACTGCCTCCAGCACAGATATATTTATGTAGAAAATATAAGGGAATTACCTGGACAACAGTATTTGCACCAATTAGTAGTGGCACTGACAAGACCGAATTTGCAACTCATGCCACAATATTAAGAAATAAGTGGCATGACCAATAAATCTAAATGCCCATCGTGACATTTACACAAGGCATTGATGACTAACTAGCACCTAGCCAGTTCCTAGGGTTCAGTGATAGGAGTTGTGTTTTCCAAGACTCATGTCCTTTATTGGAAAATACAGGGCACATTACGCTGTACCAGAATCTGAAATTTGTATATGTACACATGTAACAAATGCTAACTTGACATTTATCACATACTTGTAACTTTAACACACTGAGCTGAAGTGCTGTTAATTGAGTTATCACAATGCACTAGTCATATTGTAGTGACCCGGAGGGCCTGCAGAGTAGTCAGAAAGAGTTAATAAGTTCCTGAGACCTCACTATGAGCCTCTAGGGGACATCTACTCCAGCAACAGCTTAGTGATTGGTGCTTTGGTTGCTTAGCAACACTAGAGACCACATTGGAAATTTTAGGTGTGCGTACGTTGTCAGTTGGGGGTTGGAGATTGGGAGCAGAAGAGGACAGATGCAAAGACAAGAGCAGGAGAGGGATATAGTGGGGTGAGACAGCGAGTGTGTCATCAGAAGAAATAGAGGAAGGAAGCACGGAGAGTAGTGTAGTTACTCCTCCATCCTGAGTAAGGAAATCAGAGCCAGTCAGAAAGAAAGTCCATCACAATAGTGAGCGTTACCTCTCCTTGCACAGTTAACTAACAGTGGAGTATAATATACTCTGCACGAGCCCTTCCAGCCTGTTGCTGACAGCCCCGAACAAAGCATAGGGAAAATCTTTATTGTATCCAAATAACCTTCATCATGAGAGAAGTAAGAAATCTGGCACTGTCAATGGGGATACAAATGTAACTGTTGTTTTTGTTATCATTGATCCCAAATCCACAAGAGTGAACTATCTCTATGACCTGACATTATATAGTAAACTGCATGCCTTCTGTTTACTGTTATCCAATTGGACTGATGTTATTATTTCATTACCAAGAGTAAGGTTTTTCTGATATAAAAAGCATTGGTGTCACATACAGTAGTCAGTACCTAAACTAACTACGCAGAGACTCTTACCAACCACCTGCTGCATGAGTTGCCATATCTGTCAGTGTAGCTGCCACTGTGACAAAGTGCAAACTGACACCACCCACTCAAGCTTCTTCTGGCTCGCTGCAGTAGGAAGGTTAAAACGTGGCACCACAAACAGGATAATGACTGCTGTAACCTATTTCATGTTGATGAACCAAATATCAAAATTTTAAAGGGCAAGCCCCCATTCTTGGCAGATCATGCCAAAAGTAAAATGGACTATGTAAAACAAACAAACAAAAAACTTGTTTAACATGTCTGACAAAAGTGATAATGAGCAAGCTAATTCTCGCTCAGCCCAGAGCTTAACTGGCTTCACACCGCTGACAATGCCCCATTGCCTAGGTGCCCCTTGGCTGATTCGATACAGTGGAGAGAGGCATACCTTTCGTGGGTTTAAAAGTAAAATGGCAGCCATGTTCTGACTCTATCCACTTACGATGGAATAAAAAGTAGAGATCTTGATAGGACAATTAGAAGGAGCTGCGGCTTGGAAAGTGGAAACCTGGCCCCATGAGCACAGGAAAATGGTCAAAGAAATATTTGAAAGTTTGCAGGGTATCTTTGACTTGCATACTATGTCAGAGATCAAAAAGTGGTTCTTCAACCTGGCGAGTCCCTTTGAGACTATGCCTTATCCCTACAAGAGGATATGAAAGTGGTGTTTCAGACTGATCCCAAAGAGGCTGACGGAGTAGATCAAGTCTCCGAGAGCAGTTTATAGAGGGAACATGGACAGAAACCCTCCATAGCCAATTAAAAATGTTATCCGTCCAGCACCCAGATAGCAGCTTTCTTGAGTTTAAAGACCTGTCCATACAAGTAGGGGGAACAGAACCCCAGCTGGCTGAATTAGATGATCTCAGAACCTTTACTGGTCTGGGCGAGGAGAAATCACCGTGATATAGCAAATAGGCACAACCCCAACAGGCCACACAGACAGGTGTGCTCGCAGAAGAGTCCTTGCATGTAGTGCAGAAACAAATGACCGAGCTAACCCATAATGTGTCAGCATTGTGTAAAAAGATGGGAGAGTTGGAGTGTCAGAGGTGCTCTCCACAACTGGTGTCTGATGAGCATAGACTCCTTCCTGGGTCAGTGTGACCTACCCAAGTCTATTCCCGAGGTGCACTTCCCTACTGTAAGCACTGTCACCACTATGGCCAACAAGAAAGTAAGTGCTGGGCGTTAAATAGATATCCGCCGGGAAGGAGGACCGCCCCCTGGGTGGACAAAGAAAAAGTCAAATCATCCCCAAGGGAGTATCTAAACATATCGGGTCATGTCTGGAAGTGATAATATATGTGGACGGCATACCTTTGCCAGCGTTGCTGGATACTTAGTCACAAGTGACCACTATTAAGAAAATAGACATAGAGAAATTTTGGACTTTAGACGCGCTGAGCTGCCCGCCAAAAACATTGATAAATGTCATTGCCAGTAATGGACTACCTGTGCTGGTAGCAGGATACTAGGAACCCACAGTTCTCGCTGGAAGAGCTGACAAAATAAAGGTATCTTAGTAGTAGATGTCACCGATAGAAACCCTCCTGTTGTGACATTAGGAATGAATATCCTACGGAATTGCTATGTGGAGATGTTAGAAGCCTTGTCAAAGTCTGTCCCAGCAGCATCTCAGGCTCAACAAGTGGTACTGCAGAAGGCCTATGCGCGAAAAAAAAAAATGTTGGTCACAGCGCTCAGCCAATCAGAGGCAGCGCTTTCTGGAGTCAGGGATTTTTCAAACCCCGGCCACCAGAATACAGCTGAAGATAGACAGGGATGTGGAGAAGAGGCGGACAGTGCTTCTAGGTGAGTTTTTTTTTTTTTTTGGGGGGGGGGGGGCTATATTTCAAGCCACCCCCAAAAAATCATCGCTGCAGGGGTTGCCTTCATGCCATTGCTTTCAATGGGGCAGCAGCAGCTCCAGCCCTATTGAAAGCAATGAGGTAGCATCGCAGTCCTCTCACACAGCTGTGACAGCTGTGGCTGGGGATTCTTTTGTTCCCACAGGGAGTCCCATCATCACTGAACACTGTGAGAGTGCTATCACCGTGTTCAGTGATGAGGGAACCTTCGTGGAGTAGCTGTGCTTTTACAAGCACAACTGCTCAAGTAAACAGTTGAAGGCCCGCACACACTATTTTGGGCATATGTAAAAAAATGCACAGAGCTTCAGTCACGCGCATTTTGCACATCCATGGAGTGCATTTTTTTTCGTGCACATGGGCGCACAAAAAAAAAACCCGCTCGTCTGACTGATCCCTAAGGCCAAATGCACACGGCTGGGTCAGATTCCGCATGCAGGATCCCACAGCGGAATCCGATCCTGTGCCCTCTCTACTAAGTCTTCATTGATTGCAAAATAAACTTAGAAATAATGCTCCAAAAATCCTTGATGAGACCATTCTGCTTTATGTCACTGCTGTGACAAAGACTTTAAGAATCAATTAAAAGTAATAAATAACATACTGCAGTGCAGTTTCTTCATTGACTACATAGAGTAAGTACTCTGCCCTCTCTGTCCTAACCTAAATCTGATTCAGCTTCTTAGGTCAAAATGAGTCACAACTTTGAACATTGTACAAAATAATCAACAATTTGTCTACAAATCTAACAGAGAAGTGTTCTTGATAATTGATCCTCCAATGTACAACTCAATGATGGAATGCACTCGCCTTACTAAGGGGGAAGTCACATGGGAACAGCAGCGTGGGGTTTCAGACTCCTCCCCCTTTTATTCCCCTTTGTAATGGGTAGGATGAGAAAATGATGTCAGTGTTCCATAGCTTATAGCTGACAGGACACATTATTATTTCCTGGAATACCTAGCTGGCTGATTGGACTAACCACCTATTCTTAGGGTTCTTTTACACTGAATGATTATCGCTCAGATTCTCGCCGCATCGCCGGAATCTGAACGATAAACGTTCAGTAGAAATTCTGCACAATGGTAATTGGCCTGCGTAAACGGGCGGTCATTAATCTATGTACAAATGACTGTTTACTGTAAACGGAGGCTGTGTGCAGCAATGATCTCCAGCCTGTTACGTCTCTATTTGCAGAGTGATAATTAATCGTTCCTGTGTAAAAGCCCAGGAGCAATCATCACTGGGACGACTGTGGGGTGCTTCAATGCCCGACAGTTGTACCATGTCAAAGGGCCTTACATTTTAGGTTTGCTGACAGAATAGCAAAAGGGAAGGAATTACATGGAAATGTTTCCCTTTCTAAGCAGCTAATTAATCATTGGGGTTAGGAAGGCTTTTTCTAGTCCCCCCACCTTTAGTTTGGTACTTCAGAAGCAGCTGTATCACAAAGCCCCCACCTGCCATGCCCTCTTTTCTTGTTGTGTTGCACTTATTAGGGGGATCTTGTCCCCCCATAATTGGGGGATATTTGGTGATGTGTTTCAGGATTGATGAGCAAAGTGACTTTATTATATCTTTATGAAGCAATAATGGTTAATTATAACATAATAACCCATAGTAAAGTAGCACAGCTATTTTCTGCCAATTATTGTGTTATGTGTTTATGTTTTATGGTAGTATCATGTGTGACCAAGATTTGATCCATGACGAATGCATATTCGACCGAGATTTAATATTAATGATTACCATTTTGCAATATAATAAAATATCTTTGAACTCCTATTTTGCTAACAGATATATCTGTACATGTATATATTCATGAGATTTTTTTCAAAGAGCACTGTCTTAACTTTAAATGCTCATAAAACGGAGTTAATTGTAAAAAATAGGCACTGTTTATTTCAGGTCTTGGTAAACATCTGACTCCTTAAACATCGAGTGCATTTGAAATTGCTCACATTTTACCCTATAAGAAAGCTGCCGTTATTGTTTCTCACACTGTTGAGAGGTACAGAACTGCAAATTAAATTTCCAAATAGCAGATCACTGGCGAGTGCGTGTCTCTTCTTAATTTAGAAGTCTCAGTATGGCAATCCTTGACAGGTCAAAGGAATGGCATTGAACGAGATGACCATAGATGGGTCGTCGTATATGTGTGTTGTGTTTTCGATATTGACATGATAAGACAAAACAGGAAAATAATCTATACTGAATGATTTGTTTATTAATAGCAGCAAGCATTGATTTTATATATGAAGCTTCCCCTGAAATGTCTGATTTAGACAAGATAGTTATTTTTCCTGTCTCCTAAACTGTTCAGAAAGCCACATTGTTTATATTTTTTAACTAATTCTCTTTATTTGCTTGTGATGTTCAGTTCAGAAACCCCCTTATTTTTACTGTATTTTATCCCTGTGGTGCTCATTTATAATCTCTAAGGTCTTAGCTCTCTTCCCTTTGCAAGGTCCATTTGTGTTTTCCAGCCTCCTTATCCACTGCCTTTTGTAATGTGGATTCTCAGCAGTTGGTCTACAAATCAAAGGCACCGTGTTCAGTATCTGAAATTTTTTAGGGCTCTGGTGTCAGCACCAGAAATACCTCCTGATGATGGTTGTCACTGGGGGCGAATGAAACCTTCTCATTCAGAACTGTCTTCAGAAATCAGCCATATCTGATGGCTCCTTTGAATCAAAAGAGAGAGTATGGCAGCATACAGCAAGTATAGCTCGTATGGTGGACTTTGTTGTTGAAAGACATGAAGTGATGACTGGGACAAGAATAAGAAATCCCAGTGGGGACCCCAAATTGCTTTCAGATATTATTAATCTTTTTTTTGTGTGTCTTGGATTTGTTTTTTAGTGAGTCATTGAAATCTTCTCTAAAAGTATAAAAGAAATGTATATTTAAGATAGAAGTTATTCCTATATGAAATGGTGTTCCGTAGCGTGTGTGAAATTCTTAGTACCGTGACAGAATTTAATATAGTTTGAAATGGACTGTTAATTTTCCAGACCCCTGGTGGAGGGCACGCATATTGTGACAAGAATGGAATATTCATACAGTATGTGAAAAATATTCCACTTTATTAAGACACTATTTTTTTTATATCATATGAACCTACATATTTTCAGGAAACCTTCCATGGTATATTTAACATCTTAATTTTTTTGTAGACCGAATATTAACAATTTGTAAAATAGACTAAAAATTGCTGTTCCCTTGTTTTCTCAAGTACTCTGGTTGTAAATACGGGTTGATATACATTCATCTACTGTGAAAAATGCAAATATGCAGATGGCATGAAAGGATCAATAGTTCAATTGATGTTATTAGTCGGAAAACTGGTGACCCACTGACAATGACAAGCTCTTTGGATTCACATTGCAAATAATACAAGCGTATGTTCAGTGTTCCTTGCCCAGAACCTGGTATATTAGTGTTAGGGCGGGCAGCGGTTGAGTCTCTGGTGTGCAGTACTTTGGTGCTTCTGTCTATTGTCTCTACTTGTTTGGTGTTCTGGTTAAAAAGTAACATAGTAATTTATTATGTTTGAAAAAATACATATTCTAAAGCACTTACCTATCCATGATCCCGCAAATATCCTTGGGGTCAGGCATTGCCGCTTTGGTCACAGCGGTGGCACTAGGGAACTTGTTGGCGTGTGGGCAGAGTACAGAGCTGCCCGGACAACCCTGAATGATATATTCTGGAATGTGTGTCTCTTTAAATCTGGTGTTTCCTTGTTCTGCTCACCTGTCAGTCAGGCACAGGAGGCAATATACCCTCCTGCAGAATATTCTGCACCAAAATTCACACTGCTAGTATGTGGATTTTGATGTGGAATTGAAAATAATAGAATCAGGCTGGTAATTCCACACCAAAATCCGGTGAGCGGTGGAGGCATGTTAGCAATAGCAGCAACGTTTCAGGACCGTTTATGGTGAAACACAAGGAGTGAGACACCTCTTTGAAATGGGACATAAGGTTTTTGATCTGAAATGGATAGTGTTGGGGGAAATTGAAGGAGGCCATGAAGGACAAATACATTTCTTCAAAAATAAACCTTTCGGATTTTTAATTTTGGTACACTGGTCCCGAAAGGGTTAAATGAGATCTGCATCTTTGGTGTGTATGAGCCTAATCAATTCCATTATTGTTGTATCCTTATGAAGATTACTTCCACTATTTCTGTATTTAAGATAAAGACATTCTTATATTTAGGAATTGCATTTGTTCATATTTGTATAGTCAAGGCTCCTTTAAAAAAGCAAATTTGCGGATGCAAACTTGCACAAGTAATTCGCAGAGAATAGAATCCATTTATATCAATGGATTCAAAAAACTCTTCTGTTTTTGCGCATGCATTTTGCACACACCAACAAAGGACATGCTCTATATTCCTTCGCATTTGTGTGGCAAAGGTCCCCATAAAAGTCTTGGGAAAATGCTGCGCAATTCTGTGGACCTCATTAGGGTAAAAAACCATTTAAATTGATGCATGTTCATCTGCCGTGCGCAAATAAACATGACCGTTATGCCCAAAAAGTACATTAAAGTGCGCCAAAACATTTGTTCATGTGAAGGATTCCTTATTGTTAATAACAGACAGGATGTGATTATTATAGAAAAAGGTGGTGGGAGCATGGTCATACATGCCCAAAGAAGGGGAGGTTCCCCGAAACACTGCAGCTATTGCTAGCATGCCTCCATGTTCGGGACTCCATCACTGCCTCAGCTTGCTGGGCACTTCATGGAGTAAAAGCACTTCATGGTGAGAAAAGCCTTGTGTATATGTACCCCGAAAACCATGAGATACATAACAAGTCCGCATTGGACTGTGGTGTCTGTGATTTATTACATGGTATGTGGCAGCGGCTGGAGCTCCCAGGACCCGTACAGCCAGATCTGAGTAATAGTTTTTCCTTTCTTTAATATAGTTATTTGCCCTGTGGATTTTTTTTTTAATATTGAGACAACCCATTTACTTTACAAAACAACATCTGCCTTAGTGAGAAAACACATAGTCTTTGGCGCAACTACGCTCGCCAGTACATAGTGTAGTTGTGTCTGAACACAGAAGTTTGAAAAAAAAAACGCGGGAAGATAGGTGCTGCCCTGGCTTTCCGAAACATATTGCCGGCAAGGAGAGGCGGAGGGACTTTAGCAATGTGAGCCGCTGCTTAACTCCCTCCCCCTTCCCTTTTCTAACGGACGGCGTATTCCGGCAAATGCTCTATTTTTTCTGGCTGGCCACACGTTAGTCCGCACGCTTTTTTTTTCTGGCTGGCCTATTTTGCAAACCAGAAAATTGCCCAGCTGAACAAATACATTGGAGTTCAATGCTTCACATGGTCCCAATTTTCGCTTACATTTTATCGCCGCAAAATCGCAGTGATAAAATGCTAATGTGAAACTACCCTCAGGCTAATTTCACATGGGTGAGCGCAATATCGGGAGGTGAAACTTAACTTGATATCACGCTCGTGCATGTGCGATGTCCCTACAGAAGCGAGGCGTTTTTATGTCAAAAAGGCCTCATCATTTTAGGGAAGCAACAATCCTCCAGCGCAGCTTACAGCCATGCCAGATAAGTGTATCCCATTGTTTTCAATGAGAAACCTCGCATTACACTAGATTGCACTTGTGTGCACCTCGCATGCCGCACAATATTCTTTCTGGTGCCATTGAAAACAAAATAGGACATGCTGCAATTTTTTTACAATACCGCAATGCCAGAAAAAATCACTTATGTATTTGATTCTATTGATAAGACTGGGGTTCATATTCGTGTGAGATTTGGGTGTCCGGCAATGCACAAATCTCACACCATTTTCTCGGCTGTATGAAAGTGGCCTAAGGAGAACATCACCAGAAAAAAATACCATAACTAGAACATGCTGTATTTTGATGAATGCACCAATATCCTTAAAACCCATTCATACAGGTGAATGTATAGAGCTGGACATGCGTTTTTTTATGTATATGAATCAATCGGAAAAAATTAAAAATCGTATGGGACTTTGCTTTTTTTTTTTCTCACCCATTGGAAATGTACAGAAAAAAATAGCACATGCTGTGATTTTTTTTTGTATCCCAGAGCATTATTGTAAGAGAAAAACTGCATATGTACGTAGACCCATTTAATACAATGGGGTCTATTTCAGTGTGAGTTTTGTGCATCTTGCAATGTGAGAAACTCGCTCCTGTGAAGGCACCCTTAGGCTGCTTTCACATAGGCAATTGCGATTTCGGGGCAAAATCGCATCTTTGTTCCCTGTGATTTTTGAGTGCCAGCGATGCTTTCTTTTGGAGAATAATCTCGCATCGCATCGCTGCCGCCCACGATAAAGTCCCGCTATTTTTTATCTCAAGGGTTAATAGGTAGTTCTAATGTTAAAATGACATCATATCGCAATGCGTGTTTGTTGTCACTATGTGATGCGATACAAGCAGGCTCCATAGCAAAACATGGGAGATAAAAAATCGCACATTGCAGAAAGATACAGCATGCTGGGATTTTTTGTTCACTCAACAGTGCATCAGTGAAAACATCACAGATGGGAAGGAAACCATTGTAAAGACATGTGAATCATTGACTCAATGGGTTCGTTCACATAGGCATAGTTTACGTGTGCAATTTATTTGCGTAAAAAAATGGTTGTCAGCCCAAAATACGTGCATACGTGAAAGAAATTGCCCCTAAAGGCATCCATAGCCTTCAGACATTCAACGGTTCATTTAGACATATTGACAAAATGCACTGATCCCCACATATGCTGTTCTCTACATATCATTTTTTAGGACACAATCAAGATCCAACCCATAAAATATGTGATGTCCAGTGCTTGATATCATATCTTCAATGGGAGTTCATCAATGGGTTACACTTTAGCTCTCTTCTCTGAGAATGTAAGTGTAATAACTTTACAAGCATATTAGATTTTACAAAAAAACTGCTGAAAACCCAACGATGCTGCTTTATTTCTAAATGAACGAATATATCATAGAGATAATATTACAATTGTTAAGTGACGTTAATTGGGATGGCTGTGATGCATGTAGAAGGAGTAAGATATTATTCTGACCACAAATGAAAAATAATGAGTGTTAATCTAAGAAAATTCACTAGGCATATGCTCCTTTACTATATTACTATAATGTCTCTTTTGCATTTTAAATTAAGAAGTAAAACATAAATTTCAGATGGCTGAACCTCAGATTTTAGCAAAAGGCATACAGGCAAAAAAATGTTCATTACTATAAGATGTACAAATGAATCTATCTATCTCATTTCTATCTATCGCATATCTATCTATCTATCTATCTATCTATCTATCTATCTATCTATCTATCTATCTATCTATCTCATATGTATCTCTCTCATATCTATGTATCTATCTATCTATCTATCTCATATCTATCTATCTATCTATCTATCTATCTATCTATCTATCTATCTATCTATCTATCTATCTATCTATCTCATATGTATCTATCTATCTATCTCATATCTATCTATCTATCTATCTATCTCCTATCTATCTATTTACCTATCTATCTATCTATCTATCTCATATCTATCTATCTATCTATCTATCTATCTATCTATCTATCTATCTATCTATCTCATATCTATCTATCTGTCTATTTCATATTTATCTATCTCATATCTATCTATCTATCTATCTATCTATCTATCTATCTATCTCATATCTATTTATCTATTTCATATCTACCTCTCTTTTAACTATCTATGTATCTATCTATTTCATATCTATGTATTTATCTATCTATTTCATATCTATCTATCTCATATCTATCTATTTCATATCTATCTCTCTCATCTCTCTCATATCTCTCTCATATCTATCTATCTATCTATCTATCTATAAAGAGAAGATAGCAGCACTTCTCTTTATACCTTCTTTGCACACTATTATAACGCTATGGGCTGAAGTGTTACACACATGTGTGAATGAAGTATCAGCTCTGTTGGTGGATAATTTGGGGAAGCATAAACTCTATGCACACAGGTGTTTTCAGCATGCGGCGAGTGCAAGGGATTGACAGCTGGGAAGGAACTGGCATATGCCACATGGGAGAGAGGTGGTCAACCACATTGGCGACAACAGGAGCTAGTGAGCAAAGTTGTTGGCTGTAGCTGTGCCCCATGATATTCACCAGTAGGTGGGCTAATAGACACACCTATAAGATAGACATAGCATGAGTCAGGAGTAAAGGTAAGAAAAGAAATATCTGTATTCCGCAGCACTTTACAAACCAAGGATTTACATATCTTCTATCTGCAGTATCTTTTTATAAATTTATACATTTGCTGCTTAGCAAAATTATTTTTCGTATATATAAAAAAGTTGTCCAGGACAAAATACATACATATATATTTTACAAATTGTGGCACCTCTTTCATAAGATTGCATCTGGAAAAGCAATTCAATAGTTTAGTTCCATTCACTTCAAAACTAGGGAAACAGAGTCTGCAGTTTTTTGACCCCCTCATTGCCATAAGGGTGCTTTCAGCCAAGTGGAACCCGCATTTTGGAGCATTATTCTGTAGCTGCAGATTAAGGTGCGTCTTTCAGTGCACCTTGTGGAAATGTTCTGCTTGTCTGAAAGCACCATAACAAGTATAAACTGAGGGTATTTTTTTTATTATGAATGCTTTTGAGTGCTCACTAGAGTTGAGCGTACGTACTCTGCCGAGCTTGATGCTCGTTCGAGTATTAGCGTACTCGATGGTGCTCATTACCCGAACAAGCATGACGTCGTGTTCGACCCCACCCCAGTTTTTGGCTCCTCCCCGCTGTGACCTGCCTGTTTTGGCCCCGCCGCGACACAGCGCGCGCGTCAATGGCAAATTTTTTTGAGAGAGAGAGAAGGAGAGAGAGAGAAAAAGAACACAAACCAAGAAAAAAAAAAAAAAAAGCTTGGGACCCAGCGTCCCACATGCAAAATTGCTCGAGTCTCCCATTGTAGTCAATGGGGTTCGTTACTCGAGTAGAGTTCTCAAATTTTGCGAAAAGCTCGACTCGAATAACGCAGACCCGAGCATTTGGGTGCTTGCTCATCTCTAGTGCTCACATACAGTGGTGCTTGAAAGTTTGTGAACTCTTCAGAATTTTCACATTTTTGCTTATATTTTACCTAAAACTACATCAGATTTTCACACAAGTCCCCCCGGAAAGTAGATGAGGAAATCCAAATCAAACAAATGAGTCAAAAATTTTAGACTTGGTCATTTCTGTATTAAGGAATATTATTAAATATCACAAGTCTGTGAGTGGCAAAATATGAAACTTTCAATATATGGGGTGACCCCTTGTGTAATAATAACTGTATCTAAATGGTTTCAGTAAGGCCTCATTCACATGAGGGATGTAATTTTACGCCGACCGCATCGTGGCTTAAAACGCATTAATAAAGAATAGCCGCAATCGAGTTCCACGATTAATTAACGTTTTCTCGTCTATTCACATGGGTGTATCGTGTGAAAAATATGCTGCAGCGCGGAATTCCGTTGGTTGGCAGAAATCCTTTTAACAGCTTAAATAGAGACAGCTGTCTTTGTTTCCGAGCACTCTTTTTTTCAGCTGTCATAGGAGTCTTTGGGAGCCATCCAGCGATTTTCGTCAAAAAATAGGTCAAGACTAGAGATGAGCGAGTGTACTCGTCCGAGCTTGATGCTCGTTCGAGTATTAGGGTGTTCGAGATGCTCGTTACTCGAGACGAGCACCACGCGATGTTCGAGTTACTTTCACTTTCATCTCTGAGACATTTGCGCGCTTTTCTGGCCAATAGAAAGACATGGAAGGCATTACAACGTCCTCCTGTGATGTTCCAGCCCTATACCACCCCCCCTGCAGTGAGTGGCTGGGGAGATCAGGTGACACCCGAGTATTAAAATCTGCCCCGCCCGCGGCTCGCCACAGATGCATTCTGACATAGATCAGGGAAAGTGCTGCTGGAGCTGCTGCTGCTATAGGGACAGTGTTAGGTGTTATTTTAGTCTTCAAGAACCCCAACTGTCCTTCTTAGGGCCACATCTGACCGTGTGCAGTACTGTTGAGGCTGCTTTTAGCAGTGTTGCACTTTTTTTTTTTTTTTGCATATCGGGTGTGCAAACCATTGCGTCCTCAGTCGGCAGTCATTGTACAGGGTATAGGGGCAGTACTGGTGAGGCAGGGACAGTGGGAAAGGTGAAAGAGATATACTGTCTATATAGGCAGTGGGCTTTTTCAAAATAATTGGGGAAAAATACTATATTTGGGCTGCCTGTGACCGTCTTCAGTGTACTGCGTGTCTGCTGGGGGTAGTAGTCCTAATTAATACGCAGCTAAGCGTTACAGCAGGGTTGCACAAAATTGTTTCCTGGCTCTGCTGTCTTCGTTACATTACCGCCGTCATAGCGCCAGAGGGAAACAGTATACATAATATACGCTGCATATAGTATCTGTCTGGTGTTTCAGCTCACCATTTAAAAAAATTGAAGCAAAATACTTAAGGCGTACCACTGCCCTTTGGCCACTTAACTGCTTCTGCGCTGTGAATTCCACTAGCTCAGTCATACGTACCTACGTCTCACTACAAACTTGCACCTGAACCAATTTTTATTTTAACTGGGCTGCCTACAGGCCTAGTTACAAATTAAGCCACATTAACCAAAGCGATTGATGGGTTTCACCTGCCCTCTTGGTTGGGCATGGGCAATTTTTCTGAGGTACATTAGTACTGTTGGTACACCAATTTTTTGGGGCCCTCGCCTACAGTGTAATCCTACTAATTTTTATGGGCTTCGCCTGCACTCATGGTACACCAAGGTGTGTAGGGTTGGCCTACACTTTTGCTACATAAATGTAACTGGGGCCTTGTCTATACTGCAACTACTGAAATGTGAAAGAGACTGTTATCTCCCTAAACTGCTGCAACGGGAATGTTACCGTGGCCTGTCTTGACTGCTACTACTACTGAAATGGAACTAATACTGTGCTCCCCGTATACTGCTGCTTCGGATTTGTTACTGGGGCCTGTCTTGACTGCTACTATTACTGAAATGGAACTAAGACTGTGCTCCCCCGATAATGCTGCTAGTGATATGTTACTGGGGCCTGTCCCTAATGCTACTGCTGAAATGTTACTAATTCTGGGCTCTACCTATACTGCTGCTAATGCTATGTCACTGGCATGTGGAAACGGAGGCTTTCCAAAGACATGATGGTGGCGAGGCCATTTCCCACCAACGCGGTTACCGTTAAGGTGCATATAACCACGGACACGTGGAGAGGACACGAAGTGCCTCAAAAACATCCCCTCCTCCTCCAACAATGAAAACATTCTTGGCAAATACCTTTGCATTGGTCCGTCTGGTGGCAGTCCAAGAATTACACCTTTACCGACACAACAAGAGAGCCCCCCCACCATCCCCCCGCCACGGCCCACTTAATCCTGGCCACATTCCGAAAACCAACTAAATAAAACTGCGCTGCTAGGTCCGCAGTCGCCACCACATTCCCACCAACGCGGTTACTGTCAAGGTACATAATGCCAGTCTGACTGGGGCATGCACTGTGGGCCGAAGCACACCTGTATTGTATGTGACGTTAGCTCTGCTGAGCAGGGCACTGTAATGGGATACATTTATGTACAGCCGATGGGTTCCAGGGAGCCACCCATGCTGCGGGTCCACAGGGACTTCACATTAGGGATTTGTACCTGCCAGTGTCTATGTATTAAAAACCCCGGTCAGACTGGGGCATGCAGTGTGGGCTGAAGACCACCTGCATTTAATCGGACGTTACCTCAGCTGTGCTGGCCACTGCAATGGGATTTATTTATGTACCGCCGGTGGGTTCCAGGGAGCCACCCATGCTGTGGGTCCACAGGGACTTCACAATAGGGAGTTGTACCTGCCTGTGTCTACTTATAAAAAACCCCAGTGTGACTGGGGCATGCAGTGTGGGCCGAAGCCCACCTGCATTTAATCTGACGTTAGCTCTGCTGTCCAGGGCACTGCAATGGGATACATTTATGTACAGCCGGTGGGTTCCAGGGAGCCACCCATGCTGTGGGTGCACACGGAATTCCCATTGCGGAGTTGTACCTGCCTGTGACTATTTATAAAAAACCCTGGTCTGACTGGGGCATTCAGACACCTTGACAGAAAGAATAGTGTATGGCACATGGGTTCCCCATTGCTATGCCCACGTGTGCAGCTCCTGATGGAGGTGGCACAGGATTGGATTTCGCATTGCTTCTGTACAGCATTGTGGGCTATCGCCCAACCCCTTTTAAAGAGGGTTGCTGCTTGGCCCTGCCAACCCTCTGCAGTGTGTGCCTCCGGTTCCTCCTCATGGCAGACACACTTATAAATAGACATGAGGGTGGTGTGGCTATGAGGCCAGCGTGTGGCATGAGGGCAGCTGAAGGCTGTGCAGGGACACTTTGGTGTGCGCTGTGGACACTTGGTCGTGCGGGGGGGGGGGGGGGGTTGGGCAGCATGTAACCCAGGAGAAGTGGCAGCGGAGTGTCATGCAGGCAGTGATTGTGCTTTGTTGGAGGTAGTGTGGTGCTTAGCTAAGGTATGCCTTGCTAATGAGGGTTTTTCAGAAGTAAAAATTGTTGGAGGGGGGGGCCCACTCTTGCCGTTATTGTGGCTTAATAGTGGGACCTGGGAACTTGAGATGCAGCCCAACATGTAGCCCCTCGCCTGCCCTATCCGTTTCTGTGTTGTTCCCATCACTTTCTTGAATTTCCCAGATTTTCACAAATAAAAACCTTAGCGAGCATCGGCGATATACAAAAATGCTCGGGTCGCCCATTGACTTCAATGGGGTTCGTTACTCGAAACAAACCCTCGAGCATCGCGACAAGTTCGTCTCGAGTAACGAGCACCCGAGCATTTTGGTGCTCGCTCATCTCTAGTCAAGACCTATCTGTGTGAAAAATTAGCGAACTAAAACAGCCGCCAATTTGATGTTTTAATGGTGAAATTTTTTCACGCACCCGAAAATCGACCATGTGAATGAGTGCATTGGAATCCAATGCTTCACATGGCCGTGATTTTCGGTCAAATTTTATTGCAGCAAAATAGCCACGTAAAAATGCTTGCTTGAATAAGACCTGATTGTGGATTAGTCCTGTATATCAGATTGTATGAATTTTAGCTTATTTCTCCATTCATAAGAGCTTCAGCAGTTTTAACCCCTTCCCGCTCCTGGACGTACCTGGTACGTCATGGTAGCGGGATACTTCCCGCAACATGACGTACCTGGTACGTCATGTCATTAAAGTGTCGCCGCGGTGACAATCGCGGCGACACAGCAGCGATCTTGGCTGATATCGTCGGCAGACAAGCGAGGCATCTGGGCTGGGGACCAATCAGAGCGGTCCCTCCCCCACGATCGCTGTGATTGGTCAGGGAAAAACTCCCTGACCAATCACAGAGCGGCAGCGGTGTTCGCGCTGTTTAGAATAGGAGCTCTGTCTGCAAGCACCGCAGTGTGTTTCCGGTGCTTGTAGAAAGAGCAACCACCGTATTGTGTGCCATAAAAACGAGCGATTAGAGTGTAGATTAGGCAGGGAGTGAGTGTAGTGGAGTGTAGTGTAGTGTAGTATAGTGTAGTGTAGTGTAGTGTAGTGGAGTGTAGTGTAGTGGAGTGGAGTTAGTGATCAGTGTAGTGGAGAGGAGTTAGTCATCAGTGTGGTGTAGTGGAGTGAGTGTTAGTGATCAGTGTGGTGTAGTGTAGTGAGTGATTGATCAGGCAGTGTAGTGTAGTGAGTGATTGATCAGGCAGTGTAGTGTAGCAGAGTGGAGTGAGTGATCAGAAGTGCAGTGTAGTGTAGTGAGTGAGGGATCTGTAGTGTGTGATCAGAAGTGTAGTGAGTGAGCTGTAGCGTGCGATCAGCAGTGTAGTGTAGCGCAGCGTGTAGTCAGTGTATCCCTTGGTGCAAAAAAAAAAAAAAAAAAAAAAAGTTCCTGTTGTTCCCATTTTGTTACCTGTCCCGTCACCCGTTATTAGTTAGTGTAGCGTTTAGTTAGTCCGTCTAGTGTGTAGCGTGTCGTTAGTCCGTGTACTGTCAGTGTATTCGTCTGTGTAAAAAAAAAAAAAAAAAAAACAAATAAAGTTCCTGTTGTTCCCATTTCGTTACCTGTCCCGTCACCCGTTATTAGTTAGTGTAGCGTTTAGTTAGTCCGTCTAGTGTGTAGCGTGTCGTTAGTCCGTGTACTGTCAGTGTATTCGTCTGTGTAAAAAAAAAACCCAAAAAACAAAAAAAGTTCCTGTTGTTCCCATTTCGTTACCTGTCCCGTCACCCGTCATTAGTTAGTGTAGCGTGTCGTTAGTCCGTCTAGTGTGTAGTGTGTCTTTAGTCCGTGTTGTGTCAGTGTATTCGTCTGTGTAAAAAAAAAAACAAAAAAAGTTCCTGTTGTTCCCATTTCGTTACCTGTCCCGTCACCCGTCATTAGTTAGTGTAGCGTGTCATTAGTCCGTCTAGTGTGTAGTGTGTCGTTAGTCCGTGTTGTGTCAGTGTATTCGTCTGTGTAAAAAAAAAAAAAAGAAAAAAAAAAAAAGGGAATACACCACATAAGTTTCCGCGTTCTTTCCGACCCCCGTCCCGTGGTCACCCCATCCCGCAGTGTCCCATCTAATAAAACTTTTTCCCCGTGTGCCCCATTTTATATAAATATGGCCCGCAGGAGGTACACTTCAGAGGAACTGTATGCAATCATTGCATCAGACTCGGACTCAGGTAGTGGTGATGACGACCCCACTTTTTTGGCATTCTCCGACTCCTCATCCTCATCCAGCGAGTCTGAGCTCCCTGCACCCCCGAGAAGGCGTCCAAGGACCGCCACTGACCCCAATGCATCAGATGCTCAGTGGAGTACCCCGGAAGATTACAGACCCCAGATCCCTGATTTTATTGGGAACCCAGGGATTCAATTTGACACGGAAGGGCTCAGAGGGAAGGACTTCTTCAAGTTTTTTTTTTCTGAAGAGTTCATTGCCCATATTGTTACCCAGACGAATTTGTACGCCCAGAATTTTATAGAAGAAAATCCCACCTCCAGCTATGCCAGACCCGATAAGTGGACCCCTGTGGATGCACCAGAGATAAAAAATTTTTGGGGGCTTATACTAACCATGGGGCTAATAAAGAAGCCAACAATCAGGGCGTACTGGTCTACCGATATTTTGTACCACACCCCAATGTTCCGCATGGCGATGTCGAGGACGCGCTTTGAGTGTATTTTAAAATTTCTGCACTACAATGACAACCAGCTGTGCCCCCCCAGCGATCACCCCAATTACGATCGGTTGTATAAGATCAGGCCCGTAATAGACCATTTTAACGCCAAGTTTGCCCAGGCGTATGCCCCACAGATAAACATTGCAGTAGACGAGTCCCTGGTACACTTCAAGGGGAGGCTAAAATTCCGCCAGTACCTGCCCAGTAAGCGGGCACGGTATGGTGTGAAGTTGTACAAGCTGTGCGAAAGTACATCAGGGTACACCCACAAGTTCCGTATTTACGAGGGGAAGGACACTAAAATTGAGCCCCCAGAATGCCCCCCCCGTGCTGGGAGTAACAGGGAAAATAGTGTGGGAACTGGTGCACCCACTATTAGACCAGGGTTACCATCTGTACCTGGATAACTTTTATACCAGTGTCCCCCTGTTTCAGTGCCTCGCTTCCAGAGGAACAGTGGCATGTGGCACTGTTCGGAAAAATCAAAAAAGCCTCCCTAAGACGCTGCTTGGGCAACTGCTCAGAAGGGGTGAGAGCCGGGCCCAATGCAGCGACAATGTATTGTGCGTTAAATATAAGGACAAGAGGGATGTCCTTATGTTGACGACAATACACGGCCACAGCAGTACCCCCTGCCCAGTACGAGGTACCAGTGCAGAGACCCCCAAACCAGACTGCGTCCTCGACTATAATAAGTACATGGGAGGGGTCGATCTATCAGACCAGGTACTGGAGCCCTATAGAGCCATGCGGAAAACACGGGTGTGGTACAAAAAACTGGCCGTGCACCTCGTACAGATGGCACTGTATAATGCCTACGTGCTGTTCCGAGGTGCAGGCCACAGGGGGACATTCCTTGAATTTCAAGAGGAAGTTATCAAGGACCTAATATTTGGGGACCAGGAGGTGGGGGAGAGGCCCAGTACTTCTGGAAGCGAGGCCACAAGAATTGTACCAGGGCAGCATTTTCTCAGTGAAATTCCCTCCACTGCGACGAAGGGAAGGACCCAAAAGAGGTGCAGAGTGTGCTACAAACAGGGGATAAGAAAAGACACCAGATACCAGTGTGAAACGTGCCCCACACAACCCGGCCTCTGTATAAATGAGTGTTTTAAGATCTACCACACGTCCCTGAAATTTTAATTTTTTTATTGCCCTGACGTTTTACCCTGATGTACTTCGCACAGCTTGTACATAAAGCCACATGCTAAGTCCTTCCCTTCTGAGCCCTGCGCCCTAAAAACAGTTTAGATTCACATATGGGGCATTTCCCTTGGGTAACATTATGGGTTACGTTTTCTCCTTCTGCCCCTGGTAAAAAATAAAAATCTGGGCCTAAACTGAGCATTATTGGAAAAATGTGAATTTTTCGTTCTCAACTCAAATTGTTAAAAAAAAATCCTCAAATACCTGTGGGTTCAAACCGCTCACTACATCCCTTAAAAAATTCCCTGAGGGGTGTAGTTTCCAAAATGGGGTCAGTTGTTGGGGGTCTCAAATGCACTGGTACCTCAGGGGCTGCAAACACTACACGGTGTCTGAAAATTATTCCAGCAAAATCTGCATTCAAAAAAAGCGCTCCTTTCTTTCTGAGCCCTGCCATGTGCCCAAACAACAGTTTACATCCACATATGGGGCATTTCCGTGCTCGAGAGTAATTGGGGAATGCATTATGGACTATGTTTTCTCCTTCTGCCCCTGGTGAAAAATGAAAATCTGGGCCTAAAGCTGAACATTATTGGAAAAATGTGAATTTTTCGTTCTCAACTCAAATTGTTAAAAAAAATTCCTCAAATACCTGTGGGTTCAAACCGCTCACTACACCCCTTAAAAAATTCCCTGAGGGGTGTAGTTTCCAAAATGGGGTCAGTTGTTGGGGGTTTCAAATGCACTGGTACCTCAGGGGCACTGTAAACACTACATGGGGTCTGAAAATTATTCTAGCAAAACCTGCATTCAAAAAGCCAAGAAGCGCTCCTATCCTTCTGAGTCCTGCCATGTGCCCATACAACAGGCTACGTCCACATATGGGGCATTTCCGTGTTCGAGAGCAACTGGGTAACGCATCATGGGGTATGTTTTTTCCTTCTGCCACTGGTAAAAAATATAAATCTGGGCCTAAAGCTGAACATTATGTGAAAAATGTGATTTTTTTGTATTGAACTCAAACTGTTAAAAAAATTCCTCAAATACCTGTGGGTTCAAACCGCTCACTACACCCCTTAAAAAATTCCCTGAGGGGTGTAGTTTCCAAAATGGGGTCAGTTGTTGGGGGTTTCAAATGCACTGGTACCTCAGGGGCACTGTAAACACTACATGGGGTCTGAAAATTATTCCAGCAAAATCTGTATTCAAAAAGCCAAGAAGCGCTCCTATCCTTCTGAGTCCTGCCATGTGCCCATACAACAGGCTACGTCCACATATGGGGTATTTGCGTGTTCGAGAGCAACTGGGTAACGCATCATGGGGTACGTTTTTTCCTTCTGCCACTGGTAAAAAATATAAATCTGGGCCTAAAGCTGAACATTATGTGAAAAATGTGATTTTTTTGTATTGAACTCAAACTGTTAAAAAAATTCCTCAAATACCTGTGGGTTCAAACCGCTCACTACACCCCTTAAAAAATTCCCTGAGGGGTGTAGTTTCCAAAATGGGGTCAGTTGTTGGGGGTTTCAAATGCACTGGTACCTCAGGGGCACTGTAAACACTACATGGGGTCTGAAAATTATTCAAGCAAAACCTGCATTCAAAAAGCCAAGAAGCGCTCATATGCTTCTGAGTCCTGCCATGTGCCCATACAACAGGCTACGTCCACATATGGGGCATTTCCGTGTTCGAGAGCAACTGGGTAACGCATCATGGGGTACGTTTTTTCCTTCTGCCACTGGTAAAAAATATAAATCTGGGCCTAAAGCTGAACATTATGTGAAAAATGTGATTTTTTTGTATTGAACTCAAACTGTTAAAAAAATTCCTCAAATACCTGTGGGTTCAAACCGCTCACTACACCCCTTAAAAAATTCCCTGAGGGGTGTAGTTTCCAAAATGGGGTCAGTTGTTGGGGGTTTCAAATGCACTGGTACCTCAGGGGCACTGTAAACACTACATGGGGTCTGAAAATTATTCCAGCAAAATCTGTATTCAAAAAGCCAAGAAGCGCTCCTATCCTTCTGAGTCCTGCCATGTGCCCATACAACAGGCTACGTCCACATATGGGGTATTTGCGTGTTCGAGAGCAACTGGGTAACGCATCATGGGGTACGTTTTTTCCTTCTGCCACTGGTAAAAAATATAAATCTGGGCCTAAAGCTGAACATTATGTGAAAAATGTGATTTTTTTGTATTGAACTCAAACTGTTAAAAAAATTCCTCAAATACCTGTGGGTTCAAACCGCTCACTACACCCCTTAAAATATTCCCTGAGGGGTGTAGTTTCCAAAATGGGGTCAGTTGTTGGGGGTTTCAAATGCACTGGTACCTCAGGGGCACTGTAAACACTACATGGGGTCTGAAAATTATTCTAGCAAAACCTGCATTCAAAAAGCCAAGAAGCGCTCCTATCCTTCTGAGTCCTGCCATGTGCCCATACAACAGGCTACGTCCACATATGGGGCATTTCCGTGTTCGAGAGCAACTGGGTAACGCATCATGGGGTACGTTTTTCCTTCTGCCACTGGTAAAAAATATAAATCTGGGCCTAAAGCTGAACATTATGTGAAAAATGTGATTTTTTTGTATTGAACTCAAACTGTTAAAAAAATTCCTCAAACATCTGTGGGTTCAAACCGCTCACTACACCCCTTAATAAATTCCCTGAGGGGTGTAGTTTCCAAAATGGGGTCAGTTATTGGGGGTTTCAAATGTACTGCTACCTCAGGGGCACTGCAAACACTACATGGGGTCTGAAAATTATTCCTGCCAAATCTGCATTCAAAAAGACAAGAAGCGCTCCTTTCCTTCTGAGACCTACCATGTGCCCATACAACAGGCTACGTCCACATATGGGGCATTTCTAAAAACTGCGGAATCTGGGTAATACATTCCAAGTTTTGTTTCTTTGCTAACTCCTACTGTTTTATATAAAAAAAAAGGTTTTATATTGAAAATCAGTAGAAAAAAGGAACTGTTCTAATTTTTGATGCACTTTCCTTTAATTCCTGTAAAACATCTAAAGGGTTAATAAACTTTCTAAATGCCATTTTGAATACTTTGAAGGGTGCTGATTTTAAAATGGGGCAATTCATGGGGGATTCTGATATACAGGCTCGGCAAAACTATGTCTGAACTGCATTGGTCCTTAAAAAATTTAGATTTTGAAATTTGCTAGTAAATGTGAAAAATTACTGCTAAATTTATATACTTTGTGGAGTCTGCAAAAAGTAAAATAACACTTAAAAAATGATTGCTGTGTAAAGTAGGCCTATGGAAAATGTTAATTAATAACTATGTTGTGGTGTTTGACTTTCTATCTCACAAAGAAAACAATTCAAAGTTTGAAAATTGTGAATTTTTCCAAATTTTCAGTAAATTTGGATTTTTTTTCCTAATAAGGACAAAATTTATTGATGAAATTTTTACACTAACATAAAGTACAATATGTCACGAAAAAACAATCTCAGAATCACCTTGATAAGTAAAAGCATTCAAAAGTTATTAGCACAGAAAGTGACAGATGTCAGATTTGAAAAATAAGGCTTGGTCCTTAAGCTCAAAATAGGCCATGTCATTAAGGGGTTAAGGGTTCACAAACTTTCAAGCATCACTATACATTGGGGAGTTATCAGAGAAATAAAATTTTAAAATTTATCCAAGTATCCCCCATCGTCCTATTGTCTTTCTACTCTTGCTGGACTCTGTCTTGGAGCAACATCTGGCATAAACACAAGCTGTGGTGCTTTCATAAGTCTGCAACTTTCAGAAAGTTATTTTCTCAGAAACCATTAAGCCAAGGCAAATGATTTCTATACTGAGGAGAATCTACCTCACCTCTATGTGTATATACTGAGGAGAATATAACTGACCTCTATGTGTATATACTGAGGAGAATCTACCTCACCTCTATGTGTATATACTGAGGAGAATATAACTGACCTCTATGTGTATATACTGAGGAGAATCTATCTCACCTCTATGTGTATATACTGAGGAGAATAAAACTAATCGCTATGTGTATATACTGAGGAGAATCTAACTGACCTTTATGTGCATATACTGAAAGGCTGTAAAGTATATAAGGTAGCGGCCATGGACTGCAGGGGTGGAGCGTGCCTTTAAGGCTAAGAAGGGGCTGCAACCACCAATCTGGGGGTAAATTTGAATAAAATGGGGCATTACTTTTAAGGATAAAAAGTGAGGAGAGTGAGGGAGGGGTGGCACATTCTGCAAAGGGACATCGGTACATGCAGTCTGAGGAGAATCCAACACTCCTCTATGTGTATACATATTTTATTCCTCGTTTCCTCTGAAGTAAACATGACTTCCTAAATTGTCGGTGCAATTTAACTCGAGTGAAGCTGGATATATCAGCTAGTACGTAATATGTGTGTGTTTATATGTTCATAATATTTGTGAAATGTGTATGTAGATATGTTTGTAATGTGTACAAATATGTACATATATAATGGTGGATCATCACATTGGTGTCCACCCAAGGATTCTGGGGACGAAAGGGCAACCAAAATTGCCCACCAGCTGAGTGCAAAAATACATAGACTTATTCACAATTATGCTCACCACTATGGAGCGTAGTTGCGCAAGAACAAGGTTTTTTTGTCCCTCTCAGGCCAATTAAAGTCTGTGCCATAGTGCATGGTCTTTGGGGGGAAAAAAGCAGGAAGATAGGTCCTTCCATATTCTTCTTACACATAGTATTTACTATGAGTGGGAAAGATAGGGCAAGTCCTCTCTTTTCTCAGGCGTAGTATTCATGCTAGGGAGAAGAGCTAGTGAAAATTAAGCCATTGAAGCGAATAGTTTTGTTTCTTCCCGCGATTATCTTGGACGCATAATGTGTGTAAAACATGCCCATGTGTTTAAGCCCTAAGGCTGGGTTCACACGGGGTGGTTTTGCCGCAGAAATTCCGTGCGGAATTTCACCGCGGCAAATCCGCATGCGGACGCTAATCCCGGGATTAGCCAGCCATGTGGATGAGATTCCTTAGAAATTGCGTCCACAAGGGACGGCAAATCCACTGAGGCTAAGCTAGGCAGAAACAGCTGTTCACTGGCAGCTAAGTAATCTGTATAGGCAGCCTTATGCTTATCATCAGATTTATTTTTATCTATATGGCACCTAACTGTATTATTACGTATGACCCAATCACCATTCAGATTCTACTGTGTGACCCTGAAGTTTCTTTCAAACTATAATCCCCATTGCTAAGTATCAATATCCTTTTCTTTTTGTACATTTTCTTAGTTCACTAAATGGAAAGCAGTCCAAATATGATCCCTTTGTGCATTTTCCTTGAGAGAGGAAGTCCACAATAGAGGCAATTGTAAATTGTAATACTGTTTGTGAACTGAATCCTTTGTAAAGCAGCAGTTCGTATACTGCTGAGTTTCTGCGATCTTTTCTAAAGGTAGATGTTTTAAATGAAATTAAAGCATGTGGGCAATACAAAATGATGCCAGACTGGACAATGGCCGAAAAGCTACAACTGGTTCTTCTTTAAACCTAGTTATTGAAAAGTAAATAAACTCTTTAAATGTTTTGCAGGATGCCCTAAGATAAGGCTGAAGGTCAAAAGAAAAAAATCACTGTTAAATAAAACTATTCAGAAGGCAACACATTTCACCAACCAGCAATGTAACAAAAGAAGAATGATTCAGAGAGAGGATAAACTTTTAAATTTCTGTTTTGGTGCTCGTTTTGGTCTTAAAATAGTGCTGATTTCAGATTGTCTTACGCTTTGAAGATGTAGTTAGAAGCCAGTGCTAACAAGTGTCCTGATCTAGCTGGTGCTGTCCCAGGTTTCCCCTCTCTTGACCCACCAAAACCCCCCAAAAACTATCAACTAGGAGGACTTTTGTAGCCTATAATGTCTTTCTAAAGTAAATATATTCATGTCAGTAAACACACTGCTAGCTCTCCTCAACTACAGTATGATTATTATTTAGCCCATTTAAGTTTACAAGCTGTATATTTAAGTTGACACTTCAATTACTCTTTACTCTTAGTATTGCAATTTTCCAGACCAGGCTGTCATGGCCATAAGCTCACCTTACTAATGTGACAAATAAATGAAATGATCATGTGTTTTATACTTAAATTGCAAAAATGGTGCCACATGACAGTTCTGGATTCCTAAAATTTAAAGTAAACACTTTTCTCCTATAAAAACAGAAATAATGAAAAAAAAATAAAAAAAAGAATACCCAAACTCCTCACCTTCCAATGCAGAATACATTTACCATGCAGTCTATAAAAAACAGATGTCCTATCAGAATGCCATAGAATCGCAGAGTTGTAAGGGACCTCCAGGATTACCTGGTACAACACCCTGCTCAGTGCAGGATTCACTAAGTCATCCCAGACAGATATCTGTGCAGTCTCTGTTTCAAGACTTCCATTGAAGGAGAACTCACCCCCCCCCCCCCATGGTAACCTGTTCCACTCATTGATCACCCTGACTGTGTAATCCATGTCTCCTCCCTTTCAGTTTCATCCCATTGCTTCTAGTCTTTCCTTCTGCAAATAAGAAGAGGGCTGATCCCTCTGCACTGTGACAGCTCTTCAGATATTTGTAGAGTGCTATTAAGTCTCCTCTCAGCCTTCTTTTTTGCAAGAATTGTGTTTGCCTTTTTTGCTACTGCATCACACCGTTGACTCATGTTCAGTCTGTGATTTTAATAGTATACCAAAGTCTTTTTGACATGTGTTGCTGCTTAGCCCAATTCCTCCAATTCTATATGTGCTTATTCCATTCTTCTTGCCCAGATTTGCATTTCTCCCTGCTAAATATCATTCTGTTATGGCCCTTTTGTACTGGACGATTATTGTTCTGAATCGTACAGATATCCGCGATCCTGCAGGGATATGAACGATAATCATCCAGTGTAAACAGAAAACTGAACAATGTGTCATTCAGTGTAAACAGCAGGCATTGACTTTCAAACAACTGCCTGCTTACTGTGAATAGAAGTGGGCAAGCTGTGAGTGATGCCAACGATACTCGCTCCCGCGTCACAGCACAGTAGCGAGCATCACTGGGATGAGCTGTCAGACATCATTTGCCCGACAACGCGTTCTGTATAAAAGGGCCATTTGTCGCCACCCATTGTTTGAGCTTGTCTAAAGTCCAGTTTCCCATTCCACACTGCGCACACATGATGCAAGATGGATTCTTCCCAAACCATAAAAAATAATTTTGTTCTCGATTTACACACATGCTGTCTTCTTCTATCTGCTTTTCAACCTAGCCCCAAAAATTGTACCCAACTACTTTACCACCATGCATAGATGCCAGGTGAGGGAGATAGGCTAGTGGAGGTCTTTGTTTGAGCAATAATTCTTGTATCAGTCAACAAATAATATGCAGAGTTGGTATTTTTAATGTCCACACAATTCTAGCACTGTCCAGAAGAGTGGTACTAAAGCGGCGAACAATATGTGAACATGGCAGTCACTCACTGGCCTCAGCAGCACACTATTGACGAGGGCATTTGACTACAGTGGTCACATGTTGTTTATGTAACTTCATCACTGCTAAAGCAAAGAGCAGTGGGGTGCACTGAAGCAGCAATGCTAGATTGGTGAGGAATTGAACAGATAAGTAATACTGATTTTATTTTATACCAATTTTGAGACTTTTCCCTGACTCTTCATGATGTCACACAACCCCTTCAGGAGCAGAGGAAGGTAAGGCACTATGTGGACACTGTAAGATCTTGTAAGTGGTGCATGACACTTTGGGTACTTTTTGGCACTGAGTACTGTTGGTACCATGTGAGCACACTCTTGTTTTTGAGCACAGTGTAGCACTGCACATGCATTGTATGATTATGTGGGTACTGTAAAGGCACTGTATGGCACCTTGTGAATTATTTGTTTTCTGTATGCAGAAAACTGGACAAAGTGCTGTTCAGTGTAAACCTGTAAAGCCTGTTAAAAAAGAATGGAAGTAGGCAGGGGGAGAACGCTCCCTGGCCTGCTCCGCCTCCATGCCGGCAGTGCTTTGAGTATCACTGGAACAAGCTGTCATGCATCGCTTGCCCGACAGCACTTCCTGTGTAAATGGGCTATAACACACTGACTAGATAAAGCATGCTGTCCCTCATGCACTGTGTGCACTTTTTATCTCGACATTGTAGACTATGTAATTATTTATCCAGTAACTGTAATCTACTATAGCAGAACAAATATGAACAGCTGTGTCCACTCTTAACTTCCCACAAATTTTGTTAAAGTGACATTTCAGTCCAGGAGAATAAAAGATGGCCACATGACTACCTGATGCACACAGCGTATTACAAGTCATGTATCATTAGTCTAAGGGCGGCTTCACATGGGCATACTTGTGCCTGTTTTTGCATGCGCAAAATGTGTATGTCGAATGCGCAGAGAATAGAACCCATTGATTTTAATGAGTCCACACTTCCCTTTTTTGTGTACATGAAACAAAATGCAGCATGCTCTAATTTTCTGCACATTTGCGTACCAAAGGTCCCACAGAAATGTATGAGGAGTGCACAAATACGTGCGCAGTGTGCAAAGAGATGTGCAGTACGCTGGAAAAATACCATATCTGGAACTCAAAAGGCTATATAGTCATTTAAATTGGGGTGAGGTCATGTCCTGCGTGCAAAAAAACATGCAGTCACAAAACTACCAATACAATACGCCAATATGCACACGCAAAAAAACATGTGCAATTGCATATATGCCCTGTGAAGGAGCCCAAAGACCCCATCTGCTGCTTTAATTGGCTAGTGATGTCCTTGTGGGCATCACCGCCAATCAGAGCAGCATGTAGTGTCTTTGACACAGTGTGCATCACATAGTCAGAAAAGCCACTATAAGGACTATAGTTTCTCTTGACACAAACTTAACACATTATCGTGAAATGCTAGAAGACCCTTAACAGGCTGCAATTCGCATCACAACCACTGCACACAGAGGTACATATAGCATATGCATCTCCCAACAGAGTATCGCAAAATATATTTTTTTCTAAGTTGGTCAACTTACGTTAAACCTCTTGGAATAGGTCATGGAAAGGTAAGAAGAACACCTCTGTATATCTGTACAAATATTGCCCATTACTAAGGTGATTCCTAAAACCTGTGTTGCACCTTTTTTCAGTCAGGAACTCATAAGGTATGATAAAGGTTAAACGGTATATATATATATATATATATATATATATATATTGCAACTGTATAAAAAAAACTTCTGCTTTATTTTCAGTTTTTGATCTTAAATGATCATCACATGAATGCTCAAAGGAATTCCTTTGTCCCTGTGCACGTTACAATATCCCCATTAGACACTTATTATACTTTTAGCAGTAGAACAGTACTTCATTTTGACCACAGTTTATTATGCCACATACTGTATACAAGTGCTATACTGAGACTCTCAAATCATTATGAATGCTACTCTGGATTAAAGCAAACAGTTACAGCGAAATGATTGTTAATTTTTCCTTTTATGAACACAAAGAAACTCTACTGTCTTTTTTATCTCTCTACTATCATAGAGGGACACAAAGTGTACATGAACCGTGAATTTATATTCATCTCTCTTTTCATCTTCGGTCTTGTTTCAGTTAACATGTAAAATCATTGTTGAATTTACTATTCTAGTAAAAAAAATTATGGCTAGTCAAAAAAAAAAAAGTTGAGACAATAAGGAAATGTAACTATGCTAGTGGGAGACAAAAGTGGTGATGCAACAGCTCTTAGTTTAGATAAATTTCCCAGATACATTTTGAAGTATTCCTTAAATATTGAGCTTACCTCTCTTGAAAACTATAACTTATGTGTGAAGTTGGAGACATGCACTTAAAAATTGGCCATAACTATTCTAATGCTGTTTCTCTTGAACATCTTGCCCTCAGTAAACATGCCCTTGCCCTCTATGCCCATGTGAAACCTTTTCATCAAAACTATTAATTACGCCTAGACAAGAAAGAGGAGAGCATGCATGCAACTGCTTTTTCATGATGTCCACAGCTTGATGTGACAATTTCAAGCAGGGTCATACTGGTCCACCGATAAGAATCCTTTGCTGAGCTGATGCTCTGATACAACAATGGCCCCAAAGCTTCAGCACAAGACTATCCAACAGAGGATCTGGATAATTGAATTAAATTGCATTGTCTGTTATTTGCTGGGAAGCTAAAGTTACCCCAAATGTATGATGGAGGCAGGAATATGAATCCTTATTTCAGCCTATATATGTTAGAAATAATGTTCTATAATTGGAAATTGTCCATTGATGAATGACAGGTCAACATTTCACTGATTACCGCATCTCTAGTGACAGTGCGATAAAGTCTTAGGCTAGGCTATTCATTGTCAGAAGTTGATAAGCTAAAGGTAATTACTATAATTATCAAATGAAGTAAGTTAAAGGGATTCTCTTTGGGATTCTATAATTAAGGTATACAGTTCATTGTAAGCAATGTCAGTAAACATACTTACTGTATTACAGAGGGGTATGAAGAAAGTCATGATATCAGTACAGCACCCATATTTGTATGATTCACATGGCTACAGTCTACCAAAAAATGAGTAAGTCTGTTTAAGTGATAAAAAATGCTGACAAAAGTGGAAAAAAAGTGCAGACATTGTTTCATAAAACAGCTACAACCCATTTATTGTCCTAGTCAAGGTAATGTCTGAATCTAAACTTAATGTTCTGAATTTTAAAAGAGCAATTTAAACATTTTTAAATACTTTTGAAAAGTGCAATGTACTCTATTTCCAGATTTTTTAATGGCTATTTTACAAGTATTTTTGGTACACTGTTTAATTAATTTATTTATTCATTAATATCACTTAGTTAGCGTAAATATGGTACTAAAGCCATAGGATTCTACTTAATTTTAGAATCCAAAAGTATAAATGGAGAATAATAAGGATACCAGCAGAGAGCCTTGAAGGACACTGATTGAGAGGGTGAGGCGAGTAGGTGGTTTGTGAGTGTTAAACACTAAATATTCGGTCAGTGAAAAATGAGGAGATCCAGGAGTGAGCAAATTTGTGATGAATTCTAAAACCATCAAGATGCCAGGTTTCAGGCCACTGAAACCTGGCCATTATTCATAATGTTGTTCCACAGTTACATATTCCATATTAAAACCAGCATCCAAGCAACCACCATGATGGATCTAGGCATATAAAGTCTAAACATTGAGGTCGATGAGGGGCGATTACTCCCTACTGATCCTCCTCGACCTCTCTGCAACATTTGACACTGTCGACCACAAACTCCTCCTCAGTATGCTTCGCTCCATCGGCCTGAAGGACACTGCTCTCTTCTGGTTCTCCTCCTACCTATCTGACCACTCTTTTAGCGTCTCCTTTGCTGGCTCTACCTCCCCTCCTCTTCCCCTTGCTGTTGGGGTCCCCCAGGGCTCGGTCCTCGGCCCCCTCCTTTTTACTATCTACACAGCCCCAATTGGACAAACCATTAGGAGATTTGGCCTCCAATACCACTTGTATGCTGACGACACCCAGCTATACACCTCTTCCCGTGACATCTCTGCACCTTTCCTCCAAAACATCACCGACTGTCTGTCCGCTATCTCTAACACTATGTCCTCTCTCTACCTAAAACTAAACCTCTCTAAAACTGACTTACTGGTATGTCAGGATGAGGTACCCTCCACTAACCGACCTCATCCTGACATCTCCATCTTAGTATGTGGTGCCACCATAACTCCTAGACAACATGCCCGCTGCCTTGAGGTCATATTCGACTCTGATCTCT
The DNA here is from genome assembly GCF_035609145.1 of Eleutherodactylus coqui. Lineage (NCBI taxonomy): Eukaryota > Metazoa > Chordata > Amphibia > Anura > Eleutherodactylidae > Eleutherodactylus > Eleutherodactylus coqui. The sequence continues at coordinate 103,253,906 of NC_089843.1, forward strand.
CTTTTACCCCCTACATCCAATCTCTCGCCCGAACATGTCAGCTGCACCTCAAGAGCATCGCAAGAATCCGCTCTTTTCTCACTTTGGACACGCTAAAAACACTTACTGTTGCCATCATCCACTCTTAGCTTGATTATTACAACTCGTTGCTGATCGGCCTCCCCTGCACTAGACTCTACCCTCTCCAATCCATCCTGAATGCGGCAGTCAGGCTCATCTTCCTGTCCAGTCGCTACTCGGACGTCTCTGCCCTGTGCTGGTCACTGCACTGGCTGCCTGTTAAATACAGAATTCAATTTAATCTCGCTACCTTCATCCACAAAGCTCTCCATAGCGCAGTGCCCCCTACATTGCCCCCCCATCTCAATCCATCACCCAGCACGGGCTCTCTGCTCTGCTAACGAAATCAGACTGTGCGCCCCTTTAATTCGAACTTCTCATTCCCGCCTCCAAGACTTCTCCAGAGCAGCACCTGTCCTCTGGAACACACTACCAAAGGCTACCCAAGCAATCCAGGACTCGCAGAACTTCAGGCGTGCTCTAAAAACGCACCTCTTCAGGGAGGCATACCGTATTCCCTAAACAAACCCCTCTGTATGCCGCCTGATAACATGCTTCCTGACCTATTGACTGCAATCCCTGCTAGCCACCATAAACAGCTCCTGCAGTCATACCGATTTTGCCGTCACACGGCTAAGTGTCTGACCATTGTCTATGTGTATAGAATCCCTCACTATCCACCTCGCTATACCGCGCACATCTCCAGCCCTTTACCTTCTGTATCCCCCCATTACTTGTAGTATGTAAGCTCGTTGGAGCAGGACCCTCACACCTATTGTTTCCATCAACTGATTACTATGTAACTGTGGTTCTGTAATGTTTGTATTTTTTGTCTTTCTGTATCCCCCTGTCTATGTAAGCGCTGTGGAATATGTTGGTGCTATACAAATAAAGTTTATTATTATTATTATTACACATTCTCAAAGAGTATGATCTGGGAGATTTTTAACTAGGTTGTATACAGAACACATTACTGGTAATTCGCTTCTCCATGCAGGCAGCTGTCATCTCACTCATATTATTAGAAATGTACCGGTGGGTGAGTAAATACATTTCCATCCACTATGTAATGAAAATGATGATTATACATAGGAATGTCAGCATATTTCTGATAGCTTGCAAATTAGGGGGCATTCCAAAATTTCAGATTTAGAAATAAAATGAGTTTAATGAGACCTTCTAAGAATGGGCCAATTAATAGACCTTATATGCCTACATTTGCCACCCAATTCTTCACAGATTATAATAAGGTTATAGCTATAGTCAAGAAGTATCTTCCCATCCTATATCAAGATAATAAATTAAAATCTATTCTGGGGGATGGCTGTAGCTTTTCGGCAAGAAGAGGCCTCACATTGGGAAATGTTTTGTCTCCATCAGTGGTTTACAGAAGTTGTAATACATCTATGACTTGGTTGTCCCTTTACTGGCACATATAAATGTGGTATTCCACAGTGTAACTGCTGCAGGTATATAAGAAATTAAAAGGAATGTGTTTCATATGTTACAAACAAGACACATGGTATATCCTCATATATTAACTTTTCCACAACCAATTTTTTGTATAGAATTGCTTGTCCAGCATGCAACCTGCAATACATAAGTTCCACTATTCGTCGAATACGCAAACATCTTAAAGAAAACATGTAAAGGATTCTATTCACATAAGTGACTGCAAAATATCAGTGGTTTCACAGCACTTCAAGTTGATGCACACAGATAACTTAAGTTCCTTTTTATGTAGAGAGACTAGAAAGAGTTAACTGATCTCACTGGTGTGTGTGTGTGTGGGGGGGGGGGGAATTGGGAGAGGAAATTGAAAAAGATGGAAATCTTTTGAATTATGTATTTAGACAGCAAATATTCTAAAAGCTTAAGAACAGATCTCATATATCTCTACTGATTCTTTATATTAGCAGTAAGTATGTGTATGTATATACATGTATGTGAATATTGTGGCAAGTTGGGGTTCACATGCCTTTTGGATCACCATCTTTCATTAGAATCGTTGGCACACATGCATAAAGGCTCAGGAGACTTGGGGTTTCCTTCAATTCTGAAGCCTGCCAGCATTGATTTCACATATCACAGCACAGAAAACTTGTGGTACATACAGTTCCTCAAGGTTCACAACCTACAGAGTCACTGTTACATTCCCTACCAAGGGCATCTAGAAGGCGTTTTCCTCTGTCAGACTTTTGTGATAGGCCCAGGCTGGTCCACATGGACCTCAGGCTCCAAGTGCCAGATGGCTGCTACACAGCCTCACATTTTGGCTTCCCCCTCTAAGTGTGGCAGGAAATGATACTTTTAAGTTACCTCCTGCCACACCCACAGGTATTTTCTCTAATATCTACAGCTTGAATGCATGTTTACAGCCCTCTTCAGGCCATTCTTTGTACTGCAGCACCATATACCCCCCTCCCCCCCCCCCCCCTCTGATAAAGGCCACATGTCTTTTCACAGCTTTTTTCCCTCTGGGGTCAAAACTCTACGCTCGGGAGTCCAGGGGTCTCTCTCTTTAACTGGCACTTCCCTAGCTGCCACCTCATCTTATGCTCAATTTCTTGTGTGGAGTCTGATGCTACTGACTCCATTTTGCCATTCTCTGCAACTACTGAGGCCTCTTTTCCAGTCTCTGCTTTCTTAGTGGCTTTCTCAGCTTCAGCAGCCTCACTTTCTGCCTTCTCTTTGGTCTCTTGTACTTCAGAGGGGTGCTCAGCCCTCACCTTTTCAATGACTTTACTAGTGATTACCGAGCTGATTTCTTCCCTAAAGACTTTCCCAGTTTTCACAAACTGTTCACCCGTAGTACGCAGGTCACCTTCTAAGTATATTCTGGCATGCTTCACTGCTTGTATCTGATTTTTAAGCTTCTTTAACAACATCTTATTTTCTTTTACTTAATGTCTGAATTAGGCCCTGGACCTCTCTAGTCTCTGAACTTTCCATTCAGCAACATGACTATTCATTCCCAGTGTTTCATCTTTATGCATAACTTCTTGGTGAACTTTTGAAACACTGCCTTTTATTCTGACACCACTTTCAGGAGACGTGCCGAGGTTAGCACTTTAGTCTTTTACTCATGAGCCCTTTCTTCAAATATTAACTGGATCTGTGCTTCAGCCCAATTGGTGACTTTTTCATTCTCTTTTTCCATAACATCTTTCAGACTCTGCACTAGCTCTCTCATTTGTCTGTCTTCTTCTTCTCTACATTTCAGGATTGCTTCAACATGTAAGTTCAAATGAACCAATTCTGCCTCTCACCTTGCCAGATCAGCTTCAAGTATGCTGTTGTGTTCACGTAGAGTAGCATTGGATTCTCCAAGTCCAGTCAGCTCCCCTCATTCATGCTATAATTCTAGTGTCAGTTTCTTGTTGAGATCTTCAATTTTTTTAATGTTCTATTTAAAGCCGCAAGATTCCTGCAGCGCATCTTCCAGCTCAAGAATCTTCTCTCTATATTCTTCAAGTTCCTGGCTTGTGAGCAATATGACCTCTTGTAGCTCATGCTCCAGCATGGCCTTGCTATGGTTTCTACTGTCTCTAATTCACTTTTTAATCCATTCAGCTTTTCCTGAAAAGCTTGACTGCTGCCTCCTTCAGAAATTTGCACTTTGAGGTTATTAAGCTCAGATTCTATTGTTTCTTTTGCAGTCCTTGCTTCCTGAAAATGTTGGCTCAGGATCCCAACTACATTCTCACATGCTTTGTGTTTAACTTTCATCTCCTTATGAGCACTTGTCAAGTCTGAACCCAGTCTCTTCATTCTCTGCTTTGGTTCGGTAATAGTTTTTTTAGCCTTATTTTTTGCAGTTTGGTGATAGGATTCACGTTCATCAATCTGCTGTTGCAGTTTAGACATTTCCTTCATAACTCTGGCTTTTTTCACCTCTGCTGCTGACTTCTCACCTCAAATCTTCATTAGCTGTTTTCTAAGTTCCTGTAGCCCTAACTTTTTCTTGGTAGCTTTCAGTTCACTGATAAGTTGTTTTTTGGAGCTAATATTCCTGTGATAGGCTTCTACCATTACTTTTTGGACAAACTGTTCTTTCACTTTCTTACAAGCCCTTTCCCCAGCATGTTCACATTCAATAGCATCTCTCATGCACCCGATTTTCTCTTCAGGAAGTCTCTGTTCACACATCTTCTGTTTCTTCTCCAGTTTGGAGACAATCTGACATTGGTGACCAAACTCCACAGTAATATCTTGTAATTCCTGCTGAATACCCAATTTAAACTTCTAAAGTTCATCATAGCTGCTTTTTCTTCATACTGTTAACTTGTAACTTCTAATTCTCTTTGAATTATCCTCTTTTGCTTTTTAACAGAATCCAAGCATGCAGTATTCTTCTCCATATCTGACACCTGAGTTTAAAGTGTAGAAATCTGCTTTGACAGGTTTCTCATAGTTTCTGTATCTTCCTCTAACTGCTTGAGATACATATTTCTTTCATCTTCCATTCTCTTCAGATGTGTACTAAGGCCAAACCTCTGGCTCATCTCTTCTTGCACCAGCTTTTGAGACTCTTCAATCTGAATTTCCAATTCCACCTGCAGTCTGTTCACCTTCCCAGACAGCTATGTCTGTACTCTGTCACCTTCAGTGATCTTTACTTGTAGCTCTTGTAGCTGCATCTCTATCATGCTTTTCTTGCAATCAGATTCACATCCACTAAGTAAAACATACAAGCATGCACATTTTTATTATATTGGTGTCAGTCTTTTCAAGTTCATACAACACAGAATCCCAGCAGGGCCCTTTTAGGTGGTGTCTCTTGAAAACCCCCATCTTTGCTGTACAGTCCCACATAGACAAAAGCAAGGTCCACCAACTTGGTTCCACAGACATGCTCTGCCTGACCTTCATTGCCTCATGGCAACCACACTTTCGGCCTCCTGGTCCTTTAAATGCAGTCCGTAGCTTTTGTTGCCCCACGGCAACCACACTTTTGGCCTCCTGGCTCTTTAAACACCACTGGCAGCTTTCTGCAAAATTTTCTGCCAGATCATCCTCCACCACATGTGGCAAGTTGTGGTGCACTCGTAATCGGATCGCCATCTTTCATCAGAATGGTTGGCACACATGCATAAATGCTCAGGAGACTTGGGGATTCCCTCAATTCTGCCGCCTGCCAGTATTTATTTCACATATCGCAGCAAACTTGTGGTACACACAGTTCCCCAGGGTTCACGACCTACAGAATCACTGTCACCATCCCCTAGCCAGGGCATCTAGAGGGTGTTCTCCTGTCTCAGGGTGCGTTCACATGAGCGTGTTTTTGTGCGTACTTAGGTGCGAACATACGTCCGCACCTAGGTACAAGCAAAAACATGCGTGAACACAGCTGCATGCTTGTTGTCAATGGAGCTGCGGCTGCTGCCGGTGGCTCCATTGACAAAAATGCTCTGCTGGCCCCCTGCATTCTTTTTCCGGGAAGGGCTTTACATATAAGCCCTTCCCTGAAAAAGAAACATTTTAGTGCAAAAAAAAACATGTGGCAGATGTTTCTTTCACCCCTGCTAGTTAAAAGAATTCTCTGCTGCTACATCTGCCATATCTGTGGCAGATGCAGCAGAGGAATTCTTTAATGCTCAACCGCAGCTGTCACACATGACAGCTGCGGTAGAGAATCCTGCTGCTGGCATCCACATCAATGGCTTTTCAGGGAAGGGCTTCATAAGCCCTTCCCTGAAAAGCCATTTAAAAAAGTTAAAAAAAAACAAAAAAACAATACTCAGCTCGCTTCAGCTGCCAGCGCTCCACCGCAGCTTCTGGCACTGTCCTAGACTCTGCAGTTCTTCAGCCAATCACAATCAGAGCTACCAGCAGGCGGGGATTTTAAATCCCCGGCTGCTGATAGCTCAAAACAGCAGTGCAGAGCCAGGGACAGCAGCAGAGGTCGCCGCTGAGCCCCGGCAGCTGTGAATGGCTTTTCAGGGAAGGGCTTCATAAGCCCTTCCCTGAAAAAGCCAATTAAAAGTAGTGTATGAAAAGAAAATTGAATACTCACCTTCCGGGGTTCAGATGCAGATGCAGATGCAGCATAGGAATTCTTCAACTCTCTACTGCAGCTGTCACACATGTCAGCTGGGGTAGAGGATTCTGCTGCTGATTGATTTCAGGGAAGGGTTTGAATATAAGCCCTTCCCTGAAAATCAAGTAAAAGTGGTTTAAAAAACAAAAAAAATAGATACTCACCTCCCTTCAGCTGCCAGGGCACAGCGGCGTCTTCTCCTGCTGTCCCCTGCACTGTGGTGCTGATCTATCAGCAGCCGCGGCTCTATTGAAAACAATGCGTGCATTCCCTATGGTGCACGCATGTCCTATCTTTGCAGGCACGCACCTGCAAAGTACGGACATGAACACACACCATAGGGAATGCATTGTTGCAAATAGAAGCGTGTTTTTGAGCATGCGTATGTACGCACAAAAGCACGCTCGTGTAAATGCACCCTAAGACTGTTGTGACGGGCCCAGGCTGGTCCACACGGACCTCAGGCTCCAAGTGCCAGATGACTACAGCATAGCCTCTCACTCTGGTTGGCAGCCAACCTCCCCACCTGAGTATTGCAGGAACTGATACTTTTATGTTAGTTCCTGCCACACCCACGGGTGTTCTTTCTAATGTCTACAGCTGAATGCCTGTTTACAGCCATCTGCAGGCCATTCTATGTACTGCTGCATATTATATATATATATATATATATATATATATATATATATATATATATATATATATATATATATATATATATATATATATATATATATATATATATATATGTATATATACAGTATATATTGTAGGGGATATGTGAAAGGAAAAATACTGGAGGAAGTGTACATTTCACCCAAATGCTTAGCCTGGATGAGACAAAACTCCAGTACAGGTCTTCCTTCTGGATCCAAGTGTGCTCAGCTGGGTCCACTGAGTTAATCACTGAGACATAAAAGGCTGCAAGTTCAGACAGTCAGTGTCAGAGCCTAGAATGAACACATTTACTAGGTAGACTGCTGCTGTTTGCTGATCATTGCTGCACATTAGTAGTAATTTAAGGATTTGTTTTATTTCTTGCACAAAGGGTATGTGCTGTCAGTGGTGATTGTTTTCTATTGGATTTTCTGTTATTGCTGAATATTCAAGAAAGTAAAGTGATTTGGACCTTTACATGGACCGCGTATGCTGCTGTGTCACCAACCCCCACCCCCCATGCAGACAATTGCCACTATATATATATATATATATATATATATATATATATATATATATACATACATCACGTGGTGAATTAATAATGGTTCATGTGTGTGTTTCGGTGGTTGCTTGTTTTAATGTGGTAACAGCAGCTGTGGGAATGACATTGTGAATAAGGGCCAGAGTTCAGTGGCCTGCAATTTACCGCAGCATTTTTTTCTAATTTTTCCACTCTGCTACCAACTTGATGTTTTTAGAAGATATGCAATAAATGTCAAGTTTTTATATAAAGTCACCTTGGAGTGCTGCAATAGCTTGTTCCTATGAGTTTTGTACTTTTCCGTGGCTCGAGCAGCTTTTTTCTGCACACCACTTCTTTGGAATTATTTGGATTGGTTCCAGTGTAGGGGAACTGGTATCCAACTATCCATCCAAATGTTTGATTAAGGTTTGTGATGCCAGGGGATGAAGGATATCTTATCTCTCCAGTTCTGTGAGTAACTGTGTACCGAACTCTGGCCGATTATGGACTATGCTTGTTGAATCCCTCCATTGCTGTGTATGCTTGTGTACTAAACACTGGCTGATTACGTACCGCAATTAGTTTAATCCCTATATTGCTGATACATGTATACCAAACTTTGGCTTGTTACTACCCAGAACACAGACCATTACAATGGGATTTAGTCAAGTGCACAGTTTGTGAATTATAATTTGGAGCGTAGGGTGAATGGATAAGTAATAATGGATAAGCAGGGTATGGTGTAAAGCATTGGGCACTTTTGTAGAGGGGTTGTAAAGACTGTAGGTTGAAGCTTTTTCTAATTTTGTCAATCTTATGGCAATTTTCTAAACTGAGAAGAGAGATATAGGAGGGGATATTAGAGAATGGAGTATGGAGAAGGGATTTTGAGACAGGGATGTTAGAAGAGGAGTAAGTCGTCCTCTTTGGCAGAAGTTCTTTAAATGCAGGCTAGAAGTTGAGAACTACTTGTTTGTATGTAAAAGACTTCCTTGGAGTGAGTCTTTCTTTGGACATTACTCTCCAACCCTGGAAGCTGGTCTCAGTTTTTTCATCACATTGTGTGCTAGGGTTGCTTGTTCATTCATTGAATCCTGTTATGTGTGAGAGGGGTGACTGAGTTGAGAGCTGAACTGCTTGCGGTCTTGTAGAAAAAAAAGAGTCTGTGTCATAAAGTTAAGATATGATAAAGAGTGGTAGAAGGGAGTCTAAAAGTTTGCAACTATCAGGATTTTTAATGTTTCTGCAAGGATGTGCTAGTTTCGGGATGGAGGGGCAGCAGTAGAAGAAAAAAGTATATAATGATGTGCATAGGGGCTAACCTATAAACATGGACCTTCTGCTGCTAATAAACACAAAATGCTAATAGTAAGATCTCAGTAAACTTTAATTTATTTTGCTCTGATTTTCTAATTCGTAGGATGCAAATTCCATTAAAATATTTTGTTCTAAATTACAAGGTACTTATCAGAAAATCCACAGCAGTCTTGATTAGTTTAATTCTGTACTTTTTTAATGACATTGTAATTTTGAATTATTTGATCTGATTGTTTTCACTTTAAAATACATAATTTATAAACAGCTTATTATTCTCATCAAATCTGATTTATTAAATCAAGCAATATGTTTTAGAACACCTTTCAAAGCTTAGATTGCATTATACTTCTGAGCCATCAAAAGGCATATGCACATGATATGAAGTTATCATTTAATGCGTGTCTCGTAGGAACACTCAGACTCGGGTTTATGTACGAACAATTGATGGCTAAATGCTTCTACTTGGAAAAAGATGAACATTAAAGAAAAGTGCTTTTTAAATAGTTGAATGAGAAAGAACATAAAAAAGCACTCACGATAGATGGAAATGTATATATGGACTGTACAGCATATTGCTATGTGGTTTATAAAAATAAATGTTGTGTAGGAAAAAAAAAGTGACACCTCTATATTGTATCGATAGTCCAGCCATAACAGATTGATGAATTATCAATGTTAGAGTTAGAGCATAAAAATAGCCAACAACCCAATGCAATATCTGTACGGTGAAATATGAATCAGGGGAATGCCTTTTCAGGATCAGACATGGAGGCATACAAATCTCACACTCCAATGACTGTCACAATGTGTCTTCCTGTATTATAAACCTGGCAGTTACAATAAGTTTTTACATTTATAGGTAGACTGTATGTTCCATGAATGCCGCGTCAAAAAATGTTTACACTATAACATAAAGACCTACAGGATGAATGTAGCTCACGACTTGACATCTTTATACTGTGTTATTCTATGTATGCAACACAAATTGGACACCATATAGGTGAATCTCTAGGCAAATGGTAAACATTTTATCTGCTTACATTTCAGATAGGTTCCACTTAACTTTATTTAGACCAACATAGTTGCATAATTTTGCCAAAGGCAGTTATTTAAAAAAGGCATACCATGCATGGAAACTATTTTTTTTGTTCTATATGCAATTGCATGAAAAGTGTAGTCTGTTTACAGAAAAAGTCCTTTAACCCCTTGAGTGGCACGCCCAGAAATTTTCTGGAATGAGCTCCACTGCCCATAGCGATATAGCCCGGAAGATTTCTGGGCTATGTATCACTATGGGAGCTGCAGAGCACAATGCCACAAGCTGTGGCATTGTGCTCTGCCTGCACAGTCCCACAGAGAACCAGAGCAGGACTTTCAAAAACAGAAGCTGGGAGATATTGCCGATCTGCCGGAAATCTCCCTCTTCTGAATTTCAAACTCCTGCACTGGTTTGTTTACAGGTTGCCATAGAGACCATTGCTTGTCAGATGCAAGCCGATGGTCTCTGTGGCAGGAAGAGCTGGTGCTTGGCTGTCAGAGAATAGCCAGGCACCAGCTCTTACAGCAGAGATCAGAGAAAACCTCCGATCTCTACTGTGTTAACCCTTTAAATGCTGCAGTCTATGTGACTGCAGCATGTAAAGGGCTGTCACCATTGGACACTCAGAATGTACTATATAATGTACTGAAAAACTTTTACAAAATTCTAAGTGGAGTAAAATAAAAAAAAAAATGACATTCCGCCATCTTTCAGTGCATTTTGTTTCTACGGCGCACAAACTGCAACAAAAATGACATGATAACTTTATTCTATGGGTCGGTACGATTACTGCAATACCAAACTTGTATATTTTTTTTTTGCTGTAGTACTTGTATTTTTTTTCAAAGACATTTAATTTTTAAAAATTATTTTCTGTTGCATCTTCTGCACGCAATTACCTTTTCATTTTTCTGTCGACATACTTGAGCGAGGGCTCATTTTTTGCGGGATGTCCTGTAGTTTACGTTAGCACTAATTTGGAATACATATATCTTTTTGATCGCTTTTTATTGCATTTTTTCTGGGAGACAGGGTGACTAAAAAAGTGCATTTGTGGCGTTATTTTTTTTTTTGGACTACGTTCACCGTGCGTGGTAAATAATGCATTACTTTGATATATCAGACTTTTACAGATGCGGCAATACCAAATATGTATTTTTCTTTTTTGATTTAGATTTTTTTTATTATAGATATGGCAAAAGGAGGGTGATTTAAACTTTTATTATTATTTTTTTTTAAAGTGTGAAGAAGTCGTGAAAAAGAAAAAAAAAACTATTACAATTTGGTATTGGCATAATTGTACTCGCCTCTAGAATTACTTTAATATATTATTTATGCTGCTCAGAGAATGTAGTGAAAAATAAAAATAAAAAACATGCCAGAATTACAGATTTTGTTAATCTTGCATCTAGAAAAAATGGAATAAAAAGCGATCAAAAGTTTGCATATTCCAAAAAAAATTAGATAAATAAAGACTAGAGTTCATCCCGCAAAAAACAAGGCCTTCTAGAGCTCTGGCAATGGAAAAATAAAATTAATACGGCTCTTGGAATGTTTTAAATGTACAAAAATAGCAAAACATGAAAAAACTGTATAAACTTGGTATCGCCGTAAAAATGAAATCCAAAAAACAAATGGCAGAATTTCTTTTTTTTTTTTGCCCAATCTCCCTACAAATTTTTTTACAAAAGTTATGCAATACATTACATATACCCAAAAATAATGCCATCAAAAAGTACTTGTCCCGCAAAAAACAAGCCCTCATATGGCCGTGTCAATGGAAAAGTTATGGCTCTTGGAACGCGACTGAAAAATTAGTTGAAATTAAATGATTAGACCATTTAAAAAACCTGCCCTGGTGGGTACGACAGGGTGGTAAGAAACCCGCCACTCAAGGGGTTAAAGGAGTTGTCTAGCTTTACACTATTCATGATTTATCCTAAGGATAGGCCATTAGTAATGAATTGGTGTGGGTTCAGCACCTGGGACGCCTGGCAAGCACATATTCATCAAGCTGATGCGTTGAAAACACACAGCTCCGTTCGCACTGCAATGGCCAGGGTTGGTACGGCAGGCAAAGCTTCTATTGCGTTCAATAACAGCTGAGAAAATGCATGAAGGTCTGGTTAAGAAATCAGAAAGTAATGTGCAAAAATTCTCTTAATAAATGTACATATAAAAATTGAAATAATAAATGTAACTATTTTATTGCTGGAACAATTTTCATATTTTTTATGAACTTAAATAAAATTAAAAAAAATAATATTACAACTCCATACCAATACATTTTCTGAAAGTAGACACCTTACGCATGGTTGAAATGCCACCTAGTACTTTACATTCATAGGCGTCTTCATTCAATTTTGCATCAAAGCAAAACATTTTGTAAAAGATGTATGAAAATTCATGTTTGTTGCTAAAGGTCTAACGCAAGTATCACCTGAGATGTATAACACCTGATAAAAATAAAATTACAAAATGTGCAGAGTTTATGCACACCATTTATGCCAATATCTACATGTACATATTTTCACATAATTACCAGAATGGAATAGACCAAAAATCTCCATAATCAACATGCCAGTAAGTATTTGAGTCACTGTATATCCTGATTATGTGCAAGAGGTAATTAGATGAGCAACTGCTTATATTCTGACTATTTTAGTAGGGAAAAAGACCCCCTAAATGTCAAAATCGGATGGCACATATGGTATACTTATGTATCATTCTGGGGTCACTACAAGGCTGTAGTGGAAGACAGGTGACACTAAAGATCCATTTAGATATAATGATTATCGCTCAAAATTCGCTCAAAAGCCGTCTTTTGAGCGATAATCTTTGTGTCTAACTGCACTGACATCGTGCAATTTTCGTTAAGCCGTCACTCATCATTGTCTTTAAGCCTGCTGAAAGACAATGATGAGCCTTATCAGGGATTCACAGCGGGATATAGCTGATACTATTGTTTCAGGCTGCTCCCTGTTGACAGGCTGGTTATAAAGAACAGAGCGGTCCATCTCTGTTCTCCATACTCTGCTCAGAGCGCTCGGCTGTATAACAGCCGGGCACTTGGACCTGGGAACAGCTGGATGCAGAAGACAAGCGGGGCAATCCCGCTTGTCTTCTGCATCCTCCGCTTAGAGCGCTTGGTTGTATAACAGCCGGGCGCTTGGAGCCGGGAACAGCTGGATGCAGAAGACAAGCGAGATCACCCTGCTTGTCTTCTGCATGCTCCGCTCAGAGTGCTCAGCTGTATAACAGCTGGACGCTCCAAGCGGGGAACAGCTGAATGCAGAAGACAAGTGGACCCGCTTGTCTTCTGCATCCTCCGCTCGGAGCGCAAGGTGATTGCTCAACATTTGAGCAATCATCTTGCGCTGTAAATGATACAATGATTATCGCTCAAAATTCGCTCAAAAGACATCTTTTGAGCGATAATCATTGCGTTTACGTGGGCCTTAATGGGATGTGATATAAAGGTTTGAATGTGTAATGTTAGTTAATTTGTGAATGCAGTGCAAGAAGAAATTGTTGCCCTACTTGTGATTTGCATCAAAGAAGAACAACAAACAGTAAACTGCTTTTTTGTGATCTGAGAGTGTGCCTGGTGCCGATGTTTATCAAAAACTTTATGCACAGTATAGAGAAAGTATTTTGTAGCAAAGCAGTGTGTATGAATGGATAGAGACGTTCAAGTAAGGTCATATAAGTCTCAGACATGAAAAAAGAGCCAGACGCCGGTCCACGTCCACAACTGATGACAACATTGAGCGTGCGTGTGAACTGTTTTTTTTTTCATTGCTTTCAGGTGTTAAAGCATCTTCCATATAGTCCTGATCTTGCCCTGTTGGTCAATCATCTGTTTGGTTCCCTGAAAGAAACCCTAAGAGGATGAAGATTCATGTCTGATGAAGAGGTAAAGACAGTGGTGCATTCATGGCTCACAGCTCAGCCTAAAACATTCTTTTAGAAAGAAATATGAAAGCTTGTTGACAGATGGACAAAATGTATTGAAAAGCAGGGAGATTATGTTGAAAAATAATGTATTTGTCTTTTCTAAAAGTTAATAAAAATAATTCTCCAGTCAGGGAGCGGATAATTTTTGACTCACCCTAGTACATACTCTAATTTTTAGTAGCGAAGAGGAGCCCCAAGTTGTGAAAGCAGAGAGAATGAGACAATAAGGAGACCTCCATGTTGGTTTATCCTCGGTATATCGTGTATTTGAAAGATCTGACGCCTGTGCATTAGAACTATTATTCCTATTATTCCTCATATAACAAAGACATTTGAGAGCTGGAGAGAAAACAAATGCATATCCAGAGTGCCAGAGTAAGAATGCATCACTGATAAATTAGCTTTTACAAACACCTTTTCATTTTCCTTATAATTAATGTCTCCTTGTACCTGATAAAGGGGCTCTATTTCTTGAAACACATCATTGCCTATGTACTATACCTTGGACACCAGAATTCTCAAATTTTGGGGTATTTAAAAAGTGGGCAGGGTCCTGCTTTGGAAGTGTGGCCACGCACAGCCCATCACATTTACTAAACTAAACCAGACACAAAGCAAAGAAAAACATCTAAGAGTAAATACTTAATTACAAAATGCTAATAGAATACAATTAGCAACATAATGGTTACATTTCCTAAATTAATTTTCCATATAGGATAATTTGACTTTTTATGCAGTTTCTTTCTACATTTAGTAACCAAATTAGTGACAAGAATAATGAAGCAGATAGGATTGTATCCATGAAACCATTTAAAGCAAAACAAGATATAAATATTATTAATTATTTGAATTATTAAATTACACAGGCATGTGTAAGAGAAATGTTCAGATTATGAAACTCACATGCAATACATTGTATTTACTATTAAAGAAAGATTTAAAAAAAGCAGATTAGCAGTATCTAGGCAGAAAACTAATGGGATTATTAAGGTACATTTGAATGTAAACTAAATAGAGCCCCAGCATAACTTAATCTATTTTCCTTGAATCCAGTATCAGTCATTCACCTTCAGTAATTAAAGAGGTTTAAAGTAAGAAATACTGAATATAGCAGACTCCCAGTCTTTGGGGTTGATATGAATGTTAGCACACGGAAGGATCACTTCCATATATTTTATCCAAGTGCATTCAAATTCAGGCAACAGTACACAGACCTCATGCTAAAATATTCTTCCTGGTTTATTTACCAAATGTGAACATGCAACGGTTTGGCTCACAACTATGTCTTTTAAAGTACCTTCAGTTCAATTGGTCAGGTAGACAGCTGATTGATGGGGGTCCTGGGCAGCAGACACCCATTGATCTACTATTGAAGTGGCTATCAAAGTACTAATGACCACTTGACCGTGAGTCTGTCTGTGAGTGTGCTACATGCTCCGCCTCTGATCACATGACGGTGACATTATCATAGGTCCTAAAGCATAAAATCTGCAGAGCCAGAAAGCAGCCGTGTGCTTACAGAACCTGTTATTATGACACCCTCATGTGATCAGTCACCTGTGTGGGAGGAATCCAGGGTCATATGACCAGGTCTCTCCCCTCAGTGTATGCAGGACTCTGCTGTCTGATTTGCAGTTTATGTGTCCCATCAGGATGTATTCAGAGAGTGTATTCAGAAAGGAGCAGAGCCAAGCTGAGCGTGTGTGAGACAGAGGATCAGAGCCGAGCGTGTGTGAGACGAAGGAGCAGAGCCGAGCATGTGTGAGATAGAGGAGCAGAGCTGTGCGTGTGTGAGAAAGAGGAGCAGAGCTGTGCGTGTGTGAGACAAAGGATCAGAGCCATGTGTGTGTGTGAGATGGAGGAGCAGAACTGTGCATGTGTGAGACGGAGCATGCAGCAGTGCTGAATGTGTATGACATGCATGTAGCAGAGCTGTGTGTGACAAGCATGTAGCTGAGCTGTGTCTGCATGACGTACATGTAGCAGAGCTGTATTTGTGGGACAAGTGCATGTATGAGAGCTGTGTGTGACCCACGTATGTAGCAGAGCTGTATGTGACGTGCGAGTACAGAGCTGTGTGTGTATCAGAGCTGTGTGTGATGCGGGTGTATCAAAGCACTGTGTGTATGACATACATGTAGCAGAGCTGTATGTGATGTACAAGTAGCAGAGCTGTGTATATATAACGTGCATGTAGCAGAGCTGATTTATGTGGCATGCACGTAACAAAGCTATGTGTGAGACAGAGGAGCAGAGCCATGCGCGTATGAGACGGAGGAGCAGAGCTGAGTGTGTGTGTGATGGAAAGCAGAGCCATGCTTGTGTGAGATGGAAGAGCAGAGTTGTGCATGTGTGAGCCGGAGAAGCAGAGCCATGCATGTGTGAGATGGAAAAGCATGTAATCAGTCGCCTGTGTGGGAGGAGTTCAGGGGGTGATCAGTTAGTGTAGAACTGCTGTGTCGGTTGTGATTCCTGATGTATGGCATTAAGAATGAATGTAGCAGTGGTGTGCGTGTGTATGATGTACATGTAGCAGAGCTGTGTGTGACATGCATGTAGCAGATCAGTGTGTGACGTGCATGTAGCAGAGCTATGTGTGTGACAAGTGCATGCAGCAGAGCTGTGTGTGTGACGTGTATGTAGCAAAGCTGTGTGTTTCTAATGTGCATGTAGTAGAGCTGTGTGTGTGTGTGACGTGCATGTAGGAGAGCTGTAAGTGACGTTCATGTAGCAGAGTTGTGTGTGTGTGTGACGTGCATATAACAAAGCTCTCTGTGTGTGACAAGCATGTGGCAGAGCTGCGTGGCTCATTGCAGCACCAGAAACACTGGTTCTATAATTTCCTTATAACTACTAGTCAAGAGTTAAAAGCCAGACAGACCCTTTAATTTATTTATCCTTTCAGATGTTTGAGTGAGTTACATTT
Organism: Eleutherodactylus coqui; assembly: GCF_035609145.1. Taxonomy (NCBI): domain Eukaryota; kingdom Metazoa; phylum Chordata; class Amphibia; order Anura; family Eleutherodactylidae; genus Eleutherodactylus; species Eleutherodactylus coqui. The sequence goes on from NC_089843.1 coordinate 103,270,428, forward strand.
TTATCCATCCTCTGGATGCAAAACACTGGAATGGGGAGCTGTGGGCTCAAAACAATAGATAAAAAAATCATTAAATTCTACAGATACAGTTATTGAGTAGCTTTATGTATACTACTCTATTTAAATGATGGCTGGACCATTGTACAGTACAAGCACTGCTGGCTTTTGTGCCCCCCTTATTTTCTCATAGACTGTAAGCTCTTGTGTGCAGGAAGCTCACCCCTATTGTTCAAACTGTCTATTGTTTAATGCTGTATGTTATGTCTTATTTTGTGCACTCTGACTTGTCAAGTGCTGTGGAATATGTTGGAGCTATATAAATAAAGATGATGATGATGATGATTATTATTATATCAGGCCAAGAGCAAAGTTAAGGAAAGCCACATCTAGAAATAAAAGAGCATGTGTACTTTAGGGACCTTACTGTGTTAAAATTTATTTCCAAGGGTATGTTCACATTGGGATTTTAGCTGCAGACTTGTCATATAATCCACCTGCTTTCCACAATAAATTTGTGGCAAATCCATGTTATCTAAGTGTTATTCCCATACTCCATATGGCGCTGATAGTGACATATCACTTCTTGAGGCAGAATCCATGTCGGGAAATACATATGTGGATTTGCCCGCTGTCTATGGCTACATCTAGCCGTGGTTTTCTGCCATTGAGTTTGAAGCCTAATCCATGTGAAAAAAAAGCAACGTGCATTCTGTCATATGAACATAGCCTGAAACATCATACATACAATAGCATTATATGTCTGTATTGTACAGATCTCTAGTAAAGTGTCCAGAGAATTCTTTGGATCCATACTTTCTTTCTCTGTGACTCTGATTTCACAGTTATTTTTCCCACAAATTCCATTAGAATGTATAGGAAAAACAAGGTGTATGCTCTATTATGAGCTGTAATAGGGGATAGTACAATTCCTTATAAAAGCACCATATGGTGTCACACAGAGTGAATAAGTGTGCATAGTGGTCTATAATATGCATTCTTAAAGATTCCTTGCTCTGCTGAACAAAGTCTATTAACCCTGTATTCTTGTATAGGTGATATAAAGCATAAGGATATGTCTACGTCTACTGAAAATTACAATTCTGAAAGAATTTAAGAGATTATTGACAATGTAAATGAGCATTGCTGTCCTCCTTGGTCTGACGGATTGTTTAAATATGAATGTCATGTACAGCAGTAGAGAATATGATTAACAGCTTCTACAAACAGATATGTCTTGCTCTTTTAGTCTGCAATTAGCCCTAGCTGACCTTAGCACAGGTAAATTAGAATTAGTTAATGAGGCAGGTTTAGGGCTATTACTCCCAGCTAAAGACATAAATTAACCATGTAACTACTGATACAGGTTATATCTTTTCAGAAAAAAACTAATTGCACAAAACATTTGGAAGTCAATTAAGGAAATATCTAATAGTCGAAAATATCTAATAACTCTTCCGGACTCTGCTAATACTAAATCTTATTCCTCTTACCATTATTCTTACATACTTTATATGCAGTAAATTTAAAAATGGCTACACATGTAGATGTAGCAAATGTTAACTTGACACTTAAAGCATCAAATACACAAATTGTGCAAACTTTAATTTTTCGCTTTATACAGCAAAAGTAGTTGAAAAGTTAATATTTGCTGCAGCTGTGTATTCAATGCAAAAAAGTGTTAAAGATAACATCTGCTACATTTTTCTACATCCGTATAAGAAAAAAAAACTGCCAAGCCTGGCAATAATGATAGGTCTGACTGCCAATCTCATTTGAATAGGGGGTCTCTTTTCTGTCTCCCAACACTAGTTCCCTGGTGATGTTGAATTTCAGAATACCTGATACTTTATCCCTGCAGGGGATACGCCACTGCCAGAAGTGTCTAACAGTAGGTCATACCATTCCCCATATCAAAATAAGCATGATAGAGGTGATAAATAGTGTTGAGCGAAATGTTGCAAGGTTTGGCTTGGCCGGTTTGCCGAACTTCGAAAAAAAATTCTGTTTGGTCTCTATTAGTCCAAAATGGAACTGCACCAATGACCCTAAAATTAGTGTATAAGGTTGCAAAGCAACCGTGCTATCCACTGCACCACAGAACTTCCTTTTACTCCTCCCCCTTCTTCCTCTGGATGAGGAGGTTAAGAAGGAGGAGAAGAAGATCTTTTTCTCTTTTTTTTCTTTCTGCTTAAGGAGAAGCATGATGGCTCAATGGTTAGCATTGTTGCCTTGCAATACTGAGGTCTTAGGTTCAACTCTAACCAAGATCTGCACGGAGTTTGTATATTTTGCCTCTGCTTGTGTCGGTTTCCCTCCACATACCAAAAGCATATTAATTGGTGCTTATAGATCGTAAGCCCTAAATGGGACAAGGCATATCAAGCGATGTAAAGCTCTGTGTAATACGTTGAGCCAGAGGATAACCACCACCTTGTGGGTTTGGCTGGGATCAGCTCGTTCGATTCACTCAACGCTAGTGATAACATTGGAGAGAGGATTGATTAATTTTTCCCATTTAAGTCAGTGCTAATTAATTAAAGTAGACTGTTGAAAAACAGAAGCAAACTAAGATCTCATCCACAGGATATCTATTGAGGTTCATAATATCATTCTCTACATCTCTACACCTCTAAAGTTATAAGGGAGCATATGCAGGTTTTTCTTTGTTTGATTCTATGTGCACATGATGCCTTATTATAGTATTATTGTATTATTATAGTGTACTACCCATTAAAGGAGATGTCCCGCGCCGAAACGGGTTTTTTTTTTTTTAAACCCCCCCCCCGTTCGGCGCGAGACAACCCCGATGCAGGGGTTAAAAAAACCACCCGCACAGCGCTTACCTGAATCCCGGCGCTCCGGTGACTTCTCTACTCACCGCTGAAGATGGCCTCTTCCTCCGTGGACCGCAGCTCTTCTGTGCGGTCCACTGCCGATTCCAGCCTCCTGATTGGCTGGAATCGGCACGTGACGGGGCGGAGCTACACGGAGCTACACGGAGCCCCATAGAGAACAGCAGAAGACCCGGACTGCGCAAGCGCGGCTAATTTGGCCATCGGAGGCCAAAAATTAGTCGGCACCATGGAGACCAGGACGCTAGCAACGGAGCAGGTAAGTAAAAAACTTTTTATAACTTCTGTATGGCTCATAATTAATGCACAATGTATATTACAAAGTGCATTATTATGGCCATACAGAAGTGTATAACCCCACTTGCTGCCTCGGGACATCTCCTTTAACATTAATGACAAAAAAACATCTAAAACTCAAGGGTCTGTCTTAGAACAAGAAGTTCTGTCCATATGCCCCATTGATTCATATGGACATCCTAGAGAGAGGTTCTCTAGGGCTCAGCACCTCTTCTATTTGTCATAATGGAGAGCCACTATGTAAGAGAGGATACCACCCCAGCTAACCCAGCACATTCATGCATTACATGGATAGTATTTAATGTTGCCAGTACATAATGCTGTGGCCCCTGTATAGCAATGTATTCCTTAACCAAGCTTCTCCCAGCAATAACAGGTGATGGCTGATGGTTGGAGAAGCTGGCTTAATTTTTAAAAAATTGTTTTTTTTTTTAATGAGACAAGCCTTTAAAAAAGTAATGCATACTAGTGAATCTCAAGTTATAACATTAAACAGTTTGTAATTTTGAGTCTTTCCTCTTAGAATCATTGGCATTTTCATGCCAAATAGTAATTTCTGCAAATGTATCAAGAAGTGCAGTCAACTTGATTGAGACTGCCCTAAGATCTTGTTTTCGAATGTGTCTCAGTTTTGAAAAGCAATGGACAAATCATGTGAATTGTCAAAATATCAATGCATTTGAATAATAATCTCAGTTCAAGCGGGCAAATACTCTACCAATAATCGACAAATAAATAGGATTACTTATTACTATTATATAAATATTGTTCATGTTTATTAATCCAGGAGGCAGCATCCCTAGAATTATCAAAAATAATTTCCACCCTGCATAACAACTCTCAGCCATGCCGGATGCAAAATATCATAAGTCAACTGTAATACCTGTAACTTTTTTTTAACATCATGAGACTGCATCCATTTTTTGGGGGATATCCACTGAATACTCTGGAAAGACAGTTATACATTAACCTTCCATAGTTAACTACTTCATTTCTCTTGCTTTCTTTAAAATAATGTTCAGATCTTTACAATGCAAGCGTATTATCAAAGCAGTTCTCGGCATGGCACCAGGTGGAAGTGGTTTAGCAGGAACTCTATGAGCCCTTTCTACACCAAAGACAGCTGACAAAGTATCTTCCCCAAAAGTTGATTTCAACTAAGCCTTCCAATTTTTCTGGTAACCCCATCTGTTGCAAATTATTTCTCCGTTGGCATGTAATGCAGATGATCTAGAAAAAAGACTAAGTACAGATAGACTGCTTGCATTCCGTAATTATATCCTGCATGGGAGTAATTTCTTCTCAAATTTCACTTATATGTATCTCTGTTTTAGACAATCGCTCAGTGACTTTCTGTAAATCATGTCTTATAAATCCAACATTTTCTTTCAGGCAACAAACCTGGGCAGAGAGGGGAACCAAAACAGTCACAGCTAGAAAAACATTGCGTGGAGTAGGTTCATTTTATGTATTATTTTGCATATTGTAGGGGTGCGCTACAGAGGATGGCCTGTAGGGGGCAACAGACAATCAGTCTGGTGCCTGAAGTAAGAGGGAAAACACCCACAGGTGTGGTCAGTGATATAAAAAGGGTTGTTCCTACTGCAGTGGAGGAGAGTGTCTGGCTGAGAAGGCCAGGAAGACAGCTCAGTGGAGCTGCAGGGCTCTTAGCCCAGAGTGTGTGGCTGAGAAGGCCAGAGGTGGACAGGGAGACGCCCCTCACCTCAACACCTGGGAGAGGTGTGTGTCTGGGAGGACCAGACTTCAACTAAGGCTATATTGCGACCAGACTGCTGTTGAAAGAAAACTCCTGTTGTATGCAGTAGAGAGACGTTATGGACCAGGAACTATGTGGTTCCAGCAGGACCCCTGGAGTACGCCTGCCCTTGGACTAAGGGTCTGAAGTCACTACAGACTAAGGACCAGCTGCGATCTGGACATCCACAGGTCTGTGCAAATCAAGTGAACTTGTTGTTGCTGTTGCCTTCAACCCTGTGGAGGATTGTACTGAGGGGACTTTGAAAAGGACTGTGAAGGGACGTTTATAAGAGACTTTGTTGTTGCCAAACGTTTATTATTGCCCTGGAGACCCATTCATCTATGTTTCGGTTAAAGATTGTGTATGAATAAAGTGAACAAGAGGGAAAGTGACTGTTTGGCGTGATATGTAACCCCCGTGGTTATATTTAACCCCCGTGTTGTCACATATGGTGGAGGATGCGCTGGCACAAGCAGTGAATGTCCCAGCTTAGGAATGCCAGTGAAGATGCAGACTGCCTTCTTGAGTATGGAGGATTTGCTGAAGCAATGGATACAAGAAGAGGTGCAGCAGCAGAAAGCCCATGAAGAGGCTATGCAGGTGCAGCTGGAGGAAAGGCAACTCCTAATAAAGCAGTTGGCTGCACTGACAGAGTCAGTCAAAGCTACAGAGACTGAGCACCTTATAAGAAAGACTGAAACTGATCACAGGGCTTTGTTGGGAGAACAAACCCATAAGTGTGAACAAGGTTGTAAATAGTTGAAGACACAGTCAGCAAAGGGGAATATTCAAGGGGAAGTTCAGGTAAAACAGCTCAAAGAAAAGCTGGAGATGGAGAAGGCCGCCTGCAGCAAAGCAGAAAAGCAAGCAGAGGTATTGAGAGGTATATTTGACTTCAAGAAAGCCCAAGAAGCTCGTCAGGAGCAGGTGCTGACCCAGCTACAGATAAGCAGGGATGAAGAAATAGAGCTATATGAAGCTCAGATCCAGAACCTTAAGCAAACTCATGCGCTAGCTAAGAGTAAACTGTCCGAACGATTAGAACAAGCTGTGCAGTGTGAACAGGACTGTAAGAAACTGCAAATGAAACCCAAAGAGTTGGAGATGACGTGTTGCGAGTTAGAAAGAGCTTCTACAGATGCACGTAATCAAACTACAGGTTTGCAGAATCAAGTTGCAGAGCTGAAAATGCTGTTAGCAAAGAAGAATGGTGACTTGGAGTGCCAAGTAAGTCAGCTCAAGGAAGAACTGGGAATACAGAAAGCTGCTTGCAGTCAGGCAGAGAAGCAAGCAGAGATCTTGAAAGACCTACTAGGTGACAAAGAAAACCAGGAAGCGCTGCATGAGAGACTGGTGTCCCAGCTACAGATGAGCTTGGATGAGAAAACTGAAATACATGGAGCCTAAATCCAGGAGCTGGAACGGAGTCATGCTGTAGTTGTTAGGAAACTGTCCAGGCAATTGAAGCAACTTGAAAAAGTGAAAGAAACATGGAAAAGCGAGTGTCTTGAGCTGACCCAAATAGTGAAGGGGTTGTTGGAAGACAAGTGTGCATATGAATGCAAGAAAAATACAGTAGAGATGCAGTTTCAAGAGCTACAAATAAAAATAACTGAAGGCGACAGTGTGCAGACAGCGTTGTCTGAGCAGGTGAGCAGGCTGCAGGTGAAGCTGGAAGCTCAGAGTGAAGAGTTCCAGAAGTTACTGCAAGAAAAGACGCAGCAGAGGCTTGGTCTCAGTGCACACCGGAAGACTATGCAAGGTGAGAAAAATGTGTTCCTCAAGCAGGCAGAGGAGGATGCAGAAGCTAAGAGAACCCTATCAGAGCAGATTGCAACACTTCAGGCGGAGGTGGTGGATCTGGAAGATAGACTGGAGAAGAGTGCTTTGTGTTTGGATTCTGTGGAAGAGCAGAAAAGAGAAATAAAAGGAGAATTAGAAACTACAAGGCAGCAGTGTGAAGAGAAAATAGCTGCCTGTGATAAACTTGAGAAGGTTAAAGGAAGTCTTCAGCAAGAGGTAGAAGATTTTACTGTTAAGCTTGGTCAGCAACAGGAGCTTATGGCCAAACTGGAGAAGAAACAGAAGCTGTGTGAACAGGAGCTGACTGAAGAGAAAGCCAGATCTGCAAGATATGCCAGTGAACTTGAGCATGCAGAAAAAAAGGTCTAATGAAAAAGAAACAGAGGTACTAACCCTGACACGCACCCTGAAAGTAGAGTCAGAAGAAAGAGCAGAGCTTCAGCAGTTCTCAGGGAAGTTGTGCATTAAGATGAAATGCTGTAAATTAAATAGTCAAGCGGCTGAAAGAAGTGTTCTGAGACCAGAGATGTATAAAACCCAGTTCAGACAGAAAAGAAAAAAGGTGATCTTGTTAAAGAATCTGAAAGGGTTACAAGTAGTAAGGAATGCCAAATTATGTTTACAAAAGGAGACTACTGAAGCTCAGAAGGTCTCACAAGGGGCGGCAGAAGTCTTGGAAGAACTGCAGAAAAAGAATAATGACGTAAAAAGGCAAACCCAGAAAGTGAAGAAACAGTTTGTCCAAATGGTAGAAGCCTATCCCAGGGATGTTGGCTCCAAGGACAAACTCATCAGTGAACTGCATGCTGCCAAGCAAAAGTCAGACTCAGAGGGAAAGGAACTACGAAGAATGCTATTAGTTCTAACCGATGACAGCACTGTATTAAGAAAAGAAATTGAATTGTTACAAAGTGAAAGCCAAAACAGTCACAGCTAGAAAAACATTACGTGGAGGAGGTTCATTTTATGTATTATTTTGCATATTGTAGGGGTGTGCTACAGAGGATGGCCTGTAGGGGGCAACAGACAATCAGTCTGGTGCCTGAAGTAAGAGGAAAAACACCCACAGGTGTGGTCAGTGATATAAAAAGGGTTGTTCCTACTGCAGTGGAGGAGAGTGTCTGGCTGAGAAGGCCAGGAAGACAGCTCAGTGGAGCTGCAGGGCTCTTAGCCCAGAGTGTGTGGCTGAGAAGGCCAGAGGTGGACAGGGAGACGCCCCTCACCTCAACACCTAGGAGAGGTGTTTGTCTTACAACTAAGGCTATATTGCGACCAGACTTCTGTTGAAAGAAAACTCCTGTTGTATGCAGCAGAGAGACGTTATGGATCAGGAACTACGTGGTTCCAGCAGGACCCCTGGAGTACGCTTGCCCTTGGACTAAGGGTCTGAAGTCACTACAGACTAAGGACCAGCTGCGATCTGGACATCCACAGGTCTGTGCAAATCAAGTGAACTTGTTGTTGCTGTTGCCTTCAACCCTGTGGAGGATTGTACTGAGGGGACTCTGAAAAGGACTGTGAAGGGACGTTTATAAGAGACTTTGTTGTTGCCAAACGTTTATTATTGCCCTGGAGACCCATTCATTTATGTTTCGGTTAAAGATTGTGTATGAATAAAGTGAATAAGAAGGAAAGTGACTGTTTAGCGTGAGATGTAACCCCCATGGTGATATTTAACCCCCGTGTTGTCACAATATGCAAAAGCAGATGAAGTATATAAAAGAGGGCCATGCTTACTCTTCTCAATTACAGAGTGAGATAATGTATTAAAAGTCCCATCAGAGGAGGCAAAAATAGCTGTAGATGTTTCATGAGCATTTCTTACAAGGGTTGCAGGAGAAGTTGAACAATAAATTTCTGCCTGCTTGTTCACTACATTGCGGCTTTTCTCATTAAAGATAACATAATGATCAAAGCATTTCATGCATTCCACACAAACACTCCGCTCAGTATTCAGCATTGCCTCCAATATTGCACAAGCAACCTCACAGTGCAAAATATTTGCAGTAATGTTCACAGATGCCCTCGCCTGAGTACCATCATGAAGGGTACCTGCACTGCCGGCTTCTTTCCTCCTCGTCATTGCAACTCTCATTAACAATAGACAGACATCTCAATTAAGCAGCCTCTGCTTTCACTGCTCCTCTATTTCTCCGCTCATCTGCAACAGGAAAGATTTGTTGCAATAAAAGGGCTATGGACTAGCAAGGCAACCAGCACAGCAGAGTCAAAAACACTGCCTCAGAAAGAAAACCAAGTTGGAAGACTAACATAACATGTCAGAGCTCTCCTGGTGTGTATCCACTGGTCACATCACATTCTAAGTGCAGAAACACAAAAATTGGTCTAGAGAATATTTTTTCAAAAGTGTTGCAGATAGTTGAGACCACATTAGAGGTGTTTGGAAGCAAATCAAAATTATATGTGTGACACTCGGCAAATGAAAAGATAATGTTTAACTGCATTACACCAAATGCCAAGCATGATGGAGGGTCTGTAATGGTTTGGATAGCATTTTCCTATGGTGGAGTCAATATCCTGTAAAGAATCAGTGATAATCTGGAACACAAAAGGTTACCACAAATTCCTTGTCCACCATACAGTCCCTGCAGGAAAAAAAATCAATCAGGGATTCATTATGCAGCAAGATAATAACCGAAAGCACACTTCAAAACTTTGCAAGAACTACCTGGCACAGAAAGAAGATGCTGCCTTGAAAATCATGGAATGACCACCACAATCTGATCTTAATCTTATTTAAGTTCTATTGGTAGAACTTGACCAAGAGTGAAGAAATTGTGTCCAGCCTCTGGAATATGTAACAAGTCTCATGGAAGCATTTGGAACCAACCATGTTACAAAATCTAGTCAATTGGATGCATAGAGTGGTCAAGAGTGTTTCAAAGGCTAAAGGTGTATATTTATCAAAAGGAAGTTTGATTTTTTTAAATCACCAAGGTCTCTAATATAAGTGTTTTGTTATGTTTCTTATACTCTATGAATAAATCAAATGTTTTTAGTTTTATTGTATATCCATGTTCTTCCTAAAAGTTTTCACCTTAAAACTGTAATTGAGGTGTGCAAAGATTTTTGACCGGCAGTGTAAACAGTACACATATTATATGTATTTAACTAAATCAGCATAAAGTCAGTAGGAAATATTTACTTAGACTGGAGTTTCATACGCACGACTAAATAAACATTATGCCAAGCTCAGAGCAACAAATGTATTAAGAGGTGCAAGCCTCTCAATACATTTGTCTCATCTGACAGCACCTCTATGCACCAGATTGAAACCTACACTAGCTAGGAGCTGGTGTAGGTTACTGCTTTAACGTATGTCAGTTGCTGATGTACATCATGGCAAACAAGCTGTGTGTTGCCACCCCACTTAAAAGGTAGGTCTGAACCATTTGTTTAGAAAAAGACAGGGGCCCAGAGTAAAAAAGGCCAGAAATTTGCGATTTTTGCATGTGCGCCAAAACTGCAACTTTTGTATGCCATAAATATGGCATATAGGGTATAATACATTTATTATGGCACAATATTTCTGAAGCAAGCTTTTTCCACACCTGTCATCTGCATTCATATGCACATACTAGTAGATAGCTCGTCCCAGGATGGTAACTGCATTAGAAAATGCATCCACTTAAGGGCAGAGTTCTTGTCCCAGCACAACAACTGCAATATATATATATATATATGTGCACATACATATCCATGCTCACAATAATACTGTAGGTGTGTTCACAATAGTTAAGAAGACACTGAGTGGCAGCAAACAAGACCAAATTCTAGATGAATACAGTAAGTCCAAGCCAGAAAAAGTCAAAATCAGGTAAGCAACATTAGTAGTGTTGAGCAAACTGAAACAGTCAAACTTCATCTTGCCTGAACCCACTAAAATAATAATAATTCTTCATCTAACCACTGAGCCACCATTCTGCTCCTTCCTTTTTCCTCCTCATGGGAAGAAGTAGGAGGACATTTTTGGCTGTATGACATTTGTATGCACCAGTTTTGGAGGTATTGGTTCTAGTTTTGTTCAAACATATCCGGACTGAACCAAATCTTTTATTACGTCTGGCAAACCAGACGAATCAAACTTTGCAAAGTTTTTTTCAACACTAACCATTAATATTAATAAAGAAGGGTTGGCTTCAAGGAAAATCATTGGAGACTAAATAAAAGGCATGAATGTAGTGTACTGTGCTAACTCAAGTAAGCATTGCTTACTTGGTTTTTAGAGCAGGCAAAATTATATAAACAGATCCTGTTGTACACAATGGTGTCTATTAAAGCTTAAAGGGGTTGTCTCGCGAAAGAAAGTGGGGTTATACACTTCTGTATGGCCATATTAATGCACTTTGTAATATACATCGTGCATTAAATATGAGCCATACAGAAGTTATTCACTTACCTGCTCCGTTGCTGGCGTCCCCGTCGCCATGGTGCCGTCTAACTTCGGTGTCTTCTTGCTTTTTTAGACGCGCTTGCGCAGATGGATCTTCTCCCTTCGGCTGGTCTTGGAAGCATCGGCGTTTTGGCTCCGCCCCCTTGTACGCGTCATCGCGTAGCTCCGCCCATGACGTGTGCCGGTTCCAGCCTCCTGATTGGCTGGAATCGGCACGTGATGGGGGCGGAGCCAAAACGCCGATGCTTCCAAGACCAGCCTAAATATGTTTTTACATGCATACTATCTATAATTGATATTGCCGTCATTCCATAACTGGAGGTGGCTTCCAATACTTTGCTCAAAATAAGCGATAATTAATTAACTGTAAGTTTCTGTAGCCCAGCATTTATAAAAGGTTACATCGCTTTATGCTATAATAGTGATTTTAAATTAACATTGAAAAATAAAGAATCCATTGCTGGACAGAATTAGTTTAAATCATTAAGCTGCTTTCAAGTAGAGCACACCCTTAGTTAAAATATATTTTGCAAATGCTTAGCCAATATTCACTAACATTGATGTTTATGGAATTTAAATAATTCATTCAGCATCCCACTGATTTCATATTTTATATCTGATTAATTTCCTGTAATGTTTAATTAGGAAACAATGGATTACTAAATTACTCTGGATTATTAAAAAAAAAATCAATAATAGGATAGACATCCCTACAGCTATCTGACATCCTTAATGAAGTGTTTGATTAATTGGAAAAGTTACATGATTGAGCCTTACACTCGTCATTATGTTTAAATGTGAAAAGAGGTATTTAGGGAGAAGATGACCTCTTCCTTACTTTATAATACAAGAGATGTTAGGAAAATGAAATGAAAAATGACTTGTTCAATATGGAAGAATTTTTGAGCGCAAAATAAATTACGGTCAATTGAGTGAACTTTACTGATGTGTAAATTGAATCATTCCTACACACCAGGGCTTCATAATTAAAAAGCACTTTTCACTGTGGGAAATTTGACTGAATTTCATATTAAAAGAAAAAACAAACCATCAATCAGGAGGAGGTAGGGATTCTCAAAGAGCTCAACCCATTAAACTTGAAGAATACAGGCGACTGATTTGCTTCAGGAAACTGGAATTCTTTTAAGAAATAGTACTATACATACATTAATGAGCCGATTATTTATGTGATATTCGACTCAGAAACTGTTTGTAGTTTTGTCAGCTAAATGTCTTTAAAAAAATGAATAATAGAATAATAGAAATACATTGCACATATATAAATGCACTAGCACATGTGTAGAGAGCCAGACAAGCCATTAAGGCTAAGGCTTCACAGTCAGTTTTGATCTTATGACAGTCATGGTAAAAGCACAGATTACCTTGCCTTTTATGACACCTTATTTTTTTCTTACAGGGGAAACATTTATATGGTTGGAATTTTTGTAATCTCTGCAATTCACATGTAATTTTACTCCCTGTAGGGAACACTGTAGTTGCATATCAGTTGTATCAAAGGGGTTATCCCACCAGAATCATTTATTTCATCTCGGCAGGATAGGTGATAAATGACTGATCGCTCAAGGTGCAACTGCTGGGACCCCTGGGGATCAAGGAAATCATTGCCAGTGGCCATACTTACTGATATGCTAATGCAAAAATACAGGGGCATGTGAAAATATCACTTTTCAGCAGCATGCAGACAGGCAAAATACTATATGCAGAAGCTTGCACAGGTACAAAATACTGGTGAACAACCACTCAGACACCTCCTGTACATCATATTGGGGGTAAGGACTGTTTAGTTTTATACTTGCACACACTGTAGATAAGGCATGTAGAGGGTGCTGGTCCAACTGATGCATATAGTTTACCATGCAGTCTTACCACCTATAAATGACGCCCATAATATTAGATCTGTCAGGATGTTCCAAAAAAAAAAAAATCCAAAAAAGGGTTTTATAGTGAAAAAGTAGAAAAACCTAAAAGAATATAGAGTTTTGGTATTGTTGCAATTGTACTGACCATTGGAAATAAGTTATAATGTCATTTATACTGTACTAGCTAATATACCCGGCTTTGCCCGAGTTTGGTACAGGTGTTTATCTGTAGTTTGCATAAAAAATTTTATGGAGTCATAGTAACATAGTATGTTAGGCTGAATGAAGACAATGTTTATCTAGTTCAGCCTGTTTCAACACCCCCTCCCCTTTGTTGGTCCAGAGGAATGCAAGAAAAACCCCAGTGAACAAAATTAGCTTATTTGGAGGAAATAAATTCCTTCCTGACTCCATAATGGCAGCCAGAGTAATCCCTGGATCAACATTTGAGATCAACAACCTCACTGGTCACCTAATGTCTATATCCTGTAATAACATAGTGCTCTAGAAAAACATCTAGTCCCCTCTTAAACTCCTCTATGAATTTTGCCATCACCACATCCTCAGGCAGGGAGTTCCACAGTCTTACTGCTCTTACAGTAAAGAACCCGTTTCTGTGTTGGTGATGAAACCTGCTTTCTTCTAGATGTAGAGGATGCCCTCTTGTTACCGTCACAGTCTTGGGTATAAACAGATAATTGGAGAGATCATTGTCCTCTAATGTATTCATACATAGTTATTTGATCTCCTCTCAGTCATCTTTTTTCCAGGGTGAATAATCCCAATTTTGGTAACCTCTCTAGGTATTCCAGTCCTCCCACTACATTTGAACCCCCTCAAGGACAGCAACATCTTTCCTGAGCACCGGTGTCCAGAACTGTACGCAGTATGCCATGTGAGGCTTGACAAGTGCCTTATATAGTGGAAGAATATTGTTCTCGTCCCTCACCCCTATGCCTCTTTTTATGCACCCCAAGACTTTATTTGCCTTTGCAGCAGCTGATTAGCATTGATTGCTCCAGTTAAATCTAAAGTCCACTAGTACCTCCAGGTCTTTTTCCATATCACTTTTCCCTAGCAGTACCCCATTTAGTGTATATTGGTGACACCCGTTTCTCCTGCCCATGTGCATAACCTTACATTTATCAACATTGAACTTCATTTGCCATTTTTCTGCCCAAGCCCCCAGCTTATCTATGTCTATTTGTAGCCGTACCTTGTGCTCCGTTGCATTGATTATATTGTATAATTTTGTGTCATCTGCAAATATTTATATTTTACTGTGTAGCCCCTCTATCAGGTCATTGATAAATATATTGAACATAGTGGGGCCTAATACTGAACCCTGTTGCACCCCACTAGCAACGGTGGCCCAATCAGAGTATAAACCATTTATTACCACCATCTGCTTTCTATCTCTGAGCCAGTTCTTTACCCAGATACATACATTTTCACCCAATCTGAGCTGTCTCATTTTATATATCAGCCTATTATGCGGCACAGTGTCAAATGCTTTAGAGAAGTCCAGAAATACAAGATCAATAGACTCTCCCAGGTCAAGCCTAAAGCTTACTTCATTGTAGAACCTGATCAGATTGGTCTGATATGATCGACCTTTCATGAACCCTTGCTGGTGAGGAGTTATTCTGTTGTTCTCCTTGAGGTATTCTTCGATGGCGTCTCTCAGAAACCCCTTAAATATTTTTCTATTTACCGAAGTAAGACTTACCGGTCAGTAGTTACCAGGCTCACTTTTGGACCCCTTTTTGTAAATTGGAAGCACGTTGGCAATGCACCAATCCAATGGTACAACCTCGGTCTTGATAGTATCCACAAATATTAGATATAGCGGCTTAGCTATCACATCACTTAGTTCCTTTAGTACCCTTGGGTGTATTCCATCTGGGCCTGGCAATTTATCGATTTTAATCTTCTTTAACTGGTTCCGCACTTCCTCCTGCATTAGGTATGAGATATGTTGTGAGGGCTTCATTTTATTCCCCTGCATCTTGTGTGGCATTTCCTTTTCGTTTGTGAATACGCTTGAAAAGAAACTATTTAGTAGGTTTGCCTTCCCTCCATCATCTTTAATGATTTCTCCTGCATTATTTGTTAAAGGGCCAGTGCTCTCAGTGCAAATCCGTTTGCTGTTAATATAGTGGAAAAATAGTTTTGGGTTGTTTTTGCTCTCTTTGGCGGTCAGTCTTTTTGCCTCCTCCTTAGCAATTTTGATCTTATCTTTGCATATTTTGTTTTTTTCCCTGTATGCTTTTAGTGCTTCTTCACTGCCTTTTTGCTTTAGTAGTTTGAATGCTTTCTTTTTTTCATTTATTACCCCCTTACCGTCTTGTCGAGCCACATTGGTTTCCTTTTACTTGAAGTTCTTTTATTTTTGAAGGGAATGAACTTCTCACATGAGATGATTAGGATCCTTTTGAACTTTTCCCATTTGTCTTCTGTACTGTTATTTTTGAGGACGTTGTCCCAATTAATGATGCCGATAGTAGTTCTAAGCTGATCAAATTTTGCTTTACTGAAGTTTAGTTTATTTGTCGCTCCCTGATAAGGCTTCTTATTGAATGACAGCTGGAAGTTGATTATATTGTGGTCACTGTTCCCCAAGTGCCCCTCAACCTGTACCCCTGGACCATCATAAAATTTAAAAAATGTTGTCTAGAAGAGAGAACCCTTCAAAGCTCATTTCATTCCATGATTAGAAGGATATATTTCGATGACCAAAGTAGTATCCTAATGTGTTCTTTAATGCAACCATTGGTTTCTATGAATCAAATGTATACTAATGTAATATCATTCTGGTATACATTTGATAGATTGACATTTGGTCTCACTGGCCATAAAGTTTTGTTTCAGTAATTGAAATAGGGAGCTGAGATGAAAGGTGATTTTTTAAATTGACTAAACAATTAAAATACACCAATCACTATGTTATGGTCAGTAAACAAAAAGAGAAAAATAAATGAGTGTAATTAAATTGTGCAATTACCACACAGTAAACCTTATTCCGCTCTATTAGTCGAAAGGACACTGCTCTCTCCTGGTTCTCCTCCTACCTCTCTGACCGCTCTTTCAGTGTCTCCTTTGCACACTCTATCTCCTTTCCACTTTCCCTCAACATCTCCATTCCAGTGCCTGGCACCATCATAACCCCCAGACAGCATGCTCGCTGCCTTGGGGTCACACTGGACTCTGACCTCTCCTTTACCCCCCCCCCTCCCCACATCCAATCTCTGGCCCAAACATGCCACATGCACCTCAGAAATATTGCTAAAATATGGCCGCTCCTCACCACAGACACACTAAAGAGACTCGTGGTCGCCCACATCCACTCCTGACTCGACTACTGCAACCCGCTATTTATCGGTCTCCCCTGCACCAGACTCGCTCCACTCCAATCCATACTAAATGCAGCAGCAAAGGCTCATTTTTCTATCCAGCCATTACTCAGACGCCTCTGCACTATGCCAGTCGCTGCATTGGCTGCCCATCCACTGCCGAACTAAATTTAAACTCCTCAACCTCACCCACAAAGCTCTGCATGGCGCTGCGCCACCATACATCGCCTCCCTTCTGTCCATACACCACCCAGCTCACTCACTCCGATCCGCTAACACACTCAGACTAAACACCCCTCTGATACGAACCTCACATGCTCACCTACAGGACTTCACCAAATCCTCTGACCTAGTCCCCTGCCCCTCACTATTGCTCCCCAAACCTTCCACCCTGCCTATCACATACAACGTTTACCACTACACCTCCTTACCGCCCACTCCGTTTGCTTTCCAATAACTGATTTCCACATGAAATCCCCTACTGCCTGTGTTCCCCATTCCTTGCCTGCCCCCCTTTGTACTTCCTGTACCTCCCCACCCCAACTGATTGTGACTCACATTGTAATTGTTGTATTGCTTCCATTCCTCCTCTGCTTAAAATCACTGCAGAATAAGTTGGTTCCATACAAATAAAGATTATTATTTTTCCAAATAAGACATACATTTTCTCCTGTAAAGGCAGTAGTACAGCATAATCAGGTCATGAATTTAGGGAAAGTAATTTTTAAATAAATAAATCAAAGGAATCAATAGGGCCTTTTAATATTTTCTTAGAAATATGATTGATTATCTTCTGTGAAAATCTAGTGACTAATGGGAATACTTTTGCAATATTGCTATTTGCTGCTAAATCAGCTAGCTATATATATTGAATGTACCATTATCTAGCAAATCCAAGTCATCACTAATTGCTTGTTCACATTGTAATTGGAACATACAGTTTATGTATACTTTTTTTCGTCCTGAAAAAAAAAATGTGCTCAACTGTATGCTAAAAGCATGGAATTAAGGAACTAGTGTTGCTCATTGTGATCAGCCATAATATTGGATCTGACAAATTCATATTCAGCAAAAAAATGTCCAAAATATTTTCATCATTTCATCTGAATATGCATCATAGGTACCAATGCAACAGATTAATTTCTTTCTCCCTTCTGGTTTTCTCCTATTCGATCCAAGAAGGTGATCCAATATCTCACGTCTTGCCCTATAGTAAGCAATTTTCATGCATTTAAATGGATAAACTTTCCTGTGGAACTTTTTATATAAATTCTTCCTACAGTTCCTTCTTGCTCTTAAATATTGCCCATCAAAAATTTCCCTTTGCAAAGAAGGTGGATGCCAGCTTTGCCAATTCAGAAAGCCATTTGTCACGATGCATTCCATATATATATTGGTCTGTACTCTATTTTGCGTGTCAAGGGAAATCATGACGTCTAGAAAATGAATATTTGTACCATGATATTTGTATGTGGATTGTTTATGCAAAAAATTGAGTACCCCATGTATACAGGAAATGCTTCACTGCCCTTAATACCCAAATCATGTCAGTCGTTTCTATAAAGGCTCTCTACATCTATGCTTGCCATTAAGGTGTTTTCTGAAACCACAATGTCCTGTATTTTAGTTATTGTATCCTTAGTATCCTGCAGGAATGAGGGTAGCACCATAACAAAGAGGGCAAGTCATGGAAACACCACAGAAACAGATAGGGAAGAGCAGAGGCAGCATGCAGGGCTGTATCTGAGGCTCCAAGGTCCCACTATTAAGCCAAGATAGGGGCAAGAGCCTGGCGGTCAGCCCCCTAACAAATTACTTGGGACAAACCCTCATTAGCAAGGCACATGCGCTGGCACATCTTAGCTAAGCACCACACTACCTGCAACCAAGGACAATCACTGCCTGCGGGTGACACCGCTGCCGCTTTTCCTGGGTTACATGCTGGCATTGCTGTCCAACTCTCCGCATGACCCTGTGTACACAGCGCACACAAAATTTTCCCTGCGCATCGTTCAGCTGGCCTCATGTCTATTTATAAGTGCGTACTGGAGTTACACACTGCAGAGGGTTGGCAGGGCTAGGCTTTGACCTCTCTTTGAAAGTGTGGGTGATAGCCCACAATGCTGTTGAGAATTGATGATAAATTGACGTACGATCATCATTCCAATCCCGTGCCACCTCCATCACAAAATTGTCAGGAGCCGTAAACGTGGGCATAAAGAGGACTCAGATGCCAGCACTTCTACAAATCTCCACAATGCAGCAATACTCTGTGTGGGAAGCACGTGAGCGGGCCCAGGGTCAGGCTCGGTCCCAGCCTCAACTTTGTGTGACCCAAGGTGATGCGAGTTACATAACAATGGGAAATCCATGTGTCCCCACACAATTTATTCTGTGGAGGTGTCAGATAGCTCAACACCACAATGGGAAGTCTTTGAGTTCCTTGGGCTCGCCCATGCTGTTGGTGCACAAAGATGGTATTACACAGGAAGAAATCAGAGTGCCCAAACATGGCAGAGTTTCACCCCGTCAAGGAACTCGGCCTCAGACCACATTTCTGCCCTAGTCAGTCAGTGTATTTGTGCCTGACAGGTAAAACACCATGATGGGAAGTCTTTGTGCACCCACAGCATAGGCGAGACCAAGGAACTGAAAGATGGTATTACACATGAGGAAAACAGAGTGCCCAAACATGGCAGAGTTTCACCCCTGCCAAGGGCCTTGGCCCCCATTTCTACCCTAGTCAGTCAGTGTATTTGTGACAGAGAGATAAAACACCGCAATGGGAAGTCTTTGTAAACTCACAGCATAGGCGAGCCCAAGGAACTGAAAGATGGTATTACACATGAGGAAAACAGAGTGCCCAAACATGGCAGAGTTTCACCCCGCCAAGGGCCTCGGCCCACGTTTCTTCCCTAGTCAGTCAGTGTATTTGTGCCAGACAGTTAAAACAACGCAATGGGAAGTCTTTGTGCACCCACAGTATAGGAGAACCCCTGGAACCCAATGAAAGTATTACACATGAAGAAATCAGAGTGCCCAAACATGGCAGAGTTTCACCCTGCCAAGGACCTCCACCTCGGCCTACATTTCCGCCCAATTCATTCTTTGTATGTGTCAGATAGCTGAACAATGCAATGGGGAAGCCTTTGTGCACCCACAGTTTAGGCGAGCCCCTGGAACCCATGGACAGTATTAAACAGAAAGAAAAGAGAATGCCCAAACTTGGCAGGGTTTCGCCCTGGCCAGGACCTCGGCCTCAGACCACATTTCTACCCAATTCATTCTTTGTATGTGTCAGATAGTTGAATAAAGCAATGGAAGAGCTTTTGTGCACCCACAGCATAGGTGAGCCCATGAAACTCAAAGACAGTATTAAACATGAAGAAAAGAGAATGCCCAAACATGGCAGAGTTTCACCCTGCCAAGGACCTCGGCCCACACTTCTGCCCTAGTCATTCAGTGTATTTGTGCCAGATAGGTAAAATACCGCAATCGGAAAGCAGTCTGCACCCTAGCCAAGTCAGTCAGTGTATTTCTGCCAGACAGGTAAAACAACGCAATGGGAAGTTTTTGTGCTCCCACAGCATAGGCGAGCCCATGAAACTCAAAGACGGTATTGCACATAAATAAATCAGAGCACCCAAACAAGACAGTTTCACCCCGCCAAGGACCTCGGCCTCGGCTCACACCCTTAGTAACCGTGGGCATAAATCGGACTCGGATGCTAGTACAGCTGTGAACGTCTCTTTAAATAAGTTACTGTTGCTTTCATCGCTCCAAAGACTGGATGAACCACAAAGAAGTTCCACAGGCCATACCTGGCGAGTTGATTCATCCTCCGCAGGACCTTGGCCTCTGCCTACACCCTCAGCACTCGTGGGCCTCAAGCAGACTCAGATGCTAGTACAGCTGTGAACGTCTCATTAATGCAGTAATGCTCCTTTTGTTTGGCCCAAATCACTGTCTCAGATAACTGTGGTAACACGAGAGAAAATACATGTTGCCCAGCGCTGATCCCCAGACCCCAAGCAGGAGGAGGAGGTGGCATAATAAGGCCGAGAAACCATGACCGAGGTAGGACCCGCAATACTACTGGAAAGTACGTGAGCGGGCCGTGGATCAGGCTCGGTCCCAGCATCACCTTGTGTGACCCAAGGTGCCTTGAGTAAATAGCTATGGGAAATCCATATGTCCCCACACACTTCATTCTTTGTATGTGTCAGGCAGCTGAACACCGCAATGGAAAACCTTTGTGCACCCACAGTATAGGCGGACGCCAGTAACATTTCTGTAGCAAGAGTATAGGGGGACCCCAGTAACATTGATGTAGCAAGAGTGTAGGTGAACCCCTCAAACCTTTCAGTACCCAGTGTATAGGCAGACCCCAGTAACATTTATGTAGCAAGAGTATAGGTGGACCCCTGTAACATTTCTGTAGCAAGAGTATAGGCGGACCCCTGTAACATTTCTGTAGCAAGAGTATAGGTGGACCCCAATAACAATTATGTAGCAAGAGTATAGACGGACCCCTGTAACATGTCTGTAGCAAGAGTATAGGTGGACCCCAGTAATATTTATGTAGCAAGAGTATAGGCGAATCCCTGTAAGATTTCTGTACCAAGTGTATAGGCGGACCCTTGTAACATTTCTGTACCAAGTGTATAGGCGGACTCGTGTAACATTTCTGTAGCAAGAGTGTAGGCCAATCCCCTGAAATATTGGTGTACCAAGAGTAAAGGGGAACACGTGAAAAAATTTGGCTACCAAGGGTGTAGGCGAAGGCCGGAAAAATTATTTAGATAACAGTATAGGCAAGGGCCTGAAGAATTGGTGTACCAAGAGTACAAGTGTACCCCTGAAAAATTGCTCAACCGTGAGGGCAGGTGAAACCCATAAACCATTTCTAAAGATACAGCTCGCTGTTGCTTAATTTGTAACAGAGCCTGGAGGCAGCTCTGTGAGAAAAATTGGTTTCTGTTATTTTGAAACTTTGCAAAATTGTAAAAACCTTTAAACAGAGCCTTTTGGGCTGCAGAAAAATTGGCAGTTCAGCGTGATGACATGCTGTTTTAGGAGGAGGAGTAATAATATCCAAGAGTGATTGACAAAGCTAATCCCCCCTTTTTCCTCTTGCAGCGAAAACTATCATTAGGTTCCGCTGCTTTCTGCCGGTGGAGAAGAAAAGTCTGGGGAAATCCAGCCTTTGTTCATTTTTATGAGTGTAAGCATGCTGGCACTGGCAGTTGACAGGCAGGTACGCTTCTCCGTGATGACTCCCCCAGCTGCACTAAACACCCTCTCTGACAAGACGCTAGCGGCAGAGCAGGCCTGTACCCCCTCCAGGGCGTACAGCGCAAGTTCGTGCCACGGGTCCAGCTTTGAGACCCAATAGTTGTATGGAGCAGAGGCATCACGGAGGATGCTGGTACGATTGGCTATGTACTCCCTCACCATCTTTTTACAGTGCTCCCTCCGATTCAGCCTTGACTGGGGAGTGGTGACACAGTCTTGCTGGGGTGCCATAAAGCTGTCAAAGGCCTTGGAGAGTGTTCCCCTGCCTGCGCTGGACATGCTGCCTGATCCCCGCGCCTCCCCTGCTACTTGGCCTCGGAACTGCGTCTTCTGCCACTAGCGCTGTCAGATGGGAACTTTAGCATCACTTTTTTCAGCAGGGCCCTGTGGAATTGCATCACTCTCGAACCCCTTTCCTCTTCGGGAATGAGAGTGGAAAGGTTCTCCTTATACCGTCGGTCGACAAGGTTGTACACCCAGTAATCCGTGTTGGCCAGAATGCGTCTAACGTGAGGGTCATGGGAAAGGCAGCCTAACATGAAGTCAGCCATGTGTGCCAGGGTCCCAGTATGCAACACATTGCTGTCCTCACTAGGAAGATGACTTTCAGGATCCTCCTCCTCCTCATCCTCTCCAGCCCATACACGCTGAACAGATAAGAAGCAAGCAGCATGGGTACCCTCTGCAGTGTGGCAAGCTGTCTTTTCCCCCTCCTCCTCCTCCAAAATGTGCTGAGATATAGACATCAGGGTTATCTGGCTATCAAGCGACATACTGTCATCCCCCATCTCCTGTTCCAACCGCAAAGTGTCGGCCTTTATGCTTAGCAGCGAACTTCTCAGCAAACAAAGCAGCGGGATGGTAACGCTAATGAGGGCCATATCGCAGCTCACCATCTGGGTAGACTCCTAAAAGTTTCCAAGGACCTGGCAGATATCTGCCATCCATGCCCACTGCTCAGTAAAGAATTGCGTTGGCTGACTACCACTCCACCGCCCATGTTGCAGCTGGTATTCCACTATTGCTCTAAGCTACTCGTAGAGCCTCGCAAACATGTGCAGTGTAGAATTCTAGCATGTGGGCACGTCACACAGCAGTCGGTGCTCTGGCAGCTGAAACCGACGTTGCAGGGTCCTCAGAGTGGCAGCGGAAATGTGCGCAGACACGGCGCACCTTGCCGAGCAGATCAGACAAGTGGGGGTAGTTTTCCAGAAACCACTGAACCACCAGATTGAAGACGTGGGCCAGGAATGGCACTTGTGATAGGCTGCCGAGCTGCAGAGCCACCACCAGGTTGTCACATGTGACCATGCCTAGTTGGAGGCTCAGCGGCGAAAGCCAGATGTCGGTCTGCTCTGTCAGACCCTGCAACAGCTCGGGGGCCGTGTGCCTCTTGTCACCTAAGCTGATTAGTTTCAGCACGGCTTGCTGATGCTTGCCCACTGCTGTGCTGCCGTGCCGCGCGCTACCGACTACTGTCGACGTGCTCACACTTCTTAATTAAGAGGTAGACGTGGCAGAGGAGGAGGAGGGGGAGGGTTTGGAGGAGGTGGCATAAAACACCGCAGATACAAGCACCGAGGTAGGACCCGCTATTCTAGGTGTGGGTAGGACGTGAGCGGTCCCAGGCTCTGAGTCGATCCAAGCCTCCACCAAGTTCAGCCAATGTGCCGTCAGGGAGATATCGTGGCCCTGCCCCCCAGTACTTGTCCACGTGTCCGTGGTTAAGTGGACTTTCCCAGTAACCGCGTTAGTGAGGGCACGATTAATGTTGCGGGAGACGTGCTAGTGTAGGGCGGGGACGGCACATCGGGAAAAATAGTGGCGACTGGGGACCGAGTAGCGCGGGACCGCCACCACTATGTGGTTTTTGAAAGCCTCCATTTCCACAAGCCTGTACGGCAGCATCTCCAGGCTGATTAATTTGTCAAGGTGCACGTTTAAAGCTTGTGCATGCGGGTAGGTGGCGGCGTATTTCCGCTTTTGCTCCAATGCTTGTGTTAGCGACAGCTGAACGCTGTGCTGAGAGACATTGCTGGATGGAGTGGAGGACGATGGAGGTGAGGGAGTGGATGCAGGCCGGGAGGCGCTCATGCCTGCATCCTGGGAGGGGGATTGGATCTGTGTGCCAGGTTGTGGCACAGAGGAAGAGGCAGTGGTGTGACCCGGGGGCGGTGAATGGCCTTCTTCCCACCTTGTGGGGTGCTTGGCCATCATATGCCTGCGCATGCTGGTGGTGGTGAGGCTGGTAGTGGTGGCTCCCCGGCTGATCTTGGTGCGGCACAGGTAGCACCCCACTGTTCATCGGTCGTTCGCGCTCTCACTAAAAAGCATCCACACCTTTGAACACCTAGCCCTTTGCACGGTGGCTTGCCGTGAGAGGGTGCTTTGGGAAACAGTTTGGGGATTCTTTGCTCTGGCCCTGCCTCTACCCCTGGCCACTTCATGAATGAATAGCTAAGAGCTATCTGTCATTGGCTGAGCGCTCAGCCAATAGCTAAGCACTAGCTGCTATGGGCTGAGCCCTCAGCCAATCCGCACAGCCCTTTCAGGAGGCGGGGATTTTTAAATCCCCGTCTGCTGAAAGTGCTGGACAGCAGTGCCGGGGAGCCAGCCGAAGGACGCGTCTGAGCACCGGAGAGGTGAGTAACTTTTTTATTATTTTTTTAACCACTTTTTGATGATTATCGGCGAAGGGCTTATATTTCAAGCAATGGGATAGCATGCCGCGGACTTCTGCCACAGCTGTGACAGCTGTGACAGCTGTCACAGAGGATTCCTTCATCCCCGCAGTCCCCGGAAACTCCTGTCACAGCTGTGGCAGAAGTCCATGGCATTCTCCATATCTTTTCAATGGGGCTAGCGCTGCTGCCGCTGGCCCCATTGAAAAGACTGGCGATGTTGCAGCGATATCCCAGCGATTTTTGGGTATCTGCCGGCGTTTTTCTCGCACTGCGATGCGAGAATTTAACTTCAGAATTGCATCGCAGTGGAGAAAAAAACGCCAGTGGGTGGGAGCCCTTACCAAGATGGTGAGTGATCTGCAAATCATGTCCTATGAAGAACGGTTAAAGGATCTGGGAATGTTTAGCTTGCAAAAAAAGAAAGCTGAGAGGACACTTAATAGCTGTCTGCAAATATCTGAAGGATTGTCACACTGCAGAGGGATCACCCCTATGTTCATTTGCACAAGGAAAGACTAGAAGCAATGCAATTAAATTGAAGGAGCGGAAACACAGAGTAGTTATTTGAAAAAAACATTTTGACAGTAAGTGTGGTCAATGAGTGGAACAAGTTGCCATGAGAGGTGGTAAATTTTCCATTAATGGAATTATTCAAACAGAGACTGGACAGACATCTGCCTAGGATCATTTAGCGAATCCTACATTGATCATGAGGATTGGGCCAGATGACTCTGAAGGTCCCTTCCAACTCCATGATTCTATGATTCTAGATAAAATAAATACATTTGGACTGTTTGTTGATTTTAGCAATTTTATAAGAAAACTTAAACTTACCTGGCATTTTTCATAACTGACAGCATTAGGTGCATCTTGGAAAATAAAGTATTTCGCTTTCATTTTACAATTATTCAAACAGACAAAAGGTATTGTGATGGGCATGCATTTCACTCCTAGTTTCATAATGCATGCTATCCGAACATCGGTGGTTTCATATTATTTTATTCAAATGATTTGATTTTTATAATGGAGGCATCACCCGATTAATTTTATGATTTTACTATACATCTCAACAGTAGTAACTGTAACTTCATATTTACTGGCCAAGATTCTAAATCATATTTTAAACCTTTAGACCTTACTTTGAGTCAAGAGGATGGAAGAATTATCACAAAACATTCTTCAAAATGTTGATAGTAGCAGCTTGTTGCACTACAAAAGCGTCCATTTAAAAAATGGAAAGATAATATCCCTTTGGCCAAAGACTGTCTAAGACATATATGCACAAAAGATTAAGATTTAGTCAATCACATTTCCATCATTAAAATAGATTGAAAGAAAAGAAATACTGATGCTGTCTGATAAATGAAGCCTATGATAGAGCAAAGAATATAAATCCTTCCAAAAAAACAAACAGTGATTTCTGTAATTTTCGTCATAACTTCAGCACTACATATAATCCATCTCACTCCATAATAAAATCAATATTGGAAAAGCATTGGGGTATATGTCTTCAACACCACTTCTTACCTAATAACATCCCACAGAAACCAAGAATTGCTTTTCAAAGGGCCCACGCACTTACAAATATTTATTTGAACTCCAACAGTTTGCTCCATGATTTTTTTATTTTATCTTATGGTATAAAGTATGCAACCATTTAAAGACACTGACCCACTTTTAATAGTGGATTAGACATTATAGCTGCTGCTGCTGCGTGCTAAAATTATTTGTTTCTCTTTATTCCATTTATTCATCTAGTATACCAGATTACTTTTGTTACATAATCGCCACCATTATGTGGTGCATCAAATGATTTATTTTTACTTTCCAAAACTTTGATTTTATCTTTTTCAATAATTTCATTTATTCTATGGTAATGTTACTATATTTATTTAATACTGTGTCACTTGTTTTAAATTTGTTTTCTTCACCTCCCCCTTCTTTTGTTTTTCCTCATTCTTTTCATGTACCTACATGCACAGTACTTTCAGCCATTATCTGAGGAAGAAGCTGTGTCCCTGAAACATGTTAATACTTGCTGTTTTATAAACTGATAAAGAAGAATAAGGTTAATTCATTTGCCTCAATGATCCTTCTGGTCTAGAAAGTTGCACCTTAAGTCCATAGTTATTTTAATTTTCTGCAAGTTGCATAAGTGCACTGCACCCAATTATATAGAGTGGCAAAACTTACACTGGCTGCACCTTATATTTCTTTTAAAAACTATGTTTCCTTCATAGAAGAAGTCACTCCATCGTTCTCCTCCCTGGCTCATTTTATTTCATCTATCCTATATTCCAGAACACAACTTCCACAACTCTACAGGCCTTCTTTCCTAAACTATGCAATTTGCTTCACCACCCTTTTCTCAGATATGTTTTTCATTATACTTTTTTTCTCAGTTCTTTTTGCCGTGATGTATGATGTCAATTAAATTTAACATGTATAAAGTATTGAATTCTCATGGCACATTCCAATATCTGAATAGGGGGACCAAATCTGTCTTTAATATTAATTAACCAGACACTTAAGTCTTTATGTAATGTGAAGCAAGTAGGCTCCCTATTTAGCTATGAACTGTCATATTAACTCTCCAATATGAAGGCTGTTCATTCCTCATACTGTGAAATTATACCATATTTAATTAGTGAAAATACTAGACATGCAACCATTTCTATGAGCACATAGAGAACATTGAAGAATGAGAAAACACACAAAACAAAGGTTTTGTCAGGATTCAAATCTGGGATCTCTTTCTCTTCAGGCTCCACCCTGTTTGGCTCCACCCTGTCTTGTGATTGCCTAACCTATATAACCTGGCCTGGCACCAGCCAGTAGTCAAGTTCTTTCACCTGTTGCTCCTCCATACTGCTACCTGAAATACCTACCCATGTACCAACCTCTGGCTTCCCTGACTATGCTACCTGCCTGCTCTTCTATACCCCAAACTGCTACCTCCCCATGTACCAACTTCTGTCTTTTCCAAACCATGCTACTAATCCACACTGGTTATAACAAGGGACTCCAACCCTGAATTGAATCATTAAAACAAATTATCATGCCCAAAAGGGAGTCCATTGTGGCCACCTTGAGGAAACAGATTGCTGAGCTTCAAGAGTTTTGTGCCACCTACCCGATGAAAGGTTGCTGACCTACAAAGAGAGATAGGTGGTTTACAGGGGCAACTTCTGGAGTTGCGCAATTGAGGTTCTGATGTCTGCATGCCTGTCGAGACTCAAACCTTGGAAATCCTGTGCTCCAGGAAGTCTCTCCCCAGTGAGCTATCCAGCTTGCTGGATTAGCTCCTTTGCTGATCCTAGAATTGTCCTTGCTCCTGTTAAGTCCACTTCCTGTCCCCCTGCCCTGGCCTCTGCTACTAATTGGGACTTCCTATAAAAGCCTGACCCTGCCTCAGATCCAGCGCATGATGATTCTGCTCCACAGCTGAAGGGAGGTTACATAACCTATGACAAGGACAATGTTCCATTGCAGAGTATATGGTGGAATTTTGACACTGTGTGAATCACGCCACGTGGAATCCAGCAGCACAACAGAGCTAATTCCATTGAGGATTATCTGAGTGGGCAAAGGATGAACTTGTTAGAGTGGATACCCCTGATAATCTAGAAGATTTTATCCAGCTGTGCATCTGAATTGACCAGAGACTTTCCAACCGGCAAAAAGAGAGATTGCGGGGCTTGGGCACCAATACTCCTTACTCCTTCAGTCAATCCACGTTGAGTCACCAGCCAAGGACTGAAGCAGCACCAGAACTGATAGAGTTTGACGTTGTCCGCAAACCCCTATCTACCACTGAAAAAGAAAGGTACCATGCAGGAAAACTGTATCTTTAGTAGGGAAGCTTGGGACATTATTCCTTAAACTGTTCAAGTAAGTGCCAAAGGACTCTCATCCTAGCCAATGTGAAGACCACGACCAATTCAACTATCACAAAACAACGGGATGCTACCAAATACACCCTTGCAGTGGTAGTTCAAGACGATGTGAAAACCCCTTCCCTCGCTCTACCATTTTATTCTCCCAATGGAGATATAAATGGGTCATCCGAAGACGCAGTGCTCAGTGACATTGGATTTAGGAGCAGGAGGAAACTGCATAGACTTAGGATTAGCTTGCGATAAAAACATTGTAACCAGACTTAAGCCCATACCGATTGATATGGAAACCATGGGTGGGTCACCCGTGTCCTCAGGACTAGTCACACAGAAGACAATCGAACTCGAACTCTACATGAAACCTGACCATCAAGAAACAATCAGCTTCCAGCTCATCTCGTCCCCTAAATATCCAGTGATTTTTGGGATTCCCTGATTCTCTATCCATAATCCCTCTTTTGACTGGGAAACCAAGACCATTGTATTCCCTTCAGAATACTGTAAAGAGAACTGCCAGATGTACCATCTGCCCCATAACCAGTACAAAACTTTGAGGATGGTCAACAGGAATTTGAGAAAGTACCAGTTCAATATCAGATGTTCAGGGATGTCTGTAGCAAGAAGAAAGCTGACCAGCTGCCACCTCATCAGTCATATGACTATCCTAAAGAGCTGCTTCCTGGATCTCCTATTCCATTTGGTCATACGTACAATCTCTCAGAAAAAGAGTTAAAAACCCTTCGGAAACATTTGTGATGAAATCTAAAGAAGGGCTTCATCCGGCCCTCTGCCTCCCTGGTGGGAGCGCCCATTTTCTTTGTTGAAAAGAAAGATTCTGCTCTTCGACTGTGCATTGAGTACTGGAAACTAAACAAGATTACTATTAAGAGTTGCTATCCTCTCCCATTAATCCCAGAACCACTGGAGAGGCTTTGGGCAGCCAAAGTCAGTCCTAAACTGTACCTCAGAGGAGCATATAGTCTGGCACAGATCTGCCATGGAGATGAATGGAAGATGGCTTTCAGAACAAGATATAGACACTTTGAATCTCTAGTCATGCCTTTCTGTCTCTGTAATGCTCCCTTTCCAGCACTTTATCAATGATGTATTTAGAGACCTGTTGGATCAATTCATAGTGGCATATCTCGACGATGTCTTCATCTTGTCTGGCAATTTAGAGGAATTTTGCAGGGACCGTCAGGGTGGTATTGGAACGACTCTCAAAGAATAACCTTTGCTTCAAACTAGAGAGGTGTGAGTTTGAACAGACCCAAACAAAATTCCTGGGATACTTTCTCTCTCCAGATGGCCTAAGTATGGACACTAGCAAGATTAAAGCCATTCTGGATTGACCCATCCAAGAAAGTTGAAGGAAGTACAGGGCCTAATTGGTTTCACAAACTTCTAAAGAAGATTTATTAAGGTCCCTGTTCTTCTCCTGGTTCAATTTAATTGTGTCCCACAGCCCCGATTCCCGAAATGGCAAGGCAGATGCATTGGCCAGGATATTTTCAGTGCCTGAAGAGAAGTCAAATACAGACCACGCAATTCTGTCCACAGAAAACTTTTTGGGGTATCCTGCATTCTGAGGACCTCTTAACAAAGCTTAAGGGAAGCTGTGAAAGTGCCTCTTTCTTGAGTCGTCCTTCAAAGGCTGTGAAGCTCTCTTTCAAGAATGGACTTTGTAGATAAGAACACTAACTATACATTCCCGAGGCTGGTCAACTCAAAGTCCACAAACTGGTCCAAGATTCCAAGCTCGCCAGTCGCCTTGGGGGTCACAAAGACTCTGGAACTCCTGCTTTGTTTCTTCTGGTGTCAGAAGTTTCCTGACTACATGGAATTCTTGATTATATTGTCTTGGACAGAGGAGTTCAGTTCACCTTAAAATTCTGGAGACACTTCTGTGTGGCCCTGGGAGCTACCGCGAGTCTCTCCTCTGCCCTTCGTTTAGTCTAATGGCCAGACCGAACTAACCAGACTTCCATATGCAACCTACTCCATTTACCAGTGACCGAAGGAATGTATTCTTTATCATCAACCTTTTCACAGATGAGGCACCTACATGGGCCTCACCATATGTGGAAACAAACATTAACCTCTTTGACAATCTAAATACCTTCATTATTGCTATGAATCAAGTCTTTGATGACTCAAATCCCTGTGCTACAGCAGAGGGTAGATTACATAATCTATGACAAGGGCAACACCCTGTTGCCAATTCTATGGCAGAATTTCATCGCTGGATGACTGATACCACATGGAACCTAGCTGCCCAGAAGAATCAATTTTGATGAGGATTATCTGTGCCAGGGAAAGATCCACAGAATCGCATAATGGTAGAGTTGAAAGGGACCTCCAGGGTCATCTGGTTCAACCACTTGCTCAGTGCAGGATTCACTAAATCATCCCAGACAGATATTTGTCCAGCCTTTGTTTGAATACTTCCATTGAAGGATAACTCACCACCTCCTATGGTAACCTGTTAGACTCATTGATCACTCTCACTGCCAGAAGTTTTTTTTTAAATATCTAATCTGTGTCTTCTCCCTTTCAGTTTCATCCCATTGCTTCTGGTCTTTCCTTGTGCAAATGCGAATAGGGCTGATCCCTCTGCACTGGGATATACAAATATATATTCAAATATTTGTTGACAGCTATTAAGTCTCCTCTCAGCCTTCTTTTTTGCAAGCTAAACATTTCCAGATCCTTTAACCGTTCCTCATAGGACATGATTTGCAGACCACTCACCATCATGCTAACTCTTCTCTGAACTTGCTCCAGTTTGTCTATGTCTTTTTTAAAGTGGGGTGCCCAGAACTGGACACAGTATTTCAGATAAGGTCTGACTAAGGAAGAGTAGAGGGGGATAATCACCTCACATGATCTAGACTCTATGCTTCTCTTAAAACAATCCAGAATTGTGTTTGCCTTTTTGGCTGCTGCATCACATTGTTGACTCATGTTCAGTCTATAATTTATTAGTAATTTATTGTGCTGCTGCTTAGCGGAATTCCTCCCATTCTGTATGTGCTTTTTATATTTTTCTTGCCCAGATGTAGGACTTTACATTTCTCCTTGTTAAATACCATTCTGTTAGTCACCGCCCACTGTTCAAGTTTTTGAGGATCTTTTTGAATACTCTCTCTCATCCCTAGTGTTAGCTATACCTCCTAGCTTTATGTCATCAACAAATTTGATCAGTTTTCCATCAATTTCCTCCTCCAGATCATTTATAAAAATGATGAACAACGCTGGGCTTAGGACAAAGCCTTGTGGTACCCCACTTGATACATTCTTCCATTTGGATATGCAGACATTTATGACCACTCTTTGAGTACGATCAGATCAGATTAGCTTGCCAGAATTGAGACCCCTGTCAATTTGGAGGACTTTATTTGATTATATATTCAAATTGATCAGAGACTTACTGAACATAAAAAGGAGAAGTATTTTAGAAACAGCCTGCCTTCTTTCAGCCAACCAGCATTTAACACCCAGCAAAGGACTGAAACCAGACCTAAACCAATGCAGGTTGATGTCAACTGCGAACCGCTTCCCTTATTAAAAAAGGAAAGGCGTGCGGAGAATCTATGTAGGGGCTTGGGACATTATGCTATTAACTTCTTTAAAAAGTTCCAAAAGATTATTGTCTTTCCTAGTGCTAAATCCATAGGGTAAATCTGATGCTCCCAAACAGCCAGGTTCAGTGTCACAGGCCATTCTATTGATAACTCAACATAAAGATGAGATATGTGCCCCGTCTTTTCACTTTGTCATTCCCATACAGGTCTTAATTAGGGGTCAATAGTTACAATTCTCTGCTATCTTAAATTCTGGAGCTGGAGGGAACTTCATGGACTTTAAAAACGCTCTCGACAACAATATCTCAAGTAAGACCAAAACCATACCAATTGATATGGAAACTGTGAATGGATCACCATTGTCTTCGGGACCTGTAAACCGTTATTGAACCTGATCACCATGAAACGATTGGTTTCCATTTTATCTCTTCTCCCAAGTTTCCAGTTCTTCTAGGAATCCCTTGGGTTTTCTACCAAAAGTCCTTCTGTCAACTGGGATTAAGGACCATTACCTTCCCCTTGGAGTATTGCAAAGAAAGATGCCAGATGCTACTAACCATTCTCAAACATGTCCAAACCTCTGAGGTAGGTCGGCGGAATTCTGATAAGTTGCTACCTCAATATCAGCAATTCAATCATATCTGCAGCAAGAAGAAATCCAACCAACTTTCCCATTATCGACTATATGATTGTCCAATCAAATTGCTCCCTGGCATAACCATCCCTTTTGGACAAATTTGCAATCTTTCTGAAATCTAGAGTTAATCAGCAAATCGGATTTAAGATGGGGTTTTGGATGCAGGAAAACAGACTGTATGTTCTCTATCCTGTTCGACTTCAAATCCTTAAACTGGTCCATGAGGCTAAACTTACAGTCTATCCTGGAGTCAGGAAAGCTCTGGAATTACTGCTTTGTTTTTCTTTTGGTGGCCTAATTGTTATAACGATTTCCTCCACCGGTAAGGGACTACAGTAAAGAGGAGTTTCTTGTGGACCGAATCCTGGACTCCAGAACACATAGAGAGAGGCTGCAGTATTTCATGCAATTATGAGGGTATGGCCCAGAAGAGAACTCATGGGAACCAGAATGAATACTGGGTGTGAATTGCTGTAAGATCATGATTTAAAATTCAACTTTTTTTTAGTTTCTTACAAGGTGCTCTTACACCAGCAGAATATTTCCACAATTTGTGCACTCAGACATTCTATCTGTGTGCTGTCCAATATGCTGAATACCTCACATTGACATCAAAAATCAGACAAGAATAGGACATGCTGTGATTTGCTGTACTTGGACTATTAGTCAAAGTAAAAAAAAAACACCCTGTGTGCATTACCTATTCAAATGTATGGGTCCAAATTCCGTTCTGATTTTGAACTGATTTTTCGGTCCAAAAATCGGACAGAAAAAAACATCTGTGTGTAAGTAGCCTTAGGTGTGGATTGTAAAAATATTCAACTCCCGTGTAAGCAACCATGTCAACTTTATTTTTTCTAAAGCCACAGTTTTGTTTTTTTAGCCAAAATCAGAATTGGATTTAAGTAGTGTTGAATAGCAGATATAGAGAAAGTACTTGTACTATGCCTTCCTGCTAGATCAATTGATGGCTTTGGCTTAAATTGCTTCAAAATCTGCTTTGGAGTTTTTCTAAAAATTGCTATGTGTGAAACTAACTTTAAAAAAATTCAGTTTTGAAATCAAGAAAAAACTTGCACCTCTACACCACAAACTTTGCCATAAAAAAGTGACCTGATTTTAGCTAGTTAATTGCAGTGATGTTCTGTATGCTGAAAACAAAGATCTGGTACCGTGTTAGCCAGTAGAGCAAAATGTGATTGTTCTCAGCAAGAGAAACAACGTAATCTTGTAGATATGATACCTTTTAATGGCTAACAAAAATACATGATGTAATAATAGCGAGCTTCCGAACCAACGCAGGGTTCTTCTTCAGGCTTATGGATTGAGATCCAATCCATAAGCCTGAAGAAGAACCCTGCGTTGGTTCGGAAGCTCGCTATTATTACATCATGTATTTTTGTTAGCCATTAAAAGGTATCATATCTACAAGATTACGTCGTTTCTCTTGCTGAGAACAATCACATTTTGTTCTGTATGCTGTAACACATTTATTAAAAAAGGGAACTTACAGTCATAAATGTGTTATAAGATATGCAAATCAAGTAGTCAAGCTTTACCATAGAAAATTGTTAAAAGGACACTTTTTAAAATGTGGGCCATAGCTTAGAGGGAAGACTGAATGCAAAAGTAGGGTAATGAACAATTTGGAGGGGAATGCAAGGGCTGATGTGTTATCCACATGAGAACTTATATGGCTGGCCCGAATTAGTTAGTTTTTGTATCAGAAGTTGAAGGTACTGTAGTAGTAGTCACAAGCATATTTGGCTGACCTTACAATTACAGAACAGCACAGAGTTAATGTTCCAAAATTTGTATTATGTAGCTATGTGCGGATGTCTCTTCTCAAGCTGAATTAATGCTCTGAGAGTACAGTATAGGCATAATATTATGGATTTGTTTACCATGAATGAAATATTGGAAAGTATATGTTCCAGACATCACCTAAATCAATTAGATTTACTTGCTAACCAAACTCATTAATCCAGTTTAATTATATGAGCCCATTATATGTTCAAACATTACCATGCACTTAAAAAATGAGTTATTAACTATGAATTTACTATATTGTTGTGGAATAGCTGTATAGTGCTTTAGAATCTTTGATCACAACATACCGGTAGTTGAATGGATAGTGAATGGATTCATCAGAAAATTGTTATTGTATAACTCTAATAATATACTGTCATAGCTTTAACATTTTACTGTATTTATGGAAGACACGAACTTGTATGTGTATTGATTCCCATTAAAATTTTTAATTTAAACTACTTGAATATTATTATTAATAGTCATGCACTTACTGTTTTCTGTATTTAACTGTGGATTGGTATATTCCCAGTTGCAAAATGCAACATAATAACTAAATGGTCTAGGAAAATCAATGATTTTTATTGCAACAGTCTTTGAAAACTCAATATTCATTTTTTATTTAATGCAATTTAGTGTACTCGAGTACATCTCCTTTGTGTGTATTATCTTATATTAGACATGACTATAAATATTCTCAACTAGCATCCAAACACATTATTATATCATTCTTACTATTTTGCCCTTGTTAATTTGTTCGTGGTATGAATGAATGTTGTACATGTTATTTTAATGAATTAAATGTGCCAGGTCATTTTTTTAACTCTCAAAATAAAATTATCTTTCAAAAAAAAAGCAGAGTTGATAAACAGCATAAAGTTTCTTTTCTTATGAATATTAATTTACTTGTGTTTTTACTGACTGCAAAGTTCATATTTTTGTTTCCTTTTATTGATAATTTAGCAGACTGACCACTAAACTATCTTTTAAAAAGTCATTTAAAATAAGTAATAGTGTCCCCCACACTAGTCTCAGTAGTAACAGTGACTCCCTCAGTGGCCTCAGTAGTAATAGTGTCTCCCATAGTAGCTCCAGCAGTAATAGTGACTCTCACAGTGGTCTCAGTAGTAATAATGTCCCCCACAGTAGCTCCAGTAGTCATAGTGATCACCACAGCAGCATTAGTGGTAATAGTGACTCCCACAGTGGGCCTAAGGGTTCAGTCAGACGAGTGGCGATCCGTGCATATTTCCATGTGGAAAAACGCCCACACGACAGGTGCGGACGAATATCCGCAACTGCCAGATAAAGAACATATAGCTGGCAATGGACCTGGTCATGCGGATTTTCGTCTACACACAGTGTGGGTGTTTTTCTGCATGGAAATATATGTGGATTGCCGCTCTTGTGACTGAGCCCTTACTAGTAATAGTGACCCGACAGTGGCTTCAGTAATAATATTATTATTATAACTCTATATTGGCCCCAGTAATAATATTAACCACACAATGGTCCTGGTAGTTATACTATTACTACTGGGACCGATGTAGGGGACACTATTACTAATAAACCCCAGTAGTAATAGTGCCCCCCTGAGACCCAAATATTTACCTCCTTCTCCTCAAAGCACCACTGCTTCTCTTCTCGGCACTGCTGCAGACAGCAGTGTGTGTGCACAGGTGCTTCCTCCCCTCTTCTCTCGCAGAATCAAGGATGAGAAGTCCGGGGAGGAAGAACCCAGGTGCACACTGACATCAGAGTGTGCACCTGGGATCAGAGCTGCTAACAGCGTAGCTGAGTGATTACTGGCCAGGTAAGCAGCCATTGGCATGCATGCCGACAGAAAGGACTCTGCATACCTCCTCTGGCACATGTGCCATAAGTTTGCCACCACAGGCCTAGACGTTATTAAGCTTTTGGAGACATTTATGATGCTGGCACACCACCTTAATATAGGGAAGAAACCAATTAACAAGTTTAACCCACATGGATTTGGTAGATGGAGTGGAAGTCATCCCGGGCTACGTGATAGCCTTGAAGATCATAAAACAAGGACTCTATAAGAAAGAAGAATTGAAGGTTAGATAAGAATTGAGCATTATTTATAAGCCCAAAGACACAAAGTAAAAGAGTTATAAGCAATGGGAACTCAACCACGGTGCTCAAGGTCCCAATGACTTGTCTCCAAAAATCTGCTATTGGAGGAAAGTGCCAAATGGGTTGCCACAAATCAGCCTCCTCTTGGTTTTCTAAGCCCCGCTGGAGAAGACTACACCTCAGTCTTAGAAATTCAAAGAGGGAAAGGTATACCTGGTGAGTAATGCGGAACTGAATCAAATTATTAAACTGGGGAAACCAATAAATGAGAAGCTAACATAGATCCCCAATCCTCCAGAGACATATTGGGTATACATAAAAGCCATTTTGCCTGGGCCAGGTGAGGCATTAATAATGAAACTGAGAGATAAGTAAATTGTGTATTCCGCAGACAGGAAAAGAGGAGATTAAAGGTCCATTTAGACACAAAGATGATCGATCATAATCTACTAATTGGTACTTATACCTATTTGTACCAATTAGTAGCATGTGACCCGCTGGGAGCCTAATTTATTCAGAGGACCGCCCACTGTTCTCTCAATAAATACTATTTGTTCTGCCATGCTGATTACAGCTGATACAATGTAATCAGCTGCTATCAGCGATCCCTGGGTAGAGCACAGCTGTTCTGCTGAAAGACGGATTTCAAGCCAAACTAAAATTCATCGTTCAGCAGCAAACTGAAAGATGGCCACATTTACATTCAACGATTATTGCTCAAAAGATGGCTTTTGAGAGAATTTTGAGTAATAATCTTTGTGTCTAAATCATTCTTAAAGCAGAGATCAGAGAGCATTCAGGGAATACCTGCACCACAAGCCACACTAGAAAGGCAACAGGATATGAGGAAGGTAAACGAGTGGCTCCGGAGTTGGTGTAAGAGGGAGGGATTTGGGTTCCTGGAGAACTGGGCTGACTTTGCTATCGGCTACAAGCTCTACCATAGGGATGGACTCCATCTCAATGGGAAGGGTGCAGCTGTGCTGGGGAGAAGATGGCTAGAAGGCTGGAGGAGTGTTTAAACTAGGGACTGGGGGAGGGCAAAAAGAGAAACGGGGGTGGACAGTGTAGATAGTGACCTGGGAGCAAGTAATTGGAATGGGAGTCGAGCAGAAGGTAGGGTTAGTACAGTTAAAACTGGCAGAACAGCCACTACCGGTAGTACCATTAGTAGCACAAAGAATATAAAGAACAGCAACCATATAAGTTGTATGGCAACAAATGCAAGAAGTCTGATCGGTAAAGTGGGTGAGCTTGAAGTGAGAATGACTCATGAAAGTTACGATATAGTAGAAATAACGGAAACATGGCTTAATAATAATTGGGCAGTCAATTTACAGGGTTACAATCTCTTCATAAGAGACCATGGGGAATAGAAAGGGGCAGGGGTATGTCTGTACGTGAAATCCTACTTAATGTCAAGGCTATGGGAAGATACAGGTGCAGGAGTTGAACATGTGGAATCTCTGTGGGTAAAAATACAGCGAGAAAAAAAATATCAAAATACTGATAGGGGTTTTCTATTCGCCACCAAAAGGAACAGAACAAACTAAAATCTTACTATTAAGGCAAATAGAAAAGGTGTCAAACCACACTGAAGTTATTATAATGAGGGACTTTAATTATCCAGATATAATATGGAAAGAGGAAACCTGCAAATCTGACAAGGGTGATAAGTTCTTGAGAACAATTAAAGACAACTATCTTTCCCAACTCGTGCGGAAGCCAACTATAGGGAGGGCAACTTTGGACTAATTATTAACTATCAAACCACACAGAATCTCGGAGGTGCAGGTTAAGGGACACTTGGGAAATAGTGGCGACATTATAATTAATTTCCAGCTGTCACTCAATAAGAAGCCTTATCAGGGAGAAACAAAAAAGCAAAACTTTAGTAAAGCAAAATTTGATCAGCTCAGAACTACTATGGGTAACATTAATTGGGACAACATCCTCATAGATAACAGTACAGATGACAAATGGGAGAAGTTTAAAAACATCCTAATCACCTCATATGAACAGTTCATACCCTTTAAAAACAAAAGAACTACAAGTAGAAGGAAACCAATATGGCTCGACAAGATTGTAAGGGGGGTAATAAACAAAAAAAAAGAAAGCATTTAAACTACTAAAACAAGAAGGCGAGCGAGGAAGTGCTAAAATCATACAGGGAAAAAAACAAAATATGTAAGGAAAAGATCAAGATTGTTAATGAGGCAGAAAGACTGATCACTAGAGAGAGCAAAAATAACCCTAAACTATTGTTCAATTATATAAACAGTAAAAGGATTTGCACTGAAAGCACTGGCCCTTTAACAAATAATGCAGAAAAAATCATAGAAGACGTTGGGAGGAAGGCAAATCTATTAAATAGTTTCTTTTCAAGTATATTCACGAATGAAAAAGAACTGTCACACGAGATGCAGGGGAATAAAACAAACTCAACACTAAATATTGCCTGCCTAACACAGGAGGAGGTGCAGAGTCGGTTAAAGAGGATTAAAATCGATAAATCGCCAGGCCCAGATGGAATACACCCAAAGGTTCTGAGGGAACTAAGTGACGTGATAGCTAGACCACTATTTCTTATATTTAGGGACACTATCGAGACTGGGTTTGTACCAGTAGATTACCGCATTGTCAATATGGTTCCAATATACAAAAAGGGGCCCAAAAGAGAGCCTGGTAAGTACAGGCTGCTAAGTCTCACTTCAATAATTGGAAACATATTTGAGGGGTTTCTGAGAGACGCCATCCTAGAACCCCTCAAGGAAAACAACGGTATAACTCCTCATCAGCATGGGTTCATGAGGCATTGATCATGTCAGACCAATTTGATCAGCTTCTACGATGAAGTAAGTTCTAGGTTGGACCTGGGAGAGTCTATTGAACTTGTATATCTGGATTTCTCTAAAGCATTTGACACTGTGCCGCATAATAGGTTGATATATAAAATGAGACAGATCAGTCTAGGTGAAAACGTATGTATCAGGGTAAAGAATTGGCTCAGAGATAGAAAGCAGAGGGTGGTAATAAATGGTTCGTACTCTGATTGGGCCACCGTTGCTAGTGGGGTGCCACAGGGTTCAGTACTAGGCCCAATTCTGTTCAATGTATTTATAAATGACCCGATAGAGGGACTGCACAGTAAAATATCAATATTTGCAAATGATAAAAAATTATACAAGATAATTAATACAACAGAGGACAATGTACAGCTACAAACAGACCTAGATAAACTGGGGGCTTGGGTAGAAAAATAGCAAATTCAGTTCAATATTGATAAATGTAAGGTTATGCACATGGGCAGGGGAAACTGATGTCACCAATACACACTAAATGGGGTACTGCTAGGGAAAAATTATATGAAAAAAGACCTGGGGGTACTAGTGGACTGTAGATTTTACTGGAGCAATCAATGCCAATCAGCTGCTGCAAAATCAAATCAAGTCTTGGGGTGTATTAAAAGAGGTATAGGGGCGAGGGGTGAGAACATTATTCTTCCACTATATAAGACACTTGTCAGGCCCCACATGGAATACTGTGTACTATTCTGGACACTGGTGCTCAGAAAAGATGTTGCAGTTAAAGATGAGCGAACACCAAAATGTTCGGGTTCGCGTTATTCGAAACGAACTTCCCGCGATGTTCGGGTGTTCGTTTCGAATAACGAACCCCATTGAAGTCAATGGGCGACCGGAACATTTTTGTATTTCGCCGATGCTCGCTAAGGTTTTCATGTGTGAAAATCTTGGCAATTCAAGAAAATGATGGGAACGACACAGCAAGTTCTCCTCTGCCACAGCTGTAACAGCTGTGGCAGAGAAGAACGATGTTAGCCCATTGAATTCAATGGAGCCGTCAATACAGCCGACTCCACTGAATGCAATGGGCTGCCGGCGATCGCGGGATTCAATTGTCGGAAAGGGGTTAAATATATAAGCCCTTTCCTGCAATTCATCCAGAAATGTGTAAAAATAAAAAATATATATATACTCACCTGGTGCCGGCAGATGGAGTTCAGCGCGGCAGGCTGCAGTTCTCCTGAACTGCTCTGAACAGCTGTGAGTAGTATTCAGCAGCCGGGGATTTAAAATCCCCGCCTGCTGAATAAGATGCCTCTGAATGGTCACAGCCTGACCAATCAGAGGCCAGCCCTCACTCACACCCATTCATGAATTCATGAATGGGTGAGTGAGGGCTGCCTCTGATTGGCTCAGGGGCAGCTCTCCTGCCCCTGAGCCAATCAGAGGCAGCCCTCACTCACCCATTCATGAATTCATGAATGGGTGTGAGTGAGGGCTGGCCTCTGATTGGTCAGGCTGTGACCATTCAGAGGCATCTTATTCAGCAGGCGGGGATTTTAAATCCCCGGCTGCTGAATACTACTAACAGCTGTTCAGAGCAGTTCAGGAGAACTGCAGCCTGCCGCGCTGAACTCCGTCTGTCGGCACCAGGTGAGTATATATATATTTTTTATTTTTACACATTTCTGGATGAATTGCAGGAAAGGGCTTATATATTTAACCCCTTTCCGACAATTCATCCCGCGATCGCCGGCAGCCCATTGCATTCAGTGGAGTCGGCTGTATTGCCGGTTCCATTGAATTCAATGGGCAAACATCGTTCTTCTCTGTCACAGCTGTTACAGCTGTGGCAGAGAAGAAGGATTTGTCTTCTATATGTTCTCAATGGGGTTGGCGCTGCTGCCGCCGGCCCCATTGAGCGCATATAGACGAACATCCGAACATCGTGTGGTGTTCGTTACGAATAACGAACATCCCGAACACCCTAATATTCGCCCGAGCATCAAGCTCGGACGAGTACGTTCGCTCATCTCTAGTTGCAGTGCTTAAGTTTCAAAAAACTAAACTAATAAACTGAATGAGAGGACTGAAATACCCAGAGAGGCTATTAAAATTGGGATTATTCACCCTGGAAAAAAGACGTCTAAAGGGCGATCATATAACTATCTATAAATACATTAGGGGACAATACAAGGATCTCTCCCATGATCTGTTTATACACAGGACTGCAATAGTAACAAGAGGGCATCCTCTACATCTAGAAGAAAGCAGGTTTCATCACCAACATAGAAGGGGGTTCTTTACTGTAAGAGCAGTGATACTGTGGAACCCTCTACCTGAGGATGTGGTGATGGCAAAATCCATAGAGGAGTTTAAGAGAGGACTATATGTCTTTCTAGAATGCTATGATATTACAGAATATAGACATTAGGTGTCCAGCAGGGTTGTTGATCTCAAATGTTGATCCAGGGATTACTCTGGCTGCCATTATGGGGTCAAGAATTTTTTTTTCCTCTGGACCAACAAGGGAGGGGGAGGGAGGGTTGAAACAGGCTGAATTAGATGGACATGGTCTTCATTCAGCCTAACATACTATGTTACCTGAACTAAATAGCTAGGGAATTGAGCCTGCAGGACGTGACAAAGCTGGGGAAACCTATAAAAGGGATGCACAAAAAATATCAAAATTGCCCTGCATCTGCTCTGAAGTCATCCAGGAGTTCAAACCATGCTATTTTTAAATCACATGTACTTTATTTAAAGGGGTTGTCTCACGCCGAAACGTTTTTTTTTTTTTTATTCAAACCCAAGGGATGGGTTAAAAAAAAAAAAAGTTTATTACTTACCCGAATCCCCGCGATGCGGCGACTTCTTTCTTCCTTTACCAAGATGGCCGCCGGAATCTTCACCCACGATGCACCGCGGGTCTTCTCCCATGGTGCTCCTGATTGGCTGGAATCGGCACACGTGACGGGGCGGAGCTACGAGGACCAGCTCTCCGGCACGAGCGGCCCCATTCACCAGGGAGAAGACCGGACTGCGCAAGCGCGTCTAAAAACGCCAGAAGACAGCGAATTTAGACGGATCCATGGCGACGGGGACGCTAGCAACGGAGCAGGTAAGTGAATAACTTCTGTATGGCTCATATTTAATGCACGATATATATTACAAAGTGCATTAATATGGCCATACAGAAGTGCTGAACCCCACTTGATTTCACGAGACAACCCCTTTAAGTTAACATGTTTTACTAACTAAAAAGACTGTATGTGAATTGTCCGTTATCAGAGTTAGTAGAGTTAACGTTCTGATACATTATTGTTATTTATACAGACAACAAAAAATATACTTTTGAAGCAAGGAGCTCTAAAATGCTAAGGATATTTCTTTTAAATAGACAGCAGCAGAATAGCCATTTACTTGGTCTGTTGATTTCATTATTCATGTGTATCCCATGACCCCCTGAAATAGAACAGTAGGCAGAGTTATTGATGCTTTGTTGTGTCTAGTGAGCTTCAGAAATGAGCTGATTGCTATTATAATCAGGAGTAGTGTTTCATCTGTATGTGCTTCTAGGCTAAATGTAATTACAAAACTGCTAACACTTAGTATAGTCATTAAAGGTTGTCATAGTGGGATCACAGAAAAAACAATGTCTGGTCATCAGCATGATACAGAAAATTCTTTTGTGATACAAGTAACAAATTATATAGTTGTGAGGTCTAAGGCTGCAATATTACTACATTTCTTTCATTTTCTGTAACTATGGGTCAGGCTTAATATATTTTGGACCTTGTTGTGTATAACTACAATGTGTGATCCTGGGCTTTAAGCCTTTGCCGTCATAATTGTTTTCTTTAAGCTTTTTTCTAAAGCAAGATAAACCAGCCAAAACTAAGGAGTCAAGGGCCTGTTTCAGTCATTTAGGGATAGTCTTTCAATGCAAATACTATTGAATGCAAACAAAATGTTCTCTAGCAGAACAGGCACAGTCCTTGCATTACAACATTGCAATGGCCCTTAGTCCCTTCAAATGAGTTGGGCTGGGCTGCATTACCTGGCATAGCCCATGGAGGGAAGAAGTGTTGTCGCTGGAATAAGGGGACTGTTTTCACCTGTAACTGGTATTTCTATGCACGCTCTCAATTCTTTTATGCTGAAGAAAAATCACATTTTATTGTTAAAACAAAAAAACCTTTGGTACCATGTTAGACAGTAGAGCAAAATGTGATTATTCTCAGTAAG
The DNA here is from genome assembly GCF_035609145.1 of Eleutherodactylus coqui. Taxonomy (NCBI): domain Eukaryota; kingdom Metazoa; phylum Chordata; class Amphibia; order Anura; family Eleutherodactylidae; genus Eleutherodactylus; species Eleutherodactylus coqui. Next base: position 103,313,840 of record NC_089843.1, read on the forward strand.
AGAAACCAAGCAATCTTGTAGATATGATACCTTTTAATGGCTAATAAACATCCATGATCTTATTGCAAGCTTTCGGACCTCTCAGAGACCTTCCTCAGGGAAATGGCATTGTCTCTCCCGGGAGGGGTGTGTGTGTGTGTGTGTGGGTGGGGGGACCTAGAAGAGGTGCTATTCCCAATCGTTTTAAAGATTTGGCAAAAAGTCATGCATTGATTTGAAGGAATGCTGCCATCCAATAGGTGGTGCTGCAGAGGTATTGTTCCATCTTCCTTATGTGCAGGTCTGAAGGAAAGAAAACACACAGGCCTGTCATTTCCTAGCACCAATGTAGAGATCATAAAACTGTCACATTCCTCAGCAGTGGACTGATTAAGTATTTACTTCTCTGCTCATCTTGTCTGGTATTGTTTAAAATACAAAGTAGTCTCTGATTTCTGCGCTTATTCATGTATGAACATTTGTATTTATACATGTCCCATCCTAATCGGTGTCATTATGTCTGAGGAAGGATTTTGAGAGGTCCAAAATCTTGCAATAAGATCATGTGTGTTTGTTAGCCATTAAAAGGTATCATATCTACAGGATTACTTGGTTTATCTTATGGGCTCAGTCACACGGGCGCCGATCCGCCCGTGTTCCTGCACAATTTGGACTGCTGCACTGCAGGAGCGGATGACTCTCCGCACCGCCAGAAGAAAGAACACATAGCCGGCAATGAAGCCGGTCATGCAGAGAGTCGTCCGCACGCGGTGTGTCCATCTTATCGTGCAGGAACACGGGCGGATCAGCGTCAGTGTGACTGAGCCCTTAGGCCCATTTACACGGGACGAATGTCGGGCAAGCGATGTCCGACACTCGTACCTGCACAAACTCGCTGTCATGCTGCTGCACAGGAGCTAGTATTGCTGGCTCACAGTGGAGTGGCAGTAGGAAATTTCTCTCCTTGTGCTCCTTGTGCTCCTCTGCCCCTCTCTATTGACTTAACATAGCGGCTGTACTGAACGGCTGCTATTTGCACTGAGCAATCAGCGATCAGCTCATCGTCCATCGTTTATGCTGCATAAATCTACAAGGAACAAAACTTGATGCTAATAAAATACAATTTCACTTTAAAGGTCTTAGAAATTACCCTGTAAAAATAATTCAAAGTGAAGTTCACAAATCAGCTGAAGATGACTACCAAGAGGATAGCAGATTTCATTTATGTCCTACTAACTGCGGACCCTGTTTTCTACTTGTTTTCATAGATCTGCCCCGCTAGAGCAGTGATTGGATTTATATCAACATAGAATGTAAGGCCAAAAAAAGACATATATTCAATCTAGTTCAGCCTATTTCCCTCCCCAATGTTGATCCAGAGGAAGGCAGAAAAACAACCCATTGAGGTAGAAGCCAATTTTCTCCATTTAAGGAAAACAATTCCTTCCCAACTCTAATCTGGCAACCAGAGTAATCCTTGGATCAATAACCCTTTGAAGGTTATAAATGATTATAACCTATAATATTGTTTTACTCAAAAAAGGCATCCAGGTCCCTCTTGAACTCTTTTAGTGAGTTTTCCATCACCACATCCTCTGGCAGAGAGTTCCATAGTCTCATTGCACTAACAGTAGAGAATCCCCTTCTATGTCGGTGTAGAAACCTTCTTTCCTCTAAATGTATAGGGTGCCCCCTTATTACAGTCACAGTCCTGGGTATAAGTAGATGATGAGAGAGATCTCTGTATTGCCCCCTGATATATTTATACATAGGTATTGGGTTACCCCTCAGCAACCTTTCTTCTAAACTGAATAACCCTAATTTTGATAAACTCTCTTGGTATTGTAGTCTACCCATTCCATTTATTACTTAAGTTGCCCGCCTTTGAAACCACTCAAGGTCTGATGTATCAAGAAAATAATTTTGCATGGGTATACAGTCATCTAAATCCCCTTATCAGTAGAATTCAGGATTATGTAAGAGACTCAAAGCAAATTCTAGGAGCATTGGCTGATGTGAAATGGAAACAAGGCTAGAAATGGATGATGTACATTAGTGTCTTTGTTTACAAGTATCCCCATGATATGGGTATTGTATTTTTGAAACATCGCAGCAGTTATACTGATAGTCTAAATCAGTGTTTCTCAACTCCAGTCCTCACACCCCCTCAACAGGTCATATTTTAAGAATTTCCTCAGTGTTGCATAGGTGATGTAATTATTGTCTGTGCCTCAGACATTGCCACAGGATATCCTAAAAAGATGACCTATTGGGAGGCGCTAAAGACTGAAGTTGAGAAACACTGGTCTAAATGAATATATTGTCACTACAGTTAATACTGACACATAATTACTTTGTATGCAATTGTAATTTTTCACCAATAGGAGGAGCTTGTTTACCTGTAAAATTATCCCCTCTTTTTGCCATCTACATATTGTGATAGAAGTATGTATACTTTTATTTTGTGGAAATTAATGTTTTTCTGCCTGCTGGTATAGCTGTTACATAGACAATCTCCGGGAATTTCTTGATCTCCATTTCCAGAAATACATTGATGCATATAATCTAAACTTGTCATTCAATATAAATTTTCATGAAGAAAAAGTCACAATTTTAGATTTAAATTTGACTGGAGATGTAATGAAAAAATTACTCACCACATTCTCAAACAGAAAGCCCTCGGCAAATAAATATTACATTACCTGTAAAATTGTGCCACACAACATATGTAAATAAATCTATTCCAGCTGTCAAATTAACTTGTGCAAAACATAATTGTATCAAATTTTGAAGATTAAAATATAGACTCTGGCACAATATTATATAATTTGGTCTTTTAATATCGCATATGAGATTGTTGATTAAAAAACATAAGTTATGCTCATTAACCCCTTGACACTACAGGATGCAAGTTTACATCCTGGCAGTGGGGTACTTAACACAATAGGATGTAAATAGAGATGAGCGAGCGTACTCGGATAAGCACTACTCGCTCGAGTAATTTGCTTTATCCGAGTATCGCTGTGTTCGGGTCTGAAGATTCGGGTGCCGCTGCGGCTGACAAGTGAGTCGCAGCGGGGAGCAGGGGAGAGCGGGCGGGAGAGAGGGAGAGAAAGATCTCCCCTCCGTTCCTCCTCGCTCTCCCCTGCAGCTCCCCGCTCCGTGCCGGCACCCGAATCTTCAGACCCGAGCACAGCGATACTCGGATAAAGCAAATTACTCGAGCGAGTAGTCCTTTTCCGAGTACGCTCGCTCATCTCTAGATGTAAAGTTATGTTCTGTGGATGGCACAGGATCAGAATCTGAGCCATACCACAGCGGGAGTCGGCTGTAACTATCCCACTTCAACAATGGGGATAGATAACAACAGTGATCCCTGCTGTTTACCACCCTACAATAGATAATACAAGGTTCACAGAGGGAGGGTGCTCCTCCTGCAATGTCATTGGCCCTCTGCAATGTAATCGCAGAGGACCAATATGTTGTCATGGCAACAGGATGCCAGATACTGCTGTCCCAGCTTGCCATTGCCTATGATTGCTATTGTAAGCAATAAAGCATTGCAGTACAGAAGTCCTGAAATACATTATTATAGCGAACATAGCTGTTACGGTTCAAGTCCCCTACAGAGACATAAAATATAATTTAAAAAATAGTGGGAAAAAAGGAACAAAAAATAATATAATTTTTTTTTTGCACATTTACCCTATTTGTATAAAAGTATTTCGTATCATTGAATCCATAACAACTTGTACAATAAATTGAACACACTATTTATTCTGCTTTAAAAAAAAGTAATAAAAGTTTTATAATACATTGTATGCAGCCCAAAACCCTACTAAAAAAAACTACAGTTCATCACACTAAAAACAAGCCCTCACATGTCTATGTTGATGGAAAAATAACAACGTTATGGTTTTTGAAATGTGGAGATGAAAATCCCCAAAACGTTGTGTTCTTTGGGCCAAAATATGTTATGTCCTTAACCCCTTAACGACCAGCCCATAGTGTTTTTACGTCCTCCCGAAGTGGGCTCTATTCTCTGAGGACGTAAAAACATGCTTCCTGCAGAGAATAGTGCCCCTCGGGCTGTGGACGTGACAGCTCCATGCTGTCGGTGTCCGCAGGTAGCTGACAGCATGGAGCTGTCATCCCGGGCTGTTCGGAGCCCCCCCCCCCCGGCATTGCGATCGGCGCTATGCAATGGATAGCGCCGATCGCAAAAAAAGTAAATAAAAGTACATTAAAGTTAAAGATTCAGCTGCTCTGATGGATCGGATCCATCGGAGCAGCTGAAATTACTCACCGAGGTCTGGCACGCTGCTCCCCGCTCTCCTGCCGCTCCGGGGCCCGAAGCCGGTCTTCTGCGCATGCGCGCCAGGCGGCATTACGTCAGCCGCATGCGCAGAAGGCCCGGCGGCGCGGGAGATTTAAAATCTCCTGGCTCCCGGCTCCTGTAGGTAGCCGGGAGGCAGGAGATGTCAGCGGGGACTGCGGTGAGCGGTCCCCGGTACCGCGATCGCCGTTATCCAATGAATAGCGGCGATCGCGAAAAAGTTAAAAAAAAGTTTTAAAAAAGTCAGTTTCACCTCCCCTCATGGATCGGATCCATGAGGGGAGGTGAAAATACTCACCCCCAGTCCTCAGCGGTGTCCCGATGTCCCGGGACCCGAATCCCCGTCTGCGCATGCGCGCCCGATGATTGACATCGGGCGCGTGAACAGACGGGCTCGAGCCCCGGGAAATTTAAAATCCCTCTGCTTCTGGCTGCCATGTGTAGCTAGGAGCAGAGAGATTATACCGGGGACATGATCACTGTCATCCAATGGATGACAGTGATCATGTAAAGTGAGAAAAAAGTGTAAAAAAGTAAAAAAAAAAAAGTAAAAAAAAGTTTTTAAAAGTTTAAAAAGCGTACGTTTCATCTCCCCTCATGGATCATATCCGTGAGGGAGGATGAAAGTACGTACCTAAGGCCCCCAGATTTATCCGCGGACCTTACCACAGCTTCTGCACACGCGCCCGTCGCCAAAATGGCGGGCGCATGCGCAAAAGCTGTGGATTGCCAGGATAATTTAAATTCTCCCTGCTCCTGGCTACAAAACGTAGCCAAGAGCATGGAGATTTAATGGGGGTCCGCGGTGAGCGGTTCCTGGTCACGTGTTCGCCATTATCCAATAATGGCGATCACGTAAAAGTTAAAAAAAAAATTTGAAGTTTCATCTCCCCTCACTGATGCGATCGGTGAGAGGAGATGAATCTTTTTACTGGAGGCCTGCGTATTTGAATCCCGACACGATCTTCCTCCGTGGACCTTCCAGGATTCTGCACATGCGATTGCCGGCAAAAAGCCGGACACATGCGCAGGAGTCAGGGAGCCCAGGAAACTTAAAATCTCCTTGCTCCCAGCGACCAACGGTCACAGAGAGCCTGGAGCAGTGACGGGTGGCCTCGTTGAGCGGTCCCCGGTCACGTGATAAAAAGGTAGCGATCTACCTTAGGCCGGTCTCACATGACCGGATAGGAATGACGGATTCCGCATGCGTCTGATCCGTGGTAATACGCAGATCAATTGCATTGGATTACACAATTCCGCTCACATTAGCGGGTCAGAATTGCGTAATCCACTCGCAGAAAAGAGAACGCAGCAGGTTCTATTTTACTGCGGATATCGGCAACATAGAGCCCATTGTGCTCCATGGTCGCGGATATACCCGCAGCCCATACGCAACTACATTGTATACGGGCTGCGGGTACCCGTGTCATCGCTAAGCGATGGTGTGGGAAATACAAACAAAGGTGTACTGTACATGACCGCCTGTGTGAGTACGCAGTTATGCGCAGTACATTACGCAGCCGTACGCAGGGTCACAGCCGGGCTCACAGATGGGATCCGCTGTGGGCCTCCGCAAGCGGATTCCGCCTGCACCCGCGTGAGCCCGGCGTTATTCAGACCGCTACCTGTGATACGTATTTTACAAGAAGCCCCGGGAACGCTCGCTTTCCTGCAGTTCCAGGAGCACCTTGTTCAGCGCCTTCTGTGTGAGACCGCCGCACCTCATCAAGCTAACGGAGACTCACGGAACGCCACTTTTTACACCCCATACCCGCCACTGAGGTCATGAAATACCCCCAAAAAGCATGAGAGGAGGGGGGGGGGATACCCGGTTTTATTGCCCCATGGGCCCATTCCAACCAGCCTCCGTAATTACCCCTGTCTTCGGAAATACTACACAGTTCACATTTTTACTTTTATCTAAGATTTGCGAACGCCAAAAAGGGCGCGGAGGGGGAGGGGGGGAATTTTTAGGGAGTCAATCTTTATTCTGTACAAATAAGCAATGGGGCCTGGAATTTATTCAGTTGTGCCCTGAAATCCAACAGGTGTTCCGTCCTTTATAGGCCTTGCCATGCGTCCTGTAAGTAGTTTAGGGCCACAATGGGTATGTTTCTGAACACGGGACAAACGGGGGTATCCATTTTGGGGTGAACGTCTTCATTCCTATGTGCACTGTACAAAAAAACTGTTTTTAAATTGAAAAAATTGCCAAAAAAATTGAAAATCGTAACTTTTTCCTTCTGCTTTGCTTAGATTCATTCAAATACTGTGGGGTCAAAATACGCAGTACACCCCTAGATGAATTCGTTAAGGGGTCTAGTTTTCAAAATGGGGTCATTTGAGGGGGTTCTTTATAGTTTTGGCCGCTCAATGGCTCTATAAGTGGGCAATGGGGCCTGAAATTTATTCAGTGGTACCCTGAAATCCAACGGGTATTCCTTTCATTGTAGGCCTAGCCATGGGTCCTGTAAGTCTATTAGGGCCACAATGGGTATGTTTCTGAACACGGGACAAACAGGGGTATCCATTTTGGGGTGAAAGCCTTCATTTATATGTGTGCTGTACAAAAAAAACTGTTTTTAAATTGACACAATAGCCCAAAAAATGAAAATCCTATTTTTTTCCTTTTGCTTTGCTTAAATTTATTCAAAAACTGTGGGGTCAAAATATGCAGTACATCCCTAGATAAATTCGTTAAGGGGTCTAGTTTTCAAAATGGGGTCATTTGTGGGGGTTCTATATGGTTTTGGGCGCTCAAGAACTCTACAAGTGGGCAATGGGGCCTAAAAGGACTTCAAGCAAAATCTATGTTCTGAAAGCCACCGATTACTCCTTTTATTTTGGGCCCCGTTGTGCATGCGGACATAAGATTAGGGCCACAATGGGTATATTTCTGAAAACAGCACAAACAGGGGTATCCATTTTGGGGTGTAAGTCTTCCTTCATATGTGTGCTGTACAAAAAAAGCTGTTTTTAAAATGACAGAATTGCCAAAAAAACAAAAATCCACATTTTTTCCTTTTGCTTTGCTTGAATTTATTCAAAAACTGTGGGGTCAAAATGCGCAGTACACCCCTAGATAAATTCGTTAAGGAGTCTAGTTTTCAAAATGGGGTCATTTGTGGGGGTTCTCTATGGTTTTGGGCGCTCAAGAACTCTACAAGTGGGCAATGGGGCCTAAAAGGACTTCAAGCAAAATTTGTGTTCCGAAAGCCACCGGTCGCTCCTTTCATTTTGGGCTCCGTTGTGTATCCAGACATAAGATTAGGGCCACAATGGGTATGTCTCTGAACACGGGACAAACAGGGGTATCCATTTTTGGGTGCAAGTCTTCCTTCATATGTGTGCTGTACAAAAAAAGCTGTTTTTAAAATGACAGAATTGCCGAAAAAACGAAAATCACAATTTTTTCCTTTTGCTTGGTTTGAATTCATTCAAAAACTGTAGGGTCAAAATATGCAGTACACCCCTAGATAAATTCCTTAAGGGGTCTAGTTTTCAAAATGGGGTCATTTGTGGGGGTTTTCTATGGTTTTGGGCGCTCAAGAACTCTACATGTGTGCTATGGGGCCTAAAAGGACTTCAAGCAAAATTTCTGTTTTGAAAGACACTGACTACTCCTTTCATTTTGGGCCCCGTTGTGGACTCAGATATAATAATAGGGCCACAATGGGTATATTTCTGAACACGGGAGAAATAGGGGTATCCATTTTGGGGTGTAAATCCTGATTTTCATGTAAACTATAGGAAAAAAATATGTCTTTAAAATGACAGATTTGCAAAAATATGAAATTTTACTTTTTCTCCTCTAAATTGAATTAATTCCTGAAAAAAAACTGTGGGGTCAAAATACTCATGACACCCCTCAGTGAATATATTAAGGGGTGTAGTTTTTAAAATGAGGTCATTTGGGGGGGGTATCTATTATTCTGACACTCATGAGCCTTTCCAATCTCGGCTTGGTATAGGAAAACAAGTGTTCCTCAAAATGCTAAAAAGTAATGTTAAATTTGTACGTCTCCTAAATAGTTAAAAAAAAACAAAAGTTTTTCCAATGTGCGCCCAAAATAAAGTAAACGGGTGGAAATATAAATCTTAGCAAAAATTTCTATATTATGTTTGCACATATTTAAGATATTGCAGTTGGAAATGTGAAAAAATGACGATTTTTTCAAAATTTTCCCAATTTTGGCGCTTTTAATAAATAAACACAATTTCTATCGGTCTATTTTTTCCGCCTAAATGAAGCACAACATGTGGCGAAAAAACAATGTCAGAATCGCTTGGATATGCAAAACCTTTCTGGTGTTTTTCCATGTTAAAGTGACACATGTCAGATTTGCAAAATTTGGCCTGGTCATTAAGGCGCAAACAGGCTTGGTCACTAAGGGGTTAAGGGGTTAACAACTTTTAAGACACTTCTAAAATAGTGTGGCACTATGTTAGCCAGAAACATCTATCTAATATTAAATACTCTTGTACAAAAAGAAAACAAAAGTATTATGGAGCTGATAACGCTATTGGCTAACTAGAAAAATTATGTATTCAAGCTTTCAAAGCTACTTAAAGGAGTACTCCAGAGACCGGTCAAAATTTTTACAATTTCACAACAATTTCAATTGCCATCATTCCAAATGTCCATCTAAAATCAGTGTTCCCCAACTCCAGTCCTCAGGGACCGCCAACAGGTCATGTTTTCAGGATTTCCTCAGTATTACACAGGTGATGTAATTATTGTCGGTGCCTCAGACATTGCCACAGGTGTTCTAACCATAGCATATCCTGAAAACATGACCTGTTGGTGGTCCCTGAGGACTGGAGTTAGGGACTCCTGATCTAAATCATCAAACTGAACTCTAGTAGCTTTTTTTGCTGACCTGCACCACCCCCGCTTCCAGGCCAACTTCAGATTTCCACATTATTATTTAAAATGGCAGCCAGGGAGTGCAAAAAACGACATCTCCCACAATGCCCCAATGCGAGCTACTGATAGGTTCTACCAGTGTAACCATTGTAAAAACACAATGTACAGTTTGAAATAAAAAATAAATAAATACACCAACTGCAATATACATAATGTTAAATACCTGATCACAGCTATGATTTGTCATGTGGTTTTTTGTGCATGGAAATTTATCATGAAAAATCTGCAGCAGACTCACCTGGAGGGCTAATGCCCACGGACGGATTTATGCCGTGTCAGGCCCTTTGCCGTTCAGGGAGTATGTGAAATGTCTATGGCCGTGTAAATGGGCCCTAAGAAATACTTTTCCTTTGCAGCTTTGACTATGACTAAGGTCATTTGAAATTTTTACAGAGAATAATTAATTCAGTTAGAACTACAATTTAACAATAGGTCTGCTAATGGGACCCTCGCTCTCCATTATATACACTATAGTACTAGACAACTTAAGAGTGTAGCCAAAACATTAATGATCATTATTGCATCTTTCCTCAGTTGAATTATTCAGTGCCACTTGGAACTCTTTGTTTCCACTGCTTGACCGCAGTTTTTCCACAGGACGCTTTGTAGCTTTTAGCGTACATATCAAGTGGGCTACGAATTACCTTTGCTATTCATAATTCATCCTATGGAAGAATTAAGAATGATTGCTTTAATTAATGGAGCTAGATGCACGGTGTGTTTGCTTCTCCATTTCATCTCAATGACTTTGCAGTATAAGTGTATTTGTTTGTATTCTAATAGTATTTTGTCACAGTGCCATAAATGCCATTTTAAAATAAAATAAAATAAAATTACAAGAGTAAATTTCAAAATACATAGATGTAAATAAATAACTAAAAAAGAAAAATTATTCAACCTTTGGCCACCTACACACTGGCGGATTAGACCCCACATGCGAGATTCCAGCAGCAGAGTTCAACCCGATGCCCAACTGATGACCCTGCATTGCGGATGTGCTGGCTGTCGCTCCGTCGCGCCTGTGCAGTAGGCACTGGCTCTAGGCGATGATGTACTCACTGCAGAAGTGCCACGAGACACTTCTGGAAGCCATCTGTGCATAGCCTGCACAAAATTGCTGCGTGCCACGATTTCTCCTCCGCAAGTGGAAAATTGCAATTAGTTTCTGCTCACGGGGATGAAATACCATATTTCCATAGCATGCTATGGACGGATGCCCACCACGGACTCCGCAATGCAAATCCGCCCGTGTGCAGGAGGTCTTAATCAGGAATGTGCATTTTAGACTATTCACACACAGCATTTAAGTGTTGTTTTTGCTGTGTTTTTCCCATAGCCCAACACACTACTGTATGGCCAGATGTTTGCTGCTAGTCTATAAGAAAATATGAATTATCTAAACATAGCTCCAAATTAATAAAGTCATTTAAATGGTCAATAACTTTTAAAATATCTTGTGCTTGTGATAATCAACTTCACAACTACCAAGAGTGCAAATCACTTTATTTGCCTGAAATGATGTTCTGTGCTAAAAAATAACTATTAAGTGCTTTACACTAGAGGTTTCCTTTCCTTCTAATTTGCTGACCATTTGCCTATTGCCCAGTGATACCTCTCTCTAGTAGCAGAAATAGCAAAACAGAATGGAGTGGAGGAGAGTCATGGAGAGAGAGGAAGAGTAAGAAAAGGAGGAATGAGAGAGACTCACACAGAGTTTCCTGCGAATAGGAAGTGATAATTTATTGTGTTATAGCTACTGAAATCACATCTCCACTGGTCAGTGCTTCCCTAGTATCCTACTTGATAATGTTATGTCTTTCTGTGTGTTAAAGGCAGTAAGGGAGCAGAATATGCTATATTTTTTCTGTGCATTGTATAGAACCCAGCACAACATCAGACTCTTCCCACCAACTCCGAGACAATAAAAAAATAGAGATACAGCCTGCTGAGGGCAAAACTGGTGATAAATGTAGGAGGCAAATAATATAGTTAGGTTCAAATGAAGGCTACTGTCACACATAGGGACAGATTTGCTAATCTTGTTTAACAATTAGACAGTGCAAACTTAGACTAGACAGTCTTAAATGATTCAGATCTATCCCATTGATGCTGCTGGATGATAAATCTGACAAGTCTGTGCCAGATTTTGCACCCAAATTTGCTGCAAACTTGACAAAGTTTTAACACACAATGTTAAATTTAGACCATGCCCACTTTTTTTTACATAGTCATGCTTTTTTGTCGAACACAGCAAAAAAAATGTCTGAAACACATCATACATGTGGTACAAAGCCTAGAATAGAGTTTTCTAGTGCAATTTCAACCAGAAAAGTTGATTTTTCAATTTTAAATCTGCCGCGTTGTTGTTTTTTTAAATGCTGTGGTTTCGCGTTTCTTGTTGCTGTTTTGTGGCAGAAAAATACCCCTTCCACATGCTAGCTGTAGGTCAATAGAGAATTATGAAATACATTCCAAACTGTTTTTATGTTTTTAGCTGTTTTTTTTAATTAATTTTCAATTTTTGGATCTCTTACATCTTTTGGAAATCACAGTTTAATGGCATTCTAGCATAGGCTTTGGTATAGGAAAAAAGAAGGAAACCCCAGAAAAAAAATCTATGATATGTGTGACAAGCATACCACAAAAAAGCCTATAAGGGATCTTTTACATGGGATGCAATGAACACAGAATACAGATTTTAAGCCATTTTCAATTCTGCATCAAAATCCGCAAGAAGCGTGCAGATTGTGGTGCGGAAATTACCATTGCTTACGGTCTGTCATGCAGCCTATTCCATCCTGCATGAAAGAGCTCTAATAAGAATACAGTCATCATAATAATTAAAAAAAAAACATACAATATTCTGGTGTTTTTTGAGCAAAAAAGAATTTAAGAAAAAAAACTGTCAGATAGAGGCATGCACCAGCTTTTAAGGCAATCTACACAAAAAGGTGGCACAGAGTGGCATGCAGCAAATTTACAATTAAATTTTATTACTTTGCTTATTGCTTGCCAAATTTGAAAAACTATCAGAAAAGTGGACGTATTCTCTAGGGAAATGTAATTTTAGCCACATTTATAAAGATAAATAGTGGAAAATCGTGAAAACTTTAGTACATTTATAAATGGCTAGATGCCATAATTCCGTCATCCAAAAATTGCAGTTTTGAAGCACCAGAACTGTGACTATATAACCATTTACACTGCACCCTCTAATTTTTACAAAAGTGGGCAGGATCTGGCTTTAGTGGGCGTGGCCACACGCATCCAATCATTTTTACTAATATTCAGACTTACATATGTCATTGGTGTAAAAAATACTGCATTATTGCTGATAAGAAAAAGGACCCAATAAAGTATAATAAAAAACGATTTACTAATAAAACACAAATTCAACTGAACTTTTTTAAGAAAGCAGAAAAAATGTTGTTCTTGAAAAGAGGTTAATGAGCCATTAAGATGTATTTTATACTATGCACTGGAAGCATGCAAGTTCATCAATCAAATTCTAAAAATCCGACATTCTCACTCCAGCTTTAAATTGTTTGGAACTAAACCACGTTTACAAATTACCTGCTTAATAATTTTTTATCAACTGTATTGTATTTGGAACTGATTAGTATAGTTCATAAACTAGGCAATAACTTTATGATCACTGTTGTCATATCATAGCATTTTTTTTTTATTTATTCTTTATTTTATTGAAAGAAGCATAGTAATATCAACAGTTGGAGTGTTACATGCGTTGAGATTTGCATACAATCTTAGTTGAACAGCATCAACAATCAGTTTTTATTTTTTATTTTAACAAGAAGAATAAAAAAGGGGGGGAGAGGGGAGGGGTGTGGGGAGGGTATAGGTAGGGAGGGGGAGGGGGTGAGAATAAGCGCATCTCGCGTAACTGGCGGCTCTATGTTTATAATGAGATATTGGTCAATTGGCTTATAACCAGGTCTGGCAGAGCGATATAATGCGTCAGATGGGTCTAGGTACACCATGTGTGTAGAAGGTTAGGGTTTTATTCAGTTGTGGTCTTTTTGTGGGGTGTGGAGTGATTTCCTGACCAAGGACCCCAAGTTGTCTCAAATTGTTCATGTGTCCTACTAGACCAGCTCGATAACTCCTCGAATCTACGGATTTCGTTGACCTTTGCCAGCCACTGGGAAAAGATAGGTGCTTGGGGTTGGAGCCAATGTAAAGGTATAAGAGTTTTTGCTGCTGCCAATATCATAGCATTTAACATCATTGGCACACAGCTTAGGGACAGTTTACATTTCATTTTTTGTTTGTTGTGTTTAATGTGTACTCATTGAAAAATTCTAATGTATAAGTTAAACATAACAAAAGAGGTTCATTAGGCCCCTGTCCACAGCTGTGACGGGAATATCCCTAGCGATATTCCACCGCCGGAGAGGAGGGGTGAGCACTGACAGGTCTCAGTGATCAGTCTATCTAATAGATAGGCTCACTGCTGACTGCAGTCACACGGGCGCATCAGCGCCGGTGTACGGGTGCCGATGCGCCCATGTGGCTGAGCCCTAAATCGCAGCATGCCGCGATTTTAATCACGCCAGTGGAGATTTCCTATGGTTCTTCACTCGTGGATGTTGGGCTGTGCTTTCCACAGTTAGCCTATGAAAAGCTTTTCATAGCGTTATCCGCGGACGATTTATCGTCCAGGATGATACTATGACTATTGCCTGTTGACAGGCAGCCTAAGTTAGATGGAGACCAAAAGAATCTTGTTTTGGCCTCTGCCCAGCTTGTATATATTAGTAGATCTAACTGCATGCCGAGTTTTGCAGTACAATAACAATTCCTTGTAGGTGCTTGATTATTTTTGGCGAAGGGCTTCAAACAGAGACCAAACAAACTTTGGTGTGAACAGGGCATTAACATATGGTTGTAATTTAACCATTTCAACATAATAATGTCCATGACAAACGGTATAACTGAAGGAATCTTCCAAGGGTGTTAATGGTATCATTGGACACTCTAAATCCTAAGTACCACAGAATAACATAAATGTACATTTATAAGCCAAATATCAAACATACAAACTATCTAGCATGCAAATGTTTTCTCATGCAACATAGCATGAGGGTAACAATAATTCAATGTGATATCATAATGCTCCTTCTGTTTTACATAGGGTGCAATTACATAACAATGGTAGGTTCACAAGTGGGCAGTTTTTCTACCACATATTTTACAAATAATTTCTGACTTACACTGAGCTACAGTTTTTTTTAAATGTATACAGTACTGCAGATATGGTTTCTTGAATGTGAGCAAGGTGTCTTATGCACCTGCTCTTCTGTCTATCAGGCCTCCGAAAATCACATAGATGAAGAATAGCCACAATCAATCCAGAGCTTTAACTGCGTTTTATCGTCCATTCACACAGGCAGCTGTGGCGTATCAGTGAAAATATACGCTGCAGCGTGGAAATCTATTGGTTGGCAGAAATCCTCGGAATGGCTTTAATTACCTAAATAGAGCCAGCTGTAAGCTTTTCCCAACGTTGAGCGCTGCTATACTCCCTCCTACTCCCTTTTTTCAGCCTCCATAGAAGCCTATGGGAGCCTCCAATGTATTTCGGCAAAAGATAGGGCAAGACCTTTCTTTTCCGTCAGCGTATAAAATCGGTCGCTGTTTTCGGTTGCCGATATCCTATAATTCCTAGCACAATGTTTTTACGCACCCAAAAATTACTCATCTAAATGAATATGTTGAAAACCAATGCTTCAGATGTTTGTGATTTTTGCATGCAACTACAATAGCTGTGTATATACGCTCGTGTGAAAAAGACCTAATTCAAATCATGTCTCTGAACCTGTGAAACAGAACTTAGTGTCCATGTTGGTTTCTGATGCTCTGCAATGCTTATGGTTATGGTTGAAATTAATGACATAAAACAGAAGTTCTCATTGGCTGAGACACACAGCAAAGACTGATATCATGATTGCAGCAGATAGGGTGCTTTATGCAGCGAGACAAAGTGTAACTGCAGTGACCGAGACACAAGATGCATGCTGAGGAGCTGGCAGGAGTAGAGATGATACTTGTCACGGTGGCCCTACCAAACTCCTTCACAGAGGGACGCATGCAACCTCGCCCAAGGCACTGCTAGGCCTCTTCCAGGCAATACTGGGACAGCGGTTACCTGTATATGTGTAATGGACTGAAGAATTTGGTGGTAGAAATAATAGAGTCCACACATGGTTAACTATGGAAACTCAATCACTGGGAACGGACAGTTACTGGAAAACTTTACTTCTCGCTTGTAGAATACAGCTTTACACGCCAGAGCAGAAAAGACAGTTTAGCAGGCGGTCAGGGAGGAGGACACTGGATGAAACTGGGCCTACAGTTGCTCTCTGTATGACTCCGCTCCTGGACACGCACACTCCGGGATGCAGGATAACACTGGAGGAAGACACAACGCTCCGCAGACACTCACTTGGGAAATAGGAAGCTTATTTGCTGCACAACAGATTCCTTCTCTTCTCTCACTCCTCAAAGGGGATTCCTGGAATTGGGAACATCAGGATACCCCTCTTCAGCTTCCATCCCTTCACCACAAGAGGGTTGAAGGTACCCCCATGTGGCTGGCACACTCTCTCTCTCAAGACACCCAGAAGAAATGGACTGAATTACCCAGACTCCTTGCAATCACTCGTATAGTGCAACATAACACGACTAGACAAACATTTTCCAGACATATCCTAGCCATTCACAGACGTTAACCACTTACATGCTGGAGCTGTGCAATGCACATAACTAGAGACAAGACAATTTGCACAGTACATCCACACTGAAGACATGACATGTATGACAATTATGGAGGGGCCAGATATATAGACTTCGGGCCACTATATAACCCTGTGGTACAGTATATAGAAATTAATCTAGTGTAAATAAGACAATAAAGTAAGCTTTGAGAGCAAAATCTGCAAAACAAGTTAATTTATCTGAATTTCCAAATAGACAAGCGAAAAAAACATTTCAGAGTGCTTTTTTAATATTTATTACATATAGTTAAAAATGACATGCTGCTCTCTGGGTATCACATGCTTAAGTCACTAAAACTTTATGAAGAATTTAAGAAAATTATTTATTAATTCCTTTGCGGTATAAACAGAACTATATTTAGTGTTATAATGCAAGTATATTGGATTTCTACCCTGGAGAGCTTATTATGTATTTTAATACCTGAGGCTAAGAAATACAGTGAAATGTCTTTCGGAGGTTATCAGGTTTAGGAAAAATAATCATCACCATTGCAATCCAGCCCAGCATGAATACTGGTATATCTTTTGGAGAGATAGTGGAATAAATATCTGTATTAAAATACAATGTACATTATTGCCATAAACAAACTCAAATTTTGATGCTCGTTGATTGTGTCTATTCTACCAGTTTGCAAATCTATCATATGAAGTAATGTACTCATGGTTCATTTAAGGCTTACATTTTAAGCTTAAAGTCAGTAATTAATAAAATGTGTGGGATAGAATGCAGAGAAGTGCAGGGACTATTTTTAACATATCGGCCTGAACTCCAGGGCAACATAGAACATTTGCAATAAGACCTTATTATAAACATGGCAAAGCCTTGTACATGGAGCCGTTGAGTAGCATGCACACTGCCTACTCCGGCATAGTGTAGAATTGTAAGCGCTTTGTTAATTGACAAATAAGGGGGCATTTATGGCAGCATTTATGGCAGCTTCTGGACCAGAAATCTGGCATTAAAAAGTTGCAAGCCCAACTTGGGGCAATATTTGCGACTTTTCTTGTTTTTATGGTGCCCTTACTACTTTCTCAACAGATTCCTGTATAATTTGCACCAGAAACTGGCGTAAATGATACCGGAAGTGTATGCCAGTTCCTAGCAAGCGTAGATTCTGTGTCGTTACATTAAGGATCCAAAATGCACCTAATATATGAAGAGGCATGTGCATTATACTGGCATTAGAAATACCGGTCTTAGTAAATTCCTCCTATACAACACCGTAATGAATCTTAGAAAAATACCTTCATAATAGTGGGCTAAATTGAGCCCGCCACGATTTTTAATATTGGATCATTTTAGAATTTGATAGAAAAAAGGCTTGTGCTTCTATGTGAAACTGGAGACATATGGAGGCATAATATGGCAGATAGCTTCAGTATGCGTGCCATATTATGGCTCCATAGTACTCAACATAATATATAGTATCTATGAGCCCTAAGGCCTCCCTCACACAGGCATTTGCAGAAATGCAGCGCTTTTCAACGCTGTGTTTCATCAGCGCTGGCATGCGTTTTGCCAGTGTTTTGACAGAATTTTCAGCATAGCTGAATGGCTGTGATTGGTTTATTGAGCGCTGGCTGTGATTGGCTGAGCCAGCGCTCGAGGAAGCAATCAGGGCAAATTCTTGCTGGTGGCGGGATCTTCAAACCCCGTTACCAGCAAAAGATGCGCTGTCTGCGCTGACAAATGCCCGGAAGCAGCGGGACCCGACCCGAGCATCTGCAGAGAGCAGCGTGACACTCATCTGCTCCCATGGCCCTGGCTCTTTCATGTGCCAGCTGCCGGGCAGCCGGCGCAGGCTCAGAGCGGAGCCAGCAGCCGGTGAGCGACGTTTCAGAAATGGAGCGTGCCGTGATTTGTTTGCCGCGCGAGATTTTGCGCGGCCAAATCTCGGCCGTTTGCATAGGATTGCGTTTGTTAACGCAATCCTATGGCAGCTTACAGGGGCGGAAATTCCGCGGGAAGTCCTGCCGCGGAATTTCCGCCCATCTGCAGGCGGCCTTAGAATAAAATATGGGTATGAGATTTCCAAATCATTGTATTCTTTTTTTCTTTACACTTATTTTAAACAGCGCCTCAACCCTTTTGGAATTGGGGTTGAATATCCCTAGCTTATTTTTTTTACACGGAACTGTAAATGTTCATGCTAGGTGGGAGGGGGCCCACTGAAAAATTTACTATGACGTGCAGCCTTTTCCATTTATACACTTGGCCCAGAATACATATGGACCCTTTTAACGATGGGTCAAAGAGTTTCAAATCTGGCTAATACAGAAATACAGTATATAATGCCAAAAAAGCCAAACTATATATACAAAATATTACACTTTAGCATATTTTGTGAAAAGAAGCACATTGTACAGAGCAGCACCAGTGTCATACATTCACTGAATACATAGTGACTATCTTGTCTACACTGTGCTTACTGTAGAGTCTCACAGTTCTCTCCATTACAGGGCATTTAAGAGGAAATCTGTACGCTGATTTTATGAGTGGAAGCTAATTGTGTTGCTAGAGGTGGATGCTGATAACAATACCTTTCATTTTTTCATTAAATGCTCCAATGCTGAAATATTCCACTTGCAACATGGTATGCAAATGGCAGCAAATGCATCTCATGGGCAGATCTGTGGCTTCATTTGTATGTTGATTTAACTATTTTGCACTGTGCAAGACTATATTTTATTTACTGTATTGCTATTGAAGTGAGGACATATGAGAGACAAGCATAAAGACTTCCTTTGTCTAATCTAGACTAAAAATGTAACTTAATGGGACATCACAGAAAGTAGGCAAAATGCAAGTCAAGCATGGTATTAAAGCAACCCTCTAGCTGTGGACAAACAAAGATGGCGGCATCCCTTCTCTGAGTACCTGATGCACATTGTACATTAGTATGCACCAGTATTGTAAGACACTGCTCACATGGGCAGCACTTGCCAATCAAAGTAACTTGCAGTGTCTTAGACTAATGATACATACTAATATACAGTGTGTATCAAATAGTCAGAGAGGCAGTTTATCCATCTGTGTCCAGGACCAGAGGGTAATTTTAATATGCATACATATATTTAAAAGGGTTGTCTAAGATTAGACAACATAAACTGGGGATGGGGCAAAATAAGAAAATATTAGTGGCTGGTTAAATCGCCCGCTGCACCAGTGCTACCTTTTCTCTGCTCCTTGCCAATGTGTTGATGGGATGTCACCGCTGCTGCCCTGTAAGCAATAGCAGGTGGGCACACCAGAAGGGCAATGCTAGAGCAGTGGGGGGAATTCAACTGGATTGCTAATTAATCTTTTTTTTTGTTATTTTACACCATCCACAACTTTGCCCTAAATGTTGTCCAATTTCTGACATCCCTTTCATGATGTACTAGGTAATTGAAACTCCATGAGAGACTGAGATTAATGTTCAGAAAAGTAAAGATTATACTAGTACCCGAACCTCGCGTATAAAACTACACATGCAAAGCGTTTAAGTTTCTGTTTTTCTCCATCTTACCACATTTTCTTTCTCATTTTTACTTTCACATCCTACTGAGACATAACCTCCTATTTAAAGACTGTCAATGATGTGTCACAAAAGCGTAAAATAATTGGTATCATAGGAGCAACCAGCATTAAAGAATAATCATCTTTGTGATATAATCAATGGTCGCATGTACAGAGAGGTAGATGATAATAAAAGTGCTATGTATTTCTCTAGCAAAAACTGCAATGTAAAGAAAAATCTAATGGTTCTGGCAAATTACAGTTTCCGTTCTCAACCAAGACTTGCAGTTCAAACTAAAAACAAATCAAAGAACTTATGTATGTATCAAGGTGTTTTAATGATAAGAATCACTATAGAGAATTTTTTTTGTGCGTAGCTTCCTTTGCATAATGTCAATGTACAGGATGGTCCAAAGCTATGGAGATACCGGAATGCATGGAAAACTGTGTGCGGTATGTTGCTAAGGAAAAGCAGGCAGATCTGTGAGGGGGTGGTGTCCAACATGGTGGCCATTTTGAATGCCACTATCTTGGAACTAAGTTGATATTTTCAAAAAGGAAGGCGTGCATTTGACATAGGCATCTGATAGAAAATTTGATGACGGATCCAAATCTTTGTTTAAGTTTTATGCACCTTTATTCCTGACAATGTTATTAGGAATTTTCTCTTTCCTGCAGACACAAATGGCTGAGGGATTAACACGCAAAGAGAGGCCAGAGATTGTGCTGGTCTCCAGGTCATGCAGTACCTGAGTCATTGCAGTGGATTTTATTGCTTGTTACTCTAACAAATCACCCATCCGCCATGGCACAGTTGGCAAATTGCTTGTCAAATTACATCAAACAGATTCTGTGTTAAGATACCAAAAAGTGGATATAACAAAACTGACACAGACAGAACAACAACAATGGCCATCCTGGTGTCCTTCTGCAAGAGTCCACAACATAGGACTTGGCGTCTGCCACAGAAGGGCGGGTGAGTGAAACCATTATCAGGCAGATTTTGGCTACGCACATATGGAACCTGGTCAAGATCCATTTACTACATCATGTCAATGAGGATAAATCCACTTGCTGGCTAACATTTTGTGTAAGTGTGTTTTATATGAATTAGCATTTGATTGTGTGTCTGTTTATACTTGAAAAAGGCGCTACACAGCGCTGAAATGCATTGTATGGACTGCTGTTTACCTACCTATGCTTGGGAGGATTAAAGTTTATACTTTTGCATTACTTTGGACAATCAATTTTGCTCTATTTTCAACCACCAGGATCTCAGAAAGAGATTTGGCATTTTAACCCCTTCCTCCCCATGTGAAGTCAATACTTGCTGTTCACCACGTCAAGAAGCAATCCCTGTGAGCGCAAGGGAATTTTTTATTTCCGTTTAGACTTGTATTTCACCAAGTTCCATTGGATCTTGGAGCCCTCTTGCTGCTCTCCATCCCCAACAAATGTCCTGTGGAGGTGGGAAGCTG
Organism: Eleutherodactylus coqui; assembly: GCF_035609145.1. Lineage (NCBI taxonomy): Eukaryota > Metazoa > Chordata > Amphibia > Anura > Eleutherodactylidae > Eleutherodactylus > Eleutherodactylus coqui. The sequence continues at coordinate 103,334,853 of NC_089843.1, forward strand.
CATTACCAGGACCACGGGTGTTTGGCGGGTAGGTTACCATCTGCAGCCTCCCACCTATGCCAGGTAAGTCCTCTTCTCTTCAAGAAATTTCATTCACAATATTTGTTTTAGAGGCACTGTCATATATATATATATATATATATATATATATATATATATATATATATATACACACTTGCTGTGTTGAAATTGTGGAATGGGGGTCACAGCAATTACCGCAGGACCCTTATTTCACAGAGATGGTACAGCTAGGAGATGATGCAAACTTCTATGTGAATGAGGAGGTGAACGAACAAAACCTTTTCTACTTGTCCGACACAAACCCACACTAGACAGATGTCTCCAAGATGTGTGAATATAGTGGTCCTGTTCTTCATTAATAGTAACCTAACTGCCTGCCAAGTATCTGCAATAGTTAGGTGATGAGGTGTTCCTGCTGTAGTGGCCCCTGCACTCGCCATATCTCACCCCTTTACATTTCTACCTGTGGGGCAATGTCAAGTAGCGGGATCACACTTTGAAAATCCAAAGTGTGGCGCACATGCAATAGCAGATCCTGAATGCCCGTGCATGCATTTCTGATGAGTAGTTGCATTTAGTGCAACATGAATGTGAGAAGAGTATAGCCTTGATGATTTGATACAATGTGGAGCACATCGAATATACCCTGTAGTTAGTTGGTGTTGTGTTCCATGTTAGGGCTGAGTCACACGGATGCATCAGCACCCATACACCAGCGCCGATGCGCCCGTGTGACTGACAGTTAGAAGATGGGCGTACCTGAAGATGGCCGTCTCTCCAGCGCTGATGAAAGAACACATGACCGGCAATGGAGCCGGTGACATATTTTTCCTCCCGTCTTCAGGTACGGCTGGCTGCTGGCTGCAGTTACACGGGCGCTGATGCGCCCGTGTGACTGAGCCCTTAAGGAGAAATTGTTAATACCTTTGGTAGGAATAAAGGTATGTGGTATTTAAGCACAAATTTGGATTCCACATCAAATTCTCTGTCAGATACATATGTCACATGCACCCCTCTCCATTTGAAAATACTGACTAGGTTCCAAGATGGCAGCTTTTAAAATGTCCCTTTCACCTCAACAAAATGATACACAACCACTATTTCCAGTTATACAGCTCTCTCACTCATGACCTCTCCATGGGTCACAGATAATGCCTAGAAAAGTCTCACATAGAAGTCAGTGGGTCTCCTCCTGTCTATTGTGTGAATGGCTCGTGAGATTGCTGTAAAGTATGTTGGTAGCAAAGGCAAAACGGCAGCCCCTATAGCCTTATACAGACAACAACCCAAAAAATGTACAATCAGAAAAAAGTAGATTTAACCACCTAACGACATGGGGACTAATTGTGCCTCCTGTGCATTCTGGTTTTGCATGGAGGGAGAATAGGGGCCGATCCCGTTCCACACATGGCGGGTGCCAGCTGTTTAGGCTATTAACACTGTAAATGTTCTGACAGCAGCATTTAAATTCCATGCACAGAAGAAAAAGAAGTCCAGCAGCACTCAAAACGACCCCTTCAGGGGGAGGTGAAAGCAGTATGCAAGCCACAGAAGAGTCAAAGCCTTCAGACTCTATAAGTAACCCAGTGCAATAGAAGAAGTTGCAGCATAGAGGGATTTAAATAAAATCTAAATCATCTTTATTTTTCCAAGTTCATTCCATAGAGAGAGCACAGGCGACGTTTCGGCTCAAAGAGAGCTTGAAAAAGGCTCTCTTTGAGCCGAAACGTTGCCTGTGCTCTCTCTCTATGGAATGAACTTGGAAAAATAAAGATGATTTAGATTTTATTCAAATCCCGCTATGCTGCCACTTCTTCTATTGCGCAGCATTTAAATTCCCTGATCTCCTGAATACTGCCCCCCCCCCCCCCCCCTCCTGGATGAGTTCAAGTCCATTATGGGAACTAAAAAAAAAAGGTAAGGATGAGTTTAACAAAGTTTTATTATTTATTGGTAAAAATAAAAGATATTAAAAGTTTAAAGAAAACCAATTTCTCTTATTTATAATAAAAAATCAAAACAAAAAAACTTACTTGGTGTAGCAGCATCTTTAATAGTCCAATCTATTAACGGTGAACATGTTCAAAGAAAAAAAAATGCCAGAGTTGTGGTTTTTTTGGTCACCCCATTTCCAAGAGAAAATGTAACAAACAGCAATCAAAAAGTTGTATGTGATCCAATATGGTGCTAGTAGAAACTACAGGATGACCTGCAAAACGTGAGCCCGCACACAACTATGTCAATGGAAAAATAAAAAAGTTATGATGGTCAGAAGATGTGGCAGAAAATTATTTTGTTTTTCCAAAGATATTTTATTTTAGTACAGCAAAAAAAAAATATATATATTTATATAAATTTGTCATTGCTGTAATCGTACTGACCAATAGAAAAAAGTTATGTCCTTTTGCTGCAGTGTGTACCTAATAGAAACAAGATGGAAGACTTTCATTTTTTTTCCATTTCACTCCACTTAGAAATGTTTACAACTTTTTAGATACATTATATGGCACCTTTAATAGTACCATTAGTAAACAGTTCACCAGGAAGGAAAATCTGAAAACAAAAATGAAAACAAGTGCTGCATCCATAAAACATTTTTCTTCCATTTATAAACTATTGATGGACTATCCTCAGGATGGGTCATCAATAGTAGATTGGCAGACTCTCACTAATCAGTTATTTGCCAGGCCATTGTATTCATACACTGAGCTAATTTCTGCAGGAAGCAGACAGCTCCATTCATACTGTAGTAGCCAGGCTTGGTATTACACGCAAATTTCTATTCATTTTAATGGAAGCTTGGCCTGCAATACCAAGACTGACCTCTACAGTAAGAATAGAGCTGTCTCCTTCTGCAATAATCAGCTCACTACACGAGGTTTCTTGCCTTGGAAAACAGCTGATTAGCAGGGGTACTGGGTGAAGAAACCCAACAATTTATGACTAGAGATGAGCGAGCACGCTCGTTTAAGGCTGATGCTCGAGCGAGCATCGGTCTTCTCGAGTAACTGATTACTCGTCCGAGCACCATGCAGGGGGGAGGCGGGGTGGAGTGGGGGAGGAAGTGAGAGAGATCTCGCTTTCTCTCCCGCCCCGTTCCCTGCCACCCCCGCATGGTGCTGGGACGAGTAATCAGTTACTCGAAAAGACCGATGCTCGCTCGAGCATCAGCCTTAAACGAGTGTGCTCGCTCATCTCTATTCATGACTTATTCTAAGAACAGGCTATGAGTAATTTACAATTGGAAAACTCCTTTAAGGAGTCAAACAATGGGCAATGTTTCACTATTTGGTTTTAATTAGAGATGAGCGAACGTACTCGTCCGAGCTCGATGCTCGGGCGAATATTAGGGTGTTCGGGATGCTCGTTACTCGTAACGAGTACCACGCGGTGTTCGGGTTACTTTCACTTTCTTCCCTGAGAAATTTGCGCGCTTTTCTGGCCAATTGAAAGACAGGGAAGGCATTACAACTTCCTCCAGTGTTGTTCCAGCCCTATACCACCCCCCTGCTGTGAGTGGCTGGGGAAATCAGATGTCACCCGAGTATAAAAGTCGGCCCCTCCCGCGGCTCGCCACACATGCCTTGTGAGTTAGCTGAGGGACAGTGGTATCGTGCTGGAGCTGCTGTAGGGAGAGCATTAGGAGTTAGTGTAGGCTTCAAGAACCCCAAAGGTCCTTCTTAGGGCCACATCTACCTGTGTGCAGGCTGCTGCTAGCAGTGTTTTTTTTTTTTTTCTCAAAATCGGCAGTGCAGAGCATTGCACCCGGCATTAGGGACAGAAGTGGTGCTTAGGCAGGGAGAGTGTTAGGAGTGAGTGTAGCCTTCAAGAACCTCAACGGTCCTTTCTAGGGCCAAATTTAACCGTGTGCAGTACTGTGCTGGCTGCTGTTAGCAGTGTTGCATTTTTTTTTTTTTCTAAAAATCGTCTGTGCAGAGCATTGCACCCTCCATTGATACTACAGGGACAGAATTGTGTAGGCAGGGCCACAACACAGTTATTGTTCATTGAATATACGCAGTGGGGCCTTTCCTTTTCAAAAAAGGGAAAAAATTATATTTGGCCTGCCTGTGTTAGTCCTAAGGTCTCCGTGTACGTGTGTGCTGCGTGGAGAACGTACAAAAATCAGACGCAACCAGCTACGGTTTACTGCAGGCTTGCGCCATTTTCTTTCCTGACTGGCAAATACCTGCTCTGCCAGAGTTAATAACTTTGCTACACTAAAGTTGTGTGACACTTTTTCTGGGCCACACCACAGTTATTAAACGTATTGTTCATTGAATATACGCAGTGGGGCCTTTCCTTTGCAAAAAAGGGAAAAAATTATATTTGGCCTGCCTGTGTCAGTCCTAAGGTCTCCGTGTACGTGTGTGCTGTGTGGAGAACGTACAAAAATCAGACGCAACCAGCTACGGTTTACTGCAGGCTTGCGCCATTTTCTTTCCTGACTGGCAAATATCTGCTCTGCCAGAGTTAATAACTCTGCTACACTAAAGTTGTGTGACACTTTTTCTGGGCCACACCACAGTTATTAAACGTATTGTTCATTGAATATACGCAGTGGGGCCTTTCCTTTGCAAAAAAGGGAAAAAATTATATTTGGCCTGCCTGTGTCAGTCCTAAGGTCACCGTGTACGTGTGTGCTGCGTGGAGAACGTACAAAAATCAGACGCAACCAGCTACGGTTTACTGCAGGCTTGCGCCATTTTCTTTCCTGACTGGCAAATACCTGCTCTGCCAGAGTTAATAACTCTGCTACACTAAAGTTGTGTGACACTTTTTCTGGGCCACACCACAGTTATTAAACGTATTGTTCATTGAATATACGCAGTGGGGCCTTTCCTTTGCAAAAAAGGGAAAAAATTATATTTGGCCTGCCTGTGTCAGTCCTAAGGTCTCCGTGTACGTGTGTGCTGCATGGAGAACGTACAAAAATCAGACGCAACCAGCTACGGTTTACTGCAGGCTTGCGCCATTTTCTTTCCTGACTGGCAAATACCTGCTCTGCCAGAGTTAATAACTCTGCTACACTAAAGTTGTGTGACACTTTTTCTGGGCCACACCACAGTTATTAAACGTATTGTTCATTGAATATACGCAGTGGGGCCTTTCCTTTGCAAAAAAGGGAAAAAATTATATTTGGCCTGCCTGTGTCAGTCCTAAGGTTTCCGTGTATGTGTGTGCTGCGTGGAGAACGTACAAAAATCAGACGCAACCAGCTACGGTTTACTGCAGGCGTGCGCCATTTTCTTTCCTTACTGGCAAATACCTGCTCTGCCAGAGTTAATAACTCTGCTACACTAAAGTTGTGTGACACTTTTTCTGGGCCACACCACAGTTATTAAACGTATTGTTCATTGAATATACGCAGTGGGACCTTTCCTTTGCAAAAAAGGGAAAAAATTATATTTGACCTGCAGGCTTGCGCCAATTTATTTCCTGCTGTGAAATCAAATCACTGGTAATACAGCATGCTGAGGGGTAGGGGTAGGCCTAGAGGACGTGGACGCGGCCGAGGACGCGGAGGGCCAAGTGAGGGTGTGGGCACAGGCCGAGCTCTTGATCCAGGTGGGTCGCAGCCGACTGCTGCGCGATTAGGAGAGAGGCACGTTTCTGGCGTCCCCACATTCATCGCCCAATTAATGGGTCCACGCGGGAGACCTTTATTAGAAAATGAGCAGTGTGAGCAGGTCCTGTCCTGGATGGCAGAAAGTGCTTCGAGCAACCTATCGTCCAGCCACAGTTCTGCGCCGTCCACTGCTGCAAATCCGAATCCTCTGTCTGCTGCTCCTCCTTCCTCCCAGCCTCCTCACTCCACTACAATGACACATGCTCAGGAGCGGGAAGACTCCCAGGAACTGTTCTTGGGCCCCTGCTCAGATTGGGCAGCAGTGGTTCCTCTCCCACCAGAGGAGTTTATCGTCACTGATGCACAACCATTGGAAAGTTCCCGGGGTCTGGGGAATGAGGCTGGGGACTTCCGCCAACTGTCTCAAGAACTTTCTGTGGGTGAGGAGGACGATGACGATGAGACACAGTTGTCTATCAGTGAGGTAGTAGTAAGGGCAGTAAGTCCGAGGGAGGAGCGCACAGAGGATTCGGAGGAAGAGCAGCAGGACGATGAGGTGACTGACCCCACCTGGTGTGCAACGCCTACACAGGACAGGTCTTCAGAGGGGGAGGCACGGGCAGCAGCAGGGCAGGTTGCAAGAGGCAGTGCGGTGGCCAGGGGTAGAGGCAGGGCCAGACCGAATAATCCACCAACTGTTTCCCAAAGTGCACCCTCGCGCCATGCCACCCTGCAGAGGCCGAGGTGCTCTAAGGTCTGGCAGTTTTTCACAGAGACGCCTGACGACCGACGAACAGTGGTGTGCAACCTTTGTCGCGCCAAGATCAGCCGGGGAGCCACCACCAACAGCCTCACCACCACCAGCATGCGCAGACATATGATGGCCAAGCACCCCACAAGGTGGGACGAAGGCCGTTCACCGCCTCCGGTTTGCACCGCTGCCTCTCCCCCTGTGCCCCAACCAGCCACTGAGATACAACCCCCCTCTCAGGACACAGGCACTACCGTCTCATGGCCTGCACCCACACCCTCACCTCCGCTGTCCTCGGCCCCATCCACCAATGTCTCGCACCGCACAGTCCAGCCGTCGCTAGCGCAAGTGTTGGAGCGCAAGCGCAAGTACGCCGCCACGCACCCGCACGCTCAATCGTTAACCGTCCACATAGCCAAATTTATCAGCCTTGAGATGCTGCCGTATAGGGTTGTGGAAACGGAGGCTTTCAAAGCTATGATGGCGGCGGCGGCCCCGCGCTACTCAGTTCCCAGTCGACACTACTTTTCCCGATGTGCCGTCCCAGCCCTGCACGACCACGTCTCCCGCAACATTGTACGCGCCCTCACCAATGCGGTTAGTGGCAAGGTCCACTTAACTACGGACACGTGGACAAGCACAGGCGGGCAGGGCCACTACATCTCCCTGACGGCACATTGGGTGAATTTAGTGGAGGCTGGGACAGAGTCAGAGCCTGGGACCGCTCACGTCCTACCCACCCCCAGAATTGCGGGCCACAGCTCGGTGGTGGTATGTTCGGCGGTGTATGCTTCCTCCACTAAAGCACCCTCCTCCTCCTCCTCAACCTCTGTCTCGCAATCTAGATGTGTCAGCAGCAGCAGGACGTCTCCAGCAGTCGGTGTCGCGCGGCGTGGCAGCACAGCGGTGGGCAAGCGTCAGCAGGCCGTGCTGAAACAACTCAGCTTAGGAGATAGGAGGCACACGGCCCACGAACTGCTGCAGGGTCTGACAGAGCAGACCGACCGCTGGCTTGCGCCGCTGAGCCTCCAACCGGGCATGGTCGTGTGTGACAACGGCCGTAACCTGGTGGCGGCTCTGCAGCTCGGCAGCCTCACGCACGTGCCATGCCTGGCCCACGTCTTTAATTTGGTGGTTCAGCGCTTTCTGAAAAGCTACCCACGCTTGTCAGACCTGCTCGTAAAGGTGGGCCGGCTCTGCGCACATTTCCGCAAGTCCCACACGGACGCTGCCACCCTGCGCACCCTGCAACATCACTTTAATCTGCCAGTGCACCGACTGCTGTGCGACGTGCCCACACGGTGGAACTCTACGCTCCACATGTTGGCCAGGCTCTATGAGCAGCGTAGAGCTATCGTGGAATACCAACTTCAACATGGGCGGCGCAGTGGGAGTCAGCCTCCTCAATTCTTTTCAGAAGAGTGGGCATGGTTGGCAGACATCTGCCAGGTCCTTGGAAACTTTGAGCAGTCTACCCAGGTGGTGAGCGGCGATGCTGCAATCATTAGCGTCACCATTCCTCTGCTATGCATCTTGAGAAGTTCCCTGCAAACCATAAAGGCAGCCGCTATGCGCTCGGAAACGGAGGCGGGGGAAGACAGTATGTCGCTGGATAGTCAGAGCACCCTCCTGTCTATATCTCAGCGCATTCAGGAGGAGGAGGAGCATGAGGAGGATGAGGAGGAGGGGGAAGAGACAGCTTGGCCCACTGCTGACGGTGCCCCTGCTGCTTGCCTGTCATCCTTTCAGCGTGTATGGCCTGAGGAGGAGGAGGAGGAGGAGGAGGAGGATCCTGAAAGTGATCTTCCTAGTGAAGACAGCCATGTGTTGCGTACGGGTACCCTGGCACACATGGCTGACTTCATGTTAGGATGCCTTTCTCGTGACCCTCGCGTTGCACGCATTCTGGCCACTACGGATTACTGGGTGTACACACTGCTCGACCCACGCTATAAGGAGAACCTTCCCAGTCTCATTCCCGAAGAGGAAAGGGGTTCGAGAGTGTTGCTATACCACAGGACCCTGGCGGACAAGCTGATGGTAAAATTCCCATCCGACAGCGCTAGTGGCAGAAGGCGCAGTTCCGAGGGCCAGGTAGCAGGGGAGGTGCGGAGATCGAGCAGCATGTACAGCCCAGGCAGTGCAACAGTTTTTAAGGGCCTGGACAGCTTTATGGCTCCCCACCAAGACTGTGTCACCGCTTCCCAGTCAAGGCTGAGTCGGCGGGAGCACTGTAAAAGGATGGTGAGGGAGTACGTAGCGGATCGCACGACCGTCCTCCGTGACGCCTCTGCCACCTACAACTACTGGGTGTCGAAGCTGGACACGTGGCCTGAACTAGCGCTGTATGCCCTGGAGGTGCTTGCTTGTCCTGCGGCTAGCGTCTTGTCGGAGAGGGTGTTTAGTGCGGCTGGGGGAATCATCACAGATAAGCGTACCCGCCTGTCAACCGACAGTGCCGACAGGCTAACACTCATCAAGATGAACAAAGCCTGGATTTCCCCAGACTTCTGTTCTCCACCAGCGGACAGCAGCGATACGTAAGCAATACGTAGGCTGCACCCGCGGATGGAAGCTACGTTCTCTCTCACCATCCAAAACGGGGACATTTCTGCTTCATCAATCTGTGTCTAATATTCCTCCTCCTCCTCCTGCTCCTCCTCCTGAAACCTCACGTAATCACGCTGAACGGGCAATTTTTCTTAGGGCCACAAGACTCACTCATCTAATTTTTCTAAACAATTTTTATATGTTTCAATGCTCTTAAAAGCGTTGAAACTTTAACTTGAACCAATTTTTCGTTAAACTGGGCTGCCTCCAGGCCTAGTTACCACTTAAGCCACATTAACCAAAGCGATTAATGGGTTTCACCTGCCATCTTGGTTGGGCATGGCCAATTTTTACTGCGGTACATTAGTACTGTTGGTACAGCAATTTTTGGGGCCCTCACCTACAGTGTAATCATAGCAATTTGTATGTTCTTCGCCTGCACTCATGGTACAGAAGTGTGTGTGGGGTTGGCCTACTCTTTAGCTACATAAATGTAACTTGGGCCTTGGCTATACTGCAGCTACTGAAATGGAAGTAAGACTGCGCTCCCACTATACTGCTACTTCGGAATTGTTACTGGGGCCTGTCTTGAGTGCTACTATTGCTGACATGGAACGAACACTGCGCTCCCGCTATACTGCTGCTTCGGAATTGTTACTGGGGCCTGTCTTGAGTGCTACTATTGCTGACATGGAACGAAGACTGCGCTCCCGCTATACTGCTGCTTCGGAATTGTTACTGGGGCCTGTCTTGAGTGCTACTATTGCTGACATGGAACGAAGACTGCGCTCCTCCTATAATGCTGCTAGTGATATGTTAGTGGGGCCTGTCCTAATGCTACGGCTGAAATGTTACGAATTCTGGGCTCTGCCTATACCGCTGCTAATGGTATGTCTCTGGGGTGTGGAAACAGAGGCTTCCCAAAGACATGATGGCGGCGAGGCCATTTCCCACCAACGCGGTTACTGTTAAGGTGCATATAACCACGGACACGTGGAGAGGACACGTAGTGCCTCAAAAACATCCCCCTCCTCCTCCAACAGGGAAAACATTCTTGGCAAATGCCTTTGCATTGGTTCGTCTGGTGGCAGTCCAAGAATTTCACCTTTACCGACACTACAAGAGAGCCCCCCCACCATCCCCCCGCCACGGCCCACTTAATCCTGGCCACATTCCGAAAACCAACAAAATAAAACCGCGCTAATAGGTCCGCAGTCACCACCACATTACCACCAACGCGGTTACTGTTAAGGTGCATATAACCACGGACACGTGGAGAGGACACGTAGTGCCTCAAAAACATCCCCCCGCCACGGCCCACTTAATCCGGGCCACATTCCGAAAACCAACAAAATAAAACCGCGCCACTAGGTCCGCAGTCACCACCACATTACCACCAACGCAGTTACTGTTAAGGTACATATTACCAGTCTGACTGGGGCATGCAGACACCTTTACAGAATGAATAGTGTGTGGCACATAGGTTCCCCATTGCTATGCCCACGTGTGCAGCTCCTGATGGCGGTGGCACAGGATTCTATTTCTCATTGCTTCTGTACAGCATTGTGGGCTATCGCCCCACCACTTTTAAAGAGGGTCGCTGCCTAGCCGTGCCAACCCCTCTGCAGTGTGTGCCTGCGGTCCCTCCTCATGGCAGACGCACTTATAAATAGACATGAGGGTGGTGTGGCATGAGGGCAGCTGAAGGCTGCGCAGGGACAGTTTGTTGTGCGCTGTGGACACTGCGTCGTGCGGGGGGTGGGGGGGGGGGGGTTGGGCAGCATGTAACACAGGAGAAGTGGCAGCGGAGTGTCATCCAGGCAGTGATTGTGCTTTGTTGTAGGTAGTGTGGTGCTTAGCTAAGGTATGCCATGCTAATGAGGGCTTTTCAGAAGTAAAAGTTGTTGGGAGGGGGGGGGGCCCACTCTTGCCGGTATTGTGGCTTAATAGTGGGACCTGTGAACTTGAGATGCAGCCCAACACGTAGCCCCTCGCCTGCCCTATCCGTTGCTGTGTCGTTCCCATCACTTTCTTGAATTGCCCAGATTTTCACACATGAAAACCTTAGCGAGCATCGGCGAAATACAAAAATGCTCGGGTCGCCCATTGACTTCAATGGGGTTCGTTACTCGAAACGAACCCTCGAGCATCGCGATAATTTCGTCCCGAATAACGAGCACCCGAGCATTTTGGTGCTCGCTCATCTCTAGTTTTAATCAGTAAAAAAAAATTATAGTTCATACATTCCCTTTAAAAGTAGGACACTTTGCATGACTTAATATAATAACCTTTATATGTTTTTTTTTTAAATAAAATGCACCGTGTGTTTACACTGTGGAATGCTAACAAAAAGATAAAAGGTTCAATAAAGACTGCATTTATTTAATGGTCTAGTGTTATTTGTGACAATATGTAGCATTATGCATTTTTTATTTTGTACTAGAATTGTTCCTACTTCTGAATTTAATAGATAAGGCGCTAAGCTATAAAGTCACTCTAACCCCTGCTGACCCCTTAAAGTCAGTGCTCAGAAAAACCATATTATCCACTTTGCTGCCCTTTCCATCATTTCTCTTATTTTCTTCTTTTGATTCTTCATTTTCCCTTTGCTGCCATTTTTTGTACCTTTTAGTCTATTGAGAAAGCTCTGATACCAGGATTCAGTTACCTCCAGGCTTAGAATCAAAAGGTTACAACTGCCTGCACTTTCTAGTTGACCTATATGCTGCCTTTGATATAACTGATCACTCTTGGTTTGTGAACATTAAAATTTTATGATACTTCACAGACAGGGCAATCTCTCTCTAATCTAATTACTTCCCATTTTATTGTACTCAGTGTACATATTTATTTTTATATTATTAAGGGTCTATTGTAATTTAAACCAATTACATACATGGTAGTAGTATGCCACAAGTGGCTAATAGCTTTTGACTTAAGAGGGTTTTTTCAGGGAAATACTACTGATGACCTATCATCTGCATAGGTCTTTAACCCTTTCCAATCCACTGTCTGACCTCTAAAGACATTATGATTTAAGGCTGTACAGCTCCAATGTTGGAAGACGTCTGTTGGGGTTCTCTTACTGTATATTGCCAGTCTCTCTGCTGTCGGAGCCTATCCAACGTGTCACCTCATGCAGTACTGGCTTTAGCCAGCAGATAGGGCTGTTGTATAACGGTAGAAAAAGAGTAAGCCCCCTAGGAAAACCAGGATACAAATTGATTGGAAAGGGTTAATAGTTGAGTGGCTGGGGTCCACTGCTTGGGATCCTGGCTAATCAGCTGATTGGATTGGCTGTAGTGCCTTTACACACTGGGATACTGAGCGAAAGCTGCTGCTCTGACCCCTATACAGTGGCCGGCGCTTGTAACTGCAAGTGGAGTTCTCATTAAAATCAATGAAAGCTACACCTGCAGTTACTCGAGTCAAAACAGCAACTTCTGCTCCAACCCCTCTTTACTCTGGCACTTACAGTGGGAGTCCAATCAGCTGATAGGCTGGGGTCCCGAGCAGCACACCCCAGCCAATAAACTATCGGATGACCTATCTTGAGGATCAATAGTATATACCCCTTTACGGAGGCTATATATTTTAAATTGCTGTCAGCAGTTTCAGCTATTCTTCACCATACTCATGCATGCTAGGTTCGGTTACCAATATGTAGAAAGGAATAAACCCCTTCCAGACATCTCTAATGACTTAGGCCTCATTCACACAAGCATATTTGTTGTGCTCCTTATAAGATACTCATATGAGCAATGGCGCAGTGTGTAAGCTCTCACCTACGACCTGAAGATTGCAAGTTCAATCCCTGCATGATTCAGGTAGCTAGCTCAAGGTTGACTCATCCTTCTGATGTCAGTAAAATGAGAACCCAGCTTGGTTGGTAATAATTACTTGAAAGCGCTGCGGAATAAGTTGGCGCTATACGAATACCAAGATTTATTTTTTATTTTACTTATTTTTTACACCTGAAACTCCATTGATTTGCTCTGGGGTATTCAGACATGCATTTTTCACGCGTGTATTTACATACAGTTGAAGGTTAAAGGGGTTGTCTCACGCGGAAACGGTTTTTTTTTTTATTCAATAGGCCCCCCGTTCGGCGCGAGACAAACCCAAGGGATGGGTTAAAAAAAAAAAAAGTTTATTACTTACCCGAATCCCCGCGCTGCGGCGACTTCTTTCTTCCTTTACCAAGATGGCCACCGGGATCTTCACCCACGATGCACCGCGGGTCTTCTCCCATGGTGCACCGTGGGCTCTGTGCGGTCCATTGCCGATTCCAGCCTCCTGATTGGCTGGAATCGGCACACGTGACAGGGCGGAGCTACGAGAACCAGCTCTCCGGCCAGAGCGGCCCCATTCACCAGGGAGAAGACCGGACTGCACAAGCGCGTCTAAAAACGCCAGAAGACAGCGAATTTAGACGGATCCATGGCGACGGGGACGCTAGCAACGGAGCAGGTAAGTGAATAACTTCTAAATGGCTCATAATTATTGCACGATGTATATTACAAAGTGCATTAATATGGCCATACAGAAGTGTATAACCCCACTTGATTTCACGAGACAACCCCTTTAAATGGTTGTGCATGGAAGATGATTGTTTTTACAATATTTTTACATATTTTGTTAATTATTCCTATATTTCCATTTTAATAACATTCCCATTATGTTTTTGATGATGTTAAACGTGCTACAAACAGATAGCAGTGCTCTGATTTTCCGTTTATAGTTTTTCTTTTTTTCAGTACACAACAGGAAACAGACATGTTTTGCTAGTTAAACTTTTTGAGTTGTAAAGTATGATCATTCTCTGTGAGGTAGTCACAGTTTGTGCACAAAATAAATAATTTTAATTAGCTGGTTGTGTCCCAATGTTATACAAAAACCATGAAATAAATATGGTATGTTTTATATCCACAAATAGACATTCAGGAGTCCTGCATAGCAGTACAATTTATAGTGCACGATGATTACCGCAATGTGTAATTGCCTCTGGAAAGTATTTTTATCTCCAAAACAATCATTTTCATGCTAAGAAGTTCAAGGACTCAACATTTTCTGGAAACTTCTATTTAAATGTAAAGGTTGTAAAGGAAGAATTAATACTAACATTGTAAAAATCCATGCAAATGTATTTGTAAGCAATTTATGTTCATCCGATGCATCTATATACATCCAATATATTTAACCAGGGTCCATAGACCCCAAGGTTCCCCTCAATTAGTCCATTCAACATCCCTCTTTTTTTTTAACATAAACATGCATGTTGAGCTGAGTTGGGCATTCATGTATATGCTGACATTCAGAAGAGATAGTTGCGGGCCAAGCAAGCATTTATCTGTCTGCTAATGTGCTAATGTACTAATATTCACAGAACATTTTTTTAAGTATGTTTCAGTAAAAAATAAAAACTAGAATGTGCTTTTATATTTTTACGTGCAATAATTGCTGCATGTGCAGTTCTCTAGTAAGCTTACATTTTTGTGCACCACTTTAGAGTTCAGCCAGATGAGGGTTTTTTCACGGCGCCAGCAGCACACAGAGCGCGCTTCTAATAGAAAACCAATAGGTTCGTATATAAGCGCTTACATGAGAGAATGTTAGGCGCACACAGGGGCATAACTATAGAGGATGCAGGGGATGCGGTTGCACCTGGGCCCAGGAGCCTTAGGGGGCCCATAAGGCCTCTGCTCTCCATATAGGGAGCCCAGTACTATGAGTAAAGCATTATAGTTAGGGGTCCTGTTACAAGTTTTGCACCGGGGCCCGGGAGCTTCAAGTTGCGCCTCTGGGCGCACACCTAACAAAGATAGGACATGCTGCACGTCACATGCAGCTCCATGGTGCGTACCAAAGATAGGACCTGCCTTATCTGTAGTGCGCGCTGCGCAGGAGCTTTCATTGACTCCGATGGGAGCAGGAGGCTATGGCAACTCCTGTGCAGGAAAAGAAGATTACCTGCAGTTTATAGCAGGACATTTAACCTTCTGCCCAGAGGCACATTTTAAATGTCCCGCTGTAAACTCCTGTTAGTCCTGAGGGTTCTCTTAATTTCCGCGGGGACTACCAGGAATGTACAGCAGGACATGTAAAATGCGCTTCTGGGCAGCACGTTTTAAATGTCCCGCTGTGGACAGCAAGGTATTCCTAAAGCCCCGCTGCTGAGCAATTCCCCAACAGCGGGGAGCATTGGAGGACTCCCTCCACCTCTCTCCCCAAGAGATTTTCCTATAGCAGGGCGGGGTTACAGGGCTTTCCCTGAGGGCTTCCCCGAGAGTGTAGGAGGAGGGGGTGGGGCTAGAGGGATCCACCCTCTAGCACCACCCCTCTAGTTCCGCCCCTCTATATATTTGCTATGGGGAATCTATGTGAGAAGCCCCATAACCACACCCACCCGTTATAGCCTCACCCACTCTCTGTGCGCTATGGGAATATCCTTCGGGGGTCCCCAAAGCAGGCAGAGAGAGAACAGGAATATGGATTAATCCCCCATAGCAGGGAGAGAGAGCAGTAATATGGGGGATTAACCTATAGCAGGGAGAGACTCTCTGGGATTAACCCATAGCCTCGCTCCGTCTCTCCCTGCTGTGGCTTAATTCCTCATAGCTGCACTGTTTCTTCCTTCTATTGGGAAATTGCAAAGCCCTCTGGGGCTTCTTCTCTCTCTTTTCCGGGAGCAGCTGCGCTATTTAAAGTGCAGCTGCTCCAGTGAATGGGTGATTTTCATTTGCATGAAACTCAGGTCTTATGCGCATGAAACATTGCTCATTCACACGATTTTTACACACGCAAGCAGCGATCTTTTTTGCTCACCTACTGATGCACAAAAAAACGCTTGTCTGACCGAGCCCTTACTCCTGCATTCAATTTTTGACATAAGAAGCTGCTTCCTATCCATCTTATAAAAAGCTGTCATTGGGAAAAATTTGTCTCCCGGTCAAAAGTCTATGGCTGTATGCAAATCATTCCTTTTCCCTCCAATGCCTCAGATGGCTGGCATATATCGGCCAGCTGTGAAAACAGGGCCAATATGCGTTCATGTGAATGACGCCTCATGCACATGAAAAAGCTGTGTGCAAAGAGGGCATATGT
This sequence comes from Eleutherodactylus coqui, assembly GCF_035609145.1. Lineage (NCBI taxonomy): Eukaryota > Metazoa > Chordata > Amphibia > Anura > Eleutherodactylidae > Eleutherodactylus > Eleutherodactylus coqui. The sequence continues at coordinate 103,350,848 of NC_089843.1, forward strand.
AAAGGATGCATGCACTACAATGAGAGCCCTATTAGGTTTATACACAGATCTTACATGCTATTTTTGCAGCAGGCAATCAAGGCTCCCTTGATTGAATTACCCTTTTTTATACTATAAGATACACCTAGGTTTAGCCAGAAATCAGAAAAAAATACTTCATACAAAATTAAAATTCCCCTGGTTGTCCAAGGGCATTGAACTGTTAGTGTCATTAACTTTTGTGGTCTAGGGTAAATGTTTACTACTTTACACTTTTCTTGCTAGCTAAACGTCGAATCACAGAAACTATGTAGCCTCATCTTCATCTAACCAAGAGAGACAGCGTTTAAAAGAACACTTTTGCCCATATAAGGATAGTGACTGGTGGGGTCTTACCACTTGGACCCTGATCAATCAAAACTTCTGATACGTCTCTAGAACATGTCATAAGGTCTTTAAAAGTGTAGAAGCACTTGTCACTAGGTTCAGACTGAATCTGGGACAGGAATATACATTTTGGACATGAATGTCTTATTCTGAAAAGCTGCAGAGTTTTAGAATAAACATGCTTTGAAGATCCAATTTGAAGGGAGCTTGGCATCACGAGGGCGGTGCTGCTCCTGCTTCTCCTCACCCAGATCACATAGGCCCAATGTCCACGTGCAAATTTCATTTATAAAATCCGTGGGTGGCCACCGCATGGGAGATCCATGTGTCTTGCTGCCCATATGAATGCATTAGCATCTGTAGGGTAGCTAAAAGCATGCAGATGTGATTTGTTTCCGGCATGCGGGTCACACGCACAGGAAGAAATCGCAACATGCTCCATTTTCATGCTGATCTCCCACACAGTCGGCACCTGCGGCTTCCATTGAGCACAATGGAAACCATCCATACCCATGGCACACCTGCAGCTGTTTTTTTTGCAGTGGATACGCCGGAGAGAAGGAGATTTTAAAGAAGGAAAGTGTGCACGGCGAATGCACGCGGCACGCTGTCGGTGTGCCGAGCACATCCGGGCAGAAGAGAAAAAAGATCCGGCCACGACGGAGGGGAGACCCGCAGTGTCCAGAGAGGTAATAAAATGTCTTTTCACTCTCCATGGCCGCGGGCACACATGGATTCCACTGCGGGATTCAGCAGTGGTATCTGTGCATGCAAGTGGGCATGAGGCCATAGAGTGACAGCTATCTCTATCCTTGTGTATAGAGAGAAAGCTCACTTGAGATTATGCAGGTGGACATAGGCCAATAAAATATTTTATATTTTATAGACCGCTAAGAGGCAGATGTTGACAAACATCACTCAGATAGACCCCTCAGACAAACACACCAGTAATAGCAATAACAATATCATGCATGCCCCTAGGGGTCACATTAAAAACTATACATCTCATTTCTGCTGCAGCTGCCCAAACATAACTTAGTGGCACTGCCACCAACACTAAATTAAACAACTGATTGATGCTGCAATTTCCCAAGCCCGACAAAGAGTACCTCCAACAGTGTAATAAAACAGTGGCTTGATCACAAAGACATTCTTTGTATTGACAGCAATCAGCTGATTTATCTTGTGCCAGAGATGGTGGTGTTCAATGTGACTGAGTCGGGCTAGGGTGCTGCTTTGGTCCAGATAACTTGGAAGCTGACAGTGGTCATAGTGCCACTAGGCAGTGCAGATGACAGTTCGCTAAGTAGAGCAGCAAGGCTGGGGACATACACAGGTACCAGCAGGGTTGTTGAGTAGAAACAGAACCCACTCATCAGGGAAGGTACAATAAGCTACTAGCTAGAGTATAAGATGCATCAACTTTTTTGAAAGATCTTTCTTGCTAAAGAATTGCATATGATAGTCTGAAAAATATGGTAATTGAAAAGCAAAAAGATCGAGTAGTGCCCTATGCGAGTACCTGCCTGCTCGTCTCTAAAGATTCGGGTGCCGGCGAGGGGGAGCGGTGAGAGTTGCGGGAGTGAACAGGGAGGAGCAGGGGGGGGGGGTTGCCAGAGAGTGAGAGAGAGATCTCCCCTCCATTCCTCCCTGCTCTCCCCCGCCCCCTGCCGGCACCCGAATCTTTAGAGACGAGCGGGCAGGTACTCACATAAGGCACTACTCGCTCGAGTAGTTTGCCTTAGCGAGTATGCTCACTCATCTCTACCTTTAATACATATTTACAAAAAATGTAATTGTGTTGTAAAACAAAATATTCTGGGAAATTATGAAAGAATAATGTTTTTATAAGTGACCCTAGTCAGCCTTGAACAGAGAGTGAAAACACACCAGAAATATAATCAATAAGCCACATATAGAGCATGTAACTACAAAGTATCTTTCTTGACAAAAAGGACACATATATCAATCAATACTTTCCAAATTTGAATTCTCCATTTATGTGTTAATAGTATTGATTTTGCTGAAGCTCAAGAAATAGATGTTGAAATCTTAATACCTTTGATTACATAGTACTGGCATAATAGTACAATATAGTATTGTGTGTTAAAAGGATTGTTTAAAAAAGCGTGGCTGGTTATTGCCATGCAATTGCAGTTAGAGATGAGCAATTAAAGCCTTGCTTTAGTATGAAGAATGAACAGAGAAAAAAGGAAAACTATCTCAGTTAAATAGGTTATCCAGCTTTTAAACATCGATGACCTATCCTCAGGATAGACTTTCAATACCTGATCTGCATGAGTCTCCACCCAAGAACTCAGCCGATTAGCTGATTGAAGGGGCTGTGATGCTTGGGTGAGCACTGTGGCCTCTTCAGTGTTTATTTGTAGCATGTGGCATAAATGATAATAAATTTGTCAAGCTGTGGGAGGCTTAACACTTCCCTTAAACCCTACCTACTTTTATTCACGATTTAGAAAGGTAGGGTGGGAATCCGAGGAAGGACAAAAAGCTGGAAATTTTTATTTACTCTGGCATATACCATAATTTGTAACTTTTTATAACACAATTAAGGTGCACAGACCTTGATAAATTCCCCCATTATGCTTCCAATCACCAATTGTGTTTCAAAGACAGTATAATCTGTGAAGATCAGTATTGTGCTACAAATTAAAGGGGTTGTCCCGCGAAACAAAGTTGGGGTATACACTTCTGTATGGCCATATTAATGCACTTTGTAATGTACATCGTGCATTAATTATGAGCCATACAGAAGTTATTCACTTACCTGTTCCATTGCTGGCGTCCCCGTCTCCATGGTGCCGTCTAATTTTCAGCGTCTAATCGCCCGATTAGACGCGCTTGCGCAGTCCGGTCTTCTTTCTTCTGAATGGGGCCGCTCGTGCCGGAGAGCGGCTCCTCGTAGCTCCGCCCCGTCACGTGTGCCGATTCCAGCCAATCAGGAGGCTGGAATCGGCAATGGACCGCACAGAAGACCTGTGGTCCACCGAGGGTGAAGATCCCGGCGGCCATCTTCGCAAGGTAAGTAAGAAGTCACCGGAGCGCAGGGATTCGGGTAAGTACTATCCGGTTTTTTTTTTAAACACATGCATCGGGTTTGTCTCGCGCCGAACGGGGGGGCTATTGAAAAAAAAACGTTTTGGCGCGGGACAACCCCTTTAAGGATGAAATACCACTTCAAATGAAATCTTTCAAACAGTTGTCTTTTTGAAAAAATGACCATTTATTTTATTGTCTTGAAAAGCATAGATGTGACTTGGGAATACTCCAGGAAAATAAGGGAAATTCAAAGGTCCATGATATATATACAGAACACAAAATAAATTGCATGATGCCAAATATGTTTTTACTAGTTTCACATATATCCTATTATAGAAGCAAATGTAAGAATCCATAGCAGCCAACTTACTGGCATTCATGCAACAGCAAGACAATACAGATCAGATCCTTGCACAACAAATCAAATGTTTATTCTATAAAATTAGGTCAATTCTAATTTAATTGATCTAAAACCAGGGCAAATTTTAATACACTGTAAGGCCTCGGTCACACGGGCGATTTTCCGTGCGATCTGCGCATGCGATGTGCGATTTTATAAAACCATTGCTTTGCAATGGTATCGGACACATGAGCGTTTTTTATGCGCTCGTCCGATAAATTATAAAACAGAAATTGCAGATCGCACCTATGTGCGATCTGCGATTCCTGTTCTCTTCTCTATATGCGCTCAATGGGGCCGGCTGCAGCAGCGCCGACCCCATTGAGAACATATAGAAGAGAAATCATTCTTCTCTGCCACAGCTGTAACAGCTGTGGCAGAGAAGAACGATGTTTGCCCATTGAATTCAATGGAGCCGGCAATACAGCCGCCTCCATTGAAAGCAATGGGCTGCCGGAGATCGCACGATAAATTTTCGGGAAGGGCTTAAAAATATAGGCCCTTCCCTGAAATTCATCCAGAAATGTGTAAAAAGTTTTAAAAAAATATACTCACCTTGTCTCGGCAGCCGGAGTTCAGCCGCGGCCGGCCGGCAGTCCTCCTGAACTGCTGTGAGTAGTATTCAGCAGCCGGGGATTTAAAATCCCCGCCTGCTGAATGAGCTGCCTCTGATTGGTTACAGCCTCACCAATCAGAGGCAGCTCTCACCCATTCATGAATTCATGAATGGGTGGGTGAGTGAGTGTTACCTCTGATTGGCTCAGCGCAGGGACCAATCAGGGGCAGCTCTCAGCTGAGCCAATCAGAGGCAGCACTCACCCATTCATGAATGGGTAAGTGAGAGCTGCCTCTGATTGGTGAGGTTGTGACCAATCAGAGGCAGCTCATTCAGCAGGCGGGGATTTTAAATCCCCGGCTGCTGAATACTACTCACAGCAGTTCAGGAGAACTGCCGGACGGCCACGGCTGAACTCCGTCTGCCGGGACAAGGTGAGTATATATTTTTTTTTACTTTTTACACAGTTTTGGATGATTTTCAGGGAAGGGCTTATATTTTTAAGCCCTTCCCGAAAATTCATCCTGAGATCGCCCGGAGCCCATTGCTTTCAATGGAGCAGGCTGTATTGCCGCCTCCATTGAATTCAATGCGCTGGAGAGCGCTGCACTGCTCCGGCCCATTTCTAATGAAACGCGGCTAGGAGCAGATTTATTGGGCGATTTTTCAGCCCCGGTCACGCGATTTGCGGATGCGCATCTGTCATGCGATCCGCAAATCGCGGCAAAAAACGCCCGTGTGACCGAGGACTAAAGGTGCATTTAGACACAAAGATGATCACTCAAAAGATGGCTTTTGGGCGATCATTTTGCATAATCTACTAATTGGTACTAATGACTATTAGTACAAATTAGTAGAGTGTGAGCTACTGGGAGCTGAATTTATTCAGAGGACTGCCTGCTGTTCTGTGAATAAATTCCCTTTGTTCTGCCTGTGGGGCTGACAGCTGAGAACAGCTGAGACAATGCAATCAGCTGTTCTCAGCAGTCCCCGGGCAGAGCACAGCATGTGGTCCATCTTATCAGCTGTTCTGCTGAACGACCAATTTCAAGCCAAACTGAAATACATCGTTTGGCGGAAAACTGAAAGATGGGCACATTTAGATGCAATGATTATTGCTCAAAAGATGGCTTTTGAGCGATAATCGTTGTGTCTAAATGGGCCTTAAGAAATATGTTTTATGCAAGGAGATCCCCAAGATATTAAAAAAGGATTAATTATGTCCCCTATAAAAAAAACTGTCAGATCCCTAATATGGAGATTCAAATTAAAGATTAAACTTAGTCCTTAATTCCTGATCTTGGAAACAGGAGGCCCATTATACACATCATACACATGCATACTTGGGTCAAATCTATAGTCAATAATTAGTTCTCTGTTTTCAACTAACTAATCTATTTATTACCATTTGATAAAGCAGTAAACTGCTGCACAGCCTGAGATTATAGTTTCTTTCACCCTCTTTCTGACATTTGCTGTACCTGTATTGAAGATATTGTGTGAAGTGGTTTCAGGGGCTGAAACTACTCAATACACTGCAGCTGCCAGGTAAGTTATACAAATGACACCTGTCTGCAATAACCAGGATAAGAGATAACTCAAATTCCATCTATTTATCTATGTAAATGCTATTTAAAAAAATACAAACTCTCCTACAAAAAACAAGCTCTCAAAGAGCTATGTTGGCAGAAAAATTAAAGACATATAGTTCTTAGAAGATGGGGACATAAAAATGACAATGAAAAAACAAAAAGTGCCTGCCAAAGGAAGGAGTTAAATTTTGTCTAACAAATTACAAATAGTTTTGCTGTATATTTCTTATGTACAGCTTCTTTTCACACACAATGAAATTTTATTTTTGACTTTCTCACCTTTGTTTTTATTAGCTACTCTTCCCCTTCAAAATCCTCAAAACTTCAAAACTTTTAATCATATATGTGTTGTTTCCATGACAACCCATAGTATTAGATAGTTATTTCAACTGCTTGTCCTTTTCAACATTATCTTTTCTCTATAAGGTATTGCTTCCACTTGTAGGGCAATTTATATAGATATGTCTGATGAAGCAACTTAAGTTAACTGATAAGTGACTAGATAAGCATGAGGCTCAGGTTAGTGTATATATCTCCCAAAGATTAAGAATTAGGAATTGTTATCCTTCAAGAGGCACATCAATATCTCAGAGCTCTTGAAAACATGCACTTTTTCAGAATTCTTAGAGAAAATAGCAAAAATAGAACGAGACATGAATCTTGGGATTGACACAAAAGATAAGCTGTTGATTGTAATAACTGAGCTAATCTATTCCTTTAGAAGAAAAAACTCTAGAGAGAAATAGAGTTTCTTCGGCTAAATGCATGCCTTGTTTGATGCTCATGTTCATCGGGACAGTTTGAAATGATCCTTTTATATTATATATACAGTATATATGTGTGTATACAGATGTATGTGCATGTATGCTATGATTTGCCATTAAAGCAAAATAGACTTTTCAATATAGCTGTAGGGACCAATTAAAAAATTCCAAAAGTGACGTTAGATTTTTTCCTTTTTTTTTTGCATGTCTCCAAAACAGTGATTCTATGAGGTGCATTCAATTTCTAAAGTTTCCTGATTTCTTTCTAAAAAAAGACTACTTTCTCCAAAAAGTATTGTCACTTCTCAACATAATCTCTAGAGATGAGCGAACGTACTCGTCCGAGCTTGATATTCGTGCGACTATTAGGGTGTTCGGGATGCTCGTTACTCGTAACGAGCACCACGCGGTGTTCTGGTTACTTTCAGTTTCCTCTCTGAGACGTTAGCGCGCTTTTCTGGCCAATTGAAAGACAGGGAAGGCATTACAACTTCCCCCTGTGACGTTCAAGCCCTATACCACCCCCCTGCAGTGAGTGGCTGGGAAGATCAGATGTCACCCGAGTATAAAAGTCGGCCCCTCCCGCGGCTCGCCACACATGCCTTGTGAGTTAGCTGAGGGAAAGTACTATCGTGCTGGTGCTGCTGTAGGGAGAGCGTTAGGAGTCAGTGTAGGCTTCAAGAACCCTAAAGGTCCTTCTTAGGGCCACATCTACCTGTGTGCAGGCTGCTGCTAGCAGTATTTTTTTTTCCCTCAAAATCGGCAGTGCAGAGCATTGCACCCGGCATTAGGGACAGAAGTGGTGCATAGGCAGGGAGAGTGTTAGGAGTGAGTGTAGCCTTCAAGAACCTCAACGGTCCTTTCTAGGGCCAAATTTAAGCGTGTGCAGTACTGTGCTGGCTGCTGTTAGCTGTGTTGCATATTTTTTTTTTTCTAAAAATCGTCTGTGCAGAGCATTGCACCCTCCATTGATACTACAGGGACAGAATTGTGTAGGCAGGGCCACAACACAGTTATTGTTCATTGAATATACGCAGTGGGTCCTTCCCTTTGCAAAAAAGGAAAATAAATTATATTTGGCCTGCCTGTGTCAGTCCTAAGGTCTCCGTGTACGTGTGTGCTGCGTGGACAACGTACAAAAATCAGACGCAACCAGCTACGGTTTACTGCAGGCTTCCGCCATTGTCTTTCCTGACTGGCAAATACCTGCTCTGCTAGAGTTAATAACTCTGCTACACTAAAGTTGTGTGTCACTTTTTCAGGGCCACACTACAGTTCTAAAAGTTATTGTTCATTGAATATACGCAGTGGGTCCTTCCCTTTGCAAAAAAGGAAAAGAAATTATATTTGGCCTGCCTGTGTCAGTCCTAAGGTCTCCGTGTACGTGTGTGCTGCATGGACAACGTACAAAAATCAGACGCAACCAGCTACGGTTTACTGCAGGCTTGCGCCATTGTCTTTCCTGACTGGCAAATACCTGCTCTGCTAGAGTTAATAACTCTGCTACACTAAAGTTGTGTGTCACTTTTTCAGGGCCACACTACAGTTCTAAAAGTTATTGTTCATTGAATATACGCAGTGGGTCCTTCCCTTTGCAAAAAAGGAAAAGAAATTATATTTGGCCTGCCTGTGTCAGTCCTAAGGTCTCCGTGTACGTGTGTGCTGCGTGGACAACGTACAAAAATCAGACGCAACCAGCTACGGTTTACTGCAGGCTTGCGCCATTGTCTTTCCTGACTGGCAAATACCTGCTCTGCTAGAGTTAATAACTCTGCTACACTAAAGTTGTGTGTCACTTTTTCAGGGCCACACTACAGTTCTAAAAGTTATTGTTCATTGAATATATGCAGTGGGTCCTTCCCTTTGCAAAAAAGGAAAAGAAATTATATTTGGCCTGCCTGTGTCAGTCCTAAGGTCTCCGTGTACGTGTGTGCTGCGTGGACAACGTACAAAAATCAGACGCAACCAGCTACGGTTTACTGCAGGCTTGCGCCATTGTCTTTCCTGACTGGCAAATACCTGCTCTGCTAGAGTTAATAACTCTGCTACACTAAAGTTGTGTGTCACTTTTTCAGGGCCACACTTCAGTTCTAAAAGTTATTGTTCATTGAATATACGCAGTGGGTCCTTCCCTTTGCAAAAAAGGAAAAGAAATTATATTTGGCCTGCCTGTGTCAGTCCTAAGGTCTCCGTGTACGTGTGTGCTGCGTGGACAACGTACAAAAATCAGACGCAACCAGCTACGGTTTACTGCAGGCTTGCGCCATTGTCTTTCCTGACTGGCAAATACCTGCTCTGCTAGAGTTAATAACTCTGCTACACTAAAGTTGTGTGTCACTTTTTCAGGGCCACACTACAGTTCTAAAAGTTATTGTTCATTGAATATACGCAGTGGGTCCTTCCCTTTGCAAAAAAGGAAAAGAAATTATATTTGGCCTGCCTGTGTCAGTCCTAAGGTCTCCGTGTACGTGTGTGCTGCGTGGACAACGTACAAAAATCAGACGCAACCAGCTACGGTTTACTGCAGGCTTGCGCCATTGTCTTTCGTGACTGGCAAATACCTGCTCTGCTAGAGTTAATAACTCTGCTACACTAAAGTTGTGTGTCACTTTTTCAGGGCCACACTACAGTTCTAAAAGTTATTGTTCATTGAATATACGCAGTGGGTCCTTCCCTTTGCAAAAAAGGAAAAGAAATTATATTTGGCCTGCCTGTGTCAGTCCTAAGGTCTCCGTGTACGTGTGTGCTGCGTGGACAACGTACAAAAATCAGACGCAACCAGCTACGGTTTACTGCAGGCTTGCGCCATTGTCTTTCCTGACTAGCAAATACCTGCTCTGCTAGAGTTAATAACTCTGCTACACTAAAGTTGTGTGTCACTTTTTCAGGGCCACACTACAGTTCTAAAAGTTATTGTTCATTGAATATACGCAGTGGGTCCTTCCCTTTGCAAAAAAGGAAAAGAAATTATATTTGGCCTGCCTGTGTCAGTCCTAAGGTCTCCGTGTACGTGTGTGCTGCGTGGACAACGTACAAAAATCCGACGCAACCAGCTACGGTTTACTGCAGGCTTGCGCCATTGTCTTTCCTTACTGGCAAATACCTGCTCTGCCAGAGTTAATAACTCTGCTACACTAAAGTTGTGTGACACTTTTTCAGGGCCACACCACAGTTATTAAACGTATTGTTCATTGAATATACGCAGTGGGGCCTTCCCTTTGCAAAAAAGCGAAAAAATTATATTTGACCTGCAGGCTTGCGCCAATTTATTTCCTGCCTGGGAAATCAAATCACTGGTAATACAGCATGCTGAGGGGTAGGGGTAGGCCTAGAGGACGTGAACGCGGCCGAGGACGCGGAGGGCCAAGTGAGGGTGTGGGCACAGGCCGAGCCAGTGCGGTGGCCAGGGGTAGAGGCAGGGCCAGACCGAATAATCCACCAACTGTTTCCCAAAGTGCCCCCTCGCGCCATGCCACCCTGCACAGGTCAAGGTGCTCTACGGTGTGGCAGTTTTTCACAGAGACGCCTGACGACCGACGAACAGTGGTGTGCAACCTTTGTCGCGCCAAGATCAGCTGGGGAGGCACCACCACCAGCATGCGCAGGCATATGATGGCCAAGCACCCCACAAGGTGAGACGATGCCCGTTCACCGCCTCCGGTTTCCACCACTGCCTCTCCCCCTGTGCCCCAACCTGCCACTGAGATCCAACCCCCCTCTGAGGACACAGGCACTACCGTCTCCTGGCCTGCACCCACACCCTCACCTCCGCTGTCCTCGGCCCCATCCAGCAATGTCTCTCAGCGCAGCGTCCAGACGTCGCTAGTGCCACAGTTTGAGCGCAAGCGCAAGTACGACGCCACGCACCCGCACGCTCAAGCGTTAAACGTGCACATTGCAAAATTGATCAGCCTGGAGATGCTGCCGTATAGGCTTGTGGAAACGGAGGCTTTCAAAAGCATGATGGCGGCGGCTGCCCCGCGCTACTCGGTTCCCAGTCGCCACTACTTTTCCCGATGTGCCGTCCCAGCCCTGCACGACCAAGTCTCCCGCAACATTGTACGCGCCCTCACCAACGCGGTTACTCCCAAGGTCCACTTAACAACGGACACGTGGACAAGCACAGGCGGGCAGGGCCACTATATCTCCCTGATGGCACATTGGGTGAATTTAGTGGAGGCTGGGACAGAGTCAGAGCCTGGGACCGCTCACGTCCTACCCACCCCCAGAATTGCGGGCCACAGCTCGGTGGTGGTATCTGCGGCGGTGTATGCTTCCTCCACTAAAGCACCTTCCTCCTCCTCCTCCTCCAACGCAACCTCTGTCTCGCAATCAAGATGTGTCAGCAGCACGTCGCCAGCAGTCGGTGTCACGCGGCGTGGCAGCACAGCGGTGGGCAAGCGTCAGCAGGCCGTGCTGAAACTACTCAGCTTAGGAGAGAAGAGGCACACGGCCCACGAACTGCTGCAGGGTCTGACAGAGCAGACCGACCACTGGCTTGCGCCGCTGAGCCTCCAACCGGGCATGGTCGTGTGTGACAACGGCCGTAAGCTGGTGGCGGCTCTGCAGCTCGGCAGCCTCACGCACGTGCCATGCCTGGCCCATGTCTTTAATTTGGTGGTTCAGCGCTTTCTGAAAAGCTACCCCCACTTGTCATACCTGCTCGGAAAGGTGCGCCAGCTCTGCGCACATTTCCGCAAATCCCACACGCACGCTGCCACCCTGCGGACACTGCAACATAGGTTTAATCTGCCAGTGCACCGACTGCTGTGCGACGTGCCCACACAGTGGAACTCTACGCTCCACATGTTGGCCAGACTCTATGAGCAGCGTAGAGCTATAGTGGAATACCAACTCCAACTTGCGCGGCGCAGTGGGAGTCAGCCTCCTCAATTATTTACAGAAGAGTGGCCCTGGTTGGCAGCCATCTGCCAGGTCCTTGGAAAATTTGAGGAGTCTACCCAGGTGGTGAGCGGCGATGCTGCAATCATTAGCATCACCATTCCTCTGCTATGCATCTTGAGAAGTTCCCTGCAAAGCATAAAGGCAGACGCTTTGCGCTCGGAAACAGAGCCGGGGGAAGACAGTATGTCGCTGGATAGTCAGAGCACCCGCCTGTCTATATCTCAGCGCGTTGAGGAGGTGGAGGAGGAGCATGAGGAGGATGAGGAGGAGGGGGAAGAGACAGCTTGGCCCACTGGTGAGGGTACACATGCTGCTGGGCTGTCATCCTTTCAGCGTGTATGGCCTGAGGAGGAGGAAGAGGAGGAGGAGGAGGATCCTGAAAGTGATCTTCCTAGTGAGGACAGCCATGTGTTGCGTACAGGTACCCTGGCACACATGGCTGACTTCATGTTAGGATGCCTTTCTCGTGACCCTCGCGTTACACGCATTCTGGCCACTACGGATTACTGGGTGTACACATTGCTCGATCCACGGTATAAGGAGAGCCTTTGCACTCTCATTCCCGAAGAGGAAAGGGGTTCGAGAATGATGCTATACCACAGGGCGCTGGTGGACAAACTGATGGTAAACTTCCCATCCGACAGCGCTAGTGGCAGAAGGCGCAGTTCCGAGGGCCAGGTAGCAGGGGAGGCGCAGAGATCAGGCAGCATGTACAGCGCAGGCAGGGGAACATTCTCCAAGGCCTTTGCCAGCTTTATGGCTCCCCAGCAAGACTGTGTCACTGCTCCCCAGTCAAGGCTGAGTCGGCGGGAGCACTGTAAAAGGATGGTGAGGGAGTACGTAGCCGATCGCACGACCGTCCTCCGTGACGCCTCTGCCCCCTACAACTACTGGGTGTCGAAGCTGGACACGTGGCCTGAACTCGCGCTGTATGCCCTGGAGGTGCTTGCTTGTCCTGCGGCTAGCGTCTTGTCAGAGAGTGTGTTTAGTGTGGCTGGGGGAATCATCACGGATAAGCGTACCCACCTGTCAACCGACAGTGCCGACAGGCTTACACTCATCAAGATGAACAAAGCCTGGATTTCCCCAGACTTCTCTTCTCCACCAGCGGACAGCAGCGATACGTCAGCGATACGTAGGCTGCACCCGCGGATGGAAGCTACGTTCTCTCTCACCATCCAAAACGGGGACATTTCTGCTTCATCAATCTGTGTCTAATATTCCTCCTCCTCCTCCTGCTCCTCCTCCTGAAACCTCACGTAATCACGCTGAACGGGCAATTTTTCTTAGGGCCACAAGGCTCACTCATATAATTTTTCTAAACTATTTTTATATGTTTCAATGCTCTTAAAAGCGTTGAAACTTTAACTTGAACCAATTTTTCGTTAAACTGGGCTGCCTCCAGGCCTAGTTACCACTTAAGCCACATTAACCAAAGCGATTAATGGGTTTCACCTGCCCTCTTGGTTGGCCATGGCCAATTTTTTGGATGTACATTAGTACTGTTGATACAGCAATTTTTGTGGGCCCTCGCCTACAGTGTAATCAAATGAATTTTTAGCCCACCTGCATTACAGCTGACGTTACATCCGCTGTGTTGGGCAATGCAATGGGATATTTTTGTGTATCGCCGGTGGGTTCCAGGGAGCCACCCATGCTGTAGGTGCACACGGAGTTTAACCTACATCTGTCCACTTGTAAAGAACCCCAGTCTGACTGGGGCATGCAGTGTGGGCCGAAGCCCACCTGCATTTAGCACGACATTACTACCTCAGCTGTGTTGGGCAATGCAATGGGATATTTCTATGTACCGCCGGTGGCTTCCTGGCACCCACCCCTGCTGTGGGTCCACAGGGAATTATAAATGCATCTGTTTCCACTTGTAAAGAACCCCAGTCAGACTGGGGCATGCAGTGTGGGCCGAAGCCCACCTGCATTAAGCACGACATTACTACCTCAGCTGTGTTGGGCAATGCAATGGGATATTTCTATGTACCGCCGGTGGCTTCCTGGCACCCACCCATGCTGTGGGTCCACAGGGAATTATAAATGCATCTGTGTCAACTTGTAAAGAACCCCAGTCTGACTGGGGCATGCAGTGTGGGCCGAAGCCCACCTGCATTAAGCACGACATTACTACCTCAGCTGTGTTGGGCACTGCAATGGGATATTTTTATGTACCGCCGGTGGGTTCCAGGAAGCCACCCATGCTGTCGGTCCACAGGGACTTCACAATAGGGAGTTGTACCTGCCTGTGTCTATGAATTAAAAAGCCCGGTCTGACTGGGGCATGCAGAGACACCTTGACAGAATGAATAGTGTGTGACACATAGGTTCCCCATTGCTATGCCCACGTGTGCAGCTCCTGATGGCGGTGGCACAGGATTCTATTTCTCATTGCTTCTGTACAGCATTGTGGGCTATCGCCCCGCCCCTTTTAAAGAGGGTCGCTGCCTAGCCGTGCCAACCTCTGCAGTGTGTGCCTGCGGTTCCTCCTCATGGCAGACGCACTTCTAAATAGACATGAGGGTGGTGAGGCATTAGGGCAGCTGAAGGCTGCGCAGAGACACTTTGGTGTGCGCTGTGGGGGGGAGGGGGGGCGGTTGGGCAGCATGTAACACAGGAGAAGTGGCAGTGGAGTGTCATGCAGGCAGTGATTGTGCTTTGTTGGAGGTAGTGTGGTGCTTAGCTAAGGTATGCCATGCTAATGAGGGCTTTTCAGAAGTAAAAGTTTTTGGGAGGGGGGAGGGCCCACTCTTGCCGCTATTGTGGCTTAATAGTGGGACCTGTGAACTTGAGATGCAGCCCAACATGTAGCCCCTCGCCTGCCCTATCCGTTGCTGTGTCGTTCCCATCACTTTCTTGAATTGCCCAGATTTTCACACAAGGAAACCTTAGCGAGCATCGGCGAAATACAAAAATGCTCGGGTCGCCCATTGACTTCAATGGGGTTCGTTATTCGAAACGAACCCTCGAGCATCGCGAAAAGTTCGTCCCGAATAACGAGCACCCGAGCATTTTGGTGCTCGCTCATCTCTAATAATCTCCCTCTTGACCTACACATTTTTTATAATGTTAACATCATGATTGCATGGACGCTGTGAACAATTTTTTAAGTGTCTGTTTTGGCCACTGGAAAATTGTGGATGGAAGAGCAGCGCAACTGAAAAATGTGTGACCACTGAAAGTGTCTATCATAAGCCAAAAATCGCTAGGTGCAAGGTCAGGTGAATAGGGAGCATGAGAAACCGGTTGAAATTTGTCATAAAGAAAACCCTGAAGGGTTGGTGTGCACCGCTTCTCTAAAAATGGCGACATTGCAGGCAATTTATTCCATAGTCAATGGGTTGACCTCCATAACCATTTGTTCCACTCATGCAATCATGTTGTTGGACTTGCTGGTGCATGGATGAGGTTCCTGTGGTTTATTCACACATGATGTTTAATCTACTTAACATCACCTGGGTACCTGCAGCAACATACTTGCGTATAGCCTGCTGGTATATCCGCAACCATATAGTACATTGGGCTCTATGTTCCGGATATCAGCAGTAAAATGGAACATGCTGCGTTTTGTTTTCTGCGAGTGGATTACGTAATTCCGACCTGCTAATGTAGGCGGAATTGTGTAATCCAATGCATTTGCTTGTTCTGCATATTCCCGTGAATCAAGCGCATGCAGAATCTGCAATTTCTATCCGGACGTGTGAGACCAGTTCAATGTAGATCTGTGGTGAAGGATCGTGTTGGGGTTCAAATGCGGTGAGTTCCAGTAAGAGGTTTCATCTCCTCTCATCGTTCACATCAGTGAGGGGAAATGAAACTTCAACTTTTTAAATCTTTTTAAACGTAATTGCCATTATCCTTTGGATAACAGTGATCACGTAACCAGGAACAGCATACTGCGGCCCCTGTGATTTAAAAAAATTTCCTGGGTAATCCTTTACTTTTGTGCATGCATCCGCCATTTCACTGCTGGGCTCATGGGCCGACGCTGGGAAAGGTCTGCAGATAAAGATCCCATTGGGGGACCTTAGGAATGTAATTTCATCTACCCTCACGGATACGATCCATAAGGGGCAATGAAACTTTAACTTTTTAAACTTCTTTTTTTACACTTTTTAACTTAACATAATCAGTGGTCCCCGGTGACATCTCCCTGCACTCGGCTATCTCTGACAGTCATGTGCAGGTTTTTTAAAAATTTGCCGAGGTCTCCGGCCTTCTGTGCATGTGCATGACATCGGCACATGCACAGAAGCCTGCGGCAGGTCCATATCGCCGCGGGACATAACGGAAGACGGTGGTGAGTATTTTCAGCTGCCCTCATAGATTTGATCCATGAGGTCAGCTGAAACATTTACTTTGTTAACTTTTCTGAGATGCCCGGTGACATCTCCAGCCTCCCGGCTACCTTCAGTAGCCGGGAGACAGGAGATTTTAAATGTCCCGCACCAATCTGGTCTTCTGCGCATATGTCACCATCTTTCCTTTGGTGCGCATGTGCAGAAGACAGAGGAGGGCCCGTTTCAGATCAGATCAACGCGGGACATCACGGAGGACGGGGGTGAGTAGTTTCAGTTCCCCACATTGATGGGATCCGTGAGAGGAGCTGAAAATCTAATTTATTTTAGCTTATTTATTTATTGTGATCGACGCTATCCATTGAATAGTGCTGATCGCATGACCAGGGGGGAGCTTCCCGTGGCCCCCCCATGACAGCTCCAGGTTGTCAGCTACCTTCGGGAACTGACGGTGTGGAGCTGTCACATCCTCAGCCCACGGGGCTTTAATCCCCAGAGGAGGCATGTTTTTACATCCCTGGGGATTATAGCCCACTTAGTCAGGACGTAAAAACACCATGGGGTGGTCACTAGGGGGTTAAGTACTCAAAATGCTTCTAATTCCAGTCATTGTCATGTATGTTCTGTACAATGGATGCCACTGCCGTCTATTTCACTCATCCCCAAAGGATTCCTGCATCTTCGAAAATGTGTGTCACGTTTCTATCTGCTCCTTTTCCCCAAAAAACATAAGGAGACCTTAGAGTGTGCATGCATCTTATACGGTACTGAGCTACATAAGAATTCCCCCATTAACTGGTGCTGTTATAATCATGACTTGGGTTGCTGCTAAATGGCACAGCATGGTGGCTCAGTGATTGTCTTGCAGTACTAGGGTCTTCGATTCAATGGTAACATCGGCTTGAATTTTGAATGTTTTCTCCGCGCTTCAAAAATATACTAATAGACTGGTTTGAAGTTTAGACTCTAAGCCGCAGTGGAGACAATGGCTAATGTGAGTGACAGCAATCAGTGTGCTATATAAATTAGTTAAATACATAGATGGGAAGCCTTCAAAGGTTATGTTGACAGTAACCGCCTCGAAAAGAGTAGATATTTTATGAATTCCATTGTTTTAGACTTCATGCACACATCTGCTTTACACAGATCCAAAATAGAATTTTCGTAGAGGTGCTTGGAGTCTCAGCTGTCACTACATATGCTCCAATCAGGGGGCAGGTCTGACTCACACCCCCTTCACACCCACTGCAGGCCGGCCGCGCGGAACTCTGGCTGCCGGGAGCAGGTGAGTATATATATTTTTTTTATTTTAACACTTTTCTGGATGAATTGCAGGGAAGGGCTTATATATTTAAGCCCTTCCCGACAATTCATCCCGCGCACGCCGGCAGCCCATTGCTTTCAATGGAGCCGGCTGTATTGCCGGCTCCATTGAATTCAATGGGCAAACATCGTTCTTCTCTGCCACAGCTGTTACAGCTGTGGCAGAGAAGAATGATTTGTCTTCTATATGTTCTCAATGGGGTCGGCGCTGCTGCCGCCGCCCCATTGAGCGCATATAGAGAAGAGAACAGGAATCGCAGATCGCAGATAGGTGCGATCTGCGATTTCTGTTCTATAATTTATCGGACGAGTGCATAAAAAGCGCTCACATGTCCGATACCATTGCAAAGCAATGGTTTTATAAAATCGCCGGACGCATGCGCAAATCGCGCGACAAAACGCCCGTCTGACTAAGGCCTTAGAAGCTATATATACTGCATGCAGGTATGAATAGCTTCATTCATCCCACGCCACACCAGCCTTTTGGTATTTTGGTGACTGCCTGCACTGTTGCACATTCTTATATGTAGTAATATATAAGTCTTCACTTGCGGAGCCATGTTACCTTCCTGTTACTAAACTCTTTTTCCTGCTTCTTCTTCTTCTGAACAATGGAAAGCTTTAGTTAAAAATGAATAACAAAGAAAGCAATAAAAAAGCCAGCTGATTTTTTCTTACATTAGTCAATAGAAGATTAGATTAACCCTTTGCAATCCAATTTTGGATTCAGGGTTTCCTAGCGGGTTTTCTCTTTCTGCCATTATACAATAGTGCCATCTGCTGGCTAGAGCCAATACTGCAGCATAGGACATGCTGGAAAGGCTCCTGACAACAGAGCGGGCCAGTTATATACAGTAAGAATACCCTGACAGACGTCTTCCGACATCGGAGCTCTACAGCTTTCAATCAGAATGTCTTTAGACGTCAGACAGTGGATTAGAAAGGGTTAATGAAACAAAATATAGCTTTTTTTAAATTAGTTTCTATTCCATTTTCCATTGAGAAACTTCAAACTTACAACATGGACCGTAAAATTCTTGTATGTTTTGCATAGGTTTTTCAATCAATCTGGATGTGTTCATTACCCCTGCTTCCCCAACACGTAAGTAATCTACATCCAGCCTTATTTACTGTGTATCATAAAGTGAATTAAAGCAAAGTTTACAAAGAAAAAAAATCTTGTTCCTGGATTGCCAAGCTGTATCTACTGTATTGTACACAATATGTGATTTCCCTATATTAGCATCTCGTTTCACCACATGCAATGTCTTTTTCTCCCTGGAAAACCACTCAGTGTTTAGTTCACAGATAATTAGGTCTATTTGTATGGCTTCAGTATTTACATTCAGTACTGAACACCGAAATGCGCTATCTAGTTGAAATCAATTGAAATAACCAAGACTCGAGGAAACATTTTAATTTGCCATTTTGCACATTCTCTAAACTCATTTCTACATTCAATATGGATTAGGGAAAGTATATACAACAGGAATCCAACTTTAGGGGAGGGAAACAGAGAGATCAGTTTAAGGCTGGAATCGTACATGCAGTTTCAGGTGTAGTTTTTGATGTCGTTTTTGAATACAAGAAACATGAGGGTGGCCTGAACTCTACGTAGGAGGAATACAGTAATCTATTCACTGTATATAGGAAGAATGTGGGCGTTTTGCCACTGTATAGCAAGCATGGGGCATAATCTGACAATGTATATTGCATGGGTATAACCATACTTTCATTGAGTATTGGGGGTATATGGCTGTCCTGAAATTTTATATAAGATGCACTGGGATGGTAATTCAACCGTACTGTAGCTGTGTATTATATGGGAGACTTGACTGTGTATCTTTGTATGAGAAGTATTGTATTTGGCTGTACATGGCTGACACGTTATACGGACAGCATGTCATTTGAAAGCTTTATGGTTAATGCTGTAAATTAAAAAAGGTCACTTTAAATGCCTAAGAGGTCATGACTATTACTGATTTTACATTATGTGTGAATGGTAGAGGGTCAACTATGGCATGCACAGGCAGCTGACGAATGGCACAAACAACAGGCATAATATTTTACAGCCATGAAGGACCACGCTGTGTTTTTATTGCTGAGCAATGTGGTCTGCAGGACTGAGGACCATCGGTGGATACAGATAGTGAAGGTAGACTAGTTCAGCCTCTGCCCCGATGCCAGAGTATACGGACAAATCTTGTATGTACATAAGAGATGTTACAATGTCTCAGCAGTGCCAAATATTAGAAGGCAACTTTCCTACAAGACAATGTCCCATGACTGGGAAAATCAAGGTCTTTTCCAGAATGAAAAGATAACCGCACACAGTCAGCTGTTTTGAGACTTTTCCTCATCAGACAACATGTTTCTAGCAGCTGGGTGAAAGGCCTATGTTGTAGGTCAAGAGAGGTACAGCTTCTCCTTGTGGGGACCACCAAGTAAGCATGAGGAGACTTAAAAGGCCGTGATGAAATGCTCCTCTGTTAAATTTGGTATGCAAATGGCAAATGCTACAATGTCTTAGCAGTGCCACCTATTAGAAGGTAGCTTTCCTACAAGTCAATGTCTAACCTTTTTACAGACCTTGTAACATGACTGGGCACCATATTCCCATTGGTCAGGCGATACTGGAAGCTGGTATTTTACATGATACAAATAGCAAGGTTTAGCCTGAATTTGCAATCTATCTCTGTATTGATCTTGATTCTGGTGCTGTATTTATGTTATGAGCTTGGTTCCGGAATTGTATTTTTGTTATGAGCTTGGTTCTGAAGCTATATTTTTGTGTTAAAATCTTGACTTTGTTATGGCAGGCAGAGATTATGTAAAAAAGTAATATTATTCTATGGTGGCATAACAGGGAGTAGTTAGGATTGGGCAGTGTTTAGAGATGAGCGAGTATACTCGCTAAGGCTAACTACTTGAGCGAGTAGTGCCTTAGCCGAGTATCCTCCCACTCGTCTCTAAAGATTCGGGGGCCGGCGGGGAGCGGTGGGGGAGAGCGGAGAGGAACGGAGGGGAGATCTCTCTCTCCCTCTCTCCCCCCGCTCCCCCCTGCTCACCGCCGCAACTCACCTGTCACCCGCGCCGGCAGCTGAATCTTTACAGACGAGCGGGAGGATACTCGGCTAAGGCACTACTCGCTCGAGTAGTTAGCCTTGGCAAGTATACTCGCTCATCTCTAGCAGTGTTAAGGCGTAGCCTAAGGTAAAAGACAAATTGCTGTGGCACGCATAATACACTGCATGTATCTATCCTAATTATATCCTTTCCTCTTTTGTTCATGCAGAATATATCATTATTTTGACTTACAGTAGAACAAATTCTTTTGGTGCTCAATATAGGATTTCCAACTGCGATCAGCACTTTCAAGGCTAGCTGTGGGATAGACAATTATTTATTAGCTCCCTGTTTCCCTAGAAAAAGCATTCTTCAGTACCTCAACATTCTCAATAGTGACAGTACCCCAATTTTAGCAGCATGAGATTTTTTTAATGCCCTAGTTGGCAGCTTACCTCTGATCTCAACCCTAAATCCAATTGTTGATTGGGTAACTCCCTCCCCCTTCCTTTTTTTTCCAGTTTTCATTGAAGTCTATTGGAGATTCCTACATATTTCGGCAAAACATATAAAATCCGTGACGAAAAGCAGTCGTGTATATGCTGTTGTTCCTGGCACGATTCTTTATATGGCAAAAAAATCGTTCATCTGAATGAATACATTGGAATCCAATGGTTTGGATGGTCACAATTTTGGGGCAATTTTTTACGTGATAACATATCTGTGTAAATACAGTCGTGTGAATGAGTTCTGAAGGCTCAAAGATAGAAATACTGTGGTGTCTATTTATGAACCGTTGACTCTAAATGAACAAGCACACTGCTGCAATAACCTCACTGGATATGAGCTTATTTAATTCAGCAGCACTGCTCAGTGCACTTGTTCCTATTGTAATGGCACCTGCACTGGGCCAGCTGCTAGTGTTTAGCATTAAGCCTAAGTGGACAGGCCCACTACTGCAGCAAAGATCGTCAAAAAATTGCATCTAAAAGAACCCATGGTTTCCTATGAGTTCTTTCAGATGAACATTTTTCTGATGCACCAAAACAATTGCACGTCAATAGGCACGTTTTTTTGATGCCAAGATTTATCTCCGTCAAAAGAAATCACGTCCTATCTTTTGATAGCAGAGTTCCGGCGGCTCCCATAGACTCTTATGGGAGCTGTCCGGCATAGGGAGGGGGAGCAGCACACTCACTAATAGCAGCCGCGACAAGTTTGCGGCTGCTATTCGTTTACCCAATTTAATGCTCAGATAGCCAAGCTGTTTTAGCATGGTTATCTGAGCATTAAAACGATGCTTGTGTGAAAGAGCCCTTAAGGTTCCATTCACACAGGGAAGTTTGGTTGCAATGCAAAAGCGCTCCAAAAAGTGCATTTGTGAAACCATGTGTGCTTTTACTATGCTTATAGTAAAATGTGGCAAAAAACGTACACAGTTTTGCAAACGCACTTTTTGTGCGGGTTTTTATTGCAACCGAACTGCCCCGCATAAGTGGAACCTAAATTTGATAGCAGTATTCAGAGTAGCTTATTCATATTATCATTGGTGCCTGCTCTTGGCTAGCTGTTGAACTGAACATTAGTATCTCAGCTGATAAGGTTAGAGGAACATCTAACCACTGAATGGATAATCAATATTAGCAAATATATATAAAAAAAAGTGTGACCGAAGTGGCAGATGCGTTTTTTATTTGAACTTGTTGAACGGGCACACAAAGCTAAAATTCGCACATATAGTGCGGCCCCATTGAAAGCAATGGGATAGTAACACTATCCCCTGCTGCTGCTGCTGTGACAGCTGCAGTAGCGGATTCCTTGGATGTCAAACCCCTGGATGCTGTCACATCCAGGGGTTTCATGATGTTGTCAATGGGGCTGGCGGAAGCAGCGCTGGCCCCATTGAAAACATAGGGGGAAGACTGCGCTCCTCTGCCACAGCTGTGACACCTGTGGCAGTAAATTTCTTCACCCCCAATGGAAGTCCCCTTATCACCGAATATTGTGACAGTGCTGTCACAGTGTTCAGTGATGAGGGGACTCCCTGTTGGGATAAAGGTATCCCCAGCCACAGCTGTCACAGCTGTGGTAGAGGAGCGGGATGTTATCCCATTGCCTTCTATGTGGCCGACCCTGCTGCCACTCCATTGAAAGCAAGGCATGAAGGTAGGGATTTTCGGGTGGAGGGGCTTGAACTATAAGCCCTATCCTGAACAGAAGCCCTAGTTGCAGGAGAAAAAAAAAATAAAAATCACCTAGAAGCGCTCCCCAGGTCCCTGGCTCTTTTTCTTCATGTTCTTTCGGCCAGGGATTGGCTGAATGGCTGTGATTGGTCAAAGCACTTGGCCAATCAGAGGCAGTGCTTCCAGGAGGTGGGGATTTTTCAATCCCCGTCCAGAAAAACATGAAGAGGAAGAAGATCTGGGGACCTGGGGAGAAGACGCGCCGGAGCTGACAGGGCTTCTAGGTGATGGAGGTCCCTGGAGGTACCTTTCAACTCTACCATTCTATAATGTATATATATATTTTTTTTTCTTCTACTGTCAAATTTGCATCAATTTGCATGAAAACGGGTTTTTTGTGCAAATCGAAAAAGGTTATCCTATATTTTCCCGGAGCAAATTTTAAATGCATGTAAAAACCGGACATGTGACCGCTTTCACTGGAAAACATTGGTTCTAATAGATCCGTTTTTAAAACGTGCCTATATATGCATTTAAAATTTGCTTGTCTGTCTGAGCCCTAAATGAACAACACACTGCTGTAGTAATCTCACTGGCTATGAGCTTCTGTAGTTCGGTAGCACTGCTCAGGACAACTTGCTCTTATTATATGAAGGAAGCATTGGTAGAAGTTATATGAAGGTTCTCCTGTATAAATAGGAAGCTTTTAACACCATGTACACCTACATATTGTTAATCTGAAATACTGCAAAATGTGTACTCCTCCTTGGTTAAAAGTGCTTCTCACAAATGCTGGAAAATGCTTGCATGCAGTGCAATCTCAATGTACGTATATGTGTAAAAAATAAGTGGCGTGAAGCTACTGAATTAATTCTTCTATTATATCCTTCAATGACAGGGTTTGTATAGCACCGACACATGTTGTGTCCTGGAAACCCACACCAGTATGTTTCAGGGACAGCTTGATAAAGTGCCATTGTCATTTGCACTACATTTGTGCATTTACAAGTCTGCAGATTTATGTATTGTGACTTACTCTAATTACAAACATTGAACGTTGAATTTTTTTCTATAGCAACTGTAGCAGAGAGCATATTAATGAAGCAATTTCGAAAGATATTTCTCCTTGGAGATAGGTAAATCATTCATTGGCAAATATGAACAATTAGGCTTTAGGGATATTTGTGTGTAGGAGATCTTGCTTGCTCCACATCAATGATATCTTACAAGACTTTTTTCAACAAATATTGCTAAAGACTAATCTTGATTTATAGGTATAAATGTTTATAAAAAAAACAAACTGTAAAACAAAAGCTTTGCTGTTACTTTGTGCTTAACCCCTTAACGCCACAAGACGTACGTTTACGTCATGGCAGCACGATACTTCCTGCAACTGGAATATATATATATTTGTCATTTTACCAATTTTTTTTTTTTACACTAAAAGGGATGTTTTTCAGAGAAGAGCTTATACTTAAAGCTCTTCCCTGAAAAATCACTTCAGGGGTGCCAGCAGACCATTGCCTTCAATGGAGCCGCCGGCAGCAAGGCAGCTCCATTGAAGGCAATGCACGGACCTTTATACATGTGTGTTTTTGTGCGTACACCTATGTACGCACCTGTATACGCTCATAAACACGTTTGTGTGAAGCCACCAGGAGGGCTCACACTCACTTGTGATAGCGTTTTTGAGAAATAAATCGCAGGGATATCGCAGGTGCAAACTTGCGTTTTTTATGCGATTGCGATGCGTTTTTGTTCTCTAAAAACGTGCATCGCATGGTAGGAGTATTTAAAGCCTCTCTTGGGTTTTTTTATGGTCTTGCTTTTGTCCAAACTTCCTCCGCACTGCTGACGTACTGCTGTTTCCTTGTAAAAGCCCACCCTTCCCATTAGTCACTATTCCACACAGAAAACATAGCACCATCGCATCGCATTCTCGCACGCGTTATGCGTTTTGCGATGCGATATTACAGCACTCCATTGACTTACATGAGCGAGAAGAAAATAGCGCATCGCAAAGTAATAGGACCATAGCACGCAAGAAAAAAACGCAACCTCGCAGACGTGAAAACATCGCAAATGAGCACAGCTACATTAGACTCAATGCATTTCAATTTCATTCAAAAAAACGCAGCCTTGCAGCATCGCAAAAACGCTATCGCAAGTGAGTGTGAGCCCTCCGGATTAAATATTTATTAAGGAAGATACTTCATTTAAATAAATTTGTTATTGTAGAAAAACAATCTAATTATATTAGATGGAACATTTAAAATCTTTTTATACACTAATTCCATCAAAAGGACATAAAAAATAATCCTGATATACTTTTTGTTTACTGTAATATTTACATTAAAATGTTGTTGCCGAGAAAACATGTATTAAAAATAGATATTGCAGTGCAAATATTTGTCTCTTTCTAAAATAACTGCAGATTCAAGGTTCCAGCTGGGATAATGAAGTGGAATTGCAGGAATTTACTCAAGAGGGGTTTGTTAGCAAAATCCAAAATTAGAAAAGATAAAACGTTACTGAATAAATACAACAGGTTGTGCATAAGGGAGGAGTGCAAAGCTTTAAAAGAGGCAAAAGAAGCAAAGAACCACTAAAGATAATAAAGTTCAATATATATACACTACCGTTCAAAAGTTTGGGGTCACCCAAACAATTTTGTGTTTTCCATGAAAAGTCACACTTATTCACCACCATGCGTTGTGAAATGAATAGAAAATAGAGTCAAGACATTGACAAGGTTAGAAATAATGATTTGTATTTGAAATAACATTGTTTTTACATCAAACTTTGCTTTCGTCAAAGAATCCTCCTTTTGCAGCAATTACAGCATTGCACACCTTTGACATTCTAGCTGTTAATTTGTTGAGGTAAGCTTGAGAAATTGCACCCCACGCTTCTAGAAGCATCTCCCACAAGTTGGATTGGTTGGATGGGCACTTCTGGCGTACCATACGGTCAAGCTGCTCCCACAACAGCTCAATGGGGTTCAGATCTGGTGACTGCGCTGGCCACTCCATTACCGATAGAATACCAGCTGCCTGCTTCTGCTGTAAATAGTTCTTGCACAATTTGGAGGTGTGTTTAGGGTCATTGTCCTGTTGTAGGATGAAATTGGTTCCAATCAAGCGCTGTCCACTGGGTATGGCATGGCGTTGCAAAATGGAGTGATAGCCTTCCTTATTCAGAATCCCTTTTACCCTGTACAAATCTCCCACATTACCAGCACCAAAGCAACCCCAGACCATCACATTACCTCCACCATGCTTAACAGATGGCGTCAGGCATTCTTCCAGCATCTTTTCATTTGTTCTGCGTCTCACAAACGTTCTTCTTTGTGATCCAAACACCTCAAACTTGGATTCATCCGTCCACAACACTTTTTTCCAGTCTTCCTCTGTCCAATGTCTGTGTTCTTTTGCCCATCTGAATCTTTTTCTTTTATTGGCCAGTCTCAGATATGGCTTTTTCTTTGCCACTCTGCCCTGAAGCCCAAAATCCCGCAGCCGCCTCTTCACTGTAGATGTTGACACTGGTGTTTTGCGGGTACTATTTAATGAAGATGCCAGTTGGGTACCTGTGAGGCGTCTGTTTCTCAAACTAGAGACTCTAATGTGCTTATCTTCTTGCTTAGTTGTGCAACGCGGCCTCCCACTTCTTTTTCTACTCTGGTTAGAGCCTGTTTGTGCTGTCCTCTGAAGGGAGTAGTACACACCGTTGTAGGAAATCTTCAATTTCTTAGCAATTTCTCGCATGGAATAGCCTTCATTTCTAAGAACAAGAATAGACTGTCAAGTTTCAGATGAAAGTTCTCTTTTTCTGGCCATTTTGAGCGTTTAATTGACCCCACAAATGTGATGCTCCAGAAACTCAATCTGCTCACAGAAGGTCAGTTTTGTAGCTTCTGTAACGAGCTAGACTGTTTTCAGATGTGTGAACATGATTGCACAAGGGTTTTCTAATCCTCAATTAGCCTTCTGAGCCAATGAGCAAACACATTGTACCATTAGAACACTGGAGTGATAGTTGCTGGAAATGGGCCTCTATACACCTTTGTAGATATTGCACAAAAAAACAGACATTTGCAGCTAGAATAGTCATTTACCACATTAGCAATGTATAGAGTGCATTTGTTTAAAGTTAGGACTAGTTTAACCCCTTAATGACGCGGCCATTTTTCTTTTTCCATTTTCGTTTTTTCCTCCCCCCTTTAAAAAAATCATAACTCCTTTATTTATCCATCCACGTCACTGTATGAGGGCTTGTTTTTTGCGGGATGAGTTGTATTTTTCAATGGTGCTATTTAAAGTACCATATAATGTACTGAAAAACTTTTAAAAAATTCTAAGTGGAGTAAAATAGAAAAAAAACGACATTTTGCCATCTTTTAGTACGTCTTGCTTCTACGGCGCACAAATGGCAACAAAAACGACATGATAACTTTATTCTATGGGTCGGTACGATTACTACGATGCCAAACTTGTTTAGGTTTTTTTTTACTATACTCCTCTTTTTTTTTTTAAAAGACATAAAATTTTTTTCAATTATTTTCTGTCGTCATTTTGTGCGCGCGATAACTTTTTATTTTTCCGTCAACGTAGTTGAGCAAGGTCTCATTTTTTGCGGGATGTCCTGTAGTTTCTGATAGTACCATTTTGGAATACATATGACTTTTTGATCGCTTTTTATTGCGTTTTTTCTTGGAGACAGGGTAACTAAAAAAGTGCATTTCTGGCGTTCTTCATTTTTTGTTTCGGACGACGTTCACCGTGCGGGAAAAATTATGTGCTACTTTGATAGATCGGACTTTTACGGACGCGGCGATACCAAATACATATTTTTAATTTATTATTTAGATTTTTTAATAATAGATATGGCAAAAGGGGGGTGATTTAAACTTTTACAACTTTTTTTTTTTTTCAATTTAAAAAAAACTTTATTGATTCTTTTTTTTACTTTACTTTGAAGTCCCCCTGGGGGACTTTAAGATGCGATGCTTTGATCGCTCCTGCAGTATGACGTAATGCTATAGCATTACGTCATACTGCTTTTTGACAGGCAGCCTATGAAGCCACCCCACGGGGACGGCTTGATAGGCAGTCTGCTAAGGCAGCCCTGGGGCCTTTCATTAGGCCCCCGGCTGCCATGATACGTGCATGGCTCCCCCGATCTCACCGCGGGGGGGCCGCGCGGGACCCCCGAACATCGTTCGGGGGATTTAAATGCCGCTGTCAGAATTGACAGCGGCGTTTAAATGGTTAATAGCCGCGATCGGCCGCGCGGCCGCTCGCGGCTATTGCCCGCGGGTGTCAGCTGTTATAAACAGCTGATGCCCGCACTGTATGAAGAGAGGTTGCCACGCAACCTCTCTTCATACATACCCCGACGCTCCATGACGTACCAGGTACGTCATTGGTCGTTAAGGGGTTAAAGTTATCTTCATTGAAAAGTACAGTGCTTTTCCTTCAAAAATAAGGACATTTCAATGTGACCCCAAACTTTTGAACGGTAGTGTATAAAGTATATTACAGTACAATTGCTTTAATGGTAATGACCATTATTATCCTTAATTAAATCATTTTACCATGTGATATAAGGGCTTATTCACTCGAGCATATATCGGACGCCGTTTTCACGGTCGGCCGATAAACATTATAATCTGATGCATTGCGTTCCAATGCATCAGATCACACAGGCATTTTCCAGCGGCGTAAAAGGGCCCGGACAGCAAATATAGCGCCGGGTGCTTTTACGTGGGGCAGCAAAGATAGTCCTGGAATTATCTTTGTTCCCGGAATAAATCGGCCGCTGCATAGGCTCCTATGGAAGCCAATAACAATGGCGAGAGAAGGGTGGTGGGAGGAGTTTAGCAGTGCTTACCTCCCTTCCGCTTATATCCTTCTCTCTCCTACCCTCCGACTGTTTGCAATGGGAGGGAGCAGAGCTAATGTCCCCCCCCCCTCTCCCATTGCTGGGAGGAAAGAAGAGAGAGGGTGAGCCAGTGAGGGGGAGGGAAGGGGAGGCAACGGCATTGCAACCTCGTCGTATATGCTCCGGGTCCATGATGTCTGAATGGGCGCACAAACGTTATATTTGTGCGCTCGTTCATGCATTTTTACTGCCTTCTCCTCACATTCCTTACCCCCTGGAAAAGGGGTAATCAGACATTATTGTCAAAAATTTTTTAGATATATATATATATATATATTTAAATATATATATATATATATATTTAAATATATATATATATATATATATATATATAAAAAAATTTCATCATGTGGAAGATATATATATATATCTTCCACATGATGAATATTCCAAATTTAAATGCATTTGCATCTCCAGAGAATGCACTCATCAGTCAAGCCAGGAGGTAGTTCTTTATAATGGAAGTTATTTTGGTAGTATATGGCAGTATCTAATTAGGCATTACATTGCACTGCTATTTCAGCTTTTGTATATTGTGTGCTTTAAACTGTATAGTATATTGTGCCA
This sequence comes from Eleutherodactylus coqui, assembly GCF_035609145.1. Lineage (NCBI taxonomy): Eukaryota > Metazoa > Chordata > Amphibia > Anura > Eleutherodactylidae > Eleutherodactylus > Eleutherodactylus coqui. The sequence goes on from NC_089843.1 coordinate 103,379,877, forward strand.
TTTATTCAGGCACTGTCGGGCACTAATAAAATAAAGTTTTAGCAGTGTGTGTTGATAGTGGGACTTAATGCATTGCTTTTCAGCTAATTGTATGTCACTTTTATCTGGATAGCTGTTAGCCCTCGTCCACACGAGCGTAGATTTCATGCAGAATAGGCTTGTGAAAAAAATCACATCTATTAGAACCAATGGTTTCCTACAGAAATGTTCAGAAGAAGGAATTTTAGATGCGCATCAAAGACAGGACGTGCGGCTGAAATGCCCCCATCTAAGGTCCATGCTGTGTGAAAAGATAGGACCTGACCTATCTTTGGTGTATGCTGTGCAGGAGTTTCCATTGACTCCTATGGGAGCAGGAGTCTATGGAAACTCCTGCACAGGAAAAGAAGATTACAAGTCATTTTAAGAGGATTTCCCAACTGCAGCAGTGCCGCTACACCCAGAAGCACATTTTAAATGTCCTGCTGTAAACTCCTGTTAGTCCCCATGGGGGGAAAGGGAAGCCCTGCAAGTTCCCTTAATGCCCGCGGGGACTAACAGGAATTTACAGTGGGACATTTAAAATGTGCTTCTGAGCAGCACACTTTAAAGTTAATCCCCCATAGCCCCACTCTCTCTCTCCCAGCTATAGGGAAATCCCGAAGCCCCATGGGGTTTCATATCTCTGGGCTAGTTCACACTGGCGAGAGTGATATAGGGCTGTGATTCATGACCTGATATCGCCCTTGCCATCCTTCTGAAAACCCCCTTTGAAAACCCCTGATGCAAGGCATTTTCACATGGGGTGCCCTTCATCCACGTTGTAGCAGGGGCTGCCGCAATCTCCTTCTGGATCAGCTGCCCTTTTTTTAAGCAACATGCCGCTCCAGTGAAGCTGTTCACGTGATTTTAAGTGAAGTATGGGCACAATATTTTTGGGTGTCTGTACTGTGCTAAAACCATGCTCGTGTGAACAGGCCCTTAGTGATATTTAGGCTATATATGATATGACTAATTTATGACTTATTTTGTTTAACCTGCAGCTGCCTAGAGCCGCATGAGAGAGGCAAACATAAGTATCGACCTTACAATATTCTAAGCACCAAAAGAAAATGAACTAGAAAAACTGTTAACAGGACTCGCAGACAGACATAAACCAATGACTGACAACTGACAAACACCCAAAACATTCATCTAACATACCTGTATGCATAAACAGAGGGAATCGGTACAGTACATACGAGGTATTGGTTCGTAATTTGGGCAATATATAATTAAGCCTACAAGCCCATGACAAGGGTCCTTGTTGTCTTGTGGGTCCCTACTCTCACAAGACAACTTATCTCATAAATGCTGCCTGCAAGCAGGACGATTGTCCAAATAGGGAAGGCCTCACACTGGAATTTAAGTACCTGGTTCGCCCTAGATGGAAAACAATCCAAGCAGAACAGGACACAGTTCACACCAACAGACAATGGAATGCATACCACATAGAACAGGACTGTTAACCTCCAGTTACCTGCACCGACTCACAGAGGGGCATACGCTACATTTAGAGGAAAGCAGGTTTCATCACCAACATAGAAAGGGGTTCTTTACTGTAAGAGCAGTTAGACTGGGGAACTCTCTGCCTGAGAATGTGGTGATGGCAAGATCCATAGAGGAGTTTAAAAGGGGACTTGATGTCTTTCTGCAGCGGAAGGATATTACAGAATATAAATCTTAGGTTAATTGTTAATCCGGGTATACAGGCAGGTAGGAAATATTAGGGGTTGATCCAGGGATTAGTCTGATTGCCATTAGGGAGTTGGGAAGGAATTTTTCCCCCAAAAGGGCTAATTGGCTCCTGCTCTTGGGGTTTTTTGCCTTCCTCTGGATCAACAACACAGGAGGATAAATAGGCTGGACTAGATGGACATTGTCTTCATTCAGCCTGACAAACTATGTTACTATGTTACAGAGCACATCACTGTTCCCACCTACAGAGCAACACACATGAATGCAAACAGGAGGGGAAATTAGGAAACCAGCTCCCTCCAGCCAGAGGGGCTAGTATTTAAATGCAGCAGACCAGTGGTGATTGGCTGGCTGAAGAACTACACACCCAGCCAGCACTGTGGCAGTGTGCTCCTGGAAACCCATAGAACTACAGGTCCCAGGGGCACAACTTAACAAACAAACTGTACATAGGGCATGTCCATTTAAAAATGCAGGAAATTGGTATTCAGTAAAAAAAAAAGCTACAGAACAATGACATAATCATACATGATTTTATAAGTTAAGGTTTCAGCACTATTGTAGGTTGGAAAAAAATTACTATTATTAACTCCCTCGCCCTCATTTGCTATACTCCTTGCAGTTATAATTTCTATGAAATATTTTTTTACAGAGTCCACAAATGAAGAGTGAACTGGTACAGAGATGTATATATACAAACACACATTGAATTTCTACTTGAAGTAGATAGCAGTGTCAGCTTACTAAAAACTTACAGGGAAAAGTCTGTACCATCATTGCATATGTGCTTGAAGATCTATTACTAGTATTATGTTCTGATATCCATGGATGTGTTTGGAAGGCTTTATGGATAGCTACACAAATCAGTTCATTAATTAATCATGTCCAGGCAAAAGCAGCATCAGCACTGTCTCCCGTTTTACATCTTGATGCCAATCAATTAGCCGCGTTTATATTGCTCAATATTGTGGCTGTAATTATGCTGTTATTATTGTTCAATAAAAGCCATACTCCAAATATAAATTAAGAGAAGGATGTTTAAATTGGGAAGTTCTTCTACCATATCTACTAAATGGATGACCTCTTAATGGGAATTTAATGAATAAAGTTTAGCATATGTACCTCTAAAAATAAAGGAAAGAAATGAGGCAACGTGCCTGTTACGAGACGAGGAAAAAACTAATTAAAGCAAATTAGTCTAATATGCATATGTTGCTTAAGATAGATTACATATTAAAAAACAAGAAGATAATGGTACCCATATGGGATATGTTTTTGGCATTTTTCATATAAAGTGGACAGCTTTAGAGGATAAATACTGAGCGGAATTCCTTACAGGCAATTATATCCTTACAATATGATAGCTGACATAATAAAAGCATAATTGTAATTGCTATTAATTGCATTAAGCCTTGTCTTATTGAATACTTAATGGTAGAGTTGACAGTGGTGCTGATTTATGTACTTTAATGAAGTTTCATGGTATCAATGTGTAACAATCAGTGAACATATTGTAAGTATTTCTTCACTTTATACCAAAAAAAAGAGATTATAGAGAAAGATAACACAATGTAACCATATGTAATAGGGATTCTAAATAGGAAATGTTTAAAGAAGTAATGAGCATATGTTAGGTGTTGCAGAATTACTACTATCATTTTAGAAGCTAGGATGTTGTGCTCAAAATAGAGAAAACTAAATAAAATAAACAGCAAGGTGGCTCAGTGGTTGGCTCTGTAAATACTGGGGTCCTGGGTTTGAATCTGACAAAGGAAAACATATCTGTTTGTGTGGGTTTCCTGCAGGTCTTCTTTTTCTTTTCACATTCAATGTGCATACTAAAAAGTTAAATGACTTAAACTAAATTTGTTTAGTTTGTATTTGTGTCTATGATAGGCAAATTACATTGTAAACTCCATTAGGAAATATCACAGAGAAGACTAATGATAAGGGGAAAGTTAATCACCCTCACCCTACACTACCCTACACCAGGAGCGTACCTAAAGGCTAAGGGGCCCGGGTGCAAAAGTTCAGCTGCCCCCCCCCCCCATCTGTGCCCGTACCTATACCTAAACCGTGCTAATTTACAAACATGATGTAGCCCCTTGGCGTAAGCCTTCTCATCAGGACTTCTTTCCTTGACTACGTAAAAATCTGTTGGTAATGTCTTAGGCTGCTTTCACACGGCCGCAAAAATTGCACCAGATTTGTGCGTTGCAAGATGCACAAATCGCACATGAATATGAACCCCATTGTTTCGAACGCGATCATACACAGGAGCGATTTTTTTTTGGGGGGGGGGGGGGGGTTCTCTGCATCGCACGAGAATATGATGATGTGATGTGAGCTGGTTTTAACACAACAACCCCTCACATTCATGTGCACAGCACACGTTGGCAAGTGTGATATGGGGCATAGTTTCACGTAGCAGTATCAGACTCACTCGTGTGAAATTAGCCTGAGGCCGGCTGCATGGAGCGGGCATCCGCCTACGGATTTCACAGCATGTACCGCCCATAGCATGCTATGAAAAAGCGTTTTTTCCTCTACATGAGCGGAAAGCAAGTGCGGTTTTCCGCTCACGGAGGAAAAATCGCAACATGCTGTATTTTAGTGCAGATTCTGCCCGGACGGCCTCCATTGAACTCAATGTAAGCCGTATGACCCGCTGCCCTGACATTGCAGAAAAGTCACTGGCATCCGCGTCATCTCCTAGCGACGGTGCTGGAAAGTCAGTGATTATAAGAAAAACAAAAAATGTACTGCGCTGGTCCGACGGCTTGACTGCTTTTCAGGTTATACCAGCTATACATATATAATTATATACAGTATATACCCAAGTTATACCAGCTGTACATATATAATTATATACAGGAGAGGTATAACTTATACCAGCTGTACATATATAATTATATACAGTATATACCCAGGTTATACCAGCTGTACATATATAATTATATAGAGTATATATCCAGGTTATACTAGCTGTACATATATAATTATATACAAGAGAGATATAACTTATACCAGCTGTACATATATAATTATATACAGTAGATACCCAGGTTATACCAGCTATACATATATAATTATATACAGGAGATGTATAACTTATACTAGCTGTACATATATAATTATATACAGAAGATACCCAGCTTATACCAGCTATACATATACAGTATCACTATATACAGAAGATACACAGGTTACACCAGCATAGTACATATCACTATATGCAGTAGATGTTTATCCCCCTGTATCCCTGTATATAGTGGTATGTCCCATGCTGGCGTAACCTGGAGGTCTCCTGTATATAATTATACATGTACAGCTGTTATAAACTATACATTCGTTATATAATTATATGGAGCATGCTGATATAAACTGGGCCAGAGTACACCAGCATGGTCTATATCACTATATACAGGCTGTAGAGCTTCTACCAGTTGCATATATATATATATATATATATATATATATATATACCAGCTTATACCAGCTATACATATACAGTATAGAATTATATAGAGGAGATACACAGGTTACACCAGCATAGTACATATCACTATATACAGTAAATGTATATTCCCCTGTAAAAAGTGGTATGTCCCATGCTGGTGTAACCTGTGTATCTCTTGAATATAATTATATATATATATACAGCTGGTATAACGTATACAAACTATACATACTTAATTACACTCTTTCCTCCACTCACCTCTGCAGCAGTGTCTGGACTGCCTGGAAATGAAAGTCCCAGTCCTTTGATCACATGACCGGAGCCAGGTCATGTGATCTGCAACCACAGTTCCTCCTGCAGTTTCATGTACAGGCTGAGCATCCAGCACTCCGGAGGTGAGTAGAGCGACACTAGCCCCTCCACCTGGTAATCGCTGGCTGGCAGTGACTGATAGACTGCAGCACTGTGATCACAGCTGCAGCCTATCATTGTGGGGGCCATGTGCTGTGGGAGTCTGCAGCCTGTAATTGGCTGCTGACTCCACGTGTAACGACCCTCCCTTCTGCGAGGGCCGACCTGCGGCGCTGCCTCCTGCCTCTCTCCTCTTCTCTCTCTCTGCCTCCCGCTGCAAACACACTGTCGGCCGCAGCGATCATGCAGCCGACAGTGCCGGTAATGCACACACTGTGCATTTTGAATATGGCAGGGCCTCTGGGCCCGTTCAGCGCAGGGGCCGAGTCTCCGTTGTGACCCCTGTTTCCCCTCACGGTACGCCAGTGCCCTACACTTACCTGCCTATAGGAGGGTAGCTGTCATGGTAAGGTTAATCACATGCTGGAACCTAGCCTATTCTATTTGAAATAATCCATAGTACAGATAAATAGTGCAAGAAAACAAAAAAAAGCTTGTGCCACTGCAGTAGGGATTACTTGCAAAGTCTTAATTTGACCTTTTAAAATCCAACAGAAAAACTGGGATGTCCAACTTTCATCCAGAAATTATGCACACAGATATAATAGCAGGCAAATTCTGCATTAAAAAAAACTTATATATGGGTCAATAGATTAACCCCTTCTTGCCACAGGATGTAAGGTTATGTCATGGCAAAGTGGTACTTAAGGTAAAATGACGTAACCCTACATCATGTGGATCTTGCGGGATCTGAAGAGATCCTGTGGCATCTGGCAGCGAGAGCCGGCTGGTGCTAAGAGCCGGCCTCCCACAACAACAGTGTGGGTGCATTGGGAAAGCAACTCCCACTGTTAACCCCTTAAACGCTGCGCTCACAAAGGGAGTGCGCTCATTCTGTGATGCTGGTGATGCTATGTGATGCTGTGATGCTATGTAGATCGCAGCATGTAAAGGCTCACATAAGGAGTGCGCTCATTCTGTGATGTCATCAGACCCTTAATGTAATGAGGGTGGCCGACAGGGTGGCCATAGCAACAAGATGCGAGCTACAGGCGCCCTGCTTTGTCATTGCCTATGATCGCTATAACCAGAGATAATGCATTGCAGTACAGAACTCCTGCAAATTGATATGTTTACTCTCCCAGCTCTCAAAAAAAAAGTTTTACATGATATGCAACCAAAAATGATCCCAATAAAAAATACAGATCGCCACGCAAAAAACAAGCCGAAAAAATAAAGTTATGGGTCTTAAAAATTGGAAATGAAAATCCCTCTAAAATCGTTGCATTCTTATTAAGCCCAAAATAGGCCCTGTACTTATGGGCTTATTCAAACGGGTGTATATCGGATGGCATTTTCACGGCTGGCCGATACACGCTTCCCTCCCACTCATCTGCTTTCTGCTTCTCTCCTCCCCTTCAAGCAGTTTTCAATGGGAGTGGGCAGGACAGAGCGGTGCTTAGCTCTGCCCCCGTCCTGCTCCCTCCCATTGCAAACGCAGGAGTGGAGGACAGAGGCAGAGAGCCAGTGAGTGGGAAGGAAGAGGGGGCTGCTTAGATGGAAGCGTATATCGGAGCCATGGGTTTCCAATGCATCCATTCACATGAGCGAATATATGGCGCGTTAAATCGTTGAACCGTGAAAAATGGACCATATGTGACCGTAACACGTGCCGACGCATATACATTGGGCAAAAAGCTAGTTCTAGAATTATCTTTTGGCCAATATACACCAGCAGGTCCCATAGACTCCTATGGGAGCAAGGGAAAAAAAGGTAGGGGGAGGTATTCTTGCAGCGGCCTCGGTAGTGTGAATTGGCGAGAAAACGCTAATTACTCTGGCGGACAAAAGTCCTTTCAAATGATTTTACGATGTCGGCAAGGACACGTTAAAACACCTATAACATGTGAAAGAGCCCTTAAATGTGTGAGCTTGTAGTGATGATTGGCCAAAAGATGATATCTATCAGCATCCATTTTTTCTCATCTCACACTACACATTTCAGGATATGTTGATAGCCATGTTAAGGGAAGACTCATCTGTATGATCATATAGAGTGTCATCGAATATACAGTATCTACATAACCACTGTTATAAAATATACAAAATAGGAGTGATCCTATATGAAAATAGATGCTGCACAGCTTGAGTTCAGTACCATTTTTCCTTAGTGAACTTGAATCTAGCTCACATCAATAAGTGAAGCCAACATATTGTGATGAAAACAGTTGCACTATAATTAGAGTGTTTCTTTTAATGATAACATGCTATTTGCTGTGTTCTAGGCTGGAATATGTCTTAGTTATATCAGATAGTGTAGCTAAACATGATAACAATATTTATTAACCTTTGCCAATCCAATTTCCCTGGTCCTTCCCAGCTCTTACTTATTTTGGGTGGCAAAGGATGTTGTAGATTTAAAAAGAATTTTTTTTAATTAATAGTGAATTGAACTCAGGACCTCTTGCACTCTAGCCAGCAGCTCTTCATGTTGAGCTATCCAGCTCTCTGGATAAGCTCCCTTGCTGAATACTTGTTTTTTGGTTCTTTGCTCCTCATCTAGTTCCTGCTTCTTTGTCTTGTGCCTGCCCTGCACCGCAAGACTCCCTGTAAAGCCTGGCCCTTCCACCCACTCGTTGCGTGATTATTCAGCTCCTCAGCATTGATCGATCAGCTCCACTTCTGCCTACTCCTTGGCTATTGTCACTAGACCTCCTGATACTGATTTCTGACTCTCCATCTGACTACATTACCCACTTTATCCATTTGTACTGCAAACCGAGAGCTCCCGTTGCTGACTCCTGGCTCGTCCCTTATTTACCCTCCAGACCTGCGGCTATTACACCTGAGGCTTCAACCCAGTGTCCTTAAAACCGCTACAATGCAGCAGCAAAATGACTAATTTATCTCCTTATTTCAGGCACTAAGCAAATAAACTAAATAATACTAGCCAGCAGCTAACAAAACACATATAGATGTAGGGTTATGGAACTAAATGTTGTTATAGTTAATGCAAGTATTGGTTTTTGGTCCAACTATTTGTTTTGATTGCATCTGGAGGCAAAAAGGAATTTTTTTCTCCTTAGACTTTTGTTGCACTTCATGGATAAGAAAAAGGTCATGCCAATGCATGGTAATCTGAGCAGTTCAAGTATATAGGACAGCACATGGACTACTGCCTGTGTGATGTCTCCTGTGACTTGTGCCAAAATTTCTCAGCTGTAATTTACATAACCCTTCCACTTCACCATGCTTCTATGATGGGTCTTGATCCAGCAAGTTTGAGTAGGTGGAACTTCGGGAAAAGTGAAAATACAAATCCCAGCATGCATCACTTCATTTGTCTTCATAGTTACCTTACCTCCTTGCCTGCCTGTTCTGCTATGAGCACACGTGCATATGCACCATAAAATCGCGTGAATGAAGAATTGCTGCGATTGAGTCCCAAACTTTAGCTGTGTATCTTCTGCCATTCTGCTGCATATCAGCAAAAAGATACTCTGCAGCTCTGTGGCCAAAAATCATTCATCTGAATGAATACATTGGAATCCAATGCTTTTGATGTCACGATTTTTACCCAACATTTTGATGCCGCTAAATAGCGGCATATATATGGCAGGAGAGTAGCCTAAGCTCTACTGCAAACCTAGGGTTTGTGGGTGAAGGCTTTTTTTTCCTGCATGTCAACACCTACAGCAGATTTGGAAACTTCACACATGTTCAGAACAATTACAGAAATGTCACATGACCCTCCATGTCAACTACTTTATGGACTTGGTTGTTTGCTGACTGGAGAGAAGATGTTTCTAAACCAAGGAGCATGGCTTTCTGTGCAGAAAACTGTGCAGAATTTTTAATGGCTATACATGGGCAGCTTATTAATTTTCCTACCTATCACAGATTAGAAAATTGCAAACATAAAGTAGCTAACTCCTTTTAAGTGCCCCTGTACATTAGAGCAGTGTCAGTCAAATGTTTACATTTCAGCGGGTCTGGCTAGCTATCTAACTAGAGATGAGTGAGCACCAAAATGCTCGAGTGCTCGTTACTCGAGCCAAGCTTTTTCTAATGCTCGAGAGCTCGTTTTGAGTAACAAACCCCATTGAAGTTAATGGGGACCCAAGCATTTTTCAATTGAGTCGGTACCCTTGCATTATTTTTCGTGGAAGGGCTTTACATATAAGCCCTTCCCTGAAAAACAAGGATTTTAGTGTAAAAAAAAAACGTACCTATCCACCGCTGCCAAGTCCCCCGCATGCGGCAGATGTTTCCTTCATCCCCGCTAGTAAAAAAAAAAAACCTGCTGCTACATCTGCCACATCTGTGACCGATGCAGCAGAGGAATTCTTCAATTCCCTACCGCAGCTGTCATGTGTGGATCTTGCTGCCGGCAACCCTGTCAATGGATTTCAGGCAAGGGCTTTAAATATAAGCCCTTCCCTGAAAATCCAGTAAAAGTAGTGTAAAAAACTAAATAAATAGATACTCACCTTCCTTCAGCTGCCGGGGCTCAGCCGCATCTTCTCTGCGCTGTCCCCGACTCTGTAGTGTTGTTCTATCAGCAGGCGGGGATTTAAAATCCCCGCTTGCTGAAAGAGCTGTTTGTGATTGGCTGAGGCACTCATCTAATCACAGGCAGCTCTCGCCTGTCATTCATTCGGCCTGTCACTCACCCTCTCCATTGCCTTCAATGGAGCAGCCGCGGCTCCATTGAAGACAGTGTAGAGGGTGAAATTTTCTCAAGCACCGCTGTGGTGCTCAATCGAGTAATGAGTACTTTCGAGTATGCTAATGCTCGAACGAGCATCAAGCTCGGATGAGCATGCTCACTCATCTCTACATCTAACATATATTAAATGTTCTGCCAACATTCGTTTAATAGATATTGGAAACAAAAAGAATTAGATATGTTGAGTTGCAACATGCCTAATCCATTGGCTCTTCAGAGAGATAAGCAACTACCAGAGATTTGTGGTAGCGACTTTCTCCCCTCAGCTTTTAGAGAACATATGCACACTCAGCCAAACCAAGCATGTATAGAATAGTTCCCAGTTAAGTGTGCATTCACCTGATATTGAAGGTGTATGGCTACCTTTAGTTTTTCTCTAGATCAACTTTGCAGAGTAATAGGTTGGAAAAAAAGGAATTGTAAGTATGTTACTATATAGCTACCTAGTGCCCATTGACTAAAGGGCTATATACACTGGACGATTATTGCTCAAAATTTCTTCGAACAAACAAAATTGAATGATGTAATTGCAAAAAAATTGCTTACTATTCGTTCACTTCTCCTTATCGCTGACTTTCAGTCAGCATAAAAAACATCGCTGCATTCTTGCTGTGTGTAAACACTCCCCACATAGAGGCCTTTGTCAGATGTGCATTGTTTCGCGCGATTTGCGGATCGCATGACGGATGCGCATCCGCAAATCGCGTGACCGGTGCCCGAAAATCGCCCGAAAATCTGCTCCTAGCCGCGTTTCATTAGAAACGGGCCGGAGCTGTCCAGCGCATTGCATTCAATGGAGCCGGCAATACAGCCGACTCCATTGAAAGCAATGGGCTGCCGGCGTGCGCTGGATGAATTGTCAGGAAGGGCTTAAATATATAAGCCCTTCCCTGCAATTCATCCAGAAATGTGTTAAAATAAAAAATATATATATACTTACCTGCTCCCGGAGCTCAGCGCTGAGCCAATCAGGGAGCAGGTCTGACTCACACCCCCTTCACACCCACTGCAGGCCGGCCGCACGGAACTCCGGCTGCCGGGAGCAGGTGAGCATATATATATTTTTTTATTTTAACACATTTCTGGATGAATTGCAGGGAAGGGCTTATATATTTAAGCCCTTCCTGACAATTCATCCCGCGCACGCCGGCAGCCCATTGCTTTCAATGGAGTCGGCTGTACTGCCGGCTCCATTGAATTCAATGGGCAAACATTGTTCTTCTCTGCCACAGCTGTTACAGCTGTGGCAGAGAAGAAGGATTTGTCTTCTATATGTTCTCAATGGGGTCGGCGCTGCTGCCGCCGGCCCCATTGAGCGCATATAGAGAAGAGAACAGGAATCGCAGATAGGTGCGATCTGCGATTTCTGTTCTATAATTTATCGGACGAGCACATAAAAAGCGCTCATGTGTCCGATACCATTGCAAAGCAATGGTTTCATAAAATCGCCGGACGCATGCGCATGCGCAAATCGCGGCAAAAAACGCCCGTCTGACTAAGGCCAGAAGGTGAAGTGCTGAGCAAGAAGCCTGTGATCCAGTGGTGAAGTCTGCTAGTCTAAACGTTCTGCACAAGTACTAATAACCTTTGCGGTGACGTCAGTACTCGTACAGATGACTGTCATCCTGTCTAAAAGAGATATTAGTCATACCCATTGTAAATTATTCTTACAATATAAAAATGGCAATTCTTCCCTCCTGCATTCCCACAGCCACATATAGGCATTTTGTGCAAAGTTTATTTGTGACCACAGGTCGATCCATACTCTCTCGGACCATTTACAGTACATAATAGTCCATAAAGAGCATTCCATGACCTAATCAGTATGGGGAAACAGATTGGTTAGGGATCAGCAAAGGTGTCTGATAGGGCTGCATCCTCTCACCCTTTTTGTTTAACCTTTAAGCAGAAGTGATCATGTGTAAAATGGACCTAGACGAATTGGAATTTAGGGTGAAATTGGGTGGAAGAAAGACCAACAATCTCTGTAAGTGCTTCTGCACACTTGCATATTTCTTGCACGTTTTTTTCACGCGATATCGCTGCGTTATTTTCATGCGATTTTCAATGGGAATTTCTAATGTTAAAAACGCATCGCACGGAAGTTACAAAGCACAAACATGTGATGCGCTTTTAACATTAGAAAGTCCCATTGACAATCGCGTGAAAAAAACTCAGCGATATTGCAACGTTAAAAAAGTGCAAGTGGGTGTGAGCCCTTATGTGGATGACACAACTCTGCTTGCAGAAACAGAAGCAGGTCTAAAGCAGCTGATATATATGTAAAATTAAAACGGAAAGTGAAAAAATGGGCCTCTACCTGAATTTAAAGAAGACTAAAATTATGACAACTACAAAAAATGGGCATATTCAAATCAAAATAGACAATAAGGTCGTGGAATGCATGTGAATCTTCATCTTCCATGGCTCTCAAATTGACCAGGCTGGAGAATCTATGCCAGAGATAAAATGTAGGATAGCATTGGGGCGAAGCGCAATGCTAAACATGGACAATTCTGGCAAAATAGGGATATCAGTATAGCAACTAAATGCAGGAAAGTGCAAACCACCATTTCCCTATAGCCATGTCTGGATGGGAAAGCTGGACTGTGAAAAAAGCTAATAGAAGGAGTATTGATGCGTTTGAGCTGTGGTGCTGGCGTAAGCTGCTGTGTATGCCCTGGACTGCAAGAGTAACAAAGAGAGAAGTCCTGGATCGTATAAAACCTGATATATCACTGGAGGGCAAGATGACTGGACTCAGACTCATGGATTTTGACCATGTAATGCGAGCAGAGTCGCTAGAAAAATCTATAATGCTTGGACAGATCAATGGCAAAAGAAGACCTGGCCGCCAAAAGACACAATGGCTGATAGTGTCAGAGCTGATACTGGCATGGATATCACACAACTGAAAGAATCAGTGCAAACCCGAAAAACATGGAGGGAGCTTGCCTTTAGGTTCGTGAACTGGTAACAACAACAACAATCACAAGACTCATGTAAACAATAGTTTTGAAGTGGTGCTAGAGCAGCATCTGATCTACAAGAGAACTAAATAAAATACTCTGCATAGAGAATCCTATACAATATACAGGATGTGCCAGTAATGTATGAACAGACTCTTGAGAGCTCCAGGCCAGAAAGATTATATGTAGCCTTGGGCATGCAGAATAGCAGACACTGTAGGTGAACTGGCCTAAATTTGTAACTTCCATACATTAATAAGTGCCCATGTTTATTATAGCAGGTAGAGATGAGTGGACTTTTGAAAACTTTGGTTTGGTCAGCTCACCAAATTTAGTACAGTCTGATTTAGTTTGAACTGAACTGGAACTTTACTAATACCCCTGAAATAATAATTCTGGTCAAACTGTGGTGCTTTTTCTCCTTTGGCTCAGCAGTTAGCACTATTGCTTTATTGTGGTGCTTTATTTATCTAACTGAGGCTTCGTTCACACGAGTGATGTTTTCGCACATGAGAGACGTGTGTAAAAAGAGCGCTTCTATAAGAACTAATGGTTTCCTATTGAAACGTTCACATGAAGGAATTTTAGACACGCTAAATACTCACACCAATCAAAGATAGGACATGCGTGGCTAAAATGCCTGCATCTAAGTTCCATGCTGCAAGAACAGATGAGACCTGACCTATCTTTGGTGCGAGCTGCACAGGAGTTTCCATTGACTCCTATGGGAGCAGGAGTCTATGGAAACTCCTGTGCAGGAAAAGAAGATTTCTGCCGACCAAAGGAATACCCCACTGCTTACAGCAGGACATTTAAAATGTGCTGCCCAGAAGCACATTTTAAATGCTTCGCTGTAAACTCCTGTTAGTTCCAGCAGGATTGAGGGGACTCCATAAGGGTTACCCTAATCCCCGCGGAGGCTAACAGAAATTTACAATGGACATTTAAAATGTGCTTCTACGCAGCTCATTTAAAATCTCTTGCTGTAAGCAGCGTGGTATTCCTCCAGCCCCACTGCTGGACAATTCTCTAGCAGTGGGGGGCAGTAGGGAACTTCCTCCATCTCTCTCCGCAAGGGATTTCCCTATAGTGGGGAGAGGGGGGCAGAGGTTACAGGGCTTCCCCAAGAGCATGGGAGGAGGGGGTGGGGCCAGAGGGATCCACCCTCTGGTCCCACCCCTTTATCTTTGCTATGGGGAATCCCTATCTCTCCTCTCTCTAGCCCCACCCACTCTCTCTGTGCTATGGGGATATCCATCAGGATTCTCAGAGCAGGGAGAGAGAATGCAGGGCTATAGGATAATCCCCCATAGCAGGGAGAGAGAACGGGGCTATGGGGGATTAACCTATAACAGCGAGAAACAGAGTGGGGCTATAAGTTACTCCCCCTTAGCCACGCCCTCTCTCGCCCTGCTGTGGGGAAATCCCAAAGCCCTGCGGGGCTTCTTCCTTCTCTCCTCCTGGAGCATCTTGCAATGCTGGGTTCCTATGTGCAAATCTGACAAAGGTCAAAATCTGGATGAAGTTTGTATGTTCTCCCTTTGTATGTATAGTTTTCCTTCCACACTCCAAAAAGATACTAATCCCCAATGGAGACAGAAAAAAATGGATATAAAGCACTGCCTAATATGCATGTGCTACATAAATAAATATTGATTATGGGAGAACATACAAATTCCATGTTGATGTCAGATTTGAAATTAGGACCTTAATGCTGTAATGCAACAGTGCTAACTACTTGGTCACAGGAGAAGAACCACCATCTTCTTCTTGTTCTATGGGCTTGGCCAGGACAAGCTGCCTGAGGTTCACCACAAACTGAACTTTTAGCAAAGTTCTATCAGAAACAGGGTTCATCTGGTACAGTTCAATCAACACTAATAGTAGGCATAATCAAGGTAATAAAGAAAACACAGTAACAAAAAAGAACCCCTTCGACAGTAAACAAACTGAATTGCATTGACATTTCAGTGTTAAAAATGACATCAACCTTAAATTGTCAATGAAGCAATTTTCTCTGCTTTATAGAGTATTAAATCAAGCATTTTCTGAATTTCTAAATTTGAAAATGACATCGGACAAAATAAATTAGATTAATACTGTAAAGTAAACCATATAAACATGTCATTAAGGTCTGTTCTGCTTAAACTAATGGAATCAAACTCATTATGTCAAATTTCATTAGCTGTCACACACATATAAGGAAACGTTAAAACAAGACAATATTGTAAATGCTTCCAAAAATCCTTTAGTTGCACAGCACAATCCATTCCAATGATGTTCTGTATATATGAATATTTATTGATTTATACAGCCAACTAGGTAAGTATTAATGGTTCAAAAAGGATGTGGAATAAGTGGGCTGCCTACGCTATGCTATTATAACCTAGGGGATTTTAGTGCCCTGTAGTCTGGTGCTTTCATCTGCTGATTGCCTGGTTCCCTGGGACGGACATTTAATAAACTCCTATCCCCTAGAGAAATGTGATTTTACATACACTCTTGACTGTACACACAACACAATCAGATTGTTACAAACTGTAGGGATACAGCTCATGGTGTCTAATTCCAATTACAAAGTCATTTTCCCTTTATTTTTTAATCTCACTGCAGGAAATGGATTATCATTAGAGAATCCCCACACAGGGACTCCTATGTCCCTGATGTGCTGCTTGTATGATGATAACTTAGCTACTGCAGGGAGATAAGATTTAAATTTCAAGGATAAATGAATGTAAAGGTTTAATAACTAAGTTTATTTGTAACATTTTGGCCAATTAGCATTAAGACAAATAACAGCGAGTTTTCATTTCTTTCATGCAGGCATACTTTCTTACATGACTTAATTGAATTTCTAATATGCAAGATTAATAGTTATGCCTGGGGAAAATAGTCCATACATATCAATACATGGAATATTCTGTGCAGGTGCAGATGCCATACATATCTGTCTGTTATTGTCTGCACGTACAGTACTTGAAGCGCATTCACAACTCTTGTTTTAACAGTGCCAATCAGATACAGTATAAGGGCTTATTCACATGAGCGTATATTGGCCGGCGTTTTCACAACCGGCTGATGTATGCTACCATCTGATGCATTGGATTCCAAAGCATCACATCACACAGGGGTATTCCTGCGGTGTAAAAGCACCTGGTCGGAGGTTTTCACGCTAGGAAGGGTAGTCCTGTAACTATCCTCACTACGGACGCTGCCATAGACTCCTATAGGAGTCCAATAGGACTCCAATGATAGCGGCCAGAGAAGGGAGGTGGGAGGAATTTAGCAGCGTGACTGCTAAACTCCCTCCCCCTTCTCTTCTCTTCTTTCTGCCGCTTTTTGCAATGGGAGGGGATGTGACAGGGCAGAGCTAAACTCCTGCTCCTTGTCCATACCAGCAGTGGGAGGCGGCACGATGGGGTGAAACCTAGTTTAGCTCCACCCCCATCTCGCCCCTTCCCATTGCAAACAGCCAGAGGGGAGGAGGTGAGCTTGTGAGGGGGAGGGAAGGGGGAGACAGCTTAGCAGTGCTAAACTGTCTTCCTCTGCCTGATGGCATAAACGCCAAGCCCGTGCATCACATGGTAGCATATGTCGGACGGCCGTAAAAATGCCCTAAGGCCGTGAAAATGCCCTAAGGCTGCATCACAGCAAGAAAACGCATGGCTGAGAAAAAGCCGAGAGTAATTCACTGCTAAAGTTTGTGTTTTCTCATCCATTGTCTTATGAAAGTTCCACTCACATTTGTGTGGTGAAATTGCATAATACACTGGTGAATAAAAGATTACAGCATGTCTTATTTCGCTGCGTATATATGAATGACAGAGCCCACACATTGCATAATGGTGGCGTGTATACGAGCTGTTGTGTCACATGAGATAAGGGAAGAGGGAACTTGTTATTTGTATGGCGCCAACTTATTCCGCAGCACTTTCAGGTAATTAGTTTACTACCATCCCCCCCTTCCTTCACAGCAAGCTGGGTACTCACTTTACCACCCTTAGAAAGATGAGTCAATCTTTAGCTGACTACTTGAACCAGGCGGGGATTAAACCTGCAACCTCGAGGTCGTGAGCAAGAGCTTAGGACTGCATTCTGCAGGCCCAATGTTAGTTATATGCAGGGCTGGACACTGCTGTGCTGTTAGAACCCTGCAATCACAATGTTCTTGCGGCATCGGTGGGTCATTAAGGTCCAATGTCCACTTGCACAAACAGAATCCAGCCGTGACTGCAGACATAGACAGAAAAATATATTGTCTTACCTGTCCAGATCCAGCGCGGGTCTCCTCTGTGCCAGCCGGATCTTCTTTTTTCAGCATGGTGGATGCGTCCTGATGTGCCAGCGACGTGCCAGACGCATGCGCAGTGCAATTTTTTTTTTTTCAAATCTCCTGCTTTACCGTGGATCTGCAGCATGTCAGCAGTGTCAGCTGTGGCTGTGCCACGGATCAGACAGCTTCCAATGACTTTAACCCCTTGAGTGGCACGCCCGGAAAATTTCCGGGGACGAGCTCCACTGCTCATAGCAACATAGCCCGGAAGATTTCCGGGCTATGTATCACTATGGGAGCTGCAGAGCACAATGCCACAAGCTGTGACAGTGTGCTCTGCCTGCACAGACCCACACAGAGCAGTGCAAGGGCTTTGAAAAAACAGCAGAAGATATTGCCGACATGTCGGCAATGTCCTGCTTTGTTTACAAGTTGCCATAGAGACCATAGGCTTGTCAGAAGCAAGCCGATGGTCTCTGTGGCAGGGAGAGCTGGTTGTTAGCTGTCAGAGGACAGCTAGGTACTAGCTCTTACAGCAGAGATCAGAGAAAACCTCCGATCTCTGCTGTGTTAACCCTTTACATGCTGCAGTCTATGTGACTGCAGAATGTAAAGGGCTGTCACTGCAGCATGTAAAGGGCTGTCACCATCGGACCCCCGGAATGTGATCAGAGGTCCTAATGGGTCCCTGTGGAAGTCCCCTAAAGGGACAAAAAAATAAAAAATAAAAAAAATAAAAAAAAAAGTCAAAAAATTATAAAAAAAAATAAAAAAAACCACTTGTCTCCCTTTACTTTGTAAAGAATCAAAAATACAATCACACATGTGGTATCCGTGTGCGTCGTAATGACCCAGAGAAGGAAGTTAATACATTATTTAACCCCTTAATGACATGGCCCCTTTTTTTCTTTTTTCCCCATTTCTTTTTTTCCTCCCCCCTGTTTAAAAAATCACAACTTGTCCCGCAAAAAACAAGCCCTTATATGGCCATGTCAATGGAAAAATGAAAAAGTTATGGCTCTTGAGACGCAACTGCAAAACTAGTTGAAATTCAATGATTAGACCATTTTAAAAAACCTGCCCTGGTGGGCACGACAGGGTGGTAGGAAGCCTGCCACTCAGGGGGTTAATGGAAGCCGTCCTGCGGGATCTGCAGAAAAGTGGAGCATGTTGCAATTTCTTCCCACGTGTGCGATCCGCACGCCAGGAAAAAGATTACATTCGCATGCTCTAAATTGCTTTTGGCTGGTTAGTTCTGGAGACAAAATGTATCATTATTGGTGGAATGTTAATTAGTCTACACATTAATTTCATCACTTTGCTGGACACAATGGTTTTCTTTAACTTTTGCTATTCTTGTGCTGTATTAAGCTACAGTGACCTGTGTGTCCGCTTTTGCTGACTGTCTCCCTGGGTGGGGTCTACCTCCCCTGAGGTTTATGTTGTACTTCAATAAAAAAAGAGATTGTTTAAAAAAATTCATTAGTTGTTGGCCACGTATTCCCTTTTTTCTAGAATAGAACAAGATTTCTGCCATCGGAGATGTTGAGAGCAAATATATTGATTTATATTTAAAGGGGTTGTCCTACTTCTAGCTGTTTTGCCTCAGTAAGTAGACAGCTCCATATATTATGCAGTGTCCTGGGTTAGTACTATAGACTGAGTCCTATTCAGGTGAATGGGACTCAACCTGCAGCGCCAACTTGGGCCACTAAGCAATGTATGAAGCTCTATGCTTCCTGTAGCAAGGTAGCTAGAAGTGGGACAATCCCTTTAAACTTTCCCAGCAGTCTTACAGCTATATATATCCTAATTGCCTATTCCCTGTCTAGTTAGGATATATATATATATATATATATATATATATATACGTCCATGTATGTGCTGTGTCTTTGAAGCTGACTCCTGCCCGCAACAACTACGATCAGAGATAACTCCAGCATGTCTGTTAACTCTGTAAATGCATCATTCTTACAATTTTGACAGCGTCATTTCAATTTCACATTTAATCAGGATTTAAATATCCTGAATGATGTTACATGATGTGCCATCTGGGTGTCATGGCAGCCTTGCCCCGAAGGTTGCCATGATTGATTGGCTATTAAGATGTGCCTGTGGCCTGTGACATATCTTAGTAGGATGCCTATTAAAAATAAAATATAATAATCATAGTATTGCATTATTCTTCATAAGCAATCGAACAATTGTAAGTTCAAGTCTGGTATGCTGACTCAAAAAATAAGTAAAGTAAACACTTGCCTGAGGACGTAGTGATGGCAAAATCCTTAGAGGAGTTTAAAAGGGGACTTGATGTCTTTCTGGAGAGGAAGGATATTATAGGCTATAAATCTAAGATTATTTGTTAATCCGGGTATACAGGCAGGTAGGAACTATTAGGGGTTGATCCAGGGAACAGTCTGATTGCCATTAGGGAGTCGGGAAGGAATTTTTCCCCCAAAAGGGCTAATTGGCTTCTGCTCTTGGGGTTTTTTGCCTTCCTCTGGATCAACAAAACAGGAGGCTAGACAGGCTGGACTAGATGGACATTGTCTTCATTCAGCCTTACGAACTATGTTACTAAGTTACTATTTATTAGCAAAAAAAGTAAGAAAAAAATCTTTTCTACGTTGTTGCATCAAAATAAATAAATAAAAAATGCAGAAAATGCTGTGCCCATACATTTTTAATTTATTAGAATTTCACATAATTAATCTTGAATGGTAAATGCCATCAGAAAAAAAATATTTTTTAAGGTATTTAATTTTGTTAAGTAATACTATATACAAAATTATTAGAGATGAGCGAGCATACTCGTCCGAGCTTGATGCTCGTTCGAGTATTAGGGTGCTCGAGATGCTCGTTACTCGAGACGAGCACCACGCGGTGCTCGTCTCGATTAAACGAGCACTGACCATTGAATTCAATGGAGCCGGCAATACAGCCGGCTCTATTGAGAGCAATAGGCTGCCGGCTAGCGCGGGATGAATTTTCGGGAAGGGCTTAAAAATATAAGCCCTTACCTAAAAATCATCCTAAAATGTGTAAAAAGTAAAAAAAATATATATACTCACCTTGTCCCGGCAGAACGATGTTAGCCCATTGAATTCAATGGAGCCGGCAATACAGCCAGCTCCATTGAAAGCAATGGGCTGCCGGCGAGCGCGGGATGAATTTTTGGGAAGGGCTTAAATATATAAGCCCTTCCCTGCAATTCATCCAGAAATGTGTAAAAATAAAAAATATATATATACTCACCTGGTCCTGGCAGACGGAGTTCAGCTGCGGCCAGCTGGCAGTCCTCCTGAACTGCTCTGAACAGCTGTGAGTAGTATTCAGCAGCCGGGGATTTAAAATCCCCACCTGCTGAATGAGCTGCCTCTGATTGGTCACAGCCTGACCAATCAGAGGCAGATCTCACTCACACCCATTCATGAATTCATGAATGGGTGAGTGAATGCTGCCTCTGATTGGCTCAGCGCAGCTCTCAGCTGAATGACAGCAGTTCAGCACCACAGTGCAGGGGACAGCAGGAGAAGATGCGGCTGTGCCCCGGCAGCTGAAGGGAGGTGAGTATCTATTTTTTTTGTTTTTTAAATCACTTATAATTCATTTCCAGGGAATGGCTTATATGTAAAGCCCTTCCCTGAAAAAGAATTCAGGTGTGCCAGCGGACCATTGTCTTCAATGGAGTTGCCGGCAGCAGCAGCGGCTCCATTGAAGAGAATGCCTGCATTGTTATTCTTTTTTACACTAAAATCTTTCTTTTTCAGGTAAGGGCTTATATTTTTACGCCCTTGCCGAAAATTCATCCCACGCTCGTCGGCAGCCCATTGCTTTCAATGGGCTAACATCGTTCTTCTCTGCCACAGCTGTTACAGCTGTGGCAGAGGAGAACAATCTTTATGCTGACAGTGCCGGGGGGGGATGTTGTCTCACTCTTGCCACTATTGTGGCTTAATAGTGAGACCTCGGAGCCCGAAAAGCAGCCCATTTCTGTGTTTTTTACATGACTTTGGTGATTTCCTAAGATTTTCACAAATGAAAACCTTAGCGGAGCACCAGTCATATACAAAAATGCTCGAGTCACCCATTGACTTCAATGGGGTTCGTTACTCGAAACGAACTCTCGAGCATCACTGAAAGTTAGACTCGAGTAACGAGCACTCGAGCATTTTGGTGCTCGCTCATCTTTAAAAATTATACATTTGGCATTGCCATAATAATATTGACTCACAGAGTAAAAAGAAAATATCATTTTCACTGCACTGTGAATGCCGTAGACAAAAGAAAAAACCCAAATTGGCCCAATTGCATGTTTTTAATACGGTACATCCCTCTTAGAATTTTTTTAAAGTCTTCCAATACTTTAAATGTTAAATTAAATAATGCCAATGAAAAATATAATTTGTCCCACAAAAGAAAAGCTCTCATGCTATGTTGCTGAAGAAAATAGAAAATATATATGATTTTTTTTTTAGGTGGAGATACCAGAACTGCAAAATGGACCTGGACACAGGAGCATCAAAGACCCTTGGTTATGAAACAGTTAAAGGGGTTACTTCACTAAAACACTCATCACATGCACACTACTGCTCTATTCACTTGGGGACCTCCAGAGTTATTAATGTTAGGGGTTCCAAATACACCTGTTCTGTGGGTAGGTGATGGTTTGGGTGATCCCTTTAAGTTTACATTGTCAAACATGGGGGAAATAAAGTTATGTAAACTATAATTTGATTATGTTATAATATTTCTTACATTCTATTAATTGTAATTTTACAAAGAAATACTAAAATATGGACTTGCTGTAGTTTCTCAAGAAAATATAGTTAACACCAAATTCTAGAACTTTAAACAACTTAGTTATTCTCATATTATTTATTTAGATGTTGAGGTCAACATGCATGACAATATTTTAAAATAGCAGTAATTACTAATACTTTTTTCTACATAATGGATTTAACTATTTATCTTCTTTTTTCTGAGTACAGCCTACTTAATCTGCATAGTAAAACAACAATCATGTGAAATATCGAACATCTTTCATAAATTAGGAATAGCACTGAAACTAATCGGTACTACATGTCTGTAAGAGCTGACATATAACTGGAGCTAAACATTCTAAGTTGACAATAGATGATGATCTGCATTATTGAGAAAAATATTAATTCATTTACAGAAATTGATAATAAACAACACAGTATAAACATTTTTTTTGAAATGTAGCACTTTCCCATAGTATGGTACTCACCGCTATATAAAGCCTTTCTTGAAAAGGAAAAGCAGTTGTAGTCCAAAAAAGTTAAAAACAACTTTGCTGATAATAATTGTCCAACATAAAAATGATTAAATGAATATACTATACATACATGGAAGACAAAAAACTGCATCATGCTGCAATGTATGATGAATGGATGTCTACAAGATCATATTCCTCATCAGTATCCTTTATTTACCATGATTAAATCATGAGAAATATATTAGTCTTGCTTAATCAGTGCTGTTTGTGAATTAGCTCGGTGAGCATCCCTAATGGGACCATGCATCCATTACTGCCGTTTCAATTTCTTTTTGTGTCTTTTGTCTAAAACTATCCTGTCTGTTTAAAATGGAGGCACTTTACACCAAATAAATAATTGAATTGGAGACAGTCTGTTAGCGGAGCCCTTTATCTTTTTGATGGATGCAATTGCTTCTCATATTATAAAAACTGTGGAGGTCAAGAGACTATACACATGTATATCAATAAATTTAGCAATCATAGCATTTTTGTTAATTATGGCTTAAAAAAAAAGTTTATATATTTTTTTACATATGTTGCTTTGTGCTATTCTCATCTTGTTCACCCTTCATATGATCTTACTGCAGAATCCAAATATTGGTAACAACAACAAAAAAAAAAGGTAAATTGTCTACATAATATTCAATGTTCCTTTTCCATTCCCTTTCAACCAGTCGTAGCCTATATTCTCATGTCAATGAAAGTGACCCTCACCCATTACTGGAAACAACAATCGGGGCCATGTGAACAATGCTTGCTCTACAATAACATAATTAGCCTAAACAACTTGGGTGCCTGGATGAGTAGCCTATAATTTATACAATAACCATTTACGTGCCACATATCTTCCACTCTCAAGTGGAGCTATTCAACTAATACTAAACATTTTGATAAACACCATCCCCCTCACTTTGTTCTATAACAAGCTATGCTAGGTATCTCTATTATATTATGTCATTCTTTTTTTGATTTTGCATTAACTTGTTATTGTGCTTGCCTTCAGCAAAAATTATCTTCTTTCCATAAATCTCCTACCTTACACTCAGAGCTTGCACAATGCTATTTTGTTGAAATGCATATTGTTTTATTTCAATAGTTCTCTTCTTCCCCCCTTTTCCATTGTTTGCAAAATATTCCTTTTTAAAGGTAATCTTGTACTCAACTCTAAACAAAAACAGAATTTCATGTGTTTTTATTTGGCTACAAATACTGCAGACAGATGTGAAATGAAAAGCTGTGTCAAAATATAAAACGCAATACAAACTATGCATTTTTGGTGTCTTTTCACCTCTTTTTTAAACACTGCATATTCTATGTGTTTTCTGGTGGGTTTTTTTTTCTTTAGGTTTTTCAATAGACTTGAAAAACATCAGGAAAAAAAAAGGAATGTTACAAATGTATAGATGTAGCATTTGCCACCACAATTCTGCTTACACTATTTGCGTAGTGCAAGGACCATTCAAAGTGAACAGCAGTGATTGTATTGCATAAACTGTGTAGAAATCACATCACACCTATGCTATTTCTATAGCGTACTGGCAATCAAATAGGTGAGTGCCACACCTGTAATGAATGAAAAATACCACCAAAACACCGGAACAAAAAAAAACTGGAATACAGAGAGTTTTTTCAAATGACTATGTCTTTAGGAATCGTTACTTTAGTTTCATCCATTTTTTTCTGGAAAAAAATTCAGGTTTGCTGCAGTTTTTTTGAACCAAGGACAGAAGTGGATTTAACAGGAATGGGAAATGAGAAGGTAGGACTTATACTGACACGTGCCAGAGAAGTATGTTAAGAATTGTACTGATGAACAAGTGTTGCACAGTCAAGCAAATTGCAACCAAATACAATGCTGGTCCTTGGGTTACTCTTTAGCTGGACGTTTTAAGGGTACTTTACACAGATCGATTATCACTCAAATTCTCACTGGAAACAACTAATTTGAGTGATAACTATCCCATGTACATATGGTTGCCAACATGGCACTGAGTGAGAAATCACTCACTTGTTGAAGTCACTTGGTTTTTAGCAAAACTAAAAAACAAGCAACTATTCGTCTGTGAAAACAGGATCCACTGACTGTTTAAGGTAGGTGGGCTGGAATGATCTTAGCCCACTCCATCTCCATGCACTTGAATGACTATCGCTCCTGTGTTATCACTTTAGTCTAGTAGCATTTGGGATCCGAAAAGACCTATATAGGGTTCTAAAACTCAGGCTGACTGCATTGTTTAGCTAAAAATAAGCCGAATCTACTCAGAAAGGTAAATGTAAACCCCCCAGGGAACTCTGTTGAATGCCTTCTCCACATTCAATGTAAGAAGCAGAGAAGGCAACTAACACCATCCGACTACCGGCATCAAGTCAATTGCTTGCATTGTGCCACATGATGCTTGTCTGTCCTTTGTAAAACCTACTTGATCTTTATGAACCAATGAGGGGAAAACCTCCAGACGGTACTGACCTATGATTTTGGCTTATAACTTGGTATCGCAAATTTAAAAACAATATTGTTCCATGTGCATTCTGGGAGGAACCAAAGATTCACTAAGCGGGAAGATAGTCAGGATTAGCCAGGACTAGCTGCTCGGAGGACAACACCAGACCAGAGATTGGAGCTGCAGGAAGTTCATTTGCATATTCCCTATGCATTTTGGGAAAAGCAAAGAATCACTAAGTGGGAAGATTGTTGGGATTAGCTGGGTCTAGCTCCATGTTCCCACGCTCACTAGCACAAGCTAAGAGGTCACTACTGAGGTTCTTTATCCTGGAGGTAAGTCAGGTGATCCCCAGAAAGTGGAAATCTATGATTCCTCCCTCTAGGGTGATGTGGCTGGAGGCTCTCAACACAATAAGATATATGGAGGAGCTGTGTGCCAGGGACGAGCTGAGGCAGGACAAATATTAGTTTGGGCTGCATGGAGCCAGTTTAGGAATACAACAGACTTAATCACTTGGGTACTTAATGGAAGCACCCCCTCCTCTCTGAATGATTCTTAGCGCATTTGATGTTGGCTAAACACTGGAAGATTATAGTGTGATGGTGGTTCCCTATCCCCCACTTCCCCCTCCTTCTCCCCTACTTTTCTTTCCCGTTTCTGGTTTGCTCTTAATTCTTTTATTTTTTCATGTGTTTTTGTATAGTTGTATAATATATGTATAAGTGGTATATTCCGCGTTTGAACTAGCCAGTTCAATGTTTCTTTTATGATCTTCCACACGTAAAGGGGGATAAACAGTTTCCAATATGTTAAGTGATTATATTTGATGTATCACGAAATGTAGATGCTAATCACTGTGACAGTAGGGTTCTTTTTAAACTTAATTATTTACACTGGGAAGAGCCCACTAACTAATTTTAAACATAAAATATAACTTTTATTCACTCTGTTAAAAATTGAGCTCACTGACAAACATACACAGATATATATCAATCTAAATGATCAATTTACGATCAGTAAAGTATCAACACTGTAGTTCCAATATCAATAGATTCTGTTGGTGGACAAAAAGTATATAAATTATGCACGATCAACTTGTTTTTGTGTATCGTGCAGAAATTAATTTATTCTCCCACAGTCGACGCGTTTCTTCAGTCACCTCCAACCTGTGACTGATTCATCAGGATGGGGAGACAGTATATTACAGAAATAGGTCCACTTTGATGATGGATAGTGAGGATGTATTAATCACTTATCAAAAACTCCCTTTTTTTTCTCTTTTCCTGTGGATTTTTATATAGTACGGGAGTTTTCTTTTCCCCAAAATTTGATGATACTTGTGTTGCAAATGGTCTGAATTCTGATATTAATTGGTTTCAGCTCAGTACTTGAAGTATCCAGCCCAGATTGATTTAGGTTTAATCATGGTTAACGGATGCCATCCGAGCTAGATCTCTAACCACATTAATGATATCATTCAGGAATCATGTGGTTACGATAATACACGGACAGGCATCCAACTGATGTATGTATCTTCACTGTGACTCTATTAGACTAATGGTCATCAGTGTGATCTTATTCCATAAATTATTCTAGTAACTTACTGGGGTACTTCTGTGTAGCTGTCCCTGATGTTTGTTTATAAACCATCAGTAAGTAGCTAACAGATGTTACACAGCTACTTGAAATGTTTTTATATAGGCGGTCATAAACACAGTTGGGCCTCAATATTATGAGCCCATTGATAAACTGTGTTATCATTAGTGTCCTTAGTGCAGCTTTAGGTTAGTCTAAGTCAAAAAGAGCTAGATACTTTGGCTCAATTGCAGTGACTGAACACTAAAGCTGACTTAGTTTGCTGCCCAGATCACTAAAGAGAGCTGTAACATAGTACTGGAATCGGATGTGATATCTGATAGCACCCTTCAACCTTTCCCACACAGCACAGCATGTGCAACCGCTGGGATCAATGTCCCACAATAAACTGACAGACCTGGTATCCTCTGGTTTGCCAGGGTTTAAGTATACCAAACTCCTCCCCTCTCATTGGGGGCTCGTCTCTGTTTGCACCTATCACAAGATATCCGGCCCTGAAGTGGGCGTTCCCATCTGCTGCAATCATGTGACCACTATTGTCCCATGACTCAAATCATGTGGCTGCGGATGTCATGTGACCTATTAACTCACGAGGCGCCACACAGGTCCTTAACCATTGCAGAAATTCAGCATTATATCCTGAGTACCGCTGTCTTGCTTGACAGTTTGTTGTTTATGTCTCACTAGCTGTCTGCTTGTTCAACGCCCATACTCACTGTCCCCTTATTAGTTTGAAATCGCTCACTTTTAACGGAGAAACTATCTCCAACTGTTTTATTATATGAATGATGTATTAAATAGGCGATCCTATTGTTTTATGATCACACTACCTAGCAAACCATTATGAGCAATAAAACATTAGAACAGGGCTGTCGTGTCATTTCTATGATTTGTGCAGTGATATTTATTTGGAGTGGTATATTTTAATTGTAGCTCAAGCTAACAGCAAATGAACTGATTTTTCTTGCTGAACAAGATAAGTGTTTCCATAAAAAGACTACACCATTGTCTTAATTAAGGTTTTTTATTTTTATTTGATCCATTCATCTCAAAATGTTGCTACTATAACCTGTGTGTTATTACAACCATATTTATTTTACAGATGTATTTTTGAGGTCCTCACATTATATTCATGGTATCTATTAACACTTAAATGAAAGGAGCAAACGACAAACATTCATTCAAGCCATTTGGAGCCACTGAATTCAAGCGATGGATCCATCTTGATTCCTTCTGAAGTAGATCACGATCTACATTGCCTCTACGTGCCGTCAAACGCAGGGTCTCAATTCCTCTAAATACCACCTTATGGGGATCATTCCCATGTACGTCTCGGATGTGGTTTGCTAAACTAGTGCTCTCATTCCTGTTTATGTTTCCTATATGTGAGAGCACTCTTCTTCGCAGTTCTTGTATCGTCTTACCTACATAGTCCTTTGGACAAGGACATGTTGCGACATATATAACGGCTGTGGTTCTGCAGTTTATGAAGCTCCTAATAGAGTAGGTTTTACCCGTTGCTGCACCAGTGAAGGTTTTGGTCCTCTCCATAAAAGGACAGGCTTTGCAGCCCGAACATCTGAAAGAGCCTGAAATTGGGTGTTGATCCAGCCAGTTTTGTGGGTCCACTTTGGGAATATAGTGGCTGTGCACCAATCTGTCCCTCACGCTCCTCCCCCTCCGGTATGTAATAGAGGGTTGCTCAGATAAACATCTTGTGAGGTCAGTGTCCCTTCTTAGAATGTTCCAATATTTTTGGAAAATTCCCCTAACTTTGGCGGATTTTTCATCGTATGTTGCTATCATCCGTATTAAACCTTCACCCTGTTCTTTCACTTTTCTTGATAGGAGCTCAGTTCTTGTTCTTACTGCCGCTGCCGTTTGCGCCTCTCTAATCACGTTCTCTGGATAACCTCGTCTTGTGAATCTATCCGCCATTTCTCTAGCTTTTACTTCGAATTCCTGGGGTTCAGAGCAATTTCTTTTCGTCCTCAAAATCTGCCCTTTTGGAATGCCCTTTTTAAGGGCCCATGGATGGTGACTTTGATAATGGAGGAGATTGTTGGTAGCTGTGGGCTTCCTATAGATAGTAGTTGCCAAGGTGCCAGTCGAGGTTTTGGAAATTTGGAGGTCCAAGAACGTGATTGATTGGGAGTTAATCTCTGATGTGAACCTCAACCCAAGATCGTTTTTATTCAACATGTTGACGAAATCTTGAAAGGAATCAGTATCCCCTGACCACAGTATAAGCACATCGTCTATGTACCTCAGCCAGATGTCTACCATGTTTGTCCATTTTAAGTTGGATTCTTCAAAGACAAATTTTTCCTCCCACCAGCCCAGGTAAAGATTTGCATAAGTGGGCGCACATGGGCTCCCCATTGCGGTACCCCTGAGCTGGTGGGAGAATTTGCCATTAAAAAGAAAATAATTATGTTCAAGGACGAACTGTAATAGTTCTATTATGAACATGTTATGCAGACTGAAATGTTGACCCCTTTGGCTGAGGAAGTGCTTTATTGCTTTGAGGCCACCATGATGGGGAATAGATGTATAAAGAGCTTCTACATCTAAGCTTGCAAGATAAACTGTTTCTGGGACGCAGATGCCATCCAGTTTCCTGAGTACGTCCGTGGTGTCTTGGACGTATGAAGGTAATGCCTCTACGAAATTCCGAAGAACTTTGTCGATATAGACACTTGGATTTTGTGTAATGCTGTTAATCCCAGAGACTATTGGGCGACCTTTAAGCGGGGACAGGCCCTTATGAACTTTGGGTATGGCGTAGAACGTCGCCACCTGAGGATAACTGATATGTAAGAACTCAAATTCTCTGTTGTCAATTAAGTGATTTTCTAAAGCCTTGGTTAACTAGATCTAGCTCGGATGGCATCCGTTAACCATGATTAAACCTAAATCAATCTGGGCTGGATACTTCAAGTACTGAGCTGAAACCAATTAATATCATAATTCAGACCATTTGCAACACAAATATCATCAAATTTTGGGGAAAAGAAAACTCACGAAATGTAGATGGGTTTAAGTAAATTGGTGTTATTGTTCAGATAAAAGTGTGGTGATAATATGAAAGTCACTGGCTTGTTATGTAAATTTCTTTCGATCAAAAAAAAAATACTTGTTGAACCATAAAAAGGAAGAAAAATATGTTCATCAAATGAAAAAAGGGGGGATATCCAAAGAAGAATATAATGCAGTCTGCAGAAACTGTAGGGTAAGTGTCAGAAAAGTTAAAGCTAATAATTGAGGCTTGCAACAGAGGCCAAAAACAATAAAAAAGAATTTGTGAGTATGTAGAAAGAAAAAGAAAAGTCAAATATGCTATTGGATGCTTACAAGATGAAAATGCTGAACTGGTTAAGAATCATATTGAGAAGGTCAAACTTTTAAATTCCTATTTTGTATCTGTTTTCTCTCAGAAACTAGATAGGACATTAACTGATCTTCCATGTGCTATTGGGGGAATAAAAGAATGCAGGCTATCTATAAGCAGCGAGATGCTGAGGGAACACTTAGCTAACTTAAATGAATTCAAGTCTCAAGGTCCAGATGAATTACATCCTAGAATACTAAAGGAAGCAGCGGAGGTAATGGCTGAACCACTCGTCATAATCTTTGAAAATTCCTGGAGAAAAGGAGAAGTCCCAGAAGATTGGAAAATAGCAAATGTTGTCCCTATGTTCAAAAAAGGGAAGAAGGTGGATCCAGGAAACTACAGGCTTGTGAGCCCAACTTATATACCGGGAAAGATCTTTGAACAAATTATTAAACAGCAAGTATACAAGTACTTGGATAAAAATGGAGCAATTAACCAGAGCCAGCATGGGTTTGTAACAAACAAGTCATGCCAGATGAATCTACGTTCCTTCTATGACAGTATCACCGACTGGGTTGATCAGCGAAATGCAGTGGACATAGAATATCTTGACTTTAGTAAAGCATTTGACAAAGTATCTCATACCATCCTTATTGAAAAAATGACCAAATATGGGATTGACAAGGCAACTGTTAGGTGGATTCACAACTGGCTGAGTGATCGTACTCAAAGAGTGGTCATAAATGGCTGCACATCGAAGTGAAAGAATGTATCAAGTGGGATACCACAAGACTTGGGAATACTAATAGATCGTAGACTGATCATGAGTCAACAATGTGATGAAACAGCCAAAAAACAAACAATTCTGGGATGTAATAAGAGAAGCATAGAGTCTAGATCACGTGAGGTAATTATCCCCCTCTATTTTTCCTTAGTCAGACCTCATCTGGAATACTGTGTCCAGTTCTGGGCACCCTACTTTAAAAAAGACATAAACAAACTGGAGCAATTTTAGAGCAGAGTTACCAAGATGGTTAGCGGTCTACAAGTCATGTCCTATAAGAAACGGTTAAAGAATCTGGGGATGTTTAGCTTGCAAAAAAGAAGGCTGAGAGGAGACTTAATAGCTGTCTACAAATATTTGAAGGGCTGTCACAGTGCAGAGGGATCAGCCCTATTCTCATTTGCACAAGGAAAGACTAGAAGCAATGGGATGAATCTGAAAGGGAGGAGACACAATTTAGATATTAGGAAAAACTTTCTGACAGTGAGGGTGATCAATAAGTGGAACACGTTACCAAGGGAGGTGGTGCGTTCTCCTTCAATGGAAGTGCTCAAACAAAGGCTGGACAAATTTCTGTCTAGGATGATTTAGTGAATCCTGCACTAAGCAGGGGGTGGGACCAAATGAACGTGGAGTTCACTTTTAACTCTACCATTCTATGATTCTACAAAGGGGTAGATTTCAGGTCATTGAACAGAGCTCAGAAATAGGCATTTGTTTTGTTTCTCAGGGCACACTCCCAAATGATCTTCGAATCATGACTTTTAATGTGAAGAATGCCCATAAAAGTAACAAAAACAATTGCACTAAAATATACTTTGGTAAAAACCCCACAAAACACAGTAAAACATTACAAAAATGGAAGCGGCAAAAAACACTGACATTTGACATTTTTGTCAGTGCATTTTTGCAGTGTTTTTCCTTTCATTTTTTTAAACATTTGTTTGCCAAAAAAAATCACTGCAGCCACAAATTAGCTCCAAAGAAATTAGGAAATATTAAATACACTGCAGTGTTTATTGTTTTTTCCCCCCTCAAATTGGGAACAATTTGTTTGGGGGGTATTTGACTCTTCAAAATGCAGCTTGTGCCAAGTATTTTTTTTAGGTACATTCCTATATAAGTCTCTATAGGAAAAATTGCCTTAAAAAAGCATGCTAAAACTGTGTGACCAAAAATAACACTACCCAAAAATGCTTGCAAAAAGCACATGAAAATCCTGGCATTTCTACAATTAAAAAAAAATCTAAAACACATGTTTGAAGGAATCCTAATCTAAAATAAAGCTTCTATTCTTTGCATGTTTTGGGCTAAACAATAGATGAAAGATATTGACCAAATCTGCTCTTGGATGGATCCTATCAGGATTGAAGTAAAAAAAAATATGTGGTCCTCAAACACATTCATTTATTCATTAGAAATAATAAGCCCTAAGTTTTAAAAATTGTCATATCATATCGTCCTATCATTCAAAAACCAAATTTTTATGATTTTAGTTTACTTAAAAGGAATGTGTAATGTGAAAATGACCTATTATGTAAATCAAGCTTTCATGTTAAACATATTTTAAGAATTTTGGGTAAATTTTGAAAGTTTTTATTGTTATGATCTATATTAAAAACATTTCCTGTTTTGTAAAGAAACATCACAGGCAGGATTACAATGAAATGTGGCACCTATATATATAGAAAATTCCATTCACAATAGGTAATAATCACAGCTTAACTATTTCTCTTTCCTTCACAATGACCTTCAGGTTATAAAGCATACCTAGAACAGTCTCTCATAGAAATCAATTGATAAGCTGCTATGCATTATATGGATGGCTCATGAAGCTGCATATTTCTGCAGCCCACGCAAGATGGCCACTCCATAGTCATATACAGATTGGAATTAAAAAAATATACCTACAATCAGAAAATAAAAATAGAATATGTGTAACTTTAAGGTTTTACTTAGTAAAAACATAAGTGCTTCATTCCTTTTAAATGATCATATGGAAACATGTCTGCAATTCTGATCTGTTTTACGGACACGTTCCAGATAACATTGCAGCTATATGTTAGCAGTACTTTCATCAGCATTTGCATCCATATATTTTTCTAATGGTCAAATACTTTCAGTATTTACTCAATAGAAAATAATATTAATACAGAGGCAAAAACGCAAAAAATAGGTAATCTTGCATTTTCCAAAAATGGCCTTAATAAATGACCATGTAAATAGATGCACAGATTTATATTACTTCCATGTTGTGTTTCCCAAAACACAGATAAAGTACAGAGCTAAAATATGCTTCTCTGCAAACAGCCTAATTCTCAAATAGCAAAAATGTGAGAATATGTTATTAATAGAGATGAGAGAGTATGCTCGTCCGAGCATTAGCCTGCGCGATGTACTCGTTATTTGACTCGAACACCACGCGGTGCTCAGGTGCTCCAAAAAAAATTTCATCCTCTCCTCTCCACATGACCGAAGAAGAATAATAATATTAAAACCAACTAACTTTATTAAAGATCATTAAAAAATGGACAGAACAACACATATAACAAGAATAGGAACCCTTGGAAATTGGTATTCCTTGGTTCCAAATAGAAAACCCATGTACAAGAAACGTATAGTATCTCTGATGATGGATACTGGGATCACTTGAGAGGCCTATAGGTAGAGAGTTAAACCTGTGATCCAATATTGTTCTATGTTTCGGGAAGGATAAAATCCTTTTTATACAATCTTGTATGCGGTCCACTTTGTCAAAGGAACCCTTGGATTGTAGATGGTTTCAGATAGTCAGAAGAATAATGTCTCTCATATGCCTAGCTGCACAGACATGCACCCCTTAATTGTAATCAAAGAGATCCCTGATGCGAGGTATTGTATATCAGGGGATACAAGAAATAAATATTCAGGTGCTGAGATGTGATACATGGGATAAGGTCTCACCCAAATTGATGTTGCTAGAGTGAGTGTAGAGAAAGACACCTTATATCGTTTATGTGGAAAGAATCACATCATATGTTCAAAAAGTGACGTGATTATAACCAAATGTTATTCAGACCACAAGGGGTTAAAAGTTGCCCCTATATTGTGGACACAGTTGGTAACTATTTAATATGGTTAGGAACACTTGATGAATACAGAAAAAAGATCTATCAGTTTCTTTATTTCAGAGGTGGTCAGAGTAATTCAGCACTGAGGGGGTTAACCGTGTGCACATTTGACTGGTGTCTGAAACACACATGAGATCCCAATCAGGCTTTAAGTAGTATGTAATACTAGCCCCAGAGATCCCCACTTGTATTATGAGTGTTACTTAAATACAGTGCACCAGGGGTTAATGCTCCCCGCGTGCTTTAAACAGTGGTGTGCTTGTGGGACTTATTCACCACACCACTAGTGCCTTATGGACCTCCATTAGCTGAAAGTGCTCCAAATGGTGTCAAAGTCCTAACTACCCATAACAGCGCTAACCGCTGTGATAGACAAGCAGCTGGCTCGGCATCGATGCAGCCGCCCGGTGGATGGTACCGGGCAGCTGGCTAACACTGATTCTGACTTACTGATAGTAAAGCTAACTCACTAAATATTGTAACCCTGTCAACATGTTTCTGCAGATTAACACTCAGTTAACGGCTTCATCAGGACAGAAAAGTGGAAGAACGGGAGCAGCGTGATAGCTCGCGGCATCCCTGTAGTGAGTGCTGCGCGTCTGTACATTGCAGCACTTATATGTGGGAAGCTCCTCCTTCCCTCTCACTCCCTGACCAATCCAAGAAACTGGGATTTAACCTATGTGCCCTCCCTCCTCGCGATCAAAGCCACTGGGCAGCACTTGCTGAGTGCTTTCAGCACTGGACAGCTCCCTGCTGTCGTACGACAGAGCGATGTAAACTTAGGAGCAGGGATCAGCACTGGACAGATCCATCTGCATTTCTATATTGCTGTAGCTCAGCCCAAAGGATGATTACTCAATAAAAGAGGCTGTAGCTCAGTTTAAAGGGGTTGTCCCGCGGCAGCAAGTGGGTCTATACACTTCTGTATGGCCATATTAATGCACTTTGTAATGTACATTGTGCATTAATTATGAGCCATACAGAAGTTATCAAAAGTTTTATACTTACCTGTTCCGTTGCTAGCGTCCTCGTCTCCATGGTGCCGACTAATTTTCGGCCTCTAATGGCCAAATTAGCTGCCCTTGCGCAGTCCGGGTCTTCTGCTGTCTTCAATGGGGCCGCTCGTGCAGAATGCCGGCTCCGTGTAGCTCTGCCCCGTCACGTGCCGATTCCAGCCAATCAGGAGGCTGGAATCGGCAATGGACCGCACAGAAGCCCTGCGGTCCACAGAGAGAGAGGATCCCGGCGGCCATCTTCAGCAGGTGAGTATGAAGACGCCGGACCGCCGGGATTCGGGTAAGTACCACCCGGTTTGTTTTTTTAACCCCTGCATCGGGGTTGTCTTGCGCCGAACGGGGGTGGGGGGTGGGGGGTTAAAAAAAAAAAACCGTTTCGGCGCGGGACAACCCCTTTAAGGGATAACTGCTTCATAAGGGGGGCTTGCTATATGGAAGTATCATATATCTAATCCCAGAAAGGTTGGATGCATGGTTATGTTCCAGGGAGGGTAATCAGATATCCAGGAGGGATATTTTCAAGTTAGTGAATATTTGAAGCAAAAAAGAATTTTTCTATATGTATCCTTATTTCTTAGCCCTAGCTCAATCGGCTCCATTATTATCAGACCTCTAGCCATGGATCACATGATAAAGAGGAATATCCATCCTGGGTTGCTTGTTTCTGCCCACGCTTATGTACAGGGGTTCACACCTTTTAAAGGGCAGATGAAAAACGATCAGAGTTTAGGGCACTTGGATTCATTAGGATCAGATAAACGACGTGCATGATATCTGTTCATTTAAACCAGAGGGTGCACAGGTCTGTAGCCTATGGATCCACATACACTCCTTCTGTAACAATTTCTTGTCAATATTGCCCCTTCTCCCATTCTTTCTGATCAGTTCAATGCCCTGGAACCTGAGGACGTTTAGGTCATTGTTGTGAAAGTCCCTCATATGATTAGCTAGACTGGTGTGTTCCCCTCTTCGTACATTCCCTACGTGGGCCAGGATCCTCCTTCTAAACTGTTGTTTAGTTTTGCCCACATACTCTAAGGGGCATGGGCAAGTTGCAAGCTAGATTACTCCTGATGTTTTGCAATTTATAAAGTCTCGAATTTTGAATGTCTTTCCTGTGTTCGAACTCGTAAAGGTTGGGCCTCTCCTTATGAATTTGCAAGCCTTACAATCCGAACATGGGTAAGTCCCCCTGACTTTCCTCGTAGTAAGCCAAGTTTCTTTAGATGCTTCCGGAGTAAAGTGGCTGTGGATGAGGTGGTCTCTCAAATTCCTTCCTCTGAGATACGTAATAGAGGGTCTGTCCCCCAGACATTCCGCCAAATCCTTGTCCTTCAAGAGAATGTACCAATATTTTTGTAGAATCCTATTTACATTACCCGACTGGTCATCATATGTTCCTATCAGTCTTAGTATGTTTTTGGATTCTGGTTTCGCCTTGAAATTCAGTAAGTCCCTTCGATCCACACCTTTTATTCCTCCTAAGGCCTCAGTAAGTATGTTGCTGGGATAACCCCTTTCTCCAAATCTCCTCATCATGTCCACGGTTTGTGTTTCAAACTCTTTTTCATCAGAGCAATTTCTTTTTGCTCTTATATATTGCCCTTTAGGGATTCCTTTTTTAAGGGGATAAGGGTGGTAGCTATCCCAATGAAGAAGGCTGTTAGTTGCTGTTTCTTTTCGGTGGATAGTGATTTCCAAGGTACCAGTTACTGATTTAGATATACTCAGATCCAGGCAGGTGATGCTATGGTGTTGAATTTCCGATGTTAGGAATAATCCCAAGCGGTTGTTATTGAGGGATTTCACAAATTCATGAAATTCTCCAGTTGTACCGGACCACAGGGTGAACACGTCATCAATGAACCTGACCCATAGGTCGATCAGGTTCGTCCATTTCTCATTAAGTTCTTGAAAGACAATTTTCTCCTCCCACCAGCCCAGGAAGAGACACGTGTAAGTTGGGGCACATGGACTCCCCATCGCAGTCCCCCTGAGCTGGTGGAAGAATCGACCCTCAAACAGAAAGAAGTTGTGTTCCTGGAAGAATTTTAGTAGATCAAGAACAAATTCATTATGCGGTCACTTCTATTTGGAACAAAGAGGAGTCCATATGAGACCGCATAATGAATTTGTGTTTAAAGCCCTTCCCTGAAAACCAATGACGGGGTGCCAGCAGCATTCATGAATAGGTGAGTGGTGCCTCTGATTGGTTCCTGCACTTAGCCAATCAGTGGCAGCTCTCAGATGTCATTTAATAGCTGAGAGCTACCTCTGATTGGTCACAATGCTCAGCCAATCCCCAACTGCTGAATACTCTTGAGAGCAGTGCAGGGAGAAGAGCCAGCTGGACGCGTCTGAGCCCCGGCAGCTGAAGAAAGGTGAGTATTCTTTTTTTTGTTTTATTCACCATTTCTTGTTTTTTAGGGAAGGGCTTATATTTAAATGCCTTCCCTGAAAAACAATTACTGGGTGCCGACAGCAGGATCCTCTACATATGTGACAGCTGTTGCAGGGAATTCTTTATTCCCCGCAGGGATGAAGAATTCCTTTGCTGCATCTGTCACAGACGTGGCAGGTATAGCAGGGAATTCTTTTTCCTTGTGGGGATGAAGAAAACATCTGCCGCATGCAGCAGATGTGTTCTTCATCCCCACGGGGACATGGCAGTGGCGGACAGGTAAGTTTTTTTTTTCTACACTAAAATTATTGTTTTTCAGGCCGCGGCTCCATTGAAAACAATGCAGAACATCAGACCCCTTGAAAAATGCTTGAGTCTCCCATTGACTTCAATGGGGTTCGTTACTCAAGCCGAGCTCTTGAGCATTAGAAAACGCTCGGCTCAAGTAATGAGCACCCAAGCATTTTGGTGCTCGCTCATCTTTAGTTATTAACCCTTTTAAGTCTAATGTCGATACTATCTGACATAATCACTGAAGCCTGTACATTTGCAATGTCGAAAGATGCCTGACAGGGTGTGCTTACCCTATTCTGCCTGCCACTTCATTGCCCCGAGCTGCTCCAACACATCATAATATGTAGCTACTGGCTTTAGCCAGCAGATGGCCCCCTAGGAAAGCCTCAATAGAAAAATGCATTTGGAAAGGGTTAAACTGGCCAGTGACATTAGATTTAAATTTGAAGTTCCTCATGATTTTCATAGGAACATTAGTGTAATGGCTAATGGTAATAGAATGCACCCTTCTAACACAACCCTGATTTCTTTTAGATGACAAATGGTACTTAACAGCAGCAACCATTGTAAGTAACTTTTGATTACTCATTCTTTTATGTAAGATGTTTGGTGTTCTCACATCATTTAGTTTATACAGCCTAGCTTTATAATAAGGGATCACTACATTTTACACCTTACACTGAATGATTAATACTTTTTTTCTGCATCCCTAGGAAGTAGTAGTTGGTCCTTTAGGACTTTGGTAAAATAAATTTTTGTTTAATCTCAAATGCTTTAATGTTCACAAAGTTTCAAAATAAATATCAAAATGTCATTCTTATTGTGAGCACGGGGTATATTGTATCTGCAGAGATGAAGGGAAATCATTAAGAAAACTACTAATTACATTGTTAATTGAAGTTACCTGCTTTAAATTACATAGAGATAAATTAGAGAGATTAGTGCCGCGCTCAAAAAAACATCTGTCGTACCAAGTCCAAAGGAAAAGATAAATACAAATAATTTTCTTTGTGGTTAATTTTGCCTTTACCTCCACTATAGACTTTTAAAGAGCAAAGAATACAAGTAGCCATCAGTTTATTTTAAAAAGACCTTCATACAGCATATCAAAGTTTCTAATGATCTTGTTGCCCGCACCTCATATGTGCAATATATTGTTAGCTGAAGCAGATCGCACTGGCAGCAATTTTAACTTTCATTGCCTTTCAAGAAGGTAACACATGTGCATGACTTGTAAGTCAACTGAAATAGTCACTCCTAGATCTGTATAAAATGGCAGAGATTTTTTGAAGGCTTCAGAAACTGAGGCAAAAGCTTCTTTGAATAGCATAACTGGAACTTAATTGCAATGTTGGTAAAATGTTTTCTTCGGTGCCCATGTTACTGCAGGAAGGAGATGGCCATACTTCAGGACGGACATCTCTCTGCAGCGCCGGAGGAAAGAACATGAGACCATCTTCATTGCCGGTCATGTGTTCTTTCTTCTGCGCTGCGGGACGTCATTCGTCCTGAAGTACGGCCGTCTTCTTCCTGCAGTAAGGACACAGTCACACGGGCGCATCGGCGCCCGTGTACAGGTGCCGATGCGCCCGTGTAACTAAGCCCTAAAGTAAATATAGCACTACCATCTACACTCCTAACTACATGTTAACAAGTCCCTGCATATACATATATATATCTCCATATTCTATCTGCATTCCTATATATATTTCTTTTAAATAAGTTGTATCCTTCAAGCCTTGGATTCCAATCACGTGTATCGTTCCACCAAGTTTCCATGATGCCTATGATATCATATTTCTCTTTCAGTGTTAGGAGCTCCAATTCTCTTTGTTTGTTTCCCATGCTCTGTGCATTTGTGCAAAAACATTTTAGTTGTGATTGGTGTCTCTTGCTCCTCTACTTTCCTTCTGAATTATTTTCTCCTGTTTTTCCCACTTCTCATAGCAAGGGTGTATTAATTAGCTTTATATTTTTACCTGGCACCCAAATATATGCTTACGTGTTTTTGTAAGGTGCAACCTGTCTCTAGCAATTAGTCCAGCACATAGGTAATTCATCAACGGTCTAGAAATCCAAATCTTTGCTGACAGCACCATCGATGTAGCCAGTTGTTCACCTCTAGAATCCTGTTCCATCTCCTTATTCCATGGCCATCCACTGGGAGGATGAATGAGATCAGCTGTGCTCCTAGTTTCTTCACCTTCTTTCCGGGGTCTTCAAAGTCTCTGCAGATAGATGCAAGGTCATTTTTTGCAGTATCATTTGTCTATGCATGTATTAATAGGAATGGGTGGTGTTCTGTAGAACTGAAGAGTCTTGACAGCCTATCAGACACATCTTTGATTTGATCACCTGGAAGACAGCACACCTCTCATCAGGTGTCAGGTCTGCAGACAGCGGCCTCTGTTCCTCTCAATAGAGAATCCCCCACAATCACCACTCTCCCTTTCTTCTTCACAACATCACTTCTTCTTCTCCATTCAAAAGGACTCTGTGTGCTTATAACACAGTTCTTTGTGGTCACAGTCATTTCTTGCTGCACCTCTTTTTCCTCTGCTCTGTTGTTTGTGGGTAGGGTCATTTCTTGCTGTATCTCTTTCTCCTTTGCTCTGTTCTTTGTGGGTAGAGTCATTTCTTGCTGTATCTCTTTCTCCTTTGCTCTGTTCTTTGTGGGTAGAGTCATTTCTTGCTGTATCTCTTTCTCCTTTGCTCTGTTCTTTGTGGGTAGAGTCATTTCTTGCTGTACCTCTTTCTCCTACTGCTCAGGAACCAGTACCAGGCCTTCCTGCATGAGAACCTGGTACTGGTTCCCGAGTAATATGGGTGCTGGGTGACTCCTGATCCTCCTGCTTTTCTGGCAGGTGAAGTTTGGCATTTCCTCTGGTAGGTCTGTAAAAATATAGCATACGTTGCAGCTCACTATATTGCTCCTTTCCTTTTTCATGTTGTCAGTTGATGTGCACTTCCAAATTGCACTCAGAAATTTTGTGCAATTAGATTCCTCATGTGAATGAGCCCTAAATACGCAGTGTATAGAACCCTTTGAATACAATGGGTTTGTTCATATAAGTGTATTTTTGTCATGCATTTTATTAACGCAAAATAATATACAGCATGCTCTATTGTCTTGTGCATTCGCACAGGAAAAGAGCATATAGTGAAATAATTACACTAATTACCCATTTCTATAAATGGGAGCATAGTTGCATGTGCAAAAAGTATAGTTAAACATGCACATGTGTTTGCAAATATGCATTACTCATTACGTAAATTCGTGCTGCAGATGCGTGCGTAAATGAACTTATGCCCATGTGACACAAGGCTTAGTATAGTTTAAAATGTCAAGAAAGCCTTATCATAATTTCTCATATACACACATTCTCAATTTTTGATAAATTACACAGCCACCTTAGAGGGTATAGTATCAATAATAGGTACTTCATCGAAAGGATGCTACCTCGAGGAACAAGACAAGAGAAGATACTTATACCAAAATTAACATGGACTTTATCATCCATTAATCAAAATAATTAAAATGAACCAAAACTTATCTTTCAAGGTTATTACTTGAGTGACCTGATTTTCATTCACTTTAACAAAGTGAAATGATGTGAAATGTATTCTAAACAGAGAGAAACCGTGACTATGTAAGCAATTTGTTACTTCTATAGATTTGTTGTCAATGTTTTTGTTTAATTGTGCATTGAAATTTTACTGTGACATTAATGTAGCTTCTCTTGTCCCTTTAAACTTGATTCTTAGAGCTTTTTACCTTGACAACAAGAATATTTTATTACTAGAGATGAGCGAGCACCAAAATGCTCGGGTGCTCGTTACTCGGGACAAAATTATCGAGATGCTCGAGGGTTCGTTTCGAGTAACGAACCCCATTGAAGTCAATAGGCGACTCGAGCATTTTTGTATTTCGCCGATGCTTGCTAAGGTTTCCATTTGTGAAAATCTGGGCAATTCAAGAAAGTGATGGGAACGACACAGCAACGGATAGGGCAGGCGAGGGGCTACATGTTGGGCTGCATCTCAAGTACCCAGGTCCCACTATTAAGCCACAATAGCGGCAAGAGTGCCCCCTCCCCTCCCAACAATTTTTACTTCTAAAAAGCCCTCATTAGCAATGCATACCTTAGCTAAGCACCACACTACCTCCAACAAAGCACAATCACTGCCTGCATGACACTCCACTGCCACTTCTCCTGGGTTACATGCTGCCCAACCCCCCCCCTGCATGACCCAGTGTCCACAGCGCACACCAAATTGTCCCTGCGCAGCCTTCAGCTGCCCTCATGCCACACCACCCTCATGTCTATTTATAAGTGCATCTGCCATGAGGAGGAACCGCAGGCACACACTGCAGAGGGTTGGCACGGCTAGGCAGCGACCCTCTTTAAAAGGGGCGGGACGATAGCCTACAATGCTGTACAGAGGCAATGAGAAATCCAATCCTGTGCCACCTCCATCAGGAGCTGCACACGTGGGCATAGCAATAGGGAACCTATGTGCCACACACTATTCATTCTGTCAAGGTGTCTGCATGCCCCAGTCAGACCGCGGTTTTTTATAAATAGTCACAGGCAGGTACAACTCCGCAATGGGAATTCCGTGTGCACCCACAGCATGGGTGGCTCCCTGGAACCCACCGGCTATACATTAATGTATCCCATTGCAGTGCCCTGGACAGCAGAGCTAACTTCAGATTAAATGCTGGTGGGCTTCGGCCCACACTGCATGCCCCAACCTGACCGGGGTTTTTAATTCATAGACACAGGCAGGTACAACTCCCTATTGTGAAGTCCCTGTGGACCGACAGCATGGGTGGGTGCCAGGAAGCCACCGGCGGTACATAAATATATCCCATTGCAGTGCCCAGCACAGCTGAGGTAATGTCTTGTTTAATGCAGGTGGGCTTCGGCCCACACTGCATGCCCCAGTCAGACTGGGGTTCTTTAGAAGTG
Source organism: Eleutherodactylus coqui (assembly GCF_035609145.1). Taxonomy (NCBI): domain Eukaryota; kingdom Metazoa; phylum Chordata; class Amphibia; order Anura; family Eleutherodactylidae; genus Eleutherodactylus; species Eleutherodactylus coqui. Next base: position 103,422,671 of record NC_089843.1, read on the forward strand.
GACACATGCAGTTACAACTCCGTGTGGACCGACAGCATGGGTGGGTGCCAGGAAGCCACCGGCGGTACATAAATATATCCCATTGCAGTGCCCAGCACAGTTGAGGTAATGTCATGTTTAATGCAGGTGGGCTTTGGCCCACACTGCATGCCTCAGTCAGACTGGGGTTCTTTAGAAGTGGACACATGCAGTTACAACTCCGTGTGGACCGACAGCATGGGTGGCTCCCTGGAACCCACCGGCGGTACATAAATATATCCCAGTGCAGTGCCCAGCACAGCTGAGGTAATGTCATGTTTAATGCAGGTGGGCTTCGGCCCACACTGCATGCTCCAGTCAGACTGGGGTTCTTTAGAAGTGGACACATGCAGTTACAACTCCGTGTGGACAGACAGCATGGGTGGCTCCCTGGAACCCACCGGCGGTACATAAATATATCCCATTGCAGTGCCCAGCACAGCTGAGGTAATGTCATGTTTAATGCAGGTGGGCTTCGGCCCACACTGCATGCCCCAGTCAGACTGGGGTTCTTTAAAAGTGGACACATGCAGTTACAACTCCGTGTGGAGCGACAGCATGGGTGGGTGCCAGGAAGCCACCGGTGGTACATAAATATATCCCATTGCAGTGCCCAGCACAGTTGAGGTAATGTCATGTTTAATGCAGGTGGGCTTCGGCCCACACTGCATGCCCCAGTCAGACTGGGGTTCTTTAGAAGTGGACACATGCAGGTACAACTCCCTAATGAAAAGTCCGTGTGGACCGATACCATAGGTGGCTCCCTGGAACCCACTGGCGGTACATAAATATATCCCATTGCAGTGCCCTGAACAGCAGAGCTAACGTCTGATTAAATACAGGTGGGCTTTGGCCCAAACTGCATGCCCCAGTCAGGCTAGAGTTTTTTATAAGTATACACAGGCAGGTACATCTCCCTAATGGGAAGTCCATGTGGACCGACAGCATGGGTGGGTGCCAGGAAGCCACCGGCGGTACATAAATATATCCCATTGCAGTGCCCAGCACAGCTGATGTAACGTCAGCTTTAATGCAGGTGGGCAAAAAATTTATTGGATTACACTGTAGGCGAGGGCCCCAAAAAATTGGTGTGCCAACAGTACTAATGTACCTCAGAAAAATTGCCCATGCCCAACCAAGAGGGCAGGTGAAACCCATTAATCGCTTTGGTTAATGTGGCTTAATTTGTAACTAGGCCTGGAGGCAGCCCAGTTAAAATAAAAATTGGTTCAGGTGCAAGTTTCAACGCTTTAATGAGCATTGAAACGTATAAAAATTGTTTACAAAAATTATATGACTGAGCCTTGTGGGCCTAAGAAAAATTGCCCGTTCGGCGTGATTACGTGAGGTTTCAGGAGGAGGAGCAGGAGGAGGAGGATGAATATAATACACAGATTGATGAAGCTAAAAGGTCCCCGTTTTTTATGGTGATAGAGAACGATGCTTCCATCCGCGGGTGCAGCCTACGTATTGTTTAGGTATCGCTGCTGTCCGCTGGTGGAGAAGAAAAGTCTGGGGAAATCCAGGCTTTGTTCATCTTTATGAGAGTAAGCCTGTCGGCACTGTCGGGTGACAGGCGGGTACGCTTATCCGTGATGATTCCCCCAGCCGCACTAAACATCCTCTCTGACAAGACGCTAGCCGCAGGACAAGCAAGCACCTCCAGGGCATACAGCGCGAGTTCAGGCCACGTGTCCAGCTTCGACACCCAGTAGTTGTAGGGGGCAGCGGCGTCACGGAGGACGGTCGTGCGATCAGCTACGTACTCCCTCACCATCCTTTTACAGTGCTCCCGCCGACTCAGCCTTAACTGGCGTTGCGGTGACACAGTCTTGCTGGGGAGCCATAAAGCTGTCAGAGGCCTTAGAGAGTGTTCCCCTGCCTATGCTGTACATGCTGCCTGATCTCTGCGCCTCCCCTGCTACCTGGCCCTCGGAACTGCGCCTTCTGCCACTAGCGCTGTCGGATGGGAATTCTACCATCAGCTTGTCCTCCAGGGTCCTGTGGTATAGCATCACTCTCGAACCCCTTTCCTCTTCGGGTATGAGAGTGGAAAGGTTCTCCTTATACCGTGGGTCGAGCAGTGTGTACACCCAGTAATCCATAGTGGCCAGAATGCGTGTAATGCGAGGGTCACGAGAAAGGCATCCTAACATGAAGTCAGCCATGTGTGCCAGGGTACCTGTAGGAAACACATGCCTGTCCTCACTAGGAAGATCACTTTCAGGATCCTCCTCCTCCTCCTCCTCAGGCCATACACGCTGAAAGGATGACAGGCAAGCAGCATGGGTACCCTCAGCAGTGGGCCAAGCTGTCTCTTCCCCCTCCTCCTCATCCTCCTCATGCTCCTCCTCCTCCTCACCGCGCTGAGATATAGACAGGAGGGTGGTCTGACTATCCAGCGACATACTGTCTTCCCCCACCTCTGTTTCCGAGCGCAAAGCGTCTGCCTTTATGCTTTGCAGGGAACTTCTCAAGAGGCATAGCAGAGGAATGGTGACACTAATGATTGCAGCATCGCCGCTCACCATCTGGGTAGACTCCTCAAAGTTTCCAAGGACCTGGCAGATGTCTGCCAACCAGGCCCACTCTTCTGTAAAGAATTGAGGAGGCTGACTCCCACTGCGCCGCCCATGTTGGAGTTGGTATTCCACTATAGCTCTACGCTGCTCATAGAGCCTGGCCAACATGTGGAGCGTAGAGTTCCACCGTGTGGGCACGTCGCACAGCAGTCGGTGCACTGGCAGATGATGTTGCAGGGTGCGCAGGGTGGCAGCGTCCGTGTGGGACTGGCGGAAATGTGCGCAGAGCCTGCGCACCTTTCCGAGCAGGTCTGACAAGCGTGTGTAGCTTTTCAGAAAGCGCTGAACCACCAAATTAAAGACGTGGGCCAGGCATGACATGTGTGTGAGGCTGCCGAGCTGCAGAGCCGCCACCAGGTTACGGCCGTTGTCACACACGACCATGCCCGGTTGGAGGCTCAGCGGCGCAAGCCAGCGGTCGGTCTGCTCTGTCAGACCCTGCAGCAGTTCGTGGGCCGTGTGCCTCTTCTCTCCTAAGCTGAGTAGTTTCAGCACGGCCTGCTGACGCTTGCCCACCGCTGTGCTGCCGTGTCGCGCGACACCGACTGCTGGCGACGTGCTGCTGCTGACACATCTTGATTGCGAGACAGAGGTTGCGTAGGAGGAGGAGGGTGGTTTAGTGGAGGAAGCATACACCACCGCAGATACCACCACTGAGCTGGGGGCCGCAATTCTGGGGGTGGGTAGGACGTGAGCGGTCCCAGGCTCTGACTCTGTCCCAGGCTCCACTAAATTCACCCAATGTGCCGTCAGGGAGATATAGTGGCCCTGCCCGCCTGTGCTTGTCCACGTGTCCGTTGTTAAGTGGACCTTGGCAGTAACCGCGTTGGTGAGGGCGCGTACAATGTTGCGGGAGATGTGGTCGTGCAGGGCTGGGACGGCACATCGGGAAAAATAGTGGCGACTGGGAACCGAGTAGCGCGGGGCCGCCGCCGCCATCATGCTTTTGAAAGCCTCCGTTTCCACAAGCCTATACGGCAGCATCTCCAGGCTGATCAATTTGGCTATGTGCACGTTTAACGCTTGAGCGTGCGGGTGCATGGCGGCGTACTTGCGCTTGCGCTCAAACACTTGTGTTACCGACGGCTGGACGGTGCGCTGAGAGACATTGGTGGATGGGGCCGAGGACAGCGGAGGTGAGGGTGTGGGTGCAGGCCAGGAGACGGTAGTGCCTGTGTCCTGAGAGGGGTGTTGGATCTCAGTGGCAGGTTGGGGCACAGGGGGAGAGGCAATGGTGCAAACCGGAGGCGGTGAACGGCCTTCGTCCGACCTTGTGGGGTGCTTGGCCATCATATGTCTCCGCATGCTGGTGGTGGTGAGGCTGGTGGTGGTGGCTCCCCGGCTGATCTTGGCGCGACAAAGGTTGCACACCACTGTTCGTCGGTCGTCTGCACTCTCTGTGAAAAACTGCCAGACCTTTGAGCACCTCGGCCTCTGCAGGGTGGCATGGCGCGAGGGGGCGCTTTGGGAAACAGTTGGTGGATTATTCGGTCTGGCCCTGCCTCTACCCCTGGCCACCGCACTGCCTCTTCCAACCTGCCCTGCTGCTGCACTTGCCTCCCCCTCTGAAGACCTGTCCTCAGTAGGCTTAGCAAACCAGGTGGGGTCAGTCCTCTGTGCGCTCCTCCCTCGGACTTACTCCAATTACTACTACCTGAGTGATAGACAACTGTGTCTAATCGTCATCGTCCTCCTCACCCACTGAAAGCTCTTGAGACAGTTGCCGGAAGTCCCCAGCCTCATCCCCCGGACCCCGGGAACTTTCCAAAGGTTGGGCATCGGTCACGGCAAACTCCTCCGGTGGGAGAGGAACCATTGCTGCCCATTCTGAGCAGGGGCCCGAGAACAGTTCCTGGAAAAGCCCACTGCCTATATATACTGGATATGTCTTTCACTGTCCCTGCCTCAGCACTACTGGCCCTATACTATGTAAAATTACTGCAGACTGTTTCCCTCTGGACAGGATGACAGCGGTGATGTAACGGGCAACGCAGAGCCAGGAAAGAATTTTTCTCAAGCCTGCTGTAACACTTAGCTGGCTGCGTATGAATTAGGACAACTTCCCCCAGCAGAGACGCAGTACAGTCAGGACGGTCACAGGCAGCCCAAATAGATTTTTTTTCCCAAATTTTTTTGGAAAAGCCCACTGCCTATATAGACTGGATATGTCTTTCACCTTTTTCACTGTCCCTGCCGCAGCACTACTGGCCCTATACTATGTAAAATTACTGCAGACTGAGGACGCAATGCTCTGCACGGCCGATATACAAAAAAAAAAAAAAAAGTGCAACACTGCTAAAAGCAGCCTCAACAGTACTGCACACGGTCAGATGTGGCCCTAAGAAGGACCGTTGGGGTTCTTGAAGCCTAAAATCACTCCTAACACTCTCCCTATAGCAGCTCCAGCATCAGCAGCACTTTCCCTGAGCTATGTCAGAATGCATCTGTGGCGAGCCGCGAGAGGGGCCTATTTAAATACTCGGGTGACACCTGATCTCGCCAGCCACTCACTGCAGGGGGTGGTATAGGGCTTGAACGTCGCAGGAGGAAGTTGTAATGCCTTCCCTGTCTTTCGATTGGCCAGAAAAGCGCGCTAACGTCTCAGAGATGAAAGTGAAAGTAACTCGAACATCGCATGGTGCTCGTCTCTAGTAATGAGCATCTCGAACACGCTAATACTCGAACGAGTATCAAGCTCAGACGAGTACGTTCGCTCATCTCTATTTATTACATTTTGAGAAGACTATTTTTAAACCTTATACATCACCGCAATCCCCAAATTTGTGTAATATAATTCTGATCAAGTGTCGGTTTTTCTTTTCTATTTAACAGCTTGGTTGTGTTTTACTATATAATCATCTACCCCAAAATGTTAGCAGCTGATCAATGCTTTGGACAAATGAAATAAAGTATTTGTCCAGTTGTAAATTATTGATGGCCACCCGGGACCCCTGGCAATCAGCTGTTCACCAGTACAATGCACCTGTGCACCAAGATAATTTCCACAGAAAGTGGACAGCTCCCGTTGCTATGCCTGGCTTGTCATTTCAGGCAAAATTTCCATTAATGTGAGGATGGTCCATCAGTGGGTTAAAACTGGACAACCCCTTTAAGAGGATGAAATGAATATCCTAAGTGTCATAATTGCTGATTATTTCTAGGTAATAAGAGACAATGGCCTATATGTATCAGGCTCCATGTCACACATTTAGTTACATTTTTGATGGAAATAATGCAGTATACTGTATACACATGATATATTAAGTATTTAAACCAAAAAGTATTAATCATTGCACTGCATTTTCAACTTTGTGACTGATGCTTGCCAAAGGGGTTTGGTTAGGAGTAGAGATGTAAAATTTCCAGAAATTTTGAAGCCATAAGAAAAAAATGCTGGAAAAAAAATAATGGAAATTTTGGAAAAATTGAAAAAAAAATTGCATGACGTACAGTGTATATAAAAGTATTATGAGTGCAATAAAACAGATAGCCACCCCCCTTTTCCTCAAAAGCAACAAAAAAGTAATCATCAACATAAAAATAATGAGATTTGCCCCTTAGCAGCAACAGCAAATAAAGTTAAGGTCCACCTCATTATTTAATCTCCATAGAAGGTCTACCCTTTGAGTGTCTCTTAAAAATAAGAAAGAAACAGATGCCACAACATATACATGTAGTTTATTCTATCACATTTTCTGAACTACTGCTATCATTTTCTGTATCTTCTTCTGTCATTTTTCTCGTGGACTTCTAAAAATGTTAGGTTTGCACGGATTGAAACAAGCTTTCCTACCCTTTCACCACTGAGTTTGTTTCTTGATTTTGTATGAATGAAACCAAACAAAGACCAGATTCTTTTACATGCAGCAGAAGATGCAGAAATCTGCCATAAGCAAGAGGTCTTAGAGATTGTGTGCTGCAGAGACCTTGCCACCATATTGCAGAAGGAATATGTTTTTCAGAATCCCAGAATGCATTCCAGGCCAAAATCCCTGAAGATGTTCTATATTCTGCAACATTTGAAAGTACTTTTCCAACATGAAGTCCTAAGGCCTTAGTCACACGGGCGTTTTTTCCCACGATTTGCGGATCGCATGACGGATGCGCATCCGCAAATCGCGTGACCGGGGCCGAAAAAACCCCTGAAAAAACTGCTCCTAGCCGCGTTTCAATTGAAACGGGCCGGAGCAGTGCAGCGCTGTCCAGCGCATTGAATTCAATGGAGCCGGCAATACAGCCGGCTCCATTGAAAGCAATGGGCTGCGGGCGATCTCACGATGAATTTTCGGGAAGAGCTTAAATATATAAGCCCTTCGCTGCAATTCATCCAGAAATGTGTGAAAATAAAAAAAATATATATACTCACCTGGTCCCGGCAGACAGAGTTCAGCCGCGGCCGGCGGCTGTTCTCCTGAACTGCTCTAAGTAGTATTCAGCAGCCGGGGATTTAAAATCCCCGCCTGCTGAATGAGCTGCCTCTGATTGGTCACAACCTCACCAATCAGAGGCAGCTCTCACTTACCCATTCATGAATTCATGAATGGGTGAGTGAGTGCTGCCTCTGATTGGCTCAGTCCAGGGACCAATCAGGGGCAGCTCTCAGCTGTCATTCGCCGGACGCATGCGCATGCGCAAATCGCGTGAAAAAACGCCTGTCTGACTGAGCCCTAAATGTGCAGCTTGCTTCATAATCCAGTCAAATGCAGCATATGTATTCCCATCACTCACAGCACTGCATTTGAATCGTGGATCCAGAAGATTTGCAGCAGCATGTATTGGATGCCAACAAAATCCTTCCTGTTTCTTAATAAAATCTTTCACTCTTTTTTTTTCAGCAGTTGTAAGTGGGCATGCACTTAGGTTTTTATAAATAGATGTTTTTATCACAGCCATGTGGTTAGGAATTTCTGAAAAAAGAGCAGTGTCTGATCCCGGTGAAAGAATTGCTGAAAAAAATGCTATTAAAATCTGTAAGGAGTTCTGCAGCTGAACCCAAAACACGTCCTCATCAAGCACAGTGTTTCTTATATTTCGGGGGATTTTAAAATCCTCAATTATTACTGTTGCTTGAAGAGCTTCTTTGCTTTTTAGTAAACTTTCAAAGGCGATCACCACTCCACCCTACTGTGTTTTACTTCCGAGCTAGAGTGTCACTATTTTATTCTGTGCATTTTTTTCTTTTCTCTGCTTCTTGAAGACTGCGATGACAATATGAGTAACTTTTAGATATTTGATAACTTCTTTAGTTCTTCTATAAATCCTTTGAAGGGTGTCCAGTTTTATGAAGTCACCAAGAAGTAAGTTTAGTCCATGAGATGCACATCCTATTGCAGTATATGTGGATTCTTGTCCATTATGATTTCCCATGCAGCTTTCGTATTGCTTGCATTGCAAATAATTTACCTCTCTCAATTGTCTCTAAAACTGCACATATTTCACTACTGATATAATCTGTCTGTCCTCTCCAGTTTCAATGCTTCTATAAAAGATTGGTTGAGGTTTTGTTATCACAAAGATGATGATTCCTTCTCTCCAAACATTTTTCCATCCATCTGTGAGTACTGCAAGACATAGTGCTTCACTAAATTTTGCCTTGTACATATTTCATCTCATGCTCATATTCTGACTCCAAACGAGGCTTGCTCAAGGAATGTCTGCTTGGCAAATGATATGATGGTTGTAATAATTAAAAAGCTTCCTGACAATATGCATTTACAGATATTGACAGTGCTGATCCAGAAACATATATTGCTCTTGCAAAGGCATGATCAATTTTCTCCTGACTTTCAGATGTCATTTTATCTATATATTAAGGTATTGTATATTTTTCTGAGGCAGTGGTTTGCAACACTTCTTTACTTGAAGATGCTGCTGGTGAAGAAACACTTCGTAATGATCCAGAAGCAGCAGAAATAGTATTTCTGGAATTAGACCTCCGGAAGGTAAAGCTACTTGCCCTTTCATTCTGATCCTCATTATTTAATTTCATAAAGTATTTTTTAATGTCTTTAGGGCACCTCTGGCATGCAAGAATGTGTTTTGTCATTCTTGTAGCATTTAGTAAAAAATATTTCTTCTCACAATATTTGCACATTGCAGCTTTGTTCTCTGTAGAAATTACACTGTGGAAATGTTTCCAAACTATAGATGTTGGTTCAGCTGAGAGAACATGCAATAATTTAAGACGTTACAAAAAGTCTCAGAAATCTTTCATTAAGGTCTTCATGTTATATAGTTTGAATACCATGTCATAGATATATTATTTATCATTGGAAAATAACATATTCTACACACTTTTTTTTCTTCTTCAATTTTTCCAGTAAAAAATAGCTTTAGAAAAAAAAAATTTTTTCCAATTTTTCCACTTTTTTTCCAGGACTTCTCATTTCTAGTAAAAAGTGGACTAACTTGTTAGCCATAATAATGAAATGCAACCTTTTAACCCTTTCCAATCCAATGTCGGGCCTGCCGCAACATCATAATTTCCCTCCACAGCTCCAATGTTGGGGCAGGCCCGACACTGCAGTGCAAGAGTGCATCTGCACCCGATCATCAGACACATCGGGTGCAGATACACTCCTGCACTGGTCCTCATCGAGGACCCCAGAGGAGAAGGCAGAAAGGGTTTTTAACCCTTTCTGCCTTCTCCTTTACACATTACATAGCGCTCAATTAGCGCTATGCAATGCATAGAGATTCCGGCCGGCCGGCGATCATGTGACCGCCGGTGTTACCTGACCCCCGGCGGTCACATGAACTCCGAGCCGGGAGCCTGCACTGTGGGAGGACCTGCTTACCTGACCGGCATCTTGCGCATTCTCCTTCTGTCTCCCGGCCCGGCGATCATGTGACCGCCATGTGCCACCTGACCCCAGCGGTCACATGATCGCCGAGCCGGGAGGCAGAAGGAGAATGCGGAAGACGCCTGACAGGTAAGCAGGTCCCTCCACGGTGCAGTGAGCACCTGCACCCTCCTGAACTCTGTCAGTTCAGGAGGGTGCAGGGAAAATGTATTTTTTCTCAGCCATTTTCCCCAGCTCCAATTTATTTGGAGCTGGGGAGAATAGATGAGAAAAAATAATAGGATTGGAAAGGGTTAAACAGTCATGCAAAATGTCTCATCCACGGGCCATTATTAGGCTGCATTAAAACTAAATTATAAAATAGAACCAAAAGCAGCACATTCTCCAATATAACAAATTTAAAGTGTACCTCTCAAATCCTCATGTCTGCCAGGCCAGCACCATAGCTTTATAGCTGCAGCCGCAGTGACACTATTGCCACTTTTTTGTCTTCCTACTCACTTTATTCCCCATATAAGCCGTTAGATTTGGCTTCTGGTGCTTTGAATGTGTCATATTGGCAATCCCCACTGCTCACTGTCAATCAAATATGTTGTCATAGATTGACAGTGAGTGGTGGTGACCACCCCTCTGACAATTTCAAAGTGCCAGGGATAGCCCCATAAGGAATGGGGCTGTCTAGAGAAGAGAAAACAGCAGCAATAGTGTTAGCAGAGCAAAGCCATACATCTTGTTCCGCTAGCAAGAGACAGATCCTGTTTAATGCAGAACTTGCAAATGATATAGATTTGCTAAATAAACTCCAGAATCTGCTGTTGTAGGTAATATTTGTGTTTAGCTTACTAATAAAAACACTTTCCTTCTGAATGTTAGTTATACCTTTACCTTTACCATATTTAAAGGTTTTGATCAGCTTACCCCACCCCCCAATCCCCCTTTCATTTATTTCCTGCAGGCTAGACATCTTAAAGACCCTTTTACACGCAACAATTATAACTCAAAATTTGTCCAAACGGCCAAAAATGAGCAATAATCGCTACATGTAAATGCGGGCATCAGGAACATTTTGTTTGAATTATGGATTTTATTTCACATAAAATCCATCATTCAGCAGCTGAAAGACTGAGCAAATGCATTCCTTTTGAATACATTTCGCTCATCTTTCCAAAGACTGCACAATGTTCTTCTCATAGCTTGTTTACACTAGTCATGAGGAGAACAATGGAATGTGCTGGCAGCCAGGAAGAAAACAAAGGAATGTGTTGTCAGCTGATTAAGCACACGCTGGGGTCTGCAAATAACTCCTGGGGGTACTTTTACATGCAAATGAAGATGGTAAAGTGTTAATGGCCATTACCATGTTTTGCAAATACATTTCTAAAGCTTTCAATTTTTTGGGAGTTTGAAAAATTATCTTTGCGTGTAAAAGGACCATAAGTTGTTTCAGTCTTTTCTGATAAGCTTTGTTACTGGGACCTTGTAGCCTGTCTTTGGACTCGTTCTATTGTATCAATGTATTTCTGTAGACAAGATTTTTGGAACTGACAACAATATATCAGATGCAGTCTTACCAGAGCTCCATACAGGGGTTCAACAATCTCACTTTTCACACTGATATGGGGCTTTCTCCCATTGACCTTTATATGTCCTAATGGGAATATAAACAGGTCTTTTTTCAGTTAAAAGCCCCTTCAAGTAGCACCTACGTACAGCAGGGGAAGTTTGCCTGGTTTTAATAAGATAGCAAAATGCAATAAATATGCTTGCCAAAGAACCTACAAAGCAGTATAGGGTGTAAAAAGGTGAACACTATTCCCTTTCCTCTTATGTAAGATATTGTTAGACATCGCACTGCAAATTAACTCCAGAGAAATTATAAACCGCGTTGAATAGAACATGTTTATTATTACCGTCATTATTATTAAACTAGACATAGTACTCAGGCGGAATTAATAGTAAAGTATAACACAACTACAATGGAACTTGTGCAGCATTATGATTTGAGTAAAAACTGGCTACTGCAAGGCTTGTTGGCAGGCATTCTGTTAAAAGCAGTTGCCTTACATAAATTTGTGATTAGCAATGATTATTTCATATTTATAATAAAAGCAGTGAATGCCAAAGGTCTCTTGTGATAACACCCCCACATTGTTAGGAATGGAGCTCTGTCCTTGCACCTGTGCTTTACTGCATCAACAATAAATGTGTAATAATTATTACTGCCTGAGAGATTTCTGGGACATGTTGTGAATAATAAAATGCGGAGTATAAAGCAATTCTCTTCCACATTACATAAGGTATAATTCTTAATTGCCCTGGGATATTCTGGATAAAATAATCATAGCATGGCCCATGAAGTGCACATTCAAGGAAACTACATTTTATGCCATTTATCACATTATAAAAGTTACTTATAGATTGTTTTTAGGCTATCAATGATTTATTTTAGTTTTACATAACACAATTAAGATTTTACCACCAACACACTGGTGCTACTAATTTACATAAATAAGTAGTCTTGTGCAATAAATTGCCTATTGCTTTCTTTTATCTGAATCAACTAGAAACTATATATTTGGGCGCAGTACCTAAAATAAAAGAATTACTGTGTGGGCAAAAGAAAAACTATGAGAGATAGTGAGATATTACATTCAATTTTTAAAATATAATTTGGAGGTAGGGCTAGGCAATTAAAATTAATTATATTAATTCTCATTTTGCTGAGGCACAAATCCAACTTTTGTCAGAATCATAAAATTAAGATTAGCTCTGCCCCTTGTGGGTGGGACTAATCTCAGACTGGTGAAGAGTAGGGTGTGCAAAATGTAGGGGAGTGGGGCTATGATGACTGGGATAAAGACTGAATATGGAAGTACTGATGAGGTTTGTGCCTAGAACACTGGATCTGAGATGACTGGGGGTGGGGAACCCAATCCTTCATTTGTACATAGCTAAAATTCATATCTCATTTTTTTAGAAAAGGGAATCACATACACAGTAGTTTTTGAAAAGTGCTTAATATCAGAATTGTTGCATTCAGTGCTGATGATAAGTATATATTAAGGAATTGTTGTGTATGTCATTCCCTTACACAAAAAAACTGGTGTATTTTTAGCAATAAAAACAAGATTAAAATTAAAAATTGAGAAGAGTTTAAGAAAAATGTAGATTTTAAGTTTAAGCCAAACTGCCTAACCCTATTTGGAAGACGTCCATTCATTTACTATTGGCAGAGACTAGTGGAAGTTTCCAAAGTGTTAAATATTTGTGGCATAATCTGTTGGTGACTGGATTCAGTAAAAGTAGAATATTTTCCAATTTATCTGCCCAACAACATACATTGAGTTATGTTTCACATTATGAGGCAAGTAACAAAAGCATCCCATATACAGTAGTTTAGTGTAAAACTGTACTAACATCACTTTAAACATGAAGGGGTATTTGAAGAGCAATATATTCAGCCATTGAGTGTCAGTTTGCCACAGGGCTTACCATTGTCATCTTGCTTTACAGACATATTTTGTATGTTCCGATTTTCACTCAGCTAGCAAGTTCTCTGCAGAAGACCTAGCCAGCACAATAAGTACCAGTAATCTCAGGTTTCCAGACAACCACATTTTATTTTCTCTATATAATTTCTTTAGGTGCACTATGTAGTCAACCTTCCTCAAATTCTTTGAAATGGATGTATGTGGCTCCAGATGTTGTTCAAAGTTGCCGGTCTGGCCACTGGAAATTATTTGCAGGCTTTATTCAGCCAGCAGTGGTTTTCTGCAAAACACAAACTTAGCTGGTAAGTTTGTCCCCATCTGTCCCCATCACTATTTTTTACATTACTGCAGTTTTACCAGAACTTTTTTGTGTTTTATGTTTTTACACCATATTTACTGCTGTTATAACTGACACTGTTAGGCTTTTTTTTCACTTGCGTCAATTTGGATATACAGATGCATGGTACTTAGGAGTAAAACATTCTCATTTTCTTTACCTTCGTATAGAGTGAGTGATATGTCATCTTTTTTAGCAGTACTGTACTATACAATGCTTACTTTACCTTCTTTATGACTTCAGGTACTTCCCTACAAGCTCTATTCATAGTGCCAACTATATGTGCCAGCAATGGCAACAGGCGTAAAGAAATTATCACAAGTTACATTTCTACGTTTACCAAAGTAAGGGCCCATCAACTTCCTTACAACAAAGTCGCCAAGATGCTCATTGTCAACCCTAGTCAAGATAAGGGAATGCACTTACTAGATACTTAGAATCTTTGTCTACAGCCATCCAAAATTTCTGGCCGTATTTATCTGACTTGGATGCCATGAAATGTGTAAATCTACACCGGAATTTAGATGGAAAAGGTCACTCATCAATAGTGATATAAGGACCTGGTATGTAGCAACATGGAGCATTGGAAATAAAATCGTGCCAAGATTCAGATTTCAAGGCAAACTTATCATCAGTCATTCGCTGAGATCTGGTTGATCAAACATCAAATCACAAAATATCTCATAATTTCTCTAAATCTATTGTGGCTCCCAATCTCTGACTAATAGCATTCCCCATTTTTCAGACCACAGAAAATCAAACTCCAGGCCCTTTGCAACAATGGCTCCCCTAACGTACATTATTCCTAGAAACGCTTCTAGTTCCTCAATCGTGATTGACCAATCATTACATTCTACAAAACGGCATGCTTCTAATTCAGTACATGTCACAATATGTTTCAGGATCTTTTCAGAAATCATCAACCTCCAAGCACTGACAGATGCATTGTCAAAATAACGCTTTGTGTGAGGGGTGGGGCCAGAACGATCTCTGAAAACATTCTGTTCAACCTATCGGCCAGATAAAGCTTCCCCTACAGCTTGAACAGTCTACTGAGTCAATCCTCTGTGTCGATAAGCTATTGTACAACACACCCATCACTCAGCTAAAGAAACCATACAAATGACAAAAGTTATTATGGTTCATAGAAAAAAAATGTTTATGCTGTGCAGTTTGCCTATCTTGCCCCTTGCTCATTCTTCCAATTAGTGGTATTTGAGACCAAAACTTATCATAACATCAAAAAACAATGAAATCTAACAAAAAAATGTAGTTAAAACCAAGATTAAGTCCCAAACAATGCAATATTACTGTCAAGAGGACAAAAGTGTCCCAATGACTGTTCTAGGTAAAAGCAGATTTTCTTTTCAGAGGGGTTGACCCCTTGACCAAAATTTTTTGTGAAATTGATGTAGACTCTAAATGATGAGAAGTCACAAAAAACTAGCCAGCTGCATTAAAAATTAAACAAACGGCGAGAAGTACAAATTTAAAAGGGGACAGATCTGTCCCCACGGCGGTTCTAGTGTATTCACTGAAATAAAGAGGGAGGATACATGTTGTCACCCAAAAATATTGTTTTGCACAATATTAAACAAATCTTCCCATCGGATCTGTAAAAGATGACATGCTTAAAAGAGATGATTTCAAAAATCAGAGCACTTACTCCATGTGAATAACTGGAGTACAAAGAATGAAAATAATGTGCTCATACAGAATCTTGAAGTAGTATCTCCTATTAATTATGTTTCTAAGAGACAAAAAATTGCAGGTTGAAATTGTTAAATAGATGAAAAAACTGTCTTTTTTTCGTCCCCCATATCCTCACAATCCACAAAATTATATTAACCTTTTGAACCATGGTAAATGATATCCATTAGAGATGAGCGAACGTACTCGGTAAGGGCGATTTCGCAATCGAGCACCGCGATTTTCGAGTACTTCACTACTCGGGTGAAAAGTACTCGGGTGCACTGTAGAGCGGGGGGGGGTTGCAGAGGGGAGTGGGGGGTAGCAGCGGGGAACAGGGGGGAGCCCTCTCTCTCTCCCTCTCCCCCCCACTCCCCGCTGCAACCCCCCGCTCACCGGCAGCGCATCCGAGTACTTTTCACCCGAGTAGTGAAGTACTCGAAAATCGCGGTGCTCGATTGTGAAATCGCCCTTACCTAGTACGTTCGCTCATCTCTAATATCCATCATTTATGTTTTACACATACGTGTAAAGATGCTGATTGCATTGCATGGTAGAGGAAGAGAAGGAGAAAGTAGGGAGAAAAACAAAACAAACACATAAAACTACCTTGCAAGACCTAACCCCATACTATGCATACCTATATCCCATAGTGCTCTAATCATCTAGTGTAGTAAGAGTGGTAAAAAAAATCCCAATATCATAGTAAGGTCACTAGTACTAAGGAACAGTACCCAGGAACTTTCCACCTATCTAACAAATAATCTCAAGTGGAAAATCTGTGGCGATCTAAAAGTCATCACTGTACTCTTAGGAATGCTACTGGGGTAAACTAAATACTGTCGATTTTTATGTAGAGGTAATGGTGAAATAGCAACACCAAATGAGAAGAGCCAGCACCTTATAAACACTTCTTTAATTCTTCCTTCATTCTAAAAGATTCATAAAATTTCAAATGGTAGGTAATGTGTAACACCATGTCTATGTTCAGACTTGTTTTGAAAGACCCTTCTTTCTTGATCACAGCTGAACACAGTACCTACGATTTGTAATTTTATGGATTTTTTGGAATAAAAGAAGTATTGTTAGGGAGCCAACTCTTCTCCTTCATTGTTGCTATTCAAGCCATTTGACTCATGGTCAGCCTGAGCACCTGAAAGGTCATTGCAGTACAGAAGTTTTGCAATGCCTTATCATTGTGATCATAGCTGCTATGGTTCAAGTCCCCTACAGGAATATAAAAAGGGGTAAAAAAAAAATAAAAATAGTGTAAAAAAAAGCAACATTTAAAAAAACACCTTTTTTGGTGTTCTTTCCGGTATTTGCATAAAAAAATAAAATCTCACATATTTGATATTATGATATTGAGGGATAAAAAAACTGAGGCAAAATGCTTATTTTCTTCATTTTCCCTTCCAAAAATAAAAGTGATCAAAAAAGGCATATGTACCCCAACAGGGTGCCAATAAAAGCTACAGCTCATCACACAAAAAACAAGCCCTTAAAGAGCTTTATCCATGGAAAAATAAAGAAATTATAGGACTTTGAATGCAGCAATGTAAATAAAAATTTGAAGAATTTTGGTTTCATCGTAATCATACGGACCCACAGAAAAAATGTATTGTGTCATTTATGCTGGATGTGTAACGCTGAAAAAAAAGCAATATTTATGTTTTCTCTCTCTGTTATAAAAAAATATTTAAAAAATTTTACAATATAGTATATTTACCCAATAAAAATTACAGTTTGCCCCCCAAAAAACGAGCCGTCATACAGCCATGTCGGCAAAAAATTAAAAAGTTGTGGCTTTTGAAAAGTGGAGATGAAAATCCCCCAAAAATCATGGCACCCTATGGGCTCAGTCACATGGGTGCATCGGCGCCCGTGTTACTGCTGCCAGCAGACAGACGTACCTAAAGACGGCCGTCTCTCTGCAGCGCAGGGAGGAAGAACATGTGACCGGCTCCATTGCCGGTCATGTGTTCTATTTTCAGCGCTGGAGAGAGACGTCCGTCTTCAGGTATGGCCGTCTTCTAACTGTCAGTCACACGGGCGCGTCGGCGCCGGTGTACGGGTGCCGATGCGCCCGTGTGACTGAGCCCTCATGCCCAAAATAGGCCATATCCTTAAGGGGTTAATGAGTTAACAAGTTTTGCTAATCATTTTACACAGTGTGGCCATTCTAATACTAAGTGAATGATTGGCACACTACATAAACGGCTTAGATGAACTATATTAAAAGTGTAGCGTGCTATTGCCATTGGTTTAATGAGTGCTAGAATTTTCTGCCCAAAAATCATTGGCCCCTTGCTCCTGCAGCCAATCACTAGCTTTTATAGTAACACAAAAATAGGCTCTAAGTGAATTTATACTCAAGACCTGACATTTAAATTATTCTGAACCCAGATTAGACACCTAAGTAAATTCAAACTTCAGATAAGATTCCCTACATTTATTAGACCCCCTCAGTTGATCAGACCACAGACCAGAATCTTAGGGGTTCCTTCACATATGCATAGTAATTTTTAGTCGGCCTTGTCACGGCCACAGCATGACCGAAAATTGCTTGAACGGGTGCACAAATCTGCCATTTGTGTGCCCATTCAAACCGCCCTGGGTCTGGTGCATATACACCAAGTCCGGAATGCCGTTGAGCGGGTGGAGACAGTTTAGCTCTGCTAAACTGCCTCCCCCTCTCCAACTCCCCACCGCCTGTCAGCAAGGGGAGGGGGCGAGAGCTAGTGTGCTAAGCTTCCGCTCCCTCTACGCCCCTTGTCGGCAGCCAGTAATGGGGGGGCAGGATAGGGAGGGAGCTTAGCAACTAGCTCCCTCCCCATCCCACCCCCTCCCCTTGCAAACAGCCAGCAAGGGGCGGAGAGGAGGAGGGAAGGGGGTGGGAGTTTAGCAGACACACTGCTAAACTCCTTCCCACCTCCCTTCTCTGGCAGCTACCATAGGCTCCCATAGGAGTCTATGGGGACTGCTGCTGTATTCTGGCCAGGAAGATAGTTCCTGAACTATCTTTCCTGGCTGGCATAAAAGCGCCCGGCCCAAATGCACACTGTATGCGCTAGCTTGGCCAGCCACAGGAATACCCCAATCTGAACTGATGCATTGTAAACCAATGAATCAGATGGGCAGCGTATATCTGCCGGGCGTGAAAGTACGGACGATATATGTTCATGTGAATGAAGCCTATACTTTACATTTGATTAACTTTGCTAATCATCTGTGTGCTGTGCTCCCCTGTCATGTGAATTAACTTCTATGTTTCATGACCACAGCTGGTTTTCTGTACACATACTGTTTTTATGACACTGCTTACTATACCTTGAAAACTCACTATCCTTGTTTACCCTGGCTACAAATCTACTTTCTCCTTTTGTACTGTACCTGTTAGTGTTGTTTTTATCCTACTAGTTCACAACAAGATCTGTCGTCACAGGTAGCTCACAGCTGATCTTGTACATACTCAGATAATTGACTGCTAGACAACCAACATGTACAGCAAGAACAACAGTACCCTAAATGAATGCTTTTGGTGAAATATGCAGTTTAGTAAAGTCATTATTCTGAGCATTTAAAAGCCAGGCTTATTACAGGATCATAGTTTTACATTCAATTGATCAATTTTAAGTTAAAGCAGGCATTCCCAATATTTTATATGCAGACTTTAGAAGTAATTGATGCACTATAAAATAAACAAGAAGGTAAATTAAAGAATATGAATACATGCAGTATAACATTATACCACGCAGAAATGTTATTAGACAATGTACTGTATGTTTTGTTAGTTCGAAGGCATACATTCAAGAGAAACTCAATTGGAAAACACATTTACAGACAGGAGCGTGGGATGCCTTTTTATTTCAGTATACACATTTCTCTACATAGGCAGAATGGACAAATTTCAAACCACTTTTTCAGAATACTTATAGCAAGACTTAATAATGAACCCTTTGTCTACTAATTATTAGCTCCACCATTAATTATTACAACTGTATATAGACAAACATAAGTAGGAGTTGGGAGCATTTGTCTGTTATCACGCTCCAAATAATGATTGCTACTGGATGTTTATTGATGATTTCATGAATGTACATTATTACTCACAGTATGGTGTTAATGGAATTATGGCCTGCACTAATCTGCATCTGTTCTCATTCCAATTTAAATGCATGCCGTTTATTTGTTACCATTGCTATTTTAAAGTGTTAATCCTTTTTAAGTGCACTTACAGTTTTGACTTTGCTGCAGTGATGCCTTTATAATTTATTTGTCAATACATTAACAAAATATATACTGTGCATATAGGCATTTATGTGCATAGTATATTTATACAAATATGCATATCTATCTATCTATCTCAAATCTATCTATCTATCTCTGTATCTATCTAATATCTATCTATCTATCTATCTATCTATCTATCTATCTATCTATCTATCTATCTATCTATCTATCTATCTATCTATCTATCTATCTATCTATCTACCCATACACACACACAAAGCTAAGTTAAAATTATCCACACTCCAGTTATATTAAAATGTATGTTGGCTGCACTGTCTTATCAACACTTTCCATTGTAGGTCATTGTCACCCCAGTCACTGCTGTGCAGATTTGAGTGTGATACATCAGTTAATTTGTGACTGCAGTTCAAGAAAAATGGCTGCCCCTCTAGCATGAAAGAAGAACAGCATGCAGTGGTTCATTTTTTGAGCTTGAGAGTAAATGGCAGAGCATGGAATGGAAACATCCTCAATTGCCTACCAAGAAAAAGTTTAAGTTCAGTTTGAAAACTGACGGTTAGTTTTCTCACATTCTGAATGGCCAGAATGGGAGCATTATCAGGAGAAAGGTTCAACCATCAACAGTACCTGTTATAGTGAGATTTTCACTGAAACCTAAAATTCAAACAAAACACTGAGGACTGCTATCTGAACTGTGTTGTGTTGTTGTATGACAATGCATGTCTGCACATTGCTGCCCATACTGTCAGACCTCTCCAAAAACTCTGTTTTGAGGTGTTGAAACATCCTTCCTACAGTCCTGATCTTTCCACATCAGACTATCACCTGTTTGGTCCCCTGAAAGAAGCCCTAATGATTCATGTCTAATGAAGAGATGAAGACAGCAGTACTAAAGTGGTTCACAGCTCAGCCTAAAACATTTTTTATGAGGGAATATGAAAGCTTGTTTACAAAGTATATTGAAAAGTTGGGAGATTATGTCAAAAAATAATGTATTTGCCTTTTCCGAAAGTCGATTAAAATAAATTCAACAGCCAGTGTGCGGATAATTTTTTTCTCACTCTCCTACATGTACAGATGTAGCAATGTTAATAAGGATCTTTAATGTATTACACACTTTACATAGTGCGCCACATGGCTCTATGCTATCTGCATAGCGTGGGTGTTCATGTACAAAATCAATTCTTCTTACTTTGGAAATTGCACAGGCGCAGTACGTTAATGATATATACATATGTATCAACTTAATATGCTTGTATTCATAGATAGCATTTGAGTTTTTACAAAAGTATAATACAGAATTTTTAGCTCCTTCCTTTTTTCTACACCTGCTCTCTCTCTAACTATCTATCTCTCTATCTTACACCACACATTTCAGGATATGTTGAGCTAACAGGAATAGTAAGGTAAGACCTAACTGTAGCTATCATTTTGATGGTTAGAAAAGTGATAGTATCTTCTTTGAAATAGGTTGCATTCCATAAGACTATACTGTAAAACTGCACTATTTTTCCAACGTGCTGCAAAAAAGTTGAGGCTTAGTAAATGGGGTGTTAATGTAAAATAGCACAAATACAGTACTATATTGTAAATGGTCAGACAGCATGTAACCACACACTAAAACAGTATTGCATATCTTTTTGTCTAATCCTGGCCAACCTCTAATTCAAAGTAATGTTTACTGTATAACTGGTATTTGAAAAACAATCTGGTGATACTTTTTAAAATCCATTATGCACCTAGTCGCCCACTATATATAAATCCGCTAGTATTAGGCTGGGTTCACACAGGGCGGATTTGCCGCGGTTTTGCTGCAGCTGATCCGCCCGCAGCAAAACCGCCCGCGGCCGCTAATCTCGGGATTAGCCAGCCATGTGGATGAGATTTCTCAGAAATCTCGTCCACATGGGACGGCTAATCTGCTGCGGTAAATCCGGTTGAAACCGCGGCTGCGGCCGCCACAGCCGCGGTTTCAAAAGATTGAGCATGTCTGTTTACTTTCTTTTTTTTGTTTATTTACGTCGCGGCCGCGCTCTCCTCTATGGTAGCGCCGGCCGCAACGGAAAAGCATGTGGCCGAGCCGCTTCAAAGCCGCCACGGCTTAAACCGCGGCGGTTCTCCCGGCGGAAATCTCGCGGTTTTTGCTGCGGCCAAACCGCGAGATTTCCGACGGGAATCCTCCCTGTGTGAACCCACCCTTACATTGTTTAGTTATTCCTCTCTATCTGAAAATTACTGTAATCCTTTTCTTCATTTTGATCATGTGATCTCATTGTGACCTCTTGGGATTTACTTATCTCTTCGTGACTCCTGCAGTAAAAAAATCACTGTGGTCTGCGACGGGGTCATGGCACAGGGCTCTCAACACATAGATGGTCTGGCTGTACTACTGTAGTCTGTCCTACAGGTTAATGTTTGTATTTCTGTGGTTTGTCATTTCTTTAGGTGGTCATTTGTCTGTATTCGCTCAGTGGTTCCCCTGCCATTGACTTTGTTCCCTTGTGTCATACAATAATTTTACTCTAGTGTTTATGGAACTTTTCTGACTATATTGCATTACTGTTATATAAGTCTGCTTTTGGGTGTGGTTGTTGAGTATTGTCTCAGCTTTGAAGGAGTGAGGATGTGTTCATTGGAGTTCAGCTGCTAGGTGGTGTTTTTGTCATTTAATTCTGCTGTAATGCAAAGTGGTGCTTTTGTTGTCCATTTGTGTTTTCTTTCTTTTAGGCACTAAAGTCTATGTCCAAGGCACAAGACGTGGGGCTGCCTTTACTCAGGTAGTAACCTTGCTTTAAGGCAGGACTGTTCTTTCATAGAAGTCAGGGTGAGGTTATCCTTTCCTTCTTTTGTTTTGATTCTAATGTACTTTACTCCGTGTGTGAACACAGCCTTGTGTTTATCCTCGATCTGGTGCATCTTGCATTTAGGGTGAACATGACACACAGGCTATTCACAGTCCAGACAAAAACTTCTCTCATAGCTACTACCCTAAAGTTATAAAAAAGATGAGAGGTCATCTTTACTGACTGTATACTGTACTTCTAATCTATAGCTTATTTAGGCAATGATAATCACACTATCCTCCCAACGGATAAAGATGGTACTGGCTCGAGTTGGTGGTGTGATGTTGCCCTGATGCATGATGGGATTGCTAGCACAGTATGTATCCTAAGCCACAGGCAGTTAGGACAGCAGCTCAGACAAGTTGATTGCAGTCAGGAACTTCGCATCATGAATGCCTATCACACTGAAGCACATGCAAGGAAAGCCGTGCACAGAGGAAACACCCTGTCCTAAGGGACATCCAGTGGAGAAGATCCCTGTGGACCAGCAGGCAGCAGAGGAACATTATGAACTATAAATGTAGGAAAAAAGAACCCCTGCACTCAGAGTGTCCCAATCAAAAACCAACAGCACCAAGATACAGTGAGAGGTAATCAAACCAAAGCTGTACACATAAAGGTGATGTGGACTCAGTAAGAGGAATGTATAGAAAAATACTGGTTTATTGAGTACAAAACAGAGAATGGTACGACGCGTTTCGGAACTAAATAAGTTCCTTTTTCAAGCACACATCTACAAGAAAATAGAGGAAAATGGAGCAAAGAATTTTGCATACATACATGAATGGGCAAGGGGAAAAATAAACAGAAAAACACAAATTATAAGTAAAAGTTTTATTTTTTGTTTTATTTTCAAAATTTCAAAATTAATTTCAAAATGCAATTGTTTTTTTTGTTTTTTTATTTCAATTGCTTTTTTTAATTATTTACTGTTTGTCTCCAGCATTTGATCTATGTACCTTTTACCCTGCATGTATATTCATGTATAGGTTACTAGCAAGAATTTTTCTTAATAATTTGTGTTTTTCTGTTTTTTCCCCATCCCCCATTCATGTATGTATGCAACATTTTTTGTTCCATTTTCCTCTATTTTCCTGTAGTTGTGTCCTTTAAAAAGGAACTCATTTAGTTCCGAAAAGCATTGCACCACTCTCTGTTTTGTACTCAATGAACCAGTATTTTTCTATACATTTCTCTTACTGAGTCCACATCACCTTTATGCATACAGCCTTGGTTTGATTACCTCTCACTGTATCTTGGGGCTGTTGGTTTTATTGGGACACTCTGAGCGCAGGGGTTCTTTTTTCCCTAAATTTATAGCACAGTATACAGGAAAGAGAAAGCCAGGAAAAATGGAAAATCAAAATGGGCTCTAATTTGTATCAGACAGGAGGTTGCACTGCATGGAAATGACTGCAATATACATACAATATATCCAGAGTGTGATAGGCAATCAGGTGAGCAGTGCTGTAATTGAAAAATGCGTTTTCACTGGAGTGGCCCTTTAATCTTTGCTGCTATACAGGTGATTGCTTGCAGACGGGATTAGGTCGTGCGTGCTGGCCCTTTAAGAAAGGGAAGGGGCACACATAAGCCCTACAGACAGAGGCCTGGGAGGGGGCAGGGAAGTGTTGTGTGACAGTCAGGTGAGAAGTTATGATGCACCATGACAATTGTACCTGCTCTTAACGTAAAGTTTTTTTTAGAGAATTCAATTCTTTGTCTAGAAAAAAAACATCTACCAATGTTAAACTTTCCTAGAAATCAGGTGGATTCCAGCATATTTTTATCGCTGCATTGTGATAATAACATCCTTTTCTAAACACAATCTTTCTCTAGCTTACCAACTGATCTATTTAATTAAATACCATGCTCTACTTCGGGAATTATGATGACTGGAAAGGTAACAGATTCAGCTATTCCAGACTACTTCAAAGCAGGGTACACAAGACTGAAGATGAAGTATGATTAAGCAATGTGCTCTGACCCTATATAGATACACATTAAAATGGTCAACATTTCAAATTCATCAAAGTGCTCTGCAGGAATTAATTTAATAAGACATTTCAACCCTTGTCTTCACATTTGAAGTCATATTTTCCTGTACTTTATAACACAAACTGCAAGACACCAATAGCAAATCACATGAAAATCCATCAGTTTTGTAAAAACATGATGTTAAGTATCTGTGTTGAGACAAAGAAGAACTAAAGTATACAGAGGATAAAATCTTCATCCTTGCCTTCGTCTAACGATATCGTGCTTAAATCAAAGTGTACAGGTTGTATTTATGTTGTCCTTACCGACTGCTGTTTGTTGAGGCGCATTTCAGGAATATAGATGTTTTTACAATTACATGTTGTGAAGGTACACGATTAGTGAATGTTTATAGCTTCCCCATAGCATTTTTTTCCAGCAAGGGATCTCTCAGTGGAGTCTACAGTGCCTTTAAACTTCATAAAAACTACAAAGTATATAAATCATACTGGAAAAATAGCTAAAATGACAAGTGTTAAAATGGTGGTGGGAGAATTCTTTTACCAAAGGCTTAAGTAATATAAATCCCCTTACTGACTGGTTGTGTGTGTGATTCACAGCAACCCAATTCAATCATAGGCTTTTCAGAACAAGTTTACACTTAACCAGTAATTCTCTGTAATATTTTCTGCACTACACAATGAATATACTACACCTTTATAGATACATAAATAATTTAATATACTACATTTGAAAATTGCTTTTTTATTTGGCCATTATATATTTTTCAAGATTCCAAAATCCAGAGGGATGAGTCAACATGCTTATTGAACTGTATGCAGGGAAAGAGGAGGTGGCAGGAAAGACACACATGGAGAGCTGCAAGTAGAGGTAATGATTAAATATTCTGCTGTTTATACGCAAGTACACTTCTAATTATTTATGTACGTGCCTACCTGATGAGGTTGCTTGTGTGTGTAATGGGAATTTAGAAAGTAAGACCTCTGTAGTTCTCTGTATGCAGTGTACAGAACACAGTAGCAACTTTTCTCACCAGTCCTGTGAGAATTGAGAATCAAATATACAGATGGACAGTGGAAATAGGGAAAATGCAGGATATAAGTATATAGTATAAGAAATAGTGCTATTAATCATGTGCACACACATGGAAGCTTATTCTGAAAGCTCAAGTACACTTTAAAGGTAGTATTACATGGTGACAGAGTTCTAGTATTTGGAACATCAGTAATACTTAACATGCCAGTGGTTGTTACTATACCAACTGAACAGTATCCAATCTGTCTACATTAGCTACTTTTTATCCTTCATTACGTCCAGGTCTATAATATGGGTTTTTCTATAAGCTGTACCCAGTTTCAAAGTATTACATTTCACGATGGTAACATGTTAAAATTACACAAAAAGTTACAAGCAGTTTAATGAGTTATCAACTTTTACTAGCCATTTTATAAATACTGTATGTGCTGAGACAACAGCTGAATTTGTTCGAAATTCCTTTCAAAGTGTCTTTTTTCACTGAGGTCATAGTTGTCATGTTTGGCGGTCACCCAGATTAAAGTCTAAATGCTTTCCTTTGTCACCTGTATGAAGAGCCTGCATCAGTTGCAACCTGTATGGTGTCATGATTAAACATTCCCTTAACACATTCCGAGTAGCCATATCAGGAATTGCAAGTTCTCTGCTGGCACAACAAGTGGATTTGCATGGGTTACGCAAATTCTCACATTTTCTCTGAAGTGCATAGTAGCCCTGTGCTCTTCCCCGTACATAAACAGCCTCTTTCCTCAAATTGTCAGTAGCAATGACAAATGCTCTTTGGCATTGACAGATCAATGCCAAAAAGCTGTTGAAACACATGTTGCTCCACAATTACAGATTCAGTCTTACTGAATTGCAGAATGCAAAATGCTTTGTGTTGCAGGGTTGTCATCTTGGAAATGATTGAGCCTAGTGGCTTTTTATATACTAGGAGAAGCTTTTAGTGGTGCTTATTTCAAAGTGTATGCCCTGCCATTTGAAGTGATATGAGTTTTATTCAGTAAGCAGTTCATGGTTGCAGAGATAAAGGCGATTTCCAATTGGGTTCATCTTTTTGAAACACCTTGTAATTAGCAATGTATATAATCAGTTTGCACAGCAAAGTCAAATGCCAAAACTACTTGGAAAACTGTTCCTCATGGTCGTTTGTCTTTAAATTTCCACAGTACTTGGACCAACACATCACTTACTCATTATCATTTCTAAACATGACTATGGCTGATAACAGACAGGGAGGCTTCTCTCACATGGTCGTAGGCATTTTACGTGCACCTGCCAATGCCGTAAAAATGCGTGAACGAGCGCACACATCTAACGTTTGTACACCTGTTCAGACAGTATGGGCCCCAGTGCATATACACCAAGGCCGCAATGTTGTTACCTCCCTTTCCGTTCCCCTCGCTGGCTCACCTCCTCTCTCCTTCCCTCCAGCTGTTTGCAATGGGAGTGGGTGGGATGGGGCGGGGCTAAGCACCTGCCCCTTGTCCACAGCTAGCAATGAGAATAGCTCCACTCCCTCCCATTGCAAACAGCCAGAGTGGAGGAGAGAGGAGGAGAGAAGAGGGAAAGAGTTTAGTAGTCACGGTCCCATAGGAGCCCATGCAGCGGCCAACGTATTCCGGCCGAAGATAGTTCCAGGACCACTTTTTCGGCCCGGCGTGAAAGCGTCTGGTGCTATATTGGAATTACGGCCATTTAATCTGATGCATTGGAATCCAGTGCAACAGATCATAGCATATATTGGCCGGCCGTGAAAACATCAGCCGATATACAATCGTGTGAAAGAGCCAAACAGAGTGCCTATGTTCAAATACAACCAAGAATGGAATATACTGTAACGAATCTGATGCACACTTTGCAAAGGTTATTTAATAATAAATTATGAAACATTCATTCATAATTACAGATGGGAAACTTATCCAATGATTCTCCAGAAGTCAAATCAGTCCAATACATTGCACATTCCAAAGCTGGCAAATAAATGTAACCATCTACTGTGCACTATACACTATAAGAAACTGAATAATTACTTCATTTCACAAAATTCACAATCTTACACATCATTACAATGATTTTCCAGAGACTAATTTCATTATCAGGTGTTAATAAAACACTGTCAGCAGAGTATTATGATTGGTAATTGTTCTGTTACTCAGGTCAGCAACATTGTATTTTAGTATACTACAGCAAATTGCGAAAATGCTTATATATGTATAATTTGACTCCCACTTTTATTCTTTAAAAAGCTATTGTTGTAAAGACAGTAATTAGCATCTAACAATAGAAGATTCAGTTATAAAGCAAAATTAGCTCTATTGCCAACATGCATTAGAGGACTATAACACCTACCTAATTTTAACATGGTTAGACTAAAGAGAATATTAATAAATTACAAGTGCATACCTGAAATGCGTAAATGAACTAATGTGTGAACTAATAAACATGCAAGCCTAAAGTAGTCTATTAATTTTCTGTCCTACAGAGTTCAGAATATAAAAAATTCCCTTGTGAAAAGTACTATAAGTATAGATAGACAACCTAAAAACAGTCCAAGCGTAGCACACATAATTCCTTACCCAAGTAATTATAACATGCTAAAGTCAAATTAAACAGCTCCACAAATTAATCAAATGGATCATCTTATAACATAAGCAACAGTTACAATTTGTGTTGCTCAGGCTTCTTTCCCGCGAGCGTATATGGGCCCCTCGTTTTTACGGCCAGCTGATATACGCTGTGATCTGATGCATTTGATTCCAATGCATCAGATAACATGGCCTTATTCCTGAGACGTCAAAGCACCTGGGCAATATAGCACTGGGTGTTTTTACGTTGAGCCCAAAAGATAGTCCTGGAACTATCTTTTGGGCTGGAATACGTCGGCTGCTGTATGGAGGGGGTGGGATGGGCACAGAGCTGAGCATCGGCCCATCCTGCCTCCTTCCATTGCTGGCTGTGGAAACGGGGTGGGATGTGGGTGGAGCTAAACTCCTGCCCTCGACCCGCTCCTTGTCCATAGCCATCAATGGGAGGAGGTGGGACGGGGTGGCTCTTAGCTCTGCCCCCATCCTGCCCCCTCCCATTGCAGAGAGCCAGCGGGGAGAAGAGGACAGGTGAGCCTCCAATGGGGAGGGAGGGAAAAGGGGCAGCGGGATGGTAGTCTCGGCGTTAATGCGCCGGGACCCATGCCATCTGAACGGGCGCACAAATGCTTGATTTGTGTGTCCGTTCACCAGTTTTAGCTCTCCCAATGTAGCCTATATCGGCCGCCCGTGAAAATGGCCAATATACCCTTTTGCAAAGGAAGCCTCAGACTGAGTTCTCATGAATGAAGCGCTGCCAGAAGTTTTACTGTAGACAGTTCACGCTAGATATGAATGTGAGAGACCTGCCAGCATCCTTCCTTTACTTTCTGGAGAGTCAGATTCTATGTGGGAAACTTAAAACTGAGAGCTGCCTTGGACTGTTTTTAGGATATTTGATTATTCCTGGTGTGCACTGAATTAGTGCATATCTTTAATGGATTGGTAGATTCCATTTAGTCTAGTAGCGGCAAGAGTGTTTATTTATCTTATTGGTGCAGATACCATCATGATATTTCTCTTCAGTGTTGGACTGTGGCACTAGGGCCCACCAGTAAAAAATATTCTGGGGCCCAATGTAAAGCTACATGCAAATATTACCAGATCCCAATTTGAAATTACCAGCTACTGCATTCTCCATACACATAAATGAAAAGTTGGTTATGTTTGTGTGTGGCCCAGTTTCCACTGAAGTATGAGGCACTTGGCAGATGAGATTGATGGACCCACATTCACCTGATAGGTGAGGATTCCAAAGCTTACATTCATGGCATATCTTGTGAAAGGTGTGATCAGACATAACAGCCATACCATGGCCAAAAATTGCATGACATGCAGTTTCATCGTAAACCAGCAATTTTCAAACTGACTTTACTGTCTCTGCAGTGTTGCAGTTTTGCAGGTGATCAGTATGTTAGGCCGAAAGGAGACAATGTCCATCTAGTTCAGCATGTTTTCACCCCCCTTCCCCAGTAGTTATACCTACAATAGTGTGTGGCCTGCTTGGGGCACACTGGGGGATTCACCTGTTCCCCTGCGGGCCAGTCCGAGCCTCCTTCTCTTTTAGACAAATAGATAAAAATAGATGGATATTAACCCCTTAAGGACCAAACACTTTCTAAGGATTTTACCCATGTGGTGGTTTTACTGCCCTATTTTTTTTCCTTCATCTACCAAAATTACTTTTGCTGCATTTTTTTTCTCTGTGACATATAGGGCTATTCTTTTTCACTGACTTTGTTTTCCAGTTTTTAGTTTTATTGGGGGAAAAAAAGCTAAAAAATGTTTTTTTGTTTTTTTTTTACATTTATAATTGCTTTTTTTTAAATAATATATTTACATTAAAATAAAGCATGGAAACGGGTTCCTCATTTTGTTTCTGACGTTTTAATATATAATATGTATGGTTTCGGATTACAGGGTGCATACGGCGACGGTTTCGGTTAGCGTCTGCTTCGAGTCATTTTCTTTTTTATGAATAATTTTTTATTTTATTGTGTAATTTTTTTCTTACTTATTTTTGTAACTATTTTTTTTACCATCTATGTCCCCCATGAGTTTAGTCCCGTGCCGTATTTCTGTGATCGGGCAGGATTAAAGCCAGGATCAAGCACCATGAATTTACAGCGCTTGGTCCTTAAGGGGTTAGATGAAAATTTATCTTGACACATATATCACCCTATTGGTATTCAGTTAGGACATCCACAAGACAACTTGAGGACAATGCTATCAAACAGAAAATATTAATAGTTTTTTTTTGCAATCCCATGTGTCTAGTGTAATATGTTAAAAAATATGCTGAATAAAAAAGCAAAGCTTTACTGATGATTGTAAGTGAGGCTCAGAAGTAAGCACAACTGTACATTACCTTGATTGTTCCATTAGCTAAAAAAAAGCTTTAAAGTTTCTATATAAAACAAGTTTTGATGCATCTCTGGGATAGCCCAGGGCTTTGGTGCACTTTAAACCTGTTAGGATGTATCAGGTATGCAAGATATAAAGAGATGTCAATTTTGCAGGGAATAAAGACTTAGTAGGGAAAAAAAGGTTTCCATTTTTGTCCAGACATAAGTTTATTTCACTTTTCTCAAGTTTGTTTAGGGAAATAATGTTAACTTTTAGCATCTTAAAAGGCATGAAAGGAACCTAGGGCCTATGCACATGCATATTTTTGATCAGTACTGTACAGTCACATAGCAGGGCTACAATGAACTGCTTTTAGCTTTATACTCAGGTACTCAAAGGTTTGTTTTTATATGTACCTATAAAGAAACAAGTTGTGTTGTGATTCACGAGATACCATAATTTGTAGATTTTCTTATAAAGGCAAACATAGCCTATATAAAACAGACCCTTGAAGTACCTGCCACAATACACATACTTTGATGGTAATGCCATTTTCATGGTTGCTAAAGATCACTTGCCAGAATTTTTTTGCACATATAATGCTAACTCACAAACAATATTTGGAGTCATATAGTTTTATTCTAGCTCAATTACATCCATACATTAAGACTACTTTCATTATGGGCAACTGTGTCATGGGATCCAAATCTGATCAGCAGTCTGGAATTTACGCTCCTTTTACATAGAATTTTAGTCTCTGGGGATTACTATCTATAAACTACAAGATTATACCATCAACCTCTATCCGATCCCTCCTGGCAGATCTCAGAACCCTCATTTCCTCACCAAGCTCTGCTATCCTTCTTTCTCTATATAGTCCCTCATGTATAGAGCGCTACTGAAGATCTCAATTCTACCTTATCTAAGAGACCAGTAGAGCAGTGATATAGTAGATGAATCCATACAATGATTAGCTGCAGATTAGAAAGCTCCACTAGTTTACATAACTGTTTACACCAGAGCTGAACAGCCATTTCTGCCATTAGCGCTACATTGTTATACTGAACCACTCGCAATAAGACTTAAAGA
Organism: Eleutherodactylus coqui; assembly: GCF_035609145.1. Lineage (NCBI taxonomy): Eukaryota > Metazoa > Chordata > Amphibia > Anura > Eleutherodactylidae > Eleutherodactylus > Eleutherodactylus coqui. Next base: position 103,453,741 of record NC_089843.1, read on the forward strand.
ATTAGTCAGATCTGAGATATTTATGGCATACCAAAAGTATATGTAAAAATACAAGTTGTTCTTTCAGGACTCCCACCTATTGGAAGAATAGGGGTTCCCTTCTCAACCAATCATCACTTCAGAGAGGAGTAGACCATGCATGCATGTGGCTATCTCTACTGTAGATTACAGGTGTCATGGTAACAGTCTAGAATTTCGCAATTCGCATAGACTGCAATGGAGACTGACACATGTATAGATGAACACTGCTAACTCATATCCTCCTTTATGGAGGGCTAAATTGGTCAAGGATCCAATTCTACCAATATATGTGGAACCCAGAGATGGCTATGCAGTGCACCATTAGTGCTTGTCCATCCCTACTCTTGAGCTGTGTGGTAGTTACCTTCTCTAAGACCTGGAAACTACATGTGAGCAGCCATAGCAGACTCCGCTTTCTGATTGCATGCCTCAACAGCCATGTTCAGATCTAGCACATAGTGAACTTCATATAATGTAGTGCGCTCTATTGGTATACACTGATATTTTCCACCAGTGAAAGAGGTTGTGTAAATCCTATTCACTTGTGTTTTACTGTATATTGGCAACGATTTCTGCTGTGAAATCCTAATCAAAAGTTTGCTCCAAATTTACTACATCTGAATGTACCCTAATGGTCATTTACAGCAGTGCGGAACTAAAGTGCTGCTTAACTGTTCTATTCATTTTTTCCACATAGGTATTGGGTATCTGGGATTCATTTACAGTAGTTGATTATATGTGTCTATTTGTGTAGCCTTATCTCGTAAGTACATAGTTATGATGAAAGCTGGACATTGATTTAACTGTGAGCTGCAGTTTAATTCTACTTTTGGGATTCACATTAATGTTTCCAAATGCAAAAAAAAATGTTTATAATTTCATGGTTATGAGCTTTGTGTTGAAATTTGTTAACAAAAAACATCTGGTATTAAAAGGAAAATAGAAATTAATTTTCAAACACATTATCCAGCGATCCTGCAGCTGAGGAAACGGCAAGGTTGTACAACATTAAAAGCTTAGTTCACTTACAAGCATTTTTATTTGTTTAGTTAATTCACCTGCTAGTTTTCATTAACTGGCAGACATTTTACAGTTTGTTGAATTGGAACGGGACCTCATTATTTCAATAGCAACATCTGAATATCTATTAAAATAAATAGCCTAACAGAGGAAGCAATGTCTTTTTGAACATTTACAGCACTAAATGCAGTATTTGATGAGATCGCTTGATGAAACAAGTATATATTAACCAAGGAAATATATTACATACTGTACTTTTTCTTTTATAAGTAATAACATTGTGTTATAATGAGAAGGGATTCTGGTTTATGAGTTAGCCATAGATGTGTCTTTATTGCCTTTGGACACTTTTACTTTGGCTATAAAGTGTAAGATTAATTTTAAGAACATCTCAACAGAAAGTATTGCACTGATAAGAAAAACAGAAGTGCTATTGCCCCAACTTCAAACTTCTCACTAGCTATAGTAGGGAAGCACAACCTCCCACCCCAGAGGGGTGCATGTGGTCACAATGCCATTCTGTGCAGCTCATAACTATCAGGACTAGAGATGAGCGAACACCAAAATGTTCGGGTGTTCGTTATCCGGAACGAACTTCCCGCGATGTCCGGGTGTTCGTTTCGAATAACGAACCCCATTGAAGTCAATGGGCGACCCGAACATTTTTGTATTTCGCCGATGCTTGCTAAGGTTTTCATGTGTGAAAATCTGGGCAATTCAAGAAAGTGATGGGAATGACACAGTGACGGATAGGGCAGGCGAGGGGCTACATGGTGGGCTGCATCTCAAGTTCACAGGTCCCACTATTAAGCCACAATAGCGGCAAGAGTGCCCCCCCCCCCCACTGTCAGCATAAAGATCGTTCTCCTCTGCCACAGCTGTAACAGCTGTAGCAGAGAAGAACGATGTTTGCCCATTGAATTCAATGGAGCGGCAATACAGCAGGTTCCACTGAATGCAATGGGCTGCCCGCGATCGCAGGATGAATGGTCGGAAAGGGGTTAAATATATAACCCCTTTCCTGCAATTCATCCAGAAATGTGTTACACTAAAAATATATACCGGCGTATAAGGCGACCGGGCGTATAAGACGACCCCCCAACTGTCACCTTATACGCCGGTAATACAGTGGAGCAAAGAATAAAAATCATTACTTACGTTTTTAGATGATCTGCGGCGCTCCTGCAGGCTGTCACTCCCTCCTAATCCACGGCAGACAAGCTTTCTCTATGAAAGGCTTTAAATCCCTGCCTCCAGAAAGACACGTGCCTTCAGCCAATCACAGCCAATGACAATGATGTCATTGAATGGCTGTGATTGGCTGTGTTTCTGGAGGCGGGGATTTCAAGCCTTGAAATCCCTGCCTCCAGAAACACAGCCAATCACAGCCATTCAATGACATCATTGTCATTGGCTGTGATTGGCTGAAGGCACGTGTGCTTCTGGAGGCAGGGATTTAAAGCCTTTCGTGGAGAAAGGAATACTTTGCCGTGGATTAGGAGAGAGTGACAGCCTGCAGGAGCGCCGCAGATCATCTAAAAACGTAAGTAATGATTTTTATTCTTTGCTCCACTGTATTACCGGCGTATAAGGTGACAGTTGGGGGGTCGTCTTATACGCCCGGTCGCCTTATACGCCGGTATATATTTTTAGTGTAACACATTTCTGGATGAATTGCAGGAAAGGGGTTATATATTTAACCCCTTTCCGACCATTCATCCTGCGATCGCCGGCAGCCCATTGCATTCAGTGGAACATGCTGTATTGCCGCTCCATTGAATTCAATGGGCAAACATCGTTCTTCTCTGCTACAGCTGTTACAGCTGTGCCAGAGAAGAAGGATTTGTCTTCTATATGTTCTCAATGGGGTCAGCGCTGCTGCCGCTGGCCCCATTGAGCGCATATAGAATGCATCCATAGCGAACCGCGGGAGGGGCAGACTTTTATATCAGGCGGACACCTTATCTCCCCAGCCACTCACAGCAGGGGGGTGGTATAGGGCTTAAACGTTGCAGGGGGAAGTTGTAATGCCTTCCCTGTCTTTATATTGGCCAAAAAAAAGCGCTAACGTCTCAGGGAAGAAAGTTAAAGTAACCCGGACACCGCATGGTGTTCGTTACGGATAACGAACACACCGAACACCCTAATATTCGCACGAATATCAAGCTCGGACGAACACGTTCGCTCATCTCTAATCAGGACACAGATATGCAAAACTGGTGGAGGCTAGAAAAAGCCCAGGAACATCAAAATACTACTACATAATGACTCAACATATTGGAAAACTGGAGAGTCACTGACCCACTGTTAGGAACCATTGTATTGAATGAGGTAAAGAAGCAGTTGATCGTGCCTTTATGTGCTTTTCTCCCTTGTGATATGTGGGAGTATGTATCTGTAATTCCCATAAATCACAATGGAGAGAACAGCACAAATGCATTGCTATCTCTTCTCTGGAGTGTTTCTGCTCCCCGTCGTCTGATAATTGGACTCCGAGAAATGAAATCCGCACCTATCGGATATGTATGCCAGGTATTGTCCACATGCTATGAATGGGTATACCGTTTACATTTTTATCGTGGTCCTTGAAAGACATGGAATTCAATAATGTGGCAATTCAATTATAAATGTTTATGCATCCCTGAACTATAATATATTCAAAAGCATACAGTTTTATAGATTAACTAGCTTACCCGTCGCGCGTTGCTGCGAAGACAGACAGACATACATTCATTCGTTTTTATATATCTAGATAGCAACCAATCACAGCGCAGCTTTCATGTTACCTCAGTGGTATAATATATAACAACCAATCACAGCGCAGCTTTCATGTTACCTTAGCAGTATAAAATATAACAACCAATCACAGCGCAGCTTTCATGTTACCTGAGCAGTAAGAGAAATAACAACCAATCACAGCGCAACTTTTATTCTGCCTCAGCAATATAAAAAATAGCAACCAATCACAGCGCAGCTTTCATGTTACCTATGCGGTATTATATATAGCAACCAATCACAGCGCAGCTTTCATGTTACCTTAGTGGTATAATATATAACAACGAATCGCAGCACAGCTTTCATGCAACCTCAGTAGTATAAGAAGTAGCCACCAATCACAGCACAGCTTTCATGTTACCTCAGCATTCTCAATATCCAGCAATTGTCTTGCGGATGCAAGAATTGTCAACGTTCGGCGGATGCATCATTTTGTAGTTGAACACGCCTCCCGTTGCTCGTAATGCCTTTTGCTTTTGTGCTTGAGATGGAAATCAAATGATCTTTGTCTGGGGGGCATAACTGTCGACGATGCTTGCACGTGCGCCACCTATCGTAGGATAGATGTACTATGCCAGTAATCTTCCCAGGAGTGTACTCAACAACTTCCCAAAGTCTCATGGCAATTGGATGAAAGGTGTAGTAATGCATAAAGGACAGCCAGACAGACATACATTCATTTATATATATCAGGAAGTGAGAGAATTAGATTCCGTACGTAAAATTTGGACGCTAATTGTTTTGCGCTTAGAATTGAATAATCGACTTGGGACCCATTAACTTTTCCTATTTATGACATAATCAATGCCCGTGCCAAATTTCATGTTTCTATGTGAGAAAATTACATTCCGTACGTAAAATTTGGACGCTAATTCTTTGGCGCACAGAATTGAATAATTGAGTTGGGACCCATTAGCATTTCCTATTATGACATAATCAATGCTCGTGCCAAATTTCAAGTTTCTATGACATTGGGAAGCGAGAAAATTAGATTACGTACATAAAATTTGGACGCTAATTCTTTGGCGCTTAGAATTGAATAATCGAGTTGGGACCCATTGCCTTTTCCTATTTATGACATAATTAATGTTCGTGCCAAATTTCATGTTTCTACAACATCGGGAAGTGAGAGAATTAGTGGCAATGATGGAAATCGAACGATCTATGTGGGGGGGTCGTAACTGTCGACGACGCAAGCACGCGCGCCATTTATCATAGCATAAATGTACTATGCCTATAATCTTCCCAGGAGTGTACTCAACAACTTCCCAAAGTTTCATGGCGATCGGATGAATGGTGTAGTAGCGCAAAAAGGACAAACAGACAGACAGGCAGACAGACACACAGACACACACGCATACATTCAATTTTATATATATAGATGGCTTTATTGAACTCTCTTGAATGCTTATAGCAAATATACAGTATATTGTATTTATTTCTTTTATAGTAGAAAATAATTATGCACATTAACAACATAAACTTGAAGTACCATTGTTATTCTACCAAAGAATGCATAAATTTGACAGACAAGCTGTCTAATAAGGTGCATATTCAAAGCGCTGATCATGTGGGCACTGCCACTTTGCACATAATAATCATCATTTGCTCATTTACCCGTCGTTCAGTTTACATAGCGCTCATTCAGTCTTTATCATGCACTTATACAGCAAATGTGAAAGATTGACCAGATCTGAACAATTTCTTATTTGAACGAGCCAATGAAGTATCTGCCTGTGTAAACAGGCTGCACAAATGAACAGTCTAACTCTGATGTCATTTGCTTGTTCAAATAATAAATTGGCTCATCTAACAGGAGCCTAACATAGAGGGAAGAAAGGTGAGCTCTGTGATATATATATATATATATATATATATATATATATATATATATATATATATATATATATATATATATATATACATTGTAGTAGGGCAGTATCAGAATGGCCAGGCATTTTGATACAATGCAGAAAGGTACAGAGAGAGTTAACACCTGTTTGGTATGGCAGGAACTATATAAAAGCAGATCCTGCCAGAAGAGGGAGAGAAGTGACAGCTTGGCAGTGCTGGACAGGCTGCAAGCTGGGGTCCAGTGAGGACCAGATCCGGCCTGGAGTCAGACAGGGACAACAACCCTTGACTCACACCCAGGTGGGGTGTTTATGGACTTTGTATACTATGTATGATATACCTGTGTGATACTGACTAAAGGCTGGTGGGCGCCAGATCTAACGTGAATGTACATTCCCTGAGCAGTTGTGCACGGTTGGTGGCCATTCCAGTCTGAAAGGTTGGCGATCCTGTGGCAAGTGGACCCCAACTTGTCATATATGGTGGAGGATGCACTGGCAGAACATAGAATGGCACACAGAATAACGTGTGCAGATGGATGTTCCAGAGAAGCTGTGTTGCTGGAGGCACTTAAAAGATCCAGGAGGCTGAAGTTGAAGTTGTTGTGGAGCAAAAAAAGCTGCGGTTTAAAGGGCTAGGAGGCTGAAACTGCGGTCACTGCTGCAGGCCGAGGTTAAAGGCTCAGGAGGCCGTAGTTTGCCATGGACAACAGGCGTCGACAGAAGGAGACTGTGGCCAGGAAACAGATGGACTGCGTCTGGAGGTCTGTCAACACGGATGGTTGTTCCCCAAAGAGTCCAGTGGCCAGGAGGCCAGTTCCAGTAAAGTTGGAGGTGAGAACCTGCCAGCTAATAATGAGTGGGATCCCACTGTTAGTGGACTTAGATCCACAGCAGAACAAGTCTATGGTTATAAACTATATGAAACCCAGAATAAGGAGCTTGAACAGAATCATGCTCTAGTTGTCGGGAAACTGCCCAAGCAGTTGGAGCAAACTGAAAAGATGAAAGATATGTTGAAAAGTGAATGTATGGAGCTGACCCAAAAAGGTGTAGGGGTTATCCAGCAGGAGGAGGTGGCATAATAAGGCCAAGAAACCATGACCAAGGTAGGACCTGCAATACTCTGTGTGGGAAGTACGTGAGCGGGCCCTGGGTCAGGCTTAGTCCCAGCCTCCACCTTGTGTGACCCAAGGTACCATGAGTTACATAGCTATGGGAAACCCATGTGTCCCCACACACTTCATTCTGTGTATGTGTCAGGCAGCTGAACAACGCTATGGGAAACCTTTGTGCACCCTCAGTATAGGCAGACCCCTGAAACTTTTCTGTTGCAAGAGTATAGGTGAACCCCTCAAACTTTTCAGTAGCAAGTGTATAGGCGAACCCCAGTAACATTTATGTAGCACGAGTATAGGCGGACCCCTGTAACATTTCTGTAGCAAGATTATAGGCGAGCCCCTAAAACCTTTCTGTAGAAAGTGTATAGGTGGACCCCTGTAACATTTCTGTAGCAAGAGTATAGGCAAACCCCTCAAACTTTTCAGTAGCAAGTGTATAGGCAGACCCCAGTAACATTTCTGTAGCAAGAGTATAGGCGGACCCCTGTAACATTTCTGTAGCAAAAGTATAGTGAGACCCTAGTAACATTTCTGTAGCAAGAGTGTAGGCAAAGGCCGGAAAAATTAGTTAGATAACAGTATAGACAAGGGCCTGAAAAATTGGTGTACCAAGAGTACAAGTGTACCCCTGAAAAATTGCTCAACTGCAAGGGCAGGTGAAAACCAATAAACATTTTTTAAAGATACAGCTCGCCATTGCTTAATTTGTAACAAAGCCTGGAGGCAGACCAGTGAAAAAATTGGTTGCAGTTAAAGTATAAAAATATTTTAAATTTTTAAAAATTGTAAAAAAATTTTAAACAGAGCCGCTTGGGCCGCAGAAAAATTGGCAGTTCAGCGTGATGACATGCTGTTTTAGGAGGAGGAGTAGTAGTAGGAGGAGTAATAATATCCGATAGGGATAGACAAAGCTAATTCCCCCTTTTTTTGGGTGATAGGATGCATTTTGCTCCTGTTGCAGCGAAAAGAATCATTAGGTTCCGCTGCTTTCCGCCGGTGCAGAAGAGAAGTCTGGGGAAATCCAGCCTTTGTTCATCTTTATGAGTGTAAGCATGTCGGCACTGGCAGTTGACAGGCGGGTACGCTTATCCGTGATGATTCCCCCAGCTGCACTAAACACCCTCTCTGACAAGACGCTAGCGGCAGGGCAGGCCAGCACCCCCTTCAGGGTGTACAGCGCAAGTTTGTGCCACGTGTCCTGCTTTGACACCCAATAGTTGTATGGAGCAGAGACATCACAGAGGACAGTGTTACAATCGGCTACGTACTTCCTCACCATCTTTTTACAGTGCTCCCTCCGACTCAGCCTTGACTGGGGAGTGGTGACACAGTCTTGCTGGGGAGCCATAAAACTGGCAAAGGCCTTGGAGAGTGTTCTCCTGCCTGCGCTGGACATTCTGCCTGATCCCCGCGCCTCCCCTGCTACTTGGCCCTCTGAACTGCGCCTTCTGCCACTAGCGCTGTCAGGTGGGAAGTTTAGCATCACTTTTTCCACCAGGGCCCTGTGGTATTGCATCACTCTTGTACCCCTTTCCTCTTCAGGAATGAGAGTGGAAAGGTTCTCCCTATACTGTGGGTCAAGAAGGATATAAACCCAGGAATCCGTGTTGGCCAGAATGAGTCTAACGCGTGGGTCACGAGAAAGGCAGCCTAACATGAAGTCAGCCATGTGTGCCAGGGTCCCAGTACGTAACATATCGCTATCCTCACTAGGAGGATGACTTTCAGGATCCTCCTCTTCAGCCCATATACGCTGAACAGATGGGAGGCAAGCAGCATGGGTACCTTCTGCAGTGTGGCCAGCAGTCTCTTCCACCTACTCCTCCCCCTCCCCCTCCTCCAAAACGCGCTGAGATATAGACATGAGCTGGTTATCAAGCGACATACTGTCATCCCCGTCTCCTGTTCCAAGAGCAAAGCATCGGCCTTTATGCTTAGCAGCGAAGTTCTCAGGAGGCAAAGCAGCGGGATGGCAACGCTAATGAGGGCCGCATCGCCGCTCACCATTTGGGTACACTCCTCAACGTTTCCGAGGACCTGGCAGATGTTGGTCATCCATGCCCACTCCTCAGTAAAGAATTGAGGAGGCTGAGTACCACTCCACCACCAAGATTGCAGCTGGTATTCCATTATTGCTCTACGCTGCTCGTACAGCCCGGCCAACATGTGCAGTGTAGAATTCCAGCATGTGGGCACGTCGCACAGCAGTTGGTGCTCTGGCAGCTGAAACCGATGTTGCACGGTCCTCAGGGTGGCAGCTTCCATGGTGGACTTGCGGAAATGTGCGCAGATGCGGCACGCGTTGCCGAGCAGGTCAGACAAGTGCGGGTAGTTTTTCAGAAACCGCTAAACCACCAGATTGAAGACGTGGCCAGGCATGGCACGTGTTGGAGGCTGCCAAGCTTTAGAGCCGCCACCAGGTTATGGCTGTTGTCACACACGACCATGCCCGGTTGGAGGCTCATGCCCGGTCGGTCTGACCCTGCAACAGTTCAGGGGCCGTGTGCCTCCTGTCACCTAAGCTAATTAGGTTCAGTACGGCTTGATGACGCTTGACCACCACTGTGCTACCGCACCGCGTGCTACCGACTGCTGGTGACGTGCTCACACTTCTTACTTGAGAGGTGGAGGTGGCGGAGGAGGAGGGGGGGGGGGGTTTGGAGGAGGTGGCATAAATGCCGCAGATACCAGCACCGAGGTAGGACCCGCTATTCTGGGTGTGGGTAGGACATGAGGGGTCTCAGGCTCTGACTCGGTCCCGGCCTCCACCAAATTCACCCAATGTGCCGTCAGGGAGATATAGTGGCCCTGCCCGCCAGTACTTGTCCACGTGTCCGTGGTTAAGTGCACCTTCCCAGTAACCGTGTTGGTGAGGGCACAATTAATATTGCGGGAGACGTGCTGGTGTAGGGCAGGGACAGCACACTGGGAAAAATAGTGGCGACTGGGGACCGAGTAGCGTGGGACCGCCGCCGCCATCATGTTTTTGAAAGCCTCCGTTTCCACAAGCCTGTACGGCAGCATCTCCAGGCTGATTAATTTGGCAATGTGCACGTTTAAAGCTTGTGCGTGCGAGTGGGTGGCGGCATATTTGCGCTTTCGCTCCAACGATTCTCTTAGCTACAGCTGGACGCTGCGCTGAGAGACATTGCTGGATGGAGTGGAGGCCCATGGAGGTGAGGGTGTGGGTGCAGGCTGGGAGTCATTCGTGCCTGCGTACTGGGAGGGGGATTGGATCTGTGTGCCAGGTTGTGGCACAGAGGAAGAGGCAGTGGTGTGACCTGGAGGCGGTGAATGGCCTTCGTCCCACCTTGTGGGGTGCTTGGTCATCATATGCCTGTTCATGCTGGTGGTGGTGAGGCTGGTAGTGGTGGCTCCCCGGCTGATCTTGGTGCGACACAGGTTGCACACCCCAGTTCATCGGTCGTCTGCGCTCTCACTAAAAAACATCCACAGCTTTGAACACCTAGCCCTCTGCATGGAGGCTTGCTGCCAGAGGGTGCTTTGGGAAACAGTTGGGGGATTCTTCGCTCTGGCCCTGCCTCTACCCCTGGCCACTCCACTGCCTCTTCCAACCTGTCCTGCTGCTACACTTGCCTCCCCCTCTGAAGCCCTGTCCTCAGTAGGCTTACCAAGCCAGGTGGGGTCAGTCACCTCATCGTCCAGCAGCTCTTCCTCCGAATCCTCTGTGCACTCCTCCCTCGGACTTGCTGCCCTTACTACTACCTCACTGACAGACAACTGTGTCTCATCATCCTCATCCACAAAAAGCTCTTGAGACAGTTTCCGAAAGTCCCCAGCCTTATCACCTGGACTCCGGGAATTTTCCAAAGGTTGGGCATCGGTCACGACAAACTCCTCACGTAAGAGAGGAACAGTTTTTTCCCACTCATGGCAGGGACCCGAGAACAGTTCCCGGGAGTCTGCCTGCTCATCAGAATATGTCATTTTCATGGAGTGAGGAGGCTGGGAGGAAGGAGGAGCAGCAGCGAGAGGATTCAGAGTTGCAGTCCCTAGGCCGGGAGTAATGGACTGTGTAGAAGACTGGGTGGTCGATACATTGCTGGACGTGTTTTCTGCCATCCACGACAGGACCTGCTCGCACTGCTCTGATTGTAATAAGGGTCTACCACTAGACTCGCAAATTGTGATATGAATCTAGGGGGCGCAGAAATGTGTCTCTCTCCTAATTCCTCAGCAGCCGGCTGTGATTCACCCTGCCCAGGAACTCGGCCTGTCCCTACACCCTCACTTGCCCGCGTCCACGTCCACGTCCTCGACCCTTACCCCTACTCCTCATCATGGCGGATTACGGATAGAGCAGGGCTCAAATAAATAACCCCACTGTACAGCCCTGACAACTTTGGCTAATTCACTGCACACAGAGACTTGTAGATAGCGGAGGCTGTATGCTGTGACTTGAAAAAATTAACCGCTGTCTTGCGCTGATACCTAGGAGTCATTTACCGCTCACAGAGACTTGTAGATAAGAGAGGCTGCATGGAGTGGGAGAAGACTCTAAAGCCAGTAGATAGTCCTGGTAACTGCGGCTATCTCAACCCCCCCCCCCCCCCAAGGAAAGGGTATTGTGAAACGCTCTGCACAGTAGCAGTGGCCTAGAAAATATTAGAGTACTGTTTCACGGTGAGACCTCTGCGTAATGCACTGCAGACGGAGAACGGTATAACTGAAATAGTTTGTAGTGGCCTAGGAAATATTAGAGTACTGTTTCGCGGTGAGACCTCGGTCTAATGCACTGCAGACTGAGAATGGTATAACTGTAATGCTCTGCACAGGCCTATATGCCTTAAAAAAGGATGCACTACTGCTCCCAGCCAGGCACAACTATAATGCACTCGGTGAGGAGTACCCCTAAGAAGGACCATTGGGGTTCTTGTAGAGAGGATCCCGACTGTAAAACTTTCCCTATCTCAGCAGCTCTGTCCCTAAACTCTGCCTAATGCACTGCAGACTGAGAATGCTATAGCTGTAATGCTCTGCAGAGGGATAGATGCTTTAAAAAAAATTGGTGCACTACTGCTCCCAGCCACCCACAACTGTAATGCACACGATGAGGGGTAGCCCTAAGAAGGATGCTCTGCACAGGGGCAGAAAGCTATACAGCCAGTGGATAGTGCTGATAACTGCGGCTACTTCACAAACACATAGAATGGTATCTGTGAAATGTTGTTCTGCAGTGGGCCAGAAAATATTTGCGTACTATTTAGCGATGAGAGGGAGGCCTCTGCCTAAGGCACTGCACACATAGAACAGTATAACTGCAATAATCTGCAGTGGTCCAGGAAATATTTGCGTACTATTTAGCGATGAGAGTGAGCCCTCTGCTAAGGCACTGCACACATAGAACGGTATAGCTGCAATCATCTAGAGTGGGCCAGGAAATATTTGCGTACTATTTAGCGATGAGAGTGAGCCCTCTGCCTAAGGCACTGCACACACAGAACGGTATAGCTGCAATCATCTGGAGTGGGCCAGGAAATATTTGCGTACTATTTAGTGATGAGAGTAAGCCCTCTGCCTAAGGCACTGCACACATAGGACAGTATAGCTGCAATGATCTGCAGTGTCCCAGGAAATATTACAGTTCTGTTTAGCGGTGAGACCTCTGCCCAATGCACTGCAGACCGAGAATGCTATAGCTGTAATGCTCTGCAGAGGGATAGATGCTTAATAGAGATGAGCGAACGTACTCGTCTGAGCTTGATACTCGTTCGAGTATTAGCGTGTTCGAGATGCTCGTTACTAGAGGCGAGCACCACGAGATGTTCGAGTTACTTTCACTTTCATCTCTGAGACGTTAGCGCGCTTTTCTGGCCAATAGAAAGACAGGGAAGGCATTACAACTCCCCCCTGCGACGTTCAAGCCCTATACCACCCCCCTGCAGTGAGTGGCTGGCGAGATCAGGTGTCACCCGCGTATATAAATCGGCCCCTCCCACGGCTCGCCACAGATGCATTCTGACAGAGATCAGGGAAACTGCTGCTGATGCCGGAGCTGCTATAGGGAGAGTGTTAGGATTGATTTTAGGCTTCAAGAACCCCAACGGTCCTTCTTAGGGCCACATCTGACCGTGTGCAGTACTGTTGAGGCTGCTTTTTGCAGTGTTGCACATTTTTTTTTTGTATATCGGTCGTGCAGAGCATTGCGTCCAGAGCATTGCGTCCTGCAGTAATTTTACATAGTCCACGGCCAGTAGTGGTGGTGAGGCAGGGACAGCAAAAGACATATCCAGTCTATATAGGCAGTGGGCTTTTCCAAAAAAATTTTGGAAAAAAAATCTATTTGGGCTGCCTGTGACCGTCCTGACTGTACTGCGTCTCTGCTGGGGGTAGTTGTCCTAATTTATACGCAGCCAGCTAAGTGTTACAGCAGGCTTGCGCAAAATTCTTTCCTGCCTCTGCGTTGCCTCTTACATCACCGCTGTCATCCTGTCCAGAGTGAAACAGTCTGCAGTAATTTTACATAGTCCACGGCCAGTAGTGGTGGTGAGGCAGGGACAGTGAAAGACATATCCAGTCAATATAGGCAGTGGGCTTTTCCAAAAAAATTTTGGAAAAAAAATCTATTTGAGCTGCCTATGACCGTCCTGACTGTACTGCGTCTCTGCTGGGGGTAGTTCTCCTAATTCATACGCAGCCAGCTAAGTGTTACAGCAGGCTTGTGCAAAATTCTTTCCTGCCTCTGCTGTGCGTTTCGTAAGCGAAGTCAGCCTCCAACCACAGGCCAATAAGCGGCACATTTAATTACAGCGTTCTGTTTCTGCACTACAGGTAATACAGCATGCTGAGGGGTAGGGGTAGGCCTAGAGGACGTGGACGCGGAGGCCCAAGTCAGTGTGTGGGCACAGGCCGAGCTCCTGATCCAGGTGTATCGCAGCCAACTGCTGCGGGATTAGGAGAGAGGCACGTTTCTGGCGTCCCCACATTCATCTCACAATTAATGGGTCCACGCGGTAGACCTTCATTAGAAAATGAGCAGTGTGAGCAGGTCCTGTCGTAGATGGCAGAAAGTGCATCCAGCAATCTATGGACCACCCAGAGTTCTGCGCCGTCCACTGCTGCAACTCTGAATCCTCTGGCTGCTGCTCCTCCTTCCTCGCAGCCTCCTCACTCCATTACAATGACACATCCTGAGGAGCAGGCAGACTCCCAGGAACTGTTCTCGGGCCCCTGCCCAGAATGGGCAGCAATGGTTCCGAATCCTCTCCCACTGGAGGAGTTTTTCGTGACCGATGCCCAACCTTTGGAAAGTTCCCAGGGTCCGGGGGATGAGGCTGGGGACTTCCGGCAACTGTCTCAAGAGCTTTCAGTGGGTGAGGAGGACGATGACGATGAGACACAGTTGTCTATCACTCAGGTAGTAGTAATTGGAGTAAGTCCGATGGAGGAGCGCACAGAGGATTCGGAGGAAGAGCAGCAGGACGATGAGGTGACTGACCCCACCTGGTTTGCTACGCCTACTGAGGACAGGTCTTCAGAGGGGGAGGCAAGTGCAGCAGCAGGGCAGGTTGGAAGAGGCAGTGCGGTGGCCAGGGGTAGAGGCAGGGCCAGACCGAATAATCCACCAACTGTTTCCCAAAGCGCCCCCTCACGCCATGCCACCCTGCAGAGGCCGAGGTGCTCAAAGGTCTGGCAGTTTTTTCACTGAGAGTGCAGACGACCGACGAACAGTGGTGTGCAACCTTTGTCGCGCCAAGATCAGCCCGGGAGCCACCACCACCAGCCTCACCACCACCAGCATGCGCAGACATATGATGGCCAAGCACCCCACAAGGTGGGACGAAGGCCGTTCACCGCCTCCAGTTTGCACTGCTGCCTCTCCCCCTGTGCCCCAACCTGCCACTGAGATCCAACCCCCTCTCAGGACACAGGTACTACCGTCTCCTGGCCTGCACCCACACCCTTACCTCCGCTGTCCTCGGCCCCATCCACCAATGTCTCTCAGCGCACCGTCCAGCCGTCGCTAGCGCAAGTGTTGGAGCGCAAGCGCAAGTACGCCGCCACGCACTCGCACGCTCAAGCATTAAACGTGCACATAGCCAAATTGATCAGCCTGGAGATGCTGACGTATAGGGTTGTGGAAACGGAGGCTTTCAAAGGTATGATGGCGGTGGCGGCCCCGCGCTACTCAGTTCCCAGTCGCCACTACTTTTCCCGATGTGCCCTCCCAGCCCTGCACGACCACGTCTCCCGCAACATTGTACGCGCTCTCACCAACGCGGTTACTGCCAAGGTCCACTTAACAACGGACACGTGGACAAGCACACGTGGACAAGCACAGGCAGTGAGAGCGCAGACGACCGATGAACTGGGGTGTGCAACCTGTGTCGCACCAAGATCAGCCGGGGAGCCACCACTACCAGCCTCACCACCACCAGCATGAACAGGCATATGATGACCAAGCACCCCACAAGGTGGGACGAAGGCCATTCACCGCCTCCAGGTCACACCACTGCCTCTTCCTCTGTGCCACAACCTGGCACACAGATCCAATCCCCCTCCCAGTACGCAGGCACGAATGACTCCCAGCCTGCACCCACACCCTCACCTCCATGGGCCTCCACTCCATCCAGCAATGTCTCTCAGCGCAGCGTCCAGCTGTAGCTAAGAGAATCGTTGGAGCGAAAGCGCAAATATGCCGCCACCCACTCGCACGCACAAGCTTTAAACGTGCACATTGCCAAATTAATCAGCCTGGAGATGCTGCCGTACAGGCTTGTGGAAACGGAGGCTTTCAAAAACATGATGGCGGCGGCGGTCCCACGCTACTCGGTCCCCAGTCGCCACTATTTTTCCCAGTGTGCTGTCCCTGCCCTACACCAGCACGTCTCCCGCAATATTAATTGTGCCCTCACCAACACGGTTACTGGGAAGGTGCACTTAACCACGGACACGTGGACAAGTACTGGCGGGCAGGGCCACTATATCTCCCTGACGGCACATTGGGTGAATTTAGTGGAGGCTGGGACCGAGTCAGAGCCTGGGACCGCTCACGCCCTACCCACCCCCAGAATTGCGGGCCCCAGCTCAGTGGTGGTATCTGCGGCAGTGTATGATTCCTCCACTAAACCACCCTCCTCCTCCTATGCAACCTCTGTCTCGCAATCAAGATGTGTCAGCAGCAGCACGTTGCCAGCAGTCGGTGTCGCGCAGCACGGCAGCACAGCGGTGGGCAAGCGTCAGCAGGCCGTGCTGAAACTACTCAGCTTAGGAGAGAAGAGGCACACAGCCCACGAACTGCTGCAGGGTCTGACAGAGCAGACCGACCGCTGGCTTGCGCCGCTGAGCCTCCAACCGGGCATGGTCGTGTGTGACAACGGCCGTAACCTGGTGGCGGCTCTGCAGCTCGGCAGCCCACGTCTTTAATTTGGTGGTTCAGCGCTTTCTGAAAAGCTACCCACGCTTGTCAGACCTGCTCGGAAAGGTGCGCAGGCTCTGCGCACATTTCCGCAAGTCCCACACTGACGCTGCCACCCTGCGCACCCTGCAACATCGGTTTCATCTGCCAGTGCACCGACTGCTGTGCGACGTGCACACACAGTGGAACTCTACGCTCCACATGTTGGCCAGGCTCTATGAGCAGCGTAGAGCTATAGTGGAATACCAACTCCAACATGGGCGGCACAGTGGGAGTCAGCCTCCTCAATTCTTTCCAGAAGAGTGGGCCTGGTTGGCAGACATCTGCCCGGTCCTTGGAAATTTTGAGGAGTCTACCCAGATGGTGATCGGCGATGCTGCAATCATTAGCATCACCATTCCTCTGCTATGCCTCTTGAGAAGTTCCCTGCAAAGCATAAAGGCAGACGCTTTGCGCTCGGAAACAGAGGCGGGGGAAGACAGTATGTCGCTGGATAGTCAGAGCACCCTCCTGTCTATATCTCAGCGCGTTGAGGAGGAGGAGGAGGAGCATGAGGAGGATGAGGAGGAGGGGGAAGAGACAGCTTGGCCCACTGCTGAGGGTACCCATGCTGCTTGCCTGTCATCCTTTCAGCGTGTATGGCCTGAGGAGGAGGAGGAGGAGGATCCTGAAAGTTATCTTCCTAGTGAGGACAGCCATGTGTTGCGTACAGGTACCCTGGCACACATGGCTGACTTCATGTTAGGATGCCTTTCTCGTGACCCTCGCGTTACACGCATTCTGGCCACTACGGATTACTGGGTGTACACACTGCTCGACCCACGGTATAAGGAGAACCTTTCCACTCTCATACCCGAAGAGGAAAGGGGTTCGAGAGTGATGCTATACCACAGGACCCTGGCGGACAAACTGATGGTAAAATTCCCATCCGACAGTGCTAGTGGCCGAAGGCGCAGTTCCGAGGGCCAGGTAGCAGGGGAGGCTCGGAGATCAGGCAGCATGTACAGCACAGGCAGGAGAACACTCTCTAAGGCCTTTGACAGCTTTCTGGCTCCCCAGCAAGACTGTGTCACCGCTCCCCAGTCAAGGCTGAGTCGGCGGGAGCACTGTAAAAGGATGGTGAGGGAGTACGTAGCCGATCGCACGACCGTCCTCCGTGACGCCTCTGCCCCCTACAACTACTGGGTGTCGAAGCTGGACACGTGGCCTGAACTCGTGCTGTATGCCCTGGAGGTGCTTGCTTGTCCTGCGACTAGCGTCTTGTCAGAGAGGGTGTTTAGTGCGGCTGGGGGAATCATCACAGATAAGCGTACTTGCCTGTCAACCGACAGGTTTACACTCATCAAGATGAACAAAGCCTGGATTTTCTCCAGACTTCTCTTCTCCACCAGCGGACAGCAGCGAAACCTAAGCAATACGTAGGCTGCACCCGCGGATGGAAGCATCGTTCTCTATCCCCATCAAAAACGGGGACCTTTTAGCTTCATCAATCTGTGTATAATATTCATCCTCCTCCTCCTGCTCCTCCTCCTGAAACCTGACGTAATCACGCCGAACAGGCAATTTTTCTTAGGCCCACAACGCTCAGTCATATAATTTTGGTAAACAATTTTTATACGTTTCAATGCTCATTAAAGCGTTGAAACTTGCACCTGAACCAATTTTTATTTTAACTGGGCTGCCTCCAGGCCTTGTTACAAATTAAGCCACATTAACCAAAGCGATTAATGGGTTTCACCTGCCCTCTTGGTTGGGCATGGGCAATTTTTCTGACGTACATTAGTACTGTTGGTACACCAATTTTTTGGGGCCCTCGCCTACAGTGTAATCCAATTAATTTTTTGCCCACCTGCATTAAATCTGACGTTACATCAGCTGTGCTGGGCACTGCAATGGGATATATTTATGTACCGCCGGTGGCTTCCTGGCACCCACCCATGCTGTCGGTCCACACGGAGTTGTAACTGCATGTGTCCACTTCTAAAGAACCCCAGTCTGACTGGGACATGCAGTGTGGGCCGAAGCCCACCTGCATTAAACATGACATTACCTCAGCTGTGCTGGGCACTGCAATGGGATATATTTATGTACCGTCGGTGGGTTCCAGGGAGCCACCCATGCTGTCGGTCCACACGGAGTGTTAACTGCATGTGTCCACTTCTAAAGAACCCCAGTCTGACTGGGGCATGCAGTGTGGGTCGAAGCCCACCTGCATTAAACATGACATTACCTCAGCTGTGCTGGGCAATGCAATGGGATTTATTAATGTACCGCCTGTGGCTTCCTGGGACCCTCCCATGCTGTCTGTCCACACGGACTTCACAATAGGGAGTTGTACCTTCCTGTGTCTACTTATAAAGAACCACAGTCTGACTGGGGCATGCAGTGTGGGCCGAAGCCCACCTGCATTAAACATGACATTACCTCAGCTGTGATGGGCAATGCAATGGGATATATTTATGTACCGCCGGTGGCTTCCTGGGACCCACCCATGCTGTCGGTCCACAGGGACTAGGGACTTCACATTAGGGAGTTGTAACTGCCTGTGTCTATGAATTAAAAACCCCGGTCAGGTTGGGGCATGCAGTGTGGGCCGAAGCCCACCTGCATTTAATCTGATGTTAGCTCTGCTGTCCAGGGCACTGCAATGGGATACATTTATGTACAGCCGGTGGGTTCCAGGGAGCCACCCATGCTGTGGGTGCACACGGAATTTCCATTGCGGAGTTGTACCTGCCTGTGACTATTTATAAAAAACCGCGGTCTGACTGGGGCATGCAGACACCTTGACAGAATGAATAGTGTGTGGCACATAGGTTCCCCATTGCTATGCCCATGTGTGCAGCTCCTGATGGCGGTGGCACAGGATTATATTTCTCATTGCTTCTGTACAGCATTGTGGGCCATCGTCCCACCCCTTTTAAAGAGGGTCGCTGCCTAGCCATGCCAACCCTCTGCAGTGTGTGCCTGCTTTTCCTCTGGCAGACGCACTTATAAATAGACATGAGGGTGGCGTGGCATGAGGCCAGCTGAAGGCTGGGCAGGGACAGTTTGGTGTGCGCTGTGGACACTGGGTCGTGGGGGGGGGGGAATTGGCAGCATGTAACCCAGGAGAAGTGGCAGCGGAGTGTCATGCAGGCAGTGATTGTGCTTTGTTGGAGGTAGTGTGGTGCTTAGCTAAGGTATGCATTGCTAATGAGGGCTTTTCAGAAGTAAAAATTGTTGGGAGGGGGGGGGCACTCTTGCCGCTATTGTGGCTTAATAGTGGGACCTGGGAACTTGAGATGCAGCCCAACATGTAGCCCCTCGCCTGCCCTATCCGTTGCTGTGTCGTTCCCATCACTTTGTTGAATTGCCCAGATTTTCACAAATGGAAACCTTAGCGAGCATCGGCGATATACAAAAATGCTCGAGTCGCCCATTGACTTCAATGGGGTTCGTTACTCGATACGAACCCTTGAGCATCGCGAAAATTTCGTCCCGAGTAACGAGCACCCGAGCATTTTGGTGCTCGCTCATCTCTAATGCTTAAATTGGTGCACTACTGCTCCCATTCAGCCACAACTGTAATGCACACAATGAGGAGTAGCCCTAAGAAGGACCATTGGGGTTCTTGTAGACAGGATCCTACTCTAACACTTTCCCTGTATAAGCATCAGCACTTTCCCTAATCACTGCTAGCATGCGTCTGAGGGGAGCCGTGGGCGGGACCAGTTTAAGTACTCGACGGTCACCTGATCGGCCCAGCCACTCACTGCTGTTGGTGGGCAGAGGGCTGGCGTGTCACAGCAGGAGATGGTAATGCCTTCCTGCATGTTTATTGCCTAGAAAATGGCGCCAAACATGTGGGGAAGCGAAATGCAATTGATTCGAGTACCGCATGGTGTTCGTCTCGAGTAATAAGCATCTCAAGTACCCTAATACTTGAACGAGCATCAAGCTTGGATGAGTGTGCTCGCTCATCTCTAGTTAGAACAGATAAAGACAAATATACAGCCAAAAATAAAATAAAACATGTTTCACTAAAAGTAAAGTCCAGTTATGTCCTCAATTCAGTTTTTCCTTACAAAGAAAATTCCACATATTTACCTTGCAACTGACATAAACCTTCAAATTCTTCAAAGCCTACAGCATGTCCTAGACTTATACAATTAATTTCCTTGAACCTTCGGGGTAAAAAATAATTTATTCAAATTTGTAAAAAATCAACTTTCAGCACTATAAAGGATTCTTCAAATAAACAGCATCTAGTAATATTCAAGATTTATGCATAATTAACTATCACTGTTATAATCAAGTTTTACTATCTTGTTTCTCATCAAAGACCTACCAGTGGATGCCAGCTATTGTGTTTTGTCTTCGCATTTTATAACAGTGCTTTCATTGTGATTAAAAAGGCAAGTTTACCATAGCAACAGAAAAATACAGGAGAACTTTTTCAATACAAAAAAAAGTGCCTGCAATAGGTTTAACTAGAGGCTTAAGACCTTTTATATAGGATGATGAATGCTTGTTCCCAATTATGGGCCCATGTAAACATGTCCATGATCAGCTGACAAACAAGCAAAAGCTTGTTTGTTGGCTGATCACTTATTTATACAGACAAAAAAGCTTGCTGGTTGGCAGCACATCACTCCGTGTAAACAGAAATCTGCTGCCTAGAAATGTAAGCTGTATGTAGATGAACGATTGTATTAACAATCATAGTTTCACATAAGTGATGATATGCTGCATGTAAACAGCGGTAATGAGGGCCAATGAATGTATTATATTATCAATTTATTGAGAATTCATTCATTATTGCATTCATTAGTTAGCAGAAAATCTGCTAATGTAAAAAACCCTATATAGTACAGTGTAATTTTTAAGAAATTTGGATATAGCATTTTAGGCTCTAGGTTGGAGTTGGAGGCGCAGTCAACTAAGGCGGGCAACGAGGTCGGGCAAGTCGAGGTGGGTACACGGAGATGTTGACGCAGCACAGAAGGTTAAACAGAGACGTGGTCAGGAGACAAGCCAGGGGTCAATACACAGATTTGTCGATGCAGCACAGAGGATCAATATACGGATGTCAATCTTCTTATTGCAGGCAACAAAGAGGAAGAGCTTTGTCAAAGGCCGGTAGGCACAATAAACACACAAGGAATGAGGGAACAGGGCCAGGTTTATAAAGAGGGCTAATTGGGAAAGGTATAAGATACCGGGTGGACCAAGACAGGGAAACACAGAGCCAGGAACATGGAACAGGGGACTAGGACCAAGGTACTAGGAACCAGGGGAGCTATCCAGCATACTGAATAGCTCAAGCAGCAGAAGTATTGCCTGGAGCACGCAAGGTCGCAGTTTTGAGTCCAGACATTGGGATTCCTCTGAACTTAGCATATTCAGGAAAAGAAAAAGGTACTTTTTGTTTTGTAATATTTGATGTGCATTTTCTAGTAAAAACTGTATTGCAATATTCTGGTACACCCATTGCAATAGACTGAATGGTGGCAGCCACTAGTATTAAGAAGCAAGAGACTCTGACATCTATATTAGTAAAATGTCCCCACAGTGCATTTGTATAGCAGCAGTATTTACAATATTGTACTGTTAATAAACTGTGTTATCTGATTACTGAAAAGTCACATCATAAGGTCTCTCTACATGGGACGACAATCGGGCATTAATGCGCCTGACAGCCATCCCAATAATTATCATTCTTGCGCTATACACAGGAGCGATAGTTGTTCTGTGAATGGAGGTGGAGTGGGACAGGGATCGTTCTGGACTGCCTGCCTCCATTCACTGTAAAAAGGCAGTCACTCAAGCATAGAGTGAATCCTTTTTACACGGACCGACTGTCATTTTTATTTTGTCTTCAGACCCCACTCACCATTTCCAAAAATCAATACAAACGCTCTTAGACACTGCTAAAGAGGATAAGTGTATTAACCAAAGGGAATATGGCTTCCTACTCTTTTTGCACCCTAGGATCTCAACATTTTATTCACTACCCAAAATACACAAAGGGCTTCGGCCCCTCAAGGGGAGACCAATTGTTTCGGGTGTCGGGAACCAGACACAAAACATCGGAATTTATATTGATAAAGTATTATCCCCCTTCGTTCAAGCACTATCCTCTTTTGTAAAGGACACCTCCGACATCCTACACCAAATTGATGGTATAAAGCTTGAGTCGAACGTCTTCCTGGCAAGTCTAGATATCGAATCGCTATATAGTTATATTCCCCATGAGATTGGCCTATATGCAGTTAAGTACTTCCTGCAGCAAAGAGGTAGCGTGTATACCAGACATAACCAGTTCATCATCGATCTTCTGACAGTCACACTCACATGCAATTATTTCCTGTTTGATGGCAAAATCTTCCACCAGCTCAGGGGCACCGCAATGGGGATTCCAGCTGCCCCATCTTACGCTAATTTGTTCCTGGGCTGATGGGAGGCACAATTGGTATTCACCGACGCGAACTCCAACTGGACTAATAACATCCTTACCTGGTCCCGTTATATTGACAATGTTTTTCTGCTATGGACAGGGTCCAGATCTGAGTTCAACAACTTTGTTTGTCACCTTAATGTCAATAATATCAATCTAAAAATTACGTCAGAGATCCAGGACTTGTCCATCTCTTTTTTAGACATTCGCATTTCCAAAAATCCACATGGCCAACTTACCACCACCCTCTTTATAAAAAACTACAGCCACCAATAGTTTACTAGCATGGTCTAGCGTGCACCCCCTCCAATTACGCAGAGGGATACCGAAGGGTCAATTTCTGCGTTTACGCAGGAATTGCTCTTCCCACACCGATTTTCTGCAGGAAAGTAATAAGCTCAAAAAAATATTTTTACAAAGAGGTTATCCTGAGGAAGTGATCAAGCAAGCCTTTCAATTTTCACTCACACAAAACAGAACCGAACTACTCATACCTAGGCCAAGGGGGCAGGATAATCCCATGAGGAAAATTGGCACTTTTGATGACGGTGTACCTTTTATGCGACAATTGTTGAAAAAATACTGGTATATCCTTCAAGAGGACAGCGACTTGAAAGATTTGATTCCTGATACTCCCCTGATTACATTCAGGAGGGGCCGTAATCGGAAGGATCGGATCGTTAAAAGTCATCTATGTCCCAATTCCATGCAGTGATTGCTTGGCCTGTCCGTTTATTCACAAAGGTGACTCTTTTCAAAGTGCCTACAAGTGTATCAAATCCACAATTTCATTAACTATACATCCTCAAATTTGGTATACATCGCATCCTGCACTTGTCCTATGAATTACATAGGAAAAACAACACAGCAGTTCAGGAGACGCATTCTTGGGCATATAGGCAATATAAGAAGGGAAGAACGCACGCCCTTAGCCGATCACATGCGTCTGGTTCATAAAGGTGATGAATTCAATCTTAAATTCCAAGGCATTGAAATCATATGATCCCAGGGAAGGGGTGGTGATATTGACAATCGTGTACTTCAGAAGGAGGCACAATGGATATATCAAGTGGACTCAGTTCACCCGAGGGGTCTTAATGAGATACTATCTTTCACTAGTTTTCTATAACTGGATCACTCCACTCATTCTTTGTTTTCTTCTTTATCCCTCTCTAACCATCCCCGAATCCACCTTAAATCAGTTTCTGTCTCTGATCCCTCCCCCTATTGCCCCTTTAATGAGGGGCTATACACACACACACACACACACACACACACACACATATATATATATATATATATATACATATATATATATATATATATATATATATATATATATATATATATATATATTTCTTTAGTTCCCTATCTGGGAGACTGTGTTTGATTCCTTATTCAGGTATTTATTTTCATCAATCTTGATGTGATATTTCCTAATCTGGTATCTCTGTTTATCCTTATTTTTCTTATCTGAATGTATTGTCATTTATTTCAAGAACTTCATTGTCACCATCATGATCCTCGTGTGCTCATCCATATCCATACATAATTATTTGGATGCTTTAGAAACTTATAATATGATCAGTTTCATAAAAGTGCCTATACAGGTTGCATATACTGCGGCTCTATGGCGCTGATTTATCATGACAATGCACCATCTATCTCTTATTTATGTCTGCACTGCTCTGCAAATAGCAGCAGCGCCATGACATCATCATGTCCTGACGCTGGGCCATCTCTTCCTAAAGGCCGGCAGCGGTATCTTCTTACAAGGCTGCAGTATGGGACACTCCTTTTTCTTCTAACATTCACATTGCAAGCATCATGGTTTCCATGGTGCTGCATCACATGATGGTCGCATGATCGCTGATCTTTAACATTCACATTGCAAGCATCATGGTTTCCATGGTGCTGCACCACATGATGGTCACATGATTGCTGATCTCTGGAGGCGGTCCCTTAGCAACAGCTCTTACATAGCATCAGCACATCACTAGGGGCGTTACTAATTTACACGCCCACATTTTGATTGGATAATGAGATACATACCCTCCTGTGGGCTGGATCAGGCAGGGACTGTATAACAGGAGCATTGTGGCTGGTCTCTCATTGCTCTCCAGTCTACCACTAAGGCTGGAGACTATATCTGTGTCCTTGTTTGTTATTTTTTTGGGGGGATTGGGAATTTTTCCTAGCCTTGGTGAGATTGTTCACTAGGGCTTTAGATATCTGAGCTTCAACTAGCCAGTTTTCCACCCAGTCAGACAGGGACAGCATAGTGGAGAGTATTCTAATTTACTAATTTAAGTATTTTTGTAATACTCTTATTTTTAAGTGCTTTACTTTATTTCAGCTACTCCATACTACTCTCCTTTTTTACAGTTGTTCTGGAGGCTTGCAAGTGTCACTTTTCATTTTTAGACAACCAGTACTCCAAACATCCTCCTTTTGAGCCATTTGTTAAACTTTCCAAAGGTTCTATTTTTTCATGGGTTCCTGATGAGTTGCTCTTGCGACGAAACACGTAGAACCACGAACTGGCCCGAGATTTGAATATGAATTAAATTTTGTAACCAAATCTGAACCCTTTAGCGAACCGACTTGCTGGTCCAACTCACTGAACCCATCATCCATGTTGAGTTTGAACCAGAAATTTGATTCATCACTCAAACCTTTTCCTTATCTCCATTTGGAGCTGTCTTCTCAGATTAGGGGTTAAACTGCTTTAGGTCGTGTTATATGCTGACCCCACACTTTTGTCGATGTACCCAGTCCTAAATATTCCTAAACAAAGGGGTCTTATCTACCAGACCTCCCATGCCCCTATTTAAGCATTGCAACATCTCACAGCTATGATGAGTCGTGCAGTCTCTATATACGATTGCTGAGTAATATCCTCCCACATTGCCATTTTTTACCCGACAGGGTGGTTACTCACGATTTTGCACTTTTAGAGAGGTGGAGACTAGAGATGAGCGAACACCAAAATGTTCGGGTGTTCGTTATTCGAAACGAACTTCCCGCGATGTTCGAGGGTTCGTTTCGAATAACGAACCCCATTGAAGTCGATGGGCGACCAGAGCATTTTTGTATTTCGCCGATGCTCGCTAAGGTTTTCATGTGTGAAAATCTGGACAATTCAAGAAAGTGATGGGAATGACACAGAAACGGATAGGGCAGGCGAGGGGCTACATGTTGGCCTGCATCTCAAGTTCACAGGTCCCACTATTAAGCCACAATACCGGCAAGAGTGGGCCCCCCCCCCCCCCCCTCCCAACAACTTTTACTTCTGAAAAGCCCTCATTAGCATGGCATACCTTTGCTAAGCACCAAACTAGCTACAACAAAGCACAATCACTGCCTGGATGACACTCCGCTGCCACTTCTCCTGGGTTACATGCTGACCAACCGCCCCCCCCTCCCCCCCACAGCGCACACCAAAGTGTCCCTGCGCAGCCTTCAGCTGCCCTCATGCCACACCACCCTCATGTCTATTTAGAAGTGCGTCTGCCATGAGGAGGAACCGCAGGCACACACTGCAGAGGGTTGGCACGGCTAGGCAGCGACCCTCTTTAAAAGGGGCGGGGCGATAGCCCACAATGCTGTACAGAAGCAATGAGAAATATAATCCTGTGCCACCGCCATCAGGAGCTGCACACGTGGGCATAGCAATGGGGAACCTATGTGCCACACACTATTCATTCTGTCAAGGTGTCTGCATGCCCCAGTCAGGCTGGTAATATGCACCTTAACAGTAACCGCGTTGGTGGTAATGTGGTGGTGACTGCGGACCTAGTAGCACGGTTGTATTTTGTTGGTTTTCGGAATGCGGCCAGGATTAAGTGGGCCGTGGCGGGGGGATGGTGTGGGGGCTCTCTTGTTGTGTCGGTAAAGGTGAAATTCTTGGACTGCCACCAGACGAACCAATGCAAAGGCATTTGCCAAGAATGTTTTCCCTGTTGGAGGAGGAGGGGGATGTTTTTGAGGCACTACGTGTCCTCTCCTCGTGTCCGTGGTTATATGCACCTTAACAGTAACCGCGTTGGTGGTAATGTGGTGGTGACTGCGGACCTAGTAGCACGGTTGTATTTTGTTGGTTTTCGGAATGCGGCCAGGATTAAGTGGGCCGTGGCGGGGGGATGGTGTGGGGGCTCTCTTGTTGTGTCGGTAAAGGTGAAATTCTTGGACTGCCACCAGACGAACCAATGCAAAGGCATTTGCCAAGAATGTTTTCCCTGTTGGAGGAGGAGGGGGATGTTTTTGAGGCACTACGTGTCCTCTCCACATGTCCGTGGTTATATGCACCTTAACAGTAACCGCGTTGGTGGGAAATGGCCTCGCCGCCATCATGTCTTTGGGAAGCCTCTGTTTCCACACCCCAGAGACATACCATTAGCAGCGGTATAGGCAGAGCCCAGAATTCGTAACATTTCAGCCGTAGCATTAGGACAGGCCCCACTAACATATCACTAGCAGCATTATAGGAGGAGCGCAGTCTTCGTTCCATGTCAGCAATAGTAGCACTCAAGACAGGCCCCAGTAACAATTCCGAAGCAGCAGTATAGCGGGAGCGCAGTCTTTGTTCTATGTCAGCAATAGTAGCACTCAAGACAGGCCCCAGTAACAATTCCAAAGCAGCAGTATAGCGGGAGCGCAGTCTTCGTTCCATGTCAGCAATAGTAGCACTCAAGACAGGCCCCAGTAACAATTCCGAAGCAGCAGTATAGCGGGAGTGCAGTCTTCGTTCCATGTCAGCAATAGTAGCACTCAAGACAGGCCCCAGTAACAATTCTGAAGCAGCAGTATAGTGGGAGCGCAGTCTTAGTTCCATTTCAGTAGCTGCAGTATAGCCAAGGCCCAAGTTACATTTATGTAGCTAAAGTGTAGGCCAACCCCACACACCTTTCTGTACCATGAGTGCAGGCGAAGAACATACAAATTGCTATGATTACACTGTAGATGAGGGCCCCAAAAAATTGGTGTACCAACAGTACTAATGTACCTCAGTAAAAATTGGCCATGCCCAACCAAGATGGCAGGTGAATCGCTTTGGTTAATGTGGCTTAAGTGGTAACTAGGCCTGGAGGCAGCCCAGTGTAACGAAAAATTGGTTCAAGTTAAAGTTCCAACGCTTTTAAGCGCATTGAAACTTATAAAAATTGTTCAGAAAAATTATTTGAGTGAGCCTTGTGGCCCTAAGAAAAATTGCCCGTTCAGCGTGATTACGTGAGGTTTCAGGAGGAGGAGCAGGAGGAGGAGGAGGAATATTAGACACAGATTGATGAAGCAGAAATGTCCCTGTTTTGGATGGTGAGAGAGAACGTAGCTTCCATCCGCGGGTGCAGCCTACGTATTGCTTACGTATCGCTGCTGTCCACTGGTGGAGAACAGAAGTCTGGGGAAATCCAGCCTTTGTTCATCTTGATGAGTGTTAGCCTGTCGGCACTGTCGGTTGACAAGCGGCTACGCTTATCTGTGATGATTCCCCCAGCCGCACTAAACACCCTCTCCGACAAGACGCTAGCCGCAGGACAAGCAAGCACCTCCAGGGCATACAGCGCTAGTTCAGGCCACGTGTCCAGCTTCGACACCCAGTAGTTGTAGGGGGCAGAGGCGTCACCGAGGATGGTCGTGCGATCCGCTACGTACTCCCTCACCATCCTTTTACAGTGCTCCCGCCGACTCAGCCTTGACTGGGGAGCGGTGACACAGTCTTGGTGGGGAGCCATAAAGCTGGCCAGGCCCTTAAAGACTGTTGCACTGCCTGGGATGTACATGCTGCTCGATCTCCGCACCTCCCCTGCTACCTTGCCCTCGGTACTGCGCCTTCTGCCACTAGCGCTGTCGGCTGGGAATTTTACCATCAGCTTGTCCGCAAGGGTCCTGTGGTATAGCAACACTCTCGAACCCCTTTCCTCTTCGGGAATGAGAGTGGGCAGGTTCTCCTTATAGCGTGGGTCGAGCAGTGTGTACACCCAGTAATCCGTCGTGGCCAGAATGCGTGCAACGCGAGGGTCACGAGAAAGGCATCCTAACATGAAGTCAGCCATGTGTGCCAGGGTACCTGTACGCAACACATGGCTGTCTTCACTAGGAAGATCACTGCCAGGATCCTCCTCCTCCTCCTCCTCCTCCTCAGGCCATACACGCTGAAAGGATGACAGGCAATCAGCCGGTGTACCGTCAGCAGCGGGCCAAGCTGTCTCTTCCCCCTCCTCCTCATCCTCCTCATGCTCCTCCTCCTCCTCCTGTACGCGCTGAGAAATAGACAGGAGGGTGCCCTGACTATCCAGCGGCATACTGTCTTCCACCGCCCCCGTTTCCAAGCGCAAAGCAGCTGCCTTTATGGTTTGCAGGGAAATTCTCAAGATGCATAGCAGAGGAATGGTGACGCTAATGATTGTAGCATCGCCGCTCACCACCTGGGTAGACTCCTCAAAATTACCAAGGACATGGCAGATGTCTGCCAACCAGGCCCACTCTTCTGAAAGGAATTGAGGAGCCTGACTCCCACTGCGCCGCCCATGTTGGAGTTGGTATTCGACTATAGCTCTACGCTGTTCATAGAGCCTGGCCAACATGTGGAGCGTAAAGTTCCACCGTGTGGGCACGTCGCACAGCAGTCGGTGCACTGGCAGCTTAAAGTGATGTTGCAGGGTGCGCAGGGTGGCAGCGTCCGTGTGGGACTTGCGGAAATGTGCGCAGAGCCGGCGCGCCTTTACGAGCAGGTCTGACAAGCGTGGGTAGCTTTTCAGAAAGCGCTGAACCACCAAATTAAAGACGTGGGCCAGGCATGGCACGTGCGTGAGGCTGCCGAGCTGCAGAGCCGCCACCAGGTTACGGCCGTTGTCACACACAACCATGCCCGGTTGGAGGCTCAGCGGCGCAAGCCAGCGGTCGGTCTGCTGTGTCAGACCCTGCAGCAGTTCGTGGGCCGTGTGCCTCTTATCGCCTAAGCTGAGTAGTTTCAGCATGGCCTGCTGACGCTTGCCCACCGCTGTGCTGCCACACCGCGCGACACCGACTGCTGGCGACATGCTGCTGCTAACACATCTTGATTGCGAGACAGAGGAGGAGGAGGAGGAGGGTGCTTTAGTGGAGGAAGCATACACCTCCGCAGATACCACCACCGAGCTGGGGCCCGCAATTCTGGGGGTGGGTAGGACGTGAGCGGTCCCAGGCTCTGACTCTGTCCCAGCCTCCACTAAATTCACCCAATGTGCCGTCAGGGAGATGTAGTGGCCCTGCCCGCCTGTGCTTGTCCACGTGTCCGTTGTTAAGTGGACCGTGGCAGTAACCGCGTTGGTGAGGGCGCGTACAATGTTGCGGGAGACGTGGTCGTGCAGGGCTGGGACGGCACATCGGGAAAAGTAGTGGCGACTGGGAACTGAGTAGCGCGGGGCCGCCGCCTCCATGATACTTTTGAAGGACTCCGTTTCCACAACCCTATACGGCAGCATCTCAAGGCTGATGAATTTTGCTATGCGGACGGTTAACGTTTGAGCGTGCGGGTGCGTGGCGGCGTACTTGCGCTTGCGCTCCAACAGTTGCGCAAGCGACGGCTGGACGGTGCGCTGAACTACACTGCTGGATGGGGCCGAGGACAGCGGAGATGAGGGTGTGGGTGCAGGCCATGAGGCGGTAGTGCCTGTGTCCTGAGAGGGGGGTTGCATCTCAGTGGCAGGTTGGGGCACAGGGGTAGAGGCAGGGGTGCAAACCGGAGGCGCTGAACGGCCTTCGTCCCACCTTGTGGGGTGCTTGGCCATCATATGTCTGCGCATGGTGGTTGTGGTGAGGCTGTTGGTGTTGGCTCCCCGGCTGAGCTTTGCGCGACAAAGGTTGCACACCACTGTTCGTCGGTCGTCAGGCGTCTCTGTGAAAAACTGCCAGACCTTAGAGCACCTCGGCCTCTGCAGGGTGGCATGGCGCGAGGGTGCGCTTTGGGAAACAGTTGGTGGATTATTCGGTCTGGCCCTGCCTCTACCCCTAGCCACCGCACTGCCTCTTGCAACCTGCCCTGCTGCTGCCCGTGCCTCCCCCTCTGAAGACCTGTCCTGTGTAGGTGTTGCACACCAGGTGGGGTCAGTCACCTCATCGTCCTGCTGCTCTTCCTCCGATTCCTCTGTGCGCTGCTCCCTTGGACTTACTGCCCTTACTACTACCTCACTGCAAGACAACTGTGTCTGATCGTCATCGTCCTCCTCACCCACAGAAAGTTGTTGAGACAGTTGGCGGAAGTCCCCAGCCTCTTCCCCCGGACCCCGGGAACTTTCGAATGGTTGGGCATCAGTGACGATAAACTCCTCTGGTGGGAGAGGAACCGCTGCTGCCCAATCTAAGCAGGGGCCCGAGAACAGTTCCTGGGAGTGTTCCCGCTCCTGAGCAGGTGTCATTGTAGTGGAGTGAGGAGGCTGGGAGGAAGGAGGAGCAGCAGACAGAGGATTCGGATTTGCAGCAGTGGACGGCGCAGAACTGCGGGTTGACGATAGGTTGCTCGAAGCACTTTCTGCCATCCAGGACAGGACCTGCTCACACTGCTCATTTTCTAATAACCGTCTCCCGCGTGGACCCATTAATTGGGCGATGAATGTGGGGACGCCAGAAACGTGCCTCTCTCCTAATCGCGCAGCAGTCGGCTGCGACACACCTGGATCAGGAGCTCGGCCTGTGCCCACACCCTGACTTGGCCCTCCACGTCAACGGCCGCGTCCACGTCCTCTAGGCCTACCCCTACCCCTCAGCATGCTGTATTACCAGTGATTTGATTTCACAGGCAGGAAATAAATTGGCGCAAGACTGCAGGCCAAATATAATTTTTTCCCTTTTTTGAAAACGAAAGGCCCCACTGCCTCTAGTGAATGAATAATCTAAGTTTAATAACTGTGCTGTGGCCCTGCTAATGTGTCACAGAACGTGAGGGTAGCAGAGTTATTATAACTCTGGCAGAGCAGGTATTTTTTTTCCCAATTAAGGAAAGCAAATGGCGAAGCCAGGAGTAAAACGTAGCTGGGTGCGTCTGATTTTTAAACGTTGCACACGCAGCCGACACGTGTCCACCGCCCTTAGGACGGACAGAGGCAGGACAAATAGAATTATTTTCAGTTTTTTTCCACCAAAAGGCAGCACTGCGTATATTCAATGAACATGAGAAGTTTAATAACTGTGCTGTGGCCCTGCTAATGTGGCACAGAACTTGAGGGTAGCAGAGTTATTATAACTCTGGCAGAGCAGGTATTTTTTTTCCCAATTAAGGAAAGCAAATGGCGAAGCCAGCAGTAAAACGTAGCTGGGTGCGTATGATTTTTAAACGTTGCACACGCAGCCGACACGTGTCCACCGCCCTTAGGACGGACAGAGGCAGGACAAATAGAATTTTTTCAGTTTTTTTCCACCAAAAGGCAGCACTGCGTATATTCAATGAACATGAGAAGTTTAATAACTGTGCTGTGGCCCTGCTAATGTGGCACAGAACTTGAGGGTAGCAGAGTTATTATAACTCTGGCAGAGCAGGTATTTTTTTCCCAATTAAGGAAAGCAAATGGCGAAGCCAGGAGTAAAACGTAGCTGGGTGCGTCTGATTTTTAAACGTTGCACACGCAGCCGACACGTGTCCACCGCCCTTAGGACGGACAGAGGCAGGACAAATAGAATTTTTTTCAGTTTTTTTCCACCAAAAGGCAGCACTGCGTATATTCAATGAACATGAGAAGTTTAATAACTGTGCTGTGGCCCTGCTAATGTGGCACAGAACTTGAGGGTAGCAGAGTTATTATAACTCTGGCAGAGCAGGTATTTTTTTTCCCAATTAAGGAAAGCAAATGGCGAAGCCAGCAGTAAAACGTAGCTGGGTGCGCCTGATTTTTAAACGTTGTACACGCAGCTCACACGTGTCCACACTCCACAGGACGGACAGAGGCAGGTCAAATAGAATTTTTTTCACTTGTTTTACAAGCAAAAGGCCGCACTGCGTATATTCAATGAATAATAACTGTGTTGTGGCCCTGCCTACACAATTCTTTCCCTGCAGTATCAATGGAGGGTGCAATGCTCTGCAGAGGCGATTTTGAGAAGAAAAAAAATATGCAGCACAGCTAACAGCAGCCAGCACAGTACTGCACACGGTTAAATATGGCCCTAGAAAGGACCGTTGAGGTTCTTGAAGGCTACACTCACTCCTAACACTCTCCCTGCCTATGAAACACTTCTGTCCCTAATGCCGGGTGCAACGCTCTGCAGAGGCGATTTTGAGAGAAAAAAAAATTGCCACTGCTAACAGCAGCCAACACACAGGTATTACTGGCCCTAATAAGGACCTTTGGGGGTCTTGAAGCCTACACTAACTACCAATTCTTTCCCTACAGCAGCTCCGGTACAAACAGCACTGTCCCTCATCTAACTCACAAGGCATCTGAGGCGAGCCGCGGTAGGGGCCGACTTTTATATTAGGCGGACACCTGATCTCGCCAGCCACTCACAGCAGGGGGGTGGTATAGGGCTGGAACAACACAGGGGGAAGTTGTAATGCCTTGCCTGTCTTTCAATTGGCCAGAAAAGCGCGCTAACGTCTCAGGGAAGGAAGTGAAAGTAACCCGAACATCGCATGGTGTTCGTTACGAATAACGAACATCCCGAACACCCTAATATCCGCACGGATATCAAGTTCGGACGAACACGTTCGCTCATCTCTAGTGGAGACATATTTATTGATCACCTCTTTTACGCTGCCAAAAACAAGTTCACACTGGCACCGTAATCATTATTACATAGGTGCAAGGGGAGAGTTCTGTAGGCTATTGTCAGCACCTTTATTGTAGATGCTCAAGATAGTATAGCCTACCACTAGTGTATATGCAGTGGGTGATGCAATTTTCTTGCATCGGCCTCACTTGATACATGTTTGCTTGTCTTTTGCTACTGGTCCTAAAAAAACATATTTAAAGTTTTTAAATTGCATTTAATAAAGGTTATATTTTAAAGGGGTCCTCTCCCGTGACACTGTATACAAGCCGTTGGGACTTCCTCCGCCCTTGTGACTTCATTTTTATTTTAGGTGAACTAAAAACAAAACGGCTTTGACAACTGGGCAATTTCTTTCTTGGTACAATGTCGGTAGCCACTTGTACACAGGATAACTACTACCCAAATTTGCTATTTCCAGCGATTATTCAGGTGATAATTTCCCTATGTAAAGGTACCCTTACACACAGATTCTTTTTTAAGTATGACTGAATCAGGAGCACAGCCACCCCCAGTGACACTAGTTTGTGATTATGGTTTCTGATGGATAAGCTCAGGGTAGGGAGCTACATACCTCCCAACTTCTAAATAACAAAAAGAGGGACAATTCTTATAGGTCACATAGCGGTAATAGTTTTATGTTAGGTAATGACTATAGATGAGCGAGTATACTCGCTAAAAGCAATTGCTCGAGCGAGCATTGCCTTTAGCGAGTATCTCCCCTCTCGAGACAGAGGGTTCGGGTGGCGGCAGCGGGCACGGAGCTGCGGGGGAGAGCGGGGAGGAACGGAGGGGAGATCTCTCCCTCCCTCTCTCCCCCCCGCTCCCTCCTGCTGACAGCCGCTACTCACCGCTCCCCCGTGCCGTCACCCGAACCTTCTGTCTCGAGCGGGGGAGACACTCGCTAAAGGCAATGCTCGCTCGAGCAATTGCCTTTAGCGAGCATACTCGCTCATCTCTAGTAATTACTATTTTACACAAAGACATGTCTTTTTGTGTCTTCTTACAGTTATGATAATCCCCTCATAGTAATATTGCCCATCAGTGATGATCTCAGAGTAATAGTGCAGCTCTACATAACTGATAAAGTTCTATTCAGTGATGATGATTACAGTGCAGTTACCTGCAGTGATCACAGGAGATATCTTCTCTGATTGGGTTTGTCTGTTTTTCTTCTTTTTCTTCCCATCATAACTCATCTCTGAACACTCTATCTATCCTGCTACTACCAGCAGTAAACCTAGGTAAACTCCTGATAATACTAGTGTCTCCTCTAGGGCTTCAAAATGTAATAACACCTGTTTGTTGCCCTACTTACTAATAGTGTGCACTCTGTGGTCCCACTTAGGTATAGTGCCAGCTATGTGGACCCACTTAATTACATTTCTCCCTCTGTGATCCCACTTTATAATACTCCCTCTCCACCCCAAATGTATAGTGCTCTCCCTGTAGCCCCACTTTAGAGTGCTCCCTTCAGTAGCCCCACTTCCTCATAGTGCTCCCCTCTGTTGCCCCAAATTATAGTGTTCCCTCTGTGTGCCTTACTTTATAGTTCTCCACTATGTGGCCGCACTTTATTGTGCTCCTCTCTGTGGCTCTACCCTCCATGGTCCTAGCTCAAGAAACTCCATTGGTAAATCACTATGATCCTTCATTTTTCACTTGCATCCTGTCTCCATATACTGACCGCACACTGCTATATGGAGCTTGAATCCTTAGGACACATTGTACTCTAAGACAGGAGCCGCAGGGAAGAGTCAGGTTCTGTATAGTGGCACACTGCCAGTGTTCAGCATCATAAACAAAGTGAAGGGTGAAGGATTGTACAAGTTTACTGCACCTAATTGATTATATGTCCTGTGCAGTAACTGAGAATATAATGGAATTGACATTGAGGCCTCAGTCACACGGGCGCATCGGCATCCGTACACCGGCGCCGATGCACACGTGTGACTGACACCAGCAGACGGACGTACGTGCAGATGGCCGTCTCTCTGCAGTGCTGGAGGAAAGAACATGTGACCGGCTTCATTGCCGGTCATGTGTTCTTTCCTCCAGTGCTGCAGAGAGACGGCCATCTGCAGGTACGTCCGTCTCCTTCCTGCAGTCACACGGGCACATCGGCACCAGTGTACGGATGCTGATGCACCCGTGTGACTGAGGCCTGAATGTGCACATTTTTCTGCTTCGATGGATGGTTGGCCCTCAGTAAAAAAATATCTGGTGGACCAATTAACCCAATTCAATAGTGCAATTACCTATTTTTCTTTAATATATTACTACATATGTTATCTATCATTCTACAGTTGTTGCATAGCAACAGTTTGACTTGGCCTTTGGTGACACACTTTCTTTAGTTACACCAATTGGGATAAATCTGTGTTACTCCTACATGTACTTAATTGTGAAGAAGATACACAGAGGTGTCCAGAGTCTTATAAATAATTAAGTAGGGGTGCTATGGTAAAAAGGAGTTTTTCTGCTGGAGGTCTTTTTTTAAGGATCATCATATGGCTCAAATAAGTAGTCCCCCCATCCGAATTATGGAAGTCTTGGTGAAAGATAAAAGGTATCACGTGCTAATATATTGGCCTTTATCTACTTACACAAATTAGAACCATGACTGCAAAAGACTATGGAGCTTATTTATTAACACTTCCTAAAAGTCATACAATGCAAATTTAAACTAGAACGTCTTAAAATATACAAGATTTATCACAGTAGCTATGGTCAATAAATTTTATGACAGTCTAATCTAAGTTTAGACCACCTTTTATTTAGATTAGTTTATGGCAAAAATTGTGCCAAAATATTGGCGCAACTCATTGCAATGTGGTGCAATTTTTGGCACAATGTAGAACATGCCCTCATTTGGGACAAGTGGTAAAAACTATCTGAAAGTGTCTAAAAAAACATAATAAATACAAGACATGTAAGATAGTTTTCTGGTGTATTCATATTTTGAATACTAAATAAGTCCCAATGTTCCTTTTCTATGCATGGATCAAGGAAGGAAATAGAGACATTGATTTAAGAGCATTTTCCAAGTATAAGAACATGTTTATAAAATAAGCACTTGTACTATATTGTCTGACATTGTTCTCTTGCATTCATTACACTTTACCCATTCTAGCATACACCTTCTCCAACTCTTCAAGTGATTTTATTTTAGATTAAATCTTTCTACTCTCAATGATAGTTTTAAAGATCACATTTACGTGTTGGGTTTTCCATTTCTCTTCTCTTCAGACATGCAGCTCAATATAAACTTTTGAAGAGTTCTCAGTGGGGTGAGATTTTACTTGGATAATATTTCTGTGAAGTTCAAATTTTATTATTATAACCTGAGTTTAAAATGTGAAAGTATAAAGAATAAATCCAGCTTGAAAGGTTATGTATATTACACTCTGGGTGGACATGTGGATTGTCAAATGCTGATAGCCAAAAGGAAGGTGATGATAGCAGCGTTATGTTTTCCTTTATAATACAGTACAATTTAGAGTGCAACATGAAAATGTTTTTCTGAATATAGCTGCTATACAGCAGCTACTTATCAAATATGCAACAGAACCATTCCTAATAGGAAATATTAACTATGTTTTCTATTTACTCTAAAATTATGCAAATTTGAATGACACTATTTTCTTTAGCATTTAGATTTGTATTGTCTTTAAAAAGAGAGAGAGAGAGAGAGAGCATGCATCCCTGTGTTGTGGCCTTTTTGAGCTTGAACCATTCTGTATTTTCATATCTGCTTCTCACTGTGGCTTCTTGATTGCAGTTGAGGGACCTGATCAACATGATTAGGTGCATTGGTACTCCTCCCTTCCTCAGTGCTCCCCAAAGCTTATCATGCTCAACACATTCGGAAGCCTTGATGTAATCAATGAAACACAGGTATAGCTTTTTATGATACTCTCTTGCCTTTTCCATGATTCACCTCAGGTTTGCAATGTAGTCATGAGTCCTTCTGCCCTTGCGGAATTCGACTTGAACAACAGGAAGTTCCAGGTCAAGGATATTGCCTAAGTGCTTCTGGATAATTTTCAAAAGCACCTTGCTGGCGTGGGCTATCAGAGCAATTGTCCTATAGTTTGCATAGTCCTTGACATTGCCCTCCTTTGGTAGTGGATTAAAAACTGATATTTTCCAATCATTTGGTGATGTGCACGTTCTCCGGATTGTGCGCATAATATTGCAAGTGTAGCGCTTGGGACTGGTTTGAGCATTACTGCTAAAATTTACAGCAAATCGACTACATGCGAATGCACCCTTAGGCCTCAGTCACACGGGCGCATCGGCATTCGTACACCGGCGCCCATGCGCCCGTGTGACTGACACCAGCAGACGGACGTACCTGAAGACGGCCATCTCTCTGCAGCGCTGGAGGAAAGAACATGTGACCGGCCTCATTGCCGGTCATGTGTTGTTTCCTCCGGCGCTGCAGAGAGACGGCCGTCTTTAGGTACGTCAGTCTCCTTCCTGCAGTCACACAGGCGCATCGGCGCCCGTGTGACTGAGGCCTTAGGGTGAATTCCCACGAGCGTGTATTGGGGAGTACATATGTGAGCACAAAACTGATGCACCCATGTACATGCACAAACATGCATGAATGCAGGTCTGTGCAGCATTGCTTTCAACGGGCTGTGGCTGTTGCCAGCGGCCCCATTAAAAGCAATAGTCTGCCTGCAACCCCTGCAGTCATTTTCAGGGAAGGACTTTAAATATAAGCCCTTCCCTGAAAATCATTCCTATCTGGTGTAAAAAATAAATATATATATATATATATATATACTCACCTCCCCGATGCTGCCGGGGCTCAAGCGCGTCTAGCTGTCTGGGTCCCGTCACTGTAAAGAAGTTCTTTCAGCAGTTGTGGATTTAAAATCCCCGCCTGCTGAAAGGGGTGCGTCTGATTCATTGAATGACAGCTGAGGGCTGGCTTGATTGGCTGAGCGTTGTGACCAATCACAGGCAGTGCTAAGCTGTCATTCAATGAATGGCTGAGCGCTGCCTGTGATTGGCTGAGTGCTCATTTTCTTTAGTTTTTTTTCGCAGTCAGAAAGTCTTGTACTTTATTTCCAATTTCTTATATTTCATTTTTATATACGTCTTTTCAATAAAGGCCTTTTCATGACTATCTTTTTATACTTTGCATAAAATATTACTTGCTCTATATAATGCCTAGGCATTCAATACAGTGCCTACAGCAAGTTTATAGAACATTTAAATAAAACGCTCATTTTGTACTCACACATTCTATAGACTGCTTAGGCATTCTATACAATGCCCACTTTTCACACATTGCCTGAAACATATAGATGAACCCAAACAGGGAATAAAAACAATTGTCTGGATATATTCCACTACTTGGGAAATTTCTGTTGTTAAGTTTAGTCTTGAAAAATAATCCATTGTAGTTATCAAAGAAAAATAAAGACTTAACTTGAAATAAATTACAAAGAGCAAACTAGTTGGAACACTAAAGTACTCTTATTTTTCATTGTCAGCATAATACGCACTCAGAATTCCCCAGTGGCTTATGTGTTATAAGCAGAGCAGCATCATTTTAATAGAATGATCATAGCTTGTTTATGTTGTAGATATGGAGAAATAAAGTTATACATTATGAATAGAGATGAGCGAGCATACTCGTCCGAGCTTGATACTCGTTCGAGCATTAGGGTACTAGAGATGCTCGTTACTCGAGACGAGCACCACGCGGTGTTCGAGTCACTTCCATTTTCTTCCCAGAAAAGTGTGCGCCGTTTTCTGGCCAATAGAAACACAGGGAAGGCATTACAACTTCCTCCTGTGAAGTTCCAGCCCTATCCCACCCCCCTGCAGTGAGTGGCTGGGGAGATCAGGTGACACCCGAGTATCTAAACTGGGGCCGGCCGCGGCTCGCCACAGATGCACGCTGAGAGACATTAGGGAAAGTGGCGTCCTGCTGTAGCTGCTATAGGGAGAGTGTTAGGCTGTTATCTTCGTCTTCAAGAACCCCAACGGTCCTTCTTAGGGCCCCATCTGACCGTGTGCAGTACTGTTGAGGCTGCTTTTAGCAGTTTTGCACATTTTTTTTTTTGTATATCGGGCGTGCAGACCATAGCGTCCTCAGTCTGCAGTCATTTTACGGAGTATAGGGGCAGTACTGGTAAGGCAGGGAAAGAGATATACTGGCTATATAGGCAGTGGGCTTTTTCAAAAAAAATCTTTGGGATGCCTGTGACCGTGTTCAGTTTACTGCATGTCTGCTGGGGGTAGTAGTCGCTCATTAATACCCTGGACTGCTACTACTACTGAAATGGAACTAATACTGTGCTCCCCCTATACTGCTGCTTTGGAATTGTTACTGGGGCCTGTCCAGACTGCTACTACTACTGAAATGGAACTAATACTGTGCTCCCCCTATACTGCTGCGTTGGAATTGTTACTGGGGCCTGTCTTGACTGCTACTATTACTGAAATGGGCGGTTGGGCAGCATGTTACCTAGGAGAAGTGGCAGCGGAGTGTCATGCAGGCAGTGATTGTGCTTTGTTGGAGGTAGTGTGGTGCTTAGCTAAGGTATGCCTTGCTAATGAGGGTTTTTCAGAAGTAAAAATTGTTGGGGG
This sequence comes from Eleutherodactylus coqui, assembly GCF_035609145.1. Lineage (NCBI taxonomy): Eukaryota > Metazoa > Chordata > Amphibia > Anura > Eleutherodactylidae > Eleutherodactylus > Eleutherodactylus coqui. The sequence continues at coordinate 103,493,701 of NC_089843.1, forward strand.
GGGGGCACTCTTGCCGCTATTGTGGCTTAATAGTGGGACCTGGGAACTTGAGATGCAGCCCAACATGTAGCCCCTCGCCTGCCCTATCCGTTTCTGTGTCGTTCCCATCACTTTCTTGATTTTCCCAAATTTTCACAAATGAAAACCTTAGCGGAGCATAGGTCCCATACAAAAATGCTCGAGTCGCCCATTGACTTCAATGGGGTTCGTTACTCGAAACGAACCCTCGAGCATCGCGGGAAGTTCAACTTGAGTAACGAGCACCCGAGCATTTTGGTGCTCGCTCATCTCTAATTATGAAGGTATTGTTTGCCTAAATTTTACAAATGCCTTTTCTATGTATCAATCCAGCTATTCACTGTCCAAAATATACATTGGGTGCTGTACATGCTGAAATGACCAAAAAATGTTTGTTGCATTGATATGGGTCTGTTCAATGATGATTTTTGTACATCGCTCATACATCACACCTTATGTGTAATTATATTTTTATTTTCACTTGAACTTTTTATTGGTACCAAATTGAAAATCATTTGATATCAAAACTCAAAATCCTAAACTTAGCAATAACTGTAAATCCTAAAAATATGTAGACAAAAGTCCAGCAAATGTTCCTTTTAAGATATTAGAAATAATTTTCTCGGGTGATGACATATTTTCACTATTGCACAAAAAGAAATATCTTAAAAGAGAAGTAGCTGAGTTTCCAAACTTATAAACTTTATTGTGTACATATGCCTGTTCTCTAGTAAAGTCCATTAGTAAATAGTGAAAGTTGGAAGACTACCTTAAAGTATTTTTAACTCTTGGCAAGTTATCAGTCAATCAATCAGTGAAGGAGAAACATTCTATTAGGTCATTTTATGGTCTAAACTTTAATCCCAGCAGACTCATTTTATGGTTGAGATCTTGGCACAGATAGGGAAGCATTTTTGACACCAAGGGTCAATGTGCTTAGCAAGCCTAAAATGATTTGAGACTTTTATAGTGGAGTTATTTTCGATATTCACTAATCTTATTAAGGTTCACAATGTCAACAACCTGTTACGACCTGCTAGCAAAATAAATAAATAAATAGATAAACTTTAAAGTAGTTCAGGGGCTTTTACATTTTAAACATAAATACTTTATTAACCATACAGCTTGGTCCAATCTAATTACATAACAAGAGCAACATAGTTTTGAGAATTAATTTTGGCAAAGTTATATTATCTCAGAATCATTTTTGTATTTACCTTCTACCCTATTGTATCCATATGCTCTATATAAAGGTATGTAAGTATAAATTATCAAATTGATTCATATGAAAAATAAGGAAGAACTATTTTTCCTAATCTATCTATCTCATATCTATCTATCTATCTATCTATCTATCTATCTATCTATCTATCTATCTATCTATCTATCTATCTATCTCATATCCATCTATCTCTCTTTTTATCTCATATCCATCTATCTCTCTATCTCATATCTATCTATCTTTCTCCTATCTCATATCTATCTATCTATCTATCTATCTATCTATCTATCTATCTATCTATCTCATATCCATCTATCTCTCTTTTTATCTCATATCCATCTATCTCTCTATCTCATATCTATCTATCTTTCTCCTATCTCATATCTATCTATCTATCTATCTATCTATCTATCTATCTATCTATCTATCTATCTACAGATATGGCAAAGTTTAACTTAATTGTAATAACGTGTTGCAGCAAGCCATTGAAAAGCTATTGAAACTACAAAAAACCTGTGACACAAGTTTTATTTTTTTTTAAAACAAATTATACATTAGGTAACACTTTGCTACAGCTGTGTCTATAACTGTGAACTGAGAAATTTATATAATAAATTATACTCAGGTTCACACAGTTTTGGAAAACATTATTGACACAAACTTTTGTCATGCTACAACGTCTGTTTAAAAGTTCAGTCACTAACTTTTTTAAGAGTTGCATTCTAAGTGGCACTTCTGAGGCATTGCAACATTTTCCATTTCCATAGTTTTTTCATGAGCAATTCAAAAACTTTCCCTATTTGGACTGTTTAGGACAGTAACACGACAATAACACAATTTTCATAATTAGTATTTTTACAACACCAGAGTCTCCATCTTCACAGGCTCTAAAGTAATTGGAAAATTGATTGATAAGCAGTTTTATGGTCTGGTGTGATCTTTTAAGATAAATAGATATTTAATCGGAAAATAGATTTTTTTTTTTTTAATTTTCATTCAGAGAAAATGAAATAATTCTCGTTTTTTAATGACATCTGGGCAGTAAGTGAACAGACCATAAACAGTATATTTATTTTGATATTTATAAATGTCATGTTTTGATTTGATTAAAAAAGTTTTTAGGATACAGTATTTTTTTTGTAAATACAATATATAGAAACAAACTGAATGGCCACTTTTTGGACTTATTTGAAGATTTTGAATTAAAAATAGTGGGACAGGTGGAACTTCAGGCCGAGCCCCCAGCATGCATTTATGGCCACCTGGCCCCACTCCTAAATGTCTGGCCACCAATAACACTTCCTTGATCTCCCATCTGATCCTGAATGCTATCTTGCACAGCATTACATCACTCCTTCCCTCTGCTGCAGCACACAGAATACAGTGAATGCTGCAGCAGAAGAAAGGAGTAGGGGTTATGCTGTGTGAGATAACCTGCACTGCACAATGTCAGATGGGAGATGGAAATCCTGTATGCATGTGTGTCCAGGGAAGATGGTAAGCTGTACCAATGTCTGAACATTTGGGGCAACAAAATGGAGGTGCTTTTATTAATAAGGAGCACAGAGGGGTCCTGCTATTAAAAAGAGCAACAAAGGATGGGTCCTATTACTAATTAGGGCCTCAGCGAAGATTCTATTTCTAATTTTGGGGTCATAGCAGGAGTCTTTACTAATTGGGCCTCAAGCAGGGTTACTATTACAAACTGGGGCCACAGTGGAAATCTTATTACTAAATGGTGCCACAACAGAGGTCTTATAACTAATCGGGGGCCACAGCAGGGGATCCTATTTCTAAATGAGGTCACTATAACTAGTTTGGTCCACAGAGATGTCCGATTACATATATGGAGCCACAGTGAACATACTATTCTTCATGGGGGCACAGCGGATACACCTTTACTTAGTAGGGCTACAGATGGGGCACTGTTATTTAGTGGGGACACAGCAGGGGTACTATTACTGACTGGGGCTACAGAGAGGCTTTGCATTACAGAGCCGCACCAATTCTTCCTTCAGGCCACTAACAGAGTCAAATCAACAAGAGACATTTATATAGGAATATAGGAGTGTAAATGCTGGCTTCTGATGTCATGGCAGCATCCACAAATCCAGGAATGCCAATATTAAATAATACAAAGGTACTTTCCTAAAGAAAAAAGTATTGTTGAAGTAATATAGTGCATTATGATAATGAAAGCCAATAAAATAAACACATGAACTAATAAATAATTTCATAAATCAAATAGTAAAAAAACAGATACAATGTAAAAATTAACGAAACATGCAGATTATTGCCCAATAAATAGCTCAGAAAAAAAGACATTAATAAAAGTGAGAATAGAAAGCAAAAGTCTATTTATAATAGATATCATAAGTATCATAAAAACAAAGGTAAAAATGGTCAGGAAATCATATGAACAAAAGAGGAAAGCGGAAAATGGGATGATAAATAGAGGGGTGAAAAATAAAAAAACAGAATGAATGAATACATATACACAAAAACAGAAAAAAGAAAAGAACAAACAGAAAAACCTAGATGTGTGTATAACGCCAATTCATTTAGTAAATTGGAAAACAGTCTGTTCATTTTATAAATCCAAAAGGATTCCCTTTGTTTTAATTTCCTGAATTTGTTAAGTGTATAGACTGGTTCGATTGGAGCGATCCTTACATATGGGATCCGAGTTATGGACTACAGCAAAAGGTCTTGAAATGCCATGTAGTGCAAAACTGTTAGCTACATTGGATCTGTGCTTGTTCATTCTATTATGCAATGTTTGAATTGTATGGCCAATATACTGTAAATTACAAGGACATTGAATCAAGTATATAACAAAATCAGAACTGCAATTTAAAAAGGATTTAATCAGAAATTCATCCTGGGTGACCAATGATGAAAATGGTTTAGTCCCAAAGGAAATAATCCAACTACATACGCGCAGATGCCTTAAAAGTGCCTAACAGGGAGGGGGAAATACCAATGGGCTTTGTTAGTTCCATATACAACTGGCTCGAGGCTACCAGTTTCTGCAGGTTGAGCGAACTTCTATAAGTCATCCTTGGGACAACCGGAATGTTGTCTTTCAGTATTGGAGGATATGCCTATACTTATGGCTGGAAGAAATCTCAGAGGATCCAGAGAAAAGGAAACCAAATACAGACAACTCCAAACTGAGACATCACCTGTGATCATTGGAGGTAACTGCATTGTCATCACTAGAGATTAAATATAGTTCTTGGTTCCTGTTCTATATTTGTGTACTGAGCTTGGTTTTGGTGCTGTATTTATTGTATAAACTTTGATCGGGGCTGCATTTATGGTATGAGTTTTATTCTGGTGCTGTATTTATGTGCTGGTATTGGTTCTGGTGTTGTGTTTATGATATGAGCTTTGTTCTGATGCTGTATTTATGTCATAAGCTTAGTTCTAGGGGTCTATTTAAATTATGAACTTGGTTCTGGTACTGTGTTTATGTTAATTAGATAACCGACTATGGAAGAACATGCTGTATACTTGCCCCACAGGCTAAAATTTGCCAGCCAGCCTGCTTGCCCAAAGTCAATTAATGGATTCCACAGCAAATTTGTGGTAATATACACATAATTTACATGCTTATTTTTTTTGTGGATTTGCAGCAGATTTCGCCCCATACTTTTGAAAAGTTCATCATTTTCCTCATGCCTAAAGTTCTGAACCGTAAAACTGATGATCTATAATCATTGAAATATTTTAAATATGTTAGCACTAGAGATGAGCGAGCATACCTGCTAAGGACAATTACTCGATCGAGCGTTGTCCTTAGTGAGTACCTGCCCGCTCAGAAGAAAAGGTTCGACTGCCAGTGCGGGTGAGAGTTGAGTTGCGGCAGTGAGCTGGGGGTGAGGGGGGGGGGGGGGGGGAGGGGGGGGGGGGGGGGAGGGGGGGGGGGGGGGGGAGAGGGAGAGAGAGATCTCCCCTCCGTTCCTCCCCACTCTCTCCCGCCGCTCTCCGCCCGCCGCCGGCAGCTGAACCTTTTCTTCCGAGCAGGCAGGTACTCGCTAAGGGCAATGCTCGATCGAGTAATTGCCCTTAGCGAGTATGCTCACTCATCTCTAGTTAGCACATTATTGTTTATGACACCTATATGCACAAAGTTGCCTGGGTTTAAGAGTTTTTTATTTTTATTTTTTCTGTTGTAAGGATTTTAGTGTGCTGACATATGTGCAAATATCACAACATTTTTCTTGCAAGCATTGTAGTGCATGCATAAAGATATGTACTGTACGCTTTAGAGCTGATAGAGTAGACCTCTCCAACATGCTAACATTTGTGGTCTTTGCCTTATCTTAGAAACGGATAATGAGATGAAATTTTAATGAAAGTCAAAAAAACCTCAAATAATAAAAGTCCTAAAGCAAATCAAAAAAGAACAGTAACAGAATTAAAACTAAAACTTGAATATGGAATATTGAGTACTTTATTAAAATGCCTTCAGGTATAATAAATATGTCATTTTGACACAGATATCTTTTACTTAAAATATATTTGCATACATTGGTCTTTTTGAGCTGAATACAGAAGTAAATTACCGCCAAGTTAACATGAGCATCAGGAAATGGCAGTTTATTTCTTAGGAGTAAAACTGTTACCTTGCCTGCTGTGAGAAAGGTAATAAATTCTGTAGTCTTTCTAAGTGTATACCACATAGATATCAAAAGATTAGTAGTTTCCTTCAAGTAGCCTAAAGTCCTAAACCATTTATCTAAATGTGTTAAAATGTATTTTTCTGTAAATCATGAATGATTTAGTTTATTCCTAGCATGTTCACCGCTACAATGAATAGCTTATTGTTGAGAATTTGAATGTGGATCGTGTAGCTCAGGGGAGCCAGTTATTTTTCAGTTATAAGGCTGTCCTACTTATGCAGAAAAAGCGATAGTTTTCAGTGTGAGGCAATCTAACAAAACATTTCCGTATACAAGCAGGAATTTAGGCTTGGTTACATTTAGTAATTTGTTAAATATATACCATATACCTGTGATATTTTATAACAAATAATGTAATATTAATAATATATATTCCTTTTCTATGTAAGTAGTTATGGGTTACAATTAAGTATATTTACATATAGCCTATTTATTATGAATATGTTTTCCAATATGAATTTACAATAATTATGTTTTTTTTCTACTGACACTTTTACCTTTCTACTTAATGGGGTTTTGTCTTAAAAAAAAATATATATTCTCACCTATTTCTTCCCCATCAGTCTCCTTACAACATCTTCTCCTTGCAGAGCTTTTGCATTGCCCCGGGGTCACCTCACTGCACTCCGGCCGGCTTGTTATGAAGGATGCATTCCTCGCATTCTCTTCCAGCCGGGTCAGTGAAGATCACATCCCTGTGCTGTAGTGTTCACTGCCTAGGAAGGAATTCTGATCTATTTCAGAGACAGCTTGCATAAGCAGTCTCTGAAGCAGATCAGCACTCCCCCTCTTAGCCTGTGATCTGTGACGTAACTTACATTGATTGACAGGAAGAAGACTGCCAGCAATGTACATAACCTCACAGGAAGGAGAAGAATCAGGAAACTGGAGGTGAAGTGACCCCCCCCCCCCCCCCCAGACTGCAGGAGACAGGAGAAGATAGGTGAGGTGAAGATCTGGTAAATAGACTGACGAGGGAGGAATAGGTAAGTATAGAAATTTTCTTTTTTAATGACAGAATCCCTTTAAGGCTTACTATGAGGCCTCCTGTCCACGGGTGGGTCAGATTTCATGCCCGTGTTCAGTGACCCATGCTTACCTGTATTTTCCTAGCAGCGGCATCTACATGGATCTCTCCACTTCCGGGTTCGTTGTACTGCGTATGGTTCTCATGGCTCGCCATCAAACATGCAAAGTACAGTTTAAAAAAAAAATAATCTCCTGTTTTCCCGTGGGATTCGGAGCACATTTGCAGTACCAGTTGCTGGTGTGCCATGGATCTGACGGCTTCCATTGACTGCAATGGAAGCCGTGCGTGCAGGAACCGCACAAAAATGGAGCATGCTGCATTTTGTTTTCCAGACCAAAAGGTCCACAAAACAAATCTGCATGCTTTAATCCATCTGCAGACGCCCATGCTTCCCTATGGGCGGCCTAATTTGTGGGTGACCCGCGTGGATTCTGCAAATCAAATTTGCCCATGGACATTGGGCCTTAATATTACCCTCATAACATGTTTTATTTAATTAAAGGGGTATTCCAGTGATTCAAAATGAAAGTTATTGTCTTCATAGGGTCAAAACATAATTTTGAAATAGGATTCTTTATGGGACTAGGAAAGTGAATAAAAGAAAAATGTGAAAACTTTATAAATAAAAAGAAACCACTATATAAAAAAGGTTGCAGAAAGCACATGAAATTTATTGCATTTTATGCAAACTAATAAAAAACATTTAAAAATTTTGTGCCATGGAGAACCTAGGGAGCTTTCACATGAGCTGGAATTAGCTCGCATTATGCACCCAACTCCACAGCTTATTCTGCCACTGTGAATTCTGCACCAGAACCCGCAAGTCACATTGCAGATTTTGATACAAAATTCCAGACAAAATTACCGTAAGCCATTTGAAAAACACTGTGGTTTTGAAATTCACAGCATGTCTATTTATGTTTCAGAAACTGTTTGTATATGCTGCAGACTTTATCTATAGAGATCAATGGGAAACATAAAATTCACACCAAAATCTGTAAACTTTTACTGTGCTGCGCAAACACTATGAATCTGCTTAAAAATTCACATTTAGGCCTTAGTCAGACGGGCGATTTTTCGCGCGATTTGCGGATCGCATGACGGATGCGCATTCGCAAATCGCGTGACCGGTGCGCGCAAGTCGCCCGCAAATCGCCCGAAAATCTGCTCCTAGCCGCGTTTCATTAGAAACGGGCCGGAGCTGTCCAGCGCATTGCATTCAATGGAGACGGCAATACAGCCGTCTCCATTGAAAGCAATGCGCTGCGGGCGAGCCCGGGATGAATTGTCGGGAAGGGCTTAAATATATAAGCCCTTCCCTGCAATCCATCCTAAAATGTTTTAAAATAAAAAAAAAATGTATACTCACCTTCTGCCGGCAGCCGGAGCTCCGTGCGACCGTCCTGCAGTGGGTGTGAAGGGCGTGTGAGTCAGACCTGCCCCCTGATTGGCTCAGCGCTGAGCCAATCAGAGGCATGCCTCACTCACACCCATTCATGAATTCATGAATGGATGTGAGTCAGACCTGCCCCTGATTGGCTCAGCGCTGAGAGGCAGAAGTCACTCACCCATTCATGAATTCATGAATGGGTGTGTGAGTGTTTTCATCCTCTGATTGGTCAGGGCTGTGACCAATCAGAGGCAGATCATTCAGCAGGCGGGGATTTTAAAGCCCCGCCGGCTGAATAGTGCCAAGAAGCAGTTCAGGAGAACTGACAGCGGCCGCGGCTGGACTCCGGCTGCAGCAGAAAGGTGAGTATACAATTTTTTTTTATTTTAACACATTTTAGGATGAATTGCAGGGAAGGGCTTATATATTTAACCCCTTCCCGACAATTCACCCCGCGCACGCCGGCAGCCCATTGCTTTCAATGGAGCGGCTGTATTGCCGCTCCATTGAATTCAATGGGCAAACATCGTTCTTCTCTGTCACAGCTGTTACAGCTGTGGCAGAGAAGAATGATTTGTCTTCTATATGTTCTCAATGGGGTCGGCGCTGCTGCCGCCGGCCCCATTGAGCGCATATACAGAAGAGAACAGGAATCGCAGATCGCAGATAGGTGCGATCTGCGATTTTTTGTTCTATAATTTATCGGACGAGCGCATAAAAAGCGCTCATGTGTCCGATACCATTGCAAAGCAATGGTTTTATTAAATCGCCAGACGCATGCGCATGCGCAAATCGTGTGAAAAAAAGCCCGTCTGACTAAGGCCTCAATGGATCAATGCAGTTGATCTGCAGTTGATCTGCGATTTTTTGTTCTATAATTTATCGGACGAGCGCATAAAAAGCGCTCATGTGTCCGATACCATTGCAAAGCAATGGTTTTAAAAAATCGCCGGACGCATGCGCATGCGCAAATCGCGGCTAAAAACGCCCGTCTGACTAAGGCCTTATGCATGTCTGTTAATAAAGTTTGCCAGTGTGACCTCAGATGCAGGAACTAGCACTACCATATCACAAAAAAGCTACACATTCTGCAGCAGAAAATCCACATAAAAAATCTAAGTGCATTTACGAAATCCACAACAAAAACCACATCAAATTCTGCACAGCTCATTAACTCTCTGGCCATTTGCAATTATGCAACAACTACTCCGTAGCAGATTTTCTGCAGATGAGACCTCAAGTGTTAAGGTTACCGTTCACACGGATCTTTCACACAGGACAGGATAGGGCACACGTCACACGGCAAGCTATGGTAAATTCTGCCCCAAAATCCATAGACTACTTGTAGATTTTGATGCAAAATTGGAAATTACTTGAAACATGTCTGAAATTCTGCACCAAAATCCACAGTTAGGCCTCAGTCACACGGGCGCATCGGCACCCGTACACCGGCGCCGATGCGCCCGTGTGACTGACACCAGCAGACGGCTGTACCTAAAGACGGCCGTCTCTCTGCAGCGCCGGAGGAAAGAACATGTGACTGGCTTCATTGCCGGTCATGTGTTCTTTCCTCCGGCGCTGCAGAGAGACGGCCGTCTGCAGGTACGTCCGTCTCCTTCCTGCAGTCACATGGGCGCAACGGTGCCTGTGTATGGGTGCCAATGCGCCAATGCCTTAGACATGCAGATTTTATTGCGGAATTCTGCAGCTTTGGGTTTGACTATGCTGTACATCCTAATTTCAGGCTGTGTAAAAGGTCCCTTAAAGTATATTCACATGGAGGGGAAATGCTGTGGAATTTCTGCAGTGTAAAATTTTGTAGCATTTCTGCATCCACAGCAGAATCAAAATCTCTCGCCGTCATTGGGAATTTTGACGGAAATCAGCTGTGCATCCGCAGCTTATTTTGGCAGACACAGAGCTCCCACTCACGTCCCAAGTTGTTGCGTTAGCAAGTGCAGAACCTCTAGTTAGGTGATGTCACTTCCGCATTACCTGACCAGCGGCACAGCGCTTACTAGTGGCTGCCGGGTACCAGGGGAAAGGCTGCGCTAATGGCACAAGGAATTAGGAGGTGAGGGTGAGCACTGTGTCTGCTGAAATCAGCCGTGAACACTCAGCTGATTTTGACCCCGTTTTGGATGCAGAAATGCTGTGCAATTTGCCTTGGAATTTTTTGCTGTGGAATGTTTGTCAGCGGAAATAAATAAATGTATCATTTGTATAAATGTATCATTAGGGTGTTTTTGAAAAGATGTGTGCATTTCTTTTCTGCTTAGATGTATTTTGTATAGTTTTCATTCTATTTTGCAAATAAAATGCTAAAAACACAACAGAACATTTGTCTTGTCTACATAGTTTTTTGCAAATCGTTTATGCATATTTTCCAATTGATGTGTCTGTGTATAAATAATTTAGATATGCATGAAAATGTTTAGACTATTCATGTTTACAGACGTTCTGTGGCATGCTTTCTCATTTGAAACTACACCATGTATCCCTCTTAATAAACATATTCTTATTATCTAGATATTAAAAATTTTGAAGTAAGAAATAGCATATACTGCTAAATCTGTCTATTTGTTGTACTGCTATTGAAGCTTGACTGACACTATGCCAAGCACACTTTGCTTTCACAGTGACAGAAGAAATCCAGTATTATGACAGGTAGTAAAAAATACACAGGTCCTTCTCAACTGATGAAACCCAGTGCTCCACAGGAGTACTAGGCTTCCTGACGCACACTGCAAGTTACTTCTTCACACTCTGAAACAGCCATCTGAAGCCAGGGAGGCTTCAGATGGCCGTTTCAGAGTGCAGTTGCGCATGGTTAATACTACATGCGGGAAAGATAGGGCAAGTCCTAGAATTTCTTGCCGTACTAGTATTGGGTGAAAATCCCAATAGGGAAAACGAAACCATTGAAATCAATGGTTCCATTTGGTCCCGTTGTGCAGGCGTGATTATCCCGGCCACATAACAGGGCTTAAACACGTTCATGTGTTTAAGCCCTGATAGATTTCCATGAGAATCCATGAACTTTAATTCTTTCTTACAGCTCCTGCAGACGAGCGTAGGTGAAGATATGCTTGAGATAGCGTGACGCATATGGGTTGTGAAGGGAATGTTATCGTGGGCCAACGTGTATCGGTGCTTTTTGCTGTAATTTTCTGCACTGCTGGGACCGTTCACGGACTGTTCAACCGAATAAGTCCCTGGTGTTATTGATTTCACTGATAAATCGCGCAGTTATGTGTGCGATTTTATGCAGATCCTGTGTGCATTTGCGAACCCCCCCATAGACTTTTATGGGGCCTTTGGTGCGCACAAAAATAGAGCTTGTTGTATATTTATCACTCGCACAAAATTTGTGCACAAAAACCCATAATATGAGGGAACCCATTAAAATTAATGGGCTCTTTCCTCAGTGTTAGAGCTTCCTCAGCACAATGTATGTGCACAGTGACTGAGGTTGATTTGCGCTCATACTGACACATAGAACTGTCCCTTTTTGCGCACACAGGGTTCATATGCGTATGTGACACCCCCCGCCATGATTTAAAACACTATTTAGCCTAATGAGGTCCAGATAGAGTTCTATTAGAATAGAGTTCTATTAGAATGGCGTTCTATTTGAATAGTTCTATTAGAATGGCGTTCTATTTGAATAGAGTTCTATTTTTCACGGAATTACACTGCGTATTGTGGATTTGCATGCACATTTGTACACCTCCCATAGACTTCTATGAGAGATTTCCTGCGCAAATATGCAGAAAGTTAAAGCACCCCCTAAAAAAAATAGTTCATGGAAAAGAAGCTATTGACATCAATGCATTCTATTCTCTGTGCATAGCGCACCTATATTTCACTCGGGCAAAAACGTACCTAATTACATTCATCTGAAGAAGCCCTAATATGCAGAATTGGGAAAGAACAGAAATTAGAGATGCAGAATAGACAAATTGGTGTCTTCCCTGTGTTTGCTTATTGCTTATACTGTATCGTAAATAATAAGGGCATCTACAGATGGACGTATATGCGTAAATAAAATTTACAGGCATAATACGCGAGAATAGGTCATGTTACTTTCAACAGATTCGTTCTTATTTTCCAAATTTGCGCACACGAAAGAATTGGACCTGCCTTAACATTCTGTGCACTTGCACACCAAAGGTCCCCATGGACTGCATCTGGAACTCATTAGGCTAAACATCCATTTAAATCGGGGTATGTTCATTTGCCATGGGCAAATCAATATGCTCTGCATATGCAAAAAGTACAGTAAAATATGCCAATACATTTGCAAAAATGTCTAGTGCCAGCGCAAATACGATGCACTGAGGTGTGCAAGGGGGCCTTAGAGTAAACCACTAAGCTGTATGCTCTGAATTTAATATGTCCCGCATGATCAGCACCATACACTTTGCTAGAAAAAACAAAATACTACTTACCCTCTTTAACACGGACACTGAAAAGGTGTTTGACAGAGTGAACTGGACATATATGACGCGTACATTGGCCAAATGTGGTTTTCCACCCCAGTTTATAGCAGCTATCTTATCTCTATGTTCCAAACTTTCAGTTAGAATCCGAGTCAATGGATCACTCTCGAATCCCTTCCCTATTAATAACTGAACTAGGCAAGGGTGTCCACTGTCGCCAACCCTTTTCATTATGGTGATGGAAACATTACTATAGAAGATTAGGCAAACCTCAGACATTATAGGACTAAAAGTAGGTAACTGCATACATACCACAGCTGTGTTCACAGATGACCTTCTTATATTAACCCTTTGCAATCCAATTTTGGATTCAGGGTTTCCTAGGGGGCTTTCTCTTCCTGCCATTATACAATGGCACCATCTGGTGGCTAGAGTCAGTATTGCAGTATGTGACATGCTGGAGAGGCCCCCGACAACAGAGCGGCCAGTAATACACAGTAAGAATACTCTGCCAGTTGTCTTCCGACATCGGAGCTGTACAGCCTTCAATCAGAATGTCATCAGATGTCAGACAATGGATTGGAAAGGGTTAATGTCTAACCCTAAAGAAGCGCTCTCCAAAATCTATAAAATCTTTGACGTATTTGGGAAACTCTCAAATTTCAAGATAAATTATAGCTAATCTGAAGCGCTTAATTTCTCTGCCTCCAAACAACATAGCAACTTTGCTTAGAAAACAGCACACCTTCCTGTAGCCCACCTCTGGTATACAGTACCTATGCATCACCTGACCTCGGACCCTTCTCTACTCTTCAAAGCTAACTACATACCCCTCCTCAAAAAAGGCCTGCTGCAGTTGCCACAATTCAGTATCCCGTGTCTTTCATGGATGAGTAGGAAAAATCTAATCACTACCTATATTTTACCTTATATCCTCTACACCCTACAAACAGTTCCAATACAAGTCCCATCCCACTTTTTTTTTACTAAACGTCACCAAACATTCTGCAACTTTATTTGGAGCAAATGCAGACCTCGTTTAGCCTTCTCATACCTAACCCAGAAAAGGGTACAAGGTGGTTTCAAACTTCCAAATATACTATTCTATTACAAGGCTATACATTTATGCAGTTGGTTATCATTATCTAACTCTGTCAGAAGCCCACCTGACACTGGTCTCGAAAAATCTATATTACAGCCCAAAGGCCAATATCTTCTCTTTTCAGATGGTCCCCTTGCAATCACGCCTTTAGCTCTTAGCCCGACCACGAAGGGTATGATTAGAGTAGTACACTCCCTACATTACAGAAGCCCAAGTAAAACTGGCACCAATAATCCCAGCCTCGCTAATCCTGTCTATATTAGCCAACAAACCGATGGAGATATTGGGAGTCTGGACACAATTTAGCACCATGACTGTGTTTGATATTCTGAAAGGAAGACTTCTTACCAATCCATCTCAAATCAAAACCCTATTATCAAATAAATCACTTAATTTTATCGAGACCTCAGATGCCTTCAATTCTATCAAGAAATTTCAAACTTTATTTCACAACAGATTAAGAGACCCCCTATTGTTCGAGATTTATCTTTCTCTTATGGCCCCTTCAAAGAAAAAGATGACTCGCCTATACAAAGGCTTACTACTTAAACAGTCCTCAGAGAAACCATGGTTCATTAGAGAATGGTAAAGGAAACTAAAAATCTCTCTGAGCAAGAATGAGATCCACAAAGTCTTTAATAATTCACATGGTTTCTCCAGATGTGTCTGAATTCAAGAAAATTCTTTCAAAATTCTTAACAGATGATATAAAACACCCAACTCATTATACAAAGCCAATTATTCACAGACCAATAGCTGCTGGAGATGCAACTCCCATACAGGTTCTCTATCACACATCTGGTGGCATTGTTCCACTTTAAAAACCTTTTGGCAACAAATTACTGATCAAATAAAAAAAAAATATGTAAAACTACATACAACTTCCACCCAGATGAGGTTCTCTTATGGAAACCCTCTTCACCGTCTAAGAGGCACCTCCCAACATTACTGCTGACAGCTGCTAAACTTACTATCCCTCGTTTGTGGAGAGATAAATTGACACCCACCCTAGACCAATGGAGGGACAGGGTTTCACAAATTTATAGTTTTGAGGAGCTGGTGGCTTGGGAAATTGGGAATAGAAAGAACTTTCTTGCCAGCTGGAAACCATGGATTCAACACTCATAAATCTCATAATAATGAATAAAGCTTATCAATCTGCATCTCATCCACATGTTATCCTCAGTGGCGCTTCTGTTTCTTAGTTCTAACAGATCGTCAACTCGTCGTTGTTACTGTTTGGTTTACTGTTTCTACTCCGTTATATGATCCTCACACAGGGCCTTCTTTTTATTTGGGCACCTTTGTCATGACCCTCCTATGTGGTTTGGAACTCTGGATCTACAGTGGGAGATTTGGAAACGCTTATCAGAGTACTATTATATATGACCTCTTACAAATTTTCCATGTGATTTGTTTTACTCTCTAACACTATTTGAGTCTTGTGCGACTCATTTATATAATTTTTGATGCCATGAAGATGTGTTATTGACGTTTCTATATCTTGAAGGCCTCGGTCAGACGGGTGTTTTTTGCCGCGATTTGCGGATCGCATGACAGATGCGCATCCGCAAATCGCATGACCAGGGCTGAAAAATTGCCCGAAAAATCTGCTTTTAGCAGCGTTTTTGGGGAAAAGGCCCTGATCAAAGGAGCGCTGTCCAACCCATTGCAATTCAATGGAGCCGGCAATACAGCCGGCTCCGTTGAAAGCAATGGGCTGGCGGTGAGCGCGGGATGAATTTTCGGGAAGGGCTTAAAAATATAAGCCCTTCCCTGAAAAGCATCCAAAAATGTGTAAAAATGTAAAAAATATATATACTCACCTTGTCCGTGCAGCCGGAGTTCAGCCGCGGCTGGCCGGCAGTTCTCCTGAACTGCTCTGGGTAGTATTCAGCAGCCGGGGATTTAAAATCCCCGCCTGCTGAATGGGCTGCCTCTGATTGGTCACAGCCCTCACCAATCAGAGGCAGCTCTCACTCACCCATTCATGAATTCATGAGATAAAAGGAAAAAACCTCAGCGCTCGCACCGTAGAATAGGTAAGAATAGAATGTACTGAAGAGACTAAAGTTATATCACTTACTTCAAGGAGGCGCCTTTAGGGTAGGCGCCTCCTAATCCAAATAGGCGTATCAGATATGGTACCGATCAACAATGATCATTGTTGATCGGTACCATATCTGATACGCCTATTTGGATTAGGAGGCGCCTACCCTAAAGGCGCCTCCTTGAAGTAAGTGATATAACTTTAGTCTCTTCAGTACATTCTATTCTTACCTATTCTACGGTGCGAGCGCTGAGGTTTTTTCCTTTTATCTCATTTATATCTTCCTCCTTCATGCCATGACCGGAGTTTCCCTCTAGCCGCTCTCTCTCATGAGATTGTTTACAGCACCTATGAATATTCGTCTCCACCTGGCAATCAAGACCACTCACCTACTATACTTTTCAGTATCCTTCCAGTGAGCGCCTAATCCTTATTCATCACTATTCATGAATTCATGAATGGGTGAGTGAGTGCTGCCTCTCATTGGCTCAGCGCAGGGACCAATCAGGGGCAGCTCTCAGCTATTGAATGACAGCTGAGAGCTGCACCTGATTGGTCCCTGCGCTGAGCCAATAAGAGGCAGCACTCACTCACCCATTCATGAATTCATGAATGGGTGAGTGAGAGCTGCCTCTGATTGGTGACGGCTGTGACCAATCAGAGGCAGCCCATTCAGCAGGCGGGGATTTTAAATCCCCGGCTGCTGAATACTACCCAGAGCAGTTCAGGAGAACTGCCGGCCGGCTGCGGCTGATCTCCGGCTGCACGGACAAGGTGAGTATATATATTTTTACACATTTTTTTAAGCCCTTCCCAAAAATTCATCCCACGCTCGCCCGCAGCCCATTGCTTTCAATGGAGCCGGCTGTATTGCCGGCTCCATTGAATTCAATGGGCGAACCTCATTCTTCTCTGCCACAGCTGTTACAACTGTGGCAGAGGAGAATGATTTCTGTAGTATATGTTCTCAATGGGGTTGGCGCTGCTGCCGCCGGACCCATTGAGCGCATATAATAATAGAACACAAGGAATCGCAGATAGGCGCGATCTGCGATCTGCGATTTCTTGTGTCCTATAATTTATCAGACAAGCGCATAAAAAGCGCCCATGTGTCCGATACCATTGCAAAGCAATGGCTCTAAAAGATCGCAGATCGCATGCGCAAATCGCGGGGAAAATCGCCCGTGTGACCGAGGCCTGACAGAGATTGTTTAAATTAAGTAAATGCAAACTCCAGACACAGCCTGCAATAGGGAAATAAATATACACTAACAATTTGCTGCATAGACGTGAAAGAAGGCAGCATTTACATCTAGAAAAAAAAAGCAATTGTCAGATGCTGGTCTCATTTTGTAACTGTGCATAACTGTATGACTTCCCACTGCTTATGAAACTAACAGCAAGGGCAGCACACACCGTTTAACACCCACAGGAATTAAATCCACGATTGTTCTAATGACTGCTGTCCTGTTGCTCTTGGTCTACTAAATTGAATAAATTGTAGTCTCATTACTCTGTGATGATTTCTAAATCCTTGGGGTACTTCTTTACTTTATTCTAGTTTACTGAACCCATTTCTGTGTCTTTTAGCATGGGAGCAGCTAATCTACAGTACAGTAAAGATAATAAGCAGTCTAGAAAGAAAAATGTAGCGTAGTTCCTTGCAGTCTTGCTAACAGCTAAAAGTAGTGTATTAAAATAAAAGATTTTTTTTCCCTGACTGCGCCATATTGGTCATACTTATGTTTAATGTGTAGTTTAGTAGATGAATCACATTTTCCCTTCACATCTCCAATTTCCAACAATAATTTAAAGCTAGCCAATAAACATTATTGTTTTTTTACAAGTGCTGTGCATCAAATTTAAGTGTCTGAAGCACTCAATATAAACAGAATATAATTAGAGCTATCTAAAGAATTTTCCTTTTCGTGTATAACATACTCCTCTTTACTGTAGATAAGCTGTAACAAATGAAAACTCTTTCTGAGCAAAAAGCAATTACCTCTGTTTAAAATATTAATATGCCATGCACTTAAATAGCAATGCATTGCACTACATAATAGCAATTTCTACACAAATTCTAAATAAATTACTTTTCTTGCATTGTTTTTTTTAAATCAGTTATGGAGGCGTGAAGTTCATTTTCTTGGCCAAAGAAGTTGTGCTGCATTTTGTATGGTGGATGGAATACTAATTATAAAATAGGAACCTGGCCAGCAGCTAGAGAAGGGCGCTCAAAATACACAAACTGAAGAGAATCAAGATATGAATCTGTTATCTTCATAATGGGGTACATACTTTGTGTGCATGTGTGGAATGTACTGGCAAAAGCATATCCCAGAATTATTCAACAATTACATGTAAAAACCATTGACTCTCATTGTAAAAAGGAATATGTCAGCACACTATATATTTTTTAGCAGGATCCAGTATTATAAAATGAAAGTAACTACATTTTTTGATCAAGTTATAAAATTAGTATGCCGGTAGATGCCAATCAAACACATGCCAAAAGGAGAGTATTTTGGAAGATGTTTGGCAACTGAAGCATCACAGTTTGCCGATCTTGTTGGATCAGGTTTGGGTGACGTCATGACGTCAGCCCCGGCCCATGTGATCCACACCCCGGCACATGCTCAAAGTCATTCTGGTGTTGGATGCCAACAAAAGCACTTCTCTGCTGGTATGTGGATGAATTGATTGGTTGGGAGGTGTTAGTAAAATGAATATAGGCTGCGTCTATGTTTTGTACTCTTCCTTCAACATGTTTTGTAGAAATGTGTTAAAGAATAAGAAGGACCTCAGTGGTTAGAACATTCCAAGGTCTGAGATTGAGAAAGCAGACTAAATGGCCCCGGTTATAGCACACTGTTCTCTCATTTGTACCTATCCAACTTATTGTTTACCATTGCCGAGAATCTAATCATATATGATCCCATTGCACTGGCATGTGTTTCTCTGGCATTTTAGATGTCAAATTCTTTAGGGCTCAGTCACACGGGCGCATCGGCACCCGTACACCGGGCCAATGCGCCCGTGTGACTGACAGTTAGAAGACGGCCGTACCTGAAGACGGACGTCTCTCTCCAGCGCTGATGAAAGAACACATGACCGGCAATGAAGCTGGTTACATGTTCTTTCCTCCAGGGCTGCAGAGAGACGGCCGTCTTCAGGTACGTCCGTCCCCTTCCTGCAGTGACACGGGCGCCGATGCGCCCGTGTGACTGAGGCCTTATCTTGCATATTCATATTTGTGTTTGTTATATGAACCAATGATAATAAATTAATTATAATACATTTGAATTATTGTAATTGAAGCATGTGCCTCTATAAAAACTGCTGCCTGATAATAAAATATGGATAACTTTTGATCACATCCATTCATGTTTGTGGTTTATCAATTATTACCGAGCTCGGCCTATATGAACTAACTAATTAGAAACCTAAAGTCATACTTTGGAAAGCAATCGTTAAGCTTTCATTAACAGGAGGCATGTGTCGAACAATCACCGCCTGTCTATACATATATATTCCAGCTCTTCTTCATTAAGGACGCTGGCTATAATTCTGTTCTAAAAAGTGTTTTTGGTCAAGTCGGTGGTTCCAGTTCTGTTCTACTGTCAGATAAGTCTGTTTGGTGTGAGAGATTTGTGGTGTTGTATCATTTATCTCCCGACTAGTTATTATTTCTGCATAGGGATTTCATCTAGTTTATTGCATGCATGTTTAACATCTGTACCGCATATATTGTAATAAACAGTATCAATTTCTTTTTCCTACTAACTCTTCTGAGCGCAGAGAACTTTTTTATTCCCTCTTTTCTATTTCTACAGCAATCTTTTTTTAACCCATTAAGGACTAGGCACAATAAATACATGGCGCCTGGTCCTGGGCTTAAAGCCCTGCCAATAGTAAAATTACGGCAGCGCTTTAAGCCTCTTGGCTCTGCAATTAATCAAGACAGGACGAGTTGTCAGCTGCTAGTAACAGCTGATAACCTGGAAGAGAAGGCAGGAGTGTTTTTTAACATTTCTGCCTTTTTCTTCCCTGAGTACACAGCACTCAATGAGCACTGTTCACTCAAAAGTGAAAGTAAAAGTGTAACTTTCACTACGGAGGGGGGGGGGGGGGGCACATGACCGCCAGGATTCCCTGCAATGGCAGAGCTGCAGGGTCATACTAACCAGTTCTACCAGTGACTAATGTCACTACAGGTGTTGTTTTCCCCTGTAATTGGGGCTTCTATGGATGCCCCAGCTACAGTGCAAAAGTGTCAAATAAAAAAAACATGTGAATGTTTCCCAGAGATCTTACATGATGTCATGGGGGACATAGATAGTAAAAAACATAATTACATACATAAGTAAAACAAAATTAAAGAATAAAACAACAATGTATACATAAGAAAGAAAATAACGCAAAACCGACGCCAACCAAAACTGTCTCTATAAGTGCCCTGTAATTCAAAACCATAAATTTTATATATCAAAACGTCCAAAACAAATAGAGGAACCCATTCCCGTACTTTATTTTAGCAGAAATATACTAATTAAAAAAATAACTATAAGGCCTTAGTCAGACGGGCGATTTTTCGCGCGATTTGCGCATGCGCATGCGTCCGGCGATTTTATAAAACTATTGCTTTGCAATGGTATCGGACACATGAGCGCTTTTTATCGCTCGTCCGATAAATTATAGAACAAAAAATCGCAGATCGCACCTATCTGCGATCTGCGATTCCTGTTCTCTTCTCTATATGCGCTCAATGGGGCCGGCGGCAGCAGCGCCGACCCCATTGAGAACATATAGAAGACAAATCATTCTTCTCTGCCACAGCTGTAACAGCTGTGACAGAGAAGAACGATGTTTGCCCATTGAATTCAATAGAGCGGCAATACAGCCGCTCCATTGAAAGCAATGGGCTGCCGGCATGCGCGGGGTAAATTGTCGGCGAATTGTTAAAAATATAAACCCTTCCCTGCAATTCATTCTAAAATGTGTTAAAAAAAAATAAATTGTATACTCACCTTTCCGCTGCAGCCGGAGTCCAGCCGCGGCCGCTGTCAGTTCTCCTGAACTGCTTCTTGGCACTATTCAGCCGGCGGGGCTTTAAAATCCCCGCCTGCTGAATGATCTGCCTCTGATTGGTTACAGCCCTGACCAATCAGAGGCTGAAAACACTCACACACCCATTCATGAATTCATGAATGGGTGAGTGACTGCTGCCTCTCAGTGCTGAGCCAATCAGGGGCAGGTCTGACTCACATCCATTCATGAATTCATGAATGGGTGTGAGTGAGGCATGCCTCTGATTGGCTCAGCGCTGAGCCAATCAGGGGGCAGGTCAGACTCACACCCCCTTCACACCCACTGCAGGACTGCCACGCGGAGCTCCGGCTGCCGGGAGAAGGTGAGTATACAATTTTTTTTTATTTTAACACATTTTAGGATGGATTGCAGGGAAGGGCTTATATATTTAAGCCCTTACCGACAATTCATCCCGGGCTCGCCCGCAGCGCATTGCTTTCAATGGAGACGGCTGTATTGCCGTCTCCATTGAATGCAATGCGCTGGACAGCTCCAGCCCGTTTCTAATGAAACGCGGCTAGGAGCAGATTTTCGGGCGATTTGTGGGCGACTTGCGCGCACCGGTTACGCGATTTGCGGATGCGCATCCGTCATGCGATCCGCAAATCGCGCGAAAAATCGCCCGTCTGACTAAGGCCTAAATGTTAAAAACAAAATTTTTTTAGCTTTTTACCCCCAATAAAACTAAAAAAAAAGAAAAAAAAGTCAGTAAAAAAGATATTTCAAAAATCGTCCTATATGTCACGGGGAAAAAAAATGTAGCAAAAATAATTTTGGTAGCTAAAGGGAAAAATAATGGGCAGTAAAATTACCACATGGGTAAAATTCCTAAAAAGTGTCTGGTCCTTAAGGTACAAAACAGCCTGGTCCTGAAGGGGTTAAATTTGTTTTGTTTTTTTCCTACAGCTCTCCCACCCATCAAATGCCCTAGGGGACATAGGAAGTGTTTTTTTTTTATCACCCACCAGGACTGCAGCTGCTAGCAGGCTAGTCCCCAGCAAAGAACCTCCCCGCTTGCACCGGGTAAGTCCTTTATTTCCATTTTTTATTTTCTGACTTAAATATATTTTCTGAGGAGCTGTCCTGGTCACTGTTTATACATTTAATATATCTGTGCTTTTAGGACAATATACAACGTCTGATCAAAACAAGATATTTTGTGTCCAGCTCGGACCTAACATGAAATTTATGAACACACTGGTGTATTCATTGTGTAGTACTTCCAACACTCAGTGATGATGTGAAAAGGGCCTAATTTCACAATTGGAACTGTATAAAAATAGTAGCCCAATTTTCATTGTAATTGCACTCAGGAATGCAGTCTGAGAAATGGATTCATAAGGTGATGGGAAAGCAAAAAGCCAGAGATGTCCCTATGTTCAATTCCACAGAGACAAGATGTAGCTAGGAGAAGTCATCATGGCTTTCTGGACTGGATACAAAAGAAAAGAACTGAACAACCCCGGTTAGAGAGAATGTCACCTGTAATTATTTGATTTAACATTACTGTAATCACATATATGGTCTACAAAAAATCTGTGTAGAGCTGGTATCTACCATTATATGGCCAACATATGTACTGCTGCAGATTTACTGCTGCATGTGCGCTATACACTACAAAGGTGCCCACTAAGACTCTGTTGACCAAAGGCACACATAAACCTTGAATCATCCCTGGTGGGAAAAATTTAAACCAAATGAACAGTAGTTTTTTTTTTCCACTTTCAAGTACATACTTGCCTTATTTTAATCTGTAAGTATCAGAATTTGCTAATAACTACACAACCCATGTGAAAATACAAAGGAATACAACTGTGTCTCCTCTAGTATCAAGGCTTCCTTTCATTACAGAGCTACCGTATAACAGTTGTGATGTTTTAGGTTTTTTTCTTCAAATGGTTTACTACAAATTGGAAAGGATCCTTTAAATTAGCTCATTCTGCTTTCCAAAGAAATTCTGATATTTCTAACCTAATGACATAAAAAATACCAGAACACCGTTGGAAACATAGAATGTGAATGTCAACAGAATGTACCTCTTATAAAGTACAGAAACACTGAGTAAGGGTGGCTTCAGACGAGCGTGTATTTTTGGCATGCATACGCACGCACAAAAACACACATCTATTAGCCCTAATGCATTCCCTATGGTGTGTGCACATGTCTGTGCTTTACAAGCGTGTGCCTGCAGAGATTGGACATGCGTGCACCATAGGGAATGCATGCATTTTTCTCAATGGAGACGAGTCTGCTGCCGGCGGCTCCATTGAAAACAATGGTCTGCCATCATCCCTGCATTGTTTTTTTAGAGAAGGACTTTACATATAAGCCCTTCCCTGAAAAACAAAAATTTTTGTGTAAAAAAAATAAAAATAAATAAAAAATAAACTTACCGTGTCTCCCGCAGGCATGATGAACACATCTGCCACATGGGGCAGATGTTTCCTTCATCCCTGCTAGTAAAAAGAATTCCCTGCTTTAAAATCCCCGACTGCTGAAAGAGCTGATTGTGATTGGCTGAGGTGCTTAGCCAATCACAGGCAGCTCTCGCCTGTCATTCATTCAGCGAGTGCTGTTTTCAGGGAAGGGCTTATATTTAAAGCCCTTCCCTGAAAGCAATTGACAGGGTGCCAGCAGCGGAATCCTCTACTGCAGCTGTCATGTGTGACAGCTGCGGTAGAGAATTGAAGAATTCCTCTGCTGCATCTGTCACAGATATGGCAGATGTAGCAGCAGGGAATTCTTTTTACTAGCGGGGATGGAGGAAACATTTGCCGCATGCGGCAGATGTGTTTTTATCCCCACGGGGGACACGGCAGCGGCGGAGGGTAAGTTTATTTTTTATTAATTTTTTTTTTACACTAAGTTTTGTCATGCAGCGAGAGCTGACTGTGATTCGCTGAGCACCTCAACCAATCACAATCAGCTCTTTCAGCAGGCGGGGATTTAAAATCCCCTCATGCTGATAGATCAGCACCACAGTGCAGGGGAAAGCAGGAGAAGCCACGGCTGAGCCCCGGCAGCTGAAGCAAGGTGAGTATCTATTTTTTTTTTTTTTTTTATCAGCACTTTTACAGGATTTTTCGGTAAGGGCTTATATTTAAAGTCCTTTCCTGAAAGCAATTGACAGGGTGACAGCAGCAGAATCCTCTAGCTCAGCTGTCATGTGTGACAGCTGCGGTAGAGAATTGAAGAATTCCTCTGCTGCATCTGTCACCAATATGGCAGATATAGCAACAGGGAAGTCTTTTTACTAGCGGGGATGAAGGAAACATCTTTCACATGCAGCAGATGTGTTCTTCATACCTGTGGTGGACACGGCAGCGGCGGAGGGGAAGTTTATTTTTTATTTTTTTTACACTTAAATTTTTGCTTTTCAGTGAAGGGCTTACATGTAAAGCCCTTCTCTGAAAAACAATGCCGAGGTGCCAGCAGACCATTGTTTTCAATGGAGCCGCTGGCAGCAGCCCCGGTTCAATTGAAAACAATGCACGGACCTGCATTTACGCGTGTTTTTGCACGTACATGGGTGCGCACCTATGTACGCACAAAAACACGCTCATGTGAAGCCACCCTAACAGTTCAAAAATGTAACCTTCATATTCTATGACTAGGATACTTAGGCCAAAACAAGTAAAAGCATAACTACTGAACCATTACTAAGTTATAAAAGAAACAAATGTTAAAAGCAACAAATCTCATGATGTAAATTCGAAATTTATATCCTAACACATGCAACTGTATGCCATAGAGATGCGCTTGTCCATTAACTTTCACTTGAAAAAATATATTCAGCCTGATTTGTAATATTTTTGTAGAAAACTCTTATGTTCAAATGCAGATTTAATTTTAAAGTTTAAAAATAGTATATTAATGCATAGTGCCTGAATATATGCCGAAAGGTACTTGGCATAAAAAAGACCCATTATAAGTTATAGATATGTTTGACATAGATTTAGAGCTTTTACTGGCATATGTATTAACTAAGTCTTGTGCACTTCTTGATTGGACATTCTGCCTAGTGAAGTCCTTCGTCTTAGATGTAGCAACTGCATGACTACACAGGTGAGAAAATCGTTCAAGTTTTGTGTGTTGTCAAAAGTTTGTAAAAAGTGCACCAACTCTTTAAAATTTCACACATTGTTCTAAAACACAAAGGTAAAGATGTACGAAAAAAGTCTCTTGTGTTTGGGTGTATGTTGTATAAAGTGGGAGCTAATGGAAACTCACAGCTTTGCTTTGCCAGTGTTTTCAGTAATTAACTTTAACCATGAAGGTGGGTGTAATGTGAAATAAATTAAAAAGTCAACTTAAAAATAAAACAGAGCAGCATTTTTATTATGCATCATATTGAGAAACAGGTTTTTATCTGGATCTCTAGACAATATAATCAAACATAAACATTAAGCAAGAGGAAGCAAAAGCATTACTCATAAAATGCAAAATCAGTTTCGCTGAATAATAATGGGAAGACTGTACACTATAATGACTATGAACTGAAATAACAGTAACTAGTTATTGATGATACTGAGCTTGCAGAGCTTGGATAGCAGCTGTCATTCCGGTACTTCCTAAGGGCTATCTCATAATAGCTTTCATGACATTTTACAATGTGATAATAAGAAATGAGCATTCTAGAGATCCATTACTCCGTGAGCTTCACATTGGTTAGCAAGAAACATGTGCGACACTGCATAGTTATCAAACTATATACAATAGCATGGTATTATTACTTCATCAAAATGGACAGGCAGAAAAAATAAGGGCAGCTACATACACTCATAAGAAAATTGACACTAAGGTTGTTGTCAAGTGTCAGCAAAGTATTGCTCAAGGAAAAGTTAAGATGTAAATTAAATACAAATACTGTATATTTTCACAATCTGCTCAGGATTCAGTTAAATCAGAAATGATCCAGACACAATGGAGGCCAGAATTTAACAAATGGTCCTATAGATTATTTTAACAGTTTAATATAATGGTTGCTCGTTGGTCTCCAGTTCAGGAAGTAGGATTGGCTATACAACTTTTAAGATGTATAGTGTATCATAGATACAAAATCAGATTTGACTTCAGCTGTCTTCTTAGATGACATCAGCAATAAATTAGTATTATTTATTTGGTAGGCACAGTATTGCTGTCAGGCAGATGGATGTGGATCTGCCTTGCAACATACAAATTTGACTTTAGGCTATCTGAGGTGGCAGTATCTGCGGGACCCTGGTTTTCACAGCCGTTACACACACACGTAGTCCCAGTGATGAGGCTGCTGACACTGCACTGGGCTGTGACACAGTATCCAACGATCTGAGCAGGAAACTTGCAGGAATGCAGGCTGTGATCAGGGCTGGTGGCATAGGTGCATGAGAGGGAGTGGCATAGGTGCATAATGAGATCCATGTTAAAGGCTCTTTCACACGACCGTATGCGTTTTTACGTTCTCTCATTGCACTGTAAAGTTGCATGAATGGATGATTTTCCATGATAACGGCCACAGCATTTTCACGTCTATTCACATGACCGCGAGCAACGTTTTTAGCAAAAAAAATACATTGCACCCTGGAAACCCCTTTCTCTACATAAATCCTCAGGATACCTTCAAATCCCTAAATAGAGGCACCTGCAAGCTTTTCTCAGCGTTGGATGCTGCTAAAATGCCTCCCCCTCCCTTTTTTTAATTAGCTTCCATGAGAGTCTATGGGAACCCCTGCCATATATCGGACAAAAGATAGTTCTAGAACCATCTTATTACCCACTGTATATTTGTCACTGCCTATTTCAGTTCTGCATCTGCCATTTTTTATGGTGCAATGTTTTCGCGCACTGTATATTCGCCCATGTGAATGCATGCATGGAAACCAATGCCACAGATGGTCGCGTATATTAGTCTGGCGTAGAAAAGTGCTGTATATGCGCTTGTGTGAATGAAGCCTAAAGGTCAGAACAGGCAGCATGCAATAGCAGAGTTGAGAATTCGGAGTCAATGTTGGGGAAATCAGGATATTCAGAGTAAAGCAAAAGGTCAGAACCTGGAAGTACATGAATGGGAGGCTTTATCACAAGTGGCCAATGAGGGCAAATATATCAGGGGATGGCTGGAGATTGGTCAGGAATCAGATTTGGGAGTATGTGCTGGCCTTTTAAGAAAAGGGGTGGGAGTGCATGCAAGCCCTATGAACAAAGTCCTAGGAGCAAGCAGAGGAGTGGTGTGCAGCAAATGACAGTCACAGCGTCCAACCGCAACCCCAGGAGCCCATGAGTAGTGGAGATACACGGTAACAATACCATTTTGTTGATAATTAGAGATAGCTATATATACTATCATCCAAGTATGT
Source organism: Eleutherodactylus coqui (assembly GCF_035609145.1). NCBI lineage: Eukaryota > Metazoa > Chordata > Amphibia > Anura > Eleutherodactylidae > Eleutherodactylus > Eleutherodactylus coqui. Next base: position 103,521,066 of record NC_089843.1, read on the forward strand.
CAAATTCATGTATAAGGCTTAAATACAGGGAATGGATTGACCACTTCAAACACCTGATATTGTGTGTTTCCAGCTTCTTATTCACTATTCCAAATTTTTGTGACAAGCAATGTCCCGGAGTATGTGATACTGTCCAAACCTTCAGCTGACTATAAGCCTTCTAAAACCAACCTAATCACGCACTTTATCTCAGCAGCTAAAGCTCTAATTCCACTCCTGTGGCTCCAACCGATAGCTTCCACAGCTACTCAATAGGTGACCAAAGTGAATGAAATATGAAAATTCGAGGAGTTAACGAGTTGGTCAAATAGATCACATGAGAAATTTAGAAGTATCTGGGGGCCTTGGTTGAGTGGATCTCAAAAGCCTTTCGCCCATATACAGGATGATTCGGGATCATAGGTTCTCTCGGTGCTCTACACAGGTAATCTATGCCATTTTCTCCTTTAATATTGCAGTTATCATCTTTTACAGAGTCACATGATCTCTTGTGCTTCATGTGTTTTCCCTTTCTTCCCTCCTCTCTTCCATGCCTACTTTTCCCATACCCCTGTATAAGTTAAAAAATAAAATAAACTTGTATTCTACAATCAAGATGTCTGTACAAGTTTGTATTTGCAATGTAACAAATGTTGAAATTAACCCGTAAACTTGTCATCTTAATAAAAAAAGAATTTAGAAAAAAAAACAACAGGAAGTTTGGTCTCAATTCACAGTATGACTGGAAGAGTTCTGATTTCATACAAAACGTATGCGAATATGAACTCTCTTCTTTTAAATAGTCATACATATGAGCAATGTTTTCCCTCACTGTGATGCTGCATGGAAAATAAATCACTGCATGTCATATTTTTTTCACGTTCCCTGAACACATCGCCCATTGATTTCATTGGGACCTTAAATACATTGCAAAGCTTTAGCATGCTGTGCGATGTGCATACAAGTGCGATGCGAGGTTTCCCACTGAAATCAATGGAAAGCACTTCTGATCTGCTATCATGTGTTAAACACACGTAAAAGGATTGGAATTTCACCCAAGTCATTCGAGACGATTTTGCCTGAATATCGCCTCGCATCCTCAGGTAAAACGCAGGCTGAAGAGTGCGATATTGGGCCAAGTTTCTTGGCCTAATATGGCGCTCACCTGCGTGTAGCTTGCCAAAAGTGGAGAATTTTTGCATAAATGCGCAATGCTAAGTTTGGAGGAAAACAAACCCTGTAAACCAACACAAAAACCTCATTTCAACTGTGAAATAAGGTGGAGGGAGCATCATGGTCAGGGGTTACTTTGCTGCCTCAGGGTCTAGGCACCATATGATAATTGAGAGAACAATGAATTCTAAGGTGTATCAAAACATTTTACAGTAGAATTTAAGGGCAAGACAACTTAGGGTGGATTCACTTGAACGTGTTTATGTGCGTACAGTTGTGTGCACAAAAACATGTGCCTATTAGAACCATTGGTTTCCTATGATGTATTCACATGTCCATGTTTTACAGGCGTGCAAACGCACGTACCTGCAAAGCATAGGACATGCGTGCACCATAGGTCTGTGCTGTGCATCAATATTCCCCGCGGGGAGTCCCCTTGTCACTAAACACTGCGGGGAATAAAGAATCCCCTGCCACAGCTGTCAGCTGCTGGGGCTCAGGTGTGTCCAGTCGGTCTTCTCCCTGCCTGCTGAAATGGCTGTATCTGATTGGCTGAGCGCTCAGCCAATCACAGGCAGCACTAAGTCATTCATTGAATGACAGCTAAGTGCTGCCTGTGATTGGTCACAGCACTCAGCCAATCACAGGCAACTCTTGGCCATTCATAGAATTCTATGAATGGCCAAGAGCTGCCGGTGATTGGCTGAGTGCTGTGCCTAATGACAAGCAGCACTTAGCTGTCATTCAATGAATGGCTGAGGGCTGTATCTAATTGGCTGAGCACTCAGCCAATCAGATACAGCCCTTTCAGCAGGTGGGGATTTTAAATCCCCGCCTGCTGAAACAGAGTCAGAGCAGTGCAGGGAGAAGACAGGCTGGACGCGCCGGAGCCCCGGCAGCTGCAGAGAGGTGAGTATATTTATATATATATATATATATATATATATAAATATATATTTTTTTTTTAACACATTCTAGGGATGATTTTCAGGGAAGGGCTTATATTTAAAGCCCTTTCCCAAAAATCGCTGCAGGGCTTGCCGGCAGCCCATTGCCTTCAATAGGACTGAAGAAGTGCTGGTCTCAATGAAAGCAATGGGAGAACATCGCAATCCACTGCCACAGCTGTAACAGCTGTGGCAGGGGATTCTTTACTCTCCACGGAGATGAAGAAATCCTCTGCCACAGATGTCACAGGGGATTCTATACTCCCTGCAGGGAGTCCCCTTGTCCCTGAACACTGTGACAGTGCTGTCACAGTGTTCAGTGACAAGGTGACTTTCCGCGGGGAATATTTACACAGCAGCGGTGGAGAGTTGAGTGTGTGTATATATATATATATATATATATATATATATATATATACATAATTTCTTTTTTCTTTTTAATTCTTTTTTTTACACAAACCACGGGTGATTTTCAGGGAAGGGCTTATATTTCAAGCCCTTCCCTGAAAATCACTGCAGGGGTTGCCAGCATCCTATTGTATTCAATGGGACCGCTGGCAGCAGCTGCGGCCTGATTGAAAGCAATGCTGCACGGACCTGCATTCACACATGTTTGTGCACGTACGTGGGTGCGCTGTTTTCTGCTTACCTTTGTACCGCACACGCACAGACTCGTGTGAATGCACCCTTAATCATATTGATATTCTGTGGCATGCTCAGAAGAGGGCTGTGCACAAAAGGCAACCCAGAAATATTGATGAACTGAAAAACATTTGCAGGGAAGGACTGTCCAAAATTCCTCCTCATCATTGAGCAAATGTTATTTGTAGCTACAAGAAGTATTTAGTAGAGGTAATTTATGCTTAAGAATAATCTAGAGGTCATTAAGTTTTCAGTTACTTTTTCTCATTGCACTGTGGATGTTTATTTAATGTGCTTAATAAGCGACAAAAAAAATACGATTGCTTATGTTGTATTACTTTAATTAGCTTGTGTTTGTCCATATGTGTGACTTATATCTATCAGATCACATTTTATTATTAATCAATGCAGAAATCCAGGTAATTTAAAGGGATTCACTTACATTTTCTTGCAACTCTAGATATACACACATAATTAAATATATTGTAATTAGAATCTGAAGTAGTGTCATGTATTTTGCCTGAAAGACAAACTAAAGTTTCATTTTATGCTGCTTTCTATTGAAGATAAGACCATAGAAAAATAATACACTGAGGCATGCTTAATGTTACTTCAGCTTTTAGGGCTTAGTCAGACGGGCGTTTTTTGCCGCGATTTGCGCATGCGCATGCGTCCGGCGATTTTTTAAAACCATTGCTTCGCAATGGTATCGGACACATGAGCGCTTTTTATGCGCTCGTCCGATAAATTATAGAACAAAAATCGCAGATCGCACCTATCTGCGATCTGCGATTTCTGTTCTCTTCTGTATATGCGCTCAATGGGGCCGGCGGCAGCAGCGCCGACCCCATTGAGAACATATAGAAGACAAATCATTCTTCTCTGCTACAGCTGTAACAGCTGTGGCAGAGAAGAACGATGTTTGCCCATTGAATTCAATGGAGCGGCAATACAGCCGCTCCATTGAAAGCAATGGGCTGCCGGCGTGCGCGGGGTTAATTGTCGGGAAGGGGTTAAATATATAAACCCTTCCCTGCAATTCATGCTAAAATGTGTTAAAATAAAAAAAAATTGTATACTCACCTTTCCGCTGCAGCCAGAGTCCAGCCGCGGCCGCTGTCAGTTCTCCTGAACTGCTTCTCGGCACTATTCAGCCGACGGGGCTTTAAAATCCCCGCCTGCTGAATGATCTGCTCTGATTGGTCACAGCCTGACCAATCAGAGGCCGGTTTCACTCACACACCCATTCATGAATTCATGAATGGGTGAGTGACTGCTGCCTCTCAGCGCTGAGCCAATCAGGGGCAGGTCTGACTCACATCCATTCATGAATTCATGAATGGGTGTGAGTGAGGCATGCCTCTGATTGGCTCAGCGCTGAGCCAATCAGGGGGCAGGTCTGACTCACACCCCCTTCACACCCACTGCAGGACGGCTGCCCGGAGCTGCCGGCAGAAGGTGAGAATGCTATTTTTTTTTATTTTAACACATTTTAGGATGAATTGCAGGGAAGGGCTTATATATTTAACCCCTTCCCGACAATTCATCCCGGGCTCGCCCGCAGCGCATTGCTTTCAATGGAGACGGCTGTATTGCCGTCTCCATTGAATGCAATGCGCTGGACAGCTCCGGCCCGTTTCTAATGAAACGCGGCTAGGAGCAGATTTTCGAGCGATTTGCGGGCGACTTGCGCGCACCGGTCACGCGATTTGCGGATGCGCATCCGTCATGCGATCCGCAAATCGCGGCAAAAAACGCCCGTCTGACTAAGGCCTTACACTGATTAAGTGGATATTGCTTCAAAGTCTAAATGAAGAGCATAATAAACATCTGTCAGTGCACATTCATTATAGTGCAACAGAAGATAATTGATTACATTGTTTAGCAATACATTATAGATAAATCAACTTACTAAAATGCTAATTGCACAATTTTACTGCTTGATTTCCGTTATAGTGGTATATTAGTAAACTTACAATAAATTCATGGTTATATTTTTTAACATAAGCAACGATTTATAGTTATATATAAATATATGTGTGACGTTTAACCCCTCCCTGTCTAACAAAGATGGATATTTTCAACTGCTGTTTTCATTATCTTACTATGTAGCTGTGTAAGTTAAGTGACTTTCCTTCATCCCCTCCAGAAGGTACAGTTTGTTTTGGTTAAACACCCAGATTGCAGCCTTGAAAGTAGTGTAACCCCTGAATGATGGCCCATTTTAGGCCTTAATGACAAAACAATCTCTCTCACAGCTGTCATCAGTGTCAAAACTAAATCTAGATTCATTACAGAAAACAAACTAGTTCCACCTTGCAGCAGTCCAGTTTCATTATTCCCGACACCACTGCAAACGGAGGCGATGGTGGGTATTAAAGATAGTACACGTGTACCATGAGTCCAAGTGTCATTTAGCCAAGTGCTTGGAAATGGTTCTGACAGACACAGGGAACGATGGTACCACCTGTCTCTGGATGGCAGACAACAATATGTTGTGCTCACATGCATCCACTGGTCTCAACACTTCCTAGAAATGTAGTCAGAATGGCCCAGAAGGTGGGCAGTTCATCCATACAACTATCTAGCTTTTTGCATTCCAACAATGCATCCCTTCTCAACCTCTGTTTACTGGGTAAAATCGCATCGTAGAAGCATGTCTGGGAGTCAACTCAAAGTGGAGATGAAATTTTAATTTTTAAACTTTTTTTTTCACCTTTTAACTTTATATGATCACTGTTATCTAATGCATAACAGTGATCATGTGACTGGGAACCGAATACAGTGGCTCACAGTGACATCTCCCTGCTCTTGGCTATCCTTGACAGCCATGTGAGAGGGTGAAACAGCCTCCAATATGTGTACATTGTTCTTGTTACTGTATATAGTCCTCTACTGTTTGTTTTATTATTTGTCCACAAGAGGTCACTGTTCTGCAAAAAAGATGATGGTCAAGCTGTGAGGTGACAGGACCATGGTAGCCTGTGATTGGAGCATCCGTTGCCTGGTTACAGCGTGCGCACGGGAAGAGAAAAAATTAAAAAGCGTGCGTACACTGTGAGGTGTCAGTTGGTCGAGAGAGCGATCTGTGTGGAGCTGCGGAAGAGGGAAGGAGGTCGTATCCTGAAGCTGCAGCGGATTCAGATTTTGATCAGATGCCCGCTGGATGGGAGAAGACTTGCTGCCGGGGATGTTGCTGAACAACCGGAGCGAGAATGGATATTGTGTGGACAATACTGGATTCCACTGAGGAAGTGAGTAACGGCTCTCTGCGGGATCGCACACTTTTCTGGATGGGCCCCTCATTCGTCTAGACTTTTTGGCTGATCATACAGCGGACCGGTCTACGTGCACGCAAGACACCATATTTTGGCGCCAAGTTACTTGGGACTGCGTTTTGGCCTGTAGTTAGATAGGTAGGGTCAGGCCACACATCGGCAGAGTGGCTTGCAGGCCACATCCAGTTGTTCAGTAAGAAGCTTCTGGAGAACAGTGACCTGGCTATATAGCCGCTGTTCTTTATACATGTCCCTTATTGTATTGGGTTTGGGGGGATAGAGTCAGTGTTAAGTCTGTAAGCTGTTGTGCTGCACCGCCGGTACTCAGATCACTCTCCCTTTCCTTTGTTCCTTAGTAGCGGTATTAATAGGTAACAAGGGGCCGGTTTATTTAGGCCTGCCCGTTAGGTAAAAGCATAGTTTATTATAGTAGCACCCTTTGGGGAGTACAGCGCTGTACAGCACAAGGGCCTCAGCCATCTGGCTGAGTGTATGTGAGTTTTGTTGGGTTACCCATTGTTTGTGGTCACGTGGGCCACAGGGCTTTAGTAAAATTCGGTTTGCACCTGAACTGGTGTGAAATGGTGTCAGAGATGTTTTTCTTGTTTGTGACTTCACTGTATCCTGGGGAGCCCACCCCGATACACGGCTTACAGCCAGATGCGGGGGAATTTTAAATTTCCCGGGCTCACCAGCTTTCTGCGCATGTGCTCCACATTGGCACATGCGCAGAAGCCTGCGGCAGCTGCACATCACCGCTGGAGATCATGGAGGACGGGGGTGAGTATTTTTACCTCCACTCATAGATCTGATCCATGAGGGGAAGTAAAATTGTAAATTTTTTAAAGTATTTTTCCATTTTTCTGTGATTGCCGTTATCCATTGAATAACAGCGACCACGGGCCAGGGTGACATTTGCTGCCTCCTGGCTACCTTCAAGAGCCAGGAGATTTTAAATTTGCCTCGGCTCCGGGCCTTCTGCGCATGGGGCTGACAAAATGCCACCTGGCACACATGCACAGAGGCCTGGATTCTAGTCCTGGAGGACCAGATCACCATGGAACAGCGCGGAGAATCAGGGTAAGTATTCTCAGCTGTCCCCATGGATCTGATCCATGAGGGCAGCTAAATCTCTACATTTTTAAAAACTTTTTTTCACTTTAATGCGATCGGCGCTATCCAATGGATTGCATTGCTGGAGTGGGGGCTCCCTGCAGCCGGGGATGACAACTCCATGTTGTTGGCTAGCTCCAGGTACCTACAGCATGGAGCTGTCATGTCTACAGCCCACAAGGCTTTAATCCCTGCAGTAAGCATGTTTTTACATCTTCAGGGATTAAAGCCCACATGGGCAGGATGTAAAAACGTTATGGGCTGGTGACTAAGGGGTTAATGATCAATGGAAATCAAGTCTGCTCTATTCATGGTGAGGTTTAGTAGTGCTAAATGGCTAACTCCCAAATGCAATGGCCATCATCAGAGATGAGTCTAATCACAGTCTTTAAGCCATTTAAATTCCCTGCTGAATGCTAACAGTGTCATCTAAGCCATTTATTAGTGATCATACGGTGTGCTCGGGTTATCTTAGAGTGGCTACAGGCTAAATAGGCCAAGGTGACGGGTATGACACGGAATTATTGAAGTTTATTGTAAAAAGAATAAAGTGATTGTATGTTCAAATACTCCATTGGGACTTACAGAAATAATAAAATAAGTTTAGTAACACTTTTAAAAATAAATGCCCCCCCATAATCTTTTCCCATGGTTACATAGCAATGTAAGCAACAAAAAACAAACACAATTGGTATCACTGCATCTATAAAACTGAAAACTATTAAAATCTCACAATATTTATCCCACATGGTGAGTGCCTTAAAAATGTAATGCCACAATTGTGATCTTGTTTGTCACCTCTGTTGCCTCCCACAATTTAAATAAAAAGTGATGAAAATGTTATCCCAAAATGTTACCAATAAGAACAAACCAGCTGAAAGAGAAGCCCTAACGCAGTCTCTTTGACAGGAAAAGTTATGGGTCTCAAAATATGCCCAAAAACATTATGTAAAATTGTAGTGTTTTTTTCTCACTTTACCTTATTTAGAAATGTATTATTGGTATCATTAAAGCATCCAACTCCTTACACAACAGCAAGTCCTCATACAGCGAAGGTCACCTGCACACAGGCAGATTTGCATTGCGGAATCGGGTGAGGGAGTCCACCTCTGAGATCCACAGCAAATACCATCAATGCAGCAAATTCCGTCCATGCAGAATCCAACCAATCTTGTGCAGGCAGCTTAAGGGTGCGTTCACACGAACGTATATCGGCTCGGCTTTCACGCTGAGCCGATATACGTCATCCTCGTGTGCAGGGGGGGAGGATGGAAGAGCCAGGAGCAGGAACTGAGCTCCCGCCCCCCTCTCTGTCTCCTCTCCGCCCCTCTGCACTATTAGCAATGGGGAGAGGCGGGGGCAGGGGCGTGGCTAAGTGGCACAAATTAGCTCTGCCCCCACCACGCCTCTCCCCATTGCAAATAGTGCAGAGGGGCAGAGAGGGGGCGGGAGCTCAGTTCCTGCTCTGAAGCTCTTCCATCCTCCCCCCCCCTGCACATGAGGACAACGTATATCGGCTCGGCATGAAAACCGAGCTGATATACGTTCGTGTGAATTCACCCTAAGGCTGCATTCACACAAACGTATATCGGCTCGGTTTTCACGCCGAGCCAATATACGTTGTCCTCATGTGCAGGGGGGGAGGCTGGAAGAGCCCAGGAGCAGGAACTGAGCTCCCGCCCCCTCTCTGCCTCCTCTCCGCCCCTCTGCACTATTTGCAATGAGAGGAGGCGGAACGGGAGCGGGGCTAAGTTCCGGGAATTAGCCCCACCCCCGTTCCACCTCTCCCCATTGCAAATAGTGCAGAGGGGCAGAGAGGAGGCAGAGAGGGGGCGGGAGCTGAGTTTCTGCTCCTGGGCTCTTCCAGCCTCCCCCCCTGCACATGAGGACAACGTATATCGGCTCGGCGTGAAAACCGAGCCGATATACGTTCGTGTGAACGCACCCTTAGGCAGTAAAAAATGTAAAGGCTATCAAAAGGCTGTGATAGCCTTTTGATAGCCTTAACAGCAAAAATGGAAATAAAAAAACTGCATGTTTGGTTTTTAAAGTGTTAATAAAAAGACTATAAAAATTGTGACTCATCTTTTGAAATTATTAAGTATTTTCATTTAGAAATTGGTAAATGTAAAGAAAATCAAAGTATAGAAACCTTCCATCCTTATTTAATTTTGCAATGTGATGTCAGCTAAAAATATATGATTCTCTGTTAATTCATGAAAATCTAGATTTGTACAATCTCCTAGTTAGTTTATTTAATCGTAATAATTAAACATTCATTTAAGATGGATAGGGTATTAACTATAAAATAAATAATTAGATCTATTAATGCTGCTGCTGCACACTATAAAAATCTACTCAAGAATAGAAAGAGTGAATTTGATAAGTAGATACAATTAGTGAAATATGGCTACAATTAAATTCATATAGTTTGGATTTGTATCTAATACATTAAAGGAAACAGCAATCAAAATTAATGTATTTAAAGCAATTTAGAAAATTAATTTGAAAATGACCTTTTATTATGTATCCTTGTATAAATAGTATAACTTCACTGAAATTATATTGGCGGATCTATGGTTATTTGGAAGCTGCCATTGCTGACTTATCTGCAGCAACATGTTATTAAGCTGGGAGAGCTGAATAGATTACGGCTGGTGTCACATGGGTGTGAGCGCATTTATGCACCAATGGTACTGTGTATTCACACAATGGGCTTGCATATTTGCATGAGTATGTGCATGTCATACTGTATTTTTTGCGCATGCAAAAATAGCACACGGCCATGCTCCCATTCATTGAAATGGGCAATTAGTATAATTAGTTCAATATGTGCTTTTTCCTTGTGCAAATGCACTGAGAAAAAAAGCATATTGCATATCTTTTTGCGAACACAAAATATGCGCATGTCAATGGCCATTCTAAGCCGTCAAGGACCATTCTAAGCTGAACGTACCTGCTCTCATCCAATCGTGGCTGCCAGCCAGCTTAAGGCCTGGCACTTGCATAGAGATATGGCCCTTCATGCTGGGGGAGCTCAGGGTGTCAGTACCAATGTGCATTGCTCTTTGTTATGTTTCTACCTACCTTATCCCCATCGGTGGGTTGTGGATCTGCATTGAGTGGTACATGTTTGGCCTGGTACTCTTTGTATCCTGTATGTATATGCAGGTGCAGCAATGCATGGCCATTCGGCTCTCTGTAGGTCATGTTAGCAATTGTTAATTAGTACCTTGCACCTTTTTAAGCTCCTCCATTTAGCATTTGGTCTTTCTGCATCTAGTGGGATGTTATGTATCTGCCTCCCTCTTTGTGTCCTCCTACTATTTTGGTAAGTGATTATGGCCATACTTTTCTGTGATGTTGAGTATAATAAAAAGCAGTATCCTTATGTTCCTGTTACTAGGGAAGCCAAATGCCTTACGATAGGCAATGGATTGCAAAAGTGCTGGAAGGGAGATCCCAAGTAACAGGCACTTCAAACTTTCAGGTGTAAAACAAAACCTTTTTTAGTGCAAGCATATTCATTAAGAAAAATATGTACTACAAAAATGAAAGGAAGAGGTGTAGTTTGGCTCTGAAGAAGAATGGTTGTAGAGTACAGCAGTTCATCTCAGCTTCAACCAGCAACCCTCATACACTTGCCAGAGACAAAATATACTCACTTGTGCCTTTCAGCACCAACATGGGCATGAAAAGACCAGCTAAAGAGCAGAACAACAAGCCAATTGAGATATTTTCTGCCATGAACCATGAGAGATCCCAAGATGGCACAGGCACATCTGCAAAGGCTTCTGCTAGCGCAGAAAAGTCCCACCAGCAGCTGCAGTGTTTCAGATAAGTACCTCTCCCCATAGTCTGTCTCTCTCACTTGTCAGCATCAGCAATTCAACCCAAAGTTATGTATGATAAATGTGCCACAATAAAGGCCCATTTACACGGGTCGAATGTTGGACAAAAAATGTCCAACAGTCACCCCTGTGTGTACTCAATCCTGTACCACTGCACAGGAGCAAGTATCGCTGGCTTGCACCGCAGGGAGGCTGGGTGGCAGGACGAGATTTCACTCCTCGCTCTACCCCGCCTCTCTCCATTCACTTAACACAGTGGTCGTTCAGTACTGAATGGCTGCTGTTAACACTGAATGATCATTATTCAGAATTTTAAGCTGCAATACTCACTCCTGTGCAGCAGCACGGGAGTGAGGACACACAGGGACAAGCGTCGGTCAATGCTTGCCCGACATTCGTCCCATGTAAATGGACCTTAAGTTCCTGCCTAATCTGAGCTAATAGATATTTGAAGGCATCCCTCTAAGTAGACTTAGGGTTCCCCCTCCTAGCAAGAAATCTCTAATTAAGAGCTCCAACCTGAACATATAAATCCTTATCACAGAAGTATATCTAAGCAATAAAAATTGTATTATTGAATTCATAAAAGTCTAAATAATTATTTTTTTTAATCACATTTGCCACCTGTCCACAGGCTGGGCTGATTCTTGCAAGTGGATTTCCACCGTGGGAGATCATTTACAGTCACCATGATGAACCTATAATCATGATAGGTCCATCGCAGAAAATCGCGGCATGCTGCGATTCTTAGACGCAATGGATTTCCTGCTCATGTACATTGGGCTGCTCTTCACATAGTTATCCTATGGAAAGCGTTTCAAGCGTAAGCGGTGTGCGATTTATCGCTGCGGATCACGCTATAAACTATCGCTCGTGGACAGACAGCCTTCTTCTGCATGATAAATGCCTTGAAAAATACACAATGCCAGAATTACTATTTTGTGGTTAACTTGCTTTCTCAAAAAAAACAGACAAAAGGTGATCAAAAGCCACTCTTACTTCAAATGGTATCAATAAAAACTACAGCTCCAAAAAACAAGCTCTCACTCTGCTCCATTGAATTGACAATCCAAACACTGTTGAAGAGAGTGCTGTCAAGTATTTGATTTTATAGTATTTAATAGCCCTGAAAATAAATAAATACAATGGCTAATATCTTACTTTCTTGTGTACCACATCTGTGGTGTTTCAAATCAAACTAATAATTCCAAAGTATATGTTTTGAGTCAGTTATACAATTACTATAATATATACATCTAATTCTAGTAAACAATACATGATTACCAATTCATTTAACTGTTGCATCTAAGTTTTTATTGTGAAATTAGCAAATCTCTTAGAGCATTATAATAAATTTTTACCTGCCGTTCTCTGGGAAATATTCCTCCTCTTAAACAGCTGCCTAATATTCCTCTCTAAATCAGCCCTATGAATTTTTACATCAATATTAGGATTAGCAAATATGCATCAAGTGACTTTCTGTACGCCAGAATGTGCACATAACTAGAAAACTTTCTGGTGCCAGAAGTAACAATGTGGCATCAGCTGCTCCAAGTTTACTTTCAGCAATTGCTCAAATTAGATATTAATGAGCTTCTTCTACAGTCCAATCCCCGGCTGCCAGCTGCTGTGATTGCAAAATACCATTACTGACATAGGATACAACTATTTTTGTATTAATCAAATGCACACACAGAAAAATCAAACCTCTCTCCAACAACTTGAAAGCCTGATGGTAGAAAACGCAATAGAAGATTCATAGTAATTAAGGTTTTCTACAAATAGCCAGGATACAATGTTTCTGTAGATTCTATTACAAAAAAAAGCAAATGCTAAAGTAGACATTGTCTAGAGACGGGTACCCAGCTCAATGGCTTCATCTGGGTGATCAAAGACAACGACGTATAGTATGTAAAAACTACTAGAGAAAAAAAAAGCAGTTGTCTTTAGTAAACAATAACATTTCTTGCTTTTAATTTCTATTGTGGTTTGACAATCTGATTTACTATTAACCCTTTCCAATCCACTGTCTGACATCTAAAGACATTCTGATTAAAGGCTGTACAGCTCCGATGTCGAAAGACGTCAGTCAGGGTATTCTTACTGTAGATTACTGGCCGCTCTGTTGTCGGGGGCCTCTCCTGCATGTCACATACTGCAGTACTGGCTCTAGCCAGCAGATGGCGCCATTGTATAATGGCAGAAAGAGAAAGCCCCCTAGGAAACCCTGAATTCAAAATTGGATTGCAAAGGGTTAACAATAGCTTCAGCTTTTCTTTTTTACATCTGTCCCACTGATTAGGTCTTCAGTTCATATGTTTCTAGCCACTTAATGACCATTTACAAGGGACAATAATTGCATAAGATTTGTTCCAACGAAAATGCGTGATAATCGTTACGTCTAAATACAAACTTTTCGTTTGCTACTCACTTTCATCACTCAATTCTCGCTGCATGTAAACGCTATACGCTTAGCACATCATATAGGCCTCGGTCAGATAAGCATTTTTTGCAAGCACGAATAGGCGCGCAAAAAGATTGCATCTGTTAAAACCAATGGTTTCCTATGATAGAGTTCATATGTACGTTTTTTTAGCTGCACCAAAAAAAATCGCACCTGCAAAAGATAAGACATGCGAGGCATGATTGTGCGCCTCTAAGGTCCGTGGCGTGAGTAATAAAGATAGGACCTGAACTATGTTAGGTGCGCAAAAGCACAGGAGTTCCCATTGACTCCTATGGGAGCTGGAATTTTCTAACAGCCTGTCATTCATTTAGCGAGATCTGCCTGTCATTGGCTGATTTTAATTCCCCGCCGGCTGAAAAGAACTGCATTGCGGAGTCGGGGAAAGCGCAGAGAAGACACGTCTGAGCCTCGGCAGCTGAAAAAGGTGAGTATGTGGTTTTTATTATTTCTAACACTACTTTGCCTTGTTTTTCAGGGAAGGGCTTATATTTAAAGCCCTTCCCTGAAAAACAATTGCGGGGTGTTGGCAGCTGGATGCCCTACCGCAGCTGTCACCTGTGGGGAATTCTTTTTTCCCCACAGAGATTTAGAATTCCTTTGCCGCATCTCTCCCAGATATGGCAGGTGAAGCAGGGAATTCTTTATTCCCCGTGGGGATTAAGAAAACATCTGTCGCATGCGGCAGATGTCTTCTTTATCCCCCCAGGGGACTTGGCAGCTGCGGACAGGTAAGTATATTTTTATTTATTTTTACACTAAATGGTTGTTTTTCAGGGAAGAGCTTATATTTAAAGCTCTTCCCTGAAAAGCAATTAAGGGGTGCCGACAGACCATTGCTTTCAATGGAGCCGCCTGAGGCAGCCGCAGGTCCATTGAAGGCAATGCGTGCATCCCCTATGGTGCACGCATGTCCTATCTTTACAGGCGCATGCCTGTAAAAGACAGACACGTGAACACACTATAGGGAATGTATTGGATGTTAGATGCGTGTTTTTGTGCGTGTATGCCTGCACAAAAACACGCTCATGTGAAGCCACCCTAACAAAGAGGCAAGTACAATGCTGCTGCTCCAAGTAATATGTGTCTAAATGCAAAACTTATCATTTCTTACCACAGATGGACTATAACAGCAGATGACATGTTTGAGTGCAATTTCTGTCCAAGGGCTCTTTCACATGAGAGCATATCGGCCGCCGTTTTCCCGGCTGGCCAATATATGCTATTGTCTAATGCATTGGATTCCAATGCATCAGAGCACATGGCGATATTCCCACGGCATAAAAGTGCCTGGCCGACCAATATAGTGGTGGGCGCTTTCACGCCAGGCCGAAAAGATGGTCCTGTAGCTATTTTTTCGTTTGGAATATGTTGGCCGCTGCATGGGCTCCTATGACAGCCGAAGAAGGGAGGTGGGAGGGAGTTTAGCAGCAGACAAGGGGTGGGTAGGGGTGCGTGCTTAGCTCCACCCCATCTTGCCAACTCCCATTGCAAACAGGGGGAAGGAGAGAGGAGGTGAGCTGGCGAGGGAGAGGGAAAGGGAGGAAAATAGCATTGTGGCCACGGCGTATATGCGCCGAGGTCCGTGCCCTCTGAACAGGGTCACAAATGTTACATTTGTGCACCTATTCACGCATTATTATGGCACCCGCAGGTGCACTTAAAAACGCCTATGGCCATGTGATAGAGGCCTGAGAGAAACAGAAATGCAAGACTCTAGTGAGAAAAACAGCTTAAAAATTGTATCACCAAGCAGTGGAAAAATATCATCTGGTCAGATGAATCCAGGATTTTGTTGCAGCATAGTGCAAGCAGAATGACTCAATTAACCCTTCCGTCAACAGTTAAGGTAGGTGACGTTGGAGTAATGTTACGAGGAATGCTTCCTTGGCACATCCTGGGTTCTCTGATACCTGTGGGTGAGCTTCTGGTCTTACCTAAGCATTGTAGCTGACCAAGTATATTTCTTCCTGAGCTGTTTACCCAATGACAGAAGGACACTTGGAACAAGAAAATTCCCCATGCCACAAGGGTAGTATAGTCATTAATTGGTTTCACGGACATGACAGTAAGTTTTTTTGCTTCTCTGGCTTTCACAATCCCTTCATCTTAATCCCAGAGAGCGTCTCTAGAACAGGCTGCTCAGAGCATGTTAGTACATCCATCTAATTTACAACAACTACAAGAAACTATTTTGCCCTGCTGAACAATTTGAACACTTTGTTAAATCTATGACATGACTAACTGCTGCAGTTCTGAAGGCCAGTGTCGGTCAAAAGTGGTACTAGATGGATATCTCTGATAAAGTGGTCATTCAGCAGTATCATACATTTCTTAACATGGAAGCCAACAAGCAATCAGTCTACTGATATAGATTGATAAAAAATACTTGCATTTCACAAGTAAAATGGATAGCAACGCACTATTGTTTTCTCTTCATTGCTTCCATGCATTAGTACAAAATTTAAATCTGCAAAGGGCAGTATATGATGGTGGAAAGGAAACAGTAACAAAAGAAAAGATAGAGTCGATTCCTAGATTCAGTTTTTATGATGGAATGATACTGTCAGCAATTATTTTTCCTTCTTCTAGATAATTGCTTTTATAAAATCATTTGCAAACCAACAAACCTCTAGAAGCTGGGGAGCTGCAAATCACAAAAACATAAGCCCTAATCACAAGAAAGAAAATAGCTCTCAGGTGACAGCTGCTTAGATAATTTTTCTCTGCAATGATTTCTAATGCAAAATATAGTAGAAATAAAAGTCTCTATGGATCTTTCTACCTGCAAAGGAAGAGAAAAGGAAATTTTCATGCCAATGATTATGATTTCTCCAATATACTGCAAGAACGATCCCAAGCTGCTCAGAGGTAAAAATTCACATTTCACACCACTTCTCTGCTAATTTGTCCACATACTACAGATTGCCATTTGTGCAATTCCATAGACAGCAAAAGAGATGCAGTGCACTTGAACCAGTCTGAAACCTACTGACAGTAAGGGAGGGAATTTTAAGGAAACCTGCCAGCTCCCTTATTGACACCTAACTATGAGCAGCACCATAAAGTGGCAAACATGCTGATTTCAGCGGTCTGTCACTTATACAGATCCATTAAGAAGTTTTGCTAAACTTGTTTGAAAGTTTGCTGCATGGAGCATAGAGGAGTCTGATGCTGCTCCCCTTACCCACTTCTTGACCACTGATTTTCAGGTCTGTCTGTATTACTGTGCATGTGGAGAGACCTGTTTATCAGTACCTGAGGAGGGTGGGGAAAGCACTGAATATATGATTATGAACAAGCTACTTTGGACTTTATGCCTGGTACTGCAACATTTTAAAACTAAGTTTTACAATACTGCTCAGGCCTTAGTCACACGGGCGTTTTTTCCCGCGATTTGTGGATCGCATGACGGATGCGCATCCGCAAATCGCGTAACCGGGACCGAAAAATCGCCTGAAAAAACTGCTCCTAGCCGCGTTTCAATAGAAATGGGCCGGAGCTGTCCAACGCATTGAATTCAATGGAGCCGGCAATACAGCCAGCTCCATTGAAAGCAATGCGCTGCGGGCGATCTCACGATGAATTTTCGGGAAGGGCTTAAATATATAAGCCCTTCCCTGCAATTCATCCAGAAATGTGTAAAAATAAAAAATATATATATACTCACCTAGTCCCGGCAGACGGAGTTCAGCCGCGGCCGGCGGCAGTTCTCCTGAACTGCTCTCTGTAGTATTCAGCAGCAGGGGATTTAAAATCCCCGCCTGCTGAATGAGCTGTCTCTGATTGGTCACAGCCTGACCAATCAGAGGCAGCTCTCACTCACACCCATTCATGAATTCATGAATGGGTGAGTGAGTGCTGCCTCTGATTGGCTCAGTGCAGGGACCAATCAGGGGCAGCTCTCAGCTGTCATTCATGAATTCATGAATGGGTGCGAGTGAGAGCTGCCTCTGATTGGTCAGGCTGTGACCAATCAGAGGCAGCTCATTCAGCAGGCGGGGATTTTAAATCCCCGGCTGCTGAATACTACAGAGAGCAGTTCAGGAGAACTGCCGCCGGCCGGTGCGATCTGCGATTTCTATTCTATAATTTATCGGACGAGCGCTCATGTGTCCGATACCATTGCAAAGCAATGGTTTTATAAAATCGCCGGACGCATGCGCAAATCGGGCGAAAAAACGCCCGTCTGACTAAGGCCTCAATGGATCAATGCAGTTGACTGACCACTAAAATCATTGTATCTATCACTGCACCGTGCTGCTTACAGCAAGGCACCCATAGGGGATCCAACAAGTTCTTTCTGAGTTGTCCATAAGTATTTTCAAATCGCTTCAGCAGCTAGGCAGTTCCTAAAATTAGTCTGGTAATATTGGGCATATAGAACAAACCTTGATCTCAGCATTGTATTCAAGTGGTATTCCATCCATCATGATTGTATTTAGGGACCGTCATCTTTTGTGGTAGAAGATCCAAATATGTCAGCAGGCTGCCATGGCGTGCTAGAGTTTAGCAATGATCCAAAAACATTCACCATTTGTGTGCAAAATCTACAAGCACAGCTATGCAAAACATTAGGTTTTACTTTTGCAAATGTGTATTTGCAAATGTGCAGACGCTCATGTGGATGATTTCTCATCTGAGCGAAAGCTTTTGAGCTGAAGCGAAACCTACCCGCCCCCGGGGTAGGATGGGAGTTTGGGGTGTGGCAGCTGTTTTATCCTTATCTCTCTATTTCTGACTGGAATCCGAAAACCGGGCATAGTTGGAGAGTGGCTGCGTAGATGAGCTGAGATAATGTATGTGCACTCCTCCCTATAAGCTGATTGAGGCTGTCTCTGCTGACACGCATTCTAGAGGGGACATTAGCAGCCACCCCTGAAGAAACCTGTCCTCCGGATTCTTTAGGGACAGGAGCAAGTGTGTACTAAAGCGGTAAATAAGTAACTGTTTTTCTGAATATTTTCAACCATAAGTTGTGCAGCTGCACTAAGGGTCACTGCTAACTATTGTCCTATTGACTTTGTGAACTGATTTGAATCACTGAGGAGTCTGCGGTCAGAAATGACGTTGTTCTATTTATCGTTCCCGAAACAAGGGACTTGTTGACTATCATATATTTTGGCCAGATTGGCTCAAGTTGACCTATTTGTCAATACAAGTTTTCAGCATCTCACAATGTCCAACTACACAAGCTTTCCTTGGTAAGCCCCCTGGGTTCCGCTTTCAAGGATATTCTAGAATGAGCCAAAACACCGCCCCTTACCTGACCTTAAGTTGCCCAAGCCCAGGCATGGAAGCCTAATGTCCCTGTTGCCTGAAACGTGGGAACAAGATACTATGACTCCTACCTGTAAACATAGCAAGATACAAACTGGGTTAAGGGATTCTGTATCTCCCTCCACATCGGTGAGTGTGGATTTCGTCCAAGCCAGGGTCTCAGAGCACCCGTACCTTCCCTTGCGTTCTCCACGTCTTCAACTATGCAGCCTCATATATAGCAGGCTGTTTTGCACTGTGTTTTCTGACACCATTTTATTATAAACATCATCACTTTTAAAAGAAATTTTTTCCACATTAGGTCTTTTTTAGGACTGGACCAAATAAGCTAGCCTTCACTTCCCTCAAGCACCAATAAGCTTTACACACTTATGACCATAACAATTCACCTCTAGTCCTTCTATGGAACACTTTTTAGGAGGTACTGACTACTGCACACCATCAGACCTGCTATTTTCAGGATTATCTGACCCAGCCATCTAGCCATCCCAATATGACCCTCATTCAAATTACTGAAACCCTTGTGTTTGCTTATTTTTACTGCTTCTAACACATAGCTTCAAGAACTGATTGTGTACTTGCTGCCTAACTTATCCCAATCCCTAGCAGGTGGCATTGTGGTGAGATATCCAATGTTATTCACATCACCTCTCAGTAATTTTATCGTTACGACTAATAAAATGAATGAAGTGTAACATACACAGCACATATACATACAATATCTACTGCTGTAATCATTTGTTTTGTTGACAATTGTTTAGCTCTTGCTTACAATGATATTCCATTCCTATTGTGACACTATGGGTAATTTAAGAATATAATTATTTTATATTAAATTAAGTATGTAGATAATGGGAAATACTGCTTCATGGAAATCACTCACTTAATGATGTACACATAGCACATTCCTTATCTAGAAATGCACCAGCAACAATTTATTCCTCTTAATTGAAAACTATTTCAAATCATTGTTTTTATGATTCTGTATATTAACAATTGCTTAATTAAAAACCATTCATCATTGTATTGCTCATCATACAAAAATATTGCAAGTCTTCTGATGGAAACTAAAATTAGAAATTTAATATGTACTGTATTGTGTATTGAGAATGTAGGGTGTTTTTTTTAAATCATTTTTCCAACACGGCTTGGAAACTCACCATAGTAAATTGATATGCTATTTGCCCTAGGAATAGATTAGGGAAAAAATTTCCTCTTCCCTTTTAGCTCTCCTGTCTCTTCTGCCACAGTTAGAAACTTACATGGGTGCTCCTTCCTGATCTCATTTTGCACAGGAGGATATCTTCAATGCCACAATTTGTAATAGATTATCACTTTCCTGAGTCATGTCCAGTAACTACTATCCTACTGGTGCTTGTAAGACAAGAACAGTAGATTAGGTCACCATTGAGGTCTGCCTCTCTGTCATATTTTGTATAACATGGCTTTATGAGGCTAATAAGCCTGAAACAAATGTATACCATAAAGGTACCTTAGACAGCTGTTGGTTGAATGCTTGCTCAGTGAACAGTTATTATTTCGTACTCCTCTATAGACATGCATGATCAGCCCACATGTTTCAATGGTGTAAGGCTAATAAGTCATTGACAGCTACTTATCCTCCACTGAGACAAATGACCTGACATGTTGAAATCCAACATGCCAGGTTTGTTTTTTTTAATCAATTTTATTGGATTTTAAAGAATACAGCAAGCAAAGTCAGGAAGAAACAATTGAAGTACAACAATGTTGGACTAGTGTATGTTTAGTCTAAGCAAAATCATATTGTGGATCACGTTAAGTAGACCTCTTAAACACATGCCAACAAAATAAGCAGAAGAGAATTGAAGGATATATATGAGGGAGCATAGAAGGTAATAAAGAAATGGGAAGGGAAAACATAACAGGAAGAGAATAATAAAAGCACAAATGGAATATGGGTACATGTTTTAAGTGTGAAATTTAATTTATAGGATTGTTTATTCCAAGATCTGCCTTTTAAAAAGAAAAACACGGAAATCCTGATGGAAATGGAGATTAAAGGGGTTGTCCCGCGCCGAAACGGGTTTTTTTTTTTTTAAACCCCCCCCCCGTTCGGCGCGAGACAACCCCGATGCAGGGGTTAAAAAACCCACCCGCACAGCGCTTACCTGAATCCCGGCGGTCCGGCGTCTTCATACTCACCTGCTGAAGATGGCCGCCGGGATCCTCTGTCTCCATGGACCGCAGGGCTTCTGTGCGGTCCATTGCCGATTCCAGCCTCGTGATTGGCTGGAATCGGCACGTGACGGGGCGGAGCTACACGGAGCTACACGGAGCCCCATAGAGAAGAGGAGAAGACCCGGACTGCGCAAGCGCGGCTAATTTGGCCATCGGAGGGCGAAAATTAGTCGGCACCATGGAGACGAGGACGCTAGCAACGGAGCAGGTAAGTATAAAACTTTTTATAACTTCTGTATGGCTCATAATTAATGCACAATGTACATTACAAAGTGCATTATTATGGCCATACAGAAGTGTATAGACCCACTTGCTGCCTCGGGACATCTCCTTTAAGTTTGGAATTAGATCTGAGGTGGGGAATACTAGCTAACCCACTGACTCGCTAACATCTTTTCATATCTGTACAGATGTAGCAGCACCAACAAGGATGTTTGGTGCACTACATCTGTAGCTCAGACTGTTGGGTACCTTCATAGTGAATGGCAGCGGTGCTACACAATGAGCATAGCCACGCAGAGCTATTAAAGGACTAGCATACTAATGCATCAAGCGAAGTGCTGCTAGATCTAGAGTTTGTAGAGATAGTGTGTGCTATTTATTCAATTGAGGGAATTCGTGTGGCCTTCCAAAATCTAGCTATGGATATTTGAACTGCATGTAGCATATGGCAGGTAACGACTCTGAAATTATGGGAAATGACATCAATGTCAATAAACAGTGAGGTAAAACTGGAATTTTTTTTTGCATGTGGGATATGATGTTTTTGAAACAAATATCTGACAGCAAAATGCAAACAGGGAAGGATAGCCCCAGAAAATATGCATAATAGATACAATTTTCCTACAGTTTCTCCAACATGAAGGATAGGTATTTGGGAAGATTTGTAAAAGTTCAGTAATAGTTTTTGGTATTGTTTCCAATGAGAGGTGCAAGTTATTTCAGTATGGGTCCATTTAAGAGCTTTGCATGATTTATCTGCAGGAGTTTGCATAGCTGAACCTTTTTCCCAGTTCGAACACTAGGCTGTTTTTTTTTTAACCAGCATAACTTTTTTTGGTATTAGATTAAAAAGAAAGAACACATAACTGTATTAAACTACAATACACCAAACCCATGGATGCACAGGCTTAGGCTTCTCTTACATAAGCGCATATTAGCCGTCTGTTTCCACGGATGGACGATATACACTACGTTGGTGAGAAAAAAACTGGTAAACGGGCGCACAAATCAAACATTTGTGCGCCTGTTCATATGGCCTGGTGAGGCTGGTGCAAATGCACCGAGCTCACCAGGCTATCGCCCATTTCCCCTCCCTCCCCATCGCAGGCTCACCTCTCGTTCCTCCCTGCTCATTCTGTGCAATGGGAGAGGGTGGGGGCGGAGCTAAGCACATTCCATCCTGCCTCCTCCTATTAATGGCTATGGACAAGGGGCGGGGAGAGGGCAGGTGCTTAGCTCCGCCCACACCCCGCCTCGTGCCCATAGCCATCAATGGTAGGCGGTGGGGCGGATCAGCGCTTAGCTTCCCCCCTCCCACATCCTATAGCACAGAACGAGTGGGGAGGAACGAGAGGTCAGCCTGCACAGGGGGGAGGAGAAGAGAGGGAGGGAGTTTAGCAGTCACACTGCTAAACTCCCTCCCCCCTACGGCCGCTGCCATGGGCTTCCATAGGAGCCAATGCAGTGGCCGACGTATTACAGCCAAAAAGTTAGTTCCAGGATTATCTTTTGGGCCCGACGTAAAATGCCTGGTGCTATATTGGCTTGGCCGGGCGTTTTTGCATCTCAGAAATACGCCCATGTGATCTGATGCATTGGAATCCAATGCATCAGATCACAGCGTATATCCGCCAGCCGTGAAAATGGACAGCTGATATGCGCTCATGTGAAAGAAGCCTGAGGGTGGACACCCACTGGCATTTTTTTCTCCACTGCGCCGCCAGAGTGAAGTTAAAGTCTCAAAGCGCAGTGCGAGAAAAAAAATGGCATCACGCTGGGAAATCTAAGATATTGCTATTCATGAATGAATAGCTAAGGGCTATGTGTCATTGGCTGAGTGCTCAGCCAATAGCTAAGCACTAGCTGCTATTGGCTGAGCCCTCAGCCAATCAGCACAGCCCTTTCAGGAGGCAGGGATTGCGGTGGCCAGGGGTAGAGGCAGGGCCAGACCGAATAATCCACCAACTGTTTCCCAAAGCGCCCCCTCGCGCCATGCCACCCTGCAGAGGCCAAGGTGCTCTAAGGTGAGGCAGTTTTTCACAGAGACGCCTGACGACCGACGAACAGTGGTGTGCAACCTTTGTCGCGCAAAGATCAGCTGGGGAGCCACCACCACCAGCATGCACAGGCATATGATGGCCAAGCACCCCACAAGGTGGGACGAAGGCCGTTCGCCGCCTCCGGTTTGCACCACTGCCTCTCCCCCTGTGCCCCAACCTGCCACTGAGATCCAACCCCCCTCTGAGGACACAGGCACGAGTGCCTACCGGCCTGCACCCACACCCTCACCTCCGCTGTCCTCGGCCCCATCCAGCAATATCTCTCAGCGCAGCGTCCAGACGTCGCTAGCGCAACTGTTTGAGCGCAAGCGCAAGTACGCCGCCACGCACCTGCATACTCAAGCGTTAAACGTGCACATAGCCAAATTTATCAGCCTGGAGATGCTGCCGTATAGGCTTGTGGAAACTGAGGCTTTCAAAAGCATGATGGCGGCGGTGGCCCCGCGCTACTCGGTTCCCAGTCACCACTACTTTTCCCGATGTGCCGTCCCAGCCCTGCACGACCACATCTCCTGCAACATTGTACGCGCCCTCACCAACGCGGTTACTGCCAAGGTCCACTTAACAACGGACACGTGGACAAGCACAGGCGGGCAGGGCCACTATATCTCCCTGACGGCACATTGGGTGAATATAGTGGAGGCTGGGACAGAGTCAGAGCCTGGGACCGCTCACGTCCTACCCACCCCTTGAATTGCGGGCCCCAGCTCGGTGGTGGTATCTGCGGCGGTGTATGCTTCCTCCACTAAACCACCCTCCTCCTCCTCCTCCAAGGCAACCTCTGTCTCGCAATCAAGATGTGTCAGCAGCAGCACGTCGCCAGCAGTCGGTGTCGCGCGGCGTGGCAGCACAGCGGTGGGCAAGCGTCAGCAGGCCGTGCTGAAACTACTCAGCTTAGGAGAGAAGAGGCACACGGCCCACGAACTGCTGCAGGGTCTGACAGAGCAGACCGACAGCTGGCTTTCGCCGCTGAGCCTCCAACCGGGCATGGTCGTGTGTGACAACGGCCGTAACCTGGTGGCGGCTCTGCAGCTCGGCAGCCTCACGCACATGCCATGCCTAGCCCATGTCTTTAATTTGGTGGTTCAGCGCTTTCTGAGAAGCTACCCACACTTGTCATACCTGCTCGGAAAGGTGCGCCGGGTGAGCGCACATTTCCGCAAGTCCAAGACGGACGCTGCCACCCTGCGCACCCTGCAACATCAGTTTAATCTGCCAGTGCACCGACTGCTGTGCGACGTGCCCACACGGTGGAACTCTACGCTCCACATGTTGGCCAGACTCTATGAGCAGCGTAGAGCTATAGTGGAATACCAACTCCAACATGGGCGGCGTAGTGGGAGTCAGCCTCCTCAATTCTTTACAGAAGAGTGGGCCTGGTTGGCAGACATCTGCCAGGTCCTTGGAAACTTGCTGCAATCATTAGCGTCACCATTCCTCTGCTATGCCTCTTGAGAAGTTCCCTGCAAAGCATAAAGGCAGATGCTTTGTGCTTGGAAACGGAGGCGGAGGAAGACAGTATGTCGCTGGATAGTCAGAGCACCCTCATGTCTATATGTCAGCGCGTTGAGGAGGAGGGGGAGGAGCATGAGGAGGAGGGGGAAGAGACAGCTTGGCCCACTGCTGAGGGTACCCATGCTGCTTGCCTGTCATCCTTTCAGCGTGTATGGCCGGAGGAGGAGGAGGAGGAGGATCCTGAAAGTGATCTTCCTAGTGAGGACAGCCATGTGTTGCGTACAGGTACCCTGGCACACATGGCTGACTTCATGTTAGGATGCCTTTCTCGAGACCCTCGCGTTACATGCATTCTGGCCACTACGGATTACTGGGTGTACACACTGCTCGACCCACGGTATAAGGAGAACCTTTCCACTCTCATATCCGAAGAGGAAAGGGGTTCGAGAGTGATGCTATACCACAGGACCCTGGTGGACAAACTGATGGTAACATTCCCATCCGACAGCGCTAGTGGCAGAAGGTGCAGTTCCGAGGGCCAGGTAGCAGGGGAGGCGCAAAGATCAGGCAGCATGTACAGCGCAGGCAGGGGAACATTCTCCAAGGCCTTTGCCAGCTTTATGGCTCCCCAGCAAGACTGTGTCACCGCTCCCCAGTCAAGGCTGAGTTGGCGGGAGCACTGTAAAAGGATGGTGAGGGAGTACGTAGCCGATCGCACGACCGTCCTCGGTGACGCCTCTGCCCCCTACAACTACTGGGTGTCGAAGCTGGACACGTGGCCTGAACTCGCGCTGTATGCCCTGGAGGTGCTTGCTTTTCCTGCGGCTAGCGTCTTGTCAGAGAGGGTGTTTAGTGCGGCTGGGGGAATCATCACGGATAAGCGTACCCGCCTGTCAACCGACAGTGCCGACAGGCTTACACTCATCAAGATGAACAAAGCCTGGATTTCCCCAGACTTCTCTTCTCCTCCAGCGGACAGCAGCGATACCTAAGCAATACGTAGGCTGCACCCGCGGATGGAAGCATTGTTCTCTATCACCATCAAAAACGGGGACATTTTTGCTTCATCAATCTGTGTATTCTATTCATCCTCCTCCTCCTGCTCCTCCTCCTGAAACCTCACGTAATCACGCCGAACGGGCAATTTTTCTTAGGTCCACAAGTCTCAGTCATATAATTTTTGTAAACAATTTTTATACGTTTCAATGCTCATTAAAGCGTTGAAACTTTCACCTGAACCAATTTTTATTTTAACTGGGCTGCCTCCAGGCCTAGTTACCAATTAAGCCACATTAACCAAAGCGATTAATGGGTTTCACCTGCCCTCTTGGTTGGGCATGGGCAATTTTTCTGAGGTACATTAGTACTGTTGGTACACCAATTTTTTGGGGCCCTCGGCTACAGTGTAATTCAATTAATTTTTTGCCCACCTGCATTAAAGCTGACGTTACATCTTCTAAAGAACCCATTAAACATGACATTATTACCTCAGCTGTGATGGGCAATGCAATGGGATATATTAATGTACCGCCGATGCCTTCCTGGCACCCACCCATGCTGTGGGTCCACAGGGAGTTGTAACTGCATGTGTCTACTTCTAAAGAACCCCAGTCTGACTGGGGCATGCAGTGTGGGCCGAAGCCCACCTGCATTAAACATGACATTATTACCTCAGCTGTGATGGGCAATGCAATGGGATATATTAATGTACCGCCGATGCCTTCCTGGCACCCACCCATGCTGTGGGTCCACAGGGAGTTGTAACTGCATGTGTCTACTTCTAAAGAACCCCAGTCTGACTGGGGCATGCAGTGTGGGCCGAAGCCCACCTGCATTAAACATGACATTACCTCAGCTGTGATGGGCAATGCAATGGGATATATTTATGTACCGCCGGTGGGTTCCTGGCACTCACCCATGCTGTCGGTCCACACGGAGTTGTAACTCCATGTATACACTTCTAAAGAACCCCAGTCTGACTGGGGCATGCAGTGTGGGCCGAAGACCACCTGCATTTAATCGGACGTTACCTCAGCTGTGATGGGCACTGCAATGGGATACATTTATGTACAGCCGGTTGGTTCCAGGGAGCCACCCATGCTGTGGGTGCACACGGTATTCCCATTGCTAAGTTGTACCTGCCTGTGACTATTTATAAAAAAACGCGGTCTGACTGGGGCATGCAGACACCTTGACAGAATGAATAGTGTGTGGCACATAGGTTCCCAATTGCTATGCCCACGTGTGCAGCTCCTGATGGCGGTGGCACAGGATTATATTTCTCATTGCCTCTGTACAGTGTTGTGGGCTATCGCCCCGCCCCTTTTAAAGAGGGTCGCTGCCTAGCCATGCCAAGCCTCTGCAGTGTGTGCCTGCGGTTCCTCCTCATGGCAGACGCACTTATAAATAGACATGAGGGTGGTGTGGCATGAGTGCAGCTGAAGGCTGCGCAGGGACACTTTGGTGTGCGCTGTGGACACTGCGTCGTGCGGGGGGGGGGGGGGGGGAGGGCAGCATGTAACCCAGGAGAAGTGGCAGCGGAGTGTCATGCAGGCAGTGATTGTGCTTTGTTGGAGGTAGTGTGGTGCTTAGCTAAGGTAAGCATTGCTAATGAGGGCTTTTCAGAAGTAAAAGTTGTTGGGAGGGGGGGGGGCACTCTTGCCGCTATTGTGGCTTAATAGTGGGACCTGGGGA
Source organism: Eleutherodactylus coqui (assembly GCF_035609145.1). Taxonomy (NCBI): domain Eukaryota; kingdom Metazoa; phylum Chordata; class Amphibia; order Anura; family Eleutherodactylidae; genus Eleutherodactylus; species Eleutherodactylus coqui. The sequence goes on from NC_089843.1 coordinate 103,548,444, forward strand.
CTTGAGATGCAGCCCAACATGTAGCCCCTCGCCTGCCCTATCCGTTGCTGTGTCGTTCCCATCACTTTCTTGAATTTCCCAGGTTTTCACAAATGGAAACCTTAGCGAGCATCGGCGATATACAAAAATGCTCGGATCGCCCATTGACCTCAATGGGGTTCGTTACTCGAAACAAACCCTCGAGCATCGCGATAATTTCGTCCCGAGTAACGAGCACCCGAGCATTTTGGTGCTCGCTCATCTCTAAGCTTGTTCAATTCAGAAGCAGCCTGTTCTCACTGAAATGATACCTGCACTGGGTACCTGCAATGGTTCCCGCACTGTGGCTTTGAAGTATTGGCCTTATAATAATAAACCAAGCTAAATTGTTCTAATGTATCTATTTAGCATATAGAAGAGCATGCTTAATAAATATACTCCACTATTTTGTGCTATAAAATATTTTTGGCACATCTTATGACTCTTTCTCACCACACTTTCAATTTTATATACTATCCTAGTGCCTAAAAACATATGCATATGACAAATGCCATATACTACATTTTTTTCATGCAATGGGCAAAAGGCGAACTTTAACAAATACAAAATATTTATGCAAATGTATGCATGCATGATATATAGCAATGTGTCTAGTAGTGTTGAGGGAATCAAACCAGTTGAACCGTATTTCAGGTTGAAACTGTGCTAAAACTTCAGTTCAAATTGAATCCATACCAAGCTTTTAACAAAGTTCTACCCACAAAGTTCTAGTTTGGTTCACTCAATACTAGTCTTGAACATTGGTGTATATCATTGTCGAAGAGCCATAAAATCCCTGAATAACACTCTTACGGCTTAATCACATGAGCGTATATCAGCCGCCGTTTTCATGGCTGGCCGATATACTTTACCATCAGATCACACAGGCATATATTTCAGCGGTGTAAAAGCGCCCAGCCAGCAAACATAGCACCTGGTGCTTTTATGCTGGGCAGCAAAAATAGTCGTGGAACTATCTTTGTGCCCTGAATATGTCGGCTGCTGCATAGGTTCTTATGGGAGCCAATGACAGCGGCCGGAGAAGGAAGGTGGGAAGGAGTTTAGCAGTGTGACTTGTGCGCCCATTCACACACTTTTATGGCGCCGGTGGGCGCACATAAAAACGCCTAAGGCCATGTGAGAGAGCCCTCAGAGTTATATATAGAGCTTTTTTTAATGGATTTTAGAAAGTGTTATACACCAGTTTTAGGTTTTTTAGTAAACTTCCAGCTTGGTTTAAACTGGCAAAAGTGAACTTTTCAAAATTTTGCTCAGAACCTGCTTCTAGTGTGCCTTGCAAATTATTAATCCCTGAATCCTAAAAAGGATTGGAAAGGGTTAAGGAAGATTTTATCTCTAAGTTTCTATTACTCCATTTTAACTTTTGTGTTCTTCATGATTTTCAAGATCTCTGTTTGTTATCAGTAAAGGAAAATATTCTTGCTAACATTATAGACCGAAAACTCATGCATGCCTAATAAATCTCACTGGTAAGCATTTTTTTATAATTGTATGTAATTTAAAGGAGATGTCTCGAGGCAGCAGTGAAATATTTTTTTTGCCCAGTCCCCCTTCTTCAGCATACATTACTAAGTACCAATGTAAATGGCTTTTAAAGCCGGTTCCTACTTACAGTTCTGGCGTTTCATGAACTTATAAAAAGTTTCCCAAAGATGGCCGCCGCTTCTTCTCCCTGCGCTTGCTTCAGCCCGACGTGCTCGCTCCCGAGACGCCGGTCACGCTTCGTATTAGCAGGGAGCTGTCCAGTGCTGATCCTTTCCCCCTGCACAAGTAACCCAGGCTTCGTAATAGCAGGGAGCTGTCCAGTGCTGAATTCTCAGCAGAAGGTACTGTAATGCCTCCCTGCAATTCACTTTCCACTGTTTTAGATGAAATAGTTTTTTCACCTAAATATATGTGTGTGTATATATGCGTGTACACATTTTATATATATATCTATATATATATAGATAGATATATATAGTATACGTGTGTATGAGTATACGCATACGCGTATTCGTGAGTGTATATACACACACACATAGATAGATAGATAGATACACATACACACACATACACACGTGTTTTTTTTATATGCGTGTGTATATATGTGTATGTGTGTGTATATATATATATATATATATAATGTGTGTGTGTATATATGCGTGTACACATCTTTTATATATATATATATATATCTCTATATATCTATATATAGATATATAGAGATATATATATATAGTATACGTGTGTACGAGTATACGCATACGCATATTCGTGAGTGTATATATACACACACACATTATATATATATACACATATATATATATATATCCACACGTGTTTGTATATGTGTGTATATATATGTATATATATATATATATATATATATATGTGTGTGTGTGTGTATATTATATATATATGTGTGTGTGTGTGTGTGTGTGTATATATATGTGTGTGTGTCTGTCTGTCTGTCTGTCTATATATATGTCTGTCTGTGTGTCCCGGCAGCGGGAGGCTCGGGCAGCATCGGGAGCAGCATCGGGGGCACGGCGGCGGGAGGCTCGGGCAGCATCGGGGGCACGGCGGCGGGAGGCTCGGGCAGCATCGGGAGCAGCATAGGGGGCACGGCGGCGGGAGGCTCGGGCAGCATCGGGAGCAGCATCGGGGGCACGGCGGCGGGAGGCTCGGGCAGCATCGGGGGCACGGCGGCGGGAGGCTCGGGCAGCATCGGGGGCATGGCGGTGGGCTCCGGTGGCAGGCGGTGAGCTCCGGGAACAGGCGGTGAGCTCCGGGAACAGGCGGTGAGCTCGGGGACAGGCGGTGAGCTCGGGGGACAGGCGGTGGGCTCCGGGGGCATGGCGGTGGGCTCCGGTGGCAGGCGGTGAGCTCCGGGAACAGGCGGTGAGCTCCGGGAACAGGCGGTGAGCTCGGGGGACAGGCGGTGGGCTCCGGGGGCAGGCGGTGGGCTCCGGGGGCAGGCGGTGGGCTCCGGGGGCAGGCGACTTACATGGGCGGCTTCTCGGCTGGGCTTCTCGTCTCCGCTCCGCTCCAGCGCGCTCCCGAGAGGTTACAGCTCGTCTGCGCATGCGCAGAAGAGCTGTAGCGTCTAACACACTGAAGCGGCTCGCGCTGAGCAGAAGACCGGACTGCGCAAGCGCGTCTAAAAAAGCAAGCTGCCAGCGAATTTAGACGGAACCATGGAGACGAGGACGCTAGCAACGGAGCAGGTAAGTGAATAACTTCTGTATGGCTCATATTTAATGCACGATGTACATTACAAAGTGCATTAATATGGCCATACGGAAGTGTATAACCCCACTTGGTTTCGCGAGACCACCCCTTTAAGCAAAATTTCTGTGAGCAAAACAATTGGATTTCATGATGATATATTGTAGCAAAGAATAGGAACTGTGTAGAGCTTTATACTGCAGCAACACATCTCAAAATGATTGGCACAAGATATACAAAAGACAAAAAAAATAGCACTGATGAAAAACAGTTAGAAGGTCAATTTTCTACTAAATCACATGACCGTGTAGAGAACAGAAATTGAGATAAAAAAGTCTTTCTCTGCGCTCTAGTATGCTAGGACTCACAGGACAACTGGAGCTTAATTATAAAATTTATTTAATTAATTATGACTAGAGTTGAGCAAGCACGCTTAGTTAAGGCAGTTACTCAAGTGAGCATAGCTCTTCTCGAGTAACTGCTTACTGGTCTGAGCAGATTCAGGGCGGGCTGCCGGGGTGAGTGGGGGTTAGCGGGGGAGAGAGTGTGCAAGATCTCTCTCTCTCTCTCTTTCCCCACCGCTACCCACCACCGCCCCCTGAATCTGCTCGGACCAGTGAGCAGTTACTCTAGAAGAGCGATGCTTGCTCAAGTAACTGCCTTAACCGAGCGTGCTCGCTCATTTCTAATTATCTATCCAGTCTTCATCCGGACTGAAATCACTCTATCTTTACCCCTGAAGAACCCACCTAGTGGGGGAAATGCGTAGGGTACTGATTTGCTCAGGTCTCTCACAATTTGTCATCAATAATTATCTGGATGACACCTGCGCATTAAGTTTTGGAATTATCCATGATATTGGTCAATTCAAGACTAACAATACAAGGTGGCCAAGCTAATCGATTACCATTCAACGTGATTAGTCTTCACCTCTTTACTAAAGTGGCATAACTTAGAAATTAGAGTACACTTCTCTAAATCCTTTTATATATGTATGTGTTTGTTCTTCCTTATTTTAATTACTACTAATAATAAAAGTTATATTTTAAGATTCAATAGTTTTGAGGTCCATGAAGTAAGCCCTTTGAAATTAATCCCTTAGACTAATACTGCCTCTGTGAAAAGACCAGTAAGCAGTTACTCTAGAAGAGCGATGCTTGCTCGAGTAACTGCCTTAACCGAGCGTGCTCGCTCATCTTTAATTATGACAAATCAAACAAAAAATTTAAGTAAATGGACGCGTTTCAACACACAAGTGGCACCTTCTTCAAGCATCATTAGAAAAGGAGTACGGTAGAGAGGCATAGTGTCAGAAGCAAAGATGGTCAGAGATTCACCAGTTGCAAAAACCTGCATCTAAAAATTGGGGTACAATTTCATAAAAATGTTCCTCACTGTAATATTGCAAGGACTTTGAATATCCTACCATCTACAGTACATAATATCATCATAAGACTCAGATAATCTGGATAAATGAATATGTACAAGATACAAGGCTGACAATCAACATTGGCTGCTCGAGATCTATGGGCCCTCAGGCATCGTTGCATTAAATACAGGCATGATTCTATAATGCACATTACTACATGGGTTCAGAAATACTTCCAGAAATCATTGTCTGTGAACACAGTTCATTGTGCAATCCACAAATGTAAGTCAAAATTGTATCATGTGAAGAAGTCATAAATCAATACAATCCAGAAACACCAGCATTTTCTTTGCCAAAGGTAATTTAAAATGAACTGGGGCAAAATCGAAAACAGTTCTGTGGTCAAATGAATTAAAATTTGAAATTCTTTTTAGAAACCATGGACTCTGTGTCCTACAGACTCAAGAGGAGAGCGACCATTCAGCTTGTCAGCGCACAGTTCAAAAGCCAGATGTTATAGGGTTGTATTAGTGCCTGTGGGATGCTTAGCTTACACATCTTGAAAGGCACTATCAATGCTGAGCAGTATATAGAGGTTTTAGAACAACATATAGTAACATAGTATGTTAGGGTAAAAGAAGACAATGTCCATCCAGTTTCCAACTCCCTCTAGTTGATCCAGAGGAAGGCAAAAAAAAAAAAAAACCCAATGAGGCACAAGGTAATTTAGCCCATTTGGGGGAAAAAACATCTTTCCTGACTCCATAATGGCAGTGGTAGTACCTGGATCAATGTTTGAAAGTTCCTACTTGACTCCAAAACACAGATCAACAACCCCACTGGTTATTTAATGTCTATATCCTGTAATATCACAGTGCTCTAAAAAGACATCTAGTCCCCTCTAAAACTCCTCTATCGGTTTTGCCATCACCACATCCTCAGGCAGAGCGTTTCACAGTCTCACTGCTCTTACAGTAAAGAACCCCCTTCTGTGTTGGTGATGAAACCTTCTTACTTCTAAACATAGAGGATGCCCTCTTGTTACCGTCACAGTCCTGGGTAAAAACAAATCATGGGAGAGATCCTTGTACTGTTCCCTAATGTATTTATACATAGTTCTTTGGTTGCCCCGTAACTTTTTTTTCCAGAGTGAATAATTCCAATTTTGATACCCTCTCTGGGTATTCCAGTCCTCCCATTCCATTTATTAATTTAGTTGCTTTTCTTTGAACCCCTCAAGCACTGCAAAATCTTTCATGAGCACCGGTGTCCAGAACTGTACACAGTATTCCATGTAGGCCTGACAAGTGCCTTAAATAGTGGAAGAATAATGTTCTCGTCCCTCGCCCTTATACCTCTTCTAGTGCACGCAAGATGTTATTTGCTTTTGCAGTAGCTGACTTGCATTGAATGCTCCAGTTAAATCTACAGTCACCTAGTACCCCTAGGTCTTTTTTCATATCACTTTTCCTTAACAGTACCCCATTTAGTATATTTTGGTGACATCGGTTTCTCCTGCGCATTTGCATAACCTTATGTTTATCAATATTGAACTTCATTTGCCATTTTTCTACCCTAGCCCCCACCTTGTCTAAGGCCATTTGCAGCCGTACATTGTCCTCCTTTGTATTAATTATCTTGTATAATTTTTTATTGTCTGCAAATATCTATATTTTACTGTGCATTCCCTCTATCAGGTCATTGATAAATATATTTAACAGAATGGGGCCTAATACTCACCCTATGCTTTTTATCTCAGAGCCAGTTCTTTACCCCGCTACACACGTTTTCGCCTAGAGCGAGCTGTCTCATTTTATATATCAACCTATTATGCATCACGTTATCAAATGCTTTAGAATCTCCAGATATACGAAATCAAAAGACTCTCCTAGGTCCAGCCTAGAACTTATTTAATTGTATAAGCTGATTAAATTGGTTTGACCTGAACCCATGCTGATGAGGAGTTATACCGAGGTATTCTAGGATGGCATCTCTCAGAAACCCCTTGAATAATTTTCCAATTGTTACAGTGAGACTTACTCGCCTGTAGTAACCAGGCTCTCTTCTTAACCCTTTTTGATATATTGGAACCACATTGGCAATACACCAATCTAGTTGTACAACCCCACGTGTCAATAGAGTCCGTAAATATAAGAAATAGCAGTCTATCTATCACGTCACTTAGTTCCCTTAGAACCCTTGTGTGTTTTCCACCTGGACCCAGCAATTTGTCAATTTTAATCTTTTTTAACCGACTCTGCACTTAGCTTGGTGAAATTTAGCAGGGAGTTTGTTTTATCCCCCTGCATCATGTGTGATATTTCTTATTCCTAATGGAATAAACTTGAGAAAAAACTATTTAATAGATTTGCCTTCCCCCATCACCTTCTATGATTTCTCCTGCATGATTTGTTAAAGGGCCAGTGCTTTCAGTGCCAGTCCTTTAATATAATTGAAAAATAGTTTAGGGTTATTTTTGCTCTCTTTGACAATCAGTCTCTCTGCCTCCTCCTTGGCAGTTTTGATCTTTGCCTTACATAATTAGTTTTTTTTCCTTGTATGCTTTTGTTGCTTTTTCACTGCCTTCTTGTTTTAATAATTTAAACACTTTCTTTTTATCACTTATTGCCCTTACAGTCTTGTTGAGCCAAATTTTTTTCATGTAGTTCTTTTATTTTTAAAAGGTATGAACTGCTCACATGAGGTAATTAGGATGTTTTTAAACTTCTCCCATTTGTCACTTATACTATTATTTTTAAGGACGCTGTCCCAATTAATGTTGCCAAGAGTGATTCTGAGCTGATCAAATTTTGCTTTACCAAAGTTTAGTATTTTTGTCGCTCATTGATAGTGCTTCCTACTGAATGACAGCTGGAAATTAATTATATTGTGGTCACTATTTCCCAAGTGTCCCTCAACCTGCACCCCTGTGATTCTGTCCAGTTTGATAGTTAATAATAAATCCTGAATGGTTCTGTCTTGAGTTGTCTGCCATACAAGTTGGGTAAGGTAGTCATCTTTAATTGTTCTCAAGAACTTATTGCTCTTGTGAGATTCGCAGGTTTTGACTTCACATATTATACCTGGATAATTAAACTCTCCCATAATAGTTACTTCATTGAGGTTTGACACCTTTTCTATTTACCTTATTAATAAGTTTTCAGTATTGTCTGTTATTTTTGGTGGCCTATAGAAAACCCCTATTGGAATTTTGTTACTTTTCCCTCCTTGTATTTCTACCCACAGACATTCCACGTGTTCATCTTCTATACCTATATCTTCTTGTAGCCTGGGCATCAAGTTGGATTTAACATACAGACATACCTCTCCCTTTCCATACAGTATCTCAGGGAAAGGCTAGTGTATTTCAGCAAAGCAATGCTAAACCACATACTGCACTCATCACAACAGCATGGCTTCGCAGAAAAAGAGTCCAGCACTGAACTAATTTGCCTGCAATCCAGACCTTTCACCAAGAGACCACATTATAAAACTTAAACTCTGGCAAAGAAGATCCAAGACTATTGGGCAGCAGGAATCCTACATCAGACAAGAATCAGACAACATTTCTCTCTCAAAACTCCAGCAATTGGTCTCCTCACTTCCTAGACATTTATAGACTGTTGTAAAAAGAAGAATGGATGCTAGACAATGGTAGACATGGCCCTGGCCAACTTTTTGTGAGATGTGTTGCTGCCATCAATTTCTAAATTAGTTAATTCTTTTGTAATGAAATGGAAAAATGTTTCACTTTTACCCTCTGATATGTGTTCTATGGTCTACTGTGAAAAAAAAGTTTAATGAGATTTCCAAATCATTGTATTTTTTATTTACATTTTAAAGCAGCCAAATGTTTATAGAATTGGGATGGTAGAAAGATATAGAAGGAGAAAAAGATAGAGAGAAATATGGAGACAGAGAGACAGATATAGATAGCGGCAGACAGATGAAGATAGAGAGAGATAGAAGCAAAGAGATAGAGAAATAGACCGATATAGAGAGACAAAGATAGAGACAGATACAGAGAGAATTTCTGTAAATAAACCTGTTGTCCTAAGACACATTGAAAACTTCAGATAACACCCGATAAATTTTGCACCAAAAGATAAACTAAGCTTTGTGTATTTTGAATGCTTCTATCTTTAGAAGTTTAATATACTACAGATGTCTTTTGTTTGTGTATAATCTGCAGTACTCAAGTTTTGTGTTTGCACATAAAGAATGCAACATTTATTGTAACTGAAAGTGTTCTGACCTGCAGCTTAGAAGCATTCTGATTTGAATGTGCCATCTCAGTCCTTTGAAATAAACAGAAAAGCAAATGCTATCATTACATTAAAATAATTCCTTTGGAACAAGGCAGTATCTTCCACACTGAAAATGTCATTGTATTTCAGGGAGTGCTACTATTATGAAAGATTGTGAGTTTGCATGCTTTGAATACGATTTCTTGTAATTTTCACACTTCTATCGGCTGAGACATTTCTAAGCAATCTTGAATTGCTTACTGATGTTCAGCATTGGAGATCTATGATTTATAGCTTTCTGCTTTTTTTTTTATATTTAAGCATTACATTTAAAGGACATATATGTCAGCTCTTCTGACTTGTTCTTTTAGTAAATACTTGTATTGCCCATAAAATAACAATTCTGGGGCACTTTTTCTTAAAATTCTACTGTGCCGATCAGTTATTCCTCCTGGAAATGTATAAACAAGTTGGCGACTGAGTGTGACCATTGCCCTTGTCTATATGATGTTCATGCCTATTCATTTGGCACTTATTAGACAGTGTATGGAGGTAACCCATTGAAGAAAGAAATAGTAAAACAGTTGTCAATTTATTCATAGATTTCTAGAAGGAATGCAAAGAGTTCTAAGAAGAAATGTTCCCTGATTCTTGAATTACTCATAAAGTTAAAAATCACAAGATGACTATTATAAGATGACCAACTCAGAAAATGAACACAACCTTGAGTTACTCAGTTGAGTCTCTAGCTGATTGCGTAGCGTGTGGGGAGGGGAATCATTGCGTGTATCACCACACTGATACCATGAGAGCTTAGAAAAGCAAATGTGTAACATTAGATAGTATAACTGCTCCTCTGCTAAGGCTGGCAATAATAATTAAACTTTGGCTATAATCCCTTTTGAGTGAATTCTTGCCTGTGTACTGGTTGTACTACAATATAAGCAAACAATGTGGAGAATGGCAGATGTGGTCGTGCTTGTCTGCCAGAGTCACTTATATCACTGCACAGTTCTGATTAATCTTGAATACATAAAGTATCAGAGCAATGTTTCCATGCTCTGATGCTTGGTGACAATTGTGCTTTCTATTCATTTTAGCTGCAGTTGCTAATAAGTAAAATTCCTGCCTCATTACTTCCACTGAGTGCCTGTGGCTCATTTTAGTATTTCTGTTTCCCATATACCAGGTTGTGGATTTGAGATTCAGAAGAGACATTTAAAAAAATGACAAATTTAGAATGTATAGAGGGAAAACAGGCATTAGTGAAGATTATCTGAGATACTCAATTTGGGATGCTTTTTATTTTGTGGCTGATATATATTGTTTGCGGGGATTCATTATTTCAATAATGTTGCTATTTTTCTACTTTACATAAGTGTTTCTAATGGAGTCATCTCCCAAATGTTCCTCCATTACTAACGCTCGGGTGCGGTGACAGACAGAGATGCACTTTGTCTATTTTGCCACCCCTATGCTGACACTAAACCCCCTCCACATGATTTCCCCAATGTACATTGCAACAGTGGAACTGTAAAGACTTGGGCTCAATCAGAAGTGAACCATCTAATGTGATGGACACCTTCTACGGTGGCCACGGGTTGGTATGTTTAGGGTGGGGAGATACTAATATCTTTGGACCTTCCTATTTTGATGATACCAGTCTACTACTGTTAGTTTACTAATTTAGCACTAAATAGTGACCCTGTTTTGGAAGTTACACCACCCAAGACATTTACCAAGGAGTACAGTGGACATTTTTTCCCCACAGTAGGTTTCCAGTAGCCTGTTGGATCCTGAACAGCATGGCCTTACTGAGGGTAGACCATGTCAAACTAATCTCATTGATTTCTTTGACTTTCTCACAATAGTGGTGGATGAAGGTGGGGGTGTGGATATTGCCTATATGGATTTCAGTAAAGCCTTTCATAAAGTTCCACTTAAATTGGGCATAGATAAATTAATACAAATTGAACTTAATCCTTTGATAGTTAAGAGGATTTGCAATCAGCTGAAATATGGTATATTATTGCTAATGGGGTATATTCTGAATAGGAACAAGTTACAAGTGGTGTACTACAAGTGCCTGGGTCCTATTCTTGTTACTATGTTTGTAAGTGACATAGGAGAATGTTTAACAGGTAAGGTCTGTCTGTTTGCTGATAACACAAAAGTGGGCAATAGGGTTGATACTCCTGGTGATATTTTGAACATGGAGAAAGATTTAGCCTTAGTGGATAAATGGTCAAAACAATATAAACTGTAGTTTAATTTTTCAAACTATAAAAAATGTACTTATTAAGAAGAAATTCTTTGAAAAAGTATTGCATTAGCTGTTCTGTATTATTCGGGAGTTCAGAAGAAAAGAACTTAAAGGTTATGATTTCTAACAGCCTCAAAATAAGTCTAAAGTGCAGTCAAGCAGCAAAGACAGCAAGTAGGATGATCGGCTTCATAGCTAAAGATATAACCAGTAGAAAGGAGGAGATTGCGATCCCGCTATATAGAGCTCTGGTAAGACCACATCTGGTATATTGTTCACTGTAATGATTCTTATCTCTTTATTAAAAACAACCTTTATTAATATCTATATTAAAAACAATAAGGCCAAACTGACAGACAAACACAAAATCACTTTCACTGATACAGTGGAAGGACAGATAACCTAGAAACTGCAGTAAGGACTGATTCTGGAAAAAGCATTTGCAATTTGTGCAATCTCATAGTGGTCACCTAAATGGATGGGTGACATTCCAAAACCGTCACCTGGGTAAGAGAAAAATGGTTCCTAACAAGTGGAGAACCACAAAAATCTTAGGCTATCCTGGAAAAAAAATTACTGCACTATTCTCAGAATTCCTATAGTAGATAGATTTTTGGGGTGATTTCACCTCCAATAGTAAAAAATCCTAATCTAGTGAGGGGATTAATTTGAATAACTCTTCTCTAAGGTTGGTTCGTATCTCCAATACTTCCTAACAGATACTACCCTGCCCAGCTCCCCCTCAACCAGAAAATAACAATGTTGTAGCAGCATCACCAGCCTTGAAGGTAGGCTGGAGATAAATGGTATACTGTGTTTAGTTTGGGAGACCTCCCCTACAGAAAGACATTGATGAAATAGAGCAATTCCAAAGACAGGTTACAAAAATGATGGTAGGTCTCAGGAACAACATGTATCAGGAAAGACTTAAAGAACTTTATTTGTATAGCTTGGAGGAAAAAAGTGAGAGCGAGACATGATCAAAATTTTTAAATGTGTTGAAGGTATAAATAAGGTTCAAGAAGGAAGTGTTTTCATTAGAAAGCTTAATACTAGAATAAGAGGGCATAACTGGAGATTAATTGGGGGAAAAATCAGAAGCAATGTCAGGAAATATTTTTTCACTGAAAGAGTCATAAATGCTTGGAATGATCTACCAGCAGATGTTGTTGGAAAATCAACAGTAAATGAATTCAAGCATGTCTGGGATAAGTATAGATCTGTCCTAAGAGAAAAAGGCATTTCTGGCATTTGTTTATAACGTAGGGACATATGTAAGCTGAAAAGAGTACATGAAAGCATAATAAGGTGATATAATGGAGTAAATGAACACTACACTACTCCTTTAGGGCTTAGTCACACGGGCGCATCGACACCTGCACACAGACGCTGATGCGCCCGTGTGACTGAGCCCTTACTGCAGGAAGAAGACGGCCGTACTTCAAGACAGACGACTCCCCGCAGCGCTGAAGAAAGAACACATGACCGGCAATGAAGCCAGTCACATGTTCTTTCTCCCGGCGCTGCAGAGAGATGTCCATCTTGAGGTATAGCCATCTTCCTCCTGTAGTAACACGGGCACCGATGAGCCGATGAGCCCCTATGCACAGTCCAGATTTTTGACACTTATAAGTGATGTTCTTTCTTATCCCCCTTTTGGAACACACTCTTTTGAGACTTTTCCTTCTTTGCAGTTTGAGGAAATTAACTAGGCATTGCTTCTATAATACAATATGAAGGATTTGCTTCCAAAAGTCCTGAGGCCATTCCATTCCTTGTTCACAAATATTAGGCCTCCGTTAACTATCTCTTAAAATTGAAGGAATGGTCCCCCATGGTCTGCATATTGAAATAGTATGTAAGCATTATACAGTACTATCTGTACGACATACTTTTTGTGCTATATCTTAATTTTTTGTATGGTACATTATGGCTTCAACACTTAATGCAGCATATCAACACTCCCTGGTGTACCTATTATAGTCCAGGATGCAATCTGGCTTGGGGATTACTGTATTGGTGCCTCAGGACTGTCATTACCATATTGAATGCTGTCATTACAATTGTATTTTTTAAAGGCACAATTTTGGTTTAAGTATATTATATTGAAAAACTTTTATATGTTTTTGGGGAGTATGGAAATAACAGATGTAGAAAATTTTAACTATACAGTGATAGCTTTCTGAGACAAGCTATCTCAAGTAATTAAAAATCTATTGTTAGCTAATTCTTAAGCAGCAAAGATCATTGAAAATCTATAGAAAGGGGCAAATAAACTATGGTGCAGAAAGTTACCTGATTCATCGAAATTCAAGTTAAACTTTGCTACATCTGTAGAACCACAACTCCAGTGATGTTTTTTGAATTTTGCTTTTATGAATTTTATACTGCAGTATAAATAATTACATGTTAAATTTAATCTGTGTGCAATTATAGCAAAAATAACATAGACACTTAAAAAATAATGTTTTTGTGTTGTCATATTCTTAGAACCTTTCACAGTGTAGACATCAATTAAAATTCTTTTCTTTATTATTACATTATATTCTTAGAACCATCAGCATTCACAGGGTTAAATAACAAATGTTAGCATGTGGGTTCATAACATAGAAACACTCAGGAATTTACATATTCAAGATTAATCATGACTATGCAGCAATCTGCAGATAACTTTGGCAGACAAGCATCACCAGGTCGGCGTTTTCCTCATTCCCTGCTTATATTGTAGTATACTCGACACAATTGGACAAGCAGGAATGGAACTGTGCACACTTCTACATTTCAATGTGCTTATACTGTCAGTGTGGTCAAACATAATATATTTAACTGCTTATTGTGAACAGCACAGATGTAAGGAATCTCTTTCCCAGTATAACAAGACAAGTAAATAATATGGAGGACACCTAGTAGTTGCAATGGGATTTGCAGCTGTGGAGGATTTTGTTAACATGTCATGAGAATGTATCCAATCTCTATTGTAAATGAAGTCTTTAAAGTAGTATTCCCATCACCTCCTGCTTGTTATTACGTACAGGCTCCAAGAGGTGGCCGGGTTTTACAGAACAGCTATCCTGTTTCTGTAACTCCCGTAGAAGTGAATGAGAGTTACTTAAGCAGCACAGCAAGCTAGTTTGTTTCAATAACGTCTGACTTGCAGAAACAGCATAACTCTCTGTGCTACATTGTTTATACAATTACAATTCATGTCTGAAGGAGTTATGGAAGCAGCATAGCACCGGGTGAGGTTTTCATAAAAAACAATCACCTATTGGAGGCTAGATGAGGCACCCAATAGGAAAGGAACAGCAGGACTGAGATGGGAATACCCATCTTACCAAATTAAAGCTAAGTTAATGGGGATGTATGGTGCCATTTATTATTTCTAATAACAGTGTTGGAGATTGCCAAGCGCTTTTACGCAGCGATTTTCCGTGCCGCTTTTGAAATTAATAGAGCATGTGCATCCTCCACTCCATTTTTGGGGGGATTTTTTAAAAGGATTCATAAGGTCTATATTTACAGACATGCCAGAAGAGATGACATACCCTCTTTAAAAATTCCATAATTTGTACACTTAGACAAAACAGAAATAGAATAGGGTTGATGGTTAGGGTTAGATCTTGGTTCACTTATGGATATTGAAAGATTAAAAACAGTAACTGTATCTAGTAGGGACTTAGGTGAAGGCCTATTGTTTTAATGTGTCATCTCATAACTGAACAGTGCCTTCAAAAGAGTTTCTAAAAGTTATATTTGGTTATGGTTGGGAAAGTATGTAGTTATGGCTATGACCCACTGTCCCAGAATGAGCTAGAAGGATTAAATGGGAAGTTTCAAACGGGGATAAAAATAAATGGTGAAAATATGGTGCAAATAAGAGAAGAAAAGGATCAAAAATTACTAAGGCAGCAAACAAGTGATCACCATACAACTACACTCAGAGCATAGACCAGCTCCAGCTGTAAGGAATTCCTGATTCCATTAGGTGTTGAGTAAGTGAGAAATGTATAGGACAGTTTTGGGCCACAAATAAAAAGATGGTAAGTGATGAAGCAAATTAAAAATAGAAGGGGAGAGGGAGGTAGGTGCTCTGTAAACCCAAAAGGACTCTCAGCTACCAACTTTTCTTTTTGTATAGAAGAAAACTCCCCAGCAAAGAAAATACATACACAAAGTCATGTTTTCCTGGAGAGTTGACATCAAAAGTATGCAAACGAAAAAAAAACCCGCAACACTGTGGCAATTAAAGTTGAAAAGAAGGCACAAACACAGTCCAAGCCCTTTACACAGATATATCTAAAAGAGAAAAGCCACAGCACTCCAGTTGTAATCCAAAGAAATAAGGTGTCTATTCACTGAGACAGCATATAAAAAGCACCCGTCATTGTATTATCTTTCTTATTCAAACTAAATTATATCCTTTTAATAAAAACAACAAATAGTCACAGAAGTGTGAGCTCCATTCTTTAGTGATAAAATCTATAAAAAGTAATTGTAGACAGGTTTTACTATAGCTATCCTTACATTATGTTTGACATATTGATAAAGATCTTTCAATACTCTGTTTCTGTAATAAAAAAAAGGGGAAAAAATCAATGAAAAGTGACCTTCCACAGATTGAAACACAAAAAAGAGATATTTAAAACCATCTATTCTGTGCTACCTTTTGTAATAATATCGGTTTAGGTAATTTTTTCCTGCATTTGTTAATGTTTAATATGGAGTATGACAGTTGCTTCCCTATTAAATTAAATTGTTTTACTGGACCTAATAATAAGTGTCCCAGGAGAACCACAAACAATACGGTAACATAGCAGAGGATGTGAAGACACTGAGATGTTTGGCTTCAGTACGCAACAACTTTTAAAAATTACATGAATGTGAAGATATATTTTCCTTCCTAAAATGGCAGTAGAATTTTAAATGCAAATGCCTGAAATATAACTAGCCCTAAAGCAATAGAACTATGAAATCTGGATCATTGTGCCAGCGTCAAAACTATGAAAAATTGCTGTAATACTTTTTTAATTGTTATGTTATTATTGTCAACAGATTATAATTTGATTATACAGCAGAGGGGAGTAATTGCATGCATACTTGAATAATGTAATACAGTATATGAATATGTGACTTGGTGCTGTTCTTGTAAGATAATGATGCATATAATGCTAAAATTATACTGTATGTATGGTTATCTATGTGTTTACATTATTTTATTGCCTAAGACATATATCTTTCTACAGCGATTACATGGAATTCGTAATATTTGACATCTAGGAAAATAAACAAGTTATTGTAAATGTACTAATTTTAAATAAGGGTAATTAGCATAATAAAGAAGTAAAGTAATAACACAGTAAGCATTGCCCGGAGGAGAAAGTTAGTTCAAGTTTGCTATTGGACATTTACTTAAAGGAGTAGGAGGAAGATGAAACATGTAAAATGATCTCTATTTCACTTTGAAGTATCAAACTTTATAAATTCATTGTTTCAAAGTTTTAAAATCATGAAAAATAATCGGTCAGTATACTGTAAATGCCTGCAGCGACTGAACGACGAATGACAATTCGTTCCTCATTCATTTTATGCCAGCATAAAAATCAGATGGCAATTAGCCTGTTTATACTATAAACAATGGCTTGTTTACTGTGAATGGAAGTGCATGGCCAGAGATCCTACCGGGCCACTTCGTCTTCATTCACTGAGCAATCCTCGCTCTTGTGTGAAATCACAGGAGTGATTATCGCTGGGTCGATTGTTGTCGCATGTAAAAGGACGGTTATGCAGGCTATAACAAGCGTTAATGGTATAGGGCGCTTTTTACATCATTCAGAGCCTCTGACACAAAATGCTTGACAAAATAGCATGCTGCTAGTTTTACTGCTACAATGCCAGAGGGGAACTCAATAGCCAGATAGACTCCATTGTAGTGAATGAGGTCCATTAGGCACTTATTTGAGCCTTATCTGAATAGCTTCAGTCCATGTGCTCTACTAAGGTATATGGAAGCAAAGGGGGAATGCTAGCTGGTAACTTGCCTCTTTGAGCAGAAACTACGAGGCACTAGAAAAAATGGGTCCTGCTCTGGTGGACTCTTAGTCATTTTTCACTTAAAGGGGTTGTCCCGCGCCGAAACGGGTTTTTTTTTTTTCAACCCCCCCCCCCCCCGTTCGGCGCGAGACAACCCCGATGCAGGGACCTAAAGAAAGCTTACCGGAGCGCTTACCTGAATCCCCGCGCTCCGGTGACTTCTATACTTACCGGTGAAGATGGCCGCCGGGATCCTCTTCCTCCGTGGACCGCAGCTCTTCTGTGCGGTCGATTGCCGATTCCAGCCTCCTGATTGGCTGGAATCGGCACGTGACGGGGCGGAGCTACACGGAGCCGGCATTCTGCACGAGCGGCTCCATTGAAGAGAGCAGAAGACCCGGACTGCGCAAGCGCGGCTAATTTGGCCATCGGAGGGCGAAAATTAGTCGGCTCCATGGGAACGAGGACGCCAGCAACGGAGCAGGTAAGTAAAAAACTTTTTATAACTTCTGTATGGCTCATAATTAATGCACAATGTACATTACAAAGTGCATTAATATGGCCATACAGAAGTGTATAGACCCACTTGCTGCCGCGGGACAACCCCTTTAAATGAATGGAAAAAAATGACTAATACTGTACAGCAGCCACAAGAAGCTTTTTCTAGCTAGAAATAGTTTATTGTTGGGGGTTAGAAAAGCCACAGCCAAAAAGCATTATTCTGTGATGGGGTTAGGACAACCCCATCAACGTGAATGGACTTGGGGCAATTTGGATAACAGAGCACTTACAGAGAGTTCAGATTCTACCTACAGAAATGGGTACTGAAAAGAAATAATTTCTTCGTCACTTAGTTGACAAAGCTGGAAGTTAAAAGCAAAGAGAGAGAGAGAGAGAGAGGAAATAAGACAGAAAGAATTGGGAAGAGTACTGAAAAGATAACAGTTGAAACAATTTAGTAGGTAACATACAGTAGCTATTAAAAAGAAGTAAATTGGTAAGTTAAAATAGCAATACATTGTTTGTAGGTATCTAACATTTCTTTGAAAGTATAAAACTTTACTAGAAGCTGCAGCAGGCATTGATGTGCCTACAGGTCAGAAGTACAAACACAAAGTAAATTGTGAGGAGGAAAATACAACGAAAAGGAAATAAACACTTTTTGATTTTTTTTTTTTTAAATGTGTAAAATACATTTTATTATTATTATTGTTAATAAACTTTTTATCACTGTATTCCTTAATACTAAAAAGATAAATAATATTTGGTACCTAGCTGAGTACTTTAGAAAATAATGTAATTAAAATAAATGAAAAAGTAAACAAAATGTAAAAAGCACAAAGTAATAAAACATTTAGCTTTTTGTGCATGTCACATGCTACACGAGAAAGCTTGATCAGCAGGTAAATGAAAGCACATTAATTATTATGTTTCTAAGCAAGCAAGTAATAAAAGACAGCGAACATGATTAAACATACTGTATAGTTCATACATGACTTGTGTGGTGTCCTGCAGCCACCGAGTCATGGGGTACATGCTGAGGAGATTGCGGGAGTAGAGATGGCACTTGTCATGGTGGCTCTAACAAACTCCTCCCCAGGGGGGTGCCCGCGCCCTCAGCCAAGGCACTGCTAGGCCTTTTCCAGGCAACACTGTGACAGCGGTTACCTGTATAGATATGTAGTGGACTAAAGAAGTTGTCACTCGTGACGTCCACATTCCTTCACACCGTTGGTTGTCTGCCAGGAAAATAATAGAGTCCACACACGATTATAGTGGAATACCTCAATCACTGACAACAGGCAGTGACTGAAACTTTACTTCTTCAAAGGGAACTTTCACAAATCCATGCAGGGAAAACAGTTAACGAGGTCAGGGAGGAGAACATAGGATGACACCTGGCCTACAGTCCTGGTTATCTGTATGACCCTGCTTCTGGACAGAATACACACACTCCGGGACACAGGATGTCACCGGGCCTACAGGCTTAGTTATTTGTATGACTCCACTCCTGGACAGAAACACAGAAGGTGGACAGAACACACTGCAGACACTCACTTGTACTTAGTAGCTTGAACACTACAGGGCGGGCTCCTTCTTTTACTCACTCTTAAGGTAGGGGTCCTGGAATGCGAACATCAGGATACCTCTCCTCAGCCTCCATTCTTCACCACATGAGGGTTGAAGGTACCCTCATGTGGCTGGCACTCTCTCTCAAAGAACCCAGAAGAACAGACTCACCACACCCTTTGGCTTGCACTCATATTTATATCATACAACATTACATGACAAGACAATTTGTTGACATATCCCAGCCAGTCACAAACATTAACCTCTTAGATGCTGCAGCTGTGCAATACACATAAATAAAGACAAGACAATTTGCACAGTGCATCCTAACTGAAGACATGACATGTATGTTTATATTACGGAGGTTCCAGATATATAGACTTCAGGCCACTACACATGCATTTAGTCTGATATAGAATTCTATGTCTGCTACTCCTGTTGTATATTCTTTTACATTAACATAAAACAAGTATAACAGAGCAATTCTGGCAGAAGAACCCACTCTGTAAGATCCGTATATCTGAATAATCTTCATAAGTCAATCTTTCAAAAGCAATACACATTGGAAGAGATTTATTAATATTTTTTTCCCAGTGTAGCACACACAATATTTAACAGCAGCAATATTTTTCAAGGTATGTACATCAGAAAACTGCCATTAATACATTGATATATCAATCCCATTGTACCTCAATATGAAGAAATTACTTATAGTATCCTACAGTTCAGTGATGGACACACTTTTAGTCTAGGACTACACAGCAACGTTTGGCTGAGGGAAGGGTTGCACATCCAAAAATCGCTGTGTAGCTCTGTGACCTCCCACTCATTGCAAGTAATAAAAAATCCATTGAGGTTATATTTTCTGTCACTTAAAACCCAAAGCCATGGCAAGATGGGACTCATAGTGCAATCTCATTAATTTCAATGTGAGTGTGAGTTGGCTGGGCGACACAGTGGTCTTTGGTAGTGCGACCCCCGTCATGGTCAAAGTAACCATATAGCCCTAGCCTCATAGATAATCATTACAAGCATTTTCTTTATCATTACTGATCTGTCACTTAATATCAAAGAATATGATGCTGATATAAAAGTGAGTAGTGTTATTAGGTTAGGAGGAGTAACTATATAATTGGTTGTTACAAGCAGAAAAGTTGGTGGAATAAGTCAGCAGGTAATCACCATGCAAAGCACTAGGGGTCATAGCAGCCTAGGTCACTATCAAAGTTAAAAATCGCAATATAAAAAAATTCTAAAGTAGTGCTAAAAAGAAGTTAAAATTTGATTGGCTTTGTTGATGATGATGATCCCTTTGAGGAGATACTGTCCCTATCTGTCTTGTCCTTTATGCAAAAACAAATTGAAGTCACATTTATAGTATTGATGTGTAAGCCACCAACAATACCTTGAATAAAATATATTGCTAAATTATATTTGTCAACATTTAAACAGCTATTATGATTAACCACCCACAGTTCACAAACTTTTTGGTCATTTTTACCAGTCTTAATGATTGCTTTGTGATTATTTCCCATAGTAACCATTTGTTTAAATTTATAAACATATATATTGTCATTTTTATGAAGCTATTAATGTACATGCCAATCTCTATTAAAAGCAGTGGATTAAAAATTTTAGAGCGCTATAGCTCTGAATACAAGTAAATTTGGCCCTTGAGCTGATTGTAATGAGCCTTCTGATAAGGCATTGATTTCTTCTTAATGAGGTAAAAGGTTTATGTTTAGCACATTAAGATAAAGCTATTAAATGCCAGAAAAATGCAAATAAAATGGCAGAGTATAATGAATGTTGATATTTTAAACCCCTCAGCAGTAAAATAAGCGTCATGGAACAGAAGATAATCTCACATTATATGTGACCTGTAATATCTTCGTAATATTTAAGTACACTGAAAATACCCAGGCAATTATTCAAAGCATATAATGAAAAGTGTGGAGCGTAAATACACAACAGTAAAATTATAGCTGCAAGAGATATTGCTTATTGACAGCAATCAGATTCCACTTAGTAACAATGGGTTGAACCTAATGTAACCACACCAAGCTTTAAACAGCACAGATACCATAAAATAAGATTCACAGAGAATGGTAAAAATATATGCCTTCACTGGGTTAAAACTGGTGGTGCGCTCTGTTGGGCCCTTAATAGATTAATATATAATATTGTACTTTCTAAGATTTATTTGCTATTTTTCTAGTGCAAGAAAACAAAAATGCTCATTTAGTAATCAAAAACTTTCAGTTATAATTAAGACAATTCAACTTCTAGTGCAAGTTACTTTCAATTGCTGCCAATAAAAATTTTAAATACGTGTATAATGTTTATTAACATTGCTTAAAATTCAAGCTTCAGCTGATAAGAAATATATAAGAAAAAAATACAATCTCCACCATTTATATACATAGGTGTAATCAATAAATACAAACGGAGTTCCTTATAAAAACCCTGGGATATCTCACTGATAAAAAAGTGTTTAACCTTATATTCAATAATCAAATAAACACATCTTGAACTCCTATAACAGAAATTTTGCTACTTCATGAAGCCCCAATGGCTGCAGGCCATAATGCCTAAACTTCATATAGAAAAATCCATATAATTTAGGTTAAAAAAAAAAGCAACAACTTCAGCTCATAAGGAAAGACAGCGCTGTTGAGTGCAAAATTATCTTTACATCATATTAGTAAATAGTCTATAACAAAATCAGTCAACATGCTTCAGCATGTTCAATAACTCTGCCTGCCTAATCAGAAGTGCTAGCAGTTGATAAATAAGGAAAATAACAAAACAAAAACACCAGCCTTGATGGTAGGCTGAGTGCTAATATAATGTCAAAGAAAGATTCACATGAATGTCTGGACCCAAGGTTTCCAACTAAAACATTGTCCAGAACATCACACTGCCTCCAATGTCTTGCTTTTTTCCCATAGTTCATCCTATTGCCATCTCTTTCTGAGGTTTAGCGATTTATAAGCACCCGACTGTTCACAGAACATAAAAGAAAGCATGATTACTCAGATCAGCCCATGCTCTTTCACTGCTCTATGGCCTCGTTCTGAGTCTCACGTACCTACTGTGGGTGCTTTTTACAGTGTACAAGCAGGTTCAGCATTAGCAGCCCGCAAACCCAGGCAGGTTCCCGGGTCCACTCCACCTGGGGAGTCCCAAGGCTTTTTGATTTCAACTTTTCATTTTTTTACCTGATATAAGAGGAATACCCTACGCTTCTTCCCTGTTTTATATTAAAACCTCAGCCTGAAACACAAAACACTGGACGCTGGGGTTGACAATTCAGTCAGAGACACTGACAGTGCTCCCAACTGCATAGACATGCCATTTATGACTGTACTGTGCATATACCAGAGATAAGACATTGATACCTTCATACCTGCCATGGTGAGAAGACGTGTCGTCTGTTCTCCAGTAGCACAACTGAGTTCATGTCTGTGTGGATAGCTTCACTATCCACACAGACCCTTACACTTGTCTATTTTTCCATTTCCCATACCTCTATTTCAAGAACTGACTGTCCAGTTGTGCCTTATATATCCCACCCTTTGATAGGCACAATTTTAATGAGATAATCAATGTAGCAATGTTGTTCATTTCACCTGTCAGTGGTTTTAATGTCTAGCTCGTAGACTACAAGACTATAGCTGTGTAACAATAATCCCAGCAATCAGAGCGAAGACGGGAACTATTTTGTTACTACTTCTTCCTTCATATCATGTTCACGTACTGTATTTTAGGGCTCATTCAGACAAATGTAGTTTTTGCGATGCTAGCAGCACACAGAACATGCTTCTATAGCTAGCCAATAGGTTCCTATAGAAGCGTTCACATAAAAGAGTTTTAGAAGCGCAAAATCCTCGAACCTGCAAAAGATAGGACATGCGTGGCCACAATGCCTGCATCTAAGGTCCGTGCTGTGTGAAAAGATAGAACCTGTCTTATTTTTGGGGCAAGCTGCGCAGGAGTTTCCATTGACTCCTATTAGAGCAGGAGTCTATGGAAACGCCTGTGCAGGAAAAGAAGATTTCCCGCTACTTACAGCAGGACATTTAAAACATGCTGCCCAGAAGCACATTGAACATGTCCCGCTGTAAACTCCTCTTAGTTCCTACGGGGATGAGGGGATTCCTCAAGGGTTACCTTAATCCCCGCAGGGACTAACAGGCATTTACAACAGGACATTTAAAATATGCTTCTGGGCAGGACATTTTAAATGTCCTGCTGTAAACGGTGGGGAATTCCTCCAGCCCCGCTGCTGGGCAATTCCCCAGCAGTGGGGGGCAGTAGAGGACTCCCTCTACCTCACTACCCAAAAGAATTTTCTATAACAGGGAAAGAGTGGGGGGCAGGGTTACAGGGCTTTCCTCAAAGGCTTTCCGGAGAGCGTGAGAGGAGGGGTCCGGGCTACAGGGATCTGCCCACTATCCCTGCTCCCTCTATGTTTGCTATGGCAATCTCTGAGATGCCATGTAACCCCACCCCCTATCTCTAGTTCAACACCCTCTCTCTGTGCTATAGGGATATCCATCAGGGATCCCAAATGCAGGGAGAGAGTGAACAGGCTATGGGTTAATCACCCATAGCAGGAAGAGAGAGCAGAGCTATGGGCTATGGGTTGATTCCCCACAGCAGGGAGAGAGTGCAGGGCTTTGTCTCTCCCTGCTATGGGTTAATCCCCAATAGCCCCGCTCTCTCTCCCTGCTATGGGGAAATCCCATAGCCCTGCTTGGCTTCTTCTCTCTCTCCTCCTGCAATAGTTGCACTTTTTAAAGTGCAGCTGCTCCAGTGAATGGGCACTTTTCATGCACATGAAGCTCAGATCTTCTGCGCATGAAACATTGCTCATTCACACAATCTTTACAGCTCTCTAGCTGTGATCTTTTTGCACTGCTAGCAGTGTGAAAACTATGTTCGTCTGAAAAAGCCCTTAGAGATCTTGTCTAGGATTAGAAACAGAAATGGGGGTGGGTGGTGATTTGCGGGAGTGAGCGTGGGGGAGCAAGGGGGAGAGGGAGAGAGAGAGATCTCCCCCATTCCTCCCCGCTCTCCCCCGCCGCCCCCCACCGGCCCCCGAATCTTTTGGCATGAGTGGGCATGTACTCGAAAATGCAATACTTGCTCGAGTATTTTGCCTTAACGAGTATGCTCGCTCATCTCTAGTTATAGGTTACTTTTACTTTGGCTGTTGTAAGTTTTCTTCCTATATCATTGATGACTTTCGAGAAAATATATACTAAAAATAAAAACAAAAATAAAATACAAGTAAGCTAAAAAATATAATGCTTTCCTTTTTCTAACACCTTATCTTATTCTCATCCTAACCTAAGACAATAATGAACATACAAAACTTAAATGTGAAAGTAAATATCAGTTCATGACAAATTAACCAGAAGGTTAGAATGACACTTTGAAGGAATCACATAGGGGCATAAACTAGAAATTGTATTGCCAATTGACAAATGCCTTTTTAAATTGTACTATCAAGAAAATATTGATACCCATTACATCACAGACAAGAAAATGACATTTAGGGGAAACTCATCCTGCGTTTTAAAATGACAAATTCAACAAAAGTCAAATAAAATAGTTTCCTACCCTGCAGTGCTTAATAGTTTTGATATACTCCATCTTCACATTTTAGACTTGGGCAGAATGCTATATTCCACAGTAGCATTATGGAAAGCCAACTCTTCTTACATACAGTAATGATGTATGCTACTTTCCAAAATTCTACATCTGAAAAAATGAAATGAACACAGTATTAGATACTAAACAACTTCAAAGGGAGTATTTTAAGGACAATTTTTAACACATAATACTACATATCAGATAGAGTATATTTAGTTGAGCATACATTTTATATTACTATCTTATTAAAGCCAGCTTCACAAGAACATATTATGGGCACATTTATGCATATCTAATACAGACATCTTCTAACCTGACCACAGGTCTATTGACTCAAATTCAATGCATAAGTGCTCTAAGTTGGGATC
Organism: Eleutherodactylus coqui; assembly: GCF_035609145.1. Taxonomy (NCBI): domain Eukaryota; kingdom Metazoa; phylum Chordata; class Amphibia; order Anura; family Eleutherodactylidae; genus Eleutherodactylus; species Eleutherodactylus coqui. The sequence continues at coordinate 103,573,701 of NC_089843.1, forward strand.
AGGAAACTTGTGGTCAGGCCAGGACATTCGGCGTATTACAGATGCGTAAATGCACCAATAACATAATCATGTGAAACTAGCCTTATAAGTGTTTGAAATGTTGTGGAAAATGGCTTTGGAAGAGCTCCCATTTTTCTCCTCCATCGGTCCCTGTTTACTTATGAATTATGGTTCTGTTTACTTATCACCAGTACATTAAATTAAACAAACACACTTAAGTATTGAACTATTCATATTGTATTTAACAATCATACTTAAAATTAGAGCCCCACCAGTAACTCCATCCAAATATAATAAAACATCAGTTTTTTAATTAAAACTTTGAGGTTTGCTAATTTTGTAGAGTGAGGCTAAAGCACCTGATCAAGTTTGCGTAACAAGATTTACTCAGTAACTGGCTATCAGACAGGACTGTTCAGACAATACAGAAGACAAAAGATCGCTCATATAATTACTTGCCTCAGTTTCATTGCTGTCGGCAGCACATTCTCTATTAACACAGGGACATGGGCTGCTAAAAACAATGGTGCTGCATGAAAGATGAGATTACCCTATGAAGAAGTGACTGCTCAAATGCCCCGGATTGAGGAAAAAACCATTCTTCCCTGATAACCGGGCCATGTAAAAGACCCTTTGCCAGTTATCAACTGTCAGTTATCTATGGAGCAAGCTTTGCTTCTGAGATCACACCATATTAAGAGCTTAATGCTGGTAAATTCTCACAACTTAACCCTTTTACATGCTCATAGGTTTAAATTAGCCAAAAAGCTTAGCTCCGCCTTGTCCTGCCACTCTCATTGCAAACAGCTGGAGGGGAGGAGAGAGAAGGAGAGAAAAGGAAGGGAGTTTAGCAGTCATGCTGCTAAACTCCCTCCCACCTCCCTTGTCCGGCCGCTGTCACTGGCTCCCATAGGAGCCCATGCAGCTGCCGACGTATTCTGGCCCGAAAGATAGTTCCAGGACTATCTTTGCGGGGCAGTGTGAAAGCGCCCGGCGCTATATTGGCCTGACCAGATGCTGTCACTCTGTGGGAATACAGCCATGTGATCTGATGCATTGGAATCCATTGCATCAGATTTTAGCGTATATTGGCCAGCCGTGAAAACGGTGGCCGATATAGGCTTGTGTAAAAGAGGCCCGATCCTGTTGAATGTTATTTTAACTCATTTCATTTTAGAGTACAAAGTTTAAAGGGATCACTATGAATATGTTTGCTCACATATGTTTGACATACAATAAAAAATAGTCCTAAAAATAAAATTTTAACAGTGTGAACCAAGCCTTATTTCTCTACTATATAAAAGTGTTTTATTACTGTCATTTTTTAAGATATGTCATTCAACTACATACTGTCATATATTATTAAAATATACATTTATTATTTGGCTGGACACCCACTTTCCTTTGCCTTAGGTGATGATAATGGACCTCCTGTAGGTTGTAGTACAATTTTATAACAGTTTGTTGCCACAAGTCCAGATAATTGAACAGTGTGCTGGCTCAGTGGCTCGCAGCACTTAGGTCTCGAGTTCAAATCTAACCAACGGCAAAAACCTGTATGGCATTTGTATGCTGACCTTGTGTTTATGCTGTGTTTCCTCTCACATTCCAAAATCATGCTAATAGGTGAATGCAAAAAATGTCCATCCCCAATGGAGACAAAACCCCTAAAAATGTATGTGCTCTATAAATAAAGGTAATTATTAGAGATGAGCGAGCACCAAAAGGCTCGGGTGCTCGTTACTCGGGACGAACTTTTCGCGATGCTCGAGGGTTCGTTTCGAGTAACGAACCCCATTGAAGTCAATGGGCGACCCGAGCATTTTTGTATATCGCCGATGCTCGCTAAGGTTTTCATTTGTGAAAATCTGGGCAATTCAAGAAAGTGATGGGAACGACACAGCAACGGATAGGGCAGGCGAGGGGCTACATGTTGGGCTGCATCTCAAGTTCCCAGGTCCCACTATTAAGCCACAATAGCGGCAAGAGTGCCCCCCCCCCACTGTCAGCATAAAGATCGTTCTCCTCTGCCATAGCTGTAACAGCTGTGGCAGAGAAGAACGATGTTTGCCCATTGAATTCAATGGAGCCAGCAATACAGCAGGTTCCACTGAAAGCAATGGGCTGATTTTTATTCTTTGCTCCACTGTATTCTCGGCGTATAAGGTGACAGTTGGGGGGTCGTCTTATACGCCCCGTCGCCTTCTACGCCGGTATATATTTTTATTGTAACACATTTCTGGATGAATTGCAGGGAAGGGCTTATATATTTAAGCCCTTCCCGACAATTCATCCCGCGATCGCCGGCAGCCCATTGCTTTCAGTGGAACCTGCTGTATTGCCGGCTCCATTGAATTCAATGGGCAAACATCGTTCTTCTCTTCCACAGCTGTTACAGCTGTGGCAGAGAAGAATGATTTGTCTTCTATATGTTCTCAATGGGGTCGGCGCTGCCGCCGCCGGCCCCATTGAGCGCATATAGAGAAGAGAACAGAAATCGCAGATCGCACATAGGTGCGATCTGCGATTTCTATGGCCTAAGAAGGACCGTTGGGGTTCTTGAAGCCTAAAATCACTCCTAACACTCTCCCTATAGCAGCTCCGGCATCAACAACACTTTCCCTGAACTATGTCAGAATGCATCTGTGGCGAGCCGCGGGAGGGGCAGATTTTAATACTCGGGTGACACCTAATCTCGCCAGCCACTCACTGCAGGGGGGTGGTATAGGGCTTGAACGTTGTAGGGGGAAGTTGTAATGCCTTCCCTGTCTTTCTATTGGCCAGAAAAGCGCGCAAATTTGTCAGGGAAGAAAATGAAAGTAACCCGAACACTGCGTGGTACTCGTTACGAGTAACGAGCATCTCGAACACCCTAATACTCGAACGAGTATCAAGCTCGGACGAGTATGCTCGCTCATCTCTATTGGCCATCGGTCACGACAAACTCCTCCAGTGGGAGAGGATTCGGAATCATTGCTGCCCATTCTGGGCAGGGGCCCAAGAACTGTTCCTGGGAGTCTGCCTGCTCCTCAGAATGTGTCATTGTAATGGAGTGAGGAGGCTGGGAGGAAGGAGGAGCAGCAGCCAGAGGATTCAGAGTTGCAGCAGTGGACGGCGCAGAACTCTGGGTGGTCGATAGATTGCTGGATGCACTTTCTGCCATCCACGACAGGACCTGCTCACACTGCTCATTTTCTAATAAAGGTCTACCGCGTGGACCCATTAATTGTGAGATGAATGTGGGGACGCCAGAAACGTGCCTCTCTCCTAATCCCGCAGCAGTCGGCTGCGATACACCTGGATCAGGAGCTCGGCCTGTGCCCACACCCTGACTTGGGCCTCCGCGTCCTCGGCCGCGTCCACGTCCTCGGCCGCATCCACGTCCTCTAGGCCTACCCCTACCCCTCAGCATGGTGTATTACCAGTAGTGCAGAAACAGAACGCAGTAATTAAATGTGCCGCTTATTGGCCTGTGGTTGGAGGCTGACTTCGCTTACGGAACGCACAGCAGAGCCAGGAAAGAATTTTGCGCAAGCCCACTGTAACACTTAGCTGGCTGCGTATGAATTAGGACAACTACCCCCAGCAGAGACCCAGTACACTGAGGACGGTCACAGGCAGCCCAAATAGATTTTTTTTCCCAAATGTTTTTGGAAAGGCCCACTGCCTATATACACTAAATATGTCTTCTGTCCCTGCCTCACCACTACTGGCCCTGGACAATGTAAAATTACTGCAGACTGTTTCACTGTGGACAGGAATACAGCGGTGATGTAACAGGCAACACAGAGCCAGGAAAGAATTTTGCGCAAGCTTGCTGTAACACTTAGCTGGCTGCGTAAGAATTAGGACAACTACCCCCAGCAGAGACCCAGTACACTGAGGACGGTCACAGGCAGCCCAAATAGATTTTTTTTCCCAAATGTTTTTGGAAAGGCCCACTGCCTATATACACTAAATATGTCTTCTGTCCCTGCCTCACCACTACTGGCCCTGGACAATGTAAAATTACTGCAGGACGCAATGCTCTGCACGGCCCATATACAAAAAAAAAAAAAAAGTGCAACACTGCAAAAAGCAGCCTCAACAGTACTGCACACGGTCAGATGTGGCCCTAAGAAGGACCGTTGGGGTTCTTGGAGCCTAAAATCAATCCTAACACTCTCCCTATAGCAGCTCCGGCATCAGCAGCAGTTTCCCTGATCTCTGTCAGAATGCATCTGTGGCGAGCCGTGGGAGGGGCCGATTTATATACTCGGGTGACACCTGATCTCGCCAGCCACTCACAGCAGGGGGGTGGTATAGGGCTTGAACGTCGCAGGGGGAAGTTGTAATGCCTTCCCTGTCTTTCTATTGGCCAGAAAAGCGCGCTAACGTCTCAGAGATGAAAGTGAAAGTAACTCGAACATCGCGTGGTACTCGCCTCTAGTAACGAGCATCTCGAACACGCTAATACTCGAACGAGCATCAAGCTCGGACGAGTACGTTCGCTCATCTCTAGTGATTATCATTATTATAATCTTGAAAGAATATTTTTCATTTTGTGTTAAATTATGTTGAATGCAATGTTTTGTTCCTGTAGGCACTCAGCTGCATGCAGAAAATACAAAATATGACACATGAATATAAACAACTTTGTGATAATATGTCTTAACAAAAGAAAAAAAATGAAAGTCACTACATATCAATATGCAATTCAAGTCATACAATACTATATTTTTTCTCATGAATTATTAACCAACTATATGAAGAAATAGATGCAACTTTCTAGTTTGTTTTGATTTTGCTCACATTAGAACAAATAATAATACATTCAACACCTGCAGAGTAGCCAGAGGACATGTTGTTCTCACTTTTGCTGTCAATCAGCGGCAGGCTGAATTCTACTTAAAATACTGTAAGTTATGTTACTAAAGTCATGTCGGTTTTTAAAGGAAATATTTGAATCTTGAATAGAATTTTATGTTGAAATGTTTAAGTATTGATACACATCCTTTACAAAATTACACCAAGATATGTTTTATTCATCTTTAGCTCTTCATTCTTATACATTTAGCAATATTTACAAGGAGGGAGATAATGGGCAAATACCAGAGAATACAAAAAAATGCTGTCATTCCTTTTCTTAAAAATTGACTTGACCTAGCTGTGACATTTCATTATCAGTATGACATTTCAGCAGCAGTATATTTCTAAAAGGGTTTAGTAAATGCTCAAATATTGTCTTTTTTCTATCTCTTAGTAAAATCATGTTTAGCGTGCTATAGTACAAGCTTTTCCAATTTCTGTGAGGTATACAGATTTGTTCACTACAATAAAGATCTTGGATTTTCATAGTTTGCTAACTTACTGACTTTTGTCTAAAGCTTAAAATGTACTGAAATGTAAGAATTTGAAAACATGCTAAGAAGTGAGAACACACCGGAAATGTAACTCAAAGATCATTCTCTAATATATGGCCCAGGAAGTGTCAATGAAGCTTAACCTCCAATTTGGTTTATATAACAGGTCTATTTGTATTTGATGTTCCTTTTTGCAGCAGACAGACCCTAAAGCAATAGCGGGTAGCGGTAGCAAAGTATTAAATAAGGTAAATGGGTGTGGGGAAATGCTTTGCATAACACATTATGTTTCCCCTATATTGGCATTCTTCAGCATACCTAAAACACATATGACAGCAATCTTATTGTTTGATTGTGTGGGACAATTTCCAGCCGAAGCTGGATTTACTCTTTCTGTCCCTGTATCTCAATCATTGTACATATATATGCCTAATTGAAAATATGTCTAGAACTCTTGCCTATATGGTGTCTAAGCTTATATTTTCAGTCAAACAAATGTGGATCCACCTTGCCACACACTGATTTGACTTTGGGTAGTCTGAGGAGTCTGCACTTGGGAAACCCCAATTTCTACTCTTGACTACTCCAAGTGGGATTTGTCTTTTGCTGTGAGGTTCCCAAACTGTTATCTTCTCAGAAAGTCCTGGTATTGTGGCTGCTGATGCTGCACAGAACCAAGGCATGGTGTCTGAGGGTTTGAACAGATATGTAACCAAAGGACTGGCTATGGTCAAGGCTGGCAGCACAGGTGCAAGAACAAGCTCCAGGCAGATGGTCAGGACAGGGAGTAGTCAACAACAAAAGTACAGAATATAGAGCCAAAGTGAGCAAGCACAGGAATCAGAATCTTTAGCAACACGGGCAAAGGTCAGAACCAGAATGCACAAACTAGGGCTTTGTCATGATGGCTGATGGAACTAATTCTTAGGCATCCTCCACATTTTGTACCTGGGTTGCTCCTTCTCAGCCTTATTATTATTATCAATAGTAGTGGTAGTAATGTCAATAGTTAAAAATAATATCAAAAGCAAAGATTTCATTACAGCTTTCTGGGAAATTGAGTATTTTATAACTGTGCAGTGTAAAATAATAAGTTTAGTTTTATAGAAGTCATTTTTGACTACATACAGATATAGCAGTTGTTAACAGGACCGGCACATCGTGATAATTCAATTTTCAGCATTGTAGCACATTGTAGTTATCCTTGAAATTTCAAGGTAAAGTTTGCTACTGTACACATATAACATATTTGAGAAACAGTTAATTTGTCATTCACTAATACTTAAAGGGGTTGTCCCGCGGCAGCAAGTGGGGTTATACACTTCTGTATGGCCATATTAATGCACTTTGTAATGTACATTGTGCATTAATTATGAGCCATACAGAACTTATAAGAAGTTTTTCACTTACCTGTTCCGTTGCTAGCGTCCTCGTTTCCATAGAGCCCGTCTAATTTTCGGCGTCTAATGGCCAAATTAGACGCGCTTGCGCAGTCCGGGTCTTCTTCTTTTCTCAATGGGGCTCCGTGTAGCTCCGCCCCATCACGTGCCGATTCCAGCCAATCAGGAGGCTGGAATAGGCAATGGACCGCACAGAAGCCCTGCGGTCCACCGAGGAAGAAGATCCTGGCGGCCATCTTCAACCGGTAAGTAAGAAGTCACCAGAGCGCGGGGATTCAGGTAAGCGTTGTGCGGTGTTCTTTTTTAACCCCTGCATCGGGGTTGTCTCGCGCCGAACGGGGGGGGGGGGGGGGGGTTGAAAAAAAAAAACCCGTTTCGGCGCGGGACAACCCCTTTAAGTAATGTTTTCTCTGGTACATGATGGAGAAGCTTCAGAAAGCCAATTAAAAGTTTGATAATCATGACTTAATAGGAAGAATGAAAGGATAGCTTCTTACTGAAGTTCACGGATAAAAAGGGCTAAATAAGATGTGGTACTGTAATGTAAATGTTATGTATGTAGCTGCTATAAAGCTGAAACTTGCTTACTTACAATATAATTAAGTACATAAAAAGTTGTTTAATAAAATTAAGCAAACATAAAAGGCGGGATAAAGACATTAAACAGCATTTGTATTAACTGACATTCTATTTTAGTAGTTAACTTTATTGTAGGGATGCAATTTTAGAACGCTTAAAAGCTAAACAACAAAATATAAATTACATAGTAAGATACCTATTCAAGCTTGCTTCTATTTCAGAGCTCCTTAAAGGGGTGGTCTCACGAAACCAAGTGGGGTTATACACTTCTGTATGGCCATATTAATTCACTTTGTAATATACATCGTGCATTAAATATGAGCCATACAGAAGTTATTCCACTTACCTGCTCCGTTGCTAGCGTCCTCGTCTCCATGGTTCCGTCTAAATTCGCCGGCAGCTTGCTTTTTTAGACGCGCTTGCGCAGTCCGGTTTTCTCCATTCAGCACGAGCCGCTTCAGTGTGCTCCCCGCTACAGCTCTTCTGCGCATGCGCAGACGAGCTGTCACTGCTCGGGAGCGCGCTGGAGCGGCCATTTTGTACCTTCCTCTGTTAGAGGAAGGTGCAGAGCTGCCGAGCTGTCCGGAGAAGCCGCCCAGCTGTCCCGCCGTCCAGCTGTCCTGGTAAGTGATGGGCCGGGGGGGCTGCCGCTGCGCCGGGCTGCGCCGGGGGGGGGGGGCTGCCGGGCTGCCGCTGCGATGGGGGGGGCTGTCGCTAGGCCGGGGGGGCTGCCGCTAGGCCGGGGGGGCTGCCGCTGCGATGGGGGGGGCTGTCGCTAGGCCGGGGGGGCTGCCGCTGCGATGGGGGGGGCTGTCGCTAGGCCGGGGGGGGCTGCCGCTGCGATGGGGGGGGCTGTCGCTAGGCCGGGGGGGCTGCCGCTGCGCCGGGGGAACTAGCGCTAGGCCGGGGGGGCTGCCGCTGCGATGGGGGGGGCTGTCGCTAGGCCGGGGGGCTGCCGCTGCGATGGGGGGGGCTGTCGCTAGGCCGGGGGGGCTGCCGCTGCGCCGGGGGAACTAGCGCTGGGCCGGGGGGGCTGCCGCTGTGATGGGGGAACTAGCGTTGGGCCGGGGGGGGGGCTGTCGCTGGGCAGGGGGGGCTGTGATGGGGGGGGGGACTGCGCCGGTTACCTTGTGCCTGGCGGTGGGTGACAGGTCGGCGGTGTTCACTCCAGGGGTCCGGTCGGCGGCTGCGGGGCATCTGGTTGCCATGGAGACACAGCTGGTAGCGTCTCGGGAGCGCGCACGTCGGGCTACAGCAAGCGATGCGAAAAGAGCTGGCGGCCATCTTGGGAAAAAGTTTTATAAGTTGCTGAAACGCTGGAACGGTAAGTAGAAACCAGCTAGGAAAGTAATTTACAGGGGTAATTAGTAATGTATGTTTAATTAGGGGGACTGGGCAAAAAAAAAAATTCACTGCTTCCTCGAGACATCTCCTTTAAAGTGGTCATACACATTAGGTCAATGTCAGCTGAATCTGCTAATTTTAGCAGGACTGGCCAACAAACTAATATGTATATGGATTTCCCAACTGTTTCCTGATGGTAGATCAGTACCATTGAAACCAATAATATAACTATTTAGTGACCATGTAGTAGCCACATCCCAGTTCTATATTGAAGTTTTGTTGTAATGTGTTTTGCAGTGAATACAGAACATTAAATACAGTACAGTTATACCCAGTAACTGCTCTAATTGAAGCCATTCACTTTTTCTTTTTCTGTCCATCCAACCCTGACCCCATGACGATGTCTCCAAGCCATGACTTATGTCTGAAAAATTTGCTGTCCTGATGTCTTGGGCCCCTTGCTTTTCCATGACCCTCTCCACTCTCTACACAAAGTTCTCATTCTGCTGTTCTGTTTAATATGGTCCTACTCTTGAAAAAAATTGTGCCACAAAAATAATAATAACAGTGGCAAACAGATAGTGCCACATATTATGATGATGACCTCTTAGTAAACAGAGTAAGGACACCCTTTTAGTACTCTCACATAGTATACACCCATACTGTGCCCAATGCAATAAGAATGCCTCTTTAGTGCCTTTCGTAGTAATAATGCCCCTTATTGCCCCTCATATAGTAGTAATGTCCTTCTAGTGCTCCCTTAGGTAAAACAAAAAACAGGTTTGGTACCGTATTAGCCAGCAGAGCAAAATGTGATTGTTCTCACTAAACAAAATCAAGTAATCTTGTAGACATGATACATTTTAAGAACGCTTCCTCAGGCTTCTATGGATCCTTCCTCAGACTTAAGCCTGAGGAAGGGTCCATAGAAGATTCAAAAGCTTGCTATAACATCATGTATTTTTGTTAGCCATTAAAAGGTATAATTCGTACAGGATTATTTGATTTCTCTTATTGAGAACAATCACATTTTAGTGCTCCCCACACAGTAGTGATGGTCTTTTAGTGGCCCAATATACAGCAGTAGTGCCCTTAATAAAATTAATGCTCACCTTGCTCCGTTCCCAGATTCTGAACTGAAATGTGCATTGCAATCCACATAATTTGTGCCCGATTATTTTCAATGGAAATCCACCCCATGTGAATTATTTTTGAATTCTTAGAATTTTTACAGTTCCTTTGCTTTTTTCCCTTTATGCCATTTATCAAATGGTATACAGTAAATAACATAAGTCTATTATACAGGTCCATGTGATTATATAAAATACATACTTTTAATATTTTAATACTTTTACACAATAAAGCCCGTTTTTAGTTAAGACAAATCATTTTAGTGGCATATTTCAAGAATAATAACTTTTTCATTCATATTTATATGTAGGCTTGTTTTTGCATAGTAAGGGCTTAGTCACACGAGCGCATCGGCACCCGTGTGACTGTACTCTTACTGCAGGAAGAAGACGGCCGTACTTCAGGACCGACAACTCCCTGCAGCGCAGAAGAAAGAACACATGACCGGCAATGAAGCCGATCACATGTTCTTTCCTCCGGCGCTGCAGAGAGACGTCCGTCCTGAAGTATGGCCATCTCCTTCCTGCAGTAACACGGATAAGTTGTAGTTGTTACTTGTATTATTTGGGCAAAATATAATTTGTTCACTCTTAATTTGGGGGACAACAAATCTGCTATTGCTTTCATGTTTTAAATTATTTTATTTTACACCATGTTTAAGGTAGTATAAATAATATTTTCATTTTATTCTGTGGATTGTTACTACCTCTGAGATATCTGTATCTAATTTTAATGCTGAGTTATTTTAAATCAGTAAGATAGTTTTTAATGAAAAAAGTTGCATTTTTTGGGGGGCTTTTTTAAGCTGGGATCTCTTGATTGCATAATATACTATAATACTATAAAATGTTTAATATTCCGCCAAAAATTGCTTGTCAGTATATTATAAGTGTAATAGGCTTATGCCAATGTCAGGCTATGGAAACTGATTGACATTCCATAATTGCATTGTGGGCTGCTCATGGACTAACAGAACCCCTCCACAGGGTGTTAAATTCCATAGATGCCGGTATCACTATTAAAAACAGCATCACTGGGGCGTATTTGCGCGCTTACTTGCGCACAAAACATTTGTGTGCATAATGCACAGTGAATAGAACAAATTTATTTAAATTGGTTCATTCACATACATGTATTTTTCCTGCGTATTTCAGTAGCGCAAAAAAACAAAAATTTAGTATGCTCTATTTTCTTGCGCATTTGCTCACCAAAACTCCCCATAGAAGTCAATGAGGATGCGCAAATGTGTGCAAAATACACTAGGAGATGTGTGAAACACTACATAATTTCATAGGAAAAGGAACACATCTGGAACTAATTAGACTAATTAGCCATTTCAATCAGTGCATATTTTTTTCCGCGTGCAAATGCACATGTCTTGTGTCTGAAAAAAGTACAGTAAATATGCCAATGTGCTCACAAAAAAATAGTTCATTTCACAAAAAGACTATTCTCATGCACTCAAATATGTATACGCTCATGTGACACTGGCTTAAGGGGTTCATCTTCCAGGAACAGATGGTACAGGGCGGGGCATAGCTAAAGGCTCATGGGCACAGGTGCAAAAGTTTATCTTGGGGCCCCACAAGTTCTTTTAATCGCTTAATGCTGAGGCATAAATTTAAGCTCCTGGGCCCCAATGCAAAACATGTAACAGGGCCCCCAACTATAGAGCTTTATTCATAGTACTGGGCTCCCTATATAGAGAAGAGAGGCCTTATGCCACATTCCTTGCATCCCCTATGGTTACACCAGTGGAGCAGGCATAGCTCCCGAGCCTCTGACGTTCCTGCACCATAACAGTATGGTCTAGAGCAGGAACTACCCATTGCGCAAACCATACTGTCATGGTGTCGTTCAGCAATGGGGGTAACATTAATGTACATAATGCATGAAGAGAGGAAGCAGAGCACTGAATGATGTAGTAAAATAAGGTGTTGTTTTGTCAACTTCTATATAAACTATCTCAGAAATTTACACTTGTGGGACAGAGAGAATTTTTTTTACCAGCATGGTATTGTATGTTAAGTTATACCACTTAAGTGCAATTTACTATGTATGAAAACATGACTGGTATTTCACTTTAGCTGAAAGCGAAAGACTTATCAATGCATTTATAAGTACTTAGAGTAATGGTGAACAGAAAGCAACACGTCAAAAATAACAAAGAAAATACTAGAGATGAGCGAACGTGTTCGTCCGAGCTTGATATTCGTGCGAATATTAGGGTGTTCGGGATGTTCGTTATCCGTAACGAACACCATGCGGTGTCCGGGTTACTTTAACTTTCTTCCCTGAGACGTTAGCGCTTTTTTTTGGCCAATATAAAGACAGGGAAGGCATTACAACTTCCCCCTGCAACGTTTAAGCCCTATACCACCCCCCTGCTGTGAGTGGCTGGGGAGATAAGGTGTCCGCCTGATATAAAAGTCTGCCCCTCCCGCGGTTCGCTATGGATGCATTCTATATGCGCTCAATGGGGCCAGCGGCAGCAGCGCTGACCCCATTGAGAACATATAGAAGACAAATCCTTCTTCTCTGGCACAGCTGTAACAGCTGTAGCAGAGAAGAACGATGTTTGCCCATTGAATTCAATGGAGCGGCAATACAGCATGTTCCACTGAATGCAATGGGCTGCCGGCGATCGCAGGATGAATGGTCGGAAAGGGGTTAAATATATAACCCCTTTCCTGCAATTCATCCAGAAATGTGTTACACTAAAAATATATACCGGCGTATAAGGCGACGGGGCGTATAAGACGACCCCCCAACTGTCACCTTATACGCCGGTAATACAGTGGAGCAAAGAATAAAAAGCATTACTTACGTTTTTAGATGATCTGCGGCGCTCCTGCAGGCTGTCACTCCCTCCTAATCCACGGCAGACAAGCTTTCTCTATGAAAGGCTTTAAATCCCTGCCTCCAGAAAGACACGTGCCTTCAGCCAATCACAGCCAATGACAATGATGTCATTGAATGGCTGTGATTGGCTGTGTTTCTGGAGGCGGGGATTTCAAGGCTTTCATAGAGAAAGCTTGTCTGCCGTGGATTAGGAGGGAGTGACAGCCTGCAGGAGCGCCGCAGATCATCTAAAAACGTAAGTAATGCTTTTTATTCTTTGCTCCACTGTATTGCCGGCGTATAAGGTGACAGTTGGGGGGTCGTCTTATACGCCCCGTCGCCTTATACGCCGGTATATATTTTTAGTGTAACACATTTCTGGATGAATTGCAGGAAAGGGGTTATATATTTAACCCCTTTCCGACCATTCATCCTGCGATCGCGGGCAGCCCATTGCATTCAGTGGAACCTGCTGTATTGCCGCTCCATTGAATTCAATGGGCAAACATCGTTCTTCTCTGCTACAGCTGTTACAGCTGTGGCAGAGGAGAACGATCTTTATGCTGACAGTGGGGGGGGGGGGCACTCTTGCCGCTATTGTGGCTTAATAGTGGGACCTGTGAACTTGAGATGCAGCCCACCATGTAGCCCCTCGCCTGCCCTATCCGTCACTGTGTCATTCCCATCACTTTCTTGAATTGCCCAGATTTTCACACATGAAAACCTTAGCGAGCATCGGCGAAATACAAAAATGTTCGGGTCGCCCATTGACTTCAATGGGGTTCGTTATTCGAAACGAACACCCGGACATCGCGGGAAGTTCGTTCCGGATAACGAACACCCGAACATTTTGGTGTTCGCTCATCTCTAGAAAATACTACTTGTTTTAAGGGTAATAAATAATATCAGTACTATAATTAAGAACACTGTTTTAAAGAAAACACTGAATTCTTTACAAGGTACTGTAACATACGACTATGCATTATTTGTACACAGGTGTCATCAAGTTGGGAAACTTCACTGTGTGGTGACCAACTAAATGAGTTTTGTATAGTTTGGCACATTGCTATTGATTCATGTTGTCTCAAGAGTGCATGCTCTTTATTTCAGAAAGGAACATTCAGCATCCATCAGCAGCACAGAATTATGGCAGTAATGAAAACAGGACAAATACTGAACACAATACAAATCTAGATCAAATTAAATATACCAAGCTATATGTTACTGACAGGCATCTGATAAAAAAGTAAATTTAAGACATGTTCCTAATAATAGCATGAAATAGTTCCCTATTTGTTTTCTATTCAGAAGTCACCAACTGACACAGTGCAGATTAAGAAATGTAGCTCTCAACTCCAAAAATAATATAGAAGTTCACGAGAATCAATCTTTAAAATAAGAGAAGCACAGATATGAAAACAGGAGACCAATATATCAACAAGCACATATTAGCCTACAGCAAGAGATAACAGAAATGATAAAGGGCTAGTCTTAAAAAATAGAAAGACTCAGCCCTTGTTGCCTGCCTAAGCTTTTGAAAATTGCAGATATGCCTTCTTTTTAAAAATGATAATGTGTGTTTAAAGGGATCTTATAGAATACTTTAGAATTTAAACCATAATAAAAATGTTTGTAACTTAGATTGTTTTCTTGAGTTAAAAGAGTTTTCCAGGCAAATACTATTAATGACCTATCCTCAGAATAGGATATCAATAGTTGATTGGCTGTCATCTACCACTCAGGACCCCAGCCGATTAGCTGATTGGGCACCTGCTGTCAGCACCACAACAGAGGTACTGAAAAAAAACAGTTAGATCCAAGCCCTGTTTAGTGACCGGTAATTTCAGGCATGGCATCTGCATGGAGTTTAGATGTTCTCCCTGTGTTTGTGTGGGTTCCTTCTTCCTACTAATAATAACCTTTATTTATATTGCACAAACATTTATGAAGAATAAATTAAATAAATGTCCTTTGTCAGATTTGAACCTAGGAACCCAGCGCTGCAAGGAAACAGTGCTAATAAAAGAGAAGAAAGAGGAGATTGTTACAGTGGGTTCAGCCAAGTCAAACTGCCCAAGATTTGGGTTTGTGCCAAACCAAGCTTTTAGCAAAGTTCGACCCGAAACAGGATTCAACTCTTTCAGTTTGCTCATCACTAATCCTGAGGATAGGACTCAAGTGGTATTTGTCTGGAAAACCCCTTTAATTGAAGGCTTAAATCAAATGCAAAGAAATGTGAGCAGATCCAAAGGTGGAACTTTTACCCCTTAAGAAATAATTTATTTTTGCCTCTCCACATTTCATTAGCCATATGAAATAGAATAGTTTTTTTTAAGGGTTAGCAGCTCCAATGAGCTGCGTGGCTTATCGGAGCTGTTGAGAGTGGGTGTCGGCTCTAAGAAACAGCTTGGACCCACGTTGTATAGAGAGAGATTGCCCTGCATTCTTTCTCCATATTTACCCTGAAGCTGCAACGGTGTAAGTGTACATCTTATAGTGTTAAGGAGTTAATTCCATGAAGGTAATTTTATTTTTAATGTTTTTTGACTATAATGTTTCTGAACCATCTCCCAATTGCATATTAAATTTTCCAGAGAAGCATGCATAGCCTCTCATATTCTCCTCATACCCACTATGTGCTCTCCAGAAGGAAAAAACGATACACCTCACAACCCACGTTAGAGATGTTTTACCAGCCAGCTACTGTACACTAATGAGGTGCAAAAGCCCCGAAAGAGCTATCTCCACATGGTGATCTTTTAGAAGACTCTGGCTTTGCCTAATATTCCCAGTTGTGTTATAAGGTCTGTATATTTTAAATAGGTGGCACCCTAGAGACATTATACCATCTCCCATTTGCATATTAAATTTCCCAGACGAGTATGCATGGTCTTATAAGTCTCTTTACACCTAGAAGATGCTCTCCAAAGAAAGAAACTATAAACTTCCAGACCTAAATAGTTTTGATTCAGCCTAAAATACAAGACACAAAAATAATTCAATATTTCTAATGACAGTTCTTCTTTTACTATGCGGGAATATTATAATACTGATGCTATTCTCTGTGAGTGTGAATAGTTTTATCTGATTTGCCTAAGTCTAAGTATTCTATTGCAGCAGGTAAATAAACTGCCTATTTATATTAACCATTATATGTATTAGATATCACAGTTCACATCCATTTGTAAGTGAAGAAAACACATTTATGACTTGAGGATGAAGTTTGCTATAAATCTGTATAAGTATTCAATTCATACCAGATCATTAAATATCTTTCATGTTTCATTTTTTGCAGTTTGCAGGAGTTCCATACCTAGTTTTTTACATCTACAACATATCTTTTAGACGTTTCTTTGGCATGCTGTTGAAAATCATAAACAATAAATAAATGTTACCAGGAAAATATTCAGTTGATCTCTGGCTCTACTCTGTACAGCTAATAAATGAACCCATTTGTTCCTTGTTTTGAAGCTATGGCATATTTGAAATTTATAGTAGGTGATAAATTAGAACCGGTGCCCCATGCAATTTCTGAATAGAGTAGTGGCTTCACACTGTACTATAAAATTCAAAGCCCTTTTTGATGTTGCAGTGATTTGTATACTGTATATTAAAAACATATAATAAGTTCCAGTATTGAGTAAAAAATAAATCATGTTGGAAGTTTTTGTTTTGTGTGCCCACGGGCATATTATATGATTACAACACTAGTTAGGAATGCACAATATATGACTTTCACGTAATGCATTGTTCACTTATACATAATATAATAGAGTTGTATGTATATGATTGTAAATTAGAATGCAGTTGACAGTTTAATGATTGGCAACTGTATTAGTTAACTGATTCCATTTCAAGTATAGTAATATGTGTAATCAGATGTGTATTACCTGCTAAAACTATATTTCTTGCTAGGAGGTATGAGTATTATGAAAACAAATAAATAAAAATAATTAATATTAGCTTAAACAAAATAAAACATATGAAAATATGTATGTAAAAAATAGCAAAAAAACTCTAAGGGCTCAGTCAGACGAGCATTTTTTCATGCATGTAAGGCCTCAGTCACACGGGCGCATCGGCACCCGTACACCGGCGCCGATGTGCCCGTGTGACTGACACCAGCAGACGGACATACCTGCAGATGGCCGTCTCTCTGCAGCGCTGGAGGAAAGAACATGTGACCGGCTTCATTGCCGGTCATGTGTTCTTTCCTCCGGCGCTGCAGAGAGACGGCCGTCTTTAGGTACGTCCGTCTCCTTCTTGCAGTCACACGGGTGCATCGGCGCCGGTGTACGGGTGCCGATGCACCCGTGTGACTGAGGCCTAAAGGTGCATTTAAAAAACAGGTCTATTAGAACCAATCCTTTCCAATAAAAGCGGTCACATGTCCGTTTTTTACAAGCACTAAAAATTTGACCCAGAAAAAGATAGGATAGCTTTCTTTGCACGGTTTTCATGGGATGAGGTGCAACTTTGACAGTAGGAAAGTTGCATCACATCACACGAATGCCCTTAAAAAGCCCTTAAATAAGCCCTACTTTCAAAGCCCTTAAATAAGCTCTAGCTGCAGGAAAAAAAATACATCGCCTAGAACCGCTGTCCGACTCCGTCGCATGTTCTCCCCGAGTCCCCGGCACTCTTCTTCTTCATTTTCTTCTAGCCAGGGATTGAAAAATCCCCGCCTCCCAGAAAGCACTGCCTCTGAATGGCGGAGCGCTGTGACCAATCACAGCTATTCATCATTGAATGGCTATGATTGGTCAAAGGGCTTAGCCAATTAGAGGCAGCACTTCCAGGAGGCGGGGATTTTTCAATCCCTGGTTAGAAGAAAATGAAAAAGAAGAGTGCCAGGGACCCAGGGAAAAGATGCAGTGGAGCCCTGGACAGCGCTTCTAGGGGATTTATTATTATTTTTTCCCTGCAGCTAGGGCTTATTTTCATGGTAGGGCTTATATATCAACCCCTCGCAAAAAAACAAAACAAAAAAAAAAACCCTGCAAGGGTTGCCTACATCCGATTGCTTTTTTTTAATGGGGCTGCAGTGCCAGCCCCATTGAAAGCAATGGGATAGCATTGTGCTCCTCTGCCACAGCAGTGAGAATTGTGTCAGGGGATTTCTTCATCCCTGTGGGGAGTCCCCTCATCACTGAACACTGTGATAGTGCTGTCACAGTGTTCAGTGATAAGTTGACCCCCCACGATGATGAAGGAATCCTCTTCCACAGCTGTCAAAGATTGCGTTCCTCTGCCACTGCTATGACAGCTGTGGCAGGGGATTCCTTCATCCCCATGGGGAGTCCACTCATCACTGAACACTGTGACAGTGCTGTCACAATGGTATTGCAAATTGTTATCAGCGGCACTCAGTTTTACCTACTCAGGCCTTAGTCAGACGGGCGTTTTTAGCTGCGATTTGCGCATGCGCATGCGTCCAGCGATTTTATAAAACCATTGCTTTGCAATGGTATCGGACACATGAGCGCTTTTTATGCGCTTGTCCGATAAATTATAGAACAGAAATCGCAGATCGCACCTATCTGCGATCTGCGATTCCTGTTCTCTTCTCTACATGCGCTCAATGGGGACGGCGGCAGCAGCGCCGACCCCATTGAGAACATATAGAAGACAAATCATTCTTCTCTGCCACAGCTGTAACAGCTGTGACAGAGAAGAACGATGTTTGCCCATTGAATTCAATGGAGCCGGCATTACAGCCGCTCCATTGAAAGCAATGGGCTGCCGGCGTGCGCAGGGTGAATTGTCGGGAAGGGCTTAAATATATAAGCCCTTCCCTGCAATTCATCCTAAAATGTGTTAAAATAAAAAAAAATTGTATACTCACCTTTCCGCTGCAGCCGGAGTCCAGCTGCGGCCGCTGTCAGTTCTCTTGAACTGCTTCTCGGCACTATTTAGCCGGCGGGGCTTTAAAAACCCCGCCTGCTGAATGGTCTGCCTCTGATTGGTCACAGCCCTGACCAATCAGAGGCAGGTTTCACTCACACACCCATTCATGAATTCATGAATGGGTGAGTGACTGCTGCCTCTCAGCGCTGAGCCAATCAGGGGCAGGTCTGACTCACATCCATTCATGAATTCATGAATGGGTGTGAGTGAGACATGCCTCTGATTGGCTCAGCGCTGAGTCAATCAGGGGGCAGGTCTGACTCACACCCCCTTCACACCCACTGCAGGACGGCTGCCGGGAGAAGGTGAGTATATATATATTTTTTAATTTTTACACATTTTAGGATGAATTGCAGGGAAGGGCTTATATATTTAAGCCCTTCACGACAATTCATCCCGGGCTCGCCTGCAGCGCATTGCTTTAAATGGAGCCGGCTCTATTGCCGTCTCCATTGAATGCAATGCGCTGGACAGCTCCGGCCCGTTTCTAATGAAACGCGGCTAGGAGCAGATTTTCGGGCGATTTGCGGGCGACTTGCGCGCAGCGGTCACGCGATTTGCGGATGCGCATCCGTCATGCGATCCGCAAATCGCGTGAAAAAACGCCCGTGTGACTAAGGCCTCAAGGTGAGGTGGGAGAATGCAAACCACAAGTAATGGAGCCCAAACCTATAGACTCTGCCAATAGTCCACAAAAATCATAAAAGAAGTGGCAGCATAAGCAGTAAACCTCAGATAAAAGTAAGTGTTTATTTTTCCATGTTCTTTGAAAAAAGGCAAGCATCGTTTCTGACAACATTGGCCTTTTTCAAGCTTCCTCAAACCTATATAGTATAGTGCTTAAATAACAGATTACATGTAGACTGACTCCCCGTGGGGATGAAGGAATCCCCTGCCACAGCTGTAGCAGAGGATTGCAATCTTTTCTGTATGTTTTCAATGGGGTCGGCACTGCAACCAGCCACATTAACCACACGGTGAAACCCCTGGATGTGACAGAATCCAGGGGTTTCACATCCAAGGAATTCCCTGCTTCAGCTGTCACAGCAGCAGCAGGGAAGAGAGATCCTCTCCCATTGCTTTCAATGGGGCTGTACTATTTATGTGTGAATTTTAGCTTCGGTCACATATTTTTTATACACGCATTCTGCATTTTTTTCATGCACCTGTAGATGTGTGAAAAAAAACACTTGTCTAGCTGAGCCCTAAAAGTCACATAAAATTGTTAATAAAATAGAAAAGGTTTGTTTTATTTTTTGCACGTGTTTCAAGTTCTAGATAATGCAGTTTTGACTTGGTAGTTTATGTTTACTAACAGGAAGAAGAAAAACTCAATAACAAGAGTGTGCCGCAATGGTAACAAAATGTCCAGTCTTATTGGTTTTGCAGCCAAGAAGTTAAGTAGATTTGAAGCCAGCATTTATTATATAATAAATCATGATTTTATTGCAGCATCCTCAGTCAGACAAGTGAAACAAGTCAGCTCCAATCCAAGATAATATTAAGTTCTTTTATTGGTCTCTGCCACTGCTGCCCATGCTGTCCACTTCTCTATCCACCCCTTAGCCACTCAATCACTGGCAGAAGTGGAGAGGGGAGTGCCCAAAACAGTCTCCGATGAGACCTGCCTCACATTACTCACAGGAGCCATGTATTAGTGGACAACACTTGTAATGACAAGCAGCAAGTAGTGCTAGCTGCTGTCACTTGTTAGTTACAATAGATGCTGCAATAAAATTATAACTCATAATGTAATACATGACGGTTAAACATTTCCAATCCCCTTTTCTGTTGTAAACTGGAGTCATTAAGTCATTTTCCTCCTGTAGTTTCAGAACAGGTCAGTCCGACTGATGTATTTAGCAAAAAAGAGTTCTCCAACTTGGACAGTATAGGAGCACAATGCAAGCACAGAAGAAAAGCGATTACAATTTTTTATTACTAAAGTTACATGGATTTTAAAAAACGAGTAATCAAAGATGCTCATAGTCATAGCCTTTAAAATGGGATTGTCCCTAGCAAGAGAAATCAAGTAATCTTGTACTGTAGATATGATACTTTCTAATGGCTTACAAAAGAAAAACAGGTACTTGGTTTCTCTTACTGAGAACAATCACACTTTGCTCTACTTTTTCTGTTTTATATACATATACATGTGAAAAGGCACAGACGTGGCATGATTAATTTGCACTTAAAACAATACCAAAACAGGATGAGTAGAGGAGTAAATACTTAATTAGTCCACTGATAACAGATGTGAAAGTTTTATTGTCTCTGAATTGGTGTTTGGGGGTCACCAGACCAGTGTTTTATCTCTGCTATAGATTTCACATACTTCCCAATCACACATGAACCCTTTTGAGACATTTAGGCCCTTCTTGAAAGTGTAAAAGATGGTTATAATCTTGTACTCCCAAATTCTTCTATGACATATAGATTTGAAGTTGCCTTTTAATATAGTAGAGTGTCGTGTGGAGCAGAGTGTTAAGGCAGCAGAAATACAGGCCTAAACTCTCGCTCATGACCTGAAGGTTGCGGGTTCAATCCGGTTCAGATAGTCGGCTCAAGGTCGACTCAGGCTTCCATACTTCCTAGATCAATAAAATGAGTACCCAGCTTGCTGAGGGGTTAAAGCAGACTGGGAAATGCAATGGCAAACCGCCCCACAAAAACAGTCTGCCAAGAAAACATCATGATGTGACGTAACCCTAGGAGTCAGTCATGACTCAGTGCTTGCTCCAGGGGACCTTACCTTTACTATTAATATAGTAACTTGTATATGTTCTATGTTGTGTCCATAACAGGTTACTCTGTCTTTCTCTTTTTAATTGTGTGGCTTTCAGTTTTTGTCCTGTTTATATAACATAAAGCTCCCCAATAGATCATTTATTGCACAAGATCAGGCACACAACATCGGACGTGGAACATGTAAATGTCCCAGTGATCTTAAAGTCCTGCTGTGTGTTGGGGCTTTGTATCCTGTCCACAGTCAGTACATGTGAGCAGGTCTTACAGCTCCTTAAATTGCAGGGATAAATTCCTTTCTGCGTGTCGGAGGCCAATGCACCCCTGATTATAAAGTTCCTCAAATTTGGAGGTTGTTTGTAACATAGAAGGGGAAGGTCCGGGAACATGGTTTTTAGACGGTCATCCTTGCATAGAGTCTGATGGAGTTTCTTTGCGGTTTTCCTTAGTACTTGTAACTGTGAATTGTAGGTCCCTACTAGAGGTACACAATCATTTTCTTCCTTCTCTGTGCATTGGAGTAATTGATTTTTGGGTATTCTGGTGGCTCTGGCCTCTTAGTTACATTCATAATTCATAGGGAAAGACAGACAACTTTACACTAGGTGTTAAGTAGTTCTACATATATTATGTGTTAAAAAGCAGACCTAAGCTCATCAAGTTTAACCTTTCATGTATACAAAACTTTAAAAGAAGGTGTAACCCACCTAGTTTAAATTAATTTGCCATAGAGCTGAGAAAACCCTTTCTGATTCCCTACTGACAATTTGACACATCCCTGGATCAACATTCTACAGTGATAGCCATAATCCTGTATCTAGGAAACAAAACTTCATCCTGCCACAGCTTATAACAATCCACACAATCAAGTAGCAGTTTGTTTAGCACTTTAGTATATTTTTATTGAGCGTATTCTTTACAATAAGACTTTTGCTTCCATTATTCAGTGCATAGTAAATTGGGACTATGGTTGCTATGAGACAGCACATGTTATTCCAATGCTGATGTGCTAAGTTGTCACGTAGTGTATCCATAGGGGATAATTTAAGAAATTTTGTATTAACAATAATGAAACAGAAATCTGCGCTATAAAACCTGTCGGTATCTGGTTCCAAGTAGCTACTGTATGTTAAATTAGATTAACTACCATTTTACTCTAAAATGTGTTACATTACATAACTTACTCCACAAATTAATGTGAATATGATCATAGGCACATTTAATTGTAGTCTGTTTAAATCAAATGAAAACTAGTCGACCTACTGTATGTGATACCAATAAGGTACTACCACATTTGTATTATAAAATACCATCCACATTGCATAATATATCCCTTTTGTTCAAACATACTTGAAATCTGTTTGCTAGCAAATCATTTATTAAAACATTTCAATGGCATTACCAACAATAAATACACAACCTGTACATTGTCAGTGATGTACAAAGCTATTATTCCCGGTAGTAGCTGCACAGAAAAGTCCAACTGGATTGTTTTTTTATAACAAAAAGTAATTCTTTCTTATTTAGTACTGAGGCGTTGACTCAAGGTAAATCTGAATACAGAATGTGGCAATGAATGTAGATAACACAATAGTTTTAATTCATTTGAAAACATAGACTGTTCATAATTCTTCTTGAGGGAGATAACATTCTGCTTTGCTTGCAGCTACAGAAAGGCAAGCTATGTGGATAGAAAATCATATTCAATGCCACTTGAAATTTTATATTAAAATGGGACAGGTGACTGTCAATGTCATTGAACACTTAATAATACTTTGTACTAAAAACATTCACATAAAACCTGTCAGCAGTCAGAACACTCAGCCAGTTCTTAAATACACTGCTAGGAAAAATTATAGCTATGTTGGTCAGTTTGCCACACTTTTGAATTGCACAACAGAGAAGTAAATGGAAGTCTTGCAATTATAATGTGCAATGTTTAGTTACTGATATTTTGGAACATTTTCAATATAGCAAAACTTATATTCTCTACATTCAAAAAAGAAAAAGATAAGCACAAATTGAGACCACAAAATGTTTGGAGAGACAAGTCATATATTAAAATTGACAAGTATATTTAAACTACTGCTAGTGCGGTTGTTTGAAATTTTTTTGCTACTGGAGGACAAGGAAGGGACACTATTTCCAGTTGCTTCCGGTGTTCTATTGGTTATATTGCTTCTACAATCTCTTAGGACCCTCTTACATGGACCAATTGTTCAGATTCTCATTGGATCACGGAATCTGATTGATAATTGTTCACTGCAAATGCTGCCAGCGACTAAAGGCCAAGCACTAATTTTTTAGCTTTTCATTCTTTGTTCAGTTTAGTTAGGTGTAGAAACTGAACGATGATTGACCATGTAAACAGGCAGTTGTTTATCTATGAATGATTGACTACCTATTTACTTTGAATTGAGGTGAGTGGCTGGAACAATCTCTAGGGCATGCTTTGCCTCCATTCACTGACTAATCATTGCTCTTCTGCATCCGAGAATCATCCTGTGTAAAAGTGCCCTTAAAGGGGTTTCGTCATTAAAAGAATAAATTCTGTACTTACCTATTCCTCCCCCATCAGTCTTCTCAGATTTTCAGTTCACCAATCTTTTCCTGGCTCCTCCAGTGCCCCCGGATCCTCTTCTTCCTGTTATGTAGCGTACATTGCGGGCATTCTGCTTTCTGCAAAACAATGTACGCTACATCACTACTGACAGCGTTCACTGCCTAGCAAGAAATGCTGAATGCTCGGCAGCTTGCTTAAGCATGCAGGTGTGGGGTCTTGCAACATGTGTTCATATAGTATGTATGGACACTAGCAGCGAGACCCCATTGGCTGGAGGTAACGTGACCTGGGGGACTGGAGGAGCAAGGAAAAGATCGTTGGGGAGACGATGCGGTAAGAAGACTGCCTGGGAAGAAATAGGTCAGGAGTTGCTCCAATGCTTTCACACAGAAGCGATACTCATTCAGTGACTGCTGGTTTGCATAGGCAGACCATTGTTTGGTTTGTATGCTTCCCTAAAACCAAAGACAAACGATAAGCAAACAAGTTATAGTTCATTGTTCAATCACTTGCACTGAACATATCATTCCGTTTTACATGATCTAGTGATAATCTGAATGACAAAAGTTCCGTGTAAAAGGGCCCTTAGTTCCTTCACTGTCATATTCAGTATGTACTTACCCTAGAACAAATAACATATAGTTCATGCTCACATAGGTGAGCTATGATTAACAGCTGCACCCCCATCTAATGGAAGGGATTAGAGATATGCACAACATGATTATTGCTAATTAGTGTGCTAATAGAATGAGTCAGCTTGTAAGGGGGTGGTTGAGATGAATCATCTGTTACCATGAACTTCTTACAAAGTATATGCCTGAGCTGAATGCTGTTATCATATAATGGGCCACAACAGTTATAGTGAAGTAACTGGGACTGGCCATGCAGAGTGACCTTATTTCATGCTGTTTTGTACTGTTTGCTATTATGTGCTGTAAATACTATTATTTGCAGGTACTGTGCTCTTTAAGGGTACAGTCATAGGTCATATTTGCTGTTAATTAAAAAAAATTGAAAATCTGCACCAAATTTGGGGCGGATTTTGCCTTTGCAAAGGGTGAAAAAATGTGATCTCAAATTGATGCCATCGACCTGCTGGTGGCTTCAACAGCACATCTAAATTCTGCACTGAATTTCTACGCACCATGTAAGTGAGATTTGTTAAATCTCACCCACAAAACTTGAACTGCGAATTTGAAGATTTTCTATTTAAAATGCTGAACGACTGCCTGTTTACACTGAGCCAAAAGTCGCTGATTAGTTGCTTTGTTTCAATGAGGTTAAACAAAATACCTAGCGACCAATAAGTGATTTCTCGCTCAGTACCCTGTTGGATCCCGATTTTACAATGGACAACTATAGCTTGTTTGAGCTATTTTCAGCTGATAGTTGGCCTGAGTAAAAGTCCCCTTATAAACTTTGACTTAGCCACTCTAAAACCTTAACTTCATTCCAAAGCACAAGGCGATCTGCCTTTGAATTAAATGAATAATGTCGTGCTGGGTCAAGTACTTCTTTACAACACTGTACCAGCACCTATACTTCAAACATTTGCCTGTCTTTTATGTTCATTTATTATTTGATATGTACCACACAGACCAAAAATGAAAAAAAAATCTTAAAAATAAAGATATTTTACCTTGACAGAACTAAATTTAACTTCATGTGATGTTTTAATGACAGCTTGGCATCACACTGTTGCTCAATATGTCTGTATTCTAATTAGTCATTTAAATTTGAAAGGCTAGTTTTACATCTCAAGAAGTAAAGGTATGCCCCCAATCCAGGCCTTGATTTTGTTTCATTGGTGAATGGATCAGTTAGTCTAAATGAATCATATAAAAAGATCCTTATTGCAATAATAAAAGATTTCATTTTGTAAACTTCAAAGAATATGTTTTATGAAATACAAATTCCAATGAACATGTAATTTTTCATATGTGTCAGCTAATCGGAGATTTGCTAATTAATTTTCTTTTTAATTACTTTCACAAAAGAACAAAACAGCACATAATATTTTTTCCCTTGATTGCATTTATTGTTTTATTTCAAGGTCTTCCGGAAAAAGAGAGAGCATCGGCAGTTTTTGTAAATCTTCGTTCCTAACACAGGAAAAGAATCTGCTATCTGCAAATAAATGAAATATAACTGCTTTGGACCCGTTATATAGTCACTCTTGGTCATGAGTAGAGATGAGCGAACGTACTCGTCCGAGCTTGATACTCGTTCGAGTATTAGCGTGTTCGAGATGCTCGTTATTCGAGACGAGTACCACGCGATGTTCGAGTTACTTTCACTTTCATCTCTGAGACGTTAGCGCGCTTTTCTCGCCAACAGAAAGACAGGGAAGGCATTACAACTTCCCCCTGTGACGTTCAAGCCCTATACCACCCCCCTGCAGTGAGTGGCTGGCGAGATCAGGTGTCACCCGAGTATATAAATCGGCCCCTCCCGCGGCTCGCCACAGATGCGTTCTGACAGAGATCAGGGAAAGTGCTGTCTTGCTGGAGTTGCTATAGGGAGAGTGTTAGGAGTATTTTAGGCTTCAAGAACCCCAACGGTCCTTCTTTGGGCCACATCTAACCGTGTGCAGTACTGTGGAGGCTGCTTTTTGCAGTGTTGCACATTTTTTTTTTTGTATATCGGCCGTGCAGAGCATTGCGCCCTGCAGTAATTAAACATAGTGCAGGGCCAGTAGTGGTGAGGCAGGGACAGAAGACATATATTGTGAGGCAGGGACAGAAGACATATATTTATTGAATATAGGCAGTGGGCCTTTGCAAAAACATTTGGGGAAAAAAATCTATTTGGGCTGCCTGTGACTGTCCTCAGTGTACTGGGTCTGTGCTGGGTGTAGTTGTCCTCCTAATTCATACGCAGCCAGCTAAGTGTTACAGCAGGCTTGCGCAAAATTATTTCCTGGCTCTGTGTTGGCTGTTACATCACATTCCAGTCCACAGTGCAACAGTCTGCAGTTATTTTACATACTCCAGGGCCAGTAGTGGTGACGCAGGGACAGAAGACATATACAGTGTATATAGGCAGTGGGCCTTTGCAAAAACATTTGGGGAAAAAAATCTATTTGGGCTGCCTGTGACTGTCCTCAGTGTTCTGGGTCTGTGCTGGGTGTAGTTGTCCTCCTAATTCATACGCAGCCAGCTAAGTGTTACAGCAGGCTTGCGCAAAATTATTTCCTGGCTCTGTGTTGGCTGTTACATTACATTCCAGTCCACAGTGCAACAGTCTGCAGTTATTTTACATACTCCAGGGCCAGTAGTGGTGACGCAGGGACAGAAGACATATACAGTGTATATAGGCAGTGCGCCTTTGCAAAAACATTTGGGGAAAAAAAATCGATTTGGGCTGCCTGTGACTGTCCTCAGTGTTCTGGGTCTGTGCTGGGTGTAATTGTCCTCCTAATTCATACACAGCCAGCTAAGTGTTACAGCAGGCTTGCGCAAAATTATTTCCTGGCTCTGCTGTGCGTTCGGTAAGCGAAGTCAGCCTCCAACCACAGGCCAATAAGCAGCACATTTAATTACAGCGTTCTGTTTCTGCACTACTGGTAATACACCATGCTGAGGGGTAGGGGTAGGCCTAGAGGACGTGGACGCGGGCGAGGACGCGGAGGCCCAAGTCAGGGTGTGGGCACAGGCCGAGCTCCTGATCCAGGTGTATCGCAGCCGACTGCTGCGGGATTAGGAGAGAGGCACGTTTCTGGCGTCCCCACATTCATCTCACAATTAATGGGTCCACACGGTAGACCTTTATTAGAAAATGAGCAGTGTGAGCAGGTCCTGTCCTGGATGGCAGAAAGTGCATCCAGCAATCTATCAAACACCCAGAGTTCTGCGCCGTCCACTGCTGCAACTCTGAATCCTCTGGCTGCTGCTCCTCCTTCCTCCCAGCCTCCTCACTCCATTACAATGACACATTCTGAGGAGCAGGCAGACTCCCAGGAACTGTTCCCGGGCCCCTGCCCAGAATGGGCAGCAAGGGTTCCGAATCCTCTCCCACTGGAGGAGTTTGTCGTGACCAATGCCCAACCTTTGGAAAGTTCCCGGGGTCCGGGGGATGAGGCTGGGGACTTCCGGCAACTGTCTCAAGACCTTTCAGTGGGTGAGGAGGACGATGACGATGAGACACAGTTGTCTATCAGTGAGGTAGTAGTAAGGGCAGTAAGTCCGAGGGAGGAGCACACAGAGGATTCGGAGGAAGAGCAGCAGGACGATGAGGTGACTGACCCCACCTGGTTTGCTACGCCTACTGAGGACAGGTCTTCAGAGGGGGAGGCAAGGGCAGCAGCAGGGCAGGTTGCAAGAGGCAGTGCGGTGTCCAGGGGTAGAGGCAGGGCCAGACCGAATAATCCACCAACTGTTTCCCAAAGCGCCCCCTCACGCCATACCACCCTGCAGAGGCCGAGGTGCTCAAAGGTCTGGCAGTTTTTCACTGAGAGTGCAGACGACCGACGAACAGTGGTGTGCAACCTTTGTCTCGCCAAGATCAGCCGGGGAGCCACCACCACCAGCATGCGCAGACATATGATGGCCAAGCACCCCACAAGGTGGGACGAAGGCCGTTCACCGCCTCCGGTTTGCGCCGCTGCCTCTCCAACTGTGCCCCAACCTGCCACTGAGATCCAACCCCCCTCTTAGGGCACAGGCACTACCGTCTCCTGGCCTGCACCCACACCCTCACCTCCGCTGTCCTCGGCCCCATCCACCAATGTCTGTCAGCGCACCGTCCAGCCGTCGCTAGCGCAAGTGTTGGAGCGCAAGCGCAAGTACGCCGCCACGCACCCGCACGCTCAAGCGTTAAACGTGCACATAGCCAAATTGATCAGCCTGGAGATGCTGCCGTATAGGCTTGTGGAAACGGAGGCTTTCAAAAGCATGATGGCGGCGGCGGCCCCGCGCTACTCAGTTCCCAGTCGCCACTACTTTTCCCGATGTGCTGTCCCAGCCCTGCACGACCACGTCTCCCGCAACATTGTACGCGCCCTCACCAATGCGGTTACTGGCAAGGTCCACTTAACAACGGACACGTGGACAAGCACAGGCAGGCAGGGCCACTATATCTCCCTGACGGCACATTGGGTGAATATAGTGGAGGCTGGGACAGAGTCAGAGCCTGGGACCGCTCACGTCCTACCCACCCCCAGAATTGCGTGCCCCAGCTCGGTGGTGGTATCTCCGGCGGTGTATGCTTCCTACACTAAACTACCCTCCTCCTCCTCCTCGTCCTCCTACGCAACCTGTGTCTCGCAATCAAGATGTGTCAGCAGCAGCACGTCGCCAGCAGTCAGTGTCACGCGGCATGGCAGCACAGCGGTGGGCAAGTGTCAGCAGGCCGTGCTGAAACTACTCAGCTTAGGAGAGAAGAGGCACACGGCCCACGAACTACTGCAGGGTCTGACAGAGCAGACTGACCACTGACTTGCGCCGCTGAGCCTCCAACCGGGCATGGTCGTGTGTGACAACGGCCGTAACCTGGTGGCGGCTCTGCAGCTCGGCAGCCTCACACACGTGCCATGCCTGGCCCACGTCTTTAATTTGGTGGTTCAGCGCTTTCTGAAAAGCTGCCCACGCTTGTCAGACCTGCTCGGAAAGGTGCGCCGGCTCTGCGCACATTTCCGCAAGTCCCACACGGACGCTGCCACCCTGCGCACCCTGCAACATCAGTTTCATCTGCCAATGCACCGACTGCTGTGCGACATGCCCACACGGTGGAACTCTACGCTCCACATGTTGGACAGGCTCTATGAGCAGCATAGAGCTATAGTGGAATACCAACTTCAACATGGGCGGCGCAGTGGGAGTCAGCCTCCTCAATTCTTTACAGAAGAGTGGGCCTGGTTGGCAGACATCTGTCAGGTCCTTGGAAACTTTAAGGAGTCTACCCAGATGGTGAGCGACGATGCTGCAATCATTAGCGTCACCATTCCTCTGCTATGCCTCTTGAGAAGTTCCCTGCAAAGCATAAAGGCAGACGCTTTGCGCTTGGAAACAGAGGCGGGGGAAGACAGTATGTCGCTGGATAGTCAGAGCACCCTCCTGTCTATATCTCAGCGCGTTGAGGAGGAGGAGGAGGAGCATGAGGAGGATGAGGAGGAGGGGGAAGAGACAGCTTGGCCCACTGCTGAGGGTACCCATGCTGCTTGCCTGTCATCCTTTCAGCGTGTATGGCCTGAGGAGGAGGAGGATCCTGAAAGTGATCTTCCTAGTGAGGACAGCCATGTGTTGCGTACAGGTACCCTGGCACACATGGCTGACTTCATGTTAGGATGCCTTTCTCGTGACCCTCGCGTTACACGCATTCTGGCCACTACGGATTACTGGGTGTGTACACACTGCTCGACCCACGGTATAAGGAGAACCTTTTCACTCTCATACCCGAAGAGGAAAGGGGTTCGAGAGTGATGCTATACCACAGGACCCTGGCGGACAAACTGATGGTAAAATTCCCATCCGACAGCGCTAGTGGCCGAAGGCGCAGTTCCGAGGGCCAGGTAGCAGGGGAGGCGCAGAGATCAGGCAGCATGTACAGCACAGGCAGGGGAACACTCTCTAAGGCCTTTGACAGCTTTATGGCTCCCCAGCAAGACTGTGTCACCGCTCCCCAGTCAAGGCTAAGTCGGCGGGAGCACTGTAAAAGGATGGTGAGGGAGTACGTAGCCGATCGCATGACCGTCCTCCGTGACGCCTCTGCCCCCTACAACTACTGGGTGTCGAAGCTGGACACGTGGCCTGAACTCGCGCTGTATGCCCTGGAGGTGCTTGCTTGTCCTGCGGCTAGCGTCTTGTCAGAGAGGGTGTTTAGTGCGGCTGGGGGAATCATCACAGATAAGCGTACCCGCCTGTCAACCAACAGTGCCGACAGGCTTACACTCATCAAGATGAACAAAGCCTGGATTTCCCCAGACTTCTCTTCTCCACCAGCGGACAGCAGCGATACCTAAACAATACGTAGGCTGCACCCGCGGATGGAAGCATTGTTCTCTATCACCATCAAAAACGTGGACCTTTTAGCTTCATCAATCTGTGTAAAATATTCATCCTCCTCCTCCTGCTCCTCCTCCTGAAACCTGACGTAATCATGGCGAACGGGCAATTTTTCTTAGGCCCACAAGGCTCAGTCATATAATTTTTGTAAACAATTTTTATACGTTTCAATGCTCATTAAAGCATTGAAACTTGCACCTGAACCAATTTTTATTTTAACTGGGCTGCCTCCAGGCCTAGTTACAAATTAAGCCACATTAACCAAAGCGATTAATGGGTTTCACCTGCCCTCTTGGTTGGGCATGTGCAATTTTTCTGAGGTACATTAGTACTGTTGGTACACCAATTTTTTTGGGGCCCTCACCTACAGTGTAATCCAATTAATTTTTTGCCCACCTGCATTAAAGCTGACGTTACATCAGCTGTGCTGGGCACTGCAATGGCATATATTTATGTACCGCCGGTGGCTTCCTGGCACCCACCCATGCTGTCGGTCCACACGGAGTTGTAACTGCATGTGTCCACTTCTAAAGAACCCCAGTCTGACTGGGGCATGCAGTGTGGGCTGAAGCCCACCTGCATTTAATCGGACATTACCTCAGCTGTGATGGGCACTGCAATGGGATACATTTATGTACAGCCGGTGGGTTCCAGGGAGCCACCCATGCTGTGGGTGCACACGGAATTCCCATTGCGGAGTTGTACCTGCCTGTGACTATTTATAAAAACCCGCAGTCTGACTGGGGCATGCAGACACCTTGACAGAATGAATAGTGTGTGGCACATAGGTTCCCCATTGCTATGCCCACGTGTGCAGCTCCTGATGGCGGTGGCACAGGATTATATTTCTCATTGCTTCTGTACAGCATTGTGGGCTATCGCCCCACCCCTTTTAAAGAGGGTCGCTGCCTAGCCGTGCCAACCCTCTGCAGTGTGTGCCTGCGGTTCCTCCTCATGGCAGACGCACTTATAAATAGACATGAGGGTGGTGTGGCATGAGTGCAGCTGAAGGCTGCGCAGGGACACTTTGGTGTGCGCTGTGGACACTGCGTCGTGCGGGGGGTGGGGGTGGGGTTTGGCAGCATGTAACCCAGGAGAAGTGGCAGCGGAGTGTCATGCAGGCAGTGATTGTGCTTTGTTGGAGGTAGTGTGGTGCTTAGCTAAGGTATGCATTGCTAATGAGGGCTTTTCAGAAGTAAAAGTTGTTGGGGGGGGGGGGGGGGGGCCCACGCTTGCCGCTATTGTGGCTTAATAGTGGGACCTGGGAACTTGAGATGCAGCCCAACATGTAGCCCCTCGCCTGCCCTATCAATTGCTGTGTCGTTCCCATCACTTTCTTGAATTGCCCCGATTTTCACAAATGGAAGCCTTAGCGAGCATCGGCGATATACAAAAATGCTCGAGTCGCCCATTGACTTCAATGGGGTTCGTTACTCGAAACGAACCCTCGAACATCGCGAAAATTTCGTCCCGAGTAACGAGCACCTGAGCATTTTGGTGCTCGCTCATCTCTTGTTATTATGTATGCTTGCGATATTTATGTGCTGAAACTGAGCGCTGCAGAATAAGTTGTCGCTATACAAATAAAGATTATTAGTATTATTATTATTACTTCTTCATATATATGTTACATGCACCCCTCAAAGATTTGACCCATTCCTCTTAGCAACTTGCCACACAGAAGACGGTGCTCACAATTTATTTATGTGTTTCCAGATTTTGGGACCAACTTGTATATATATACATACATATTTATGTGTATATATATATATATATATATATATATATATATATATATATATGCGCGTGTGTGTGTGTGTGTATCTCTCTCTCTCTGTATATATATATATATATATATATATATATATATATATATATATATATATATATATATAAAAAGACGAAAGCCCTCACTGACTCACTGGCTGACTGACTGACTGACCCACTCACTCACTGACTGACTCGCCAAAAGTTCTCCAACTTCCCAATGTCGTAGAAACATGACATTTGGCACAAGCATAGATTATCTCCAAAATAGGAAAAGTAAATGGGTCCCAACTCGATTATTCAATTCTAGCGCAAAAGAATTGTCGTCGAAATTTTACGCACATAATCTAAATCTCTCACTTCCCAATGTCATAGAAACTTAAAATTTTGCACGCGCATTGAATATGTCATAAATAGGAAAAGTTAATAGGTCCCAACTTGATTATTCAAGTCTATGCGCAAAAGAATTAGCGTCCAAATTTTACGAACAGAATCTAATTCTCTCACTTCCCGGTGTCATAGAAACACGAAATTCGACAGGAGCATTGATTATGTCATAAATAGGAAAATCTAATGGGTCCCAACTTGATTATTCAATTCTATGCGCAAAAGAATTAGCGTCCAAATTTTATGTACGGAATCTAATTTTCTCACTTTCCGGTGTCATAGAAACGTGAAATTTGGCACGAGCATGGATTATGTCATAAATAGGAAAAGCTAATGGGTCCCAACTCGATTATTTAATTCTATGTGCCAAAGAATTAGCGTCCAAATTTTACGTACGGAATGTAATTTTCTCACTTTCTGGTTTCATAGAAACGTGAAATTTGGCACGAACATTGATTAAGTCATAAATAGGAAAATCTAATGGGTCCCAACTCAATTATTCAATTCTAAGCGCAAAAGAATTAGCGTCCACATTTTATGTACGGAATCTAATTCTCTCACTTCCCGATGTCAGAGAAACTTGAAACTTGGCATGAGCATTGATTATGTCATAAATAGGAAAAGCTAATGGGTCCCAACTCGATTGTTCAATTCTAAAGGCAAAAGAATTAGCGTCCAAATTTTACGTGCGAAATCTAATTCTCTCACTTCTTTGTGTCATAGAAATATGAAATTTGGAACGGGCATTGATTATGTCATAAATAGGAAAGGTTATTGGGTTCCACGTCGATTGTTCAATTCTAAGCGCAAAAGAATTAGCGTCCACATTTTACGTATGAAATCTAATTCTCTCACTTCCCGATGTCATAGAAACTTGAAATTTGGCACGGGCATTGATTATGTCATAAATAGGAAAAGTTAATGGGTCCCAACTTGATTATTCAATTCTAAGTGCAAAAGAATTAGTGTCCAAATTTTACGTATGGAATCTAATTCTCTCACTTCCTGATGTTATTTTATATAAAGGAACCGTCGCATGGTTACCTCCCCGTGGTGTTTCCTGGGTAACACAAAGAACCATGCAAAATGGTGAACATATGTTTTTCCCGGTATCTCTAAAGTAGCCACGACTTCATAAGATTTTCCGTGTGAACACCAGATAAACACCAGTACCAAATTAACTCGGGCGAAGCCGGGTATATCAGCTAGTATATATATATATATATATATATATATATATATATATATATATATATATATATATATATATGTATATATATATATATATATATATATATATATATGTATATATATATATATATATATATATATATATATATATATATATATATATATAGCCAGAAGTCTTGTACACTCTTCTTTACTACACTCTTGTAAGTTTAAATAACTTAAAGAGGACCTGTCACATCAATAAATCAGGAAGGCCAACTGTATATCTTTACAGCAATGTCTCTGCAGACTACAAATGTAGAGTATTCAGGTGCTTTTTTGCATCCTTGCCTCCATTCTCCTGCATTAGCTGGTATTCAGTCAAATCGGTGGTCTTCACCACTTACAGTCAATAGATAATGTCTGGTTTAATTGACAGAGAGCAATGGAGACCAACAACTTGACTGAATACCAGTGTCAGTAACCATATCTACCAAGAGACAATGTAAGAGAACAAAGTATAGTAAAAAAAAAAAAAAAAAGAATACAACATTGGAATCAGTAGAGATAGAGCAGTAAAGCTACTGTATGCAGCCAGCTCTGTTGACCCAGGATGTGACAGGTCCACTTTAATACATTTTTGCATATGGTTATTTTGTACCCAAAGAAACGTGTCACTCTAGTTTGAAAATAAAAGACACCCCCTTTGACTGTATTTTGGTATATTTTGAGGGTTGCTGCCAATCTAGAGTTTAATATAGCTGAACACTAAAATAATAAGACTACTTCACTTTTGGATGTTACATATAATCATCATCACCATCTCTATTTATATAGTAGCAATATATTCTGCAACACTTTACATTTCAGAGGGGACATATGCAATCAAAAACAGACATTACAGAGTGGAAATCTAAATAATTTAAACACAGAATGAGGGCCTGTTCTCAAGAGGTTATAATCAATGAGAAAATAGGAGTGATGCTAGAGGCAAATGTCCTTTATTTGTACAATGGTCTATCCACTTTTCATACACAGCAGTATAATATACATAAAGCTGAATGTGCCAGTCACCAACCAATATCTGTGTATCACATAAATGTAGAGTATTGGGGTGCAAGAAGTGTGGCAGATAATGCTGAATGAAGGGATACAGTTCCAAGGTGATACAAGGAAAGAAGTTAATTTATCAATATCTATATATATGTGTTTTTAAAGCACCTTGCAAACTATGGAGGTTGCAAATTAATTTGATTATCCACACGTTTTTTATACATGACATAAACATTTAATGCAAATCTATCTCAATCTTGCATCAATACTAGCACAAACCTTTAGACCAGGGTGTGCAACTTGCAGCTCAGGGGCACACAGCTCTGGAACAGGGACGGGAAAGTTTGCTAAGTAGCAATGGCAAGAAGAAGTAAATGAATGAGGTATGACAGATATGGATCAGTAATGCCAGTAGTAGTGTGAGAAGAAAGGAGGAGCCTGGATCTTCTTTTTGTTATTGAGTCAAATGCTAAGAGCAAGTTCTGAGAGAACAAGAGGAAATGTTGAGGGAAGAGAATCAATGCTACTGGGGGTCATCTTTACGCTGCATGTTGTCAATTTTACATTTGAAATACTGTAAGTGGCCAGCTCTTCAGCACTGGGATCTGTGATAAGCATCTGCACTTTAGGACAAAGGTGGGAGGGAAAAGCATCAGATTTATTTTTGATTATTATGTAAGGGATTAACCACTAGGGTTCCCTTAAAGCTTGTTTCTAATGTAAAAAAAAGTAATGTCATAGTGCCATCTAGTGGCTATTTAGGAAGAAAATGTCATTTCTCTATCTTTTATATGTTTCTATTGATGGACAGTAGTCAGGTGATCAGGCTGGGAGGAGTATAGAGCTGCCAGGGTGTCTGGTGAGGCAGGAAGAAATGGAGCCGGAGCAAGTGGGAGCCTTTTACTCTGGCCTGCTTGTTGCTAAGGAACAGAGACTATGATAGTAATTGTTAAGCACAACTCTCTGCACTAGGGGTTTTCAGAGGATCCCAATAATTGCTGAGTGGCAATCTGATGCAACATGCATTATCCATGCTTGAGGTGTCAAAGCTCATCTAAGAGGAATATTTGAGAACTATGTGCTTTCTGCTTCTCCCTATGTCATCTGCTGTTCCAACTGCTATTAGTGTTCAAATGAGTTTGCGTTTCAATTGCAACATTTAAAATGACAAGCCTATTTGAGAAATCAAGCAACTAATATTGCAGTTAACTGATTCACATAGTAAACGCTGAGTAAGCAAAGATACTGTCTAAGTTAAATCTTACCAACTGCAAGCAAGTCAAAGGAGACTGGGCCTACTATCCAGACCAAGCAGCTACCTGTCAGTCATCACTGCTCTAAACTGAGAGGGAGCAAGATAAGGACCCGGGGTCAAGTGATGCAGTTGGGAGCCCCCATCTGTAGTAAGGAAGGGGAAATGGTCTTAGCCAAAGTTGGGCCAGCCATAATGGACAATGTGGGCACCCCTCTGCTGTCCTTGGCTTATGCAAACAATTCTCTAGTTGGATAGGTGAGGTGAAAGAGGCTTGTTCATCATAGTGAAGGGCACTGTTGTAGGTTTTGACTTTAAACGTATAATTGAGGAAATATGCTGACATGTTTGTTTATTTCCATACATGTTTGATACATCGATAGCACCTCTAAAGATAATGAATTTGAAGCATGTGCCAAGGTTGAGCTTACAAAACAAAGATGGCAGCAGGGTGTAGAGGGTGTTGCTACACTGAGGTCATTTTTTAGAGTTTTGCTGTAATGTTTAATAGTCAGATTGGAACAGCAGACAAAAGAAATTGGGACAATGAAGACTATGGAATCTCTATAATTTGCTGATTGTTAGTGACTTGTAGATTTATGTATGAATTGCAGGTACAGTAGGTGTATCCTGTAAAGGCTGGGGATACTTGAAAATTAATAACAGATGGCTGTGGTCAGAGAATGGGAGAGGAAAGTGAATAAAGTCAGAAACTGAGCAGAGCTGGGAGAAGACCAGACTAAATAGTCAGTCCCATATTTCAAAATCAACTAAATATAACACTTTTATAAAAGAATCCACAAAATACAGTATAGTCATTATCATAACGCAAAGATTAAACCTATAGTATAATAGAAAATAAGCAACACACTTTGTAGTTGAACATATAGCATAAGGCTCTGCTCACATCACTGGTTTAATCTTTGCACTCTACACAGTATGTCCTTCCAATAAAAGTTTACGGGGATGTTAAATAATACAGTATGTCTGGATACAATACAGGTGTATTTGTTGATTCTAGTTGACCTAAGGCAAACGTATAATACTATGTATTATATAAAATCACAATTACAGGTTATATTGTTGTAAGAACACGTTTTTCTTTAATTTTCCCTGCTGCAGGGGATATGTAATATTTCATGCTAACCTGTAATATAAGTCAACTATATAATACATTGACGGGCTGGGTCATCCAACTGCTTTTCGATTGTCTTTCCCTGCTTGTTCATAGAGGGAATCCAAAGCAGAGACACCTTCTCTATGACATCCATATCACCTCTATCTGATGTCTTATTAGGGCACATGGGAAGGAATAGTCTTTATGAGACATTGCTTTCTTCTTGCTGTGTAAAGGGTCATTTACATGGGGCAATTATTGCTCAACCTTTGTTCGAATAAATTAAAATGAGCGATAATCGTCCTGTGTAAATGCAAAAAAATGTTTACTATTTGCTCGCTATTCATTATTGCTGACTTTCAGTCAGCATAAAAACTATCATTGGTTCACGGGCTTCTTTTATGTAAATGTTCCCCACTCAGGGCTTCATTTGGAAGGGGGAAGTACTGAGTGAGAAGCCTGTGATTCAGCGGTGTTCTCTGCCTGTCTAAACACTCTGCATGAGCGCTAATGACCCTGGCGGTGACGTCAGTGATCGTGCAGTCATTTAGATGACTATAATCTCATGTAAATAGGACATTATTCGGATGGACACGGATAACTAATGAGAACAATACATTTAGTAGGTATTGCATTATTGGTTTAGCATAAAAGCTTGGACTTTTCCCCAGATAGATCTTTTAAATGCCGTTGTGGTATAAAACTAATTCTCAACTTAACATTCAGTTGATTAAAATAGAACATGAATGTTACATGTGAATATACCCCAATGTAATGCCTTAAAGAAGTTGTCCCGGAATAAAACAAAACTTCCACAAACCATGCAACCTGTATTAATCCATCCTAGAATAAGAAAATGCATCTCCAGACTGGAGGGAAAAGATAGCATGGCTAGGGAAATGGATGCAGCTGTGGGGCAGGGTGCCTATTATCCCACTCTTTATTCCTGTTGAGCTTACCATTCAACCTAACAGGAGCAAACAATGTAATGTTAGGCTCTGCCCCTAACCATGGTCACTCCTTCAGCCCCACCCATCCTCTCTAGTCTAGAGATGCATTAACCCTTTCAAATCCACTGTCTGATGTCTAAAGACATTCTGATTGAAGGCTGTATAGCTCCAATGTCAGAAGCTGTAGATTACTGGCCGCTCTGTTGTCAGGGGCCTCCTCAACATGTCACATACCACAGTACTGGCTCTAGCCAGCAGATGGCGCCATTGTATAATGGCAGAAAGAGAAAGCCCCCTAGGAAACCCTTAATCCAAAAATGGATTGCAAATGGTTAATGTAGGTTTAAAATGCAAATAATTACTCTTGATGCATTATCACTTTAACTTAAAATTTGCCACAACTTTAAGTGACTTTTCACATTACAC
The DNA here is from genome assembly GCF_035609145.1 of Eleutherodactylus coqui. Classification (NCBI taxonomy): domain Eukaryota; kingdom Metazoa; phylum Chordata; class Amphibia; order Anura; family Eleutherodactylidae; genus Eleutherodactylus; species Eleutherodactylus coqui. The sequence goes on from NC_089843.1 coordinate 103,612,676, forward strand.
CACTATGTGATATAATTTGTAAGTGTGAAAAATGACATATGTCCATCCAGTTCAGTCTATTATTCTGCAACTTCCATGAAACGGAGTAAATTTTCCTTGTTTTAGGGAAAAAAAATCTTCCTGACTCCTAATCTGGCAATCAGAATATATTTCTGGATCAACAACCCATCACTAGAAATCTAATAACTAAAACTTTCAATATTGTTACATACCATGCCAATTATAAATTTGCTTGCAGATTACCATTTTGGCACAGTCCTTCTGCCACTTTACAGAAGTTATGCAATGTTACTTGGCATTCTGTGTATGCCACTGAGGTCTAGTCTAGGAAACCATGTGATTTTGCAAGTGTCCTTTTTTAGTAAGCTATGGTTCACTGTGGCTTTGTAACAGTTAATCCTTCCGGGTCTCTGAACTCTGTTGGCATACTGGTTGCTAATCTGCTTGTTAGCCTTCCTATTTACAACATGGGACTTTATTCATGCATTGCCTGAGTGTCTATGCAGTTTATTTTTAATTTTAGTCCTGTGAAATGCCTGTGAGGTCAACCTTGCTATATTTAGTCTTGTCAAGCAAAGGTCTGCTCAGCTCTGCTATACTACCAATACCTGCTCAGCTTTCCTATGCCACCAGAAGCTGCTCAGTTCTGCTATACAGTCAAGCCTTCGGCTGCCAAGTTACACCATGATTGCCAGTTGAATTGTAACTTTAAAAATCTACAACCCCATTCCAGAAAAGTTGTGACGCTGTGTAAAATGCATATAAATGTAAAGAAAAAAAGAATGCAATGATTTTGAAATTTAATATAACCATATTTTATTCACAAAAGAACATAGAACACATATCAGAAGTTGAAAGTGAGCCTTTTTGCTATTTCATTAAAAAAATTACCTCATTTAGAAACTGATGGCAGCAACACATCTCAAAATAATTGGGACAGGGTCAATAGAAGGCTCAAGGGGGTATTCCCCATTTAGACTGGACAAGCTGTCGGGCAAATGATTCCTGACAGTGTGTCTCAGTGATACTCACTCCTGTGCTGTTACACAGGAGCGAGTATCACTAGCATCGCTGAAAGTGCTGCCAGCATGGAGAGAGAGGCCATTCTCCCCCTACCCACCCCCATACACTTTAAACAGACAGTCGTTCACATGTAAGTGACTGCTGTTCACACTGAGTGACTAGTCGTTCAGTTTTCCGTATGCAGAAACTGAACGACTGAACAACTTTCATTCAGTCACTATATGCATTTACATGTGACTACCATTGTTCAAATTCCCGTGGGAGTGTGGGAGTTTGAACAATTCTAAATGATAATCATCCTGCTATGTTCGCTAGGCGCAATAAAGCGCCACTCCTCAGAACGGACACAAGTGTGTCAATTTAAAACCACAACTCTCATCATGTGTTGCAGGGCCAATTGCACATCTCCAGGCTAAGATGGAAAGACCACTGTCCCTTACTAACCAGGGAAAGTCGGAAACCCCTGCCTTAAATTGGGGTGAATGTCCTGATAAGGTCGGCCCCACTATCTTCATCTGGGACCTGGCTTTTCCTGATCAGGAACCTGGAGAGATGCATTAGACACACAGGACACAGAACTGTTCACACACACTGAACACAGAACAAGACTGCACATAAAGCACATATCTGGCCACCTGCACAGACATACAAAACATGTCGCTATTCACACCAACACACAATGTTATGCAAACCACATAGAACAGGACTGCATGTAGATCACATGTCTGGCCACTCACACAGACACACTACACATGTCAATGTTCACACTAACATACCAAGTTATGCATGCAACTTAAAACAGGAATCACACCCAGAGCTCACATGCATACAGATGGTAAACCATAGCCAGTCCAAATGTACTCACACCAGGGGAATAGAAAGTCATCTACCGTGCTGACATAGGGAACAGTGTCAGGCATCACCCATCTGACACACACACACAAGACATAAGACGTCTGGAGGCCGCACCTGCCCAGGGGTAGGGAGAAACATGCAGGCCACCTGCACCTGTGCAGTCACCATACCACACACAACACAATATACGCACCCCAGAGTGCAAGGAGGGGGGGGGACAGCAGGTGCCCAGACCATCTTCAGGGAAGAAGAGAGATACACTTTAGACAAGCATGTAAGCGCTGCGGAATAAGTTGGCGCTATACAAATAAAGATTATTATTATTATTATTACCACACCAGCTCTGAGTGGGCTTAACACTGGGTACAACAGTAAAGCACTAAAATGACCAGAAATGTCTCACAAGAGTTTGCTGGTATTTACCTGCAGCAGACCAGGTGGATTGTTTGGTGGAGAATACCACACCCAGCCAGCTCAATTAACCCCTACCTGTGAAGGTGTGCACAAGGAAACTTGTAGAACCACAGGTCCCAGAAGCACAACCTTAACACATCCCATGTGAATGGCCCTTTACTAGTACTAATGAAAAAAATCTCGAGGGTCAATTTTCTTCACAGTCACGTGACCATATACAAAAAGAGCATGTTAGAGAGGCAGAATGTCTCAGAAGCAAGATGGTCAGAAGTTCTGCATCTAAATATTGTGGAATAATTTCAGAAAAATGTCCCTCACTATAAAATTGTGAAGAATTTGAATATCCCACCATCTACAGTACATAATATCAAAATATTCAGATAATCTGGAGAAATTCATGTGCACAAGGTACAAGCCAATGGTCAATATTGAATATTCCAGACCTATGTGTCCTCAGATATCACTCCATTAAAATCAAGAATGATTCTGTAATGCACATCACTGCATGGACTCAAGAATATTTTTAGAAATCATTGTCTATGAACACAGTTAACAGTGCAATCCACAAATGTAATTTGAAGCTGTATCATGTGATGTCATATATCAAAACAATACAGAAATGCTAGCATCTTCTCTGGGCCAAAGTATAAAATTGACAGAGGTAAAATGAAAAATTGTTCTGTGATCAGATGAATGAAAAATTAAAGTTCTTTTTGGAAACCACGGATGCAGTGTTCTGCTGACTCAAGAGGAGAGGGACCATCCATCCTGCTATTAGTGCACAGTTCAAAAGTCTGCATGTCTGTTGTATGTGGTTGCATTAGTACCTCTAGCAGGCACAGCTTACACACCTGGAAAGGCACTATCAATGCTGAGCAGTATATAGAGGTTTTAGAACAACATATGCTGCCATCCAGACAACATTTATTCAGAGACAGTCTTGCATATTTCAGCAAAAAAAATGCTAAACCACATACTGCATCCATCACAACAGCATGTCTTCTCAAAAGGAGAGTCCAGGTGCTGAACTGAGTCTGGGTGTTCCAGTCCAGAACTTTCAACAATAGAAAACATTTAGCGCATTATGAAATGAAAAATCTGGCAAAGCAGACTCAGGACTGTTGAGCAGCCAGAATACTAAATCAAACAAGAATGGGACAACATTCATGTCCCAAAACTCCAGTAATTGGTCTTCTCACTTCCCAGATGTTTACAGATTATTGTACTAAGAAGAGGGGATGTTACACAATGCTAGACATGGTCCTCAGTCTTTCCTGAGCTGCTGGATGGACACAAGATGCTATGGTGTCTCCCATACATTGCAAACATAGGAGAGTAAGATATCTTTCTTTCCATGTCACTGGAAGCACACCCTCAGAAGTAACAGCATCATGGAGGATATGATACAGCATTATTGTGAAGTGTAGATGTAATTTCAGTAGTTGTGAGACAGTAAACAGTATTAGTTGCAGTCCCTTTCTTTCTCACACTGTGTCTCTAATAATAGGGATGGGCGTTCTTGACAACAGGCAGTAGAATGCAAATTAAAAGGAAAGAAGACACCCAATGGCCCACGTTTTAGAATAATTTTTAAGCACAAAAACAGCATTTTAGGTGAATAAAGTAATTTGCACATTTGCTAGTTATAACATTGGCTATGATAACAGCACGCGTTTGTCCAAGCTACAGTACCTATTTAACTTTGCCTCTGACAATTCTAGTTAAAATATTATACCAACCACAGCAAGTTATCCCTGATATACAGTATAGGGATGACTTGCTGATTGGTGGAGGTCTGACTGCAGCGAACTCGACAGATCCTAAGACTTGGTGTGATATAATGAAAGAGCACCTTAAAATTCCTGTTGTCCTTGAATATGCCTAAACTTCTTATCATTGTTATGGTACTTCTTTATATACTTCAGATGTATTTTGCTCTGATAGTGGTAAGACTTGAAAGGGTGACACTACTATCTTTAATTGCCATACGGAAAGAATCAGGTTAAGATATAGTGCATTAAAAGGAATTATAGTTTAGAATGTGCATCCACACTAAGTAAAATCTTATCTCAAGTAGACCTCATAAATGCATTAAGGTTCCCTGTAGATACAGTATATAACAATTTGATTGAAGACATAAGGACAACATAGATATGCACCGGTACTGCATCTGCTGGTCATCATATCTGCTACATCTGTAAACCCACTGTTAAGGGTTCAAGTGCATTACACATTATATATATATATATATATATATATATATATATATATATATATATATATATGTATATACAATGTGTGTGTGTGTGTGTGTGTAAGAAAAAATAAAATATTTTTAGCAACTAAATGCACAATATAAAAAGTAAAACATAATTCTTGATTTTGTACTAAATTTAAATTTTTTACAATATCAATATTAGAATCTAGAATTTCAGCTAAATGGACAGTGTAGACAGCAGTTATATCCATACTGAAAGCTTTTAAATGGAGAGGTTTAAAAAAAGAGATAAGAGCCGTCAGCCGTGCTCAGCAATTTCCTCCCATGCCCAGACTTTTGTCTACATGATGAATATTTTAGATGTACCATATCTTGCGATCCTTACATTTTTCAATGACAAGGAGACAAGATGCATTTTACATCTGTTAAAGACCACTGATTGGCATGCATGCAGAAGCAGTGTTTTAAGACTGAAAGGCGTAATGTTCCTCGAAAACTATGGGCATAAAATATTCATCCTTCTTTCCCTCTTACCTTCAATGAAAACAGTTTGATGCATATGACACAAAGCACTATTAATAGTTTTAAGAATGATCCTCGAAAAAGATATAAAATTATTATTAAAGTAAATACTTGATAGGTGGATTTGATGTACTGTAGATGGCTTTATCTTGTGAATAGAGTTTAAGACAGTGACTTCTCATGGAAAATTTGGAAATATTTTGGTGAATAATTATATTACAATTCTTAAAGTTGTATATCATCCAATCTAGCCTAATTGCAAGTAATCTTAAAACTGCGAATGCTGTCCATTTTCAAAGCTTAAAGGAGTTGTCCCGCGAAAGCAAGTGGGGTTATACACTTCTGTATGGCCATATTAATGCACTTTGTAATGTACATCGTGCATTAATTATGAGCCATACAGAAGTTATTCACTTACCTGTTCCGTTGCTAGCGTCCTCGTCTCCATGGTGCCGTCTAATTTCAGCGTCTAATCGCCCGATTAGACGCGCTTGCGCAGTCCGGTCTTCTCCCTGGTGAATGGGGCCGCTCGTGCCGGAGAGCTGGTCCTCGTAGCTCTGCCCCGTCACGTGTGCCGATTCCAGCCAATCAGGAGGCTGGAATCGGCAATGGACCGCACAGAGCCCACGGTGCACCATGGGAGAAGACCCACGGTGCATCGTTGGGTGAAGATCCTGGCTGCCATCTTGCTAAGGTAAGGAAGAAGTCGCCGCAGCGCGGGGATTCGGGTAAGTACTAAACGTTTTTTGCATGCATTGGGTTTGTCTTGCGCCGAACGGGGGGCCTATTGAATAAAAAAAACCCGTTTCGGCGCGGGACAACCCCTTTAAGGCCCCATGTCCATGGGCAGATTTTTGCTGCGGAATCCGGGGCGGGCATTCCATTTTGGATTCCGCAGCAACAACCCTCCCTAGCATGCAATGGAAAAATGATTTTTCATGCAAACGAACGGGAAACGAATTGCAGTTTCCGCTCACGGAAGAAAAATCGCAGCATACTCCATTTTACTGTGGTTCCCACATGGATGGCTTTCATTGAAGTCAATGGAAGCTGTCCGATCCACATCAACATTGCGGATGGGCCACAGACTCCGTGGGAAAGCAGGAATTTAAAAGAAAAAACTGTACTGCGCATGTGTGTTGGCACGTCAGCTGGCACTTCCTCACACATCCGCAGTACAGAAAAAAGAAGACACAGACAGGTACGCAGGGTCTCAGGCCGTGGGCATGGGTGGTTTCTGTGTGGGATTCCCCAATGCGGAATCTATGCGTGCCCATGGACATGAGGCCAAAATTACATTTTGAAATAGTTGGGCAGCAGCATCTTTTTAATAAAGTGTGTAGTTTCTGTTCGCTTTTGATTGTATTTGCTGTAAAATTGTACACTGTCCAGAAACATTGTTGAAATAAATTATCTGATGTTATGTAACATTTATGGAAGTTCACATCGATGTCTGCTAAGACATGTCCTGCTGTAAGACAACAATGACTTGCAACCTCTTTCACGATGAAGGTGAAAATACAAGCCCTGAACAAATTAAACTATGGCATTATTTCCAAATCAATTGCAAATGTCAGCTATAAAATGCTGAATTGAAACCTATGTGCTATGGTAACACTCACATGAAGAACTCTTGCTATGCAAAGACGCTTTAGCTAACAGGCTTTATAACATGCCTCAGTAGGCTTGCAGTTTCTATTATAATGTACTTAGCAAAGGACTGTCAAGCTATTCATCATAAACCTTCCTTCATCTTTTTGAAGGGAGGTGAAAAGGAAACCAAGGAGAATGTTCTGCAAATTGCAAATCATTAAATGATTAACAACCTTAAGAAAATAAAACTGCAGCAAATAGATGCAGCAGAGCTAAATCTGTCACTGATCAACTGATGACGATCTTCTGAACAGTGGAATGATTGTTTGCTATTTTATAAACCATTTTCCAGATTAATAATTGTTGGGCACCTCCTTTTTTAAACAGAAAGAAGTGATATATATTTGTGAATGTTTTGTTATTGGAAAGTGAACTTGTCACTATTTTTTATTCAACTACAATGCATCTATCTCATATCTCTCATATTTCTCTCTCTCTCTCTCTCTCATATTTCTCGCTTTCTCTTATCTATCTCTCTCATATCTCTCTCTCTCTCTCTCTCTCTCTCTCTCTCTCTCTCTCATATCTCTCTCATGTATCTATCTTTCCCATGTATCTCTCTCATATCTCTTTCTCATAGCTTACTCTCCCATATCTATAATTCTCTCTCATGTCCATATCTCTCTCATATCTCTTTCTGTCTCTCAGATCTCACTATCTCTCATATCTATCTATATCTCTCTCTTTCATATGTCCCTCTCTCATCTCTCTCTTTCTTTCATAGCTCTCTCTCTCTCATATATATCTCTCTCATATCCCTCTCTCTCATATATCAATATATCTCTCATATCTTTCTCTCTCTCTCCTATCTATCTCTTTCTCTTTCATATCTCTCTCTCATATCTCTCTCATAGCTCTCTCTCTCTCTCTCTCTCTCTCTCTCTCTCGCACCTATGGCTCTCTCTCATAGCTCTTTCTCTCATATCTATCTCTCTCAGATCTCTCTCTTTCATGGCAAAATCCATAGAGGAGTTTAAAAGGGGACTTGATGTCTTTCTGGAGAGGAAGGATATTATAAGCTATAAATCTTAGGTTAATTGTTAATCCAGGTATACAGGCAGGTAGGAACTATTAGGGGTTGATCCAGGGAACAGTCTGATTGCCATTAGGGAGTCGGGAAGGAATTTTTTCCCCAAAAGGGCTAATTGGCTTCTGCTCTTGTTTTTTTTTTTGCCTTCCTCTGGATCAACAACACAGGAGAATAGACAGGCTGGACTAGATGGACATTTTCTTCATCCGGCCTTACGAACTATGCTACTATGTTACTATGTATATATATATATATATATATATCTCTCATATCTATCTATCTCTCTCATATAGCTCTCTTTCTCATTCTCTCTCTCTCATATAGCTATATCTCTCCCATATGTATATCTCTCTCATATCTCTCTCTCTCAGATCTCTCTCTGTCTCTTTCTCTTTGATATATCTCTCTTTCATGGCTCTCTCTCATATCTATCTCTCTCTGATATCCCACTCTCTCATATATCTATCTCTCTCTCATATCTATCTCTATCTCTCTCATTTCTCTCTCTCTCATCTCTCTCTCTCTCATATATCTATATCTCCCATCTCTCTCATCACTTTCTCTTTCATATCTATCTATCTACCTACCCTATCTATCTATCTATCTATCTATCTATCTATCTATCTATCTATCTATCTATCTATCTATCTATCTCATCTTACTCCTTCATATCTATCTCTCATCTCTTTCTCTCTTTCATATCTATCTCTTTCTCATATCTCATATAGCTATCTCATTCATCTCTCTCTCTCTCTCTCTCTCTCTCTCTCTCTCTCTCTCTCTCTCTGTCTCTCTCTCTCATATCTATCTCTATCTCTCTCATATCTATCTCTTTCATATCTATCTCTCTCATGTCTATCTCTCATCTCTCTCTTTCTCTCTCATATCTATCTTTCTCACTCATATCTTTCTCTCATATCTATCTATCTATCTATCTATCTATCTATCTATCTATCTATCTATCTATCTATCTATCTATCTATCTATCTATCTATCTATCTATCTTTCTATCTATCTATCTATCTATCTATCTATCTATCTATCTATCTATCTATCTATCTATCTATCACATATCTATTCATCTCACATCTATCTATCTATCTATCTATCTATCTATCTATCTATCTATCTATCTATCCCATATCTATCTATCTCATATCTATCTATCTATCCACTATCTATCTATCTATCTATCTATCTCATATCTAATCTATCTATCTATCTTTTTATCAGGTAGTCAGAAAGCAGTGTAGCCATCTTTGTTTGTCCAGACCTGGAGGGTCACTTTAAGTCACATTTGAGCCCCACTACTTCTGTGAAGCAGCCATGCAGACAGCTTAAAAGGTTGAATATAATTATAAAAAGAGTTTAGGAATTTTTTCCAAAACAGTTAAACCAGGGGTGGGTTGAGCAGGGGACATGAACCCCCCAGGCCAGGCCCCCAGCATGTGTTTAGGGCCATTTGTCCAGCTTCATAAAGTCATTAGCACTTGCAATAGCTTCCTTCAGACACACAGACAGGATTTCCATCTCCCATCTTACACTTTACGGTGTGCGACATCTCACACAGCATTACATTCCCCTGTGTCCACAAGTATTGTTCTTTTAGCACAACATCAACAAAATGAACAGTTCTAGGGCCAGCCTTTTGGGATGCACAACCTGTGTGAGTGCATAAGATGCATCATGCCACCTAGAGGATGGGGGGACCACCAGGTGCCCTGTTCTGATTCGGTGTTGCTTGGCCACGCTCCTGAAGTTTAGTTTGCTGTAATGTTTAAATTCTTTTGCCTCCACACTCACTGTACTCAAAGCACTGGTGCCCTCATGGGAAGAGGTGAAAAAGCTGCTATGCAAGATATAGTATTACAGTGCCTCAGAGCAGATGGCAGCCCAAGTGTGAGTGTTTTCAAAAGTTTAACCTTTTCCAGCAGATTGAGTATTACGAGCAGGTACAGGTGGCCCTAAACATGCATGGGAGCATTGAGGGTGTCCTATTAGTAAATGGGAGCATCAAGGGAATTTTGCCAAATGCAGCTACAGAGGGAATCATATTACTAAGTGGGGCCACAGAAGAGGTCATTATTATTATTTGGGGCATTAGAAGAGGTCCTATTACTAAATGGGGTCACATAGGAGGTCCTTTAGTGACTAAGCACTGTAAATATATGGAACTTGGTCCTGGGCTTTAAACCTGCACCATCATAAATATATGGTATAAGTTTAAAGCTCCTGTTCCTGCAATCTAGCAGGAGCAGGTTGAGCAGTTAGCTGTCTATTAACAGCTCTGTTTACAACCATTTAATCCCTTCTATGGCACAATCAACATCATTGCAGAATACTCCCTCCTGTTTGAAAGCACCGTCATGAAGATTGGAATGCAGAGAATCAAATTCTAGTAGTTTTTCTTTATAGAAGTGTTTTATTTGGGTAAAAGTAGTAAAAACTTTAAAAACTATAACTTTGGTATAACGGTTATCATATGGACCCACAGAATGAAGGTAACAGGTTATGTATGCTGAAAACTGAACTCCATAAAAAATAAATAAATTAAAAAATCTCTAGAATTCCAATTTTTGCTACACAATGTTTTTTGCTACATGTACCTCCCTGTCTCCAAGGATTTTTTAAATAAAAAGTAATCAAAATATCACCTGTAGCTCAAAATGGTACCTATAAGAACTACAACTTGTACTGTCCTGCAAAAAGTACGTCCTAACACAGCTCTGTCAATGAAATACATTATGTGTTAACTTTATTATTTAGAGGTATACTACAGCTGAGCCGCTGTATCTAAGCCTGCTGCATTATAAAGGTTGTCTTCAGAAGTTCTGATGCAGTGTTTATGTTATGAGCTTGGTTCTGGTATTATATCTACGCACTCTAGTTGGTTCATGCTGCAGAAATCCAAAACTGAGCTACAAGTGTAAGGCTGCGAATCTGCACATGCATTTAGTCCTTTCAATGGACAAATCTATGTGCAGAATCCCCCATGTGGATTCCATGCGAAAATAATGCATAAGTTGCGTCAGGAAGTGGCATGTCACATCTTTTGTCTGTATGTGGATTTAAAATCTTCATGTGGAAAAAATTCACTCTGTATAGACCACTGTGTACATTCCCATTGAAAATTAAGGGGTACGTATCTGCTGCAGAATTTGCAGTGGAATTGGTGTGGAATCCATTTTACATTCCCCGGCAAAAATCCACCATATATATTTACCCATCGGTGGACATTCTGAGCATGGATCAAAGCTCAGCGGAATTCTCTAGATTTGATGCACGGTTTAATGGAGTAGGCTACGGTTATGAAATTGGAGGCATAGGCAGTAGAGACACCGTTAGGAATTCCTATTATGATTATGTACAAAACTGAGCAATAATGACTCTTTGCTGTGTAATTTGCAGTGGAATTGGTATAGATTCCATTTCACATTCGCCATCAAAAATCCACTATATATATATATATATATATAAAATATATATATATATTTATTTTTTTTAAATTATTTTTCTACCCTTCGGTGGACATTCTGAGAATGAATCAGGGCTTAGTCACACGGGCGTCGATGCGCCCGTGTGACTGAGCCTTTACTGCAGGAAGAAGACGCCTGTACTTAAAGACGGATGACTCCCCGCAGCGCTGAAGAAAGAACACATGACCGGCAATGAAGCCGGTCACATGTTCTTTCTTCCAGCGCTGCAGAGAGACATCAGTCCTGAAGTGCGGCCGACTTCTACCTGCAGTAACACGGGCGCCAATGCGCCCGTGTGACTAAGCCCTCAAAAGCACTCATGTGGACTCTCTAGATTCAATGCACGGTTTAATGGAGTAAGCCACTGCTATAAAATTGGAGGCATGCAGGTGGGGGACACCTTTATGGAATTCCTACTATGATTATGTACAAAACTGAGTGATTATAATGACTCGTGCTTGAGTTATTATCGCCATTTTTGGTTAAAGTCCCATTTACAAAACCAACCAAATATAATGGGAAACTTACTAAAAAAAAATTAACAAACTTAATGTTGCCAAAAAATAAATCAGGAAATAAAACGATTAAGTGAATTTGCAGTTTTTGAAATAAATTCAATTAGGTGGTTATAAAGTCTTACATAATAATATCTCTCTGTGGTTACTTGCTTCTTTGCTTATAGCTATTATGGATAACTTGATTCTGATATTTTCTAAAGAAATTGTCTATGTATTTTGAATAGCTATTGAAACAATAAAACTATTTAGCATCTCCCTGGGTAATAGGCTGAAAGCATCAAGGCCAGACACAAGAGAAACTATTGGCATTTATCTTGAAAAGTAATTTTGTCAGGGCAAATTAAAAATATAATCTTCACAAAACTTAAAAAAAAAGAAATATGCAATGAAAAAGCAAAAAATCAGGTGAGGATATTTCTGTTTTCTTTTTTTCAAATATTGCTTTATATGCTTTTTAAAAATTGTAGAAATACATTATAACTAGAGATGAGCGAGCGTACTCGGAAAAGCACTACTCGCGCGAGTAATTTGCTTTATCCGAGTATCACTGTGCTCGTCCCTGAAGATTCGGGTGCCGACACGGAGCGGGGAGCTGCAGGGGAGAGCGGGGAGGAACGGAGGGGAGATCTTTCTCTCCCTCTCTCCCGCCCGCTCCCCACCCCCCGCTCCCCGCTGCGACTCACCTGTCAGCCGCAGCGGCACCCGAATCTTCAGGGACGAGCACAGCGATACTCGGATAAAGCAAATTACTCGAGCAAGTAGTGCTTTTCCGAGTACGCTCGCTCATCTCTAATTATGACATTAATTCTTTGAATACCAGAGATTTTTCTCATCTTTTCTCATTATTTTGCTCTCTTTCAAAAAGTCATAACTTTAAAAAAATTTTTTGCTTCAGTTAGCCACATAAGAGCTTTTTTTTTGTGGGACAAGTTGTATTTTGCATTGGTACCACTTTGTGTACCATATAATTTATTGAAAAGCTTTTAAAAATTTCTAATTTCGAAGAAATGAAATATTCTCTAAAATATTCCTTCTGTAAATTGAATATTATCATGCACAATAGGGTATGTCCCTGCTTAGCTTGACAGGATCAACACCAATTTATTAGTCACAGAATTGGTATGATAGATAGATAGATAGATAGATAGATAGATAGATAGATAGATAGATAGATATAATTGGATGTAAGGATTGTGTACTACCCTACAGCCACCCGGAAGTGGCTTTGCTTTACCATGAGGACTAAGGGCTCTTTCATATGGTGATATTCAATTATGGTCTATGAAATATGCATCATCTTCATGGATGAAAATTGTGCATATTGCATTTTTTTGTGCGTGTATTAATTGCCTTTTTCACACATGCGGTAAGTACCAATCCCATTGACTTCAATGGGCTATTTTGGTTAATAATACAGACCAAAATAAAACATGCTGCATTTTTGTTCCATATGTGTAGATATGCACATGGAAAATGCATGTCCAGGGAGAAATAGGGTGACGTCATCATCAGTGGATGGGCAGTAGGAGAGCTCCAGTAAGGTAACTTCTTACCCCTTTCAATTGGACCTCCTGTTGCTACATACAACCTCTATGGTCCTCTCAGAGTGAAGACACTTTATTTGAAGGGCTTTACGGCCCCATCTGAAGTGTCTTCCGGCCTACTGCGACCTAGTGAAGAAGCTGAAGCTGCGGGCTAAATTTGCGTGGTGCAGCCGCCCGCAGCGGCAATCTGGAGCTCTGGGAGCCAGGAAATCGACCAGCAGAGCCATGTCAGAGGCCCCCTGACCTAGAGGAACCGCTGAGGAGGTCACCTAGAAGGCCCAGAGGCCTGGAAATAGTGGCCTGAAAGCTGCTAGGAGAGCCTGCAATTCAATAACCTGAGAGGAAAGCAGGCCATGCTCTAACCCCCCACCATACATGAAAGCATTAGGGACCCCAGGGAGAGACCTGCCTGCTCTCCAACATCAAATTACTACCCTAAAAACATGTGTATCAATCTGTCTTTCCATGGCCACACGGCAGTAGGTTACAGCCACCTGCATGGCAAGCGTTACAAAACATGAAATCTCCTGACACTGCCCAGATAGGGTGCAACAGTAAATTCGCATTGGCAGTAGTGTCCCTGACAGCATCTGAGGAACACATCTGAGGGACGTAGATCACAGCAACACCAACCACACAGACAAGACTGCTAGCCCACAGAGTTAACCCTGAAACAACAGAATACCGATACACAAGCAAAACGTCTGACACCAAAAGACAACAGACACTTGAAAAAGACCAAGCAAGGAGGCCAGAAGCACAATGGAACCTGTCAAAGGCACCTAGCTCACTGTCTCCGATTATACAAAAAGGCCTAGCTCAAGAAAAACTCACATGGAACAGTGCATACAAAGAAATATCCAAAAGCAAACAACCAAAATGAGAGGCACAAGCACTAAGACCATGCCTAAAATGTCAGTGACCCCAAAGACGCCTGACCCTCCCAATGGTCCAGAAGAAACAAACACCAGGCACAAGCAAACAAACTGAGCACCACGCAACAGATAAGCAGACCCCAAACCTTCCTCTAGGCCTAGATATATACCCAATTGCAGCAGAAGTGGCAGCACACATGATAATACATAATACCTGACATACAAAAAAACATAGAACAAGCCCTGCAAGCCTCTTTTACTCAAATCTTTGCTGAACTATAGTCCAACTCTAAACAAAGCGATCAATATGACAACAGCAACAGAAATGGAAAAAGAACTCCGAGAGGCACTGAGCCTTGGATGCTACTGCAGAATAGAAAGAGTCCACCATGCAGGCCCAGAACCACAAAATGTCAGAGGGCCCTTAAAGTAAAGGCCAACGCAACAAAGATCACACCAAATAATCATGCCATCTCAAAAATTCCGACCTAAGGGGGGGCGTGACTAAGCCTACAGAGCGGGAAGTCGCATGGAGACTGTGCTCCGGAGCCAAGAGTAGATTTTGAGTACTTTGCAGGCTTTTGAGCAAGTACCCGTGCCAGAAAACTATCCGGATAAGCTTCCCAGCGGACGAGGATCATTCTGAGAGATTTCCCCACAAAATCGGTGAGGCGGGAGGATCGGGATACAGAGACCCCACGGAGCCGCGGTCTGGTCCCGGAGTGAGGAGGGGGAGCGGCAAGTGCAGAGGAGCGCATTACCGCTGTTACTCTGGTGTTAACTGCCACCGGGGACCTGCTGGGAACGGCACCTGCGGAGAAGAACGGAGGAGAGCTCCGCACACAGTGACAGCTCACAGGGTGCTTCCCTTCACTGCCCCGCGCTCGGAAGCAGCGGTAACCGGCTCGGAGAAGAGCATTAGCGTTCATCCTAACAGTGAGTAAGGGGGACCCCTGGAAAACCCTTTACCCAGTGGGGAGCTCTTCCCGAGCCACAAGTACCACAAGTACCACTATTTCCAATCTGTTCCCCTGCATCACTCTATTATAACCAGGCTTCCCGCCCGAATCTCCCGCCATCTCTCTCCCCCCCCCTTCTCTCCCCCTACTAAGTCTGCAGCCGTGAAGGGGAGTAGAAGTAATAGCTGCAAGAGGCAGCCTCCAGACAAAGCTGAAACTGTCACATTCACAGTATACCAAAGGCTATAAAAGGGTGCTACCCTAATTTTTCTGGAGCTGGTTACCCAGCTCCACAATAACTACAATTTTTTCTGCTCTTCACTGAGGAATACAGATGTGGATTTGCCTCCATTTTACCTCCTAAATAATTTTTACCGCCACGCAGCAGCATAACGGAAGCACAGATAGCCTACAGGCTTACAGTACAGTAAAACACCTTGCAGAGCTTTGCTCTAATTTTTTCCAGAACTGTCCTATGCAGGTCTATCTATAATACAATATTTTTGGACTCTTGATACAAGTCTGTCGCAATTATAAATTTGTATTCACCCTTGTTCTGAATGCTGAGTGAGATGGAGTGCTGAATGCAGGGCTCCGTCTGAGTGGCACCTTCGGGACCTGACCTACAGCTTCTTCTTATCCAGATATGGGGAAGATCGGCAGAGATAAAGGGGGAGACATTCAGAGTACCCCTAGACCACATAAAAATCAGGCAGATATGCAAAATACCTCAAAGACCGTAGCACCCGCTCTCCACGAGCCCCCTCTAAGACGGCGCAGGCACAGGAGAGTATTTCATACAACAGTAGAGAGGGAGAGGACGGGGCATCCACGGACGGAGAAGAAGGAGAAAACGTGTCCAGAGGATTTATGAGAGAGCTGTTCTCTCAAGCTTTGCAACCTTTAAAAACGGATTTGGGAGAAATTAAAGAAGACCTCCGACTCATGGGGCGCAGGGTGGAAGAATTGGAGGCGACGACCACCTCCTTAACAACTCATTCGCTTGAGATGGAGAAAACGCTGAGAGAGCACCATGACCAGATCAACAAAGCCCTGTTACAACAAGAAGACATCGAAAACAGAAACAGGCGCAATAACATTCGCATTAAAGGGCTCCCAGAGTCCTGGGCGCCGGACTGTTTAATGAAAATAGCCAAAGAACTTTTCAGCCTACTACTGGGTGAGGAAAGAGCTTCCGGCATCGCAATTGAGCGCATTCACCGAGCGCTCAGACCCCCTCCCCCTCCCTCGGACCCTCCTAGGGATGTTGTCTGTAAACTGCTCTCATTCCCAGACGCAGCAGCAATTTTAAAGGCAGCAAGACAACACAAAGACCTTGGCTATGCGGATACCCCGCTTCAATTTTATCAAGATCTGGCCCCTTCCACCCTGCTCAAAACGCAACTGATGCGCCCCCTACTGGAGGTCCTCAAAGAAAAAGGAATAAGATACGCGTGGCTGTTCCCCTTCGGGCTGGGAATAACCCACGCGGGTCAAAAAATTAATATCCGTTCCCCTGGTGATCTCCAACAGTGCTGGCAGATACTGGACATTCCACCTATGGATATCCCGAGTTGGTTGCCGATACCCGACCTCCCTAGATTCTCCAGCCTACCCGCTACAGAAGGCTGGACACCAGTTTGCAGCAACAAATCACCCAAAGGGAAAAAAAAGAAGTCCAGAGAAGAAGTGGACATGATGGACACTTGAATCAACTAGAGGTCTGCTAAAATTTTACTCTCTCCGTGAGGATGAGGGTTACTAACCACCCATGAACATTCTTACTCCCGATTCTTCTTCGTTGATAGTTGCACCAGTTGAAGATTTGATATTGTAGATATGTATGCGGCGGTGGGGCCCGACCCCTCTGGTCTGTGTGATCTGACCGGGCTGCAGAGGAGGCGGTGACTCGCTCAACCTTTCCCCGAGAGTCTGGGGGGGGGGTCTCCTCTTTAGCCCCTACGGTTACCTACAAGACCGTCAAGGTTTCCAGCTAGTTAAAACTTTTATATTATAGATAGATAGCATTTACTTCCAAGCTGTGTTTGCATTTCTGTTTGATTCCCGCTCATCTCTCGCTGGTATTTAAACCAGCCCCTGCCTGATTCCCCATCAATAGCCAGGGTCCGCGACCGTGCCTTTCGGACCAGGCCGTGGTTCTCTCTCCTAAGTACTCAGGTGTTGCTGTTGAGTTACCTGTTTGCAGCTCATACACCTAGCAACGAGAGCCTTATAAATCTTATAAACCTTACTTTTAATTTCATATATTGTATTATTTACCTGTCTGTCTGTGTAATAACCGTTTATTTTAAGTGTCTCAGTTCCTAGTGTATACTTACCTCTATATTTGCCTTCGTTCCCACCCCCATCCCCTCACCTTCCCGCATCCTATACCCTAGGTTGGTAGGAGGACCTCAGCACAAGACCGGGAACTCTACTAAGTAACCTTTTCTTCGAATCTCTTCCCTATAAGCAGTGCGACATGGATGACTTGAGAATAACTTCCTTCAATGTTCGGGGTCTCAACACGCCAGAAAAACGTCACCGAGTGGCTCTACTTCTTAAAAGATACGCCACGAAGATCCTTCTCCTCCAGGAAACCCACTACAAGGGGGATAGGTGCTTCGCGTTGCCAGGTAAGCAATTTGCCCAGTGTTTTCACAACACTTACACTGCCTCTGCCTCCAGGGGGGTCTCAATACTCTTTCACAAAACCCTCAGTTTCACCTGCAACTCGCAGTATACTGACGGTGAGGGTAGGGTCATGTTCTTGAAGGGGACCATTAACAACAAAAAAATTACAATTGCAAATCTGTATGCTCCCAACACTGATCAGGCTTCCTGGTTAATATCTCAGTTAGAAGTGCTCAAACACTTTGCAGAGGGCCAGATCATATTGGGAGGAGACATCAACGCCACCATTAATCCCATTCTTGACTCCTCCACCGGGCGATCCCAGTTACCCAGACTGAGATTGAGGAAACTTAATAAATGCCTACAGGATATGGGCCTAGTGGATGCCTGGAGACTTCTGTATCCAACAACGAAGGATTATTCCTTCTTTTCCCAGGTACACTTATCCTATCAGAGGCTTGATTACCTGTTTATTTCATCCGAATTTCTCACGGATTTGGTGGGGGCCGAGGTGGGTTCGGTTACAGTCTCCGACCACGCACCTGTACATGTAACACTCCGCTCTATACGTCAAGGCCCCAAGGAATGGAGATGGAGGCTCAATGCTACACTATTGGACTCAAAAGAAGAGACCATAAAACTAACTAACCAAGTGGAAGAGTATTTCCAACTTAACGCGGGAGGAGAGGTAGTATTACCCATAGTGTGGGAGGCCCATAAGGCTTATGTGAGAGGCTTGCTGATCGCTTTGGGCTCCAGAACAAAAAAAAATAAAACAAAAAGAAATAGATGATAAACTGGCGCAAATAGCCAAGATAGAGCAGCTAGCAAAGCTCTCGCAAACTAACTCCCTCATAGGTAAACTGTCAGAGCTAAGGAAGGACCTACGATTATGTCTCGATTCCAAATTTAATAAAAAACACCTTTACAGGAAGCATGTAGTATACGCACAAGGTAATAAAGGTAGTAAATATACATCTTCCTTAATTAAGAAAGCTCGGGCCAAAAGCACAATCCATGCCATCAAAACTGAGACCAATACAATGGTAACCTCAACTGAAGTTATCGCCAGACAATTCCAACTCTTTTACACGGATCTGTACAATCTACAGAGACAATCCCCAGAGGGGCCGACATCTAAAATTAAGGAGCAGATTGATTCCTTCTTAAGCAGTCTTACCTTACCGAAATTAAAAAAGGACGAAGCAAGAGAGTTACTAGAACCTGTGACGCAATCGGAGATAAAAGATCTAATTGCTTCCTGCCCACCCAATAAGAGCCCAGGACCTGACGGTTTAACCTTGACATATTATAAGACCTTTGAGTCTGCCTTGACCCCCAGAATGACGGATCTGTTCAATGCACTTCTTTCAGGGTCCAAACTACCCAAACAGGCACAGGAGGCGCATATAGCATTAATTCCCAAGGAAAATAAGGATCCTGCGCTCTGTGGGAGTTACAGGCCCATTTCTCTTATTAATCAGGACGTCAAACTGTGGGCAAAGCTACTGGCCAAAAGGTTAGAGAGATTTATACCAGCTTTGATCAGTGGAGAACAGGCGGGATTTGTGGGGGGGAGAGAGGGTAGAGACAACTGCCACAGGCTCCTCTATGCAGCACGATTTGCAAGGACCCAAAACGTCCCGCTAGCCTTCGTCGGAACCGATGCCGAGAAGGCATTTGATAGGGTCAGCTGGAACTACATGAAAAGCACCCTTCTTAATTATAACATCCCAGAGGAGTTTGTGTCCGCCATTTTCTCGCTGTATGAATCCCCCCACGCTAGACTTCGGGTTAACGAAGTACTATCACTCCCGTTTGACATTAAAAACGGCACTCGTCAAGGCTGCCCTCTCTCTCCCTCACTCTTCATATTGACGCTTGAGCCCCTCCTAGCACAAATCAGACAAGACCCCGACATTAGAGGCCTAAATGTAGGAGAGGACACTTTGTCCACCGCGGCTTTTGCGGATGACATAGTCTTCCTCATAACCAATCCCGAAAAAGGCTTTGCCAGGTTAGTTGAGACACTAAATGCATTTGGAGCATTTTCAAACTTTAAAATAAATTATAATAAATCCACCGTTCTCAACATCTCTATTCCCGTCTCTTGTTGCGAAAAACTTAGAGCAACATCTCCTTTTGCGTGGTCGGAGACTTACCTGGACTACCTTGGTATAAAAATTCCAAAGAAAACCAAAGACATTTACAATGTAAACTTCGCTCCGCTGCTGGACCAGGTGAAGAAGCTTTTAACCGAATACGACTTACCAATTATGTCCTGGTTCGGTAGGAGGAACATCTTGAAATCCTATGTCCTACCAAAAATTTTGTACAAAATTAGGATGCTTCCCATACACCTCCCGAGTAGCTTTTTTAAGTCTTTACGCTCAACTTTCGCGACATATGTGTGGAGGCATAAAAGACCAAGGCTGGCATACAGCCTAATGATTAAGAGGAAATCGGAGGGTGGTATCGGACTTCCTAACATACTCGATTATTATAAGGCTTCGCAGTTGAGTCATTGGCTGGATTTGGTCCTTCCGACCAAAAACAATTTGCTTCCTAAGCTAGCTTTGGCTCGGAATAGTGTGGTGCAACTGGAGGATCTATGGTATCCGAGTAGAAGTAACTATAGACAAAGGGACTTTTGTCCCCTCTTGAGAGGTCCATGCGAGGTATGGGACACGATGAGAAAGGAATTAGCCCCAGACCCATCTCCAATTTTCCCGTTAAGCACTATCCATAAAATATTAGAATTGCCATCTGACTCATGCAACGATTCGATCTGGGTAAAATTCCGGGAACATAAAATTGGTGATCTACAAGAGCTAGCTCACATTTCCCCCTCAGAGATTACACAAAGACTGATACCAAGCTGGTCCCCCTCCTTCCTCACGCTCGCTTCAGTAACCAAGACAATAGGAGACTTTCTCAAGAGCCATGGCACAGCCAGACCCTTAACCCCCTTCGAATGTACACTTAAACATATCGCGCCAAGGAATAGGAAAATCTCCCTGGTAAGGAAGCACTTTATCACTCCCCACAACCCGACAAAACCCACATTCATCTCCTCATGGGAAAAGGAACTGAACCTAACTCTCTCCCCTAGTGAAATTAAAGCGATTCTGAACACCTCACTCGGCCTATCCCCTTGTATTCTTGCTCAAGAATCTCATTATAAACTCCTGGTCAGGTGGTACAGGACACCGCAATGGCTCGCAGCATACAAATTATCACCTCAGGATTGTTGCTGGAGGTGTAAGGGGGAGGTGGGATCGTACCTCCACATCTGGTGGATGTGCGAAAAATTGAGACCCTTCTGGATGGGAGTGGGGAAGGTTCTGGAAAAGATAAAACCAGGATTTTTGCTCACGCCAGACATGGTGTTCCTCTGGAGGCCATCCCCATTATTCCACCCGAAAAGGGATAAGTTGATTGCTCTCCTGATAGATGCTGCAAAGGCCCTGATTCCTCTCTACTGGCAACGCGAGGCACCCCCCTCTCTGATGCAATGGAGAGACAAAGTAGATATGATCTACAATCTGGAAGAACTCTCAAGTTGGCACAACAACTCATACGATAAATTCATTAAAACCTGGTTTTCCTGGCGTGACCTGAGACTTCTCGACATCTTCTCTATCTAGCTTGACTACATATCCTCTAGACACTGCACCCCCTCCAAACACCCAACCTCCCTCCTTGATACCTCCCTCCCAGTCCCCTCCTCCTGTTCCCCCATGTCTTTGTCCTGTCCTGTTATGTCTGTTACAAGGCTTACTTTGGTGAGATACTCGCATATTGTCCTTGTCTGGTGTGTTCAATCGTAACTGTAGCCTAACAATCACCCTGGTATCTGTCAAGATGCATCACAGTCTTCTGATTTGTTTTATATCTTCTTATTCGAAATCTGTGTATTACGATATGTGATTAGCCTTATGTTATCTGATGTTGTCATATTTTAAAACTGAAAATTCAATAAAAACAGATTTAATAAAAAAAAAAAAAAATTCCGACCTAACCTAGTCTTGCTACAAGAGTCACACCTGTTAGAGAAAGAATTATATCACTTAAAAAAATCATGGGTGGGCATAGTAGTCGGATCATCGTCTGTGAACGGGAAAGCAGATGTCATTACTCTAACAAATCATTCCAGGGCACCCTGTTCATGGAAAACAGTGATAAAGAAAGCAGATTGTCCTATATGCTCAAACAAATAGAATGACTAATCCTCAATGATCCTGTGAACCAAAAAGTGGTCTCTGGAGATTGTGAGGTACTGAGGGGCGTAGTGGTGGACGGTCGCTACGTCGTCCCTAGGTTCCGGTACTATGCATAAGGGGACTGGAGGAAGGTCATGTCTCGCTCTCGGAGATATAAGAAACCAGGAGCGTAATGTGGTCTCTAGCAAGCAGTTGCTGGAGATCTGTATCTTTAAAAATATCCGGACCTGGTTTTTTTGGAATGGATGGCAGGTTAGTAGTGGGGCTGTCCATTCCACCTCCTCCACTCCAGGGTGTGGCGCGAGCTCAATCAGCCCAGGGGCTGAGGCTGAGCCAGTGTGCACATAATTAGCAGGTGCACAGACACAGGGGAGCGAAGATGGCTGCTGGACTCTGGCAGCCTGTGTGACTGGCTGGAGTTAGAAGCCCTGCTGTACGCTGCACCTGCTAAGTGCGACCTGATCAGGCCAGGATGGCCTGATAGCTGGATGTTGGGACTATTATTTGTTTGCCTGAAGCAAAGGTTGGACTGTTTATGTTGCTGTTATAAAGAATAAACGCAGGCCACGCCTGCTTTTGGACTGCATCCGCTGGTGTCCCGTCTCTGACTATCGCTAAATCCGCACACTACCGAGCTATCTCCCCACAAGATATAAACAGAGTAATGAACGCGCTAGAAAACCAAAGGGGAACATCACAACTAGTACGCAACAGAGGCAGAATCTGAAACCTCTCACAATAAATAGCTGACCTAAATGCTACATGGAGGTTTTTTATATCCTGATGGCAGGAAATATTCATTGTACTTACATGCGCACCAATCATGGTCATGCATTGACTATATTCTTTTATCGCAACATCTGGTACACAAACTGCAGGAAGCAGAAATACTAGACATAATAATCTCTGACCATGCACTAGTAATGATAAAGCTACAAAATAAATACCCAAAGGTCACCGATTTCATATGGAGATTCCCAGCCTTCTTAAGTTGAGATGAAAGCTTTCTAGCAGTACTTCAAATGGGATGACTAGATTACACGAACGATAACAAGGAACACATAGCAAACCCCACCCTATTCTGGGAAACAGTGAATGGGATATATGTCAAATCTACGCAAAAACATAAACACACACTATAATGAAGCAAGTCTCAAA
Organism: Eleutherodactylus coqui; assembly: GCF_035609145.1. Taxonomy (NCBI): domain Eukaryota; kingdom Metazoa; phylum Chordata; class Amphibia; order Anura; family Eleutherodactylidae; genus Eleutherodactylus; species Eleutherodactylus coqui. The sequence continues at coordinate 103,635,778 of NC_089843.1, forward strand.
CTACGCAAAACATACACGACATTCCTGCAGACACAGAAAACACAAATCAAATAAAAATGGTATCTTGCTAAAGCTGATTTTGTTCTCTAGCTAGAAAGGAAAGAAACATTGCATCACAAATACCTTCAAGCCGAATTATACAAACACGGCAATAAAGCAGGCCAGCTACTGGCAAGACTAGCGAAAGGACAGCACCCCAACACACACATAACATTCATAATAGAGGGAAAAGGTCAAACACAAAAATACCCTAGGCAAATAAACACAATACTCCAGAAAAACTTTGAAACACAATATGAGGTCCAACAGGCAATAATACAATTATCCAATGGTAAAGCACCAAGCCTGGATGGATACCCTGGGGAATTTTATACGTTCCCCAAACCATGATATCTTGCACGCTAACAAATTTTTTCAACCAAATACTGCAAACCAGAAAGCAGTCTGACTAAGCCAACCTAGCACACATAAAACTAATCCCAAAACCAAACAAAAACATGCAACTCACAGAATCATACTGCCCAATATCACTTATCAACCAGGATATAAAATTATTGTTTAACTCATGACCGACAGACTCAGCAAACACATGACCTCACTAGTAGGCCCAGCACAGGTGGGGTTTCTGAAAGGCCGCTTGGCAGTCACAAACATCTGCAAAGTCCTGGCAACACTCGATGTCAAACAACAAGTGTGCCTAAATCATTCACCCCAATCTAAGAGGCACAGCCCACAGAATCATACAATCATAGAATGCTGGAATGGTAGAGTTGCAAGAGACCTCCAGGGTCATCTGGTCCAACCACCTCACCTGCTCAGTGCAGGATTCACTAAGTCATCCTAGACAGATATTTGTCCAGCCTTTGTTTAAACACTTCCATTGTAGGAGAACTTACCACCTCCTGTGGTAACCTGTTCCACTCATTGATCACCCTCACTGTCAAAAAGTATTTTCTAATATCTAATCTGTGTCTTCTCCCTTTCAGTTTCATCCCATTGCATCTAGACTTTCCTTGTGCAAAGGAGAATAGGGGTAATCTCTCTGTACTGTGACAGCCCTTCAGATATTTGTAGACAGCTATTAAATCTCCTCTCGGCCTTCTTTTTTACAAGCTAAACATTCCAAGATCCTTTAACCGTTCCTCATAGATTTGCAGACCGCTCACCATCTTGGTAACTCTTTTCTGAACTTGCTCCAGTTTGTCTATGTCTTTTTTAAATTGGGGTGCCGAGAACTGGACACAGTATTCCAGATAAGGTCTGGCTAAGACAGAGTAGAGGGGGATAATTACCTCATGTGATCTAGACTCTATGCCTCTCTTAATACATTCCAGAATTGTGTTTGCCTTTTTGGCTGCTGCATCACATTGTTGACTCATGCTCAGTCTATGATCTATTAGTATACCTAAGTCTTTTTCACGTGTGCTGCTGCTTAGCCCAATTCCTCCCATTCTGTATGTGCTTTTTTCATTTTTTCCCCCAGATGCAGGACTTTGCATTTCTCCTTGTTAAATACCATTCTGTTAGTCACCACCCACTGTTCAAGCTTTTCTAGTCATCAGCAAATTTGATCAGTTTACCATCAATTCCCTCTTCTAAATCATTTATTAAAATGTTGAACAACACTGGGCTTAGGACAAAGCCTTTTAGTACCTCACTTAATACATTCTTCCACTTGGATGTGCAGCCATTTATGACCACTTTTTGAGTATGATCACTCAGCCAGTTGTGAATCCACCTAACAGTTATCTTGTCAATCCCATATTTGGTCATTTTTTTCAATAAGTATGCTTTGAGATACTCTGTCAAATGCTTTAGTAAAATCAAGCTATACTATATCCACTGCATTTCCCTGATCATACCCAGTAGGTGATTCTGTCATAGAAGGAAATTAGATTCGTCTGGCATGACTTGTTAATTAGTCCATTATATCCAAGTACTTGCATATATGCTGTTTAATCATTTGTTCAAAGATCTTTCCTGCTATAGAAGTCAGGCTCACAGGACTGTAGTTTCCTTGATCCGCCATCTTCCCTTTTTTGAAGATAGGGACAACATTTGTCCTTTTCCAATCTTCTGGGACTTCTCCTATTTTCCAGGAATTATCAAAGATCATAGCAAGTGGTTCAGCAATTACCTCCGCTGCTTGCTTTAATATCCTAGGATGTAATTTATCTGGATCTTGAGACTTAAATTCATTTAACTTAGCTAAGTGTTCCCTCACCATCTCTCTGCTTATAGATAGCCTGCATTCTTTTATTGCCCCAATAGCACATGGAAGATCAGTTTATGTTCCATCTACTTTCTGAGAGAAAACAGATACAAACTAGGAATTCTTAACCAATTCGCTCTTTTCCTCTTGTAAGCATTCAATAGCATGTTTGACTTTCTTTTGCTTTTCACACCCCCCAGAGGTTTTGGGCCTCTGTTGCAAGCCTCAATTCATTATTAGCTTTAGCTTTTCTGACACTTTTGCTACAGTTTCTGCAGACCGCATTATATTCTTCTTAGATATATTCTCCCCTCTTTCCATTTGATAAACATATTTTCCTTAGTTTTTAACATATGTGCAAGTCCTGTGTTTATCCATCCTGGTCTCTTTAAATCCTTCCCATTCTTCCTTCTTTTAGGGATTGTTAACAATTGTGCTTTGAAAATCTCATTTCGCAATATTTCCCAACCTTCTTGGACATTTCTGTCCTTAAAGGGGTTGTCCCGCGCCGAAACGGGTTTTTTTTTTTTTTCAACCCCCCCACCCGTTCGGCGCGAGACAACCCCGATGCAGGGGTTAAAAAAAGAACACCGGAGAGTGCTTACCTGAATCCCCGCGCTCCGGTGACTTCTTACTTACCTGCTGAAGATGGCCGCCGGGATCTTCTCCCTTGGTGGACCGCAGGGCTTCTGTGCGGTCCATTGCCGATTCCAGCCTCCTGATTGGCTGGAATCGGCACGTGACGGGGCGGAGCTACACGGAGCCGGCATCCTGCACGAGCGGCCCCATTGAGGAAAGAAGAAGACCCGGACTGCGCAAGCGCGGCTAATTTGGCCATTAGACGGCGAAAATTAGTAGGCTCCATGGAAACGAGGACGCTAGCAACGGAGCAGGTAAGTGAAAAACTTCTTATAACTTCTGTATGGCTCATAATTAATGCACAATGTACATTACAAAGTGCATTAATATGGCCATACAGAAGTGTATAGACCCACTTGCTGCCGCGGGACAACTCCTTTAAGAACATCCAGCCATTTAATTCTTTCTACCCTCTTTTTGAGTTCATTAAAATCTGCCTTTCTGAGATTCCCAACAAATGTCTGGATAGTTGAAATCTCCCATAATCACTATGTCATGCTTTTTGAGAGCTTGGCCATCTGATGTAGAAAGAGTTCATCAATATCTTTTGCTTGTCCAGGTGGCCTACAGTAAATGCCTATAATAGCATCCTTTCTGTTGTTATCTCGTTTTATTCTTATCCAAACAGTTTCTACAGAACTGCCATACTCTGAAGCTTTAATCTCTGGTGGAGATTAATGTTTTCCTAAAATACAACGCAGTACCTCTTCCCCTTTTTTAGGTCTGTTTCTTATAAATAAGTTGTATCCTTCAATCCTTGTATTCCAATCATGTGTATCATTCCACCAATTCTACTATCATTGGATGCAGAAAAAGCATTTAATACGAATTCTGAGAGATTCAAAAGCTCGCGACAAAATCATGTATTTTTGTTAGTCATTAAAAGGTATCATATCTACAGGATTACTTGGTTTCTTTTGCTGGGACCAATCACATAATGTAAACTGGGGCTGGCTGAACTTGGTGCCAAACAAAATGAACATTGCAGGAGCTTTTAGAACTTACATTTACAGCCTATACTGCAACCCCAGAGCCAGAATACATAGGCCTGGCTTTTTGTCAACCCCATTTGAACTCAACAAGGGCACAAGACATAGTTGCTCGCTATCACCCCTACTATTTGACCTGGTACTAGAGCCACTAGTCAAAAGATTGACTGAGTCAGATGTGTAAAACGGCAAATATAGGCTCCACAAATTGAAGCTTACCCTATTCACAGATGACATTCTACTGTTTCTAGAACACCCAGAAATGCATCTGAAGCCACTATTAAAAATGATAACCGAATACGAGGCCTTCTTGGGCTATAAAATAAACCCCCTAAAAAGTGAAATACTAGAACTAGGCTTGCCTTGTCCCACTACACTATGGACATCACTTGGTTGTCCGACCAGCATAGCAAAAACCTTTTTCACATATTTAGGCATCAAAATAGGAAAGATGTCAAGCTCCATCTACACGTTAAACTATCCACCACTATTTGATAGAATAAAGAAAGAACTAAAGCAATGGCTACATTTGCCAGTATCCCTATTGGGGCGATGCCTTCTCATAAAAATTATGAGCTCTGTAAAACTACTATATCCAATGCAGACAATCCCCCTACTGCTTAAACACAGATATGTGACGTGCCTAAACTCGGAATTCACTTAATTTATTTGGATAGATAGAAAACCTTGCACTCAAAAAGCTTATGCTGGACAAAGGAAGGGGGGGTGGGGGAATAAACTTTCCAAATATAAAAAGTTACAACATAACGTGCCTATCCTGCCACATAGTAGATTGGATAAAGAAGACTGATGTGTACTTCTGCAGAGAAATTGAATCCAACCTAGTTCCCCCCCCCCCCCCCCCCCCCCCCCTTGGACAGCCTATGCCACTCTCCCAGCAGACATAAAAAAATCCCAGCTACTAAGAGACACCATAATCACTTGGAGGGAATTGAGAAAGGCCTACAGCCTTCCCCGTCCTCGTATCTAAGAATATGCCCCTGGTAGGTCACCCCTAATTTTAGAGGCCAAGCTTCTTTGAAGCTTGAACACGATATGCAAACATGTTCAGAGCAAGGTGTGGAGAGAGTCATTTTTCAAAATAATGCACTAAGCCATATATGGTTTCAACATCCCAGCCGTGGCAACAAATCCTGATCGACTGGTAAAGTGCCTTAAATGTGGCTTGTCTGCCCCAGACTTTGAGCATGGCATATGGTCAGGCACACAAATGAACCTATTCTGGGGATCTATAGCACAATACATCCAAACTAAATGGAAGATAAATATAGGTGTTAACAGGCTCTTCCTACTTTTCCATGTAGAACTGCAACAGACAACAGACATGACCAAACAACAACCCATCCCACTATTTGTGCATGTATTCCTCCTAGCTGCCAAATGTACAATCCTAAAACACTGGCTCTCACAGACGCTCCCCGAGGAAGCAGAAGTGGTGGCCCAACTCACTCACATAATGACCATGGAAAGAATTAAAGTAGAGAGGCATAAAGAAAGTGGTGCAAAAATAAAAAAAAGCACTTGAAAAAATGGAAGGGATTTCTCACTTCCCACTTCTCAGAAATGGAAATATCCACTACAGTAACCCACTTTAGATATACAGAATGGTACCTAGTGGAGGAATTGAGGGGAACGTTGGGCAGGCTAGTCGTCAGCAGAGAGAAAGCACGGGGCGGGGAACCCCAACCATAAGGCAAAACAGCCTCTGGTCTGTTTCATGTAGTAGACATATTTACTTCACTTACCCTCACCCCAACCGTTTCTTATGCAAACCCACTACCCCCTCACCAGACCCCAAAGAGTGGATCAAGGGCAGTATGAGTAAAGACTGTTCTGAAACTACCACATGATAAACAGGACAAGATGCTACTGTTTCAGCACCCAAAAAACAAACAATGTAGAAATGAAGTAAAGAAACGAAAAGTTGATGGCAGGAATATAATGTAAGAACTATTATTAAGGGAAATTTACTGCTAGGACCTTCCAAACTAATAAAATTAAAAAATACCTTTTATTAAATTCCTTTAAAAGAAGAACAAAACAAATACAAACAAATAAGGGGAAGATTAGGATTAAGAAGGCCACTAGTGACTAGTGACCAAACAGGTTGGAGTCGTATAATAGGACTCAACCTTAAAAAACGACAGCAACCGCCACTTCTGAAATATGAACAATGGGAAATCGAGTCATGTGATGAAGCTCAATTGATGTACAACATTGATCATAGATCCAGAAAAGTGATCAAATAAAGTAGAATCACTCTAAATCTGGTATCCTAATGTGCGTCGTATAATGGGAAGGACTTGCACATAAGGAGTTTGCTCTTAAAGCAAAAATGCGCGTTACCCAACGCGTTTCTCCCAACAGGTGGGTTCCTCAGGGGTTACAATGCGCTAGTTCCAACCAAAAGGTTGGGTTGTGGCTAAATTTTTATAAAGTGTGGAAGCCACACATAGTCCAGGACTGATAATCATGGACCAGTGGTCGCCAAAATGATCTGTCTCTAAATATAAATGCAATGCAGCGAAGAATTCCAGTGCACCGCAATTTACAAAAGTCAGAAAAGAATGACCTATGACGTGGCAATGATGGTCACGGTAATGGTCATTAAGAGGACAAAATTATCCTCAAAGTACAAGATGAGATCAAAAAGAGATATATAAGCCGTCAGATGCTATCAATAACTTAAGCCCTTAAAGTCCTCAAGATAGATTTGCAGCTACCTAACTGATAAGAAACTATCTGAAGTTGCTAAATAGACTGATAATGCAACTCGAGTGAGTAGCTGACATGCCGCCGTTTTGTCTTTATTTTCTTTGATTTTAAGTTCTTTGTCCTGACCTAGGGGCTAGTCCCCTTCAGCTACTCACTCGAGTTGCATTATCAGTCTATTTAGCAACTTCAGATAGTTTCTTATCAGTTAGGTAGCTGCAAATCTATCTTGAGGACTTTAAGGGCTTAAGTTATTGATAGCATCTGACGGCTTATATATCTCTTTTTGATCTCATCTTGTACTTTGAGGATAATTTTGTCCTCTTAATGACCATTACCGTGACCATCATTGCCACGTCATAGGTCATTCTTTTCTGACTTTTGTAAATTGCGGTGCACTGGAATTCTTCGCTGCATTGCATTTATATTTAGAGACAGATCATTTTGGCGACCACTGGTCCATGATTATCAGTCCTGGACTATGTGTGGCTTCCACACTTTATAAAAATTTAGCCACAACCCAACCTTTTGGTTGGAACTAGCGCATTGTAACCCCTGAGGAACCCACCTGTTGGGAGAAACGCGTTGGGTAACGCGCATTTTTGCTTTAAGAGCAAACTCCTTATGTGCAAGTCCTTCCCATTATACGACGCACATTAGGATACCAGATTTAGAGTGATTCTACTTTATTTGATCACTTTTCTGGATCTATGATCAATGTTGTACATCAATTGAGCTTCATCACATGACTCGATTTCCCATTGTTCATATTTCAGAAGTGGCGGTTGCTGTCGTTTTTTAAGGTTGAGTCCTATTATACGACTCCAACCTGTTTGGTCACTAGTCACTAGTGGCCTTCTTAATCCTAATCTTCCCCTTATTTGTTTGTATTTGTTTTGTTCTTCTTTTAAAGGAATTTAATAAAAGGTATTTTTTAATTTTATTAGTTTGGAAGGTCCTAGCAGTAAATTTCCCAAAGTTTTGACTGGGATTAGCTGCCCTTGTAAATTTTAAGAACTATTATTAGCATTGACATTTGTCCAAGTAAGATGTTATTTTCCATGGAAAAAAAAGATCCTGCGTTATCAATATTTAAATTGTTGCAATTAGTTATTACTAGAGATGAGCGAGCATACTCATCCGAGCTTGATGCTCGTTCGAGTATTAGGGTGTTCGAGATGCTCATTACTCGAGACGAGCACCACGCGGTGTTCGAGTCAGTTCCATTTCCTTCCCTGAAAAATTTGCGCCATTTTCTGGCCAATAGACTAGCAGGGAAGGCATTACAACTTTCTCCTTTGGCGTTCCAGCCCTATCCCACCCCCCTGCAGTGAGTGGCTGGAGAGATCAAGTGACCACCGAGTATATAAAGTAGCGCCGCCCGCGGCTCACCACAGACGCATGCTGGCAGAGATTAGGGAGAGTGCTGCTGCTGCTGGTATAGGGATAGTGTTAGCCTCTGCAAGAACCCCAACGGTCCTTCTTAGGGCCATAGCTCACCTAGTGCACTACTGTTGTGGCTGCTTGGAGCAGTTCTGCACTTGTTTTTTTTTTTTTTTTGTATATCGGGCGTGCAGCCCCATTACAGCTATAGCGTTCTCAGGCTGCAGTCTGTACTACGTAGTGTAGGGGAAGTATTGGTGAGGCAGGGACAGTGGTAGGGTGGAATCCTGTCTACAACAATCCCAACGCTCCTTCTTAGGGCTACCTGTGCATTTAACTTCGTGGTTGCTGGGAGTTGTAGTACCTCAGCATTGCACAGCAAGGCCTGAGTTCAGCCTTCAGTTACATTTTTTCCTGGGTACAGTTAGCGTAACGTAAGTGCTCTCTGCCTGCAAGTGCACGCCAAGAAAGCACTAATTTTTTTCGCTCTGTGTTACCAGTCAGTTGCCGCCACAGTGTACGGTTCCAGACAGCCATAGATGGAAAGTCCAATACACGCTCCATTGCCTGCATTGCATTGAAAAAAAAACAATTTTAAAAAAGAAATCCTTTTTACGGCTGCTTGTAACCCAGTGCATATTACTGCGTGACCTGTGGACTTCAGGTGCATCACAACTGCATACTGCACAGCTAGTCCTGCCTGCATCCTTCCTTATAATTTATCTCTGGCTTCATTTTGCATTGTATAACCGCTGGCAGCCACCAACTGCGCGGCAATAATTCACAAAAATTTTTACATCGCTCACTGTCTGCTCGATTCTTAATCCACCATGCTGAGGGGTAGGGGTAGAGGACGTGGACGCGAGCGAAGACGTGGAGTTCCAAGTGAGGGTATGTGTATAGGCCGAGTTCCTGGTCCAGGCGAATCACTGCCGGCTGCTGCGGGAGTAGGAGAGAGTACAGTTTCTGGGGTCCACAGCTTCATATCACAATGTTTGGGTCCACGTCGTAGACCTTTATTAAAAAACGAGCAGTGTGAGCAGGTCCTGTCGTGGATTCCAGAAAGTGCATCCGGCAATCTATCGACCACCCAGTCTTCTACGCCGTCCACTGCTGCAACTCTGAATCCTCTGGCTGCTGCTCCTCCTTCCTCCCAGCCTCCTCACTCCATGAAAATGACACATTCTGAGGAGCAGGCAGACTCCCAGGAACTGTTCTCGGGCCCCTGCCGAGATTGGGCAACAATGGTTCCTCTCCCATCGGAGGAGTTTGTCGTGACCGGTGCCCAACCTTTGAAAAGTTCCTGGGGTCCGGGGGATGAGGCTGGGGACTTCCGGCAACTGTCTCAAGAGCTTTCAGTGGGTGAGGAGGACAATGACGATGAAACACAGTTGTCTATCAGTGAGGCAGTAGTAAGGGCAGTAAGTCCGAGGGAGGAGCGCACAGAGGATTCGGAGGAAGAGCCGCTGGACGATGAGGTGACTGACCCCACCTGGTGTGATAAGCCAACTGAGGACAGGTCTTCAGAGAGGGAGGCAATTTCAGCCACAGGACAGATTGGAAGAGGCAGTGGGGTGGCCAGGGGTAGAGGCAGGGCCAGAGAGAATAATCCACCAGTTGTTTCCCAAAGCACCCCCTCATGCCAAGCCACCGTGCAGAGGCCAAGGTGCTCAAAGGTGTGGCAGTTTTTCACTGAGACCGCGGACGACCGACGAACAGTGGTGTGCAACCTTTGTCGCGCCAAGATCAGCCGGGGAGTCACCACCACCAGCCTCACCACCACCAGCATGCGCAGGTATATGATGGCCAGGCACCCCACAAGGTGGGACGAAGGCTGTTCACCGCCTCCGGCTAGCGCCACTGCCTCTCCCCCTGGGCCCCAAGCTGCCACTGAGATCCAACCCACCTCTCACGACACAGGCACTAGCGTCTCCTGGCCTGGACCCACGCCCTCACGTCCGCTGTCCTCGGCCCCATCCAGCAATGTCTCTCAGCGCAGCGTCCAGCTGTCGCTAAGAGAATCGTTGGACCAAAAGCGCAAGTACGCCGCCACGCACCCACACGCTCAAGCTTTAAATGTTCACATAGCCAAATTGATCAGCCTGGAGATGCTCCCGTACAGGCTTGTGGAAACTGAGGCTTTCAAAAACATGATGGCGGCGGCCCCACGCTACTCTGTCCCCAGTCGCCACTATTTTTCACGGTGTGCCGTCCCAGCCCTGCACGACCACGTATCACACAACCTTGTATGTGCCCTCACCAACGCGGTTACCGGCAAGGTCCACTTAACAACGGACACGTGGACAAGCACAGGCGGGCAGGGCCACTATATCTCCCTAACGGCACATTGGGTGAATTTAGTGGAGGCTGGGACCGAGTCAGAGCCTGGGACCGCTCATGTCCTACCCACCCCCAGAATTGCGGGCCCCCGGATCCGTGCTGGTATCTTCAGCGGTGTATGCCACCTCCACTAAACCACCCTCCTCCTCCTCCTTCTCCAACGCAACCTCTACCTCGCAATCAAGACATGTCAGCATCAGCACGTCGCCAGCAGTTGGTGTGGCGCGGCGAGGCAGCACAGCGGTGGGCAAGCGTCAGCAGGCCGTGCTGAAACTACTCAGCTTAGGAGAGAAGAGGCACACGGCCCACGAACTGTTGCACGGTCTGACAGAGCAGACCGACCGCTGGCTTTCGCCACTGAGCCTCCAACTGGGCATGGTCGTGTGTGACAACAGCCGTAACCTGGTGGCAGCTCTGCAGCTCGGCAGCCTCACGCACATGCCATGCCTGGCCCACGTTTTTAATTTGGTGGTTCAGCTGTTTCTGAAAGGCTACCCAATCTGGTCAGACCTCCTCGGCAAGGTGTGCCAGGTCAGCGCACATTTCCGCAAGTCCAACACGGACGCTGCCACCCTGCGGACCCTGCAACATCGGTTTAATCTGCCAGTGCACCGACTGCTTTGCGACGTGCCCACACGGTGGAACTCTATGCTCCACATGTTGGCCCGGCTGTATGAGCAGCGTAGAGCTATAGTGGAATACCAACTCCAACATGGGCGGCGCAGTGGGAGTCAGCCTCCTCAATTCTCTACAGAGGAGTGGGCCTGGATGGTAGATATCTGCCAGGTCCTTGGAAACTTTGAGGAGTCTACCCAGATGGTGAGCGGCGATGCTGCAATCATTAGTGTCACCATTCCCCTGCTATGCCTGTTGAGAAGTTCCCTGCAAAGCATAAAGGCTGACGCTTTGCGGTCGGAAACGGAGGCGGGGGAAGACAGTATGTCGCTGTATAGTCAGAGCACCCTCATGTCTACATCTCAGCGCGTTGAGGAAGAGAAGGAGGAGGAGGGGGAGGAGCCTGAGGAGGAAGAGACAGCTGGGCCCACTGCAGAGGGTACCCATGCTGCTTGCCTGTCATCCATTCAGCGTGTATGGCCTGTGGACGAGGAGGAGGAGGATCCTCAAACTGATCTTCCTAGTGAGGACAGCCATGTCTTGCATTCTGGCACCCTGGCACACATGGCTGACTTCATGTTAGGATGCCTTTCTCATGACCCTCGCGTTACACGCATTCTGGCCACTACGGATTACTGGGTGAATACACTGCTCGACCCACGGTATAAGGAGAACCTTTCCACTCTCATTCCCGAAGAGGAAAGGGGTTCGAGAGTGATGCAATACCACAGGGCCCTGGTGGACAAACTGATGGTAAACTTCCCATCCGACAGCGCAAGTGGCAGAAGGCGCAGTTCCGAGGGCCAAGTAGAAGTGGAGGCGCGGAGATCAGACAGCATGTTCAGCGCAGGCAGGGGAACACTCTCCAAGGCCTTTGCCAGCTTTATGGCTCCCCAGCAAGACTGTGTCACAACTCCCCAGTCAAGGCTGAGTTGGAGGGAGCACTATAAAAAGATGGTGAGGGAGTATGTAGCCGATCGTACCACCGTCCTCCGTGACGCCTCTGCTCCGTACAACTACTGGGTGTCAAAGCTGGACACGTGGCACAAACTCGCGCTGTATGCCCTGGAGGTGCTTGCTTGTCCTGCGGCTAGTGTCTTGTCAGAGAGGGTGTTTAGTGCAGCTGGGGAAATCATCACGGATAAGCGTACCCGCCTGTCAACTGACAGTGCCGACAGGCTTCCACTCATAAAGATGAATAAAGCCTAGATTTCCCCAGACTTCTCTTCTTCACCAGCGGACAGCAGCGGTACCTATAGAGTATTTTTGCTGCAACCGCGGATGCAAGCATTGTTCTCTATCACCTAAAAAAATGGGGACCTTTACCTTTGTCAATCTGTCTATGATATTCATCCTCCTCCTCCTGCTCCTCCTCCTGAAACCTCACGTAATCACCCGGAACGGGCAATTTTTCTGTGGCCCAAAAGGCTCATATAACTTTTTTAAACAATATTTATACGTTTCAATTCTCATTAAAGGGGTTGTCCCGAGGCAGCAAGTGGGTCTATACACTTCTGTATGGCCATAATAATGCACTTTGTAATATACATTGTGTATTAATTATGAGCCATACAGAAGTTATAAAAAGTTTTTTACTTACCTGCTCCGTTGCTAGCGTCCTCGTCTCCATGGTGCCGACTAATTTTTGGCCTCCGATGGCCAAATTAGCCGCGCTTGCGCAGTCCGGGTCTTCAGCAGTCTTCTATGGAGCCGCTCGTGCCAGAGAGCGGCTCCGTGTAGCTCCGCCCCGTGCCGATTCCAGCCAATCAGGAGGCTGGAATCGGCAGTGGACCGCACAGAAGAGCTGCGGTCCACGGAGGAAGAGGTTCCCGGCGGCCATCTTCACAGGTAAGTATAGAAGTCACCGGAGCGCGGGGATTAAGGTAAGCGCTCCGGTAAGCTGTCTGTACGTCCCTGCATCGGGGTTGTCTCGCGCCGAACGGGGGGGGGGGTTGAAAAAAAAAAAAACCCGTTTCGGCGCGGGACAACCCCTTTAAAGCATTGAAACTTCCACCTGAACCAATTTTTATTTTAACTGGGCTGCCTCCAGGCCTAGTTACAAATTAAGCCACAGTAAGCTGAGCGATTAATGGGTTTCCCCTGCCCTCTGGGTTGGGCATGGGCAATTTTTCTGGGGTACATTTGTACTGTTGGTACACCAATTTTTCGGCGCCTTGCCTAGAATGTAATCCAAGTAATTTTTATGGGCTTTGTCTGCACTCATGGTACACCACTGTGTCTGGGGTTGGCCTACACTTTTGCTACAGGAATGTAACTCTGTTCTGCCTACCTATACTTCTGCCACAGTAATGCTAGAGGGGTCTGACTATACTTCTGCAACAGAAATGTAACTTCGGTCGGCCGATACTTCTGCTCCTGAAATGTTACCTTGGTTTGTGTATACTGTTACTACTGTAATGTTACTAATACTGGGCTCTGCCCATACTGCTTCAACAGAAATGTTACTGGGGCCTGTCTATACTGCTATAACTGAAATGTAACTAATACTGGGCTCTGCCCATACTGCTTCTACGTAAATGTTACTGGGGCCTGTGTATACTGCTACTACTAAAATGTAACTAATATTGGTCTCTCCCTATACTGCTTCTACGTAAATGTTACTGGGGCCTGTCTGTACTGCTACTACTGAAATGTTACAATTTATACTATGCTCTCCCTAAACTGCTGCAAGGAAAATGTGAATCTGCTGCTTTGCCCATACTGCTTCTACGTAAATGTTACTGGGGCCTGTCTTTACTGCTGCTACTGAAATGTTACAAATACTGTGCTCTCCCTATACTGCTGCAAGGGAAATGTGAATCTGCTGCTTTGCCCATACTGCTTCTATGTAAATGTTACGGGGGCCTGTCTATACTGCTACTACTGAAATGTTACAAATGCTGTGCTCTTCCTATACTGCTGCAAGGGAAATGTCAATCTGCTACTTTGCCCATACTGCTTCTACGTAAATGTTACTGGGGTCTGTCTATACTGCAAGTACTGAAATGTTACAAATGCTGTGCTCTCCCTATACTGCTGCAAGGGAAATGTGAATCTGCAGCTTTGCCCATACTGCTTCTACGTAAATGTAACTGGGGTCTGTCTATACTGCAAGTACTGAAATGTTACAAATACTGTGCTCTCCCTATACTGCTGCAAGGGAAATGTGAATCTGCTGCTTTGCCCATACTGTTTCTACGTAAATGTTACTTGGGCCTGTCTATACTGCTACTACTGAAATGTTACAAATACTGTGCTCTCCCTATACTGCTGCAAGGGAAAGGTTAATCTGCTGCTTAGCCCATACTACTTCAACGTAAATGTTAGTGGGGTCTGACTATACTGCTACTACTGAAATGTTACAAATACTGGGCTCTGCCTATACTGCTACAACGGAAATGTTAATGTGCTGCTCTACCTATACTGCTCCAACGGAAATGTTACTGGGGTCTGACTATACTGTTACTACAACTGAAAAGTTACTGCAGTCTGTCAATACTGCTGCAAATGAAATGTTACTGGGGTCAGCCTACACTGCTGCTACGGAAATGTTAAAGGGGTCTGTCCATACTGTTACTACTACTGAAATGTTACTGGGGTCTGTCAATACTGCTGTAAATGAAATGTTACTGGGGTCTGTCTATACTGTTACAACTGAAATGTTACTGGCCTCTGCCTAGACTGCTTCTACTGAAATGTTACTGGAGTCTGTCTATACTGCTGCAAATGAAATGTTACTGGGGCCTGTCCTACTGATACTACTAAAATGTTACTGGGGTCTGTCTGCACTGCTGGAACTGAAATGTTACTGGGGTCTGTCTGCACTGCTGCAAATGAAATGTTACTGGGTCAGCCTACACTGCTGCTATGGAAATGTTAAAGGGGTCTGCTTATACTGTTACTACTACTGAAATGTTACTGGGGTGAGCCTACACTGCTGCTACGGAAATGTTTAAGGGGTCTGTCTATACTGTTACTACTACTGAAATGTTACTGGGGTCTGTCAATACTCCTGTAAATGAAATGTTACTGGGGTCTGTCTATACTGTTACAACTGAAATGTTACTGGGCTCTGCCTGGACTGTTGCTACTGAAATGTTACTGGAGTCTGTCTATACTGCTGCAAATGAAATGCTACTGGGGTCAGCCTACACTGCTGCTACGGAAATGTTTAAGGGGTCTGTCTATACTGTTACTACTACTGAAATGTTACTGGGGTCTGTCTGCACTGCTGGAACTGAAATGTTACTGGGGTCTGTCTGCACTGCTGGAACTGAAATGTTACTGGGGTCTGTCTGCACAGCTGGAACTGAAATGTTACTGGGGTCTGTCTGCACTGCTGGAACTGAAATGTTACTGGGGTCTGTCTGCCATGCTGCAAATGAAATATTACTCGGGTCAGCCTACAATGCTGCTACGGAAATGTTAAAGGGGTCTGTCTATAGTGTTACTACTACTGAAATGTTACTGGGGTCTGTCTGCACTGCTGCAACTGAAATGTTACTGGGGCCTGTCCCTACTGATACTACAGAAATGTTACTGGGGTCTGTCTGCACTGCTGGAACTAAAATGTTACTGGGGTCTGTCTGCACTGCTGCAAATGAAATGTTACTGGGGTCAGCCTACACTGCCGCTACGGAAATGTTAAAGGGGTCTGTCTATACCGTTACTACTACTGAAATGTTACTGGGGTCTGTCTGCACTGCTGGAACTGAAATGTTACTGGGGCCTGTCCCTACTGATACTACTGAAATGTTACTGGGGTCTGTCCATACTGCTGCAAATGAAATGTTACTGAGGTCAGTCTATACTGCTGCCAATGAAATGTTACTGGGGTCTGCCCATACTGTTACCACTGAAATGCTACTAATTCTGGACTCTGTTGATATACTGCTGCTACTGCTATGTTACAGGGTTGTGGAAACGGAGGCTTCCCAAAGAGATGATGGCGGCGAGGCCGCGCTACTAGGTCCCCAGGCGCGACAATTTTTCAGCGGCACGGTTACTGGGAAGGTGCTATAACCACGGACATGTGGACAGGACACCTACTGCCTCAAAAACCTCCCCATCCTCCTCCTCCAACAATGAAAACATTCTTGGCAAATGCTTTTGCAGTGGTCCATCTGGCGGCAGTCCAAGAATTTCACCTTAAACGACACAATAAGAAAGCCCCACCACCACCCCCCGACACGGCCCACCTAATCCTGGCCACATTCCAAAAACCAACTAAATAAAACCGTGGTAATCGGTCCACAGTCGCGACCACTTTCCCACCAACGCGGTTACTGGTAAGGTGCATATAACCACGGACAAGTGGACAAGACACGTACTGCCTCAAAAACATCCCCCTCCTCCTCCTCGAACAATGAAAACATTCTTGGCAAATGCTTTCGCAGTGGTCCGTCTGGCGGCAGTCCAAGAATTTCACCTTAAACGACGCAATAAGAAAGCCCCCACCACGGCCCACTTAATCCTGGCCACATTCCGAAAACCAACTAAATAAAACCGCGGTAGTATTCCGTTATCACTAGCTGAAGCTTTCAGCCGACTGGTAGAGCAATGGTGGCTTCCAACTTGTTGGTACTACTAAGTCCAAAGATAAGCGTACAGGTGAGGTCGGAATATAGGTGACTATAGAACACAGCATCCCTACAGGGCAAGGGACAGAGTTGCAGCAGGTACCGATCCTTAATGGAAGCAGGCCAGCTGAGAACCACATACTCCCTGAATGATTTTGGACTGACCGATGATGAGGCCTTTACTTGTGATCATCTTTGGTAATTCCTAAGAAAGATGCGTGGTAGTAGCCGGAAACTTGGATTGCTATTTGCTAACACTTTGAAATGGACAACTGAAACCATAGGAATGAAGCCTTTCTATTTTTCAGCTTGAGATGAGAAGGAGTGCAGACTTTCAGTATCTTGAATATCCTTTTCATTGCAATCAAATGCCCCTCTCTTGTCTCAGAAAATACTAGCTTTTTCACATAGGTGTTGTCTATATGTCTATACTGTTACTACTGAAATCCCACTAATACTAGGCTCTGCCTATACTGCTGTAACGGAAATGTTACAGGGGTCTGCCAATACAGTTACTACTGAAATGAAACTGATACTGGGCTCTGCCTATGCTGCTGCTACTGAAATGTTACTGGGGTCCAGCTATACTATTACTACAGAAGTGTTGATAGGGACTCCCTAGACTTCTGCAACATAACTGTTAGTCGGGTCAGCTTATACCTTTGCTACAGGAGTATTACAGGGGTCTGTGCATACTATCGGTGCACTAAGTGTTCCCATCGCGGTGTTCCACGTACGTGGCCCAAAAAAAAATTACCCAGTCTGACTAGGGCATGCAGTGTGGGCCGAAGCCCACCTGTATTTTATCTGACGTTAGCTCTGCTGTCCAGGGTACTGCAATGGGATTTATTTATGTACCGCCGGTAGGTTCCAGGGAGCCACCCATGCTGTGGGTCCACAGGGACTTCACATAGGGGAGTTGTACCTGCCTGTGTCTACTTATTAAAAACCCAAGTGTGACTGGGGCATGCAGTGTGGGCCGAAGCCCACCTGTATTTAATCTGACATTAGTTCTGCTGTCCAGGGCACTGCAATGGGATTTATTTATGTACCGCCGGTGGCTTCCTGGGACCCACCCATGCTGTGGGTCCACAGGGACTTCACATAGGGGAGTTGTACCTGCCTGTGTCTACTTATAAAAACCCCAGTCTGACTGGGGCATGCAGTGTGGGCCGAAGCCCACCTGTATTTAATCTAGTGTTACCTCAGCTGTGTAGCACTGCAATGGGATTTATTTATGTACCACCGGTGGGTTCCAGGGAGCCACCCATGCTGTGGGTCCACAGGGACTTCACATAGGGGAGTTGTACCTGCCTGTGTCTACTTATTAAAAACCCCAGTCTGACTGGGGCATGCAGTGTGGGCCAAAGCCCACCTGTATTTAATCTGACGTTACCTCAGCTGTGCAGGGCACTGCAATGGGATTTATTTATGTACCGCCTTTGGCTTCCTGGGACCCACCCATGCTGTGAGTCCACATGGACTTCACATTAGAGAGTTGTACCTGCCTGTGTATACTTATTAAAAAAAAACAGTCTGACTGGGGCATGCAGTGTGGGCCGAAGCCCACCTGTATTTAACCTGACGTTACCTCAGCTGTGCAGGGCACTGCAATGGGATTTATTTATGTACCACCGGTGGGTTCCAGGGAACCACCCATGCTGTGGGTCCACAGGGACTTCACATAGGAGAGTTGTAGCTGCCTGTGTCTACTTATTAAAAACCCCAGTCTGACTGGGGCATGCAGTGTGGGCCAAAGCCCACCTGTATTTAATCTGACGTTACCTCAGCTGTGCAGGGCACTGCAATGGGATTTATTTATGTACCGCCTTTGGCTTCCTGGGACCCACCCATGCTGTGAGTCCACATGGACTTCACATTAGAGAGTTGTACCTGCCTGTGTATACTTATAAAAAAAAAACAGTCTGACTGGGGCATGCAGTGTGGGCCGAATCCCACCTGTATTTAACCTGACGTTACCTCAGCTGTCCAGGGCACTGCAATAGGATTTATTTATGTACCGCTGGTGGGTTCCAGGGAGCCACCCATGCTGTGGGTCTACAGGCACTTCACATAGGGGAGTTGTACCTGCCTGTGTCTACTTATTAAAAACCCCCGTCTGACTGGGGCATGCAGTGTGGGCCGAAGCCCACCTGTATTTAATCTAGCGTTACCTCAGCTGTGTAGGGCACTGCAATGGGATTTATTTATGTACCACCGGTGGGTTCCAGGGAACCACCCATGCTGTGGGTCCACAGGGACTTCACATAGGGGAGTTGTAGCTGCCTGTGTCTACTTATTAAAAACCCCAGTCTGACTGGGGCATGCAGTGTGGGCCAAAGCCCACCTGTATTTAATCTGACGTTACCTCAGCTGTGCAGGGCACTGCAATGGGATTTATTTATGTACCGCCTTTGGCTTCCTGGGACCCACCCATGCTGTGAGTCCACATGGACTTCACATTAGAGAGTTGTACCTGCCTGTGTATACTTATAAAAAAAAAACAGTCTGACTGGGGCATGCAGTGTGGGCCGAATCCCACCTGTATTTAACCTGACGTTACCTCAGCTGTCCAGGGCACTGCAATGGGATTTATTTATGTACCGCTGGTGGGTTCCAGGGAGCCACCCATGCTGTGGGTCTACAGGCACTTCACATAGGAGAGTTGTACCTGCCTGTGTCTACTTATTAAAAACCCCAGTCTGACTGGGGCATGCAGTGTGGGCCAAAGCCCACCTGTATTTCATCTGACGTTATCTCTACTATCCGGGGCACTGCATTGGGACAAACTACAGGAGCAATACAGCGCTAATGAGACGTGCACAGCTACGCTATCATTGGAGTCTGCTCTTGGCCCATGATTGCTGAGGGTTTGTGCAGAGGCCTATGTCCTGGGTGCTGTGAAAGTCCACTTCCTGTCTACGATTGCTGAAGCTGTGGGCCGAGGCCTATGTCGTGGGCGCGGTGCAAGTCTGCCATGTTTGGCCGCTCAGATTTATTAATTGTTCATGTCTTGGGTTGCCTAGGATCCACCTATGCTGTTGGTGCCCACTTAGTTCCCATCGCGGTGTTTGACCCGTCTGGCACAAAAACACTGACTGACTTGGGTAGGGGGCAGAATGCAGATGGCTTTCCCCTTGCGGTGTTGATTGAGCTATGTGACACCTTGACAGTATGAATACTGTGTGGGCACATGGATTCCCCATTGCTATTCCCACGTTTGCAGCTCCTGACGGAGGTGGCACAGGATTGGATTTCTCATTGCTTCTGTTCAGCATTGTGGGCTATCGCCCCGCCCCTTTTAAAGAGGGTCGCTGCCTGGCCCTGCCAACCCTCTGCAGTGTGTGCCTCCGGTTCCTCCTCATCACAGATGTACTGAGAAATAGACATGAGGGTGGTGTGGCATGAGGGCAGCTGAAGGCTGCGCAGGGACACTTCTGTGTGCGCTGCGGACGCAGGGTCGTGTGGGTGGGGGGGGGGGGGTTGGGCAGCATGTAACCCAGGAGAAGAGGCAGCGGTGTGTCCCGCAGGCAGTGATTGTGCTTAGTTGGAGGTAGTGTTGTGCTTAGCTAAGGTGTGCCTTGGTAATGAGGGTTTGTCCGAAGTAAAAATTGCTAGGGGGGAGGGCCCACTCTTGCCGCTATTGTGGGTTAATAGTGGGACCTGGGAACCTGAGATGCAGCCCAGCATGTTGCCCCTCGCCTGCCCTATCCGTTTCTGTGTCGTTTCCATCACTTTCTTGGATTTTCCAGATTTTCACAAATGAAAACCTTAGCGGAGCATGGGTGATATACAAAAATGCTCGAGTCACCCATTGACTTCAATGGGGTTCGTTACTCGAAACGAACTCTCGAGCATCACGATAATTTCGTCCCGAGCAACGAGCACCCGAGCATTTTGGTGCTCGCTCATCTCTAGTTATTACTATCCAAATGTTCTTGTATTCCATTAATTGATCGAAAGACAAATAAAAAGTTTAAAAAAAAAATAATAATAATAAAAAATGCATGTCCGAATGCCCCAATGTAAATCCATGGAGGTTAAACTCTCAATATTATGCACATAATATGGAGCTCAAATACGCCCATGTAAATGAGGCCTCAGTGTACCGTATTGAGTACCTATATTGCACTTTTTTCACAACTCTTCATTGTCATATAAAAAAAATTACAAAGTCACCATTGATTTACAAACAAGCTTATAGTATTCCAATTTACCTTGTCACATGAAGTACAAATTTTGCTGACTCTTATTACACATGATTGGGACAGAACAGGAAAGATCAGATTTGCTGGCCAAGCAGGTGGCATAATGAGATGAAATGAGACATAAAGAGGAAGAGATAAATGTACTGCTTTCAAGTGAAAAATGAGAATGTTTTACAAGGTATTACATATCACTTGTTAAAAGATAGATTTAAATAGCATTGAGATAAGAAATACAATGATGTGCTCAGCTGCTTTAGGGTTATACCGTAATGTATGAGGAAGTGACACATGACAGATAGTGAAGATATGATTTTTTTTTAAAGTACAATTTGGATGTATGAATGTCATTTCAAAATCAAATTCAATTCACAGTACAGTTATTTCTTACATGCTTGTCAGGCAAACTTATGACATTGTTAATAATTTTCCTAGATGAACGTATTTGGAAGTCTAAGTCTTATTATGCACCTCCATTTCATGAAACTGATCCTGTCCCAATTATATTTTTGTATTTTTACAGACTCGTACAAATTTCCAGATAAGCCCATAGGCTTATCATAAAACTGTCATTTTTGTATTTTTTATTGTTTTTTTTATTATTTATTTTAGTTGTCATTTATAGCACATTTTTTATGTCAAGTATTAAATCAGCAAGTAACAGGTCCAAATTTAAAAAAGGAGTCTGTCAGCAGCTTTGACCATGCTAAAATTCTGACCAGCCTGGTGTAAACATACTTTTCTCCGTGGTTTTACTGTAAAGTAACCTGAACTGCTCTTGGTATTATGCATTAAGTAGCTCCATGGCCTCTCACCTCTGATTGACAGCTATAGTGGTCTTCTGATTGACTATTACAGCTGTCAATGGAAAGAGTGGAAAGCACTTCAAAGAGAACCTCTACTCTTGGGCTCATTCACATGGTCGTATTGTCACTACGTATTACACACGTTTTTTTATGCGTAACACTATGGACTTTCATTCTATCATTCACACCTGCATTGGAGCTGCGAGGGGACACTGCATGTAAAACTCAGGAGAAGTAAGTCGCAGCATGTTCTATTTCCATGCGCTTCATACGCAGGCCTTGAAGGGCTCTGTATTGAAACGCTGCCCCTTCACAATGCCTTCAGTGTTTAGTACAGAACCCCACTCTGCACAGAACGGAGGATTTGAAGAGAAAAAAAAATAAAAATCGCACTGTGCATGTCCATGACGTCATAATCACAGGCATGCGCAGTGCCTATTGCAGCCTGTATGTGATCTCTGCTGGCACAGCATAGGGGCTGCGATGAGTTCATGACGCTGTGAGACTCACAGCATTGTACTCATCTGGCAATGTAAATGAGCACTTTAGTGTACTTGTTGGCGTGCACAAGGATGATTATAAATTCATTTTTTGAGTTTTGTTACCAATAAAATCGTGGACAAGGTATGTTTTACCAGGCTTTATTGCTCCCACCTAGTGCTATCAGAACTTTTCTTTTCCAAAATGATCACTTTAAATACAAAACCTCATAAATACATATATCTAGTAGAGAATCTATATGTTAGAATTGTAACGCATTGTAGGTCAAGGCATGAAAGAGAGAGTACATAAAACCATTAAAGTGGTTGTCTAACATATTGTTTTTCATAAAAACATGTCCCCCATGCCATAAAATAATAAACAATCATATACTTACTTCTCCCAGCTTCCCGCATCTCCCCCAATGGCAGCTGTGGTTATACCTGTGACGTCATGTTTACAGGCTGTGTGTAGAATGTCACAAGTTACTGCAGCCAATCAGATACCTCCACTCTTGAATGCTGAGGTCTGTGATTGACTGCAGTTGTCTGTGACATCCCATACGCAAACTGACCGCAGCCTGTAAATAGAAACCAGGCACTAAGGATGGAGCTGCATCACAGAAGATGCGGGACAGGTGAGTTTATGATGCTTTATTATTTTATGGTATAAGGGACATAAAAAAAAAGACAAACAACCATGTTAGGCCTCAGTCACATGGGCGCATCGGCACCCATACACTGGCGCCGTTGCGCCCGTGTGACTGACACCAGCAGATGGACGTACCTGCAGACGGCCGTCTCTCTGCAGTGTTGGAGGAAAGAACATGTGACCGGCTTCATTGCCGGTCATGTATTCTTTCCTCCGGCACCGCAGAGAGACGGCTGTCTGCAGGTACGTCCGTCTCCTTCCTGCAGTCACACGGGCGCATCGGCGCCGATGTACAGGTGCCGATGCGCCCGTGTGACTGAGGCCTTAGTGAAATGAATATGAATCCATTTTCTTTTCTATGCGTAGCTATTTTGTATCAGGTAGCCAACTTGTATAGCTCTTTCATACATTGCCATTCTTCCCCTTAAATTGAGAATGACTTTACATAGATATTAAATAGTTGCTCAAAAAGCCTTGAGTGTACAGCAATGCCAGAGCTACCAAAAGATAACGATGAAGCCTCTAGACTGACCGCATAGTTAGGATGACTTGTTCCTCACTGTTCACATGTTCTCTAATTTGTTCCTAAACATTTTATTGTTTTTCATTCCTGTACCTGTGTGTTCCGAGAAGCCAATCATTTATGTTGCCACTTCGCCTTATGTAAAGTCTGTTTAGCAATTTAAATGTTAATACTCCAGCATGCATATTCATATTCTTGTTTATTCTTATGAAGCAATGCTAGTAAATGAATTAGAATTATTGTAATTAAGGTATGTGCCTCTATAAAAACTGCTGCCTGTCAATTAATAAACAGATAACTTTTGATTACATCCAGTTGCATGTGGTTATTTCCTGGGCCCAAATATATTTACAAATAATTTGAGTACCCAAAGGCATATCTTTGAAAGCAAATCTTTAAGTTTTTACTAACAACTCTTTCAATAAAGAAACCATACTTAACAACATGTAAAGTTAAAATCAGAGAGAATTTTAAGCGCCATCCCCTTTCTACCCAAAAGCACCATCAAACCAACCAAAAATGCCCATTTTAATACAAATTAGTATACTCTTCTGAAAAAGTAATACAGATGCATGAGTATTGAGACAAACCTACATTTTAATATATGAAATCATTAGATATTTGAAGCTCATTACCTTAATGTCCAAGAACACAGCCAAGTATCCTGATTTTAATACAAATACCCTCTTGCAATATGAATTTGCTTTTTGGAAATGACCATGAAAAATGCATCACAAATATCAATAGTATCATTACAGAGCAGACATGAACAATGCTGGTACATGTACATTTATGGCCACCATAAAGCAAAATTTCCATTTCACACGGTCTGCTAGTGAAGCAGACTTAGTACTACTGTGACTGTGATAGGATATTTCACCAGAACTCCATACCAGGTTTTCGTCAAGGTTGTCATTGTTGGGGAAGGCTTAATTGGGGATGATAGCCTAATACTCAGGTCAAACTAGGGACAGGTACCATCCCCCCACTTCCAAATGCTCTAACGCCTAGATGTAGAGACCCATGGAAATAATTCAAAGGCAACAATGCAGCATACTTCTTAGATGGTAATAATATTCTTTATTATACCAGAAAGTATAGTAAACCATGTTTTTTTGTCTACTTCCTCAAATGTTCTGCAGATAAGTATGTTTGTATTTTCTGCAGTTTCTATGTGTATATTTGGGGAATTTATGACACTAGTTGCTTTTTTGTGGCATTGCTTTTTTAATAGATATATTAAAAATGGCATATTAAATAAATTCCTCACTCCTGGCATTTTTATGCAAACTTCAGTGAGTACCAAACAGAATCTAAAGTACTCATATTAGAGCAATCAACACAAAATCTAAAAGGACCCAAATGCAAATTTACTTTATATGATTGGCCACAGTTTTTATTATTTTATTGAAACCAGCAATTGACTAGCAGTCAATTCCTTCAACATAAACAAAGAAAAGGTTACACAATGGTATGTTGATGCCTGGTGATAAAATCTTGACTATCCCATAATTGTTTTCATTGTCAGTTGTGACATTTAAACAAATATAATAAATGACTGCAGAGCCAAGAAGAAAACATCAGAAAGCACCCAGTTGATTTTCACCCATTGTACAGCAAGTGATCTTCCTTATCCTACCCCCTACTAATAATCCCCTGAGAGCCATCCCCTAAAGTCAGCAAGCACCATGCGTAATCAGCACTGTGCCAAAGAAAATGCTCTCAGTTGGATATGCAGAAAATGTAATGATTTTATTACTGGAAAATGTGAACTGAGAAATAAAACAAATTAAGTAAAATTACAAAACTCCTTATACTGCAACATTTTATTTACAGAGTCACAAACCTTTTAAAAAGGGGAAAACAAATAAGAAAAAAAAGTGTAAAATATTGTATTTGCCCAGTGAACCAATGCATTTTCCTTATGTTTTGTGTACTGTAGGTTAAGAGCTATTTCCAGCTGGGACTAGACAACAGTAATAAACCATACGGCTGCTGAACCCAAGGTTTTGCAAATTTATGTTGCTATAGCCATAAACCACTTGCTGCTAATCAATCTGCCTAGGAGTTCTCACCATGCAGACTGGATTTGGCATTGAAACATTAACAAAGATTCACAAATTTACATAAAAATTATGTCAGTGTGTAATACAATAAAACAGTATGATATGATAAAACAAGCTGAGATCCAGATGTTTTTAAGCTGTGGCTGATAATAATGATTATAATAATTTATGCACTTCTCACACTGATTTGCAAAGTTAAATGCAGGAGCTTACAGATTCGATTTTAACAGTCCCATAAGTGCCCTTTAGGAAATCACAGTATGAAAAAAATAAAAACCATAGTCTGTAGTTCTATGGTAATAATCTGGCAAAATGACAAATGAGCTAAATTCCCTTATGAAAAAAAGAATATGAATGTTCTAACTCATGGATAGTCAATTCCAGCCTTTGATTGACTGTAATCTTCCTATTCTCTTGTAGTAATTTCTTAAAATCGGAAGTAGGCCAGGTAACTAATTGTTGTCCAGTAATCGATATTCTGATTAGTTGCATTTAATGAGCAAAAATACATCAGAACCAAATATCTATATTATTGTAAGAATAATAATTTGAATATATTTTATCAGAAACTAACTTTAACAGGCCAATATAATTTATAAATGTTATATAAAACGTACCGTATATGGCTAGCATTTACAGTCGATGCCAACACTGTCTCAGATATTGATATAACTGTGATAAAAATTGGAAATAAAAAATTATATCACATACTAAGAAACTAATAAAATAATATAAATCCACTGATACCACCTAAACTTTTTTTTAGACCTAAATGAGGCCATATTTACAGGTTTTCCAAAGTTCTGTTCCAAGAAGTAATGGACTTCAGAAATGGCTTCTTTGGCCATGTCAGATCAGTACTGGGGTGACATTGTTTCAGCCACGATCCATAGACACTCTCACCTAAAAGCTTAGAGGAAAATCCAAAATAGTGCTAACAACTTGCCGTAACACTGATTTTCAGCTGTCATTCAATAATTAAAATTGGAAAGCTGCAGTATAAAAAGTCTCCATTTAGCCCCAACCTTATTAGCAAAACTGCAACTTTAAAAAAACTTGACAAGCCACAGACAAGTCACACAAATTTTTTGGCTGTTGCACAACCAAAGTCTCCGTGAAGCACTAGACTTATTCTTATTGCATACACCCAAGCAAAAGAAAACACATGGCAGGCTAGCTAACACTTTTGTCAGGGACTGAAAACACTGAATCTACTTAGCAATTCATCACAACACAGAGCTAAAGCGTCATTTTACCATATTCAACTGCACAGCGATTACTAGCGATCTCTTAGATTGCAAACCATCCTTTACACTTCCCCTCTAAGGGTCCTTTTAGACTGGTCAAATACCTTAGCCCAATCTAATGAGCACAGATCAGCACGCATGTTAATTGGCGCTTGTCTATTTTTTTTACATGGGCCTGAGAATCAACTTATAGGGCCAAATAATCACTAGTAGAGATGAGCGAGCGTACTCGGAAAAGCACTACTCGCTCGAGTAATTTGCTTTATCTGAGTATCGCTGTGCTCGTCCCTGAAGATTCGGGTGCCGGCACGGAGCGGGGAGCTGCAGGGGAGAGCGGGGAGGAACGGAGGGGAGATCTTTCTCTCCCTCTCTCCCGCCCGCTCTCCCCTGCTCCCCGCTGCGACTCACCTGTCAGCCGCAGCGGCACCCCAATCTTCAGGGACGAGCACAGCGATACTCGGATAAAGCAAAGTACTCGAGCGAGTAGTGCTTTTCCGAGTACGCTCGCTCATCTCTAATCACTAGTACAATCATTCATCCCCATAAGTCCCTGTTTATATGTGAAGCACTATGGCCAATCAGCAAACAAGCATTCACTCGCTTATCATTGGTCCTTGTACATGGCCTGATTGTCAGATGAACAAACATTCAGAGGAATGTTTGTTCCCAATAATCAGGCCATGTAACAGGAAGGTTAAAAAAAAGAAAGAGACTGCCAGCACAGGGTAGGCAGATGATTTTGGTAAAATCATGCTTTAGTTCTGTGTTGTGATGAAAGACTAGCAAGATGCAGTGTTTTCAGTCCCTAATGTAGGAAAGTGTTACCTAACCTTTGACTGTAGATAGTTGATTCATAGGCTAAGGGCAGAAGCTAATTTTTTTCATTCATACTGTTAATTCTACAACAGTGCCACTATTATTATTACTAATAGAGATGAGCGAGCGTACTCGGCCACGCCCCTTTTTCGCCCAAGTACCGCGATTTTCGAGTACTTCCGTACTCGGGCGAAAAGATTCGGGGGGCGCCGTGGGTGAGTGGGGGGTTGCAGCGGGGAGTGGGGGGAGAGGGAGAGAGAGAGGGCTCCCCCCTGTTCCCTGCTGCTACCCCCCGCGCCACCATGCCTCCCCCACCCCCCGGCGCCCCCCGAATCTTTTCACCCGAGTACTGAAGTACTTGAAAATCGCGGTGCTCGATCGAGTAATTACTCGAAACGAGTACGTTCGCTCATCTCTAATTACTAACAAAAATGCTAATACTATAGTGATTTTTTTATAGCTTGGCTAATGTAAGATAATATTTAAGATGATAAAAAAACAATTTAATGATAAAGTTACACGTTAAAAATATATCGTAGAAGTATTGTGGTATATGTTTTAGCACATTGCTGTTATAGAGAGAAATATATCAAAATACACCACACTAAACTGTATATTTTAATAACAAAAAAGCGCTGTCATGAGAAAATAATATATTTGTATATTCTATGCATAAAGGAAGAAGGAGAGAGAAGTGAAAATGACCTTGCCTTTCTTTCCATGTTCATATAATCACTGCAGAAGGAATCCCACAGTGACATATTACAGGACCATAAAAAAGGAAACTTTACAATCATCCAGTGATAATAGTGTATCCTTTATTGCCAGTGATATATATAACACACCCCGTGTTGACCTGCATAGAAGTCTTTTTCAAGTGTAATTAAAAACCCCTATGCATTTCTATTTACTTCATTTCATCAAAGGTCAGTCTCATCAATTTACGACCTCATTCAGTTATGTCTGTATAACATAGTTCTATTCATTTTTGTATAACATAAGTATTGTCTGGCATTGATATCAGCCACCTTGTTATTATTCACGGCTATTGGAAAAGCCACTAAATTCCACACCTGGAGATCGAGGATTTTTGAGAAACCAAACCATGCCTAAAAAAATGCAAGGAATTACAAACAGTTTTTTTTCTGCTTGTGATAAAGTGAATGCTGAACTAAAATAAAAGTGAAGAAATTTTAGCAAGACAGTAATTACACTGCCCAACGATGATTTTGTTTCGGGCTCAAAATTAGCATAATTTTATGTATTTCCATCTGCTAAATTCAAAAATCACCATAAAAATGACCGATTAGCTTTTGCTTTGGAGATACAGGGACATGTCATTTTTTTAGAGTTTACATTTTTATTTTGTGGGAATTTGTTTTTGGGGGGAGTTGCCACACCTCTCAACTGACATAACACAACATTGTCCATATGTTTGTAGGTTATAAACATAATAAATGTTGCTATGACTGAGTTTCATATTTTTTCCATTTTTCTTTTTTAAGGTCATTATTATAAAACACAGGGAGAACATACAAACTCCATGCAGATTTTGTCATACACACATTGTCAAAAAAATCGGCCAGGTTGGATTCCAGATGCGAGAATGTGCCCCTGCAGTGACCTCCGGCTTACCTGTCCCATATCTTCACTCTGCACTGTGGATGTGCCAAGTGGGTGGGGCACATCCGCACATGCGCAGTGCAGAGTCGGCACGTCAGCGATGAAGCGGCCATGCGAGCCTGTGCGAGGCTGACACTGAAATAAGACATGCTGCGATTGTCACCCCACGAGTGGAATATTGCAGTTGATTTCCACTCATGGCCATGGAAATGCATTTTTCAATGCATCTCCTATGGGCTGTATTTGCTGCAGAATCCAGAGGCCTGGATCCCGCAGTGCAAATACACCAGTGTGCATTTGGCCTTAGAAGGAGTTGTCAGAATGAAGTGAAACTTTCTATGTGTGACTGTAACACTGATATAAATAAAGGATTACAATATCAGAGCAAAAGGATAATTTATTGAAAGAAGACTCTAGTACCCCATTGGGCCACCTCTAACTTTGATGCAAGACGTGACACAGGCAGGCATGAAGACATACAGGTTCTGTATGGTATCCTGTATCATATTGGTCGACATTTGTGCAGTGTTGTTATTTTTTTTTTTCTGCAGCTAGGGATGATTTTTGGGGTAGGGCTTATATTTCAAGCCCCCCCCCCCTCCCCAAAAACCATTGCTGCGGGGGTTGCCTTCATCCCATTGCCTTCAATGGGGCAGCGGCAGCACCGGCCCCATTGAAAGCAATGGGATAGCATTGCGCTCCTCTGCCCCATTGACAACAACGTGAAACCCTTGGATGTTTTTTGCTCTGGTCACGCGTTTTTTTACACACGTGACGTGTGCTATAAAATGCTGTCCTATCTTTTACAGGTGCAATTTTTTTGCGATTGTAAAAATCAGATATGTCACCACTCTTATTGAAAGCGCACCTATACAAGCACTAAAAAATTGCTCGTGTGACTGCACCCTAAGGCCTTGGTCAGATGAGTGGTATTTTTGTGCACAAATAGCGGCTCAAAAAGATCGCATCTATTAGAACCAATGGTTTCCTATTGAAGCGTTCACATGAATGATTTTTAAACGTGCAAAGGACTCACACCTGCAAGAGATATGACTTGCGTGGCTACAATACTCGCATCTAAGGGCGCCCACCCACTGGCGAATTTTTTTCCTTTGCGTTTTTTCTCAAGAGCAATTAGTTTTGAATGTGTTCCTGTCCACTGGCGTTTTTTTTTTTCGGTCCGTTGCAATTTTTAACATAGGAACTGTCAGTTGCATATGTGTCCTTATTTTTCTCTTAATGCACCCATGAATGTCAATGGAAATTAACGGAAAAGGCGCGAAAAAGCTGCAAAAACGCCGCGAAAAACGCGCGGAAAACGCTGCGTTTTTCACGCACGAAAATCGCAAATGCCAGTGGGTGGGTGCCCTAAGATGCGTGCTGCGAAAAAAGATAGGACCTGACCTATCTTTGGTGCGTTTTGCGCAGGAGTTCCCATTCACTCCTATGGGAGCTGCATTAATGTGCATCACGCACCACGGACCGTGTAAACGACCAAATTAGGCCTAAAGTAATCAGCATTGTTTGCCTAAAATTGCAATATTCACAATTACTAAAAGATAATAATCTGTTTTATGATCTTTGCAGTTATCAAATCATTTAAAAAATTGAATTACATGTACAAAAAGATTATTCATTAATGTAAATGTTTAATTGTTTTGTTTCTCTCTGACATTTTAAAAATGCCTGAAGTGTGAAAATCACAACATCTTTTATAAAAAACGAAATATGACAGTGTGTCATATTGTATTGATTCACGTCTCATTGTTTAGGAGAGAAATATTGTAGACACAGATACTGTTCTAGAAGCAGTCTAGAAACACCACCATGTGGACAGAATCTACATTGAAACACTTCACATCCATGCTATGAAAGTCACAGCTATTTATTTGAAAATGTTGTTACAGCTAGTTTGTATTTGATTTTTCTACAATATGAAATTTAAATAGAGAGTTGTGATTGATCCTAGAAGGCCTATAGTATTATTGAAATGAAATAAAGAACACTAGTGCATTAAGTGCTCAAGCACAATAGCATTGTTCGGCCATATTTAGCCAGCTGAGAGCGAGTTGCGCATATTGTATCACACAGCACATGGACACACCGTCCATGTGTTGCATGATGTGCAGGAGACTGCACATTGTAAGTCCTATTGTTGCACAAAAATAGGACATTCTGGGATTTTTTGCTCTCGCACTACTGGTGCGAGCAAAAAATCACTCATGTACACTAACTCATTGAAAACAGTGATTTAATATAGCAGACAAGTTCTTTATCTTGCAATCACACAAAACTCTTGTTCATCTTGGCCATGTAAATATAGTCTTAGGGCTCAGTCACACGGGTGCATAGGCACCCGTACACTGGCGCCGATGCGGCTGTGTGACTGAGCCATTACTGCAGAAAGAAGACGGCTGTACCTGAAGACGGACGTCTCTCTGCAGCACTGATGAAAGAACACATGACCGGCAATGTCACATGTTCTATCCTCCGCCGCTACAGAGAGACGTCCGTCTTTAGGTACGGCCGTCTGCTACCTGCAGTCACACGGGCGCCGATGCGCCCGTGTGACTGAGCCCTTAGGGCGCATTCACACAGGCAATTTTCCCTCCGGAAGTTTTGTTCAATTGTGACATAGATTGAACTTGAACATGAAGAGAACACATTAATTTAAATCTGTTTATTCACATAAACGATTTTTCTGTCGGACCAATGGTCAAGGTTGGAAAAATCTCAGCATGCCCTATTTTTGGGTGATTGTCATTTAAGAACATAGCAGTGTGTAAAGCCGAAAGAAGACAAATGTCCATCTATTTCAGGCTAACCCCTCCCCCCACCCGCCCTCAATGTTAATCCAGAGGAAAGAAAAACACCACATGTGGTAGAGGCCAATTTTTCTCATGTTAAGGAAAAAAAAATCCTTCCCAACTCCAAGTCTAGTACTCAAATTAACTCTCTAGATAAACATCCCATCTTAAGTAACCAATGACTATTGTGCCATTTAGACAGGACAAAAGTCATCAAAATGACTGCACGAGCGATGAGGTCACCGCTTAGGCTGTTAGCGCCCGTTCAGAGCGTTTAGACAGGCAGAGTTCACTGCTGCATCACATTTATATGCAGTGAGAAGTCAGAAATCTATCATAGTAGCTGATCAGATTGGTTTGATATACTGATATAGAGTTATACACCTAATTCCATTAAAGTATTTCAGAATAGCATTTTTTAGAAACTCTTCAAACAAATATTCTCTGTTCCCCCCCCAAAATAAGACCTACCCTGAAAATAAGCCCTACCCTAGGTCCGTCCCACTTCTCTACAGAGCCCCGACGCGCTTCTTGTAGTCCTTAGCTACACACAGAAGATCACTTCATTGTTACAAGATTCATAAATCCAGGAAGCAATGGCTCTGATTGGTTCTCAGCCAATCAATTCAGCGCCTGATAAACCAATGCAATGGCTGATTAGTTTATCGAGCACTGCATTGATTGGCTGAGCAGTGGTCAAAGAACCAATCACAGCCATCGTGTTGTGGAGGAGGGATTCATGAATTGGCCAATCAATGCCGCGGCTCAGCCAAATCATTAATCCCGCCTACAAAACATGATAGCTGTGATTGGTTCTTTGACTGCTGCTCAGCCAATCAATGCAGCACTCAATAAACCAATCATAGTCATCGCATTTGTTCATCGACTGCTGCATTGATTGGCTGAGCAGCGCTCAAGAACCAATCAGTGCCATCCCTTCCTGGAGGCAGAATTTATGAATCCCATAACCAGGAAGTGATCTTCTGTGGGCGACCGGGTACTGTGGAAAGCATGTTGGATCTCCGAAGACCAGCAAGAGGGACCTGGACCACGTCTGCTAGGTAAGTTTAATAAGATATTCCCCGAAAACAAGACCTAGTGCATTTTGGGGGGCAAACATTAATATAGGACAGGGTCTTATTTTTTGGGGAAACACGGTTTTACCCACAAGAGAAGTTAGATTTCCCAGCCTATAGTTTCTAGGCTCACTTTTTGGCCCATTTTTAAATACTGGTACCACATTTGCTTTGCACCAATCCAGTGGAACAGACCCCAGGAAGAGATAGTCTGTCTATTACATTACTTCTCTTAGAACTTATGGTGTATGCCATCGGGACCCAACAATTTGTCTATTTTAATCTTTGTAAGGCAGTTCTTGACTTGTTCCTGGGTTATACTGGTGAGATGTAATGACATTTCATTTTCCTGAGGAAATGCACTGGTGAATACACTGGCAAAGAAACTATTTAACAGATTTGCTTTTATCCCCATCAACCTGTACAATTTTCCCTCTTTGCTTTTTAAAGGGCAAACAGTTTGCATTGTATTATTTTTGCTATTTATATAGTTAAAGAACTCTCATACAATCATTAGGGCCTATCAATTTCAACAAAAAGAGGTGGAGCTTCCAAGTTAGAAATATTGTTTGCCTTGGTCATTGTAGGTTGTGACACATAGACTGGTGGGTCATCAGCCATTTTGCTGTGTGTGTCAGACCTTTGCAATATAAAGATCCATTTTTTATCCACTGTATTATCACATTCAGACCTTGTGTAGTTAGATTGCAGTTATAAGTTTTCAGTCACCCCTTCACCTATTTCTTCCCTCCTGCCTTCTCGCTGAGTAGATACAATCATGACTGGAAATATGCCAGGCATATATTCCCAATTGTAGATCTCCTGCAGAGATAGGGCTGATATGGGGAATTATGGTTTCTTTCGCTGGTACGTACGCCTTTACCCCACCTCCCCTCAGAATGACCTCAGAGGGGGCAGGGTAAGGTGTGTTCTGGGGATACTTTAAAAACTAGAAGGGCTGAGTAACCCAGTGTTAGACCTTTGGATGTATGCTGCAGAGTATGGACTTTTCCATTTGTTTCCAGTGACTATCAGAACCTTGCGCTGAACATCCCAAATCTGGTATCTTTCTTTTATTTTCTCCTTGTCTGTTGTGTATACCTGTCAACCTTATCTCCACAGTTACATCTTTTTCTGTAAATTTTTGTATATATAAATATTTAGTACTGCTTTTATTTTTTTTAGAATAAATCTACAATTTATTAGTCAAACCTTGTCTGTTTTAAAATGAACCATAACTCCGAAGATTTTGTTAATACTTGCTAGTCCAGGTACCAGTTTACCTGGGAAATGAAGCTGGTGCTGCCAGCAAGTGTGTGTGGGTATTGTAGAGTGTTGGAGGTATTAAAACAGATCAGGGGATAATTTGAGCTTTCATTCTGCATGCATGCAGAAGCCTGCGAAAGCTGGGTACAAATCCACCTGTATTCTAACAACTCTGTGCTTGCAATCCTGCTAGAGTAATGGATCGAGACTCTGCCATGACAAGTAGTCGTATCGGTGATAACGCTCAGATTAGTCGATTAGAATTTTGTCCAAAAACTGGGTCACTTTAATTTTGAGACAACCCTTTTATTAGCAGCTAATTAGGCAAACTCTAAATACAGTTAAATTCTGCAAGTGTGCAGTGTTTTTCACGTATTCAAAAATTATTTTCATATCATATTCTTGACCAAAGCAAAGTAATGATCAGATATGTGAGTTAAAAAAGACAAAAAACTCCAACTAATCTAAAAACCAAACAGTCAAAGCTCAAAAACATGTTAATGTTTTGTGGATAATAATAATGTCATGCCCTATAGGAAGAATCCTTACCTACATAAAACTTTATTCAAAGAACAAAACTGAAAAAATTGATTGGGTACAAATTGTGATT
The DNA here is from genome assembly GCF_035609145.1 of Eleutherodactylus coqui. Taxonomy (NCBI): domain Eukaryota; kingdom Metazoa; phylum Chordata; class Amphibia; order Anura; family Eleutherodactylidae; genus Eleutherodactylus; species Eleutherodactylus coqui. The sequence goes on from NC_089843.1 coordinate 103,670,444, forward strand.
GATGATAAGTCAATGTTGATTTCCATAGTCATTATTCCATCCACAATTCATCACACTAATGTTATTGCCAAAGATATCACATTTACTGTGTCAGGAAATAGAACATGAAAACATCCAGACACTTGACATTAATTAACAAAATCAAAATATTAAAAAATGTTTAATGAAAGTTAGAAAAAAATGACTTTTCAAACCTCAATGATTACATTTAAATTATAATAAAAATTCAGAGAAAATGCAAAATTTTTATTTATAAAGTAAAAAGTACATCTTAAAGCAAATTTGCTCAGGCCAGGGATAATTTAGACTGAAGCAAAATAAAAGAAAACATAAGCATTTTTATTAAATTAAATAGAGCTAATTAAATGTCCCAGATTTATTAGGGAGATCTAGCACACGTACCAAGTAACACAATTAACTAAAACATAATTTTCATCTAGCTTCACTAAGTAATAACTAGTTCAGGCCAATTTCACATAAGTGTTGCTCCTGGGACCTGTAGTTCTATGGGTTACCAGGAGCACACTTCCACTGGTGTGGGATGATTGAGCTGGCTGGGTGTGTGGATTGCTCCAGACAACCAATCACCACCTGTGCAGGCAGGTTCCAGTGCCTTTTGCTAGAGGGGGCTGGATAGTTATCCATTTAAATCATTCCCTCTCAGTACTACGGTAGGTGTCATGCATATTGCTAGTTTCAGTTGTCTCCACCCACATTCCCTGAAGATGCCCTGGACACCGGATTCTGCTGTCTACATGTCCCTTTTCCCTTCCTTTTTATCTGTTACAGCCTCCAGACATCTGATGTCCTGTATGATGTCAGATGGGTGATGTCAGATTGATTTCGGACGCTCTTTCACCTTTTTTGATGTGTGAACACTTGAACTAGCTCTTGTTTATCTATGCAGGCATGAGGTTCTTAGTGGGGTTTCCCTCTGTTTGTTAGTTGTCTTTAGATGTGAACAATGTCTTGTTCAGTGCATGGCTGATGGTATGGACTGCACTTAGTGTGAACTATGACTTGTTCTGTATAGTGTTCCATTTATGTTGCAGTCACTTGGTGTAAACAGGGTCATGTTCTGTATATGTCTCTGGGTGTTGGATACACTAGGTGTGAACTATCCTATTCAGTGTATATTATGTTGTATTTCCCTTGTCTGGTGGTCCTGCCTATTAAAATCTAGGGTGAGACAGTTAGCCTCTAGGTTCCAGCGTGGGGCCATCCACATCGGGATAATCACCCTGCTTGAAGGAAGGGTCACCCTTTCTCTGGTTGTAGTTGTCTTGTTAGTGTATGGACTCACAAGACAATGAGGACCCTTGATGTGGGCTTGTGAGCTTACATATTGGGATACTGTTATCTCACTATTACTGTTGAGTGAAACAAACCAGTAGAACCCTGTTTTGGTTAGAACTTTGCTAAAAATTCATTTTGCTATGACTCCAAACTGAGGTTTTAGCAAAATTCTGCCTGAAACAAGGTTCTGGTTTGCCCAACACTAGTCCTGAACACTTGTGTATAACACTTAAGGCTCCTTACAGTGGTAATCACAATTTTGATGTGTGAAAATCATGACAGAATGGCAATTTTGCTCATGAGATGTCTGAGCGTCATTGATGCTTTTTCTTGCAAAAACATGGTTACCGGGTTTGGTGAACTTCCATTTTAGTTCAAACTAATTTGGATTAAACCAAACTTTTCACTAAAGTTTGGCAAACTGGCACAGAAAACATTTCAAAAGTTTGCTCATACTTTTGAGATGCAGCGCATTATTTTTTCAGGCAAAAATTACCATCCAGGTGTTTTTCTGTATGGCCCTGGTCAGACAAGCATGCTTTTTGTGCTAGGAAAAAATGCGCTCCTCGCATAAGCAGAAATGTGTAAATGGGCAAAGCTTCATATGCGCAGTGCATGAAACTTTGTCAGTTCACTGGAGCAGCACTGTCCCAGTGTTCAGTGATGAGAGGTCTCCCCATGGGGATGAAAGAATCCCCTGCCACATCTGTCACAGCTGTCACCACTGGAGGGACGTACCTCTTGAGAAGCAATTTGTGGAACACTCTGTGGATTCTGCACGTGTCCGGTAGCGCCAGCTCATATGCCAACGGACTAATCACTTTAGTGAAAGGGAAAGGGCCCACAAATCGGAGAGCCAGCTTCAACAAAGGAACCTTTAACTTCAGGTTCTTTGAAGACAGGTACACCAACTGGCCCATAGACAAAGGTTCAGAGATGGTATATGCACCTCTACTCCTCCTCAGCACCGCATCCCGAGACCGCTCCAAGTTGCCCTGCACCTTCTCCCACACTTCCCGTAGGTCCTGAACCTCAGCATCAGCAGACAGATTGTTAGTAGGGTAGGGAAAGGACACTGAGAACCTAGGATTAAATCCAAAATTACAGAAGAATGGAGACACACCAGACGCCGAATGTGTATGATTGTTGATAGCAAATTCAGGCAACGCTAGATAATTGACCCAGAGACTCTGACAATCACTCACATACATTCTGAGGTACGGAACCAGTTCCTGGTTCATACATTCCGTCTACCAATTGGACTCCAAGTGGAAAGCAGAGGAAAACGACAATCCGATACCGATATTCTTACAAAACACCCTCCAAAACCAAGCAAAAAATTGGACTCCCCAGTCGGAAACAATATCCTCAGGGACCCCATGCAGGCGCACAGTCTCCCTGACAAATATGGGGGCTAACTCAGGTGCTGACAGAAGCTTCTTAAGAGCGGTAAAATGCGCCATTTTGGAAAATCAGTCGACTACCACCAAGAAGACCGAGCATCCCTGGGATTTGAGCAAGTCGGTAATAAAATCCATTGACAGATGGGTCCATGACCTCTCTGGAACTGGAAGAGGACAAAGCGGATTTTCAGGTCATCTCCATACACTCTTCCATTTGAGCACAGATTGGGCAGGACTTGACAAACTCCCGGACATCCCGAGACATTTGTGGCTACCAATACAAACGGCCACACAGCTCCAGGGTGCCTCGGACACCTGTATATCCAGCCAACACAGACAAATGAACTTCCTCCAATATGAGGAGCCGCAAGACACGGGGTACAAATAGCCTCCCTTCTGGAAGGCCTTGGGGAACTGACTGCTGGGCCGACTGGAGTAAAGCAGACGTGTGAGACGTAATAGCGGCGACCACCACGCCTGGGCCCAGAATTCTCTCTGGCTGAGGCTCTTCTAACTCAGGAACCCTGAAGCTGCGTGACAACGCATCGGCCTTCACATTCTTGGACCCCGGCACAAATGTGACTACAAAATTGAAACAGGAAAAAACAATGCCCACCTGGCCTGACGTGCGTTCAGGCGCATAGTGGATTCCAGGAAAAAACTGATTCTTATGGTCAGTGAGGACCTTAATAGTATAATGAACACCCTCTAAGAAATGTCTCCACTCATCAATTGCCCATTTTGTGGCCAACAATTCCCTGTTGCCAATATCATAGTTGCGTGGTTTTTTTGCTGAGAACAATCACATTTTGCTCTACTGGCTAACACGGTACCAGATCTTTGCTTTCATTATAGTTGTGTTCTGCCTGATTAAACTTTCTGGAAAAGAACGCAGAGGGTTGGAGACCAGGTTGGCCGGGAAATTCCTGCGAGAGAACTGCTCCCACGCCATGCTCGGAGGCATCCACTTCAATGATGAAGGGACGATCTAGCTCAAGCTGAGCCAACACCGGTGCTGTAGAAAAAGTCCTCTTGAGAAGTGCAAAGGCCTCCACAGCCTCCCGTGACCAGGAATCCACTCTAGCTCCCTTCTTGGTCAAGTCAGTCAAGGGTTTGGCCACCACCAAAAAGTTTTTAATGAATTTCCGATAGAAGTTTGCAAACCCCAAAAAGCGTTGTAACGCCTTTAAGTTGGTGGGCTGCACCCAATCAGTCATGACCTTAACGTTGTCCAAGTCCATCTGGATGGCCGATGGAGAAATGACATATCCCAGAAAGGCAATTTCCCGTACACCAAATAGGCATTTCTCCAACTTAGCATACAATTGATGGGCTCGAAGACGATACAGCAGGTCCTTAAATGCCTGACATGGCTCTCCCAATCAGGAGAGAATACCAGAATGTCGTCCAAATCAACAACCATAAACACGCCCAGAATGTCATGGAAAATGGTATTCATAAAACCTTGAAAAATAGCTGGCGCGTTACATAACCCGAATAGCATGACTAGACATTCAAAATGCCCCAACGGAGTATTAAATGCTGTCTTCTATTTATCCCCCTCTCTGATATGGATGAGATTATAGGTTCCCCGGAGGTCTAATTTGGAGAACCAACTGGTCTCTACAACCTGGTTGAGGAGATCAGGGATCAGAGGCAAGGAGTACTGGTTTTTGATGGTTATCCTGTTCAAGGCTCTATAATCAACACAGGGCTGGAGCCCACCATCCTTCTTTTCCCCGAAAAATAACCCTGCCCCTGCGGTAGGGTTGGGACACTTCACAGAAAACGAAGAACGACTTACAGTCATCCAAAAACACATCAGGTAGCGCAACCCTGGGTTCGACCCCAGAGTTCAGAACTGCAGCAATGGTGACTGGGGTACCAGCAGCGGACTGCTCCTGATGCTGAATCTGGGCGGACAAATCTTGCACCAACCCAGTTAAAGCTTGCACCTGATTGGCAAGGGCCGCAACAGCCTCGATATCAGGGTGTAAGCGGGAAGGTCATAACAGGTTCCCAGAAACTGTACGGCCAGTGTTCCTGTTAGGGCTGGCCAGGGCAGATGGACTGGGACTCCCTATGCCAACCCTCTCCCATGTCCCTACCTACTTGCCTCTCTGGGCTAAGCCCCAGAGCGACAACTGGGTGACGGTCCCTACGCTGCACTAGTGTCTGGGATCCTGGGAAGGAGGGACTGGGAGACAGACAGGTGGGAACATGAAAGTAACAGGGAGTAAACAGCAACCAGAGAATAGTCAAAACCAGGCAGGGTCAGAACCAGAAAGCACATGCGCAGTACCGAAGGTTAATCAGAGACAAAGTCAGAGGCAAGCAGTAGTCAAACACAGGAATTCAAAGTCAGAGCTAGCGGGTGTCGGCAGAGCGGATCAAAACCAAACACTGGCAATGAGAGACAGGCTGACCAAGTTTATATGTAGAACTCCACGCCCAGAGGGCGGGGAGAAGTCACATGACCGCCAGGGAGAATTATGAACCCGCCTCCCCCCCCCCCCGGCAACGCGCACTGACCAGAATTCATTGCGGCCGACCAGCATACGTGCGCACCCGCACACCATGTGGGGCGCACCGCCAGAAACCTCGACCAGCCACCAGAGTGGGGGGACTCTGAACAGAGACGCCAGCCCGGGCCCCCACACCCCTGATGGTAACCCCAATGCTAACAGGTAGACTGCCAGAGACCGGGGAGAAGAGCCAGACAGCACTTATAGGTGAGTTAAAAATTATTATTTTTTCTGCATCTAGGGAGGATTTTCAGAGTAGGGCTTATATTTCAAGCAAACCCTCCCACCCCCGAAAATAATCGCTGCAGGGGTTGCTTCATCCTATTGCTTTCAATGGGGCGGCAGCAGTGGCAGGGGATTCTTTTATCGCCGCAGGGAGTACACTCATCACTGAACACTGTGACACTGCTGTCATAGTGTTCAGGGATGAGGGTACTCCCGGCGGAAAAAAACGGAACCCTCCGGTAATCCCCTCATCCCCGGGGGATTAAGGAGTTAACAGTGGGACATTTAAAAGGTGCTTCTGGCCAGAAGTGCCTTTTAAATGTCCTGCTGTAAGCAGCAGAGAACCTATTAGCAGCGCAAGAGTAAACCCTTAACTCCTGCTCCCATAGGAGTCAATGGAAACTCCTGCAAAACACGCAGCAACGGTGCGCACCATTGCCTATCTTTTTTAGGTGCATGCTGTTTTGCACTTTAAATTCCACACATATGAACACTTCTATAGGAACCCATTGGTTCTTTTAGAAACATGCATTATGCGTGTGCAAAAGACACGCTCGTGTGAACGAAGCCTAAGTCTGCTGCATATTAAAAAAGAACTGAGTCATCCAACCTGTACACATATTTGAATATTATTTTCATTCTTTATTGACTATTTAATTACAACAAAGAATAAATGTACACATAGCGGAAATTTTCTACCTCAAAATCCTCATATAATTTCGATGCATTGTAATGAATGAAATCTGTGGTGAAAATCTCTCACTTTTCTGCAACAGAGACAAGCATGACTATTTTCCACTGTGAATTTCTTCTACTGTGAGTGAATGAGGTTTGTTAAAACCCCATTTACTCACATAGTATTGTACTTTGTTGCAGAATTTTAGTGCACATTCTGCAGATGAAATTCTGAAATAAGTCCATTGTGTGTGAACTCACCTTAACAAGTATAAAAAAAAGTCAAATAACTATATTTCACTTTTATTTTTCATTTACTTTACACATTTGGAAATTGTTAAAAGAGTTTTAGGCTCAGAATGTGTATTTTCAGTGGAAAGAATGGTAAAATGTATTGCTTTACATTTTGCCTTCTGTGCTTCAGAGTTATGTACTTATATTACCAGGTATAACTGGCTATTTCCACAGCCTTGATAATTGACAATGCTTTGCTGCGATCCCACCCTTGGATTCAAATATACAATAATGATGTTGAATGGTGCATAATATAGTATTTGAAGGCCAGGGATATTAATGTTGATCCTGGATATCCCTTTTGTAGATATGCACTATACTCTCGCATAGATAGATAGATAGATAGATAGATAGATAGATAGATAGATAGATAGATAGATAGATAGATAGATAGATAGATAGATAGATAGATAGATAGATAGATAGCTGTATCTAAGTCTTACCAAAAAAATAATTGTTTAAAAAAACTTACGTGTTACAGTTTATTTGCATCTTCAATAGCTTTCCAATGGCTTGTTGCAACATGTTATCACAATTAAGTTAAACTTTGTCTCATCTGTAGATAGATAGACAGACTGACTTAATACTGCTTAACTTGTGCTTGCAGATTGAATATTTACCCTAGAATCTATTCCAGAACACAGTAGTGAGCTGCCCAAAGTGAAAATTAAACACAGTATGCATTCATCTTCGTCTACAAATGGATAGTGTTTCCAAATTGAAAATAGAACAATAGGAAAAACTATTATGTGCATATTTTCGAAGGAAGAAATGTATAATAATATAACATTTTGTGAAGTTTATGTAGAGGCCAATGAAAGGTAGCATTGATGTAATAAAAATCCATATAAAAATACATTAATTACTGTATGTTTAGACTGAATGGTTTATCTCTCATTTACACTGCTCAAGTGCCCATCATGCTTACTTGCACACAGCATGTGCACTTTAATAGCTTCAGTGCAATTATTATTTCATCTGCATGTTACTTATGACAGCTTCATCTAAGTACTGCTAATTGCTATACCACCTGTTTACCAGAAGAACAAAGCAAAGAAAAAATACAAATAAGTGTTTCCCAGTGTCACTGCTTTTATTGTATTGTCATGCTGTCTATCCTAGAATATTTTACTAGCTAAAATGTACCACCTTAGGGGTGTAGTAGAGCTAGGACACTTTTTTGCTTCCAGGGCAAAGTAGAGTGCTCTGAAGAGAAGCTCCCTGAACCCTGATTGTGTTTTGCAGAATAATTGTTCTGGAGTCACAACCACCACCATGAGAGTTGCAGGACTACCGGTGATATCATAATCACATGACAAACATCCTGCAGAGGTAATAGATTGTAAAGATTCCTGTCTAGAATGGCTTTGTTCCTAGTAGATCACATGGCCCCAATGGAAGGGGATGGGCTTTACCCCGATGCAGCTCTATGGATGGAAAAGAAGTGCAGAGGAAAATTTTGCCGCTAATGTAGTGAAAGTTAAATATGGAGGCGAAAGCTTTCTAAAAGAAAGAAAGCAGCTGTGGAAAGAAATCTGTGAGAGGAGTGAGTGGGAAGCTGTCTGTGAGAAAGATGGGGGCATGGGGAGCGATCTGAGAGAGAGGGGCATTGGGTCTGGTCTGTGTAACATGTAACAGAAGGGACATAAGGAGCAATCAGTATAGCAGAGGGAGGCATGGAGAGTAGTCTACGTAACAGAGGGGAGCATAAAGAGAGAAAAGAAGGCATGAAGTACAGTCTGCAAAAGACAGGGGGTCCTCAAAAGCAGTTCATGAGAGAAAGAGGTACTAGTAGCAATATCTGTGAGAGAGGGGCATAGGGATCAGTTCGTAAGTAGAGATGAGTGAGTATACTCGCTAAGGCACTACTCGCTCGAGTAATGTGCCTTAGCTGAGTATCTCCCTGCTCGTCCCTAAAGATTCGGGGGCCGCAGCTGACAGGTGAGTTGTGGCGGGGAGCAGGTGAGAGCGGGCGGGAGAGAGGGAGAGAGAGATCTCCCCTCCGTTCCTCCCTGCTCTTCCACGCAGCTCCCCGCCCCTCGCCGATCCCCGAATCTTTCGGGACGATCGGGGAGATACTCGGCTAAGGCACTACTCGCTCATCCCTATTCGTAAGGAGCAGGGGGCATTGCGAAGCAGTCTCAGTCAAGTTCCTTCATCCTGATAGAATCCTGTGCTTTTATTACAATAAAAAGGTTGATATATCTTGTGAGTTTTACAGCTTTCATTCTGTGCTAAAGTTCAGAATTGGTCAGGCTGCAGAGCATTACCAGGGACCTGATATTGCAGAACCTTAGTGTTATTATTTTTTCCTTTGGTCTGAGGAGAGACTGGTAGTGCCAATCTAGTTGTATCTTTTTAGAAACTGAATTTGTGTTGATATATATGGAAATGACTGGAAAAATATGGACCAAAGCTGGCTCATCAGTAAGCTCTGCAGTCTTCAGAAATTACTACAGCAGTCAGGGCAGGAGTTTCATTTTAGGGAAATGGAAAGCTTTAAGGGCCTTTTATATAGGGCAATAATCATGGATGAATGTTTATCTGAGTGTTCATTTACCTGATCATTGGCTCATGTGAAAGTAACGGTGAACATCCAACAAATAAGCAAATGTCTATCTGTTGGGCTATCATATCTTTTATGTGGCACCAAAAATCACCAGTTGTCTGAAGCATATCACCCTGTGTGAACAGCAATGTGCTGCCTACAAAAATGGGACTGTATGCAATAGATAATCTCAGTAATTATCATGAATACACTTATTTCTGGGCAGAAATCTGAGAGTGTAAAAGGCTTTTAGCTATGGCAAACTCTATGGAAAAAAGTCAGTCTTGGGAAAAGAAGCCCCACGCATCCAAAATATTGTATGAAAATAAATGTCAACAGGTCTTGAAAGGACGTAATTGTGGGAAGTTTTTAAGATTGCAACTTGGAGCATCAATGGAAAAGTTGGGTTACAAGCAGTTTACTGATGTGTTTAGACATTTTAGGTCATCTTGAGGGCGAGCACCCACTGGCGTTTTTTTACCTGCGTTTTGCGTTTTGCGTTTTTCCTGCACAGGCATAGAGATAACATGTGTTCCTGTCCACTGGCGTTTTTTTTGCGTTGCGTTTGCGTTTTTAACATAGGAACATGTCAGTTGCATATGTGTCCTTTTTTTTCTCCTAATGCACCCATGAAAGTCAATGGAAATTAATGGAAAAGCCGCGAAAACGCCGCGAAAAACGCCGCGAAAAGCGCGCGGAAAAATCGCGGGAAACGCGGCGAAAACGCAAACGCCAGTGGGTGCTCGCCTAAGTCAAGAGGACCTGGGAGGGCTGAACTTATTATCACTGATCTGTAACCAAGCTTTCCTGTACATTGGGAGTTCATTGACTGTACTATAATCCAGCTTTTCCACTACTACAGTCATTTCTCCCATCAATCGTATACTGTATTTTGCTAATGGTACTTGAAATGTAAGTCACGGCCACATTCTCAACAAGAATCATGCAGTCCTATGTGAAACACTAAATGATCAGTGTTTAAATGGCACGATAAGTGCCCAAGCTGGCGATTATTTTTGTGCCAGCTGACACACTGAGCAATATAGCAAGAACTTCATGATTCTTGCTCGTTGTTCAGTCATTTGCCCACATTTAAACTGAGTGATTATCATTTAGGTTTGTTTGTTTGAAATATTTTTTAAATAGAGCATAAGACTAACTAATTACATTTTGCACCATAACTATTAGACAGTATTAGTGAATAAGCCCCAGTGTGCATCTTTTCCCCACACAAAGGAGCACATTTACGAATGCTGTCTAAAAATTAGGCAGTGTAAACTAAAACAGTCTTAAAATGCATGACAGCTGAATTGTAAATCTGTTGAACTTTAAGAATGTCTTGTTTAAATTATCTATTAATTGGCTTAGTTAACCTAAAAGAAATTGTGTCAACATTTTGGTGCACAATTTAGGCCACACCTCTTTTTTGGATAAGTCAGAAAAACTGTCCAAAAGTGTTTAAGTAAATGTGATGAAAAACATGTAAGACAGTTTTATAGTGCAATTTTGAATAGTAAATCTGCTCCACAATATAGCTCTCTCTTCCATAGAGGACATTCCCCTCACTTCTCTAGATTTGAACTGTAGACCTAATTCTTGGACCTAATTCTTACCAACAGGAAGGGAATGGTTGAGGAAGTAAGAGTGGCTGGGATCTTAGGAGGCAGTGATCACGCTATCCTTGAATTTTGGATAAAAAGGGGAAGAAGACCTGAGAAAACTTAGACCTCACGATTGGATTTTTTAGAAAGGCAGATTTTAATAAACTCAGAAAGAGGATAGGAAGAATCCAAAGGCTGGATGTTTTTAAGTACAGAAATATCCAAGAAGGTTGAGAAATATTGTGAAATGAGATTCTCAAAGCACAATCGTTAACAATCCCTAGAAGGAAGAATGGGAAGCATTTAAAGAGACCCGGATGGATAAACACAGAACTTGCACACGTTAAAAACAAAGAAAAATATGTTTATCAAATGGAAAGAGGGGGGAATATCTAAAGAAGAATATAATGTGGTCTGCAGAAACTGTGGGGCAAGTGTCAGAAAAGCTAAGGCTAATAAATGAATTGAGGCTTGCAACAAAGGCCAAAAGCAATAAAAAGGGATTTTGGGGGTATGTCAAAAGCAAAAGAAAAGTCAAAGTTGCTATTGGAGGGCAAATGTTGTCCCTATCTTCAAAAAAGGGAAGAAGGTGGATCCAGGAAACTACAGGCCTGTGAGCCTGACTTCCATACCAGGACTATCTTTGAACAAATTAATTAACAGCATGTAGGCAAGGATTTGGATGAAAATGGAGAAATTAACCAGAGCCAGCATGGGTTTGTAACAAACAAGTCATGCCAGACAAATCTAATTTCCTTCTATGAAAGAATCACCGACTTGGTTGATCAGGAAAATATGGTAGTTATAGTATATCTTGACATTAGTAAAGCATTTGACAAAGTATTTCATAGTATACCTATTGAAAATGTGACCAAATATTGGACTGACAAGGCAACTGTTAGGTGGATACACAACTGGCATCCAAGTGGAAGAATGTATCAAGAGAGGTACCACAAAGCTCTGTCCTAGGCCCAGTGTTGCTCAACATTTTTATAAATGATCTGGAAGAGGGAATTGATGGGCAACCGATCAAAGTCGCCGAGGCCCAAGGCCAAGGCTAGGAGGGATAGCTAACACTAGAGAACAGAGAGAGAGAGTAATCAAAAAGATCTAGAAAAGATTGCACAGTGGGCAGCGACTAGCAGAATGGTATTTAACAAAGAGAAATGCAAAGTCCTACATCTGGGCAAGAAAAATGAAAAAAGCACATACAGAATGGGAGGAATTCGGCCAAGCAGCAGCACATGTGAAAAAGACTTGGGTATACTGATAGATCATAGACTGAACATGAATCAACAATGTGATACAGCAGCCAAAAAGACAAACACAATTCGGGGATATATTAAGAGAAGCATAGAGTCTAGATCCCGTGAGGTCATTATCCCCCTCTACTCTTCCTTAGCCTGACCTTATTTGGAATACTGTGTCCAGTTCTGGGCACCCCAACTTTAAAAAAGACATAGACAAACGTTCAGGTGGTCTTGGAATGACTCCAAAAGAATAATCTCTACAGCAAACTAGAGAAGTGCAAGTTTGAACAAACCCGAATGCAATTCCTGGGATACATTATCTCCCAAGACAGCCTAAGTATGGATCCTAGTTAGATTAAAGCCATCTTGGATTCACCCATTTCAAAAAATGTGAAAGAAGTACAGTGCCTGATTGGTTTTGCAAACTTCTACAGAAGATTCATTAGGGATTTCTCAAAAGTTTTCCCTTCCATCACCTCCTCACAAAGAAAGCACACGTTTTCCTGGTACCTGGAGGCACAAATTGCTTTTGAGAAATTAAAGACTCTATTTTCTTCAGCATCAGTACTGATCCACCCAAGATTGGAAGTACCTTTTGTTGTTGAGGTGGACGCTTTCGATTCTGCAGTGGGAGCTCTATCCTGTTACAATGAGTTAGAGATAAGACACAACTACATCCTTGTACATTTCTGTCCTACACCTTTTCACCTGCAGAGAAAAACTACAACACCAGAAACAAGGAACTTCTGGCCATCAAAGTAGCTTTCACCAAACACAGACGACACAATCCTGTCCCCCCAAATTTTTTGGGGTATCCTGCGCTCTCAAAATCTTCTAGCGAAGTTTAAGGGAGGATACGAAAATGAGTCATCCTTCTAAGGGCTCCCACCCACTAGCATTTTTTTCTCCACTGCGCTGCGAGAGTAAGTGAAAACTCTCGCAGATCAGTGTGAGAAATCGCAGCGATATCGCTGCGACAGTCTTCTCAATGGGGCCAGCGGCAGCAGTGCTGGCCCCATTGAAAAGATATGGAGAATGCCGCGGACTTCTGCCACAGCTGTGACAGCTGTCCCAGATAATCATAAAAAAGTGGTTGAAAAAATAATAAATAAGTTACTCACCTCTCCTGCTGTCAGCCACGTCCTCCGGCTGGCTCCCTGGCACTGCTACTGAGCTCTTTCAGCAGACGAGGATTTAAAAATCCCCGCCTCCTGAAAGGGCTGTGCAGATTGGCTGAGGGCTCAGTCAATAGCAGCTACTGCTTACCTATTGGCTGAGCGCTCAGCCAATGGTAGATAGCTCTTAGCTATTCATTCATGAATAGCAATATCTTAGCTATTCATGAATGAATAGCTAAGAGCTATCTGCCATTGACTGAGCGCTCAGCCAATAGCTAAGCAGTAGCTGCTATTGGCTGAGCCCTCAGCCAATCTGCACAGCCCTTTCAGGAGGCGGGGATTTTTAAATCCCCGTCTGCTGAAAGAGCTCAGTAGCAGTGTCAGGGAGCCAGCCGGAGGACGCGGCTGACAGCAGTAGAGGTGAGTAACTTATTTATTTAACCACTTTTTTGTGACAGCTGTCACAGCTGCGGCAGAAGTCAGCGGCATTCTCCATATCTTTTCAATGGGGCTAGCGCTGCTGCTGCTGGCCCCATTGAAAAGACTGACGATGTCACAGCGATATCCCAGCGATTTTGGGATATCTGCCTGCGTTTTTCTCGCACTGCGGTGCGAGACTTTAACTTTAGAATCGCATCGCAGTGGAGAAAAAAACGCCAGTGGGTGGGAGCCCTAAGGATGTGAAGCTCTCTTTCAAAGTTGGACTTTGAAGGTAAAAACACCAACTATATGTTCCCAAGGCTGATGGAAGTCCTCAAACAAGTTCATGATTCCAAGCTTACCTTAGGGTCACAAAGACTTTGGAACTTCTGTTTCATTCTTTCTGGTGGCCTGACTGCAGGAGGGATGCAAAGAGGTATGTCACCTCTTGCAAAGTATGTGCTCGGAACAAGACACCACAAACTTGCCCTCTAGGTTTTTTACAGCCTCTTCCAGTCCAATCAAGGCCATGGGGATCAATATGTATGGAATTTATAGTGGATCTGTTCCCCTAGAAGGGAATGACTACCATCCTGGTTGTAGTGGACTGACTTACAAATATGGCTCACTTCATCCCCATAAAAAAGATTCTCACAGCTGAGCACACAACAGAGTTGATGATCTGGGAAGTTTTCCAACTACATCGAATTCCTGATGAGGTTGTCCCTGAAAAAGGGGTTCAGTTCACCTCAAAGTTCTGAAAACACGTCTGCAGAGCCCTGGGAACCACTGTGAAACTTTCCTCTGCCTTTCATCCTCAGTCCAACAGCCAGACCGAGAGAACAAACCAGACTCTGGAGCAGTATCTCTGCTGCTTCATGTCCCACCTTCAGAATGACTCGGTGGATTATTTATTAACAACAGAGTTCACGTACAACAATGCCCAACATAGTTCTACCACCCAGATTCCCATTCTATGCCAACCATACAATGCACCGTTTTCATTCTTGGCCTTCCTATCAACACTCCTGTCCTGATGGTCAGCCACAGACTGAAAGCATTGGTGGATATTCAGAAGAAATTAAAGGTTGCTCAGGATGCCTACAAGGAAGTGGCAGACCAACATCGCCAAGCGGCTCCTCCTTTTGGGTTGGTGAGAAGGTATGGTTATCCACCGGAAATCTGAATGCCCATTGAACAAATGTTTATTGGACCTTTCCCAATTTCAGCAAGGGTCATACAGGCAGCCAAGGGATCCACCGACGTGTCCCTGCTGAAGCCGTTGCACGAGAATACCTGCACGGGGAGACAACAACTGCCTCCCCCTCCTGTAAAGGTTCAGGCACACGAGGACTTTGTCATTGAGAAAATCTTGGACTCTTGAAAACACAGGAAAACTTCCGTACCTGGTGCAGTTGCAGGGATACGAGCTGGAGGGAAACTCTTGGCTCACAGGGGAGTTCTATATAAGGTAACCCGATAAACCAAGCCCTGGGATGTCCAGAGGACATCCTCAAATGAGGGGTCCATTGTCAGGAATCTCACTACTGATTCATCCAGCCTGTGGACAGTTCCCTTGCATAACTCTTAGCCTTGTTCCATGACTGCAGTTATCTAGGTCCTGCCTTCTGGGCCTGACCCTGCCTCTGCTCCTGATTGGGCTTACTATAAAATGCTACATCTACAGCTTGCCTGTTACCACAGCCAGGTAGCCTGTCAGCAAGAGCACTCTGATCCCCAGAAGAGAAGGCAAGATTGTTTAGAGGGCTTGTGGGATAGAGGGTTCTTTTTTCCTTCAGCTCCATAGCCAGTCCATGCTGCTGCCTCACTGCCAGGTAGATAAGGCACACATGTGGGCTGAAGGCAGTTTACATTCTGCATGGTCAGCAGATAGAGCCCTGGCACCTATTTAAAAAAACGTTTATCTTAACTTTTTTTTACTGCAGTATTTCTTGAGATACTATATTATTTTTAGTTTAAAATTAGTCTAGTTAGCTACAGGTATAATTTATTCCTGCCCTGCATGCATTTACTTGACATGTACTTTTCTAAGATTTAAGAATTTTTGTTTTGTTTTTAAAGTAGGTGTCTATTATTGGAGAAATCAGCGTACAATATTATCTTCTGCCCTCTGGCATAGTTAAGTATTAATATTCTCTAATGTGCATTTTAGTTGTTTGCTTCAATAAAATGCAGTGTACAGAAATTAACAGAAAGAAAATTAAATTCACCCTGCAGACAGTTTCTTCTATCTAAGCCTTTTAACTAGTTTTGTTGGTTTGCTGGTTCCCCATGTGGCTTTTTCTAATAGAGGTCATTTAAGAAAGTATTTTGTTGGGAAAGGACTAATCTGAAAACACTAAGGTTTATTATCTCATAACTTGCATCTCAACCTATCACATTGTTATTATATCAACATGAGATAGCTACGACATGTTTTCTTCTTAGGGAATCTCATTTTTGTACACTGCACTATGCAAGCACAACTCCAGTTCTTTGAAATGTCTACACCAAGAGCTTTTCATAACATTTCAAAATGGTTTCAAAGCTGTCAGACTGTACCTCCACTGAATTTTTTTCTTTATTTTTTACTATTATTAAAAAATAATTAGCCTGCCTGATTCTTCATTACTTTGACTCACTTATGTGCATTACAAATAAAACCCAAATATAGAGATAAGTTAAATTGAAACTAATTGCAATGTTGAATTAAATCTAAAATTCAAAAATTATTAAATGTGTTACTGCAATTTGAAATCCATAACAATTTTTGTTCTGCTTCTGACAGAAACTCAAACCAGCACTTTTCACCATGTGTCATCTTCCTCTTTATTGTTTAAACAAGAATAATGCAAAAAAACCTAAAAGTTGTGTTGTAAATTAAGTTTAAAAAGCCTGGCAAAACGTTATGTGCAATCTTTGCCCTGTTTAAAGGAGCTTTCTCATTAAAGACATTGAAGACATTTTATTGGAACATACCATCAATTTCTAATAACTAATGGGCCGACAGTCGGGTAAACTACTGCACGGGTGCTGACATCATGGCTAAGGTCAACAGCGCTCGTGTAGAGAGTTCACACTGAAAGACTTAACCATTGGATCACAGGGTTTTTGCTGTCTTCTTGCTGACCAGCATTTAGACAGAACAAGAACCCCATGATCCAGCAATGGTTTTTAAGCTGACTGAAAAGGTAGCTTAAAAACCTGTGAACAAATAGTGAGCGATTTCTGTGCATTTACACTGCATGATTATCGATCAAATTTGTTTGTTTGAATGAATCTTGAATGATAATCATCCTGTGTAAATGGCCCATTAGGATTTGACTGCTCTAACACCTACAATTGCTACAAAGTGACAGTTCTCTTAGGGATGCACTACGGCCATTTAGTTCAGGCGAGTTTTACTTAGCTGTTTCCAGAGGTAGTATGACCATTCCATTTTAGTTGATGGCTTATTGTAGAACCGTAGAAGTTAACTTGAACCAACGGCAGCCAAAAGGAGTTGAATCTTTTTCTAGCTTTTCTTTAGGATCAAATTGGCCAGATCAATGTCTTTAAAGAGAAAACCTGTTATAATCAAATATTCAGTGGAATCAAAGCATATGATTCATCTACTAATGTATAACCTGATAAATCATATATTTCTGCGTTCTTTATTTGCTTTCTGCCTGCTTGCATGAGATAAAATAATAAAACATCACAAGTGACAGATTAAAACCAGCCATTTATTCCTTTTATTCCTTTCTTTTTTTACTTAATTCACCATAAATGTCAGTGATTTCTTTATAATTCACATAAAAATAAGCCTAGGAATTGTTTTCCTTGCTAAGCCGCCGTATATGAAACTACCACACCACATACATAAAGTCATGGTCAATTAAAACCTACATACTTGATAATTTATGGATCCAATGCAGTTCATATTTATATATATTATTCCTTATTCTTACTATTTTCAGCAATTGTAAGTTGCTCAGTCATTCTATTATTGCTTTTGTTGGGCAATTGGGGACTATTCTTAGAATAATTGCTACATGTAGTCTCTTACAAGGGCATTAGGCCAAATGCACATTACCATGTTTCTGTTCCATACCAAATCCAACTTGTACAAATATATAATATGGCATATAAATAGGGGACTATACTGTACATTGGTATACTTCTGATTACATATGCAGGCATACAGAATGTTTTCCTGTATGAATTAAACATACTCCATCAAATGCTATATTGCCTCCAATGGAGAATATTACTAGAATAAGGTGCCCCATGGAGGCAAACATACTGTATGGATGCACATAAAGTCCCTAAAGCTATACAGCATAGAGCCTTCACACAAAAATTGCTCACCCATGTGCATGAGGTACAGAGGGAGAACACATTATGAAGTCTATAATATTTTACTTTCACTTCAAATACAAGATTCATAATAATCAGACAATTCTATAAGGCTCTCAGTATATCCAATTGCAACAGGAAACTACAAGTTTAGACGTGTGTAACCTAGTCCATTGAGAAATTAAAAAAGAGTAGTTGAATTGTTTCATCTCCAAGATTAGAATAGGATTTGATCAATGTTTTCCAATACTCAGTAAAGCAATACATTATCATTAGACTATTTAGTTTTGCAAATAATGTATCATCTTCGCATTTATCTACATAGGAATTTCAATTCACTTTGTATGTATTTCTTTCTGAAAAATATTGTTTGGAAAATTGCCAAGACTTGGAAACAAACCAAGATTTATTATTTCAAATGAACAAATATCTGATAAAAACATGCTTCTGGAGCTTCAAAAATACCATCCCAGATGTTTTATCCCCTATTAATATACTGAGTAGAAATATTTGATGTTTTAGCACCAATGCATAAATATGTACAGCTGTGCGCATTTTACGTTTACATTTTGATGTGAAAAGAAAATGAGGCAACCATAGTTTAAAGGACCTTTACTTGTTTTGTTTTCACCTACTCTTTTGTAAATGAGATAAACAAGAGGATTTGAAAACCTTCTCTGAGATAAAACACAGACTTTAATCTTTTTATGCTTGAAATCCTGCTATTATTTGAAGGATTTGTTTTTATGAAGTTTTTCCAGTAGGAAAGAGCTAGAGTTTTACAATGAAACTAGCAATGGCTGAAGTTTACTTTACCCGGCAGTTTACAAGACAGAGGGAGCTAGCTGGAATCCCAGTCTTGTTTGGTAAGTGCTTAGGGATATGTTATCTCTATACAGTTTGCTGCTTTGGACACCATGAACAGTATGCAGTAGTATGCATTGATTACAACCCTTGTCTCTTGGTTCAAATTTAATTCCTCAACAACTGCAGATTCTTATGATCACTCTGGTTCATAATGGCAATATGATAGCAATAATATTAATTAACTTGACTCCTTGCTATAAAATACTTATCTCCCATCTTGCTGTGGTTGATAAGGTTCTGATAACATATTAGAAATGGGGCAGAAATATTTGAACACACATATATAATGACACAGTGTCAAGCGGGATGTAAATTGATCACTGCTGTCAAGTCTATGCTTACTTTCAGCAGGTTATATTCCGGATATGTAGCAATTTACTAACATACAGTAATATTATCCTATAGTAAGACAAATGCCCATGGTGTTCAAGGACGTCAGACTGGCAGTGTATAAGTAAAGATTAATGTTGTGATTATTATCACCATCATCATCATTATCACAAGAAGGGTATGTCCACCCTTTGTAGTATGTTTTTGCAGTGTTGTCTTCTGTGCAAGACTCCCCTCTGTGAGACACAGCAGAAATCAATGGTATTAGTGTATCTTGACGCCACCTGGAGTTGAGGTGGAGTCAAGATACTGTGTGTTTGACAGGGGATTGCGGCCCCCTGTTCCACATTAGCTGTTCAGCTGTTGGCACTCATAGGTCCTGTAGCACCAGCGTCCGGCATGCATGGAAGAACCTCTGTATCCCCGTTCTGGCCCTCACAGCTCCTGTAGGCAGTGGCGCTCTGACAATCGTCAACGGCAAAGTCCGGTCGGCAGCATCGCTCATAGCTCCCGAACGGCGCTTAAAGCAAGCTGCGCAGGAAGGAGACAGTGCCGAACTGAAGCAGGGACACCACTGACAGCGCTGCCGCCGGCTTGGGCCGTAGGCAGAACGCAAGGGGGAGGCAACTCCCATAGAGTTCAATAGAAAAGCCTATGGGAAAACCACCAAAAAAAAACAAATTATGCTGTGTGTTAAGAAAACACCACAGATGCAAAAAGTCACCAAAGCATTGCAAACTAAAATGTGCAGTATATGTTTAATACTGCTCTATAGGCTTTAAAGGTAATGTATATCTTTGCACTCTCAGTTCTTCAATCAATTTGTCTTTGGAAATGGAGACTTTTTGTAATTTCAAAACCATTGGTTTCTATGCTTGCATTGTTTTCTAAAGCACTGCAGACTGGGTAACTGACAGATCAGTAAAATCCATCTGTAAAAGTACAGTGCATCCAACTTCTCAGCCTGCTCTCCTGTGCAAGAACAAGCATGCTATGAAGCGACACATTGCACAGCAAGGGATTTCTAAGACACAACAATGTAGGGTCTTCTGCAGTTAGGGTGGCTTCACACGAGCATGTTTTTGTGCATGCATATGCGCACATGAAAACACGCGTCTATTAGAACCAATGCATTCCCTATAGTGTGTTCACATGTCCGTACTTTACAGGCATGTGCCTACAAAGATAGGACATGCGTGCACCATAGGGAATGCACGCATTTTCTTCAATAGAGCGGCAGCTGCTGCCACCAGCTCCATTGAAGACAATGGTCTGTCGGCACCCTGTAATTGTTTTTTCAGGGAAGGGCTTTAAATATAGGCCCTTCCCTGGAAAATAAGGCAAAGTAATGTAAAAAATGATTTAAAACATACTCACCTTCCTTCAGCTGCCGGGGCTCAGCTGCATCTTCTTAGTATTGTCCCTTGCTCTGTAATGCAATTCTTTGAGCAAGTGGGAATTTAAAATCCCTGCCTACTGAAAGAGCTGCTTGTGATTGGCTGAAATGCTCAGCCAATCACAGGCAGCTCACACCTGTCATTCATTCTGCAAGAGTTGCATGTGATTGGCCGTGTGATAGCTGTGGCAGGGAAATCTTTATTCCCTGCAGGGATATAGAATTCCTTCTCTGCACCTGTCACATCTGTGACAGGTGCAGCAGGGAATTCTTTATTCCCTGCGGGGATGAAGAAGACATCTGCTGCATATACAAGATGTGTTCTTCATCCCCTTGGGGTACACGGCAGTGGCGGACAGGTAAGTATATATATATATATATATTAAATTTTTTTTTTACACTGAAATGTTTGTTTTTTAGGGAAGAGCTTACATTTAAAGCTCTTTCCTGAAAAACAATTCAGGGGTACCGCAGACCATTGCCTTCAGTGGAGCTGCCGGCAGCAACAGCAGCTCCATTGAAGGCAATGCGCACTTGCATACACACGTGTTTCTGCGCGTACAGAGGTGCGAACTGAATGGCTGCTATTTACACTGACTGCATGATGATCGTTCAGCTTATCCTCCATCATTTATGCTGCAAAAGCCTATAGAGAGCATTTGTACCATGAAAATAAGACATACCCTGAAAATAAGACATAGCATGATTTTCCAGAATGTTTGAGGATGCAAAATGATTTTTCAGGCTTTTTGAGGATACTTGAAATATAAGCCCTACTCCAAAATTAAGCCCTGCTAACAGTTAATTAAAAAGTCAATTTAAATAGTGTCCAGGCAGCTATACATGTAAAAAAGTTAAACCTTTTTGAACAAAAATTGATATAAGACACTGTCTTATTTTCGGGGAAACACAGTAGTACTGACTGGGCATGGCTTTACAGTATCTGACAGAGGAGAAGGAAGGGGGGAGATGAACTTGTGATGATCATTGCTGGGAATGCCCGAGTCACAAATCTCAGTGAATGACTTGTGCCAAAGCACATTTAAGCCATTTTGAGTGCATGACAACATTGCATGATTTTTCATGCACAAAGGTTTCCGTAGCCGTTAAGATAACACCTAGCTGCAATAAAATGCAACAAGAAAAAAGGTAATAAAAATGTTTCAAAGCATTTGCTATTTTTCACAGAAACATTATATGCAAAATAACAAGCTTAAAGATCATCTATCTCCTGTGTGCAATTAATATTATATTAGAAACATTATGAAGACACGGTTCAATTTTATTAAACATTTTTTCTTGAAATTTGACTTAGGAGTTTAAGAGTCTAAGGGGGTCTACATTTATCTGATTGAATCTGAAGGTTGGAGCTTCAGTGTTGCACAGCGAAATATGTGCTTGTGCAAAGAGTTGATTTCTGCAGGAAGCAGATGCCTTTGTTGGTCACAAATTGGTATTGCAGGCCCAGTTGACATTGAAGTGAATGGGAATTTGGCCTGCAATACCTAGCCTGGCCACTGCAGTAAGAACAAAGCTGTACACTTCCTGCAAAAGGCAGTTAAGTGTTTGAACACAACGACCCAGCAAACAGCTAATAAGAAGGGATCCTGGGTGCTAGATCCCAAATGATCAATTATTGATGGCCTATCCTACTGATAAATCATCAGTAGTTCACAACTAGACAACCCTATTAAGCCATATAAGTTACTTTTTTTTTTTTTAAAGAACTTTTAAATTCCTCTTTGAAATATATGTATAAATAAACAATTATATGTTATAATGTTATATTTCACTGGTCAATAAATGGTGCTCCTATTCTCTTTAGTATTGCTTGGATAGTGTCAGAGTACGTACAAGAGCACACCGTATTGACAAGCAGAAAGGTAAAATTCACAGTTGTCGATTTACTGATACATTTCCTGGAGGAATAACAGAGGAACATCACAACAAAGAGTTTTAAGAAACAATTTTTTCTATAGAAAATACAAGTATTTACCAAAATAGATGGGCCAGGAAAGCTGACTGATGCTATTTAACATGCATATGCTTTGTATTTCAATCCACATTTTGATAAACAGTTTGATCGGGATTATGTCATGCACCTTCACAGAATAGACATAAAAATGTAAAGTTTATATGGAAGCTTAAGAAAGTGAAAACGTTTTGAATAAGGTCAGATATACCTTCCAAAATATTTATTTATTGAAACAATGAGAATGAAAGCAACGCTGTATTGTATTGTTAAGTACATTCTTTTTTCCCCTTATTTAAAAAGAAACTTTCTGTGCAGTTTAGACAATTGGTGCATGGATTGGTGAGTTTCGTTTTCTGGTGGTTAGTCTTTTGAAGTTTCCATTTGAATGTCTTTCCATATAGCACTAAATGGAGACTCAGATACCCTTCAGTTGGCACAGATAATAGTCAAGGTGAATAAAATTTGCATGCATAAAAGACCAACATCAATATTAATGGACGGTTCAGATCGCATACAATCCTTGCCTATAAAGCACACATGGCTGCTAACATATCACCCTCCTAATTTGTTTGTACAGTCTCAGATCTACAGAATGAATGCATTAACCTTCACTGGTTGTCAAGGTCAGCATAATCCTTTTAAATATTTTGTCCCACATAAAATCATTTTTAATAATACATTTCCATTAATGCCCATTTATATACATTTTATTTTTAGGTCATGTCAGTTTTAGATTGATTTTGTACTCATATATCTCATTATACATTAAACATAATTAAAGAGCCTTAAAAAGACATTTTTGATAAATGACTTTAAAATAAGATATAGATGTCTGTGTTAGGACTCCAGCTCCTCCATATACTTTAAAAGGCTTAATACTAGTAACTACTAGTATGTTAAGCGAACATACTCTGCCGAGCTTGAGGCTCATTCGAGTATTAGCGTACTCGATGGTGCTCGTTACTCGAACGAGCATCAAGCCGTGTTCGACCCCGCCCCAGTTTTTGGCTCCTACCCGCTGTGACGTGCCTGTTTTGGCCCCTCCCTGCCGCAGTGCGCGTCATTGGGAAATTTTTTGTCAGGGGAGAGAGAGAGAGCGAGAGAGATAAAAAAAATAAAGCTTGGCACACGGCGTCTCACATACAAAAATGCTTGAGTCTCCCATTGTAGTCAATGGGGTTCGATACTCGAGTAGAGCTCTCGAATTTTACGAAAAGCTCGACTCAAATAACGTGGACCTGAGCATTTGGATGCTCGCTCATCTCTAGTAACTATATAAACAATGGACTATGAGCTGAACAATGATCGTTCACTATAAATAGCAGCAGTTCAGTATTGAACAGCTGCTATGTTAAGTCAATTGAGAGGGGCAGGGGAGTGCGAGAAGAGAAATCTCCTCCAGTTGCCCCACTGTGAGGCAGTGATACTAGCTCCCATGCAGCAGCACGAGAGCTAGTACGTGTGGGAACGACTGTCAGGTCCAGCCACTGACGTGGTGAAGAATTGTGCTACTGGTGAGCTATTTTATTACAATTGGGTATCATTTGCCTGACATTCCTCCCGTCTAAATGGGCCTTTACACATATTTTTTTGAAATTGAGACAAAGATGCACTTTATATTTTTCTTCTTTAGAGAAAATTAGTCTGTAGGCAATGGCTGGAAAGCAACCATCATGGGTGCAACAATAGGGAGTGCAGAGGCTGCAATCATACGAGGCACTCACTGTGTGGGGGTTTCTCTATAACATAAGAAGATACTACTACTTATAATGGCCCATAATTGTCTGGGGTCCATTTCTACTAATTCTGCTTTATGCCCCGAGAACATCTAGCTATGCCTATGCTTTTGAATAAAATCTTAATGTGCATGTCTTTTTTAAATCTAAATCAATATAAAGATCATGTGATTTGATATTTTTCAATACATGTTACTACCAGATTGAAGATGCTTTTATGTAAAAAAAAATCCCTCTTGAATGGCCACCCTATCCAATTGAGGGTTTCAGCTGCTGCCCTCTACTATGTAAAGCCTGTATTCATCTCCATAGGCACCTTTAGATTTTAATACTGTTTTGAATAATAACTATTTTAATAGCTCAGCTTTATCAAAATGGATCATACTATAGCACATTCAACATTCACTACATAGACCACTGGCTGATTATAATTGTTATTGATGTCTAAGTTGATGTCTAAGTTTAATGCTCTGTTGATATTATCTGTGATTGGAGAAAAGAATATATGATAGAAGTAATTTGTTTGGATCCTGGAGACTTAAACAAAGCTGTTAGGAGGCCTCACTTTGCAATATCTATCCTGAAGGATATTCAAAGTAAAACCGTAGGCAAAATAAAATCTTATCCATCTTTGATGCGAAAAAACATGACTTCTGGCAAAATAAGCTATCTGAACATTCTGCGTACCAGCAGATATTTAAAAACAAACCATAGGGAATATCCACGTTTCAAAAACTTCATAAATATCATCTGCAAGTGAACTGATTAAAACACTTTGGTGAATTTTATTTTTGATATACTCATGACAGGTAAAGAAAAGGGAATGCACTAAAACAGCAAGGACAGCTACATAGTGACAAACTGATAGAGAAAAAGTATAGCAACAGCAAAATGTTATTTGTAACTCTATGAAAAAGTAAAACCAAAGAGGTTCAAAGACATTCAAACATTTTTATGGTATTTACTGTGCGGGATAATGTATTTATTTTGTAGTTCAAGTAATTACAATTGTGATTATCCAAGTATGTAGTTTATATATATATATTTTTCAAAATAAAGAAATTCATATGAAAAAAAGTGATTTTTGTTTTTTGTCCTTATTTTTTAAGCTTTTTTATTTGCATATTTTTACTTTTTGTGTCTTACTAGAGAACTTGAATATCAAATCTGATTCCTAATACATAGTAATAGATTGAAATACTTCTGCAAAGCATTGCAACTGACAGGTAGGCTTTTAAGTACTGCCTCTGATAAATTCTAATAGGCATCTGTCCAATGCAGGCTTAAAGGCAATTGTTAGGCCCTTGGGCTGCCATATTAAGCCATTGGTACTCATAGATTTTCCCGCAATGGGGCCAAAATAGAGTGACAGAGAAATCCTCTTCGCACTGTAAATCCACCTAAATACCACAGTCTATACTATCTACCTTCCTGCCACTGTGTAAGAGCTTGGTCAGGCAAGCGATTTTTTTGTGCACTTATGTGTTCAAAAAAATGTCCTTCACGGATCAGCCAAATGTTCGTGACTGAAGCTCGTTGCAGTGGCAGAGGACTGCGATACTATCCCATTGCTTTTAATGGGGTCGGCGCTGACACTGGCCCAGTTGAAAGCAATGGGAGAACATTGCGATCCTCTGCCACAGCTGTGACAGCTGTGGCAGGGGATTCTTTCATGACTGCTGTAGTCTCCTCATCACTGAACAGTGTGGCAGTGCTGTCAGAGTGTTCAGGAAAGAGGGGGCTCCCTGTAACATCACATGGTGCATGCATGTCCTCCTATCTTTTGCATGTGCGAGTATTTTGTGCTTGTAAAAAACAGACATGTAAACACATCATAAGAAACCAATGGTTCTAATAGCCACACAAAAAAACGCTCGTCTGACCTCAACCAAAAAGAGTTAACCCCCCCCCCCCCCAAAAAAAACAAACAGCTGAGGGAGCATCTATTGGCTTTCTCTGTATCTCCAATAGAGTTCCACCTGAATATTTGTACTTATAGTCCTAAGCATATTTAAGGTAAAGCCTATAGAGCTACAATTTGCAGTGTTAACCAAACTAATCTTTAGCACTTAAAAGGTCTTATTCTGTGTTTTCTAAGAGCCCTTTTGCAGGGACAAAATAATTGATAAAATAAGCACCAATGACACATGCAAGTGTCTAAACAATCGCAAGACATTATTATAATTATACATAAGGACGGCTACACACGACCCATTCGGATTCCGCATGCAGGAGCCAGCAGCGGAATCCGACCCTCTGCCCAGCCAGCGTCCGCATGTACCTGTCATTGTATCTTCTCTTCTGTACTGCAGATGTTCAGATGGCTCGCCATTGGACATACACAGTATAGGTTTTTTTTTTAAATTTAAACCCCTGCTTTTCCCATGTCATTGCCTAGCGATGACACAGAATCTGCGACCTTTCCGCAATGTCAATTGTGGAAGGGCCACGGGTCCATGTGGAATCCACACAAAATAAAGCCTGCTGAGTAGAGATGAGCGAGCATGCTCGGTTAAGGCAATTACGTGAGCGAGCACCGCTTTTTCGAGTAACTGCCTATTCATCAAAATAGATTCGGGGGGCGGTGAGGGGGAGCAGGTCGGGGAGTGAGAGAGATCTCTCCCCCTCACTTCCACCCGCAACCCCAGCTCACCCCCGCCGCCCTCCATTCTTTTTGGACGAGTAGGCAGTTACTCGAAAAAAGTGATGCTGGCTCTAGTAATTGCCTTAACCGAGCATGCTCGCCATCTCTAATGCTGAGATTTTTTTTCTAAAAGTGAAAAATCGCAATTGATTTATGCTTGTGTGCAAGAAAAGGCCATGTGAAGCCCATGGTTTCCAAAGGGTTCCTTTACATTAGCTATGTTTTGTCTGATTCTACATTGCTAGAAAATAAAATTGCGGCATGCTCTATACTGCCACGAATTGTGATGTTTTGCAGCCTATGTTCCCTATGGAGCCTCATTGTTTATCACATCGCATTGCACGAACCTGCTATTTTTGTGCGATGCAATTTTAACATTAGAAAGTCCTATTAACTTTCCAATGATAAAATTGCACGATTTTATTGCACAAAAAAATTGTGGGTTGCAACGATGCGATGCAAGATATTTCTACGAGAAAAAGCATTACTGATACTACAAAATCACATGTACAAAGCTGCGAAATTAAAACAATTTTGTAGCAGCGATATCGCTGTCGCCCGTGTGAAAGAGGCCTCATTCTTATTTCTTAGTATCCTCATTCACGCATAACACAGCAAATCTTTTTCATTATTTGTCTGCAATATGCACATGTACTTGATTTTCGGAAGTGCACTAGCAGACAAGTAATGAATATGTCTCCATAAATTCATTTTAAAAAAAAACAGGTAAGAAGAACTAGACAAAGATCAACTACAAAAAAAAATCACCAAATACTTCAATTTATCTATTTTAAATTGCACATTACTTTGGGGAATGTTGATGACAAATTCTTTAATGTACAGATTTGCTGGTACTTATTGTTAGATGGATTCCCACTGTGTCTTCTCCACATTGGTAGTGCACATCAAAGATACATTTTTTGAAAAACAATAAGACTTTTTCTCGGTCAAGACGCCTGGTGTTTTTAAAAGGCCTGCAGTGAATTGCAAGAGGATGGCCTAAAATCAGGCTGACATGTTATCTATACAAACTGCTGGCTTAGAGAGTATTACCCACAGGTTTGATGATGGCAGCCATCTTAATTAATATACAGGCTCAAAGCACCAGGTGAAGAATACTGCAAGGGTAGAAAGAAAAGCCATAGGAAAAAAATTACTGTGCCCTTTGACTATTGAAAAGATATAAGCAGCTAGAACAGTGACCAGATTATACCGTGGGATCCTTGATCTTGTTGCAAAAAATCTGCATTTAAATAATGTCTATGTCAGGCTTAGTTACTGCATATCAATTGTTGCATGGTGATAGATAAATATGAGTTAGATAGATATGAGAAAGAGAGATAAATATGAGATAGATAGAGAAATATGGCATTAGTAAAAAAAATGTAATAATTTCAGTAGGTGTCACAATAACTTTTTTCTTATTCGTAGTTCATGTTATATGTCATGAAGTAGGTGTAACTTTGACCACACATGATATGAAACCATTATAGTAGCACAGAAGTGTAAGAAAACAAAATATAAATAAATATATATATACTTAACTGTCTGCCACTGCCGTGTCCCCTGCGGGGAGGAAGCACACATCTGCCACATGAAGAGCACCTATGCCAATCACAGGCAGCTCTCGCTGAATGAATGACAGGCAAGAGCTACCTGTGATTGGCTGAGCGCCTTAGCCAATCAGAAGCAGCTCTTTCAGCAGGCGGGGATTTTAATTCTCCGCCTGCTCAAAGAACTTCATTGCAGAGCCGAGGACAGCGCAGAGGGGACGCAGCTGAGCCCTGGCAGCTGAAGGAAAGTGAGTATGTTTTTTTTTTTTTTTTTTTTATACTACTTTGGCTTGCTTTTCAGGGAAGTGCTTAGATTTAAAGCCCATCCCAGAAAAACAATTAATAGGTGCTGGCAGCTGGATCCTCTAGCGCTTTTTTTTTTACACTAAAAGAGAGGAGCTTATACTTAATGCTCTTCCCTGAAAATCACTTCAAGGGTGCCGGCAGACCATTGCCTTCAATGGAGCCGCCAGCAGCAAATGCAGCTCCATTGAAGGCAATGCACGCACCTGCATACATGCGTGTTTTTGCGTGTGCAGTGGGGCGCACATAGGTACGCACCTGTGTATGCACAAGCACACGCTCATATGAAGCCACCCTTACATGACTAGCTCCTAGTGGCAGTTAATCTAATTTCCAAGTTTCCTTTGGCTTTTTGTTTGTCTAAAAGGGTTTTCAAATACTACACTACTGAAGACTTAACTTCAGGATAGGTTGTGATTTTTAGATCAGTAACAATTTGACACTCAGCACTCCCATCAACAGATATGAAGAGACAGCAGTGTGTCTTGGAAGAAGCACAACTCTATACACTATGCAGTCCCCCGCAAGGGAACTGTAGCTCTTTCCCATTCACTTCAATAAGAAATAACTAGAGATGAGTAAACGTACTTGTCCAAGCTTGATGCTCGCTCGAGTATTAGGGTACTTGAGATGCTCGTTACTCGAGACGAGCACCACGTGGTACTCGAGTCAATTCCATTCCCTGCATGTTTTGCGCCATTTTCTAGCCAATAGACATGCAGGGAAGGCATTACAGCTTCCTCCTGAGTCGTTCCAGCCCTATCCCACCCCCCTGCAGTGAGTGGCTGGTGAGATCAAGTGACCGCTGAGTATTTAAAGCGGTCCCGCCCGCTGCTCACCTCAGACACATGCTGGCAGAGATTAGGGAGAGTGCTGGTCCTGCTATAGGGAGAGTGTTAGGCTACTGTTTGCGTCTTCAAGAACCCCAACGGTCCTTCTTAGGGCCACATCTGACCGTGTGCATTACTGTTGTGGCTGCTGGGAGCAGTTTTGCACAATTTTGTTTTTCATCTTGGGCTGTGCAGACTATTGCGTTCTCAGTCTGCAGTCAATTATACAGAGTATAGGGGCAGTACTGGTGAGGCAGGGACAGTGGTAGTGTAAAATCCTGTCAAGTACCCCAAAAAAGCTCCTTCTTAGGGCTACTGTGACCATGTGCATTATACTGCGTCTCTGCTGGGAGTTGCCTCACTATTACCCAGCTAGGCCTTTTTGCAGCCTTGCGTATTATTTTTTTGGGACTGCAGTGTGCGTTATATAACCGCTGTCAGCCTCGAACTGCAGGCCAATAATTGCAATTTTTTTTTACACCGCTCTGTGTGTGCCTGCAAATTCACGCACAGCGTGTAGCGACAGCCCCTGATAGAGGGAAAGACATATACGCGCTCTCTAGGCTGTTAGCTTTTTCAAGAAAATTAGAAAAAACACTCCTTCTTAGGGCTACCTGTGACTGTGTGCATTATACTGCGTCGCTGCTGGGAGTTGCCTCACTATTACCCAGCTAGGCCTTTTTGCAGCCTTGCATATTATTTTTTTGGGACTGCAGTGTGTGTTACATAACTGCTGTGAGCCTCCAACTGCAGGCCAATAATTGCCCCTGATTGGTTCCTGCGCTGAGCCAATCAGAGGCAGCACTCACTCACCCATTCATGAATTCATGAATGGGTGAGTGAGAGCTGCCTCTGACTGGTGAGGCTGTGACCAATCAGAGGCAGCTCATTCAGCAGGCGGGGATTTTAAATCCCCGGCTGCTGAATACTACTCACAGCAGTTCAGGAGAACTGCCGGCCGGCCGCGGCTGAGCTCCGTCTGCCAGGACAAGGTGAGCATATTTTTTTTTTTACTTTTTACACAGTTTTGGATGATTTTCAGGGAAGGGCTTATATTTTTAAGCCCTTCCCGAAAATTCATCCTGAGATCGCCCGCAGCCCATTGCTTTCAATGGGACCGGCTGTATTGCCGGCTCCATTGAATTCAATGCGCTGGACAGCGCTGCACTGCTCCGGCCCGTTTCTAATGAAACGCGGCTAGGAGCAGATTTTTCGGGCGATTTTTTGGCCCCGGTCACGCGATTTGCGGATGCGCATCCTTCATGCGATCCGCAAATCGCGGCAAAAAACGCCCGTGTGACCGAGGCCTAAGGCATTTTGAGTTTTTCAGAAATCTAACATATACTATAGATCATATTTCATCATGGTTGGATCACAATTTTTCTTCTTATGCCTTCAATGGAAAAAAAACACAGACCATGTACATAAAGTAGTTAGAGACCTGTCAATTATAAGGAACAGCATAAGGGAAGGCAGAGGCGAGCCTAGCACATAACTCTGGCCATAACTTTCTTTTCTCTAAAAAGGTAACTAATTATGATCATAGTTAGTAATATTGCCTATGGCTCGTATATTGAGAAAATTGCTGACTACTTGTGTGTAAGTTTAGCTATCCAATTCCAGCCATGTTTAGTCATCCACTGCATATAAGTTGTGCCTAAAACTTGCCTATAACTTGGGTTTAAAATACAATTGCTGAAAGTATTTTGTATTAAAAAGTACTAATCCATTTTTGAAATTTTAGCAAAATGAACTACCATATTTCAAAATATTTGATAATACGAGGGGGTACTGATAAGTCTTTGGGTTTACCCAGAATGAAACAAGATAGGAAGATGAAACTTTACATTTATTCCACATACTCTCCACTAATGTCAACACACTTCTTAAATCAGTATTCCAAGTTTTGTAAGCCTTGCAAAAAGAAGGATTTTGGTTGTGCCTCAAACTAGTCATCCGTAGCAGCCATGGTATCAGAAATGGTGTGAAATTTGGTACCCTTGAGGTGTTTCTTCAGGTTTGGAAACAGATGATAGTCGGAAGGAGCTAGATCTGGTGAATAAGGTGGGTGGTCAACCAGCTGGAAGCCAAGCTCCACTAGTTTTGCCGTGTCGCTTATGCAGTGTGAGCGGAAGCATTGTCTTGCAGTAACAAGATTCCTTTGGACAGCTTGCCGCACCTCTTGGCCTTCAGAGCTGCCTTCAATTGGTCAAAAAGTTCAATGCAATACCTTGCATTGATGGTGGAACCATTTTGAAGGTAGTCCACTAGCAGCACGCCCTCCTTATCCCAGAACACAAACGCCAACACCTTAGTGGCTGATTTTTGCACCCTGAACTTCTTTGGGTTAGGAGACCCACTGTGCCTCCACTCTTTTGACTGCTCCTTGGTTTCAGGGTGTTACAAATAAATTCAGGTCTCATCCATAGTGACCAGTCGATCCAGGAAGTTCTTATCAGTCCGGAAACGCTGACAAATGGAGCAGGAAATTTTCACTTGCATGCTTTTCTGATCTGTTGTCAAACATTTGGAGACCCACTTTGCAGATAGCTTCTTCATGTTCAAATGTTCATGGTTAATGACACAAACACGTTCATGAGAAATCCCCATGATGTCTACTATTCCTTTAGCTGAATTTTGCCGATTCTCCAGTATGAGGTTCTGCACAGCATCGGCGATCTCCAAAATAACAACCTCTCTCGGTTGTCCAGGACGTTTCTCATCATTGGTGCTGAAGTGGCCCATTTTAAATTTGGCAACCCAGTTCTTAACTGTAGAATATAAAGGTCATTGATCCCCCCAATGTCTATGACATATCACCATGAATATCCTCTTCGGACTTTCCTTGCAGAAACAAGAATTTTATCACTCATCTGCTCTCACTTGCTGTGAATATCGCCTTAGACTCCACCATTTTGTTTTCCTGCGTGCCTAGATCACTGTTGCCATAAGCTACAAACACAAAATTTTGAAAACATATATTAGACACATAAGGCTTTCATGTAATGTAACATTCATTACCATAGAAACAAAAAAAGAACACAAAGCCAAAGACTTATCAGCAGCCCCTCGTATATACTGTAAATGCAATACAATAACACAAAGCAAGACAATAGAAGAAATAAAAGTTAATTATTAACTTTAAATGTATTTTTCTTGTAATTTTTTGATGCCCACAGAAAATATATAGGCATAAAAAAAACAACAAAACTCTTGTTTGGTTATTACTAGTGTTCAAACGATCAACACAATGATAGTGTTCATGTGCAAAATAATCATAAGATTCCAGCTGAGGGTAAAATGTTATAATTTATGGCAGATTAACCTTGGTTTGCTGCTGTGAAGGGGTAGGACTGAACAGTCAGAAGATTTTACAAAAACAATAACAGTTTGGTTCTACTGTGTAATGCTGTATGGTACCAGAAATACTAAATTAAATGTATTAAAGATTATACATACAGACTATAATTTATTTCTTTGGAGCATTGTGGAACATTTTCTCATAATCTAATAGTTCAAATTCTAACCATCAAATATCAAGATGCTCTAATAGTAACAGATTGCAGTGTCTTTTGTAGGTATAGAAAGCAGAGATGAGCGAGCATACTCGGTAAGGCGATTTACTCGAGAGACCATTGCTTTTTTGAGTAATTGCTGGATCGTGCCTGAAGATTTGGGGGCGCAGCGGGTGGCGGGGTGGCGGGGGGGGGGGGAGAGTGAGAGAGATCTCTCTCTCCCTCCCGATCCCTTCCACAACCGCCCCGCTTACCCCCGTGCCCCCCTCCCCCACACCCTAAATCTTCATGAACGAGCCAGCAGTTACTCGAAAAAGGCGATGCTCTCTCAAGTAAATCGCCTTACTGAGTATGCTTGCTCATCTCTAATAGAAAGTTATCATTGTGTCCAATTAGAAGACTGTTTATGTAGCCTGTATTAAAGCTTGTATGCTCTAATAATGCATATGACCTTGACTTCATGGAACAAATATTTTAATGCTTCTGCATAATTCCAAGTGAAAATGTATGTATCTTTGTGATCCCACAAGGCAGTTAGATTGATAGACGAAGCATACATTGCAGTAAACAAATCTCAGTCTTTACTTGGAAGCTAAAACTGTGGCGTAGTCTCTAAACTTAGTACACAATTTCAGAATTTAGTAACAGATTTTCAACACTTTGTAATGCTGGCTTGGCTTTGAATCATAGAATGGTAGAGTTGGAAGGGACCTCCAGGGTCCTCCAGGGTATTCGGGTCCAACCCCTGCTCAATGCAGGATTCACTAAATAATCCTAGACAGATGTCTGTTCAGACTGTGTTTGAATACTTCTATTGAAGGAAAACTCCCCACCTCCTGTGACAATCTGTTCCACTCATTGATCACCCTCACTATCAAAAAAGTTTTTTTAATCTGTGTCTCCTCCTTTTCAAATTCATCCCATTGCTTCTAGTCTTTACTTGTGCAAATGAAAATAGGTCTGATCCCTCTGCATTGTGACAGCCATGCAGATACGTTTTTGCAAACTAAACATTCCCAGATCCTTTAACCATTCCTCATAGGACATGATTTGAAGATCGCTCACCATCCTGGTAGCTCTTCTCTAAACTTTCTCCAGTTTGTTATGTCTTTTGTAATTGGGGTGCTCAGAACTGGACACATTATTCCAGATGAGGTCTGACTGTAGCAGAGTAGAGGGAGATAATTACCTCACTAGATATAGACTCTATGCATCTCTTAATGTATCTCAGAACTGTGTTTGACTTATTTCCTGCTGCATCACACTGTTGACTCATGTTCAGTCTGTGATCTATTAGTATACCCAAGTCTTTTTCACATGTGCTGCTGCTTAGCCTAGTTCTGTATGTATTTTTTTTTTCATTTTTGTTGCTCAGTATAGATGAGCGAGTATACTCGCTAAAGGCAATTGCTCGAGCGAGCATTGCCTTTAGCAAGTATCTCCCCTGCTCGAGACTGCAAGTTCGGGTGCCGGCAGCGGGCACGGAGCTGCGGGGGAGAGCGGGGCGGAATGGAGGGGAGATCTCTCTCTCCCTCTCTCCCCCCCGCTCCCTCCTAGTGACAGCCTCTACTCACCGTTCCCCTGCGCCGGCACCCGAACCTGCAGTCTCGAGCGGGGGAGATACTCGCTAAAGGCAATACTCGCTCATCTCTATTGCTCAGGTATAGGACTTTGCATTTCTACTTGTTAAATACCATTCTCTTGGTCACCTCCCACTGTTCAAGCTTTTCTGGATCTAGTTGTATCCTCTTTTGCTCTTCTCAAGTGTTAGCTATCCCTCCTAGCTTTGTGTCATCACCAAATTTGATCAGCTTCCCCTCAATTCCCTCTTCCAAATCAATTATAAAAAAGATAAACAACATGAGCTGAGGATAGAGCTTTGTTGTACCCCATTTGACACATTCTTCCAATTGGATATGCAGCCATTTGTAAGAGCACCCTTTGAGTATGATCACTCAGCCAATTGTGAATTCACCTAACAGTTGCCTTGTCAATCCCATATTTGGTAATTTTTTCAATAATCGTGGTATGCAAAACTTTGTCAAATGCTTTACTAAAGTCAAGATATACTATATATACTGCATTTACCTGATCAATCCAGTCAGTGATTTTGTCATAGAAGGAAATTAGATTAGTCTGGTATGATTTTTTTATTACAAACCCATGCTGGTTCTGGTCCATCTACTTTCTGGGAAAAATCAGATGCTAAATTTAAAAGTTTGGCTTTCTCAACAGCATTTTTAAGCAATTCACCATTTTCATTCTGTAATCTGTAAACATCCTTTAGACATACCACACAATGCTGTTGAGAATGGATGATAAATTGATGTACGATCATTATTCCAATCCCGTGCCACCTCCGTCACAAAATTGTCAGGAGCCGCAAACGTGGGCATAAAGGAGACTCAGGTGCCAGCAGTTCTACACATCTCCACAACGCAACAATACTCTGTGTGGGAAGCACGTGAGCAGGCCCAGGATCAGGCTCGGTCCCAGCCTCCACCTTGTGTGACCGAAGGTGCTGCAAGTGACATAGCAATGGGAAATCCATGTGTCCCCACACCATTCATTCTGTGTAGGTGTCAGATAGCTTAACACATCAATGGGAAGTCTTTGAGTTCCTTGGGCTCACCTATGCTGTCGGTGCACAAAGATGGTATTACACAGGAAGAAATCAGAGCGCCCAAACATGGCAGAGTCTCACCCCGCCACGGACCTCGGCCCATATTTCTACCCTAGTCAGTCAGTGTATTTGAGCCAGACAGGTAAAACACCACAATGGGAAGTCTTTGTGCACCCACAGTATAGGCGAGCCCCTGGAACCCAAAGAAAGTATTACACATAAAGAAATCAGAGCGCCCAAACATGGCAGTTTCACCCCACCAAGGACCTCGGCCCACACTTCTACCCTAGTCAGTCAGTGTGTTTGTGCCAGACAGGTAAAACACCGCTATGCAAAGTCTTTGTGCACCCACAGCATAGGCAAGCCCAAGGAACTTAAAGATGGTATTACACATGAGGAAAACAGAGTGCCCAAACAAGGCAGAGTTTCACCCCGCCAAGGACCTCAGCCCACATTTCTACCCTAGTCAGTCAGTGTATTTGTGCCAGACAGGTAAAACACCGCAATAGAAAGTCTTTGTGCACCCACAGCATAGGCAAGCCCAAGGAACTTAAAGATGGTATTACACATAAAAAAACCAGAGCGCCTAAACATGGCAGAGTTTTACCCCGCCAAGGACCTCAGCCCACATTTCTACCCCAGTCAGTCAGTGTATTTGTGCCAGACATTTAAAACACCGCTATGTGAAGTCTATGTGCAACCACAGCATAGGCGAGCCCAAGGAACTTAAAGATTGTATTACACATGAGGAAAACAGAGTGCCCAAACATGGCAGAGTTTCACCCCGCCAAGGACCTCGGCCCACATTTCTACCCTAGTCAGTCAGTATATTTGTGCCAGACAGGTAAAACACCGCAATAGAAAGTCTTTGTGCACCCACAGCATAGGCGAGCACCTGGAACCCAAGGAAAGTATTACATAAAATGAAATCAGAGCGCCCAAACATGGCACTTTTACCCTGCCAAGGACCTTGGCCTCGGCTCACACCCTCATTAATCGTGGGCATAAAGCGGACTCGGATGCTAGTGCAGCTGTGAACGTCTCAATAATGCAGTAATGCTCCTTTTGTTTGGCCCAAACCAATGTCTCAGAAAACTGTGGTAACACGAGAGAAAACACATGTTGCCCAGCGCTGATCCCCAGCTATGGGAAATCCATGTGTCCCCACACACTTCATTCTGTGTAGGTGTCAGATAGCTCAACACCGCAATGGGAAGTCTTTGCGTTCCTTGGGCTTGCCTATGCTGTCGGTGCAAAAAGATGGTATTACACAGGAAAAAATCAAAGTGCCCAAACATGGCAGAGTTTCACCCTGCCAAGGACCTCAGCCTTGGCCCACATTTCTGCCCAAGTCTGTCAGTGTACTTGTGCCAGATAGGCAAAACACCGCGATGGGAAGTCTTTGTGCACCCACAGCATAGGCAGACACCAGTAACATTTCTGTAGCAAGAGTATAGGCAGACCCCAGTAACATTTCTGTAGCAAGAGTATAGGCGGACCCCAGTAATATTTCTGTAGCAAAAGTATAGGCAGACCCCAGTAACATTTCTGTAGCAAGAGTGTAGGCAAACCACTCAAAGCATTCAGTAGCAAAGGTATAGACGGACCCAGTAACATTTCTGTAGCAAGAGTATAGGTGGACCCCAGTGACATTTCTGTAGCAAGAGTATAGGCGGACCCCAATAATGTTTCTGTAGCAAAAGTATAGGAGACGCCTGTAACATTTCTGTAGCAAGAGTATAGGCGAACCCCTCAAACCATTCAGTAGAAAAGGTATGGGCAGACCCGGTAACATTTCTGTAGCAAAAGTATAGGTAAGCCCCTCAAACCACTCAGTAGAAACTGTATAGGTGGATCCCAGTAACATTTCTGTAGCAAAAGTTTAGGCAGACCCCTGTAACATTTCTGTAGCAAGAGTGTAAGCGAAGGCCAGAAAAATTAGTGTACCAAGACTACAAGTGCACCCCTGAAAAATTGCTCAACCGTGAGGGCAGGTGAAATCCGTAAACATTTTTTAAAGATACAGCTCGCTGTTGCTTAATTTGTAACAAAGCCTGGAGGCAGCCCTATGAAAAAAAATTGGTTTCTGTTAAAGTATCAATACTTTTGAAACGTTGAAAAATTGTAAAAAAAACCTTTTAAACTGAGCCTTTTGGGTCGCAGAAAAATTGGCAGTTCAGCGTGATGACATGCTGTTTTCAGGGGAGGAGTAATAATATCCGAGAGTGATTGAGAAAGCTAATTCCCCCTTTTTTTGTGATGATAGAGGATGCATTTTTCTCCTGTTGTAGCGAAAAGAATCATTAGGTTCCGCTGTTTTCCACCAGTGGAGAAGAGAAGTAAGGGAAATCCAGCCTTTGTTCATCTTTATGAGCGTAAGCATGTCAGCACTGGCAGTTGACAGGCGGATACGCTTATCCGTGATGATTCCCCCAGCTGCACTAAACACCCTCTCTGACAAGAGACATGAATTTATGAATGGGTGTGTGACTGCTGCCTCTGATTGGCTCAGCGGGACCAATCAGATGAGAGGCAGCAGTCACTCACCCATTCATAAATTCATGAATGGGTGTGTGAGTGGAATCTGCCTCTGATTGGTCAGGCTGTGACCAATTAGAGGCAGCTCATTCAGCAGGCGGGGATTTTAAATCCCCGGCTGCTGAATACTACTCACAGCTGTTCAGAGCAGTTCAGGAGGACTGCCGCTGGCTGCGCTGAACTCCGTCTGCCGGGACCAGGTGAGTATATATATATATTTTTTATTTTTACACATTTCTGAATGAATTGCAGGGAAGGGCTTATATATTTAACCCCTTCCCAACAATTCATCCCGCGATCGCCGGCAGCCCATTGCTTTCAATGGAGCCAGCTGTATTGCCGGCTCCATTGAATTCAATGGGCTAACATCGTTCTGCCAGGACAAGGTGAGTATATTTTTTTTTAATTTTTACACATTTCTGGATGAATTGCAGGGAAGGGCTTATATATTTAAGCCCTTCCCGACAATTCATCCCGCGATCGCCGGCAGCCCATTGCTTTCAGTGGAGCCAGCTGTATTGCCGGCTCCATTGAATTCAATGGGCTAACATCGTTCTTCTCTGCCACAGCTGTTACAGCTGTGGCAGAGGAGAACGATCTTTATGCTGGCAGTGTGTGTGTGTGGGGGGGGGGGTGGTGGTCTCACTCTTGCCACTATTGTGGCTTAATAGTGGGACCTGGGAACTTGAGATGCAGCCCAACATGTAGCCCCTCGCCTGCCCTATCCGTTTCTGTGTCGTTCCCATCACTTTCTTGAATTTCCCAGGCTTTCACAAATGAAAACCTTAGCGAGCATCGGCGATATACAAAAATGCTCGAGTCGCCCATTGACTTCAATGGGGTTCGTTACTCGAAACGAACTCTCGAGCATCACTGAAAGTTCGGCTCGAGTAACGAGCACCCGAGCATTTTGGTGCTCGCTCATCTCTAATAATGACACATTGAATGAAGCATACTTTAAATTATACATTAAATCACCAGTGTAGAGGCTAAGTTATATTTTATTTAGAACCTATTGTTTTAGTTGCTTTTAAAAGTATTAGCTTTGCATAAGTATAGCCTTTAATGATGCTACCAAATGATGTCATTGTTCCAGCTCGAAGGCTAGTGCTGTCAAGTTAGCATCTGTTACATTACTTCTTGAGATATGGCCTGTTAACACTCAGTTTATTTGGCGTACACTGATTACAACTAGGACATCTGTTTACCAAAAATTGTTAGAGCATTTTCCAGCATTTGACCAATCCATTGATATATACTATAACAACAATAGTAGCAAAAATCAAATACAGCAACCTCTACTTAATGTGAAGTTACTTTTAAAGTGAAAACATGGGAAAATATATTGCAAGAGCTGTAGTCATTATTTTTGTTATGGAATTGATCTAATTCAGAACACTTAAACTGTACATGTACATATAAAGCATGTGAAAAGACTAAGAATGGAATATATGGGCATTTCGGTCATTATAAAATCATTGCGCATGGGATTTTTTTCTATTCTTTTTTCCATTATGAAATCTTTAGAATTCTCATAAGCATATAACATATTTAGATCCAAGTGCATAACACCATATGCTTTTCTTGAGATATTTATGTACCTATTATTCATACAGCTTTTGTGTATTGACTGCAGTCAGATCCAAACGCTATGCACCTTAGGACTTATTTTAGTGAGTCATATTTTTCCATGAAAATCACAATGCTGTCCATGAAAGGTTTCTTTCATGTATTTCTTCATGTTTGGATGTTAAAATTAAAAACAGAAACAGAAACAAATATATATTACTAGCTGATAAACCCGGCTTCACCTGAGTTAATTTGGTACAGGTCTTTACCTGTTGTTCGCACAGCAAATTTTCATAAAGTCATAGTTACTTCAGAGGAATCGAGGAATAAAATATGTTTGCACATAGAGGAGCATTAGATTCTCCTCAAACTGCATGTACCGATGGTGCTCTGTAGAATGTGCACCCCTTCAACTCTACTCACTTTTTACTCTTAAAGGTATCAGCCCTTTTATTCAAGTTTAACTCCAGACTGGAGCTTGCAAGTTTTTCTAAGCCTTAAAGGAATGCTCTATCCCTGCAGTCCATGGCTGCTTCCTTATGTACTTTACAACCTTCCAGTGTATTCACATAGAGGTCAGTTAGATTGTTCTCTGTATATACACATAGAGATGAGGTAAATTCTCCTCAGTATGTGTACACAGAGGTCAGTTAGATTGTTTTGCCAAATTTCAAGTTGTGCCTCCTTTACTTATTCAGGACCTAAATAATGCTTGTGCCAAATTTCACGCTTGTACAACATCGGGAAGTTACATTACATAGTGGTGCACTCACTTTTGCAATTAGCATTGAAAAATTTTAGTTGTGACACTTTTACTTTTCCTATTTAGAACCTAAAGAATGCTTGTCACAAATTTCATGTTTGTATGACACCGGGAAGTTAAAGAATTAGTGGCAGGTCAGTCATTGAGGGCTTTCACCTATATATATATATATATATATATATATATATATATATATATATATAGATTGTGTTCTAATTAAAGAACCTAAAACTTCAACAGGCAGTGAAAACCTGCCATATGTCATGTGCCACAATAATCCAATAATGGCACAGTTCCACATTTATAACTGGGCCCCCTCCTCTAAGTGTTAGCCACTAATTTTATTGTCTTCTGAGCTATTGCTGCACTTTTCAAATCATTGCCCATCAACTTGTCATCAAGTGGGGTAGGGGTTTCTTTGCCTTTTCTGGGAGCGGCAGTGCTGCTCATATCTTTTAATAGAGAGTTAACCTAATCAAAAATTCATATTTAACAAATTAATGTATTACAATTAGAGATGAGCGAACACCAAAATCCTCGGGTGTTCGTTATTCGAAACGAACTTCCCGCGATGTTCGAGGGTTCGTTTCGAATAACGAACCCCATTGAAGTCAATGGGCGACCGGAGCATTTTTGTATTTCGCCGATGCTCGCTAAGGTTTTCATGTGTGAAAATCTGGGCAATTCAAGAAAGTGATGGGAACGACACAGCAACGGATAGGGCGGGCGAGGGGCTACATGTTGGGCTGCATCTCAAGTTCACAGGTCCCACTATTAAGCCACAATACCGGCAAGAGTGCCCCCCCCCCCCCTCCCAACAACTTTTACTTCTGAAAAGCCCTCATTAGCATGGCATACCTTTGCTAAGCACCACACTACCTCCAACAAAGCACAATCACTGCCTGCATGACACTCCACTGACACTTCTCCTGGGTTACATGCTGCCCAACCGCC
This sequence comes from Eleutherodactylus coqui, assembly GCF_035609145.1. Classification (NCBI taxonomy): domain Eukaryota; kingdom Metazoa; phylum Chordata; class Amphibia; order Anura; family Eleutherodactylidae; genus Eleutherodactylus; species Eleutherodactylus coqui. The sequence continues at coordinate 103,711,733 of NC_089843.1, forward strand.
CCCCCTCCCCCCCCACAGCGCACACCAAAGTGTCCCTGCTCAGCCTTCAGCTGCCCTCATGCCACACCACGCTCATGTCTATTTAGAATTGCGTCTGCCATGACGAGGGACCGCAGGCACACACTGCAGAGGTTGGCACGGCTAGGCAGCGACCCTCTTTAAAAGTAGCGGGGCGATAGCCCACAATGCTGTACAGAAGCAATGAGAAATAGAATCCTGTGCCACCGCCATCAGGAGCTGCACAAGTGGGCATAGCAATGGGGAACCTATGTGCCACACACTATTAATTCTGTCAAGGTGTCTGCATGCCCCAGTCAGACCGCGTTTTTTAATTCATAGACACAGGCAGGTACAACTCCCTATTGTGAAGTCCCTGTGGCTCCACAGCACGGGTGGCTCCCTGGAACCCACCGGCGGTACACAAAAATATCCCATTGCATTGCCCAACACAGCTGAGGTAGTAATGTCGTGCATAATACAGGTGGGCTTCGGCCCACACTGTATGCCCCAGTCAGACTGGGGTTCTTTACAAGTGGAAACAGATGCATTTATAATTCCCTGTGGACCCACAGCATGGGTGGGTGCCAGGAAGCCACCGGCGGTACATAGAAATATCCCATTGCATTGCCCAACACAGCTGAGGTAGTAATGTCGTGCTTAATGCAGGTGGGCTTCGGCCCACACTGCATGCCCCAGTCAGACTGGGGTTCTTTTCAAGTGTACAGATGTAGTAAAAACTCTGTGTGCACCTACAGCATGGGTGGCTCCCTGGAACCCACCGGCGGTACACAAAAATATCCCATTGCATTGCCCAACACAGCTGAGGTAGTAATGTCGTGCTTAATGCAGGTGGGCTTCGGCCCACACTGCATGCCCCAGTCTGACTGGGGTTCTTTTCAAGTGTACAGATGTAGTAAAAACTCCGTGTGCACCTACAGCATGGCTGGGTGCCAGGAAGCCACCGGCGGTACATAGAAATATCCCATTGCATTGCCCAACACAGCTGAGGTAACGTCAGCTGTAATGCAGGTGGGCTAAAAATTCATTTGATTACACTGTAGGCGAGGGCCCACAAAAATTGCTGTATCAACAGTACTAATGTACATCCAAAAAATTGGCCATGGCCAGCCAAGAGGGCAGGTGAAACCCATTTATCGCTTTGGTTAATGTGGCTTAAGTGGTAACTAGGCCTGGAGGCAGCCCAGTGTAACGAAAAATTGGTTCAAGTTACAGTTCCAACGCTTTTAAGCGCATTGAAACTTTTAAAAATTGTTCAGAAAAATTATTTGAGTGAGCCTTGTGGCCCTAAGAAAAATTGCCCGTTCAGCGTGATTACGTGAGGTTTCAGGAGGAGGAGCAGGAGGAGGAGGAGGAATATTAGACACAGATTGATGAAGCAGAAATGTCCCCGTTTTGGATGGTGAGAGAGAACGTAGCTTCCATCCGCGGGTGCAGCCTACGTATTGCTTACGTATCCTTGCTGTCCGCTGGTGGAGAAGAGAAGTCTGGCGAAATCCAGGCTTTGTTCATCTTGATGAGTGTTAGCCTGTCGGCACTGTCGGTTGACAAGCGGCTACGCTTATCTGTGATGATTCCCCCAGCCGCACTAAACACCCTCTCCGACAAGACGCTAGCCGCAGGACAAGCAAGCACCTCCAGGGCATACAGCGCGAGTTCAGGCCACGTGTCCAGCTTCGACACCCAGTAGTTGTAGGTGGCAGAGGCGTCACGGAGGACGGTCGTGCGATCGGCTACGTACTCCCTCACCATCCTTTTACAGTGCTCCCGTCGACTCAGCCTTGACTGGGGAGCGGTGACACAGTCTTGGTGGGGAGCCATAAAGCTGTCCAGGCCCTTAAAGACTGTTGCACTGCCTGGGATGTACATGCTGCTCGATCTCCGCACCTCCCCTGCTACCTTGCCCTCGGTACTGCGCCTTCTGCCACTAGCGCTGTCGGCTGGGAATTTTACCATCAGCTTGTCCGCAAGGGTCCTGTGGTATAGCAACACTCTCGAACCCCTTTCCTCTTCGGGAATGAGACTGGGAAGGTTCTCCTTATAGCGTGGGTCGAGCAGTGTGTACACCCAGTAATCCGTTGTGGCCAGAATGCGTGCAACGCGAGGGTCACGAGAAAGGCATCCTAACATGAAGTCAGCCATGTGTGCCAGGGTACCTGTACGCAACACATGGCTGTCTTCACTAGGAAGATCACTTTCAGGATCCTCCTCCTCCTCCTCCTCCTCCTCCTCCTCAGGCCATACACGCTGAAAGGATGACAGGCAATCAGCCGGTGTACCGTCAGCAGCGGGCCAAGCTGTCTCTTCCCCCTCCTCCTCATCCTCCTCATGCTCCTCCTCCTCCTCCTGTACGCGCTGAGAAATAGACAGGAGGGTGCTCTGACTATCCAGCGACATACTGTCTTCCACCGCCCCCGTTTCCGAGCGCAAAGCAGCTGCCTTTATGCTTTGCAGGGAATTTCTCAAGATGCATAGCAGAGGAATGGTGACGCTAATGATTGCCGCATCGCCGCTCACCACCTGGGTAGACTCCTCAAAATTACCAAGGACATGGCAGATGTCTGCCAACCAGGCCCACTCTTCTGAAAAGAATTGAGGAGGCTGACTCCCACTGCGCCGCCCATGTTGGAGTTGGAATTCCACTATAGCTCTACGCTGTTCATAGAGCCTGGCCAACATGTGTAGCGTAGAGTTCCACCGTGTGGGCACGTCGCACAGCAGTCGGTGCACTGGCAGCTTAAAGCGATGTTGCAGGGTGCGAGGGTGGCAGCGTCCGTGTGGGACTTGCGGAAATGTGCGCAGAGCCGGCGCGCCTTTACGAGCAGGTCTGACAAGCGTGGGTAGCTTTTCAGAAAGCGCTGAACCACCAAATTAAAGACGTGGGCCAGGCATGGCACGTGCGTGAGGCTGCCGAGCTGCAGAGCCGCCACCAGGTTACGGCCGTTGTCACACACGACCATGCCCGGTTGGAGGCTCAGCGGCGCAAGCCAGCGGTCGGTCTGCTGTGTCAGACCCTGCAGCAGTTCGTGGGCCGTGTGCCTCTTATCTCCTAAGCTGAGTAGTTTCAGCACGGCCTGCTGACGCTTGCCCACCGCTGTGCTGCCACACCGCGCGACACCGACTGCTGGCGACATGCTGCTGCTAACACATCTTGATTGCGAGACAGAGGTTGCGGAGGAGGAGGAGGAGGAGGGTGCTTTAGTGGAGGAAGCATACACCTCCGCAGATACCACCACCGAGCTGGGGCCCGCAATTCTGGGGGTGGGTAGGACGTGAGCGGTCCCAGGCTCTGACTCTGTCCCAGCCTCCACTAAATTCACCCAATGTGCCGTCAGGGAGATGTAGTGGCCCTGCCCGCCTGTGCTTGTCCACGTGTCCGTTGTTAAGTGGACCATGGCAGTAACCGCGTTGGTGAGGGCGCGTACAATGTTGCGGGAGACGTGGTCGTGCAGGGCTGGGACGGCACATCGGGAAAAGTAGTGGCGACTGGGAACTGAGTAGCGCGGGGCCGCCGCCTCCATGATACTTTTGAAGGACTCCGTTTCCACAACCCTATACGGCAGCATCTCAAGGCTCAGCGGCGCAAGCCAGCGGTCGGTCTGCTCTGTCAGACCCTGCAGCAGTTCGTGGGCCGTGTGCCTCTTCTCTCCTAAGCTGAGTAGTTTCAGCACGGCCTGCTGACGCTTGCCCACCGCTGTGCTGCTGTGCCGCGATACCGACTGCTGGCGACATGCTGCTGCTGACACATCTTGATTGCGAGACAGAGGTTGCGTTGGAGGAGGAGGAGGGTGGTTTAGTGGAGGAAGCATACACCGCCGCAGATACCAGCACCGACCTGGGGCCCGCAATTCTGGGGGTGGGTAGGATGTGAGCGGTCCCAGGCTCTGACTTGGTCCCAGCCTCCACTAAATTCACCCAATGTACCGTCAGGGAGATATAGTGGCCCTGCCCGCCTGTGCTTGTCCTAGTGTCCGTTGTTAAGTGGACCTTGGCAGTAACCGCGCTGGTGAGGGCGCGTACAATGTTGCGGGAGACGTGGTCGTGCAGGGCTGGGACGGCACATCGGGAAAAGTAGTGGCGACTGGGAACTGAGTAGGCGCCATCATACCTTTGAAAGCCACCGTTTCCGCAACCCTATACGGCAGCATCTCCAGGCTGATAAATTTTGCTATGCGGACGGTTAACGTTTGAGCGTGCGGGTGCGTGGCGGCGTACTTGCGCTTGCGCTCCAACAGTTGCGCAAGCGACGGCTGGACGGTGCGCTGAACTACACTGGTGGATGGGGCCGAGGACAGCGGAGATGAGGGTGTGGGTGCAGGCCATGAGGCGGTAGCGCCTGTGTCCTGAGAGGGGGGTTGCATCTCAGTGGCAGGTTGGGGCACAGGGGGAGAGGCAGGGGTGCAAACCGGAGGCGGTGAACGGCTTTCGTCCCACCTTGTGGGGTGCTTGGCCATCATATGTCTGCGCATGCTGGTGGTGGTGAGGCTGTTGGTGGTGGCTCCCCGGCTGAGCTTTGCGCGACAAAGGTTGCACACCACTGTTCGTCGGTCGTCAGGCGTCTCTGTGAAAAACTGCCAGACCTTAGAGCACCTCGGCCTCTGCAGGGTGGCATGGCGCGAGGGTGCGCTTTGGGAAACAGTTGGTGGATTATTCGGTCTGGCCCTGCCTCTACCCCTGGCCACCGCACTGCCTCTTGCAACCTGCCCTGCTGCTGCCCGTGCCTCCCCCTCTGAAGACCTGTCCTGTGTAGGCGTTGCACACCAGGTGGGGTCAGTCACCTCATCGTCCTGCTGCTCTTCCTCCGAATCCTCTGTGCGCTGCTCCCTCGGACTTACTGCCCTTACTACTACCTCACTGCAAGACAACTGTGTCTCATCGTCATCGTCCTCCTCACACACAGAAAGTTCTTGAGACAGTTGGCGGAAGTCCCCAGCCTCTTCCCCCGGACCCCGGGAACTTTCGAATGGTTGGGCATCAGTGACGATAAACTCCTCTGGTGGGAGAGGAACCACTCCTGCCCAATCTAAGCAGGGGCCCGAGAACAGTTCCTGGGAGTGTTCCCGCTCCTGAGCAGGTGTCATTGTAGTGGAGTGAGGAGGCTGGGAGGAAGGAGGAGCAGCAGACAGAGGATTCGGATTTGCAGCAGTGGACGGCGCAGAACTGCGGGTGGACGATAGGTTGCTCGAAGCACTTTCTGCCATCCAGGACAGGACCTGCTCACACTGCTCATTTTCTAATAACCATCTCCCGCGTGGACCCATCAATTGGGCGATGAATGTGGGGACGCCAGAAACGTGCCTCTCTCCTAATCGCGCAGCAGTCGGCTGCGACACACCTGGATCAGGAGCTCGGCCTGTGCCCACACCCTGACTTGGCCCTCCGCGTCCTCGGCCGCGTCCACGTCCTCTAGGCCTACCCCTACCCCTCAGCATGCTGTATTACCAGTGATTTGATTTCACAGGCAGGAAATAAATTGGCGCAAGACTGCAGGCCAAATATAATTTTTTCCCTTTTTTGAAAACGAAAGGCCCCACTGCCTCTATTGAATGAATAATCTAAGTTTAATAACTGTGCTGTGTCCCTGCTAATGTGTCACAGAACTTGAGGGTAGCAGAGTTATTAACTCTGACAGAGCAGGTATTTTTTTCCCAATTAAGGAAAGCAAATGGCGAAGCCAGCAGTAAACCGTAGCTGGGTGCGTCTGATTTTTTAACGTTGTACACGCAGCTCACACGTGTCCACCGCCCTTAGGACGGACAGAGGCAGGACAAATAGATTTCGTTTCCCTTTTTTTACACCAAAAGGACCCACTGCGTATATTCAATGAACATGAGAAGTTTAATAACTGTGCTGTGTCCCTGCTAATGTGTCACAGAACTTGAGGGTAGCAGAGTTATTAACTCTGGCAGAGCAGGTATTTTTTTCCCAATTAAGGAAAGCAAATGGCGAAGCCAGCAGTAAACCGTAGCTGGGTGCGTCTGATTTTTTTAACGTTGTACACGCAGCTCACACGTGTCCACAGCCCTTAGGACGGACAGAGGCAGGACAAATAGATTTCGTTTCCCTTTTTTTACACCAAAAGGACCCACTGCGTATATTCAATGAATAATAACTGTGTTGTGGCCCTGCCTACACAATTCTTTCCCTGTAGTATCAATGGAGGGTGCAATGCTCTGCAGAGGCGATTTTGAGAAAAAAAAAAAAATGCAGTACTGCTAACAGCAGCCAGCACAGTACTGCACACGCTTAAATATGGCCCTAGAAAGGACCGTTGAGGTTCTTGAAGGCTACACTCACTCCTAACACTCTCCCTGCCTATCCAACACTTCTGTCCCTAATGCCGGGTGCAACGCTCTGCAGAGGCGATTTTGAGAAAGAAAAAAAAAGGCACTGCTAACAGCAGCCAACACACAGGTATTACTGGCCCTAATAAGGACCTTTGGGGTTCTTGAAGCCTACACTAACTGCTATTTCTCTCCCTACAGCAGCTCCGGTACCAGCAGCACTGTCCCTCATCTAACTCACAAGGCATCTGAGGCGAGCCGCGGGAGGGGCCGACTTTTATATTCAGGTGACATCTGATCTTCCCAGTCACTCACAGCAGGGGGGTGGTATAGGGCTTGAACGTCACAGGGGGAAGTTGTAATGCCTTCCCTGTCTTTCAATTGGCCAGAAAAGCGCGCTAACGTCTCAGGGAAGGAAGTGAAAGTAACCGGAACACCGCATGGTGTTCGTTACGAATAACGAACATCCCGAACACCCTAATATTCGCACGAATATCAAGCTCGGACGAATACGTTCGCTCATCTCTAATTACAATATCACTGTTTCTAAATAGACTGCATCACATTTTATTGAAATCCACAATTCTCCCATACAAATAAAACCACAGAAGCACCTAAAAACAAGTATTATTTTAATTTTGCACATTCTGACTCTGACTGACATTCTGAGTATATTGTTATATAAAGTTTCAAGTAGAATTAGAAAGGATCTATGCTGCCATATGCTAATCATCTTAAAAATTATACACTCTACCTTTGCATGTCATTTTCTGGTTATGATAGTATTCTAAACATGATAATAGAAACAATACAGGTAACAAGATAAACTTGTCAGTTATAACCATTTATGTAGTAAAGTGAACCAACAGTTTGCAATCAACGAAAGGAAATTACTTTCAACTCTGTAGTCAATGCTTTCAAGTCTATTTCTGTCAGCTTTAAGAGGTTATGTTACAGAAAATATAATACTTTATAATTGCATTTTATTTTTAAAAAGCTGTGTCTTTTATTTTGCTTCTGGAAACTGACTAGCTGGCTTTGCCCCAATCTCAGCATACATTGCATGGAGAGAGAACAACTTTGACAGTTTGACCTCATCACAAAACCATATTGGATATGTAGGAGAAACAACTATGGAGGGAGATTCCGCATAATAAAACATGAGTACTATATGGACTAAAAATGTGGAACTCCCAATAACAAAACACTTTGTAGTAATGAATCACAGTTAGAGATGAGCGAACCTACTCGGCCACGCCCCTTTTTTGCCCGAGCGCCGCGATTTTCGAGTACTTCCGTACTCGGGCGAAAAGATTCAGGGGGCGCCGTGGGTGAGTGGGGGGGTGTAGCGGGGAGTGGGGGGGGGAGAGGGAGAGAGAGAGAGCTCCCCCCTGTTCCCCACTGCTACCCCCCACTCCGCCACGCCTCCCCCCCCGGGGCACCCCCCGAATCTTTTCACCCGAGTACGGAAGTACTCGAAAATCGCGGTGCTCCATCGAGTAATTACTCGAAACGAGTACGTTCGCTCATCTCTAATCACAGTATTAGTCAACTCAGATTTCGGGTCATTGACCATGTACCTATCTTAGCTAGAGGTGGTAATCGCATGGCAATATTGAAGAAAAAAGAACTTAAATGGATATTTACTTTAAACATCTTGACCCCTTATGGTCTTAATATTGATTATCATTATATGCCGTACATTTAGGCTGGTACTCTTGAGGCTTTCTTTCTCAGTATACTGTTACTAATTGATTCATGTTTATTGTCAATTCATTTATTTTTTAACGTGCTTTTATTATTTTGTTGCAGGTTGGGATGATTTCTACACTTCACGTGTGCCTCCTCTGCCCAAACTTATGTGTTATTTTGCCACCACACTGTTCTGATTCTGATGAAAATTAATATGAAAATGAAGGGACGAACGATGGGTGTCATTATATTTATGAATAAAAAAAATCTTTTTTGCATGAACTAGCGTGGTCTTATTTAGGAGTTACCAATATCTGGATTAAGATTAAGCTTTATTCTATAGAATTTGACATAATTGATGAGTGTCTAATAGTAATATTAATACCCTAATTGGGAATTTATCTCAGTGTTGACAGGAGGGAAGCTGATTAAGAATGTTATTCTATGTTCTATATATGACTTTTGAGTCCTTTAATTTAGTACATCTATTTATGATCACACTTCAACTGGGGGTTAGTTGCATATATAGTTAGCTCTATTTACTAGTTATATTATTGTTCTAATAGTAAATAAATCACTTTCGTTTACATCTACCTAAGACTACACAACAATCTGGGGTTATTTTTATGCATACCCTTATACCTTTTATTAAATCCCTCTATAATATCATTGGGTACATTCCCCTAATGCCTTATTAGCATATTAAAGTAGATATTCCATGGATGTGTATAATAACTATAAGATCTTGTCTGACAAGCAAGTATAATCAGTGTTTCTTTACATATACTTTCTTAGGTCGTGATAAGACAAGCGTGGTTTACATGCTGCTAAGCAATGTGTAAAACCATGCTAGTGACATACAGGAAAAGATCGCATGACCAGGTTTTCTGTAGCTCCATGGAGCAGCCTGGTCACAAGTCCGTGGTGTGGGCAGCCTGCTTCCACAGCTCCTATAGGAGCCTATGGTAAGCACCCTGGACAGCATGCACCACGGAGCTAGTAGGTGAGTCGGCACTCGCTGTCTTTTTTTTTTAGAATTGCAAATTCTGTGCTTCTAAAATAAGTTGCTATAGAAGAGTGGTTTTACACGCTTTTGTAGCAGCATGTAAACCATGCTCATCTGACTGAGCCCTTAGTGAGGTTTTGATATAATGGTGGTAATTTAGATATGCATATACTAAATCTGGTGCTTGAGTCATGTTATTTATATTGCATAAACTATGTTAACTCATGTATGTGTAGTGACTACATATGCATAATGACTTGATGAGCAGATGTCTTTTTTGAACCATGTAATATCACATTAGCCATCAGTCCACCATCAGGGCTGACGGTTCTGCTGTTCTTTCATTTTATTATTTTTTCTATGCTTGGGGAATGTTCTCTAGGCAGTTCTAAGTATGCTTTTTGGAGACTTGTTCTTATAGAAGATCTCTGCTTCAGGTCATGCGGCATCCTATATTATATATCAGTCTGTATAGGAAACATCCAATCTAGTTTGCATTGGTCGTATAGGCCTGTATTAGTCTGTATATTAGAATCAACTAATTATTAAGACTTTAGCATTTGACTGGCTGGCATATCTACTGGCTAGTTTTGAAAACAGTGTATTATATTAATATTTACAACTTTGTACTTTAATGTTGTCCCTTTGAACACTGTGCATGGTTTGGGGGCAAGGTTGGTCTAGAGCAGGCTTGACACAGTCTGAATCATTCTGTGGCTTGCCATCTCTGATCCAGCCACTCCTATCTAACATTGGTTGCAAATTTGAGATTGTCCAAGTGGCATCCCAGAAGTTGACATTTAAGTGTTTGTGCTTTTGTCCTGGTATCCTTCCATGGGAATGTTATCTTAATCCAACTAGTCTTTCTTGTTATTGGGGATAATGATTCTATGTCTGTCAGTCCTAGTCCCCGAGTTTTAATACATTATTAAAGTTATTTTTAGGGTGTGAAGGGCTTTTCTGTAATTTTAATAGACCTTAGTCAGGTTGTGCTGCTGGAGTCTGTTGTCCTACAGGGTTCCAGGAGGATACCTTCATAGGTGAGGGATAGTTTAGCTGGCTGGGTGTGGTTTGCTCTTGCCAGCCAATCCCCAGGGTCTGAGCTCATATATAAATACAGGCCTCTTTCAGTGTCTGTTTGGTGTCCAGGGTGAGCAATCAGGTTTTCTTCTGTGTGGCTTGTGTTCTGTTACCTTTTGTGTGCAGCTTGCTGTGTGACTTGTCCTGTTACTTTTGTATTGCTGCTTGCTGTGTGTATTGTGCTCTGTTTTCAATGTGTGCAGCTGGCTGTGTGAACTGTGTCCTGAGCTGCTCGATCATGTGTCTCATTAGAGTAGGGCCCGCGAGACATGAGGACCCTTGATTGCTGGGCTCGCGGCTTAAGTGTCTTGGCCAATTCACAAACTAATCCCTCCTATTTATTACAGCTTTTCCATCTGCTTTAGCATGCCGGGATGTTTGGTGAGTGTGATGGTCATTTTTTCAGTTCTATGCTGTGTCTGTCCGTGAATCCAGAGTATGCAGTTCTCTGTCCAGTCTCTGTTTGTTTTCGGTCCCTTGTTCCTAACCAGTGTTTTTGGGTCACTTCGTGTGGGCCCGGTGCCTATTTGCCCACAGGAATGTAACAACCGCTCTGCCTCGGTGAGTTACTCACATGTTGCAGTAAGAAACTGAATGATAATCATTTTGCCTAAAAAGGCCTTTACTCAACTATTTTGCTTTGCTATTATTGCTTTGTTGTATGTTTATTAAATTATTGTTGTATGTAATCTGCTCTGTGAATATACTTGTGAGTTACTATTCGCCTACCATGCTTTTTTGAACTACAGAGCAAAAATCCACTAACAGTAGAATTTAATCAAATCCCTTCTCCAGGTTGAACTTGATGAGCAGATGTCTTTTTTGAGCCATGGATTCTCAACAATGTAATGTATATGACTGCTATCCCTTGGTTTTGAGTTCTATCACTGTCATTTGGCTCCTTGATCATATAACAAGCCATTAGACTTAAGAAAGCACATGAACATAATTTTTTACTCATTTGTTAAAAAAAATGTTTTTACTATGGTGTGTAACACAGTGGAATTCATTTTAGGCAACTGAGTAACCAATGGGTTCCAAATACTTATACCGCCACAACTGGTGGAATAAAGATGCACACATTCAGTTCTGAATTGTCTTTTTTATCTCTCTTTACACATAACAGTGTATGAGCTCATATTAAGTTTTTAGCTGATGAATGGCTAACCCACATGTCTTAGGAGTCAATGCGCACGGCGCTCAGCTGCTCCTTTGTTCCAACTATTAATGCGGGTCTCAGCACCTGGATGCCAAGAAACTCAAACCTGTGTATAATATTTCAGAAGGTTTTTGCAATAACAGGGACTCTAAAATCACTTGGATTCATTTTCCTTTCCTAAAACCTCAGCAAAAATATAGGGAACTAAATGTATTCATTACATGAACACAGATCCTATACCTGCAAACCTCACAATTAAGTCAAGAAAACTCCTTATTTGTTTTAAAAATAATGACTAGCATAATCTCTTATTTCCTGAAATCATAAATGTCTTCACATCTATGTATAGACTGCATATGGTGAAAAATAATTTACCAAGCTTCAGGAAGTTGATTGTATCTGCTAGTGGCTTATTATTACAGCTTGATATCACATATTCTGATTATATCTAGCAAAACTGCTAATACTGATAACTACCGTGTTGCTGAAAATTCAGTGCTGTTGGAAGGGAAACAAATAGCCAAATTGCACAGTTAAATATTTAACTTTTATAAAATAGTAGAGGTATTTCCCTTTGTAGTAATCAACTTACATGATGCCTGAGGCTGACAAGCCCTCAGGCAATCACTGTACTAGCACTTTTTTTAATATTGGCTCTAATGAGGAAAATCTTTACATTTTTTTTCTGCAATTATTGTAATCTATATAGTGTGTGTGAACATACAAAAGAAAAAGAATCGTCCTATATCACTATTTTATTCAACTGTATAGATTGACTAATATGGAGGCTTTTCTATTTCAGTTCCTTCTAAATTTTAATTAATAACTTAGGGATTTCCTCCTGAAAAATAACACATGTATGTAGCTATTGTTAATGGAAAGAGAACATTTTAAAGCTTCTGATGAATTCTAATGACTTTTGATTTTTACTTGTCAGTGTTATGATTGATAACCTTTAGATAGATAATTAGTGAGTAGTTAATTATCCATAAAAAGTCACTAGCTACAGGGATTTATGCATCTGTGACGCATGGTCAAAATGATATTTTACGGTATGATATTGAATACAATATTTGTGGTAGATATAGAGGCAAAAATAAATTGCTGGGGGAGTTTTAACCCTGTAAGGAGTCTAAGGATGCGACTATTCTTGCATTTTTTAAAAAAAAATCATAACTCTTTTATTTATCCATTAACATAGAAGGCAGAGGGCTTGTTTTGTGTGGGACAAGTTGTGTTTTTCAATGGTACTATTTAATGTACCATATAGTGTACTGGAAAACGTAAAAAAAAATCTAAGTGGAATGTAATGGAAAAAAACAAAATTCAGCTTTTTTGGGGTGGTGGGAGGTCTTGTTTCTACAGGGTACACTGCAGCAAAAATGTAATGATGAATTTATAGGTTGGTATGATTACAACATCAAATTTACATATTTTATCAACATCATTGTGCAAAGGCTCATTTTTTTGCAGGACATCCTGTAGTTTCTATTGATACCATTTTGGAGTATATAATACCTTTTGATTGCTACTTTGATAGATCAGAATTTTATTGATTCAACGATAACAAATTTCTTTTTTTTTCATTTTGATTTTTCTAAACTCGTATTACCATTTATTGTAATAATAACTAAACTTTTTTAAAATGATCTTTACATTTTTTTGTTCCCATAGGGGACATGAACTTGCAATGATGTGGTTGCTCTTGCAGTATGATGTAACACCATAGTATTACATTATACCACAATCTGACAAGTAGCCTATCAAGCCAAGCCACAGGCCTTCAGCAGGTCCTCAGCTGCCATGGCAAGCTAACGGCAGCACATCAGTTGAAGCATTAAAATGTCGCTGTCAGAATTAACAGCAGAATTTAAAGGGTTAACAGTTGTGATCAATTACGGCGCTAATCAGAGTTATTGCAGGTGGGTGTCAGCTGTAAGAAACAGTCGGCACCCACATTGTATGGAGCGGGTTTGACCCCCAATTCTCATTCATACAAACCCCGAACCTCCATGATGTTAAGCTACCTCCTGGAATATTAAGGGGTTAATAAGCAGTAAAACCAATCAAACTTTGGTGATCATTTGCCTATTATACCTATTGGACACAAAGCTGTATTTGCAATTGATGTTGTTTTAGGTAACATGTTTATCTCATAAGGTAACATTTTTGTCCTTCTCCATACTGAAGCTCTCAAGTCCCAGAGGCCACACAAAATCACGAGTCTTTCACTATGTTTCACTGTAGACATCCTTCTTTATTGGCTTTGTTTTGCCATTTATAAATATACTACTGGCATGCAGTGCCAAAGAACTCTAATTTGGTCTTTTTCATTACCTTTGTGGGGTTACACATTTTAACTTTCTACACTTGCTAGGGAAGTGGTGTGATATCAGCGCTGAACTATGTGCTCTTCTTGGCCAGTTAAATATCTATTCTTGTTTCTCATACACTCTTCTTTATTTCCTGCTGTGCAACTGAAATATTGAGAGAGAATCTGCAGCTGCATCCTCCTCCTCTCCCTTTCCTTTTATCTTCTGTTTACTGCTTTCTATTAGTAAGGCATTTCATAATTCAACCGGTTTTTGAATGTTTACAGACAGTCTGTAGGCAGAACAAATAGATAAATGGAACTATAGGCTAATAGAAGTAAAGCAAAATGTCATTTTGCCACTTTCATATTTTCTAATGATTTATTGGAAAAAAAAAAGAAATGTAGAATTCATCAGTTCAGACTGCTTACCGGCTTCTTTTTCACTTCTGCAATGTTTTTGGGACTCACTCTTGCTACATTTTCTATATCTCAATGAATCTATACTTAATTTGTATGAATCATCACTTTCACTGTTATTCTTACACTTGTACTCTTACTGTCACACTTATAAACTCTGTTACTCCAGCGTAAATTGCCAAAGACAGTAATTAAAGATGAGTGATTAATGTAAAGTTCAATTGATTAACAGTTCTATGATCAACCTCATTGTACTTTATGAATCAGTTAGTCGCTTGTTAGAAAGCATTAACTAACATTAACAAAATGTTTAAGGTGATTGCACAATATAATGTAAATACAAAAATATTTTGTCCCTACACCTCAAATCTAAAGCAGAAGTGAAATGCAATATTAATGAATTCATTCTATTATGAATTCATTAACAAGATAACACTATTGTAATGAACTGGTTGAATACTCTTATACTGTTGAAGTATCAGTGATTCAGTTTAAGGGCTTAGTCACACGGGCATTTGTAATCGACGTTTTTCCGCATGTCAAAAAATTTGCACTACATAGAACCAATGCTTTTCAATAGCAGCGGTCACATGTGAATTTTACATGCGGAAAAAAGGTGAAAATTATAGGACACAACGATTCGCAGAGTGCATGCAACTGCGTTCTGCGCAAACCTCTGTTCTGTGTATGTGGAACCCATGGATGCTGTCGCTAATGAATTAATGAATGGGTGAGTGCTGCATCTGATTGGCTGCAACTGATACATTTTAAATCCCCACCTGCTGAATACTACAGAGAGCAATGCAGGGAGAAGAGTCGGCTGGACGCGGCTGAGCCCCAGCAGCTGAAGAAAGGTGAGTATAGATTTTTTTTTTACACATTTTTAGGATGGTTTTCAGGGAAGGGTTTATATTTAAAGCCCTTCCCTGAAAATTACTACAGCGCTTGCCGGCAGCCCATTGCTTTCAATGGAGCCGGCTGTATTGCTGGCTTCATTGAATTCAATGGGAGAACATCACGCTCCTCTGTGACAGCTGTGGCACAGCTGTGGCAGAGGATAGCAGGCAGCGCTCTTTTTGGGCATCAAAATGCCCATGTGACTGAACCCTTTTGTGCGAAAAAACGCTGCTAGCCCGCTTAGGTCATTCGAATTTTTGAACGCTTCAGTTATGCGTTTACAAAATTCACATGCACAAACACCCGTGTGACTGAGTCCTAAAGGGGGCTTCAGAGGAGCTTGTTTTTGTGCTTCCATATGCGCGCACAAAAACACGTGTCTATTACAAGCAATGCATTCCCTATGGTGTGATCACATGTCCATGTTTTGCATGTGCGTGCCTGTGAAGATAGGACATGCGTGCACAATAGGGAATGCACGCATTGTCTTCAATGGAGCCACGGCTGCTGCCGGAGGCTGCATTGAGGACAATGGTTTGCCGGCACCCCATAATTGTTTTTTAGGGAAGGGCTTTAAATATAAGCACTTCCTTGAAAAACAACAATTTTAGCATAAAAGCCGTGTCCCCACGGGGATGAAGAACACATCTGCCGCATGTGGCAGATGTTTTCTTTATCCCCGCGTAGAAAAAGAATTTTCTGCTGCACGTGACACATCTGTGACAGATGCAGCAAAGGAATTCTAAATCCCCGTGGGGATGAAGAACACATGAGCTGCATGCGGCAGATGTTTTCTTCATCCCCGCAGGTAATAAGAAATTCCCTGCTGCACCTGCCACATCTGTGACAGATGCAGCAAAGGAATTCTTCATCCCTGCAGGGAATAAAGAATTGCCTACCGCAGCTGTCACAGATGAGAGCTGCAGTAGTGGATCAAGCTGCCGGCACTCAGTAAGTATATTTCAGGGAAGGGCTTTAAATATAAGCCCTTCCATGAAAAACAAGAAAAAATGGTGCTCAAAATAAAAAAAATCTATACTCACCTTTCTTCAGCTGCCGTGGCTCAGCCGTATCCAGTCGGCTCTTCTCCTGCTCTGCTGGAAGGAGTATTCAGCAGGCAGGGATTTAAAATCCCCACCTGCTGAATGGGCTGCCTCTGATTGGCTGAGCACTGTGACCAATCAGAGTAAGCTCTCAGCTATTGAATGACAGCTGAAAGCTGCCTCTGATTGGTCCCAGCACTCAGCCAATCATATGCAGCACTCACTCGCCTATTAATGAATTCATTTGCCAGGGCTCCATTGAAGGCAATGCATGGACCTGCATTCATGTGTGTTTTTGCACGTACATGGGTGCGCACTTATGTACACACCTATGTACACATATAAACACGCTCATGTGAAGCCACCCTAATATTTGAAGACTAAGGACACATTTAGGGACAGCATTTATTTCACTTAAATGAATATATTTGGGGCTGATTTTGCTTTTTTGCACAAAAACATCACAATCTGTTTACTGTATCTTCTGTATATCACTGTATGTATGAACTGCAGTTAATGTTTCATTCTGAGTTCATTCAGTGAAGCTGGACTGAGTACTTTGTTTCCCTATGCTCCACAGTTGCCAACTGTCCAGGAATTCCTGAACAGTCTTTAAAAATAGGGGATTTTTTCCAACATCTGTGAAAAGCAATATATTTTTTCTGTGATTTTTGAAGCTGGTGGTACTTCAGCTAGTTAATAAAACTGTAATAATCATCCTTTCACAGCTCACAGCAAATGCAGATACACTGATCTACGGAAAAAAAACTATTTTTCTGCTACAAAAACAAAACACCCTGTTTCTAGAAGATAATTCTGCCCTGAATCCAGAACTCATTGCAGAATTTCTGTATCAGCCTCAGTTTTCATGTGATAATGGTTTTTGTAAATGCTTACGTCGGCGTATGTAGCTATTATATGTATCTGGCAGCAAAGGGCATGTGACATGTTGCTTTTAACCAGCCTGTCAGGAGTGTAACACATATCAAACAGCAAATGTTGGGAGCCCATGTGCGGTCCTGTTCACCAACCTTACACTCAAAATATAGTTTGTGGCACTTTTTTACAAGAGGATTAAGTTTTCGTTTTTGCGATTTCAGAGTAAACTCTCCACAGATATAATAAAAATAATTTGGGCTATTTGTACAGGTACGAGGCATTTCTTCTGCATTGACACAAAACACAAACCTTCACAAACATAGAACTACAAGCAGTCACTTCCAACAACAATTGTTGGCTGAACTCTCAATGCTGAGCTACAGGTGGCAACTGATGCAACCGAACATGCTAATTTCCGGATGGTGGCTTTCTAAACCAAGGGTTTTGTATTGTAATTACTAGTATACTTCAATTGGTTTTTCAACAATTACAATTGCTGAATTAAATTAAGCCACAGCAAAACAACAAAATGCAGCGTTTTCAAGGATTTCTATTAAAAAGGGTAGCGTGTCACAAGAAAACTAAGCTCGATAGGCAAAAACTGATTTCATTTTCAAAATCAGCACTCATGACTTAGCTAAGAACACCATTCACATTCTTTTTAACAAAAATGCGAAGCCACAGCAAAATAACCAAAATGTAGCATTTTTTAAAGGATTTCTATAAAAAGCGTAGCATATCACAAGAAAATTGAGCCCGATAGGCAAAAACTTATGTAGGACTTATAATATTTATCATTCATTATGTTTTTTCAACTTGTCCATAAAAAATCTTGGCTGTGCATGATTTTTGGATATATTGTCCAGAAAAAAGTCAAATTTAGGTTGGCAACCCTGCTATGTTCTTTCCTCTCCTGCACATTCCCAGCAGCTGATTTATGACCACAACAAAGTTTATCTTTGTAGTGGTCATAAATTATCTGCTAAGAACATGGAGGAGAGAAGAAATAAAGGCTGAAAAGCAAGCCGTCAGTCCAGACTCACTGACAGATCTCCTTCTGAGACTTGGACTTCAATTTTTATTTGCATAAATACAACCTTTGTAGAAAAAAATCAAGCTCCTAGAAGTATTAGTTGTTTTGCTTCAAAACTCAACTTGCAGTTACTTATCAGACAGATATGCAAATGATAAAAGCTGTGGCATTATTAGATATACAGTCTTGACCGAGGCCCTTGGTTCCACCCTTGATCTATAAAAAGGTTCTTGGAGGCTACTTGTGTGTAGTGGACCTCTTTTACAATTTGTCCAGAGCTTGTTGACCACTAGAGATACCTTAATGATGCATTTAAAGATATTTTGCCCAGTTAACAGAGTTTTAAGGGGGCGCATTATTTAAATGCAAGAAGCTGGATGGTCATATTGTGTCATTGCTAACCACCTGGGCTGTACTGACCAGAATGTTAATAGGTGCTAGGATTAGTGGATACATGAGGTCATACACAGAAGGCAACTGGGCTCATGGCTTCCTCAATAGATCATTAGTAGAGAGTAGAGATGAGCGAGCATACTCGCTAAGGGCAATTGCTCGATCGAGCATTGCCCTTAGCGAGTACCTGCCCGCTCGGGAGCAAAGATCCGACTGCTGGCTGTAGCCGGGGAGTGGCGGGGGGGGGGGGGGGGGGGACGGAGAACGGAGGGGAGATCTCTCCCTCTCTCCCTCCTGCTCCCCCCTGCTCATTGCCGCAACTCACCTGTCACCCGCGCCGGCTGCCGAACTTTTTCTTCCGAGCGGGGAGATACTCGATCGTGTAATTGTCCTTAGCGAGTATGCACGCTCATCTCTAGCAGAGAGGATCATAGTAGAGAAGCTCGAACTGCTTTATTGTTTGCCGTCCAGAGACAGGTGACACCATTGTTAAAGGCCCCAGATCTGTTGGAACCATTTCCAGGTGCTTGGCTGAAGGACATTTGGTGTCACAAAGCCTTTTACGTGTACTGCATTTTACATCCACCCATCGCTGCCTCTGTTAGCAGTGGACTGCACTGGAGTAGAAACGGGTTGTCATCAGCTACAAATCTAGGTATAGTTTGGACGCTGATGATGGCTGTGTTTGTATCTGGGGACATAAGGGTGAGTGCCTTCATCCTGCCTTTGCTGTGGAGTGGCACACTGCCCTTACTGCTGGTGTGATAGTCTGCGGGGATATCACATACGACAGTAGGTCATCGCTAGTAGTAGTATGTGAAGGACAATGAAATGTGTTCCTCTCATGGCAGGGCTTTCAAAGGGCATTTTTCAGCAAGATAATGCACAGCCACACAAAGCAGGGTTGTCATAGGAATGCCTACACAACATTGCCACACTTCTATGGCCTGCCCAGTTGACAGATTTATCACCAATAGAACATGTATTGGAGCATCTAGGATGTCAACTTTGACACCCTATGCATTTGAATGATCTAGAGGCTCAATTACAGCAAATGTGGACCAACATGCCAGAGGATACCATCTGCATCCTGTATGCCTCCATGCCCGCCAGTATCACATCTTTTTTTTTATGTAATATGTATTATTTTATTTTAAAAAATGCATACAGTAAATTATGAGACATGGGATGGTAAAGTGCTTACAGTTTTCCACATAATAATGACATTAGGTTTTAATTCAATGTTGTAGAGTTGTCGTACAAAATCTTATTCTGTCCGTATAAAAAGGGGTTGTCCCGCGCCGAAACGGGTTTTTTTTTTCAACCCTACCCCCCCCCGTTCGGCGCGAGACAACCCCGATGCAGGGACTTAAAAAAAAAACTGCACAGCGCTTACCTGAATCCCCGCGCTCCGGTGACTTCTTACTTACCTGATGAAGATGGCCGCGGGGATCTTCTCACTCGGTGGACCGCAGGGCTTCTGTGCGGTCCATTGCCGATTCCAGCCTCCTGATTGGCTGGAATCGGCACGTGACGGGGCGGAGCTACACGGAGCCGGCATCCAGCACGAGCAGCCCCATTGAAAAAAGAAGAAGACCGGGACTGCGCAAGCGCGGCTAATTTGGCCATTAGACGGCGAAAATTAGTCGGCTCCATGGAAACGAGGACGCTAGCAACAGAGCAGGTAAGTAAAAAACTTTTTATAACTTCTGTATGGCTCATAATTAATGCACAATGTACATTACAAAGTGCATTAATATGGCCATACAGAATTGTATAGACCCACTTGCTGCCGCGGGACAACCCCTTTAAGTTTGCTGCTTGATCTCGACTATCCAACATAAAATGTTTGGTCTCAGATTGTGGGAGGGAAGGGGAAAAACAGGTAACAAACATCCAATAAGAACAAGATTCCAAGATGTACATTATGACATTAGGAAGACATTAGAGCGGTTCATTTGTACTGTTATAAGGAGGTCAGGTAGAAATAGTCATATACAAAACTTTTAGAGATTGAGGTGGAATATTAGGATACCAAATACCTTAAAACCCCAAAGTATGTCTTATATAAGCCAATTAACAAGTGTATCCCAAGAATTTGAACCACTTTGAAGGATACAGCATTTATTTTCCATCGCTGTATTTCAAAGTCTATAACATTTTCTTTTTGAAATTGGCATTGCCATATGAGGGCTTATTTCTTTGCAAGACAAGTATTAGTCCTTATTAACACCTTTTGGGAAACTATAATGTATCGATCAAAACATATATAAAGTCAAATGGCACTATTTCTGTTAAACAAATTGATTTTTGACCATGCTATTGTGTAATCTGGGTCATGCTCAGTCATTTAAAAAGCATAACTACGGTATTACCAGCAGAAACAAGAAATACAGAGGCACCAACACCAATTTTTTTTGTAAAACGGCAGTTTCTTTATTTTTATGTGTAAAAAATACAGAGGAAGGAAGACATTGTATCTCCTGCAGCTCTCACTAGCTTTACACCAATCATACAAGTTATGACACCTATGAAATACAGACGTCAGTGTTCCATTTTGGAAACCAACTAACAATTGCTGAATCCCATACAACACCATATAAAAACAATTATAGAAAAAAAAAGTGTTATTTTGATCATAAAGCCCAAGAGCTCCTAATAGATTCAGGTTCATGATCCATTTAGCTTTTCTCCTGAGCACTTAACTATGTCTGTTTCCTCCATTTTTCGGGTCAGTTCGTTTAATTCCTAAAAAACGCATTTCCATTATTATTATGATTTTATATAACATGTTCATTAAACGCCTTGAACCTACTCCTAACATAGTAAAATAATATGTTAGGGCTCAGTCACACAGGCGTTTGTATGTACGTCTGACAGGTGCATTTGCGATCTGCATCTATATAGACCTAATGCTTTGCAATGGGAGCGGTCACATGTGCGAATTTTTCATGCGCACAAACGCATGTGGCGAAAATTATAGGACACAACAATTCGCAGAACGCATGTAACTGTGTTCTGCGAAAAATCAGTGCTCTGTGTATGTGGAACCCCTGGATGCTGTTGCATCCAGGGGTTTCACCTTGCGCTCAATGGGGCCGGCGGCAGCAGCGCCGACCCCATTGAGGACACATATTGTCACAGCTGTGGCAGAGGAGAACGATGTTCTCCCATTGAATTCAATGGAGCCAGCAATACAGCCGGCTCCATTTAAAGCAATGGGCTGCCGGCCAGCGCTGTACTAATTTTCAGGGAAGGGCTTAAAATATAAGCTTCTGCTCTCAGTAGTATTTAGCAGGAGGGGATTTAAAATCCCTGCCTGCTGAATGGGCTGCCTCTGATTGGCTGAGCACTGTGACCAATCAGAGGCAGCACTCACCCATTCACGAATTCATGAATGGGTGAGTGCTGTCTCTGATTGGCTGAGTGCAGAGACCAATCAGAGACAGCTCTCACCTGTCATTCAATAGCTGAGAGCTGCCTCTGATTGGTCACAGTACTCAGCCAATCAGAGGCAGCCCATTCAGCAGGCAGGGATTTTAAATCCCCGCCTGCTGAATACTTCTGAGAGCAGTGCCGGGAGAGGGGCCAGCTCGACGCGGCTGAGCCCCCTCAGCTGCAGAGAAGTGAGTATACTTTTTTTTTTTAATTTTACACTTTTTAGGATGCTTTTAAGGAAAGGGCTTATATTTTAAGCCCTTCCCCAAAAATCACTGGCAGCCCATTGCTTTTAATGGAGCCGGCTGTATTGCCGGCTCCATTGAATTCAATGGAAGAACATCATTCTCCTCTGCCATAGCTATGGAAGAGGATAGCAGGCAGCACTCTTTTTGAGCATCAAAACGCCCATGTTACCGAGCCCTTCTGTGCGGATAAACGCTGCTAGCAACGTTTTTCCGCCGTGATGCCAGCTTTGGTCACGTGATTTTTTTGAGCGCATCAGATATGCACAAAAAAAATTGTGGGACAAAATGCTCGCGTGACTGAGCTCTTAGGGCTCCCTCCCACTGGCGTTTTTTTCTCCACTGCGATGCGATTCTAAAGTTAAAGTCTCACATCGCAGTGCGAGAAAAACGCAGGCAGATATCCCAAAATCGCTGGGATATCGCTGCGACATCGCCAGTCTTTTCAATGGGCCAGCAGCAGCAGCGCTAGCCTCATTGAAAAGATATGGAGAATGCTGCGGACATCTGCCACAGCTGTGACAGCTGTCACAGCTGTGGCAGAAGTCCGCGGCATGCTATCCCATTGCTTTCACTGGGCTCGGCACTGCTGGCTTCCCGGCACTGCTGTCCAGCACTTTCAGCAGACGGGGATTTAAAAATTCCCGCCTACTGAAAGGGCTGTGCAGATTGGCTGAGGGCTCAGCCAATAGCAGCTACTGCTTAGCTATTGGCTGAGCGCTCAGCCAATGACAGATATCTCTAAGCAGTAGCTGCTATTGGCTGAGCACTCAGCCAATCTGCACAGCCCTTTCAGGAGGTGAGGATTTTTAAATCCCCGTCTGCTGAAAGAGCTCAGTAGCAGTGCTGGGGAGCCAGCAGGAAGACGCGGCTGACAGCAGGAGAGGTGAGTAACTTTTTTTTTTTGTAACCACTTTTTTATGATTATCGGGGAAGGGCTTATATTTCAAGCCCTTTTCCGATAATCATTCTGCAGGGCTTGCCAGAAACCACTGCTTTCAATGGGATCGGCAGCAGGCATGCGGACATGCATGGGGATGGTCTCGGTGCCAGGGTCTCTCTTAGCACGTCCAATGTCTCTGTAGGACCTCTTAAAAGGGGATTGATTTTTCTGCCTCTGTAATACCTCCTGCTAGCTAAGAGCTGGATCATTGGGTCTTTACTTGGATGAGATAGTTCCATCCAGTAATTCAGCTGAATGGCCAGGTAAAATTCACGTAGACAGGGTAGGTCCACTCCTCCCTCGGTGCGCCTCCTGACTAGAAGACAATGGGGTAGTTTGGGTCTCCTCCCCATCCCTAAGTATCTAGAGAAAATTATTCACAGCATCTTGAAAAAGCTGGAAGGGATGAATAACGGGAGAAGTCTGATTTTATATATGATGATAGGGATAACGTAGGATTTTAGTATGTTTTTTTCGGCCTAGCCAGGAGATGAAGGGTAAGTCATATGACCGCAATAAGTTTTTGTTCTTAGGTAATAAAGGGATAAAATTGGCGGTATACAGGTCCTCGGCTTTTTTGGTAAGTCTTATGCCCAGGAAGTCTATGGCTGAGTTGGACCAGGTAAGAGGAGATTTATTTCTGAGGGCGTTGTAGCGGGAAAGTGGAATAGAGATATTGAGGGCAATAGATTTAGCGAGGTTAGTTTTGAAATTGGAGAGGGCTCCGAAATCTTCAAGGAGTGAAATAAGACGGGAGAGGCCCCTTTCGGGATTTGTTAAGAGAAAAATAATATCGTCAGCATACGCTGCTGCAGATAGGGTCTCAACACCAACTTTCAGTCCCTGTATCGAGGGGTCTAACCTAATTTTGTTGAGAAAAGGTTCCAGGGCCAATATAAAAAGGGTAGGGGAAAGGTGGCAACCCTGACGGGTGCCGTTATTTTTGTTGAATGGTGGGGAGAGGGAGTTGTTGATTTTGAATCTAGCGTGGGGCATGGCGTATAAGGAGAAAATTGCAGAGACAAATTTAGGGGGGATATTGAACTGCAGTAAAACGAGTTCCATGTAAAGCCAATTTATGCGGTCGAGTGCTTTTTCGGCATCAGTGCCTACTAAAACTAGAGGGATGTTATGAGTTTGGGAGTATCTTGCAATTGTCTCTGCCTTCCCTTCCTTTGACGAAGCCAGTTTGTTCTGGGTTAATCAATTTTTCGATATGTTTTTCGAGTCTTTTTGTAAGCAGTTTGGCCCAGAGCTTCATATCAAAGTTTATAAGGGAGATGGGCCGGTAGCTCCCACAAGACTCAGGGTCCTTGTTTTCTTTATAAACTAAGGTGATGTGGGCTTCTTGTGTTTGCTTGGGAAGAGGGGTACCCTGTAGTAATGAGTTGAAGAGAGCAGTTAAACGGGGGACTAAGGTAGCACTAAGTGATTTGTAATAGATTAGGGGGAGGCCGTCTGGGCTGCGGCTTTTGCCTGAGGGAGATGAATTTAGGAGATCTTCCACTTCTTGGGAGGTTATGGGGGTCTTGAAGCTTGCTGTTTCTTCATTGTCTATTTTAGGGAGGTTTAAGTCTTTAAGAAAGGAGTCGATCTGGTTCTTAGCACTGAGACTAGTCTCCAGGGTTAGGGGTTTTCGAAGGTTGTAAAGGCGGGAATAGAAAATCTAAAATTCTTTAGCAAATGCAGGTGTGGAGGAAACTCGGTGGCCATCTTGAGTTTTAATAGAATTTGGTTTCTGGATCGGGCTTTTTTAATAAGGGTGGGCATAAATTTACTTCCCTTGTTCCCTTGAGCGTACGTGGCGTGTCTGAGATAGAGGTGTTTTTTGTTATATTTGTTTCAAGAAGAAGTTTGAGTTCCTTTCTGAGGGACGTTAGTTTATCGGAAAATGTCTTACTTAGGGAGAGTTTAGTGACCTGTTCGAGCTTGGCGATTTGGGTAAGTTTATCATCGATCTCCTTTTGCTGTTTTTTCTTGGCTCTGGAGCCTGCCGCGATTAAGAGTCCTCTCGCGAATGCCTTGTGGGCCTCCCAGATCAGAGGAGTCGATAGGCCATCAGAGGTGTTGAGTTGGAAATACTCTTCTATGAGTTTGTTGAGTTGCAATCTCTCATCTTCTTCTGAATCGAGAAGGGAAGGATTGAGTCTCCAGCACCACTCGTGGGGGAAGGGATTTGGTAAGTGGAGGTTTATATGGACAGGGGCGTGGTATGAGATGACAATAGGATTAATGGAGGCCTTCACTGTATGCTGCAGGAGGGAGGGGGAGACAAAGACGTAGTCAAGACGTTGGAAGGAGGAGTAGACCGGTGAGAAAAAGGTATAGTCCCTAGAGGTCAGGTTCAAATATCTCCAGACATCGATCACGTCTACCTCTGAGAGGGTACGAATAAGTTTACTCAATTTCCTCTGGGATATTTGGGATTTCCCTACTCAGGAGTCTATCTGGGGACAGAGAGTGAGATTAAAATCTCCTTCCAGAAGAATCTGGCCAATAGCAAAGTCTCTGAGGGCCTCTAATTGCTTGGTCAGCCAGGACACTTGATCGGAGTTGCCCCTCAAGAACAAGACCCTACCCTCCTCGTCAGAGTAGCGGGCCTCACAGGAGAAAGTGACAGATCTGTGAAAAAGAATTGAGACGCCCTTAGAAGTAGATGAAGGGTGGGAGCTATGAAATGCGAGCGGGAACTGCCTGCCTGGTAGGGAGAAAAAACGCAGAGTTAACATTATAGAGAGCGGAGAAACCTTTAAAGACGATGAAGGTCGCCCCAGGGCCACAGGATGGACAGAGGGCCACAAGGGGTCGTACCTGGAGGAGTGTCCATAACCTTACGGGACTCCTCTTAGAGAGCCCAAGGGGGACCAAAGTCCAGCCGGGGGGAGTCCATTAGAAAGTGTAATAGAGATCCTCCAGTCCAGTGTCCATATTAATAGCCGGTTCTTTGTCCTTTTTCTTTTTCCCTCTAGGGGACTTTGGGTTGCCTGCCTGTTGCCAGACCTCTAGGGGAGACAGCTTTGGGACTTTAGGGAACTCCGGGAGGGGCAGCCAACATGGGAGATCCATGGGATCCATCTATAGATGCTCCGAACAGCTGCGGAGGTCATCAGGGGAGCGAACAACAAGTCTGCGACCTTTATGCGATATACTTATGCCGAAGGGGAAAAGCCAAGCATATCTAATGTCCATTGCTCTGAGGGCTTCTAGAAAAGGACGGAGGATGCGTCGCTTCGTCAGAGTAGAGGGGGACAAATCCTGGAAAATCTGGATGGGGGAGTCTCCGTACTTGAGGTCTTTGCAGGATCTTGCTGCTTTTAGAATGGCGGAGGTGTCCTGAAAAGATAGGAGCTTACAGACGATATCCCTAGGAGGCTCTGTAGGGAAGGGGGGAAGGGGTCTAAGAGCTCTGTGGATATGCTCGACAGTTATTGAAGATGCTCTGTCTGCTCCCAACAACAGCCCAAAGATTTCAGTGGCTACCTTGCAGAGGGATTCCGTAGCCCAGGACTCTGGGAGGCCCTTAAGGCGTATATTGCACCCGCCTGTTGTGGTTCTCAAGGTCTTCCGGCAGGATAAGTGCCCGATTCAGGTTGTCATGCTGGTCTTTTAACACTTGGGCTATAGCTAGGGCGTGGGAGGTGATAGAAGCAGAGGTTGACTCAAGGTCTTCAATTCTGCGCCCCATTTGTTTTATGTCCTCTTTAATTTCTGCAAGGTCAGTTATAATAGGGTGGAGAGCATTCATGATGAGCTCCTTCATAAACCCCTTAGATACGCTCTCAGTTTCCTCCTCATCTGAGGAGAGCTCACCCTCCCCCTCCTTACTGCAGGCAGATGCAGCCTTGTGGGCCGGCGCCATCTTGGATGTCTCGTGAGGAGACCAAGCGCCGCGCTCCTTTAGGTAGCGCTGCATTCCAGTTTGGCTTTTGAGGGAGCGGGGGGTGCACAGCTGTTCACTCCCTTTAACCTTAGTGTTTCTCTTCATTTCCACGGCTGTGTGCGGTAGTAGGGGACTCCCGTGGGCGCCGTGCTAATGGAGCTCCGGTCTCAAGCGGCCATCTTGCTCGGCAGTCAGGCTCCGCCCCTAAACACCCTCTCTGACAAGACGCTAGCGGCAGGGCAGGCCAGCACCTCCAGGGCGTACAGCGCAAGTTCGTGCCACGTGTCCAGGTTTGACACCCAATAGTTGTATGGAGCAGAGGAATCATGGAGGACGTTGGTACGATCGGCTTTGTACTCCCTCACCATTTTTTTACGTTGCTCCCTCCGACTGAGCCTTGACTGGGGGGTGATAACAAAGTCCTGCTGGGAAGCCATAAAACTGGCAAAGGCCTTGGAGAGTGTTCCCCTGTCTGCGCTGGACATGCTGCCTGATTCCCACGCCTCACCTGCTAGTTGGCCCTCGGAACTGCGTCTAAGGTTCTCCTTATACCGTGGGTCGAGAAGGGTGTACACCCAGTAATCCGTGTTGACCAGAATTCATCTAATGCGAGGGTCACGAGAAAGGCAACCTAACATGAAGTCAGTCATGAGTGCCAGGGTCCCAGTACGCAACACATCGCTGTCCTCACTAGGAGGATGACTTTCAGGATCCTCCTCCTCTTCAGCCATACACGCTGAACAGATGAGAGGCAAGCAGCATGGGTACCCTTTGCAGTGTGGCCAGCAGTCTCTTCCCCCCTCCTCCCCCTCCTCCTCCTCTCCCTCCTTCTCCAAAACACGCTAAGATATAGACATGAGGGTGGTCTGGCTATCAAGCGACATACTGTCATCCCCCGTCTTCTGTTCCAACCGCAAAGCGTCGGCCTTTATGCTTAGCAGCGAACTTTTCAGCAGGCAAAGTAGCGGGATGGTAATGATAATAATGGCCGTATCGCCGCTCACCATTTGAGTAGACTCCTCAAAGTTTCCGAGGACCTGGCAGATGTCTGCCATCCATACCCACTCCTCAGTAAAGAATTTTGGAGGCTGACTATCACTCCGCCGGCCATGTTGCAGCTGGTATTCCACTATTGCTGTACACTGCTCATACAGCCTGGCCAACATGTGCAGCGTAGAATTCCAGCGTGTGGGCACGTCACACAGCAGTCGGTGCTCTGGCAGCTGAAACCGACGTTGCAGGGACCTCAGGGTGGCAGTTTCAGTGGTGTTCTTGCGAAAATGTGCACAGACACGGTGCACCTTGCTGAGCAGGTCAGACAAGTCGGGGTAGTTTTTCAGAAACCGCTGAACCACCAGATTGAAGACGTGGGCCAGGCATGGCCCGTGTGTGAGGCTGCCGAGCTGCAGAGCCGCCACCAGGTTACGGCCGCTGTCACACATGACCATGCCCGGTTGGAAGCTCAGCGGCGAAAGCCAGAGGTCGGTCTGCTCTGTCAGACCCTGTAATTGCTCGGGGGCCATGTGCCTCTTGTCACCTTAGCTGATTAGTTTCAGCACGTCTTGCTGACGCTTGCCCACCGCTGTGCTGCCGCGCCGCAAGCTACCGACTGCTGGCGACATACTCACACTTCTTAATTGAGAGGTGGAGGTGGCAGAGGAGGAGAAGGGGGGGGGGGTTGGAGGAGGTGGCATGAAATGCCACAGATAGCAGCACCGAGGTAGGACCCGCAATTCTGGGTGTGGATAGGAAGTGCGTGGTCCCAGGCTCTGACCCAGTCCCAGCCTCCACCAAGTTCACCCAATGTGCCATCAGGGAGATATAGTGGCCCTGCCCGCCAGTACTTGTCCACATGTCCATGGTTAAGTGGACCTTCCCAGTAACCGCGTTGGTGAGGGCACAATTCATTTTGCGAGAGAAGTGCTGGTGTAGAGCTGGGATGGCACACCGGGAAAAATAGTGGAGACTGGGGACCAAGTAGCGCGGGACCGCCGCCGCCATCATGTTTTTGAAAGCCTCCGTTTCCACAGGCCTGTGCTGCAGCATCTCCAGGCTGATCAATTTGGCAATGTGCTCGTTTAAAGCTTGTGCATGCGGGTGGGTGGCGGCGTATTTGCGCTTTCGCTCCAACGCTTGTGTTAGCGACAGCTGAACACTGTGCTGAGAGACATTGCTAGATGTAGTGGAGGACCGTGGAGGTGAGGGTGTGGGTGCCGTCCGGGAGGTGCTCATGCCTGAGTCCTGGGAGGGGGATTGGATCTGTGTGCCAGGTTGTGGCACAGGGGAAGAGGGAGTGGTGTGACCCGGAGGCGGTAAATGGCCTTCGTCCCACCTTGTGGGGGGCTTGGCCATCATATGCCTGCGCATGCTGATGTTGGTCAGGCTGGTAGTGGTGGCTCCCCAGCTGATCTTGGTGTGACACAGATTGCACACCACAGTTCATCGGTTGTCCACGCTCTCACTAAAAAACATCCACACCTTTGAATACCTGGTCCTCTGCACAGAGGCTTGCCTCGAGGGGGTGCTTTGGGAAACAGTTGGGGGATTCCTTGCTCTGGCCCTGCCTCTACCCCTGGCAACCCCACTGCCTCTTCCAACCAGTCCTGCTGCTGCACTTGCCTCCCCCTCTGAAGCCCTCTCCTCAGTAGGTTTAGCAAACCAGGTGGGATCAGTCACTTCATCGTCCAGAAGCTCTTCCTCTGAAGCCCCTGTGTGCTCCTCCCTCAGACTTACTGCCCTTACTATTACCTCACTGACAGACAACTGTGTCTCATCATCCTCATCCATAAAAAGCTCTTGAGACAGTTGCCAGAAGTCCCCAGCCTCATTACCCGGACTGCAGGAACTTTCCAAAGGTTGGGTATCAGTCACAACAAACTCCTCAGGTGAGAGAGCAACCGTTTTTTCCCACTCAGGGCAGGGACCCAAGAATAGTTCCTTGGAGTCTGCCTGCTCAGAATATGTCATTTTCATGGAGTGAGGAGGCTGAGAGGAAGGAGGAGCAGCCAGAGGATTCAGAGTTGCAGTCCCTAGGCCGGGAGTAGTGGACTGCGTAAAACACTGGATGGTCAATACATTGCTGGACGCGTTTTCTGCCATCCACGACAGGACCTGCTCACACTGCTCTGTTTGTAAAAAAGATCTACCCGCAAATTGTGATATGAAGCTGGGGAGCCCAGAAACTTGCCTCTCTCCTAATCCCTCAGCAGCCAGCTGTGATTCACCCAGCCCAGGAACTCGGCCTGTGCCCACACCCTCAAATGGACCCCCGTGTCCGCTTCCACGTCCTCGACCCTTACCCCTACTCCTCATTATGGCGGATTACATATAGAGCAGGGCCCAAATAAATCACCCCACTGTACAGCGCTGACAACTGTGGCTAATTTACACAGACACTTGTAGATAGCGGAGGCTCTATGCTGTGACTTGAAAAAATTAACCCTCTGTCTTGCGCTGATACCTAAGGGTATTTTACCACTCACAGAGACTTGTACATAAGAGAGGCTGTATGGAGTGGGAGAAGACTTTGAAGCCAGTGGATAGAGCTGGTAACTGCGGCTATCTCAACACCCCCAAGGAAAGGGTATTGTAGGCGCTCTGCACAGTGGCAGAGCTGAAATACTTTGCAGTAGCCTAGGAAATATTAGCGTACTGTTTCACGGTGAGACCTTGGTGTAATGCACTCCATACTGAGAACGCTATAACTGAAAGGCTGAGCACTGGCCTAGATGCGTAATAAAAAAGGGTTCACTACTGCTCCTAGCCAGTCACAACTATAATGCACACGGTGAGAAGTAGCCCTAAAAAGGACCGTTGGGGTTCTTGTAGGGAGGATCCCTACAGTAAAACATTCCCTATCTCAGCAGCTCTGTCCCTACACTCTGCATAATGCACTGCAGACTGAGAATGGTATAACTGAAATACTTTGCAGTAGCCTAGGAAATATTAGAGTACTGTTTCACTGTGAGACCTCGGTGTAATGCACTGCAGACTGAGAGCGCTATAACTGAAAGGCTGAGCCCAGACCTAGATGCGTAATAAAAAGAGGGTGTACTACTGCTCTCAGCCAGCCACAACTATAATGCACACGGTGAGAAGTAGCCCTAAAATGGACCATTGGGGTTCTTGTAGAGAGAATCCCTATGGTGAAACTTCCCGTATCTCAGCAGCTCTGTCCCTGAACTCTGCCTAATGCACTGCACACACAGAACAGTATAGCTGAAATGGCCTGCACAGCCCTAGATGCTTAAAATAAAAAAGGTGCACTACTGCTCCCAGCCAGCCACAACAGTAATGCACACTATGAGGAGTAGCCCTAAGAAGGACCCTTGGGGTTCCTGAAGACAGGATTCTACTCTAACACTGTACCTATATCAGCATCAGCACTTTCCCTAACCACTGCCAGCATGCGTCTGAGGTGAGCCGCGGGCGGCCCCAGTGTAGGTACTCAGCGGTCACCTGATTACATTAGCCACTCACTGCTGTTGCCGGGTAGAGAGCTGGCACGTCAAAGCAGGAAGTGGTAATGCCTTCCCCGCATGTTTATTGGCTAGAAAATGATGCTAAACAAGCGGGGAAGGGAAATGCCATTGACTCGAGTACGCGTGATGTTCGTTTCGAGCAGCGAGCATCTTGAGTACCCTAATACATGAATGAGTAGCAAGCTCAGAAGAGCATGCTCGCTCATCTCTAAAAATAATCTTTTTTTTTTTTTTAAACTGGGAAAAATGTAGCGAAACAGAAAAGAACTATTACAATTTGATAATGGCATAATCGTACTGGCCTGTAGACTTACTGTAATACACTATTTATACTGCTCAGAAAATGCAGTGAAAAATAAAAAACATGCGAGAATTACAGATTTTGTTAATCTTGCCCCTAGAAAATATGGAATAAAAACTGATCAAAATTCTATATATTCCTAAAGAATAGATAAATGAAGACTAGAGTTCATCCTGTAAAAAGCAAGGCCTTCTAGAGCTCTGGCAATGGAAAAATAAAAAGAATACGACTCTTGGATGTGGCGGCACAAAAGCAAACCTTTAAGAAAAAGAAATGTTTTAAATGTACAAAAATAGCAAAACCTAAAAAAACTGTATAAACTTGGTATCGCCAGAATCTTGTTGACACAGAGAATAATGTTATCACATTATTTATTCTGCACACTGACTGCCGTAAAAATGAAATCCAAAAAACAAATGGCAGAATTTCTTTTTTTCCCCAATCTCCCTACAATTTCTTTTACAAAAGTTATGCAATGCATTATATATACCCAAAAGATGTCATCAAAAAGTACAACTTGTCCTGCAAAAAACAAGCTCTCATATGGCTGTGTCAATGGAAAAATGAAAAAGTTATGGCTCTTGGAACACAATTGGAAAATTAGTTGAAATTAAATGATTGGCCCATTTAAAAAACCTGCCCTGGTGGGCACGACAGGGTGGTAAGAAACCCACCACTGAAGGTGTTAAGGGGGTGGTTACTTTATCAGATGGGTGTTTGTATATTTTGTAAAAATTAATAACCTTATGATAGAAAAACTCTGCTCTGTTTTACTCTGGATCTTATTTTCAAATATTGTTTTTTACATAAAAAGAAACTTGTTACCAAGTTCAACCTGTCTGAACCATGGGCAGTGAACACTTAGGAACCGCATGCACATAGGTGTGTATGTGTTATTCTGAAGCAATGTGGCATTTTAGAATAAAACGTATTGTGAAAATCCATGCAGAATGAGGCTCAGTAAGGCAACATGCACACTAGCATGAATCTCATGCGAGTTTTGTGCGCCTCATAACACACAAAACTCATGCAAATATGAACTCCATTCTTTTGAATCCGCCCGTGTTTCTGCATGATAAGATGGCCGCACCGTGTGCGGACGACTCTCTGCATGACCGCCTCCATTGCCGGCCATGTGTTCTTTCTTCTGGCTGGTGCAGAGAGTGGTCCGCACCTGCAGTGCAGCGGTCCTATTGTGCCGGAACACGGGCGGATCGGCACCCATGTGACTGAGCCCTCACAGTGATGCTGTGCAGTAAAAAAAATCACTGCATGTCCTATTTTTTCGCATCTCTTGGAATGCATCGCTCATTGTTTCCATTGGGGCAGTCAAACAAAATGCAAGTCTTGTGATGTGATGTTTCTCATTGAAAACAATGGGAAAAACTTGCCGATCCTCCAATACACTTGAAACAAGCACAGGTGGATCGAAAAACACCTTGCATCGACGGGTAAAAAACACAGGGTTGTCAAGCACTATATCAGGCTGGGTTACTTTGCCTGATATTGCGGTCGCCCATGTCAAGGTAGCCTCACAGCGGTGTGCTCGACAACTTCTTTCAGCTCAGAATAGCTAGACTGTTGAGTATCATCCTTTTTGTGTTTAGGAAGAGTTGTGACAATCCAGGTAAAGACCCACCCAATGACTCCGAGTCTAGTTCTAAGTGGATTATCAAAGTATGTTTTATTTTCTCTGAAATGCTGTAACATTTCATAATGCAACATACACAAGAGGACATCTACAGTATTTTTCACAGTATTGCATAGATATCTAGCCTGAATAAATAGGTCTAGTGAGCAAGGTAAAAACAAAGTATCCAGGACCTTCAAACTTTACAGTTTGAACATTTTCCATGTATTTTTAGGTTTTTGTTCTTTTATTATTTTGAAAAAAAAAACTTTTCAACCAAACATATTATAAATATGAGTTGATTAATATAAATTCTTGAAAAGCAATATGCTTACAAGAACGTTTCCAAGTATACTCAAGAGTCTCCTTAAAACACAAATATTGCTGCAAAAAAAAAAAAAGGAAAATGTCTAGGGTAAAATCCAAATAGATTCAATGAAAAAAAGATGACACAGGAATACGCTGCTACCTTTTAATAGACTTTTTATATTCTTATCTTCTCCTTATATTTTAATTTCACAGCCACTCACATTTATGTCTTATTAATATTTAATTCCCAGGTATTATCTTGCATAATAATAAATCAACTGATATTGTTTGCAGATTTTGCACAATTAGAGGCAGCATAAAAAGTCCAAACTGAAGCACTGTTATACTATACTAATTTTAGAGCTAGAAATTATGCTGTGTTAAATATTGTATTAATGGTAAATAGATTATGTTATTAATGCCAGAAAAACTGGAACGATTGGGTCATGAAAATGCAAAACTCTTACATTTAATTGCATTTTAATATGAGCCACTATTGCTAATGCTAATAGACACAAGCTGCTTATAATATGTAGAGCATTTTCAAAAGAATTAACCCTCAAATGGTATAATCAGGTTTAAGACATCTACTACACCATTATTTTAGATACTCATGATCAAGTTATAATTATATTATTATTAATGACTAGAGATGAGTGAGCGTACTCGTTAAGGCAAAATACTCGAGTGAGTATTGCCATTTTCGAGTACATGCCTGCTCGTGAGGAAAGATTCGGGGAATGGCGGGGGTGATCGGCGAGTTGCGGGAGTGAGCATGGGGGAGCAGGGGTGAGAGGGAGAGAGAGAGATCTCCCCCCCCCCCCCCCCCCGTTCCTCCCCGCTCTCCCCTGCCGCCCTCGGCCGGCCCCCGAATCTTTTGGCACGAGCGGGCATGTACTCGAAAATGGCAATACTCACTCGAGTATTTTGCCTTAACGAGTGCGCTCGCTTATCTCTATTAATGACACTTTAGCAGCATGTTCCCCATACGTATGCTGAAAGCCTACTTTTAAGGTCCAGTGCCCTAAACATATATTACAGTAATGACAATGGCATAAAAGCTGTCCCTATCATCACCTGCAGGAGCATGGTTCTAAGTGACAGCAGTGTTCCTTAGATGCTGCTGCCAATACTGACCATAGCATCTCAGGAATATAAACAAAAATAGGTGGCTGCCTTTGGCATTGGTTATATCACATATAATCCCATATGTAGAAGCCTATCAGATTGTGCTGATAGGCCTAGAAGGTGCCTGACGGTTTTCCACTGACAGACAACAATGCATTGGGATACATAGGTAATTCAATTGCATTTTTTAAATTTAAAAGTCTTCTATTGGGACAAAAAACTTTAACATTTAGTAAATTTGCTTAAATACATACAGAACAATAAATAAATATACACATCAGTAACTTGTCAGGGGTTCTGAGAGCTACCTGCAATCAAAAAAGATTGTCTCTCATGAGACAAACACTTTACAGTATTATGCATGGGATCATTTTAGTTGATAAATGTTCAAATTAAATATTTAAAATGTTTCTTAAATTAAGCAGTTGTACCGTGTGACAACTGATGAGGGGGGTGGCTGTGATTGACAGACAGCCTTTAGTGGCAATAACCAAAATGAGAAAGAATCCAGGATGTTTAACTCCTGTTATGTCTCAATCAATAATGGGATGTGATCAATAATAGTCACATTTAATGGTTTTAGGCTCTAATAATGGCCTTTCACGGCTCTCTTAGACTTATCCTTATTAAATCATATCGGAGATATGCCATAGCTGTGTGTCTTAACTGCAAAAAGCATAATACATTATAATATATAAACATAAAGAAAACAAACATTAAAAGGACTCGGACCTAGTTGCACAACCCCTTTCAGAATGCGGGGCTTGGGCAATCAGCTGATCACTCTGAATCCCACTCTTTTCACCCCCCGGAAACAGCTAATTTTGACAGGGTAAGGCATGGTTAGCCTTACAACCCTCTGTATTTGTGTTCAGTTTTAAATGATTTTTGACCTCTCCACAGGACAGGTCACTAACAGCTGATCAGGGGGAGAGGGTCTGTCACGTGGGACCCCTCCTGATCAGCTGTTCACAAGGCCATTCTCAGTGAGTGTCATGTAGAGAATGCAGGAGGTAGCACTGCAATTTCCTGTGCAGGCACCAACAATCATGTGAACACTTGTGACCCTCAGCATGTTGCAACTTCATGGTCTTAGCAGACCCCTGACCAGCTCTGACAGTGACTATTGTCACACTAGGGGGATGTTTTTCCCTGTAACTGGGACTTCTTTGGAAAAGTGTGTAATAAAAAATATTGCAGTGTGAATGTGCCCCAGGTCTTACATGATGTCACAGGGAACATAGTTTTTTGGGTTTTTTTTAAAAACATGGGTGCATGTCCTGGGCCTGGAGCACTATGGTTGCACTCTTTCCATACCTCTTAAAACAAGTGACTCCTTACCATTTCAACAGCTCTTACTCTCAGGTAATGAGGAATACTGTGAGGTGGCCAGAAGGACCAGATGCTGGAAAGATCCCACTCATGATACATTCAGGGACTGCACACATCGTGAGAGGAGTATTTTTAATTCTCTAGAAAAAAGAAATGTCTCCAATTTCCCAAATATCTCCCCACAAGCAAAATTCATCACAACCACATTCATCTTCTCACAACCCGGCCAAAGTGTGGATACCGGCGATAAAGGATGGCTGAGGACACTCACTTTTCAACCTCTAGTAGGCCTTGCCCAATTTTTGTTCTCCTACAATCTTCCCCCTTTATTCTGCAGTCTCTCACATTGTTCAAACCATTCTTATTCAATGGCAATGCTCTTTATAAACAATAGATCATATGTTGCTACCTTTTTTTTTGTTTCCAGTTTTTCTAGTTTCCTTGGGTGCATCACTATGGCAAGGGGTCGCCAACAACATGCCTGAGGACGATAGGAGACATGAAGATAAACACCACTCAGATAGGCCAATCCTCTACCTTAGTATATAATGTATGTAAAAATTCACTCAATGCTAAAGGGCTTAACAGTCCATACAAGCATTTCTTGTTATGGAAGGAAGCTACAAAGGCAAAACGCAGACATAATATGCGTACAGGAATCACATTTCAAAATTTCTTCACCTAAATGTTCTAATCCCCTGTACCCACATATTTATATGCTCAATGCATAAAAAATAAGCTAGTGTTATCATTGCTATTAAACACACAATCACCTTCTCTCTATTAAACTCAATCATCAATAACAAGGATAGATGTGTAGCTTTATCTTGCTTTATAAACAACTCTGCCTATACTATTGTCAACATTTATTCCCCAAATAAATCTCAAATAACCTTCCTCAATGCATTATTTAAAAAAAAAACTTGGAAACAGCACCAAAGGAAAACTAATTTTGTGTGAGGACTTCAACAACATTCATGATGCCACACTTGACACAACCTCCAAGAGCTAAAGGCATCTCCCCAATTAAAAACATGGCTAGTCAGGGAAGATCTATACAATGTATTGAGATGCTTGCATCCCTCTGAAAATGACTTCACATTTCACTCTTAACATCACAACACATACACACAAATCAATATGTATATAACACCCAAATGGACAATTCCAAACATAAATCACTCTGAACTTACAATCCAAACTCCTGAATACTACAACAATACATATATGGCACATGCTTCTTGTTCCTCTGTTTGTCTGGATTTTTCAAAATAGGGAAAAAGAGTTTTTATCCTACGTTGAACCTACTTCCTTTTCTTGTGCATCTATTGTGGTTTCCAGCCAGTCCTTACATGGGAGTGACTACAGAGGAGCTGGTTTCTAGTTGCATTTCTTTGCAAACACGTTCCAATAAATTAGAACATTTTCTCCCTTTCCAACTCAAAACTAGCCCGGCCTAGCTCTTTTATTGGTGGGAATAGATGGTTTCCTGATGGAATGTAGAACCATCATCTGCCACATATTACATGCAACTCGTTTCTCAATTGCTCACAACTGGAAAAGTCCTAAGATTTCTCACATCTAAGAAATAACTTCTGCAGTCTCAACCAACTGTGCATATAAAAAATGGGGGCAAGTGAAAACGGAAAATTAAATTCTTACATATCCATGTGGAATTTAAGGCATATTTCCCTTCACCTATCTAGTCTATGGTTTCTCTACCTCTCCCCTACCCCTAACACTACCATTCCCCTCCAAATACCTCCATGTCTTTATTGTCCTGCATGGCTTAAACTCCTTTAAATGCTTCCTTCTCCTTATAGACCCACAAGACTCATATATGGTACACACAAGTTAAAGTTTTAGTTACCGTTTTACATACAAATGACGTACCTGATTGCCCTTCAACAACTATTTCTTAATATTTGCCATATTTGAATATATACAATAGCTCAACCAGATTTAACAATGTATTTTATGTTCAACTACTGTACACAACTGTGCTCAACTTGCACTTTATTATAACAAATATGTCATTTATTCTCTATATGTTTCTGTTTTCTGTTCCCTGTTAATTTTTAAAATCAATAAAAAATGTATTGGAAAGAAAAGTTACAAAAATAGCAAAACAAAAATTACAGAATAAAATAAAAATATATATAAAGAAAGAAAATGACCACCTCAGACGCCAACATAAACCACAACCATCTGTCCTATAATCCAAGATTATACAAATTATATATCAAAATGTCCAACACAAAATGACCAACCCATTCCTGTACTTCATTTTAACATAAATATAACTTTAAAAATAAAGAGCTATAAATATTAAAAAGTCCGTTTTAAATTTTTGTACACAATACCCCAAATAAAATAAAATTTTTAAAAAATCAATGAAAAAAGCAATTAAAAAAATAAATAATAAAAATAGCCCTATATGTGATTAAAAAATACCCATAGAAGTGTAGAAGAGGAACAGCAGGAAGATGAAGAAGAGGAGGAAGAGGATGGGGACAATAAAGGTATAGAGGCAAGGGAGGTAGCTATGCAACATTTCTTCCATTCATTACATACCCCAGCTATTCTACGTGGATGGTGAGACCAGCCGGAGGACACTCTTGGGCCTGGCAACGAGTAATGTGGGTCACCCCCCTTAGGCACTTTGAGACATGAGTGTTTTATGCTGTATTGTTTGCAGAAAGACCATCAAATAGCCCACATCTAAACATCAGATCATTACTAGGTGCCCATCCTCCTTGATACCCGCTGCAAGGCCAAAATAAAAAATTTCATTCCGGCAGTAGAGAGGAACTTCAAAATGCAGCACTATCAGGATAGACTACTTAGTAGGTTGAGCAGAGAGTTCCTCCATGGCTACAGAGATGCATCCACAATGGATTGCAGCTCTGTGCCTTAGGTCCCCTGTCCACAGGCATGATTTGGCCGGCGGTAAATCACCGGTGAATCACTCCATCTGATTGCTATGGAAAGCGCCGTCCCCCTGTCCACGAGCAGAGAATCATTGTGATTCTCCGCTCGCGGACGGCAATTTGTAGCATGCTCTGTGGTGAGCCTATCAGATAGGCTGAAAGCGGAGATCCGTCTGCCAGCTCCTGCTCCCATGTGACGGCACCCGCAACGGAGATCCACTGCGGGATACTGCAATGCCTATGGACAGGGGGCCTTATTGTGGATGAGCAGGAAGCCGGTTTCCACATGTTCCTCATGTTTCCACAAGGAGCACACTCCACCCTTAAGGTGCTGTTGATGGAGGAACTGCTGCTACGCACCTTCTCCTGCTTCTGCCATGTCTCCTCCTCCACAAGAAACAGATGTTGTAGTGGCCCAGAGTTAGTGGGGCACCTCCATAATGTTATAGGTCTGTCACATGCCATTGTTCTGTCAATGTCTTTATTGTGGAATGCATCAGAGTTATGTGTATTGCACCTCTGCAACACTGAATGGTTTAATGTCTGGGTTATGCCTAGAAAATGTATCATGTTGTATGTCATATGTCTATGTCTTATATATGTGTTTACAAGTGGGTTTAGACAGTCTATGCTAGAGAGGCTGTGAAAGTTAGTCTACGCAAGTCAGTCTGCAGTCTAATACAGTCTAGTCTGCAAGTGAGTGAACCCCACAGACACGGATTGGTCTGTGTGGGGCCAGAATGGAGGAAGCTGAGTGATTCCCTTCTGCTTGGCCTGGGGTCAACCTACCCAGGATATGCCAATGCCACCACTGAGTACTGAGTGAGAGAGAAGGACTGCTGTTGGAGAGAGAAAGGTACCAGAAGTGTGAGTGTTGACCGATAGAGAGTTGGAGAAAGAGCGAGTCGCTGGGTGCAGGATCACACAGATAACTAGGACTGTGGATCGTCCAGATTACCCTAAGAAATCCTCCCTGTCACATCACTTTATTCTGTTGTATCTGTGCCAGATTGCTGATAATATTTGAAGTTATCAAGTTACAGTAAACGGGCATTACTGTCCTTCCTGGTTTTTCCAGAATGCTTCTCTGTGTGTGGACTACTTTATTATTCTACTGTCAAGGCTCACTGAAGAGGACGGAACAGTGGCATCACAAGTGACAAGAAGATTAGAGGTAACCTCTGGCTACGTTTCCCTGTGACCTCCCCCAGCAGTTACTTGGTCGGGTCCCAAACTATCCTCATGGGTGGAGATGGTAGAGCCCCGTGACAAGGTCTTTATCTACCCCGCTATCTCCTCGGCTGTGGGCCCACTCCTCGGATGCTGCAGGGCGGAGTTATGGCAGTCACAAACAGGATGATTTCTCCGCGTCTTCACTACAGAATGGAGAAGAAGTGCCTCCATCATTTTCCAGACACAGAGAAGAGTGTGCCTGTGCCTGAGTTTATACGGAGAGTTCAGTTGTGTTCAGTTCCAGCCATCTGAAAAGCTGGAGAAAGAAGGCAGAGTTACCTGCAAGAATGCAGAGAAAACAAGAGGACTTTAAACTACATTCTTATGTGTCCAGTATGCGTTATTGCCTGAAGAGGAATCGTGTACTGTTATTGGTCAAGGAAGAATTGCCTGATTTGTATTTGGCACCAGAAAGCGAGGAAGACAAAATGGACACTCAAGATGGTGCCCAGACTTCTTCTTCCTCTGCCTTCAGAGAACCCGCAAAACTTTCCTGCCACTCAGTTCCTACCGTGGCTGGTGGAAAAGTAGGGAAGGTTGGCCCCACTACGGAGCAGCAGCAAGCTAGGGAATGCCCAGGCAATAAGACGCCAATGCTGGTGAGTGAGTCTATGGACTTGTCTCGGCAGACCAGTGTGAGCACCCCTGCAGGCCAGATGTCTTCTTTCAAGACTCTCCACTGTGTCCCTGCTGGTTATCCCCAACCTCAGCCCAGGTTTTATTGGGGTGATGAGCCAGAGCTACAGGAGCTGATTCCAATCGCTTCCCCATGCTACACCGCCAGCAGAGGAGAGGCTTGAGGAACCACAGGACTGTGACCCTATTTCTGCTGAGACTGTATCTCCTCCTTTTACTGCTCCTTCAGCTGAAAAAAGGCCTAGCAGATTGCAGAGATACAGGATTCCAGGAGGATTTGTGGAGATGCATTTCCTTTGGTGGATCCTTATTCTCCAGGACAACCAAAAAGTGAGAGCGGCACTGCCACC
This sequence comes from Eleutherodactylus coqui, assembly GCF_035609145.1. NCBI lineage: Eukaryota > Metazoa > Chordata > Amphibia > Anura > Eleutherodactylidae > Eleutherodactylus > Eleutherodactylus coqui. The sequence goes on from NC_089843.1 coordinate 103,752,784, forward strand.
ATCCATGCACCCATTTATAAGAGAATATGGGGACTCCAACTTTGGGTTTTATTTCATTAATGACACCTGAGAGGACCTCTGGTGAGGCTGTGACATCCATTCAGCTATGTGCCGTTGTCACCAGATTGCCCTGAGGAGACTCCTCAGGAGGAGGACAGTAACTCAGAGGTGAGAGCTTTTATGAGAGCCTGTCCGTCCCTGTGTGCTTCTGTGGGGATACGGTCACGGAGCAGTAACACCACACCAACAGGCTTCAGCACAGATTCAGAGACTGAGGAGCTGACTTTGTCATCTGTTGGTCCATAGGTGATGTGGTGCTAAAGGACTCCATGAGTTTATACTGTGTATTAGATTCTTTTCCTTAAAGGTGGAGAAGTAGGAGGCACATGCTTTAGTGCTGTGTTCACCTGGCACCATTTGTCCTTGCACAATTTATAACATTGCTTTTAAGAGAAGCACACCTGCTGTCTTTCTTGGAGTAATTTGTGATTTAGGAGATGCTATGTAGGCCTTCTTCTTCTTTCAGTGACACCCATGTGCTATGATTGAACCCTATATCACTGTACACTTTTTTTATTACCAATTTTTGGAAAAAGCACAGTGTTCTCAAAACGTGTGGCTATATTTGCATGCAATTTGGGACGGGGTGGGACCTTGTCTTCACTGGGTATTTTCTAAAGGGTAAATTAGTGAGCTTGATTTTCACTTCCATTGACTTTCATTTGAACACTTTGTCATTGACATTATCCAGCATACTTGAAAATGATATTTTTTGTGGTATATTTTTAAGATACTATACTTTTTTTTGTTATACAATGTGATGTCAATCAACATGTGTAGTTTTCATAGTATCTCATGCTTTAAATCCCAGATTTTCCCTGATGAATCCTGCACTTATCGGCTCATGTAAACAGTTGTTAATCTATGAAAGACTGTCCGTTTACTCTAAATTCAGGCAAGCATTCAGAAGAGATTTACAGCATGCTACACCTCCATTTGGTCAATAATTATCACTCCTGTGTAAAAGCATGTTTAGGACTTTTATCAGGTATGTAAGCACTCAACAACCATCCCATGTAATAGGTCAATAAACAAGTTGAGCTCTGGAATGCAGAAGGCAGGAAGGCTGAGTGCAATCGGCTCAAATCAAAACCAGGAGACAGTCAGAACAATATAACACATTTGCACACTAGACAGACCAATTTCTCAGTTACCCTCTAGAGGGAGCCTTAAATAGACCAAAACTAATCTGAATTGGCCATGGACACAAAAGCTGGGTTTGCATGCTGGCACTTTAAGAGACAAGCCGTGTACATATGCACCACCTGGGTGGCATTGACAGAGGCCCAGTGACTCAGGAGGATGTGGTGTTTGCCATCAATGACAGGAGTAGGAGAACTGGGGCTGCAACTGCCAGAAGGAAGACGTAGGAGGAGTCGGCAGCTTCAATACCTCAGCATAACAGTAGGACACCTTTAGAACGTACAGGAGTGGACCGATTAAGTATTAGTTGCAGCTTGGGGATAAAAAGCTTCTGAACTGCTCCATTTAATTGATAATACATTTGTGCAAAGACCTGTTTTTAAAAATAAACTATATTAAAAGTTGTTGTATCTTCCTACCTTGGGATAAAAGTAAAAGTAGATACATACAGCATATGGTGAGCTTGATTATTGTCTATTATTATATGAAATTGCTTGTTTTTGCTATCCTAGTGTTATTGGCCACATAGTACAGTAGTAAAGTACATGAAAAGCAAAGTAGTGTAATATACAAGATAAAATATTAATTTTTTTTCTGTTCCATTGATTCCCGAGGAGGTGAATCTCCAGAAGGTCACTGACCAATATTTTGAAAAATATTAAATTCATAATTCCATTTTATTTAGATTTTTTTTTAAATTCATGTTTATTGCTTCTTCAGTACTAGAATTCATCCAAATTGCAGAAGGTCTAAAATCCATTGAATTGATTTCAACATTCTATGAATAACTGTAGCATCTACTATGTCCTTCAGAGACTATAGAAGAGATATTGTGTATTAAACTGCATAACTGTGAAGCAATATGAAGTACCCAGGGTACCCAGTTTACTCGGGATTAAATATTGAAAAAGGCAGCTGATGCTGTGAATGAAGCAAATCAGATCTTATCACATCGACCTATAGCAGATAATAAAAGATATACAGTATGTATCTGGTATTGTGTGAATGGTCAGTATTATAAGAGAAATATTGCTAAAGAACAGAAAGCCAACGTACATATTTTGAAAGAGACATTACAAATTGGGAGCAGTTGACAGGTTTTGAAGTTATTAAGTGATATTACATGCATACTTTGCACACAGCAAATCAGTTTCTTAAGTAGGGCAAGGTTAGTTTAATATATTGCTTTATGAGACATGTGAAATAAATGCATAAACTCCCAAAATTTGTGTCCCCTTTTGAGCACATTTCTAAACCAAAAGTAAATGAAAGAAATAAAAAGTTTTAATCACAGTTGTATTCTTTAACTTTACAGATGCAAATAGTGTTAAATAAAAACTGTGATTTTTTTCCTGGTACAAATGTAGGAGAGAGCATTGTAGAATGGTGCCAGCTGTAAACTGGCATTTCGAAACATTGTTCTTTGGGGGAGGAGAAAAATCAAAAAGAAGGAGTCATGTCAAAATGTTTGCAATAATAAAGACAGAATTTGTACTTTTACTTGGGACACTGATCATTATGCCTCCTTAATACATATTTAGCAACAGATCAGTAAATGGGACTGAGTCATTTAAATGTAATTATTTATAAAGCAGAAGGAACATGTTTCCTGATTATACCACCCACTTTTATATTACCAACATGGCTTATTTATTTTCTTCCAGTTAATTTTTAACAACTAAAAAATAAAATGTCGAAAAATTAACAATTCAGTTCTTATGGCAATCTGTTAATGTCCTTGACCAACTCTCACTCTGTACAGTACTTAGAGCTAAATTAAATATTATTCTTTATTGTGTACAAATCATTTAAATCTATATATATATATATATATATATATATATATAAAGATGAAAGCCCTCACTAACTCACTCACTCACTGACTGACTCACCACTAATTCTCCAACTTCCCCATGTCGTAGAAACACGAAATTTGGCACGAGCATATATTATGTCCAAAATAGGAAAAGTAAAGAGGTCCCAAATCGATTATTCAATTCTAGCGCAAAAGAACTAGCGTCCAAATTTTACGTACGGAATCTAATTCTCTCACTTTCCGATGTCGTAGAAACATAAAATTTGGCACAATCATAGATTATGTCTAAAATAGGAAAAGTTAATGGGCCCCAACTCGATTATTCAATTCTAGCGCAAAAGAATTAGTGTCCAAATTTTACGTGCGTAATCTAATGCTCTCACTTCCCGATGTCGTAGAAACATGAAATTTGGCCCGAGCATTGATTATGTCATAAATAGAAAAAGTTAATGGGTCCTAACTCGATTATTCAATTCTAAGCACAAAAGAATTAGCGTCCAAATTTTACATACAAAGTCTAATTCTCTCATTTCCTAATGCCATAGAAACTTGAAATTTGGCACAAGCATTGATTATATCATAAATAGGAAAAGCTAATGGGTCCCAACTCGATTATTCAATTCTAAGCGCAAAAGAATTAGCATCCAAATTTTACGTACGGAATCTAATTCTCCCACTTCCTGATGTCATAGAAACATGAAATTTGGCACGAGCATTGATTATGTCATAAACAGGAAAAGCTAATGGGTTCCAACATAATTATTCAATTCTAGCGCAAAAGAATTAGCATCCAAATTGTACGTATGTAATCTAATTCTCTCACTTCCCAATGCCATAGAAACTTGAAATTTGGCATGAGCATTGATTGTGTCATAAATAGGAAATGCTAATGGGTCCCAACTCGATTATTCAATTCTAAGTGCAAAAGAATTAGTGTCCAAATTTTACGTACGGAATCTAATTCTCTCACTTCCCGGTGGCATAGAAACTTGAAATTTGGCGCGGACATTGATTATGTCATAAATAGGAAAAGCTAATAGGTCCCAACTCGATTATTTAATTTCAAGCACAAAAGAATTAGCGTCTAAATTTTTCATACGGAATCTAATTCTCTCACTTCCCGATGTCATAGAAACTTGAAATTTGGCACGAGCATTGATTATGTCATAAATAGGAAAAGTTAATGGGTCCCAACTCGTTTAATCAATTTTAAGTGCAAAAGAATTAGCATCCGCATTTTTCGTATGGAATCTAATTCTATCACTTCCTGATGTCATTTTATATAAAGGAAACGTAGCATGGTTACCTCCACGTGGTGTTTCCTGGGTAACGCAAAGACCCATGCAAAATGGGGAACATATTTTTTTCTTCGGTATCTCTAAAGTAACCAAGACTTCATAAGATTTTCCGTGTGAACACCAGATAAACACCAGTATCAAATTAACTCGGGCAAAGCCGGGTATATCAGCTAGTACTTATATAGTTCTTAAAATGTATATTCCCTTCCGGATCTTTTATGGCATATCTACAGGATATGCCATAAAAGTCTGATAGATGCAGATCCCAGCTGAGAGGGCTGTCTTATGCTGTTTCCGTAACACCTGCAAAAGTGAATAGGAATTGCTGAAACAGCATACCACAGTGAGCCATGTTGTTTCCACAACTGTTAAGTTACAGAAATGGCTTAGCTCACTCTGCTATGCTGTTTCTACATTTCCCATTCACCTCTATGGCAGTTATAGAAACAAAGTATCCCAGCAGTGCTTAACTATTTCCATATTCCCAGCTACCAAGGCTGTGGAGTACTGAGAGGTATCCCCATTGAAACCATGTTTGGCTGAGATGGGAATAACCTTTATGATTACATAGGTGATACCCTAATGATGACCACTGACTTAAGTAAAGAGTGAATCAAAATGTAGAAGACATACAGTAAGGACAAATATTTAATTGCTACCTTATTGTACATATAACTGAGTTTAATAAAGAAGAAGTTATGTGGTACTTATGGATAGATGCCATAATTTTGAAATCCCAGATCTTTTTTGGTGCACTGTTTGTTCATTTCTTAAAAGCACAAGCATATCCTCCAGAGGTATATAGAGATTACAATTCACATCAGTACTTGTCTACAAGGGAGCAGGGTGCACAATCTAATTTCTCTTTTGCACAGTAGAGACAATTACAGAGGATGCAAATTTCCCTATGAACATTTTTGTGGAATGTGGGAGAAAACCATTGTTTCCAGTGGAATCCCATGCAAACAATAAGATAAGATACAAACTGCATGCATTAACTAAAAAATAACATGTTTTAGATTTGCCGTATCTGTACATTGGCTCCTGAAGGTTTAATGAGCTTCTGATATAATAGCATATTTTTTGATATTATGACTGATAACTATAGTGATGAATGAACTTTTGAAAAGCTTGGTCTGGCTGGTTCACCAAACTTAGGTTTGGTTCGAATTACTTTGAACAAACCGGAAGTTCACCAGAAAAACTAAGACTGGTGTATAACATGGACTAAGAGCCATAAAAGCCTGTAGAGCGCTCTGGTGTTTAATAATGTCTAAGATCCATTAAAGCCCTGCATAATACTCAGTGTTCAGGACTAGTGTTGAGCAAACCAAACCAGTAGAACGCTGTTTCAGATAGAACTTTGCTAAAAACGTGGTTCAGGTTTGTGTTGAACAACAGAAAATTAAATGCATTTCAACAATAAACACTGCTGACAAATTCATCTCCTCTACATCTTTATCTCCTTCTATTGATTTGGCATCATAGTGTTTTGTTTGGTTTCCAAGCAATATGTGCCAAGAATAATAATATGAACACAGAATTACAGTGAGAAATTTCACCTAGATTATATTTTCAAGTACTTTTTAATAAAAGAAAATGTTTTATACTATGGTTTAAAAAGTGGTTAGCATGTAGAGCAAAGTCTTGCTAACCATTTTCTTCAAGCCATTTTATTGTCATTTTCTGGAAAATGTTCTCAAAATAAGCCAGGTAGAAACAGTATACAGCATAAGTGGCTGTCAGCAGTGCTGTTTATCATTGTTCAACAGACAAAAAGCAGACCGTCATAATAAGAGGCATTTATTTGTTTCAGATTCCTGACTTGAGGCTGGAAATGGGAGGTGTCATTGGTTATAATTGTAGAACTTATAAATAATAGCAGCTTTCAAATCTTAGAGCATAGGAATTTCAAGACGGTAAAAAATGGAAAGTAGACAGTGGATTTAGCTAGAAAAATCACATCTCAAGGGAAGCTTAAAACATTGATGAGGATTTTGTGCATTGTATGTATATTTTAAATGATACTGTATAAACCAGTGCTCGAGGCTTCATTGATTATGACCTGTTACAGAAATGTATCCATTTGTCATAACTTTATTAAACACTGTTCACGCTGCTTTTACCGTGCATGTTTGACATAGTTCCTGGAAAAATCCGCTAACATATGCGCCAAATGTACTGCTCCATCATGCGTTACTGCATGACATACATTTTCACAAATCGCCCTTTGACTTCCATTGTAAAAAAAAAGTATATACTTTCAGTGCAGAAAAAATGACACATTTCCAGCATACCTCAGTCCTTAAAAGTCTTTTGACACATGGACACGTTCTTATACATCGGATTCTGCGGGAACATAGGTGGTATGTATAAGACCAGTGTTTCATATGTAAGTCTTTTTTGTGCAAAAACCATGGAAAAATTTGCAACTTTTTTACACCAGAAATATGGGGCTGCTGCTTTAAAACTTCTTCTGCTAACCTTTAGGCAAATTTCAGAAGAATGTATTTAAATATGTCCGTAATACGGACATGTTACAGATGATATTACAACCATATGTCATCAATATTTTCCTCTTTATTTTTCTTATTTTCTACCGAGTAAATTTTGATCCGTATTTGCCCAATAGAAAATAACAATATGGAGAAAAAAACATAAAAATTAGGTCATGATGTGTTTTAAAAAAACAGGGCTGAAAAATATGGCCATATGAATAGATACATAGGTTTACATTAGCGCTGTATTATGGTCCCCCAAAAAACACGGACCAAATAGGGAGATAAAATTTGCTTATCTAAAATTGGCCGTAGGCTGCTTTCAAGCAAGTATATTTTTGCTCTGTATTAGGGCCATATTGTGGGGACTATAATACAGAGCTAATGTAAACCTATAGGACTAATAACATGGCCCTATTTTTTATGCCTGTAAGACGGATAGGCATACACAGTATGATCAGTTTTTTTAATATTTGCCTTTGTATTTGTTTTATTTTATATTGGGACAAATACAGATCAGTATTTTTCTAATAGAATATTATAAAAATACAGAGGCAAAGAGAAATGAAAAATCGATGACATTCGCCGGTGCAATATCTTTTCTTTTCAATAATTATTTTATTGGGTTTTATAATAAACAAACAAAAATAACAGAAGGTTGACATATATGTTGCATTAGAATACAATTACCATGAAATAGATACTTTAAACATGCAATGAGTTGCAGAATAGTATCAAAACCAATGTTCATTCCCACAAAATATAAGAAAGTAGTTGCCAGGTTGATGTAGTTCGTCACTTGAGTGCTAGATATCAACTAGAAACTTAAGTGTACCACTTGAAGGCTTTTAATTCATGGTAAGAGGGTCTATTAGGGAAATGAGGGGAAGTTAAGACATGGAGACACTTGGAGGAGTGATATGTGGAGGGATTTGTATGCTAGTTGGTTGAGGGATGATTTGTCAGCCAAATGTTCCATTTGGATATAAAGAGATTGAATGTTCCAAAGGGTGTAATATCTATTGATCCACATCCGTAATACTGATCTATATTACGGACATGTCTTTATATGCTCATCTAAAACCAGCCTTAAGGATCTTTCACATGGGACAGAATTAGCGTGCATGGACATTTCTGCATCACAGTGTTATCCCTATGGGTCTTGAATTCTGCACCTGTTTAAATCTACCTCTCTTTACTTTCACAATGCAAGATTCAGTTTTGCTGTAGAAAAGCTTTCTCCTGTGGAATTAAGAAAGTTTTGCACAATTGTTATTGCAGATTTGTAACATACAGCTGTAACACTGCAATTAAAGTTTGTGGAGAAAAAACATGACAAATTCCGCAAATATTCCACAAAGCATATTCCGCATTTAAAAACGCATCTGTACTGAGTTCTGTGGAAATTCTGTCCCACGTGAAAGGTCCTTTAGGGTTTAAGTGAATGTTGCTGTTAAGGTGCACTTAAATGGCATCAAAAACTGCACAAGAAAATAGACATGCATTTTACATGAATTTTGATGTGGTTTTTACAGCAACCACATCAAAAACCATGACAAACTGTAGTAAAACCATGTGCAGTTTTTAATACCACTACAGAGAGATACACCAAATACATCTAGCACACTTTCTGCTTTCTGTGCACCACTAGCCAAGATCTATGCCAGCTATGAGCTGGAGTACATTTCTGGTCTAAAGTAAGCCACCTTCTGGCATAAATTTTAGTAAATCTGGGAGGCGGAGCCTGACTGGGTAGATGCAAGACATGTGAACTCTGAGCTCCCGGTATTGAACTCCTAACTAGCGTAGCTATTACTTGAGTAACACAAGATGGGGAAGCACAATCTGAAGGTGAAGAGCAGGGAGACCTCCCAGCTCCCACCACCATCCAAACAACAGCCAGAGATGAATAAATAAAAAAAAAAAAAAGGAAACAGCCGCACCTCATGGTCCCAAGATAGGTCCGACAAAGGAACTGACTAACTGCACCTCAGATAATTCTGAGGAGGACACTGCAACAAAGGGAGCAAAAGGTACGGTTTCTCATAGAATATCAAGGGAATTTCTTTAAAAGACTCTATCCTCTGCCTTAGCCCTTATTGCTAATGATTTAGCGAATATTAAAGCTGATGTACACCAGATTGGGGGAAGGGTAGATTCCCTGGAGCAATCCCAACAACCACTAACCCAATTCTGTGGCACTAAAAAGACCAAGTTATGCTGTAACGCTCTCAAATAAATCGGTCATTCCTACTTCTGGAGGATCAGGAGAATTGGAGCAGAAGGTGAAATGTATGAATCAGAGGCCTATCTGAGGGGGGTGATCACTCTGCAAATAGTGAATCCAAAAATCTGATTAAAAAGGGCTCACCATTTTGAGGCTTGATAATTCCATTGAGATGGAAGAGATCTGATGTGGAGACTTGGTGGGCTGCTAGCTCATGCAGCTGAGAAACAGAAAGGGTGATCACTCTCCCCTGCTTACGAATGTGGGAACCATTTTTGCAGATCTAGTAGGCCAATAGCTTGCAAAGGAGATCCATATTGAAAGGGCTCACAGAGTTCTGAGACTACTACTAGCCCCATCTGATTCTCCAAGGGATGTGGTTTGTGGCCTCCTGTGCTACACAGACACTGCATTGTTGCTGACAAAAGCACGAGAACAGGGTCAGCTCCATTGTGAGGGGCAAATATTCACATTTATCAGGACTTGGCTCCTACTACTCTTTTCAAGCGCAAACTCCTGAAACCAGTCACAGACAAGTTGAGAGACATGAATATCTGCTATAGATGGGCATTCCCTTTTGTCTCAGCTTCACAAGAATTGGCAAAACAGTCAACATCAGAAATCTGGAGAATTTAACTTCTTGCTGGGAAACATTAAAGTGGACTCGGCTTCAGATTCCAGAAGTGGAGGAGTGGCCAAACTTACCTACATCTTCCTCCTGGACCTGGGTTCTAGAGGAACAAGTCACCTTAGTCCAAGAAACATGCAGGACTATCAGCAGACACGTAAATATTATGTTTAATTATCATAACTATTCAGTGTTCGACAAGCAGAGAGCGCTTTTTATACCTTGGATCTGTCCTGTTACCTATGGGACTGAGAAACAGTATGCATCAAAGTCCATGTTTGGGAGTCACCAATTCCATCTCGTTTAGTGTTCTTGGATACCATCTTTCGGATTAACCATTTCGTATTTCACTAGCTATATGTTTTTTCTTGTATGCAAAGGGCAAATTGTTCAATTTTTATTTAAATACGCTTAAAATATGGCTATGGGAGTTTTTCTGATCAGGAATTCAATTTTTCTTTCCTTTCTCCTCCCCTCCACTCATCTCACACTCATTCCTCTTTCCCCTTCTGTTCTTCCCTGTTCCTCCACTCCTGCCTCCCCCACATCCATCCCCCACTTCTCTTCCCTATTTTTGTTATCCCAATGTTTTGCAGATCATTTTCAGACATACTATTTTTGTGGTGTGGAGAGTCTATAAGAGATTTCTAAGGTTCCCAATGATGGAATCATGTTATTGTGTTGAGATTTTGGTTTATTTGTCGCAGATGTTATGCAGTGCTCTGGCTTACGATGTGGTCCATCCGACATGGCGAGCCTAACACTAAACTTGGCCTCCTTTAACATCAATGTAGGCAACACCCCTGAAAAAAAAGTAGTGTATTTCAATTATTAAATAGAAAAGAGTAAAGCTGAAATCTTGTTTCTTCAAGAAACACATTTCAAAAGATATCATGTCCCGAACCCTAGCCACACTAGGTACAACAGGTGGTTCCATGCTACACATGAGGGCTCGGCATCTCAGGGCTTAAGTATCGACTTTAAGAGAAATACCCCTTTGTCCATAAGGATACTCTTGAAGGGGCAAATAGGACAGTTGGAAGCTACTTTTTGTAATTTATATGCGCCCAACAAAGGTACCATCCCATGGCTGAAATCTATAGGAGACATGAACACTGCCCTTAGCCTTTTAATGGATTCCTCCTAACTACAAAGCATGACATGTCATTCAAGGACTTTAAAAGTTTACACCTAGCTTTGGCAGATCTCAACTTAGCAGACATCTGCCATACACTCCATGTGGACGATCGAGATTACACCTTTTTCTCAGATGTGCACAAAAACTACCAGAGGATCGACTACATTTTTGTAAGTGATAATTATATTCAGAATGTGGTCGACTCTTCAATAGCAAATATCACTCAGATATCTCAGATCACGTACTGGTGTCCCTCAAGATATCTTTACCTGAACAGTTAGAAAATGAATGGACATGGAAATTAAACAAGACTCTCAGGCCTTAGTCAGACGGGCGTTTTTTGCCGCGATTTGCGCATGCGCATGCGTCCGGCGATTTTATAAAACCATTGCTTTGCAATGGTATTGGACACATGAGCGCTTTTTATACGCTCGTCCGATAAATTATAGAACAGAAATCGCAGATCGCACCTATCTGCAATCTGCGATTCCTGTTCTCTTCTCTACATGCGCTCAATGAGGCCGGCGGCAGCAGCGCCGACCCCATTGAGAACATATAGAAGACAAATCCTTCTTCTCTGCCACAGCTGTAACAGCTGTGGCAGAGAAGAACGATGTTTGCCCATTGAATTCAATGGAGCCGGCAATACAGCAGACTCCATTGAAAGCAATGGGCTGCCGGCGTGCGCGGGATGAATTTTCAGGAAGGGCTTAAAGGAGATGTCCCGCGCCGAAACGGGTTTTTTTTTTTTTTAAACCCCCCCCCCGTTCGGCGCGAGACAACCCCGATGCAGGGGTTAAAAAAACCACCCGCACAGCGCTTACCTGAATCCCGGCGCTCCGGTGACTTCTATACTTACCTGTGAAGATGGCCGCCGGGATCCTCTGCCTCCGTGGACCGCAGCTCTTCTGTGCGGTCCACTGCCGATTCCAGCCTCCTGATTGGCTGGAATCGGCACGTGACGGGGCGGAGCTACACGGAGCTACACGGAGCCCCATAGAGAAGAGGAGAAGACCCGGACTGCGCAAGCGCGGCTAATTTGGCCATCGGAGGGCGAAAATTAGTCGGCACCATGGAGACGAGGACGCTAGCAACGGAGCAGGTAAGTATAAAACTTTTTATAACTTCTGTATGGCTCATAATTAATGCACAATGTACATTACAAAGTGCATTATTATGGCCATACAGAAGTGTATAGACCCACTTGCTGCCTCGGGACATCTCCTTTAAATATATAAGCCCTTCCCTGCAATTCATCCAGAAATGTGTTAAAATAAAAAATATATATATACTCACCTGCTCCCGGCAGCCGGAGTTCCGTGCGGCCGGCCTGCAGTGGGTGTGAAGGGGGTGTGAGTCAGACCTGCCCCCCTGATTGGCTCAGCGCTGTATTGCCGGCTCCATTGAATGCAATGCGCTGGACAGCTCCGGCCCGTTTCTAATGAAACGCGGCTAGGAGCAGATTTTCGGGCGATTTTCGGGCACCGGTCACGCGATTTGCGGATGCGCATCCGTCATGCGATCCGCAAATCGCGCGAAAAAACGCCCGTCTGACTAAGGCCTTATAGATATGCAATAAACTCTTTGCAAACTAAGCAAGAGGATTATTTTTTTTCTTTACAAAAGAACCAAGAGCCATCAGTAAGTAGCGCAGCTTTTTGGGAGGCCCATTAAGTGCATATGTGAGGGAAATTTATCTCTCTGGGAGCACATAAGAAAAAGCTCTATATGGCTCAAATCTCAGGCATTGTCTGAAAAATAGCTTCTTTGGAGAAAACACATAAAAAATCACTAGCTGCAAAGGAACAAATCCAACTAGCAGACCTAAGAAATGACTAAAAAACATTTTAAACTACAAAGCTGCCAAGGCTTTGCTCCATTCCAGATATAAATACTATGCACATGGAAATAAGGGGGAAAGGTCATGATCGCCATGATCAGGAAATCCAAAGCAGAATCGTGGATCCACAAAGTCCGCACCTCAGGATGGGGGTGGGGGGGTGGGGGTGATGACAGACATAAAGAATGTGGCTAGGTCTTTTTCTTCTTTCTATTCCAACATTTATAACATACAAGGGGAGGCTCTGGGGGTGGGGGCGGGGGGCAGATCACATGAAACCCTACTTTTCCTTAATAATACCACCCTTCCAAAACTAACACTAGAAGAATTAGAAACATAGCCACTCCCCATCTCATCAGATAAAATTAAGGCAGTGCTTTATTCTATCCCTAGTGGATGATGTCATGGACCAGATGGATTCCTCATCTCGTACGATAAAAAATTCTTCCATATTCTTGTAGCACCCCTGACCATCTTTTTGAACAACATTTAGAAGGAGCCCCTCTTGCCACTCAATCATTAGAGGCTTATGTCACCATCATACACAAAGAAGGTAAAGATCACACTTGCTTTGATAATTACAGACCTATAACCCTCCTTAATAATGACCTCAAACTATGGTCCAAATTGATAGCCAATCGCATAGCCACATTCTTACCTAAATTACTACATCCAGACCAGACAGGCTTTGTTAAGGATAGGGAGAAGATAGAAAATGTTTTAAAGGTCCTCTATACTATTCAACATAAAAAACACCAATTCTAAACTCACTCTATTAAGTACTGATGCATAAAAAGGCTTTTGACTGAATTGACTGGTCATTCATGAAATCCAAATTACTTAAATTTAATTTCCCACAAAAATTCATTGACCTGATCTCCGCTATTTATTTCACACCTCACGCATGACTTAAAGTAAACAGAACTCTGTCCCCCACTTTTCAAATATGAAATGAAGTTAGACAGGGCTCTCCTCTTTCACTCTCTTTGTTTATTTTAACTATAGAAAAATGTCCAGCTGAGAGACTTGGACTCGTGATACATTTCTTAAATTATGGCCACCTTGGTTGACGTGGAAGCATGCAACTCCTTCGGGATCTGGTGGTTCACAAGGGAAGCGACATGTGGCACAGAGTATAGTAAATAGGATGTGAAATAAGCTATGACCAATATTCTTGTTAAAACTTTTGCTTTTTCCTGTAAACATCTGTGACAAATGCTTTGAGAATTTTTGTTTTGTGAAGTTGATAAATGAGATATACAGATATATCTCATTCTTACTATTTGTTTTGTACTGAAAGATATATAAGATTATGTAATGTAAACATCATTATCTATGACTGTACAACTATATTGAAAGGTCACGCGACACACTTTTCTGTTATGTATATCTTTGTTGGTCTCTAATAAAATGAGATATGATAAAAATAAATTACAGTAAATCTTTCAGGCTGCAGAAAGCTATGTCCCCTGCTTCCTAGACCTGACCACTTTTTTGAACCATGGTAAAAGTGGGGTAAGGCCACCTTCTCACATGGCATAATTGCTGTGGAATGTAGAAATTCCACAGGATTTACAGTACAAGTGATGTGGAGGGGATTTAGAAAAACTCCTTCATATGGTGAGGATATTTCCTGCAACGAATTTGGAGCATTTTTGAACACTGCTATGAATTCTAAGTCCGCTGCATGTCTATTTATGCCCTTGAAAAACAATGGTTAAATTCTGCAGCTGTCACACAAGTAAAAAGGTGCCATATTTAGGTGCGGATTAGGCCACAGTGGAATTGCTGCTGATATTCTGTTGCAGAATGCTTGCAGCGATTTCGCCATGTGAGAAGGCAGCCTTTAGCCGGTTTCACGCGAACAAGAAAATCGCATGAAATTTGAAAGACCCACAAATCTTGCAAAAATATGAACCCCATTTCTTGAATGGGGTCATGCAAATAAGCAATTTTTCCCTGCACCACGATGCGATGTGGGAAACAAATTGCGGCATGTCCTATCTTTGTGTGCTCTCACATTGCATCTCCCATTCAATGGGGCCATCGGTAGCATCGCACCATGTGATTGGTGCATGCGGTGTAAGGTCTTCTTTTAAAAACAATAGGAAAAACTCTGCAGGTCTCCACTGCGGGTGACGGTCGCAGCAGAAGATCGCTACTTCCATGAAGTGAAACAAGGCGGTTCTGTTACAAAAATGCTTCGCAGCTGCGGGAAATTCACATGTTGGTGAGTGCGATGTCTGGCAACAGTAATATTTAATCAGTAATACATCAAGTTTGGAATCCAAAACTTTTTTTGAACTGAGCTATTTATTTACACAATATTAAGGCTGATGCAGAATTCTATCAACACTATCACTGTGCTATGTTTTACACGTGTTCTATGGGGTAGCTATTAGGAAACCTCACTAAACTAGTGGAATTCATTGTACATTTTGAGTCAGGTTCCTGGTGTCTGTTATCAATTAGAGATGAGCGAACGTACTCGGTAAGGCCGATTTCGCAATCGAGCACCGCAATTTTCGAGTACTTCACTACTCGGGTGAAAAGTACTCGGGGGCGCTGTGGGTGAGCGGGGGGTTGCAGAGGGGAGTGGGGGGGAGAGGGAGAGAGAGAGAGCTCCCACCTGTTCCGCGCTGCTACCCCCCGCTCCACTACGCCACGCCCCGCCCCTCGGCGCCCCCCGAATCTTTTCACCCGAGTAGTGAAGTACTCGAAAATCGCGGTGCTCGATTGCGAAATCGGCCTTACCGAGTGCGTTCGCTCATCTCTATTATCAATCTATTGGACCTTTAGGAATCCTGATCGGATTGCTGTATTGGAGTGATCCTAGTTTGGATTCCTCCACTTTTATCTGTACTTTGTCCTATTACTTGCTCTCTATCCATGGATACACACTGCCTAGTGGGGATTTTGTGGTCTCTATATCCGTCTGTCTAGCCCCAAGTTTACTAGTAACCAATAAAGAGTTATGTTTTAGCGTTTAAACGTCTATTCTGTGAAGGGCCTTCTAATTTATAGACTGTTTCTGCCCCTGTGAATAATGTAATTGAAAAACAGGTGCATAGCTACAGTAGGTCCAGGGTGTGATTACACCTGGACTCTGAAATATTAGGGGCCCATAAGGTATCTAATCCCTTACAATATAAGGAGAATAGGACTCTAAACAAAACATATTATTTGATGAGGTCTTGTTACAGATTTTGCATTGGGACCTAACAGCTTCAAGTTGATGCTCTTTTTAAGACATACATTTTAAGTGAAGCATGCAGAGCTATGTGTTTCACTTATGCATGCACATTTCCTTAGTGATTCACATATGTGCTTTAATTATTCATTCAAATTGTATTTGTTTTCACCCAGATTCACTGAATGCAGTATGAGTTGCGTGACTTTTTGAATTGAAGCCATCAGTGAAACAGATGCCATGTCTCGGTTTTGAGAAAAAACATTATTTTGACATTTCTCTGTTAAGTGTCAGCAAAATGTACTAATTAACAAGGAAAAGATGCAGCTGTAGT
The DNA here is from genome assembly GCF_035609145.1 of Eleutherodactylus coqui. Taxonomy (NCBI): domain Eukaryota; kingdom Metazoa; phylum Chordata; class Amphibia; order Anura; family Eleutherodactylidae; genus Eleutherodactylus; species Eleutherodactylus coqui. The sequence continues at coordinate 103,768,956 of NC_089843.1, forward strand.
GATCACAAGTAGATGTATTGTAGCAGAAAGATTTCTAATCAAGATATTTCTAGGAGAAAAAATGTTTATTTCGGTCTTGAGTATTTTCAGTGTAACATTAGGCTTCCAAAAGGAAAATTTGATGGTAGCGGTGCACATAGCGAACTGCCACTTTGGTTTGTTATGCTCTAGTGCTTTGAGACTGTCACAGCTTGTCATAAAAACATATATTGCTGGATATAACCCTACATGACAAGGTTTAATCATTCATACTTCAGCATTGTTTCTCCTGGGAGTTTTAGTCACCTCAACGAAAAACGGAAAAGGAATATTATGTATAAATTTCCATGTATCCAAATCTCAAATAACTTTTTGTTCTACTTTTGTTACACACTGATGCACATGTAAAGAACTGTCTAACTTTGTGCTTATGTCCTCAGATTTGTGATTTTTTTTCCCCTTTCTTTCACCATTTCATTTCAATGAAATTGTTTTTGCCGGAGTAACTTTTCAGTCTCTTGTAAAGAAGGTAGCAAAACATTTAAGATATTTTTTGGTGTTAACTTATTGTTTCAATAAATGGGGGCCATCATGTTTGGGTGTTTGTCATATTCATAGAAATGCTACATGTGCTACCCAACCACCAAAATCCATTAATAAAGAAGCTGTCCAAAAAACAATCTCTTTTTAAAGAGGTTGTAAAATAAAAAACTAAGCATTGTCCACGCATTAAATGGCCCACAGTCCCCACCACTCTAGTCATGTAAGCTCTTGCAGCAGTCATGTCATGTTCCTTGTTCACATGACTGTTGAAGCCAGTGATTGTCTACATTCATCTTGTGAACAATGAGATGAATGTGACCACTGCAGATGTTTTTGGAACCAAAGCATCTGGTGGTTGCACTGGATCAGTGGGTAAATAATGCTTGGCTTTTAAAGGAATTGTCTGGGTTAGACTTTTAAAGTTTAGAGCCACATCATTTAAGCAAAACTGAACAGGTACATGCGCAAAAAAAAGACTTGCTGCTCTGAGTCATGCGCAATTACACATATGCTTGTGTGAGGCTGCCCTGAGAGTCACTCTGAAATTGCTCTTTAATTTGGCTAACACAGGGGGTGTTGATTGAAGAACCATGCCCTTTGATATTACTTTGCCCTAGTATGAGATTAGAGTATAATGAAAAAGAGGATGTCATCATAGGAAAGCCCCATTAAATTTGTTTAATGATAGCTCAAATTCACGCTGTGCTTTGTGGTGCACCAGAGAATTAAAGAGGTTTTCTGTGGAAATACTATTGATGACTTATCCTCAGGACAGGTCATCAATAGTTAATCAGCTGGGGTCTGCTGCTCGGGACCCCGACAATTAGCTGTGCAGGCGCATGCTGTCAGCGCCGCAATAACAGAGGTCAGAGCGGAAGCCTCCGTGCCGACGTCCTAGGTAGTGGCAGGCGCTTTTAAGTGCAGGCACGGCTCTCATTGAAATCAATGTTGAAAGCATGTTGTGCAAATTCTGGTCACTCATCCAGCTAAGATCTCAAGAAGTGAAAGAGGCCAAAGCCATGTCTGAGTACATATACGTGGGAGTTGATATAATCTTAGACCATCATGAATAATTGCTGCTTGTGATTATCAGCCCTACCTTGTGCTTTTGCTTTTGCTTTTTCACCTGCTGAAAGTGCTGAATAGCAGTGTCGGGGAGGCAGCCAGAGGACACGTGTGAGCAACGAAGAGGTGAGTACTTTTTTTAAAAACTTTTTTAACCACTTATTGATGATTTTCATGGAAGGGCTTATATTTCAAGCCCTTCCCCGAAAAATCATACTGCAGGGTTTGCCAAAAACCACTGCTTTCAATGGGACGGGCAACTGCACCGTGGGGATGAAGGAAACTCCTGCCACAGCTGTCACAGCTGTGGCAGAAGTCCGCGGTATTATTCATATCTTTTCAATGGGGCTAGTGCTGCTGCCATTGAAAAGACTGGCGATATCCCGGTCTCATTCCAGCGTCTTTCTTACGCTGCGAGGTGAGTGTTTTCACTTGCTCTCACAGCGTAAGATAGAAAATATTGCCAGTGGGTGTCCGCCCTAAAGGTATTTTTTGGATCTGTATGGGATTTTTTAAGAATAAGATATCTTTTGAATCTGGAATATTAGTGTGGTTCTCCCTTTTATTTTAAGCTGTGTCTAGTAGACCTTATTTATGATTTTACCTACATTTTGATTTTTAGTAAATTGGATATTTATGTGATTTTCAAGCATTCATACTACATAGATTGCTGTTTGCTCTACTGCAATTTTTAGCCTGATAACAGATTTTATGGTGTCTGTGTTTTATCTATTATTCCTGGAGGTTGGCTACAGCCCTTCTGGGCAGATTTTATATGATTCTACCATTACTATCAATATTTTTTTGTGCATGGATTTCTCGTGCATGCAAAAAAAATAGGACCCTATCTATTTTTGTGCGCATTTGTACACCAAAGGTCCCCATAGAAGTCTATGAGAGGTGCACAAATACTCCTGCAATGAGTGCAGATATGTAGTTTCTTAAAAAAAATAAAACACATCTGGAACTCCTCAGGCCATTTAAATCAGAACATTTTCATCTGCCACATACTAATGAACATGCCCTGCATGCAAAAATATGCAACAATGCCAAGTCAATTGAGGAATTTTCAAAAGATGACACCTCAGGGGTTTTCTACAGCAGCAAGAAGAAGGAAGCACATTGTCTGTCACTTGTAAGTCTATGTTAGTGTTCAGGGGGGCTTTGCTTATGGGCCCTCCAATTGCAACTCCTATTGCTATGCCACTGTTCAGGGAAGGTTCTCTAAGGCTGCCTGTCCACTGGTGGGTTTCAATTGCGTTCCTCATGGCGATAATTCGGCCGCAGGGAACACAGTGAAAGCTCTCCATAGCGTTGCTATGGAGAGCACTTCCCCCCATCCATGAGCGGAGAATCATTGCGATTCTCTGCTAGCGGGGCGCAAATGACAACATTCTGCGATTTGCCGCAATTCTCCGTGGTCAGCCTATCCGTCAAATAGGCTGACAGCGGAGCTCGGTCTGCTGGCTTCTGCTCCCGGGTGGCGGTATACTGCTATGCCCGTGGACAGGCAGCCTAACGGTCTGTACACTTGTATAATGGCAAGTCCAGTCAATGCCTCAGATGGCCTGTTTGGGATGGAGGCCCTGGGCCATTGCCTAGTTTTCTGCACCCTCCACACCAGCCCTGATGCTACCTCAGATAGTCCAAAGCCAAACCAATATGTGGCAAGGCTAGCATTTTTTTAGCAGAGTTCCAAACTTTATGAACTATTTGGAGAATTGGGATTAAGGGTTGTGTAGCTAGTGACAGACATTCTAATATGGGAAAATAGGCCAGAGCATCTGCCAGATCACATGCTAGGTGAGGTGGTGTATGTTGTTGGAAAGGGGACCTAAGATAATCCAGTGTCTATTGAAGTGCAGTTGATCAGCTTCTGTAAGTAGTATAAAAAGAAATCTGACAGCTTCAAACATCTCGGATATTTAGAGTATTTTAAAAATGATAGTTTAAGTCTATGTTAAGATGCTCCCCAAATTAAGGGAATTCAGCAGGTGCAAGAAGGACTGGGCAGCAAGGTTGAGTGCATTCTCAAGAACAGTGTTTCCCCAACTCTAGTCCTCACAGCACACCAACACATCAGATTTACAGGATTTGCATATTATTGCCCAGGTGACGTATTTATGTCAATGCCTCAGACACTGGTAGAGGTCTCTCCATAGGATATCCCTAAATCATGACCTATTGGGTGATCGTGAAGTCTATAGAAGAAGTACATATTTTTATTTTGTGGATTTTGGATTGGTTTCCTTCCATTGGCTTGTTTTTGTAAATTCTTTCCCCATGCTTCTCTTCTTACCTTTGCTACATTTTGAGGCCTTAGTCACACGGGCCTTTTTTCGCGCGATTTGCGGATCGCATGACGGATGCGAATCCGCAAATCGCGTGATCGGGGCCCAAAAATCGCCCAAAAAATCTGCTCCTAGCCGTGTTTCATTAGAAACGGGCTGGAGCTGTCCAGCGCATTGAATTCAATGGAGCCGGCAATACAGCCGGCTCCAGTGAAAGCAATGCGCTGCGGGCGATCACGGTATGAATTGTCGGGAAGGGCTTAAATGTATAAGCCCTTCCCTGCAATTCATCCAGAAATGTGTAAAAAAAAAATATATATATATACTCACCTTGTCCCGGCAGACGGAGTTCAGCGCGGCCAGCCTGCAGTGGGTGTGAAGGGGGTGTGAGTCAGACCTGCCCCTGATTGGCTCAGCGCTGAGCCAATCAGGGGCAGGTCTGACTCACACCCTCTTCACACCCACTGCAGGCCGGCCACGCTGAATTCTGTCTGCCGGGACAAGGTGAGTATATATATATTTTTTTTTACACATTTCTGGATGAATTGCAGGGAAGGGCTTATATATTTAAGCCCTTCCCGACAATTCATCCCGCGATCGCCGGCAGCCCATTGCTTTCAATGGAGCCGGCTGTATTGCCGGCTCCATTGAATTCAATGGGCAAACATCGTTCTTCTCTGCCACAGCTGTTACAGCTGTGGAAGAGAAGAATGATTTGTCTTCTATATGCTCTCAATGGGGTCGGCGCTGCTGCCGCCAGCCCCATTGAGCGCATATAGAGAAGAGAACAGGAATCGCAGATCGCAGATAGGTGCGATCTGCGATTTCTGTTCTATAATTTATTGGACGAGCGCATAAAAAGCGCTCATGTGTCCAATACCATTGCAAAGCAATGGTTTTAAAAAATCGCCGGACGCATGCGCATGCGCAAATCGCGCAAAAAAACGCCCGTCTGACTAAGGCCTTATACTTCCTTATAACTTATAACAGACACTAACTGCTACCTCTGCTTATTGTCTTTATTTATTATTACCACTAAAAAGATAAGAGATTCATTTTACAGTATAAAGGATACAGCATTCGGACATTTGTGACATCTATTTTTTCCTCTTATGTCAATAAAAATATAAATAATTCTTTATTAAGTACCTGAAATAAAATATGTAATTGCCAATATCTCATTTTCAGACAATAAACCATATATGAGTGTCTAAAAAAATAGTAATGGCTGATAAGCAACCCAATCTGGAATAGACCCAACCACTCTCTGAAAACACACAGTTGGAAATCACTGCCCTTGTACACCACAACAATAAGATTTTATGTCTAGTATAGTGTGGGGCCCAGCAGGTAAGAAGAGCTTGTCACAGCCCTTGTCTTCTGTATCTAACATTGTATGTAAAATAAAAAACTTTTATTTTCCATTTGAAAGTGAAAGCTTTTGCTATATTTTTGGTTAAACTCTACATTTCAACATGTTATAATATAAAATGTAAAGCATTTACTAACAAACTTTATTAGCATAATTCTATAAAATAAAAAAAATATATTAAATATTTTTAGGGGGTGACATATAATTTTCTATTGCTTGTAAAAAAGATAAGCAAAACTGATTTCATTGCTTTATAAATCTATAGATGAAGGCGTCACCATCTTGAATATGGAAATGTGATTGGATGGGTCTAGGCAAAATAGGCAAGCGATTGTTTCAGCCCGCCTGCCCCCATTCACAGTAAGCAGGCAGTCATTTGTAAGTGAATGATTACCTGTCTATAAAGGAGCGATATGTTGTTCAGTTTTCTGCATGCAAAAACAGAACTATGAATGAGAAGTGAAATATTTTACGTTTTTTGTTCAGTTGGTGCGTGCATTTACACTGAATAATAACTGATCAAATTTCCCTGGATCACGGTAATCCGAACGATAATTGTTCCATGTAAAAGGACTTAAGATCTCTCGCATTCAGCCAATGAGTGTGTTGGGTGCTATAAGAACCTGCTCTACTATGCAATCTGTGCCAGTAATTGTGGGGTTTCCCAGCATGTGTTCTTCTTTGATCGCAGTCTGATTACCTAAACCTGTTATGATCAGATTACTTCTATATCTGTTTCTTTTAGATTTTGTACCTATCCCTCATTAATTATTTTACATGTCCTGATTTTATTACAGGAATTCTGACCTCAGCTTCCCCGTTTGACTGTTTTCCTGCTATGCTGTACCTTGTAGTCCTCCTAGTTTTGACCTTGCTCTGTTCCCGACTCCGATTGTTGGTTATCATTTGGCTCTGTCTCTCTTTTCTGATCTCCTGGTACTGACCCCTGGCTTGTCCGACTCTGTTTGCACCACCAAGCTTGAAGAAGGCCACAAGGCCGAAGCATTGCTGTCATTTGCAGTGATGGGAAAATAAAACAATAATCCTATTGCATCCTGATATGCTGCTGGTCTACTTTTCTGCTATTTGGCTTTTAATGGAGGCGAAGGTTTGAGGCTTCCTGACTGGTGATTGCATACGGTGGCCTGACCCAGAGTGGGATGGAACATTCATGCTGTTGATGCAATTTGTATGCTTTATTCTGTTTGTGCCACCAATCAGCAGCTATTCTGATGACACACCGTAGAGCTTCATAGCAGCCGAAGACCACATTCCATTTGGGGGGGTTTAAAGGATGAAGACTTATGGTCCCTAAGTGCTGCTATGCAATGTAGTCTGCTTAAAGTCTTATTGTGATTGCACATTTTGCTGGACAAATGCTCTCCTTTTCAAAGGGTTTTCTTGGCAAAAAACTATTGATCACTCACCACAATTGTGTGATCGTCCTGTCTGTTGTCACTGCAGCAGGGTCAGACGTAGTCATTGGGGACAGATGTGGAAGTGTCATAGCCAACCTTATTTCCATTGAAATCAATGGGAGCTGAAGCCTCCTCTTACACTTTTGAGGATAGGTCATCAATAGTTTTTGCCCAGAAACCTCTTTAAAGACAATGTTACAACAATAAGGATACAAGGACCTGTCATCATAGATCAAAGTTCTTTACAGCGCTAAGAAGTAACTGCTTAAATGTGTATTTGTCTCTACTTTGCAAAGCAAATATGTCACACTAGCGCATTGACATCAATGCTTCTTTTATGATGGATTAACGATGGATCTGCCTTTAATTTATTGATTTTGAATAGAGATGAGCGAGCACTAGAGATGAGCGAGCACCAAAATGCTCGGGTGCTCGTTACTCGGGACGAAATTTTCGCGATGCTCGAGGGTTCGTTTCGAGTAACGAACCCCATTGAAGTCAATGGGCGACCCGAGCATTTTTGTATATCGCCGATGCTCGCTAAGGTTTCCATTTGTGAATATCTGGGCAATTCAAGAAAGTGATGGGAACAACACAGCAACGGATAGGGCAGGCGAGGGGCTACATGTTGGGCTGCATCTCAAGTTCCCAGGTCCCACTATTAAGCCACAATAGCGGCAAGAGTGGGCCCCCCCCCCTCCCTACAATTTTTACTTCTGAAAAGCCCTCATTAGCAATGCATACCTTAGCTAAGCACCACACTACCTCCAACAAAGCACAATCACTGCCTGCATGACACTCCGCTGCCACTTCTCCTGGGTTACATGCTGCCCAACCCCCCACCCCCCGCATGACCCAGTGTCCACAGCGCACACCAAAGTGTCCCTGCACAGCCTTCAGCTGCCCTCATGCCACTCCACCCTCATGTCTATTTATAAGTGCGTCTGCCATGAGGAGGAACCGCAGGCACACACTGCAGAGGGTTGGCACGGCTAGGCAGCGAGCCTCTTTAAAAGGGGCGGGGCGATAGCCCACAATGCTGTACAGAAGCAATGAGAAATATAATCCTGTGCCACCGCCATCAGGAGCTGAACACGTGGGCATAGCAATGGGGAACCTATGTGCCACACACTATTCATTCTGTCAAGGTGTCTGCATGCCCCAGTCAGACCGCGGTTTTTTATAAATAGTCACAGGCAGGTACAACTCCGCAATGGGAATTCTGTGTGCACCCACAGCATGGGTGGCTCCCTGGAACCCACCGGCTGTACATAAATGTATCCCATTGCAGTGCCCTGGACAGCAGAGCCAACGTCAGATTAAATGCAGGTGGGCTTCGGCCCACACTGCATGCCCCAACCTGACCGGAGTTTTTAATTCATAGACACAGGCAGGTACAACTCCCTATTATGAAGTCCCTGTGGACCGACAGCATGGGTGGGTGCCAGGAAGCCGCCGGCGGCACATAAATATATCCCATTGCATTGCCCATCACAGCTGAGGTAATGTCATGTTTAATGCAGGTGGGCTTCGGCCCACACTGCATGCCCCAGTCAGACTGGGGTTCTTTATAAGTAGACACAGGCAGGTACAACTCCCTATTGTGAAGTCCGTGTGGACCGACAGCATGGGAGGGTCCCAGGAAGCCACAGGCGGTACATAAATAAATCCCATTGCATTGCCCAGCACAGCTGAGGTAATGTCATGTTTAATGCAGGTGGGCTTCGGCCCACACTGCATGCCCCAGACAGACTGAGGTTCTTTAGAAGTGGACACATGCAGTTACAACTCCGTGTGGACCGACAGCATGGGTGGCTCCCTGGAACCCACCGACGGTACATAAATATATCCCATTGCAGTGCCCAGCACAGCTGAGGTAGTGTCATGTTTAATGCAGGTGGGCTTCGGCCCACACTGCATGCCCCAGTCAGACTGGGGTTCTTTAGAAGTGGACACATGCAGTTACAACTCCGTGTGGACCGACAGCATGGATGGCTCCCTGGAACCCACCGGCTGTACATAAATATATCCCATTGCATTGCCCATCACAGCTGAGGTAATGTCATGTTTAATGCAGGTGGGCTTCGGCCCACACTGCATGCCCCAGTCAGACTGGGGTTCTTTAGAAGTGGACACATGCAGTTACAACTCCGTGTGGACCGACAGCATGGGTGGCTCCCTGGAACCCACCGACGGTACATAAATATATCCCATTGCAGTGCCCAGCACAGCTGAGGTAGTGTCATGTTTAATGCAGGTGGGCTTCGGCCCACACTGCATGCCTCAGTCAGAGTGGGGTTCTTTAGAAGTGGACACATGCAGTTACAACTCCGTGTGGACCGACAGCATGGATGGCTCCCTGGAACCCACCAGCGGTACATAAATATATCCCATTGCATTGCCTAGCACAGCTGAGGTAATGTCATGTTTAATGCAGGTGGGCTTCGGCCCACACTGCATGCCCCAGTCAGACTGGTGTTCTTTAGAAGTGGACACATGCAGTCACAACTCCGTGTGGACCCACAGCATGGGTGGGTGCCAGGAAGCCACCGGCGGTACATAAATATATCCCATTGCAGTGCCCAGCACAGCTGATGTAACGTCAGCTTTAATGCAGGTGGGCAAAAAATTTATTGGATTACACTGTAGGCGAGGGCCCCAAAAAATTGGTGTACCAACAGTACTAATGTACGTCAAAAAAATTGCCCATGCCCAACCAAGAGGGCAGGTGAAACCCATTAATCGCTTTGATTAATGTGGCTTAATTTGTAACTAGGCCTGGAGGCAGCCCAGTTAAAATAAAAATTGGTTCAGGTGCAAGTTTCAACACTTTAATGAGCATTGAAACGTATAAAAATTGTTTAGAAAAATTATATGACTGAGCCTTCTGGGCCTAAGAAAAATTGCCCGTTCGGCGTGATTACGTCAGGTTTCAGGAGGAGGAGCAGGAGGAGGAGGATGAATATTATACACAGATTGATGAAGCTAAAAGGTCCACGTTTTTGATGGTGATAGAGAACAATGCTTCCATCCGCGGGTGCAGCCTACGTATTGTTTAGGTATCGCTGCTGTCCGCTGGTGGAGAAGAGAAGTCTGGGGAAATCCAGGCTTTGATCATCTTGATGAGTGTAAGCCTGTCGGCACTGTCGGTTGACAGGCGGGTACGCTTATCTGTGATGTTTCCCCCAGCCGCACTAAACACCCTCTCTGACAAGACGCTAGCCGCAGGACAAGCAAGCACCTCCAGGGCATACAGCGGGAGTTCAGGCCACGTGTCCAGCTTCGACACCCAGTAGTTGTAGGGGGCAGAGGCGTCACGGAGGACGGTCGTGCGATCGGCTACGTACTCCCTCACCACCCTTTTACAGTGCTCCCGCCGACTCAGCCTTGACTGGGGAGCGGTGACACAGTCTTGCTGGGGAGCCAGAAAGCTGTCAAAGGCCTTAGAGAGTGTTCCCCTGCCTGTGCTGTACATGCTGCCTGATCTCCGTGCCTCCCCTGCTACCTGGCCCTCGGAACTGCGCCTTCGGCCACTAGCGCTGTCGGATGAGAATTTTACCATCAGTTTGTCCGCCAGAGTCCTGTGGTATAGCATCACTCTCGAACCCCTTTCCTTTTCGAGTATGAGAGTGGAAAGGTTCTGCTTATACCGTGGGTCGAGCAGTGTGTACATCCAGTAATCCGTAGTGGCCAGAATGCGTGTAACGCGAGGGTCACGAGAAAGGCATCCTAACATGAAGTCAGCCATGTGTGCCAGGGTACCTGTACGCAACACATGGCTGTCCTCACTAGGAAGATCACTTTCAGGATCATCCTCCTCCTCCTCCTCCTCCTCAGGCCATACACGCTGAAAGGATGACAGGCAAGCAGCATGTGTACCCTCAGCAGTGGGCCAAGCTGTCTCTTCCCCCTCCTCCTCATACTCCTCATGCTCCTCCTCCTCAACGCGCTGAGATATAGACAGGAGGGTGCTCTGACTATCCAGCGACATACTGTCTTCCCCTGCCTCTGTTTCCGAGCGCAAAGCGTCTGCCTTTATGCTTTGCAGGGAACTTCTCAAGAGGCATAGCAGAGGAATGGTGACGCTAATGATTGCAGCATCGCCGCTCACCATCTGGCTAGACTCCTCAAAGTTTCCAATGACCTGGCAGATGTCTGCCAACCAGGCCCACTCTTCTGTAAAGAATTGAGAAGGCTGACTCCCACTGCGCCGCCCATGTTGGAGTTGGTTTTCCACTATAGCTCTATGCTGCTCATAGAGCCTGGCCAACATGTGGAGCGTAGAGTTCCACCGCGTGGGCACGTCGCACAGCAGTCGGTGCACTGGCAGATGAAACCGATGTTGCAGGGTGCGCAGGGTGGCAGCGTCCGTGTGGGATTTGCGGAAATGTGCGCAGAGCCGGCGCACCTTTCCGAGCATGTCTGACAAGCGTGGGTAGCTTTTCAGAAAGCGCTGAACCACCAAATTAAAGACATGGGCCAGGCATGGCACGTGCGTGAGGCTGCCGAGCTGCAGAGCCGCTGCCAGGTTACGGCCGTTGTCACACACGACCATGCCCGGTTGGAGGCTCAGCGGCGCAAGTCAGCGGTCGGTCTGCTCTGTCAGACCCTGCAGCAGTTCGTGGGCCATGTGCCTCTTCTCTCCTAAGCTGAGTAGTTTCAGCACGGCCTGCTGACGCTTGCCCACTGCTGTGCTGCCGTGCGGCGCGACACCGACTGCTGGCGACGTGCTGCTGCTGCCACATCTTGATTGCGAGACAGAGGTTGCGTAGGAGGAGGAGGAGGAGGGTGGTTTAGTGGAGGAAGCATACACCGCCGCAGATACCACCACCGAGCTGGGGCCCGCAATTCTGGGGGTGGGTAGGACGTGAGCAGTCCCAGGCTCTGACTCTGTCCCAGCCTCCACTACATTCACACAATGTGCCGTCAGGGAGATATAGTGGACCTGCCCACCTGTGCTTGTCCACGTGTCCGTTGTTAAGTGGACCTTGGCAGTAACCGCGTTGGTGAGGGCGCGTACAATGTTGTAGGGGACGTGGTCGTGCAGGGCTGGGACGGCACATCGGGAAAAGTAGTGGCGACTGGGAACTGAGTAGCGCGGGGCCGCCGCCGCCATCATGCGTTTGAAAGCCTCCATTTCCACAACCCTATACGGCAGCATCTCCAGGCTGATAAATTTGACTATGTGCACGTTTAATGCTTGAGCGTGCGGGTGCGTGGCGGCGAACTTGCGCTTGCGCTCCAACACTTGCGCTAGCGACGGCTGGACGGTGCGCTGAGATAGATTGGTGGATGGGCCCGAGGTCAGCGGAGGTGAGGGTGTGGGTGCAGGCCAGGAGACGGTAGTGCCTGTGTCCTGAGAGGGGGGTTGGATCTCAGTGGCAGGTTGGGACACAGGGGGAGAGGCAGCGGTGCAAACCGGAGGCGGTGAACGGCCTTCGTCCTACCTTGTGGGGTGCTTGGCCATCATATGTCTGCGCATGCTGGTGGTGGTGAGGCTGGTGGTGCTGGCTCCCCGGCTGATCTTGGCGCGACAAAGGTTGCACACCACTGTTCGTTGGTCGTCTGCACTCTCAGTGAAAAACTGCCAGACCTTTGAGCACCTCGGCCTCTGCAGGGTGGCATGGCGCGAGGGGGCGCTTTGGGAAACAGTTGGTGGATTATTCGGTCTGGCCCTGCCTCTACCCCTGGCCACCGCACTGCCTCTTCCAACCTGCCCTGCTGCTGCACTTGCCTCCCCCTCTGAAGACCTGTCTTCAGTAGGCGTAGCAAACCAGGTGGGGTCAGTCACCTCATCGTCCTGCTGCTCTTCCTCCGAATCCTCTGTGCGCTCGTCCCTCGGACTTACTGCCCTTACTACTACCTCACTGATAGACAACTGTGTCTCATCGTCATCGTCCTCCTCACCCACTGAAAGGTCTTGAGACAGTTGCCGGAAGTCCCCAGCCTCATCCCCCGGACCCCGGGAACTTTCCAAAGGTTGGGCATTGGTCACGACAAACTCCTCCAGTGGGAGAGGATTCAAAACCATTGCTGCCCATTCTGGGCAGGGGCCCGAGAACAGTTCCTGGGAGTCTGCCTGCTCCTCAGAATGTGTCATTGTAATGGAGTGAGGAGGCTGGGAGGAAGGAGGAGCAGCAGCCAGAGGATTCAGAGTTGCAGCAGTGGACAGCGCAGAATTCTGGGTGGTCGATAGATTGCTGGATGCACTTTCTGCCATCCACGACAGGACCTGCTCACACTGCTCATTTTCTAATAAAGGTCTACCGCGTGGGCCCATTAATTGTGAGATGAATGTGGGGACGCCAGAAACGTGCCTCTCTCTTAATCCCGCAGCAGTCGGCTGCGATACACCTGGATCAGGAGCTCGGCCTGTGCCCACACCCTGACTTGGGCCTCCGCGTCCTCGCCCGCGTCCACGTCCTCTAGGCCTACCCCTACCCCTCAGCATGCTGTATTAGCAGTAGTGCAGAAACAGAACGCTGTAATTAAATGTGCCGCTTATTGGCCTGTGGTTGGAGGCTGACTTCGCTTACGGAACGCACAGCAGAGGCAGGAAAGAATTTTGCGCAAGCCTGCTGTAACACTTAGCTGGCTGCGTATGAGTTAGGACAACTACCCCCAGCAGAGACGCAGTACAGTCAGGACGGTCACAGGCAGCCCAAATAGAATTTTTTTCCCAAATTTTTTTGGAAAAGCCCACTGCCTATATAGACTGGATATGTCTTTCACTGTCCCTGCCTCACCACCACTACTGGCCGTGGACTATGTAAAATTACTGCAGACTGTTTCACTCTGGACAGGATGACAGCGGTGATGTAAGAGGCAACGCAGAGGCAGGAAAGAATTTTGTGCAAGCCTGCTGTAACACGTAGCTGGCTGCGTATGAATTAGGACAACTACCCCCAGCAGAGACGCAGTACAGTCAGGACGGTCACAGGCAGCCCAAATAGATTTTTTTTCCAAAATTTTTTTGGAAAAGCCCACTGCCTATATAGACTGGATATGTCTTTCACTGTCCCTGCCTCACCACCACTACTGGCCGTGGACTATGTAAAATTACTGCAGGACGCAATGCTCTGGACGCAATGCTCTGCACGGCCGATATACAAAAAAAAATGTGCAACACTGCAAAAAGCAGCCTCAACAGTACTGCACACGGTCAGATGTGGCCCTAAGAAGGACCGTTGGGGTTCTTGAAGCCTAAAATCAATCCTAACACTCTCCCTATAGCGGCTCCGGCATCAGCAGCACTTTCCCTGATCTCTGTCAGAATGCATCTGTGGCGAGCCGCGGGAGGGGCCGATTTATATACTCGGGTGACACCTGATCTCGCCAGCCACTCACTGCAGGGGGGTGGTATAGGGCTTGAACGTCGCAGGGGGAAGTTGTAATGCCTTCCCTGTCTTTCTATTGGCCAGAAAAGCGCGCTAACGTCTCAGAGATGAAAGTGAAAGTAACTCGAACATCGCGTGGTGATCGCCTCTAGCAACGAGCATCTCGAACACGCTAATACTCGAACGAGTATCAAGCTCGGACGAGTACGTTCGCTCATCTCTAGCGAGCACCCAAATGCTCGCGTTATTCGAGTCGAGCTTTTCGTAAAATTCGAGAGCTCTACTCAAGTTACAAACCCCAATGTGAGACTCAAGCATTTTTGTATGTGTGACAGACGCCAGGTCCCGAGCTTTTTTTTTTTTTTCTTGGTTCGTGTGCTCTCTCTCTCTCTCTCTCTCCATCTCCCTCTCACCTGCCTGCCAAAAAAATTTGCCATTGACGCACGTGCTGTGTCGCGGCGGGGAGGGGCCAAAACAGGCAATTCACCGCGGGGAAGAGACAAAAACTGGGGCAGGGTCAAACACAGCATGATGCTCGTTCGAGTAACGAGCACCATCGAGTACGCTAATATTCGAACGAGCATCTAGCTCAGCAGAGTATGTTCGCTCAACTCTAATTTTGAATATTAAGGATTGGGACAATTTTAATTGGCTATGCAAAATAAAATAATGAAGAGAAAAATGTCAAAGTGAATAGAGCTTTAATAGAAGTATGTTTAACTTTTTATCTTTGGAATTAGTGTAACTTTGAATAATTAGAAGAAAAAAATAGGTTAGCCTTTTCTATGAGTCAGAGATGTCAGTGTTCGCAACTGTAAAGGTCTCCTCTCAATGAAAACACTAAATATAATGTATAAAGACAACTATAATTTGAAAATGCCATCAATTCTAATTGGTTTTGGATATAAGTTTAACAGATAAATGTGCTCATATTGAAAAAGAAAAATCTATTATCCAATAATAGCTGTTGCAGAGCTGTCCAGATGGTCTAAGCCAATATCCAAGTCAGATTGGGATGATATGAAACTTATTTCTTAGCGACTCTATACCCTTGAAAATTTGGATAAAATATCTTTCTAAAATAGTTTAATGAGATAAGCATATACATATTTAATTGAGCATCACTATGAAATGTTCTAATATACAGTGGTGTGAAAAAAGCATTTGCCAAGGGATGTGTTGGCATATTATGCCTGAGGAAAAATTCTGAGAGGTTTGAAAGCTCACAGTAATATCATGTATTTTTTTAAGCCATTAAAAGGTATAATATCTACATGGTTACTTGTTTTTTCTTCCTGGGAACATGGGAACAGTCACATTTTGCTCTACTGGCAAATATGGTACCAAACTTTTTTCATTATGCATATTAACACAACAGTCCTGAAAAATCCCCACTCTTGTCTCAATAAGCTGTTAGTAGGATGGGCTAAGTGGTCCATGGACAAGAGTGGCACTGTTTCTGTGAAAATGAAACCTTTTTTTCTGATCTGGAACCACAATTGAATTCAGCTCAATAACACATTAAAGGGCCCTGATAGAGTTTGTCAATGAGGTTCAAGATTTTGTTTCATTAGAGTTGCTCACAGGTAGATATGTTTTCATGCTATAAATAGCTGTCTTCCAGCATAACAAAATTTTATGTTGGACCAATTATTGTTCTTTAGGATTTTCTCCTAAAGAGTATAAGGTCTGTTTTTTTTTTTCTCTTATTACTACCAAAGCCGAACTTGGGAGTGTGCGACTGCACAGGGCACCTCACTCCTCCATTATAAAAGGGATCCCATGTGCAGAGAGCAGGGTGGTTCATCCTCTCTGACAGCTGCTGGTCTGTGCTGCTTTTCAGCCTCTCTATGACACAACCATTTTCATTGTAACTCAGAAATAACAGGGCCCTCCGTGAGCAGTCACGTGATCAAGGTCCTACCTGCTATTGAATGACAGCTGAGAGCTGCCTCTGATTGGTCACAGTGCTCAGCCAATCAGAGGCAGCACTCATTCACCCATTCATGAATTCATAAATGGATGAGTGAGAGCTGCCTCTGATTGGCTGACGGCTGGGACCAATCAGAGCAGCCCATTCAGCAGGTGGGGATTTTAAATCCTCTGCTGCTGAATACTACAGAAAGCAGTTCAGGAAAAGAGCCGGCTGGACGCGGCTGATCCCCAGCAGTTGCAAAAAGGTGAGTATATATATATTTTTTACACTTTTTTTCGGATGCTTTTCAGGGAAGGGCTTATGTTTGAAGCACTTCCCCGAAAAGTAATACAGCACTTGCCCGCAGGCCATCACTTTCAATGGAGCCGGCTGTATTGCCAGCTCCATTGAATTCAATGGGCAAACATCGTGGCACAGCTGTGGCAGAGGATAGCGGGTAGCGACCATGTGACCGAGCCCGTTTGGTTGACAAATGCTGCTTGCAGTGTTTTTTTCATCTGTGACGCTGGCTTCGGTCACACGATTTTTGAACGATAATTACCAAGGAGGAAATGTTGCAAACAAATAAAGTATTTATTGAGTTGTACGAAGCTACCTAGCAGAGTTGACAAATAGCCCAGTTTACAATTCAAATGAAATAGCAAAATGAGAGGGTTTTGTTTAGAACTTTTGGTGATAGAGAGTCTAAGCGGTAAATCCAGGAGGATTCTTTTTGAAGAAGGCATTGATCGATATTGTCTCTCAGATTAGAGCTGAGAGCTGGCCCTGATTGGTCCCTGCGCTGAGCCAATCAGAGGCAGCACTCACTCACCCATTCATGAATTCATGAATGGGTAAGTGAGAGCTGCCTCTGATCGGTGAGGCTCTGACCAATCAGAGGCAGCTCATTCAGCAGGCGGGGATTTTAAATCCCCGGCTGCTGAATACTACTCAGAGCAGTTCAGGAGAACTGCCGGCCGGCCGCGGCTGAACTCCGTCTGCCGGGACCAAGTGAGTATATATATTTTTTTTGTTTTTACACATTTCTGGATGAATTTCCAGGAAGGGCTTATATTTTTAAGCCCTTCCTGAAAATTCATCGTGCGATCGCCAGTAGCCCATTGCGTTCAATGGAGCCGGCTGTATTGCCGGCTCCATTGAATTCAATGGGCAAACATCATTCTTCTCTGCCACAGGTGTTACAGCTGTGGCAGAGGAGAATGATTTGTCTCCTATATGTTCTCAATGGGGTTGGCGCTGCTGCCGCCGGCCCCATTGAGCGCATATAGAGAAGAGAACAGGAATCGCAGATCGCAGATAATTTATCGGACGAGTGCATAAAAAGTGCTCATGTGTCCGATACCATTGCAAAGCAATGGTTTTATAAAATCGCCGGACGCATGCGCAAATCCCGCGAAAAAACGCCCGTTTGCCTGAGCCCTTACAGTGAAATTAATGATCACTAGAAGCTGGAGATCATGCAATGTACCTTCCTTACACCAAGTCACTGATTTAATTAGCGAACACTGTTCCTATGAGAAAGTTTTAGCAATAAGACAAAATAGGTTACCTACTTTTAAGAATGCATGGGAGAGCTGGCTTAAATATGTAGATACTTAAGTTAAATAATAATTAATAAATTAATAAACAGGCAATAAGATATGACAAACCAGCAACATAAGAAGAAGACAGTTATACAAATTTATACGGAGGTTTACGAACAGAGGAGAAAACAGAAGTATGGTTTTCAAACCCCACTCCCCCAATAACCCTTACACTCACTCTCCCAACAGTAATCCTCACTATCATTTCCAAAAGATAGCTGCAGTTAAATGAATAGAAACGTTACTAACAAACATAAAAAATGAAGGCTTATTCAAAAGATAAGTGGAACTTATAGACTTAAAACAAAGTATTTGAAATGTCTTTAATTGTGAATGTTCACTAATGACGTTTTAGGAGTCAGTGTTCTCCTATATGATTTATCTACAACAGCATTGGAAATGTAGGTTTGTTTGCTTGTTCCTTCAATAAACAATGAAACAAAAAAAAGCAACTGATGCTCCCCATCTAACATTTCTTGAAGAACATTGACTGCACAAGATGTCAAAGTTGAATTTAATAACATTATGAAAAAAAAAGCAAACTATTATAGGACACTGTCAATAAACAGACACTTGTTGTGAGGAAACTCACGCTAAAATTAGATTTAATAAAAAGTGATTGAAAACAGAAACAGTGTATTAAATATAAATAGAGGAGAAAATCTAATTATATATTATTACTGATAATTTGTCTTCCGAGTAATAACGACAATATTGAAGTTACAAGTCATCTACCTGATTATTTGACACATTTTCTGTCATAAAGCAGGAAGAAAATATTTTTTTTGTAATATTGCTATTTATTTTCCCCTGGAGTGCAGCATGTATTTGAACACAGAAGTAATAGTTAATATTAAACTAGGGTGTTCTGTACACACTAAACAGTAACAATAGATTGTCTTAAAATGTTTTGTGGTCATCTACACAACTCTAGAAAAGCTGCAATGATCCTCAATTTTTTAGTTTAAATTTGTCACATAACAGGCTATTACAGCACAGCTAAGTTTGCCCTAAAAGAAGGAATAGTGGCCAAACATAGATGCTGCTGCTTCATAAACTCTATAGGAAATGCAGTATTAACCCCTTAAGGACCAGATTGTTTTGTACCTTAAGGACCAGACACTTTTTAGGGATTTTTTTTTAACATTTATAGTTTTTTTTAAAATTATTTTTATATTTACACTAAAATAAAGTATGGAAATGGGTTCCTCTATTTATTTCGGACGTTTTGATATATAGTATGTATGGTTTTGGTTTATAGGGCGCGTACAGCGACAGTTTTTGTTGGCATCTGCTTTGTGTTATTCTCTTTCTTATGTATGTATTGTTGTTTTATTCTGTTGTTTTGTTTTACTTATTTATGTAATTGTGTATTTTACTATCCGTGTCCCCCATGACATCATATAAGACCTCTGGGGGACACTCACTTTTTTTTTTTTAACTTTATTTGACATTTTCCCACTGTAGCTGGGGCGTCCATAGGAGCCCTAATTATAGGGGAAAGCAACCCCTGTGGTGACATTAGTCACCTGCAGAGCTGCCAGGGTCTAAGTCTGACCCTCCAGCTCTGCAGTAGCAGGGAATCCCTGGAGGTCACATGACCCCCCGAGGGTTAAAGGGTTAAAAGCCCCTCCTGCCTTCTGCTCCAGGTTATCAGCTGTCACTGACAGCTGATAACCCGTTCCTGCCTCTGACTGATTGCAGAGCAGGAGACTTAGAGCACCGCCGTATTTTTACTATCGGTGGTCCTCTAAGCCCAGGACCAGCCGCCGTATATATACAGTGGCTGGTCGTAAATGGGTTAATTTGTAAATACATGGGAAGCTTCTTTTTTTTCTAGCAGCAATATCAATAAGGTATCAGTGGGTTTTTAGATGTACACATACTTATGAGGTTTACTGTCACAAATGCCTATATCCACAGTAGCATATATTTGACAGGACATCACAAAATTTGCATAATGTAAATAAGTGCAAAGTTTATTGAAAGCTCTAGTGTCACCAATAAATGCTCAAAAAAACATTAAGGGAACTCTTTGATCATCACGCCAATCATGGTGCATGATGTCACAGGCAGCATCAAGTTCACCATAGCACACTCTTTCACATATGCTCATTGTGAACCTGCTCTCATCTATAAAGAGAATGGGGCACCATTGAAGGACCTGACAATTCTACTGCTCTATGGTGAATGCCAATTGAGTTGCACGGTGCTTGCCTATTAGAACAGATTCCCCTACAGGATATTGGACTCTTGTACTATAATGGAGTCTGTTTCTGACAGTTTTGTAGGGCTCTGGCAGTGCTAGCTCTATTCATCTTTGCACACAAGAACAGATACTGTTTTTAATGCTGAGTTGATGCCTTTCTATAGCCCTGTGCAGCTCTCCTTCGTACCATCCTAGGAGAGCAGGATTACCAATGCAGCCTACATGGTCTACAAGTACTGCCTAGTTCTATCAATAGTGACAAAGACACTAGCAAAGCATAAACCAAGAGAATAATCACGCAGGAAGGCAGTTGAAATTGATTCAGAATTGCTTATTTCCTACTTGGACAAATTTATAGCCCTGAAGTTTAAGTGGGTTGGGGTTATACTGAGATGCTAAAGTGTTTTCTTAATTTTTTTTAAGCAGTGCACTATGCGGACTTATTCTTCTGCCCCAAATATTAAATATACTAATTTTGGTACTTAACTGTGCTCATGTTATAACCCACTCACAAGCCACATTCATGGGGAAATGCAGTAAAACATTTGTTGGGACATTTAAATTCTTTATTATTTACTG
Organism: Eleutherodactylus coqui; assembly: GCF_035609145.1. Lineage (NCBI taxonomy): Eukaryota > Metazoa > Chordata > Amphibia > Anura > Eleutherodactylidae > Eleutherodactylus > Eleutherodactylus coqui. The sequence continues at coordinate 103,789,268 of NC_089843.1, forward strand.
TTCATTTTATTAATAGGATATCTGCAAGGATAGGTTGTGTGGCAGGGCCACACGTTTTGATGTGAACACTCCACTTAATAAAAATTAGCCTTAGTGCTCCTAGTTGCAGCATCCTCCAAACAGGCGAATGCCATATCAACGAGAAAAACACGTCAATATTAGAGATGAGCGAACGTACTCGTCCGAGCTTGATACTCGTTCGAGTATTAGCGTGTTCGAGATGCTCGTTACTCGTAACGAGTACCACGCGATGTTCGGGTTACTTTCACTTTCATCTCTGAGACGTTAGCGCGCTTTTCTGGCCAATTGAAACACAGGGAAGGCATTACAACTTCCCCCTGCGACGTTCAAGCCCTATACCACCCCCCTGCAGTGAGTGGCTGGCGAGATCAGGTGTCACCCGAGTATAAAAATCGGCCCCTCCCGCGGCTCGCCACAGATGCGCTCTGACATAGAGGAGGGAAAGTGGTATCTTGGTGGAGCTGCTATAGGGAGAGTGTTAGGAGTATTTTAGGCTTCAAGAACCCCAACGGTCCTTCTTAGGGCCACATCTAACCGTGTGCAGTGCTGTGGAGGCTGCTTTGTGCAGTGTTGCACTTTTTTTTTTTTTGGTATATCGGCCGTGCAGAGCATTGCGCCCTGCAGTAATACTCCAGGGACAGAAGTGCGTAGGCAGGGACAGAAGACATATTCATTGAATATAGGCAGTGGGCCTTTGCTAAAAAATTTGGGGCAAAAAATCTATTTGGGCTGCCTGTGACTGTGCTCAGTGTTCTGGGTCTGTGCTGGGTGTGGTAGTTCTACAAAATCATACGCAGCCAGCTAACTGTTACAGCAGGCTTGCACCAAATTATTTCCTGGCTCTGTCTGGGCTGTGAAATCACTGCTGTATTGCAGTCCACAGTGCAACACTCTGCAGTTCTTTGACATACTCCAGGGACAGAAGACATATTGATTGAATATAGGCAGTGGGCCTTTGCTAAAAAATTTGGGGCAAAAAATCTATTTGGCCTGCCTGTGACTGTGCTCAGTGTTCTGGGTCTGTGCTGGGTGTAGTAGTTCTACAAAATCATACGCAGCCAGCTAAGTGTTACAGCAGGCTTGCGCAAAATTATTTCCTGGCGTTCCATAAGCGAAGTCAGCCTCCAACCACAGGCCAATAAGCGGCACATTTAATTACAGCGTTCTGTTTCTGCATTACTGGTAATACAGCATGCTGAGGGGTAGGGGTAGGCCTAGAGGACGTGGACGTGGCCGAGGACGCGGAGGCCCAAGTCAGGGTGTGGGCACAGGCCGAGCTCCTGATCCAGGTGTATCGCAGCCGACTGCTGCGGGATTAGGAGAGAGGCACGTTTCTGGCGTCCCCACATTCATCGCACAATTAATGGGTCCACGCGGTAGACCTTTATTAGAAAATGAGCATTGTGAGCAGGTCCTGTCGTGGATGGCAGAAAGTGCTTCCAGCAATCTATTGTCCACCCACAGTTCTGCGCCGTCCACTGCTGCAACTCAGAATCCTCTGGCTGCTGCTCCTCCTTCCTCCCAGCCTCCTCACTCCATTACAATGAGACATTCTGAGGAGCGGGCAGACTCCCAGGAACTGTTCTCGGGCCCCTGCTCAGATTGGGCAGCAGTGGCTCCTCTCCCACCAGAGGAGTTTATCGTGACTGATGCCCAACCATTGGAAAGTTCCCGGGGTCCGGGGGATGAGGCTGGGGACTTCCGGCAACTGTCTCAAGACCTTTCAGTGGGTGAGGAAGCCGATGACGATGAGACACAGTTGTCTATCAGTGAGGTAGTAGTAAGGGCAGTAAAGTCCGAGGGAGGAGCGCACAGAGGATTCAGAGGAAGAGCAGCAGGACAATGAGGTGACTGACCCCACCTGGTTTGCTACACCTACTGAGGACAGGTCTTCAGAGGGGGAGGCAAGGGCAGCAGCAGAGCAGGTTGCAAGAGGCAGTGCGGTGTCCAGGGGTAGATGCAGGGCCAGACCGAATAATCCACCAACTGTTTCCCAAAGCGCCCCCTCGCGCCATGCCACCCTGCAGAGGCCAAGGTGCTCAAAGGTCTGGCAGTTTTTCACTGAGAGTGCAGACGACCGACGAACAGTGGTGTGCAACCTTTGTCGCGCCAAGATCAGCCGGGGAGCCACCACCACCAGCCTCACCACCACCAGCATGCGCAGACATATGATGGCCAAGCACCCCACAAGGTAGGACGAAGGCCGTTCACCGCCTCCGGTTTGCACCGCTGCCTCTCCCCCTGTGCCCCAACCTGCCACTGAGATCCAACCTTGCTCTGAGGACACAGGCACTACCGTCTCCTGGCCTGCACCCACACCCTCACCTCCGCTGTCCTCGGCCCCATCCAGCAATGTCTCTCAGCGCAGCGTCCAGCCGTCGCTAGCACAAGTGTTTAAGTGCAAGTTCACCGCCACGCACCCGCACGCTCAAGCGTTAAACGTGCACATAGCCAAATTTATCAGCCTGGAGATGCTGCCGTATAGGGTTGTGGAAACGGAGTCCTTCAAAAGTATGATGGCGGCGGCGGCCCCGCGCTACTCAGTTCCCAGTCGCCACTACTTTTCCTGATGTGCCGTCCCAGCCCTGCACGACCACGTCTCCCGCAACATTGTACGCGCCCTCACCAACGTGGTTACTGCCAAGGTCCACTAAACAACGGACGCGTGGACAAGCACAGGTGGGCATGGCCACTATACCTCCCTGACGGCACATTGGGTGAATTTAGTGGAGGCTGGGACAGAGTCAGAGCCTGGGACTGCTCACGTCCTACCCACCCCCAGAATTGCGGGCCCCAGCTCGTTGCTGGTATCTGCTGCGGTGTATGCTTCCTCCACTAAAGCACCCTCCTCCTCCTCCAACGCAACCTCTGTCTCGCAATCAAGATGTGTCAGCAGCAGCACGTCGCCAGCAGTCGGTGTCGCGCGGCGTGGCAGCACAGCGGTGAGCAAACGGCAGCAGGCCGTGCTGAAACTACTCAGCTTAGGAGATAAGAGGCACACGGCCCACGAACTGCTGCAGGGTCTGACAGAGCAGACCGACTGCTGGCTTGCTCCGCTGAGCCTCCAACCGGGCATGGTCGTGTGTGACAATGGCCGTAACCTGGTGGCGGCTCTGCAGCTCGGCAGCCTCACGCACGTGCCATGCCTGGCCCACGTCTTTAATTTGGTGGTTCAGCGCTTTCTGAAAAGCTACCCACGCTTGTCAGACCTGCTCGGAAAGGTGCGCCGGCTCTGCGCATATTTCCGCAAGTCCCACACGGACGCTGCCACCCTGCGCACCCTGCAACATCGGTTTAATCTGCCAGTGCACCGACTGCTGTGTGACGTGCCCACACGGTGGAACTCTACACTCCACATGTTGGCCAGGCTCTATGAGCAGTGTAGAGCTATAGTGGAATACCAACTCCAACATGGGCGGCGCAGTGGGAGTCAGCCTCCTCAATTCTTTTCAGAAGAGTTGGCCTGGTTGGCAGACATCTGCCAGGTCCTTGGAAAGTTTGAGGAGTCTACCCAGGTGGTGAGCGGCGATGCTGCAATCATTAGCGTCACCATTCCTGTGCTATGCCTCTTGAGAAGTTCCCTGCAAAGCATAAAGGCAGACGCTTTGCGCTCGGAAACAGAGTCGGGGGAAGACAGTATGTCGCTGGATAGTCAGAGCACCCTCCTGTCTATATCTCAGCGCGGTGAGGAGGAGGAGGAGGAGGAGGAGCATGAGGAGGAGGGGGAAGAGACAGCTTGGCCCACTGCTGAGGGTACCCATGCTGCTTGCCTGTCATCCTTTCAGCGTGTATGGCCTGAGGAGGAGGAGGAGGAGGATCCTGAAAGTGATCTTCCTAGTGAGGACAGCCATGTGTTGCGTACAGGTACCCTGGCACACATGGCTGACTTCATGTTAGGATGCCTTTCTCGTGACCCTCGCGTTACACGCATTCTGGCCACTACGGATTACTGGGTGTACACACTGCTTGACCCACGGTATAAGGAGAACTTTTCCACTCTCATACCCGAAGAGGAAAGGGGTTCGAGAGTGTTGCTATACCACAGGACCCTGGCGGACAAACTGATGGTAAAATTCCCATACGACAGCGCTAGTGGCCGAAGGCGCAGTTCTGAGGGCCAGGTAGCAGGGGAGGCACGGAGATCAGGCAGCATGTACAGCACAGGCAGGGCAACACTCTCTAAGGCCCTTAAGACAGCTTTATGGCTCCCCAGCAAGACTGTGTCACCGCTCCCCAGTCACGGCTGAGTCGGCGGGAGCACTGTAAAAGGATGGTGAGGGAGTACGTAGCCGATCGCACGACCGTCCTCCGTGACGCCTCTGCCCCCTACAACTACTGGGTGTCGAAGCTGGACACGTGGCCTGAACTCGCGCTGTATGCCCTGGAGGTGCTTGCTTGTCCTGCGGCTAGCGTCTTGTCAGAGAGGGTGTTTAGTGCGGCTGGGGGAATCATCACAGATAAGCGTACCCGCCTGTCAACCGACAGTGCCGACAGGCTAACACTCATCAAGATGAACAAAGCCTGGATTTCCCCAGACTTCTCTTCTCCACCAGCGGACAGCAGCGATACCTAAGCAATACGTAGGCTGCACCCGCGGATGGAAGCATCGTTCTCTATCCCCATCAAAAACGGGGACCTTTTTGCTTCATCAATCTGTGTATAATATTCCTCCTCCTCCTGCTCCTCCTCCTGAAACCTCACATAATCACGCCGAACGGGCAATTTTTCTTAGGCCCACAAGGCTCAGTCATATAATTTTTGTAAACAATTTTTATACGTTTCAATGCTCATTAAAGCGTTGAAACTTTCACCTCAACCAATTTTTATTTTAACTGGGCTGCCTCCTGGCCTGGTTACCAATTAAGCCACATTAACCAAAGCGATTAATGGGTTTCACCTGCCCTCTTGGTTGGGCATGGGCAATTTTTCTGAGGTACATTAGTACTGTTGGTACACCAATTTTTTGGGGCCCTCGCCTACAGTGTAATCAAATTAATTTTTAGCCCACCTGCATTACAGCTGACGTTACATCAGTTGTGTTGGGCACTGCAATGGGATATATTTATGTACCGCCGGTGGGTTCCAGGGAGCCACCCATGCTGTGGGTCCACAGGGAGTTGTAACTGCATCTGTCCACTTCTAAAGAACCCCAGTCTGACTGGGGCATGCAGTGTGGGCCGAAGCCCACCTGCATTAAACATGACATTACCTCAGCTGTGATGGGCACTGCAATGGGATATATTTATGTACCGCCGGTGGCTGCCTGGCACCCACCCATGCTGTCGGTCCACAGGGACTTTACAATAGGGAGTTGTACCTGCCTGTGTCTATGAATTAAAAACCCTGGTCCGGTTGGGGCATGTAGTGTGGGCCGAAGCCCACCTGCATTTAATCTGACGTTGGCTCTGCTGTCCAAGGCACTGCAATGGGATACATTTATGTACAGCCGGTGGGTTCCAGGGAGCCACCCATGCTGTGGGTGCACACAGAATTCCCATTGCGGAGTTGTACCTGCCTGTGACTATTTATAAAAAAACGCGGTCTGACTGGGGCATGCAGACACCTTGACAGAATGAATATTGTGTGGCACATAGGTTCCCCATTGCTATGCCCACGTGTGCAGCTCTAGATGGAGGTGGCACAGGATTGGATTTCTCATTGCTTCTGTACAGCATTGTGGACTATCGCCCCGCCCCTTTTAAAGAGGGTCGCTGCCTAGCCGTGCCAACCCTCTGCAGTGTGTGCCTGCGGTTCCTCTGGCAGATGCACTTATAAATAGACATGAGGGTGGCATGGCATGAGGGCAGCTGAAGGCTGTGCAGGGACAGTTTGGTGTGCGCTGTGGACACTGGGTCGTGGGGGGGGGGGGGGGTTGGGCAGCATGTTACCCAGGAGAAGTGGCAGCAGAGTGTCATGCAGGCAGTGATTGTGCTTTGTTGGAGGTAGTGTGGTGCTTAGCAAAGGTATGCATTGCTAATGAGGGCTTTTCAGAAGTAAAAGTTGTTGGGGGGGGGGGGCACTCTTGCCGCTATTCTGGCTTAATAGTGGGACCTGGGAACTTGAGATGCAGCCCAACATGTAGCCCCTCGCCTACCCTATCCGTTGCTGTGTCGTTCCCATCACTTTCTTGAATTGCCCAGATTTTCACAAACGAAAACCTTAGCGAGCATCGGCGATATACAAAAATGCTCGGGTCGTCCATTGACTTCAATGGGGTTCGTTACTCGAAACGAACCCTCGAGCATCACGAAAAGTTCGTCTCGAGTAACGAGCACCCGAGCATTTTGGTGCTCGCTCATCTCTAGTCAATATCAAATATTTGCTCGTGGAATGTTTGAGCATAAGTGATGCTTTTTCCTTGAAAATCATCGTGCATCGCAGCAATCTGCAATTTTTTTCATGTAATAGACAACAGGAGTTGCTAATGTTAAATAACGCATTGCAGGAACATCACAAGTTCGTCTGTTGCAATGCGATATTTTGGATGCTCCATAGGGAAACATGAGTGAGAAAAAAAAAGTCTTATCTCAGCGAGATAGCACATTTTTTTAATGCTGCATCGTGAAAGCACATGTGAAAAAAGACATTGAAATGTATGGGCTTCATATTACGTGCTCTCACATCATCGGAAAATTGTGCAATTTTATCACCCGTTTGAATCCGGCCTTAGGGTGAGATATTTATTTGGCTGTCTCCCAGGTGCTTTGTCATTCCCCCACCATAGATGATTTTACCTATTCCTACAAATAGCTGGTACAGTTTATGACTTTCTTTTAGTTGCTATAGGCAATGGTATTTCTTATGCTTCCTATTTTTGGAGTGTGAATTGTCCCTTGATTTAGAGACACAAGTGTGGTATTATAATAGTATTTATTACGTAACATTTTGTTTGACTATATCAATAATAGTATTTATTCATCCAAACCATAGTATATTATATTTTCACAGTAATTTTGTTACAAGAGAAAAAAAAATATTCACTTAAAATTAAGAACTTTCATTTCAATTGTCAATGTGAATTGGGAAAAAAGCTTGATATTAAAGTTAAAAATGTTGTTTACTTGAAATCAACATTTTGTTGCCCTCTTACTATGTGCTACATATGAATTATACCAATTACCAGTTTTCTAGCTCTCAAAGGAAGAACTGTTCTCTCTACTCACCTTCTCTGATGGACTAGATTTAAACCGGCTGTGTGAACGTAAATCTCAATTAGTGTAATTTATGTATCCTTGGATGTCAATCATTAGTGTTGAGAGGTGGGACTTACGGCTCTGTACATTAATTAAGAGCATATCTCAGTAGAGTAATCTTCTACCTAAGGGATAAAAAGGAAGTTTTAATTAGATTTCAGAAGACAGGATGTCATATGTAAGATGTAAGAATGATTTTAGTTCTTTTACAAAAGTTGTACTTCATTAATTTATAAAGAAAGTATCAGAAAAGAGTATTATTAATGATCATGCAACAATGTCAGTCACTCATTCAAATTGCAGAACAAAGTCAAAAAGGTTAAGTTAGCGCTGTTAAAGCTCTTAAGCATAGTCACTGATGCATACTCAAAAATGAATACATTTGGATGCATGGCAAACTATATAAACTGCTGATCCTTCACATTCACATAATGAAATGAAGAGCCAAACTAATAGAAGAAATGTTTGCTCAGAATGGTATTCATTGTCATTACAAATTAATTATCCGGTAATGAGTATGCAACTTTTGGTACAGTAGTTGGCTGAACAAAGCCAGTGGTGACTCATTTATCAAGCAAAGGCAAATTTAAAATAATATAATTGAACATTCAGGCTCACCATAAGATAATCGACACTTGTTTATTAGGAATGTGCATTCTAAAATGAATTAAATCCAATCTCTATATATATTTATGTAAATATATATATATATGCTTATTTAGAGCATTCTTGCAAATTTTAGGCTTTCTATTCTCCCCCCAGGTGTCAAGGCAAAGCAAACAATTCCATTGAATATCAGGACTCAACCTGAGAATCTTTCCTTGTGTGTTAGGGTTTTGCATGTTACAGTAAAGTATATGTGATTGTTCCCAGCAAGAAAAAACAAGTAATCTTTTAGATATGATACCTTCTAATGACTAACAAACATACATTATGTTATTGCAAGCTTTTCAACCTTTCAGGATTCTTCCTCAGGCGTAATGAAATAGATCCGAAGAGGCATGCTTATGAAAAGGGACAGACATAGATGTGATTAATTAATTTCTCCTTTAAACGATACTACAATGGTATGAGTAGAGAAATAAAAACGTGCTTAAATATTCAACTGATAAAGATGTGAAAGTTTTATCGTCCCTAAATTACTGTTAGAGGGGCACCAGGCCAGCAGTGTTATCTGTGCTATAGATGTCTCATACTTTCCAGTCACAAATGAGTCCTCTTGAGGAATTTATATATCATCTTTTTAAATGTATTCATATAAATATATAAATAAAAATATATGTGTAAAAGGTTGATTTTAATTAAAGCTTTGATCCTATAAGCACTTAGTTTGAAGACTTAGGCCCTAAAAGAGGTAAGTCTTTTAGTCTAAGGTGCCATATAAAGAGGCTACCTTGATGCTTGCAGATGGGCTCTACTAATTTGATCAGAATGTGTGCTGAAAACCAGACATTTATATACATGGTAAATATAGCAGTAATCCAGTTCAAAATTCATATACTTTGCTGAAAAAGTTCTTGCTGCTTACAGCCTGCTATTACACCTTGTTTATATGTTTGTTTTTTGCATTACAGCCACATTGATGTAAACCTGAGGGTTTTGCGGTGATGCCGCAGCAATGTTTGAAGTTAATCTGCAGCAAAATCTAGTATTAATAGGGAAACTTGGCTAATTCTGTGTGCAGATGCACACACAGCTCCACAGTGGAAAAACATATCTATGTACCATCTTGTACCATATCTATGTACTAAGCTTGGTTCTGGTATGTTATATATGCATTAAGCTTCGTTCTGTAAAATCTATGTGGAAAGATTCATTCTGTTACCCTATTTCTGAAGAATGTTTGGTTTTGGTACTATATTTGTACAGTAAGTTTGGTTCTGGTACCATATCTATGCAGTAAGTTTAATTGTTACCATATGTATGCAATAAGCTTGATCCTGGCACCATATCTATTTGGTAACATTGATTTTTCTACCGTATTTATGTAGTAAGTTTGGTTCTGTTATACTGTATATGAATATGCAGTAAGCTCAGTTCTACTACTGTGACTATGCAGTAAGTTTGGCTATGCTACAATATCTATGCAGCTATCTTGGTTTTGGTATTGTATCTATGCAGCAAACTTGATTCTCGTCATATCTATAGAGTGAGTTTGGCTCTGCTATGGTATCTATGCACAGTGTCCATTTGTGGCTATTCCATAAGTGTCAGATCATCATTAAAAATTTACACCGATGAGGGGACTCACAATCTTCATATGGGCCCATGTTAACTTTAAATCACGCCTGTTTATGATGCATACAACATGGGCGTTAGGTTAGGAGTCTAAGAAGGACACTGTCTGGCAGTGTCAGGGTGGAAGAAGCCACATTAGCTGTCAGCCTGCTGTCCGTTGGATATATCTATATGTGTGTGTGTGTGTGTGTGTGTGTGTGTACTGATTTAATATATTACTATATTAGGAGGAAGAGGTAATCTGTGTAATATATTAGTATATAAGGAGGAGGTCATCTGTGTAATATTAGTGTTTGAGGAGGAGAAAGTTGTCTGTGCAAGATATTAATATCTGGGGAGCAGGAGGTCTGTGTAATACTGGCATAATTAAAAATCAAAAACTCCCCGACTTCCCCTGCAATTTTTGCTGCCAATAGCAACCAATCACAGCTCAGCTTTCACTTGTTATACTGCTGAGGTAAAATGAAAGCTGCACTGTGATTGGTTGCTGTGGGCAACACAGATTTCCTCTTGGACAGCTTTCATAAGAGTGGGTGCTGGACTCGTTTCTGTGTGGTACATAGTGGCCTAATGCTGGTGGGAAGCTGTGTGGTAGTTGAAGCAGAGGAGGAAGTTGTCTGTGTAAGATCTTATTATCTGAGGAGCAGGAGGTCTGTGTATTATATTAGTATTTGAGGAGGAGGAGGTCGTCTGTGTAATAGATTAGTGTATAATGAGGAGGAGGTTGTCTGTGTTAGATAAGACTGTGAAATAAAAACCATCTGCTCAAGTGCAATTCTGTCATTCCCCACCCCTCCCCAGGGGTAGTGGGGCTGTCTTATCTCCCCCAAATTTGTCCCAATTGGATGAGTTATATATGTACCAAATTTGGTTGAAATTGCTCCAGGCGTTCATGAGTTATGGTGGCACATACATACATACATACTATTTTATATTTAGAGATATATATTAATTAATCTTTCATGTCATCATTACTAGCATACGATGTAGTCTGATGACTATATCAACAATCTTGTGTCTCATGCCAAGCATTAATTCATTATGTTTAATTGAATGTGGTAATATATGTGTTCATTTCTGTTTGTTGTCATGTTTGCTTTTGTATATTATCACAAATTACAGTGATACAATAATAACCTTTGGCCTTTGTAGGGGAATAGGATTTTCTCATTATTGCTTCCAAAACAATAAAAAAAACAATGAATCCAAATTGTTCCCTTGGCTCTTTATATTTCATTGGTTCCATGCTGGATGCAATCTGCATATTTAATTTTCTTCCACAGCATCCTTTACTTCTAAAAAGCTTCATTAACTGCTTTATAAGAAACTTTTAACTGAACAATTACACTAGAAAATAAATATAGAAGAATGGTAAATGGATAAAGGGACTAATGATTTACTGTAAGTTATTAAGCGCGATATTTTCAAAATGAAAACCTTTGCATGAATTTAAACTTAATAAACATTTAATAAAAGAGCTATTACTGAGATTCATTAGAAATAGGACTGTAAAAATAAGAAATAACAAAACACTCATATAAATTTTGCAGTAGTGTAAGGCGTATCTGTATGCTAGCAGGTAGAAAGCTAAGTTGAAGAAATATTCTATTTTTCACATGTAAATAAAAACAGTAAAATATTGTGGAAAAAAACATTAAAAAGCCTAAAATACTGTAGCAAGAAAAAGTACGGTATCCAGCTTGAAAATGACAAGTATTAGCAGACAAAAGACCGTGTGCACACGGTCTTTTGTACGCTATTAAAGCTCTACACAGGCTCTAAATTCTACAAAGCCATAATACTCATAGTGAGGTGGAAAGGGTCAAACTGCATCTATTTATGTTTCCACTTTCATACAGGAATACACAGAGGTTTTTGTCACATGCACATGGAAACCCAACAGAATAAAAACATTGTAGCATGCCTTAATTCAGTGGTTCTCAACTATTGGTTGATAAGCTCTGTGGATAGCTATAGGAGACCTGAGTTATGATCATATACACTTGCTTCCATATGGCATTAACAATGCTTCAGACATCCTATCACCAGAACAGTTCAGTATGTGCAAAATTTCAAGGCAAAATATTTGTCTGTAATATTTTCATGCTCTTCCATGTTTAACATATTAATATTTTTACTTGAATGTGGCTCCCAGCCAGGCTGCACCTGCCATGAGGCAAGCTAAAGGTGTTGTCCGAGTTATGTGAAGGGCATCTCAACAGAGGCTGTCGTTGACCGTTATATTGTAGTGGCAACAAGGTAACTGCAGAGTGTAAGTTTTTCTGGAGAGTTAGGTTTTCAGGTTCTCTTTGAAGCTTTCCAAAGCAATGGAGAGTCTGATGTGTTGGGGTAACGAGTTCCACAATATAGATCTATGTTTCTCAAACTCCACTCCTCATGGACTCCAACGGGTCATGTTTTCAGGATATGATATAGAAAGAATACCTGTGCTGTCTGAGTCAAAAACAATTACATCACCTGTGCAATACCAAAGAGATCCTGTAAACCTAACCTGTTGGGAGTCAGTGAGGACTGGAGTTTGGAAACACTAGTATAGATAACGTGCAGGAGAAATTCTGGAGACTGAGGAGCAGACTAGAGCTAAACAGAGAAGATAGTATTGTGAGGTCCAAAGATTATGTGTGGTGGTGGTATCGGGATATTAGGTCAGAAATGTATGGAGAGGAGAGGTTATGAACAGCAGGCGCGTATGCAAGGAAGAGTTTTGATGGTTATAACTTTTTCAATGTGTGCCTGGTTAGCTCAGTTTTCGAGCATTGCATAAGCTCTGCAGAATGGAAATATTTGGCCAGTGCTTACCCTTCCAACAGTTTTATAGGTGAGGAATATATGATTGTTAGCACCATTCAGCCAATTATGAAGACAGAATTCTCTGTAATCCTCCTTCCTGACACATTGTTAACTCTGAATGTTATGGGTATTATGTGAATCTATATATATATAAAGACGAAAGCCCTCACTCACTCACTCACTCACTCACTCGCCACTAATTCTCCAACTTCCCGATGTCGTAGAAACATGAAATTTGGCACAAGCATAGATTATGTCCAAAATAGGAAAAGTAAAGGGGTCCTAACTCAATTATTTAATTCCAAGCACAAAAGAATTAGAGTCCAAATTTTACGTACGTAATCTAATTCTCTAACTTCCCAATGTCATAGAAACTTGAAATTTGGCATGAGCATTGATTATGTCATAAATAGGAAAAGCTAATGGGTCCTAACTAGAGATGAGCGAGCGTACTCGGAAAAGCACTATTCGCTCGAGTAATTTGCGTTATCCGAGTATCGCTGTGCTCGTCCCTGAAGATTCGGGTGCCGGCACGGAGCGGGGAGCTGCAGGGGAGAGCGGGGAGGAACGGAGGTAAGATCTTTCTCTCCCTCTCTCCCGCCCGCTCTCCCCTGCTTCCCGCTGCGACTCACCTGTCAGCCGCAGCGGCACCCGAATCTTCAGACCCGAGCACAGCGATACTCGGATAAAGCACATTACTCGAGCGAGTAGTGCTTTTCCGAGTACGCTCACTCATCTCTAGTCCTAACTCGATTATTCAATTCTAAGTGCAAAAGAATTAGCGTCCAAATTTGACATACATAATCTAACTCTTTCACTTCCCAATGCAACAAATAATTACACAAATTTTTACCGCACAAATGAAATTTGCCATGACCATTCTTTGCGTACTAAATATTGGAAATTTAAAGGGTTGGAACTTGATTATTCAATCCTATGCATAAAAGTAAGTGACCCCCTATCTAATGTAACTAATAACACACATCTGTACTGCACAAACTTGAAATTTGGCATGACCATTCCTATGTTATGTAACTAATAACATATCTGTATCCCGCAATATATGAGACAGTTATCTTCTCAGCAAAACAAAACGCATTTAGAAATATGAGTGTATACTGACAGGAATAAAACTGACTGTCGTATGTATTGAAAGGCTGTAAAGTACAAAAGAAAGTGGACATGGACTGCTGGGATGGAGTATGCCTTTAAGTATAACAAGGGGCTGCAACCTTCAGTCTGGGTAGGAAATTTGAATAAAAAGGGGCGTTACCTTTCAGGGTAAAAATGAGGAGAGTGTGTGACATGGCACATTCTGTGGGGTGACATTTTCACATACAGTCTGAGATAAATCTCTCTCCTATCTGCCTATACACTGAGGAAACGTCGCAAGGTTACCCCCACGTGGTGTTTCCTGGGTAACGCAAAGAATCATGCAAAATGGTGAACATGTTTTTTTCCTCGGTATCTTTAAAGTAACCATGACTTCATAAGATTTTCCGTGTGAACACCAGATAAACACCAGTACCAAATTAACTCGGGCGAACCGGGTATATCAGCTAGTCTATTACATAATAATTTACTGCTGTTGATGATGAATCTAAGATTGAATTGTAAATTTGATTGACTTGACTTGTAATATTTGATAACTTAATATCAAGGAATTATTACAGTTTGTTTAAATGACTAATGAGTAATATTTGTACTGTATATAGTAGGTACTTGTGTTTTAATGAAGATAGATAGATTAGGAATATTAGAAATATTCATTTACTACATCCGAAAACTAATCAAGGCACTCTGGGCAGAGATTGTTGGATTGATAAACTTGACATACAGTACCTTGTTTCATCTATTTTTATGGAGGGGTGAGGAATAGCACCACAAGACCCAGGACTATGATTTTGTTGCTGTTTGAACTGTTATGAACAAAATTATTTTGGATCGAGTTTATTTGGAACTGAGTAAGGGCTTAGGCACACAGGCGCCGATGCGCCCATGTGACTGAGCCCTTACTGCAGGAAGAAGACGGCCGTACTTTAAGACGGACGACTCCCCGCAGCGCTGAAGAAAGAACACATGACCGGCAATGAAGTAGGTCACGTGTTCTTTCTCCCGGCGCTGCAGAGAGATGTCCGTCTTGAAGTACGGCCGTCTTCTTCCTGCAGTAACACGGGCGCCGATGCGCCTGTGTGACTAAGCCCTTAATTCATGAACAGAGTTATTTCTGCCAGGACTTTGAGACTTTTCAAGTGGGATTTTAAATTTCGATGCATCTGTCCATATGCTGTGACTTTTCAACTGAGGCTGAACTGATAAGTGTGCCCGAGTGCTGCTAAATAGAGATGAGCGAGCATACTCGTCCGAGCTTGATGCTCGTTCGAGTATTAGGGTGCTCGAGATGCTCGTTACTCGAGACGAGCACCACGCGGTACTCGTCTCGATTAAACGAGCACTGACCATTGAATTCAATGGAGCCGGTAATACAGCCGGCTCTATTGAAAGCAATGGGCTGCCCGCGTACGCGGGATGAATTGTCGGGAAGGGCTTAAATATATAAGCCCTTCCCTACAATTCATCCAGAAATGTGTAAAAATAAAAAATATATATATACTTACCTGGTCCCGGCAGAACGATGTTAGCCCATTGAATTCAATGGAGCCGGCAATACAGCCAACTCCATTGAAAGCAATGTGATGCCGGCGATCGCGGGATGAATTGTCAGGAAGGGGTTAAATATATAAGCCCTTCCCTGCAATTCATCCAGAAATGTGTAAAAATAAAAAATATGTATATACTTACCTGGTCCCGGCAGACGGAGTTCAGCGCGACAGGCTGCAGTTCTCCTGAACTGCTCTGAACAGCTGTGAGTAGTATTCAGCAGCCGGGGATTTAAAATCCCCGCCTGCTGAATGAGAGGCCTCTGATTGGTCACAGCCTGACCAATCAGAGGCATCCCTCACTCACACTCATTCATGAATTCATGAATGGGTGAGTGAGGGCTGCCTCTGATTGGCTCAGGGGCAGCTCTCAGCTGTCCCTGCGCTGAGCCAATCAGAGGCATCCCTCACTCACCCATTCATGAATTCATGAATGGGTGTGAGTGAGGGATGCCTCTGATTGGTCAGGCTGTGACCAATCAGAGGCCTCTCATTCAGCAGGCGGGGATTTTAAATCCCCAGCTGCTGAATACTACTCACAGCTGTTCAGAGCAGTTCAGGAGAACTGCAGCCTGTCGCGCTGAACTCCGTCTGCCGGGACCAGGTAAGTATATACATATTTTTTATTTTTACACATTTCTGGATGAATTGCAGGGAAGGGCTTATATATTTAACCCCTTCCTGACAATTCATCCCGCGATCGCCGGCATCACATTGCTTTCAATGGAGTCGGCTGTATTGCCGGCTTCATTGAATTCAATGGGCTAACATCGTTCTGCCGGGACCAGGTAAGTATATATATATTTTTTATTTTTACACATTTCTGGATGAATTGTAGGGAAGGGCTTATATATTTAAGCCCTTCCCGACAATTCATCCCGCGTACGGGGTCTCACTCTTGCCGCTATTGTGGCTTAATAGTGGGACCTGGGAACTTGAGATACAGCCCAAAATGTAGCTCCTCGCCTGCCCTATTCGTTTCTGTGTCGTTTCCATCACTTTCTTGTGTTTTGCAGATTTTCACAAATGAAAACCTTAGCGAGCATCGGCGATATACAAAAATGCTCGACTCACCCATTGACTTCAATGGGGTTCGTTACTCGAAACGAACTCTCGAGCATCACTGAAAGTTCGACTCGAGTAACGAGCACCCGAGCATTTTGGTGCTCGCTCATCTCTACTGCTAAACTGTCACTGGGGTGATCCTCAGGTATCTGCACAACAACAGCCAACTGATGACAAGTCAGAGGAAAGCTAAGCATAAAAGCGCTTCCCTGGAGACCTTGGACAAGAAAATGGTGTACCAAGGGCATCTGAAAGAGTGGAATCTATAAAGAATAGAGGGGCTCTATAGTCAGCTATGGATACCTGCACTTCTCACACCCATGGAGAATGGAGAAGATTGATTGACACCAATGTAACAGGCGGGGACTGATTTCTCCTTAGGGTCTGTCCTTTGGCTAACCAGGGAAACAAGTAAAGGCACAATAATGAGCCTGCTTCCCTGCATAAGAGACCCTGTAGGTTTAGGGTCCAAGGGAGATCAAGAGAAGAAGAAAAAGAGACATTTGTATTTGACATATGAAGGTTTTTCGTTTTTCCCTTTTTGTTTTTCCTCTAGCCCAGATTTGACAAAATTTGTTTTATGTTGATAGCAAATGAAAAGATAGAGAATAGTGTAATAAAGGTGACTGTATTATTATGAAAACTATAGAACATTTCTAGGAAACATTTTACAGTTAGTAATCATTCATTATTAGAACCATATGTCTAAAGGTATATTCAAACTTTTAAATGGAGATCACATTATGAAATAGTGTATGAAGTGTATGAAGGTCCGTGCATTGCCTTCAATGGAGCCAGGGCTGCTGGTCAAAGTACTCAGCCAATCAGAAGCAGCCCATTCAGCAAGTGGGGATTTTAAATCCCTGCCTGCTGAATACTACAGAAAGCAGTTCAGGAGAAGAGCTGGCTGGACACAGCTGATCCCCGGCAGCTGAAGAAAGGTGAGTATTCTTTTTTTTTTCATTTTATTCACCATTTCTTCTTGTTTTTCAGTGAAAGGCTTATATTTAAAGCCGGCAGCAGGATCCCCTACCACAGATGTCATCTGTGACATCTGTAGTAGGAAATTCTTTATTCGCCGCAGGGATGAAGAATTCCTTTGCTGCATCCGTCACAGATGTGGCAGGTGCTTCAGATGTGTTGTTCTTCCCCACGGGGACATGGCAGCGACTCCTCAGAGCAGTGCAGGAGAAGAGCCATCTGGACGCCTCTGAGCCCCGGCAGCTGAAGAAAGGTGAGTATTTTTTTTTTTTATTCTTAACACCCATTTTTCTTGTTTTTCAGGGAAAGGCTTATATTTAAAGCCCTTCTCTGAAAAACAATTACTGGGTGCCGGCAGCTTGAGCCGCTACTGCAGCTGTCATCTGTGTCAGCTGTGGTAGGGAATTCTTTATTCCCTGCAGGGATGAAGAATTTCTTTGCTGCATTTTTCACAGATGTGGCAGGTGCAGCAGGGAATTCTTTTTTCATGCTGGGATTCAGAAAACATCTGCCGCATGCAGCAGATATGTTCTTCATCCCTGCGGGGACACGGCAGCGGTGGACAGGTAAGTTTTTTTTTTTCGTTTTTTTTATACTAAAATTGTTATTTTTCAGAGAAAGGCTTATATGTAATGCCCTTCCCTGAAAAACAATAACGCGGTGTCCCGGCAGACCACTGCCAGCAATGGAGCCGCCGGCAGCAGCCGCGGCTCCATTGAAGACAATGCAGGCATTCCTAATGGTGCACGCATGTCCTATCTTTACAGGCACGCACCTGTAAAACACAGACCTGTGAACACTCCGTAGGGAATGCATTGCTTGTAATAGAAGCACGTTTTTGTGCGTGCGTATGCACGCACAAAAGCACACTCGTCTGAAGCCACCCTATGCCTTAATTGTCTTTGTTGTATATTTGTTTGATTACTTGTATAGTTTTTCACTGTAGTTTTTCACTTTTTATCATTTTTGATTTTGTAATGGTAAGTGTTCTTCTATATCCTTGTAAAACTAGTCAATATATATTTTCTATAAAATCTTAATGTTCAAAAGAAAGAACAATTACCTGTTTACTCAGAATAGATGTTGGCGTCTGGAAGAGATCTCCAGAGTGCTCCACCTGCATTCACATAGAAGCAATCATAGCTCCTGTGTGAAGACCCAGGAGTGATATTGTTGGGAGGACTGTTGGTTGCTTTAGCGTCCAACAGTTGTTCCTAGTAAAAGCATCCAAACTCTGATACATCTAAAATTTCAGAGGGCACGCTATAGGGCACTATTCATTTCAAGGTGGAATGTATAGAACACTGTTTGTCAGGACAGTGTCCGGGATATGGGGGTCCCTGAGATATCCCGCAACCCCTGTCCCTGCCTACTTGCCCCCCTGGGCTAACCCCAAGGGCGACAACTGGGCGGCGGTTCCTACCCTCACTAGGGAAGCGGGACACAGGAAGACAAACAGACACTGAAGACAAACAAACGGTAGAGTGGTCAGACAATCCGGGTCGGCAACAGGAGGGTACGCAGTACAGAGGGGAAGGCAAAAACATAGTCAAGGTCCAAAAGCAGAAGTCAGGAAAGCTGGGGTCACAAAGAGCAGTCAAGGTAAACGCGGGTGCAGCTAGAGAACCAAACTAACACTGGCAAGGGCTGGAAGGAAAACACACACTTTTAAATGCTGTCAGAGCTCCCGCCCCAGCAGCTGATTGGGGCGGGGAGCCTGACAGCAGCAGGGCAATCAAGGAGGTGCTGGGGACACGCCCCCAGCCTTGTAGAACAGACCGTTACCTGAAGCCAGCTAGGTAGTCAAGTAACTAGAGAAGCACCTGCTGCCTCCCTAGCAACCCGGCGGTGACCAGTTTTACAGCGGCCCAGGGAGATTACTAGAACCAGGGCTCCCCTACGCCGCACTCCTGTAACCCGGGTGGCATGACCGGTGGTGTGGGCGCGGCGGCCGCGAGAATTGCTGGTTCTGACACTGTTATTTTCATGGTACAATATGTGGCACTTTTCTAATCGGGAATTATAAAAGTGTGCAGAACACCACAAATTTGAGAAGGCACTCTGTGGCAATTTTATATTCAGGGGCCTAGTGAATGCCACTATGCGGTGCTTGAGTTACACTTTTCAATTCTCAGTATGTGAACAGTTCGTGCTGACCATCAGTGTCCTCGAGACATTTTCTCACACTTTTTGATGATGATGCCAGGCAAACAGCAACAATTATTCATGTACTGAAAAGTGAATAAAACTGTTTGTTTCCAAGTTCCAACACAGCTGTGCAGCAGGTCGTTTAAGTTGAAAGATGGGGTTGTTATCAGGAATTCCATCCCCTTGGGAAAATACTGTATATGCTGCTGGTGGACAGTCTTGTATAACATTGATTATATCTTGAATTGGATTCTCTGGACGATGGGAAACTAGTAAGTGATCTTAGCAATAGCAAGGAGTTTCAATGATTATTATAGCTTCTAGCACTCAAGACTGATTTTTCCAAGTAAACTCTCAACATTCTTATAAAGAAAGAAAATGCTTTTGACAGCTATTGTATTAAGACAATCTTTTGCTGATATGACTTGTAATATTAACATTGCTAAATTCAGTGTATGAAACTAGGACGTTTGATAAAAATTAGGACTTTCATTTCATGAATAAGATAAGTGATAAAGCGTATCATCTTTTATGCAGCTACCTGACCTAACCAATTATTCATTCCAATTACAAAAGGCTGCTCAATTTTATGATTTGTATATTTACTGCCTTGAGCATTGATAACTAGATAAAACTGCAAAAAAATTATTAACCTATAGCCTGCCTAATTTGGTGTAATAGATAAATATTATTTGATGTTTATCTTTTTTGATACCTCAGAAGTTGAAAAACAAAGGATTGTGTTTTAGTTCTTAGTGTTCATGTACAGTGTTTTCCAACTAGTTCTCAGACATTGCCACAGGTGTTCATACTATAGGATATCATTAAAACATGACCTGTTGGGGTGCCTTGCAGACTGGAGTTGGGAAACATTGATGTTTAGCATACTATAGTTACCAATGAATCCCCAAAATGTATATGTCTCATGGCCTGGTTTATTGACTACTCTAGAATTACGAGACACAAGTTTTAAAAATATAGCAGTAGGTGTACCCTAATTTAATTTAAAACAGAATTGTAGGCTAGATTAACTTGATTGGTATACCTTGCCCTATTTTTGCATTGTTAAGCATGTAAGTATCAATGTAAATGTGTTCTGTGCTTTAACTAACTAAAGATTATGAAACACTTGGTCAAAAGTTGGAGATACTCGCTGATTTCAGTGGGATAGATTGTACATCTTATGTGTATGTAGGGCCTCCCTACTGTCCTTCAACAGCAGATGCTGAGGATAAGATGGAACAGGCATGTTGAGTTTCAACATGTCTGATCATTTATTCCTACGGGAGAATGGCCTTAGCCAGAGATATCTGGCACAGTGGTTTATTCTTTTAACCACACTGGAATACACTTGCATTAACCTACCATTTTGTATATCGCCGATGCTCGCTAAGGTTTTCATTTGTGAAAATCTGAGCAATTCAAGAAAGTGATGGGAACGACACAGCAACGGATAGGGCAGGCGAGGGGCTACATGTTGGGCTGCATCTCAAGTTCCCAGGTCCCACTATTAAGCCACAATAGCGGCAAGAGTGCCCCCCCCCCTCCCAACAATTTTTACTTCTGAAAAACCCTCATTAGCAATGCATACCTTAGCTAAGCACCACACTACCTCCAACAAAGCACAATCACTGCCTGCATGACACTTCGCTGCCACTTCTCCTGGGTTACATGCTTATAGCCGGTTCCACTGAAAGCAATGGGCTGCCGGCGTGCGCTCAGCCTGAGCCAATCAGAGGCAGGTCTGACTCACACCCCCTTCACACCCACTGCCGGCCGCCGCGGCTGAACTCCGTCTGCCGGGACAAGGTAAGTATATATATATTTTTTATTTTAACACACTTCTGGATGAATTGCAGGGAAGGGCTTCTATATTTAAGCCCTTCCCGACAATTCATCCCGCGCACGCCGGCAGCCCATTGCTTTCAGTGGAACCTGCTGTATTGCCGGCTCCATTGAATTCAATGGGCAAACATCGTTCTTCTCTGCCACAGCTGTTACAGCTGTGGCAGAGAAGAATGATTGTTTTCTATATGTTCTCAATGGGGTCGGCGCTGCTGCCGCCGGCCCCATTGAGCGCATATAGAGAAGAGAACAGGAATCGCAGATAGGTGCGATCTGCGATTTCTGACTATGGCCTAAGAAGGACCGTTGGGGTTCTTGAAGCCTAAAATAACTCCTAACGCTCTGCCTATAGCAGCTCCGGCATCAGCAGCACTGTCCTTGATCTCTGTCAGAATGCATCTGTGGCGAGCCGCGGGCGGGCAGATTTTAATACTCGGGTGACACCTGATCTCGCCAGCCACTCACTGCAGGGGGGGTGTTATAGGGCTGGAACATCACAGGAGGAAGTTGTAATGCCTTCCCTGTCTTTCTATTGGCCAGAAAAGCGCGCTAATGTCTCAGAGATGAAAGTGAAAGTAACTCGAACATCGCGTGGTACTCGTCTCGAGTAACGAGCATCTCGAACACCCTAATACTCGAACGAGTATCAAGCTTGGACGAGTACGCTCGCTCATCTCTACTAATAATCTTCTTTATCTCACTGGCAGTTTTTCTGTTTCCTGCAGATCCTTATGATACTATTTTTGCTACAGTATAAGATTAATCTTAAACACCTCAGTATTCCCTTTTTGCATTAGACTACCATGCAGCATAATTGTGAATCCTATATAAAGACAACTATAGTCCCACCAAAAATGTCAGTTCCACATATCAAACCCAAAAATAAATGTCCAAGACAGGACTGCAGAGATTATCATTAAAAATTGTTTATTGAGAATTACATCTATAATAAATGTATTTAAAAAAACAAAACATGAAGGACATGCAGCATTAATACATAGGGAAATACATCACCTTAGGTCACACATATAAGAAGTTCCCAAAGAAAATTATATTTATTAACCCACAATTGGTGCAACCAAGCTCTATGTCATGCACATAATAAAGTGTTACCACATAACCCAGGGTCTGGAAATCCCTGAGCTTCGCTGCGCACGTTTCGCCCTTAGATACATCCAGGGAGTAATGACTGTAATACTGTATCTCGTTTAAATAGCACTCTAACTCATTTATCCCACACTTGTCTGACTGTTTTGTGATAGGTCCATGTGATCAGTCAATCCTCCCCTCAATCACATAGATGTCAGCGGGGGAAGGGAGGACACATTGATGTGTGTATCAACCAACTTTACTAGAAGAAAGACAGCATTAAAATGCATTAGAAATCCAAAGCAAATCTGTGATGAGGTCATGCTACAGAGATGAACATACAAAAATTGCTCCCCCAAGTGCTGAAATCGTGAACAAAAAAAAAATAATGCAACCCCTTCATACGTTTGTTAATAATTTCACCACTCACTTTCCCTATGCATTGATGCTGCATTTCTTTCATGTTGTGTTTTTTCAAATGCTTTTATTATATATGTAATTCTTAATTTAAAAAAAATGTAATAATAATCTCTGCAGTCCTGTCTTGGACATTTATTTTTGGGTTTGTCATGCAGCATAATT
This sequence comes from Eleutherodactylus coqui, assembly GCF_035609145.1. NCBI lineage: Eukaryota > Metazoa > Chordata > Amphibia > Anura > Eleutherodactylidae > Eleutherodactylus > Eleutherodactylus coqui. The sequence continues at coordinate 103,811,901 of NC_089843.1, forward strand.
GCAGGGTTTATTAGAGCTGTGCCCTAATGGAGCAGGGCTGAAACGGGCCAAACAGCCACTGAGCAAAACATAAAAGTGGGTAAGCATCACACGGTAGCGGCTTAATCATTTTTAGACCTTAACTGCAGCTACACTACGTGGCTTAAGAATAGGTAGAGTTAAAAAAATGGAGTTGTTGGTGCATAGTGTAATTCTGAGGCTGAATATAAATATGAGGTTCAGTGGTTGAATATAAAATATAGCAAGAGGGACAGGTGTAACGGCATAACAGAATTTTTTTTAGGACAGGCCACACTCCTTTTATACTAAGCCACATGCTCTGTAACCTGCAATAGTGCTCTTCAATGACCCCCAATCACAAAAAAATGCAATAAAAAGTGATCAAAAAGTTGTATGCAGCCTAAAATGATACCAATAGAAACTACAACTCGTCCCACAATTAACAAGACCTAACACAGCTCAGTTGGCAGGCAAATATAAATGTTGCTGGTCATTAAATGCAAAATTGCAAATATAGTTTATACAAAAGTTTTTATCATTAAGAAGTAGTGAAAAAAATAAAGAAAAAAATATACATTTGGTATTGCCATCATTGTATTGACCCAATGAATAAAATTAACATATTATACCATACGGTGCAAGCTATTAAGAAAAAAAAAACCTATGTCAGAATTGCTGCATTATCATCTTAATTAGAGTTGAGCGAACATACTCTGCCGAGCTTGATGCTCGTTCAAGTATTAGCATACTCAATGGTGCTCGTTACTCGAACAAGCATCACGCTGTGTTCGATCCCGCCCCAGTTTTTGGCTCCTCCTCGCTGTGACGTGCCTGTTTTGTCCCCTCCCCACCACGATGCAGTGCGCACATCAACGGCAAATTTTTGGCTGGTAGACGGGGAGGAGAGAGAGAGAGAGAGAACCCCCCCCCCTCCCAAAAAAAAAGCTCGGGACCCGGCGTCCCACATACAAAAATGCTTGAGTCTCCCATTGTAGTCAATGGGGTTCGTTACTCAAGTAGAGCTCTCGAATTTTACAAAAAGCTCGACTCGAATAACGAGGGCCCGAGCATTTGGGTGCTCGCTCATCTCTAATCTTAATGCCAAGAAGCACAATAAAAAGTGATAAAAAAGTTGCATATGGTCTAAAATGGTACCAATTTAAACTACAACTTGTCCGCACACTGGCAGACAAAATTTACCCCCTAATCATCCTTTCTCCACTGGCATTATTCCCCTTCAATTCCCTATCACCTTACACCAGACTGTTGGAGGTGGAAGGAGCTGTTCAGACTCCTTCCTTACCTTTACTGCAGACTGCTGGTGAATTGCAATGGTCATGAGACTGATGTTATCGCAGGGCCTTAATCAGCGCATATCAGTCATGCAAATGTGATATGTATTTGCACGACCAAAAATCGCTTATGCCTGAGTTTTCCGCCTGCTTTGGCATGGTTTTAAGTGGATAAATACACTACATATTTACACAGGGAAAAAAGAATGTAGACAGGCTCATTGAAATGGTGCACAAATAAGTGAGTTTCCTGCGTACTGACTGCGTATTTGTGCTCACCCATTCACTTTGATGGCTTATTGCAGTGTGTAATACGCCCAGACAAGGTCATGCTGCGTATATTTTTTCATGCGATTGTACATCGTGCGAAGAAATACAGTCATGTGAACTAACCCATTGAACTCAATGGGCTCTATTCACTTCTTATTACAGACGCAAGACATCTGTCATTGAAGACCGTTACAAAGGGAAGTACAATCCAAATATAATGGATGACTTTTGCTGGTTCTTACAGAGGGAAAGTAATGTTTCTTACAGGAGGAAGTCAAGATCCAAGCGTCATTTTCCACCAAAAACAGTTGAATAGTAATATTATGGTGCATTCAAACTGCTATCATCTTAAATAAAGGAAATGGTTCATAACGTCGAAAGGTCTCGATGAAAGACACCTCTGTGATAAAATCAAAAAAGAACAAATATTTATTTTGACACTAGAAAGGGGTGCAATGCGTTTCGGAGCTCCAACGGCTTCTTTCTCAAGCAGAAGACTAATTAGCAATAACATACATATTAAAATTAGTAAATACCAAAAAGACAGGAAGTAACAGTGGTGACAGATACAGTGTGAAAAAAGCAAAAAAATAAAAAACTAAAAAGCAAAGTATTCAATTTTGCCAGTGTAATCAGCATGTTTTAATTTTACAAAAACATATCAATTACTTTCTGTTCTGAACATTTAAAAAAAAATTGTTGCACAGTGCTATCATTAATTTTCACTTGTTTAAACAATTTTTGAATGATAATCATTCTGTGTAAAAGGACCTTTATTTTGTGATGATAGTTTCCATTTAATACCCAAAGCTTTTGAGATCTAATTGTCTAAAACAATTGGCTAATCTAAAACAGAGATGTTTAATTTATTTTGTTCGCTAAATACAAGAGAACTTATTCTGAATACTTTTGTAGAAAAACAACAGTTTCAATTTTAAATCATTATTAGCTGTACCACTATATACACGGGTATATAATGTGTAGTGTGTGCACTACCTTCTACCTTTTGCACCTACAGTCCAAAAACATACTGATAAAAGGAACCTGTCATAACCTTTGAGCCCCAAAAACTACATAATGCGACTCAAAGATGAGAGAATTGGGAATCCGGGAAGCTGTGTTTCATAGAACCCTGGTGCCTCATTTGTCCTCTGTGTCCCTACAAAGTTGAAACACACACAGTGACTATTTTCAGATGGCTCTGTGCCTTCACTCTCCAAAAGAGATTAACAGTAGAGTACACACACAGAATCATCAGGAAACAGTTACTTTGTGAGCATGTGAAAACTTTGTGACTCAGGAATGGGACACCCAGTGATTATAAAACATACTTCCTTGGGCTCCCCGTTTCCTCACCTTTGAGTCCCATCACATAGTAGCCCCACAGCAATTCTGAAAGAATTCCACAGTGGCAATTTCGCACTGTGCTTCTGACTGGGACAAAAAGGAGATGGTGGTAATTGAGGCATGCTGTGTTATCTACTATACAACCTGTTTTGCCTGATGCGAATGTAATGCACAGGCTGAAGAACTTCTAAGAAATGTCAGTAGGCATGCCTTGCCTTCTGCTGAACATGGAGCCTTTGCTTCAATAGGAACTGGATGAACTGCCAACTTGGCTCTTCCTCTACCACCATGACTACTGTCACATCACCTACCCCTTGCTTTCTTCATGTTTATTCTTTTTTTTTTTTTGTCTAATTTTTAGTTAAGTTTTATCTAACTTTTCAGCTAATGTTTAGATTGCAGAAAACCACTGGCAGTTGCGTCACGTTTAATACTAATTACTATTGGCCAAATTACCAACTTGGAACAATGCCTAGGCTGCAAACACACGCTGTCTTTTTTTGCTGTTTCTCGGTTTTATTTTTTTTAATTCACAAAAACCATCAGTAATTACTAGGCAGCAATCCCAAGGTGGCATGATATGTGAGAACAGAAGGCCCACAGAGTATATATTGTATATTCTGACTGTCCCTGTTGTGTGGAGTTTCAGTTACTTCCTTTCAACCCAAAGGTACCTACATCAGGTATGCTAGTAATATATATCGGCCAGTCTTGCAACTTTGTACAATCTCTGCGGCAGCAAACACTAAAATGCAATATTCCTCATGCAACAGCGCTGTTTGTGTCTGCTGCTATAAACAGTGACAGCAGTAGAAATATCTGCAATGCAGATTACCTCTCCCTTAGGGGGCCTTCACACTGTCGAGAAAATTGTGTGATTTTTGTGCAATGCAAGAGTGAGTGAAAATCCTGAAACCACTGATTTTCAATGGTTTCCTTCACATGTGTGATGTTTTCACTCTTGTCATGTTGCGGGGAAAAAATCGCGGCATGTCCTATCGTTCAGCGTTTTTTTATCTCCCATGTTTTCCAATGGAGCCTCATTTTAATCATATTGCAAAGCAGGAACTTGCTATTTTTGTGCAATGTGATGCGTTTTTAACATTAGAAAGTCTATTGACTCTTGCGCTAAAAAAACGTGGTAACATCGCGCAAAAAAATGCAAGAAAATTGCAAGTGGCAGCGATGTTTTTGCGAGAAAAAGCAGCTCTGAGGCTCAAAAATTGCAGGAAAAAAGTCAAGATTTCGTCACAATTTTCATGCAGCAATATCGCGATCGCCAGTGTGAAGGAACCCTAAAGTATAGAACACATTTTGTATAGTTATAGCATTAATGCACCTTCTCTGCACAATATCTCTCCATATCCCTAGGTACAGAGTATGTTTTGTATAGGCGCATAGTGTTCATGCAGCTTCTATGTTACCCCTAATATGTTGCAACTTCTCTATCCTGTGCGGAGCTGAAAAATGGCTGCCACTAGCACAGTGCCTGTTATATATGGCTGGGTCATGTGATCCAGACACCCTGGCTGCAGATTGGCTGCACGCTGATTTCTTTACCAGGCATTATGGGAAATTCAATTTTCCCACTGCTTTCTCTATAAATCAGGTCGCTCAAACCCAATTTGATTTAGTGAAAACCATGTCAATTTTTTTCCCCAACCAATCAAGACGGACAACACTAGTGCTAATCATGCATACCAGAAAGCTCCACAAGACCTGCCATTTTGGAGATGCTCTGACCCTATTGACTAACCCACCAAAATTTGTACTGTGTCAAATTTGCTCAGATCCTTACAATTGCCCATTTTTTCTGCCTTGAGCATATCAAATTCAAGAACTGACTCTTCACCTGTTGCCTAATATATCTCACCCCTGACAGGGACTATTATCATGAGATAATCAACTTTATTCACTTCACCTGTAAAAGGTTTCAATGAAATGGCACTGTTATTCCCCTAAAAAGGATGATTCATATATTTAGTGACAAGTATAGTTTAATATAGTGGCTGTTGAAATATACTTCAGATCATTTTATGTAAAGTGTTTCAAAGTTACACAATATAATTTTCTCCTTTGCTAGAAAACATACAAAGTATAACTTGCCGAAATATTGCTAGATATAAATCTGCTGCACAAACAAAACACCTCTCCGTAAAGGTCACTACAGATATATCATAAGAGGGAACAAAAAATCTAGGACGTTTCTGGGTTACGCTAGTATTCCCTCTGGCTGCTCTATAACCGCTTTTGACGTCCTGACAGAAACTATTGTTATCACTATTGCTGGTGGCAATACATTTATACACACCGTGTTGGTTGTGACACCCAACATGCATAGACAGTATATTCACACGTGCCTTGCAGATTTCAGCTTTGATATGTCAAAGTGACCTATTATTTCATTTTTGCAATGTAATGTGTTAGAATATACAGTGATGCTCCAAGCACCTGTATATTTCTTAATTAGGTTGAGCTTTAGGTTGCATTTAATTTTAATATCTATATCAGTGCAGCTGTCCATCATATAGTTGTGTCCATCTTAAACTTAGCCTGAATTTCATTAAGACTTCTAATTCTTCATTAAAAAATTATACATTTTCATGCCATACATTAAAATAAAATATATATATATATATATATATATATATATATATACACATATAATTTATACATAATTGGAGTGAGAAGGTCTGATTATGCCTGTCATACCCGCAGGTAGCATGCCTACATGGAGGAAAGAGCAGATGTGAGAAGTCAGGCTTCTTCATTAAAAAAGGAGGTTGTGTTGCGAGAACCCCTTAAATTAATTTTAGTAGTAATTTACCATCTTAATTATGTGAAGTGAAAAACATAATTGATATTAGGTTTGTTTTGCAAAATAATTATAGCTTATTAGATCTCCATTCGCTTCTGTGTCGTGGTGGATTCCATTTGTAAAGGAAACCACAATTTGGTACCAGATTCACTACACAATGGATATTGCTGTCACTTTTACTCCATTGAGTTACATTTATGTAGTGCTGTTTTTACCCATCAAATACAGTATGATAGAATCTGCATTTGCGGACTTGAATGCAGCTTTTCAGTTAAGTCTTCATCACCATAAGCTCCCACATTTAGTATACATTTTTTTGTAAGTCAAATTTTGTATTGTTATTTTTTTCATAACAGTTCACCATAAAATAAAAAAAAAGACATATCTCATATCAAATCTGTCCAGCAGGACACACAATAGAACAAACAATCATAGTCTACTGCTAAATTTGACAGCATCAAATATCAACAAATCTCTTAATCAAAGAACGGATACACAATATATGTAGAGGGGTGAGGAGCTTTCCAGTTGGTCGAAAGGCACTCATAATAGATTTTTGGAAATTTGGAGTCCATGGCAAAATTTGAGAGGTGCTTCATAAGCGTTATTGCTAGCGATGTAAGTACAGCCTGCAAGGTCAGGCGAGTTGAGGTCCTACCCTTGCTGGGTTCTTAGAGTTGATCTTTGTGTGAGAGCCCTGATCGGGTGTCTGAGATTGAACACAAGTGTGCTTACCAGGAGTAATAGGGAGAGGCAAAAGGAGGAGGTCATGGTGGTTGATTGCCCCATCTGGATATAGCCTCTCACCTCTCTCTATTCAACATATCTGCTATATATCTTGAGATTTGTACATCTCAAGATATACACCCCCCCACACACACACACCACCCATCCACATTTATTGTGTATCCGTTCTTTGATTAAGAAATTTGTTGATATTTGATACTGTCAAATTCTGCAGTAGACTTTGACTATGTTTGTTATATTGTGTGTCCTGCTAGATGGATTTAAAATGAGATCTGTAATTGTCTTTTTTCTAGTTTATGGTAGACTGTTATGAGAAAAATACCAATATGCCATAGTCAGCGCCCAGATTTTCTCAAAATCAATTTGGGTTAGTCTGAATCTATTTTGGCAAAAAATGCTGAACAAATCAAATTTCCCATAATGCCTGCTGTAGAGATCAGCATGCAGCCAATCAGCAGCCTTGGTGCCTTGCTGGTGTCAACAAATGTTTCCACCATCTTGCATATGGGCAGTAGTTTCATGAGGCACCTGTATCACATGACCTAGCCATATAACATAAGCACAGTGTAACCAGTGGCCATTTAACAGTTGAGCACATGACAAAGAAGCTGCAATATGTTTATATGCCTATGTAACATGTGGACTGTTGTTAATAGGGACAGATATTCCACAGAGGCTACATTACTGCTGGTGTGAAAGCTTGCATACCAGGGTTATATCTGAGGGACCAGAGAAAGCAGTCACATCACGTTTATATTCCTATATAACACATGGTCCGTTGATAATAGGACAGATATTTTACATATATGGGGGTGCAGGTTGAGGGACATTTGGGAAATAGGGACCACAATATAATTAAATTCCAGCTGTTATTCAATAGGAGGTCTTATCAGGGAGCAACAATAAAACTCAACTTCAGTAAAGCAAACTTTGATCAGCTCAGAATTACTCTTGGGAACATTAATTGGGACAACATCCTCAAAAATAACAGCACAGACGATAAATGGGAGAAGTTTAAAACATCCTAATTACTTCATGTGAGCAGCTCATACCCTTTAAAAATAAAATACCTACAAGTAGAAGGAAATAAATGTTGCTCGACAAGACTGTAAGGGGGGCAATAACTAAAAAAAAGCAAAAACAAGAAGGCAGTGAAGAAGTGTTAAAAACATACAGGGAAAAGAACTAATTATGTAAGAAAAAGATCAAAACTGCCAAGGAGGAGGCAAAGAGATTGATTGCTAAAGAGTGCAAAAATAACCCTAAACTATTCTTCAACTATATAAACCGTAAAAGGATTTGCACTGAAAGCATTGGCCCCTTAACAAATAATGCAGGATAAATTATAGAAGACGATAGGGGGAGGGCAAATCTATTTAATAGCTTTTTCTCAAGTGTAATCACGAATAAAAAAGAAATGTCGCATGAGATGCAGGGGAATAACCCCCCCCCCCCCCCCCCCCTCCGCTTAGTATTTCATGCCTAACACAGGAGAAAGTGCAGAGCCGGTTAGGAAAGATTAAAATTGATAAATCGCCGAGTTCAGTTGAAATACACCCAAGAGTTCTAAGGTAACTAAGTAACATGATAGACGTAATTTCTTATATTTAGGGACACAATTGGGACCGAGGCTGTACCACTAGATTGGCACATTGCCATTATGGTCCCAATATACAAAAAGGGGGTCTAAAAAAGTCTCGCTTCAATAATTTGAAAAAATATTGGAGGGGTTTCTGAGAGAGGCCATCCTAGAATACCTGTTACCATGCAGCGTGGCGCGGGGTCCCGCGGTCAGCGTGCACCGCTCCGCTTCGGCTCCGGCGTCCTGGAGCTGTGACGTCAGGGCTCTCCCGGCGACGTGGGGCGGCCGGTGTGCGGCGGCGTGGGCGGGTCCGCCCGTAGGGCGCCGCCCGCATCCCTTCCTCTCTCTTGTGCTTGAGTGGGGGAGTTGGCTCCTCCCAATCTCCGCTCCTGGGTGGAGTCTTTCGCTTATAAGGCTGGCAGTGACCGGAGCTCACTGCCAGTTATTGTTCTGTTAGCCGCTAGTCTGTTCTGTCTGCAGCCTGTCTCAGTCAGTACTAGTTGCTAGTCAGTCTCCTTCTAATTTGCCTTTAGCTCAGTCTGTTCCTGTTTGGCCATTCCATCTGCCTTTTCTGTCGGCACTCTGTCCCCAGTTAGTTAGTTTCATCTTGTGCAGTCGCCAGGTCCCTAGCCAGGGTAGGGACCGCCGTCCAGTTGTCCGCCTGGGGTTAGCCAGGGTCCAGGCAAGTAGGCAGGGACAGTGGGGTGCGGGAAGTTCAGGGCACCCCACCTGGCGTTCGGGGGGTCAGAGTGCCGTAATAATACCTCAAGGAAAAGGACAGCATAACTCCTCATCAGCATGGGTTTATCAGGGGTTGATCATGTCAGACCAATTTGATCAGCTTCTACGATGAAGTAAGTTCTAACATAAACTATCTCCAAAAGGAAAACAGAGCTGGTAGTTCTCTAAAAAGGATATGCTTTTCTTTATCAAATAAACTCTGCCATTACATAGCCCACTTAAAAAGAAAAAGCTGCTTTTGTTTTGTTGTGTTTTTTTATAATTTTTTTTTTATATATAATTTTTGTTTTGTTTTGTTTTTGCTATAGCCATATACTGTATCTACTCTAACAATTGTGGGAATATTTTTATCCTTTCAAACACATATTTATACCTTGTATGTATATATATGTACATGTTATATTGTATTTATAGATGAATCGATGCATTTTATTCATATAATATGTAGTAACATAATGACGAATGATCTAAGATTAATATCATTTGATATTAATATGTTTGTACAACTTTCCAATATATCCTAACTAGAGATGAGCGAGCACCCAAATGCTTGGGTCCGCGTTATTCAAGTCGAGCTTTTCGTAAAATTGACTACAATGGGAGACTCAAGCATTTTTGTATGTGGGACGCCGGGTGCCGAGTTTTTTTTTTGTTTTCTAGGTTCGTCTCTCTCTCTCTCTCTCTCCCCTGCCTGCCAGACAAAAAATTTGCCATTGACGCGTGCTGCGTCGCGGCGGGGAGGGCAAAAACATGCACGTCACAGCAGGGAGGAGCCAAAAACTGGGGCGGGGTCAAACACGGCTTGATGCTCGTTCGAGTAACGAGTACCATCGAGTACGTTAATACTCGAACGAGCATCAAGCTCAGAAGAGTATGTTCGCTCAACTCTAATCCTAACCATTTTGTACTATAGAGATATCTATAAGAGTTCAGTCCATGAAGAGTTAAGTTTTAGCTGAAGTGTGTGATTCTGATTGCACGACCTATTTAAGGAAGAAATGGATGTATTTTATTTAGGTGACCAAGGCTCTGCGTTACGAGTTGAAACACATCCTCCAGCTTTTTCTTTTTAAGTGGGATATATAATGGCAGAGTTTATTTAATAAAGAAAAGCATATCCTTTTTAGAGAACTACTGGCTCCGTTTTCCTTTTGGAGATACTTTATGTTACTACTATGTTGCCGCTTGGGCCTGGATGGTGAAGTTGGTCTTCACCTAGCTGAAGTTAAAGGATTGTGCAGGAGCAGACATTCATGTGGGAAGCAGCCACCGCAGCAAGTATATGATACCAGTTGACTGTAGACTTAATTGGAGCAATCAATGCCAGTTAGCTGCTGCAATAGCAAATAAAATCTTGGTGTGCATAAAAAGAGATTTAGGGGTGAAGGACGAGAACATTATTCTCCCACTGTTTAAGACCGGTCACTGCTCCAGGATCTTGGCCTGGAGTAAAGACATTTTTAAATTCCCAGGCCCTTCCCGGCTTCTGCACATGTGTCCGGCATTTTGCCAGCAGGTGCATGTGCAGAATCCAGGGAAGGTCCATGGAGAAGGATTGCATTGGGGCCAAATGCAGAGGCCTCCAGTAAGAAGTTTTGTCTCCTCTCATTGATCGAATCGGTGAGGAGAGATGAAACTTCAGAGCTCGTTTCGAGTAACTAACCCCATTGAAGTCAAAGAGAAACTCAAGCATTTTTCAAGGTGACCCATGCTCTGCATTGTTATCAAAGGAGCCGCGGCTGCTGCCGCTGGCTCCATTGAGAACAATGGTCTGCCAGCACCCCTGAATTGTTTTTGAGGGAAGGGCTTTACATATAGTGTAAAAAAAATAAAATAAACTTACCTCTCAGCCGCTGCCGTGTCCCTCGCGGGGATGAAGAACACATCTGCTACATGCGGTAGATGTTACCTTCATCCCCGCTAGTAAAAAGAATTTCCTGCTGCTGCACCTGCCACATCTGTGACAGACGCAGCAGACGAATTCTTCAGTTCCCTACCGAGCTGTCACACATGACAGCTGCAGTAGAGGATCCTGCTGCCGGCACCCGGTAATTGTTTTTCAGGGAAAGCCTTTAAACATAAGCCCTTCCCCGAAAAGCAATAATTTTAGTGTAAAATAAAATAAATAAATAAATAAACTTACCTCTCCGGCGCTGCCGTGTCCTCCGCCGGGATGAAGAACACATCTGCCACATGCGGTAGATGTTTCCTTCATCCCCGCTAGTAAAAAGGATTCCCTGCTGCTGCACCTGCCACATCTGTGACAGATGCAGTGGAGGAATTCTTCAATTTCCTAATTCAGCTGTCACACATAACAGCTGCAGTAGAGGATCCTGCTGCCGGCACCCGGTAATTGTTTTTCAGGGAAAGCCTTTAAACATAAGCCCTTCCCCCGAAAAACAATAATTTTAGTGTAAAATAAAATAAATAAATAAACTTTCCTCTCCGGCGCAGCCGTGTCCTCCGCCGGGATGAAGAACACATCTGCCGCATGCGGTAGATGTTTCCTTCATCCCCGCTAGTAAAAAGAATTCCCTGCTGCTGCACCTGCCACATCAGTGACAGATGCAGCGGAGGAATTCTTCAATTTCCTAATTCAGCTGTCACACATGACAGCTGCACTGGAGGATCCTGCTGCCTGCACCCGATAATTTTTCTTTTAGGGAAGGGCTTTAAACATAAGCCCTTCGCTGAAAAACAATAATTTCAGTGTGAAAAAAAAACCTTACCTGTCCACCGCTGCCGTGTCCCTGCAGGGATGAAGAACACATCTGCCGCATGCGGTAGATGTTTCCTTCATCCCCGTGAGGAAAAAGAAGTTCATGCTGCAATTTCATTATCTGTGACAAATGCAGCAAAGAAATTCTTCATCCCTGCTGGGAATAAAGAATTCCCTACCACAGCTGTCACAGATGACAGCTGCGGTAGAGGATCCTGCTGCCAGCACCCGGTAATTGTTTTTCACGTGATGTTTGCATGCCGCGTCATCACAGGGGGGGGGGTTTATGATGCAGCACGCAAACATCACGTGACCACGGCACACAGCCGTCCACGCCCCCCACAGAGTATACGGCTAGCTCCCATCCTTCTCATCATTTATTCCCACATTCATGGACCATGGTTACTATCTTTTTATTGACATGCCGGCACTATAACTATATTTAGGTTCTCTATCCCTCTTTCCAGTTTCTTGGGCTTACAGCCCCTCCCATATCATTATGCGTTCCGACGCTGACTCCTCCCCTTATTATGATGCCATGCGCTGTCACTACTAACCACTCCCACAATATGGCGCTATCCATGTACTGACTGAGCTTTCATTTTCATTATAAATGTGAGTATGTTTTATATGCTTTACTTCATTGGCTTGAGAAAGGTGTTACTTTGACACCGAAACGCGTTACCTTTTATTGATTCCACAATCGATGGATCAGAAATAAACCTTGGATTTTACCCTGTACACCGGTGTGTACTTTTGTCAGTGATTGGAGTCAGCACTTCAAGGAGGGGGCTTCTGTAATACACACACCCCCCTCCTGTCCAGTAAGTGTCTTTCTTATACCACTATTCACCTTTATGCTTATCGCTAAGGATAAAGAGGACCTACACATATAACACAAGTACCATGTAGCGCGGTGACATATTTTTTCTAACATCATTGTGTTATATATTTCTTTGTGAGGGTTACCCTTTACAAGGGAAACCCTTTTTAATGTCCTGCAGCTCTCCTGATAACACGTGGATCGGGTACTTGTGAAGTTACTTCGGAGTTTTGAAGACCTTGTGGCGCATTCCTATCCTACTTAATATTTCTGAAAAGGGGACATTACTTTTAAGAACGGGCAGACAAACATTATTTCAGAAAGAAGGCAAAGATGGACATTATTTCTAAAGTGGGCATTATTGAATGAGGTCAAAAGGGGCAGTATTACAGTGTGGAGGAAAAAGCAGGTACTTGTATAATTACTGAGTGGATACATATAGCATTATTGGTAAATGGGGCACTGTTACTGTATGAAGGTAATTGTAAGTATGTTGCCGATCACACATATTGTGCGTAATATGTAAATAATAAAGATGGCAGCATGTTTCATCTTGACATGTGTTACGCGCACATACATGCCAAAATAGTGCATGGCAATCCGGGTCACGCATCTAGTCTGCGACTGTCTCGTGTGGGCAGCACGCAGCAAATTACGCTCCTGTGAAACCACTCTTCTGAATGTTTTTTCCTAAAACTATGTATAAATCTGCTCAGCTCTTCCTGCTCTATAGCATGATGCCTGCAGTTTGGAAAGCAAGTTCTAGCTGACAGATTCCCGTTAAATAAATTGCTTATACAGAAGAGAAGAAGCTTTAGAAGTGTCAGTTTATGGCTCAGTCAACGTTTCAGCATGATACATATTTGAATGGCAAACACTTGCTGCCTTCAGGCAAAATTATGTTTCTATCTGTTTGCTATTTCTGATCCTTGAACCTAAGCACAGGGTGTTACAAATCACATTTAGCAACAATTATCTACTGGCATTTTATGAAAGAGAAACTAGCGTGATTAATGAAAAGTGACATTCATTGAATGCTCCGGTATTCTGTTCTTCTTTAGTGACTAGGTGACTTTTATACATTAAGAGGTGACCTTTCTTTATAAGAAGGTTAAAGGGAATGTGCACTCTTGTTTACCAAAAATTTTATCTCAAAGTAGTTTTTACATTAATGCAGACTTTACAAAAGGTAGAAAACAAAGGAAATATAGAAATAAGTAGGGTGATCATCATCTTCATCTAATTTAGATGCCAAATACAAAGCTATTCAACATAAAGCATAAAATAGCATGACATTGTGGTAAAATGTTACACAACAGAGTATATCATTAACTGAGGAAGTAACTGTCTATTTATCCTGCATTTCTATCTATCAATCTCACATGCCTATTAGAGATGAGCGAGCACCAAAATCCTCGGGTGCTCGTTACTCAGGACGAAATTATCGCGATGCTTGAGGGTTCGTTTCGAGTAACGAACCCCATTGAAGTCAATGGGTGACCCGAGCATTTTTGTATATCGCCGATGCTCGCTAAGGTTTCCATTTGTGAAAATCTGGGCAATTCAAGAAAGTGATGGGAACGACACAGCAACGGATAGGGCAGGCGAGGGGCTACATGTTGGGCTGCATCTCAAGTTCCCAGGTCCCACTATTAAGCCACAATAGCGGAGAGAGTGCCCCCCCCCCCAACAATTTTTACTTCTGAAAAGCCCTCATTAGCAATGCATACCTTAGCTAAGCACCACACTACCTCCAACAAAGCACAATCACTGCCTGCATGACACTCCGCTGCCACTTTTCCTGGGTTACATGCTGCCCAACCCCCCCCCCCCCCGCACGACCCAGTGTCCACAGCACACACCAAAGTGTCCCTGCGCAGCCTTCAGCTGCCCTCATGCCACACCACCCTCATGTCTATTTATAAGTGCGTCTGCCATGAGGAGGAACCACAGGCACACACTGCAGAGGGTTGGCACGGCTAGGCAGCGACCCTCTTTAAAATGGGCAGGGCGATAGCCCACAATGCTGTACAGAAGCAATGCGAAATCCAATCCTGTGCCACCTCCATCAGGAGCTGCACACGTGGGCATAGCAATGGGGAACCTATGTGCCACACACTATTCATTCTGTCAAGGTGTCTGCATGCCCCAGTCAGACCGCGTTTTTTTTTATAAATAGTCACAGGCAGGTACAACTCTGCAATGGGAATTCCGTGTGCAGCCACAGCATGGGTGGCTCCCTGGAACCCACCGGCGGTACATAATTATATATCCCATTGCATTGCCCATCACAGCTGAGGTAATGTCATGTTTAATGCAGGTGGGCTTTGGCCCACACTGCATGCCCCAGTCAGACTGGGGTTCTTTAGAAGTGGACACATGCAGTTACAACTCCGTGTGGACCGACAGCATGGGTGGGTGCCAGGAAGCCACCGGCGGTACATAAATATATCCCATTGCAGTGCCCAGCACAGCTGAGGTAACGTCAGATAAAATACAGGTGGGCCTTAGGCCCACACTGCATGCCCCAGTCAGACCGGGGTTCTTTATAAGTGGACACATGCAGTTACAACTCCGTGTGGACCGACAGAATGGGTGGGTGCCAGGAAGCCACCGGCGGTACATAAATATATCCCATTGCATTGCCCTGCACAGCTGAGGTAACGTCAGATAAAATACAGGTGGGCTTCGGCCCACACTGCATGCCCCAGTCAGACTGGGGCTCTTTAGAAGTGGACACATGCAGTTACAACTCCGTGTGGACCGACAGCATGGGTGGGTGCCAGGAAGCCAGCAGCTGTACATAAATATATCCCATTGCATTGCCCTGCACAGCTGAGGTAATGTCAGATAAAATACAGGTGGGCTTTGGCCCACACTGCATGCCCCAGTCAGACCGGGGTTTTTAATACATAGACACAGGCAGGTACAACTCCCTAATGTGAGGTCCGTGTGGACCGACAGCATGGGTGGCTCCCTGGAACCCACTGGCGGTACAAAAATATATCCCATTGCAGTGCCCTGGACAGCAGAGCTAACATCTGATTAAATACAGGTGGGCAACGGCCCAAACTGCATGCCCCAGTCAGGCTCGAGTTTTTTATAAGTATACACAGGCACGTACGTCTCCCTAATGGGACGTTCATGTGGACCGACAGCATGGGTGGGTCCCAGGAAGCCACCGGCGGTACATAAATATATCCCATTGCAGTGCCCAGCACAGCTGATGTAACATCAGCTTTAATTCAGGTGGGCAAAAAATTAATTGGATTACACTGTAGGCGAGGGCCCCAAAAAATTGGTGTACCAACAGTACTAATGTACCTCAGAAAAATTGCCCATGCCCAACCAAGAGGGCAGGTGAAACCCATTAATCGCTTTGGTTAATGTGGCTTAATTTGTAACTAGGCCTGGAGGCAGCCCAGTTAAAATAAAAATTGGTTCAGGTGCAAGTTTCAATGCTTTAATGAGCATTGAAACGTATAAAAATTGTTTACAAAAATTATATGACTGAGCTTTGTGGAAAATTATATGACTGAGCCTAAGAAAAATTGCCCGTTCGGCGTGATTACGTGAGGTTTCAGGAGGAGGAGCAGGAGGAGGAGGATGAATAGAATACACAGATTGATGAAGCTAAAAGATCCCCGTTTTTGATGGTGATAGAGAACGATGCTTCCATCCGCGGGTGCAGCCTACGTATTCTTTAGGTATCGCTGCTGTCCACTGGTGGAGAAGAGAAGTCTGGGGAAATCCAGGCTTTGTTCATCTTGATGAGTGTAAGCCTGTCGGCACTGTCGGTTGACAGGCGGGTACGCTTATCCGTGATGATTCCCCCAGCCGCACTAAACACACTCTCTGACAAGACGCTAGCCGCAGGACAAGCAAGCACCTCCAGGGCATACAGCGCGAGTTCAGGCCACGTGTCCAGCTTCGACACCCAGTAGTTGTAGGGGGCAGAGGCGTCACGGAGGACGGCCGTGCGATCGGCTACGTACTCCCTCACCATCCTTTTACAGTGCTCCCGCCGACTCAGCCTTGACTGGGGAGCGGTGACACAGTCTTGCTGGGGAGCCAGAAAGCTGTCAAAGGCCTTAGAGAGTGTTCCCCTGCCTGTGCTGTACATGCTGCCTGATCTCCGCGCCTCCCCTGCTACCTGGCCCTCGGAACTGCGCCTTCGGCCACTAGCGCTGTCGGATGAGAATTTTACCATCAGTTTGTCCGCCAGGGTTCTGTGGTATAGCATCACTCTCGAACCCCTTTCCTCTTCGGGTATGAGCGTGGAAAGGTTCTCCTTATACCGTGGGTCGAGCAGTGTGTACACCCAGTAATCCGTAGTGGCCAGAATGCGTGTAACGCGAGGGTCACGAGAAAGGCATCCTAACATGAAGTCAGCCATGTGTGCCAAGGTACCTGTACGCAACACATGGCTGTCCTCAATTGGAAGATCACTTTCAGGATCCTCCTCCTCCTCCTCCTCCTCCTCCTCCTCCTCCTCAGGCCATACACGCTGAAAGGATGACAGGCAAGCAGCATGGGTACCCTCAGCAGTGGGCCAAGCTGTCTCTTCCCCCTCCTCCTCATCCTCCTCATGCTCCTCCTCCTCCTCCTCAACGCGCTGAGATATAGACAGGAGGGTGCTCTGACTATCCAGCGACATACTGTCTTCCCCCGCCTCCGTTTCCGAGCGCAAAGCGTCTGCCTTTATGCTTTGCAGGGAACTTCTCAAGAGGCATAGCAGAGGAATGGTGACGCTAATGATTGCAGCATCGCCGCTCACCATCTGGGTAGACTCCTCAAAGTTTCCAAGGACCAGGTAGATGTCTGTCAACCAGGCCCACTCTTCTGTAAAGAATTGAGGAGGCTGACTCCCACTGCGCCGCCCATGTTGGAGTTGGTATTCCACTATAGCTCTACGCTGCTCATAGAGCCTGGCCAACATGTGGAGCGTAGAGTTCCACCATGTGGGCACGTCGCACAGCAGTCGGTGCACTGGCAGATTAAACCGATGTTGCAGGGTGCGCAGAGTGGCAGCATCCGTGTGGGACTTGCGGAAATGTGCGCAGAGCCGGCGCAGCTTTCCGAGCAGGTCTGACAAGCGTGGGTAGCTTTTCAGAAAGCGCTGAACCACCAAATTAAAGACGTGGGCCAGGCATGGCACGTGCGTGAGGCTGCCGAGCTGCAGAGCCGCCACCAGGTTACGGCCGTTGTCACACACGACCATGCCCGGTTGGAGGCTCAGCGGCGCAAGCCAGCGGTCGGTCTGCTCTGTCAGACCCTGCAGCAGTTCGTGGGCCGTGTGCCTCTTCTCTCCTAAGCTGAGTAGTTTCAGCACGGCCTGCTGACGCTTGCCCACCGCTGTGCTGCTGTGCCGCGATACCGACTGCTGGCGACATGCTGCTGCTGACACATCTTGATTGCGAGACAGAGGTTGCGTTGGAGGAGGAGGAGGGTGGTTTAGTGGAGGAAGCATACACCGCCGCAGATACCAGCACCGACCTGGGGCCCGCAATTCTGGGGGTGGGTAGGATGTGAGCGGTCCCAGGCTCTGACTTGGTCCCAGCCTCCACTAAATTCACCCAATGTACCGTCAGGGAGATATAGTGGCCCTGCCCGCCTGTGCTTGTCCTAGTGTCCGTTGTTAAGTGGACCTTGGCAGTAACCGCGCTGGTGAGGGCGCGTACAATGTTGCGGGAGACGTGGTCGTGCAGGGCTGGGACGGCACATCGGGAAAAGTAGTGGCGACTGGGAACTGAGTAGGCGCCATCATACCTTTGAAAGCCACCGTTTCCGCAACCCTATACGGCAGCATCTCCAGGCTGATAAATTTGGCTATGTGCACGTTTAACGTTTGAGCGTGCGGGTGCGTGGCAGCGTACTTGCGCTTGCGCTCCAACACTTGCGCTAGCGACGGCTGGACTGTGCGCTGAGAGACATTGGTGGATGGGGCCGAGGACAGCGGAGGTGAGGGTGTGGGTGCAAGCCAGGAGACGGTAGTGCCTGTGTCCTGAGAGGGGGGTTGGATCTCAGTGGCAGGTTGGGGCACAGGGGGAGAGGCAGTGGTGCAAACCGGAGGCGGTGAGCGGCCTTCGTCCCACCTTGTGGGGTGCTTGGCCATCATATGTCTGCGCATGCTGGTGGTGGTGAGGCTGGTGGTGGTGGCTCCCCGGCTGATCTTGGTGCGACAAAGGTTGCACACCACTGTTCGTCGGTCGTCTGCACTCTCAGTGAAAAACTGCCAGACCTTTGAGCACCTCGGCCTCTGCAGGGTGGCATGGCGTGAGGGGGCGCTTTGGGAAACAGTTGGTGGATTATTCGGTCTGGCCCTGCCTCTACCCCTGGCCACCACACTGCCTCTTCCAACCTGCCCTGCTGCTGTACTTGCC
The DNA here is from genome assembly GCF_035609145.1 of Eleutherodactylus coqui. NCBI lineage: Eukaryota > Metazoa > Chordata > Amphibia > Anura > Eleutherodactylidae > Eleutherodactylus > Eleutherodactylus coqui. The sequence continues at coordinate 103,830,623 of NC_089843.1, forward strand.
TCCCCCTCTGAAGACCTGTCCTCAGTAGGCGTAGCAAACCAGGTGGGGTCAGTCACCTCATCGTCCTGCTGCTCTTCCTCCGAATCCTCTGTGCGCTCCTCCCTCGAACTTACTCCAATTACTACTACCTGAGTGATAGACAACTGTGTCTCATCGTCATCGTCCTCCTCACCCACTGAAAGCTCTTGAGACAGTTGCCGGAAGTCCCCAGCCTCATTCCCCGGACCCCGGGAACTTTCCAAAGGTTGGGCATCGGTCACGACAAACTCCTTCAGTGGGAGAGGATTCGGAACCATTGCTGCCCATTCTGGGCAGGGGCCCGAGAACAGTTCCTGGGAGTCTGCCTGCTCCTCAGAATGTGTCATTGTAATGGAGTGAGGAGGCTGGGAGGAAGGAGGAGCAGCAGCCAGAGGATTCAGAGTTGCAGCAGTGGACGGCGCAGAACTCTGGATGGTCAATAGATTGCTGGATGCACTTTCTGCCATCCACGACAGGACCTGCTCACACTGCTCATTTTCTAATAAAGGTCTACCGCGTCGACCCATTAATTGTGAGATGAATGTGGGAACGTCAGAAACGTGCCTCTCTCCTAATCCCGCAGCAGTCGGCTGCGATACACCTGGATCAGGAGCTCGGCCTGTGCCCACACCCTGACTTCGGCCTCGGCGTCCTCGCCCGCGTCCACGTCCTCTAGGCCTACCCCTCAGCATGGTGTATTACCAGTAGTGCAGAAACAGAACGCTGTAATTAAATGTGCCGCTTATTGGCCTGTGGTTGGAGGCTGACTTCGCTTACGGAACGCACAGCAGAGCCAGGAAAGAATTTTGCGCAAGCCTGCTGTAACACTTAGCTGGCTGCATATTAAGTAGGACTACTACCCCCAGCAGAGACGCAGTACACTCAGGACGGTCACAGGCAGCCCAAATAGAATGTTTTTTCCCAAATGTTTTTGGAAAAGCCCACTGCCTATATAGACAGTATATCTCTTTCACTGTCCCTGTCTCAGCACTACTGGCCCTGGACTATGTAAAATTACTGCAGACTGTTTCCCTCTGGACAGGATGACAGCGGTGATGTGACGGGCAACGCAGAGCCAGGAAAGAATTTTGCGCAAGCCTGCTGTAACACTTAGCTGGCTGCGTATTAATTAGGACTACTAGCCCCAGCAGAGACGCAGTACACTCAGGACGGTCACAGGCAGCCCAAATAGAATGTTTTTTCCCAAATTTTTTTGGAAAAGCCCACTGCCTATATAGACAGTACATCTCTTTCACTGTCCCTGCCTCAGCACTACTGGCCCTGGACTATATAAAATTACTGCAGACTGTTTCCCTCTGGACAGGATGACAGCGGTGATGTGACGGGCAACGCAAAGCCAGGAAAGAATTTTGCGCAAGCCTGCTGTAACACTTAGCTGGCTGCGTATTAATTAGGACTACTACCCCCAGCAGAGACGCAGTACACTCAGGACGGTCACAGGCAGCCCAAATAGAATGTTTTTTCCCCAAATTTTTTTGGAAAAGCCCACTGCCTATATAGCAGTATATCTCTTTCACTGTCCCTGCCTCACCACTACTGGCCCTGGACTATGTAAAATTACTGCAGACTGTTTCCCTCTGGACAGGATGACAGTAGTGATGTGATGGGCAACGCAGAGCCAGGAAAGAATTTTACGCAAGCCTGCTGTAACACTTAGCTGGCTGCGTATTAATTAGGACTACTACCCCCAGCAGAGACGCAGTACACTCAGGACGGTCACAGGCAGCCCAAATAGAATGTTTTTTCCCAAATATTTTTGGAAAAGCCCACTGCCTATATCGACAGTATATCTCTTTCACTGTCCATGCCTCAGCACTATTGGCCCTGGACTATGTAAAATTACTGCAGACTGTTTCCCTCTGGACAGGATGACAGCGGTAATGTAACGGGCAATGCAGAGCCAGGAAAGAATTTTGCGCAAGCCTGCTGTAACACTTAGCTGGCTGCGTATTAATTAGGACTACTACCCCCAGCAGAGACACAGTACACTCAGGACGGTCACAGGCAGCCCAAATAGAATGTTTTTTCCCAAATTTTTTTGGAAAAGCCCACTGCCTATATCGACAGTATATCTCTTTCACTGTCCATGCCTCAGCACTATTGGCCCTGGACTATGTAAAATTACTGCAGACTGTTTCCCTCTGGACAAGATGACAGCGGTGATGTAACGGGCAATGCAGAGCCAGGAAAGAATTTTGCGCAAGCCTGCTGTAACACTTAGCTGGCTGCGTATTAATTAGGTCTACTAGCCCCAGCAGAGACGGAGTACACTCAGGACGGTCACAGGCAGCCCAAATAGAATGTTTTTTCCCAAATTTTTTTGGAAAAGCCCACTGCCTATATAGACAGTATATCTCTCTCACTGTCCCTGCCTCAGCACTACTGGCCCTGGACTATATAAAATTACTGCAGACTGTTTCCCTCTGGACAGGATGACAGCGGTGATGTGACGGGCAACGCAGAGCCAGGAAAGAATTTTGCGCAAGCCTGCTGTAACACTTAGCTGGCTGCGTATTAATTAGGACTACTACCCCCAGCAGAGACGGAGTACACTCAGGACGGTCACAGGCAGCCCAAATAGAATGTTTTTTCCCAAATTTTTTTGGAAAAGCCCACTGCCTATATAGACAGTATATCTCTTTCACTGTCCCTGCCTCACCACTACTGGCCCTGGACTATGTAAAATTACTGCAGACTGAGGACGCAATGCTCTGCACGGCCGATATATAGAAGAAAAAAAAAATGTGCAACAGTGCAAAAAGCAGCCTCAACAGTACTGCACATGGTCAAATGTGGCCCTAAGAAGGACCGTTGGGGTTCTTGAAGCCTAAAATCACTCCTAACGCTCTCCCTATAGCAGCTCCGGCATCAGCAGCACTTTCCCTGATCTCTGTCAGAATGCATCTGTGGCGAGCCGCAGAAGGGGCCGATTTATATGCTCGGGTGACACCTGATCTCGCTAGCCACTCACTGCAGGGGGGTTGTATAGGGCTTGAACGTTGCAGGGGGAAGTTGTAATGCCTTCCCTGTCTTTCTATTGGCCAGAAAAGCGCGCTAACGTCTCAGAGAGGAAAGTGAAAGTAACCCGAACACCGCGTGGTACTCGTCTCGAGTAACGAGCATCTCGAACACGCTAATACTCGAACGAGTATCAAAGTCCGGACGAATACGTTCGCTCATCTCTAATGCCTATCTTATATCTATCTATTTATCTATCTATTATCTATCTCATATCCATCAATCTGTCGCATATCTATCTACTCATATCTATCTATCTCATATCTATCTTCTATCTCATATCTATCTTATATCTCATATCTATCTTATATTTCATATCTATTTATCTATCTGTCGCATATCCAACTATCTCAAATGTATCTATCTCTTATCTATCTATCTTCTATCTCATATCTACCGTATCTATCTTTCCATCTATCTATATCATATCTATCTATTCATATCATATCATATCATATCATATCTATCTATCTATCTATCTATCTATCTATCTATCTATCTCTCTATATTTTATTTAATATTTGCATTTCTGTTGTTTAACTGATTTTTTGCCTGAAGCAAAACTGTAGCATTAGTAGCTTTAGTTTTACTGTCAAACAAATGGCACTTCTCAGCATTTTTCTGTGATAAAAGCTATTCTGACACTGTTTCATTCTGCAGACAGTGCATCAGGATGCACAGGCAGGAAATATGTTAGGAAAATTATACCTGCTCTGTAGGAAGAACGTGTACGGTGACTATAATTAATGGATACCCAAATAAGTATCTGGTGGCATTTGAACAATCATAATTTTTGCTTCTCGATGTAACTATTTTTGAGCACTTGACTAATAACCTCAACCTCGGATTTCATAATTTAATTACCAATATACAGAAATGTCTCATTCATATATTTTATACAAAAGGTATAAAATGTCCAAGGTATTGTTTTACACATTGCTAGCAATATTTACTGCTCTCATTGTAAACTGCAAATAGATATCCAGATACTTTTTTATAGAATTCTATTTCTTAACAAAAACTACGTTTATTCCAAATGAGCATGCAGAATGCCATAAAATAATCAGCCATAACATAAAAAAATTGCCTAATATTGTATAGATTTCCCTCCTGCCAGCAAAGCAGCTCTGTTCCGTGCAGCTCAGTATGGATTTTGATGCAGAATTGAAAATGGCTTTTTTTCTGTCGTCAGTTCCACATCATAATTTGCAATGAGACTTGTTAGTTTTGGTGCAGAATTTGCAGAGAAAGATTAATGTGCGAATTTGGGGGTTGCATCATGCACCTCGAGAACTGTTCATTGGCTGACAACTCTGCCCCACTCCTGAAAATGTGCCACTATTAAATAGTCAATGTTATTCACTTTACTTACCAGTGGTTTCAACATTAAGACTGATAATAGTATCTACTGTTGGTACTTTCAATACTTCTTTACAGCCATTTAACAACACAAGCCTAGAAGCAGCTTTTTATACACTTGAACTGGCATCACTAAACCTGATATTATACAGAGTAAGGGCTTATTTAGACGGGTGTATATTGTACGGGTTTTCATGCCCGGCCTATATACGCTGCCCCTCTCTGCAAGGAGAAGAGGCGGTCTGGATCGGGAGCTAGTGCACTGAGCTCCTGCCCCCTCTCCTCCCTCTCTCCGCCCCTCACTACTGTTTGCAGTGGGAGGGGTGGGGTGGAAATTAGATCCGACCCCACCCTGCACATCCCATTGCAAACAGTGGCGGGGGGCGGGAGCTCAGTGCGCTAGTGCCCAGCCCGCCTCCTCCCCTTGCAGAGAGGGGCACCGTATATTGGCTGGGCGTTAAAACCCAACTTATATACACCCGTCTGAATAAGCCCTTAGGCTATTTTCAGATTAATTTTTAAATTCCTATTTGCCCTACCACACTGATGGTATGATGCGGTTTTTGCTGTGGCTTTTCCCCTATGGAAGATCTGCACCATTACTGCTATATGTGGACATTTCCTAAAGAGAATGTGTCATCCGAAAATAAATCTATTGTAAAAATCAAACGTTTGGTTAAACAGATTATTTAAATGGGGGGGGGGGGTTCTAATCTTTGATGTCACAATATAAAATCTTGCAGTTTTCACAAAGATTATTAAGCCTACTACTCTGACACTTCCTGTTCTATAAAGAAAACTTTTCAGCAGTCATCCTATTATTATCACAGACAGGATTACAATAAAAGTTAAACACTGATATACAGATAACAAAGGATCTACCATTCACAATAGATGATAATCACAGATCACAGTTTGTGTGCTTTCCTTCCCTGCACAATAACCTCTAAATAGGTCAAAAAACATGCCTACAACTTTCTCCTGTACAACAGGTCAGCTCCTGTCCATTGTGTAAATGGCTCCTGGGTTCTGTTGTAAAGCATATCTCTCAATGCTGCTAACTGCATCTCAGACAGGATGGCAGCTCCCATGTTTATATACCATCAATGGAAGTAAAAAATCTACAATAAGAAAATAAAAACAAAATAAAAATGTAATATTTTTCACTATCTGATTTTAATTACCAAAAACGTAGTTGAATACATACTCTACATACAGAAATATATACATTCCCTTTAAATCGATTGTTCCAGAGATTAGAACACTGGTAAAATAAGCAATTGCATGCATGGGTCTTTTATTCAAGTTAAAGTGTATAGATAAAAAAGACCATAAAATGTTACATTCAGATCATACTACAAAAATATACAAAACAGCAGCAGATTATTGCAAATATAAAAATAACACCTAAGATTTGATATCAATGCCCCTGTACAATTTTACAACATATCTGACTAATTTCTAAAGCTTTTCACCATTTTTTTTGTTTAAAAAATATAGTATGACAACACTAAGGGCTAATGCCCACAGATGGAGTATTGCTGTGAAATTTGCGGATAGATACCCACTGCAAATTCCGTAAAAATGTCAGTCCATAAACATGCTGTAGTAAATGATTCTCCCATGCCCACAAGTGGAAATCAAATGCGATTTTTCGCTCCCAGGTGAGAATTGCAGCATGTTCTATGCTATGTGGAAAATTAACGGACGGCTACCATTGCAGTCAATGGAAGCTGTCTGTCCCACGATACTTCCGCTGTGAGCACAGCAATAGTCCAGTTGTGGCATGTCATGTGCTGCACTGGGCACATGCGTCAGCTCACCGGGTGAGACACTCGTGGTGGATCAGGAGAGGTGAGTATAGGATCTCTGGGGGCTGCTGGGTCTGATTCCGCTGTGGTATTTCACAGTCGGAATCTGACCCGGCTGTGTACATGAGCCCTAAATCTGATTTGATGTTGAGTGAAATTCTGCCCTCTTCATACTTAATATGCTTCAGAATACATTGCACAAAGGGAAAAACTAGCACAGTGCTTGTAGGAGGCTTTGATATATTTATACATAGATGTTAGAGTAGGTCATGTCATTTTTTTTCCAAGCTGTTCCATTCCATTTATTACTTTGGTTTCCTCCCTTTGAACTCACTAAAGCTCCACTATGTCTTTACTGCACATAAAAAAACATATACTGACAAACCAAAATCTGCTGAATGAAGCCAGGACAGAGGATGCTGATGCTTCATAAGTAACAGTTTTTGCTCATCCAAATTTTGGTTTATCGATGACAGAACCTGTTTCTCGGAATTTGGAAAGACGTTTGGCAACTGCACTGTGAGTAATAGAAGCTCTGGTTGGGTGGCGTTGATAGAAATCTGCAATGATGACATGTTTTGTTCACCTCACCTAAGGACAATCTAAACACATTCTGCTTGAGATAATGCTATCATTCACATTCCCTGTAATGCAAAAGTATCACTGTGTTAACATGGGAATGAATAAAGTTATGTTAAAATGAAGAACACCATTGTTTTTCTGGTGAACTTCAAACAGTTTGATATACCTACCTTGCCATTGGAAAAATTACAATAGAATTCAAGATGGCAGCATTGAAAATGGCTGTCATGTTGGTGACATGGCCTAACAGGCTTCCCACTTTAGTGCAAAATTGGATCACCATCTGCCAAACTTTTTTCTATCTATATGGGCGGCTCCACACTTTTGAGACACTCTGTGTATTACACTAACATACTTGCATGGAAATAACCACGTAGTACCATGTGTGTCTGTGACTTCAGAATCAAAGCCTATTTTTGTCATTTTATTCAAAAGAGTCACAATAATGTTCATTTTGTCTGCCAAGTATTCGAAGTCACATATTTTACATAATCAAAAACGCAAACCCTGGAGGTGCTTGTTAAGGTATTATAGCTACAATTACAATACTTAATACAATAGTTTGCTCCCAAATCTAATAATGGTTTACATACATAATGAAAATTAATAGTGTATGGAATTCACTTATTCAGATTATTTCTACATATTGACTTGATCAAGTCTCAGCAAGTTGATTACCAATGTGATTTTTTAAGATGTTTTAACAATTTCTACAGAATGGTTTCAAGGGAGTATACAAGCTATGGTAAATCATAAAATTCATTTTGTTTTGCATCAATTCATTCATCCGTGTTCCGACTAATCACCTCATTTAAAAATTCAATAAACCTAAATACCTGGATTTATGGTGCTTTGTCAGAGTGAGCAAGGGAATATAAGCAGCGCACAACTACATGCCTATTGCAACTTAAAGACCAGCTTTGAGTTGAAAACAATTAAAAAGACTCTACAGCAATAATTATATTCACAGTGTTAGCAAATAAAATAAATTAAAACCGATTTAATTTCTGCTGTGGGAGATGGAGAGGAAATACTGAAAGGCTTTAATGCAGACGCTTAAGACATTAAAGTAGTGTTAAAGTGAAACTTTAAACAGTCTATAAAGTGTTGCTGCAGCATTAGGAGTTCTTAATTGCAATGAGTGTATATACAGTATGCTGCACAGGGGCATTTTAAGAGTATGCTGCTCTGTAACATTTTGCAATGGTTCACTAAATTTCTATCTATTGTAGTGTAGATTAAATTAAATGAAATATCCTAAAATGTGTCAGACGTGATTGAAAAATAATGGAACAGCTGGGAGTTAAACAATATACAGTGCATTGTAAAATATCTATTTTCTGGCAACTTCTATTATTTATATTAATATTTACCATTTCCTTATATTATATTATTTGACACGTGTTTCAGCACAGTATCCTTTATGTTAAGTATCCTTTATGGAAAGAAAGAAATTAACTTTTTACTCTCTATTGGCATAAACTTATGTGTTTTATACTTATAAGTATAAAACATATAAATGATAACATATGGATGATGTTCTTAGTTTGTGTTTCTGCTCAGTAATTTTTAATGTATAAATTGTAATAATAAATAATAATAACATTTGTGGACACATCTTAATAGAATCCAAAAAAGTTCATTTTGATTCTTGTCAAATGTTGCATATTTGTTACAAAATACTGAATTTTTCGCTCTATAAGACGCACTTTACTCCCCCCCCCCTCCCTAAAGTGGTAGGGGGGGGAGTTAGTGCATCTTATAGAGCAAACGTGCCATTTGGAGGTAGAATTTAACATTGATGCAGGGCTGTGTTGTGATAATGAGTGATGTACTGCCATAAGGAGGACTGATGAAAAGTCTATAATACTATGTGGTGCAAAGAAGTGGGGTGACCACATGTGTAGTGAGATAGTCTGGCTACCAACAGTGCTGTGATATTAGTAGACCTGAACCAGACTCTGTGAGATGTATCAGAGGTTAGAGAGAGAGAGACTCCTGTGAAGAGGTCCATAACAGAGTCAGAGATAGAGTTTTCTGTATGTTTTCAGTGGTTGCGGAATGACAGTTAACTGTGATAAATAATCAGAGAGGACCTTCTGTTCTTAGGGAAGATGGAAAGTCATCCTCCTATGGAGACTTTCAGAGGGCTGGCAAAATGATACAAGAACAAATCATTTAAACTATACTCCTACCCTGAGCGTCTGGGACCAAGTTGTGTAAAAGCTTTACTTTTTGCAAGCTGGTAATTGTTCTGCTGCTACAAATTCCATTATGGTGTTCATGTTAAATTGATGTTTAGGTTTCCCTGCAGTTTTTAAAGATATTGTACTGTAATTTGTACTATAACTAATATTGGTCTGTTGGACTTGGGACCATTATGTGGTTGCAGTGCAAAAAGTATGCAATAAGCACTAGTAAGGCTAGGATCCATGAAAGGCATGACTGTAGTGGGCATAAGGACATGTAGAGGTGTAGCCTATTCCCCTGAAAAGTGATTGATGTATAGGTTAGGGATATCATTGGATAATAGGTAAATAGCCTCCATACTAAAACTGACTGTCATTGAATATGGAAAGAGGTTTTGACATAAACTTTATTTCAATATTAAAAATTACCAAGCTCTTGCCCAAATCATACACACAGCAAAAACCAAAAATCCAAAGTAGAAAAAGGAAGAAAGGAGGTAACCAAGATGGATACCACTTCGTCTCGCCCTAGCGTGACACAAATCTCAGGTCCTTCACTAACCCTTTTTATCACCCTAAAAAGAGCAACCCCATGCTCCAACCTTTTACAACCACCTAGTATGCCCTTTTTCATAAAGTGACTAATGCATCATTTACCTAGTCAGCACTATAAGTTACCAAGCATTACAATATTAAAGTTGAGATACAAATAGAAAAAAAAATCAATATATCAACCAGGCAAGATGTAATCAATCATAAGTATTATAAAGTGTTGACAGCAAGACGTTAGATAATGAATAAAAATATAAATATGATAACGTCCCAGATGTTACAAAAAACAAAAGCTAAATATATCAACAAATTAATACCTTGCCACCCGAAATGGTGAATGAAGCATTAGTCACTTTATCAGTCACTGATATATATTTGTGGTTTAGGGCTGTGAGTCCATTCTTTTGACTAAGGGCACAACAGGACTAATGAACAATTTCTTGCTCAGTACCCTGTCGAGTCCTGCAGGGACAACTATTGGTCAAAATAACTCATATGAGCAATTTTTTGGGCTGATAGCCCATGCAAAAATATTCTTACTTTGTAGCAACCTAGTATACATCCTATATTAAAGTATATTGTCATTCTCATTTGGAAGCAATATATTTTTTTATTCCATTCCATTATCTGATGATATTATTGAATTCTCACCTGCCGAAATTAAAATATGTTTGCTTGACCAAGATTTTTAGGAATATTGCATCCCTTCCTACAGGTAAGATAGTGCTAATGATAAATCATCTGAACATAAAAACTGTTCTAAAACACTTAAAAGAGCATAAAATTGTTCAAGTCACAAAAGGTCTGAATCTATCAGTTAGCCCTTTAATTAAATTCAGAGAAGTAATCAGATGCAAAATGAGAAATGGCTGAGAGCACTGCTGAATAATTTTAGCATTTATACCTATAACTGTCAATCTTTGAAACGCTATTTTAAATATGTCACGTAAATCATAAGAGCTGGTACTTCTTCCAGTGATTCATGTTGGCTGTGTTCTATGATTTACTGTGGAATGATTCTTTTTCTCTTTCAGGGAATTTCTTGATCTCTTCACTGTGATTAATCTCTCAAGTTTGAATGATCATAGCTTTTTACATGAGTGACTATCACAATATTTCTGAATATAAATTTTTCCAGTTAGTTTTTTACACATATGTTTTTTTAATGTGGTAACTCAAAGACACCCATTAATTTAAAACCTTGCATACACATTTTTATAACAGATACTCACAATCTATTATAAGTCTGTCCTTGCAGAATAAATTACTGATTGTGTGACTCGACAATGTGAAATGGAGTAATACAAAGAACAGCGCTTGCTGTAGGCAAATATGGAATATGATGTAACATTTTTCCTTGAATTAGCTGTTGAGTCTGACAAGATATATTTAAGTTGTAACTCCCAAGGCTAGGCTCACATCACCATTAGGCATTCTGTGTTTCTGCTTGTTTATGGAAGCAGGAAAAGGGAATGCTGGATCCATCCAATGAAGGAAAGAAGGAACACTGAATGAACCCCTCTGTCTTTAATGAGGTTTGTCCAACTTCTTTTCTACTCTCCGGTATTTTCATGGGCAAAATAGCTTTACTGAACGTCACCAGCATGTCAGACCAATTTATATTTAATGATCACAATGGACCAATATAGGAACATATTATATCACAAATATGCAGGGGACACCAGATAAAAAAATAATGGTAAAAGAAATACAGGGATGGGACTGGTATCATTCCTTAATCAACTTTGGTTTCGCAGACCTTGCCTAAAAGTAGGGCAATTGCCTGATGGGGCAAGAAACAGTTATGTGGGATGGGGCTGACATTGTAACATCACTCCACTTAATAATTGAGGTCGACGTGCCACAACAGCTGATGGCAGGCAACTAAGTATTACTAGTATTAACACAGATATGTTTCTATTGTTCCATTTGTTAGCTTTTAAAGGCCTGTGTAAGTTCCTCATATGGCTGTAGCTTCCAGAGTGTTCTTGTGAAATGTAAAAAACAGCATCATCAGGTATGAGAAAAACAATTTGCAAAAGGTGATGACTAAAGTCCCTTTTAGGCCGGCTTCACACTGGTGATAGGCTATTTTGCACTGCGAGAGTGAGTGAAAATGCATGCAAATGAAACCGATGATTTTCAATGGTTTCATTCTCATTTGCGATGCCTTCACTGCACACTCACAGCACTCGCTAGCGCTGCTGCAGCCCCATTGAAAACAATGGGTTGCAGGCAAGCACCACAGCGATGATTTTCAGGGAAGGGATTGAAATATATGACCTTCCCTTAAAATCCTCTCTAGCTGTAAAGAAAAGTAAAAAAATTAAAAAAAACCTTTAACTTACCGTCCGCCTCTTCTCTCCGGCCCCAGCAGATGCCTTCTCTCTTCTGGAGGCCGGGGATTGAAAAATCCACGCCTCCAGAAAGCACTGTCCCTGATTGGCTGAGTGCTGTATACAATCAGGGGCAACACCCAACCGTTATTGATTCACAGGTGAGTGCTGTCTGTGATTGACCAAATCACAGGCAGAGCTCACCTGTCAATCAATGACGGCTAGGTGCTGCCCCTGATTGGTTACAGTGCTCAGCCAATCAGGGGCAGTGCTTTCTGGGTGCGGGGAGTTTTTAATCCCCAGCCTCCAGAAGACAGAAGACGTCTGCCGGGGCCAGAGAGAAGAGCCGGACAGTTCTTCTAGGTGAGTTCAATATTTTTTTTGTACATTTCTTTACAGCTAGAGAGGATTTTAAGGGAAGGGCTTATATTTCAAGCTTTTCCCCGAAAATCATCACTGCGGTGCTTGCCTGCAACCCATCACTTTCACAGGGGGCTGCAGCAGTGCTAGCCCCATTGAAAGCAATGGATAGCATTGTGAACCTTTGCCACAGCTGACAGCTGTGACAGCTATGCCAGAGGATTCCTTCATCCCCGCAGGGATGAAGGAATCTTCTGCTATATCTATCACAGCTGTCACAGCTTTGTCAGGGGAGCGCAATGTACTGTCTATATTTTCAATGGGGCTAGCGCTGCTGCCACCGGCCCCATTGAAGTCAAAGGACAATAGCACTGCTTTTTCTTAGCGCTGTCAGTGTGCAGTGAAGGCATCGCGAATGAGAATGAAATCATTAAAAATCATTGGTTTAATTTTCATGCATTTTCACTCACAATGCAAAATAGCCTATCAGCAGTGTGAAGCCTGCCTTACAAGCACTGACTGAACAACAAATAATAAGGGCCTTTAGTCATACCCTTTTGCAAAATGTTTTTCTAATACCTAATTATGCTGTTTTTTACATTACTAATTATTATAAATTATAATTAATTTGCTTATTGTTTGTGGTCCAGGTTAGGCATGCATAAAAACTGAATGACAATCAGCATGTAAAATTGAATGACAATCAGCATGACTGCCTGTTTACTGAGAATGGAGGCTGGTGGGCGAACTTGATTCCCGGCCTGCTCTGCCTCCACTCACTGAGGATGAATAGGAAAAGCACAGGAATGATCATCACTGGGATGAATGGTGGGCCTAATTGGCAGCAGATTCAGCAAATATAAATTAATCCTAAAAAACATGGAGTTGCTAAGCACACTAATGTGCTCTTGTATATTTAACTTAAATACACTCTTTGTAAAAAAAAAATCAAGAATTTAGAAGGAGTTGTCGTTTTTCTGCAAAACTCAGCATGCAGCTACATCTCAGGTGGATATGCAAATGATTAGAGTTTGGCATGATTACATGAATGGTCTTGCCACTTGAGGCCCTAAAAATGGTTCCCCTCACCCAATAAAAAGGCTCTCAGAGGCTACTTGTGTGTATTAGACCTCTTTTTCTGCCTATGTAGAGCTTGTTGACCACAAGACGCCTCTCAATGCAATCTAACAGATTTTGTTCAGTTAACAGAGTTTGAGAGGGGGAGCATTATTGTAATACGAAAAGCTGGATGGTTGTATTGACAAATTGCCCTCTATTCTGAGCAGACTGTTAGGAGATGTTGAAAGCAGTGGATGTGTGAGGGCACACACATAAGGAGACCAGGCTCTGGACACCGGGGGCTCTGCTGGTGTGATAGTCTGGGGGAGCCATCACATATGACAGTCGGTCACCCTCTAGCAGCTAGTAGTGGTATGAGGGAAAAAGTCAGCTCAGCAATGTGCTCTGAAAATCCTGCTGCCATATGTGTTGCCTCCCATGGCAGGTCTTCCAAGAAGCATTTTCCAACAGGGCATCACAAGAGGGCCTCCACAACATTACTACACTTCTATGACCTGCCCACTCACTATATTTATCTCCAATAAAACATGCATGGGACCATCTGGAACTTCAACTTTGACAGCCTATGAGTTAAAACAATTGTGGACTGATATCCCGCAGGATACCATACAGAACTTGCATGCCTCCATGTCTGTGTGTATCACATCTTGAATCCAAGCTAGAGGCAGCCCAACTGAATATTAGAGCCTCCCTTCAAGTGTTCAGTTTTCGCAATAATTTATCCTTTTGTTCTAATCACAAACTTGTATCAACATTACAACCTCATATAGAAAGTTTAAATTGATTTTAACAACTTCTAGGTGTTTGTTTATTGACAATGAGTGTATTCTGCTATGAAAATTGCTATCTTTGTGAAGAATGTGAAAAAATAACTATAGCATTGTGATGTGGATGAGTGGCAGCAAAGAAAACAAAGTTATATGTATGGTCTGGTCTAAAGAAAAGCATGCAAAATGTTTTCACACAATGCTCAATTTAAATTGTTTGAATTGTATTCAATAAACTCTTTGTTGTTCATCAAAGGAAAAGTCGTTAAGTAATTTGATAGGTTTTGTTTAAAATTCAGGTTTGGAACAGAGAAAACTGTAAGGAGAACAATGACAAACCAAAAGGAACAAGCTCATTTTCTTTGTAAATAATTCAGTCTTTATATTGCACTTAAACCTATTTTACAGTACTTATTCACAGAGAAATGTTGGGTACCGAGATGTTGAATATAAACGAGATTTTAAGTTCTAAAAAAGTGATGACCTATCTTCTGGATAGGTCATCAATAACTGGTATGTTTGGGTGTCTCTGCTTGGAACTCCCATTGATCACCTGCTCGTTGGACCACTGTTTCCGTGTATATACTTGGAAGCAGACAGGTCTGTAGACTGTTCAGTGGGCCAGCTTGGTATTGAAGGTACAGCTCCCATTCATTTCAGTGGGAGTTGTGCCTGCAATACCATGTCAGGCCACCTCACAATGTAAGTAGCTGTCTGCATTTACCTGTGGCTCACCATCAGGGCCACAGGCTTTATCTGTTTGTTATTTTACTCTATGTTTGGCACACTAGGTAGCCTTATCTTGGGGACCTATTGTTTGAGCAGAAAAATTTGTTGAAGCCTATTTTTGGCTGCCCGCTTGAATATTAGATGGGTTGTCTGAACTTTTGATAGGAGTCTAGCATTTCTACATTAGTGTTGCTGACATTGCAACACTTTTAGGAGGATTGGTATGCAGCTTTAAATACAGGATCCTCTTTAGCTGACCTATCTGAACATGCACCTGACTTTCTATTAATGTCAGTGCATATGACTAGAAATTCTACATTAGTGCTGCTAACATTGCAACACTTGTAGGAGGATAGGTATACAGCGCTAAATACAGGATCCTTATAGCTGACATATCTAAACACGCATCTGACTTGTGACTACTGTCAGTGCATAAGTTCTTTATCCAAGTCCTCCTTCCTTCTTTACCAACGTAGTCACTATACCATCGTACCCTGCTGGCTTTTTGTCTAACGGTGTCTGGTATATATATATATACCTGTTGGCGACATCTTCGCAGACAACCCACTTTCTTGCCAATTTAATCCTACTGATTATATATCCTAAAAGAGGAAGATAGCTTAGTCAATTAAATGATTGACGCTATTAATCCCACTAAAGATTTTTTGGTCAAATATACATCTTTGGCTCCTGATGAACCGCTCTAAAGCGAGCGGAGAAACGCGTTGAGCCGTATTTATCTGTGACTTCACCAGTCATTCAGAGCCGTAGTTCTCTGCGACCTCTACATACGACTGTCACCAGTCATTCAGTGCAGGAACTCTGTATATGCACTAAAGTTATCCACTTATACTGACCATGCTATTGTGACCATTATCTACATTGGAGACATTGGATGCATAATTCAAACTTGCACCTAAATATATCTTTTCCTCGTTTTTGTGTTAATTTATGTTAGTACTGTTAGTCAGCCCGTATATGTTTTTAAGAGTTTCTAATAAACTATATTCTTTTAGTCTATACCTGTGAAGGGCTTTTAAGAAAAATTTACATATAGACTTCCCGTCTCTGTGATAAGTATTTTACAGTACTTATTCACAGAGAAATGTTGGGTACCGAGATGTTGAATATAAACGAGATTTTAAGTTCTAAAAAAGTGATGACCTATCTTCTGGATAGGTCATCAATAACTGGTATGTTTGGGTGTCTCTGCTTGGAACTCCCATTGATCACCTGCTCGTTGGACCACTGTTTCCGTGTATATACTTGGAAGCAGACAGGTCTGTAGACTGTTCAGTGGGCCAGCTTGGTATTGAAGGTACAGCTCCCATTCATTTCAGTGGGAGTTGTGCCTGCCATACCATGTCAGGCCACCTCACAATGTAAGTAGCTGTCTGCTTTTAGCTCCATACACTGAAACTGTGGCCCAGTGGATAACTGATCAGTGGAGGTCCCAAACAATAGACCCCACCACCACCACCAATTAGCTATTGATGACTTATCCTGCCGATAGGCCATCCATTATTTAGAGCTAAAAAATATTTTAATCTTATAGGTCACTTACAAGACTGGAGTCTGTTACCTTGAAAATTCACAGCTACCAGAAATAAAGTAATTTTCTATCAGGGTCAGTTCTTCTTAGGGTCACAGCTTTTGTATGTAAATGTGTGATGACAACTATGACAAATCAACTTTTAAAATTAAACTAATGAATTGTTGTGTTTTTCACTAGAGATGTAGAATTTCTAAGTTGCAGTCGGTGTGGCACTGACGACATTGGGTTTGTGGAGTCTAACGAATCCCCCTGCCTTTCATCCATAAAGGGGTTTTCTGGGTTTTACCTTTTACCTCCAAGTGATTTCAGTGGATGTTTTCAGTGGATTATTCATGTCTAGCCTTGCGCAGCGGGCAGGGCGATCAGGTGGTAATTGAGGATCCCATGTGGCAGGTCCTCAGTGATTACTATTCATGACCTATTTTGAGGATAGTTTTCTTTTGCCCAGAAAACTATTTTAACCCACAGAAGGTATAGACTTTCCCTATTAAAATCCAAAGCAGCATTCCCAAGAATAGTCATCGTTTGGTGGCAAGAGCTGTCACCAAGAAAACAGTCAAGACATCAGAGCAGGTCTTGTTGGAGAATGGTACAGAAATGTAGTCGGAGAGTAGGCTAGGAGTCAGAACAAGGAATAAGAGAACATTCGTCAGGCAACACATCCAAATGATGTAACAGATGTGTAATTCAGTAATGAATCCAAGAACAAGGTCAATGTCAGGATTAGAGTCATACTCGAATAGCAATTAGCAAAGAATATACATGAATCTGAAAATAAGGATCTGTGGCAGCTCATTCTAACAGGCCTGGCATTAACAATGGTTGTCAGTTGTCAGGGCAGCCTGATGTAATTGGTGGTTGAAAGCAGGGACCTGTACCTACATGCACAGATGCATTACTGGAAAAGGGTATATAAAACAATCCGGCATGATAAAATTAGGATCAAGTACTTTTAATTGTAAAAATAGCATTCTAGATGCTTAGATACCTTGCCAACTGCTCTCTCAATGTTTTCTCTCCATCAGTGAATCTGAAAGTGATCCCCTGCATTGCTATCTTTGGGCTATTTTTCCTTTACTTGGATCCTTGCTATGGGGCTTTCTTCCTATGGTTGCCACTACTTTGTGTAAGAGTATGCACTTAAAAGTATTGAATACATATAAAATTTTACCAGATGGTGCAACTTTCCTGTTTTAGATAAACTATTGGGAGTGGATCTGAGAAACAGAACACTTGAACTACAAGGGTACTTTCACTTTCCCTGCAAAGGATTAAAATTACTCTCATTACACTAGCTGTATTATACAGAACTACTGCAATTATCTTCTTATATTCATAAAGGGTTAAGGTATACAGTAACAACAATAAAAATAGCTATTATGTCTTATAATCACTGTAAAAGCATATCTATTGCAGCATCCGTATAAGCAAGTTATTAGGGGCCGCAAGATTACATTATTACCAATTTACTATGCCACTAAAGTTTCTTTTAGTATTTGTGCCCATCAATGTCTTATGCATGCCCAATTAGATTAGTTGAGTGCATATACTGTTAGTGAAAACTAATACTAAAATGAAACACAATCAATCTGAGCCAGCGGAAGAAGGCTAATTTAGTAACACATTTATACAGCATTAGCATCTAGGTGTCCTTTCTCTCAGTTTTCAATGTTTGTAGATCTGCAGGACTGTACACTTTGCGAAGATGAAATGCAATACATAGGAGATGTGCTTTAAAAAGTTTTGACTAGTGTTATGATTATTGCAAGCTTATATACCGTAAGGGTAACATCGGAATTGCATGCAACTGAAACCCTGTCCACCTAAAGCAGGGCAGGCATCAAATGGCCAGAAAATGTTGCCAGCAAAAAAGCAATACTATTGGGAAAATCTTCCAGCTATTGACCACTGCAGGTGGCCAGAGTTTTGAATGCATGTGGTTTAACAAATCATGTGACCTTACCCTAAAGGTATGTTCACATAGCGAATTCCACCATAAAATTTTCCTTGCGGAATCTGCCTACAAAAACGGCAGAGGAAATCTGTTGCTATTCTGACATAGTTTTAGCCATACATCCGTACGCAGATTTGACCTGTCAGTTCACAAAATAAAGTTGTGGAATATCCTATGTGTTTTTGCATGGAATGCACAAGAAGTGACATGTCACTTCTTGTTGGCAATCTACAGAAATACATCAGAATTCCGGACACAAATTACGCCCATTGATAGGGCTAAATCTGTGTGTGGATCCACATTGGAAACTGAGGCAGAAATTTTGCCACAGTCTTTAGAGGTAGAATTTGTACAAAGAATACTGCAGTGATTTCAGCCGTGTGAACATATCCTAGTGCACATACATTGGAAATGTAATGTTAATTGCTGAGCTGCACATGGACTTGCATCTTGAGGCCTCTTTCACACGGCTGTAGGCACTTACGTGCGCCCGTTCAGATGGCACAGGCCCTTGGCTGCAATGTTGTTGCCTTCCCTACCCTACCCTTTGCTGGCTCACCTCCTCTCTCCTTCCCTCCGGCTGTTTGCAATGGGAGTGGGTGGGGTGGGGCGGAGCTAAGCACCAGCCCCTCCCCACCCCTTGTCTGTAGCTAGCAATGGGAGGGGGTGGAGCTTAGCCCCACCCAACACCCCCTCCTATTGCAAACAGCCAGAGGGGAGGAGAAAGGAGGAGAGAAGAGGGAGGGAGTTTAGCAGTCACACCCATAGGGGCATATGCAGCGGCCGACGTATTCCTGCCGGAAAGATAGTTCCAGGAATATCTTTTCAGCCCGGAATGAAAGCGCTGGGTGCTATATTAGCCTGGCCGGGCGCTTTTACACCACAGGAATACCGCCATGTGATCTGATGCATTGCAATCCAATGCATCAGATCATAGTGTATATTGGCCAGCCAGTGAGTACTGCGGCCAATATACGCTCGTGTGAAAGAGCCCTGAAACTGTGGCATATCCAGGATCAATCTAACAATTAGTAACAAATCATGCATATTAGCGTTGATAAAGCTGTTGCATGATTTCACACTAACACTCTAATAATCGATTAACTTGCTAATTTAAATACAATTAAAGTTTACCATTGGAGTCTTAAAGAGGACTGGACATGTATGGTTTAGTAAATGCTTATATTCCCCATACTAAAGATTGTAAGCCTTCTAAGGCTTCTCTTCCGTTATACCAGTCTGTCACTCATGTGGTCATTTTTATTATTGTTTTCTTTGTTATGTACTGAAAGCTTTTTCATATGCACCACAGGGGAAATAATGGAAATTTAAAAGTTATTACTACAATGATGGCAAATATTTTCTTTGAACTTCCCTTTGTGCCGTTCTTCAGTTATTCCTCCTGAAATTCTATAAATTGGGCATTACCATTCCTTTATCACAAAGGTATACCCCTACACAGCATCATACTGTGAGCTCTGATTAGAAAATGTCAGTATGCGAAGGAATATTACATGTTGACAAAGGGAACACTAACACTCGGTTGTCAATTTATTCATTTCCAGAAGGAACAACCAAGGAGTGTCAAACACAGAGGTTTAAGAAAAAAATACTTCTGCATAGTTATAATAAGTATTATTGTTTTATGAAAAATATTTTAAAAAGATATGTTATGCAAACTGACAGGTCCTCTATAAAAAGAGTGTCTGCTTTGTAGAATATATGTTAATATTAATGGAATGGTTTCCCAACAATGGGATCTGCTGTCATTTTTTGAAAAGTCAGTGATTACCTGTAATGCACTGTAAAATCGTCCTCCAGAGGGTGAAGTCTATTTGTGTCTATTCTCCATTCCTAATAGAGAGGAGTCCCAACTAAGCTACAACAAAGATAGATTGATTATGAACTAAATGATGAGACAGAAGAACGATAAGTATCAAGTACAGTAACTAAGGCTTCCCTCACACAAGTGTTTGTAAAAACGCTGCATCTACCATATATTTCCAGCAGCATTGATGTGTGTTTTGCCAGAGTTTTGGCTGTGTTTTCAGCTAAAAAAAAAGCAATACTCACCAAGCAGGTACAGTCTGGGTCCCTCCCGCTGCTCTCTAGTGTTCCTGCAGGCTTCCGTGCAGTTGCCAGCGCCGACAGAGCATCTCTTTTTGGAAACTGTGATTGAAAACCCCGCCTCCAGGAAGAGATTGCCCTGATTGGTTCCCAAGCGCTGGCTCAGCCAATCAGAACCAGAGCTCAATGCACAAATCACAGCCATTCAAGCACGCCACTTATGTCTTGCTGTTTTTAAATTACCTTATGGATGTGGTGACACCAATAATGTGCCTTTTTTTATAATCTTAAAGGCACATCATTGGTATCACCACATCCATAGAGTAACTTAAAGACAACAACAGTACAGCTATTTTTTGTTTATCCCAACTAACCTATTTACTTGAGACACAAGTGGCATTTTTGGAAAGGTTTTTCCAATTTTAATGTCACTGGTAAAGGGTTAAATACATACTGTATCTCCTGATTACTAATCATTTTGATTTATAACAGGGCTTCACACCTACATTAACATATACTATTTATAATATTGAAGTCTCCTTGTATAGCAGGGAGACCATTGGAGCCCTACAGTTACTAGGGCCGGGTGTAACTGCTTCATAAAGAAAAGAAAATACATTTCATCTTTTTTTGTCATGGCATACATTATTGTTTTCAGGAAGAAAAACAGTTAATATAATCACCCTATCCTAAAATTAGCTTTATTAGAACTTGATTATAGGATAGGACAAGGAATTAAATATAAAGTTAAACATTTGCACCTCAGCCACCAACTTGCTAAAGCTTGAATATATAAGCCTTAACAGATAATTCTCATTAGTATTGTACATACCTGCATAATGAAATAAAAGAAAGGCATATATTTATGCAAAGATTAGTTGGACTATTTATTAGAATTTAACTTGATGATTAAGCTATTTTAGAATTAATTTATAATTAATTTTGGCAATGTTTCATTCCCTTCAGGCATTTTTTGCTTGTACTGTATCACATCCAATACTCCTTGTCAAGTTAAATACTTTCACTTATACTGTATGTATATTCTAAGACCAAATTAATTTTCTTAATTAAAAATGCCTCCTTCTGTTACAATACAGGCGGCTGAACCAGGAAGTAAGCCACTATTTTCTGGTACTGATCTGCGTTGACAGTCCTTGGAATAAACACAGGCCCAATGACTGCTCCATGAGTGTATGATAGCAGAAGGAGGCCACTTTGGGTATGTTTTCGTTACTTCATATTAGCAGTTCCAGAGGCCTTAAAAAGACATGCAAAGTGGATGTCTGCTTCTCACTTGCTACTCTTCAGCTGTGCTATTGGGTTTTACTCTATATCTCTTACAAGGGCCACAGCACAAAATGAAATCCATGTTCCAGGGTCTTCCAGGGACCCATGCAGCATTGTATAGTGCATCCATGCCTTCCTATTTAAGTATGCTAGAATTATTTCAAATCAGGACACAAGCATTAAGATATAGCGCTGGATCGGTCTTTTGAACCACACCCTTTATATTAGTCCATTCAAGGAGCAGACCATCAAAGGTGAAGTTCTACTACAGTCCATGTGCTGCAAAATGAGTTCTTTTTGGACAGATATAAAATCACTCTCTATTACTTCGTTATAATTAGAGATGAGCGAGCGTACTCGGAAAAGCACTACTAGCTCGAGTAATTTGCTTTATCCGAGTATCGCTGTGCTCGTCCCTGAAGATTCGGGTGCCGGCACGGAGCGGGGAGCTGCAGGGGAGAGCGGGGAGGAACGGAGGGGAGATCTTTCTCTCCCTCTCTCCCGCCCACTCTCCCCTGCTCCCCGCTGCGACTCACCTGTCAGCCGCAGCAGCACCCGAATCTTCAGGGACGAGCACAGCGATACTCGGATAAAGCAAATTACTCGAGCGAGTAGTGCTTTTCCGAGTACGCTCGCTCATCTCTAGTTATCATGTAGCTTAATACCGAAAGGTCTTTAATTTTACAATTACATGCTGCAATCATTAAGCGGTGTTTTGTGCAAACTTAGTTACAGAAATGATTCTTAAAACCTAACATTTAGTTATTAAAATCAACCTAGTGGGCCTCACTAGTATGGCACAGACACATCATTTCGCACCCCCTACATAGAGGTCCCCCCGAGTAACGGGAAGACTAGATAAATTCTGAAGAACAGGAGACTAAACAGAGTCATGTTTCTTCTAACTTTGTTTTGTTTTTGTTTCTACTGCCTCAGTGAATTCCCTCAGTGTTTTGTGCAAATGATCATTTGAAGAGTTGTTCATGAAAAAACAGTTTACATTCTTGTCAGCGGCACATCCCTTATTTATGTGCTGCCAACAAATGATAATTTTTTATACAAATATATAAAAGATGTGATAAATGACAAAAGTGTTTTTAATTGCTGGGCATATTCCCACTTGGTAATGATTGGAACCAAACATTCATAGAAACCTTCAGCAAATTATTGTCCTATGTGAAAAGGTGCTTAGTCTTCTTTTTTTTTTGTTAAATTCTGTTTATTGAATTTTTATAAAGAAACAAGTAAATAAGAAAGTTTACAATCTTATAGATCTTTTGTTATTAAGCATTAGGTTATCTACAAATAAGTGTATATAAGGTATACATTAAAGTACATTTTGCACTATATATGAACAAATATATTATGTTGTTGCTAGCCATTTAGTCATTGACAACCCTGGGTGACCCTAAAGGCGAGCTTCATGTTTTTTAGTTTTGCGCTGCTTCTTTTAGTTGTATGATATCCATGCCAGTATCCGCTCTGACAGTATCAGCCATCGTGTTCTTGGGTGGCCAGGTCTGCTTTTGCCACTGATCTGTCCAAACATTATAGATTTTTCTAGCGACTCTGCTCGTATTACATGACCAAAATCCGTCTGGTCATCATGCCCTCCAGTGATATATCAGGTTTTATATGATTCAGGACTTCTCTGTTACTCTTGCCATCCAGGGCATACGCAGCAGCTTTTGTCAGCACCACAGCTTGAACACATCAGTCCTCCTTCTACCTGCTTTTTTCGCAGTCTATCTTTCACACCCATACATGGCTATTGCGAATACAATGGTTTGCACAATCCGGCGTTTATTGCTACGCCAATTTCCAGATTTTGCTCATGTTTTGCATTGCGCTTTGTCCCAAGGCTATCGTACATTTTATCTCTGGCATCAATTCTACATCCTGGCTAATTTTTGAACCAAGGAAGATGAAGTCTCAAAGGCACTCTATGTCCTCGTTTTGTCGATTTTGATTTGAATGTGGCCCTTTTTTACAGTTGCTATCATTTTCGTCTTTTTTTTCTTTTTTCATTCCTTTTTCACTTTCAGTTTTAATCTTCCATATCACTGTTTCAGACAAGCTTCTGTTTCTGCAACAGAGTTGTTTCATCTACTTTTATTTAAACTCAACTAAGAAAAACAAAACTAAAGAATGCTCCCCGTTTGCAAATAGGAAAGGGAAGTAAAGAGTACATGTATTTAACAACTGAAAGCTATTGTTGGACTTTGCACATATATTTTATAACAAAAGAGATTTATATTCAGAAGACTCTTGGAAACATTTCTTTAGAAATTTCTTGTGGTTATATTTAAAAGAAGTGAGATCCTCCATCATCATCATCTCTTCAATCCTTTTAAACCAATGGTGTACGGTAGGTGAATTAGTTTGTTTCCCAATGGCCAGTATATAAGCCCTGGCAGCATTACCTAAATGATGAATCACAGAATGTTTGTATGTAGTTAGGGTAATGTCTCAATACCCCTGGCCAAAGGTTTGCCAGCAAAGAGCATTTCAAGATATGTGTAGTAGCATACCCTCCTCTCATCCACATCTCCAGCATATGGATGGGATAGAAGGAAATAAAGTTTGTATTCTGCAATGTACTATATACCAACAAGATAAAACCTTATAACCCACCACCTGTATATAACTTGCAATAAACAATTTGAGTCACTGTATATAATGATCTTCAAAAAAATACCAGACCCAAATCCCTCTCCCATTTAGAAAGAAATGCTGGATCTGCTATATTTGCTGCTGAGAATAATAATCTATATGTTTCAAAGAGAGCATGTTAAATAATACCTGATGTAGAGCACATACATTTAAACTATATCCTTGTTCGATCAAAATTCTCAGCTGGAGGCAATCAACATAAAGAGTTATGAACTTGGATAATTTGTCAAATTGTGAGGGAGCATGGCTCTGAAATTTGTAACATAATTGACACAGATATGCATCTCCCATTTTGAATAAAATTGAGACCTCTAAACTTATTGTCTAAGATGCAAAAATGAAATCTATCCTATTTTAAGTATCCCATTTTCCAACCCCAGCTGAAAAACTAGGATTCCTAAAATTGAATATAATGGTGATGGTGTTGGTGAGATGTCTGCCTTGGGAAATGCTTTAGATGCTACCTTTAATGTTGGGCCCGTGGTCGTATGTAGTTTTGCCTATGAGGTTTTATAGTCCAAAACCCATGGTAGTGTTTTTAGAGGAATAGAAAGAAATTATTTTTTCAGCATTACACATTTTTTTCAGTGTGTCTGCACCAATCAACAATCCTTAGAAGATGTGAGGCTTGATAATGAGCAGTTATTTTTGGTAAGCCTATTCCTTCCCTGTTTTTCAGATGGAATAGTATGTGACAAGCAATACGTGCCAGTTTATACTTTCAGATAATATTATTTGTAATGGAATGGATAGACCTAAAAAAGGAGTTTAGATTGTTGATTGATAGTGCTTGAAAAATGTATAAGATACGGGGAAGTATGATCAGTTTAACTATGGCACATCTACTGAACCATGAAAACAACCCATGTCCAGGAATCTAAGTCCTTTTTGAGTTGTAATAAAGGAAGAAAGGTTACTGCATACAGTTGTGAATGTTCATTGGACAAAAATACTAAATATTTCATGGTTTCTCGAGACCAACAAGATGAAAAAGCACTGGTCAAATCAGATACTAAAGACGCTGGTAATATGATATTTAGGTCACTCACACACATATCTCTTTTGACCGGGATTGGCACGGCTTCCCGAGTGCCACGCTAACCATGGTACAATGCTCCCATTGATTATAACGGGGCTTCTCAGACCTGCACTGAAACGCAGCATTTGTAACTCCGTAGTTTTTGAGCGCTGTCTGCTCTATTTTTCAGCATTTTTGCATTTTTTTATGCATCCCATCACTCATCATAATGATGGGGTGTGTTAAAAAATGCTTTCAAACACTATGAAGTTCAAAAATGCCACTCAAAATCATGGTAAAAATGATGCGATTTTGAGGGGCGAGTAGCCTTAGTGCCTCATTTTTTTTCATAGTTAATTAGAAAATGGGAAAGAGCAGCATAATGATATAGCTCCAAGATATGTTTAGGGAACGAGATCCATGAGAATCTAAGAAAAAAGAGAAGGCCATCTGCATAAGCTGCTGCTTTATGCATAACCCCACCTACTGATATGCCCCTAACGTCCAATTGGGAACAAATTCCGCACAGGAATGATCCTACGCACAAGATAAAAAAGAGGCAAGAAAGGACATTCCTGATGTGTTCCACTGAAAATTAAAATAGCAAGAAAAAAGGCCTTTAGTCTTAATCAAAGCCACATGAATGAGAATTTACAGGCTAGAGAATGTTGGCCATCTCTTGTGTATTTTGATGAAGAGTCTGATCTAGCTACATGAAGGGATGTATGACAACACAATGAACCAATATCAAAATACACAGCATCAATTAAGGCCAAATGCCATATTGCTAAAGCCCCTTTGTCACTTTTTCCAATCTGGTGGTGTTTTACCCAGACAGACCAGTGCAATGTTTGTATGGTTTGTATTGCACAACTATTTACTGTATCTCAGTTTTCTGGTCCAAATCATGAAGTATGTTTTATTTCTGGTTCATAGTTCTGCACAATGACGCTAGTGCTATATTATGCTCATTTCCTGCTTCTGTTATTCCTTCCTAATAATACAAGATATAGTGTATCAATTGAATTGAGCAAAGAGATAACATAGCAAAGCATGGAAGAACATTAAATAAGATTGCTGGAAATGATCCTTGAGAGTGTAATGATAGCTGGAAATGATCCTTGAGAGTATAATTTAAGGAATAGTTGAAGGCTGTTTTCACCATATTAGGACACACATCTTTCTAACTCATTCTACTCTTCAGTTTGTTATAGTGTGGGTATAAAATCCAGAGGCTTACATAACATCACTGTTGCTGGAATCCCATATTTATCAAGACGTTTGAGTTTAATAGAATAGATAATTAAATGATGTACTGTACAGGGGATTTTTGGGTGTTAAAAATTCTGAGCACTTCGTTTATTTCTTCAGGAGATAGCATAAACTATTAGTTTAGACAGCCAGCAAATTTAATCAAAAACTAATTCTTTAAGTAATTAATAACAAAACATTTATGTTCGCTGTCAGCAGCAGACAGCAGCGTGCTTGTAAAGATTTTTGCATAGGCATTGCTACAGTGCAACAAAG
Organism: Eleutherodactylus coqui; assembly: GCF_035609145.1. Taxonomy (NCBI): domain Eukaryota; kingdom Metazoa; phylum Chordata; class Amphibia; order Anura; family Eleutherodactylidae; genus Eleutherodactylus; species Eleutherodactylus coqui. The sequence continues at coordinate 103,857,526 of NC_089843.1, forward strand.
ATCTGGAACAAGTTATCAACTGGAATAAGCACATTCCCGACAGAGATCAAGGCTCCAGTAGGAGCAGAAACATGTCCTTGTCTGTTTTTTACTGGAAGTTGAATGGCACAAATTGGATAAAGCGAGGCATGTTCCTTTTCTACACATTGAACTTCAGTATCCTGTCTTTCCTTGGAAAGTATGTCTCCTTTTATATACTAAAGTATTTGGCATAATCAATTCTTTATTGTTGCAACCTATATAATAAATGTATAACATCACTGATGATGAATAGTGTATGCTAAAAAAGTCAAGAAAAAAATAATTAAATAAATAAAAGCTAGCAGAATAGTTTTTTTCCCCTTCATTTTTCTCCAAATAAAAATGATGTAAATTAAAGGACTAATGTACTTGTACCAAAAAATCATACATAAATAAAATGCAATATGTCCTGCAAATAACAAGATTTGAAGAGTTATTATTGCATGAATGCAAATAGGCAAAATAAAAAAAAAATGCTCATGACCTTAAGAGCCAAATTGGCCTGGTATTTAAGGGGTTAAAGGTTATGTCCTTTGAAGGCCAACATTTTTTTGTTTTGCTTAAATACATGTGTTTTAGGCTGATAATCATTCTAATTAAAAATGTTGCATTGTTTGTCTTCTGCAGCTTCAACATATCACTGTATATATAACCTGCAGTTTAAATTTCAATAGGATATATCTCAACGTGGCTAGACTGACAATTTGGGGTTCTATTACACAAAGCAAAAAATTGTTGGGATGAACAAACAATTTTTTTTAATTCAGTAGTTTTCATGTCATTTACTTGTTCACTCAATCTTTTGTCTTTCAGGGGAGTGTGCACGTGAATGGGAATGACTGAATGATCGAATTTTACATATCTTTTCTCTTCTGTAACTTTTTATCAGCTAATTAATGATCACAGCAAAGATGAATTAGCTAGTAAGAACATGAGAGAGAGAGAGAGAGAGAGAGAGAGCGCGCGCCCGCAGAGGAAACTCAGCCACCAGTTCTGCTTCACTGATAGGCTTAAACTGCAATGTCTATATACAGTGATATTTAATCAACTCTATTGCAAAATGTCAGCCCAAAACGCATGCATTTAAGTGTGGAAAAGGATTGTTCCTCAAAGGTGTCCATAGCTTGATGTGTTACTATGGATAAACAAACCAGGAAACATCTGAAAACGTTGACATCTGCTTTGTGTGTGCAATAATGGCAAACCAAAATATAAAGTCTCTGGCAATTTTCACACCCCACTGCCAGGAACTCCCTGCAGTACAAGAAAAAAATAAACAAAGAAGGGAAACTTTCCCTAAAGGGAACTTGAGGCTGACAACCCCTACCCCGCCCTGATAAGGACGCATCCACTCATGTGCCTGTGCCACTTGCTAACCCTAGCAAATGACAAAGGAAAAAATAACATAAGAGTAAGCCAAAAACCTCCAAGAATAAATCTCAGTGAAGACTCTCTGAACTTATCTGAGAGGACTGCTGAAAGAGCCACGAGAACCGGATCCAGTGACATCTTCACTTCACAACAATAGGAGACTGAACTGAAATTGACCAGCACAGAACCCAGGAGGGAACTAAAAACCCTCCATAATTGCCCCAAGTGTACACCAACAGCTGACACACCCATCAGAGTCAAAGAAGATAAATGCACAGTTTAGCTTCAAACTGACACAACAAGAAGTTATGCCTCCAAACAAGCCTTACAACTTTGAAGAGGTTGTTACATTTCTTTCTTCACTCACAGCCCAGTGAAAGACTGATGTTAATGTTATATATTTTTGTACTCTACTTTTCCTCTTATCATTATATATCAGGTATTGATCCAATCAACATACAGAGGAAGCTCCCAACAGCCAACTTTCATAACGTTGATTATATGAATCACTACATAACTATGCTTTTTTATTTAACTATGGTGATTAAGATTGTGTCATTAAATGTTAAAAAGGCTGAATAGCCCTAAAAAACAAGCATACATGTGGAAAAATATCAAGTCACTGTATCTAGATATCTCTTGTGCATAGGAGACACAAATAGTCTCAAAGGAAACCTTTTGGATAAAGCATCCAAACTACCCTAACATATTTCAATCCCATTACAATTCTAAGTCTAGAGGAGTCTAAATTGCTCTAAAAAATTCCAGATTGCTAAAGGGGAATTGGACTCAGAAGGAAGGTATGACATAATAGTCTGCTCCATAAATAACACAATCTATATACTAGCTCCCATTTATGCTCCAAATAAAAAGACAGAGGAGCTTTACTCACAAAATTCTGCATATTTTTCCCACTGTAAAACAAGCCACACTACTTCTTTGTGGAGATTTCAATGCAATTCAAGACATTAGTATAGGTATGACTTTTAACTTGCATAGGCCTGTCCAGTCCCCATGTGATATATGGTGGAAAGACCTTTTTGGTGTTTTGGGGAGCCATGCATAGCTCTTAGAAGGATTATTTCTTTTTTTCACATGTTCAGAACAGTTAATCTCAGATTGCCATGTTCATAATTGATAGAAATGTATTATTGCTGTTTCAGAAATTTATGGTCGAGACAATTACATGGTCTGATTATTCAGTGATATCTTTAACTGTTGAGGAACAATATAATCAAACACCAATGCGGTGAAGTAACCTAGATGAGATATTCAATAAAATGATACTTCCTGAAACAGAAAATAAATTAACACAAAAAACACAGAAGAATTATTTCAATGCAGGCAGGCACTCCAAAATATATTACTCCAGAAATATGACAGGGGAAATCACAGAGGCAGCTGTCTATTCTTAAAGTAATAGCCCTTCACAGAGTAGACAGAACTTATTAAAATTACATTTTATTAGATAAATTTAAAACCTAGCACACATAGGGCACACCAAAAACAACAAAAAAGTAAGCTGTGTAACAGACTAAGTGGTAATGACGATACCCTAATAGAGAGATGTCAATCTAAAGAAGACATTCTATGAATGACCAAGAGCTGGCTGTGATTAGCTGAGTGCTGTGACCAATCACAGGCAGCACTTAGCTGTCATTCAATGAATGGCTGAGCGCTGCCTGTGATTGGCTGAGTGCTCAGCCAATCAGATACAGCCATTTCAGCAGGCGGGGATTTAAAATCCCTGCCTGCTGAAGCATAGCCAGAGGAGTGCAGGGAGAAGACAGGCTGGACGTGCCTGAGCCCGGGCAGCTGAGGAGAGGTGAGTATATATATATTTTTTATTTTTAACACATTCTAGGGATGATTTTCAGGGAAGGGCTTATATTTAAAGCTCTTGCAGGGCTTGCCGGCAGCCCATTGAAAGCAATGAGAGAACATCAAAATCCTCTGTCACAGCTGTGGCAGGGGATTCTTTACTCCCAGCGGGGAGTCCCTTGTCACTAAATACTGTGACAGTGCTGTCACAGTGTTCAGTGATAAGAGGATTCCCCGCTAGGGAAATTTGACGCGCTCCATCGACCTATCGTGCACGCATGTCCTATGTTTTGCAGGTACATCTGTTTGCATGCCTGTAAAACACGGGCATGTGAACACGCCATAGGGAACCAATGGTTCTAATAGGCATGCGTTATTGTGTGCACAATTGTACATCCATAAACACACTCGTGTGAATCCAGTCTAAGTATTTGTTTGATTTGCAATTTGAGGGTGTCAAATATCTGGGTACTATTATAGCTGCAAAAATGTATATCAATTAGAGATGAGCGAACATACTCGGTTTGGGTGTTTTGGGATCCGAGCACCGCTTTTTCCGAGTAACTGATTGGTCCCTGCGCTGAGCCAATGAGAGCCAGCAGTCACTCACCCATTCATGAATTCATGAATGGGTGTGTGAGTGAGAGCTGCCTCTGATTGGTCAGGCAGTGACCAATTAGAGGCAGCTCATTCAGCAGGCGGGGATTTTATAGCCCCGGCTGCTGAATACTATAGAGAAGCAGTTCAGGAGAACTGCCGGCGGCCGCGGCTGCACTCCGGCTGCAGCGGAGAGGTGAGTATTAGAGATGAGCGAACGTACTTGTCCAAGCTTGATGCTCGTTCAAGTATTAGCGTGTTCGAGATGCTCGTTACTGGAGGCGAGCACCACGCGATGTTCGAGTTACTTTCACTTTCATCTCTGAGACATTAGCGCGCTTTTCTGGCCAATAGAAAGACAGGGAAGGCATTACAACTTCCTCCTGTGATGTTCCAGCCCTATACCACCCCCCTGCAGTGAGTGGCTGGGGAGATCAGGTGTCACCCTAGTATATAAATCTGCCCCGCCCGCGGCTCGCCACAGATGCATTCTGACATAGATCAGGGAAAGTGCTACTGATGCTGCTGCTGCTATAGGGAGAGTGTTAGGTGTTATTTTAGGCTTGAAGAACCCCAACGGTCCTTCTTAGGGCCACATCTGACCGTGTGCAGTACTGTTGAGGCTGCTTTTAGCAGTGTTGCCCTTTTTTTTTGTGTATATCGGCCGTGCAGAGCATTGCGTCCACAGTCTGCAGTCATTGTACATAGTATAGGGCCAGTACTGGTGAGGCAGGGACAGTGGGAAAGGTGAAAGAGATATACTGTCTAGATAGGCAGTGGGCATTTTCAAACAAATTTGGGAAAAAATACTATATTTCGGCTGCCTGTGACCGTCTTCAGTGTACTGCGTGTCTGCTGGGGGTAGTAGTCCTAATTAATACGCAGCTAAGTGCTACAGCAGGCTTGCACAGAAGTGTTTCCTGGCTCTGCGTTGCCCGTTACATCACCGCCGTCATCCCGTCCAGAGGGAAACAGTCTGCAGTAATTTTACATAGTATAGGGCCAGTACTGGTGAGGCAGGGAAAGTGGGAAAGGTGAAAGAGATATACTGTCTATATGGGCAGTGGGCTTTTTCAAACAAATTTGGGAAAAATACTATATTTGGGCTGCCTGTGACCGTCTTCAGTGTACTGCGTGTCTGCTGGGGGTAGTAGTCCTAATTAATACGCAGCTAAGTGTTACAGCAGGCTTGCGCAAAAGTGTTTCCTGGCTCTGCGTTGCCCGTTACATCACTGCCGTCATCCCGTCCAGAGGGAAAAAGTATACATATATACGCTGCCTACAGTATCTGTCTGCTGTCTCAGCTCAGCCTTTCAAAAAATAGAAGCAAAATACTTAAGGCCTACTAGTGGCGTTTGGCCACTTGACTGCTTCAGCGCTGTGAATTCCACTAGCTGAGTCATACGCACCTACGTCTCACTACAGGCGGGCGCTAAATTGTTTCCTGGCTCTGCGTTGCCCGTTACATCACCGCCGTCATCACGTCCACAGGGAAACAGTATACATATAAACGCTGCCTACAGTATCTGTCTGCTGTCTCAGCTCAGCCTTTCAAAAAATAGAAGCAAAATACTTAAGGCCTACTAGTGGCCTTTGGACACTTGACTGCTTCAGCGCTGTGAATTCCACTAGCTCAGTCATACGCACCTACGTCTCACTACAGGCTTGCGCAAAATTCTTTCCTGGCTCTGCTGTGTGTTCCGTAAGAGAAGTCAGCCTCCAACCACAGGCCAATAAGCGGCACATTTAATTACAGCGTTCTGTTTCTGCACTACTGGTAATACACCATGCTGAGGGGTAGGGGTAAGCCTAGAGGACGTGGACGCGGCCGAGGACGCGGAGGCCCAAGTCAGGGTGTGGGCACAGGCCAAGCTCCTGATCCAGGTGTATCGCAGCCGACTGCTGCGGGATTAGGAGAGAGGCACGTTTCGGGCATCCCCACATTCATCGCACAATTAATGGGTCCACACGGTAGACCTTTATTAGAAAATGAGCAGTGTGAGCAGGTCCTGTCGTGGATGGCAGAAAGTGCATCCAGCAATCTATCGACCACCTAGAGTTCTACGCCGTCCACTGCTGCAACTCTGAATCCTCTGGCTGCTGCTCCTCCTTCCTCCCAGCCTCCTCACTCCATTACAATGACACATTCTGAGGAGCAGGCAGACTCCCAGGAACTATTCTCGGGCCCCTGCCCAGAATGGGCAGCAATGGTTCCTCTCCCACCGGAGGAGTTTGTCGTGACCGATGCCCAACCTTTGGAAAGTTTCCGGGGTCTGGGGGATGAGGCTGGGGACTTCCGGCAACTGTCTCAAGAGCTTTCAGTGGGTGAGGAGGACGACGACGATGAGACACAGTTGTCTATCACTCAGGTAGTAGTAATTGCAGTAAGTCCGAGGGAGGAGCGCACAGAGGATTTGGAGGAAGAGCAGCAGGACGATGAGGTGACTGACCCCACCTGGCTTGCTAAGCCTACTGTGGACAGGTCTTCAGAGGGGGAGGCAAGTGCAGCAGTAGGGCAGGTTGGAAGAGGCAGTACGGTGGCCAGGATTAGAGGCAGGGCCAGACCGAATAATCCACCAACTGTTTCCCAAAGCGCCCCCTCGCGCCATGCCACCCTGCAGAGGCCGAGGTGCTCAAAAGTCTGGCAGTTTTTCACTGAGAGTGCAGACGACCGACGAACAGTGGTGTGCAACCTTTGTCGCGCCAAGATCAGCCGGGGAGCCACCACCACCAGCCTCACCACCACCAGCATGCGCAGGCATATGATGGCCAAGCACCCCACAAGGTGGGACGAAGGCCGTTCACCGCCTCCGGTTTGCACCACTGCCTCTCCCCCCGTGCCCGAACCTGCCACTGAGATCCAACCCCCCTCTCAGGACACAGGCATGACCGTCTCCCGGCCTGCACCCACACCCTCACCTTCGCTGTCTTCGGCCCCATCCACCAATGTCTCTCAGCGCACCGTCCAGCCGTCGCTAGCGCAAGTGTTTGAGCGCAAGCGCAAATACGCTGCCACGCACACGCTCAAGCGTTAAACGTGCACATAGCCAAATTGATAAGCCTGGAGTTGCTGCCGTATAGGCTTGTGGAAACGGAGGCTTTCAAAAACATGATGACGGCGGCGGCCCCGCGCTATTCGGTTCCCAGTCGCCACTACTTTTCCCGATGTGCCAGCCCTGCACGACCACGTCTCCCACAACATTGTATGCTCCCTCACCAACGCGGTTACTGCCAAGGTCCACTTAACAACGGACATGTGGACAAGCACAGGCGGGCAGGGCCAATATATCTCCCTGACGGCACATTGGGTGAATTTAGTGGAGGCTGGGACTGAGTCAGAGCCTGGGACCGCTCACGTCCTACCCACCCCCAGAATTGCGTGCCCCAGGTCGGTGGTGGTTTCTGCGGCGGTGTATGCTTCCTCCACTAAACCACCCTTCTCCTCCTCCTCCAACGCAACCTCTGTCTCGCAATCAAGATGTGTCAGCAGCAGCACGTCGCCAGCAGTCGGTGTCGCGCGGCGTGGCAGCACAGCAGTGGCCAAGCGTCAGCAGGCCGTGCTGAAACTACTCAGCTTAGGAGAGAAGAGGCACATGGCCCATGAACTGCTGCAGGGTCTGACAGAGCAGACCGACCGCTGGCTTTCGCCGCTGAGCCTCCAACCGGGCATGGTCGTGTGTGACAACGGCCGTAACCTGGTGGCGGCTATGCAGCTCGGCAGCCTCACGCACGTGCCATGCCTGTCCCACATCTTTAATTTGGTGGTTCAGCGCTTTCTGAAAAGCTACCCACGCTTGTCAGACCTGCTCTGAAAGGTGCGCCGGCTCAGCGCACATTTCCGCAAGTCCAACACGGACGCTGCCACCCTGCGCACACTGCAACATCGGTTTCATCTGCCAGTGTACCGACTGCTGTGCGACGTGCCCACACGGTGGAACTCTACGCTCCACATGTTGGCCAGGCTCTATGAGCAGCGTAGAGCTATAGTGGAATACCAACTCCAACATGGGCGGCATAGTGGGAGTCAGCCTCCTCAATTCTTTACAGAAGAGTGGGCCTGGTTGGCAGACATCTGCCAGGTCCTTGGAAAGTTTGAGGAGTCTACCCAGATGGTGAGCGGCGATGCTGCAATCATTAGCGTCACCATTCCTCTGCTATGCCTCTTGAGAAGTTCCCTGAAAAGCATAAAGGCAGATGCTTTGCGCTCGGAAACGGAGGCGGGGGAAGACAGTATGTCGCTGGATATCACTGAATAGAAGAAAGAGGTTCTCAGCAGCACAGCATATATCCTCACATAGAGCCAGGCAAGACAGTGTGCAAACGCCAGTCAAGAAGCCTAAACCAGAGAGGCTCCGGGGGTGCAGTCCAGATAAAGAAAGTAGTGACTGGCAGCATTCAGCAATGTAGAAAAATACAAGATTTATTTCCCCATTACAAAAATTTCGGCCGAAATTTTTGTAATGGGGAAATAAATCTTGTATTTTTCTACATTGCTGAATGCTGCCAGTCACTACTTTCTTTATCTAGTATGTCGCTGGATAGTCAGAGCACCCTCCTGTCTATATCTCAGCGCGTTGAGGAGGAGAAGGAGGAGGGGGAGGAGCATGAGGAGGAGGGGGAAGAGACAGCTTGTCCCACTGCTGAGGGTACCCATGCTGCTTGCCTGTCATCCTTTCAGCGTGTATGGCCTGAGGAGGAGGAGGAGGATCCTGAAAGTGATCTTCCTAGTGAGGACAGCCATGTGTTGCATACAGGTACCCTGGCACACATGGCTGACTTCATGTTAGGATGCCTTTCTCGTGACCCTCGCGTTACACGCATTCTGGCCACTACGGATTACTGGGTGTACACACTGCTCGACCCACGGTATAAGGAGAACCTTTCCACTCTCATACCCGAAGAGGAAAGGGGTTCGAGAGTGATGCTATACCACAGGACCCTGGCGGACAAACTGCTGGTAAAATTCCCATCCGACAGCGCTAGTGGCAGAAGGTGCAGTTCCGATGGCCAGGTAGCAGGGGAGGCGCGGAGATCAGGCAGCATGTACAGCACAGCAGGGGAACACTCTCCAAGGCCTTTGACAGCTTTCTGGCTCCCCAAGTCAAGGCTGTGTCACCGCTCCCCAGTCAAGGCTGAGTTGGCGGGAGCACTGTAAAAGGATGGTGTGGGAGTACGTAGCCGATCGCACGACCGTCCTCCGTGACGCCTCTGCCCCCTACAACTACTGGGTGTCGAAGCTGGACACGTGGCCTGAACTCGCGCTGTATGCCCTGGAGGTGCTTGCTTATCCTGCGGCTAGCGTCTTGTCAGAGAAGGTGTTTAGTGCGGCTGGGGGAATCATCACGGATAAGCGTACCCGCCTATCAACCGACAGTGCCGACAGGCTTACAATCATAAAGATGAACAAAGCCTGGATTTCCCCAGACTTCTCTTCTCCACCAGCGGACAGCAGCGATACCTAAACAATACGTAGGCTGCATCCACGGATGGAAGCATCGTTCTCTATAACCATAAAAAACGGGGACCTTTTAGCTTCATCAATCTGTGTATTATATTCATCCTCCTCCTCCTGCTCCTCCTCCTGAAACCTCACGTAATCACGCCAAACGGGCAATTTTTCTGAGGCCCACAAGGCTCAGTCATATAACTTTTGTAAACAATGTTTATACCTTTCAATTCTCAATTCAATAAAGCGTTGAAACTTGCACCTGAACCAATTTTTATTTTAACTGGGCTGCCTACAGGCCTAGTTACAAATTAAGCCACATTAACCAAAGCGATTAATGGGTTTCACCTGCCCTCTTGGTTGGGCATGGGCAATTTTTCTGAAGTACATTTGTACTGTTGGTACACCAATTTTTTGGGGCCCTCGCCTACATTGTAATCCTAGTCATTTTTAGCCCACCTGCATTAAAGCTGACGTTACCTCAGCTGTGCTGGGCACTGCAATGGGATATATTTATGTACCGCCGGTGGGTTCCAGGGAGCCACCCATGCTGTCGGTCCACACGGAGTTGTAACTGCATGTGTCCACTTCTAAAGAACCCCAGTCTGACTGGGGCATGCAGTGTGGGCCGAAGACCACCTGCATTTAATCGGACGTTACCTCAGCTGTGATGGGCAATGCAATGGGATATATTTATGTACCGCCGGTGGCTTCCTGGGACCCACCCATGGTGTCGGTCCACACGGAGTTGTAACTGCATGTGTCCACTTCTAAAGAACCCCAGTCTGACTGTGGCATGCAGTGTGGGCCGAAGCCCACCGGCATTAAACCTGACGTTACCTCAGCTGTGATGGGCACTGCAATGGCATTTATTTTTGTACCGCCGGTGGGTTCCAGGGAGCCACCCATGCTGTCAGTCCACAGGGAGTTGTAACTGCATGTGTCCACTTCTAAAGAACTCCAGTCTGACTGGGGCATGCAGTGTGGGCCGAAGACCACCTGCATTTAATCAAACGTTACCTCAGCTGTGATGGGCAATGCAATGGGATATATTTATGTACTGCCGGTGGCTTCCTGGGACCCACCCATGCTGTCGGGCCACACGGAGGTGTAACTGCATGTGTCCACTTCTAAAGAACCCCAGTCTGACTGGGGCATGCAGTGTGGGCCGAAGCCCACTGGCATTAAACCTGACGTTACCTCAGCTGTGATGGGCACTGCAATGGAATTTAATTCTGTACCGCCGGTGGGTTCCAGGGAGCCACCCATGCTGTGGGTGCACACAGAATTCCCATTGCGGAGTTGTACCTGCCTGTGACTATTTATAAAAAAAAAACCCGTCTGACTGGGGCCTGCAGACACCTTGACAGAATGAATAGTGTGTGCCACATGGGTTCCCCATTGCTATGCCCACGTGTGCAGCTCCTGATGGAGGTGGCACAGGATTGGATTTCTCATTGCTTTTGTACAGCATTATGGGCTATCGCCCCTCCCCTTTTAAAGAGGGTTGCTGCCTGGCTGTGCCAACCCTCTGCAGTGTGTGCCTGCGGTTCCTCCTCATGGCAGACGCACTTATAAATAGACATGAGGGTGGTGTGGCTATGAGGCCAGCGTGTGGCAAGAGGGCAGCTGAAAGCTGCGCTGGGACACTTTGGTGTGCGCTGTGGACACTGGGTCGTGCGGGGAAGTTGGGCAGCATGTAACCCAGGAGAAGTGGCAGTGGAGTGTCATGCAGGCAGTGATTGTGCTTTGTTGGAGGTAGTGTGGTGCTTAGCTAAGTTATGCCTTGCTAATGAGGGTTTTTCAGAAGTAAAAATTGTTGGGAGGGGGGGGCCCACTCTTGCCGCTATTGTGGCTTAATAGTGGGACCTGGGAACTTGAGATGCAGCCCAACATGTAGCCCCTCGCCTGCCCTATCCGTTGCTGTGTCGTTCCCATCACTTCCTTGAATTGCCCAGATTTTCTCAAATGAAAACCTTAGCGAGCATCGGCGATATACAAAAATGCTCGAGTCACCCATTGACTTCAATGGGGTTCGCTATTTGAAACGAACCATCGAGCATCGCGAAAATTTTGTCTCGAGTAACGAGCACCCGAACATTTTGGTGCTCGCTCATCTCTAGTGAGTATACTTTTTTTTTTTTTTTTTTACACATTTCTGGATGAATTGCAGGGAAGGGCTTATATTTTTAAGCCCTTCCCAAAAATTCATTCCGCGCTCGCCGGCAGCCCATTGCTTTCAATGGAGCCGGCTGTATTGCCGGCTCCTTTGAAATCAATGGGCAAACATCGTTCTTCTCTGCCACAGCTGTTACAGCTGTGGCAGAGAAGAATGATTTGTCTTCTATATGTTCTCAATGGAGTCGGCGCTGCTGCCATCGGCCCCATTGAGCGCATATAGAGAAGAGAACAGGAATCACAGATCGCAGATAGGTGCAATCTGCGATTTCTGTTCTATAATTTATCGGATAAAATTTATCACATAAAAAGCGCTCATGTGTCCGATACCATTGCAAAGCAATGGTTTTAAAAAATCGCCGGACGCATGCGCAAATCGCGCGAAAAAACGCCTGTCTGACTAAGGCCTTACACGCATATAACAAGCACGGACCTCCGTTCACGCGTATTTTTGCACATGCGCGCGTATTAATGCATACACACACGTTCGTGTGAACGCTCCCTCAAAATGCTGTTTTACAGCTGTGAATCAAATGTTGTCACAAATTTATTTGAGCACAGCAAAAGCCTTGTCTAGCTAACAAACTATTTACAAAAGACAGATGGGTAGGAGCACTGGGCAATATGGATATTTACGATTACTACTACCCAGCTACCCATGTACCTCAATTAGTGCCATGCTGGAGGTTTGAATCCCAGAAACACTGGGTACACATCGGTAACTATTTAGCGACTCATGTTTCAATTAAATCTCTGCTTATCATCTCTCTATGGCAACATCTCTCCCTATATCTCTTTAACCCCATGACGCGGCCCCTCTTTTTTTCCATTTTCGTTTTTTCCTCCCCCCTTTTAAAAAAATCATAACTCCTTTATTTATTTATTTTTTGCTGTACTACTTTTATTTTTTTTCAAAGACATGTAATTTTTTAAAATTATTTTCTGTCACCATTTTCTGCGTGTAATAACTTTTTAATTTTTTCGGCGACGAGGGCTCATTTTTTGCATTTTTTGTCACGTAGTTTCCAATAGTACCAATTCGGAATACATACAATTTTTTGATCGCTTTTTATTGCATTTTTTTCTGGGAGACAGGGTGACTAAAAAAGTGCATTTCTGTCATTCTTAATTTTTTTTTTCAGACAACGTTCACAGTGCGGGGTAAATAATGTGCTACTTTGATAGATCAGACTTTTACGGATGCAGCAATACCAAATATGTATTTTTCTTTTATGATGTCGATTTTTTTAATTACAGATATGGCAAAAGGAGGTGATTTAAACTTTTAATACTTCTTTATTTTTTGCAATTAATAATACTTTATTGATCTTATTTTTACTTTTTTTTAGTTCCCATGGGGGACCACAACTAGCGATCCTTTGATCGCTCCTGCAGTATGATGTAATGCTATAGCATAACATCATACTGCAATTTGACAGGCAGTCTATCAAGCCACCCCATGTGGACTGCTTGATAGGCAGTCTGCTAAGGCAGCCCTGGGGCCTCTTAGAAGGACCCCAGCTGCCATGACACCTGTACGGCTCCCTTTGATCTCACGCGGGGGGGGCGCACGGGAACCCCGGAACATCGTTCATTTAAAGGGTTAACAGCCAATTGCAGCTCTTGCCCATGCGTGTCAGCTGTAATTAACAGCTGATGTCTATGCTGTATGAAGAGAGGTCACCCTGCGATCTCTCTTCATACATACCCCGACACTGCAGGATGTAAATGTATGTCCTGGAGCAGGAAGGGGTTAACTGTGTGGAAAATATTTCACAATCATGCAAAATTCCATGGTCCTCTTCTAGGGGAATACATTCCTTTGGACTTGCTCCAACATGCTATCTCTTACCTGAATATCTCAAAGTGGATCTCATTGGGTATTATTGCTCTGGCACAATTATTGCAGAGCAAATCACTTACACGATATGATCAGTTAGTGTCTCAGTATCATTTGACCTCTGAAGATCACTACAAATACTTACATATCCACAATTTTTTTAATGCCCATAAACTCTTTGTTTCAGAGCAACATAAACACATGCATGGTATTTTCCAGAGGAACTAAAGGGCTAAAGTCTATCTATATATTATTGCATGATCAAGTAATTTTCCAAAAAATATACTTACTAAAGGAATGAGAGAGGGAACTTGCTCAAACATTCAGTGATAAGGAATGGAAACAAGACTTTTATCTGACACATAAAGAACTTAAATATAGTTCACATGTGGAGACACTAATGAAAATCACATTGAGATGACATACTCCAGTCCGATTAGCTTAAATGTATCCTAATTGTACTGTGGAAGAAATTGTGGCAATAGGGGTACACTGTTGCATGTTTGTTGAATTTCCCACTTCTCCAACAATATTGGGTCTGCATATTTCAAATATTATCCTCCTCTGTGGGTTGTGTAATACTGAAAATCTCTTCCTAAACCTTGTTAAATATTGACTCACATGCAATCTCACCAGAATTTTGGATATTAGGTTGCAAGATGCTAGCTTTATCTAATCATTACCATGTTGTGACATTAAGGGTGCGGGCAGACGAGCGTAGGCGTATTTACGTTCGCACGAGCGCAACGTATAATCGCCCGAGCGATCGTTTTTCACCGATCACGACCAGAGCTAGAAAGCGTATTTTCGTTTGTTCCTACTTTGCAAACGGTCTTTTCGGCGATCGAATATGTGTTGGCGCGTATTTCGGTCGCATATGTTCCGTTTTTTTTCGAATTGCCGTTTTTACGCGCCGTAAAATCGCCCATGTGAACGAATACATTCGAAACCATTGCCTCAGATGGTCACGTATATACGTTTGGTCGCAAAAACGCGCCGTTTATGCGCTCGTCTGCCCGCACCCTAAAAAAGCATGAATGCCCCAGTATAAAAAAAAAACTGTAACCTCCATAATTAAACATATACATATGGAAAAATGCTGCCTGTAACACCCTTATGTTTCCCAAATTCCATCACATGTGGAGAGCACAGTCATCTAGCACCTACTGTGTAGTGAGTGGACTATGACCCTATTTCCAGGATAAGTCTAGGAGCCATTAGGGAAGAGTTAGCAAATGCATGGAAAAGTGATCATGTCACTTTTACAAACTTGGTACTACTCCTATGACTATATGCTTTCTTTTTTTTACTTTTCTTGTTGTTTTAGTTATGTTTTACAGATTTCAATCTAATTTATCGACTGTTGTACAATTGATTCTGTAAGCTACATGATATGTTATGTTTATATACACTTGTACATAAATGATGATTATCTTATTTATTGTACTCTGTTTTAAAATTTAAAAATGTGATAAAAATCATTGAAATAAATAGAGAAAAAATGTCCCAAAATGTTATCCTTCTTTATAATCAAAGAATTAATGCTGCAACATAAGAGAATGATTCCCCTGCCTTAATTATAGAAGCCAAAAAACAAGCAACTGCATCCCCTTCATAAAAAAACGCTTATTTTTTGCAACGCTTCTCAGATGGTCCCCAAGTTGAGACTATGCCATTTTCCTATTGATTTCTGTCTGATTAATGGAAAAATATATATATACCAGCTCTGCATCCAAAGTTCATTGTTTTAAAGCTCTAATGACATCCAGAGATTTAGACTTATGCCAGCTAAACGTCTTTATATAATGACCTCTATAAATACCTTCATAGCATCCCAAACTACAGACTCCAAGAAAGAAACAATATTAGGCCTCATTCACACAGACAATGTGTTTTTACACCTGTGTCATTGCAGCCAAAAAACGCATGAGCAAGGTAAATGTGCGATCGAGTGGAAACCAAAATTAGCATTTTCTCATCCATTTACACGGCCGCGCATGGTGTATATATGCTGCAGCCCAGAATTCCTTTGATCGGGATACATTTTCAGCATGGCTTCTATTAGTAAAATAGAGCCAGCCGTCATGCTTTAGCAGGTTAGCTGCTGATAAACTCCCTCCACCTCCCTTTTTTAGCTGCCAGTGTATATTGGCCGAAAGATAGGGCAAGATCTATCTTTTCCGGCCACATATAAAAATGGCCGCTGTATTCGGCCGTAGATGTCCTTTATCCTGGTCACAATATTTTTATGTGGCTAAAAATTGGCCATCTGAATGAATACATTTGAATCCAATGCTTCAGATGGTTGCATTTTTTAATTGCAGCTAAATTAGCCGCATAAAACTGCTTCGGTGAATGAGGCCTAAATCTGAAAAAATTACAATAGAGCCTCTTCCATTTGAGCATTGCCATCAAACAGGTTCAACCCATAGAGATTTAACCTCTAAATTCTCTCCAAACCAAATCCCCAACCATTCATAGTCAGCAACAAATAGAGTGGAGAATGATCAGTCACAGTTTGCAGTAGATATTCCACTTATAAGGCCTTAGTCACACGGGCGTAAATACGCGCGTATATACGCGCGTAAAAAAAAAACGCGTGACCATGTCCATTGCCACCAATATGTTCTATCTTTTGTAGGTGCGTTTTTACGCGCGTATATACGCGCGTAAATACGCCCGTGGGTTTTTATGCGCGTATATACGCGCGTATTTACGCCCGTGTGACTAATGCCTAAGAAAGCATAGATGGAATATGTATTGGGAGAACTATTCTAGAAAGGGCATTATGTGAATTGGAATAACAAGAATATTGTCGAACTTCTGGGTTTCTCAATTTCCATAGATCACATAAACCTAACTCCATTATTAAGCATGCAGGAGCAGTTGAGAAAGGAGAAGCCACTGCAGTGCCTTTATTAAATCTATCTAAACAGGGATCCAAACAAATATTAAAATCGCCCACAATTATCATAAGAAAAGCAGGGAATATAAGTGCAGATAGCATCAACTTCTTAGGCCTTAGTCACACGGGCGCATCGGCACCCGTACACCGGTGCCGATGTGCCCGTCTGACTGTCAGTGAGAAGACGGACGTACCTGCAGACGGCCGTCTCTCTGCAGCGCTGGAGGAAAGAACATGTGACCGGCTCCATTGCCGGTCATGTGTTCTTTCCTCCAGCGCTTCAGAGAGACGGCCGTCTGCAGGTACGTCCGTCTTCTCACTGACAGTCAGACGGGCGCATCGGCGCCGGTGTACGGGTGCCGATGCGCCCGTGTGACTAAGGCCTTAAAAGGATTTTCCAGGCAGCACCAACTGTCAGTGCCAGGATACACCGGGGTTGTAGTGACTGACACTTTTTAATTGCAATGAAAGTTGAGTCTAAAATTATGAGTGTCGGCAGCTGCAAAAATCAGTGGCTTCCACTCCGACCCTTGATGTATCCTGACAGCTGTTATTGCCAGGAAAACCCCTTTTATACATTCACTGGAATATGGAGGGGGGATATGCTGTTGTCAGCTGTTTAGTCGTTTGCAACCCTCGGTGATCCTAAATGCGAGCTCCCTCCATGTTTTTCAGTTTTGCACTGCTTATTTCAGTTGTGATATCCATGCCAGTATCAGCTTTGACTGTATCAGCCATTGTGTTCTTTAGCGGCCAGGGGGGGGGGGGGGGGGATATACATTGCCACTAAAAAATATTTTTTTGAGCAGTAATATATTTAAGACAAACTAATCACTCCATCAAATCTATAAAAGTTGACTCACGTCTAAGAGAGATATTTTTATGAAGCAGTACATTTACCCCACAAGAATAACTTGGGTATACAGAAGAAAAAAAGGAATGTGCCCATACAGAATGGTGAAACAAGTGTACAGCATCTTCTATTATGTAAATGTGTTTCTAAAAGACAAACATTAGCTGGCTGAAATTGTTGTTGAATAGATGAAAAAGCTGTATATTTTTTAGACGCATCCCCCATACCCGGCACATTTCACAAAAATATATTAACCTCGTGATCCATGGTAAATTGAAATGAATGGGAAACCATTGCAATCCTTTGCCACAGCTGTGCTGTCACAGTGTTCAGTGTCAAGGGGACTCCCCGCTGTGATGAAGAAAACCTCTGCCACAGCTGTGACAGCTGCGACAGGGGATTCTTTACTCCGCACAGGGAGAGCCATCAACACTGTGACAGTGCTGTCACGGTGTTTAGTAATGAGGGGACTCCCCGCAGGGAATATTTACATGCACCACGGGCCTATCTTTTGCAGGTGTGCTCGTTTGCACGCCTGTAAAACACGGAAATGTGAACTCATCATAGAAAACCAATGGTTCTAATAGACGCGCAGTTTTGTGCGTACATATGTGCGTGCGTAAACACACGCATGTGAACGAAGCCTCGAATGGTGGAATTGAAAATTGCAACTTTGTTCGAAAAAAAAATAAGCTCCAACAGTGGAAAACGTATGGCTCTTACAATACAATAATGAAAAAAATGAAAGGCAACATATTATCTTGCTTATGCTGCCCTCATTAATTGCAACGGAAAGTAGTGACAGACACTTTGATTTCATCCGTCTGTCTCTTATAGGCTAATGTCCTGCAGTTTTTGAAAGCTTATATATTTATCCTGCAGCACACAGCTTGAGATCAGCCACACTTATTTATGAACCGGTGCTAACCTCAGCCGCCTACTGCGATTGACAGATTTCACACTATTAGGGCTCGGTCAGACGAGCATTGCTTTTGGGTGTACAAAAAGAGCGCTTCTAAAAGAACCAATGGTTTCCTATAGAAGGGCTCACATGAGACAATGTAGTAGCGCAAAACGGCACGCACCTAACAAATATAGAACATTGGCTATCTTTGGTGACTCCTATTGGAGCAGCAGTTAATGGAAACACCTGCGCTGGGAATAGATTCCCCGCAGCTTACAGCAGGGCCTTTAAAAGGTGCTGCCCAGAAGCAAAAATTAAATGTCCTGCTGTAAACTCCCCTTAGTCCCTGTGGGGATGAATGGACCCCCCGAGGATTCCTTTGATCTTGGTGGGGACTAATAGGAGTTTACAATGGGATATTTAAAATGTGGTTCTGGGCAGCACCTTTTTTATGCCCAGCTGTAAGCTGTGTGATTTTCCTCCTTTCCCCCTGCTAGGTAATTTCACAGCAGTGGGGGCAGTAGGGGACTCCCTCCCTCTCTCTCCGCAAGGAGTTTTTTTCTATAGCGAGGGGAGAGAGGGGAGTAGGGTTGAAGGGCTTTCCCCGAGAGCGTGGAGGAGCGCGTGGGGATAGGGCATCTGTCTCTAGTCCTGCCCCTCTAGTCCCCCCCCCCTTCTGTTTTGCTATAGGGAATCTCTGTGAGATTCCATATAGCCCCGCCCCCTCTCTATTCCCACTCGCTCTTTGTGCACTATGGGAATATTTCTCGAGGGTCCCCAGAGCAGGGAGAGAGAGAAAGGGACCATGGATTTCCCCATAGCAGGGAGAAAAAGCAAAACAATGGAGGATTAACCCATAGCCCCGCTCCATGCTATAGGGAAATACCGAAGCCCTGCGGTGCTACTTCACTCTCTCCTCCAAGCGCAGCTGCTCTAGTGAATGGGCAGATTTGATGCGCATGAAGCTTGCATCTTCTGCGCATGAAAAAAATTGCCTGGTCACGCGATTTTAGCAGATGTGAGCAGCGTTTTTGTGCGCCTATTGGTGCACAAAAAATACTTGTCTGACCGAGGCCTTACAATGCATGATGAGAACTGATGGATAAATGCTTCCTTGCTTCTAAGTTCAAGGATCAACAAGTGAGTTCTCAAATACCAGATATAATTACTTTGTAAGGCCTTATTCAGATGAGCATTTTCTCGCAGCTATTAGATGCGAGAAAACGTAACCTGACAATTGCTACCGTGTAAAGCATTGGATTCCAATGCAATCATTTCCATTGGCAATCTTTACTCGTGGCGTCAAAAGATATGCCATGTAATATCTTTTGATGGAAATCTCAGGAAGCTCCCATATATTGCTATGGGAGCTTAAAAAAGTGGGAAGGGAGTTCACCTGCTCTGGCACTCGCTGCAGATGACAGTTGGCTTCTATTTAGCTGCAGAGTCCATTCAAGCAATACGCTTGTTTGAATGGACGAGAAAACACGGATTCTGAAAGAAATGAGATCGTGGCAATGCTGCATTGCTATGTTTTTTTCTACAATGTGTTTTGCGTAAAAACGCATCACCTGCGTGAAGGAGGCCTTATTATCAAACTGCTGAATTCAGCATGTCTGTCACTACTTTATGTTGACCCCAGTGAGGGCATAAACAAAATGATACCATTCGAAAGGTTTCCATTTTTGGTAAAAAATGATTAAATCCAGAACCCTATGTAAGGTGGAAACAAAATCAAATTACCAAAATGGCCTGAAAAATAATGAATTGGATTGTGAACTTAAGATGCATTTACACACACAGATGATCGCTCAAAATTCGTCAGAAATTTACAGTTTTGAGCGATCACTTTAAATTAGCTACTAATGGGCTAACCAGCCCATTAGTAGTTAACTAGCTTCATTGGCATGTATTTGCAGAACAGCGGGTGGTCTGTTCTCTAAATACATCACTATTGTTCTCCAGTGGGACAGCTGCTGAAAGAATGTTAACAGTGCAACCCACAGAGAACTCAGCGGTCTCTCTTATAAGGGACAATGGATTTTAGGCTGAGCTGAACTCAGCGATAGACGAAAAGTGCACAGTAAGGGCTCAGTCAGACGGGCTTTTGTTCGCGCGATTTGCGCATGCGCATGCGTCTGGCGATTTTATAAAACCATTGCTTGGCAATGGTATCGGACACATGAGCGCTTTTTATGCGCTCGTCCGATAAATTATAGAACAGAAATCGCAGATCGCACCTATCTGCAATCTGCAATTCCTGTTCTCTTCTCTATATGCGCTCAATGGGGCCGGCGGCAGCAGCGCCGACCCCATTGAGAACACATAGTAGACAAATCATTCTCCTCTGCCACAGCTGTAACAGCTGTGGCAGAGAAGAATGATGTTTGCCCATTGAATTCAATGGAGCCGGCAATATAGCCGGCTCCATTGAAAGCAATGGGCTGCCAGCGAGCGCGGGATGAATTTTCGGGAATGGCTTAAAAATATAAGCCCTTCCCTGCAATTCATCCAGAAATGTGTAAAAACAAAAAAAATATGTATACTCACCTGGTCCCGGCAGACGGAGTTCAGCCGCGGCTGGCGGCAGTTCTCCTGAACTGCTCTGAGTAGTATTCAGCAGCTGGCTCAGTGCAGGGACCAATCAGGGGCAGCACTCACCCATTCATGAATTCATGAATGGGTGTGAGTGAGAGCTGCCTCTGATTGGTCAGGCTGTGACCAATCAGAGGCAGTTCATTCAGCAGGCGGGGATTTTAAATTCCCGGCTGCTGAATACTACTCACAGCAGTTCAGGAGAACTGCCGCCGGCCACGGCTGAACTCCGTCTGCCGGGACCAGGTGAGTATATATATTTTTTTTATTTTTACACATTTCTGGATGAATTGCAGGGAAGGGCTTATATATTTAAGCCCTTCCCGAAAATTCATCGTGAGATCGCCCGCAGCGCATTGCTTTCAATGGAGCCGGCTGTATTGCCGGCTCCATTGAATTCAATGCGCTGGACAGCGCTGCACTGCTCCGGCCCCTTTCTGTTGAAACGCGGCTAGGAGCAGTTTTTTCGGGCGATTTTTTGGCCCCGGTCACGCGATTTGCGGATGCGCATTCGTCATGCGATCCGCAAATCGCGGGAAAAAACTCCTGTGTGACTAAGGCCTAAGTGCATGATGGGCACACATTTACACACAACGATTATTGCTCAAAAGGTGGCTTTTGAGCAAATTTTGAGCAATCATCGTTGTGTGTAAAAGGGCCTTTACTTTTTGTTCTATGACAGATACTAATATTTTTACATTCTATTCTGCGACTGCCTTTTTGTAATACGTAATCAGGTATTTTATGTCTATCAAAGCAATTAACCAAATGTAATTTAAAAGGTTACTAATTGTAATTAATAATTACTAATTATGCATTAACTAATTACTAATTAATTATGCATTATCGTATTGGCTATGTTATTAGCATGTGCAGCATCTTTTGGTGCAATATTAAAATTTAAAACATACAGTATGAAAAAAATACAGGAGGCGCAACACATGGCTAATAGTAAAGTATCCTAATATTTCAATGTGACAAAATAGATGAAACACATTAACACTAATTCAGTTGCAGATCTGCCTCTGGAATGTATTTCGAGACAGTAAACAATTAGCTTCCTTTATTTTCTTTCTAATAAGGCTAAATTACCAGATAATATCTACTGGCATTTACTTGGCTAATAAAACTGTGTTGATTGGATTTGCCATTTTTTCCAATTGCTATGAGGATCAGCTTTGCATTTTGATTGTCTCTAAACTTTGCTTCATTTCTCATAAAAAGCTCTTGTTGGTAATTGCCTTAACATTTATTTCAGGTCAAGTGGTTAACTGTGAATAATGATGTGTCAAAAATGTACAGTAGTGCTGTCAATAGAGCAATTAGGATTTAACTAGAGATTATTACTGCACCAGAGGACATTCACTGGGCACTAAAAGGAGAACAACAAAGGAAGAATGGGGAAAATGTGTCAATTGTTGCCAAAAATGTGTCAACATGAGTAGTTGTATCGAATATCAGTTATAATAACATGAATAAATAGAATTAGTGATTCCTATGACATTCTGATACAGAGCATAGATCATTATCTTCAACACATGTAAATCCATTGTGTTTGATATACATCCGTTATGTTTACTTTGATTGGCAGATCAACGACACCCAGTTTCTTGCTTATCAGGTATTTGTCAGTATTATTCTAATATTAGATGGTGTACTGTATTTTTGGAATCACACGCACACTATATATATATATATATATATATATATATATATATATATAGTCAGACTAAAACACTTATAGGAATACAGTATAAGTGCTTAGTCACACGGGCGCATCCGGGCGCCAATGAGCCCGTCTTCTTGCAGGATTAGTCAGCCACACTGCAGATGCTGAGAAAGAACACAGGACCGGCTCCATTGCCGGTTATGTGTTCTTTCTTTCTGCGCTGTGGAGAGACGTCCGCACCTGCAGTGCGGCCATCTTCTTCATGCAGGAAGGCGGGCGCATCGTCGCCCGGATGCGTCCGCGTGACTAAGCCCTGATGATGACTGTTCAGTCATTGCCCTTGTGGATTAGCATACGCCATGCTGATATATTTATTTAAAGATATGTATACAGAATAGAAAGATTTATGAAGGACACAGTGTGTCACTCAAAAGTTGCTAAATACATTAACCTGTTTATTCAAGATTGAAATATTCTAAATGATAATGCTTAAATAGAGACAGCTGTCTTATTTTCCCAGCGTTGGATGCAGCTAAACTCCCTCCCATAGGAGTCTACGGGAGCCTCCAGAGTATCTCGGCCAAAGATAGGGCAAGACTTTAAAAGGTTGCCGATGTGCTATTTTTCCTGGTGCAATTTTTTTTTTACATGGTCAAAAATCACTCATCTGAATGAATACATGGGAATGCTTCAGATGGTCATGATTTTGGACAGTCGTGTGAATAAGGCCTAAAGTACACATCCAGTACTGATCGTGGCTACACTGGTAAATACTGAGTGCTAGATTATGTTTGGGTATCAGCTCACATGCAGCTGTTGTTTGGCCTATGTCTCGGTCTGCTATGAGGAAATAAAAAAACAGCCACTGTGTACGATTTTACCTCAACTTGGCTACGTATTGAAATGCTTTCTTATGTCTGGCAGGTAACTCTTGCAGGTAATACTGCATTTTTATCTTTACATTATTTGATTTCTCACATTATTGGTATAGTGTGTCTTTTGCTGAAGTAGGAGAACTCAGCTAGAAAGGGCATTTTCAAAATGTGTACATTTCAAAAAATTAAAAAAATGGGAATGAGTGTGTGCTTTTATTTTTTTAATTCAGGTTGTTTTTCTGTTAGACAAAACTGTGAAAATTGCCATGGCAGTGATGACTATATATATAGTATTAGTTCATTAGTATATAATAGTATTTCAAAATGGATATATATATATATATATATATATATATATATATATATATATATATATATATATATATATATATATATATATATATACACACACATACCCTTTTTTGAAATACTATTCTGCTTATTGGACCTAATTGTTTTAGCCTGGAAAAAAAGGTAAATAAGAAGGAGAAAATCTGGAAATTACTTGATTTATTTTTGGCATTTTTAGAAATCAGTTGAAAATTGAAATATTATGTATTAGAAGATCATGTTTTATGTGAAAAGGAATATAATATGACATACTCGGATGTACTCTTTTAAATATAACACATACTCTGAAAAGTGTTGGGAAATGGAACTTTCATGTACAATTCTCAGTTTTCAGCAATTTATTTATAATGTCTTCCTTTACCTTGTTCAGAAAAAAACAATACAATAAGAAAAAGAAAGGAAAAGCAGCACAAGGTTCTGTAGAGAAATCAGAACTTGCCATAGCAATTAACTGTACAGAAATGTGGTGCATATACTGGGTATTAAAACTGTAAATCCACTTCAGATAAACAATGTCATATTTCTGAATGTTATGGTGATTACAAACAAATTGCAAAGAAAATGGGCAATTTATATGGTCAGGTTTTGTAAGTCTCTCCAGCTCTTTCATTCTGTTTACTAGAACAGTAAACTGTCATATTTGCATGTCATAGTAATACTGACAGCAAAATCTAGATGGTTAAAAGCCTGGGATCAGAGCTTGATCCCATCCCGAATGTTAGTGCAGGAGCCCGCATGATTTCTGACAGCTGAGCTCCTGCTATACCTGTAGGGCACACCCATACCAAGCTTTCCATGCAACACTGTAAAAAGGCACATGCTTTGGAAAAGAGTTCATTACTGATCCCAGTAAAAAGGCATATGATCAGGAAAAGCTGAGATGGGAGGAACATTCCTATAATTCTTACTTTTCTTTGCAGGACACTTATTGAAGCTTATCCATTATACGGACTCTGTTATTTTGTAAGGACACTCTCTTTAACAGAAAACATAGGACAACAAAATGCTTATGCCCCATTTCCCAGTTCCTTTTCAATATTACCTTTGAGATTAAGTGGATTACATTAACCTCTTAATGACCAGGCTTTTTTGCTTTTTTCCATTTTTGTTTTTTCCTACTCCCTTTTAAAAAATCGTAGCTCCTTTATTTATCCATCGACGTCGCTGTATGAGGGCTTGTTTTTTGCGGGACGAGTTGTATTTTTCAATGGCACTATTTATTGTACCATATAATGTACTGAAAAACTTTTTAAAAATTCTTAGCGGAGAGAAATGGAAAAAAAAAAAACGACATTCCACCATCTTTTGGTGCGTCCTGTTTCTACGGTGCATAAACTGCAACAAAACCGACCTGATATTTTTATTCTATGGGTCAGTATGATTACTACGATACCAAAGTTATATCGGTTTTTTTTTTGCTGTAGTACTTGTATTTTTTTTTTAAGATATTTAATTTTTTTCAATTATTTTCTGCAGTCATTTTGTGCGCGCAATAACTTTTTTATTTTTCTGTCGACGTAGTTGTGCAAGGGCTCAATTTTTGCGGGATGTCCTGTAGTTTCCGATAGTATCAATTTGGAATACATACAACTTTTTGATCGCTTTTTATTGCATTTTTTCTGGAAGACATGGTAACTAAAAAAGTGTATTTCTGGCATTCTTTATTTTTTTTTTTCGGATGACGTTCACCGTGCAGGAAAAATAATGCACTACTTTGATAGATCGGACTTTTACGGACGCGGCGATACTAAATACATATTTTTATTTTATGATTTAGATTTTTTAGTAATTGATATGGCAAAAGGGGGGTGATTTAAACTTTTATAACTTTTTTTTTTTTACAATTTAAAAAACTTTATTGATTTTTTTTAACTTTACTTTGAAGTCCCCCTGGGGGACTTTAACATGCGATGCTTTGATCGCACCTGCAGTATGACGTAATGCTATAGCATTACGTCATACTGCTTTTTTACAGGCAGTCTATCAAGCCACCCTGTGTGGATAGCTTGATAGGCAGTCTGCTAAGGCAGCCCTGGGGCCATTCATTAGGCCCCCGGCTGCCATGACACCTGCACGGATCCTCTGATCTCACCGCGGGGGGGGGGGGGGGCCGTGCGTGACCCCCAAACAGCGTTCGGGGGATTTAAATGCCGCTGTCAGAATTGCCGAACGGCCAAGCGTGGCTATTGCCCGCGGGTGTCAGCTGTAATAAACAGCTGACGCTCGCGTTGTATGGAGGGGGATAGCGGCGCTATTTCCCTCCATACACGTCCTGCAGCTGCAGGACGTAAAAACACTATAGCGTGGTCACTAAGGGGTTAAATCAATCTTGAACTATGAAAATAACGCTGAAAGTCTTCTCTATGTTAGTGTTTGGCTTACTGGACAATACTTTTTAAGCAATGGTAAATTAGAGGGAAGTTGTAAGTCACATTTCTAATATGTTGGTTGAAGACTTACCTGCTTTGTACTTTGTTTCTTGTTATTAAAAGAGTTTAGCAATAACAAGCTATCCCACTTCTTGGATTTCCAGCAATAAGATGTAATCTGGGAGCAAATATAGCTGCAAGGTTTCACTTCTCCAATGCCACCAAAGGACAAAAGAGGCTTAACAGAGTTTTGATCTGGACTGACTGAACGAAACACAGACATGCTGGGTCCTTGTGATATTTTTTTCTCTGTTCTATCTCTCTACTTTGTTGATGGTGACGAATGACAGACTTCCTTCTGATAACTCATAATCTCCTAATAGGGTAATTTAAATAGGTTTTCTATTCAATCAAACAAGCCATTTAATTGATACAATAGTTATCTATTTATTTAACCCTTTAATAACTAGGCGCGGTAAATATAAGGCGCCTGGTCCTGGGCTTAAAACCCCGCAAATAGTAAAATTACGGCAGCGCTTTAAGCCTCCTGCCTCTTCAGTCAATTAGAGGCAGGAGAGGTTATCAGCTGTGAGCGACAGCTGATAACCCGGAGGAGAAAGCAGGAGGGGTATTTAACCCTTCCTGCCTTTTCTTTCCCCGAGTACACAGCACTCATTGAGCACTGTGTACTAGAAAATGAAAGCAGAAGTGTAACTTTCACTACGGGAGCCAGGGGTCATGTGACCGCCGGGGTTCTCTGCTACAGCAGAGCTGGAGGGTCATACTAGACCATGGCCAGCTCTGCCAGTGACCAATGCGGTTGTTTTCCCCCATAACTGGGGCTCGTATGGATGCCTCAGTTACAGTGGGAAAGTGTCAAATAAAAAAAAGGTCTTCTATGACATCATGGGCAACATAGATAGTGAAAAAAACATGATTGCATACGCAAATAAAACAAAATTACGGAATAAAACAACAATATATACATAAGAAAAAAGATAACATAAGGCCAACCAAAACTGTCGCTGTATGCGCCCTGTAAACCAAAACCAGACATATTATATATCAAAATATTCAAAACAAATAGAGAAACCCGTTCCCGTACTTTATCTTAGCATAAATATACTAAATTTAAAAAAATAATTATAAATGTTTAAAAAAATCTTTTTTTTAGGATTTTCCCCCAATAAAACTAAAAAACGGGAAAAAATCAATGAAAAAGATATTTTAAAAATTGCCCTATATATCACGGGGAAAAAAATGAAGTAAAAATAATTTTGGCAGCTAAAGAAAACAAAATAGGGCAGTAAAACCGCCACATGGGTAAAATCCTAAAAAGTGTCTGGTACTTGAGGAACAAAACAGCTTAAGGAACAGGGTATTTTGTTGCTAGTATGCAGCACTCATTAAGCGCTACGTAGCTTGGAAAGGAGAAAGTAGAAGAAGTTAGAAACTGTTTCTCCCTTCTCCTCCTGGTCCTTGGCTGTGTCTGGCAGTAGAGTATCCAACCTGCTCCCCGCACCATGCTTCTGCTATTGGCCATGATTAAGGCCAAGGACCATGTGCTGTATATTTACTATGCTTGGTCCTTAAGGGGGACTTCACACAAGTGTGTGCGTGTGTGTACATAAGTGCGCACCCATGTACGTGCATAAACACGTGTGAATGCAGGTCCATGCATTGCCTTCAATGGAGTCGCGGTTGTCACAGATGACAACTGTGATAGGGGATCAAGGTGCCGGCATCCTGTAATTGTTTTTCAGGGAAGGGCTTTAAATATAAGCCCTTCCCTGAAAAACAAGTAAAAGTGGTGTTGAAAATAATTTAAAAAAATCATTTATATTTAAAGCCATTCTCTGCCAGCAGCTGGATTCCCTACTGCAGCTGTCATCTGTGACAGCTGTGGTAAGGAATTTTTTATTCCCTGTAGGGATGAACAATTCCTTTGCTGCATCTGTCACAGATGTGGCAGGTGCAGCAGGGAATTATTTTTCCTTGCGGAGATGAAGGAAACATCTGCCGCATGCAGCAGATGTGTTCTTCATCCCTTCGGGGACAGGTAAGTATTTTTTTTTTACACTAAAATTCTTGTTTTTCAGGGAAGAGCTTATATTTAAAGCTCTTCCCTGAAAAACAATTCAGGGGTGCCAGCAGACCATTGTCTTCAATAAAGCTGCTGGCAGCAGCCATGGCTTCCTTGAAGACAATGCATGCATTCCCTGTGGTGCACGCATATCCTATCTTGGCAGGCACACGCCTGTAAAGCACGGACATGTGCACACACAAATAGGGAATGCATTGGTTCTAATAGAAGAGTGTTTTTGTGCACGCGTATGCACAAACAGAAACAAGCTCGTGTGAAGCCACCCTAAGGCCTTAGTCACACGGGCGTTTTTTGCCGCGATTTGCGGATCGCATGACGGATGCTCATCCGCAAATCGCGTGACCGGGGCCAAAAAAATCGCCCGAAAATACTGCTCCTAGCCGCGTTTCAATAGAAACGGGCCGGAGCCGTCCAGCGCATTGAATTCAATGGAGCCGGCAATACAGCCGGCTCCATTGAAATCAATCGGCTGCGGGCGATCGCGGGATGAATTTTCGGGAAGGGCTTAAATATATAAGCCCTTCCCTGCAATTCATCCAGAAATGTGTAAAAATAAAAAAAAAAATATACTCACCCGGTCCTGGCAAACGGAGTTCAGCGGCGGCCGGCGGCAGTTCTCTGAACTGCTCTCTGTAGTATTCAGCAGCCGGGGATTTAAAATCCCCGCCTGCTGAATGAGCTGCCTCTGATTGGTCACAGCCTGACCAATCAGAGGCAGCTCTCACTCACACCCATTCATGAATTCATGAATGGGTTTGAGAGAGAGCTGCCCCTGATTGGTCCCTGCGCTGAGCCAATCAGAGGCAGCTCTCACTCACACCCATTCATGAATTCATGAATGGGTGTAAGTGAGAGCTGCCCCTGATTGGTCCCTGTGCTGAGCCAATTAGAGGCAGCTCTCACTCACACCCATTCATGAATTCATGAACGGGTGTGAGTGAGAGCTGCCTCTGATTGGTCAGGCTGTGACCAATCAGAGGCAGCTCATTCAGCAGGCAGGGATTTTAAATCCCCAGCTGCTGAATATTACAGAGAGCAGTTCAGAGAACTGCCGCTGGCCGCCGCTGAACTCCGTCTGTCGGGACCGGGTGAGTATATACACTACCGTTCAAAAGTTTGGGGTCACATTGAAATGTCCTTATTTTTGAAGGAAAAGCACTGTACTTTTCAATGAAGATAACTTTAAACTAGTCCTAACTTTAAACAAATGCACTCTATACATTGCTAATGTGGTAAATGACTATTCTAGCTGCAAATGCCTGTTTTTTTGTGCAAAATCTACAAAGGTGAATAGAGGCCCATTTCCAGCAACTATCACTCCAGTGTTCTAATGGTACAATGTGTTTGCTCATTGGCTCAGAAGGCTAATTGATGATTAGAAAACCCTTGTGCAATCATGTTCACACATCTGAAAACAGTCTAGCTTGTTACAGAAGCTACAAAACTGACCTTCCTGTGAGCAGATTGAGTTTCTGGAGCATCACATTTGTGGGGTCAATTAAACGCTCAAAATGGCCAGAAAAAGAGAACTTTCATCTGAAACTCGACAGTCTATTCTTGTTCTTAGAAATGAAGGCTATTCCATGCGAGAAATTGCTAAGAAATTGAAGATTTCCTACAACGGTGTGTACTACTCCCTTCAGAGGACAGCACAAACAGGCTCTAACCAGAGTAGAAAAAGAAGTGGGAGGCCGCGTTGCACAACTAAGCAAGAAGATAAGCACATTAGAGTCTCTAGTTTGAGAAAAAGACGCCTCACAGGTACCCAACTGGCATCTTCATTAAATAGTACCCGCAAAACACCAGTGTCAACATCTACAGTGAAGAGGCGGCTGCGGGATTTTGGGCTTCAGGGCAGAGTGGCAAAGAAAAAGCCATATCTGAGACTGGCCAATAAAAGAAAAAGATTAAGATGGGCAAAAGAACACAGACATTGGACAGAGGAAGACTGGAAAAAAGTGTTGTGGACGGATGAATCCAAGTTTGAGGTGTTTGGATAACAAAGAAGAACGTTTGTGAGACGCAGAACAAATGAAAAGATGCTGGAAGAATGCCTGACGCCATCTGTTAAGCATGGTGGAGGTAATGTGATGGTCTGGGGTTGCTTTGGTGCTGGTAAGGTGGGAGATTTGTACAGGGTAAAAGGGATTCTGAATAAGGAAGGCTATCACTCCATTTCGCAACGCCATGCCATACCCAGTGGACAGCGCTTGATTGGAACCAATTTCATCCTACAACAGGACAATGACCCTAAACACACCTCCAAATTGTGCAAGAACTATTTACAGCAGAAGCAGGCAGCTGGTATTCTATCGGTAATGGAGTGGCCAGCGCAGTCACCAGATCTGAACCCCATTGAGCTGTTGTGGGAGCAGCTTGACCGTATGGTACGCCAGAAGTGCCCATCCAACCAATCCAACTTGTGGGAGATGCTTCTAGAAGCGTGGGGTGCAATTTCACAAGCTTACCTCAACAAATTAACAGCTAGAATGTCAAAGGTGTGCAATGCTGTAATTGCTGCAAAAGGAGGATTCTTTGACGAAAGCAAAGTTTGATGTAAAAACAATGTTATTTCAAATACAAATCATTATTTCTAACCTTGTCAATGTCTTGACTCTATTTTCTATTCATTTCACAACGCATGGTGGTGAATAAGTGTGACTTTTCATGGAAAACACAAAATTGTTTGGGTGACCCCAAACTTTTGAACGGTAGTATATATATATTTTTTTTACACATTTCTGGATGAATTGCAGGGAAGGGCTTATATATTTAAGCCCTTCCCGAAAATTCATCCCGCGATCACCGGCAGCCCATTGCTTTCAATGGAGCCGGCTGTATTGCCGGCTCCATTGAATTCAATGGGCAAACATCGTTCTTCTCTGCCACAGCTGTTACAGCTGTGGCAGAGAAGAATGATTTGTCTAGTATATGCTCTCAATGGGGTCAGCGCTGCTGCCGCCGGCCCCATTGAGCGCATATAGAGAAGAGAACAGGAATCGCAGATCGCAGATAGGTGCGATCTGCGATTTCTGTTCTATAATTTATCGGACGAGCGCATAAAAAGCACTCATGTGTCCGATACCATTGCAAAGCAATGGTTTTATAAAATCGCCGGACGCATGCGCATGCGCAAATCGCGCGAAAAAACGCCCGTCTGACTAAGGCCTAAGAGGTTAATTAAAAAGTCAGAACAATAATAGCAAAAAGAAAATGTAATGTAGTTTATTTTCATTGTACATCTATTTTTTAGATATAAATTTAAAATGTTTTCTAGATGTCTTTATTTTATCTTATCATCAGTAAAACATAGTGAAAATTCCACAGAATATTTTCTTTACAGTTAAAGAATCTATTCTTAAGTTAAAGACAATAGTTGTCAACAGCTCCACTGAAAGCCCTTTATCCCTCTGACAGCCATTATAAAATAGATTGAGGAGTGCACCCATCATTTATAGAAAAAGAGCACTTATAGAAAAGTAGTGGCTGCTGGACAGTAATCTTTTTTGCAGTTCAAAGAATAAGTGCATGTTTCAAAAGATAAGAAGGCATACTCACTATATAACATACAAAGGTTAACAATAGGTATATATACTAACATTTTATCCATAAACCATAATAATTTTAAGGCAAAGGTCTGTGCAGTACAATATAACATTGTGTTCAATCATGTATTTGACTTTGTGGTGTAACTTGTCCTTTTAAAAGCCAGCTAAATAATACCCTTTAAAACTCCCTATGCACAGCAGATTTACATAGGCCAGCAGGAACAGTAAACTTATTCAACCAAATGTGTATGAGTATTTACTCCCTTTAGTAATTTGTACAGTTAATATTGATTGTAATTATAACCATGAGGCAAGAAAGGTCTCATGTGAAGTCTACTTACCTTAGATTGAAATGATAGATATTCTACACTCAACTTGAATAAGTTGTACCAAGTTTTAACCCTTTCCAATCCACTGTCTGACTTCTGAAGACATTCTGATTGAAGTCTGTACAGCTCCGATGTCGGAAGATGTCCGGCAGGGTATTCTTACTGTATATTACTGGCCGCTTTGCTGTCGGGGGCCTCTCCGACATGTCCCATACCACAGTATTGGCTCTAGCCAGAAGATGTCGCCATTGTATAATGGCAGAAAGAGAGAACCTCCTAGGAAACCCTGAATCTAAAATTGGATTGCAAAGGGTTAAACCTATTGTTGCAATCAAAATTATTCAAGCCCCATTGCAAAATAGGTTTATTTGCCAAATTTACAAACTTTCAGCCATTGGGTGGTGGTAATTCAATGGACTGAGCCCAGTGGTTAGCACAGCCGCCGTGCAGCGCTGGGGTCCTAGGTTCAAATCTAACCAAGGATAACATCTAATTTGGAAAATTCAATGCAGATGCTATCTTTGATAAGAGTTAAGATTAAAGTGCTGCAAGGCAACAGTGCAAAACTCCATGCTGCTTCTTCTTCCTTGTTTGGAGGAGAAGAAACACAATAACATTCAAACTCCATGCAGATGTTGTCCTTGCTTAGATACAGAATGGTATTTAACAATGCAAAGTCCTACTTCTGGGAAAGAAAAAAAATGCATATACATAATGGGAGGAATTGGGCTAAGCAGCAGCACATGTGAAAAAGACAAATTGGAGCAAGTTCAGAGAAGAGTTACCGAGATGATGAGTGGTCTACAAATCATGTCCTATGAGGAACGGTTAAAGGATCTGGGAATGTTTAGCTTGCAAAAAAGAAGGCTGAGAGGAGATTCAGTAGCTGTCAACAAATATCTGAAGGGCTGTCACAGTGCAGAGAGATCAGCACTATTCTCATTTCTACAAGGAAAGACTAGAAGCGATGAGATGAAACTAAAAGGGAGGAGACACAAATTAGATATTAGAAAAAACAGGTTACTATGGGAGGTGGTGAGTTTTCCTTCAATAGAAGTGTTCATATAAAGGCTGGACAAATATCTGTCTGGGATGATTTAGTGAATTCTGCACTGAGCAGGGGGTTGGACCAGATGACCCTTCTATGATTCTATAATTTGAACTTAGGACTCCAGCACTGCAAGCTAATAGTGCTATCCACGGAGTAACCATGCTTCTTCTTCTTCCCTCTCCAGAAAAGAAAAAAAGAACAAAAGGAAGAAACAGAGAAGATGCAAACTCCATGCAGATGTTGTTCTTAGTCAAATTTGAACATAGATACCAGCACTACAAGGCAAGACTGTTAACCACTGAACCCCTATGCAGCTTATTCCTTCTTTCTCCCCCTTCTTCTTACTCCAGAGTGGGGAAGAACAAGAAGAACACAAGCACAGGGAGAATCTACAAACTACATGTAGATGTAGTCCTAGGTCAGATTTGAACTTTGGAACCCAGCAAGGCAACATTGCTAACCACTGAGCCACCAAGCATCTTCCTCTAACTCATGCTTTTTCCTCCAGAGTAGGAAGAGAAGAAGAAAGAGAAGGAGGAGAATATCCTCTCATTCTTTCTTTTCTTATAATTCTCCTTCCCCTTCTTTTTTTCCTACTCCTTCTCATCTAGAAGAGGAAGCCCAGGAAAAAATGGAAGAAGAAGCAAGGGGAATAGAGAGGAGGAAGGAAGCAGAAGCATGGTGGTGAGTAGTTAGCAGTGCTGCATGCAAAGCTTGGGTTCTAGTTTCAAATCTGGCCAAGGACGGCATTTCAATTAAGTTCATTTGTTCTGTTTATGTTCTTCTCCTTCTTCTTCTCCAGAAAATGAAAAAGGACCATGATATTTAGTGGTTAGCATTTTTGTACTAATTCATTGAATGACCATTGTATCCTTCTGTAATGTTAAATTGATTTTAAAAATCAAATAAGTAGTTAATTAAAAATATAAGTTTAACATAAAAACTTGATTTTATACAATAAATTGTTCTCTGACATATTATGTTTAATGATTGTTTTAATGGTACTATGAGCAGTTATTCACCGACTTGGTAATTTTCTTATATGCAAAATTATACTTTTAAACAGCCATGGAGTAGTTCACAGTGCTCATTTGTCGTCAAAGTGTAGTTTGGAGAGAAGAGAGGTGAAATATAAGTGAGATATCATAGTTTTAGTCTAAATTGGCAATTTAAGGAATATAATGTTGTTGAGTGGAAATACTGTAGAACTAAACAGCAAGAAGAAGTATGGTTCATAATTGTTTTTTCCTGATATATATGCCATCCAAGTGAATTGAGCTGTGTCATGGTTCCATGTGCAGTGGGTGGCCGGGAGAACCTGCTGTGAACTAAAAAGATTGAAATGGACTGCAGAGTTAATCCAGAGTTGTAACCCCTTCATTTCAGGATCATTAGGAATCTCTGCAATTGAATTCCCACTGATTTGAAAGTGAGGGCATATTCTAGCAATATGTCATCATTTTCTGTGATTGGAAAACCTCTACATTGCACATGCATGCATTCAAAGTGATATTGAAATTAAACTATCTGTAATGGTCTAGCGTTAAAATCTGAGTCTGGTAGCTGTGACAGTTCTGGGTAGAAACAGGCAAAGGTCAGGAATAATCAAAGGTCAGTACAGCACTATGGATAGACAAGTAGTGTGGACAGTAAACAGATACCAGTAATAGAGGGATTATATAAAGTGTGGTCGGTATTCAACCTGAATTCAGCACATGGGTGTGCACAAAAATGTTGTCAAGAAGT
The DNA here is from genome assembly GCF_035609145.1 of Eleutherodactylus coqui. NCBI lineage: Eukaryota > Metazoa > Chordata > Amphibia > Anura > Eleutherodactylidae > Eleutherodactylus > Eleutherodactylus coqui. Next base: position 103,892,099 of record NC_089843.1, read on the forward strand.
AAGTAAGAAGTGTAGTAAAAACTCAGCCAGAGGTTGGTACAAGTAATTGTAGTTGTTGTCACAAAGGATAACAGTAAAGCAGTGGCATAATTTGTAAGTCTGAAAAATACATACCTCCATATATTGCCAGTAAATCTGGCAATTGGAATAAATTCATGGATTAACAAACCCTTTGAAGTAATCAGTGACTATTTTATAACTATTATTATGTAAAGTGCACAGATTTTTATCTTAATGACATCAGACTTCTTTACTTCTCTGTCTCATATGCAAGTTATTACAAAGTCATCACAATGTTAACTTATACACATGACAATTTTATGTTTCTGGAAATATTTCACATTTTGACTGGAAGCAACTTCATTATTGACAACATCACATTACACTAGAAGCCTCAGGCCTAGATTTATGAAATCTTGGATGTTAAATCAGTAAGCTGGGTAAAACTCTAACAAAAGGTTTTGAAATGCATCTATCAACTTCAAAGACATCAGCTACAAGCACAGTTAAAAGCCCTGTACAACAGGTAATGGAATGAGACGTTTCAAAACTAGAGCTGTACTACTGTAACCATAATAAAGACCACCAATGACTTCAGAGTTGGCAAAATGCAGGTTTAAGATACTGTATGTAAATATGTATTACCAAATGCATAGATGAACGATGGGCTAATTCTTCTGAATTAAAATTTAATGCAAAATAGTGCAAGCAACATTTAAAAAGATATATATTATATGTAAAGAACCAAAGGGTAATACGATGTGAACCAGCCCATATTGAATTTATTGAGAAAATGTAAACTAATCTCTGTGTTAATGACTTATCTAAGAGCTAATTGGCAAAAGGGCTTTCAGTTAAGGAGATACAATTGGAAGTATGGGTTTCACAGGGCTTTTTCCAATAAATAGAGACACACAAAGCCTGGTTACTGACATCTGTTTTTCTTAAGAAAGAATGGTTAGTGGGAACAATGCCGCTATACAAACAGCTTTCAGAAAACATCAGAATATGTTTTACAGAGATGCATAAAGCTGGAAACACTTGCAAACACACTTTTAAAAACCTGGGTGTACATAAATCCATGGTTGCACAAATGATCGACAAGTGAAAAAAGATCAGAATGGTTGCTACTCTCCCTATAAATGGGCATGCTGTTAATATCACTTCAATCCTGAAAGAGTGAAGATAGAACTCAAGGGTAACAGCAGAATACTTACAGAATACTCTGCAAATTGAAAAAAAACTATGTGCACGTGTCTAAATGAACAAGAACACTGTTAATTGTAGGATATTGGAAAGAAAGCTGCTGATGTAAAAAAGAAGGTAAAAAAAAAAGGGTCCCATCTCAAGTCTGACCAAGATCACCTAGATGTTCCACAATGCTCCTGGGAAAATGTACTATGAACAGATTGGACAAAAGTAGAATGCTATGCTTGGAAAACCAAGAACACGCAAATACCTAAATCTTAGCAACTCAATAGTGAAGCAAACTGGAAGGAGCATCGTGATTTGGGACTTGGGGTTTGGATATCTTATCGTCATTGAGGAAACAATGACGGGTAACGTATCTAAAAACATTTTACAAGGAAATGTAAGCGTAACAGTCATTGGGTGATGCAGTAAGAGATTGAGCTAAAGCACATACTGTAAGTAAATCAACTAAATAATGGTGGAAAAAGATTTGTGTTTTGGAATGACCAAGCCAGAGTCTAGACCTTAAGCCTACAAGATGCTGCGGCATGATCTGAAGAGGGCTTTTCATGCAGAGGCATTAAAGAAATACTGATTATCGAAAACACATTTGTAGAGAGTCAAAGTTTCCTCTTTGACTGAATATATCTTATTTGTAGCAATAGGAAATGTTTAGTGAAGGTGATTGCAACTAACGGATCTATAGGTCATTAAATTCAGGGGTTCAGCTTCTCTTTCTACCTGCACTATGGATGTTTGCTCTGAAATTCTGAATGAAAGTAAAAAGGCTTATAGACTTTAAAAGGAATACATGGTTTAGTTTTAAAAGATTTGATAGAACATGTTGCTTTGTGCTCAAATTGTGTTCATGCTCAGGTGACATTTCAGTATAAATATCAGCATCTAATCCACAGAGGCTGAACCTTTACTTCATAAACACTGACTTTGATATAAGCAACATTGGATAATATTTCAACATAGACTTGTTTTATTTACTTCCTTGACCTTAAGCTTAATGTTAAATGTTTAACTAATTAGTAAGAGATTTGTGTTGGCAGTAGATTACAGTTTAATAATTCTTTATCATGACCTGTGTTAAATTTCTAAGTCGATAAAGCCTGTTGTATTTTGTGTTTAATAGGGAAAAAAAGTGAAAAAGTGTTAAATTTAAAGCCAACATTGAATTTAAAATGTACCTATTTTATGTGCATGCTCAGAGAGTAATTTACCTGTACAGGTTCCTGGGTAAATCATTACAACTGCTACTCATTCTACAGAGACCCATCAAAAATTAAGGCATAGAACTCAAAGGTCCATTGGCCACAGTGTGTGAGAGAAGGGTTAACTAAATTGTTTCTGTATGCTACAAAAGGATTGTTATCCCTGTTAATTATATGAATAGTATGCATTGTAATTTTCAAATGAAGGAGAGTTTTTTCATAGATCTCAGAGAGGTCAGTGTATTTATGTGTATGTATGTTTATAGTTATATGTACGTGTACTTGTCACCTATATATGTTTCATCTTTTCATACTATACATGTTCCTTGTTGGCGCAGAGTGTAAGCTCTCGCCTACAACCTGAAGGTTGCAAGTTTCATCCCCGCCTAATTCAGGTAGCCGGCTCAAGGTTGACTCAGCCTTCCCATCCTTCTGAGGTTGGTAAAGTCCTGAAAGCGCTGTGGAATAAGTTGGCGCTATATAGATACCAAGATTTATTTATTTAACTCTTCTAGATATAAAAAGAAATGAAGATTTATCTTGAGTTTGAGAACTTGGCAATAATGAATCATAGTAAATTTAAATTACAACTAGAGATGAGCAAGCACCAAAATGCTCAGGTGCTCGTTGCTCGAGTCAAACTTTTCGCGATGCTCGAGAGTTTGTTTCGAGTAACGAACCCCATTGAAGTCAATGGGCGACCCGAGCATTTTTGTATATGACCGATGCTCCACTAAGGTTTTCATTTGTGAAAATCTGGAAAACCCAAGAAAGTGATGGAAACTACACAGAAACGGATAGGGCAGGCGAGGGGCAACATGCTGGGCTGCATCTCAGGTTCCCAGGTCCCACTATTAAGCAACAATAGCGGCAAGAGTGCCCCCCAACAATTTTTACTTCGGACAAACCCTCATTAGCAAGGCACACCTTAGCTAAGCACCACACTACCTCCAACCAAGCACAATCATTGCCTGCGGGACACACCGCTGCCTCTTCTCCTGGGTTACATGCTGCCCAACCCCACCCCCAAATGACCCTGCGTCCACAGCACATACCAAAGTGTCCCTGCACAGCCTTCAGCTGCCCTCATGCCACACGCTCACTTCATAGCCACACCCCCCTCAAGTCTATTTATAAGTGTGTCTGCGATGAGAAGGAACCAGAGGCACACACTGCAGAGGGTTGGCAGGGCCAAGTAGCGACCCTCTTTAAAAGGGGCTGGGCAATAGCCCACAATGCAGTTGAGAATCAATGAGAAATTGACGTTCGATCTTAATTCCAATAAAGTGCCAACCTCCGTCAGGAGCTGCAAACGTTGGCATGAGTTACATAGCTATGGGGAATCCATGTGCCCACACACTATTCATTCTGTCTAGGTGTCAAATAGCTCAATCGACACTGCAAGAGGAAAGCCATCTACACTCTGCCCCCTACCCAAGTCAGTCAGTGTCTTTGTGCCAGACAGGTCAAACACCACGATGGGAAGTCTGTGTGCACCAACAGCATAGGTGGGTCCAACACAACCCAAGACATGAACAATAAAGAAATCAGAGTGGCCAAACATGGCAGACTTACACAGTGCCGACGACATAGGTCTCGGGCCACAGCTTCAGCAATGAAGTGGACTTCAATGCTAGTACACCTGTGAAGGTCTCATTAAATCACTTACGTTTTCTTTCACCGCTCCAAAGACTGGATTAGCCATGAAAAAGTTCCAGAGGCCCAACCTGTCGCCGTTGCAGTTCCCCCGGGACATAGGCCTCGGCCAACAGCTTCAGCAATCGTAGGCAGGAAGCGGACTTCGATGCTAGTACACCTGTGAATGTCTCAGAAAATCCGTTATGTTTTCTTTCACTGCTCCAAAGACTGCATTAGCTAGGAAAAAGTTCCACAGGCCCAACCTGGTGCCGTTGCAGTTCCCCCGGGACATAGGCCTCGGCCAACAGCTTCAGCAATCGTAGGCAGGAAGCGGACTTCAATGCTGTGAAGGTCTCAGTAAATCCGTTACATTTTCTTTCACCGCTCCAAAGACTGCATTAGCCAGGAAAAAGTTCCACAGGCCCAACCTGGCGCCGTTGCAATTCCCCCGGGACATAGGCCTCGGCCAACAGCGTCAGCAATCGTAGGCAGGAAGCGGACTTCGATGCTAGCACACCTGTGAAGGTCTCAGTAAATCTGTTACATTTTCTTTCACTACTCCAAAGACTGCATTAGCCAGGAAAAAGTTCCACAGGCCCAACCTGGCGCCGTTGTAGTTCCCCCGGGACATAGGCCTCGGCCAACAGCTTCAGCAATCGTAGGCAGGAAGCGGACTTCAATGCTAGTACACCTGTGAAGGTCTCAGTAAATCTGTTACATTTTCTTTCACCGTTCCAAAGACTGCATTAGTCAGATAAAAGTTCCACAGGCCCAACCTGGCGCCGTTACAGTTCCCCCGGGACATAGGCCTTGGCCAACAGCTTCAGCAATCGTAGGCAGGAAGCGGACTTCGATGCTAGTACACCTGTGAAGGTCTCAGTAAATCTGTTACGTTTTCTTTTACCGCTCCAAAGACTGCATTAGCCAGAAAAAGTTCCACAGGCCCAACCTGGTGCCGTTGCAGTTCCCGCGGGACATAGGCCTTGGCCAACAGCTTCAGCAATCGTAGGCAGGAAGCGGACTTCGATGCTGTGAAGGTCTCAGTAAATCCGTTACGTTTTCTTTCACCGCTCCAAAGACTGCATTAGCCAGGAAAAAGTTCCACAGGCCCAACCTGGCGCCGTTGCAGTTCCCCCGGGACATAGGCCTCGCGCAACAGCTTCAGCAATCGTAGGCAGGAAGTGGACTTCGATGCTAGTACACCTGTGAAGGTCTTATTAATGCAGTTATGCTCCTCTCCTGTGGCCCAAACGAGTTTCTCAGATAACTGTGGTAACACGAGAGAAAATACATGATGCGCAATGCTGACCCTCTGACCCCAAGCAGGAGAAGGAGGTGGCCTCACAAAGCCAAGAAACCATGACCAGGACCCGCTGCAGGCTGTTCTGAAAGGAAGTGAGCGGGCCCTTGGCCAGGCTCGGTCTCAGCAAACACCTTGTGTGGCCCAAGGTGCTGCGAGTGACATAGCAATGGGGAATCTATTTGTCCACACACTACCTATTCTGTTTGGGTGTCGGATACCTCATCGACAATGCAAGGTGTAAACCATCTGCACTCTGCACCCTACCCGAGTCTGTCAGTCTTTTGAGGACAGACAGGTAAAACACCTCTATGGGAAGTCTGTGTGCACCCACAGTGGGTGGGCCCAAGAAACTTAAAGACAGTACACATAAAGAAATCAGAGAGCCCAAACATGGCAGACTTTCACTGTGTCCAGGACATGGGCCTCTGCACAAACCCTCAGCAATGCGGGCATAGAGCGGACTCCGATGCTAGCGTAGCTGTGAACGTCTCATTAGCGCTGTATCGCTCCTCTTGTTTGTCCCAATGCAGTGCCCCGGATAGCTGTGGTAACGTGATAGAAAATGGATGTTGGCTTCGGCCCACACTCCATGTCCTAGTCAGTCTGGTTTTTTTTTAAAGTGCCAGGCAGGTACAACTCCGCTATGGGAAGTCTGTGTGTAACATTTCAGTTGTAACAGTATAGACAGACCCCATTAACATTTCTGTAGTAACAGTATAGGCAGACCCCAGTAACATTTATGCAATAGTGATGGACTTAAACTCCCACCAGACACCCAGTACAATTTAAATGGTCAAAGGTAGCCCAACCAAGGAGCTTTTTAAAAAAAAAAAAAAAGAATACAGGCTGTATAGTGTGTATATCACATTCCCTCTATAAGTGGCTGTGTTGACCATACGCTATGCATCTCTAATTCACTGCAGACACAGCCCGGTGTAAATAATCTTGGAATTATGTGCGTAGACTTTGTCGCTGAGAGCAGTATAGTAAGGCAAACTCCAGGCAGAAAAAAATAGTCAGGAAGGCCGCAAACAGGCCTAAGTGCAATAGTGATGGACTACAACTCCCATCAGACAACCTGTAAAATGCACACGGTAACAAGGTAGCCGTAAGAAGGAGCTTTTATTTAAAACATTTTTTGAAAAAGAATACTGGCTATATAGCGTGCATACGACTATCCCTCTATCTGGGGCTGTCGCCGCACGCTGTGCGTGAAGTTGACGGCAGACACAGAGCGGTGTAAGACTTTTTGGAATTATTGGCGTACAGTTGGAGGCTGACAGCGGTTATGTAACGCTAACTGCAGCCAGAAAAAAATTATACGGAAGGCTGCAAACATGCCTAGCTGTGCAATAGTGATGGACTACAACTCCCATCAGAAAACCTGTAAAATGCACATGGTCACAGGTAGCCCTAAGAAGGACCGTTGGGGTTCTTGTACACAGGATCCTACACTACCACTCTCCCTATCTCAGCAACGCTGTCCCTATACTATGTAGTACAGACTGCAGCCTGAGAACGCTATAGCTGTAATGGGGCTGCACGCCCGATATACAAAAAAAAAAAAAATGTGCAAAACTGCTACCAGCAGCCACAACAGTAATGCACATGTGGCCCTAAGAAGGACCGTTAGGGTTCTTGTACACAGGATCCTACACTAACACTTTTCCTATAGCAGCACCAGCACTGTCCCTGATCTCTCCCAGTGTGTGACTGTGGCGAGCCGCGGGCGGCCCCACTTGGTCTCGCCAGCCACTCACTGCAGGGGGGTGGGATAGGGCTGGGATGTCACAGGAAGAAGTTGTAATGCCTTCCCTGCATTTCTATTGGCCAGAAAATGGCGCAAAACTTTCAGTGAATGAAATGGAATTGACTCGAACATCACGTGGTGCTCGCCTCGAGTACCCTAATACTCGAACGAGCATCAAGCTCGGACGAGTACGCTCGCTCATCTCTAATTACAACGCATAATTAAAATATTGTTTTTTCATATGTGTTTTATGCTTGATAATTATTGATAGCAAAAAGCACTAGTAAATAAACTTATCATGGCTTTATAACTTGTACTGTTCTGAGATTTATAGATTAGAGGAGTATATAGCTCAAGATCAAGACCACTTTGGACAAATTTCTACAGCTCTAGTCCCCGGATTATATTTCCGGTTACTCTGGAGCCTGCCACCTGGCTATTAAGTCTGTAATTCATGTGAAGGTGCAGTTTCACCTCTACCTTCCATCCATGCATCCTTCCCTCCCTCCTATCCAGTTCCTTCCCTTTTTGTCCTTCTCTTTTTCATTTTCTAAATATAGTAAATGTGTTGTCCCCTCTGATTGAGTATTTTTTTAGGATTGTAGTGCCGGATGTGACAATCTATCCATTATGACTTGTATTAGGGTGCTTTCAAGTGCAAATCAATATTGTTATTTGTATGTTATGGTTTATTGTAGGTTAGCAGGGAAAGGCATAAATGTAGAGGCCTGCAATTCAGCATTTGTTGGGTTAGTCTGCATAAATTGGATAGTCATCAATGCTACATGCAGTGTTACAATCCAAAGAATCAAACTGATCTATATATTTTCTACAACTTTGAACAGGCATGCAAGAGACAGGGACACACATACCAAATTACATTTATGCCACAATGTTGTACAGTCTGTCTTCCTGGGAATTTGTGGGTAAATTATGCACTCAGTTCTTTAGCAGCGGTAAAATGCTGGCAGATATGGCTCTTATTTTGTTGTTCAGGAACTGATTAATGAAAAACTGTGGATAAAAATGATTATGGGAATGGCTTTTGATTGTGACGTTGCCTGATTTTAACATGCAGTTTAAAAATTCACTCCATTTCATACCTATGAAGCTTAGTAAGCTACCACAATCTATGATTTTTTTTTCTGTTTCAAACCTCACTTCCCACACTTTTTCAACACTGAGAAAAATCAAAATTATGTGGGTGTTACGTGTTTGGGTGTGGAGCCACTGTGTTGTCCCTCTGCACAGGGAATCCACTCGGCAGGACTGAGAGCTTACCCAGAGACCTGATACTCACTTATCAGCACGTAGCTTGGTATGAGGTTCGACTTAGACTTAGCTAGCCCTGAACTGTTGAGGAATAGGCCTAACAGAGAGCAGGGTAATCGTCACAACAAGGATGTCCTTGAGCTGTAACTTGAGCGCTGAACAACCCTGTCACGATCCTACAACTGGAGCAGGTAGTACCAAGCAGGAACAGAGGCCAAGGTTGAGAGAAGGTAACAGAGAACCTAGGAGAAACACAAGTAGCAAATAGCTATAGCAAACTGGAGATCAGTTACAACAGAGGTGCTGCAGGAGCAGTGGCCACAAGCCGTCATCAAAGTACAACAACACTGCAGCACTGTTGCCCAGGTCTGAGGAAGCTATATAGCCTCCAGCTGGCTGGGAGAGCCAGGAACTGTTAACTCTAGTGATGCTGGGGCAAAATAAATGCCAACTCAGATAACAGACAGAGCAAAGCGGCAGACATTCCTGCTATACCTAACAGTTGGTCCCTTACCAGCACTTAAATATTATGGTGTTGAGAACTTGATGCCTAGTGAGAAAAAGGAATTCATGGATTGATATGAGTAGCAAAAATACAACACTTTTGATTTTAAGGGTGAACTTAAAGTTTACTGCAAACAAGATGTTGAGGTTTTGAGACAGACATGTGAATGCTATTGAGATCATGTAATGGAGATGACTAAAAAAATCTATTTAAAATACTGTGAGTATGAAAGCAAAAATGTTCTAGTGACCTAATCTGTTGATTCTTTCCAGCACATCACCCTGGCGTCCAAATGTATGGAAAGGCATGATTTCTTCCATAAAAAACATTATAGCCATTTTACCAGCTGATGATTGTCACAAGACACAAATACGCCACTTAACACTGGCTATTCAGTGGTTCATGTATGTGTCTCACAGAGAAAACATTGAAATACAACATCCTTTGAGAGGGGGTGAAAAACAAGTAGGAAAATATTTTTTAGATGGGTGTGTGTATGTTAAAGACCAACACATAGCATTTGACTTTTAGGGAAGTTTTTACCACGGCTGTTTCATCTGCTATAATAAAATGACACAAATAAGGTCACTAAGGCTACTTAGAGACAACTATATAATAATTTTTTCAGCTAAAAAGCAATTTTTACAGTTCAGTGGGTACATAATACATGTTTTGTGGAAACATAAGTGGAAGAAAATGGTTGAAAAATATTCTAAACTTCAAGCATTTATTCTTAAAATGCAATTCCTGACCCAGCAAGATCCACGTTATTCCATTTATATTGGTAGAACTAATGCCATCAAGCTCTACCACAAACAGGCTAAAGGGGCAACAATAAATTACTATGGTTTCACTAGCCTGTATACCTTTGTCAACTTAACAAAGACATATCTGTTAGGTCACCCACAGATCATTCATAACAATTTTGGGTACATCAAAAAATACTTTGACGTTGCAAAAATTAAAGTGTACCCTCCAAGAGTTTTTTTTCCATTACTAACAATGAAAATACCAGGAAATTGATGTTTCCCCCTCTGTTACAACTGTGCTCTAAATTTACAAGTGGATCCCTGCATGTATAGCAATGAACAGGGTTCTCTGGCAGGCGCTTGGTGCACAATAGAGCTAGGGATAGCTGTGGAGAAAGGGTACAGGACAGCACACACCTATGAAATCTGCATTTTTCGAAAACATTGGATAAGCTGTTTGCTCTGTACATAAAATTACATCTTAGGGATACACTGGAGGCTTCAGGTTACCCTAGCTGGTACACAGATGATGTCAAGAAAAAAAGAATATATTACCTTCTTTCTTGAAAAAGAGTGCAATTACAGTATAGCTGTGAATCCTGCTAAAAGACAAATCTCCAAGCTTTTCCTAAATTATTTATAGGGAAAGTTTGCACATAGATCTAATTTGCCATATTCCGGCATTGTGACTAATTCTGGTGAGCTAATAGAGTATGCATTTCTACCCTACTATGAGATTTCAAAGTTAAATTGTATTCATGATAATATAGCAAATGTCAACAAGAAATATACAAAACACACAATCAACAAAAACACAAACATTAGTATAGCTAGTTTTACTGGCGCTTACGCCAGACTAGAACTGTTCACTCTTCTGGATTGCAGAAAAGGTGTCTTTATTACGACACAGATTTGGTCATTTTTGTGCATCATGAAGGTGAGCTGTGTCTGCCAATAGGTGATTATCTGGGGGAATTAACCAGTGAAATAACTGATGGTACATACATCACAGTCAGAGTTTGCATTTGCAAGCCCCAAAACCTATGGTTACAAACTGAACATGGCTAAAATGGTTTTAAAATTAAGGGGATGACTCTAAATGTTTCCAACACACAGTCTAAAATATCTAGTTTTGGATTACCCCACAATGCTGCCTGTGAAATTTATTACCATAGAGCAGTCTGACATTGCACAAAATAGGAAATACTGCAACATTGAAACAAGACTGCTGCACAAACACCAGAGTGTGTTTATACAAAGACGCTTATTAGATGATTTTACGACACATCCTTTTCGATATTAGCACCACTATAATGAACATGTTTGATGCACAAATGCACGCAAAACCCATATTACTTTTTGGCTTGATGCATGTTGGCGAAAACTATATGATGCACTGTGATGCACATCGTGATGTTTTCTTTGGCAGACTGTTTTTGCGGAGTGGTTTGCCATTGCCTTCCCTAATCATCTTTTACCCCCAAGCAAGCTGGGTACTCATTTTACTGACCTCGGAAGGATGGAAAGTTGCGTTAACCTTGAGCTTGCAACCTGAACCCACAACCTTCAGGTTGTGAGCAAGGGCTTAGTATTGCATTTCTGCTGCCTTAACACTCTGCGCCACAGTTTTGCAGCATCCTTTCTCATGTATTTTAGCAGGTCCATCTAACTCTGGAAAAAGCTACTTTGTAAAACAACTGTAACATAATGCCAACACTCATTTATCATACAAACCCGATACTGTTGTTTGGTTTTATGCATCTTTGCAAAAGCTATATGATGTGGTGTCTCATCCTTTCCCTAACATTGAAGGACTGCCACAGACATTTATAGATGATGAGTTATTTCCTCCTGACAAGGTAGATTTGACTATTGTTGATGAGCTCATGGAGAGTGCTAGTGAAAATTGTGAAATCAAAAATGCATTAACCAACTATATGCATCACTGAAATCTACCCATTTTCTATTTAGTACAAGTGATAAATTGTAAATTTTAACACTAGCAAGGAAAATATACTCTGGAAGGACATGGTTCTTCGAAGATTTTGAGGATGCCACATGAGAGCCTTATGGGTATTTGTGTTTTATAGGACCAGTCTTAGGCTTTGTGATTCTAATAATAAGAAGTCTGCTTGCTGGCCGATAATGAAGCATGCAGAGAAAATGCACTTGGTCCCAAAACACAAGCTTAAAAAGTGAAGGGCTTTTTCACATGAGCGTATATAGCTGGCCAATGACAGCCGGCCAATATATGCTACCCATCTGATACATTGGAAACCAATGCATCAGTTAAGATGGGCGCATTCCCGATGCGTAAAAACATCCAGCAGGCAAAGATAGCGCATACGGTGCGCATTCTGGCCGGACGTTTTTACACCAGCCAGAAAAGATAGTTCTGGAACTGTCTTCGGCCAATGGAATGCGGCAGCCGCTGCTATGGGCTCCTATGGAAACCTATGACAGCTGCCAGAGAAGGGAGGTGGAAGAGAGTTTTGCAGCACAACTGCTAAACTCTCTCTCCCTTCTTTTCCCCTCTCTGCCCCTTTCCGTCCGTCTGCAATTGGTGGGGGCAGGATGGGGCAGGAGCTAGTGTGCTAAAGTTCCACACCTCTCGCTTGCTGGCAGCTCCCATAGGCTAGAGCAAAGAAGGGGAGATACTAGCTCTGCTAAACTCCTGTCCCCTCCCCTTGTCGTAAGCCAGAAAGGGGCATGGAGGGGGCAAGAAGGGGCTGGGAGTTTAGCAGAACTAAACTTCCACCGCTTTGGCTGATGGTATCCCAGGGCTTCGGTGTATATGCACGGCAGCCTTGGCCATCTGAACGGGCATCAAAACGGTCACATGATTTTTGGTTGCGCTGTGGCCATGACACGGCAGGGCAAAAATCATCGCGTCCATGTGAATGAAGCCTCAGACAGGCCATTATAGCTACACCTAATGTGGTGTGCCAGAAATGGGATGGTAATGGTGGTGGCTCTGCAATGACAGAGACCAACAGAATTAAATATAGAGTGAGACTTTAATGGATGATAATAAATCAATCGGTTCGTGATGCCAGCCCTTTCACCGGCCCCCAAACCAGCTCCAGGGCAAAAATAAAATAAAATGGATTAAATAAAATAAAAGTTGGGGAACTGTCCTTTTTTCCCTGGAGGATGGTGTGGTACTTGTAGTGCAGTTGTTACAGTGGCAAGAAGGGACTCCAGATGACAAGGCTTATGGTAAACCAAAAATATGACAGTTTATTTTTCTTAAGAACAATCTTCAATATATTATTTCCTGAGGTAGATTATTTCTCATTTCGGTACAGTAATCACATCTGTATGTTACTTTTCTTATATTTCTATTTCTCTTTCTTTCTGAGCCTTATCTCTTCTTTTATAGCTTTCATTTCTTTCTCGCTGTCAGTACACACACTTCTTCCTTCTTGCCGTACTTTCTAGTCTTTCTTTCCTGCTCTGCTCTTGACCTCCTCCTGGATCGCTCCTAACTCACTCTGTATGCACACTTAAAATTATCCTGACTGGAATTCCTCCACCAATCACAAACCTGTTGCTGGGTGGGGAAATGTCCAATCACAACAATGCTCCCTGGAGTAGTGATATCCCCATCCTATGACATATTATGATTCTCATGACACAAGAGATATTCATTTCTCATGCTTGAGCCCTCCCCATTCTCTCCACCACTTCCAATATAAAACAGGCATATTAAAGCATGTAAAGCTACGCACAATATGATGCAACTGCTAAAAATTATAGTCAATTATCATATAACATTCATATATTCTCAAAGCTAAGTACAGCAGTTATTATCTTTTACATTTTGTTTGCGGTACTTTTTTCCTATCCCCTGTAGAGTCAGCTAGTGGCCTAGGTATGAGAGCAGGTTGGTCATTCTCAGGGTGGGTTACCTGCATATAGGCAGGCACTTTCCTTTGGATAGGTTATTTAGAGACAGTGTTTTCCTTCTTCTGCTACTATATGCCATCAATGCATGGTGCTGGAAGCAGGTAATTATAAGGACATGGCAATTGTGTTCATGTGGTCACAAAATCACATTTGGTATTGTTACTCATTGTTACCTATTTCTGCATCGGATCAACATAGTATGATAATACTCATGGCACTTCATAAACAGGTTATGTGAGCATACCATTCTCTTATTTATTTTACACATTTATACAGCACATATTTAGCCTTGGCTCACACGGGAGGACCGGATTCCACATGTGGGAGCCCCATAGGAGATTCCAGCTGTGAGCCCGGCCGGCGACGCTGTCTACCTGATTGACATGTATTGTGTATTACTCAGCAGTACAGTGTTTTTTAAATTTGTTTTTTCCCATGCTGTCATTATGCAATGACTCAAGTACTTGTAGCCCATACGCAATGCTAATTGCATATGAGCTGCAGGTTGGATGCCACCTTTGACTATAATGGACGCCGTCCGCGTAGAGTCTGCAAAGAAATAGAATTTCATATCTGCAAGTGTGAAGGAAAAAACAAAAGTTCATGCTTTTTAATGCCGAGGTTTGGAGCGGATCATCCGTGCAGATGCCGATTGCGCATTCTGCAAATGGATTCTGTTCTTGTGAGACCTCAATTATTCTGCAGTGCTATACATTACTTGATGTCTCATAATCTGAATTCACTTATTAGTATGATTTTAGAGTGTTAGGGGAAACTGGAGTACCTAGGGGAAGCCCACGCAAAAACACAAAGAATATACAAACTCCATGCAAATGTTTCCCTTCTTGGTGGCAGTTGAATCCAGGACACCATCTCTGCAAGACTACAATGCTAACCACTGAGCCGCTTTGACTCTCTTCATCAGATCATGCAAACCAATGCTAATTAATACTTCGCCACTTCGATTTTATAGACAGGTCTGTTTTATCCACAAATTCCAAACTGGTCTTTTCTTTATATACAATCCTTTGAATTATTTTATATATATATATATATATGTTTTCAAAAGTATATTGATTTCTACAGTATGTATTTTACTCTATCCTTTCTTATCACCTATAAAATTTGTTTGGATTTTTGTTGTGAAGTCCCTGAACAAGATTTCTCACATTTTCTTACTAGAAATTGACTATAAAGGTAATGGATGCTTTAATTGTCTGTATTATCTCACAAAGAGAGTGATATGCTCTCAAAACATAATCCATTAATAAGGAGAAACATTGTTTGTCAACATTACTTAAGGAATCACTTTGTTTGTGACCCATTCAGCACCATAACCACTGCCCCCATCTTTCGTCAGTGGTCCTTCCACATCAAGCAAATTACAGATTTAGCTATACTGTATTTTTATAGTTGATATGTAGGCTGGTACTAGGATAGAAATAAAAACAGATACTGAATTTCTTGCTATACAGTGTTCTCTTTTTATGAAAGCTAAAAGCAAACCGTTCACAATTCTGGCTGCTAAATATATAAGAGTTAATGTTAATGTATAGATGACATCCACCACAAAAAATATTTTAAGCTGGTCTTTTAAATCTTACATCAAATTTATAAAAGGAATTTGAAATATTTTTAGATTGTTTCAGCACTTCTGACAAAATCTTTGTTCATTGTGATGCAGTTTCAAAAACTACATTGTAACATTGTCAACTAAATGACAGAAATGTAAACATCTTGTAGCTGAAAGTGAACTGAAAAGTGACAAATAACTTGTAGATTGTTTGATATTTTAAGCATATGCAGCATAGCATTACTTCTTAGTTTCCAAAGTTGTCATATGTGTTATGATTTATTTAAATTTGTTTCATCTAACATGGTGGCCAAGTGCAATCTGCTCTCTTTGGACCATAAAGTGAATAGTGATTCTATTTGGTTTAGTCTTCAATATGTTCATAGAGTTAAAGTTGTCTGAATACCGGACAACATTTCTTTAATAGTGCTCACTATAATAAACTAACAAACTTGTCAGTACTTATCCCTTCTCTGCCGCCAGAATCCAGAGCTGCAGCCTTGCCTTGGTCCCGGGGTCTCTTGTGACAGCTTATTTTATCGTAAGTCAAGTGACTGCTGCAGCTGATCAGAGGCTACGGAATCATTGTTCGACTCTCCTGGTATCATAGCATCTATGATGGGAGCACCTAAGCCAGAAGAATGAGCAGTGATGCTGCAGCCTCTGATTGGCTGCAGTGGTCACCTGACTTTCAGTGATGTCAGCTGTCACAATGGAGACTGGAACCACAGCAAGGAT
The DNA here is from genome assembly GCF_035609145.1 of Eleutherodactylus coqui. Classification (NCBI taxonomy): domain Eukaryota; kingdom Metazoa; phylum Chordata; class Amphibia; order Anura; family Eleutherodactylidae; genus Eleutherodactylus; species Eleutherodactylus coqui. The sequence goes on from NC_089843.1 coordinate 103,907,947, forward strand.
GCAGCTCAGGATCCCAGTGGTGGAGGCGGGGTAAGTAAGTAGTGATCAGTTAATTTACTCCAGTGAGCTCTACTGAAAGGATGTTGTCTGGTAACCGGACAACCCCTTTAACAGAAAGACTATTGCAATATGCTGATGTCCATTTAGACAGCCCATCTCTCTTGTATTCTGCTAAGAGAAGGGCAGCCATGAGAAATTTTAATTCTTTGTGGCTACTTTTATCTATTATGTGAATCGTATCTTCATAATAAGGGACTGATTCCTACAATATATGCTGTGCCGTGAAAACATTTATAAATACTAGCAAATGTATTTATCTTTGAGGTTGTTTGATTTATGTGAAGTTTAATGAATTAAATAGTTGCATGAAATGTCAGTGTTTTCACTTTTAAATACAGTTAAAGCATAGACTAAAAAAACATTAAATCTTTTTAATGGGTTACATGGCAAGGCTGAAAGGTAAGTCAAGCTCAACCTAGTATTATGTGGTACTGATTAGAAAGAAAACTAAACCCCACCCCTGGCACCTGAAGTTGTTGACAACTGACTTCATATTAGAAAAAATAATTTACCCTTCAGCACGTGCATAGGATGGTGCATGTCAGGTGTCAGTGTATGGATTGGGCCTCGTAGCTGATGTCACTCTACATGCATGGCTAGTGTTGGTCATATTTGACAGCTGACACCCGCAACAATTGCAATTGTAAAAAAGACCCTTTCAATGCTGTTAATTCTGATATCAGATTCTGATATCCAGAAAGAACACCAGTGATAACACTGTGTGGTAGCGCCTGCATGTCATAGAACTTGGGGGCTTTATAAAGCCACGAATGATCACCTATTAATAAGTTCCTGTGGCACATATAGTACTATACTGGATTTTTATTATGAACTTATTTCTCTCCTTTGAGTTATATTCACATGAAGCAAATTTACTCTGAATTTTTATATCAGATTTTTTGGAAAATCTACAGTTGCAGCAAAATAGATGAGAGTTTCAATAGTGCATCCACAGGCTGCATAAAATATTTGCACTATGCAAATTGACTTGTGGTGCAGATTTTAAATCCACAGTATGTAAACTACTTAAACAAGAAGGCAGCAAAGAAGCACTAAAAACTAGAGATGAGCGAGCACCAAAATGCTCGGGTGCTCGTTACTCGGGACGAAAATTTCGCGATGCTCGAGGGTTCGTTTCGAATAACGAACCCCATTGAAGTCAATGGGCGACCCGAGCATTTTTGTATATCACCGATGCTCGCTAAGGTTTTCATTTGTGAAAATCTGGGCAATTCAAGAAAGTGATGGGAACGACACAGCAACGGATAGGGCAGGCGAGGGGCTACATGTTGGGCTACATCTCAAGTTCCCAGGTCCCACTATTAAGCCACAATAGCGGCAAGAGTGGGCCCCCCCCCCTCCCAACAATTTTTACTTCTGAAAAGCCCTCATTAGCAATGCATACCTTAGCTAAGCACCACACTACCTCCAACAAAGCACAATCATTGCCTGCATGACACTCCGCTGCCACTTCTCCTGGGTTACATGCTGCCCAACCCCCCCCCCCCCCCTGCACAACCCAGTGTCCACAGCACACACCAAATTGTCCCTGCGCAGCCTTCAACTTCCCTCATGCCACACCACCCTCATGTCTATTTATAAGTGCGTCTGCCATGAGGAGGAACCGCAGGCACACACTGCAGAGGGTTGGCACGGCTAGGCAGCGAGCCTCTTTAAAAGGGGCGGGGCGATAGCCCACAATGCTGTACAGAAGCAATGAGAAATATAATCCTGTGCCACCGCCATCAGGAGCTGCACACATGGGCATAGCAATGGGGAACCTATGTGCCACACACTATTCATTCTGTCAAGGTGTCTGCATGCCCCAGTCAGACCGCGTTTTTTTTATAAATAGTCACAGGCAGGTACAACTGGGAATCCCCAACTCCGCAATGGGAATTCCGTGTGCACCCACAGCATGGGTGGCTCCCTGGAACCCACCGGCTGTACATAATTGTATCCCATTGCAGTGCCCTGGACAGCAGAGCTAACGTCAGATTAAATGCAGGTGGGCTTCGGCCTACACTGCATGCCCCAACCTGACCGGGCTTTTTAATTCATAGACACAGGCAGGTACAACTCCCTATTGTGAAGTCCCTGTGGACCGACAGCATGGGTGGGTGCCAGGAAGCCACCGGCGGCACATAAATATATCCCATAGCATTGCCCATCACAGCTGAGGTAATGTCATGTTTAATGCAGGTGGGCTTCGGCCCACACTGCATGCCCCAGTCAGATTGGGGTTCTTTAGAAGTGGACACATGTAGTTACAACTCCGTGTGGACCGACAGCATGGGTGTCTCCCTGGAACCCACCGGCGGTACATAAATATATCCCATTGCAGTGCCCAGCACAGCTGATGTAACGTCAGCTGTAATGCAGGTGGGCAAAAAATTAATTGGATTACACTGTAGGTGAGGGCCCCAAAAAATTGGTGTACCAACAGTACTAATATACCGCAGAAAAATTGCCCATGCCCAACCAAGATGGCAGGTGAAACCCATTAATCGCTTTGGTTAATGTGGCTTAATTGGTAACTAGGCCTGGAGGCAGCCCAGTTAAAATAAAAATTGGTTCAGGTGCAAGTTTCAACGCTTTAATGAGCATTGAAACGTATAAAAATTGTTTAGAAAAATTATATGACTGAGCCTTCTGGGCCTAAAAAAATTGCCCGTTCGGCGTGATTACGTCAGGTTTCAGGAAGAGGAGGAGGAATATTATACACAGATTGATGAAGCAAAAATGTCCCCGTTTTTGATGGTGATAGAGAACGATGCTTCCATCCGCGGGTGCAGCCTACGTATTGCTTAGGTATCGCTGCTGTCCGCTGGTGGAGAAGAGAAGTCTGGGGAAATCCAGGGTTTGTTCATATTGATGAGTATAAGCCTGTCGGCACTGTCGGTTGACAGGCGGGTACGCTTATCCGTGATGATTCCCCCAGCCGCACTAAACACCCTCTCTGACAAGACGCTAGCCGCAGGACAAGCAAACACCTCCAGGGCGTACAGAGCGAGTTCAGGCCACGTGTCCAGCTTCGACACCCAGTAGTTGTAGGGGGCAGAGGCGTCACCGAGGACGGTCGTGCGATCGGCTACGTACTCCCTCACCATCCTTTTACAGTGCTACTGCCAACTCAGCCTTGACTGGGGAGCGGTGACACAGTCTTGCTGGGGAGCCATAAAGCTGTCAAAGGCCTTGGAGAATGTTCCCCTGCCTGCGCTGTACATGCTGCCTGATCTCTGCGCCTCCCCTGCTACCTGGCCCTCGGAACTGCGCCTTCTGCCACTAGCGCTGTCGGATGGGAAGTTTACCATCAGTTTGTCTACCAGGGCCCTGTTGTATAGCATCATTCTCGAACCCCTTTCCTCTACGGAATCGAGCAGTGTGGGTCGAGCAGTGTGTACACCCAGTAATCCGTAGTGGCCAGAATGCGTGTAACGCGAGGATCACGAGAAAGGCATCCTAACATGAAGTCAGCCATGTGTGCCAGGGTACGCAACACATGGCTGTCCTCACTAGGAAGATCACTTTCAGGATCCTCCTCCTCCTCCTCCGGCCATACACGCTGAAAGGATGACAGGCAAGCAGCATGTGTACCCTCAGCAGTGGGCCAAGCTGTCTCTTCCCCCTCCTCCTCATGCTCCTCCCCCTCCTCCTCCTCCTCAACGCGCTGAGATATAGACATGAGGGTGCTCTGACTATCCAGCGACATACTGTCTTCCCCTGCCTCCGTTTCCGAGTGCAAAGCGTCTGCCTTTATGCTTTGCAGGGAACTTCTCAAGAGGCATAGCAGAGGAATGGTGACGCTAATGATTGCAGCATCCCCGCTCACCATCTGGTTAGACTCCTCAAAGTTTCCAAGGACCTGGCAGATGGCTGCCAACCAGGCCCACTCTTCTGTAAAGAATTGAGGAGGCTGACTCCCACTACTCCGCCCATGTTGGAGTTGGTATTCCACTATAGCTCTACGCTGCTCATAGAGTCTGGCCAACATGTGGAGCGTAGAGTTCCACCGTGTGGGCACGTCGCACAGCAGTCGGTGCACTGGCAGATTAAACCGATGTTGCAGGGTCCGCAGGGTGGCAGCGTCCGTCTTGGAGTTGCGGAAATGTGCGCTGACCCGGCGCACCTTTCCGAGCAGGTATGACAAGTGTGGGCAGCTTTTCAGAAAGCGCTGAACCACCAAATTAAAGACGTGGGCCAGGCATGGCACGTGCGTGAGGCTGCCGAACAGCAGAGCCGCCACCAGCTTACGGCCGTTGTCACACACGACCATGCCCGGTTGGAGGCTCAGCGGCGCAAGCCAGCGGTCAGTCTGCTCTGTCAGACCCTGCAGCAGTTCGTGGGCCGTGTGCCTCTTCTCTCCTGAGCTGAGTAGTTTCAGCACGGCCTGCTGACGCTTGCCCACCGCTGTGCTGCCACACCGCGCGACAGCAACTGCTGGCGACGTGCTGCTTCTGACACATCTTGATTGCGAGACAGAAGTTGCGTTGGAGGAGGAGGAGGAGGAGGGTGCTTTAGTGGAGGAAGCATACACCGCCGCAGATACCAGCACCGAGCTGGGGCCCGCAATTCTGGGGGTGGGTAGGATGTGAGCGGTCCCAGGCTCTAGCTCGGTCTCAGCCTCCACTAAATTCACCCAATGTGCTGTCAGGGAGATATAGTGGCCCTGCCCGCCTGTGCTTGTCCACGTGTCCGTTGTTAAGTGGACCTTGGCAGTAACCGCGTTGGTGAGGGCGCGTACAATGTTGCGGGAGACGTGGTCGTGCAGGGCTGGGACGGCACATCGGGAAAAGTAGTGGCGACTGGGAACCGAGTAGCGCGGGGCCGCTGCCGCCATCATGTTTTTGTAAGCCTCCATTTCCACAAGCCTATACGGCAGCATCTCCAGGCTGATCAATTTGGCAATGTGCACGTTTAACGCTTGAGCGTGCGGGTGCGTGGCGGCGTACTTGCGCTTGCGCTCAAACAGTGGCACTAGCGACGTCTGGACGCTGCGCTGAGAGACATTGCTGGATGGGGCCGAGGACAGCGGAGGTGAGGGTGTGGGTGCAGGCCAGTAGACGGTAGTGCCTGTGTCCTCAGAGGGGGGTTGGATCTCAGTGGCAGGTTGGGGCACAGGGGGAGAGGCAGTGGTGCAAACCGGAGGCGGTGAACGGCCTTCGTCCCACCTTGTGGGGTGCTTGGCCATTATATGCCTGCGCATGCTGGTGGTGGTGGCTCCCCAGCTGATCTTGGCGCGACAAAGGTTGCACACCACTGTTCGTCGGTCGTCAGGCGTCTCTGTGAAAAACTGCCACACCGTAGAGCACCTTGACCTCTGCAGGGTGGCATGGCGCGAGGGGGCGCTTTGGGAAACAGTTGGTGGATTATTCGGTCTGCCTCTACCCCTGGCCACCGCACTGGCTCGGCCTGTGCCCACACCCTGACTTGGGCCTCCGCGTCCTCGCCCGCGTCCACGTCCTCTTGGCCTAGCCCTACCCCTCAGCATGGTGTATTACCAGTAGTGCAGAAACAGAACGCTGTAATTAAATGTGCCACTTATTGGCCTATGGTTGGAGGCTGACTTCGCTTACGGAACGCACAGCAGAGCCAGGAAATAATTTTGCGCAAGCCTGCTGTAACACTTAGCTGGCTGCGTATGAATTAGGACAACTACCCCCAGCACAGACCCAGTACACTGAGGACAGTCACAGGCAGCCCAAATAGATTTTTTTTCCCAAATGTTTTTGGAAAGGCCCACTGCCTATATACACTGTATATGTCTTCTCTCTCTGCGTCACCACTACTGGCCCTGGAGTATGTAAAATAACTGCAGACTGTTGCACTGTGGACTGGAATACAGCGGTGATGTAACAGCCAACACAGAGCCAGGAAATAATTTTGCGCAAGCCTGCTGTAACACTTAGCTGGCTGCGTATGAATTAGGACAACTACCCCCAGCACAGACCCAGTACACTGAGGACAGTCACAGGCAGCCCAAATAGATTTTTTTTCCCAAATGTTTTTGGAAAGGCCCACTGCCTATATTCAATAAATAGGTCTTCTGTCCCTGCCTCACCACCACTACTGGCCCTGAACTATGTATAATTACTGCAGGGCGCAATGCTCTGCACGGCCGATATAGAAAAAAAAAATGTGCAACACTGCAAAAAGCAGCCTCCACACTACTGCACACGGTTAGATGTGGCCCTAAGAAGGACCGTTGGGGTTCTTGAAGCCTAAAATACTCCTAACACTCTCCCTATAGCAACTCCAGCAAGACAGCACTTTCCCTGATCTCTGTCAGAACGCATCTGTGGCGAGCCGCGGGAGGGGCCGATTTATATACTCGGGTGACACCTGATCTCGCCAGCCACTCACTGCAGGGGGGTGGTATAGGGCTTGAAAGTCGCAGGGGGGAGTTGTAATGCCTTCCCTGTCTTTCTATTGGTCAGAAAAGCGCGCTAACGTCTCAGAGATGAAAGTGAAAGTAACTCGAACATCGCGTGGTGCTCATTTCGAATAACGAACATCTCGAACACGCTAATACTCGAACGAGTATCAAGCTCGGACGAGTACGTTCGCTCATCTCTACTAAAAACCTATAAGGGAAAAAAAATAATGTAAAAATCAGATAAAAGCTGCGAAGATGGAGACAGAGAGCCTATTTGCCAAGGACAGTAAAACTAACCCTAAACTGATCTTCAACTATATAAATTGTAAAAAGATTAATACTTTAAGTGCTGACCCTTTAATAAATAATGTAGGAGAAATTGTAGAGGGTGACGAGGAGAAAACAAATCTATTAAATAGCTTTTTCTCCAGTATATTCACAGAGGAAAATGAAAAGTCAGATGACAGGCAGATTGATAATGTTAACTATCCCAGGAGGTAGTGCAGAATTATCTTAAAAAGATTAAAATAGACAAATCACTGGGTCCTGATGGATGAATATACACCTCTGGGTTTTAAGAGAACTATGTAATCTGATACACATAGCCTTGTTTCTTATATTTAATGACTCAATAGTGACAGGGTCTGTTCCAGTGGTTTGGCGCATAGCCAATGTGGTGATGATATTCAAAAGGGGGTCAAAAATTTCAGGTGGTGAATCTTACTTCTATTGTGGGTATAATGTTTTCAGATTTTTCCAAAAGATTTTACTGCAACTCACCGGAACTGCCATGAGCAGTAAAATGGCACCACAATATGCCAACCACTTCATGGCAAAACTGGAAAGTGACTTTCTGGCCCCCTGCTCCAGCAACTCATTGGCTTGCTTCTGCTACATTGATGACATCATAATCATCTGGATCAACACGGAACAAGAACTAGTAAAATTCCATGAGAGGTTTAATGTATTTCACCCCTCCATAAACCTGACATTAAAGGGGTTGTCCCGCGCCGAAACGGGTCTTTTTTTTTTCAGTAGCCCCCCCGTTCGGCGCGAGACAAACCCGATGCAGGGATGAAAAAAAAAAAAACGGGTAGTACTTACCCGAATCCCCGTGCTCCGGTGACTTCTTACTTACCTTGTGAAGATGGCCGCCGGGATCTTCATCCTCGGTGGACCGCAGGTCTTCTGTGCGGTCCATTGCCGATTCCAGCCTCCTGATTGGCTGGAATCGGCACACGTGACGGGGCGGAGCTACGAGGAGCCGCTCTCTGGCACGAGCGGCCCCATTCAGAAGGGAGAAGACCGGACTGCGCAAGCGCGTCTAATCAGGCGATTAGACGCTGAAGATTAGACGGCACCATGGAGACGGGGACGCTAGCAACGGAACAGGTAAGTGAATAACTTCTGTATGGCTCATAATTAATGCACAATGTACATTACAAAGTGCATTAATATGGCCATACAGAAGTGTATAACCCCACTTTGTTTCGCGGGACAACCCCTTTAAGCTACTCATACACAGAAATCAACTTTTTGGACACCACTATAAAAATTTCAAACAACTCAATACAGAAATCCCTATACCGAAAACGAGTTGATCGGCCCACATGGGAACAAGGAACAATGGCAAAACTTTTAATATAATTTTCGCTGCAGATGTTCTGACCTGAATGCTTTTCGCCTAATGCTCTGTATGTAGCCATTGCTTGCTTTTACAATTTTAAACACTGCAGAACAGTACATAAAAGATTAGAGATGTAGTCTTCCTTAGGTCTTGTTACGCGTATAAAAACGTTGGTACTGCGTTCTTCAAAAGAAAAATTGCACCTACAAAAAATAAAACATATAGGTGGTAATGGATATGGTCACGTTTTTTTTTTACGCGCTTATATGAACGCGTAAAAACGCCTGTGTGACTGAGCCCTTATCTTTTCTTCAGTACTATGCTATGTTGTTATTGCAGTGTACATATGCTATTTGCATAGCTGGGCAGTGAATAGACTAAAATGAGCCACTCAAATAGAAAGCGTTTGGTGCACCAAGCAAACACTAATGGCATGCTGAGCATTCGTTTCATGAAAACTACATCTCTTTGAGCTCTAGAGAGATCACAAGCACACCCTGAAATTAAAATGTCTTCAATTACTCAGGGTCTATTTACACAATTTTTCAGGTGTGATTTCCTTGTGTTGTGAGATGCACTGAAATCACATGTAAAAAAAAATTATTTTAAATGCATTAACCCCTCAATGATGCGGCCTTTTTTTTTTTTTTCCATTTTTGTTTTTTCGTCACCCCTTTTAAAAAATCATAACTCCCTTATTTATACATCGACTTAGCCGTATGAGTGCTTGCTGTTTACAGGATGAGTTGTATTTTTCAAAGGTACTATTTAATATACCATTTAATGTACTGAAAAACTCTAAAAAAATTCTAAGTGGAGTAAAATGAAAAAAAAAATTACATTCTGCATCTTTGGGTGCATCTTGTTTCTACAGCGCACAAACTGTAACAAAGAAAATAACAGGATAGCTTTATTCTATGGGTCAGTACGATTACTACGATACCAAACTCATGTAGTTTTTTTTTTGCTGTACTACTTTTATTTTTTCAAAGGCATTTAATTTTTTTTTCTGCCACCATCTTCTGTGCACAATAACGTTTTTATTTTTCCATCAACATAGTTGTGCGGGGCTCATTTTGTGCGTGACATCCTGTTGTTTCTGTTGGTACCATGTTGGAATATATAAAACTTTTTGATAGTTTTTTATTGCACTTTTTCTTGGGGACAGGGGGACCAAAAAGGAAATTCTAGCGTTCTTTATATTTTTTTGGACATCATTCACCGTGTGGGGTAAATGATCTGTTACTTTGATAGAACAGACTTTTACGAATGCAATGATAGCAAATATGTATTTTTATTTTATTATTTTTACTCTTTTAGGACTCAGTCACACGGATGGCGATCCACGTGTATTTCCACGTGAATAAATGCCCGCACTGCGTGCTAACAAAATATGGCAAAAGGTTGGGTTTTTTTTAAACTTTTAGTACTTTTTTAACAATTAGTAAAGCTTTATCGTTCTTATTTTAACTTTTTTTTTAGTCCCCACAGGGCACAACAACTAGTGGTGCTTTGATCGTTTCTGCAGTATGATGTGTATGATCATACTGTGATCGGACAGGCAGTCTATCAAGCCACCCCACGGGGACGGCTTGATAGGCATACTGCCAAGACAGCCGTGTTGTCTTTTAGAAGGCCCCCGGCAGCCATGACACAGGTACGGCTCCCTGCAATCTCACACGGGGGAGGGGGGAGCCGTATGGGACTCCCGAATATTGTCATAATTAACAACAGCATTTAAAGGGTTAAAACCACAATTGCCAGCACGGCCGATTGCAGCTGTTGCCACTGGGTGTCATCTGTAATAAACAGCTTGCATCCGCAATGTATGATGAGAGATAGCCACGCGATCTCTCTTAATACATACCCCGACCCCACAGGACGTAACTGTATGTGCTATAGTGGGCAGGGGTTAATTTACACAAGTATTTCACTTTTACCAATGAGTGATTCTTGTTTAAGGTAACCATATGCACAAAAATGTTTGCGACAGTCTAACGTATTCGCATATGGACGATTAAGGATGAGATTCATTTGTGCTCATGTCTGCACATTCTACTGTACTTTTTGCGCATGCAGGGGCAGTTCACACATGCGTGACACACCATTTTCATGGTTTAAAAGGCTATTTAGTCTAATGAGGTCCAGATATACTCTTTTCCCTGCATTTTCTTTGTGCACCTCCCATAGACTTCTATGGGGGGCATTTGCTGCACCTGTGGCTGAGCACTTTTCTAACCATGGACATGACATAGGAGATATGAGAGTTTTGATATTGAAGGGTGGTTTCAAGTCACAAAACCACAGAAGAATTTGTGAATATAAATTGATAACAAGCTTTGACACGCTGAATACTGGGTTAAATTATTCCCCAGGATTTATGCGTGAATGGGAAGTGTGAGACATTTATTATACAGATAAGACCCCCATCAACAGTAATTCAGGGACCATAAACTTTCACTCCCTTATCAGTGTTTAGTTAAAAATGTCAGTGTACCTCTTGTAGCATTTCTAGCCTGCCGACCTCCCCCCCCCCCAACAGTAATTTAGGGACCATAAAACTTTCACTCCGCTATCAGTGCCTAGACAAATAAAGTTTGTTTGCTGTTGCAGAATTCCTAAGTGCGAACCAATCACATCCATATCTGTGCCTTGTCATAAGTATGTATGTTATAAGTGTGTATAAATATGCATGCCTCTTCAGATCCAATCCATTAAGCCTGAAGAAGAACCCTGCGTTGGTTTGCAAGCTCGCTATTACATCATGTATTTTTGTTAGCCATTGAAAGGTATCATATCTACAAGATTACGTGGTTTCTCTTGCTGGGAACAATCACATTTTGCTCTACTGGCTAACACGGTACCAGATCTTTGTTTTCAGTGAACCCATTGAAATCAATGAATTCTATTCTCAGTGTTTTGCTTGTGCAAATACCTACACAAACACAGTCATGTGAAGAAGGCCTAAGAATCATTGATTTTTTTTACTATGGCAGGCTAAAAAATTGAATTTCACTAGTATCTATATTAAAATAATGTAGGCCTGTCCCTAAGGGTTCCTTTAGAAGACTGCGTGCATAATTGGGCACGCTTCAGAGCAACATATTTGTGCCATGAACGAGGTTTGATGAGGTAGATTAGCGTGTGTATCGGTGCATAGTACTGTACTTTTTGCGCATGCAAGGCCTGTTCATATACACTCGATATACAACCCTTGCCCTGATTTAAAAGGGGATCTAGATGTTTTATTTTTTTACAGAATTGTGCAGCATATTGCGTATTTGCGCACATATTGAGAGGGTATTTGCACACCTCCTATAGATTTCTATTGGCCCTTTAGTTCACCACAGAAGTATATAGAGAAGGTTATCTTTTTTTCAGTGCATGCAAAGCGTGCGTAAAAAAACGCATTCATGATGATAAATCCATTGACATGGTTCTACTCTGCGCATTTCGCGCTTATATTTTATGTGTGCAAAAACGTGCACAAATACGGTCATCTGAAGGATCTCTTATAATCAGGTTGATTTTTTCCAGATAGTATAGAATTTGAATATGATATTTCAAAGTTGCATTTGTTAGAAAGTAAAAGAAACAAAAATATAAATAAGTAGATTTCAGCTATTTAGATTGGGTTAATCTAATTTTATTAACATTTATATCCTGTAATGAACTTAAATTGAGGTTTTTTTTTCATTTCTGGAACAATCAATTCAATAGCCTATAACTAACCAATCAGGATAGAAGCTTGGGTACAGTAGCCTTGAATGTTCAATGTTTGTGTACTTCACATATTTTAACTTCACATTCATTCCTTAAAGAATGCAAAACGAGCAAGATAACAATGCATGGGAAAGTTTAAAACATTGAACAACAGTGAAAATATTCTCTTAAAACGTATGGGTTAAGATCTGTTCAGCATGTTTATCTGCTAATGCTTCTTTCATCAGCTGCAACATATTTTACAGTGTAGTGTCATGTCTTTTTAAAATGAAAGGGAAGAACAATGCTAAATGTCAGCACAAAGGCTTAGAAAATCCACTTTGTAAAACAAATAAAAATTTTGCATGAGCTTGAATTTGCCTCGCTATTGTAGTTGTACAACATGAACAAGATTTGTTAACACCTTGCTTTAGAATTAAGATATTAGATATGAATGTGTTAAACTGTTTCTCTTCGCACACCATGGTAGCTCATTAATATAGTGAAATGCTATAATTTAACCAGATAGCCCCTCCTGGCATCACACTGAGATAACAAAACAAGAATTTCAGCTCTACAGCTTTTATTTATATCTTTCTAGTGTGTTTTTCAATAATTTACATTGGTATTCCCATATGATCCTATGCGATTGTCCCCAGTAAGAGAAATCAAGTAATCTTGTAGATATGATACCTTTTAATGGCTAACAAAAATATATGATGTTAGAGCAAGCTTTGGAACCTCTCAGGGTACTTGTTCAGGAATAATGCAACAATCACATTTTGCTCTATAGGCTAACACTGTACCAAAACCTTTTTTCATAGCATCTTATGACATACTATTAAAATGAATAGATCCTTATCGTTGTTGTATGCACAGCAGATGGACAAGCGCACTGCTATGCAGGTAAAAACTGTGAAGGACCTGTGCCTTCATTTTAAAGGCTGCTGGGGTCCCAGCAATCAGACCAAGAACAATTATGTTGTATGCTATCACTCTTTTTGCTTATTTCTTTATTTAACCACTTTGGACTGCCCAACGACTATAAATATCCTGAGGTCTTGAAGTGTATATAAAGAGGGCTCAAGAGCCGAGTTCGCTCCATAACCAGAATCTATCAGCTATTTCTGATGGCTGACAGGAACTAGTTAGCTCTGATCTCGTCAGTTAACTGTTTAGGTGCCACAGTTAAAGCCCCATTGATCCTGCTGCAGCACGATGGCTTAACATGGCAGCTCATAGCCAACAAAAGGCTCCCAGGACTGTCATGCATAGATACCTTTTAAGCAAGCAGGAGTTCATAAGCAAAAATCACTATATACTGCAGTACCAAACTATTGCAGTATATAGTAAAAGTATGATTGCAAGTTCAAGTCCCCTGAGGACTAAGTAAAAGTGTAAAGAAACGTCATTAACTCTTTTTTTTTTTACAGTAAACAAAAGACAGAATGCCAAATGTTAAGCTTTTTTTTAAATCTCAGTTTCAAAAAATTTGGAATAAAAAAAGTGATACTTATAATAACCATAGCTTACACAAAAAAACAAGCCCTCAGACAGCCCAAATACTGAAGAAAATAAAAAGGTTACAGAATATGGCAGTGGAAAGCAATTTTTGTTTAAGAAAAAGATGTATTTATTTTTACAAATTGGAAAACTTTGTAAATTTGGTATCATTGTAATCATACTCAATCATAGAACAAGGTTTATATGTCATTTCCACGGCATTGTGAACTCTGTAAAAATTAAACCACGCAAAATTGGAACAATTGCATTTTTTTTTCTCCCCGCATAAGAATTTTAACATTTTTCCGTACTATATATAGTACATTAAATGATACCATTTAAAAATACAACTTACCCTACAAAAACAAGTGCTCATACATGTCAATGAAAAAATTTAAACGTTCAGGATCTAGAAAGGCAGGGACACGAAAGAAGAAAATAAAAAAAGAGATCAATTTCTAGCTTTGAAGTGGTTAAAATGAATAATCACCAGCCTCATGGAAAGATACAACGCTAAACCAGATTCCATATACATGTGATGCTTTGTTTAGATGCCTGCTAATGTCTATAGAACTAGTAAAAAAAACCATTCCAGGATGGCTAATATATATATATATATACACATATATATATGTGTGTATCTCTCTCTCTCTCTCTCTCTCTCTCTCTCTCTCTCTCTCTCTCTCTCTCTCTCTCTCTCTCTCTCTCTCTATATATATATATATATATATATATAAATCTATTAAAAGCAGATATATTGTGCTCTTTCATATATATATATATATATATATACACACATATATATATATATATATATACACATGTATAGAGAGAGAGAGATAGATGTGTATATATATTGCAGTATATAGTAAAAGGATGATCCCAAGTATATATATATATATATATATATATATATATATATATATATATATAAAATTAATCTCCATGATCAGTGAAATTATCCAGTGACTTTATCATCTGTGAAAACATTGTTGTGAAACCTCAGCTGATGATTAATGAAAAAGTATATATCTTACAATGTACACTTCTGTGTTTGATTGAGAAAGGTAGTTTTTTGCCACTGGTGTGGATGCGATGATGTGAGGCATTGTTGTAGATGCTATGGTGATGATGAGTAAGCGTTAGTCATAGTGTGTTGTGGTACATAATTGTTATATTATGATAATGTATTGACATTACAAGTGTCAGACTGGATGGACTACAATAGGCAGAGAGGTTATCAAATTTGACAAGAGTTCAAGGGGGGCTTGGCGTCTTTCTTGAGTGATACAATAATATATGTTAGGGCTTCTTCACATGAGTGCTGTGGGCGGGCAGTATAGGCATGTAAAATGATCACCTATACTGCACTTAAGAGCATGTGAATGGGTGAATTCCAGCTATTTGAAGTAGCCTGTTCACACAATCCGAGGTGCTTGGTGTGTGCTTTCCAGCTCCCATAGGAGTTATTGGAAAGCACGCACCAAAGATAGGTCCGGTCCTTTCTTTGCCCGCACCACGGAGCTTATATGCGACCTTGCACTCGCATCATTTATCTCTAATAGATGCAAGGATATGAGACGTCTAAAATTCATTCTTCTTAACAGTTCCATAGGAAACCATTGGTTCTTATAGAAGCGCTTTCTGTGTGCTCCTCTCATATGCGCAAACAGCGCTCATGTGAACTAGGCCTTCAGAAGGGCTGTTGATTCAGGGATTATTCCAATTGCAAGATTGAAGTCAGGAATTAATTTTTTCCCTAAAGTGGGAAAATTGTCTTTTTTTTTGTTTTGTTTTTTTTCCTCTGGATCAACATTGGGGATAATAGGCTGAACAGGACAGAGATATGTCTTTTTTTGGCCATGCATGCTATGTTACTATATGTTCTGTACTAGCTGTTACCCCAATGTTTTCATCTTATGAAAAACAAGGCAACCCAAATGAACAATGCAAAAAAAATTAAAACAAAGAGAGGAACAAAGGAGGTTGAGAAGCAGGAGGAAATAGGGTAAAATAGAAAGAAGGCTATGGGAGGGAGAGTATATGTTGTCACTACGGAGTAAGTATAGAGCAGATTTAGATATCTGATCTGGGTTCCTCTATAGAGGTTAATTCAATAGTAAAAAGTATTTTTAAAATATATTTGGTATCTTCAGCAGATGCTGCAAATTTTGCTGGAAATAGCAACAGTTTATATTACAAAGTTACAAATACAATACATAAATATTGAGTATGCAACCTTTCGATTACTAACAAACAAACTGAGATTTTGACCTTTTCCTCAGTATAATATTGGATATGTATTTTATTTTAACCAAGTGAAATAAAGGTTATATGCTATCATTTGGTATGAAGCATTAAAGGGGTTGTCCCGCGCCGAAACTGTTTTTTTTTTTTTTTTTTTTTTAACCCCCCCCCCCCCCCCCCCCGTTCGGCGCGAGACAACCCCGATGCAGGGGTTAAAAAAACAAACCGGGTAGTACTTACCCGAATCCCGGCGGTCCGGCGTCTTCATACTCACCTGCTGAAGATGGCCGCCGGGATCCTCTCTCTCTGTGGACCGCAGGGCTTCTGTGCGGTCCATTGCCGATTCCAGCCTCCTGATTGGCTGGAATCGGCACGTGACGGGGCGGAGCTACACGGAGCCGGCATTCTGCACGAGCGGCCCCATTGAAGACAGCAGAAGACCCGGACTGCGCAAGCGCGGCTAATTTGGCCATTAGAGGCCGAAAATTAGTCGGCACCATGGAGACGAGGACGCCAGCAACGGAGCAGGTAAGTATAAAACTTTTGATAACTTCTGTATGGCTCATAATTAATGCACAATGTACATTACAAAGTGCATTAATATGGCCATACAGAAGTGTATAGACCCACTTTGTTTCGCGGGACAACCCCTTTAAGGGTTTATTTGCCTATAGGGAAAATATTAGTTCATTACAATACCATATAGTCACCATCAGAGGTTTAGTTTTGTTTCAAAAACTTGAAATGAAGAGCTGTGCTGTGCTAATCATATGTCATAGCAAAATATTGCCCATAGCATTTGCCTATAAATGTAAAATGCCAGAAAGAAAAGTACCAGTTCCATTGAAATGTAAAGCCTTGTAAGGTGATTCATGACCACTTTAAACCAAGATGGCTGTAGGCAAAGACAGGACCAGAAAGAATATGTGTTGTGGTATGGTCCCTTTATGTTGAACACATCTCAAACCCTGGGGAGATACTAAGGGGAATGTTTTATGTTGAGGGAAGTTAAATGAAAAGAAAAAGAAATTGCATAATTGTGTTTTAGTTTTTACTGCATTCATGATGCGGTAAACATAACATGTGTACTTTAATCGTCAGGTTAGTATGTTTATATCAATACCAAATTTATACATTATTTATGTTTTACTACTTTTGAAAATAAAAATATCTCTATTTTTTTATTTCATAACTTTATGTTTCCATCAATTTAGCATTGTAGGAACTTGTTTTTTTTTGTGTAGGAAGCTGTAGTTTTTATAGCAATTATTTTGGGGCAAAGTTTATTTATGACTTTTTGATCACTTTCTATTCAATTTTTTTTTTTGAAACGGTGCCCCCAAAAACTGCAATTCATGCACTGTTTTTTTCTGCATTGTTTACTATGCAGGACAAATAATTAGAGATGATCGAACATGTTCGGCCCCGCCCCTTTTCGCCCGAACACCGAACTTTGCAAGTACTTCCGTGTTCGGGCGAAAAATGTTCGGCGGTCGCCGTGGCAGCGCGGGGGGGTGCGGCGGGGAGTGGGGGGGAGAGGGAGAGAGAGAGGGCTCCCCCCTGTTCCCCGCTGCTGCCGCCCGCGCTGCCACGGCGACCCCCGCCCCCCGGCGGCCCCCGAACATTTACGCCCGAACACTGAAGTGTTCAGGAAAGCCGGTGTCCGGGTGCGTAAGTGTCCGTAACGGACACGTTCGATCATCTCTACAAATAATGCAATATTTTATTAGCTTGGACTTTCAGGAATACAACAACATCAATTCTGTTTATGTTTTTTTATTTTTGTTAGAGGTTTGGAATGCTTAATTCCTTTTACATTTTTAAATATTTTATTACAATTAATTTTACTTTATTTTTTACACTTGCTTGGGGACTTGAACTTGCTTGCTCATAGTACAATATACTGCATCCTTTCATTGTTACCTATTAATCACTGTCAGAGCTTAACAGGCTTGAATCCATGGCAGGCCTGGGAGCGTCCTTTAGGACCATGGCTGCCATAGCAATTTAAATACATCTACTATTGCAGTGTTGGGTTGATAGGGAAACAGCAGGGTTTACCTAGACTAATTGCTTTGATGCATCGTCAGAATTGACTGTGGTATCTAAGTGATTAAACTATTAAAATCAGAGATATTGTGCTCTTTCCTAAAGCTGGCACCCACCGGGTATGGAGTAACATACCAAAAGGTAAAAAAAAATATTGGGGTACTTTACAGTTAAATGCAAAAAAATGCTAAATGCCTGTAGGGAATGCATTTTGAGGCCTCGGTCAAACAAGTGTTTTTTCCACACACGAATAGGCACGAAAAAGGATTGCATCTATTGGAACCAATGCTTTCCTATGAAAGTGTTCACATGTACATTTTTTAGAGGTACAAAATATTGGCACCTGCCAAAGATAGGACATGCGAGTGCAACTCTCATCTAAAGGTCCGTGGTGCGCGTAAAGATAGGACTTGACCTATCGTTGGAGCGTGCTTTCCATAGACTCCTATTGGAGCTGTAAAATACGCACCATGCACCTCGGATCGAGTGAAAGGGCTACTTCAAATACCTGGAATTCACCCGATCACGTAATTTTGTTCCTCACGCAAGGGGCAATCTTTTTGTGCACCTATTCGTGTGCGGAAAAAAATGCTTATCTGACCGAGGCCTTAACCCCTTAACGACCAATGACGTACCTGGTACGTCATGGAGCGTCGGGGTATGTATGAAGAGAGGTTGCGTGGAAACCTCTCTTCATACAGTGCGGGCATCAGCTGTTTATAACAGCTGACACCCGCGGGCAATAGCCGCGAGCGGCCGCGCGTCCGATCGCGGCTATTAACCATTTAAACGCCGCTGTCAATTCTGACAGCGGCATTTAAATCCCCCGAACGATGTTCGGGGGTCCCGCGCGGCCCCCCCGCGGTGAGATCGGGGGAGCCATGCACGTATCATGGCAGCCGGGGGCCTAATGAAAGGCCCCAGGGCTGCCTTAGCAGACTGCCTATCAAGCCGTCCCCGTGGGGTGGCTTCATAGGCTGCCTGTCAAAAAGCAGTATGACGTAATGCTATAGCATTACGTCATACTGCAGGAGCGATCAAAGCATCGCATCTTAAAGTCCCCCAGGGGGACTTCAAAGTAAAGTAAAAAAAAGAATCAATAAAGTTTTTTTTTAATTAAAAAAAAAAAAAAGTTGTAAAAGTTTAAATCACCCCCCTTTTGCCATATCTATTATTAAAAAATCTAAATAATAAATTAAAAATATGTATTTGATATCGCCGCATCCGTAAAAGTCCAATCTATCAAAGTAGCACATAATTTTTCCCGCACGGTGAATGTCGTCCGAAACAAAAAATGAAGAACGCCAGAAATGCACTTTTTTAGTTACCCTGTCTCCAAGAAAAAACGCAATAAAAAGCGATCAAAAAGTCATATGTATTCCAAAATGGTACTATCAGAAACTACAGGACATCCCGCAAAAAATGAGACCTTGCTCAACTACGTCGACAGAAAAATAAAAAAGTTATCGCGCGCACAAAATGACGACAGAAAATAATTGAAAAAAATGTTATGTTTTTTAAAAAAAAAAAGAGGAGTATAGTAAAAAAAAACCTAAACAAGTTTGGCATCGTAGTAATCGTACCGACCCATAGAATAAAGTTATCATGTCATTTTTGTTGCCATTTGTGCGCCGTAGAAGCAAGACGTACTAAAAGATGGCAAAATGTCGTTTTTTTTCCATTTTACTCCACTTAGAATTTTTTTTAAGTTTTTCAGTACATTATATGGTACTTTAAATAGCACCATTGAAAAATACAACTCATCCCGCAAAAAACAAGCCCTCATACAGTGACGTGGATGGATAAATAAAGGAGTTATGATTTTTTTAAAGGGGGGAGGAAAAAACGAAAATGGAAAAAGAAAAATGGCCGCGTCATTAAGGGGTTAAGGAGACGAATTGAGATATTACAAGAAACTTATTTAAGAATTTCTACCCACTACTGTGGTCTAAGAGTCTTATGCAATGAGGCCATAATAGGGCTCCCATTGTAGTGTATGAGCCTTTGCTTTTAAATCCATATGCCTCTGTTTTCATACTATGCAGAGTTTTTTCTTGTTGGGTTCTGTAAAATTAAAAAAATATATATTTTGGTACTTTCCATTGGATGCACAGAAGTATTCCCTCTTGAAAGCACTGTTTCTGTTGGAGATTAGCTCTGTACATTTGTCATTCTCTATGGATTGCGTCGTATTATCATTTTTCATGTCCTGAGCCACACTACATAACATGCAGACCCTTGTTGGTGTTAGCCATAGTTTTTGACGAGAACTGCACACTATTGGATATATGAATTATGGCATTGCACACAAGCCATCTATCACAACGCGCAATACATTGACCTGCTTACATTGATGCAAGAAGCGTCGTAATTGGACAGTTGAGCAACAGAAGAGCATTCTATGGAGTGACAAATTATGATATTCTATCTTCAATAGACATACCTGGATAAGGAGGAAGTGTGGGGAATGCCTGAGTGTATTGTGCTAACAATCAAGTATGGTGGAGGTTCTGTTATGGTCTGAGATGTTTTACATGGCATGGTTTTGGTCTGTTGGTTGTAGTTACAAGAACCATGAACACAGAGGTGTAACTTGACATTGTAGACAATCTGCTGAAGACAAAGTTGCAATGCTCTGGAAATGGTTAGTAATACTTCCAACAAGACAACGCACCTTGTCACAAATCCAATCCTGTTTTACATTGGTTCGAAGATATGAAAGCTTGACGATTGGACTGGCCTATACACAGTCCTAACCTGAACCCTACTCAACATCTTTGGGATGAACACGAACATCGAGTTAAGAAATACGAACAGTGTATCTTCTTTGAGAGAACTCACCAGACATTTGCATGATGAATAAAGGGAAATACCAGCTAAAGTGTATCAGACATTTATAGAAAGCATGTAATAGACAGTATCTGATGTCGTTAGGGTCAAAGGAGGCCACACTAAATATTAACATATGTAAAAAAAATGCAACTTTTAATTCTTGCTATGGAGTCCAATTACTTTTCATAGCATAGTGTACATTGCAAAATGTTTGTATCCAGATGAAGAACAGCAGGCTGAAAAAAAATATCATCTAATCTGTTTATTTCATTTGATATTTCTCAGCTGTATTCTTCAAATGGAGTCCTATTTAACATTGACTATCATTTGGGTGATCTTTTCTCCTTGTAAAGTAATGGATTTGTCACTGGATCTGAACAATCAGGAACATTTCACTTCTTCCCTTAATGGGAACCAGAAACACCTTTTAAATCTCCTGCTGTAATCAGCGGAGTATTCCTACTGCCCCCCCCCCCCCCCCTGCTGGGCAATTTGCCATCAGTTGCGAGAAGTAGGGGACTTCCTCCGCCTCTCTCAGCAAGGGATTTTCCTATTGTGGGGAGAGATAGGGGGCAGATTTACAGGGCCTGAGAGTGTTGGAGGAGGGCATGCGGCTAGAATGATTCCCCTCTAACCACGCTCCTCTACACCCACCTCCTATGGTTTGCTATAGGGATTCTCTGTGAGAAAACCTACAGCCCTGACCACTATTTCAAGCCCCATCTACTCACTCTCTGCTATGGGGATATCCCTCAGGATTTCCCCATAACAGGGAGATTTAGCAGAGCTATGGGGGACTTCACCAGAGTAGGGAGAGTGAGTGGACCTATGGGGGATTTCCCCATAGCAAGGACAGAGAGCGGAGTAATGGGGGGAATTAACCCTTCGCCCGGCTCCATCTCTCTGTGCTATGGGGAAACCTCCCATAGCTCCGCTCACTCTCCCTGCTTTGGGGAAATCCTTAAGCTCTGTGGGGCTTCTTCTCGCTCTTCCTGAAGCAGCTGCACTTCTCCAAACGCAGCAGCTCCAGTGAACGGGCAATGTTTCATGCGATACGTATATGAAACATTACCTGTTCACACATTTTCAGCACAAGCAAGCGGCACATTGTTTTGCATACCTATAGGTGCGCACAAAACATGTTCCTCTGACCAAGGTCTTATACTAAAACAGACTACCTAAATGTTGCTAAATACAGTCTTAGTTTGTCACAGGGCACCTTGTTCCACTCATATAATCAAATATAACACATGTAGCCTTTTATTTTTAGGCACAAAAAAATTGATTTAACACTAATTAGACAGGAAAAAGCTAAAGCCTTAATTACAAAAGGGACGGTAGTATTATAGCAGTATAACCATAGTGAGAGCTATAAACAATTGATATATTATTTTGAATGTGTGTTGAATTTTTAATTAATTAACAAAAACACCTAAAATATGTCATTCTGACAATATTGTAAAGTATGGGTAAACTATTTATTTGTTTCCTATTGTGAACTAATTAACACACAACAAATAATGGTGGCTGTTAGTAGTCCTTAGTGTAATTATTTTATTAATTTTCCACTCACTATGTCCACATAATTGCTTCTACATCATACTGAGAAAGCACACTGTTATAAAAGCTCTTTTTTTGTTAAATTGGCTTAAGCAGTCAACATCATTGCAAACCAATGCAGTAAATTACTTTACAGTTCTGTATCATCTATAAACTCAGCAATTGGACTAAGAGATTTCTTAAAATAAGTATACAACAGCTTTTATATTTTGATAGAAAGCAAAAATGGCACAATAAAGTAAAAGTACATTGATGGAGAAAGCAGAGATACTGTTATTACAAAGAGGCCATTTTCTTTGAACTTACTGCACTTGACTAGAATAATGTGCTAGAGGATTGCATGTGGCAAACCCACAGGAAATCCTTTGTGTTTAAGTTTTAAAAAAGATTTTAAATCATTATTCTCACAAAGGATATATTGAAAATTTAGGGTTCCAAGCAGGACAAATTGAACATTGCTCATACTTCTGACCAATTATTTATATTTCACAATGTACAATAGTGTTCTTTAAAACGTATGATCAAACATACATTTACACAGTGTGTCTTTTGCCATAATACAGATTTTAGCATATTTTAACTTTGGAGAGCTGACAAAGAAGCCATACATAAAAAAAATTGTGATGTACTTTAGTACCTTACTGAATATTACACATGTAATTGGGATCCTTACATCCATTATAAGCTTTGTTGCCACAAAATAGAAACTCAGGTTTTACTTCTATGTATTTGCATTTTTAACTTCATTTAAAGCTAAAATAAATAATTTAAACAAACAAAGCCAACGTATTCTAAATACAATACACGCAAAACACATACATATACAATATATGCCTGATAATTATTAGGTCATTGTTGTATAATGCAAAAAACAGAATGTATATTTCTTGTGCAATGCGTCCTCAGTTGAAAATTTAACAATTCAGTATGGATACATAAAAGAAACCGAAGAAACTGTTGCCTAAGTTAAAATTCACACCACATTTGGTGTTCATGTTTGGCTAGACTATTTGAGGCAATGCCAATGTACATAGTCTTGCATATGAAACTGTATGCCTATACAGTTTTCATTGGCTGGCTGGACCAGGGGGCAAGGAGGCATATGCTTGTCCATGCTCAAAAAACAGTGGCTCCATCTGCTAGTGCAGCTAACATATTCTTCCTTAAGGCCCTTTTAGACGCAAAAATCGCTCAAAGCCGTCTTTTGAGCGATAATCGTTGTGTCTAACTGCACTGACCGTGCAGGTTTTGTGCTTTGAGAATCTCATTTCACAATATTTCCCAACCATTTTGGACATTTATGTCCTTAAGAACATTCAGCCATTGGATTCTTTGTACCATCTTTCTGAGTTCATTAAAATCTGCCTTTCTGAAACCCAACCTTGAGGTCTGAGATTTCTCAGGTCTTCCTCCCCTTTTTATCCAAAATTCAAGGATAGCATGACCGCTGCCTCCTAAGGTCCCAGCCAGAGATTTCCAACAAATGTCTGGATAGTTAGAATCTCTCACTATGTCATCCTTTTTGAGAGCTTGGTAATCTGAGGTAGAAAGAGTTCATCAAAATCTTCTGCTTGTCTAGGTGGCCTATAGTAAATGCCTACAATAGTTTTCTTTCCTGTCGCTGTTGCCTCCTTGTATTCTTACCCAAACAATTTCTACAGAACTACCAAGCTCTCACCAAATAACCTTTATGAAAAGAGTCTCTTAATGAAAATCTTGGCACCGTTTTGGCTGTGTGAACTGACTAAGGCCTCGGTCACATGGGCGTTTTTTTTGCGCGATTTGCGGATTGCAAATCGCGCAAAAAATTCGCCCATTGAATTCAACACAGCCGGCTCCATTGAAAGCAATGGGCTGCCGGCAAGCGCTGGATGAATTTTCGGGGAAGGGCTTAAAATATAAGCCCTTCCCTGAAAACCGTGCTGAAAATGTGTAAAAGTAAAAAAAAAAGTATACTCACCTTTTTCTTGCAGCCGGAGTTCAGCCGCGTCTGGCCGGCAGTTCTCCTGAACTGCTCTCTGTAGTATTCAGCAGGCAGGGATTTAAAATCCCCGCCTGCTGAATGGGCTGCCTCTGATTGGTCACAGCCCTCACCAATCAGAGGCAGCTCTTACTCACCCATTCATGAATTCATGAATGGCTGAGTGAGTGCTGCCTCTAATTGGCTGAGCGCAGGGACCAATCAGAGGCAGCTCTCAGCTGTCATTCAATAGCTGAGAGCTGCCTCTATGGAGGCAGCCGAATGGAGAGGGGAGAGTTGGAGAATAATCCTAAAAATGTTATTGGCACCAGATTAGGGGTCGGGTCACAACTGTGACCCCTGCAATCATAATTGCTACATCACTGGGAGACATCATAGTAAGTAGTCTAAACTCTCCAGCTCAGGGAAGCCTGAGATTGAGTTTGTAGAGGAAAAAAATTATAAAAAATGCAGGGTACAAGTTACATAATGGACATAAAATACTGCTGCTCATCATGTACATATATGACAACTTCATAAAAATCAGCTGAAAGTACAGATATGCTTTTAAACCAAAATCAGACACAATGTGAAAAATACATTTGAACCCATGTCGTGTACTGACGAACCTTTAATCTAAGTGTGCAACAGTAAAAACAAATACAATACTAAAATGGGGTTAAAAAACAATTATTCGCCCTGGGAAAAAAGGGATGAATATTATCTTTGTGTCAATTGTGCTGCTTAAAGTCCCATTTACACATACAGAAGATTGCTCAAAATTTCTCTAAATGTATGACTATTGTTCTCCAGCAGGACAGCAGCTGAAAGAATGCTATCAGCGCTGCCCGAGGACAACTCTGCGTGTGGTCCATCTCATCAGGGACTACGGATTTTAAGCTGAGCTGAACTCAACGATGGACGAAAAGTGCACGGTAAGTGCCCAATAGGCACACATTTAAAAATAACGATTATCACTCAAAAGATTGCTTTTAAGCAAATTTTGAGCGATGATCGTTGTGTGTAAAAGGGCCTAAAGGTCAATATGAGCATTACTTGAATTCTGAAGGCCCTATTACACTGCAAGATAAATGCAACCTTTTCTTGACATGCATTTATGCTGAACAATAATTGGGTAGTTTCGCTTGTTAATTGGATCATAACCACACTTTTAATCAACCCTTCTACCCCTTCTTTCTATTCAGCAAATCTTTAAGATTTATGCCGAAAGATTTGCAGCAGATGAACAATAATTTTTCGGTCTGTATGAAATATCCAATCACCAAAAATCTAAGCTTGGTCGCTGCACATGTTTAAACCTAACAGTTATTATTCAGATCAATCAATCTAACAATTATCTGCATCATAATTGTACTTGAGGCCTCGTTCACATGGGCGTCATTTTGTCATGATGTAGGCATATCAAAAAATTGCCTCCAAAAGAACCAATGTTTTTTATGGGCTTCTTCAGACTAACGATTTTTTGATGTAAGAAAAAATTATGCGTCAAAAGATAGGACATAGGTGCAATATTTTAGCGCCAATATTCTTATCATCAAAAAATAGGTCTTGTCCTATCTTTTAACAGAAAAACGCTGGCAGCTCCATAGACTCCATAGGAGTCTATGGGAGCCGGGCTGGCAAAGGAAGGAGGAGGGAGGTTAGCAGCAGGGAGCGCTGCTAAGCAATGACACGTGTCTCTAGTAAAGCATTTAGTGTCATTTTTCATTGTTCTCGCATCCAAGGGATTTCAGGGCTGCGGTGTCAGTGCATTGCAAGTCTCCCCAGCCAGCCATGTAAAATCGTGAAATATACTTGGTCGCAGCTATTCTTCATTCACGTGATTTTAAGCTCCGATAGCCATGATTTTTTATCACTATCTAACTAAATGACGTTTGTGTGAAGGAGGGCTGAGTCTGCACAATATCATATTGTATGGCATTATCAGATAGCTTCATACTTTAAATACTGTGTGTTAAATTGCTTTCTTCTTGTGGATTTTAAGCATTCTGTCAGAAATATAAAGAAGAAACTTTATCTATCACTACATACACTTACCTATTCTCTGTGCAGAAAATCTATTAATTCATGTCAGTCTCTGTACCAGTGATGATTACACTTTAATTTACCCACCTCAGGCACAAACAGATGCCATCTGTAGACATTATGAGTGAAATAGTCTCTCAAGTATTCTCTGCAGGTAGTGCCGCTAAATATGATAATGTAATGTTGTCACATTACTATGTTGGCACCAAACACCTAATGAAAAGGTGGTGCTTGACACAGCAATATACAGTGTGAGGTCAATGCCATAGGAATGCAGTTGATGTAATAGAGGAATTTGACCTAACAAATGAAGACAATGTACCCAGAGAAGATATACAAAAACATATCTGCAATATATTGTAACCTTGACATTCAGCACTGGTCACTGGTTATGCTCTGTGCACATCAGCATTAGTGGAGCCTCCAATGTAGATCTGGCATAAAATTTTGAATTATAGTCAAAGGACCATGAGGAGCTGTTTGTGCCCATCAAGTACTGTATATGGCACTTCAATTATTTTATTTGTTCAGCTCCTAATAATAAGAATAATAATCTTTATTTATATAGCACCAACATATTCCGCAGCGCTTACAATACAGAGGAAATAAAACAAGACCACTGTTACATGAAGTAATCAATTTATGGAAACAGTAGGGGTGAAGGTCCTGCTCCAACAAGCTTACATACTAGAAATAATGGGGTGATACAGAAGGTATCTGTATTTGACGGGCAGCCAGTGCAGTGACTGGCACAGGGCAGAAGCGTCCAAGTAGCGTCTGGACAGGAAAATGAGCCTGGCTGCCGCATTCAGAATGGATTAGATCCTATTACGAAAGTGAACAATGGAAACAAAAAGTGCTGGTATGAGCACAGCCCTAAAGAGAGTTTAAATGGAATATATGATTTTGTCTGCTTATATACCTATTTTGCTTATCTAAAACAAAACAGAGTTCAAGGAAGGTGAGCATGGCATAGTATCCCTTATCCTCCATAGTTTGACAGAAGTGATGGATAGAAAAAAAATGAAGTCTTCCTACACTTAACACCTTTGGTAACTAGCAATAGCTTTGGACAAAGTGTGCAGAGAGCTTCAGGGTTGATTTCTACAGCTTTCAGGGGTGTTGTGTATGTCTCCCACACATAAGAATGATGTATATGTATACAGTGGATATAAAAAGTCTAGACACCCCTGTGTAGATGTTTTATATCCACTGTATATAGTTATCAAATAATACCATTATACCAGAAGCAAGTATTATTTTTATACAGTTATTGAACAAAATAAACAATGCAAAGCCTAATATTACTAATGACAGATGCACTGAGTGCCACATTGGCAATATTGTTTCTTTTTACTCCTAAAAAATGCCAGTTGGAATGCTATAATACATGTTAACTTTAGTATGTACCATGTAAAGCAATATACTGCAATTCTTATACAATTTTCTTCAGTTTAGCCACTCTGTGATTGAAGAGCTTTTGTAGCAAATGAGTGTTGGTGGTGATAAGATACAATAATACCTGAAACCACATAGTTTTGCTGAACATGCTTTTCTATACTACTTTAAAATTTTAGCTTTTTTACTTGTTTCATGACACTTTGTTTCCTGTTTCAGACCAATAAATTATATTTATTTATTGAATATGACTTATTTGCATACACCGCATTCCAATAACATACAATAGGGCATACACTGTATTTACCCTTTTGGGTATGTTTTTTTTTTTAATTACAGGGGTAGTCAGTGTTTTTTTTTTTTAGTAAAATACTGTTCCCCATGAAATAAAATAACTAACAGTCATATAGTCACTAGAGATGAGCGAGCATACTCGTCCGAGCTTGATGCTCGTTCGAGTATTAGGGTGCTCGAGATGCTCGTTAAACGAGCACTGACCATTGAATTCAATGGAGCCGGCAATACAGCCGGCTCTATTGAAAACAATGGGCTGCCAGCGATTGCGGGATGAATTGTCGGGAAGAGCTTAAATATATAAGCCCTTCCCTGCAATTCATCTAGAAATGTGTAAAAATAAAAAATATATATATACTCACCTGGTCCCGGCAGAACGATGTTAGCCCATTGAATTCAATGGAGCCGGCAATACAGCTGGCTCCATTGAAAGCAATGGGCTGCCGGCGATCGCAGGATGAATTGTCGGGAAGGGGTTAAATATATAAGCCCTTCCCTGCAATTCATCCAGAAATGTGTAAAAATAAAAAATATATACATTCTCACCTGGTCCCGGCAGACGGAGTTCAGCGCGGCAGGCTGCAGTTCTCCTGAACTGCTCTGAACAGCTGTGAGTAGTATTCAGCAGATTTAAAATCCCTGCCTGCTGAATGAGATGCCTCTGATTGGTCACAGCCTGACCAATCAGTGGCATCCCTCACTCTTGTGGCTTAATAGTGGGACCTGGGAACTTGAGATGCAGCCCAAAATGTAGCTCCTCGCCTGCCCTATTCGTTTCTGTGTCGTTTCCATCACTTTCTTGTGTTTTGCAGATTTTCACAAATGAAAACCTTAGCGAGCATCGGCGATATACAAAAATGCTCGAGTCACTCATTGACTTCATTGGGGTTCGTTACGCGAAACGAACTCTCGAGCATCACTGAAAGTTCGACTCGAGTAACGAGCACCCGAGCATTTTGGTGCTCGCTCATCTCTAATAGTCACCTCTTCTTCCTGTATCTTGCATTGCTCCTCCAGGTATCCCCTCCAACATCACATTTGCAACCTGTTTATGGGACATCACAGGAGCTGCAGCCAATGACAGAGTTCTGCGTTTAATGCAGCCTTTATACAAATACTGGAGCGAAGCATTGAGCAGTGCTGTGGTACACAGTGGGGAGAGGTGAGTATGTGACTGTTAGTTATTTTACTGCATGGGAAACAGTGTTTTACTAAAAAAAAGCCTAATGAGAAAAGCCCTTTAACATAAAGTAAATGTTTAATCACTTAGCATTATATAGAATTCAATAGATGTTCAAATTAGAATGATATACTACAAAAGAAAGTGCAGATTACTTAAGACTGGATACACGGCTCATTTTCAGGGAAGGGCTTAAATTTCAAGCCCTTTCCTGACAATCACTGCAGGGGTACCAGCATGCTATTGCTTTCAATGCGACCGCCGGCAGCCTTGACCCCATTGAAAGCAATGCTGCATGTTTCTGCATTCACACATGTTTGTGCTTGTACATGGGTGCGCGGTTTTGTGCGCACCAATGTACGCATACACATACACTCGTGTGAATGCACCCTTAAGCAACTAATAGCAATATCGGAGGACCACAAAGCTCACTTAGAAGATGTCAAGTAAGCTCCTGCACATAGCGATGATAAGATCTGTATCTGGAAAGAGTGAGAGCATACCAGGTGCGTATATTAAATGCTTCTTCATTCCTCCATTCCTGCGACGTTTCAACCCTGCTTGGGATGTATAAGCTTGACAAAGACCCCGAGCAGTGATCTTTACACATGAGTCTTAGGCTCAGACTCCTCAGTGACAGGCATTCAGGATCTACATGATCCAGCTATTGAAATGCAAGCCAAGTAAGTGCTGCAGGCTAACTGTATTTGGATAAATCATAGCGATAACAAGGAGAAAGCAGACGAAGATGGGTCCCAAGCACCTGACAGACTTCTTCCCAGCGCGCGGCATTGCAGAGGAGCAGACAATGGAGGACAGCAAGCAGCGCTGAGTGTGGTGAGGAGCCGGAGGTGGTGGGAGGGGGGATGCTGCATCCAGGAGAACTGGTGAGCGGGCTTCCCCTTGCCCCTCACCTCCCCAGCAAGTTCAGCTCCTACAATCTAATTCTAAACCACAAGAGCAGCCATACATAACGCTAAGAGAACAGGGAGAAGAGAGAGTGGCCCAGCTCAGCACAAATAAGAAGGTGGGGGGGAGCTTTAGCAACACGTCGCCATCTTCTCCCCCTAAATCTTTAGCGAGTGCTGGAGATATAAATGCAGTCTCCCCAAGAGTGAGCCCTGAGAAAAGGAGACCCAGAAGAGAGGAACCGTCACAATATCCCCTATTGCAATGCAGGCTGTAGGAATGAGAGACCATAGACCCCAATCTGAATATAGTGTTCAACCCAAGCTGCATCTGAATTCTTTATAAGAGTTATGTTGCTGGCATTAAGAGGCTCTCTAAAAATGACCTATCTGAGCTTAACACCAAGGTCATCTCTGCTATAACAGATCTGGGTGACAGAGTAGATCACTTGGAGAACAAAACTAGTGAAATCACAAGTTCACATAATGAGCTGATAGACGCCCATTACAAATTAATGGAGGAAGTTGAAGTGCTGAAACACAAAATAGCAGATGTGAAAGATCACAACAGGCACAATAATATCAAATTCAGAGGCATACCAAAGTCAGTGAGACAAAAAGAGCATAATAAAATCTGTGATCTCATAAAATCTCTTTGTCCGGACTCTAGACCTAGGGAGATCAACCTGGATAGAGTCCATAGACTCCCGAAACCTAAAAACATCCCAGAAAATACTCCCAGGGATGTGATGGGTAGAGTGCACTTTTACCACATCAAAGAAGGCCTTCTGAAAATATCCAGGAATCCTAAAGAGTTTCCCCAGCTTTTTGGAAATATCAAACTATATTTTGACTTTTCACAGATTACTATGTTAGCTCGCAAGAAACTTTCTCAAATAACAGCAATTCGGAGAGAACACAAAATCCTATACAGGTGGGGCTTCCTAACTAAGATTTTTGTCAACAAAGAGGGTGATGTCAGTGTCATAAACTCGCTTGATGAGGGTATCACATTGCTGGAAAAATGGAACCTTCCTGTACCCAAGGAGGGAATCCCAAAAACAAGCTCCCAGAACAAGCAGGAAAACATTCTCTGCCCATTTATGGCTTATACACTGGTAACTTTTATGCTTATCTGCGGTCCTCAGACCAATTAAAGGGGTACCACCTGTTAGATGGCTGACCTGTACACACCCATGACCAAAAACCTTTTAACTGGGCTACCATTGGCCCCAAGATCCGAAAAGGTCCTTTTTCTTGTTTAACCAAGTTTGTTTCTCAAAAGTTGAGAAGCATCTGTTTCACTTCCCTGGAAGTATTTCCATTTTGCCATTCCTACTCCAAAATAGCGTCTCTTTTCAAAAATTCTTCACTTACAACATGTCTGTTTGTCAGTTCTACTGAGTCTTTGCAAGAGGTACATCCGAGGATAAACCGTTGCCTCCTCACGCTTTTCCTTTAGATCCCAAATGGAGTTAAAAATGCTGTCCTTGAATGTAAAATGACTTAATTCACCCTTCAAAAGAGCAGCACTGTGGAGGGAGGCTCTCTCCTCCAAAGCGGACATACTATGTGTCCAGGAGACTCATTTTGCTTGGGACAAAGTCCCTATTTTTTCCCACTCCAGATTCTCCACGATCTTCCTAGCCAATGCCATCAAGAAGAAAGCAGGAGTTTTGATAGCTGTAAAGGACTCAGTGAACTTTCCGCTCGTGAAGGAGGTAGCAGACAATGAGGGCAGATTTTTGATTCTGATTTGCAAAATTGAGGGCTTCTTCGTGACCTTAACCAATAAATATGCTCCTAATTTAAAACAACTTAAGTTCATGGATAAAGTCATGAGGAAAATTAAAAAGGTCCAGCAGGGTAATCTGATTCTGTGCAGGGACTTTATTGTTATAGTGGATGGAACATTGCATGCCAGCTTTTCAGGAAGAGGGAGAGGTCCAACCTTATCCCCTTGGATCCACAAAGCAGAATTATTTGATTCATTCAGATGTCTAAATGTTAATTCTTGACAGTATACTTTTTCTATTCATTTCGCCACAAATCATTCTCTAAAATTGACATGTTCCTGGTGGACTTTCCTGTTCTTAAAAGAGTTCAAGAAGCAAAGATAGGAGTGACATCACGGTCTGACCATCCTCTGATTTCACTTAAATTGAAACTGGGTCTCCAAGCCCCATCATTTGGGAATTGGAGAAATAACACCTTCCTAATGAAAGTATCTAGCTATTAAAAGATAGTACATGAAGCATTAGAGGAATATTTTTGAATCAATGAATCCCCAGAAACGTGTCGATTTACCTTGTGGAATGCCCATAAACCTGTGATCAGAGGGGTGATGATCCAGCAAGGCTCCATTTATAAAAGAGAAAGAGATAAAGTACTCAAAAACACCCTAATAGAGCTCAATAGTTAAGAAAAAGATCTCCAAAATTCACAGATTACTTCCCTACATAATGCACTTTTAGAAAAAAGACTTAAAGTACTAAATATTATCATAGACAAGCACGAAAAAAACATAAAAAGCTTAAAATCCTCCTGTTATCAATAAGTTTACCCGCCTGATGGCAAATAGAGTTAAGCAAAGGAAATCCAAAGCAAAGATCCCTTTTTTGATCAACCCAATAACAGGCAGTAAGACTTCTAACCCATTGAAAATTGTTGAAATAGTTAGAAAATTCTATGAATTCTTGTATAACTTAGGGGGGAGGACCCCTCCCCTTCCCTTCCGCAGCCTAATGAGAGCAAAATAAACCAATTTTTATCCTCCATTAAGCTCCCAAAACTAAATAAAAAATTCAGTTAGACAAACTCTATGCCACAGGTGTCAAACACAAGGCCCGCGGGCCGAATCCGGCCCGCCGCCTCATTTTCTGTGGCCCGCAGGCTATGCAGTAAGTTTCCTCACTCCTCCGTGCTGCTGTCAGTAGGCAGTCTGCTCTCGGCTTGTTCTGTCTAATGCAGACAGTAATAGAGGAGTGCCGATAGCAGACTGACAACGGCCGCGGAGGAGGGAAGGGGAGTGCAGAGAACATGATCTCTGCAGCAAGGAGAGCATCGCTGAGGAGGAGCAGCTGCAGGGTGAGAGCCTTGTGTGTGTGTATATATGTGTGTGTGTGTGTGTGTCTATATATATATATATATATATATATATATATATATATATGTGTGTGTGTATATGTATGTGTGTGTCATATATATATATATATATTATATATATATAATGTGTGTGTGTATATACGTGTGTGTGTGTATATATATGTGTGTGTGTGTGTATGTCTATATATATATGTGTGTGTGTGTGTGTGTGTGTGTATATGTATGTATGTGTATATATGTATGTGTGTGTGTATATATATGTATGTGTGTGTGTGTCATATATATATATATATATATATATATATATATAATGTGTGTGTCTGTATATATGTGTGTGTGTCTGTACGTATATGCGCAGAATGGTGTGTGGGTGTATGCGCAGAATGGTGTGCGTCTGTGCGGGTGTATGCGCAGAATAGTGTGCGTCTGTGCGGGTGTATGCGCAGAATGGCGTGCGTCTGTGCGGGTGTATGCGCAGAATGGTGTGCGTCTGTGCGGGTGTATGCGCAGAATGGTGTGCGTCTGTGCGCGCAGAATGGCGTGCGTCTGTGCGGGTGTATGCGCAGAATGGCGTGCGCCTGTGTGTGCGCAGAATGGCGTGCGTCTGTGTGTGCGCAGAATGGCGTGCGTCTGTGTGTGCGCAGAATGGCGTGCGAGTGTGTGAGCAGAATGGCGTGCGGGTGTGTGAGCAGAATGGCGTGCGGGTGTGTGCGCAGAATGGCGTGCGGGTGTGTGCGCAGAATGGCGTGCGTCTGTAAGCGCAAAATGGCGTGCGTCTGTAAGCGCAGAATGGCGTGCGTCTGTATGCGCAGAATGGCGTGCGCGTGTATGCGCAGAATGGCGTGCGTGTGTATGCGCAGAATGGCGTGCGTCACTGGCCACTATGGGGAACCTTATTACCAATCGGGCCACTGTGGGGTTTACTTTTACTTTACTGTCTTACAATTAGAATCGGCCCTTTGAAGGTAGCCATAAGGCTGATGTGGCCCTCGGTGAAAATGAGTTTGACACCCCTGCTCTATGCCCCTATATCATATCAAGAAATTTTACAGGTTATTAACAACTCCAAAAAAAGACAGGGCCCCAGGTACAGACGGTTCTTCTAATGAGTACTTTGAAATTTATAAATCATAGCTAGCAATTAACCTGAGGAACCTTTTCAATGAGGCTATGTCAAAAACTCACCTTCCCGCGGAGATGCTCCAAGCAAATCTAGTAACAATTCCCAAACCCGGTAAGGACACTTCTTCCATGGGCCAAAATAGACCATTATCATTATTAGGCCTTAGTCAGACGGGCGTTTTTTGCCGCGATTTGCGGATCGCATGACGGATGCGCATCTGCAAATCGCGTGACCGGTGCGCGCAAGTCGCCCGCAAATCGCCCGAAAATCTGCTCCTAGCCGCGTTTCATTAGAAACGGGCCGGAGCTGTCCAGCGCATTGCATTCAATGGAGACGGCAATACAGCCGTCTCCATTGAAAGCAATGCGCTGCGGGCGAGCCCGGGATGAATTGTCGGTAAGGGCTTAAATATATAAGCCCTTACCTGCAATCCATCCTAAAATGTGTTAAAATAAAAAAAAATTGCATTCTCACCTTCTGCCTGCAGCTCCGGGCAGCCGTCCTGCAGTGGGTGTGAAGGGGGTGTGAGTCAGACCTGCCCCCTGATTGGCTCAGCGCTGAGCCAATCAGAGGCATGCCTCACTCACACCCATTCATGAATTCATGAATGGATGTGAGTCAGACCTGCCCCTGATTGGCTCAGCGCTGAGAGGCAGCAGTCACTCACCCATTCATGAATTCATGAATGGGTGTGTGAGTGAAACCGGCCTCTGATTGGTCAGGCTGTGACCAATCAGAGCAGATCATTCAGCAGGCGGGGATTTTAAAGCCCCGCCGGCTGAATAGTGCCGAGAAGCAGTTCAGGAGAACCGACAGCGGCCGCGGCTGGACTCCGGCTGCAGCGGAAAGGTGAGTATACAATTTTTTTTTTATTTTAACACATTTTAGCATGAATTGCAGGGAAGGGTTTATATATTTAACCCCTTCCCGACAATTAACCCCGCGCACGCCGGCAGCCCATTGCTTTCAATGGAGCGGCTGTATTGCCGCTCCATTGAATTCAATGGGCAAACATCGTTCTTCTCTGCCACAGCTGTTACAGCTGTGGCAGAGAAGAATGATTTGTCTTCTATATGTTCTCAATGGGGTCGGCGCTGCTGCCGCCGGCCCCATTGAGCGCATATACAGAAGTGAACAGGAATCGCACATCGCAGATAGGTGCGATCTGCGATTTTTTGTTCTATAATTTTTCGGACGAGCGCATAAAAAGCGCTCATGTGTCCGATACCATTGCGAAGCAATGGTTTTAAAAAATCGCCGGACGCATGCGCAAATCGCAGCAAAAAACGCCCGTCTGACTAAGCCCTTAAACTGCAACACTAAATTTTACGCAAAAATTTTGACATTGTGACTTCTTGAAATTACTCCTGAACTTATCCACAGTGATCAAACAGGTTTCGTTAAATGGAGTAAGACATTTGACGCGACTGGAAGAATGTTGGATATTTTGGAAGAAGTGGAGACCTCTCGAGCACCTTGTCTGCTCCTCACTTTGGACGTGGAGAAGGCGTTTGATAGGATCACTAGGGATATGTCTTCTCGGTCTTAAAAACAATGGGGTTTGAGGGTGATATATTAGGAGCAATCCAGGCATTATACAGAGCCCCTCGGCTAGAATATTGCTAAACTGTGTTGTCGCCAACTCATTTAAAATAACAAATGGGACCAGACAGGGTTGCCCTCTATCTTCCACTCTGTTTGCATTAACCATATAGCCCCTGGCTGAAACAATCCGTATGGAGAGCAACATCAAGGGAGTTCCTCTATCATTTAGGCAACATAAGATTGGCCTATTTGCAAATGACATAATTTTAATGTTGACCTCTCCATTAGAGTGGCGTCTCTTCTTCTAGATAATTTTGGCAAGATTTCTTCCTATAAAATTAACCCAACAAAATCTAAAATACTAGCTATCAATGTCCAATCAAACTTCAGAACCAAATTAAAAAATAATTCCTATATAGAGATGAGCGAACATGTCCGTTACGGACACATCCGCACCCGGACACCGGCTTTGCCGAACACTGCAGTGTTCGCGCGTAAAGGTCCGGGTGCCGCCGGGGGGCGGGGAGATGCGCGGCGGCGCGGGCGGCAGTAGCGGGGAACAGGGGGGAGCCCTCTCTCTCTCCCTCTCCCCCCCCACTCCCCGCCGCACCCCCCCGCGCTGCCACGGCGGCCCCCGAACTTTTTCGCCCGAACACTGAAGTGTTCGCAAAGTTCGGTGTTCGGGCGAAAAAGGGGCGGGGCCGAACGTGTTCGCTCATCTCTATTCCTATACGGATTGGACTCAATGGGAACCCAATACTTGATTATTCCAAAAAATCTCAACAGCACTCAAATTCCCCAGATGGAATAATCCAATCTGGGTAGGAGAAAGAATGGGAATAACTTGCAAATATGCAAAGCCAACCTCCAGGTTGTGGACCAACACCCTTTGTAGTAATTCAATGAAAAATTGTTAAAGAAGTGGCAGTATGAAAGGTGCTTCACATCATCTTTATGTAAAAGAACTTCTTTATTGTTTCATCGCAACACAGGCAACGTTTCTACCACTTACGGTCTTTATCAAGCTTATAAATCAACGCCATCAATACTAATAATTACATCATACATAAAGCACAACACAAATTTTAGTTTGTTAAAAAAATACACCAACACAATAATGTATACATGTTTAAAAACAATCAAGTTAAAATACGTACCGCTACTGCATGAAACAAGGCGGTAAGTCCATGTTCCAGGATGCTCACCCTATACCTAGGCCATCTAATAAATAGTGATGGTCAGTGATGTCCTTTAATCAGGAACACCCATTTGCACACGAGTTCCGGTATGCAGTATTACAACTTCCACGTAGGCTGCACAAGCGGATGGAAACATCGTTATCTATCACCATCAAAAACGGGGACCTTTTAGCTTCATCAATCTGTGTATTATATTCATCCTCCTCCTCCTGCTCCTCCTCCTGAAATGTCACGTAATCACGCCGAACGGGCAATTTTTCTTAGGCCCACAAGGCTCAGTCATATTACTTTAGTAAACAATGTTTATACGTTTCAATTCTCATTAAAGCGTTGAAACTTGCACCTGAACCAATTTTTATTTTAACTGGGCTGCCTACAGGCCTAGTTACAAATTAAGCCACATTAAGCAAAGCGATTAATGGGTTTCACCTGCCCTCTTGGTTGGGCATGGGCAATTTTTCTGAGGTACATTAGTACTGTTGGTAACCAATTTTTTGGGGCCCTCGCCTACAGTGTAATCCTACTTATTTTTATGGGCTTCGCCTGCACTCATGGTACAGCAAGGTGTGTGGGGTTGGCATACACTTTTGCTACATAAATGTAACTGGGGCCTTGTCTATACTGCAACTACTGAAATGTGAAAGAGACTGTTATCTCCCTAAACTGCGGCAATGGGAATGCTACTGTGGCCTGTCTTGACTGCTACTACTACTGAAATGGAACTAATACTGTGCTTCCCCTATACTGCTGCTTCGGAATTATTACTGGCGCCTGTCTTGACTGCTACTACTACTGAAATGGAACTAATACTGTGCTCCCCCTATAATGCTGCTAGTGATATGTTAATGGGGCCTGTCCCTAATACTACCGCTGAAATGTTACTAATTGTGGGCTCTACCTATACCACTGCTAATTCTATGTCATTGGGGTGTGGAAACGGAGGCTTCCCAAAGACATGATGGTGGCAAGGCCATTTCCCAACAACACGGTTACCGTTAAGGTGCATATAACCACGGACACGTGGAGAGGACACGTAGTGCCTCAAAAACATCCCCCTCCTCCTCCAACAATAAAAACATTCTTGGCAAATACCTTTGCATTGGTCCGTCTGGTGGCAGTCCAAGAATTTCACCTTTACCGACATAACAAGAGAGCCCCCCCACCATCCCCCTGCCACGGCCCACTTAATCCTGGCCACATTCCGAAAACCAACTAAATAAAACCGCGCTACTAGGTCCGCAGTCGCCACCACATTCCCACCAACGCGGTTACTGTTAAGGTACATATTACCCGTCTGACTGGGGCATGCACTGTGGGCTGAAGCACACCTGTATTGTATGTGACGTTAGCTCTGCTGAGCAGGGCACTGCAATGGGATACATTTATGTACCGCCGATGGGTTCCAGGGAGCCACCCATGCTGTGGGTCCACAGGGACTTCACATTAGGGATTTGTACCTGCCAGTGTCTATGTACTAAAAACCCCGGTCAGACTGGGGCATGCAGTGTGGGCCGAAGCCCACCTGCATGTAATCTGACGTTACCTCAGCTGTGATGGGCACTGCAATGGGATATATTTATGTACCGCCGGTGGCTTCCTGAGACCCACCCATGCTGTCGGTCCACACGGAGTTGTAACTGCATGTGTCCACTTCTAAAGAACCCCAGTCTGACTGGGGCATGCAGTGTGGGCCGAAGCCTACCTGCATTAAACCTGACGTTACCTCAGCTGTGCTGGGCACTGCAATGGGATTTATTTATGTACCGCCGGTGGGTTCCAGGGAGCCACCCATGCTGTGGGTCCACAGGGAGTTCATAATAGGGAGTTGTACCTGCCTGTGTCTACTTATAAAAAACCCCAGTGTGACTGGGGCATGCAGTGTGGGCCGAAGCCCACCTGCATTTAATCTGACATTAGCTCTGCTGTCCAGGGCACTGCAATGGGATACATTTATGTACAGCCGGTGGGTCCCAGGGAGCCACCCAGGCTATGGGTGCACACGGAATTGCCATTGCGGAGTTGTACCTGCCTGTGACTATTTATAAAAAACCCCGGTCTGACTGGGGCATGCAGACACCTTGACAGAATGAATAGTGTGTGGCACATGGGTTCCCCATTGCTATGCCCACGTGTGCAGCTCCTGATGGAGGTGGCACAGGATTGGAATTCTCATTGCTTCTGTACAGCATTGTGGGCTATCGCCCTGCCCCTTTTAAAGAGGGTCGCTGCCTGGCCCTGCCAACCCTCTGCAGTGTGTGCCTCCGGTTCCTCCTCATGGCAGACGCACTTATAAATAGACATGAGGGTGGTGTGGCTATGAGGCCAGCGTGTGGCATGAGGGCAGCTGAAGGCTGCGCAGGGACACTTTGGTGTGCACTGTGGACACTGGGTCGTGCGGGGGGGTTGGGCAGCATGTAACCCAGGAGAAGTGGCAGTGGAGTATCATGCAGGCAGTGATTGTGCTTTGTTGGAGGTAGTGTGGTGCTTAGCTAAGGTATGCTTTGCTAATG
Organism: Eleutherodactylus coqui; assembly: GCF_035609145.1. NCBI lineage: Eukaryota > Metazoa > Chordata > Amphibia > Anura > Eleutherodactylidae > Eleutherodactylus > Eleutherodactylus coqui. Next base: position 103,947,171 of record NC_089843.1, read on the forward strand.
AGGGTTTTTCAGAAGTAAAAATTGTTGGGAGGGGGGGGGCACTCTTGCCGCTATTGTGGCTTATTAGTGGGACCTGGGAACTTGAGATGCAGCCCAACATGTAGCCCCTCGCCTGCCCTATCCGTTTCTGTGTCGTTCCCATCACTTTCTTGAATTTCCCAGATTTTCACAAATGGAAACCTTAGCGAGCATAGGTGATATACAAAAATGCTCGGGTCGCCCATTGATTTCAATGAGGTTCGTTACTCGAAACGAACCCTTGAGGATCGCGAAAAGTTCGTCTCAAGTAACGAGCACCCGAGCATTTTGGTGCTCGCTCATCTCTAATTACACATATTTCTCAACAGTCCACTCCTCCTTCCAATGGCTAGACTACTTATTCATTTCCTCCTCCTTCTTAGAGTCTTTAGTGAGCGCTTCTATTGACCCTATCGCAATATCTGACCATGCCCCTCTTCATACCAATATAAATCTGGCTACCGCCTCACCACGCGAGTGGCGATGGAAATTGAACCCATCACTTTTGGACACAGAAAAAGATAGGCAACATTTAAAAACAGCTATTGAAGAATATTTCCTACTCAACAAAAATAACGAAGCGCCTATGCCGGTAATTTGGGAAGCCCATAGGGCATTCGTGAGAGGCTTACTGGTTGCCCTGGGCTCTAGGGTTAAGCGTAGCCAACAAAAAGAGATTGACGAGATGTTAAAACAAATTGCCAGATTAGAACAAGTAACAAAGCATTCTCAGAGTAAGTCCTCACTAGACAAACTAATTTCCCTCAGAAAAGAGCTAAAACTATACCTGGAGAACAGATATAACAAAAAACACCTATACCTCAAACATATGGTCTACGCCCAGGGAAATAGGGGTAGCAAATACACTACTGCGCTAATTAAAAAAGCCTGTTCCAGAAATCTCATCAACTCCATTAAAACCAACTCCGGCCACTCGGTCACCTCTTCTAGGGAGATTGCTAATGAGTTCCAGGTGTTCTATTCACGCCGCTATAATATTCAGAAACCCCTCTCCCCTAACGAAGAACTAGACGCCCGAACTCGAACTGAGGCCTTCTTAAAGGACTTAGACCTGCCTAAGCTGGACGAAAAAGAGACAGCAGTCCTAATCTCCCCAGTTACCGTGCAGGAAATAGAGGATCTTATAGCCTCGTTCCCACCAGGAAAGAGCCCTGGCCCAGATGGCCTCCCACTAATATATTATAAAACTTTCAAATTCCTCCTGATCCCACAGTTAGTAGACTTATTTAACTCTTTATTACTTGGAACACCCCTCCCTAAGCAGGCCCAAGAAGCCCATATAACCCTAATTTACAAGGACAAGAAGGACCCAGAAGATTGCGGGAGTTATAGGCCTATTTCGTTGATCAACTTCGATATGAAGCTGTGGGCTAAACTCCTAGCAAAGCGGCTTGAAAAATTCATCCCCTCCGTGATAAATCCCGAACAAACCGGATTCGTCAAGGGAAGAGAAGGAAAAGATAATTGCATTAGACTGTTGCACGCCGCAAGATATGCTCAAACATAGAATATACCTTTAGCTCTCATAAACTCAGATGCAGAAAAAGCTTTCGACCGGGTCAATTCGACCGGGGCTTCCTCGACTCACCACTCTCATGGAAGAGTTTGGAGTCATCTTCAACTTTAAAATAAATTACTCCAAGTCCACGGTTCTAAATATCTCCATACTGCTAGCTCACCTCAGAGAGCTGAAGAGTAAATCTCCGTTCTCTTGGTCAAACTCTGACGTGGATTTTTTAGGCATAAAATTCACAAAGAAGGCAGATGCCCTGTACTCCGCAAACTTTATTCCTCTACTAACCAAGATTAAAAATCTACTCCGTTCATACGACCTCCCCTTCATATCCTGGCTGGGGAGGAAGAACATTCTGAAGTCGTATGTTCTCCCGTTGATTCTATACAAAATTCGACTTCTCTCCATTTTTATTTCAAGCACATTCTTTAAAACAGTGCGAGTAGCCTTTTCAAAGTTTGTTTGGAAAGGGAGAAGACCAAGGCTGCCTCACTGTCTATTAACTAGGAGGAAATATGAAGGAGGAGTGGACCTACCCTGCCCCAGGGAGTACTACCTGGCTACCCAACTTGGTCAATGGATGGAAATGGCGCATCCGGCCAAAGACCCTCTGATTTTTATGCTAGTAAAGGGCTCATATGGCCACTCTATCCTACACGATCTGTAGTTCCCCAACGTGAAGGCCCGTAGCGGAGGGGGGGGGGGGCGTAATCCGCTTCTCAGAGGGACATTTGAGACTTGAAATAAATTAAGAGACTCCCTAGCACCCTGCCCTTCCCCTCTCACTCCACTGTGCGCATTGCATAAAATCCTAGGACTTCGGTTGGACTCGTGCTCAGCTAGTTCATGGCTGTTATTTAAGGATAAGAATATATAGAAAATCTTCTCATTAGCCCATGAACCTACCTTCGCAATAATAGCGGAGCTGCTCCCCAACCACAACCTCACATTCTTAGCTTTGGCACATTTGACCAAAGGGATTAAGGACTTCTTGAAGGTGCACAAAACATCAAGACCCATAACTCTATTTGAGACTGCACTAGTTGAAAGAAACCCAAATAAAAGGAAGGTGGCGTATATTCGCAAACAATTTATTGCGCCCCCAAATTATACAAAACTCACCTTTATTACTTCCTGGGAAAAAGAGCTAGGGATCTCCCTCACTCCTAGCGAAACGCAGCTCATTCTGAGAACAGCATATGGGTTATCTCCTTGTGTCACCTCCCAGGCATCGCACTATAAGTTATTAGTGAGGTGATATAGAACCCCTCAATGGTTATCTGATCACAAACTGGCCTCGCAGGATAGGTGCTGGAGATGCGACTCTCACACTGGGTCATTCCTCCATATCTGGTGGGACTGCCCTTGCCTGCTATCTTTCTGGAACAATGTCGGATGTGTGCTCAAAAAGCTTTCTCCCGGCCTGGCCCTCTCCCCTGAGGTGGTTCTCCTTTGGAAGCCTACAGCAACCTTTCACCCCCTAAAACACAAATTAATAGCGTTCCTCATTGACGTTGCAAAGTCTCTTATTCCACTTAAGTGGTGCCAACAAGACCCATCCACTCTGCTTATGTGGAAAGATAAAGTAGATCTTCTTATGAATCTAGAAGAACTCTCTAGTTGGTCGAGGGGTTCCCATGATACTTTCTTAAAAATCTGGAGCCCTTGGAGATCAATCAGAGATGAAATTGGTCAAACCTGTAGATGATGTTCCTCCCTTCTCAGTAGGCAAACAGAAGCGTGATGTTGAAACCCTCCTCTGGGGGTCATTGAGGCAAACCCGGAGCCCGAGCCCATACCGCATTCACAATCGCAGACGGGGCCAGTGTCAGAGCATCTCCTGGACACAGCTAGGAGGTGCTCTCACCCCACCTTGGGCAACACAGCATGATATCCCCCCCACCCCCCACCCGTTTCCTTCACCCCCCCAGTCTGCCTTGTCTTCACTTTCGGTTGTTTCTATTATGCTCAGGGTTTAGCCCGCTCCATGGGCCACCCTGTGGGCGGAGCTGACCCAATCTACATGCAGTTTTGTGTATGTCACCCGTTGAGGTACTGAGACTCTGGTATAACTCTGTGAGTAATGTTGTACAGAACACTGGCAATACCTGTACCTTTGTCTACCTTCCTTAATAGATTTTGTTTGTAATGAATCCAAAAATTTTTAAATAAAAATTGATTGGAAAAAAAAAATCTAATCTATAGCCACCCCAGCATGTTTTGCCTTGTGCAGACCTCAGGGGGAATAACAACCAGCTCTGCTCAAACACTGACAATCAGTATGGCTGCAGATTTAAGTGAACCATTGAGTTAGTTCAATTAATAATTTTGCTACACTTATAATTGAATTTTCTGAACTCGGTACTACTCACGAACTTGTACCCCCTTTCAAAGTAACAGCTACTTGCTTATATGATTGTTTATGGACAGCTTACTGTCCTTTTTAGTTGATGTTTCCATTTTATATGTTCTGTTAGTCTTCAGGTGCATTGCTCTGTGCTATTTCAATATTAGTAGTGCCGTCATATTCTCTGCTACTAATTTACCTCCAGACATAGAAAGGGAGATGGGATCTACTTTAACAGTCTTGAATACCCTGCAATGGTAATTTTAAATAGTATCCATGAATGCCAAAGGGCTTAACAGCCCTCAAAAAAAGGCTTTAATGTGATTTGAAGCTAAAGCCTTGCCTTCAGACATATTTTGTGCTCAGGAAACACACATAGCAAACAAAGATGCCTTTAGGATAAACATCCATGTTCCTTAATACTTTTAAATCTCATTTTACCTCTAAATGAAGAAGTGTTTTATAGCTACATGTTACATGTTACTGTTACACTCCAACTAATACAGGAAAAGATTGACATAAATGGCCAGTATATTATATTAGCATGCTGTATTAACAATATAAAATATACTGTGGTTTACATTTATGCCTCCAATAAAGGCTAAATTAGTCTTTTTTTTTTCATTAGATCTTGAGTAGTGATGAGCGAGCATACTCGCTAAGGACAATTACTCAAGCAAGCAGTGTCCTTAGCGAGTATCTCCCCACTCAGAAGAAAAGGTTCTGCTGCCGGCGCGGGTGAGAGGTGAATTGCGGCAGTGAGCAGGGGGGAGCGGGGGGAGAGAGGGAGAGAGAGATCTCCCCTCCGTTCCTCCCCACTCTCCCCCACCGCTCCCCGCCCGCTGCCGGCAGCCAAATCTTTTCTTCCGAGCGGGCAGGTACTCGCTAAGGGCAATGCTCGATCGAGTAATTGCCCTTAGCGAGTATGCTCGCTCATCTCTAATCTTAAGTATTGCATCAAACAGAGCAAACTTCTTATATGTGGGGACTTTAACATAGCTTCAAATGTGCAGTTGGATACGTCCTGTAAATCCTGCAGCCACACTCAATTGGTAATATTTTTTGGATAGAGGAATTGTGGCAGGTATTACACAGTACATAAAGAGACCTTTATTTTCATTCCAAGCGTCACAATTCCTACCCTAGGATAGACATGTTTGTAGTCAACAAGGAGTGTTTACTAGCCTCTATAAATGCTAATGTTGAATTGAATAAATTGTCAAATCATATGGCCATCTCCTTACTGATAGAGGAACAATATAACCAATGGTCATCCTATTTTTGGAGATGCACCACTTTTTTTGTCCCACCCCACTCATAAAAGAACTAGAAAAAATGAGCTGATATATTTCCAAACAAATGCCACAGCAGTGGAAAATCCAAACTCTTTATGGATCGCCCACAAGGCATTTATCAGAGGGACCTTCATTAAGCTGAGATTCATAAAACGAAGTTTCAACTCAAACATCAATTACATAACTGTCTCTTACAGGACTATGTACAGAAATTAAATAAAACCTTAATAAAAAGCTTAATAATTTTCTCTTAATAATAAGGCAGGTAAACATTTGGTCGCTTGCCTCAAAACCTAACATATTAAGTCAAGAACCCCATACTTATTTGATTCCCACAATAGCTGGAGACTAGTACTTTTCTTTCTACAACTTTAAGAATGCCTCAGTTTCACTGTCCAAGATAATCAATCCTTTTTACAAAATCTAAGTCCAGTTTCACTCTATAAACTCCCCTATCACTATTGCTGACATTGTTGACGTAATAAAATTTATCCCAAAAGGAAAATCTTCTGGCCAAGATCAGTTATCCAATATTTACTTTTAAGACATTTCAACACAGTCTTTCCCTTTATCTACATAAAGTCTTCAATGTGCAAAAAGTGAGGGATCTTTCCCTAAAGAAAATCAAATGGCTTTAATAGTAACTATTACTAAAATCTAGCAAAAGTCCAGATATTAATCAAAATGTTAGGTCCATCTCACTTTTAAAATTATTTAAAAATATATGTTAAAATATTAGCAAATTAATTAGCAGCAATAACACCTTATTTGGTAAGAGAACATCAGAATGGCTTCATTAAAGTCAGACAAGCTCCTGAAAACACATGGGAAATATTAAACATTTTACATTACATAAAGGTCCCCTCTGTCTTGCTGTCATTAAAGGGAAAGAGCATTTGGGCAAAAATAAACTGGACATATGCCTTTTCAGTTCTTAAATCAATAGAAATCTCAGGTACCATGCAATTTTTGCTTCATGGTCAAATCAATCTGCTGGAGTTTTCAGTCACTGGAAATCGGCCTTCATCAATTAAAACAGTTTGGGCATATTTCTTACTGTAAACTCCACATATAAAAATCCCACATTCTCGCAGCAAAATCCATGTCACAATCAGCATCATTGGAAAAAATCCACTATTTCCACTATGTGTGAAGGGTGGACGCACACAAGCACACAGTGCAACTGGTTGTACATGTCAAACAATGCCCATTTGTAGAAGCCAATGGTTGTACAATATTGATGGTAATTTTTCAACCACTGGCCGGCTCAGGTGGGCATGATTTTTATTGCATGTGGCCAGCTGCATTGTTTGCTTCCACCCTTAGGTCAATTTCAGCTAAACATATATTAGCTCCATATTTGGCCTGTGTTTTGTGGACCATAATACTGAACTTATGTAAATCTAAATTTCTATTCACGTGGCTGTATTTTTCAAGGCTGGTTTTAGAAAACGTAGCATTCTCATTTTTGCCTCCATATTGCTGCTATTTTCCATTGGGTAATTATAAATCAGCATTTCCCCAGTAAAAAATAAAATATAAGACAACAAATACATGTACAGATCGGTACATGTTACAATATGTTCGTATGAAACCAGCCTTACAGTTTTTTTTCACTGCGAAATTTGTAGCGTTTTTTTTCTGCAGGGGTCTATGGGACTTGTAATGTTAAAATTGCGATTGCGCCAAATCACAATTTACCGTGAAATCGCGATTTTAACATTGCAAGTCCCATAGACCCCTGCAGAAAAAAAAATGCTGTGAATTTCACAGTGAAAAAAAACTGTAGTGGGTAGTCACCTTTAGGGTAGGCCGATATTTATGGGCTGATGCTGTGTGCTTGACAGACAGCTCCTGTTAGGGCTCGGTCAGACGGGCGTTTTTTGCCGCGATTTGCGGATCGCATGACGGAGGGGCATCCGCAAATCACGTGACCGAGGCCGAAAAATCGCCCGAAAAAGCTGCAGCTGGCAGCGTTTTCGGCGAAAAGGGCAGACACAAGAAATCGCAGATCGCGCCTATCTGCGATCTGCGATTCCTTGTGTTCTCTATATGCGCTCAATGGGGCCGGCAGCAGCAGTGCCAACCCCATTGAGAACATATACTACAATGATCATTCTCCTCTGCCACAGCTGTAACAGCTGTGGCAGAGAAGAATCATGTTAGCCCATTTAATTCAATGGAGCCGGCAATACAGCCGGCTCCATTAAAAGCAATGGGCTGCCGGCAAGCGCTGGATGAATTTTCGGGAAGGGCTTAAAAATATAAGCCCTTCCCTGAAAATCATCCAAAAATGTGTAAAAATAAAAAAAATATATATATACTCACCTTGTCCCTGCAGCCAGAGTTCAGCCGTGGCCGGCCGGCAGTTCTCCTGAACTGCTCTGAGTAGTATTCAGCAGGCGGGGATTTAAAATGCCCCCCCCCCCTGGCAAATGGGATGCCTCTGATTGGTCACAGCCCTCACCAATCAGAGGCAGCTCTCACTCACCCATTCATGAATTCATGAATGGGTGAGTGAGTGCTGCCTCTGATTGGCTCAGCGCAGGGACCAATCAGGGGCAGCTCTCAGCTGTCATTCAATTGAATTCAATGGGCCAACATCATTCTTCTCTGCCACAGCTGTTACAGCTGTGGCAGAGGAGAATGATCATTGTAGTATATGTTCTCAATGGGGTCGGCGCTGCTGTCGCCGGCCAAATTGAGCGCATATAGAAAACACAAGGAATCGCAGATCGCAGATAGTCGTGTCCTATAATTTATCGGACATCCGCATAAAAAGCGACCATGTGTCCGATACCATTGCAAAGCAATGGTTCTAAATATGCGCAGATCGCATGCGCATGCGCAAATTGTGGGAAAAAATGCCCGTGTGACCGAGGCCTTACTTGACATTGGCAGTGCTCCACAATTACTAAACAAAGCATTTATATTAATAAGTAGAGATGAGCGAGCACCAAAATGCTCGGGTGCTCGTTGCTCGAGTCAAGCTTTCCACGATGCTCGAGAGTTCGTTTCGAGTAACGAACCCCATTGAAGTCAATGGGCGACTCGAGCATTTTTGTATATGACCGATGCTCGCTAAGGTTTTCATTTGTGTAAATCTGCAAAACCTACGAAAGTGATGGAAACGAAACAGAAACGGATAAGGCAGGCAAGGGGCAACATGCAGAGCTGCATCTCAGGTTCCCAGGTCTCACTATTAAGCCACAATAGTGGCAAGAGTGGGTCCCCCCTAACAATTTTTACTTCGGACAAACCCTCATTAGCAAGGCACACCTTAGCTAAGCACCACACTACCTCCAACCAAGCACAATCACTGCCTGCGGGACACACCGCTGCTTCTTCTCCTGGGTTTCATGCTGCCCAACCCCCCCTCCCACACGAGCCTGCGTCCGCAGCACACACAAAAGTGTCCCTGCGCAGCCTTCAGCTGCCCTCAAGCCACACGCTGGCCTCATAGCCACACCACCCTCATATCTATTTATAAGTACATCAGCCATGAGGAGGAACCGGAGGCACACACTGCAGAGGGTTGGCAGGGCCAGGTAGCGACCCTCTTTGAAAGGGGAGGCGATAGCCTACAATGCTGTTGAGAACTGATAATAGATTGACATTCGATCTTCATTCCAATCCTGTGCCACCTCCGTCAGGAGCTGCAAACGTGGGCAAAAAGGGGACTCTGCTGCCAGCCGAACACTTCTACACATCTCCACAATGCAGCAATATTCGGTGTGGGAAGTATGTGAGCGGACCCTGGGTCTGCCTCTGTCCCAGCAAACACCTTGTGTGACCCAAGGTGCTGCGATTGACATAACAATGGTGACTCCATGTGTCCACACACTACTCATTCTGTTTGGGTGTCGGATACCTCATCGACAACACAAGGGGTAAACTATCTGCACTCTGCACCCTACCCAAGTCTGTCAGTGTTTTGGGGACAGGCAGGTACAACTCCGCTATGGCTAGTCTGTGTGCACCCACAGCATGGGTGGCTAGCAGGAGCACACAGACGGTACAAAAAGAAATCCCATTGCAGTGCCCCGGACAGCTGAGGTTACGTGACAGGAAATACCTGTTGGCTGTGGCCCACACTCCATGCCCTAGATATTCTGTTTTTTTTTTAAAGTGCCAGGCAGGTACAACTCCGCTATGGCTAGTCTGTGTGCACCCACAGCATGGGTGGCTAGCAGGAACACACAGATGGTACAGAAAGAAATCCCATTGCAGTGCCCCGGATAGCTGAGGTTACGTGACAGGAAATACATGTTGGCTGCAGCCCACACTCCATGTCCTAGACATTCAGTTTTGTTTTTTTTAAGTGCCAGGCAGGTACAACTGCGGTATGGCAAGTCTGTGTGCACCCACAGCATCAGTGGCTAGCAGGAAAACACAGACGGTACAGAAAGAAATCCCATTGCAGTGCCTCGGATAGCTGAGGTTACGTGACAGGAAATACATGTTGGCCTCGGCCCACAATCCATGCCCTAGTCAGTCGTGGTTTTTTTGGGGCCAGATAGGTAGAACACCGCGATGGGAAGACTCAGTGCACCCATAGTATACACAGACCCCTGTAATATTCCTGTAGCAAAGGTATAAGCTGACCCCAGTAACAGTTATGTTGCAGAAGTCTAGGGAGACCCCAGTAACATTTCTGTAGTAACAGTATAGACAGACCCCAGTAACATTTCAGTAGCAAAAGTATAGGCAGACCCCTGTAACATTTCTGTAGCAGAAGTATTGGCAGACCCCTGTAACATTTACGTGGCAGAAGTATAGGCAGACTCCAGTTACATTTTAGTAGCAGAAGTATACGCAGACCCCCTAGTAACATTTATGTGGCAGAAGTATAGGCAGACCCCAATAACAGTTATGTAGCAGCAGTATAGGCAGACCCCTGTAACATTTCTGTAGCAGCAGTATAAGCAGATCCCGGTAACATTTCTGTAGCAGAAGCATAGGCAGACCCCAGTACCATTTTTGTAGCAGAAGTATATGCAGACCCCCTGTAACATTTACGTGGCAGAAGTATAGACAGACCCCAGTAACATTCTTGTAGCAGAAGTATAGGCAGACTCCTGTAACATTTAAGTGTCAGCAGTATAGGCAGACCCCTTTAACATTAATGTGGCAGAAGTATAGGCAGACCCCAGTAACAGTTATGTAGCAGCAGTATTGGCAGACCCCAGTATCATTTCTGCAGCAGCATTATAGGCAGACCCCACCACCATTTCTGTTGTTGAAGTATAGACAGTCCCCAGTAACATTTTTGTAGCAGCAGTATAGGCAGACCCCTGTAACATTTATGTGGCAGAAGTATCGGCAGACCCCTTTCACATTTATGTAGCAGCAGTATAGGCAGACCCCAGTTTCAGTTCTGTAGCAGCAGTATAGGCAGACCCCAGCACCATTTCTGTAGTAGAAGTATAGGCAGACCCCTGTAACATTTATGTGGCAGAAGTATAGGCAGACCCCTTTAACATTTATGTAGCAGCAGTATAGGCAGTCCCCAGTTTCAGTTCTGTAGCAGCAGTATAGGCAGACCCCAGCACCATTTCTGTGGTAGAAGTATAGGCATACCCCTGCAACATTTATGTGGCAGAAGTATAGGCAGACCCCTTTAACATTTATGTAGCAGCAATATAGGCCGACCCCAGTTTCAGTTCTGTAGCAGCAGTATAGGCAGACCCCACTAACATTTTTGTAGCAGAAGTATAAGCAGACCCCTGCAACATTTCTGTAGTAACACTATAGACAGATCCCAGTAACATTTCTGTAGCAGAAGTATAGGCAGACCCTTGTAACATTAACGTGGCAGCAGTATTGGCAGACCCCAGTAACATCCTTGTCGCAGCAGTATAGGCAAACTCCTGGAAAATTAACGGGGCAGCAGTATAGGCAGACCCCTAGTAACATCCTTGTGGCAGCAGTATAAGCAGACCCCTGTAATGTGTAGGCCGCAGCAGTATAGGCAGATCCCTGTAACTTTCTTGTAGCAGAAGTATAGGCAGGCTGGCAGACCCCAGTAAAATTTCTCTAGTAATAGTATAGGCCTACCTCTGAAACATTGGGATACCATGAGTGTAGGCAAAGGCCGGAAAAATTAGTTGGATAAGAGTGTAGACGTGGGCCCCAAAAATTAGTGTACCAAGAGTACAAGTGTACCTCTGAAAAATGTATCAACCGAGAGGGCAGGTGAAACCCATAAACATTTTTTTAAAGATACAGCTCACTGTTGCTTAATTTGTAACAGAGCCTAGAGGCAGCCCTGTTGAAAAAATTGGTTCATATTACAGTCTCAATACTTTTGAAACGTAGCAAAATTGTAAAAACATTGGTAGATGTAGATGAGCCTTTTGGGCTGCAGAAAAATTGGCCGTTCAGCGCGATGACATGTTGTTTCTGGAGGAGGAGTAGCAGGAGGAGGACTAATGTCAGAGACAGATTGACAAAGAGAAATGCCCCGTTTTCCCAGTGATAGAGAAGAGTGCTTTTATTTGCGGTTGCAGCGAAAAGAATCGTTAGGTTCCGCTGCTCTCCGCTGGAGGAGAAGAGAAATCTGGGGAAATCCAGGCTTTGTTCATCTTTATGAGTGTAAGCTAGTCGGCACTGGCAGTTGACAGGTGGGTACGCTTATCCGTGATGATTCCCCCAGCTGCACTAAACACCCTCTCTGACAAAACGCTAGCGGCAGGGCACGCAAGGACTTCCAGGGCATACAGTGCGAGTTCGTGCCACGTGTCCAGCTTTGACACCCAGTAGTTGTACGGAGCAGAGGCGTCACAGAGGACGGTGGTACGATCGGCTACGTACTCCCTCACCATCTTTTTACAGTGCTCCCTCCAACTCAGCCTCGACTGGGGAGTGGTGACGCAGTCTTGCTGGGGAGCCATAAAGCTGGCAAAGGCCTTGGAGAGTGTTCCCCTGCCTGCGCTGAACATGCTGCCTGATCTTCGCGCCTCCCCTGCTACTTGGCCCTTGGAAGTGCGCCTTCTGCCGCTAGCCCTGTCAGATGGGAAGTTTACCATCAGTTTGTCCACCAGGGCCCTGTGGTATTGCATCACTCTCGAACCCCTTTCCTCTTCGGGAATGAGAGTGGAAAAGTTCTCCTTATACCATGGGTCGATAAGGGTGTAGACCCAGTAATCCATAGTGGCCAGAATGCGTCTAACACGAGGGTCACGAGAAAGGCAGCCTAACATGAAGTTAGCCATGTGTGCCAGGGTGCCAGTACGCAAGACATGGCTGTCCTCACTAGGAAGATCCCTTTCAGGATCCTCCTCCTCCTCCTCGTCCACAGGCCATACACGCTGAACAGATGGGAGGCAAGCAGCATGGGTACCCTCTGCAGTGGGCCCAGCTGTCTCTTCCCTCTTCTCCTGCTCCTCCTCCTCCAAAACGCGCTGACATATAGACATGAGGGTGCTCTGACTATCAAGCGACATACTCTCTTCCCCTGTCTCCTTTTCTGACCGCAAAGCGTCAGCCTTTATGCTTTGCAGCGAACTTCTCAGCAGGCATAGCAGAGGAATCGTGACGCTAAGGATTGCAGCATCGCCGCTCACCATGTGGGTAGACTCCTCAAAGTTTCTGAGGACCTAGCAGATGTCTGCCATCCTGGCCCACTCCTCAGTAAAGAATTGGGGAGGCTGACTCCCACTTCGCCGCCCATGTTGGAGTTGGTATTTCACTATTGCTCTACGCTGCTCATACAGCCTGGCCAACATGTGCAGCGCACAGCAGTTGGTGCTCTGGCAGATTATACCGATGTTGCAGGGTCCGCATGGTGGCAGCGTCCATGGTGAACTTGCGGAAATGTGCGCAGACGCGGCTCACCTTGCCGAGTAGGTCTGACAACTGCGGGTAGTTTTTCAGAAACCACCAGATTGAAGACGTGGGCCAGGCATGGCACGTCTGTGAGGCTGCCGAGCTGCAGAGCTGCCACCAGGTTACGGCCATTGTCACACACGACCATGCCCGGTTGGAGGCTCAGCGGCACAAGCCAGCGGTTGGTCTGCTCTGTCAGACCCTGCAGCAGTTCGTGGGCCGTGTGCCTCTTCTCACCTAAGCTGAGTAGTTTCAGGACGGCCTGCTGACGCTTGCCCACCGCTGTGCTGCCGTGCCGCGCGACACCGACTGCTGGCGACGTGCTGCTGCTGACACATCTTGATTGCGAGACAGAGCCGCCACCAGGTTATGGCCGTTGTCACACACAACCATGCCCGGTTGGAGGCTCAGCTGTGAAAGTCAGAGGTCGGTCTGCTCAGTCAGACCCTGCAACAGCTCGTGGGCTGTGTGCCTGTTGTCACCTAAGCTGAGTAGTTTCAGCGTAGCCTGCTAATGCTTGCCCACCACTGTGCTGCCGCTCCACAGCGACTGCTGGTGACGTGCTGCTCACTTTTTTTAATTGAGCGATAGAGGTTGCGTAGGAGGAGGAGGAGGGGGAGGAGGGTTTAGAGGAGGTGACATAGACCGCCGCAGATACCAGAACCGAGGAAGGACCCGCAATTCTGGGTGTGGGTAGGACGTGTGCGGTCCTAGGCTCTGACTCGGTCTCAGCCTCCAACAAATTCACCCAATGTGCCGTCAGGGAGATATAGTGGCCCTGCCCGCCAGTACTTGTCCACGTGTCCGTTGTTAAGTGGACTTTCCCAGTAACCGCGTTGGTGAGGGCACGATTGATGTTGCGGGAGTCGTGCTGGTGTAGGGCTGGAATGGCACATCGGGAAAAATAGTGGCGACTGGGGACCGAGTAGCGTGGGACCGCCGCCGCCATCATGTTTTTGAAAGCCTCCGTTTCCACAAGCCTGTATGGCAGCATCTTCAGGCTGATCAATTTGGCAATGTGAACGTTTAATGCTTGAGCATGCGGGTGCGTGGCGGCGTATTTGCGCTTGCGCTCCAATGCTTGCGCTAGCAACAGCTGGACGCTGTGCTGTGAGACATTGCTGGATGGGGCCGAGGACAGCGGAGGTGAGGGTGTGGGTGCAGGCCGGGAGGCGCTCGTTCTTGTGTCCTGAGAGGGGGGTTGGATCTGAGTGGCAGGTTGGGGCACAGGGGGAGAGGCAGTGGTGCGACCCGGAGGCGGTGAACGGCCTTCGTCCCACCTTGTGGAGTGCTTGGCCATCACATGCCTGCGCATGCTGGTGGTTGTGAGGCTGGTACTGGTGGCTCCCAGGCTGATCTTGGTGCGACACAGGTTGCACACCACTGTTCGTCGGTCGTCCGTGCTCTCACTGAAAAACATCCACACCTTTGAAGACCTAGGCCTCTGCCGGGTGGCTTGGCGCGATGGGATGCTTTGGGAAACAGTTGGCGGTGTCTTCGCTCTGGCCTTGCCTCTACCCCTGGCCACCCCACTGCCTCTTCCAACCTGTCCTGCTGCTGCACTTGCCTCCCCCTCTGAAGACCTCTCCTCAGTTGGCTTAGCGAACCAGGTGGGGTCAGTCATCTCATCGTCCAGCGGCTCTTCCTCCGAATCCTCTGTGCGCTCCTCCCTTGGACTTACTGCCCTTACTACTACCTCACAGATAGACAACTGTGTCTCATCATCATCGACCTCCTCACCCACTGAAAGCTCTTGAGACAGTGGCCGGAAGTCCCCAGCATCATCACCCGGACCCCAGGAACTTTCCAAAGGTTGGGCATCGGTCATGACAAACTCCTCAGCTGAGAGAGGAACCATTTTTTCCCAATCAAGGCAGGGACCCGAGAACAGTTCCTGGGAGTCTGTCTGCTCATCAGAATGTGTCATTTTCATGGAGTGAGGAGGCTGGGAGGAAGGAGGAGCAGCAGCGAGAGGATTCAGAGTTGCAGCAGTGGATGGCGTAGAAGACTGGGTGGTCGATACATTGCTCGATGCATTTTCTGCCATCCACGACAGGACCTGCTCACACAGCTCAGTTTGTAATAAAGGTCTACCACATTGACCCCAAAATTGTGATGTGAAGCTGGGGACCCCAGAAACTTGCCTCTCTCCCAATCCCGCAGCAGCCGGCTGCGATTCTCCCGGACCAGGAACTCGGCCTGTCCCCACACCCTCACTTGGACCTCCGAGTCCTCGCCCGCGTGCACATCCATGTCTTCTAGGCCTACCCCTACCCTTCAGCATGGTGGATTACGAATAGAGCAGACACAGAGCGGTCTGAATAATTATGCAATTATTGGCCTGCAGTTGGAGGCTGACAGCAGTTATATAACGCACACTGCAGTCCCAAAAAAATTATACGCAAGGCTGCAAAAAGGCCTAGCTGGGTAATAGGGAGGCAACTCCCAGCAGCTACGCAGTATAATGCACACGGTCACAGGTAGCCCTAAGAAGGAACTTTTTTTCAATTTTTTTTGAAAAAACTAACAGCCTAGAGAGCGCGTATATGTCTTTACCTCTGTCAGGGGCTGTCGCCACACGCTGTGCGTGAATTTGCAGGCACACACAGAGCGGTGTAAAGAAATATGCAATTATTGGCCTGCAGTTGGAGGCTGACAGCAGTTATGTAACGCACACTGCAGTCCCCAAAACATTATACGCAAGGCTGCAAAAAGGCCTAGCTGGGTAATAGTGAGGCAACTCCCAGCAGCCACGTAGTAAAATGCACGCGGTCACAGGTAGCCCTAAGAAGGAGCTTTTTTGGGATACTTGTTGACAGGTTTCTACACTACCACTGTCCCTGCCTCACCAGTACTGCCCCTATACTCTGTATAATTGACTGCAGACTGAGAACGCAAAAGTCTGCCCAGCCCAAGATGAAAAAAAAAATTGTGCAAAACTGCTACCAGCAGCCACAACAGTAATGCACATGGTCAGATGTGGCCCTAAGAAGGACCATTGGGGTTCTTGAAGATGCTAACACTCTCCCTATAGCAGCAGCACCACTCTCTTTAATCTCTGCCAGCGTGTGTCTGAGGCGAGCAGCGGGCGGGACCGCTTTAAGTACTCAGCGGTCACTTGATCTCACCAGCCACTCACTGCAGGGGGGTGGGATAGGGCTGGAACGTCACAGGAGGAAGTTGTAATGCCTTCCCTGCATGTCTATTGGCCAGAAAATGGCACAAAACATGCAGGGAAGGAAATGGAATTGACTCGAGTAACGCGTGGTGATCGTCTCGAGTAACGAGCATCTTGAGTACCCTAATACTTGAGCGAGCATCAAGCTCGGACGAGTACGTTCGCTCATCTCTACTTATGATCCAATAAAATATGGTAAATGTTTGTCAAGTTGGGTAGTTAAGTTGAACCCTTTTAATGCAATTATGATAGGGGAAAAGAAAGAAAGGAAAAAAATGGGATTGTAGGGAGGAGAGGAGAGGAAAAAAGAGGAAAATAAACTGAACAGAGAAGAAAACTAGATAAAGTGCAGAAGGAGTCGCTTCTAGCAACGAGACATTCAATTGATTTTTGTTTAAGTGCATGGAAACAAAGATTGTGTATCTTCTCTTAAAATATGTTTTATTTTCAAAGTGAAGTTGTTCTTTATTTCATATTAGACATCTATTTTTTCCCCAGTACATTAAGCTTTTCAATTCATTTTATTTTCTATTAATTTGCAAAGTCTGCAAATGTATATTCAGTATTATTCTGCTTGTTACTGTATGTTAGCAAGACAGGAAATTAAAACAATTAAATAGTCTATGAATGATAAGAAATACCAATACAGCCATTGTTCTTATATTCAACAATTACTCTTCAAAAAAATACTATTCAAAAGTCATTTTATGATAGTAATATTACATTTTTGAAGCTTGAAGAATTTGGTGAAGGGCTGTAGTTTCCAAGATATAAAGCTCAAATATTCCTTTTGCTCATACATTTATTAAAACCAAGCATGAGGTAGCAACTTTTAAAACACAAAATACAATGCGCTTAAATAATATATGACTTGATACATTTGAAATCCACATTAGAGAGCAGAGATTTGATTTAATGTAGAACAAAATCTATTTTAGCATTGTTTCACCTCAGTGTTTGCCCAAATCCACTCCAGATGTGGTCACTCACATGAGAAACTGACAACAGCAAAATATTGCATTGAAAGGCAGACAAATGCTGAAACTGTCACTCACACAGCAAGGTAAAGGGAAAGAAATTAAATCAGGCTTATGATTCAATGTTTTATTTCAGAATACTAGTGGCAAGGCACAGCTGTTTGTGTTAAAATACTAAAATAATAAAGAAAGTATATTATCTAGAAAGAACAAGTTTTTATCAAAGTAAAATGTTCAATGCAATTCAATGCAAATTCAGTAGAAAAATATAAATGTGATTATTATAATGTTATTGTTGTAATGCAAAAAAAAATATTGACAGCTTGTGGATATTGCAGTTTTTAAACCTGTAGAAAGTGTAACACAACATTTTTATATTCAGTTTGATTTAGGTGTTCTTTATATTATAGTTCACATCTAGTACCTAGTGTAAAATATTTGCATATTATGATAAAAAAAGACCTATAGTATATCCAACAACCTTTACAAGGGAAGGAGGTTATGATAATGTGGATGATAGGACATCATAGGGGATGCAGCCAGTAACAGAACTCAGCGGTTGATCAGACAATCCCATTAAGGTCAGGACTGTGACTTGACTACTCAAAAACAGAAATGTACTTTTTCAACTATTTTTTAGTTGATTCACTTGTGTGCTTTTGGGTCATTATCTTTTTGCATCACCCAACATCTTTTCCGTTTGAGGTCATGGTCTGTTCAGGGATTAAGAGAAGTTGGGGGGGCCCAAGATTAAATTTTGCACCTGGGCCCATGAGCCTTTAGCTATGCTCCTGGTCTGTTGCCTTTATATTCTCCTTTAAAATACAATTATCACAAGGCTTCCAGGTTCTGAGGCAACAAAACAGTCCCAAACCATGATGCTCTCTTCACTATGCTTAACAATTAGGATGAGGTTTTGATGTTGCTGTGCAATATTCTTTTTCCTCCAAACAGTCTTGTGCATTCTTGCTAAAAAGACTTCCACCTTTGTATCATCTGTCTATAGAACATTCTTCCAGAAGCATTGTGTAACATGCAGGTGGTCTCAGGCAAAATTGAGACAGGCTGCAATATTTTAAAAAAAAGACAAATACTACTAGGATGTTGTCATAATAAAGCAAATCCTAGCAATAAAGACAATTGCTACAGTGGAAATGATATTAGAACTCAACCTTTGAATAAACACAATTGTAAACAATACCAATTATACACTATCCATGAACAAAGACAAGCACAATTGTCGCATCACCCCAACAAAATACTGCCTAGTCATAAACAATTAATAGTGGAACATTCCCAGAAGTAAATGTACCTTAAAATACACTCAATTTTCTGACATCCTCAATGTTTTGTGCTTTTCCTTTAACTAGATTTGCTCAAATCTTGTAAATAAAAAGTGACCTTGATATTTAGAACATTTCAAGGCTCTAGATTTAATGTCTTGGGTCATTGCACCCTATTCTCCCATTACTCTCTAAACAGCTTATTGTTTATACTTACTGTACTTTTGTATTGTAAGAAGTTAATCACATGTAATTGTTTCTGCGCCTGCGTTGCGTTTGCCTGGCATTTTAGATGTTAAATAGCTTATCTTGCAAACTCATATTTTGTTTATGTTTCTTTGACCAATGGTAATAAATGAATTATAATAGATTTAAATTATTGTAATTGAATCATGTGCCCTTATAAAAACTATTGCCCGTCAATCAATAAACAAATTACTTTGGATCACATCCCATGCTGTGTGGTTTGATGTTAATCTCCTGAGCTCAGCTTCTCCTCTAAGAATTTGGAACCCAAAAATCACATTGTATAGCAAATATTGATTTTTGTACTAACACTGCTTTCTTCCAAAACAAACACAACAGCTATTTTCAGTTTGTGTGTAGCTCAATGGAGCTGAGCTGCAATACCAAACACATTCCAAAGAAAGGAGTCTATTTTTGGAAGAAAGATACCATGTTTTTCTAATCCTGGACAGTCCCTTGAAGAACAAATTGCTCTTGGCAAATCAGTTATTGGACTGCAAGGGATCCACATACTGTTTCTGCATAAGGGCCTTAAAATACATTTCTACTAAATTATATAAAATGTTTCCACTGATCAAGAGAAACAATAATTCTAATAGATTTGCTATTAGTGAATTGATGGAACAGAGAAGAAATATGAGACTGAGCTGTATATTTGGGCAAAGAGATCTGAGTTCATTAATATGCAGGAAATGGTGATTCTGTAAAAGGTACAACTGTTTGAATTCCAGCACTATCTTTCTAAGTTATAAAAAGTAATATGATATTTGAATTGGCTATAAATCTGGATATCATAATGATAAATTCTGTACATTAAAAATAAAGTAAATCAGTGTTCCGTTGATGGATATAGTAAGAAATATAAAAAGAGATATCCATTTATAAATAGTAGGATGACCTACTGTATGTGAAAAATTGAGCAATTTATGGTAGTTATGGTTGATTGATTTATTCTACATGAAGTAAGGTCCTGTGCAAGTGGTCATGAACCTGTGGGACTCTATGATACATTTTTACCTAAGAGGATTACATGTTCATTTATATCATAATAGTAGTATGCACAAAATCAAATTCTGAATTTATAACTTTAAGTCTATTGGACTTTATGATGGACTTCGGAATGGAAGAAAAAATGTAGCATACATTATTATTATTATTATTATTATGAGGTGCTGATAAGTCCTTGGTTTTTTATTCTTCATTTGTTTTTCCATCAATGAAATTCATATCATTTGGAAGCTCAATCTTTGCATTACTTTGTGAGAAAATGTTGGCATGATCTCATGTGAGATTCTTATGCAATGCATGTTAGGCCAAATTCATATGATCATATGTGTATTTGCGCCATGTTTTTTGCAGATTGAGTGTTGCGTATTTGCGTGTGCAACTGTGTCTTTTACTATACTTTTTGCATGGGCAAAAAAAACCCAAAGCCACGGTCTGGTACTTTGAATTGGTTAATTAGCATAATTATGTTCTATTTCCCTCAGCAAATGGATAAAAAAAAAGAACACTCTGCATATTTTCTTGTATAACGGAGTTACGCATGCAAAATATAACCTTTTGAATGAACTCATGGGTTCTATTCACTGCATATTGTGCAAATACACATACAAATACAATCATGTGAATCCGCCCTTATGCAGTTTTGAATACAAGATAGTGAAGCATGTAGCAGATATCTCTGCAAAAGAGAACAGAGCAGTGATAAAGTTACTGTTCCTGTGTAACTATAATTGAATTCCCCAAACCCCACTGCTAGCTGCCTAAGGCCTGCAAAGATTGTCCAGACAGGCAACTTTGAATGATGTATCAGGCCACAAACAGAAAATTGCAATTTTCCCCACACCAAAGCATAGTTTGTCTGACTGCTTTGTTTTGCTTAATTATTTGTATAATACTAATTGGAGACCTGTGAAAACCTTGTGCTATTGTGTACAGGTAAGTATAGCATGAAGGCTGACACTCTGAATTAGTAATGTCTCCACCTATATTTTAATTGTAATGGCAATTTGAGGCACTTTTTGTTAAGAAGAAATGTAGTGGAAACCCAATATATATCTATATGGATCGGTGGGCCTTGGCAGTAGACAGTTGTCAATTTAACATTCTGTATACATATTTGCTTTCTGTCTTGCTACAAATATAATGTTCTTACAGTTATGCAATAGGTACTTCCGCTCATATGAAAATATCTGTTTTATAACTCTGCTGACATGGGGAAGCCAACATGAAACCAATCTATATATATATATCTATTTTTCTGACTGTTCGTGCCTTTAGGAGATGTATAACCCAGACATAGATAACCGCAGTCTGAAACAGCTACCGCAATAATTTCCCCAGCAATTTTACTGGAAACAGACGCGAATAACATGAGAGGTCTATGCTATTATTAACTCATGATGTAACAACCAATCATATCGAAGGAACCACACGTGGGTCCAAGACAACCCACTCATCTAATCCAGCACCTGATGGCCAATCACAGATGACCGGAGGATGGAAGAATTGCAAGATGCTTATCCAATAATTAAACAATACGTTGTATCTATGTAATCTTTGACCTGCCCAGATGGGCGGATATGTTAAACTCTTTTAAAACAGGCTACGCGCCCAACAATAAAGTAGAATTGAGGAAGCTATACATGCTGAACCTGAGTCAGTGTGGAAACTTCTTATGCGCATATAATCAATTCAGAATTAATATGGAAGGGTGTAAACATTCCAAATTGAGTAAGCCGTGGTTCCACAAAGGAAAGCCACGACAGCTGGTGGTCCGTACGGGGAGTGATCGATAGGTTCCATAGAGCTCGGACAGAAGACACGGACATATGCGACCTTGGACTTGGCGGGCCCAATAAAATCATCAGAACACGGTAAGATAAATTAATTATCTATACCTGTGTGGCTAACTCCAGGCTCGCCTATGTGCCGTGTCAAGGCCGAACGATTTGGAACTGCACGACAGGTACTTTTAAGTCTCGATCACTCGATAAGAACCTGTCATAAGATATAAAGGAATGTTTACATGCCTGTTGTCTTGAGAGTGATGGTCGGTTGGCAAGGTCAGTGAATTGCCCTAAGGGGGAGGATGACCCTGTACAGGTGCCCTTTGCTCGGGTCAGGTTTGGTGTCGAAAACCTTAGAGTAAGGGGACCTGTCGGGGTAGTTTGACTAAGGTGTCCCTGCTCGGGTCAGGTTTGGTGTCGAAAACCTTAGAGTCAGGGAATCGTCAAACGTCTGGACAGGCACCGCTGCTCTGGTAGAGTCTGGTAAGAGACCTAGGAGAGAGGGGGCTGCCAGACAGTATCCCGAGGGGCAGTTTAGACCAAACCAGCCGTACTGGTGCTCTGTCTGTTTGTGTGTGTCCACAAATTTGTTTATCGTTTGAATGTCCACGAGTAGATCCCTCCGTCTGAGGGTAGATTAATAAACTGTGTAGCGACAGAAATGCTAGAGACTCTAGGGCGGGGCATATTATGTCCGGCGTCTGAGGAGACTTCTATAATCATGAATCTGACAGCCATGATTGAAATTGAAAGGCAACAAACATTGTACCAAGGTCAATTCTTACATTCTCCAGAAAAGCGTGGAAGGGGTGGAGAGTCAAGTTATCATTGATTAATCAAGCAATCTTCCTGTGTGCTCAAAACGTCCTACCTGTCAGTATGATAAAGTTAGTGTGCTTGTCTGTTGTGTAGAGCTAATCCTGCTGAGTTGTTATATAGAAATAGTCTGTTTGTCTGTTATATAGAATTAGTATCAGTCCTGCTCAACTGTAAGAAGGGATTGTCGGCAGTGAGAACGCATTGGCTGGGTTATAGCCAAGATTAATGCACCGTACACAGCGGCGCGGTGGGTTTAGACTTTATAGGTTAGAAAGTATAATTGTTTAGAGAGAAAAAAAAAAGGCTGCTAACTACATTTAAAAAGAAGTGTGTAATTCTGAATAGAAGTGAAGCAATTCATGTGTTGTGACAATAACTACTGTTCGTATGTTTTGTTATGTAATCTAATCCTTGTTATACGTCCGTCATACAAATATAAAAAGTTATATGCCACTCACATCCTGAGGGGGCTCTTAAGAATACAAACTGTAACAAACTGCGTAGCCCACCATGCCCACAAGAAAATACATCTATGTTTGCCAAGTCCCCAACTGGTGCTGATAATGCCAAGTCCCCAATTCAATTGTAACCACCTACAATGTTAGGTGGTCACCGCTGTGAACACATTAGTTATACATTAGACGTTAGAATTTCCCTAAATGTCAGAAAGAGGAAGAGAAGGTGGGCAGAAATGGCGTCTGTATCAGCACATGCCAAAGACACCAGCGTTCAATATAACAGTTTAGTAAATAGGAAGAATTGCAGTACATTACCAATCAGATGGAGATGCCCGGCATCTAAGACTGCATCTGCCCGGTCGCCGGAAGTCTGGGACAAAAACTGTTGTAAAAGTAAAAATTAGCCACGTTCTCCCTTGTAATCCTGTCTCTGGGCTGTCACGGGAGGGAGAGATTTAAAAAGAGGAAGTTACTGATGCTGCAGTCCTAAGGAAGTTAAATTTAAATAGTTTAAACTGGTTTGAATAGTTAGATTTAATAAACGTTAAAATCAAGTACAGGGAGTAAGAGGTATAGGAAGTAAGTTGCTGCAGAGAAGCCGAAGAATGGGAAACAAGCAGGTAACGATAAGGCCAGGTATCCACAGGAGGAACGGGGCGGATTGACCCGTAATTTGTAAAATGTAAATTGTGTGTTGCATTAGACTTTATCTTTATTGGGTTGTGATGTGTATCCAAGGACTGCCAACGTTGAATGAGAAAATAAGGAAGTAGGTATACAGCCACACTCAGAGGGGTGAAGCTAGATGATGCATCCCTTGTATAAGGGAGGGTGGTAAGAATCATAGCTAGCCAGGAAGAAAAAGTTTTGTTTCTTTCTCCTGTCTCAAACTCAGCTTTCCACGGTTCCTGACACCCACAAGACAGGCATAGGGAAATTGGATATACCCACCATGATAATATATACGAGACCCAGATACACACCTCTGGGTCAAACAGTATCGCCCTAGTTAAAAAAAAAAAAAAAGGGGTGAAGGGTCAGACACACATGTTAGGTGCTGTGTGCTGATGCTTTGGAAAAACTGCCGACCGGCCACAATTTCACCGTTAATTTCCCTTGTAGAAGGCCTGGAGGCCTCCCAAGACTAACCAAGGTCTGCAAGAAAGGTTGTTCTCCTGGCCAGGCCATACCTGTACATACACCCGTTGCCAAATTCCGCACCTTTCTGGGCCTTGTTTCATACTGCCGCCCATACGACAGTATTGACACAAAAGCACGGAGGACAACCACGCCACTGAGATACTACGCCATGAGGGTGGGTCCAGTGACTCGAGGAGCTCCCTCATCTGTTTGTGCGGTGGCAGCAGTACAGGCAATGGCTGACAAATCTTCTAAGTTGGTATTGGACTACCCCCTAGTGGTCCACACCCCAAATGACATCCAGAACATACTCATGCAAGTGCAACCCAAGCACTTATCTCTAGCCTATTAGATCCGGCTACGATGTGCTCTTTCCATGCCTCCCCCAATATTTCTTCCCAATGTTGTAATACCTTGAACCCGGCTACTCTTCTTTTAATCAGGTATTCCGGTTCAAACGGGGGAGTTGAGGCATAGGTGATCTGAGTATGGCAGATCAGCTATTTTTTAAAATTGTTTAAAAATTCTGTGCAACAAGATTCTGACATTATTGTAGTGATGTACACACTGTTAATGATGCATATTTTGAGTTTCCATTGTAGATGGTACCAGGGTGAGGATTGATGATTCCGAACCAGATATGCAGAGGTCACACAACAAGATGTCCTAAACGCAGAAGCTCTGCCTCCGCATGTCTCAGGGCAAGAAGCGGAACCGAAGGCCCTCACTGAGGCGTGTGGAGTGGTAGAAGGTAAGACGGCAACTCTTTACACTGACTCCTGGAATGCATTTGGCATAGCTCATGATTATGGCCCAATATGGAGGGCCAGACAGCTTGTTATCTCAGAAGGACAGCCCATTAAGAATGGTGCAGCGGTGCAGAGTCTCATGGAAACCCTACTACTACTACCTGGCAATGGAGAATTCACACCGATTTCTACAATGGAGAAGCGAGAGGTGACACCCTCGCTGACAACACAGCAAAGGCAGCGGCCCTCAAGCCATGGAAGAAAGAAGAATAGATACTGACAGCATGAGTCAGTGACAAAGACTTTGGACTTTGATAAAGACTTTGGACTTTGATAAAGACTTTGGACTTTGATATGTCAAGGACTTTACAGTTACAAGTCAACGAGGAAGGAAAGCAAAATGGGCTAAAAGACGGGAGCAACAGAACAGGATGGCGTATGGCGAACAATCAACAGAACTTGCCTACAGAGGTCCCTGTCCCCCATGATGGCCCAACTGGTACACAGAATCAAAGGCAGCAATGACGTCGACACTGAACAAGAATGGGTGACACCTAGGTTCTCTGTAGCTGCTGCATCATTTGTCCAGTTAGCATGATCTTTGCCATATGCGAGTCCGGACAGAAGCAAGGTGGCCATATAACACTTGCCTTGACCCATTTCAGAGATTGCCAATTTGACCACATTCAGCTCACACCTGTTGGGGAGTATGAATATGTGCTTGTTGTTGCTCGAGTCTTTTTCAGGTTGGAGGCCCACCCTGATACTAAGGTAAATGAGCAGATAACCACACAGAAGCTCATGAATGAGGTAATCTGCAGATACAGGGTACCGGAAGTGAATGAGGTAAACGAAGGTACACACTTCATAGGTAAAATAATGTGACATCATGTCTGGAAAGTAATTGGACAGGGGAGTGTGCCTTAATAAAGCCCTTATGCTCCTCCACATCCTGTCAGACAGCATTGAAGATAATGAGGTTACCCCCAATAGTTACTTTATCTCGATCCAACTCTGCTGTGTTCTGTAGTTATCCTGTCATGTTGGTCTACACTTGTTTTCTGCATAGGTACGACGGCTCTTTCCAGTCTTGTCACTAGGTAGTGTAGGGTCAGGGTAGGCGGCCTGGACGTGTTCACCATCAGGAATATATCCAGGAGGGACATTGGTGTGGGTGAAGATCAGGGAGTCCCAATCCGTGCGTACCTGTGCATACTACTAGTATTGTAACAGCACACTAGAGTGAGAAGAGAGGCTCCTGGTGATAGTTTTGACCTACACGTGTACGTTAACGTCATAAGACAGCCAAGGGGGGTACCTGACGAGTTTTTAAAAATTTTCCTGATCATTATGGTAAAAAAAATGTTGACCAGATTAATTATGTTTATTATAATTAGAAGCGATTTATAAGTTATACTAGAGATGCCTTATAGGGACTAGTCGACCAATAGGACCTACCTCGACTATGACTTTTCAAAATAGAATGGCACTAGGTACGATTTTAGCCAAAAAAAGGGAGTGTCTGTAAGATGATAGGGGTGACTTGTACCTACATTCCAGACAACACGTGACCCGCAGGTAAAGACGCAGTTGCCATTAAGAAGCTGACCGCACTAACTAGAAAGAGCTAACCTTAGTCTGTTTCCTCAGTTAGGCACATACCTAACAGCAGAATATGAAAAATAAGTTTTAAAACATTGTGTATTTAGAACACTGTGATAGGTTTTCGTTAAGATTTTGCTTTATTTTATCTGCAGTGCACTCTGCTCATGTCCACGCAACATACCGGTGTTACAACGCCCGTGGTCCTGTTACCTTGCCGCCTCTGGAAAAGGGAAGTGGGAATAATCACCTTGTAGCTCTTTCCTTCCAGATTGATATATATATGATCATGCACTTACTAATGAGACAAAGGTTCAGTCATGTTGACCAGTAATTAGATAGTCCTGATTTTGCACTCTTTGTCGATGAATCGAGGTAGCGTCAAGAAGGCGGGTTCTACACAAGTTATGCAGTGTTTACCTGAAATAGTAAAAGTCGCACCTCTCCTAACCTAATGCCTCGAGATCCCAGGTGATAGCCTAGACCTCCACATGTACCAAAGACCCGATTGCCATGAACCCACAACCTTTGAATTAGAACCCACACCTAGGTATCAGAGGGGCATTTGCAGCCTAGGCGACAGTTGTGAAAGACCGCCACTCTACTGAGTTTTCAAAACGTTCTACACAAGAGTTTATCCTGATAAGGAAGTTATTAATTATATTTGTCACCTTTATAGTCATCCTAATTTCTGTTTGTCGTTGCATACAGTGTATTCCGACCCTGATGACTGCCTGGTCCACCTGTCTCACTACGATGTCCAACAAAAAGCGCACTGTCAGCGCAAACGTCATCATCATGGATCCAGAATACGATGATGTCGAACCATCCTATACCCCCATGACAGCAATAGCTCCAGTGTACAACACAATGCGAGTCTAGGGTCAGAATTAATATGGAAGGGTGTAAACATTCCAAATTGAGTAAGCCGTGGTTCCACAAAGGAAAGCCACGACAGAAAGCCAAGCTGATAACCAGCAAAACTGTGAATCACTTTATTTACCTAATATAAGGTTTTTAATCTGAAAAATCACTCTAAAGACCCTTTTACATTTTAAATCCCTGGCTGCTGAATACTACTCTGAGCAGTTCAGGAGAACTGCCGGCCGGCCGCGCTGAACTTCGTCTGCCGGGACCAGGTGAGTATATATTTTTTGTTTGTTTTTACACATTTCTGGATGAATTTCCGGGAAGGGCTTATATTTTTAAGCCCTTCCCGAAAATTCATCGTGAGATCGCCCGCAGCCCATTGCTTTCAATGGAGCCGGCTGTATTGCCGGCTCCATTGAATTCAATGCGCTGGACAGCTCTGGCCCGTTTCTAATGAAACGCGGCTAGGAATCACAGTGGTATAGAGATCTATATATTTAAAGTAAGAGACCCTTCACAGATATAGATATTAAAACTTAATAACTTTTATTAAATAACTATAAAAACATGGGCTCACATATAACACTCACAGACATTGAGACAATACAAAAAAGTAACAAAAATTATAAAGGATCGACCCTGGCTGGTGATCATGTAGGGTAGCAGATCTCCTAGATAATTCAGGGAGATTGTTATGATTTTATTTATTCACTCTCCGGTATGCTTAAGACGTCGTGAAAATATATATACGAGTCTTTGAAGTACCGCTAATAAAGATAGATGATAGAGAATTTTTGTGTAGTAGTTGGGCCCAGAATTGAGTCCCACAGTTCACAAAAATATGTACCCACGTCCAAATGATAGATATTTGATTATTAAGATAATTATGTGGTACGTGAGTGATGTAGAGGTACCCAATTGTAACACAATGTTATATTGCACATCAAAGGTGCTGAACAAGAGGGCTTATTGCACATCAATAGTGCTAAACAAGAAGGCTCGACGTGTTTCCCTGTCCTGATACAGGACAGTTCCTCAGGAGCGATGGTGATTGTCACCATAAGCTAATGTGTAGTCGTTATGAAATAAACCAATAGTTGCCAGGGTTCGGTAATTAATCAAGTCCTTGTATCAAGTGGTGGGACCCAATTTTGCGTAATACCACCTGCTTGATATTTTGCCTAAGTCACAGTACTACTTCAATATTATAGTTTCTGACGCGGTGTCTGTGTTGTCACCACTGTCGGATTTCCCAGGTGTGCACACCCTAAAGGGAAACTCAGTTGGTGCTAAATTATAACCTAGTTTGCTCCAACCCTTCTGTGGGTAGATCAGATCACACCCCAGACAAGGGATAAAAGGAGCTTTACACCTCTAGGTCCAGGCTGGTCACTCAATGCATCATTGATGGAGCTGAATTGATGCTATACAGTGACCCCCTGGAGTATCACTGATGTAATAATCAGTATGGTGTTCCAAGCTGTCTAAAGATTTCTTCAGATAGACACGGGTTAATGTAGCACCTGTTCGCTTAAACTAAAGGTTAGTTTGTCTAATACGACCCTCTAGTGGCTGCTATAACAACTAATACTCTGCAGTTAATGAAAATCTGCTGGCACACAGGTTGGTATGATACCGGTCTGTGTATGTCGGGGGATGATATCCCGTATGGCGGGTGACTGAGGTCATAAGCAGTATGCGTCCCAGTCTCACAGCGGCTATCTCAGACAAGAAAGGATAGTACACCTGTCTAACTTAGGTCCGGGGGTAGAGCCCCATTGATGGTAAGTGCCTGAGAGCAGAGAAGAAAAGAGCCCCTTCAGTGTCTATCCAAAGTTAGATTAGACTGGGGTGTGCATCAGGGACAGAGAGAGAGAAGTAGTGCCTGCGGCTCTGATGGTGAGCGGCCGGCAATGAAGTACTGGAGCTTCCGACAGTGATTATAAGGGGTGTAGCTCCTCCTTTGGGGGAGGTGTTACAATGTCTAGCCTATTGGACGCACTGAAGGGCGGTACCATTCACTGTGGGAGATCAGTTCCGCCCACTGTGTTTTGTTTAACAGTTTGTGTGCTTCCCAGTAATTTAATCCTTGTCAGGGGCTATAGATGATGTTTTGGTATTTGGTAATTCTGCAACCGATCGTTGCATATGTCTCCCGATCTGTACTACCGTTTGAAATATATCTATTTCCGCGTTCCAGGGTGGAACGCATAGCGCGCGGCGCGTCACTCAGGAGGTAAAAGTGGAGACACCCCATCTGTCCTAACACGTGACAGCCAACTGCTACTGCGTTCCAGAGTGGAACGCATGACGTGCTGCGCGATGACGTCATCGTGCAGCGTACCTCACGGGAGGGCGGTAAATCAATATAGATAGACGCCTCCTGCCAAGGGGCGTGTGTGCCATGCGATGATGTCATCGCGCGGGGCGTCCCCCAGGAGGCAATAGTGGAGGCTTAGTGACAGAAGGGGGCATGGTCGAGCGTTTCTCAGTTCGCTCGGAGGGCCAACGGGGCAGAGGACATACGGGAGTGAGCACACCCCTTTTAGGATCATTGTGGTATATGGAAAGTGTGAACAGCGTTCACAACTAGACAATAATACATCCTGGTAGTTACCGTAGAGCAGGGGGGCTAGAGGCCATACTTCAATCTGCATCATGCATTATGCATTATGCATTATGCAGCGATCAATGGATCACTTTATTATTGGTGTCAGTAAGGGTAAGAAATAAAGAAGGAAATTGACCCTTAGATGGACCTGTCCCTGGACCTTCAGTGTTGTCATTAATGTTTGGGTCGGAACGAATTAACCCCTACTTTGTCCTGTCATGTCATTTACGCTCCATGGATGTCGTAGTGTCATACATAACTCCGATATTGTCAATAATATTCGATGTAGAAGATGAGTCAGATTTGCGCTTTTATGGTGCCAAAAGGTTTCATAATGGATAGATAATACTATAGAATAATACCTAGGGTGATTCAAGGGAGTCAAGAGTGTTCAAGGAGAAACGTTCTCAGAATCTATAGAAAGCAATTGAAATTTAGTGTTGCATTCAGACCCTCTGGTTTCACCGCGGCTAGGAGCAGTTTTTTCGGGCGATTTTTCGGCCCTGGTCACGCGATTTTGCGGATGCGCATCCGTCATGCGATACGCAAATCGCAGGAAAAAATGCCCGTGTGACTAAGGCCTTACACTGACTTGAAATAGCATAAACGGCTGTTTTGTTGGTACTTTTGGCAAAGGTTGTTTGAATGTATAGTAAAATGTGAAAGCTCAAAAATAGGACTAAAAGAAATGCATCTTGGCTGCATGCATATCAATGAACAAGGCCCGGCTGGTGGTATTCCACGTGTCTCAGGTTCAAACAACAAAGACATTGTAGCTGGATGATATCACCAAAGGTAATGTCAAATACCTACACATTTTTGGAACACTTGCGGTTTCTTTTATCAGTATTGTGATTCCCTGTTCATAACACTGTTAAATATACTTTTCCATTGATAAAATACCAGAACCTCCGTTATTCCATGTGCACCAGTATTTTACCTGACTTAAGGGGAGGTTCACACGAGCGTGTTTTTGTGCATGCATATGCACGCACAAAAACAAGCTTGTATTTACAACAATGCATTGCCTATGGTGTGTGCACATGTCCGTACTTTGCAGGTGCGTGCCTGCAAAGATAGGACATGCGTGCATCATTGGGAATGCACGCATTGTTTTCAATGGAGCCACGGCTGTTGCCGGCGGCTCCATTGAAAACAATGCTCTGCCGGCACCCCTGCATTTTTTTCAGGGAAGGGCTTTACATATAAGCCCTTCCCTGAAAAAGAAACATTTTAGTGTAAAAAACAAAAACAAAAAAGTAAAAAAAATCTTACCTCTCTGCTGCTGCCATGTCCCATGGGGATGCAGAACACATCTGCCGCATGCATCAGATGTATCCTGCATCCCCGCAAGGAAAAAGAATTCCCTGCTGCACCTGCCACATCTGTGACAGATGCAGCAGAGGAGTTCTAAATCCCTGGGGGGAATAAAGGATTCCCTACCGCAGCTGTCACACATGACAGCTGCGGTGGAAGATCCTGCTGCCATCCCTTCGGCTGTCGGGGCTCAGCCGCACCTTCTGCCGCTGTCCCCGGTGCTCAGCCAATCACAATCAAAGCTACTAGCAGGCAAGGATTTCAAATCCCCGGCTGCTGATAGCTCAGTACTACAGAGCCAGGACAGCGGCAGAAGGTGCGGCTGAGCCCCTGCAGCCGAAGTGAGGTGAGTATTTTTTAAAATATTTTTTATACTATTTTAAAAGGCTTTTCAGGGAAGGGCTTATGAAGCCCTGCCCTGAAAAGACATTGACGATTGCTGGGGCTCAGCGGCGACTTCAGCCGCTGTCCCTGGCTCTATAGTTCTCAGCTATCAGCAGCTGGGGATTTCAAATTCCCGCCTGCTGATAGCTGAGCTCTACAGAGACGGGGAGAGCCAGGAGAAGGCGCGGCTGAGCCCAGCAGCCAAAGGGAGGTGAGTATGTATTTTTTTTTGTTTTTTTTAATACTTTTCTTTGTTTTTCAGGGAAGGGCTTATATTTAAAGCCCTCTCCTAAAAAAACATTTCAGGGGTGCCGACAGCAGAATCCTTCACCGCAGCTGTCATGTGTGACAGCTGCGGTAGGGAATCCTTTCTTCTCCGCAGGGATTTAGAATTCATCTGCTGCATCTGTCACAGATGTGGCAGGTGCAGCAGGGAATTCTTTTTCCTTGCCGGGATGCAGGAAACATCTGCCGTATGCGGCAGATGTGTTCTGCATCCCCGCGGGACATGGCAGCGGGGAGAGGTAAGTTTTTTTACACTAAAATGTTTCTTTTTCAGAAAAGGGCTTATATGTAAAGCCCTTCCCTGAAAAAGAATGCAGGGGTGCCGGCAGAGCATTGTTTTCAATGTACGCAGCTGTGTTCACGCGTGTTTTTGCTCGTACGTAGGTGCGCACGTATGTACGCACATAAGTACGCACAAAGACACGCTCGTGTGAACCCACCCTTATTTTTTTTAAATGCGTTTAGTGTAATTGCTAGAGGAGAATGGTTCCATCTTGCTTCCAAGCTGAGTGCAACTATTTTATGTTGGACAAATACTGTATATATACTTAGAGACAACATGCAATCAAAATTAAAAACGCATTTCATTTAGCCTGCCTAAGGGCGCGCACCCACTGGCGATTTTTTTCCCTGCGAAATTCGCAGCATTCTTTTCTCTGCAGGGGTCTATGGGACTTGTAATGTTAAAATCGCGATCGCGCAAAATCGCAATTTACCGCGAAATCGCGATTTTGCGCGATCGCGATTTTAACATTACAAGTCCCATAGACCCCTGCAGAGGAAAAAATGCTGCGAATTTCGCAGGGAAAAAAATTGTCAGTGGGTGGGCGCCCTTAAGTTGACCCTAATCGTACACCATCCTAACAAAGAAATATATATATATATAACATTAAAAGTAGTGACTGTTGAATTAATTAATACAGCTTGACAAAATATGTGCATTATATAACAATATAGTCACAAATTTGAAAATATAACCATAGGAGAACCATCATAAAGTGTACTCTACAACAAACTTGTATAATCATAAGTGGATAAATAACAGAGATGAGCAAACGTACTCGTCCGAGCTTGATATTCGTGCGAATATTAGGGTGTTCGGGATGCTCGTTACTCGTAACGAGTACCACGCGGTGTTCCGGTTACTTTCAGTTTCCTCTCTGAGACGTTAGCGCGCTTTTCTGGCCAATTGAAAGACAGGGAAGGCATTACAACTTCCCCCTGTGACGTTCAAGCCCTATACCACCCCCCTGCAGTGAGTGGCTGGGGTGATCAGGTGTCACCCGAGTATAAAAATCGGCCCCTCCCGCGGCTCGCCTCAGATGCCTTGTGAGTTAGCTGAGGAACAGTGGTATCGTGCTGGAGCTGCTGTAGGGAGAGCGTTAGGAGTTAGTGTAGGCTTCAAGAACCCCAACGGTCCTTCTCAGGGCCACATCTAATAGTGTGCAGTACTGTGTTAGCACTGTATTTTTTACAGAAGTGGTGGTTAGGCAGGGAGAGTGTTAGCAGTGAGTGTAGGCTTCAAGAACCCCAACGGTCCTTTCTAGGGCCACATCTATCCGTGTGCAGTACTGTCCAGGCTGCTGTTAGCAGTGTTGCATTTTTTTTTTTTTTCTCAAAACCGGCTGTGCAGACCATTGCACCCGGCATTAATACTACAGGGATAGAATTGTGTAGGCAGGGCCAGAAGACATACATTATTCATTGAATAGACGCAGTGTGGCTTGTCCTTTGAAAAACAAGGGAAAAAATTCTATTTCGCCTGCCTCTGACAGTCCTCAGGGCTCTGGGTACGTGTGTGCTGCGTGCAGAACGTTAAAAAAAATCAGACGCAGCCAGCTACGTTTTACTGCAGGCTTGCGCCAATTTTTTTCCTGCATGGGAAATCCCTGATCTGCTGGAGCGAATAACTTTGCATCACTGCAGTTCTCTGACACATTTGCAGGGCCACAACACAGTTATTAAACTTAGTAGTATTCATTGAATACACGCAGTGTGGCTTGTCCTTTGAAAAACAAGAGAAAAAATTCTATTTTGGCTGCAGGCTTGCGCCAATTTCTTTCCTGCATGGGAAATCCCTGATCTGCTAGAGCGAATAACTTTGCATCACTGCAGTTCTCTGACACATTTGCAGGGCCACAACACAGTTATTAAACTGTATTCATTGAATACACGCAGTGTGGCTTGTCCTTTGAAAAACAAGGGAAAAAATTCTATTTTGGCTGCAGGCTTGCGCCAATTTCTTTCCTGCATGGGAAATCCCTGATCTGCTGGAGCGAATAACTTTGCATCACTGCAGTTCTCTGACACATTTGCAGGGCCACAACACAGTTATTAAACTTAGTAGTATTCATTGAATACACGCAGTGTGGCTTGTCCTTTGAAAAACAAGGGAAAAAAATTCTATTTTGGCTGCAGGCTTGCGCCAATTTCTTTCCTGCATGGGAAATCCCTGATCTGCTGGAGCGAATAACTTTGCATCACTGCAGTTCTCTGACACATTTGCAGGGCCACAACACAGTTATTAAACTTAGTAGTATTCATTGAATACACGCAGTGTGGCTTGTCCTTTGAAAAACAAGGGAAAAAATTCTATTTTGGCTGCATGAAATCAAATCACTGGGAAATCAAATCACTGGGAAATCAAATCACTGGTAATACACCATGCTGAGGGGTAGGGGTAGGCCTATAGGACATGGACGCGGGCGAGGACGCGGAGGCCCAAGTCAGGGTGTGGGCACAGGCCGAGCCAGTGCGGTGGCCAGGGGTAGAGGCAGGGCCAGACCGAATAATCCACCAACTGTTTCCCAAAGCTCCCCCTCGCGCCATGCCACCCTGCACAGGTCAAGGTGCTCTACGGTGTGGCAGTTTTTCACAGAGACGCCTGACGACCGACGAACAGTGGTGTGCAACCTTTGTCGCGCCAAGATCAGCTGGGGAGGCACCACCAACAGCATGCGCAGGCATATGATGGCCAAGCACCCCACAAGGTGGGACGATGCCCGTTCACCGCCTCCGGTTTGCACCACTGCCTCTCCCCCTGTGCCCCAACCTGCCACTGAGATCCAACCCCCCTCTCAGGACACAGGCACTACCGTCTCCTGGCCTGCACCCACACCCTCACCTCCGCTGTCCTCGGCCCCATCCAGCAATGTCTCTCAGCGTAGCGTCCAGACGTCGCTAGCGCCACAGTTTGAGCGCAAGCGCAAGTACGACGCCACGCACCCGCACGCTCAAGCGTTAAACGTGCACATTGCAAAATTGATCAGCCTAGAGATGCTGCCGTATAGGCTTGTGGAAACGGAGGCTTTCAAAAGCATGATGGCGGCGGCTGCCCCGCGCTACTCGGTTCCCAGTCGCCACTACTTTTCCCGATGTGCCGTCCCAGGCCTGCACGACCACGTCTCCCGCAACATTGTACGCGCCCTCACCAACGAGGTTACTGCCAAGGTCCACTTAACAACAGAAACGTGGACAAGCACAGGCGGGCAGGGCCACTATATCTCCCTGACGGCACATTGGGTGAATTTAGTGCAGGCTGGGACAGAGTCACAGCCTGGGACCGCTCACGTCCTACCCACCCCCAGAATTGCGGGCCACAGCTCGGTGGTGGTATCTGCGGCGGTGTATGCTTCCTCCTCTAAAGCACCTTCCTCCTCCTCCTCCTCCAACGCAACCTCTGTCTCGCAATCAAGATGTGTCAGCAGCACGTCGCCAGCAGTCGGTGTCACGCGGCGTGGCAGCACAGCGGTGGGCAAGCGTCAGCAGGCCGTGCTGAAACTACTCAGCTTAGGAGACAAGAGGCACACGGCCCACGAACTGCTGCAGGGTCTGACAGAGCAGACCGACCGCTGGCTTGCGCCGCTGAGCCTCCAACCGGGCATGGTCGTGTGTGACAACGGCCGTAAGCTGGTGGCGGCTCTGCAGCTCGGCAGCCTCACGCACGTGCCATGTCTGGCCCATGTCTTTAATTTGGTGGTTCAGCGCTTTCTGAAAAGCTACCCACACTTGTCATACCTGCTCGGAAAGGTGCGCCAGCTCTGCGCACATTTCCGCAAATCCCACACGCACGCTGCCACCCTGCGGACACTGCAACATCGGTTTAATCTGCCAGTGCACCGACTGCTGTGCGACGTGCCCACACAGTGGAACTCTACGCTCCACATGTTGGCCAGACTCTATGAGCAGCGTAGAGCTATAGTGGAATACCAACTCCAACTTGCGCGGCGCAGTGTGAGTCAGCCTCCTCAATTATTTACAGAAGAGTGGCCCTGGTCGGCAGCCATCTGCCAGGTCCTTGGAAAATTTGAGGAGTCTACCCAGGTGGTGAGCGGCGATGCTGCAATCATTAGCGTCACCATTCCTCTGCTATGCATCTTGAGAAGTTCCCTGCAAAGCATAAAGGCAGACGCTTTGCGCTCGGAAACAGAGCCGGGGGAAGACAGTATGTCGCTGGATAGTCAGAGCACCCTCCTGTCTATATCTCAGCGCGTTCAGGAGGAGGAGGAGGAGCATGAGGAGGATGAGGAGGAGGGGGAAGAGACAGCTTGGCCCACTGCTGACGGTACCCATGCTGCTTGCCTGTCATCCTTTCAGCGTGTATGGCCTGAGGAGGAGGAAGAGGAGGAGGAGGAGGATCCTGAAAGTGATCTTCCTAGTGAAGACAGCCATGTGTTGCGTACAGGTACCCTGGCACACATGGCTGACTTCATGTTAGGATGCCTTTCTCGTGACCCTCGCGTTACACGCATTCTGGCCACTACGGATTACTGGGTGTACACACTGCTCGACCCACGGTATAAGGAGAGCCTTTGCACTCTCATTCCCGAAGAGGAAAGGGGTTCGAGAATGATGCTATACCACAGGGCGCTGGTGGACAAACTGATGGTAAACTTCCCATCCGACAGCGCTAGTGGCAGAAGGCGCAGTTCCGAGGGCAAGGTAGCAGGGGAGGCGCAGAGATCATGCAGCATGTACAGCGCAGGCAGGGGAACATTCTCCAAGGCCTTTGACAGCTTTATGGCTCCCCAGCAAGACTGTGTCACCGCTCCCCAGTCAAGGCTGAGTCTGCGGGAGCACTGTAAAAGGATGGTGAGGGAGTACGTAGCCGATCGCACAACCATCCTCCATGACGCCTCTGCCACCTACAACTACTAGGTGTCGAAGCTGGACACGTGGCCTGAACTCGCGCTGTATGCCCTGGAGGTGCTTGCTTGTCCTGCGGCTAGCGTCTTGT
Organism: Eleutherodactylus coqui; assembly: GCF_035609145.1. Classification (NCBI taxonomy): domain Eukaryota; kingdom Metazoa; phylum Chordata; class Amphibia; order Anura; family Eleutherodactylidae; genus Eleutherodactylus; species Eleutherodactylus coqui. The sequence continues at coordinate 103,984,139 of NC_089843.1, forward strand.
CAGAGAGTGTGTTTAGTGTGGCTGGGGGAATCATCACGGATAAGCGTACCCACCTGTCAACCGACACTGCCGACAGGCTTACACTCATCAAGATGAACAAAGCCTGGATTTCCCCAGACTTCTCTTCTGCACCAGCGGACAGCAGCGATACCTAAGCAATACGTATTATGCACCCGCGGATGGAAGCTACGTTCTCTCTCACCATCCAAAACGGGGACATTTCTGCTTCATCAATCTGTGTCTAATATTCCTCCTCCTCCTCCTGCTCCTCCTCCTGAAACCTCACGTAATCACGCTGAACGGGCAATTTTTCTTAGGGCCACAAGGCTCACTCATCTAATTTTTCGAAACAATTTTTATATGTTTCAATGCTCTTAAAAGCGTTGAAACTTTAACTTGAACCAATTTTTCGTTAAACTGGGCTGCCTCCAGGCCTAGTTACCACTTAAGCCACATTAACCAAAGCGATTAATGGGTTTCACCTGCCATCTTGGTTGGGCATGGCCAATTTTTACTGAGGTACATTAGTACTGTTGGTACACCAATGTTTTGGGGCCCTCACCTACAGTGTAATCATAGCAATTTGTATGTTCTTCACCTGCACTCATGGTACAGAAGTGTGTGTGGGGTTGGCCTACACTTTAGCTACATAAATGTAACTTGGGCCTTGGCTATACTGCAGCTACTGAAATGGAACTAAGACTGCGCTCCCACTATACTGCTGCTTCGGAATTGTTCCTGGGGCCTATGTAGGCTGCTACAATGACTTAAATGGAACTAAGACTATGCTCCTCCTATACTGCTGCTTCGGAATTGTTACTGGGGCCTGTGTAGGCTGCTACTATTACTGAAATGGAACGAAGACTGCGCTCCCACTATACTGCTGCTTCGGAATTGTTACTGGGGCCTGTGTAGGCTGCTACTATTACTGAAATGGAACTAAGACTGTGCTCCCCCTATAATGCTGCTAGTGATATGTTAGTGGGGCCTGTCCTAATGCTACGGCTGAAATGTTACGAATTCTGGGCTCTGCCTATACCGCTGCTAATGGTATGTCTCTGGGGTGTGGAAACAGAGGCTTCCCAAAGACATGATGGCGGCGAGGCCATTTCCCACCAACGCTGTTACTGTTAAGGTGCATATAACCACAGACACGTGGAGAGGACACGTAGTGCCTCCAAAACATCCCCCGCCACGGCCCACTTAATCCTGGCCACATTCCGAAAACCAACAAAATAAAACCGTGCTACTAGGTCCGCAGTCACCACCACATTACCACCAACGCGGTTACTGTTAAGGTACATATTACCAGTCTGACTGGGGCATGCAGTGTTGGCCGGAGCCCACCTGCATTAAGCATGACATTACTACCTCAGCTGTGTTGGGCAATGCAATGGGATATTTCTATGTACCACCGGTGGCTTCCTGGCACCCACCCATGCTGTGGGTCCACAGGGAATTATAAATGCATCTGTTTCCACTTGTAAAGAACCCCAGTCTGACTGGGGCATGCAGTGTGGGCCGAAGCCCACCTGCATTAAGCACGACATTACTACCTCAGCTGTGTTGGGCAATGCAATGGGATATTTTTGTGTATCGCCAGTGGGTTCCAGGGAGCCACCCATGCTGTAGGTGCACACGGAGTTTAACCTACATGTGTCCACTTGTAAAGAACCCCAGTCTGACTGGGGCATGCAGTGTGGGCCGAAGCCCACCTGCATTAAGCACGACATTACTACCTCAGCTGTGTTGGGCAATGCAATGGGATATTTCTATGTTCCGCCGGTGGCTTCCTGGCACCCACCCATGCTGTGGGTCCACAGGGAATTATAAATGCATCTGTTTCCACTTGTAAAGAACCCCAGTCTGACTGGGGCATGCAGTGTGGGCCGAAGCCCACCTGCATTAAGCACGACATTACTACCTCAGCTGTGTTGGGCAATGCAATGGGATATTTTTGTGTATCGCCGGTGGGTTCCAGGGAGCCACCCATGCTGTCGGTCGACAGGGACTTCACAATAGGGAGTTGTACCTGCCTGTGTCTATGAATTAAAAGGCCCGGTCTGACTGGGGCATGCAGAGACACCTTGACAGAATGAATAGTTTGTGGCACATAGGTTCCCCATTGCTATGCCCACGTGTGCAGCTCCTGATGGCGGTGGCACAAGATTCTATTTCTCATTGCTTCTGTACAGCATTGTGGGCTATCGCCCCGCCCCTTTTAAAGAGGGTCGCTGCCTAGCCGTGCCAACCCTCTGCAGTGTGTGCCTGCGGTTCCTCCTCATGGCAGACGCACTTCTAAATAGACATGAGGGTGGTGTGGCATGAGGGCAGCTGAAGGCTGCGCAGGGACACTTTGGTGTGCGCTGTGGGGGGGAGGGGGGGGGGGCGGTTGGGCAGCATGTAACCCAGGAGAAGTGGCAGTGGAGTGTCATCCAGGCAGTGATTGTGCTTTGTTGGAGGTAGTGTGGTGCTTAGCAAAGGTATGCCATGCTAATGAGGGCTTTTCAGAAGTAAAAGTTTTTGGGAGGGGGGGGGCCCACTCTTGCCGCTATTGTGGCTTAATAGTGGGACCTGTGAACTTGAGATGCAGCCCAACATGTAGCCCCTCGCCTGCCCTGTCCGTTGCTGTGTCGTTCCCATCACTTTCTTGAATTGCCCAGATTTTCACACAAGGAAACCTTAGCGAGCATCGGCGAAATACAAAAATGCTCGGGTCGCCCATTGACTTCAATGGGGTTCGTTACTCGAAACGAACCCTCGAGCATCGCGAAAAGTTCGTCCCGAGTAACGAGCACCCGAGCATTTTGGTGCTCGCTCATCTCTAATAAATAATGCTAAAATTAATTAGAAATTAATATTTTGATATTTCTATTTAAAACTCTCCGTATCAGGGTGACATTAATAAAACTCAATTTGGATTTGTCATGGGACATCCATTTTAAATAAAGACACCTTTGCAGTAAGTAACGTCTATACCATAGATTTTATTAATGAGCAACTACAGATAATTGTATATTGTACGCGGGCAACAATGATAAACGCTATGGTAAAACTGGAAGGCACTATTAGGTGTTATGTTTTGGAATATGAAGAATCCCAAATATTTAGTGCAATAAAGTGGTACAATTGAAATTATAAAACTATCAAAAGTTAAGAGTTATGGCCTGTTTACACATAACGATTATTGCTCAAAATTTGTTCAAACGAACAAATTTGAGTGATAATCATTCAGTCTAAATATGAAAAAATTGCTCACTTTTCGTTCACAGTTTGTTAAGTTAACTTTTAAGTCAGCTTAAAAATCATCACTGGGTTGCTGGCTTCTCATCCCTCACATATAAGGTGAAGTGCTAAGCAAGAAGATGATGTGAAGCCGATGAGAAGCCAGCGATCCAGCGGTGAAGTCTTTCAGTGTAAATGCTCTTCACGAGCGCTGACAACCTTAGTAGTGACGTCAGCACTTGTGCAGCCCTTTCCCGACTATCAGCCCATATAAAAGGGCCAATACAACAGATAATATATCATATGCTAGATTCAATACAACAGATAATATATCATATGCTTAACAATTGGAGCAATTTAAGAAGGTGGCAGGTCATAAAATCACAAAGGTAAGATAACATATGACCTAAATATTATAGTCCTTGCTTCGAGATGTGGAGGTTGGCAACTTTGAGTGGAAGAAGGCATCAATTTATTCGCTGACAGTACCCACTCATTTTTAACTTGTAAAGCCTTGGCTGGAGAGTTGGTTACAAATTTTCATTCTTCTTTTGGTGATTACTAAATCACAAGCTCTAAAAGGTATTTTAATAGTAGGACACATTGATAGAACTCAAGAAAGCAGTAAAGCGGCTCATTGGTTAGCTCTTGCAGAGCTGGAGTCCCTGGGTTCAAATCTGACCAAGCGCAATATATGTAGGAAGTTTGCATGTTTTCCATGTATTTGCATAGATTTCCTCTGGGTACTCTAGTTTCCTCTCACACTCTAAAACATACTAATAGGTAAATATAGATTGTGAGCCCCTATGGGGACAAGACACAATATAAGTGATAGCAATTTTTGTGTACAATGCTATGGGATATATACAATATGCACAGTATACAGTTGTAGTAAAGTTTAACACTAAACACATTAAATAAACTGTGGCACAGAACATTTTCTTACTTTTTCAATAACTTTGCAATTGGTTTTGTTGTGTTAAGATAATTTGTTGCAGCAAGTTATCAGTGTTGGATTAAATTTTGCCACATCTGTAAATGAGTTAAATAAATATAACTGAACATACAGTCTGTAAGTAGTCTTTGGGTAAATACATATTTATGAGTGAATCTAAAAATTTGGCCAATATACGATATTGTCTAAAAAATTGCTACAAGCACCATGCTAACCAGATGACATCAAAATAAGTTTGAGACGTTATCCAATTACAAATTAACTTACCATGTATTCCCACAAAGATGCAAAAGGACTTGTATCACATAAGGAAAAGTAACAGCATTGTTGGTTCCAAAAGTTACTCAGTGATTACTGTAACATTTTAGCAGTGATGAGCCTTTTTCAAGATGAAACAATACATTAATAGGTGAACAAAAACTGTGATTGCTTGGAAGCAGCAGTACTAGAATTTTTTTCTTCAGAAATTGAATTGTAGAAGTTGAATTTCAGCAATAGTTTTCCTTTTGCACTTTCTTATGGTATTTTTCTTATTGACTATAGCATAAGTGAATTTGCTGAAATATTATTCTTAATATTCATTATAAGGTGTTTTCTAAGAAAAAAAATCTGACATAAGCAGATTCAAAAAATGATTCTTCTGCAACATAAGAAAAGAAAGTATGATTTTCAGATAACTTTATAATATGCTTATAAAAAAACCTTCATGAATTACTACCTTTGAAAAATCCTAAATTGTCTGAATCATAGTGGTTGTCATAAATGTACTAGATATTCACCTAGGAAACTGTATCATCTAATTGTGTCGACAAAAACTGCCAGTAGCAATAGCACATTGGCATACATCACTTATCTATTTCAAAGTTATAAAAATTTCTCAGAGCTATAATTTAATCTGCTTCCAGCTGCAGAACATTTAAAACATCATATTTTCAAGAAAAGAAAATATGATATTAAAATATTTGATTGTTCCATTCCAGTATTTGGATTTGTGGAGAAAGGCGTGAACAGGAGAGAATTCAAACTCGGCATCTTACAATATGCTGTACATTGTAATTATTATAATTAAGCAATGCTACTGATAGCCTTGCAGGCTGCCTGAATATTTTTGAAACAAAGTTCAAGAAAGTCTTTAAAAATGCACAGGGTTGTTTATGCAAACATATACAAGAGACACAACATTCCAAATATAACTTTACTAAATGATCTATTACTTGGTATACAGTGGATACCTCAAACGGAGGCCAACAGCTTTGGAAACTGATACTTTTTGCATTTATGTAGTGCTAGAAAACTAGACCAAAGTTTCTGCAATTCATTTACTGGGCTATAACTGAACCTGTTATTTATGTGTCCAGATTAAATAGCACAAACATTACTATCTTAACTCTACTTTGCAATTATAAGGACTAAAAATTTTTACATTTTTTTGGACAGTTAAGACGGGAGCTGGATCTTAAAATATTTTGTGCTCACCTCCATAGAATGATTCTTCACACTATAGCCTCATGTAAAGACTGTATTTGGCATCTGTAGCACAAGGGTTACCATTACTATGCTAATAAATTTCAATTGATTCATATTTTAGAGTACCTTTACATGGACCGACTATTGGCTGACAAATCGTTGAAATGAGTTATTTTGACAAACAGTCATCCCATGTAAAAGCAGGACCTGAGAAGCTAATGAGTGAGAAATCGCTCATTAGTTGCTACTCATTTTATTTCAACTCACTGAAATGAAGTGGATGATGTGCAACTTCTCGCTCAATGTAAACAGGCAATCTTTTTTGTGGAGACCACTGCCTACTCAGGGTGTATGGAGGAAGGCAGACGAAAGGTGTCCAGTGTGCTTCGCCTCTATTCACTGAATGACTATTGCTCCTGCGTGAAAGCACATTAGCAAAGGTTGTTGGAATGCTATCAGCACTTGTCAGGCCTCATATGGAATACTTTGTACAGTTCTGGACACCAGTACTCAAGAAAGACATTGCAGTGCTTGAAGGGGTTCAAAAACGGGCAACTAAATTAATAAACGGAATGGGAGGACTGGAATACCCAGATAGCTTATCAAAATTGGGATAAAGAAAGATGGTTAAGGGGTGATTAAATTACTATGTATGGATACATTATGGGAAAAAATAAGGATCTCTCCCATGATCTGTTTATACTCAGGACTCTGACAGTAACGAAAGGGCATCCTCTACGTTTAGAGGAATGAAGGTTTCATTACCAATATAGAAGGGGGTTCTTTACTGTAAGAGCAGTGAGACTGAGGAACTCTCTGCCTGAGGGCATGGTGATGGCAAAATCGATAGAGGAGTTTAAGAGAGGACTAGATGTCTTTTTAGCGCCCTACAACATTACAGGATATAGATATGACATGACCAGAAGGATAATTAATCCGGGTATCGTCCAACTGCTGGTCTTGGAGTCAAGTAGGAACTTTCCAAATGTTGATCCAGGGATTATTCTGACTGCCATTATGGAGTTTGGAAAGAATTTTCCCCCCAAAATGGTGTAAATTGGCTTCTGCCTCATTGTTTTTTTTTTGTTTTATGTCGCTCGCCATACTCTAACACACATAACTAATTTATGTATGTATTAATTGAGCTATGTTTTTTGTGGGGTGACCTGTAGTTTTTATTGGTACTATTTCAAAGTGCATGCCAATGTTAATGACTTTTTTGTTCAATTTTTGAGAGGAAACAAACTAAAAAAAAACTATAATTCTGGCATTATGTATATTTTTTCTTATGACGTTCACCACATTTAAATAGTTATATTTTTTAATAGTTCAGAGTTTTATAGACACAGTGATACAAATTATGTTTATTTTTTATATGAAGAATAGGAAAGGTATTTTTTTTAACTTTTAAGATATTTTTTATAATCATAAACATTTTATTGAACGTCTTTCAATCTTTGATTTAATCCACATAGGGACCTTGATATTGTGATCACTTGACTGCTTCTACAATAGACTGTAATACTTCTTTATTCTACTATCTTGCATATTATAATATTAGTTTATTAAGCCCTGGCACAAGCAGGACTTAATAGACTGCAATTCTAGGCTCCAGACTGCAATTGTATTGTGGGGAGCTGATAGAGCGCCAAAAGAGGCGTTCTTCTAGCTGGTTGCTTATGCGCACTGTCAACTTTGATAGCAGCATATAAACAGAAGCGTACAGAGCTACCTCTGATCATGGCTCTTGCAGGCTGATGTCAGCTGACAGAAACAACTGGTACTTACCAGGTATGGAGTGGGCTTGGCTTCTATGCCTGTTCTATATACAGTGCCATCTACAACAGTCAACCAAATATTTAGGGCGAGTAGTCATTATGGATTTAAGAAGAGATGACTGGGACAGCAATAAGGAGGGCAGCCAATGTTTGAAGAACTGGAGATATCTGAGACATGCTTTTTTAAGGGCATAAGTTAGACATTACAAATATTTATGATTGATATGCAATTTATCAGTGGACATTAAATAGCATTCAATAAAAGAAACACATCTATATGTTAATTTTGATTGATGCATAGTATAAAATCTAAAAGGCAGCTATTTTTCACATCTGCAGAGAAATACAACTCCCTATTAAGTATTAAGGAAATACTTCATATTGTATAGCCCAAGCAAAAAGCATGAATAATGGAAGGTGGAGCTAGCAAATGCAATGTTTAAATTTCTATTATATTTGCTTAATGCTTTTGTTTAACCTCTGCCTTCTGTCATTAAGGAATTCATACATTTTAATTGTCTGGATGCAATCATAATCCAGGGAGAAAAGGAAGTTAATTGGCTCCCTTGGAGTGTGCTATATTTGAGCAAAGTCCTTAGATAAAAAAATACTAATCAAGTTCCAAACCAAACTTGCCCTGGAAATCAATTAATGTTATTGCTTCCTCTTCTATTACACCAAATGCACTTACAATTCACTGGCTTCGCAATCTCTGGTACCCCTTGTGTACTTATTCAGATAAATCAAATACAATTATAATTTTCCTTTATCTCAAGCAAGCTACTGTATTTACATCACATTTCGGAAGGAATTTAATTATACTTATATTTGTCTCTTTGCCTATACTTCTTTAATACAGATGCCTTGTTATATGAGTAGCTAAGCATTTATATTCACGTAGTATAGTTCTCTGGATATTGCAAAACATCTAAATAGCTACCAGTGCATAATATACAAATATAAAATGCTATGAAAAATAAAATACTACATGAATGATATTAATATAAATATAATTTGCTAGATATATTTAATTACTATAAACCTCAGAGATGATCACTGAAAGAATCTTGTAAGGCTATATTTACATGGGCGAGTGTGATATAGGTCGATGAAAATTGGACCTATATCATATTCGTAAACTTGTGATTTTCAGGTTCTCTGGTGTGTTCCCGCATTAAAAATGTGCAAATCACATTTCTGTACTATGCAATTTCCACACGCGTGAAAAAATCGCACGTTATTTCAATAGCTGAAATGGGAAGAAAACACATTGCATTCATATTATTAGATTGCCCTTTTGCATCTTTCTTTTTTTCCTTATCACCTTGTTTAGAAAATGAATTTGCGCTTTGTTTGGAACGTAAATGTTTGCAATTGTTAAAAGAGACAATTGATTTTACATACTAAAATAATGTATCTTCCTCCCTCATCCACCATAGACTCTAGCAGTTGGAAGTCCATTGTGTTTTTTAGGGCTATCAGACTTCTTGGGCGCATTGGCCATGACTATTTTTAGGAATCCCGAATGGGAAATTTTAGGGCAGGAATTCTTTGTTTCCTGTACACAAAGTATATCCACCTTCTTTTGTAGGATGAATTTAATCCTTTTGCATTAATTTATGTGATGTTTATACTCATGGTGGATTCCAGGATGTCTGGTTTGGAGTTGGTGAGAAGACATTTGGTCTTTATCTTGAAGATTGTACTAGGGAGCATGTGATGTCATGATGAGCATGGATTTTGTAGGCTTGGTCTACTTTTTGGGTAGTGGAAACTTCAAACTTTAAAACTAGGTTGTCAAAGAACTGGTGAATTGGACTTGAAAACAATGAGTTAGGAAATATTAAAGGATTGTTATATTCCCTCACTAGTGGGTAGCACCTTAATCCACTATGAAGGGCCATTGTGTTAGGGTGAAAAATCCGGCCATTTTGGTAAATCAGCCTCATATGTTATTGCTCTTGGAATCATTTGATTCCTTGCCAGCATAGTTGCTTGGAAGAGATACGCGAAGAGTTTTACATTTCCAAATGGTTCTGGGAGATTTTGTAATTTCCTTGCTTCCTTAATGTGGAAGAAATGTATGCTTACTATTACATCTCTCAGAAGGGTTTTTGCAATCCCCTTGGGATGTGGTAACCAGTGTGCCATATTCCCTGTGCGGTATGTACCTGTTTTTTTTTTCCTTCTCCTGCTGATGGGCTGGCGTCCGCACTAGGCCCGTATGGATAAGTCCTGTGCACGCTATGTCAGTAGGGAGGGTTGCAATTTTTTCCCCTCTGGACTAGTCCACTTTTCCTTGCAGTCTACTGTGACTGAGGCCAGTTGTGTAAGGAGCAGTGGTCCTGTTTTTAGGTGCATTATTCATTATTCCTTTCTTTTTGCCATCTTTGCCTTAGTGTCGGGGCCTTTATAGATAAATGCTGTACACATGCGTGGTTTGGAGGAGTTGCATAATATTTTTTTTTTATGCCCAAAGGGTTCATAGGCCTTTTTTTCAAAGGAGAGGTACTGTTAAGGTTGTGTATCTGAGACCTGTGGTTTCACAGGCTTCCTTGTGCACACCTTCACTGGGAGGGGTTAATTGAGCTGGCTGGGTGTGGTATTCTCCACCAGCCAATCCCCCTTGTCTGCTGCAGATAAATACCTGCAAACTCTGGTGAGAGATTGCTGGTCATTTTTGTATCACTGTTAATCCCACTCAGCATGCTTCTCTGTAGTGTCCCTCTCTCCTCCCTTGCAGATGTCTGGGCACCTGCTGTCTCTCCTCTCCTTGCATTCTGTTGTGCATGCATTGTGTAGTGTGTGGTACGATGACCACACAGGTGCAGGTGGCTTGCAGGTTTCTCCTTATCCCTGGGCAGGTGTGGCCTCCAGACGTCTGATGTCTTGTGTGTGTTTCAGATGGGTGATGCCTGATATTGTTCCCTATGTCAGCACAGTGGCTGACTTTCTCTATTCCCCTAGTGTGAGGACACTTAGACTAGCTATGGTATTCCATCAGTATGTATGTGAGCTCTGGGTGCGGTTCCTGTTATATGTTGCATGCACAACCTGGTATGTTGGTGTGAACAGTTATGTGTCCTGTCTGTTTAGTGCATCTCTCCAGTTTTCTAATCAGTGATAGCCAGGTCCCAGATGTAGAAAGTGGTGCTGACCTTATCAGGACGATTACCATGCTTTTGGCAGGGTTTCCCCTACTTCCCCTGGTTATTAAGGGACAGGACTCCTTCCATTATAGGCTGGAGAGGTGCAATTGGTGTTATGCAACACTACAGTGTGTTTTCAGTTTTAAAAGGACACACTCCTGCATCCGCATGGAGGCGTGGCGCTTTAATGCGCCAAGCGGACGTAACAACAGGTCTTTCTGGAGTGAACCCCTCAGAGCCATTTCCATGTCCCTAATAAACTTCTCAGAGGCAGCTTGGTTGGAGCATGAAATTGTGCGGATTGGATCTATTTCTTTATTTAAACTACTCCTCTGCTTGGATATTGCCTGACTCCTGTGCATTAGTTTCCCTTCTGGGTCTCCTTTTCACTGGGCTGCCACTAGGGGAGGTAGAGCTCTCACTATCTTGAGCCTGCTCCTTTGTTAGTGGAGAAGCCCTGTGGCTACTATGGATGCCATTTTTCTTCTCTTCTCTGTCTGCCATCTCCTACTCTGTTCCTCTTCTAATTAGCTTAGGGGGCGAGGGAAAAGGGAGAGTCTGCTTATCTCTCTCCTGTAGCTGAGAGTCTCACTGTTCCGCCATCTCTGATGCCAGCTGATCTGCGGCCTGGTTTCTCTCCTCCCTCCTCTCATGGAGGAAACAACTCCATGTGCAGCTTAGGACTGGGTCTCATGGCTTTCCTCATCATCATTGCTGCTGCAGGTGAGTCAGCTGTTGTGCAAATTACCTGCTTTTAATGGTTTTAAGTGTTACTAGAGGTCTTATATGAGTTGAGCTCTGTTACATGCAACCGCACCCGCTCACACCCAGGCCACGCCCCTGAGATGCATTTTTTAATCAACACACAATATAGTGCTGAGTTTCTTGGGCTGTGAATGTAGCCTCGGAGTCCATCAGTTTAAGTCTTAGGGATGTTCTCACCTTGTTGGCCGCTGCAATGCTGCCTTGTCATTGGGAAACAGTTTTGACAGTTGATGGAGAATTTTACCCAGATCATAAACTTTATGAAAGGGGTGAGTTTTAGGTTGTATTTTGGGAGAAAAAGAGTGGCACATTTCACATGGAATGAAAAACTAGGAAAAAGATCTAAATTTGTGGATATGAAGGTATGATGCAATGCTGCCTTGTCATTGGGAAACAGTTTTGGCAGTTGATGGAGAATTTTACCCAGATCATAAACTTTATGAAAGGGGTGAGTTTTAGGTTGTATTTTGGGAGAAAAAGGGTGGCACATTTCACATGGAATGAAAAACTAGGAAAAAGATCTAAATTTGTGGATATGAAGGTATGATGGAGTATTTGGAGTTTCAAAAGCCAAGCATACATAATTGCTAAGATCTTCAGTAGGTTAGGGCTAGACTACTGAATTGTATTCTTTGTTTAACAGATAGTATCTGAAGGGTCTGGCAAAAAAGATTGGAATTTTAGAAGCAAATGGAGAGGTGAAAGAGTTCAGTGGCTAGTTACTCAAACAATTACAACAATAATGCAAATAACAGCATAGATACATGTACATTACAGTATATTCAACTTTTTAGTAGATGGACTACAACTACAGAAAACCACATGGCACTCTACCTATGAAATATAAATACAAAGAACTTAGACTACGCTTCAAAATTGGACTGATTTAGGGCTCAGTCAGACTAGCTTTTTTGTGTGCACCTATGTGCAAAAAAAAAGCACGTCTATTAGAACCATTGGCTCCCTATGAAGTGTTCACATGTCCGTCTTTAAGAGGCGCAAAATACTCACACCTGCAAAAGATAGGACATGCATGCCTAGAATGTGCGCTGGTAAATCCGTGCTGCGCATAAAGAATCCCCGCGGGGAATCTCCTCATCACTGAATACTGTGACAGCACTGTCACAGTGTTCAGTGGTGATGGGACTCCCCGCGGGGATGAAAGAATCCCCTGTCACAGCTGTCACAGTGGACTGCGATACCATCCCATTGCTTTTTAATGGGGCCGGTGCTGCTGCCACCCCATTGAAAGCAATGGGATAAAGGCAACCCCCGCAGGAATTTTCGGGACGGGCTTGAAATATAAGCCCTTCCCTGAAAATAAGACCTAGCTGCTATAAAAAATATAAAGAATATATACATCACCTAGCAGCGCGTCTTCTCCCTGTCTCCCTGGCACTCTTCTGTAGCATTTCTTCTGGCCAGGGATATAAAAATCCCCACCCCCCGAAAGTGCTGCCTCTGATTAGCTGAGCTCTATGACACAGCCCAGGCAGTGCTCAGCTGTCATTCATTAAATACAGAGGACACATGTTATGTCTGCAAATGACGTGCTGGACCAGCACCTGCGATTATGCACAATAATAGTCCAAAGTACAGTAACTGAAATAAACAACACAAAATAAATGGGAAGTCTTTCCCTAAATACGGACAGACGTGGGAGAAGGCCCTGCCTAGCACTGCAGACTAATCACTTTGATAGATGCAGGCCTGCACTCGTTCCTGGCACAACAAAAATAAAGGAAAAAGCAAACCCCAAAAGGGAACTCAAATGAAACACAACACTTAGCTGGTGGTGAAGCCGCAGCACATGGAGCAGTCCTTTGTTCACATCACAGCAGAGACCACGCTATCCACTGAAGCCACTTAATACCAGCTCAGAGAGCAATTCACAGCACTTTGGCTCAGTATCCAGCCCAGGTAAATAGCAAGCTAATCACCCCCAGGTGTGACTACATTACGGCACACCTACTGAGCTAGAAGGTGCAGAACCAAATCTAAATCTGGCAGCAATCTCAGCACTGCTGCAACAACATGGTGATGGCAAAATCTATAGAGGAGTTTAAGAGGGGACTAGACGTATTTTTAGAGCACTATGATATTACAGGATATAGACATTAAATAATCAGCGAGGTTGTTGATCCAAGTCTTGGAGTCAGGTAGGAACTTCAAAACGTTAATCCAGGGATTATTCTGACTGCCATTATGGAGTTGGGAAAACATTTTTCCCCCAAATGGTATAAATTGGCTTCTGCCTCATTAGTTTTTTGCCTTCCTCTGAATCAACAAAGGGGGGTGTAAACAGGCTGGACATTGTCTTCTTTCAGCCTAACATGTTACTATGACATGATTGACCCCTCATGAACCCTTGCTGATGAGTTATACCATTGAAGTATTCCAGGATGGCATTTCTCGAAACCCCTCTAATATTTTTCCAATTATTGAAGTGAGACTTACCAGCCTGTAGTTAACAGGCTTTCTTCTTGACCCCTGTTTGCATATTAGAACCACATTGGCAATATGCCAATCCAGTGGTAGAACCCTAGTTTCAATAGAGCCCTATGTATACGAAATAGAAAGAAAAAGAGGTCTATCTATTACGTTACTTAGTTCCCTAAGAACCCTTGGGTGTATTCCATCAGGGCCTGGCGATTTGTTGATTTTAATCCTTTTTACAGGCACTGCACTTTCTCCTGCATTGGACAGGTCATATTAAGCAGAGGGTTCATTTTATCCCCTGCAGCTCATGTGACATTTCTTTTTGCTTCATGTATACACTTGAGAAAAAAAACTATTTCTCCTGTATTATTTGTTAAAGGGGGCCAGTGCTTTCAGTGCAAATCCTTTTACCATTTATATAATTGAAAAATAATTTAGGGTTATTTTTGCTCTCTTTGGCAATCAGTCTTTTTGCCCTCTCCCTGGAGGTTTTGATCTTTTCCTTACATAATTAGTTTTCTTCCCTGTATGTTTTTTGTGCTTCTTCTCTGCCTTCTTTATAATTTAAATGCTTTCTTTTTTTTCCGTTTATTGCTCCCCTTACAGTCTTGTCAAGCCACATTGGTTTCCTTCTATTTGTAGTTCTTTTATCTTTAAAGGGTATGAGCGGCTCACATGAGGTAATTATATTTTTAAAACTTCTCCTATTTGTCACCTGTACTGTTATTTTTGGGGACGTTGTCCTAATTAATGTTGCCAAAAGTAATTCTGAGCTGATCAAATTTTGCTTTACTAAAGTTTAGTTTTTTATCACTCCCTGATAGGGCTTCCTATTGAATGACAGCTGGAAATTAATTATATTGTGGTCAGGATTTCCCAAGTGTCCCTTAACCTGCACCTGTGCACCCACGTAATTCTGTCTGGTTTGTTAGTTAAAAGAAAGTCCAGAGTGGCCCTCCTTCCTTGGCTCCCGCACAAGTTTGGTAAGCAAGTTATCTTTAATGTTCTCAAGAACTTATTGCCCTTGTGAGATTCACAGGTTTTGTCTTCCCATATTATATCCAGATAATTAAAGTCTCCGTTAATAATTACTTCATTGTGGTTTGACCCCTATTTGTCTTAATATTATGTTTGCAGTTTCTTTTATTTTTGGTGGCCTATAGAAAACCCCTATCAGCTTTTTTTTTATTTTTTATTTTTCCCTCTCTGTATTTATACCCACAGAGATTCCACATATTCATCTCCTACACCTATATCTTCTTGTAGCCTTGGCCTTAAGTAGGATTTAACATACAGACATACCCCTTCCCCTTTCTGGTTCCCATTGTCTCTTCTGAAGAGATTGCACCCCTGTAAACTCACCACACATTCACACTTATCAAGCAAAGTTTCCATTATGCCTACTGTATCGTAATTTTCTTGAGACATCACTTCAAGCTCACCCACTTTACTGATCAGACTTCTTGCATTTTTTGCCATACAATTTTAAATGGTTGTTGTTATTCTTTATATTCATTATGCTACTTATGGTCTTATTAGAAAATGTACTTTACAATGTGCCTCACTTGCAGTTTAAAAATGCTTTTATAGCTAAATGAGAAGTGGACTTACCCGGTGCCAGAAGGGTTAATCCGGTGGTGAAGGAGTTAACCCCTCTGCACCTGTTGTCCACGTTAGCCTTCAGCAGGTTTCTTGCTTCTCCATGTTTCTTTTTGGAGTGGCGTCCAGGGATATCCTTGCACCGTGTTTGCAAGCACGGTCCGGCTGGATAACTGAGTATAAAAGTAAAAATAAAAACTATCCCGCGCCTTGGCAGAAAACCAATCTTTTTTTTATCATTCTTGTTAAAACAACGCGCTTCGACACGCCATGTGTCTTTTTCAAGTTCATACAGACATTGTCATATATGCTGCCTTATATAGTGTGGGATAACATGTATGTGAGGCTCACTCCCCAATCATCTAGGGGCGTGTTTTTTTTTTTTTTCAATTAGGGTGATTTATTTATCACTTATCCACGGAGCTCTCATGGAATGCATTGCGTTCCATAGTTTTTTTCATTAAACTTTATTGTTTTCGTTTCAATTGTCTCTCCTATTCACACCATAATCCTGGTCTGATTATAAAAATTTCCCTATAAAATTATTATATAGGATTACTATCTATTTATTTTCCTATATTCTACATAAAAACTTTTTATTTTTTATTGTGTATTTTTTCTATATTTTTTATCTATTTTTTATTGTTTATTGTAAAAGCTTCCATGTGAGTGCATTTATTTTATTAAAATTTCTCCAGTACTTCATTTAATCCTTCTGGCATTAAGGTGTTTAAACGATAAATCCAGTACATTTCCTTTCTTCTTAGTTTCATTATTGAGTTTCTGTTTCCGTGGATAGACAAGTGATAAATAAATCACCCTAATTGAAAAAAAAAACAAAAAAAAAACCACGCCCCTAGATGATTGGGGAGTGAGCCTAACTTATGGTCTTATTAGCTATTCTGTCAGTTCTAACTGTACTAACCCCACTCCCCGCTCGACCCCCATTTCCATTACAAGGCCCTAGGTCACTGTTTACACTGTCTTCCCCCTATTATTCTTGTCACCTTCCCCTATTCCCTAGTTTAAACACTCCTCCAACCTTGTAGCCATCTTCTCCCCTAGCTTAGCTGCACTATCCCTATTAAGATGCAGCCAATCCCTACGGTACAGCCTGTAGTAGATAACAAAGTTTGCCGAGTTCTCCAGGAACTCAAGCCCTCCTTTCTACACAAACTCTAGAGCCACTTGTTTACCTTCCTAATCTCCCACTATCTTTATGGTGTGGCTTGTGGTATAGGTAGTATTTCCAAAAAAACTACCTTGGTGGTCCTTGCCCTGAGCTTAGATTCTAGGTCCCTGAAATAATTTTTGAGGGTCCTCTACTGACCTCTAACTTTGTCATTGGTGCCATGACCGTTGGATTCTCACCAGCCCCTCCCAGTAATTTGTCAACCTAATTCACAGTATGTCAAACTCAAGTGCCAGGAAGACAATACACCATTCAATGATCAGGTCTTTGTGGCAGATTGCCCTGTCTGTCCCCTTATAACTAAGTCCCCCACCACTAGCACCTGTCTAACCTGCACTGTACTCCCCTTCCTCTTCTTACTGGAGCAGTCATTCCCCTGGCATTAAGAGGGCATGTCATGCTGCAGCAGTGCTAACCCTGTAAATGGCATCCCCCTCATTTGCCAACTTTGCAAACTAGTTGGCATGTGCCAATTCAGGACTAGCTTCCCTGGCTCTCTTCCCTATACTCCTTCAAACTGTCACCCAGCCAGCTACCTGCTCATCCTGTTTCTCAAACTACCATAAACCCCTGCATCTACCCTAGTGAGTACCTGCTCAGTGAGCAGCAAACTCCTTTCCATATTTTTAATGTATCTCAGTGTTGCCAGTCGCTTATTTAGATCTAGGATCTGGGATCATAAATGTGCATGCATCTTGCACAACAGTATGCACTTTCGACCGGCTGTTCAAGGACTGTATACATTGCACAAGTGACACAGTGGATTGCATTGTTAATCATGGAGCACATTCTAGTGGGGATATACAAATTTACTTACAGAAATAACAAAAATCAACGAGATCACACTCCTCACGTGCCTCTGCTCATTCACAACCACTCACGTGCCCCTGCCTGTTCGCAACCACTCACGTGCCTCTGCCTATTTGCAACCACTCATGTGCCTCTGCCTGTTTGCAACCACTCGTGTGCCTCTGCCTGTTTGCAACAACTCATGTGCCTCTGCCTGTTTACAACCACTCATGTGCCACTGCTTGTTTGCAGCCACTCACGTGCCACTGCCCATTCACAGCAATTTACGTGCCTCTACCCATTTGCAACTCACGTGCCTTTGCCCATTTGCAACTCATGTATCTCTGCCCATTTGCAACCATTCATGTGACTCCGCCCTTCGCCCCTTAAATTTTTAAAAATTATTATTTCTTTTTTGAACTCAAAAAAATATATAAGCACAGTTATTATTTAAATATCTTCAAGTTAATGGTGTAATCTTCTTTAAATATCAGATTACTAATAGAGATGAGCGAACACCAAAATGTTCGGGTGTTCGTTATTCGAAACGAACTTCCCGCGATGTTCGAGGGTTCGTTTCGAATAACGAACCCCATTGAAGTCAATGGGCGACCAGAGCATTTTTGTATTTCGCCGATGCTCGCTAAGGTTTTCATGTGTGAAAATCTGGGCAATTCAAGAAAGTGATGGGAATGACACAGAAACGGATAGGGCAGGCGAGGGGCTACATGTTGGGCTGCATCTCAAGTTCACAGGTCCCACTATTAAGCCACAATACCGGCAAGAGTGGGCCCCCCCCCCTCCCAACAACTTTTACTTCTGAAAAGCCCTCATTAGCATGGCATACCTTTGCTAAGCACCACACTAGCTACAACAAAGCACAATCACTGCCTGGATGACACTCCGCTGCCACTTCTCCTGGGTTACATGCTGACCAACCGCCCCCCCTCCCCCCCACAGCGCACACCAAAGTGTCCCTGCGCAGCCTTCAGCTGCCCTCATGCCACACCACCCTCATGTCTATTTAGAAGTGCGTCTGCCATGAGGAGGAACCGCAGGCACACACTGCAGAGGGTTGGCACGGCTAGGCAGTAACCCTCTTTAAAAGGGGCGGGGCGATAGCCCACAATGCTGTACAGAAGCAATGAGAAATATAATCCTGTGCCACCGCCATCAGGAGCTGCACACGTGGGCATAGCAATGGGGAACCTATGTGCCACACACTATTCATTCTGTCAAGGTGTCTGCATGCCCCAGTCAGACTGGTAATATGTACCTTAACAGTAACCGCGTTGGTGGTAATGTGGTGGTGACTGCGGACCTAGTAGCACGGTTGTATTTTGTTGGTTTTCGGAATGCGGCCAGGATTAAGTGGGCCGTGGCGGGGGGATGGTGTGGGGGCTCTCTTGTTGTGTCGGTAAAGGTGAAATTCTTGGACTGCCACCAGACGAACCAATGCAAAGGCATTTGCCAAGAATGTTTTCCCTGTTGGAGGAGGAGGGGGATGTTTTTGAGGCACTACGTGTCCTCTCCACGTGTCCGTGGTTATATGCACCTTAACAGTAACCGCGTTGGTGGGAAATGGCCTTGCCGCCATCATGTCTTTGGGAAGCCTCTGTTTCCACACCCCAGAGACATACCATTAGCAGCGGTATAGGCAGAGCCCAGAATTCGTAACATGTCAGCCGTAGCATTAGGACAGGCCCCACTAACATATCAGTAGCAGCATTATAGGAGGAGCGCAGTCTTCGTTCCATGTCAGCAATAGTAGCACTCAAGACAGGCCCCAGTAACAATTCCGAAGCAGCAGTATAGCGGTAGCACAGTCTTCGTTCCATGTCAGCAATAGTAGCACTCAAGACAGGCCCCAGTAACAATTCCGAAGCAGCAGTATAGCGGGAGCGCAGTCTTCGTTCCATGTCAGCAATAGTAGCACTCAAGACAGGCCCCAGTAACAATTCGGAAGCAGCAGTATAGTGGGAGCGCAGTCTTAGTTCCATTTCAGTAGCCTTAGTATAGCCAAGGCCCAAGTTACATTTATGTAGCTAAAGTGTAGGCCAACCCCACACACCTTTCTGTACCATGAGTGCAGGCGAAGAACATACAAATTGCTATGATTACACTGTAGGTGAGGGCCCAAAAAAATTGGTGTACCAACAGTACTAATGTACCTCAGTAAAAATTGGCCATGCCCAACCAAGATGGCAGGTGAATCGCTTTGGTTAATGTGGCTTAAGTGGTAACTAGGCCTGGAGGCAGCCCAGTGTAACGAAAAATTGGTTCAAGTTAAAGTTCCAACGCTTTTAAGCGCATTGAAACATAAAAATTGTTCAGAAAAATTATTTGAGTGAGCCTTGTGGCCCTAAGAAAAATTGCCCGTTCAGCGTGATTACGTGAGGTTTCAGGAGGAGGAGCAGGAGGAGGAGGAGGAATATTAGACACAGATTGATGAAGCAGAAATGTCCCCGTTTTGGATGGTGAGAGAGAACGTAGCTTCCATCCGCGGGTGCAGCCTACGTATTGCTTACGTATTGCTGCTGTCCGCTGGTGGAGAACAGAAGTCTGGGGAAATCCAGCCTTTGTTCATCTTGATGAGTGTTAGCCTGTCGGCACTGTCGGTTGACAAGCGGCTACGCTTATCTGTGATGATTCCCCCAGCCGCACTAAACACCCTCTCCGACAAGACGCTAGCCGCAGGACAAGCAAGCACCTCCAGGGCATACAGCGCTAGTTCAGGCCACGTGTTAAGCTTCGACACCCAGTAGTTGTAGGGGGCAGAGGCGTCACCGAGGATGGTCGTGCGATCGGCTACGTACTCCCTCACCATCCTTTTACAGTGCTCCCGCCGACTCAGCCTTGACTGGGGAGCGGTGACACAGTCTTGCTGGGGAGCCATAAAGCTGGCCAGGCCCTTAAAGACTGTTGCACTGCCTGGGATGTACATGCTGCTCGATCTCCGCACCTCCCCTGCTACCTTGCCCTCGGTACTGCGCCTTCTGCCACTAGCGCTGTCGGCTGGGAATTTTACCATCAGCTTGTCCGCAAGGGTCCTGTGGTATAGCAACACTCTTGAACCCCTTTCCTCTTCGGGAATGAGAGTGGGCAGGTTCGAGCAGTGTGTACACCCAGTAATCCGTTGTGGCCAGAATGCGTGCAACGCGAGGGTCACGAGAAAGGCATCCTAACATGAAGTCAGCCATGTGTGCCAGGGTACCAGTCCGCAACACATGGCTGTCTTCACTAGGAAGATCACTTTCAGGATCCTCCTCCTCCTCCTCCTCCTCCTCCTCAGGCCATACACGCTGAAAGGATGACAGGCAATCAGCCGGTGTACCGTCAGCAGCGGCCCAAGCTGTCTCTTCCCCCTCCTCCTCATCCTCCTCATGCTCCTCCTCCTCCTCCTGTACACGCTGAGAAATAGACAGGAGGGTGCCCTGACTATCCAATGGCATACTGTCTTCCACCGCCCCCGTTTCCGAGCGCAAAGCAGCTGCCTTTATGGTTTGCAGGGAATTTCTCAAGATGCATAGCAGAGGAATGGTGACGCTAATGATTGTAGCATCGCCGCTCACCACCTGGGTAGACTCCTCAAAATTACCAAGGACATGGCAGATGTCTGCCAACCAGGCCCACTCTTCTGAAAGGAATTGAGGAGGCTGACTCCCACTGCGCCGCCCATGTTGGAGTTGGTATTCGACTATAGCTCTACGCTGTTCATAGAGCCTGGCCAACATGTGGAGCGTAGAGTTCCACCGT
The DNA here is from genome assembly GCF_035609145.1 of Eleutherodactylus coqui. Lineage (NCBI taxonomy): Eukaryota > Metazoa > Chordata > Amphibia > Anura > Eleutherodactylidae > Eleutherodactylus > Eleutherodactylus coqui. The sequence continues at coordinate 104,005,253 of NC_089843.1, forward strand.
GTGGGCACGTCGCACACCAGTCGGTGCACTGGCAGCTTAAAGTGATGTTGCAGGGTGCGCAGGGTGGCAGCGTCCGTGTGGGACTTGCGGAAATGTGCGCAGAGCCGGCGCGCCTTTACGAGCAGGTCTGACAAGCGTGGGTAGCTTTTCAGAAAGCGCTGAACCACCAAATTAAAGACGTGGGCCAGGCATGGCACGTGCGTGAGGCTGCCGAGCTGCAGAGCCGCCACCAAGTTACGGCCGTTGTCACACACGACCATGCCCGGTTGGAGGCTCAGCGGCGCAAGCCAGCGGTCGGTCTGCTGTGTCAGACCCTGCAGCAGTTCGTGGGCCGTGTGCCTCTTATCGCCTAAGCTGAGTAGTTTCAGCACGGCCTGCTGACGCTTGCCCACCGCTGTGCTGCCACACCGCGCAACACCGACTGCTGGTGACATGCTGCTGCTAACACATCTTGATTGCGAGACAGAGGAGGAGGAGGAGGAGGAGGAGGGTGCTTTAGTGGAGGAAGCATACACCTCCGCAGATACCACCACCGAGCTGGGGCCCGCAATTCTGGGGGTGGGTAGGACGTGAGCGGTCCCAGGCTCTGACTCTGTCCCAGCCTCCACTAAATTCACCCAATGTGCCGTCAGGGAGATGTAGTGGCCCTGCCCGCCTGTGCTTGTCCACGTGTCCGTTGTTAAGTGGACCGTGGCAGTAACCGCGTTGGTGAGGGCGCGTACAATGTTGCGGGAGACGTGGTCGTGCAGGGCTGGGACGGCACATCGGGAAAAGTAGTGGCGACTGGGAACTGAGTAGCGCGGGGCCGCCGCCTCCATGATACTTTTGAAGGACTCAGTTTCCACAACCCTATACGGCAGCATCTCAAGGCTGATGAATTTTGCTATGCGGACGGTTAACGTTTGAGCGTGCGGGTGCGTGGCGACGTACTTGCGCTTGCGCTCCAACAGTTGCGCAAGCGACGGCTGGACGGTGCGCTGAACTACATTGGTGGATGGGGCCGAGGACAGCGGAGATGAGGGTGTGGGTGCAGGCCATGAGGCGGTAGTGCCCGTGTCCTGAGAGGGGGGTTGGATCTCAGTGGCAGGTTGGGGCACAGGGGGAGAGGCAGGGGTGCAAACCGGAGGCGCTGAACGGCCTTCGTCCCACCTTGTGGGGTGCTTGGCCATCATATGTCTGCGCATGGTGGTGGTGGTGAGGCTGTTGGTGTTGGCTCCCCGGCTGAGCTTTGCGCGACAAAGGTTGCACACCACTGTTCGTCGGTCGTCAGGCGTCTCTGTGAAAAACTGCCAGACCTTAGAGCACCTCGGCCTCTGCCGGGTGGCATGGCGCGAGGGGGCGCTTTGGGAAACACTTGGTGGATTATTCGGTCTGGCCCTGCCTCTACCCCTGGCCACCGCACTGCCTCTTGCAACCTGCCCTGCTGATGCCCTTGACTCCCCCTCTGAAGACCTGTCCTCCTGAGTAAGCGTTGCACACCAGGTGGGGTCAGTCACCTCATCGTCCTGCTGCTCTTCCTCCGAATCCTCTGTGCGCTGCTCCCTCGGACTTACTGCCCTTACTACTACCTCACTGCAAGACAACTGTGTCTGATCGTCATCGTCCTCCTCACCCACAGAAAGTTGTTGAGACAGTTGGCGGAAGTCCCCAGCCTCTTCCCCCGGACCCCGGGAACTTTCGAATGGTTGGGCATCAGTGACGATAAACTCCTCTGGTGGGAGAGGAACCGCTGCTGCCCAATCTAAGCAGGGGCCCGAGAACAGTTCCTGGGAGTGTTCCCGCTCCTGAGCAGGTGTCATTGTAGTGGAGTGAGGAGGCTGGGAGGAAGGAGGAGCAGCAGACAGAGGATTCAGATTTGCAGCAGTGGACGGCGCAGAACTGTGTGTTGACGATAGGTTGCTCGAAGCACTTTCTGCCATCCAGGACAGGACCTGCTCACACTGCTCATTTTCTAATAACCATCTCCCGCGTGGACCCATTAATTGGGCGATGAATGTGGGGATGCCAGAAACGTGCCTCTCTCCTAATCGCGCAGCAGTCGGCTGCGACACACCTGGATCAGGAGCTCGGCCTGTGCCCACACCCTGACTTGGCCCTCCGCGTCCTCGGCCGCGTCCACGTCCTCTAGGCCTACCCCTACCCCTCAGCATGCTGTATTACCAGTGATTTGATTTCACAGGCAGGAAATAAATTGGCGCAAGACTGCAGGCCAAATATAATTTTTTCCCTTTTTTGAAAACGAAAGGCCCCACTGCCTCTAGTGAATGAATAATCTAAGTTTAATAACTGTGCTGTGGCCCTGCTAATGTGTCACAGAACGTGAGGGTAGCAGAGTTATTATAACTCTGGCAGAGCAGGTATTTTTTTTCCCAATTAAGGAAAGCAAATGGCGAAGCCAGCAGTAAACCGTAGCTGGGTGCGTCTGATTTTTAAACGTTGCACACGCAGCCGACACGTGTCCACCGCCCTTAGGACGGACAGAGGCAGGACAAATAGAATTATTTTCAGTTTTTTTCCACCAAAAGGCAGCACTGCGTATATTCAATGAACATGAGAAGTTTAATAACTGTGCTGTGGCCCTGCTAATGTGGCACAGAACTTGAGGGTAGCAGAGTTATTATAACTCTGGCAGAGCAGGTATTTTTTTTCCAAATTAAGGAAAGCAAATGGCGAAGCCAGGAGTAAAACGTAGCTGGGTGCGTCTGATTTTTAAACGTTGCACACGCAGCCGACACGTGTCCACCGCCCTTAGGACGGACAGAGGCAGGACAAATAGAATTATTTTCACTTGTTTTACAAGCAAAAGGCCGCACTGCGTATATTCAATGAATAATAACTGTGTTGTGGCCCTGCCTACACAATTCTTTCCCTGCAGTATCAATGGAGGGTGCAATGCTCTGCAGAGACGATTTTGAGAAGAAAAAAAATATGCAGCACAGCTAACAGCAGCCAGCACAGTACTGCACACGGTTAAATATGGCCCTAGAAAGGACCGTTGAGGTTCTTGAAGGCTACACTCACTCCTAACACTCTCCCTGCCTATGCAACACTTCTGTCCCTAATGCCGTGGTGCAACGCTCTGCAGAGCCGATTTTGAGAAGAAAAAAAATTGCCACTGCTAACAGCAGCCAACACACAGCTATCAGTGGCCCTAATAAGGACCTTTGGGGGTCTTGAAGCCTACACTAACTACCAATTCTTTCCCTACAGCAGCTCCGGTACAAACAGCACTGTCCCTCACTAACTCACAAGGCATCTGAGGCGAGCCGCGGGAGGGGCCGACTTTTATATTAGGCGGACACCTGATCTCCCCAGCCACTCACTGCAGGGGGGTGGTATAGGGCTTGAACGACGCAGGGGGAAGTTGTAATGCCTTCCCTGTCTTTCAATTGGCCAGAAAAGCGCGCTAACGTCTCAGGGAAGGAAGTGAAAGTAACCCCAACATCGCATGGTGTTCGTTACGAATAACGAACATCCCGAACACCCTAATATCCGCACGGATATCAAGTTCGGACGAACACGTTCGCTCATCTCTAATTACTAACAATGTAAAAGACAGTACAATATTTATAGATTTATGAACTGCAATAGTATTATATGCTAATATACACTTTTTAATTTGCAGTATGATTCACATGCAATTACTCCTAAAATATGATTATTTACCAAAATAACAAAACATATATTAAGCTTAAAACATGTTGCATATAGAGTTACTTGCCAGCAGGCAATCATTACAGTGTTATTAATGGTATAGTGTTAGTAATTGGAAGAATATGTCACAGACAACCTCTAAGAAACAAGCCGTGCCAAAAAAGCAAGAACTACAATTTATACTGAAGGTTTAAGTAGAATGTGACAAGCTCAATCTTGTTTTGTAGAGAAATAAAAAAGAAGAATTGGCCTTTGATCTATTAAGTAGAAAAATGGATTGAATGCATATTGTTCCAAAATAATAACTATCCTTTTCTTTGTAAAAGAAAAATGCTTCCTGCGTATTCTATTGTCAATGGGAGTGCCAAGCCATGTCTGAATTGTTCTGCGTACAAAACATGACAGTTACTAATACTACCATTCTACATTCTAAATGCATAACGCAAAAGTGTTGCATGAGGATAAACAATAATTCAGTGATTTTCATGAAATGCTTGGTATCTTATCAAGTGGAAATAATTAATAAATCTTGGTAAGGATTAAGGAACAACAAGGGCAGTGTATAAATCAAATATTTAATTATTAAAAGTAGTATTTCAGGGATACCCCGAGCTGTCAGATGAATCATTGCTGTAGTGGACTGTGTAAGAAGACCTCAAGAAGTTGCAGAAAGATGGTGTTTGCAGCAATATAATGCTATCTTGATTATACATGTTTGTTATAGCTTTCAAGTCAATAGTTCTTTTAAGAACCATGTTTATTAATTTATAACATGGAGAAAATAAGTAAAAAAGCATCCTCTTTTTTATACTGTTCACTGGTCACTTATAATAACTTTGTTCATTGTATATCATATATTGTTATGGAGATACTAAACAGGTGCATGCTATTTTTGCTTACTAATCTATAGTTAATAAATTATTAGTTTCATCTTTTATACAAGTGTGTTTATTTTTTAATTTATTTTTATATAAATAAGGAAAAGACAAGTTTTTAAACTTTTATTTATTTACTTTTTAAATCTCTAAACATTTTGCTTAACCTGCTGTTTAGGTTCCTTTTTTAGCCCCTATAGAGGAACTGAACTTATGATCATTGAACTTTTGTAATATATACTGCAATTCTTCATTATTGCTGTATACTGTATTTTTAGCACTAGGTAAAACCTGTCATGAGACAACCTCTTTGACAGACTATTAACCAGCAAGTCCCTCCACAGCTCATCCCGAAGTCTATTTCAAGTGGTAGTCACACATGAGCATCTCTGCTTCTATTCATTTCAGTGATACCATCAGAAATAACCAAGTGCAAAAAAGAACACAAAATAACCCACCCAAAACAAATACTTGAGACATTCCGCACCTTATACAGTAATCTATACAATTTAAAAGATGATCCGCAAATATCCCACCCCACAGAGGCGAACATAGAAGGCTTTCTGAACAAAATAGATCTCCCACAAATAAACCAAACTCAACTAAATATCTTGGAACGCCCAATAACAATACCCGAACTATTAGAAACAATTTCTTCCATGAGAAACCAGAAAGCTCCCGGGCCGGATGGCTTCTCATCCGAATACTATAAATTATTCTCACAGTGTTTTCTACACATTTAGAGAGAACCCTGAACTCAGTAATGTCCAAGGGAGCCTTCCCGGAGGAGATGCTCCAGGCCATGGTGGTGGTGTTGCCTAAACCCGGCAAAGAACCAAATGACCCAGCAAATTTTAGGTCGATATCTCTGGTTAATACGGACACCAAAATATATGCAAAGATATTGGCAAACAGAATGCTTAATATACTTCCAAATATTGTGCACTCCGATCAGGTGGGTTTCGTAAAGGGGCGGCGGGCCTCGGACGGCGCGAGAAAGCTTCTCAACCTTATTCACTCCACAAAAATTTCTGGTACCCCAGCCATCATGTTAGCTCTTGACGCAGAAAAAGCATTTGATAGAGTTCACTGGGGATACGCTTTTCAAACTCTAGCGAAATTTGGTTTTGGGGGGGGGGGGTGTGATTCGCGCCGTCCGGGCCCTGTACTCCTGCCCAACCGCCAGGGTGCTGATTGACGGGGCTCTGTCGAACAAGTTCTTAATATCAAACGGTACACGCCAGGGGTGCCCGCTCTCCCCCATATTATACATCTTAATGGTGGAGCCGCTGGCGGAGATGATTAGATCCTCCCCAGAGATGAAAGGGATATCTCAAAACCTCCGCCAACACAAAATAGGCTTATTCGCCGACGATATTGTCCTCACCCTATCCTCCCCCCTTGAATCCTTGATGGAGGCATCCCATATCTTAAAACATTTCACAAAGATCTCATATTACAAACTCAATGTAAACAAATCAATAATACTAGGACTGAATGTCCCGAAAGACCTAAAACAAATAATTCAAACAGAGTTCCCTTTTGAATGGAAACCGGACGGCATCCCATATTTGGGCACAATAATAACAGCAAATATTAATAAACTGGAGGAATTAAACTTTATACCACTTATGAAAACAATTCAGAAGGAACTCGAGCATCTAACGGGGATTAACCTATCGTGGCTAGGGAAAATTATGACATATAAAATGAAAATCCTGCCAAAAATTTTATACCTTTTCAGGGTTTTGCCAATCCCGATCTCAAAAAAACACTCTCAAAAAATTACAACGACAACTAACAAATTTTATTTGGCATGGAGGCAAACCACGCTTAGCCCTTAAAATTTTAGCTTTACACCGTAGAAAGGGGGGTGCGGACATACCGGATATAGAGAATTATTTTAAAGCGACAATTCTAAATCAAACCAGAAATTGGGTAAAAAACAATGGAGCTATGGCTTGGGTGGGTATGGAAAAATCCCACATCAACCCCCCCAAAAGGGAACCTACTATTATTAGCTGCATCGCTTTTAGCGTCACAAAACCATTCTAATTTAAAAATTATCCTAAAAAACCTGCCTCCAATGGTAACGATCTCCATTGAGGCCTGGAAAGAGTTTTCAAAAAAGGCGGCGATACATGATTTCTGCAAGAAACCTAAACTCCCACTGGAAAATCTAAATCTATTTATACCGGATTTAAATGTTGAATCTTGGTTTCAAAAAGGGATAAATACAGTGGATAACCTTATCACAGAAAAAGGGATAAAACCCTTTAAAACTATAAGCTCAGAATTTAATTTAATCAACAACGATTTCTTCAACTACACAAGAGTATCTGCTTTTTTGAAAAAAAACCCTATATACAACACAAAAATTCCAAAGATGGCTCTTAGGAAAATCATAAACCCCCCCACAGCGGGGAAATCAGAAACCAGATACTTCTACGATATACTAACTGACAACTTCAACCTATATAAAAAATCACATATCCTCAGTTGGGAAAAAGAACTAGGAGAGAAAATACCTACAGAAATATGGGAAACAGCATACAAAACCGCATGCAGATCCACGAAAGGAATGGGTATTCTAGAAACACAGCTAAAGATAAACTTAAGATGGTATTACACTCCCAGTCTGTTAGCCACTAAATTCCATCATAATCAGGATCAATGCTGGAGAGAATGCGATCAAAAAGGCACACTCACCCACTTATTCTGGTCATGTGTCAAGCTGAGAAAGTTCTGGAACCCTGTCCTAAATCTCTTAGACAGAACCCTAAATATTCAAATAGAAAGGATACCAAAAACAATCCTGCTACTAATAGATCTAAACAAACACTCCCCAAGCACCAGATACCTGTTAGCCCACGCTTTGATGACAGCTAAAGCACTTATAGCTAGGCATTGGAAAACCCCTACCCCTCCCTCATACAAAGAGTTTACAGACCGTATGGCTGAACAACAAATCTTTGAAAAATGGTTGACGTTGAGAGACAACACCTTAAAGAAACACAAAGAGGTCTGGGGGTTTGGAAAACAGAATAAACAGGACCTTGTGGTCTGCCTAATGTTTTTTTTGTTCTAAATAAATGTTTGTTCTATAACGTTACAATATGTATATACAGCTGAAATAGTTAACAAATCTAAGCTAAAGATATATACACCTCTCTTCAACATTGCATTCCTCCCATCTTTCACCCCCTCCCCCCCTCCCCCCTCCTACTATCCTTCCCTCCCCCCTCCTACTATCCTTCCCTCTCCCTTCCTTCTTTAAAGCAAAAAAAATGTGATATGCAATATTGTTGAAAATGTCAAACCAGGCAACATTTTTACTGTAACTATTGAAAACCCAGGTATTGTATATTGTTGGAAATGCCAATAAAAATGTAATAATTAGAAAAAAAGAAATAACCAAGTGCACAAGAGCGGCCATTGCTGCCACACGTTTTGGAATGAGCAGTGCTGGGACTTCCTGGATGACAAGTTAAATCTGTCATGAGACAACCTTTTTAAACCCTGTCACAGGCAAGTCTTAATATATTGCGGTGTATGGCAGCCCTAGGAGCCTTCACGCAACTCTGGACTTCCATGTGACCCCATTGGCACCCCATGATCATTTTGCATGGGTCTAATGGAGCACCAGAAGGCCCCCTATGGTAATTTGCTTTGTTGCTGCCATCAATATTAACCATGGCATCTAAGGCTTTAACAACTATGATTGGAGTTAACTCCAGTTGTGGCCATGCTGACAGCTTTAAGATAGTAAAAACAGCTACCAACTACTAGGAATGGAACAGGCACAGCTGCTGAGCCCACTCCATATCAACTAATGACCGTCCACCATGTATTGACAGCAGATGGTTGTTAAGAAATGGAGCTCACATTGCAGTAAACAATAACAGTCTTTACTTGGCAGCTGAATTAGTACAGTCACTTTAACTTGACACACAGTTTCAGGATATTGCAATACAGTTGCAATACTTTAGCAATGTTGGCTTTACTATTCTGCAACATTGTCTGACAGTTATTGTGGAGTGGTTTGCCATTGCCTTCCCTAGGCTACACAAGACTAACCTTTTTATACTGCTTACCTTCTCGCTTTTAAAAAATCATAACTTTTTTATTTATTCATCGATATAGCTGTCTGAGGGCTTGTTATTTGCTGGATGAGTTGAATTTTCTATTGCTACTATATAAAGTACCATATAATGTACTGAAAAACCTTAAAAAATTTCTTATTGGAGGGAAATGTAAAAAAAAAACAAAACTGAATTCCGCCATCTTTGGCCTTAGTCAGACGGGCGTTTTTAGCCGCGATTTGCGCATGCGCATGCGTCCGGCGATTTTTTAAAACCATTGCTTTGCAATGGTATCAGACACATGAGCGCTTTTTATGCGCTCGTCCCGATAAATTATAGAACAAAAAATCGCAGATCGCACCTATCTGCGATCTGCGATTCCTGTTCTCTTCTGTATATGCGCTCAATGGGGCCGGCGGCAGCAGCGCCGACCCCATTGAGAACATATAGAAGACAAATCATTCTTCTCTGCCACAGCTGTAACAGCTGTGGCAGAGAAGAACGATGTTTGCCCATTGAATTCAATGGAGCGGCAATACAGCCGCTCCATTGAAAGCAATGGGCTGCCGGCGTGCGCGGGGTGAATTGTCGGGAAGGGGTTAAATATATAGACCCTTCCCTGCAATTCATCCTAAAATGTGTTAAAATAAAAAAAAATTGTATGCTCACCTTTCCGCTGCAGCCGGAGTCCAGCCGCGGCCGCTGTCAGTTCTCCTGAACTGCTTCTCGGCACTATTCAGCCGGCGGGGCTTTAAAATCCCCGCATGCTGAATGATCTGCCTCTGATTGGTCACAGCCCTGACCAATCAGAGGCTGAAAACACTCACACACCCATTCATGAATTCATGAATGGGTGAGTGACTGCTGCCTCTCAGCGCTGAGCCAATCAGGGGGCAGGTTTGACTCACACCCCCTTCACACCCACTGCAGGACGGCCGCGGAGCTCCGGCTGCCGGCAGAAGGTGAGTATACAATTTTTTTTTATTTTTACACATTTTAGGATGAATTGCAGGTAAGGGCTTATATATTTAAGCCCTTACCGACAATTCATCCCGGGCTCGCCCGCAGCGCATTGCTTTCAATGGAGACGGCTGTATTGCCGTCTCCATTGAATGCAATGCGCTGCACAGCTCCGGCCCGTTTCTAATGAAACGCGTCTAGGAGCAGATTTGCGGGCGACTTGCGCGCACCGGTCACGCGATTTGCGGATGCGCATCCGTCATGCGATCGGCAAATCGCACGAAAAAACGCCCGTCTGACTAAGGCCTAAGGGTGCATCTTGTTTCTACAGCGTACACACTGCAACAAAAATTACCTGATAACTTCACTCTATGGGTCAGTATGATTAGTAGGATACCAAATTTATAGAAGTTTTTTTGCTGTACTATTTTTTTTCAAAGATATTTCATTTTTTTTTTAATTATTTTTGCTGCCATTTTCTGACAGGTATAACTTTTTATTTTTTTGTTGACATAGCTGTGCAACATCTAATTTTGTGCAGGAAATCCTGTGGTTTCTGTTGGTGCCATTCACTATTTAATAACTTTTCTCCAAATTTTTTATAAAATTTCTTCAAGATGGGAGTGATAAAAAAGCGCAATTCTGACAGTCTTTATTTTTTTCTTATGATGTTCACTGTACAGGGTAAACAATGCATTATTGTGATAGATCAGATTTTTACAGACACAGCGATACCAAATATGTATTTTTGTTTTATTATTTAGATTCTTTTATTATAAATATATCAAAGGGGTGGGGGTTAAACTTTTATTAAATTTTTTAAAAATAATTAGTAAAACCTTTTTAGATTTAATTTTTACTTCTTTTTTTAGACTTGAAAGGGAACAAACACTTGTGATACCTTGTTCAGTCCTGTAATGCCCCAGCATTACATAATACCGGGTTCTAACAGGCATTCTATCAAGCCATGCCTCAGGCATTGTTTGATAGGCATTCTGCTAAGACAGACCTGGGGCCTTTCAGAAGGCCCCCGGCTGCCATGACACCCACTGCAGGCCGGCCGCGCCGAACTCCGGCTGCCGGGAGCAGGTGAGTATGTATATTTTTTTTATTTTAACACTTTTCTGGATGAATTGCAGGGAAGGGCTTATATATTTAAGCCCTTCCCGACAATTCATCCCGCGCACGCCGGCAGCCCATTGCTTTCAATGGAGCAGGCTGTATTGCTGGCTCCATTGAATTCAATGGGCAAACATCCTTCTTCTCTGCCACAGCTGTTACAGCTGTGGCAGAGAAGAATGATTTGTCTTCTATATGTTCTCAATGGGGTCGGCGCTACTGCCGCCGGCCCCATTGAGCGCATATAGAGAAGAGAACAGGAATCGCAGATCGCAGATAGGTGCGATCTGCGATTTCTGTTCTATAATTTATCGGACGAGCGCATAAAAAGCGCTCATGTGTCTGATACCATTGCAAAGGAATGGTTTTAAAAAATCGCCGGACGCATGCGCATGCGCAAATCGCGCGAGAAAACGCCCATCTGACTAAGGCCTTATAGTGTAACAAAACTTTGATACTTTCAAGGAAATACAGATGTGTAGCAATTCATTATTTATTTACAAATGAATGATAGCTTTCACAGACTTTTATTTATTTTTCTCAAACCATAACTGATAAAACATGAAAATTGTACAAAACAGAATTCTTTCAAATGGCTGAAAATTAATTGATTTTTATTGAAAACAACTTGTCTATCCCATAAAAAGAAGTAGAATAATAGCCATAAAAGCGAAAATAAATTTAGATCCATTCAGAAAGATACCAGTAAATAATAACATTGCAGTATGGCTTTTATTTCTAAAAGAAAACAAAGGTAGAAATTGTTTTAAAATTCCTTTTAGTCCCTGTTATTGAAATATTTTATAGTGCTTTTTTTGGTGTGAAGTGTTTCTGAATATAAATTTAGCTGTTAAAAGTTCTTCTGAATAGTTAAACTTTAAGTGCTTTGGTATTTCATGCTCAATACAATTTTGAAACAAAATCAATAATTAAATAAATATGTTTACAAATCTGCTTTCATAAATTTATTAACACTATACATTGATAAAATGTTCATGTACGAGTAGTAGTTATTAAGCTCAAAGGTTTTTTTGACTGTCTAATGTATTGATAAAAATGTTCCCATCATGTTTTTAAGGCTACTAGAATTACTTAGTAAACAATAACTTGCAGTTCAGTGGTGTTTTTGTAGTTTCAACATGAGTTCCCATGATGCAGTTGTAGCAAGTGGGTTAACTTTCTGCATTCCTCTTCTGATGTACTCTGTCTCTCCTCTATTGTCATTGCACCCTCTAGTATTACATTAAGTTACTCCTTATAAATAAATCTTGTTTTTTTGCTTAGCGCCAAATTATTCCGCAGCGCTTTCAGGTAATTCATTTATTACCCCCTACCAAGCTGGGTACTCATTTTACCGACCTCGGAAGGATAGAAGGCTGAGTCAACCTTGAGCCAGTTATCTGAACCAGGCAGGGATTGAATTTTCAACCTTCAGGTCATGAGCGAGAGCTTAGAACTGCATTTCTGCTGCCTTAACACTCTGCGCCACATGAAGCTTATGACCATTTATGCTGGACGATTATCATTCAAACTTCATTGAAAGGAACACATTTGAGTGATAATTGTTGAGTGTAAATACAAAAAAATGACTCACTATTTGTTCACAGGTTCTTATAACCATCGCTGGATAGGGGACTTTAGTAAGAGGGAGACTTGATTTGGCCTCCTGAGTACAATACCATTGATAACATTGTGACAGAGTCATTGGCATCCAGATTCAGATGGAATATCACTACAGAAGGAATTGCAGTGGCATAGCACCATATGAGGAGAGGAGTCATGGATTGAAAATACCGGTAGTACGTTTATAAATGACATGTTTGACAGTATTAATACACAGGGGAGAGTTTAAAAAAAAGTTACACAACCCCTGCCAGGTGATTTATGCTGCCTTCTCTGAGAACAGTATATGATAAAGGGAGATAATCTAACGACTGTGATATATTGACTTGTATGATTTAGAGCAGGATTTCTGAATAAAAAAACAAAAAATTGTATCCTGACAAGACTCTCAGGAGAGACAGGAAGGGTTCAGTTACCTTGCTAACGCACAGCAATTGACAAACTTCTGTATACACATGCTGATACAGAGAAAACCATCAATCGGGTAATAATAATACAAATTCACTTGCAAAATATTGTGTGGGTCCTGATTATACTGTCAAAATAGCTCTGACATGGACTGTACAAAACCTCTGAAGGTGTTCTGTGCACCAGTTCCAGCACCAGGTATTAGCGGTAGATCCTTTGTTCTATAAGTTGTGAGGTAGAGCCACTATGCATCAGATTTGTTTTTTTATCACATTTCAAAGCTTCCTGATCAAAATCAGTTGATCTGGGGAATTTGGAGGTAAGAAAAACACCTTGAACTATTTGTTAGGCTCCTCAAACCATTCTTTTTGCTATGAGTGTATATGTTCTGAAACAATGTTCCGGTAGGTGGTAAGTTTTAATGTAGCATCTACATGAATGCGAGGAGCCAAGGTTTCAGCAGCAAAACACTGCAACATTGTCTTATTTGCATAATGTATCAGCATGTCATCCTTTTCCCAAGTAAAAAGCATAAATGTCCCTGGCTGTCTACATGATGTTAAAGAAAATGTAATTCATCAAATCAAACCACTGTCTTCCATTGTTTAATATTCCAGCTCTGGTGCTCATGTGTCCATTGTAGGTAATTTTTCCTGTAAACAGTAGTCTACATTGGGATTTTTGATTGGTTTGTAGCTATGCAGCCCCATACAAAACAAGCTCCAGTGCAAAGTGTGTTCTGACACCTTTCTATCATAGCAAGCACTTTTTAAGCAATCTGTGCTAAAGTAGCTCTACTGTAGGATTGAACCAGGCGGGCTAGCCATCACTCCACATGTGCACAAAATGCTTTTGGTGTCTGTGATTATGCTAATGATTTACTGATTTTCCTTCTTTCGACCAATATTGGTAGGTACTAGTCACTACATATATAGCAAACATGCCGCAAGACCTGACAATTCAGAAATGCTCTGACCCTGACAATTAGGTCCATGTCAAACTCATTCAGGCCCTTGCTCTTGCCTATATTTCTTGCTTTTAACACATCCACTTCAAGAACTGACTGTTCACTCAAAGCCTAATGCATTACACCCCTTACAGGTGTGATTGTGACAATATAATCAGTGTTGCTCACGTAATCTCTGCGTAATATATATAGTCTTTTTTTTTCAGGGAAAAGATTAGTAGAGAAGGGATTTTCTCCACTTTGGAGCTGACTCAATAAAAAAGAGGTGTGAGGCTCTCAGTTCTGGCACCTAGCCTGGTGAAGGAACAGGCAATGCAAAAACCTGTATGTGCTGCAGTGCATGACAGGGTAAGAGACTCAACCTGTGCAGATCAATACCTTGTGAAACATTGTGCACTATATCTGACTATTAGCGAGCATTATTGTTATGTGATGACCAGGTGTTCATTTACTGTTTATGCACTGTGTTGATGTAAAGCTCTGTGAAGAAGCATTTGCTATGAAGCATAATAAAATGAGCAAAAGCCTTATTGGAAAGGAACTTCAGTGTGAAATTACTCCATGTGCTGAGCATCATATGCAGCAAAATGTTGATCCTAGTGAGCACTCTGTTTAATCCTAAGGGCTCCTGCACACTGGCAAGAGCGATATCGAGCCGTGATTCATGGCCCAATATTGCTTTTGCAACCTTTCTAAAAAACCCTGGATGTGAGGCATTTTCATGTGAAAACAGCCTTGCATCACTGCAGGGGTTCCCTTCATCCCATTGCTTTCAATGGGGTGGCAGCAGTGTCGGCTAAAGCTAATAATGAATTGAGGCTTGCAACAGAGGCTAAAGCAATAAAAAAAAGGATTTGGGGGGGATGTCAAAAGCCAATGAAAAGTCAAAGATGGTGTTGGATGCTTACAGGATGAAAACGGTGAATTGGTTAATAACGATGTTGAGAAGGCTGAACTTTTAAATTCCTATTTTGTATCTGTTTTCTTTCAGAAAGTAGATGTAACATGAACTGATCTTCCCTGTGCTATTGGGGAAATAAAAGAATGCAGCCTATCTATAAGCAGAGAGATGGTGTGGGAGAAGTCCCACAAGATTGGAAAAGGGCAAATGTTGTCCCTACCTTCAAAAAAGGAGAGAAGGTGGAAACTACAGGCCTGTGAACTTGACTTCAATGCCAGGAAAGATCTTTGAACAAATTATTAAACAGCATGCATGCAAGTACTTGGATAAAAATGAAGTAATTAACCAGAGCCAGCATCGGTTTGTAACAAACAAGTCATGCCAGACGAATCTAATGTCCTTCTATGACAGAATCACCAATTGGGTTGAACAGAGAAATGTGGTGGATAAAGTATATCTTGACTTTAGTAAAGCATTTGATAAAATATCTCATACCATACTTATTGGAAAAAATGACCAAATATGGGACTGACAAGCCAACTGTTAGGTGGATTCACAACTGGCTAAGTGATTGTACTCAAAGAGTGGTTATAAATGGCTGCACATCCAACTGGAAGAATGTATCAAGTGGGGTACCACAAGGCTCTGTCCTAGGCCCAGTGTTGTTCAACATTTTTATAAATGATCTGGAGGAGGGAATTGATGGGAAATGGATGGATCAAATTTGTCGATGAAACAAAGCTAGGAGGTATAGCTATCAGTAGAGAAGAGAGGCAGAGTATTCAAAAAGATCTAGAAAAGCTTGAACAGTGGTCTGCGACTAAAAGAATGGTATTTAACAAGGAAAAATGCAAAGTCCTACATCTGGGCAAGAAAAATGAAGAAAGCACATACAGAATGGGAGGAATTGGGCTAAGCAGCAGCACGTGTGAAAAAGACTGGGGTATACTAATAGATCATAGACTGAACATGAGTCAGCAATGTGATGCAGAAGCTAAGAATGGAATGTATTAAGAGAAGCATATAGTTTAGATCCCGTTAGGTAATTATTCCCCTCTACTTTTCCTTAGCCAGACCTCATCTGGAATACTGTGTCCAGTTCTGGGCACCCCACTTTAAAAAAGACATAGACAAACTGGAGCAAGTTCAGAGAAGATTTACCAAGATGGTGAGTGGTCTGCAAATCATGTCCTATGAGGAACGGTTAAAGGATCCGGGAATGTTTAGCTTGCAAAAAAGAAGGCAAAGCGGAGACTGAATAGCTGTCTACAAATATCTGAAGGGCTGTCACAGTGCAGAGGGATCAGCCCTATTCTCATTTACACAAGTAAAGACCAGAAGCAATGGGGTGAAAATGAAAGGGAGGAGACACAAATAACGTATTAGAAAAAACTTTTTGACAGTGAGGGTGATCAATGAGTGGAACAGGTTACCATGGGAGATGGTGAGTTCTCCTTCAATGGAAGTTTTGAAACAAAGGCTGGACAAATATCTGTCTGGGATGATTTGGTGAATCCTGTACTGAGCAGGGGGTTGGATCCAATGACCCCGGAGGTCCCTTCCAACTCTACCATTCTATGATTCTATGAGAATCATGTGAGCTGGCCATGCTGAGCATTTTTCCCAGCCAAAGACATGTTGAGCTGCGGCGTATATATGCCGCATCTCGCCATGTGAATGAGGAAGTGAATGCAAGATTTAGCTGTGCTTTGGTAGTGGTTTTTTCTCATTCATGCTATTTTCGGCCACAATGCGAGCGGATGAAAATTGTTATGCTCATGTGAAAGAGTCCTAAGTCAAAGAAAAATAAATGTCATTTTGGTTTTGGAAAACCTGTGTTCAAACTGCTTGCGTTAAAGGTGTGACCTGCAGTGTGCATCACAGGTGATCCTAAGATAATTTCCCCACTGCATGTATAAAATACACATGCAATATGGATGGCAAATACACCAATGTGAGTTCTTAAGCAGAGCACTTGTTCTGACAAGGACAACCCTGAAAATGATCTAGCTAGATGGAGGGAACAGGATCTGATGGCCAGGAGAAGATGACAAAAACACCACAGAATAAAAACCAGCAAAATAAAGATAACAGAGAAAACCAAACTCTACAGGAATACTAGACAAAACAGGAGATAGCTGAACCTCAGGACCAGAAATATTATCTAAACAGAAAGTATAACCAGCAGAGGCGTAACTTAAAGCAGCTGGATCCCAGTGCAAAATCTGAAACTGGGCCGCCAACTATTGATAATATTGGTTTGCAATATGGGGAAGAGAGACTTTATTGACCCCTAGGGCTCCTGGGCCCAGGTGCGACCACACCCTCTGCACCCCCTAAACTTACACCCCTGACCAGCACTTTCTGATCAGAGGAGCTAGTTCAAATAACCAGCTGAGTAGCCAGTTACTTCAGCCAGCGAAAGAAAATGAACACACACCAACATGGTGCATCACGTAAACTGAGGCTGATGCCACAATGCCACCTCACACCCACAACTATTCGTCAGCTGCACCATCACAATAACTGATCAATTAGACACATATAAGATCAAATACAATAATTCAGATAGTGATATATAGTACTTAAATAGTGCACTCACCACCCACATAAATACAGAATTCAGTGAAGACAAGTGTCCATATAAGTAGTAACTACGACTCTCAATAGTCACAGCTCCCACAAAAGTAGTGAATACATTAAAATTAGGTTGCTCTTTGCAACCGAATGTAGTGCTAATTAATTTATTAAATAATTTTAAATTGGTCTAGATGTCTTTTAGACAGACATAATATTACAGAGTGTATGTATTTGACTGTTATATAGGTAATTGATCCAGGCATTTTCCTAATTTTCATATTTGGAGTTAGGAAGAATATTTCTTCTTTAAAAAGCACAATAGGCAACTACCTGAATCATAGATACCCCCACAGATGACCCAATTAAAAAAAATACACTCCATAGGCTAATTTTTACATGGGTGAGCATGCAATAGGGCTGTAAATCACAGTCCAATTTGTGTGGTGGCCAGGAAGGTCCTCCAGGATAGCTACAATCATTTGTCCTGTAACACCGAGCTATGGGCTCCTAGGAGACATAGAAGGTGTTATACATCAGAAAAACCCTATTTTCCTCTTCTCAAGCTAAAGCTAACTGATTGGTAACAGCTGGCTGCTTATTGACTGTCATGCTACCACTAATTGGTGGAGGGGATGGTGTGATAGTCTAGAAAGAATCAGGATGAGGCAACATATTAGGGGGAGGTGTAGATAGAAAGTGCGGGAGTTAAGACAGGAAGTAAAGGAGGAGTCAGGAGGAGAACAGTGAGAGAGTCAGGAGGAGAACAGTGAGAGAGTTAAGAAGAGGCAGTCGTCGGAGAAAAACATGCAGGAGGAATTTTGCAGTGTGAGCAGAGATAATGTGTTCCAAAGTGGGAAGCCAGGATTCACCAGCTCCTTAATCAGCAGCTGTGTGAAGGAGAAAGTTTGGGACCTGTGCACTAAAACAGCGAGTTACATAAAACCCGGTGAAGTCTAAGCCAGGGAAAGCAAAGAGGCCCATCTTAAAAATCAACTTCATTAATTGACTTATAAACTACCAGTAAGTCCAGCAGATAGCTAGAACTGTGGAACTTCTACTGAGTAACCTCTAGAGTTAAATAGAGAGAGAGTGTTTAAGGTTAAATTATGCTATACTGAATTCAATTGTGCATCAACATTTAATCTGCTTCAAAGTAATATCTCTGCTAATTAATGCAAGAATGCCATTTCTGTTATTGTTATATTGCAAACCAAGCTGAAGTAAAATTGTGCACTTCCAGTTTACAAATCAAAGCTCCCAGGACTTATGTCAGTTATTTTGTGATTAGCTATTGGAGTCCCAGATGAAGTGCTGGCATCACGTGACAAACCACCTAACAGTATTTATAGACAGTAAAACCCTCTTGCCACTGTGCGGTGACCGAGTCAGGCACTTTGCCGCTATTGCCGGGAGAGATTGCTGAGTCAGCCTTGACATCAATCTTGCTTCCCCGTGTTCTCCCTCACTTTGGCGCGCCCCGCTCGGATGCTGCATTTGCACTTACCAACATTCGATTTTGCTGCGGATGTGAGGCAATTTTGTAACAAAACCACCTTGTATCACTTCGGGGAAGCAGTGATCCTCCAGATCACATCATTTTCAATGGGGAAACCCTGCATTGCACCGCGTGCACCTAGCCTCCCCGGCCTTTGTGCATGCATCTGCCATACTGCTGGCAGGCGTATGTGCAAAAACTTGGGAAAGTCAGTGGATGAAGATAATCATTGGGGAAATCCCCAAGGCCTTTGATAAGAAGTTTCATCTCCCCTCACTGATCACACCGGTGAAGGTAACTTTGTGGAAATTTTGAATTTTCCAAGCCCTCCCTGGCTTCTGTGCCGTTTTTCCAATGGGCACATGCGCAGAAGCCAGAAAAAGGTCCATGGAGTAACATAAAATCAGAGGATTATATTGTAGGCCTTTGGTGAGTAGTTTTACCTCCCCTCACGAATCTGATCTGGGATGGAGCTTTAACTTTTTGAAATATTTTTTTAACTTTCCCGTGATCGCCATTATCCGTTAAATAACAGTGATCATGTGACTGGGGACCACACACTGCAGCCCCTGATGACAGCTGCAAGTAGTCAGGCTCCCTTACCAAGCAGTTTCATTCTACAGGGTTGACATGTTTTCACAGCCCTGTAGAATAAAGCCCCCAAAACCTAGGTTGTGAAAACATTAATGAGTGGTCAATAAGGGGTTAATAAATATGCCTTGATAAAATATAAGGTTTTGAGAACAGTATATGGCAGGACAGGTGTGAATGTTGGATACTGTATATTTAAACGTGGGGTCATAAGTAGTGGGTTTTTGGGCAGAACATGAGTCATTGGGATCATGATGTTCTTTGTGACTCTAGCACAGCAAATATGACCAGTACAACTTCCTGAAGTGTGAGCTATCTACAAGTTATTCCAGTCAGCAATATATGGTGGTGGCAGCTAAATCTTTCATACCAAGTCCAGTTGGTGAGCCTTGCAGTCGGCTTACATTTTAACTCATTTTGTCAAAGTGCTAATGACCACTGATCCATGAGTGTGTGTGTGAGTGCCTCACATGCTCTGCCCCCTGATCACATGATGTGACATATATAAAACATGCCTGTCAGCAGCCATGTGCTCACAGAACCTGTGATTATTTCACCATCCCTGATCACATGACAGTGATGTCATCACAGGTCCTAAACCAGCAGAGCCTGATCACATAACAGTGACATCATCACAGTTCTTCATCCTTCTGCACTGAATGAGAGATGATGGGTGCACTACATCCCCTACAAACCCTGGGGCCTCAGTTGCTATGGATAAACCAGTACTCATTCTGGCAGTTTGTAGCTAGTTGTGAGACACACCTGTGTGGAGAGTCCAATAAATCACACATCACAAATGTATGCATACATAGTGGCAGTACATATTAACCAACAACATTGAAGGATAGTCTTTCAACACTATTTTCACATCTCCTGAACGTGATATCATATCATCTCAAGTGCTAATGCCGCCAACACCAGTCCAGCATTCATCTAATTATAAACTGTTGTCCAGTGTTGAAACTAACCATCCCTGTCATGCAAATATCTCACCACAAACGATTTAACGCCACTGTGAAGCTAATGCAGCTTACATGACACAGGAGCAAGCCTTGATTTAACTTCAGCAGCTGAAGTTTATACATCTTTTGCAGCAGATATGCAACACCTACAAGTGAACATGTCTCCTCAGCAAGCAGCTAAAGTTCATAAATTACATGCAGCTAATATGCGAAAGCAACAAGCCAACATGTCCCTCAGCGATGTCAGGATTTGGGGTCCGGGAAACTGGAGGTCCCTGGAAATCCCCGCAACCCCTGGCACTACCTACTTGCCCCCTGGGCTAAGCCCCAGGGCGACAACTGGGCGACGGTCCCTACACTTACTCAAAAGTCAGGCGTCACAACAAGAAGTACGCTGGTGTAGCAGGAAGACCAAACTAACACTGGCACTGGAATGCAGACACAAGCAGGTTTAAATGCTGTCAGAGCTCCCGCCTAGCAGCTGATTGGGGCGGGGAGTCTAACAGCAGCTGAGAGCACCCAGCAGGCCTGCAGGAGGCAGATAACCAGACACAAGCCGGGTAGCCATGGTACCGAGGACGCCTCGCGGGGCAACACCCACTGCGTCCCTAGCAACCCGGCGGCGAGGAGGAGTCCGGTGGCCAGGGGGAGTGACAAGGACTGGGGCTCCCCGGCGCCACACAGCAGCAGCCCGTGTGACAGGACTGGTGGTGAGGGCACGAGGGAGCCGCGAGCCACTGGTCCTGATAGTACCCCCCCTGCTACGGGGGGCCACTGGACCCCTACGGCCCGGGGCGGGCTTGAGGGGAAAGGCCCTGTGAAACCGTTGAACTAACAGTGGTGCATGTACGTCCCGGGCGGGAATCCATGTACGGTCCTCAGGGCCAAAACCCTTCCAATGTACCAGATATTGTAAAATGCCTCTCAAACGCTGAGCATCAATCAAATGCTCTACTTTGTACTCCAGTTCTCCCTGTACAAGTGTAGGAGAGGGCGGGCTCTGGGCGGCCAGAACTGGAGTTACAGATTTCTTCAGCAGCCCTTGTGGAAGATGTCATGAATCTTCCACGACTGCGGAAGAGATAGTCTGTACGCCACAGGATTTATCACCTGGGAGATGGTGAATGCACCAACAAAGCAGGGAGCCAGCTTTAGGGATGGGACCTTAAGTCTCAAATTTTTTGAGGCCAGTAACACCTGCTCCCTAACCACGAACGGTGCAGAGATCGTGCGTTTTTTTATTAGTTTGACCAAGAAGTTTACCCTGGGAACCCTGAAGGTTCTTACGAACCTGGACCCAAACTGTGCACAGTTCATCAATGGCAAAGTCCGCAGATGGCGTGTCAGAAACTGAGGGCGCAGAAAAAGAAAATCGAGGATGGAAACCATAATTACAAAAGAACGGCGACACCTGAGAAGACGAATTAACATGGTTGTTAATGGCAAACTCGGCGAGAGGTAGAAAGTTAACCCACAGATGTTGATTGTCTGAAACGAATAGTCGCAGGTATTGAATTAGTTCTTGATTCATGCTCTCAGTTTGCCCGTTCGACTTGGGATGAAAAGCCGACGAAAAGGACAAACCAATATTCAATTTCCTGCAGAAAGCTTGCCAGAAGCGAGCGACAAGCTGTACACCTTTATCTGAGGCCACGTCTTCAGGAACCCCATGCAACCGCACCACCTCCTTCATAAACATGTCAGATAATAGTTTGACATTAGGTAACTTGCTCAGAGGAACGAAATGTGCAATCTTGGAGAACGTATCATCAATGACCCAAATGACCGTATTCCCCTGTGATGGCAGCAAATCAGTAATGAGGTCCATGGACAGATGTGACCAGGGCCTGGACGGAATGGGCAAGGGAAGAAGAGGCCCCTCAGGATGTATCCTGACACTCTTCCCCCTGGCGCACACCGGACAAGTGGTGACAAAGCCCCGAACGTCCCTAATTACATGAGGCCACCAATAATTTCTGGAAAGTAATTCCTGAGTTCCCCGGATACCAGGGTGACCAGCAAGGACTGAGGCATGCGTCTCCTCTAACACCTTCAACCTTAATGGTAAAGGAACAAACAGTTTGCCTTCCCGAAGCGCTTCAGGGGCAGATTGTTGCACTGCCTGAATTAGCGGTGAGAGGTAAGAGGAGACAGCTGCGAGAACCACCCCAGGGGAAAGAATAGTCTCAGGCTCTGACTCCAGAGGTTCCGAAGTACCAAAACTCCTGGATAAGGCATCCGCATTAAAGTTCTTCGAACCAGGTCGGTAGGTAACCAGAAAGTTAAAACGAGAAAAGAAAAGAGACCAACGAGCTTGTCGAGCATTCAGCCTCTTAGCAGAATCTAAATATATAAGGTTTTTATGGTCTGTGAGTACCATAATCTGATGGCGTGCTCCCTCCAAAAAATGCCTCCACTCCTCAAACGCCCATTTTATAGTAAGTAACTCACAATTGCCTATATCGTATTTCCGGTCGGTAGAGGAAAATTTTCTATAAAAGTAAGCACACGGTCTAAGATTCGTGAGTGTGGACGACCCCTGAGAAAGTACCGCCCCTACTGCAAACTCGTTGGCATCCACCTCCACCACAAACGGGCAAGACAGGTCTGGCTGGACAAGTACGGGTGCGGAGGAAATGGCAGCCTTCAGGGTAGCGAAGGCCGCCAGCGCATCTGGAGATCAGGTACTCATATCCGCCCCTTTCCTGGTGAGAACTGTTAAGGGCTTAGCCACCACAGAGAAGTTCTTAATGAACTTGTGGTAATAATTAGTGAACCCCAAGAAGTGCTGTAGGACCTTTAGAGTGACTAGTTGGCCCACTCCGTGATGGCTTTCACCTTCCCCTGATCCATCTGGATATCCCATGGAGTAATGACATACCCTAAAAAGGATATCTTCCGCACCCCAAAGACACATTATTCAATCTTAGCAAATAGCTGGTTAGCCCTGAGTCGAGTTAGGACAGTTTGAACATGTACATGGTGTGTCTCCCAGTCGGGGGAAAAAAATTAAAATATCATCTAGGTATACTACGACGAACACACCCATGATATCCTGAAAAACTGAGTTCATGAATCCTTGAAAAATAGCAGGGGCGTTACACAACCCAAAAGGCATGACCAGGTACTCAAAGTGACCGAGAGGTGTACTGAATGCCGTCTTCCACTCATCCCCCTCCCAAATATGAATGAGGTGTTAAACTCTCCTTAGGTTGAGTTTAGAGAACCACTGGGCACCGGTGACCTGGTTGAGGAGGTGAGGTTTCTGACAGTGATTTTGTTTAGCTCTCTGTAATCAATACAGGGTCTGAAACCCCCGTCCTTCTTCTCCACAAAGAAAAACCCAACCCATACTGGAGACTCGGAGGGCCGGATGTGCACCCTGGCCAAACTATCCTGGATATAATCCTTCATAGACTCCCTCTCCGGAACCGTAACATTATAGATGCAGCCTTTAGGAAGTTTGGCCCCTAAATCAACTCTACCTTACAATGCCATTCTCTATGGGGAGGCAAGGCTTCAGATAACTGTTTAGAAAAGACGTCCAAAAACTCGGAGAGGTAGTCAGGTAGTTCAACTCCTTCGCAGGTGGAGATATCCACCTCCACCGGGTGCACGTGGCTGGTGCAGCGAGAACCCCACTTGACCAATTCTAATGTGCCCCAGTAAATTAGGGGCTTGTGTTCCCTTAGCCAGGGAAGGCCTAACAAAATATCCACAAACAGGTTCTTCATAACCAGAAAAGTACAGGACTCAGTATGTAAGGCCCCTACAGTGAAGCGTAACTCCGGGGTAACCAGACTTACAAAACCAGCCTGCAAGGGAGTAGAGTCAACACCAGAGACCAGAATTGGGGGGTCTAACCGGAGAAAATACCCAGACAGTTTAGCCACAAAATCAAATCTAACAAAATTAGCAGCAGCTCCAGAATCAAGAAATGTTTGCCCTGCACGGTAGAAAGAGAGAGTACCTTAGCTCCTCCCAACAACTGCCTAGGAGCGGAAGTTTTCCTGCCGCGGCTTTTTCTTGCAGGTCCCGATGCGATGACCCGGCTCCCCACAGTAGAGACAGAGGTTCATCCTGAGACGATATTCCCGACATTGCTTCGGGGTCATGGTTCCCAGCTCCATGGGTTCTGCGGAGGGAGAGGTTAAGGTCGGAAGTACCGGAGATGTAGACATACGGACAGGACTGGTCCGAGTCGAGCATCTGGACCTTAAGCATCGGTCGGCCCTGATAGCCAGGGACATGGCTTGCTCCAAGGTCCTAGGCTCCGGGTGAGCCACCAAGAGGTCCTTGAGGCTCTCTGACAGGCTGGCCAAAAGCAGATCCTTCAAGGCCACATCGTTCCACCCAGACTCTGTGCAGTGTTGGTGAAATTCAGAACTATAGTCCTCAGCCACCCTCCACCCCTGACACAAGGCCAGGAGCTTAGAGACTGTGAGGGCAGCACGGTCGGGTTCGTCATACAGCTGGCCCAAGGCAGCAAAAAAGGAGTCTATCGACTGTCGGGTGGGAGAGTCAGCCGACAAGGAGAAGGCCCAATTTTGGGGTTCTCCCCTAAGGCAAGTTATCACAAAACCCACCTTCTGGTATTCAGTGCCAGAGGTGTGGGGTCGGGGGTCAAAATAGAGCTTGCAGACTTCCCTGAATGCAAAAAACTGACTTCTGTCCCTGGAGAAGTATTCTGGGAGCATTGCCCGTGGTTCAGACACTGTACCAGGAACGGGAGAGGGCTGCACAATATTAGAAGCCCCTAGCTGCTCCTGATGCTGCCGGCGAGAAGTCAGGTCCTGAACCAGGTCTGTCAAAATCTGGACCTGGTTAGCTAAGGCAGCCACAGCCTCCATAGAGGGGTTCAAGGTTGCTGGT
The DNA here is from genome assembly GCF_035609145.1 of Eleutherodactylus coqui. Classification (NCBI taxonomy): domain Eukaryota; kingdom Metazoa; phylum Chordata; class Amphibia; order Anura; family Eleutherodactylidae; genus Eleutherodactylus; species Eleutherodactylus coqui. Next base: position 104,030,345 of record NC_089843.1, read on the forward strand.
CGGATGTAGAGATCCAACTTCCTTTCGGCCAGTCAAAAGTCAGGAGTCACAACAAGTGTAGCAGGAACCCGCCCCCAGCCCTGCAGGAGGCAGAGAAGCAGACACAAGCCAGGTAGCCATGGCACCAAGGACGCCTCGCGGGGCAACACCTACCGCGTCCCTAGCAACCAGGCGGCAAGAAGGAGCCCGGCAGCCAGGGGAGGTGATGAGGACTGGGGCTCCCCTGCACTGCACGGCAGTAGCCTGTGTGACAGGACCGGCAGTGAGGGCATGAGGGAGCCGCGAGCCGCTGGTCCTGATAAGTGAGCTGCTGATGTTTATAAATCACTGTTTGCAAGTTTCTTGAAATCTGTAAATAATGCCAATATCTTACTATTTGCACCAAAATATTTGAAGCAACTCCAATTCCTTACAGTGTATATTAGTAAGTGGTGCATCACGCCACCAGAAACACGGGTTGTATCCCTTCAGAATGTTCACAGGTTTAAATGTTGCAGTATCGGTATTGCTATTTTGTACATTTACTGATATTTTCATATTCATATGTGTTTGCACTGTACTGTGAAATTGCAAATAATGGCAATAGCTTACTATTTGCACGGAAATATTTTGACCAACTTCAATCCCTTTTTTACTATATATTACATTAGTAAGTGGTGCATTGTGCCATCAGAAACACTGGTACTATAAATCATACTAATAACTATATTGTAGAAATAGTGACTTTAAATATTAACATGCAGTTCTTGGCAGTAAAGAGATAATGCATAGCTAGCTTTTCAGACGACTTTTCAGAGTAAGCTATTATGTGTGTGTACATGAGTGTTAACTGTATACCTGGCCATTATAGGTCTTGTACCCTGCATTTTTCCCCATTTCCGATATGTACAGGGCGTAGCTCTGATTTTTGATTCTCTCAGGACTAGTGGGAGGATTCTGGCTGCTGCACTGTGTGTGCTGTGTTCTATAGACTGTACACAGAAGGCTGCAAATTCTTGCCTCTGAATGTCAGATATGATTTTAGTAGCTGAAGCACAGTAAATACTGACATAGGCCTTACTCACATGGCCGTATATACGCCACTATTTAGCAGCGTCAAAAAAACTATTACAAAAATCGCGACCATGTGAAATTGGATTCCAATGTTTTTATTCACAAGACCGATTTTTGGGCATGTAAAAAAGTTGTGCTGGGAAAAATAGCACATCGCCGACCATTTTAGGTCGCCGATATTATGCTACTTGTCAAAAGATGGAAGCCGAAAATAAAGAAGGGGGAGAGTTTACCTGGGTCTAACGCTTGGAAAAGAAGACAGCTGGCTCTATTTAAGCATTAGCAGTAGAGATGAGCGAGCACCAAAATGCTCAGGTGCTCGTTGCTCGAGTCGAACTTTCCGCGATGCTCGAGAGTTCGTTTCGAGTAACGAACCCCATTGAAGTCAATGGGCTACTCGAGCATTTTTGTATATGACCCATGCTCCGCTAAGGTTTTCATTTGTGAAAATCTGGAAAACCTACGAAAGTGATGGAAACGACACAGAAACGGGTAGGGCAGGCGAGGGGCAACATGCAGGGCTGCATCTCAGGTTGCCAGGTCTCACTATTAAGCCACAATAGCGGCAAGAGTGGCCCCCCCCCTAACAATTTTTACTTCGGACAAACCCTCATTAGCAAGGCACACCTTAGCTAAGCACCACAATACCCGCAACCAAGCACAATCATTGCCTGCGGGACACACCGCTGCCTCTTCTTCTGGGTTACATGCTGCCCAACCCCCCTGTACGACCCTGCGTCCGCAGTGCATACAAAAGTGTCCCTGCGCAGCCTTCAGCTTCCCTCATGCCACACACTGGCTTCATAGCCACACCCCCACATGCCTATTTATAAGTGCGTCTGCGATCAGGAGGAACCGGAGGCACACACTGCAGAGGGTTGGCAGGGCCAGGTAGCAACCCTCTTTAAAAGGAGAGGGGATGATAGCCCACAATGCTGTAGAGAATCGATGAGAAATTGACATTCGATCTTCATTCCAATCCTGTGCCACATCCGTCAGAGGCTGCAAACGTGGGCATAAAGGGGACAAGGGGACTCAACTGCCAGCCCAGCACTTCTACACCTCTCCACAATGCAGCAATACTCTGTGTGGGAAGTATGTGAGCGGGCCCTGGGTCTGTCTCTGTCCCAGCAAACACCTTGTGTGGCCCAAGGTGCTGCGAGTGACATAGCAATGGGGACTCCATGTGTCCACACACTGCTCATTCTGTTGGGTGTCGGATACCTCATCGACAATGCAAGGGGTAAACCATCTGCACTCTGCACCCTACCCAAGTCTGTCAGTGTTTTGGGGACAGACAGGTAAAACACCTCTATGGGAAGTCTGTGTGCACCCACAGCATGGGTGGCTCCCAGGAGCCCAGAGAAGGTACATAGAGAAATCCCATTGCAGTGCCCCGGATAGCTGAGGTAACGTGAGAGAAAATACATGTTGGCTTCAGGCCACACTCCATGCCCTAGTCAGTTTGGGTTTTTTTCATAGTGCCAGGCAGGTACAACTCCGCTATAGGAGGTCTGTGTGCACCCACAGCATGGGTGGCTCCCAGGAACCCAGAGAAGGTACATAAAGAAATCCCATTGCAGTGCACCAGATAGCTGTGGTAACACGAGAGAAAATACATGTTGGCCTCGGCCCACACTCCATGCCCTAGTCAGTCGGTGTTTTTTTGGGCCAGATAGGCAGAACACCGCAATGGGAATACTTAGTGCACCCACAGTATGCACAGACCCCTGTAATATTCCTGTAGCAAAGCTATAAGCTGACCCCAGTAACAGTTATGTTGCAGAAGTCTAGGAAGACCCCAGTAACATTTCTGTAGTAACAGTATAGACAGACCCCAGTAACATTTCAGTAGCAGAAGTATAGGCAGACCCCTGTAACATTTCTGTAGCAGAAGTATAGGCAGACCCCTGTAACATTTACGTGGCAGAAGTATAGGCAGACCCCAGTAACATTTTAGTAGCAGAAGTATACGCAGACCCCAGTAACATTTCTGCAGCTGAAGTATAGGCAGACCCCTGTAACATTTCTGCAGCTGAAGTATAGACAGACCCCTGTAACAATAAGGCAGTTACGCTCCTCTCCTTTGGCCTAAACACGTTTTTCAGATAACTGTGGTAACACGAGAGAAAATATATGATGCGCATTACCGATCCCCTGACCCCAAGCAGGAGGAGGAGATGGCCTTACAAGGCCAAGAAACCATGACCAGGGCCCGCTGTAGCCTGTGTGGGAAGGATGTGAGCGGTCCCTTGGCCAGGCTTGGTCCCAGCAAACACCTTGTGAGACCCAAGGTGCCGCGACTGACATAGCAATGGGAAGTCCATGTGCCCACACAGTATTCATTCTGTCTAGGTGTCGGATAGCTCTATCGACACCGCAAGAGGAAAGCCATCTGCACTATGCACCCTACCCAAGTCAGTCAGTGACTTTGTGCCGGACAGGTAAATCACCGCTATGGGAAGTCTTTGTGCACCCACAGCGTAGGCGAGCCAAAGCAACCCAAAGACAGTAATAAACATGAAGAAATCATAGTGCCCAAACATGCCAGACTTTCACTGTGCCGAGGCCGGAGGCCTCTGCACACACCCTCAGCAATCGTGGCCATAGAGCGGACTTCGATGCTAGTACAGCTGTGAAGATCTCATCAATGCAGTAACGCTCCTCTTCTTTGGCCCAAACCAGTGTCTCAGATAACTGTGGTAACACGGGAGAAAATACATGATGCCCAGTGCTGATTCCCTGACCCCAAGCAGGAGGAGGAGGTGGCATTACAAGGCCAAGACACCATGACCAGGACCCGCTATAGTCTGTGTGGGAAGCACATTAGCAGGCCCAGGGTCAGGCTCGTTTCCAAGCCTCCACCTTTGTGAACCAAGGTGCCCTGAGTTACATAGCAATGGGAAATCCATGTGTGGCAACATAGATAACTCAACACTGGAAGGGGCAGTCTTTGAGTTCCTCAGCCTAGCCTATGCTGTAAGTGCACAAAGATGGTATTACACAGGGAGAAATCGGGGGGTCTAACCATGGGAGAGTTTTGACCCACCAAGCAACTTGGCCTCGGCAAGCAATTCTGGCCTAGTCAGTCACTGTATTATTTGTGCCACGTAGGTAAAACACCGCAATGGGAAGACTTAGTGCACCCATAGTATAGACAGACCCCTGTAACATTCCTGTAGCAAAGGTATAAACAGACCCCAGAAACATTTCTGTAGCAGCAGTATAGGCAGACCCCTGTAACATTTTTGTAGCTGCAGTATAGGCAGACCCCAGTACCATTTCTGTAGTAGAAGTATTGGCAGACCCCAGTAACATTTCACTAGCAGTATACACAGACCGCTGTAAAATTTCTGTAGCAGCAGTATAGGCAGACCCCTGTAACATTTATGTAGCAGAAGTATAGACCGACCCCAGTACCATTTTTGTAGCAGCAGTATAGGCAGACCCCAGTACCATTTCTGTAGTGGAAGTATAAGCAGACCCCCAGTAACATTTCTATAGCAGCAGTATAGGCAGACGCCTGTAACATTTCTGTAGTGGAAGTATAGGCAGACTCCAGTAACATTTCTGTAGCAGCAGTATAGACAGACCCCAGGAACATTTCTGTAGCAGCAGTATAGGCAGACCCCTGTAACATTGATGTAGCAGAAGCATAGGCAGACCCCAGTACAATTTCTGTAGTAGAAGTATACGCTGACCCCTGTAACATTTCTGTAGCAACTGTATAGACAGATCCCAATAACATTTCTGTAGCAGTAGTATAGGCAGAGCCCAGTATTAGTAACATTTCAGTAGTAACAGTATAGACAGACCACAGTAACATTTCTGTAGTAACAGTATAGGCAGACCCCTGTAACATTTATGTAGCAGAAGCATATGTAGACCCCAGTACCATTTTTGTAGCAGCAGTATAGGCTGTGAGTAAGGAGCAGCAGCCAGCTGGGATACACCTGGATCAGGAACTCAGCCTGTGCCCACACCCTCACTTGGAATTGTGCGTCCTCGCCCATGTCCACATCCACGTCCTCGACCCCTACCCCTACCCCTACCCCTCAGCATGGTGGATTACTAATAGAGCAGACACAGACCGCTGTAAATAATTATGGAATTATATGCGTGCACTTTCACGCAGGGAGCGAAATTGTAACGCTAACTCCAGGCAGAAAAAAATGGAAGGAAGGCCGCAAACAGGCGTAGCAGTGCTATAGTGATGCACCAAAACTCCCACCGGGCACCCAGTAAAATGCAGACGGTCAGAGGTAGCCCAATGAAGGAGCTTTTTTTTTTTTTTTATAGTTATAGTAAGGCAAACTCCAGGCAGGAAAAAATAGTACGGAAGGCTGCAAACAGGCCTAACAGTGCAATAGTGATGGACTACAACTCCCACCAGACAGCCAGTAAAATATAAACAGTCAAAGGTAGCCCAACCAAGGAGCTTTTTTCTTTTTAAAAAAAAAAGAATACAGGCTGTATAGTGTGTATATCACATTCCCTCTATAAGTGGCTGTGTTGGCCATACGCTGTGCGTCTCTAATTCACTGCAGACACAGACCGGTGTAAATAATTATGGAATTGTTTGCGTACACTTTGTCGCTGAGAGCGGTAATGTAAGGCAAATTCCAGCCAGAAAAAAATTGTCAGGAAGGCCGCAAACAGGCCTAACTGCAATAGTGATGGACTAAAACTCCCACCAGACACCCAGTAAAATTTAAACTGTCAAAGGTAGCCCAACCGAGGAGCTTTTATTTTTTTTTTGTAAAAGCATACAGGCTATATAGTGTGTATATCACTTTCCCTCTATCAGTCGCTGTGGCCGTACGCTGTGCGTCAAATTCACTGCAGACACAGGCCGGTGTAAATAATCTTGGAATTATGTGCGTACACTTTCTCGCTGTGAGCGTTATAGTAAGGCAAACTCCAGGCAGAAAAAAATAGTGCGGAAAGCCGCAAACAGGCCTAACTGTGCAATAGTGATGGACTTAAACTCACACCAGACACCCAGTAAAATTAAAACGGTCAAAGGTAGCCCAACCAAGAAGCTTTTTGTTTTTAAAAAAAAATAATACAGGCTGTATAGTGTGTATATCACATTCCCTCTATAAGTGCCATACGCTGTGCGTCTCTAATTCACTGCGGACACAGACCAGTGTAAATAATTATGGAATTGTTTGCGTACACTTTGTCGCTGAGAGCGGTATTGTAAAGCAAAATGCAGGGAGAAAAAAATTATACAGAAGGCTGCAAACAGGCCTAGCTGTGCAATAGTGATGCACTACAACTCCCAGCAGAGCCCTGTAAATTTTAGACGGTCAGCAGTAGCCCTAAGAAGGAGCTTTTGGGGTTTTTTTGTAAAAGAATACAGGCTATATAGTGTGTATATCACTTTCCCTCTATCAGTCGCTGTGGCCGTACGCTGTGCGTCAAATTCCCTGCAGACACAGCGCGGTGTAAATAATTATGGAATTGTTTGCGTACGCTTTGTCGCTGAGAGTGGTATTGCAAACCAAACTCCAGGGAGAAAAAAATTATACGAAGGCTGCAAACAGACCTAGCTGTGCAATAGTGATGCACTACAACTCCCAGCAGAACCCTGTAAAATTTAGACGGTCAGCAGTAGCCCTAAGAAGGACCGTAGCGGTTCTTGGAGACAGGATCCTACACTACACTACCACTTTCCCTTTCTCAGCAGGACTTTCCCTATACTCTGTACTACAGACTGCAGCCTGAGAACGCTATAGCTGTAATGGCCTGCAGAGCACAATATAAAAAAAAACAAAAAGGTGTGCAAAACTGCTACCAGCAGCCACAACAGTAATGTACATGGTCAGATGTGGCCCTAAGAAGGACCGTTGGGGTTCTTGTACACAGGATCCTACACTAACACTTTCCCTATCTCGTCAGCAGCACTGTCCCTAATCTCTCCCAGTGTGTGTCTGTGGCGAGCCGCGGGCGGCCCCACTTTAAATACTCGACGGTCACTTAATCTCGCCAGCCACTCACTGCAGGGGGGGTGGGATATGGCTAGAACGTCACAGGAGGAAGTTGTAATGCCTTTCCTGCATGTCTATCAAGGGATTTCCACGCTGCAGCGAATTTTTTGCCAATACGCCGTCCGTGTGAATGGCAGAAAATACACTGTTAAAGTTCGGGACTTAACACGGCAATTCTTTATTCATGCGATTTTACAGTGTGTACCAGAGAATGTAAAAATGCATATGATCGTATGAAAAAGGCCTAACTGTTACTTTGCAGGCAGTGTCTGTGTGAATCTCTCTTTCTCTTCTCACCCTTCCACTTTACTCTGTACACATTTAAATGAAAAAAATGATTAATTCCCTTCCTCTATGTCAGCCCATTGATGTCACTTACTTGACATTAGGCAGTGGACAGCAAGCTAGGAGGAAAGTGGACCCCTAGTGTCTAATACTTTAGAGTGATGTAGTGTGATTTGTCAGCCCAAAAACATAATTTTAGGTAAATAAATTGCAGTCTTGTTAGTTAAAACACTGGCTATCATATAAGCAAAAGTTGTTTGAAAAGTTAGTGAAAGTAGTACTCAGAGGTATATACAAAGGAAAACATGGTGTGCCCCACTCAACTTCCTCACTAGGCACTTGTGGGAAGAAATACATGGATGAAAGATGCTTGAAAAGCTCTTCCTTCCTCTTTGTATCACGACTAGGTACCTGTTAAACTATGCCTATAGCAGTTGAATGATAATTTAGCCTTGGTTATAACACAGCTTACTGAAGGTATTACTATATCTAGTACGGGGCAAACATTTTAGACAAGTGTGGAAAAAATACTCTTAGGCCTCATGTCCACGGGGAAAATCAGGCCCGCTACGGATTCTCCATGGAGAATCCGGAGCGGGTCCCCCCTGCCCCGCGGACATGAGCGTTGAAAATGAGAATAAATAAGAATAAACTTACCTCCCGCCCGCTCCGGATCTCCTTTTCGCCGCGGCGTCATCTTCTCTCCGTCGCGGCCGGGTCTTCTTTCTTCGGCTCGGCGGATGCGCAGGATGACGTCGGTGACGTGCCCTGCGCATGCGTCGGCCCGAAGAAAAAAGATCCGGCCGCGACGGAGAGAAGATGGCACCTCGGCGAAGGGAAGAACCGGAGCGGGTGAGTAAATTCCTATTTCAGGTCTCCCGCGGATCCGGACGGTTTCCATAGGCTTCAATAGAAGCCCGCAGGAGCCGTCCCCGCGGGAGACCCGCACGAAAATGGAGCATGGTCCAGATTTTTTCATGTTCCATTTTTTTAAAAATCACTTTTATTGACCATCCGCGGGTATTTATCTACCCGTGGGTGGTCAATGCATCCCTATGGGATGTGGATCCGCGGGCAGAAGAGTTAAAATCCGCTGCGGCTTTTAATTCTTCTTTTGCCCGTGGATATGAGGCCTTAGTAAGAATATTTTCAAATATAATACTTTTTTGTCAAAACACAAAATGCAAAGTGAACAGACAAAAGTGAAATCAATATTTAGTGCGACCACCCTTTGTCTTCAAAACAGTATTAATCATTCTAGGTACACTTGCACACAGTTTTTGAAGGAACTTAGCAGGAAAGTTATCTCAAACATCTTGGAGAACTAACCACAGAGCTTCTGTGGATGTCAGCTTGCTCAAATCCTTCTATCTCTTCATGTTATCCCAGACAGATGACGTTGATATCAGGGCTCTGTGGAGGATATATCATCACTTCCAGGACCTCCTGTTTTTCTTTACACTGAAGATAGTTGTTAATGACATTGGCTTTATGTTTGGAGTTGTCCTGCTGTCGAACAAATTTGAAGCCAATCAGACCCCTTCTATTTTTGAGAAAATCTTACTTTGCAACATTATTTCCACACTTGCCTAAAATGTTTACACAGTACTATATGTTTAACTTCAGTATCAGAACGAACATCTTCTTCAAACCCTAAAAGAGACTACTAACATAATTCCAATTTCTTCATAGCATTTTTCTGCAGGTTTTGGTCACTGTGTATTCATATATCTAAGCCTTTTCAAACAAATCAGCATTAAAATACAATCTCCAGCATTTTAAATGCAATGATGTTCTCTATGAGGTGTTATGCTTCACATATTGTTTTAGGTATAACACTTTTTTTCTTTGTTTGCTCTTTGTCTCCTCACATTTCACACATCCTCAAGTACAAATGTCTTCTCATTTTATGTTTCTCTTTTCCTATCTTTCCTGTTTTCCCCAGCGCCTTTCCTTCATCCATATTTATACACTTCACAAAATCTCAACAACTTTATTTTTTTATGCTGACCTCCCATTCACCTCAAATGTAGGTTTAATACATACCAAGGTTGAATTCAAGTGGGAACATCTACTTATATAGATTGACTTCACACAAATGTACCTAAATTCCATTCTCATTTTTCAGAACATCCCCCGGGGCTCCTCTTTTGCTTTAAGCAATTTTAGGATTTTGTGTTAAACATCCTGGGACATATCACAGTTTATTTTTGCTTTCTGGAGTACTAAATTTCTTCACAGACAAGTTTCAATTTTGAAATGCCATTTAACCAATATAAAAATAAGTGTTTTTCCAGTCGTTGAAACGTTTTTGATTCACGATTAAAGGTAAACAAATAAACATATAATAATTTCCAAATGCTGTTAAGATTCTAAATCATTAAATTCAGGATACAAAACCTAAGATGATCGTATGCAAACAGTCACCTGGCTTTAGCTACACTTTCTTTCTCTGCTGTCAACTGCTCTAGAAAGGTGTGCATAGATTTCCCTCAGCATCTTTTCATGTCAGAGGTTCTTTATGTCTTATGGGAAATTTTGAAGTTAATGATGTGACTAAGTAGCAGGTTGACCTTCCTAATAACAGATAGATTACTTTCAGACAAGATAAACATCATGTTCACTTGACATAAGTGATACAGTAATCCAGCAAAATGTGCAGCATAAAATACTTGTCTCTAACAACCTTTGCACCGTTCCAATGTCACCTCCTCTTCGCGAAGGTTGCTTGTGATGATAAATCAATAAGCAGATATTACATAATGTCCTTTAAAAGAAAAGTAAGCATTTTCCGACAAAAAAGAACAAAAACAAATCCAAGTGCATTACACAATCTGCTTCAATCACCTCCGCTGTTGTCCATTAATTGCTTCAGAAAGTCACAATATTTTATCCTTCTTCATTATATCTTCAGTGTAAATGATGCTGCAAGATAGAGTGAAACTGAGTGAAACATAAAAGCTTGTTTTGTTAGGACCCCTGCTGCCTGCAAGGAGATCAAAGCTCAGGAGGAGGCTGGAAAACAGCCGAATCCACTGCACAAAAACATGGCCCGTGGCAGCTGCTCTGGGCACACTCTCATAACACATGTGTACCTTTCTGACTCAACCCTTCCAAGTGAATCATGGGAGCCGGTTACCTCTCACTTTCCTTCATTATTTTAACCGCAGTCACTGAGGAGATGTAGGTTCCATCCATCACAATGCACAAATTCACAGTGCACAGATTCAGCATAGGCCTAATTAAAGCTTTTCCTTTCATTTGTGGAGATAATTAGACTTTCATCTCACCAGGAAGCTTCTGAAAGATCTATTTCTTTCTTCAATAAAAGCTACATCAAACAAAGCAGATTTTAATCGCCTTTTCTTTGGGGCATAAGTCAATAATGAAAGATGTTATGGGTAACAAAAATATGCGTGCCGATGCACGCGCAATAATAATTACAAAATCTTAAGTAATATTGTTTAATTAACATAATATTTGTAAACATTTTTGTTTATTCATTAGCAATTGTACTTGAAATGTAAAAATGATTATTGCACAACTCTTTATAACGCTTTGTCTCAAATACGATGACACCTGCTTGCTGTTCTGTAAGGTATCAGGATAATAAATGCTAGTAGTTCAAGAAATCATTGCAGCTGATTGTGAGGCAAATGTGACTCAAAACGAAGATCATTCTCAATGCTCAAAGTCAGAATAAAATAGCAAAAGTTGTAGAAGTCTTGGTGCAGGAGACTTAATGTCATTTATTTTCTTTCTTGTTTATTTTTCACAGGTTTGCAAAGGGTGCTTGAATTCTACAATACTCGATTTCTGGATAAAATCTGTGCACTTTAAGAACTTCTTTATAGTGTACAGCATATTTTTTAAAGGGCTCGTGCACACGAGCGTGACATATTAATGCTTGTGAGAGCATGTCTTGATTGCGCTCTGAGGGCTCTTTCGAACGGGCGATTTTGCACGCGTTTCCACGTGTGCCAAATTCGCTTGCGCAAACCAAATCTAAAAAAAACTTATTCTCTCACATGAAGCATTTCTGTCAAGTGAAAAAATATGCGACATGTTTTATTTTTATGTGCATTTGTGCTGCCGAGGCTCAATAGGAATCTATGAGGGTGCGTAAATGTGCGCCCCGTCTGCACCTAATCGTGTACTAAATGGCACAATTTTGCAAGGGAGATCGATTACACCTGGGACTGAGTAGGATGGCCAGCTGGCTAAGTAGGCTGCTCCACCTACTTATCAAGCTGCCCCACCTGTTCAAACATGGCACTGGTGTGGTCTGCGCCAATGTGAAAGGGCCTGGCAGTGAAAAAAAGTACAGAAAGGAGCTCCACTCAGAGAGCTGTTACATCACACTCTCACAGGTGTTAAAATGTTATGTTCATTTGCAGGGAGCTATCACGTGTTTTCGTGAGCTTTTCCATGCAGTTTACTGTACTTTTTTGTGCACCAGTTTGTAACCTGCTCAGCCATCTAATTAGTCCCCAGTGTTAGCAATTAATACCACCAAATCACACAGTTAGGGCTTATTCACACAGGCGTATATCGGCCGGGTTTTCACGCCCCGGCTGATATACGCTGATCCTCTGATGCATTGATTTACAATGCATCAGTGCACGGGGGCGTACCTCTGCAGTATAAAAGCGCCTGGTCGGGTGCTTTCATGTTATTGGCAGCAGCTGCATTGACTCCTATCGGAGCCAATGACAGCCACAGGAGAAAGTAGGTGGGAGGGAGTTTATCAGCATGACTGCTAAACTCCATCCCCCTTCTCTTCTCCTCTCCTTGCAACTTTTTGCAAATGGAGGGGGACAGAGCAAAGCCCCGCCCCTATTACGGCCCTCCCATTGCAAAAAAGTGGCAAGGGGTGGAGAGGGATGGGAGCTCAGCACACTATCTCCCGCCCCATCCCACCTCCTCCCCTTGCAGACAGATGGCAAGGGGGAGGGAAGGGGAAGAAAACCCGACGGCGTATACGCCGCCCCATACATCACACGGTAGTGTATATCGGACGGCCATTCTCACGGCCGGATGATATACACTCATGTGAATAAGCCCTTACGCAACTCCATAGACTCCCATTAAGCTCATGTGCGCAAATGCGCACAAAAATATAGCATGTCGTGCATTTTTTTCCCCCAACAGAAATCTGCGCACAAAAACAGAGTATGTGAGGGAACCCATTTAAATCAATGGGTTCTGTCATCTGTGTTTTAGTGCACCAAATTGATTGTGAAATTTCAGCTGCATATTTCACCACAAAAGTTTGCAACAATGCACAGTAAAATGTAAGTGAATGGGGTTTTACTAAACGCCATTCACCTAAGCCTTAAACAAATAAACATGTTTTTGTCCCGTTATGTGGCTGTGGTCATCACAGCCTCATAACGGGACAAAACAAAACCATTGATTTCAATGATTTCATTTTCACTAGCTCGATTCTCGCCCGTTTATAGTATGGGTGAGAAAAATAGGACTTGCCCTATCTATGTGCAGGAAAGATCAGGTAGAACCCATCTTCCTGCTGTTTTTTCAAAAATCCTGTGCTATGGAGTGGAGTTTGAAAAGCCCGACAAGAAAAAAAAAATGAATGTGCAACAACACTCCTTATGGCTGTCTAAAACCACCCTTCGGGCGCCCACCCACTGGCGTTTGCGATTTTCGTGCGTGAAAAACGCAGCGTTTTCGCGGCTTTTTCGCGGCTTTTTCCGTTAATTTACATTGACATTCATGGGTGCATTAAGAGAAAAATAAGGACACATATGCAACTGACAGTTCCTATGTTAAAAATTGCAACGGACTGAAAAAAAAAACGCCAGTGGACAGGAGTACATTCAAAACTAATTGCTCTTGAGAAAAAACGCAAAACGCAAAGGAAAAAAAATCGCCAGTGGGTGGGCGCCCTTACAGCGGAAAAAAATTTGCAGCTGAATATAGTTATGCTGGGAATTTTCAAATCTGCAACATGCCCTATTTATTGCAGAACTTCAGCAGATTTTCAGAGTGGAATTCATTCATTGTAATGCAGTGAGTGAATTCTGCTGGGAAAGCTACACCAAAATCCCTGCAGTGATTTTCGGGGAAGGGCTTTAAATATAAGATCTTCCCTGAAGAATCATCCCTAGCATGTGTAAAAAATTCTCCGCCACTGTCGGGGCTCAGGCACGTATTGCCTGCTTGGTCCCCGGTACTGTAGTGAAATTCTTTCAGCAGGCCTGTGATTGGTCACAGCGCTCAGCCAATCACAGGCAGAGCTCGGCCATTCACGACTGGCCGATATACACTGCCGCTTTGATGCATTGGATTACAATGCATTAGTGCACATGGGAGTATTTCTGCAGCGTAAAAGCGCCCGGCCATGAAAAAGCGGCCGATATACGCTGTGTGAATCCAGCCTAAGATGTATGCCATGAGATGCACAAAAGATTTAGGCCCCCTTCACACAAGCGACACGGCATTGCCGCGAGAAAATTGCAGCGATATAGCATCACTGCACGGTGCGATATTGCTGCGTCTTCTTGCGGCAATACCCCAATTTTGTAGTGCTATTAAGTCACATGTGAGGCTACAAAGCCACGCGACTTTCTAGCATCACATGTGAGGATTTTCGGGGGGAGAAGGAGGGCTTGAAATATAAGCCCTACCCCCCAAAAAAGCTGTAAGTGAAGAAAAAAAAAGTATACATCACCTCTCCCGCGCTGTCTGGGGCGCTGCTGTAGTTTCTCCCCGGGTCCCGGCACTGATCATCTTGTTCATCTTCTGGCCGTGTATTGAAATTTTTTTTCTTTTTTTACTTTCAAACATTGCGCTATTTGGCACGAGTTTGAAAATAAAAGCGGGAAGATAGGTCCTGCCCTATCTTTCTCACTTATAGTATTAACTACATGCAAGAAAGATGGGGCAAGGTCTATCTTTTGTTGGGCATATTATTAATGCCGAGAATACCGCTAGTGAATATGAAACCATTGAAATCACGGCTGCATAACGGAACTAAATCATGCCCATCAGTTTAAGTCTTCAGATGAAGATAGCTTACTCTAAGGGCTCACACCCACTTGCGTTTTTTTTAACGCTGCGATATCACTGCTTTTATTTACCACGATTGTCAATGGGACTTTCTAATATTAAGAACGCATCACAAGTTGGTGCTTTGCAATTTGTGTGTGATGCGTTTTTAACATTAGAAAGTCCCATTGACAATCGCGTGAAAAAAACACGCAAGTGTGCAGGAGCTCTAATTCATATGGCCGCAGCTCCATTTCTGTTGTAGCTAGAGATGCAATTTTGGTCTCATTTTAAAGCAAATAAACTTGGCTTTAAAATGAGGGCTAAAGCATGTCTAAAGTTAGAGCAAGAATAATAAATGCACAACTATTACTTCCATCTGTTTACAGAGCAGAGTTGAGGCAGCAGTGGATAAGCAGGTAGCAAAAAGCCATATCTGATTTTACTGTCTGTCTCCCTGTCCCAGAGTATTTTAGCATAGAATTTTCTTCATGCTGTCATCCCATTCCCTGTCATCAAAGAACATATTTGCTCTCTGATTGTCACATATGGGGATCTTTTTTCGCAGAAAAGTGGTGAAAAGATGAGGACTTATGCATACAATCACCCCCTTATACTGTTTAACCCCACAGATGCCGCCATTATTACTAGCTACAGCAGATAACTGGTTTTACAGAAAAAATCCCCCTTACAGAATTTTTCAAATGTTGAAAAAATAACTACACAAATGCTTTTACTAAATCTACAACAACCTGTACTATAAAACATTACACTATTTACCCAGCACAAATTAATTCCATAAAAAATCTGAACGAAAACAATGCCAAAATAGCTTTTTCCTGTTCATCTTCTCTGAAGCAGGAATATAAAGTAATCAAAAAATCATAAACATATCTAAATAGTACCGATAAAAAAACACAAGTTGTCCCTCAAAAAAACAAGCCCTCATACAACGCTGTCAATGGAAAAAATAAAAATGCTATGATCTTGGATTATAGGGATGCATAAAAGAAATTGGTTTTGTTCAAACGTATTAAAACATAAGACAATATATATAAATTTGTTGTTGTATCTGTAATGATCTGTAGAATAATGTTAACATATTTCTACCACATAGTACATGCTGTAAAAATAAATCCTAACAAATAATGGTGATATACTTTTTTTAAATTCCATTGTTTCACCGCTTGGAATTAATAAAAAATATTCAATACTTTATATGTGTCCAAAATTGATTCCTATAAAAACTAGAACTCGTTCTGCAAAATATAAGGTCTCATGCAGCTACATTGATGAAAACATAAAAAATATGACTGCTGGAACACAAAAGGGGAAACGATTTACTGGTTCTTGTTGTTAAAATCGCTAATGTCAGGAAATGGTTAAAAGTGTACTTAAGGCAAATGAGTTTTGTGCTAAATATATTTACAGGATACATAAATTCAAAATCTACCATTAAAAAGTAACTTTTCCAAGATGGTTTTTCCAATTTTAATGTGACTCAGGCGAATAAAGGAGTGTTATAGCTAAAAACATATATCACTTATCCACTAGATATATTGTAAATGACAGACCAGTTGGGATCCAACTACTGGGGCCCAGGTGAGCTCTAGAATGGAGGACTTTGCTCTGCTACCCTCTGTGTTTAAATGGATTGGAGGTTGAGCATGCACACTAAATACAATGACTAAATTATACCACCATATCATGAGTGCATAAGATCACCATACCATTACTAAATATCCAACTACTAAATATCATTATATAGTGACTAAATATTATCACCATACTGTTATTTAATACCACCTGAAGTATCCAGTTGAATAATACATCCATACAGTAACTAAATAATACCAAACAGTGACTGAATAATACTTCCATACAATAACTCAATAGTACCATTATTATTACTAAACTGGAAAAAAAAACATGAACACCAAAATTGCCACCATTCCCTAAGTCAGGGGGCACACTTTTCTGGTCCATTGGTTATATTGTCAGATTGAATCAGTCCTAAGGACTACAATAAAATTTAAAGGGATATTACATTTGAGAAATTTAAAGCATACTGAAAGTATATACCATAGACCTGATAGGTAGCCTTCTTTCCCACAAGCGTATATTGGCTCAACGTTTTCACTGCCAGCTGATATTCGCTGTAATCTGATGCAATGGATTCCAATGCATCAGATCACATGGACATATTTTTCTCACGTACAAGTGCCCGGCCAGCCAATATAGCGCCGGTGTTTTTACGTTCTGGAACTATCTTTTGGGCCGGAATATGTTGGCTGCTTCATGAGCTTCTATGGGAGCCCATGACAGTGGCGGGATGTGGGAGGGAGATCCACCCCCTCCCCGTCCCTTGTCCACAGCCAGCAATGGGAGGAGGCCGGATGGGGTGGCACTTAGCTCCACCCCTGACCCCCATATTGCAAAGAACAAGTGGGTGAGGAGAGCAAAGGTCAGCCTGCAAGGGGGAGGGAGGGGAAAGGGGCAATGACATGGTAGCCTCCGCGTATATGTGCCAGGGCCCATGCCATCTGAAACGCCGCACAAACATTTGATTTGTGTGCTCGTTCACCAGTTTTATCTCTCCCATTGTGGAAGCAAAGCCATAGATGCAGGTTTTATTTCGAGGACTCCCAGTTATTGAGAGTGTGCACACATTGCATTCATATCCTGTGTTTGCAATAAATCAATAGCTTGTCACACTGCCTGGTGCAGGATTTTTGCAAAACTCAAGCAATTCAGCAATTCCTGGTAGATGATGCAGCTAATTATAGTAGACATATATTAACCATTAATTAAACTCTTGTCCTCTGTTAAACCATACTTTGGCAATGTCATAATTATAGGATAATGTGTGTCAGAATCAGAAACTCTCGGGGCATCTGTGGTCCTACCACCCGGGTTGCAGGAGTGCGGCGCAGGGGAGCCCCGGTTCTAGTGATCTACCCTGGCCGCCATAACTCTGATTGCCGCCGGGTTGCTAGGGACGCAGCAGGTGCCGCCCCACGGTGCATCCCCATTTCCATGACTACCGGGCGTGCTTCCTCGGCATCTGTCTGTTTAGCAAGGCTGGGGGCGGTGTTCTTAGCGTCTCCTTGATTGGGCCCTGCTGCTGTAGGTATCCCCGCCCCAATCAGCTGCTGGGGCGGGAGTTCTGACAGCATTTAAATGTGTCTGTTTCCTTCCAGCATTGCCAGTGTTAGTTTGGTCTTCCAGCTGCACCCACATATTGTTTGACTCCTGTTGTGACCCAAGCTTTCTGCTTTCTGGACTTGACTTTGTTTTTGCCTGACCTCTTTTTACCGTGTACCCTCCTATTGCCGACCCGGATAGTCTGACAATTCTACTGTTTGTTTGTCTCCAGTGTCTATTTGTCGTGCCCGTGTCCCACTTCCCTAGTTTAGTGTAGGGACCGCCGCCCAGTTGTCGCCCTGGGGGTTAGCCCAGGGGGGCAAGTAGGCAGGGACAGAGGTTGCAGGTTTTCTCAGGGACTTCCATTATCCCGGGCCCTGTCCTAACAATGTGAGGATATACTGGTTGAAAGCTTAACTCTTCTTCTGCTTGGGATATGTATCTCCTTGAAGAGTAGCTGTACTTCTTGCAGAGTAGCACTGCAGTAGCCACAGATGTATTAGATACTGTAGGTAGTTTTTTCCAATAGCTCTATCTCAGGTTATAGTAAAGAAAGAACGTTGGCTTTGCTTACAAGCTAAGAATCTAATCTCTATCTGCAATACAGCCCGAGATATATTTTAAATGGGAGTTGCATGCTGTATACCTGCTGCTCTCAATACAGCCTTCTCTCCCAACAATATTTCTACTGTCTGCATCTCAGTTGGAGCACTTAACTGATTCGTGCGTGGGCAAAAATGCATAATGTGAAATACACTATTGAAATCAATGGGTTCTATTCTTTGCATGTTGTGCGTGCAGATACGTCCCTGTGAGTCCACCCATATACAAAGAAAATCTATCACTATAAATTTGTTTAGCTTTTAATTCTCGTCTACTGTCTCTGCTCATTGCTTCATAAGATTCTGAGTTCAAGGTACCACTTAAATGTGATTTCCTTTTTATGTTAAGAATAGGTAATTTTAATTGCTTTATTAACAGAAAGTGCAGTATTTCTAATCAGCTCCTCCTTCTCACCATAGTTAGATTAGTTCCTTACCCCCCTAGCACCAAAAGTTCACAATTTCCCCTTGCTGTGTGTGTGTCTCTAATCTCCATTTTCTGAGCACTATAACAGCTGCTCTTGAATGTACAAGTTATTGTTGCAAAGACGTCATACCGTACATTTAATTCGTTTTAACACCTTCAGACCTGAGATACAAGGACAAATATTTGATGAATTGTTTTTTCTTTCTGTCATTGCCGCAAAGAAAGTCAATTGGGCCTCGTTCACACAGGCATTGTGATTTTCACGGCCGGAAATCACATGAACGAGAGAAAGTTGATACCAAATCACGGCTAAATCTCGTATTTTCTTGCCCATTCAGATGACTAGGTGCTAAACTCTCTCCCCTCTCCCTATTCCAGCCTATTGCAACAATAGAAGCTCCCATAGAAGCCTATGGGAGCTGCAGGCAAAGGGAGAGGGAGGGAGGAGGGAGGGAGTTTAGCAGCACAAGATGCTGTCAAAGTCCCTCCCTCGCCATCCCCTTGCTGGCAGCTCCCATAGGCATCAATAGGAGCTGCTGGGTGAAAGCTGCCAAAAGATATGGTAAGACCTATTTTTTCCGGCCGTGCTGGAATCCACAGTGTATGTGCTATTTTTTCTGGCTGTCTGATCTTACTTGTCAGAAAGTGCCCATCTGAACGAATTCACCGGCATCCAATGTTTCAGATGGTCGCGATTTCCGGCCGACTTTTTTTCACTGCAAAATAGTCACCATAAAACAGTCGTGTGAATAAAGCCTAAGGCCGGCTTCACATGGGCCGAGAAAATTGTGCGAGATTTGTGCGTTGTGAGATGCACAAATCTCGCAGGAATATGAACCCCATTCTTCAGAATGGGGTCATACACATGACCGATGTCTTCCCGCATCCCATTGCACTGACGCGGTGTACAAATCGCGCCATGTCCTATCTTTGTGCATGCTCTTACATCGTATCTCCCATTGTTTTCTATGGGGCCGGCAGCAGCATCGCACCACGTGCTAGGTGCACGCAGTGCAATGCAAGGTTTCCTGATTGAAAACAATGTGATAAACGTCATCGCCGCGGCTGACAGCTACAGGATAGCTATTTCTCTAAAAGGCTGCAAGGCAGTTTTAAGATACAAAACGCCTTGCATCCACGGATAAATCACATGTTGGAGAGGCCCAATTTCGAGCCTATGTGAAGTTAGCCTTAGGATACCATACTCAACATTGAAAAAGGCTCCTTGAAAAATTTTTTTAAAAGACTACACATAATTGTTTTCTCTGCAATAGCAACAACCCATGCTACAGTATTAATGGTAAACACCTGAAAACAAATAGCATGAATAGCCATTTTCTGTACATCGTCCTCCCAAAAACTGAAATAAAAAATATTTAAAATGGTACCAAATAAAATTACAAGTCGTCCCACAAAACAAGAAGGCCTTATACAGCTATGTAAGTAGAAATATGTTATAAGTATTGGAATGTGGCAACACAGAAAGACGTCCTACGGGAAAAAAAAGTGTTTTTGATGTGCAAAATAGTAAAATATAATAACAATGTTATAAATTTGGCATCATTGTCATCACAATGACTCGCATAGTAAAGTTAACATATTTATACTGCACAGTGAACTCTGTAAACCCCCCCCCCCCCAAAAAAAAAAAAAAAAGTTGACAAAATTTCTGGTTTTACATACACCAAAATACTAACACAAACTATTTAATACATGAAATGTACCACAAAAAAGATCATATAACTACAACTCATTCCATATAGCTACCTTGAATTAAAGCTAAAAGTGTTCTTACTGCTGGATCACAGTAGGGGAAAAAATTTTAATAGTCCTGAAGACCTTCTTTAGATATGTCACTAAGGAATTCAAATACATTTAGGCAACTGAGTTAAGCACCAGTTATAATTACTTGAGACAAATTATAATCATATTAAAATGTAACATTTTCAGGAGGTTTTCTCCAAATTTAATGTGACTGTTAAAGATCATTCATGCAACCATGTTTGTAAAACTTGCTTGGATCATGCAGCATTTTACTGGCCTGTGTGAGCTCATGGTGAGCCGGCTATCTCCGCATATGGCAGCGACTGCACTGCGCATGACAGCCTATCTCACGCATCCTGTCATGCGCAACCAAGTAATCTTTTAGATAGGATACCTTTTAATGGCTAACAAAAACACATGATGTAATAGTGAGCTTTCAAACCTACTTAGAGTTCTTCTTCAGGATTAATGGTATAGATCCGAAAAAGCATACATTTATATACGCATAAACATAAAAATGCAAAGACATGGAATAGATCTGAAGACACATACGTATAATATATATATATATATATATACGCACACATACATATGAAAGGGCACAGACATGGCGTGACTAATTTGCACTTAAAACACGCCATTTCTGTGCCTTTTTATATGCATGTGTATAAAAATGTATTTATACATAGTTATTTGGTCCGTCTTTGATATCCCAATTTTGATATCCTCTCTGGGTATTTCAGTCCTCCCATTCCATTTATTAGTTTAGTTGCTTTTCTTTGAACCCCCTCAAGCACTGCAACATCTTTTATGAGCCCCGGTGTCCAGGACCGTACACAGTATTCCATGTGGGGCCTGATAAGTGCCTTATATAGTGGTAGAATAATGTTCTTGGCCCTCACCCCTATACCTCTTTTATTGCACCCCAAGACTTTATTAGCTTTTGCAGCTGCAGACTGACATTGATTGCTCCAGTTAAATCTACAGTCCACTAGTACCTTCAGGTCTTTTTCCATATCACTTTTCCCTAGCAATACCCCATTTAGTGTATATTGTTGACATCCGTTTCCCCTGCCCATGTGCATAACCTTACATTTATCAACATTGAACTTCATTTGCCATTTTTCTACCCAAGCCCCCAACTTATCTAGGTCCTTTTGTAGCCGCACATTGTCCTCTGTTGTATTTATTGTCTTGTATAATTTTGTATCATCTGCAAATGTGAATAGACTAATGAAAATCCATATACTTTCATTTACTCTATTCACCGCATTTCATGCAGTAAAATCACAGTCACGTGAATGAGTCCTTAAGGGGTTAAAAATAAAATTATTTCTCCACTGCTAATATAAACATATAGTTTGCAGTTTTCATTAAAAAAATCAATTTACAAAATCTGAATGTCAAAAAAATCTGTCCTATCTGTACAACAACCCTCCAATTCTGAAGTAGTACAATTATAGTATTCTACTAATAGTACATGGGCCATATTAATTCTGTCATAGAATATATCCCATTCCCGGCATATGCATGTTTTCTTTCTTATAGTAGACTGAAGGTTTTTTGTCTCTTCCAACAGTAGTACTGTAGTTATATCTATGTAATTATTGCCACCAATGTATTCAAGGTCACTGAATGATCAACATCTGCCTCAGCTCAAGAGACAGACACATAACACCTCAGTGCTTTGTGAAATTTCTACAGCTATGAAGAGGACAGATTTTTTTTTAAGTTTCTGGCAGCTTTTTGAAAACCATGACATGCATTTGCCTCCACGATGACAACACTCATTTGCATTCCTGCTGAGCTTCTATAGATTTTTGCATGGATGTGCATATACCAGTTTGTCAGCTTGAAAGATTTGAACATGCTTTTATTTCAGTTTGATTTTCAAAAACTCCTGTCTAGAATAAATGTTCATTCAGTTATGTGCTAACCGCCACTTTTAAGTACAATGCAAGATGAGCACATCTCTATGTCCATAGAAAAGTATGTTTCTGTGTATGTTTAAAGGAGCTATCCGGGCCTTAAGGGTAATCTATCACTTTCGAACAGCACTATAACCTTTATTTATGGCGGCGGGAAGATGCAGTATGTATATTTTATTCTCACCCACTAACCAGTTTCCACAGAGTTCCCTCCTGAAGTCCATATACGGCACAAGAGTCTGACTCTTTTCAAATTGCCGTGAGCGCGCTCTTCCATATAAGCACAGGTATAAAAAACATCCCCCAGCTTCCAGTTACCTCCGTGAATAGCACCATAACTTAATTTATAATGCTGTTCAGAGTTGATAGGTTCCCTTTAAAATATTGCCAACCAATCCTTCAGATCATCAATATCAGATTGTGGAGGTCCAACGCCTGGCACCTACACTCAGCCATCATTGGGATCCTCCGTGAACACTTAGTGCAGCACAGTTGCACTTCATAATTGCTATAATAGCTTCCGCTCCTTAGCAGCAAGCAGGCCTGCGTAACAGGCTCCCATTTGCTGTGTTCCCATATTCACCTGCCTCACCAGACTCTTGTCAAGGTCTATTCTCTTCTTGATCTTGCGTGGTCCTCCCTGCCTTATCACATGTCTGCTGTCCACCAGTAGAAACATTGGAATACAAAAGACAAAGAAATGACATTTTGCAATCAGCCACTAGCTAGCACTGTAACATTTCTACCATCAAATAACATGTGAAAGAAACTTTTAGTGGACTCTAGGGGTTACCTCCTTGCATACTACTGATTCACATAACACAAATCTGTAACAGTGATATACATGTGGCCTATTTTTTCTTTATTCTTTTTTTCTTTATTCTTTAAGCTCCCTGCTCCATCAGTAAAGATTTTATTTACCTAGATCCTGCAATTAACATACAGGATGGCATAATTAGCTTAGTTTACCATTTATATAAATGACTGGATAGTTCATGTTGTCAGTTGCTACAATTGCAAATGATTTCATTCAAAGAAGGGAGATGACAGAAAATCAATGCATTGGGGGACATATTGGTACCAGTTGTGGTACAATATCCTACACCCTCACCAATCAGCTGTTCTAAAGGACTGCTAGGTTTGCTTGAATGTGGCGTATTCTTTATCATATGCCAGACACACACAGCATTGTACATTATGTAGCCGCTATGCCTGGTGTTGCTATTCAATTTCACTCACTTCAATTGCACTGAGTTGCTGTCCAATGAACGTTGATATCACAGGCCAAAGAGGAGGCTGCCGCTCCCCTTCAAACAGCTGATCAGTGATTGCGTGCCAGGAATTGGATCCCTTACTGATCCTAAATTGATGACCTACCTGTATACTAAAGTCAGGTCATTAATATTTAAGTCTAATTGCTTAGACGCCATTGTCGGTAATGATTACAGCACTCAGGTGGTTGAACTGATGAAATCAGTGGTATTTCCAATCCAAACCATTGTAATCAGTTGTCAGCTATATAGCACCACTGCCACTCACCACCTATGGGGTGTAATGAGCCTGCAATCATAACCATCTCACTCCTTTCTGTGTCCCAACCTTTACTTTAAACCTAGAAAAAGCTTCCAGACTCCATATGTAAATTTACCATTATTAACAAATAGTACTCCATATAAAGCCACGCCCCCAAAATTACAACCCTCTTTACTTGTCTAAATGTGGCCAGTATTTTTAGTTGAATAAGGTAGGAACATTAGCTATACCATAAATACACGATACTGTAATTCACTCTACTGAGAACTTCTATTTTAAGTTCCTCACCACGAGAAATTAATTGAGTCAAAAAGGTGTCTTCTGAGCTTTCTATCTACCAGATCAGGGCTTCCAATACATTTGTCTTCCTTTTGCACCCTCACTTCCTGTTTCTGTGCCATTCTGAATAGGAAAATGTATTCCAGCCATTGTGACCCAGTCACAGTGTCTTCAATCATTAATGCCATGCTCCTGCTACTTTTGCCAGAAAGGAAGGAAGCTAAAGGGGTATTCCCAAGATTGACCTTTATCACCTATGCTAAGACTCCACCATTCCCAAGAAAGTAAAAAGTTATTCCTCTAGGAATATGAAAATGAAGAAAACGGAAAAATTAGTTGGTCATTAAGGCGCAGACACGCTTCGTCACTAGGGGGCTAAACTGGATAGAAAAGTGTAAAGGTCATTCTCTGCTGTTTTCCATCCCTATACAGTTTTCTGCATAGAAGACTGAAGCTGTGCTGGATCGAAGAGCAGTTTGAGAAGTATTGTGCTGGACTTTATGTACTGTTCTGTACATTTGCCCTCTGTCAGTATTAGAGATATTTGCCATCTCACAACTAATTTGAATGCACAAATAAGTCACATTTCTTAATGAAATTAAGGTTCCACAAGTAGGCACCACAGGTCAGATATAACCAACTCTTTACGACCTGGAAAGTGAGAAAACTTTATATGATGAATTATATAGAGTAGTATCTAAATACTTTATATAATTATTTATAAATAACATCAACATATTTTTAAGCATTTAGGGCATTTTAGTTTAATTAAGAGATGAGCCACTTATGTAGCTTACTCCTTTCACCAACAAATAATAATTTACAAGTAATCTGTTAGTGTCAATTAGTCTGTGAATGAAGAAGTGTTACTGGAATTGTGTAAGTTAAACAGCGCTATTGTTATTAATTAGCCATGTTCTGTAATCACAAGCGGCATAATGAATTACCTACCCTCTCTTCTGTGAACATAGTGCATTCACAATGCTATTCTTATTGGGTGACTGACATCACACACTTCTGGTGCAATATATATGTTATTATTAAATAAAATGAAATTCTATCATTAACAGTGCACTAATATTTATATAATGTCCATCCCGCGCTGCACATTGTAGTGTATCAAAAGTTTAAATGACAAGTAATGCCAAAGAAAAGCTGTGCTGTCACTTCACTGTTTATAAAAAAAATTTCTTATCTGAAAACGAGGAAAAATAAAGCAGACAGTGAAAAAAAATCACGGCGTTCGAGTGTATGTCTGTGAGGCCCTATTGAAATCAATGGGAGCGTTATACTGCAATTATCGCAGCATTTAAAGCACCACGGTAATTGTGGTAAAAAATGCATGTGTGAGAGTGGCCTAAGGGCAGATTTAGACGAACGTACTTTTATCACCTTATATGGCCATTTAACGGGACAAAACAAAATCACTGATTTCTATGGGATTTCAGTGGTTTTGTTTTCACTAGCTCTTTTCCCACTGTGATTAGTACAGCCGGAAAAAGTAGAAACTATCTCTTCTTTCCAATATGTAGTGAATACCATGTGCAGGAGAGACTGGGCAGCTGCTAGCTTTCTGCCTCTTTTTTCGAACTCCTGTGGTCTGGCACAGAGTTTGAACTGTCCGCGAGAGAGTTGAAATTTCCCTAATTTAGGTGCAGCTGCAGTTCGTGCAGTTGAGAGTATGTGCGCCTTTGGCACTATGAATAGGCCATAGGGGCGGATTTATACTACCATATGCGCAACTCGTACACTCGGCAGTACGGAGCCTAGCTGCGCCTGAACAGGGTAGATTTAATCTTTCTCGCCGGCAGTTCAAATACCGCACCAGAGTCCAGGAGTTTGAAAAAAGAGGCGGCAAGATAGCGCCTGCCAGATCTTCCCCACCTGTGGTATGCACGACATGCGGGGAAGATAGGGCAGGTCCTATGTTTTTCCGGCCATACAAATCACAGATGGGAAAAGAGCTAGTGAAAACAAAACCAGTGAAATCCCATAGAGATCAGTGGCTTCGTTTTGTTCCATTATACTATCATGATTATTATAGTCGTTTAATGGGAGAAAACCAAACTTGTCTGAATCCGCCCAAATGTGAAGTACAATGTAAGAGAATGAAGATTAAAGAAACCCCATTCAATTAGGCTACTTTCACGTATACGAGAATCTGCGCAAGTTTTTTGCATTGCGTGGCACACAAATATGAACTCCATTCTTTTGAATGAACTTATGCACATGAGCGATTACTATTTCCTCGCAGCAATGCTGCGAGGAAACAAATCCGGCATGTTCTATGTTTTAACGTTCCTTCAGAATGGAACATTAAAATACATTGCATGTAACTCGTATTAAATCAATGGGAAACGCGCCTGAGGATCTCTATTTCACAGAAGGGATGTGAGGCATTTTTGTATGAAAAATGCCTTGCTTCAGAATGAAAAACAATCGGCCTGATATCGCGCTCGCTCATGTGAATCCAGCCTTATGGCTTCTTCCCATGAGCGCATTTGTATGCGCAAAATTGGAACGCGCAGTACACAGAAAATAGAACCTATTGTTTTAATAGGTTCATTCTCACTTTTGTGCACACATTGATCATGCACAAAAAAATGCAGCATGCCGTATTTTACTGCGTATGGATCAATGGTCTTATAGGATTCTATGGAAGGTGCGCAAATATGCACTCAATATGCTGCAAAATTCCACGGGAAAAAGAATGCATCTGAACCTCATTAGACTACATAGCCTTTTAAATCACAGAAGTGGTGTGCCATGCGCATGAATGAACTGGCCATGTGTGCGCGAAAGTGCAGTACTATACGCCGATACATGTGCAAATCTATCTCATTAAACCTTGTTGCGCTGAAGTGCGCGCAATTCTGTATAATGTATGCTCCTCTGAAGCCGCCATTAATGTGGAATGGGATGATAAGGTAATGATAACAGATCACAGGATAAATCCACACCAAAATTCGCCATGACTTTGCTGCAGATTTTGGTGTGGATTTCATTGTAGATTTTCTTGCAAATTTCCGTCATTTCTCTGCTTTGAGTAAAATCCACTGTGTAAGTTTGTCACTGTTCTGCAACAAATAGAGCATGCTGCAGATTTGAAAATTCATGTCTATTTTTTGCTGTGGATTTCTTCTTCTGTGAGTGAATGAATTTATTAAACCTCAATTCACTTACAGTGTATTATACATGGTTGTGAAATGCTGTCATGCGTTCTGCAACAGTCCCACTCTGCATGAACTTACCCAAAGGCTGCTTTCAGATGAGCATACTTTCACTCCATAGCTGATCTGTGTGTTACAGAACCTAATACGATGCTAATGTAAATCTATGCATTTATTCACATGGTGTATCTTTCACAGCTGTGTTTTGAAATCGCAGCATGCACTACTTTTGGGCAATTTTTTCTTTGTATTAGCCCTCATTGGTATTATTTTCTATTGGGCAAATACGGATCTGTGGTTAGCCAGTAGAAAATAAAACCAATGACAGAAATACAGAGGGACATACATATCAAGCAATGATGAAATACTGATGACAGTTGTAATGTTATCAGTAACACGTCCATATTATGGCCGAATACTTGCGTTGGATCAGCCGTAAATGTCTAGCATCTACAAAGCCAAAACCTGGAAAAATAAAGCATAGAGAATTGTTTCAGAACTTGAGCAGCTGGTATCAGAAATGTGATGTCCTCACCAAAATACTAGATGCTAGTTTGGAACATATAAAAGTTTTATAAATAATATTATTATTTACTGAATGTGTTATGCTTTCAGTTAGCGTGTCGTGAATGGTGACGGCTATGAAGCACTTGTTTGCTCAACAGTTATCCCGTATAAAGGGACCTTTAGTTGCACTGTAGACCATAATACTTAGGGACACTTTATAAAGAAGATTAAGGCCTCCCTCACATATGCATTCGGCAAAGTGCTGCGATTTTACTTTTTTGCCGCAATTTTACTTTCACTTTCAGGCTGCAGCTTGCTGTGGCCGACAGCTGGGTTTAGCACATCTCATCATTGATGAGGTGCGCTAAATGCTGCAAAATAGAATTGACTCCGCTCGAAAATCATGGCGCTGGAAAGTACCTCAATTGAATGGCTGTCTAAAAGGCTCCATTGAAAACAATGTGAGCGTTATATTGCAATTAGTGTGGTGCTAAAAATGCCACATAATCGCGGAAAAAATGTGTGTGTGAGGCCTCCCTAACATTCTGCTTTAGGCCTCCTTCACATGGGCGACAAAGTCACGCGATTTTGTTGTGTTGCATTGATGCTACAAATCACATCTATGTGAAGCCCATGCTTTCCTAATGGGTAATTCACATGTGCGATGTTTTGTAGCATGCAACATCCTGAAGCAAGAACCTTGCGGGTCCCACGATATGCACGCAACTCGTGAGGTTTTGTAGCTCATGTTTCCCTATGGAGCTTTCCTCTTTTGGTGCAGTGCCATTCAACTTTTACAGTAGGAAATCCTACTGTAAAAGCCCTAATCTAAGCCCTAGCTGCAAGAGTTTTTCTTTTTTTAAGAGTATACATCACCATAGAAGCACTGTCATCTGGGGCATGTCTTCTCCCCGGGTCTCCGGCCAATCAGAGCCAGCATTTCCAGGAGGCGGGCATTTTTCAATCCCCGGCCAGAAGAGATAAAGAAGACCAGTGCCGAGGACCAGGAAGATGATACAGTGGAGTTCCGTACAGCGCTTCTAGATGAAGTACACGTTGGAAAAAAAAAATCTGCAGCTAGGGCTTATTTTCAGGGTAGAGCTAATATTTCAAGCCCTCTCCCCGAAAATCCTTGCGTGTGGTGCTACAAAGTCGCGCAACTTGGTAGCGCTAGAAAATTGTGGTACTGCCGTGAGAAGACGCAGCGATATCGCACAGACTAGCAATGTGATATCCCTGTGATTTTCTGGCGCTGATGCCATGTTGCCCATGTTAAAGAGATCGTGAATGTTTCACTAAGGTACTTTAAGGATTCATCACACCACTGTATTTGTTGCTATTGTATTTACTATGCAGCAGTTCATACAGTAAAACATAGATATTTATGTGTATGTGTAATTCATTAAGATTTTACACAAGCTTAAAAATTCTCTTTACATATACCTTAGTAATGTAATTCAAGTAAAATTCAAATTAATACCTGATTCTCCAAAGTCCACTATTTAGGGCAGCCTTGACTCCTCTTGCAGCAACTAATTAAACACTTACTGTAAGGTTAAGTTTTTCATTAAATCAATGTGTCCCTTGTGTTAATTGCAAAGCCCTAATTACTATGCAATAAATTTAGATTGAATTTGAATTAAGGATAGATTTCTCTCTAGCTTCATCAAGCAAATATTGTGAATTAGTAGAGATTTAGTTCAATTAACTTGACAGGTTGTGTTTTTAAATGAACCTCTGCAAAGGGAAACTATTAGCCAGAGATTGAAGGGTAGAACTATGGATTAGTACTGCACATTGATACATATGTGTATACCTGCATTGTGGATAATTACACATCTAGATTGTACATTTAAATGACAAAAAATGCACATGTTTTGTTTAAGGAACGTAAATTAATTTAATCTTCAGCACATGATCAAGCTCAATGATACCTAATGTGGACACTTGCTGTGTTGTCTTAGTTTGATTACTTTTATTGCACAGAAGCACAGTATGAAATCAGGTTGTAGCTAGCTAGGAAAATCACGCAGATGGTAGGAAAATCTCACAAGAGAATACCTTAAAGTATAAATATTGTTTCTCAGTACAGAATGGGAAAATGAATCAATATGTTACATTTACCGTGTTTATCTAGCCTATACAGTTGCTATGACTTGCATCATTCCCTTTAGAAGCAGGTACTCGGGTAAAAGGGATAGTAGGTGTTCAGGATCGGTTTCAAAAGACATCCTCTACTACTGCAGTACTAATAATTTGACCAGTGCTACACCAGATTTGCGCTAGCAGAAAATATGTGGGGTGCCTAGTGGGGTGACGGTGAGAGATTTCAGTGACAGTGAAATACAAATTGGAAAGACAATAAAATAGTGGACCGTGTACTGAACTCAATGTCACAATGTCTCACAGTTAGTCCCAATCAGATCAGCCTTCTAACTGTCTTTCTCTGACTGTAGGCTTCCTTTTTTATTTTTCAGAAACTTCCTCAGTCACTAAAAGTCCATGTAGTGTAAAACAGTAATTAGAAGACATGAAAAAGCAGCACAGGGATGCAATTGCAGTAACTTAATTGCAGTATCCTAGAAACGGTTTGAAACAAGGCCGCAACAAGGTATTTTGGTGAATCATTTCAAAACAACCTTACTTGCTAATAAAAGAGACTTAAACATATTTTTAAAGATACAAACAATTGAAGAATAAATAAGTATGTAATCTAGTGATCCGTGTCTACTTTATTCTTCTTCGCCATTTGACCCAGATTTCCCTGACAATTTTCCACTTAGATTACAGAGTTTGCAGCAAGACATTTTTGGTCAGGGGTATAGCTATAGAGAGTGCAGACATAGTAGTCTTACTGGAGCTCTGGAACTTAGGGAGGCCCAAAGGCCTCTTTGCTTCAAAAGACAATGCCATTATTATAAATGCTGCATGGTAGCTGGGAGGCTCTGTCATATAGTTTGCAGTAGGGATCAGGAAATACGGGTTACACTTTAGATTTTGGATTACTGCTTCTACAGCTGATCCCCACATTCTACAGCACAATATCTGGGGCTTGCTGCACTGACCATGCAGTTAAACCCCAGAAGATTTCCGTGGACAGCTCTAGTGCTGAAATGTCCAGAGCACTGAGCAGTCATCTGAAATCTTCCGGTGTTTTCATTTTTATTTTCCAAAATGGTTATAATGTATTCTTTCATTACAAAAAAAATGTTACAATATGATTGTGGCATTCCTTAATAAATACTTGCAAGATTAAATTGTATTGTTGACTAAAAAAACCTGCCCTGTGAGGCAGGACATGGTAATAATAAATCTGCCACTGATGGGGTTAATAGTGCTATCCTGCTGCTACCAGAAATACTGTGTCTGCTGCCGGCACATGTGTCCTTGTTACTGAGCTTACAGTGCTGCCCAATGCCCCCAAATACACTACTATCACTGTAAGAGTTTTTGAGGACATCTATACAGATGAAAACAGGGGGGAAACTAGAAAATATTGAACTTCAAAGCAAAACACAGTATAGGAAGTATCTAACACCAGACCACAAAATCAAATCAAATGTCAGACCAGACCACAAAATTAATACAGACAACATATATCAGAGGCCTTATACTCTTAAACTCTATTGACAAGGTGATTATCAGACAAAAAAAAAGATTTTAAGTGAAAAAAATGCCCCCAAAGATGTCCGTAGCCTTCAAAGGTCCTCATTAACATCATGCGCGATTTTCTCAATGTTTCTTCTTGAAAAGAATATATCTTTCTAGAATATCTGACATTATATTTAGTCGAAAATAGGAAATGAAATGTGCCTTAACTTTCACTTGCAGCACACATGCTGATATGTCACCTGAACCATTTACTGTGTCATATTGTTTAACAATATATGCGAATCTGCCACCTGCCAGAGAATCGCAAAATTAAATGGCGCCATGGTTGTATTGAAGACACATGCTGCTTATTTGATATCGTATACAGAGTTATTACAACAGCTTTCAAAACTATTCATACTAGGGGACATCAAAGTTACATCTTCCATTGTATTCAC
Source organism: Eleutherodactylus coqui (assembly GCF_035609145.1). NCBI lineage: Eukaryota > Metazoa > Chordata > Amphibia > Anura > Eleutherodactylidae > Eleutherodactylus > Eleutherodactylus coqui. The sequence continues at coordinate 104,062,090 of NC_089843.1, forward strand.
ATCATGTCAAAATAATGTAATAACATATACAAATATCATTTCCTTCCAGTACAATCATGTAATGGGTACTTTAACCATGCTAAGAAATCCAAATGCCAAATATGCTTTGCTGTAGCTGGACCAAAGTAATATATTTTACTGTCCTGTAAAGATAACTCCTATATTAATAAGACTAGTAATTTTTAGGACATTATAGTAGCAGTGTTTCTGGTGGCACATCACACTCACAGTAGCTTGATTACAACAAAAGACAAACACACCTTAGCCCCCCCCCCCTACAACAGTGACATCACCACAGGTCCTTTAGCCCACTGGATCTCTGTGGTGGTTGTAGGTCAGAACTGCTGAGTTGTGTAGGAAATTATAGTACCAGCGTTTCTGGTGGTGCAATGCGCCACACAGCCCTGCTACATGGTACATGCACACACACAGCTCTACTACACCACACACATCACACACACAACTTGGCTCCTCCCACAGCAGTGACATCACCACAGGTCCTTTAGCCCACTGGATCTCTGTGATGGTGGTAGGTTGTTGTCTTCTGTCAGGACTGCTGAGTTGTGTCTTCTGAGATAATAACGGCTTAGTTGTATTTAGTGATGAGCGAGCATACTTGCTAAGGGCAATTGCTCGAGCGAGCATTGCCCTTAGCGAGTACCTGCCCGCTCAAGTGAAAGGGTTCGGCTGTCGGCGGTGGGCAGGGAGCTGCAGGGGAGAGTGGGGAGGAACGGAGGGGAGATTTCTCTCTTCCTCTTCCCCCCCTTCCCGCTCACCCTGCTCACTGCCGCAACTCACCTGTCACCCGCGCCGGCACCCGAACCTTTTCTCTCGAGCAGGCAGGTACTCGCTAAGGGCAATGTTCGCTCATCACTAGTTGTATTCTCAGAGTGTTATTTTTATCCTCCTCTTCCAAGAGCCTTAACTCTGTTGTTCTTCTGTCGGTCAGACTCTGCTTTTTAAATATGTTATAGGATCTTTGAGGGCATCACCAGTGGGTGGAGCAATGACATCAGCAGGGGCGGAGCATGAGAAGCACTCACACACTTACATTAAGACAAGTGGTCATTAGTAGTTTGACTTGAAGCTCTAGTTTAAATTGAAATGGGCAATATGTAGTATCAAACAGTAATAAAATCACATACTGCTGTCCCTGTAGCCATGTAGTAATGTACACAGTTGCTTAGTAAAACAATGGCTGAAATTTACTAAGAGCAGCGTTTCAAACCCTGGCACATGCCTACCTCTTCCTATATGAGTCAAATGTCTGCTTCTCCGTATGCTGACAGAGAAATCCACTACAGTTAAGAGTTTGCATAGCTTTCTGTTATAATTAACGCTAGGTGTGGTGTAAATAATACATAAAGTGTTGGTCCGGGTGGCCATGCTCCATCCTGTGAAGCCTCACCCACTTTAAAAAACTAAATTGGTGAGAGAGGCGAAGAAAAACAAAAAGTCACACATTTTTTTTAGCTCACGTGTGTTTTGCACCAAAATTTGTGGCATTTCTACATCAAAATTCTGGTGTTAAACTGTTTGTAAATGTCCCCAATGTGTATTCGGACATCTTGCCATCATAACAAGAAGAAAAGAGCAGAAAAATAAAAATGCCCATCAAAAAAATGGATTATTGAAAAGACTTTATTGAATAATAGGTTTAAAAACCAGTATACAGAAAAAGACACACAGTATGTTGCGGTAACCCATGACCCTGTTATCACTTCACAGCTGTTTTTTCTTATACCACTTTTGGTCCTGTAGGTAATAACCACTGCAGAATAGAAAGACTCCCCAAAATCAGCTGTTTTGGAGTTGATCTGACCCAGTTGTCTAGATATCACAATTTGGCCCTTGTCAAAGTCACTCGAATGCTTACGCTTGTCAACTTTTCTTGCTTCCAACACATCAACTTCAGGAACTGACTGCTCACTCACTGCATAATATTTCCAACCTCTTGACAGGTGCTATTGTATCAAGAGAACGTTGTTCACTTCACCTGATGTTATGGCTGTAGTGTATAGAATTATCAAGGGCATTTGACTTGCCTTAAATTTACAAATAACAACTATGAAATAAATTGTTTTAGCAACAGCAATTTTATGTATTACTAATGTTCTTTTCTACATTTGCAGGCTGTACATGTTTTAATGAACAACCTCAGTGTTTGATATAGATTTCTTGTATCTACATAATCAGAATGTGTGCATGTAACAATGTACATATATTGATGCTGTTGTTTCATATTGAATCCTGTTTCTATTCTCCCAGGGAAGCACTAACAGTTTGAGCTCAGCATGAAAACCATCAAACACTTGAGCTGAAATTTAGATTGGGTAATTTTGTCTGTTGAAGTAGAAAAGGACATGTGGGATGGCAAGCAACAGAATGCTTAATAGAAAAAGCAGATGTTTTAATAACTTACTGGATGGTGGTGACTCAAAAATCTACATATCAACATTTATTTAACGCTATAATAGAAATAATCACAAAAAAAGAGGGGTTTTTTAATCATGACTTTGATAAATTTCTTGTACTGCAGTTTTTACTTATGATACAAATTTTCCTTTACTGTAAGGGCTCAGTCACACAAGCAAGTTTTTTCATGCATGTATCAGTGCGATTTTAAAAAATCGCTCATCGCGTGTAGAAAAATCACATGACCAGGTTTATTGACACCCATATGTTCTATCTTTTCCAGGTGCAAATTTTCATTGCATGTAAAAATCGCGCATGTGACGGCTTCCACTGGAAAGCATTGGCTCTATGTAGATGCGATTTAAAATCGCACTTATACATGCATCAAAAAAATCACTTGTGTGACTGAGCCCTAAATGTTATAGTCAAGCAATTTTTATAAAAAATATACATTTACCTAATAACTGAGAAATACAAAATTTGCCATATTTTATGTACCAATTAAAATGTACAGATATGACTGTAGTAGGCAGGCCAAAGTACTGTGTGAAGAGCTAACCCACTGTGGAGAGCAGTTGTTTTATGCCAGGCTCCACAGCGAGAATAAATGGGTTCATATACACACAGGCCAAATATTAATGACGTTTACTTAAAGTGATAAAAGTAGATATACATGCAAGATTTCAAAAAACATCCAAGATATCAAGAGAGATATCACCAAGCAAGACATGTAAGATCAAAAGATACAACCAGGATATACAAATAGTGTATCAGCAAGATACAGAAAAGCAAAATAATGTTATAATTAGCATCCGTGGTACACCCAGAGCACAACTGAAATAAATATGCTTCTGATCTGTGCTGAGATTATCACATTTAGATGGCATTGGTCATTTATATGGCATAGTTGCAAAATGTCTGGTGCGGTTAAACTGTGGCTGCATGAAGGAAGAGAAACAGAAGCGAGCTGCACACTAAGCAAAACAATGATAGCAAAGAACTATACAAAATGATACATTTTACTGATAATTTGAAAAGCCAATTGTTCAAATGAGCAGACAGAGCCATCTATGGTCCATACAGTACTGGTATACCTTGACGCCACCGGAAGCTAGGGTTGACAGGGCTTTCATATAGCAACGCCCCTGACACATCCCTAGCTTCCGATAGGCTGAAGAATGGAAGGTCGTAGCAGCCTGTGTATTGCTTATGTAGCTGCCCTCGAGAGTTAGGGTGAGGGTTTGTTTTCCTATTAGGCTTACCTATGTAAGCCTAATAGGAAAACAAATCCTTACCCTAACCCTCCGGACCCTGCAAAAAAGCAATAAACGCGCTGCAGCTGTCCCTGCGCTCCCTCAGTGCTCCGTGCGGGCAGTGTGTTGCAGCTGCTGTTGTGGCTGTCTCCTCGGTGGGGCCCACCAATTTCCCCGGTCACTCACTGTTCAGCAGCACTGTCCCTCTGCCTCAGCTGCCTCTGTTGCCGCTGCTCACACTGTAAGCGCGGTCCTCCTGGCATGGAGGATTGAAGACAACACCGCTCCCAGCCACACCGCACAGCTCCACCGCCGGCACTCCCGGCCTCGGCGCTGTCCTCATGTGCCTGTGCCTCTGCCAGCCCCATACATTCCAAGCCTCAGAACACCACTGCCCACTGTCTTCAGGCGCCACAGCTCCCAGCATTGGCGCTGTCCCCTGCCGTGTCAGTACTTGGGGGATTAAACACCACCCCAGCCAATCAGAAGCTGGGGTGTTAACAATTTTTTTGACAGCTATATAATGTCGCCACCCCTTACTTCCGTTGATGACATAATACACCAGTAATGGTCCATACTGCTGGTTCTTACTGATGCACTAGGAAACAGAGCTTCCTTTTTTGTCTCCTAGATGCCATCTTCAGTATAGAGCTAACCCTTTAGGATATACAGTAATTTAGTCATAAGGTGCTAGCTCACAAACTGAGGCCTCGTTCAGACAAGCTGAACAGCAAGAAAACAACATTCCTATAGTGCTGAAAAGATCGCACAAATGGGCTACTTCTAGCTATGTTAAGTAGCCAATTCACACGATCCAAGGTGCGTGCTGTGTGCTTTCAAGGCTCCCATAGGAGCCTATGGGAAGCACACAGCAAAGATAGGACATGTTCTATCTTTGCATGCACCTCGGAGCCGAAATGCAAGTTTGCACTTGCATGTTCTATGTTTGTTAGATACGCTGATCATCCATGTGACCGCTTCTATAAGAACCTGACCGCTTCTATAAGAACCTATTGGTTCATATAAAAGCGCGTTCTGTGCGCTGCTAAGCAGCCCGAACATAGCGCTCGTCTGAACGAGCCCTGATGTTGGGGGAATAAAATAGAGCAGGAACTTTTGTTTTCTACTTAATCAGTAATCACATCCAGCAGCATGGATCAAAATGGCTCCATATACTTCATTACAAGCAGAATTAGCTTAACAAGCAATCTAAAAAAAATGATTATTTTGCAAAATCCTAATCTTGAATAGTTTTCCTATATAAATGGAGGAACACTTTACTGGGACAGAAACATTCATGGCTCTTTCCTGTCTCTCCCAGTTCTTGTGACCATAAAGTTGGCATGCCTATGCATCCTACAAGAATGGCATAATCTACTGATGTGATACAAATAATTTAATGGGACATGCATATTTAAATTATGGTACTGTGGTCAATTATATCTAGTACATTCCACACAAATGGCTCTATACATACGGCATACTGTAGTGCAATACTTTCAGGAGAAAAAAAATCAAGATTTGTCCAAAAATGTTCTTTAAAAAAAAAAAAATTTATCTCTTTATTTTAATATCAAGGAGAATTTTTTTGCCATCAAATAATCAATAATGTTCAAAATGTTATATCATACTGTATAAAAGGTTTATGAAATGCTAGGTACATTCAATTCCTATTCTTTTTATTTACTATTTCTCAATGCCTGTGTCAGCTGCATATCAAAAATGTAAAAAAAATGAAATGAAAGTATTTTCAGAAACCTCAAAGGCATACATGGAACATTCTTAATTTGTCACTATGTCCTCAGTTCTAGTCTTGTCTATATTATCAATGTCAATAAATGTAAATTCTCTTTCTTAACTTCCATTCACTTGCTTCAAAAGCTCTTTGAATTTGCATTTGACACAAGGGAAGATGCAACTTAAAAACATTTTCCCAGCTTGGTCCATTAATTTCTGCACAAAATGTACCTACTGCTGAGCATATGACAGTTCTGAACTTTGGTGCTTTTACATGATCTACCCCCTAGGGAAAAGCCAACACCACTTTGACTTACTCAGCTGGAACTCCACCTTGTGCAGTTTAATCAGTTACTGGAGCATTGAGGGAAAGGTGTTAGTAATATTAACTGAATAGCCTTTTTGATTTCTATATAATAGGTGAAATTTTGCTCTAAAGAATAAGGTTTAATAAGGCTATTTTTAGAGCATTAAAGATTTTACTACCTTTTTAATAAAAAAAGAGTTTCTAGTGAATGTTTCACCAGGTAAATGCTGTCATATCTGAGGGCAGCATAAAGAAGTGACAGAAACCCTGATACGGGTACATCCACACAAAACATATTTAACGTTGGAGTTTGCATTGTAAGGGCTTAGTAAGATGAACGTGTTTTACACGCTGCTACAGCAGCGTGTAAAACCCCTCTTCTACAGCAACCAATAGGCTGCTATGGAAGTCCTCACACAGACCCTTTTTAGAAGTGAAGAATCTGTGCTTCTAAAAAAAAACAAACAGCGAGTGCTGCTTTGCCTGTCAGCTCCGTGCTGCATGCTGTCCAGGGTGCTTACCATAGGCTCCTATGGGAGCTATGGAAGCAGGCTGCCCACACCATGGATGTGTGAACGAGCTGCTCTGCAGAGCTAGGGGCACCCTGCATGTCAGCAGCATGGTTTACATGTTGCTAGCAGCGTGTAAACCACGCTCGTCTGACTGCAGCCAAAGGCCTAAGGCAGTGTGGATTACATGTTGCTTAGCGGTGTGTAAACCATGCTCGTCTGCCCGAGCCCTAGTTCTAAGTGCATCAACCCTCTTGCACATGTTTGTGTCATCAGCAAAGAGACAAACCTTATCTGGTAATCCTTCTACTTTGTTACTTGTGAACAAATTTAAAAGAATAGGACCCATAACAGACCGTAGTGGAACACCACTGACTTGTTCCTGATGAGAATACACTCCACCAACTCCACCAACACTACTCATCTTTTAATCAGTAGCGAATTCACTGCACTAGCAAAGGATTAAGAATAGTTTTCAATAACTCTGTAAACTGTTTATTTGGAACCGTTTCAAAGTTTTATGGAAATACAGATAGGTGATATCCACAGCACCACGTTCATCCATGATTTTTGTGACCTAGACAAATAAATCAATGAGATCAGTTGGACATGATCTACCCTCAGTAAAGCCATGCTGTTTAGGGCCCAACAAGTTGTTCACTTTTAGGCCTTAGTCAGACGGGCGTTTTTAGCCGCGATTTGCGCATGCGTCCGGCGATTTTATAAAACCATTGCTTTGCAATGGTATCGGACACATGAGCCCTTTTTATGCGCTCGTCCGATAAATTATAGAACAAAAAATCGCAGATCGCACCTATCTGCGATCTGCGATTCCTGTTCTCTTCTCTATATGCGCTCAATGGGGCCGGCGGCAGCAGCGCCGACCCCATTGAGAACATATAGAAGACAAATCATTCTTCTCTGCCACAGCTGTAACAGCTGTGGCAGAGAAGAACGATGTTTGCCCATTGAATTCAATGGAGCCGGCAATACAGCAATGGGCTGCCGGCGTGTGCGGGGTGAATTGTCGGGAAGGGCTTAAATATATAAGCCCTTCCCTGCAATTCATCCTAAAATGTGTTAAAATTAAAAAAAATTGTATACTCACCTTTCCGCTGCAGCCGGAGTCCAGCCGCAGCCGCTGTCAGTTCTCCTAAACTGCTTCTAGGCACTATTCAGCCGGCGGGGCTTTAAAATCCCCGCCTGCTGAATGATCTGCCTCTGATTGGTCACAGCCCTGACCAATCAGAGCCAAGTTTCACTCACACACCCATTCATGAATTCATGAATGGGTGAGTGACTGCTGCCTCTCAGCGCTGAGCCAATCAGGGGCAGGTCTGACTCACATCCATTCATGAATGGGTGTGAGTGAGACATGCCCTCTGATTGGCTCAGCGCTGAGCCAATCAGGGGGCAGGTCTGACTCACACCCCCTTCACACCCACTGCAGGACGGCCGCGCGGAGCTCCGGCTGCCGGCAGAAGGTGAGTACATATATATTTTTTATTTTTACACATTTTAGGATGAATTGCAGGGAAGGGCTTATATATTTAAGCCCTTCCCGACAATTCATCCCGGGCTCGCCCGCAGCGCATTGCTTTTAATGGAGACGGCTGTATTGCCGTCTCCATTGAATGCAATGCGCTGGACAGCTCCGGCCCGTTTCTAATGAAACGCGGCTAGGAGCAGATTTTCGGGCGATTTGCGGGCGACTTGCGCGCACTGGTCACGCGATTTGCGGATGCGCATCCGTCATGCGATCCGCAAATCGCGCGAAAAAACGCCCGTCTGACTAAGGCCTTAGGCAGCCAAATATCCAAAAAATTTTAAAAAAGGATCTGTTATTAATTTTACTACAGATGTCAAACTAACTGGCCTATACTTCCTGGTCTTTTCTCTACTATTCTTTTTATGGATGTGTATAACATTGACCATTCTCCAATACACAGGAATATTACCAGTTAGAAGGGATAGGTTAAACAGATCCGTTAGAAGTGCAGTAGTCAGAGATTGGAGTTCTTTAAGAACTCTGGGGTGGACGCCATCTGGATCCATCATCCTTTTTGACTTTTTAAAGCATAAGTTTATCTACAACATCATCCTCTGAACACACTGGATCAGCAGCCTTACAAGTGGAAGTAATGCAATGCCCAATCGAATTATCATTATGAAAAACAAGTTCTGAAAATACATAACAAAAGAAGCTATTAAGATGGTCAGCCACATTCTTATCTGCATTAACATAACATTATCTCCATTTTACTTTTTGTAATATCACAAATTTTCTTTTTTCTGTCACTAATATATGTGAAAAAGGTTTTAGCCCCCTTTTTAATAGATTTGTCCATTTCTTTCCCCTAGCAGCATTAATAATATGTTTTCCTTCATCCCCGCTAGTAAAAAGAATTCCCTGCTGCTACACCTGCCACATCTGCGACAGATGCAGCAAAGGAATTCTTCAATTCCCTACCGCAGCTGTCACACATGACAGATGCGGTAGAGGATCCTGCTGCCGGCACCCTATTATTGGATTTCAGAGAAGGGCTTTAAATATAAGCCCTTCTCTAAAAAAAAAACAGTAAAAGTAGTGTAAAAACATTAAAAAAATAGATACTCACTAGAGATGAGCGAACACCAAAATGTTCGGGTGTTCGTTATTCGTAACGAACTTCCCGTGATGCTCGAGGGTTCGTTTCGAACAACGAACCCCATTGAAGTCAATGGGCGACCAGAACATTTTTGTATTTCGCCGATGCTCGCTAAGGTTTTCATGTGTGAAAATCTGGGCAATTCAGGAAAGTGATGGGAATGACACAGTGACGGATAGGGCAGGCGAGGGGCTACATGTTGGGCTGCATCCTAAGTTCACAGGTCCCACTATTAAGCCACAATAGCGGCAAGAGTGGGCCCCCCCCCTCCCAACAACTTTTACTTCTGAAAAGCGCTCATTAGCAATGCATACCTTAGCTAAGCACCACACTACCTCCAACAAAGCACAATCACTGCCTGCATGACACTCTGCTGCCACTTCTCCTGGGTTACATGCTGACCAACCGCCCCCCCACAGCGCACACCAAAGTGTCCCTGGGCAGCCTTCAGCTGCCCTCATGCCACACCACGCTCATGTCTATTTAGAATTGCGTCTGCCATGACGAGGGACCGCAGGCACACACTGCAGAGGTTGGCACGGCTAGGCAGCGACCCTCTTTAAAAGTGGCGGAGCGATAGCCCACAATGCTGTACAGAAGCAATGAGAAATAGAATCCTGTGCCACCGCCATCAGGAGCTGCACACGTGGGCATAGCAATGGGGAACCTATGTGCCACACACTATTCATTCTGTCAAGGTGTCTGCATGCCCCAGTCAGACCGGGCTTTTTAATTCATAGACACAGGCAGGTACAACTCCCTATTGTGAAGTCCCTGTCGACCCACAGCATGGGTGGCTCCCTGGAACCCACCGGTGGTACACAGAAATATCCCATTGCATTGCCCAACACAGCTGAGGTAGTAATGTCGTGCTTAATGCAGGTGGGCTTCGGCCCACACTGCATGCCCCAGTCTGACTGGGGTTCTTTATAAGTGTACAGATGTAGTAAAAACTCCGTGTGCACCTACAGCATGGGTGGGTGCCAGGAAGCCACCGGCGGTACATAGAAATATCCCATTGCATTGCCCAACACAGCTGAGGTAGTAATGTTGTGCTTAACCCTTTCCAATCCAATTTGTATATGGTTTTCCTAGGGGGCTTACTCTTTTTCTGCCGTTATACAACGGCGCTATATGCTGGCTAAAGCCAGTACTGCATGAGCTGACACGTAGGATAGGCTCCGACAGCAGAGAGGCTGGCAATATACAGTAAGAGAACCCCGACGGACGTCTACCAACAACGGAGCTGTACAGCCTTAAACCCTAATGTCTTCACAGGTCACACAGTGGACTGGAAAGGGTTAATGCAGGTGGGTTTCGGCCCACACTGCATGCCCCAGTCAGACTGGGTTTCTTTATAAGTGGAAACAGATGCATTTATAATTCCCTGTGGACCCACTGCCTGGGTGGGTGCCAGGAAGCCACCGGCGGTACATAGAAATATCCCATTGCATTGCCCAACACAGCTGAGGTAGTAATGTTGTGCGTAATACAGGTGGGCTTCGACCCACACTGCATGCCCCAGTCAGACTGGGGTTCTTTAGAAGTGTACAGATGTATTAAAAACTCCGTGTGCACCTACAGCATGGGTGGCTCCCTGGAACCCACCGGCGGTACATAAAAATATCCCATTGCATTGCCCAACACAGCTGAGGTTACGTCAGCTGTAATGCAGGTGGGCTAAAAATTAATTTGATTACACTGTAGGCGAGGGCCCACAAAAATTGCTGTATCAACAGTACTAATGTACATCCCAAAAATTGGCCATGGCCAGCCAAGAGGGCAGGTGAAACACATTAATCGCTTTGGTTAATGTGGCTTAAGTGGTAACTAGGCCTGGAGGCAGCCCAGTGTAACGAAAAATTGGTTCAAGTTAAAGTTCCAACGCTTTTAAGCGCATTGAAACTTATAAAAATTGTTAAGAAAAATTATTTGAGTGAGCCTTGTGGCCCTAAGAAAAATTGCCCGTTCAGCGTGATTACGTGAGGTTTCAGGAGGAGGAGCAGGAGGAGGAGGAGGAATATTAGACACAGATTGATGAAGCAGAAATGTCCCCGTTTTGGATGGTGAGAGAGAACGTAGCTTCCATCCGCGGGTGCAGCCTACGTATTGCTTACGTATCGCTGCTGTCCGCTGGTGGAGAACTGAAGTCTGGGGAAATCCAGCCTTTGTTCATCTTGATGAGTGTTAGCCTGTCGGCACTGTCGGTTGACAAGCGGCTACGCTTATCTGTGATGATTCCCCCAGCCACACTAAACACCCTTTCCGACAAGACGCTAGCCGCAGGACAAGCAAGCACCTCCAGGGCATACAGCGCTAGTTCAGGCCACGTGTCCAGCTTCGACACCCAGTAGTTGTAGGGGGCAGAGGCGTCACCAAGGATGGTCGTGCGATCCGCTACGTACTCCCTCACCATCCTTTTACAGTGCTCCCGCCGACTCAGCCGTGACTGGGGAGCGGTGACACAGTCTTGGTGGGGAGCCATAAAGCTGGCCAGGCCCTTAAAGACTGTTGCACTGCCTGGGATGTACATGCTGCTCGATCTACGCACATCCCCTGCTACCTTGCCCTCGGTACTGCGCCTTCTGCCACTAGCGCTGTCGGCTGGGAATTTTACCATCAGCTTGTCCGCAAGGGTCCTGTGGTATAGCAACACTCTCGAACCCCTTTCCTCTTCGGGAATCAGAGTGGGCAGGTTCTCCTTATACCGTGGATCGAGCAGTGTGTACACCCAGTAATCCGTCGTGGCCAGAATGCGTGCAACGCGAGGGTCACGAGAAAGGCATCCTAACATGAAGTCAGCCATGTGTGCCAGGGTACCTGTACGCAACACATGGCTGTCCTCACTAGGAAGATCACTTTCAGGATCCTCCTCCTCCTCCTCCTCCTCCTCCTCAGGCCATACACGCTGAAAGGATGACAGGCAATCAGCCGGTGTACCGTCAGCAGCGGCCCAAGCTGTCTCTTCCCCCTCCTCCTCATCCTCCTCATGCTCCTCCTCCTCCTCCTGTACGCGCTGAGAAATAGACAGGAGGGTGCCCTGACTATCCAGCGGCATACTGTCTTCCCCCGCCCCCGTTTCCGAGCGCAAAGCAGCTGCCTTTATGGTTTGCAGGGAATTTCTCAAGATGCGTAGCAGATGAATGGTGACGCTAATGATTGTAGCATCGCCGCTCACCACCTGGGTAGACTCCTCTAAATTACCAAGGACATGGCAGATGTCTGCCAACCAGGCCCACTCTTCTGAAAGGAATTGAGGAGGCTGACTCCCACTGCGCCGCCCATGTTGGAGTTGGTATTCGACTATAGCTCTCCGTTGTTCATAGAGCCTGGCCAACATGTGGAGCGTAGAGTTCCACCGTGTGGGCACGTCGCACAGCAGTCGGTGCACTGGCAGCTTAAAGTGATGTTGCAGGGTGCGCAGGGTGGCAGCGTCCGTGTGGGACTTGCGGAAATGTGCGCAGAGCCGGCGCGCCTTTACGAGCAGGTCTGACAAGCGTGGGTAGCTTTTCAGAAAGCGCTGAACCACCAAATTAAAGACGTGGGCCAGGCATGGCACGTGCGTGAGGCTGCCGAGCTGCAGAGCCGCCACCAGGTTACGGCCGTTGTCACACACGACCATGCCCGGTTGGAGGCTCAGCGGCGCAAGCCAGCGGTCGGTCTGCTGTGTCAGACCCTGCAGCAGTTCGTGGGCCGTGTGCCTCTTATCGCCTAAGCTGAGTAGTTTCAGCACGGCCTGCCGACGCTTGCCCACCGCTGTGCTGCCACACCGCGCGACACCGACTGCTGGCGACATGCTGCTGCTAACACATCTTGATTGCGAGACAGAGGAGGAGGAGGAGGAGGAGGAGGGTGCTTTAGTGGAGGAAGCATACACCTCCGCAGATACCAGCACCGAGCTGGGGCCCGCAATTCTGGGGGTGGGTAGGACGTGAGCGGTCCCAGGCTCTGACTCGGTCCCAGCCTCCACTAAATTCACCCAATGTGCCGTCAGGGAGATGTAGTGGCCCTGCCCGCCTGTGCTTGTCCACGTGTCCGTAGTTAAGTGGACCGTGGCAGTAACCGCGTTGGTGAGGGCGCGTACAATGTTGCGGGAGACGTGGTCGTGCAGGGCTGGGACGGCACATCGGGAAAAGTAGTGGCGACTGGGAACTGAGTAGCGCGGGGCCGCCGCCTCCATGATACTTTTGAAGGACTCCGTTTCCACAACCCTATACGGCAGCATCTCAAGGCTGATGAATTTTGCTATGCGGACGGTTAACGTTTGAGCGTGCGGGTGCGTGGCGGCGTACTTGCGCTTGCGCTCCAACAGTTGCGCTAGCGACGGCTGGACTGTCCGGTGCGAGACATTGCTGGATGGGGCCGAGGACAGCGGAGGTGAGGGTGTGGGTGCAGGCCATGAGACGGTCGTGCCTGTGTCCTGAGAGGGGGGTTGCATCTCAGTGGCAGGTTGGGGCACAGGGGGAGAGGCAGGGGTGCAAACCGGAAGCGGTGAACGGCCTTCGTCCCACCTTGTGGGGTGCTTGGCCATCATATGCCTGCGCATGGTGGTGGTGGTGAGGCTGTTGGTGTTGGCTCCCCGGCTGAGCTTTGCGCGACAAAGGTTGCACACCACAGTTCGTCGGTCGTCAGGCGTCTCTGTGAAAAACTGCCAGACCTTAGAGCACCTCGGCCTCTGCAGGGTGGCATGGCGTGAGGGGGCGCTTTGGGAAACACTTGGTGGATTATTCGGTCTGGCCCTGCCTCTACCCCTGGCCACCGCACTGCCTCTTGCAACCTGCCCTGCTGATGCCCTTGACTCCCCCTCTGAAGACCTGTCCTCCTGAGTAAGCGTTGCACACCAGGTGGGGTCAGTCACCTCATCGTCCTGCTGCTCTTCCTCCGAATCCTCTGTGCGCTGCTCCCTCGGACTTACTGCCCTTACTACTACCTCACTGCAAGACAACTGTGTCTGATCGTCATCGTCCTCCTCACCCACAGAAAGTTGTTGAGACAGTTGGCGGAAGTCCCCAGCCTCATCCCCCGGACCCCGGGAACTTTCGAATGGTTGGGCATCAGTGACTATAAACTCCTCTGGTGGGAGAGGAACCGCTGCTGCCCAATCTGAGCAGGGGCCCGAGAACAGTTCCTGGGAGTGTTCCCGCTCCTGAGCAGGTGTCATTGTAGTGGAGTGAGGAGGCTGGGAGGAAGGAGGAGCAGCAGACAGAGGATTCGGATTTGCAGCAGTGGACGGCGCAGAACTGCGTGTTGACGATAGGTTGCTCGAAGCACTTTCTGCCATCCAGGACAGGACCTGCTCACACTGCTCATTTTCTAATAACCGTCTCCCGCGTGGACCCATTAATTGGGCGATGAATGTGGGGACGCCAGAAACGTGCCTCTCTCCTAATCGCGCAGCAGTCGGCTGCGACACACCGGGATCCGGAGCTCGGCCTGTGCCCACACCCTGACTTGGCCCTCCGCGTCCTCGGCCGCGTCCACGTCCTCTAGGCCTACCCCTACCCCTCAGCATGCTGTATTACCAGTGATTTGATTTCACAGGCAGGAAATAAATTGGCGCAAGACTGCAGGCCAAATATAATTTTTGCCCTTTTTGGAAAACGAAAGGCCCCACTGCCTCTAGTGAATGAATAATCTCAGTTTAATAACTGTGCTGTGTCCCTGCTAATGTGTCACAGAACGTGAGGGTAGCAGAGTTATTATAACTCTGGCAGAGCAGGTATTTTTTTTCCCAATTAAGGAAAGCAAATGGCGAAGCCAGCAGTAAAGCGTAGCTGGGTGCGTATGATTTAGCAATGTATTTCACGCAGCTCACACGTGTCCACAGGCGTTAGGACGGACAGAGGCTGGACAAATAGATTTGTTTTTTAGTTTTTTCCCACCAAAAGGCAGCACTGCGTATATTCAATGAACATGAGAAGTTTAATAACTGTGCTGTGTCCCTGCTTATGTGTCACAGAACGTGAGGGTAGCAGAGTTATTATAACTCTGGCAGAGCAGGTATTTTTTTTCACAATTAAGGAAAGCAAATGGCGAAGCCAGCAGTAAAGCGTAGCTGGGTGCGTATGATTTAGCAATGTATTTCACGCAGCTCACACGTGTCCACAGGCGTTAGGACGGACAGAGGCTGGACAAATAGATTTGTTTTCAGTTTTTTCCCACCAAAAGGCAGCACTGCGTATATTCAATGAACATGAGAAGTTTAATAACTGTGCTGTGTCCCTGCTTATGTGTCACAGAACGTGAGGGTAGCAGAGTTATTATAACTCTGGCAGAGCAGGTATTTTTTTTCCCAATTAAGGAAAGCAAATGGCGAAGCCAGCAGTAAAGCGTAGCTGGGTGCGTATGATTTAGCAATGTATTTCACGCAGCTCACACGTGTCCACAGGCGTTAGGACGGACAGAGGCTGGACAAATAGATTTGTTTTCAGTTTTTTCCCACCAAAAGGCAGCACTGCGTATATTCAATGAACATGAGAAGTTTAATAACTGTGCTGTGTCCCTGCTTATGTGTCACAGAACGTGAGGGTAGCAGAGTTATTATAACTCTGGCAGAGCAGGTATTTTTTTTCCCAATTAAGGAAAGCAAATGGCGAAGCCAGCAGTAAAGCGTAGCTGGGTGCGTATGATTTAGCAATGTATTTCACGCAGCTCACACGTGTCCACAGGCGTTAGGACGGACAGAGGCTGGACAAATAGATTTGTTTTCAGTTTTTTCCCACCAAAAGGCAGCACTGCGTATATTCAATGAACATGAGAAGTTTAATAACTGTGCTGTGTCCCTGCTTATGTGTCACAGAACGTGAGGGTAGCAGAGTTATTATAACTCTGGCAGAGCAGGTATTTTTTTTCCCAATTAAGGAAAGCAAATGGCGAAGCCAGCAGTAAAGCGTAGCTGGGTGCGTATGATTTAGCAATGTATTTCACGCAGCTCACACGTGTCCACAGGCGTTAGGACGGACAGAGGCTGGACAAATAGAATTATTTTCACTTGTTTTACAAGCAAAAGGCCGCACTGCGTATATTCTATGAATAATAACTGTGTTGTGGCCCTGCCTATACAATTCTTTCCCTGCAGTATTAATGGAGGGTGGAATGCTCTGCAGAGGCGATTTTGAGAAGCCCAAAAAAAATGCAGCACAGCTAACAGCAGCCTGAACAGAACTGCACACGGATAAATATGGCCCTAGAAAGGACCGTTGAGGTTCTTGAAGGCTACACTCACTCCTAACACTCTCCCTGCCTATACAGCACTTCTGTCCCTAATGCCAGGTGCAACGCTCTGCAGAGCCGATTTTGAGAAAAAAAAAAATGCCACTGCTAACAGCAGCCAACACACAGCTATCAGTGGCCCTAATAAGGACCTTTGGGGGGTCTTGAAGCCTACACTAACTACCAATTCTTTCCCTACAGCAGCTCCGGTACAAACAGCACTGTCCCTCATCTAACTCACCAGGCATCTGAAGCGAGCCGCGGGAGGGGCCGACTTTTATATTAGGCGAACACCTGATCTTCCCAGCCACTCACAGCAGGGGGGTGGTATAGGGCTTGAACGTCACAGGGGGAAGTTGTAATGCCTTCCCTGTCTTTCAATTGGCCAGAAAAGCGCGCAAACGTCTCAGGGAAGTAAGTGAAAGTAACCAGAACACCGCATGGTGTTCGTTACGAATAACGAACATCCCGAACACCCTAATATTCGCACGAATATCAAGCTCGGACGAACGCGTTCGCTCATCTCTAATACTCACCTTCCTTCGACTGCCGGGGCTCAGCCGTGTCTTCTCTGCATTGTCCCCAGCTCTGTAGTGCTGTTCTTTGAGCAGGCGGGGATTTAAAATCCCCGCCTGCTGAAAGAGCTGATTGTGATTGGCTGATGTTTTATATAGTCAGATGTGAACCTGGAAAAGCAGCACTGCAAGGTAACAATGTAAGCTACTGAACCACTAAACTGCTTTTTTCTTCCTTCTCCTCACTATTCCTTCTCTGGATGAGTAGAAGAAGGAAAAGAATAAGTAGTAGGAGAAAAATAAGAAGGTTTTCTTCTTATTCTTCTGCATCTCCAGCTTCTCTTATGTCCCTCTTCCACCTCCTCAGCCTTTCCTCCTTTTTCTCCTCCTCCATAGAAAGAGGAGGGAGAATAAAGATGAAGAAGAAAAAAAGGTGTTTTGTTGAGAACGTAAGGTGCTAGATACCATATATTTATTATTTTAAACAGAGTTAATTGAATAATACACCTAAACTCCACTGATAATCTGAGATCTGAGATTTTAGATCGCTTTCCCATTTTTTGTTTACATTATCAATGCGGTCTATTAGCAGGTGATTTAATATGAGGTAGAAAGTGGATAGGCAATTGTTGGAGCCTTGAAATTATGAGATCTAGGTGTCTAATTTTGAGGATATACTAATTCTTGTGGTAGGGGGAAATAGTTTTAAAAAGTTTTGGAGGTATTTGACAAAGTCTGATTGGGGAATATTAAACCTGCTAATCAATTCTTAGAAGGACAAAAAAATCATCCTACCAGAATTGGCCAATATGGGTCAAGTCCAATCTTTTCCAATCAGAAAGAAGCAAATTCTCAATGGCCACCTTTAACAATGTTATACCAGTTTTATGAATAGGAAAGGAAATAAATTTTATCTTTTTTGCTACCTTCAATTAATAGCAGTAAGAAGAGTAGCTGCACTAAAAGGGAATTTAGAATTAAAGAATAATTGAGCTAGTGAATAAGATTTCAAAGGGTGCTTATTTAGTCTAAAGTTTTCAATGAGAACCCATTCTTTTGTGGGATTGTTTAGCCATGAGAATCTAAGCTGGTCCAAAATAGTCGCGCTGTAATATTGAACAATAGAGGGGGTCCCAAGCCATCATTTTTTTGATGTATATAAAATTTGTGATCAAATAGTTTAGATGAGGGGGGGGGGGGGGGTTTAAGTATATACCTAGGTATGGAAGAACTTCTTCAATCTAGAAATCCAATACATCTGGAGTCAATGATATAATACTAATATGACTGTTGTAGTTAAATAATTTAACCCCTTAGTGACCAAGCTTGTTTGCGCCTTAATGACCAGGCCAAATTTTGCAAATCTGACACGTGTCAATTTAGCATGGAAAAACACCAGAAAGGTTTTGCACATCCAAGCGATTCTGACATTGTTTTTTCGCCACATGTTGTACTTCATTTAGGCGGAAAAAAAAGACCGATAAAATTTGTGTTTATTTATTAAAAGCGCCAAAATTGGGAAAATTTTGAGAAAATCGTCATTTTTTTCACATTTCCAACTGCAATATCTCAAATATGTGCAAACGTAATATAGAAATTTTTGCTAAGATATATATTTCCATTCGTTTACTTTATTTTGGGTGCACATTGGAAAAACTTTTGGTTTTTTTTAACCATTTAGGAGACGTACAAATTTAACATTACTTTTCAGCATTTTGAGGAACATTTTGTTTTCCTACACCAAGCCAAGATTGGAAAGGTTCATAGGAGTCAAAATGATAGATACCCCCACAAATGACCCAATTTTAAAAACTACTATTGTGGCCCTAATCTACTTAAAGAAAACATGGCTAGGCCTATAATGGAAGGAGCACCCGTTGGATTTCAGGGTACAACGGAATAAATTCCAGGCCCCACTGCCCACTTGTAGAGCCATTGAGCGGCCAAAACGATAGAGAACCCCCACAAATGACCCCATTTTGAGAACTAGACCCCTTAACAAATTCATCTAGGGGTGTACTGCGTATTTTGACCCCACAGTATTTTAATGAATCTAAGCAAAGCAGAAGGAAAAAATTACAATTTTCATTTTTTGGCAATTTTCTCAATTTAAAAACTGTTTTTTTTGGACAGTGTACATAGGAATGAAGACTTTCACCCCAAAATGGATACCCCTGTTTGTCTTGTGTTCAGAAACATATCCATTGTGGCCTTGATCTACTTACAGGACACATGGCTAGGCCCATAATGGAGGGAATGCCCGCTGGATTTCAGGGCAGAACTGAATAAATTCCAGGCCCCATTGCCCACTTATACAGAAAAAAAAATTGACTTCCTGAAAATAATCCCCCCCACCCCCCATTTTTTGGCATTCCCTAAATATTAGATAAAGGTAATAATATAAACTGCGTTTTATGTCTGAAGACAGGGGTAATTACGGAGGCTGGTTGGGTTGGGCACATGGGGCAAGAAAACCGTGTCTCCCTCCTCCTCTCATGCTTTTTAGGGGTATTTTGTGACCTCAGCGGCAGGGATGGGGTGTAAAAAGTGGCGCTCTGTGAGGCTTTGTAATCTTGCTGCGGTGCAGCGGTCTCGCACAGAAGGCGCTCAACAAGGTGCTCCTGGAACTGCATGAAGGCGAGCGTTCCAGGGGCTTCTTGTAAATTACGGATTACAGGTAGCGGTCTGAATAACGCCGGGCTCACACAGCCGTAGGTGGAATCCGCTTGTGGAGGCCCGCAGCGGATTCCAGCTGTGAGCCCGGCTGTGACCCTGCATACGGCCGCGTAATGTACTGCGCATAACTGTCTACTCACACAGGCGGTCATGCGCAGTACACCGTAGTTTGTTTTTATTTCCCGCGCCGTCGCTTAGAGATGACCCGGGTACCCGCAGCCTATTCACAATGTGCTTGCACATGGGCTGCGGGTATATCCTTGGTCATAGAGCACAATGGGCTCTAGGTCGCGGATATCTGCGGTAAAATATAGCATGCCGTGTTCTGTTTCTGCGAGTGGATTATGTAATTCCGACCCACTAATTTGGGGGAATTGTGTAATCCAATGCATGCGATTGATCCATGGATTACCGCTGATCAAGCGCATGCAGAACCCGTAATTCCTCTCCGGTCATGTGTGACCGGCCTAATGTTAGATCGCTACTTTATCACGTGACCGGGGACCGCTCAGCGAGGCCACCGGTCACTGCTCCAAGCACTCAGCGACCGTTGGTCGCTGGGAGCAAGGAGATTTAAAATTTCCTGGGCTCCCCGGCTCCTGCGAATGTGTCCGGCATTTTGCAGGCGGGTGCATGCGCAGCAGCCGGAAGGGTCCATGGAGGATAATCGCATCTGGATTCAAATGCGGAAGCCTCCGAGAAGATGTTTCATCTCCCCTCACCGATCGCATCGGTGAGGGGAGATGAAACTCCACTTTTTAAAGAACTTTTACGTGATCGCCATTATGCATTGGATAACGGCGATCACGTGACCAGTAACCGCATACCGCGGCTCCCTCTTGACATCTCCAGGCTCTTGGCTACCTTTAGTAGCCAGGAGCAGGGAGATTTTAAATTTCTAGGGGAATATTTCACTTTTGCGCATGCTTCGGCCATCATGCTGACGGGCGCATGCGCAGAAGCTGGGGTAAGGTCCGCGGATGAACATCCCATCAGGGAACAAATCCGGGGACCTTGGGTACGTAATTTCATCCCCCCTTACGGATATGTTCCGTAAGGGGAGATGAAACTTTAACTTTATAAACTTTTAACTTTTTTTTTTTTTTACTTTTTAACTTTATATGATCACCGTTATCCGATGGATAACAGTGATCACATGACTGGAAACCGCATACAGCGGTCCCCAGTCATATCTCCCTGCACTCGGCTAACTGTGACAGCCGGGTGCAGGGAGATTTTGAATTTGCCGGGCTCGCCGGCCTTCTGCGCATGCACGCCACATCGCAGAAGCCAGCGGGGGGTCCGGAGACCGGCCGGAGGACATGGAGGAAGGGGGGTGAGTATTTTCACCTCCCCTCATGGATCCGATCCATGAGGGGAGGTGAAGCTTTTCTTTTTTTCAACTTTTTTTCACTTTTCCGCGATCGCCGTTATCCATTGTATAACGGTGATCGCTGTACCGGGGACCGCTCACAGTGGTCCCCGCTGACATCTCCTGCCTCCCGGCTACCTACAGGAGCCGGGAGCCAGGAGATTTTAAATTTCCTACGCCGCCGGGCCTTCTGTGCATGCGGCTGACGTAATGCCGCCTGGCGCGCATGCGCAAAAGGACGGCTACGGAGCCCGGAGCATCGGGAGAGCGGGGAGCAGCGTGCCGGATCCAGGTGAGTAATTTCAGCTGCTCCGATGGATCCGATCCATCAGGGCAGCTGAATATGTAACTTTTTTTGCACTTTTATTTACTTTTTTGCGATCGGCGCTATCCATTGGATAGCGCCGATCGCAGTGCCGGGGGGAGGGGGTCCGAACAGCCCGGGATGACAGCTCCATGCGGTCGGCTACCTGCGGACACCGACAGCATGGAGCTGTCACGTCCAGAGCCCGATGGGCTTTATTCTCTGCAGGACACATGTTTTTATGTCCTCAGAGAATAAAGCCCACTTCGGGAGGACGTAAAAACACTATGGGCTGGTCATTAAGGGGTTAAACAGACAAGTGGCATAAAATAGTGTCCTATTCCGATACTGACCCACTATCTTCTATTTGAATTGCCCTCCGTATGTATGAAAGGACAGATAGACATACTTGCCTAATAGATACAGCCTTAGCCTATTTCTCTGTAGTACAAATTATACTTGCAATTGAGGGATTCTTTGTTAAGAAGTGTAGATTGTGCATCAGAAAGACAGAGGGGGGAGTGAGATATTACTCAGGAAATCTTTAATGAGATGCAGGTTAGGGTGTGTGGTATTCATGTAATCTTTCGGGTTATAGATAAAGCTGTAATAATGTGCAAAATTCTCCAATACTTCATCCGATCGCCGGCAGCCCATTGCTTTTAATGGAGCCGGCTGTATTGCCGGCTCCATTGAATTTAATGGTCAGTGCTCGTTTAATCGAGACGAGTACCGCGTGGTGCTCGTCTCGAGTAACGAGCATCTCGAGCACCCTAATACTCGAACGAGCATCAAGCTCGGACGAGTATGCTCGCTCATCTCTATTCCTTACCCAACTTGTGCAGGAGCCAACTAGAGGGAGAGCCTCTCTGGGCTAAGTACTAACTAACAAACTGGACCAAATAATAGGGGTGCAGGTTGAGGGGCACTTGGGAAACAGTGACCACAATATAATTAATTTCCAGCTGTCATTCAATAAGAAACTTTACCAGGGAACGACAAAAAAACTAAACTTTAGTAAAGCAAAATTTGATCAGCTCAGAACTGCTATCAGTACAGACAACAAATGGGAAAAGTTTAAAAACATCCTAATGACCTCATGTGAGCAGTTCATACCCTTAAAAAAAAGACCCATAAGTAGAAGGAAACCAATGTGGCTCGACAAGACTGTAAGGGAGGCAATAAACAAAAAAAAGAAAGCGTTTACACTATTAAAACAAGAAGGCAGTGAAGAAGCGCTAAAATCATACAGGGAAAAAAACAAAATATGTAAAGAAAATATTTAAATTGCTAAGGGGGAGGCAGAAAGACTTATCGCCAAAGAGAGCAAAAATAACCCTAAATATCCTTCAACTATATTAACAGCAAACGGATTTGCACTGAGAGCACTGACCCTTTAACAAATAATGCAGGAAAAATCGTAGAACACAAGGGGGGGAGGCAAATCTATTAAATGATTTCTTTTCAAGTGCATTCACGAACTAAAAGGAAATGGTAAACGAGATGCAGGGGAATAAAAGAACCCCCCCCCCCCCACTCCCCCACTACATATTGCATAGCTAACACAGGAGGAAGTGCAGAGATAGTTAAAGAGGAATAAAATCGATAAATCGCCAGGTCCAGATGCAATACACCCAAGGGTTCTAAGGGAACTAAGTGATGTGATAGCTAGACCACTATTTCTTATGTTTATGGACACTATCAAGACCGGGTTGTACCATTGCATTGGTGCATTGCCAACGTGGTTCCAATTTACAAAAAGGTGTCTAAAAGAGAGCTTGGTAACTACAGGCCAGTAAGTCTCTCTTCAATAACTGGAAAACTATTTAAGGGGTTTCTGAGAGACGCCATCCTAGAACACCTCAAGGAAAACAACAGAATAACTCCCTACCAGCATGGGTTCATGAGGGGTCAATCATGTCAGACCAATCTGATCAGCTTCTATGATGAAGTAAGTTCCAAGCTGGACCTGGGAGAGTCTATTGATCTTCTATATCTGGATAAAGCATTTGACACCGTGCCGCATAATAGGTTGATATATAAAATGAGACAGCTCAGACTGGGCAAAAATGTGTGTATCTGGGTAAAGAACTGGCTCAGAGATAGAAAGCAGAGGGTGGTAATAAATGGTTTTTACTCTGATTGGACCACCGTCGCTAGTGGGGTGCCATAGGGTTCAGTACTAGGCCCCATTCTGTTCAATATATTTATCAATGACCTGATAGAAGGACTGCACATTAAAATATCAAGATTTGCAGATGATACAAAATTATAAAAGACAATTAATACAATGGAGGACAATGTGTGGCTACAAGCTAGATAAGCTAAGGGCTTGGACAGAAAAATGTTAAATGAAGATCAATGTTGATAAATGTAAGGTTATGGAGCACTGCTAGGGAAAAGTGATATGGAAAAAGACCTGGGCGTACTAGTGGATTGAAGATTTATCTGGAGCAACCAATGCCAGTCAGCTGCTGCAAAAGCTAATAGTCTTGGGGTGCATTAAAAGAGGTATAGGAGCGAAGGACGAGAACATTATTCTTCCACTATATAAGGCACTTGTCAGGCCTCACATGGAATACTGTGTACATTTCTGGACACCACTGCTCAGGAAGGATGTTGCAGTGCTTGAGGGGGTTCAAAGAAGGGCAACTAAACTAATACATGGAATGAAGGGACTGGAATACCCCAAAAGGCTATCCAAATTGGGATTATTTACCCTGGAAAAAAGAGGGCTAAGGGGGGATCAAATAACTATGCATAAATATATTAGGGGACAATACAAGGATCTCTTCCATGATCTGTTTATACCAAGGACTGTGACTGTAACAAGAGGGCATCCTCTATGTTTAGAAGTAAGAAGGTTTCATCACCAACACAGAAGGGGGTTCTTTACTGTAAGAGCAGTGAGACTGTGGAACTCTCTGCCTGAGGACGTGGTGATGGCAAAATGCATTGAGGAGTTTAAGAGGGGACTAGACGTTTTTCTCAAGCAGAAGGATATTACAGGATATAGACATTAGGTGACGAGCGGGTTTGTAGTTCCGGGTCTTATATTTAGGTAGGAACTATCAAAGGTTGATCCAGGGATTATTCTGATTGCCATTACGGAGTCAGGAAGGAATTTTCCCCCAAATTGGCTAATTAGCTTCTGCCTCTTGGGGTTTTTGCCCTCTGATTCCTCTGGATCAACTAGGGGTTGAAACAGGCTGAACTAGATGGACATTGTCTTCATTCAGCCTAACATACTATGCTACTATGTAATTATAGAACCTGGGGCATACCAGGATATAAGATCTATGTTAGATGAGTCGATTCTCTGAAGTAATCATTTGTTTACTAAAAAGTTGTCAACACATGAATAGAATTGGTGGAGGTGTGGGAAAAAAGAATAATCATGTTCATTGGCATGCTGAATTCTCAACACGTCATATAGATCATTTTTACAAATAAGATCCTGTAAATCAAGAATATTGCTAGTAGGATGTGTACTGCTTTTCTCAAGAATGTTATTAGGAACAATATTAAAATTTCTGAAGATTATCACTGACCCCTGTTTAACATTAGTTATTTGGTCTAAAACTTCACAAATAAAAGTAGTTTGCTTGACATTTAGAGAATAAATGTGAAGAATGGTGATTGGGCTATTGTTAATTAAACATATTAGAAAAATACATTTCCCCTCATCATCCATAATCACTTTAAGACATTGAAATGCTATAGAGTTTTTAATGGCTATTTTCTTATTTATGGCATGGAAGGAAAAAATATGAGTAAATAGTTTATTTTTAAGTCTGACACTGCTGCATTTAAGTGGGTTTCTTGGGCATAAAAGATATCACATCTTTGTTTAAAGGCTTCTTTACAAAAAAATAGATCACTTAAAAGGGCTACTGAGACCCTTTACATTTAGAGAAGAGATTTGGAATAACATATGATGTAGTAAAATAGTATATGCTGTGGTTGTTGGGAACAACAGCACGTTCCTATCATCCGAAGGTGGATCCCAAGGAGATAGTACAAATCTTTAGGAGAGAACACCCTAGACAAATACCTACTCGTGACAATTTATGAAAAATTTAACAAAAACCCAGTAGAGAGCCATATTCCATTGAAAATGCAACCAAACAAGATCTAAGTTAACATGAGTCTAGGTTCTATGTGAATCAATATATGAAAGAGCAGTTAGCATCGATATGGGGGGAGTGAATATCAGCTCAATAGAACAGGGCGCATGAGCCCTTCTCTAAATAAGAGAAGGAAAGAGTACTAGTAACAGAGAGGAAAACAAAGACACAGCAATTTGTACCAAGGTACAGGTTGCGTAAGTAGACAAATTGTTTTAAAGTCTTGAGAACCTACCAATCACAGTGAAGAGGGAGGAAAATATATAAACAATTGAGTGGCAGTGCAATTTTAAGCAGATGTTTTGGAGAAATACTTCTCAGGTGTTTTAGACCATTCCTGCTTTAAAAATGGAGGCTTCTTTCTTGGAGAAGGTTTGGATTCTTCTTCTTGAGGTGGTGCAATGGAAATTTTAGAGAACATAGTTTCCGCTTCTTTGGGAGAGGAGATAACATGAGTAGTACCTTTCTTGAAAACCAGGAGTTTCACTGGATGGCCCTATTTATAAGAAATGTTTTGATCCCTCGATATCCTTGTATGTTTTTCAAATTCCCTTCTCCTAGCTAGAGTTGTAAGATCTGAGAAAAGAGAGATTTGTTGAAAGTAACCTGGGTGCTCTTTAGCTTGTGAGGAAATGCAATCTCACAAGAACCTCTCTGGGTACACTAGGCAGTAGATTTTTGTGTTTAGGCACCTTCGGTCAATCAGGAGGTCAGAATGTTGCACACTAGGGAAAAAAGTGAGAAAAAGTTCAGTGAGGAATTCTGCAAGTTGTGAGACATTAATGCTCTCTGGAGTGTTTCTAACTCTTATATTGTTCCTCCTTGTTCTGTCTTCCAGGTCTACCAACTTTAGTCTAATTTCTGCAATATCATCTTCTGCCTCAGTTTGAATGTTTACTAACGTGCTGTGAGCTACCACAAAGTCCTCCATTTTTTCTTCAAGGTGCGAGGTACATTCACCTATAGCTTTGATATCATTGTGAATAGAAGAGACCGTATCTTTAATGTCTTTCTGGATTGTTTCTTTGATGTTTTTGAACATAGTTTTTAGAGCCTCTGGTTAAATATTCTACCATCCAGTATTGAGGGAAGGAGATGGCTTAGCATCTTGAGAATTCTGAGGATCTTTGTTAGGGGAAAGTGGATGCTTATGTGCTCGATTTGTAGATAATGTTTCAGGGGAGTTAGAGTTTCTTGTTTTGTGAGGGGAAGTTTTGGTTTGGAAGAAGGAATTCATCTTAGGTGGGTTAGCACCCTTCTTCTTAGCTCTTGTCATAGTCTCAAGTCCCATGATTAATAATACAGTGCAAATATTAGCAGAAGATTGAACTGGCAGACTCGGAGGAAAGCGTAACTGTGCTTCAGCTGGTTAGATCATGGTATCCAAATTAATGTACCTTGGATCATTGTATATCTTTAGCAAAGTATTATTTCAATAATGAAAAATGTTTGGTACCGTGTTGGCCAGTAGAGCAAAATGTGATTGTTCCCAGCAAGAGAAACTAAGTAAACTTGTAGATATGATACAGTTTAATGGCTAACAAAAAGCATGATGTTATAGCAAGCTTTTAAACCTACTCAGGGTTCTTCTTCAGGCATAATGAAACAGATCTGAAAAGGCATGCATATACACACACATACTTATGGCAAGACACAGACATGGATGTGATTAATTTGCACTTAAAAGAATACCATAACAGGGTGAGTAGAGAAATAAATACATGTTTAAGTACCCATCCGGGTCTTCTGCATGCCTGTCTGGGTCTTCTATTTTTTTCACTGCGAACATGTGCAGAAGCACTGGCCGGTGTGCTGCTGCACATGCGATTGGAGTTTTTCTTTTTAAACTTCCTGCTTTCCCGCTGAATGTGCAGCTCATCTGCAATTCAATTGCGGATGGGATGGCTTCCACTGACTTTAATGAAAGCCATCCATTCGGGAACCGCACTGAAGTGGAGCATGCTGCGACTTGTTTTCCGGACCAAATGGTCCACAAAACAAATCTGCTTTAATTCACGTGCGTCTTGATTTGCAGATCTTCCACACGATTTCCGCAAATCAGATCTGCCCGTGGAAATTGGGACTTATTGTATGAAGAATCCTATAGGATAAAGTAGGAATAAGGGGCCACAAGTCCGTGGTGAAAAGACAGATTAGGTACCTATCCATTTTTCTTTTTCCTTTCCTCTCTTTTCTTACTCTTCCCTCTCTTCCACTCTCCTTTCTCCATCTCCTTCCCCTTCTTTTCGTCTTATGGCCTTCCACTCTCACATAATAGGTCTCCCTGGTATTGTGGCTTGTTTAACCCATTCCCGCTGCAGGGCGTAAGTTTACGTCCTGGGAGCGGGGTACTTCCCGCAACAGGGCGTAAACTTACGTCCTGGAGATAGCGCGGGATCACATATGATCCAGCGCTATCCCGCAGCGGGAGCCGGCTGTCAGTCACAGCCGGCGTCTCGCTGCAGCAGCGGGGGGACATCGGAGATGCGCCCGCCACTTTTAACCCCTTCCCTGCTGCGATCTAAGTAGATCGCGGCAGGGGAAGAGTTCACAGCGGGAGCGCGGCTCCCTCTGTGTCTCCGGCCGGAACTCGCGATGTCATCGCGAGAGCCCGGCCTGTCACCATGGCAACAGGACGCCAGACACTGGCGTCCTGTATTGCCTATGCCTGAGATCGCTGTATGAGCGATAAGGCATGGGAGAGCAGTAGCTCTGCCATGCCTTATACCAGCGATCATCAGGACAGTGGTTAAAGTCCCTCAGAGGGACACAAACAGTGTGAAAAAAAGAAAGATTTAAAAAATGAATTAAAAAAAATGTAAAAAAAAAAGTAAAAAAACCATTTTTTATGCTTTTTCTCAGATTAGCATAAAAAAAAGGTAAAAAAATAATAAAACCCCACATATTTGGTATTGTCGCGTCCGTAACGATGCGTACAATATGTTGCACATGCTTTTGACTGTGCACCGAAAAAAACGCTAAAAAAAAGCTAAAAAACTGAGGCAAAATGCTCATTTTTAGCATTTTGCCTCACTAAAAACGCAATAAAAGTGATCAAAAAAGTCGTATGTACGCCAAAATGGTACCAATAAAATCTACAGCTCGTCTCGCAAAAAATAAGCCCTCATAGAGCTCTGTACATCAAAAAATAAAAAAGTTACGTGACTTTGAATGCAGCAATTTAGAATAGAAAAACGATTTCCAAAAAAAAGGGTTTTTATTGCAGAAAAGTGGGAAAACCTAAAAAAAATGTTAGAATTTTGGTATCGTTGTAACCGTACCGGTCTGCAGAAAAAATGGAAAGTCTCATTTATGCTGCATGATTAACGGTGTAAAAAAAAAATAAAAAAATCTATGGCAGAATTGATGCGTTTTCTCTCTCTGCTATCATTAAAAAAAAAAAAAAAATGTACAATATAGTCTATGTACCCAAAATTGGCATCGATAAAAACTACAGTTCGCCACGCAAAAAACAAGCCCTTATACGGCCGCGTCCACGGAAAAATAAAAAAGTTATGGCTTTTGAAAAATGGAGATGGAAAAATACCAAAAAATCGCTTGGTCCTCAACGCCAAAATAGGCCATGTCATGAAGGGGTTAATCAGAGGTGCTATTTTGGGATTATAAAACAAAAAGAAAACAAAACAAATAAACAGCAAATTGACACAATGCATGCCAGTGACCTCAGGCATCATTCAAGTCACCAGTTGGGCCACTATGAATTATTTGCAGACCTCTCACAGCTAGCAGTGGGGCTTGGTGAATTCAATTACACTGCCTCAGATAGGGACAGCTTATAAAGATACACACTATACTCTGTAGCCTTCTGTTCTCACATATTGTGCCTCCCAGGAATTGCAGCTCATTTAGTTGGCAGTGCTTTTTTTGATAATATAAAATTTAAACAAAATGGCAAATATACACAATGTGTGTCAATGGCCTCAGATGTCATTCAAAGTTGCCAGTCCGACTACTACAAATTATTTTCAGGCCTTAAACAGCTACTGGTTTTCTGCAAAGTACAGTTAGCTGATAAGTTACATAAAACTACACTAAAAAGTGAATCCAAAAAAGTAAATGAAAAAAAAAAATAAAAATAAGTAAACATGAAGAAAATAAGGGGTAGGGTATGTGTCGGTGGTAGTGGTGGAGATGATAGAGGAAGGGCCAAGTTGGCAATTCCAGTAACTCCTACTGAAGCAAAAGCCCCATGTTCTGCAGGAGGTGAGACAAGCCCACTGATATTCCTTAGAAGTGATTCTGCCAGTATGTTACATCCAAAGCACACAGAACAGGTCATAGAGTGGATAACACAGCATGCATCAAGTACTACCACCTCCTCTTCCTCCCAGTCGCAGGCACATAGCTGTCGAACATGAGTATCTCCTCTACTTCGCCATGTGCCAAATCCCACACACTCTAATGCAGTCCACATGGATCTAGTCTGAGGAGCTGTTTGATCATTCAGTGTCATGGATGTCAACTGGGCAGTTCAAACAAACAGAAGGAGAAGACCAAGACATTGAATGCACTGATGCCCAAACTTTTTTTTTCTCCAAAAAGGAAAACAGGGTTGGGTCAGCCCTATGCAGAAAATGCATACTCAGGAGGAGGTGGAAATGGAGTTCTCAGATGATGAGAAGGAAGAGGAGGTAAAAGATGATGAGATGCTTGACCTAACATGGATAGACAGGGAGAGTTATAATAGCAGTTAACAGGAGGGGGAAGGAAGAGGCAGACATTGTTGGGCTGCACCATAAGACAGGGAGCAGGGTGTCGCAGACCAACATAAGGGCTTTACCGTCACCATTAGCTACAACTAGTCCTAGCAAGGCAAACATCAGACCTACAGCTAGGTATACGCACAAAACTTGTTTAGCCTGGGCATCCTTTGAAACCACACTTGATGACAGAAGATCTGTAGTAAGTGTTTAAAATGCAGCAAGAACTTGCGCAACCTCAATACAATGTAAATGAACAGTCATATGAATTCCCATCACCTGCTGCCTTGGAATGTCCACCTGAGCCAGAAGGCAAAGAGTCAGCCCTTACTCCCTATTCCGCTGTCTGTTCTTCCATCTCCCATCCTGTTCATGCAGTAGCCTCTGAGCATAAAGTGGCTGTTTTGTGTAGGGTCAGTAGGATGCCTACTTAAGGCCTGTCCTCCACAATTGATGATCAGGCTGCAGATGTCAGAACCAGGAGAGGAAAATGGAGAGCAGAAGTTGAGCCACCACCATCTTCACCAACATTGACATCTACCCCATATTCTAGCATGTCAGCAGCCAGCTCTCCATCTCCCAGCTATGGGGACTTTAAAAAAAATAACACCACAACATCCACATGCACAGAGTCTGAATGCAAGTATTTAACAGCTGCTTACAATGGAAATGCTGCCCTTCTGGCTAGTGGACACAGACACCTTCCACAACATGATGCTCCATACTAATCCACAGTACCAAATACCCAGCTGCCATTGTACTGAAGTTATAGTTTATTTTAGTGAACACAGGCCACAGCACACCTGGACGCCATTGACTGGTATCTGGTTGTCAGGGCAACTCATTGGCCCTCCGTGATTTCATGGAAGAGGGACAGAATGTTAACCTCCTACTTGCCGAACACAAGAAATAGATGATGTATACAGTTTCTAATTGTTTTAATTGTATTACTCATTAATTTTATATATGATTGTACTACACATACTTTTATGCTTGAAAAAGGCTCACTTATGAGCCAAAACATGTCGCAGTGAATGTGTATTCCTATTGAATAAAGTTACCTGCTAATACATTGTGGCTTGGATAACCTCCCTCCTGCCAGACATGACCTGATAATTCACGGCTATACTGGATTAGGGGTGCACTCATCTGAGGAACCCCTGTGAAGTAAGTGCTTCTAAGTACATTAATGTATAGTTTACAACATGGAGCACTGGGTGTTTTTTCTAGGCTCTGACCTATGCTGTACCATTTTTGATTCTATCCTTCGATATATCCTTATTTGTTCGGATTCCATATTCGGATTCACTCAGGACCAGTGTGTGTAAACTATACTCCTTGCGCATTGGGACTGTGGATGTAATAGAGCTCCCTTAACCAAGGGTGACTCTGGTACGCCGGGGTGATTCAACCCATTTCCATAATTACTTGGGCACATAGAGTTACACGCAATCTGAGTTATCTCTCACTCCACCTGACCTCTGGGGTGCTCTCTTACTGATTGTGAAAATTAAAATAATGTGTTTGCATAAGTTTGAACACGCACTTATTTTTGGGGGATGTGGTTGTGTTTGGAATTAGCCAATCACATTTAAACTCATGTTAAACAGTAGTCAGTACACAGCTGCCATTATTTACAATGATTCAGATTTAGGGCTCAGTCAGACGGGCGTTTTTTCGTGTGATTTGCGCATGCGCATGCGTCCGTCGATTTTATAAAACCATTGCTTTGCAATGGTATCGAACACATGAGCGCTTTTTATGCGCTCGTTCGATAAATTATAGAATAGAAATCGCAGATCGTACCTGTCTGCGATCTGCGATTCCTGTTCTCTTCTCTATATGCGCTCAATGGGGCCGGCGGCAGCAGCGCCGACCCCATTGAGAACACATAGTAGACAAATCATTCTCCTCTGCCACAGCTGTAACAGCTGTGGCCGAGAAGAATGATGTTTCCCCATTGAATTTAATGGAGCCGGCAATACAGCCGGCTCCATTGAAAGCAATGGGCTGCCGGCGAGCGCGGGATGAATTTTCGGGAAGGGCTTAAAAATATAAGCCCTTCCCTGCAATTCATCCAGAAATATGTAAAAAAAAAATATATATATATACTCACCTGGTCCCGGCAGACGGAGTTCAGCCGCGGCCGGCGGCAGTTCTCCTGAACTGCTATGAGTAGTATTCAGCAGCCGGGGATTTAAAATCCCCGTCTGCTGAATGAGCTGCCTCTGATTGGTCACAGCCTCACCAATCAGAGGCAGCTTTCACTTACCCATTCATGAATTTTTTGGCCCCGGTCACGCGATTTGCGGATGCGCATCCGTCATGCGATCCGCAAATCGCGGGAAAAACGCCCGTGTGAATAAGGCCTTAGCCCGTATAAAGTTTAGCTATTCTAGTAGGATTTTCCTGACATTTTCTTAGTTGCATTTTTCAGCAAAAACCATGGTCCATAAAGCGCTTACCGGACATCAAAAGATATTTGATTGTTGTAAGGTATCAGTCAGGAGAAGCTACCAAAAAATTTCTGAGGCATTACATATACCATGGAACACAGTGAAGACAGTCATCAAGAAGTGGATTAAATTTGGCACAATGACAGCTGTGTTTTGCCAAAACCTACATCAGGTCTGCTAAACCTATGAGGGACAACGTGTTATTGTCTGATGAGATCAAGGTTCAATTTTTTGGCCATGATTCCAAAAAAACCTCTGCTAAAAAAGCTGAAAATGAATTTCAGCACGACAGTGACCCACAGCATACCTCCAAAATCAATTTAAAAATGCTTCACCAGAAGATCAAAGTTTTGGAATGGCTAAGAAAAAGCACTGGCCTGACTCCAACTTAAAATCTGTGTGTTGACCTGAATATAGCAGTACACATGAGATGCCCTTGCACTCTGACAGATTTGGAGCACTTTTGCAAGGAAGAGGGACAAAGATTGACAAGTAAAGATGTGCCCTGCTGATAGACAACTTAAAAAAACTTAAAGGGGTTGTCTCGTGGCAAACATCAAAATTTTACATTAGCCCATTCCCCCTGTCACCCCCCTGGCATAAAATAGCATTTTAAAGCGGTTTTTAAACCGCTTGCTACTCACCAATGTGATGAAAGATGAACTTATAAAATTCTTCTCCCAAGATGGCCGCCGGTCCTTTCCCAGGGATGCACTGCGGTTTTCTCCCATGGTGCACCGCGGGTCTTCTCCCATGGTGCACCATGGGCTCTGTGCGTTCCATTGCTGATTCCAGCCTCCTGATTGGCTGGAATCGGCACACGTGACGGGGCGGAGCTACGCGAAGACGCGTAGAAGGGGGCGGAGCCAGAACACCGCTCGTGCCCGGACTGTCCAGAAGGGAGAAGACCCTTCTGTGCAAGTGCGTCTAAAAAAACAAGAAGACCCCGAAATTAGACGGAGACGGGGACGCCAGCAACGGAGCAGGTAAGTGAATAACTTCTGTATGGCTCATATTTAATGCACGATGTATATTACAAAGTGCATTAATATGGCCATACAGAAGTGTATAACCCCACTTGCTTTCGTGAGACAACCCCTTTAATGCTATCATAAAGTCAAAGGGTACATCAAACAAAGTATTAGTTTTAGGGTGTACATATTTATGCAATCACATTATTAATTTTTTTTTTCCCACCCTAGGGGCTCTCTTACATGGCCATAGGCAATTTACATGCGCCTGCAGCCCTGTAAAAATGCGTGTTCGGGTGAGCAAATCTAACATTTGTGTGCCTGTTCAGATGGCATGGGGCCCAGGGCATATAAGTCAAGGCCACAATGCTGTTGCCTCCCCTTCCCTCCACCTCAGCGCCTCACCTCCTGTCTCTGGTTGTTTGCAATGGGAGTGGGCGGGGCAGGGGCAGAGCTAAGGTGTCCATTGTCCGCAGACAGCAATTGAAGGGGCAGAGCTTAACTCAGCCCCTGTTCAGCCCCCTCCCATTGCAAACCGCCAGAGGGGAGGAGAGAGGAAGGAGCGAGTTTAGCAGTCACACTGCTAAACTCCCTCCCACCTCCCTTTTCTGGCCGCTGTCATAGGCTCCCATAGGAGCCCATGCAGCGGCCAATGTATTCCGGCTAGAAAGATAGTTGCAGGACTATCTTTTTGGCCCGGCGCTATATTGGCCCGGCCAGGCGCTTTTATACTGCAGAAATACTGCCATGTGATCTGATGCATTGAAATCCAATGCATCAGATCATAGCATATATCGGCTGGCCGTGAAAACGGTGGTCGATATACGCTCATATGAAAGAGCTTTTAGGTGAAAATCAATCTGCAATGATTCATCTTGGTTGGATTTTTTAGCGTGAAAAAACATGGCATTTTAACAGAGGTGTGTAGAATTTTTCTATCTACTGTATATCGTAGTATCATCATCATCCAGGGGACATTAATTATTATGAATTGTGTGAGGGGAAAAAAAATTAATAAAATTAAATGTTAGCATTTTTTCTTACAATGCTATAATTTGAAAAGTATATAGAGCACTGATTTCATGTACTTATAAATATCTCAGACGGATGATAAAAATTATTTCTTAGGACATAATTTGATCATATTTTGACAAGATAATGTTTTTCAAGCAATACATTTTCCTCAATATGCTCTAGAACTACTTATTATATCTGAATCAAAGCTGTAACATCACTCAAGAGAACAACATGATTCATATGCAATATGAATGCTTCAAAGGTTGTGAGTGTAGAAAAAAGCATTAAATTTAAGAAACAGGATATTCATTTGATCACCTATTGAGTAGAAGCTCCCCTTGTTTAGCCAAGGTATATTGTCTCACAGGGAAAGAAAACTTGGATGTTGCGTTCACATAAACCTCTTTTACAAGCCTGTAAAATTGTCTTTGCTTGTAGTAAATGTGGTTGTGCTTTCTTGACACAATCCCAGAAAAGAAAAAAATGTGCTGATGGGCACTCTCCGAGGTCAGAAGAAGTATAAAAATAGTGAAAAAGACATAAATGAGTTCCGTATCAGGCTTAGTGTTGTAAAGAACTTGAGATTTATGAACAGGAAGGAACTTTACAGTTTCTTTTTTTTTTTACCCTGTTTTTCAAAGTGACATCCAACAGAAAACCAAAAGACAAAACCCTATAAAAACTGTCACACAAGACTTTCAATAAAGCAATCCTTTAGAAGACATCAAGATCATTATTAAGATTTTTTTTTTTAAGATTCAGCATTTTGGCCATTAAAAGTAGCTTAACATTTTAATAAATGCCAGGTTCTGAAGATGCTCCTTTTTGAGAATTTAAATCATAATCATATGTAACATACTTTTCAGATTATGACATGCACTTAACTATAGTATGTACCTATATTCTGTACAACTTAAAAAGAGAGTAACATTTCATACTAATTAAAACTTCTGTGATGGTCTTAAGGAATTAGAGAACTTATTTTCACTAACTAGTAATGCTTCATTTCTTTTTGTTCCAGGGCTAATATTTAAAGTAACTCACGAGGCAGAGGAATCAACAATTGCAAAACTATGTCACTGGGTTGATCCTTAAAAATTAACTTTTATTATGATGCTTAAAAACTAGGAGCCTCAAAAAACAAAAATGTACACACATGAGAGATGTTGGGGGGACCTCATAAAGTACCCAAACTCGTTTACATCAATAGGCGGTTATACAGTTACTAATGTAGCATTCCAAACCACTTGGAGTATTGGTAGGATGTTAGTACTGTCTCTTTGAGAAAACTAGACTAGCATAGGTTCATTTTAGTTCAACGCATTTCTGTCAGAACAGGGTTTAGGATCCCTTTAAAGATGTATAAGTGAGGAGACCCACAAATTAGTACCAACGAACTCTCAAAACAAAATAAAAATGTGCGGACAAGTGGTATTACTTGTCCGACCACAGGCAGTGATACCCCAATAGGTCGTCAGCTACCCCTAATCCCTGTTCCTTAACCACTGGTATAGATTGCGAACAGGTTAAGTGAAACAATAGTCATCACAATGCTGATGTAATAAGCTCACAGCAACTCTTCAGATAGAGAATAGAGAGCGGAACAAAAGAAAGCCTGCCACAGTAATGCGACCGAAATGAGGTCACAGAATGCTACTTCAATAGTCATCAATGCTATATTGAAGATAAGGCATACAAATTAGGTGCCTGGCAGGTACAGGTTAACATACAGCAATGCTTATTAGTGGCAAATTCCACAATTACAAGCCTGCCTAATGCCCACGAATAGATTTTCACCCCCATTCCCACGGCGTTATTCCGTGGCAGAATTCCGCTGAAACTAGGTTCTATTGAAACTAATCGGTCAATGCTCACATGCGTGATTCTGCCGGGGATTTCCGCCGAGGGAAAAAAATCGAGGTATGCTCTAATTCACTATGTTTTTCTGCTGCAGGATGTCTCCATTAATATAGTATTGATGGAGACCTCGGGATTTACACGGCGGAATTACGCGATTGTTCATGGGCACTCGCATTTTAAAACGTGCTTCCCCCGCAGGGGAAATCCGAGGGGATATCCTGGTCCGTCCATGGGCATCAAACCTTAATCTAAGATCTTATTCATATTACACATTAAATACACTGATTCCAAATGGCCTCAATTAAATTCTGGAGAAAATATAATAATGCGTTTTTCATAAGTCATATGGTTTATTATTTCTGCTTTTATTATGATTCATACTTGTATATATTTTTTTTAGATTTCTATATAACGCATATAGTTTATATGTAAAGCCCTTCCCTGAAAAACAATTAGAGGTGCTGGCAGCTGGATCCTCTTGCGTAGCTGTCATCTGTGACAGCTGTGGTAGGGAATTCTTTAATTCCCCGCGGGGATGAAGAACTCCTTTGCAGCGTCCCCTCCAGAATGTTCTATGTTTGTCTGATGTCAGTGTCTTGTCAATGTCTTGTTTGTGGAGTGAATTTGATTTATGTGTATTGGCTGGCTGCAGGACTATCTCCCTGTCTCCTTGGCTGTGGGCCTGCTCCTCGGACGCTGCATTATGATTTACCCTGAGGTACTCTACACAGCTTATACATAAAGCCACATGCTGGTACTTCCATTCTGGACCCTGCCATGTGCCCAAAACATCAATTTACGCTCATATATGGGGCAATTACGTTCTTGAGAGAAATTGGGTAACACATAGTGGGGTGCTTTTTTCCTTTTGCCCCTGGCAAAAATTAAAAATCTGGGGCTAAACTTACATATTACTGGAAAAATTGGATGGAAGGCTGAGTCCACCTTCAATCCCCTGATCCACATGGGGATTGAACCCACAACCTTAAGGCATGAGCGAGAGCTTAGGACTGCATTTCTGCTGCTTTAACAATTGGCGTCACATGAGGCTCAATGAGTTTGCAGATGCAAATGACAGCGACAGGATACATGCATCTCAACAACTGACTGTATTCACGTGTTTTAGGCTACTTTCACACTGGCGAGCACAATATCAAGCAAAGAAAATTGTCCCATAATCGCGCTTGTCAATGTGCGTTTTACACATGGATGCAAGGCGTTTTTCATTCAAACACTCATTGCATCACTTCTGTGAAATAGCAATCCTCAGGAGCGTGTTTCACGCATGCTATTGGATCACATGTTTTTCCTATTTATTTCAATGGGAAATATCGTATCACACTTGCATGCAATGTGTTTTGCTGTCCCATTTAAAGCAATCTGAGGGAACGTGAAAAAACAGGACATGCAGATATTTTCTACCTTGCATCATCTTTATGTAGGTAATGATTACTCATGTGAATGACTCAATTCAAAAAAATGAAGTTCATATTCACATGTGTTTTGTGCATCTTGTGAAGCACAAAACTTGCGCAAGTTTCATGGTTGTGTGCATGCAGTCTCAGAGAGAGCTTTTTTCAGGCACGAGTGGCAAATAGTAGAGAGAAAACGACTTACACACAACAAAAAACGGATTTACAATCTACCAGTATCATGACATCATAATATGCATATAAAATATTAGTATATTCATGGATAATATACAACAAAAGTTAAAGTATGTCATAAACTCTGTGTTGCCATTATTTGCAATATACAAATTAAATATTACAAGACTGGAAAAAGCAATAAAGACAAGTAAAAACACAATTGCTCTGAATGACAACTATCTGAAGTAATTAACATGAACAAATTAGGAACATTTAATTTAAACACTTTTTTCCACAAACTTGCTAATGCATTCAGAGCTATTACTGTGAATAAGAATCATTTCTAAAAGCACTTTTATTGTAATAAAAGGTAAAACATAAACGCAGAACAGAAAAAAAACGCAGACAAGACCTAACACCATATTACAATGACATTTACAGGAAAATCAATTAGTCTGAAAGTGCTACCATTCAGTAGCATATACAGCACAAAGTGGGCCCCAGTCAGAGAGATACCTGGGAATTGTGCTACCTAAGTAATCACCTGGACACCTTGCAAAGCATGCCTGTTGCTGTTTGCTGTGTGTGTCTGTGCATTATTTTGCTGGAAAATGGCATTGGATATGCCTTGAACATATGGTAGTGTGATGGGATGCAGCACCTCATCAACAGAAGGGTATGCTGTTAATATGCAAATTAGGCGTACTACAGGTATCGATTGTTGACATGAATGCACACTGAAGAGCTTGTGGCACACCAAAATGGCAGAAGTATTAGCCTGATTGCCACGTTATCTCCAGACTCTTGCTTCGTGATCATCATTGCTGAGACGCAATCTTGATTTGTTGCTGAAAATCATATTGTGCAATTCGCCATGCCAGATGGCTCTGCAGCGACACCACTGCAAGTGTTCACAATTGTGTAGTGTGATAGGCAGTCTTCATAGTAGATGGCTTGGTTGTAAACCTGCCTGGAGCATTCGAATCTGTCTGTCCACTGCAGAATTTCACCAGTCATAGAATGTGGAGCCACTACTGCATGATATTCGGTGTGTCTATCTGTGCATTGTGATAATGCACATAACATTCTGCTGACCATCATCTCCAAATTTGACCTACAAGTGTGGCAGCCCATTTTGTTTCTGGCACATTATGACACAAAGATCAACCATCTGTACCTAGCCCTATGATGGAACTTTAAGCCAAGTTGTCAGTTTGACAAAGTGACTCTCAATGGCATCTTAGAGTCATCTTTACTTAGCGTGGCTTCACATGAGCATGTTCTTGTGCGTACATAAGTGCGTACACAGGTGCGCACCTATGTACGCTCAAAAACACGCGTGTATTGTATGAAGGTCCATGCATTGCCTTCAATGGAGCCGTGGCTGCTGCTGGTGGCTCCATTGAAGGCAATGGTCTGTGGGCACCCCTGAATTGTTTTTCAGGGAAGGGCTTTACAAATAAGTCCTTCCCTGAAAAACAAGATTTTTAGTGTAAAAAATACCTGTCTACCGCTGACGTGTCCCCACGGGGAAGAAGAACACATATGCTGCATGCGGCAGATGTTTCCTTCATCCCTGCAAGGAAAAATAATTCCCTGCTGCACCTGCCACATCTGAGATAGATGCAACAAAGGAATTCTTCATCCCTGCGGGAAATAAATAATTCCCCACCACAGCTGTCACAGATGACAGCTGCTGTAGGGGATCCAGCTGCCGGCATCCTGTAATTGTTTTTCAGGGAAGGGCTTTAAACATAAGCCCTTCCCTGAAAAACAAGAAAAAATTATGATAAAAATAATAAAAATAAAAATACTCACGTTTCTTCAGCTGCCGGGGTTCAGACGCGTCCAGCCGACTCTTATCCTGCGCTGCTCTGAGGAGTATTCAGCAGGCGGTGATTTAAAATCCCCGCCTACTAAGTGGGCTGCCTCTGATTGGCTGAGCACTGTGACCAATCAGAGGCAGCTCTCAGCTATTGAATGACAGCTGAGAGCTGGCTCTGATTGGTCCCTGTGCTCAGCCAATCGGAGGCAGCACTCACTCGTTCATGAAGCCACCCTAAGTCTTTAACCAGATATAAAAGCAAAGTCAAAAGGCAGTATCTGTGTGCCTGACAAGATCTCCAAAATTCACTTCACAGACAGCGTTTTCCCTTTTATCACAAGGCAGTTTTTTTCAAACATCTTGGAGAACTAAACACTGATGTAGTGGATATAAAAAGTCTACACAGCCCTGTTAAAATGCTATGTTTTTGTCATGTTAAAAAATCTGACATTTTAGATTTATATTCACTTTCAATGTGACCCATTATCTGTACAATTCCATTAAATAACAAATAAAATGTTTCTGGGTGTAAAAAAAACCTTAAATAATGTGGTTACATAAATATACGCATCCTAAAGCTAATACTTTGTTGATGTAACCTTTAAATTTACAGCAGCATTCAGTTTTTTTGGGTAGGTGTCTATCAGCATGGCACATCTTGACTTGGTAATCTTTGCCCACTCTTCCTTGCAAAAGCACTCCAAATCTGTCAGATTGCAAGGACATTTTATATGTACTACCCTGCTCAGGTCAACCCACAGGTCTTCAATTGAATTTAGGTCTGGGCTCTGGCTGGGCTATTCTAAAACTTCTGGCAAAGCCATTCTTTTGTTGATTTGGAGGTGTGTTTCGGGTCATTGTTGTGCTGAAAGAAATTCCCTCTGTCTCTTTATGAAGTCCCAGACAGATTTGAAGATGCTGAGATTAGGGCTCTGTGGGGCCATCTCATTACTTTCAGGGCTCATGACTCTTCTTTACACTGAAGATAGTTTTCAATGACATTGGCTCTATATTTGACGCCATTGTCCTTTGTAAATAAAAAAATCAAGCACCCTAAAGGAATTGTTATTCTGCTGCAAAACTTAAAATGCAGTTACATCTCAGGCAGATATATAAATGATTAGAGTTGTGGCATGATTAGATGAACAGTCTTGCCACCTAAGGCCCTAAAGTTCTACCTTTGACCTATAAAAAGACTATTTGTGTGCAGTGGACCTCTTTTTCCACTGGTGTAGAGCTTGTTGACTACTAGACATACATTTATGATACAATGAAAGAGATTTTGCCCAGTCAACACAGTTGGAAATGGGTACATTATTGGAATTCAAGAAACTGGATGATCGTATTGATGAAATATTCATGACCTAGGGGGTTCTGACCATACTGTTAGGAGGTGTTGGGACACACACAGGGTGGCCCAGCTTAGGATGCTGTTGACAGACCACCAGTACAAAGGATTGTCTGATCATCCAACAAGCATAAGCAGCTCCACGTTTTTAGTTGTTCACCATCCATAAACAGGTGGCACCATCATTACAGGCCCCTGTGTCAGTTGCAACCATTTCTAGGCATGTGACTACAGCTGTGATGGTCTGGGGAAGCCATCGCATATGACAGTTGGTCATCTGTAGTAGTGGAAAGAGGGCTAATGATAGCTGTGCAACATGTTCAGGACATCTTGCAGCCTCATGGCAAGACTTTAAAGAGGCATTTACCAGCAGAAAAATGTTTGGCTGTGCACAGCAAGAGTGTCACAGAAATGCCTCTACAACATTGCCATGCTTCCGTGGCCTGCACAGTTGCATGATTTATCACCAGTTAAACATCTATCTATGGGACTATCTGGGACACCAGCTTTGACAACCTATCAGTTTGCACTATCTATAGGCTCAATTACAGCAAATGTGGAGCAATATACCACATTATACCACAAGGGGCCTGTATGTCTCCATGCCCACCCTTATCACATCTTGCATCCAAGGTAGAGGTAGCCTAACATGGTACTAGAGCCTCATTTTAAGTGTTCAGTTTTCCACAATAAATTATTCTCTTGTTCTGATATTGCAATCACTTACTTATATCAACATTGCAATCACATATATTAAGTTTCACTCTATTCTGATTGCTCATTTTAGTTGTTTGATTTTTTTTTACAATGCATGTATATACACAAAGGTTGATTGAAAAGTAATGACACTCCCTGTATTTTTCCCACATGGTAGATTTGGCAACACTGCACAGGTGTTTGTGTATGTCATGCATCAACATGTCTGAACCTCCAGTTGGACAGACAAGCTATTAAGCATTCTGTCATAGCAAGTGAAAGTACTTCATATGTTTCATATATGCCTTCATGGCAAGATACAGTACACATTTCTCTAAAAGTATAGTAGAGGTGTACAATTGAATTTTGTGTTATGCTTGGAAAGAGCAGTAATAAAACTCTTGAAATGTTATCACAAGTTTAACAAAAAAAATTAATTGCACAACTCTGCCAGGCTTTTGA
Source organism: Eleutherodactylus coqui (assembly GCF_035609145.1). NCBI lineage: Eukaryota > Metazoa > Chordata > Amphibia > Anura > Eleutherodactylidae > Eleutherodactylus > Eleutherodactylus coqui. Next base: position 104,104,110 of record NC_089843.1, read on the forward strand.
GAAAAGTCTACTTCACCCCATATGATGGCTTGCTGCCACAGAATAAATCTATCCAGCCATCCAATATCTATCTATCTATCTATCTATCTATCTATCTATCTGTCCATCTATCTGTCCATCTAGTAACTTTTGTTTTTAAAGCGAACTGCATGCAGATTGGACTGTATCTTTAATATGATCAATCACTGAAAATGGCCATATACTTACTGACACAGGAGGGCAAACATGTGCACCAACCTCAGCATAAAGGCAGCCATACTGCCATATAGGAGGTTGTGTGAATGACTGTCTCATTGGTGTCCTCCACAGGTGTAATTGGCTCCCTCATTTGGCAGTATGGCTGCCTGCTTGCTGAAGCTGGTGCACATGTTTGCCCTCCTGTGTCAGTAAGTATATGGCCATTTTCAGTCATTATTTGTTTTTATCTTACCCCTTCTGTGATATATCCCTAATATAATATATCTTTAATGTAAATTTCTTTTTAACATAAAGCCAAGGCCATTTTAACATGTTAAAAGTTAGCACTCTAAATTGTCAAATATTTATATAGATTAGCCAGTTGTAGTGTCAAATACTAAACATAGTTTATTATAATATTTTTTATACAATGTGCCTACAAATAACAATAGCATTAACGTACAAGTAAGTTATACTAATACTGAATACTTTATGGTGAAGAGCATTAATACAAGATTGTTTCATAGAAATTATGCATCATAATTAGAGATGAGCGAACGCGTTCGTCCGAGCTTGATATTCGTGCGAATATTAGGGTGTTCGGGATGTTCGTTATTCGTAACGAACACCATGCGGTGTTCTGGTTACTTTCACTTCCTTCCCTGAGACGTTTGCGCGCTTTTCTGGCCAATTGAAAGACAGGGAAGGCATTACAACTTCCCCCTGCAACGTTTAAGCCCTATACCACCCCCCTGCTGTGAGTGGCTGGGGAGATCAGGTGTTCGCCTAATATAAAAGTCGGCCCCTCCCGCGGCTCGCCTCAGATGCGGTGTGAGTTAGATGAGGGACAGTGCTGTTTATACCGGAGCTGCTGTAGGGAAAGAATTGGTAGTTAGTGTAGGCTTCAAGACCCCCCAAAGGTCCTTATTAGGGCCACTGATAGCTGTGTGTTGGCTGCTGTTAGCAGTGGCATTTTTTTTTTTCTCAAAATCGCCTCTGCAGACCGTTGCACCTGGCATTAGGGACAGAAGTGCTGCATAGGCAGGGAGAGTGTTAGGAGTGAGTGTAGCCTTCAAGAACCTCAACGGTCCTTTCTAGGGCCATATTTATCCGTGTGCAGTACTGTCCAGGCTGCTGTTGGCTGTGCTGCATTTTTTTTGGGCTTCTCAAAATCGCCTCTGCAGAGCATTCCACCCTCCATTGATACTGCAGGGAAAGAATTGTATAGGCAGGGCCACAACACAGTTATTATTCATAGAATATACGCAGTGCTGCCTTTTGGTGGGAAAAAACTGAAAACAAATCAATTTGTCCAGCCTCTGTCCGTCCTAACGCCTGTGGACACGTGTGAGCTGCGTGAAAAACATTGCTAAATCATACGCACCCAGCTACGCTTTACTGCTGGCTTCGCCATTTGCTTTCCTTAATTGGGAAAAAAAATACCTGCTCTGCCAGAGTTATAATAACTCTGCTACCCTCACGTTCTGTGACACATAAGCAGGGACACAGCACAGTTATTAAACTTCTCATGTTCATTGAATATACGCAGTGCTGCCTTTTGCTGGGAAAAAACTGAAAACAAATCAATTTGTCCAGCCTCTGTCCGTCCTAACGCCTGTGGACACGTGTGAGCTGCGTGAAAAACATTGCTAAATCATACGCACCCAGCTACGCTTTACTGCTGGCTTCGCCATTTGCTTTCCTTAATTGGGAAAAAAAATACCTGCTCTGCCAGAGTTATAATAACTCTGCTACCCTCACGTTCTGTGACACATAAGCAGGGACACAGCACAGTTATTAAACTTCTCATGTTCATTGAATATACGCAGTGCTGCCTTTTGCTGGGAAAAAACTGAAAACAAATCAATTTGTCCAGCCTCTGTCCGTCCTTACGGGCGGTGGAGACGTGTGAGCTGCGTGAAGAACAGTGCTAAATCATACGCACCCAGCTACGCTTTACTGCTGGCTTCGCCATTTGCTTTCCTTAATTGGGAAAAAAAATACCTGCTCTGCCAGAGTTATAATAACTCTGCTACCCTCACGTTCAGTGACACATTAGCAGGGACACAGCACAGTTATTAAACTTAGATTATTCATTCACTAAAGGCAGTGGGGCCGTTCGTTTTCCAAAAAGTGCAAAAATAATATTTGGCCTGCAGTCTTGCGCCAATTTATTTCCTGCCTGTGAAATCAAATCACTGGTAATACAGCATGCTGAGGGGTAGGGGTAGGCCTAGAGGACGTGGACGCGGCCGAGGACGCGGAGGGCCAAGTCAGGGTGTGGGCACAGGCCGAGCTCCGGATCCCGGTGTGTCGCAGCCGACTGCTGCGCGATTAGGAGAGAGGCACGTTTCTGGCGTCCCCACATTCATCGCCCAATTAATGGGTCCACGCGGGAGACGGTTATTAGAAAATGAGCAGTGTGAGCAGGTCCTGTCCTGGATGGCAGAAAGTGCTTCGAGCAACCTATCGTCTACCCGCAGTTCTGCGCCGTCCACTGCTGCCAATCCGAATCCTCTGTCTGCTGCTCCTCCTTCCTCCCAGCCTCCTCACTCCACTACAATGACACATGCTCAGGAGCGGGCAGACTCCCAGGAACTGTTCTCGGGCCCCTGCTTAGATTGGGCAGCAGCGGTTCCTCTCCCACCAGAGGAGTTTATCGTCACTGATGCCCAACCATTCGAAAGTTCCCGGGGTCCGGGGGAAGAGGCTGGGGACTTCCGCCAACTGTCTCAACAACTTTCTGTGGGTGAGGAGGACGATGACGATCAGACACAGTTGTCTTGCAGTGAGGTAGTAGTAAGGGCAGTAAGTCCCAGGGAGCAGCGCACAGAGGATTCGGAGGAAGAGCAGCAGGACGATGAGGTGACTGACCCCACCTGGTGTGCAACGCTTACTCAGGAGGACAGGTCTTCAGAGGGGGAGTCAAGGGCATCAGCAGGGCAGGTTGCAAGAGGCAGTGCAGTGGCCAGGGGTAGAGGCAGGGCCAGACCGAATAATCCACCAACTGTTTCCCAAAGCGCCCCCTCGCGCCATGCCACCCTGCGGAGGCCGAGGTGCTCTAAGGTCTGGCAGTTTTTCACAGAGACGCCTGACGACCGACGAACAGTGGTGTGCAACCTTTGTCGCGCAAAGCTCAGCCGGGGAGCCAACACCAACAGCCTCACCACCACCACCATGCGCAGACATATGATGGCCAAGCACCCCGCAAGGTGGGACAAAGGCCGTTCACCGCCTCCGGTTTGCACCCCTGCCTCTCCCCCTGTGCCCCAACCTGCCACTGAGATGCAACCCCCCTCTCAGGACACAGGCACTACCGCCTCATGGCCTGCACCCACACCCTCATCTCCGCTGTCCTCGGCCCCATCCAGCAGTGTAGTTCAGCGCACCGTTCAGCCGTCGCTTGCGCAAGTGTTCGAGCGCAAGCGCAAGTACGCCGCCACGCACCCGCACGCTCAAACGTTAACCGTCCGCATAGCAAAATTCATCAGCCTTGAGATGCTGCCGTATAGGGTTGTGGAAACGGAGTCCTTCAAAAGTATCATGGAGGCGGCGGCCCCGCGATACTCAGTTCCCAGTCGCCACTACTTTTCCCGATGTGCCGTCCCAGCCCTGCACGACCACGTCTCCCGCAACATTGTGCGCGCCCTCACCAACGCGGTTACTGCCACGGTCCACTTAACTACGGACACGTGGACAAGCACAGGCGGGCAGGGCCACTACATCTCCCTGACGGCACATTGGGTGAATTTAGTGGAGGCTGGGACAGAGTCAGAGCCTGGGACCGCTCACGTCCTACCCACCCCCAGAATTGCGGGCCCCAGCTCGGTGCTGGTATCTGCGGAGGTGTATGCTTCCTCCACTAAAGCACCCTCCTCCTCCTCCTCCTCCTCTGTCTCACAATCAAGATGTGTTAGCAGCAGCATGTCGCCAGCAGTCGGTGTCGCGCGGTGTGGCAGCACAGCGGTGGGCAAGCGTCAGCAGGCCGTGCTGAAACTACTCAGCTTAGGCGATAAGAGGCACACGGCCCACGAACTGCTGCAGGGTCTGACACAGCAGACCGACCGCTGGCTTGCGCCGCTGAGCCTCCAACCGGGCATGGTCGTGTGTGACAACGGCCGTAACCTGGTGGCGGCTCTGCAGCTCGGCAGCCTCACGCACGTGCCATGCCTGGCCCACGTCTTTAATTTGGTGGTTCAGCGCTTTCTGAAAAGCTACCCACGCTTGTCAGACCTGCTCGTAAAGGCGCGCCGCCTCTGCGCACATTTCCGCAAGTCCCACACGGACGCTGCCACCCTGCGCACCCTGCAACATCACTTTAAGCTGCCAGTGCACCGACTGCTGTGCGACGTGCCCACACGGTGGAACTCTACGCTCCACATGTTGGCCAGGCTCTATGAACAACGTAGAGCTATAGTCGAATACCAACTCCAACATGGCCGGCGCAGTGGGAGTCAGCCTCCTCAATTCCTTTCAGAAGAGTGGGCCTGGTTGGCAGACATCTGCCATGTCCTTGGTAATTTTGAGGAGTCTACCCAGGTGGTGAGCGGCGATGCTACAATCATTAGCGTCACCATTCCTCTGCTATGCATCTTGAGAAATTCCCTGCAAACCATAAAGGCAGCTGCTTTGCGCTCGGAAACGGGGGCAGGGGAAGACAGTATGCCGCTGGATAGTCAGGGCACCCTCCTGTCTATTTCTCAGCGCGTACAGGAGGAGGAGGAGGAGCATGAGGAAGATGAGGAGGAGGGGGAAGAGACAGCTTGGGCCGCTGCTGACGGTACACCGGCTGATTGCCTGTCATCCTTTCAGCGTGTATGGCCTGAGGAGGAGGAGGAGGAGGAGGAGGAGGATCCTGAAAGTGATCTTCCTAGTGAAGACAGCCATGTGTTGCGTACAGGTACCCTGGCACACATGGCTGACTTCATGTTAGGATGCCTTTCTCGTGACCCTCGCGTTGCACGCATTCTGGCCACGACGGATTACTGGGTGTACACACTGCTCGATCCACGGTATAAGGAGAACCTGCCCACTCTGATTCCCGAAGAGGAAAGGGGTTCGAGAGTGTTGCTATACCACAGGACCCTTGCGGACAAGCTGATGGTAAAATTCCCAGCCGACAGCGCTAGTGGCAGAAGGCGCAGTACCGAGGGCAAGGTAGCAGGGGAGGTGCGGAGATCTAGCAGCATGTACATCCCAGGCAGTGCAACAGTCTTTAAGGGCCTGGCCAGCTTTACGGCTCCCCACCAAGACTATGTCACCGCTGCCCAGTCACGGCTGAGTCGGCGGGAGCACTGTAAAAGGATGGTGAGGGAGTACGTAGCGGATCGCACGACCATCCTTGGTGACGCCTCTGCCCCCTACAACTACTGGGTGTCGAAGCTGGACACGTGGCCTGAACTCGCGCTGTATGCCCTGGAGGTGCTTGCTTGTCCTGCGGCTAGCGTCTTGTCGGAAAGGGTGTTTAGTGCGGCTGGGGGAATCATCACAGATAAGCGTAGCCGCTTGTCAACCGACAGTGCCGACAGGCTAACACTCATCAAGATGAACAAAGGCTGGATTTCCCCAGACTTCTGTTCTCCACCAGCGGACAGCAGCGATACGTAAGCAATACGTAGGCTGCACCCGCGGATGGAAGCTACGTTCTCTCTCACCATCCAAAACGGGGACATTTCTGCTTCATCAATCTGTGTCTAATATTCCTCCTCCTCCTCCTGCTCCTCCTCCTGAAACCTCACGTAATCACGCTGAACGGGCAATTTTTCTTAGGGCCACAAGGCTCACTCAAATAATTTTTCTTAACAATTTTTATAAGTTTCAATGCGCTTAAAAGCGTTGGAACTTTAACTTGAACCAATTTTTCATTACACTGGGCTGCCTACAGGCCTAGTTACCACTTAAGCCACATTAACCATTGCTTACATGGAACGAAGACTGCGCTCCCGCTATACTGCTGCTTCAGAATTGTTACTGGGGCCTGTCTTGAGTGCTACTATTGCTTACATGGAACGAAGACTGCGCTCCCGCTATACTGCTGCTTCAGAATTGTTACTGGGGCCTGTCTTGAGTGCTACTATTGCTTACATGGAACGAAGACTGCGCTCCCGCTATACTGCTGCTTCAGAATTGTTACTGGGGCCTGTCTTGAGTGCTACTATTGCTTACATGGAACGAAGACTGCGCTCCCGCTATACTGCTGCTTCAGAATTGTTACTGGGGCCTGTCTTGAGTGCTACTATTGCTGACATGGAACGGACACGTGGAGAGGACACGTAGTGCCTCAAAAACATCCCCCTCCTCCTCCAACAGGGAAAACATTGTTGGCAAATGCCTTTGCATTGGTTCGTCTGGTGGCAGTCCAAGAATTTCACCTTTACCGACACTACAAGAGAGCCCCCCCACCATCCCCCCGCCACGGCCCACTTAATCCTGGCCACATTCCGAAAACCAACAAAATACAACCGTGGTACTAGGTCCGCAGTCACCACCACATTACCACCAACGCGGTTACTGTTAAGGTGCATATAACCACGGACACGTGGAGAGGACACGTAGTGCCTCAAAAACATCCCCCTCCTCCTCCAACAGGGAAAACATTGTTGGCAAATGCCTTTGCATTGGTTCGTCTGGTGGCAGTCCAAGAATTTCACCTTTACCGACACTACAAGAGAGCCCCCCCACCATCCCCCCGCCACGGCCCACTTAATCCTGGCCACATTCCGAAAACCAACAAAATACAACCGTGGTACTAGGTCCGCAGTCACCACCACATTACCACCAACGCGGTTACTGTTAAGGTGCATATAACCAGTCTGACTGGGGCATGCAGACACCTTGACAGAATGAATAGTGTGTGGCACATAGGTTCCCCATTGCTATGCCCACGTGTGCAGCTCCTGATGGCGGTGGCACAGGATTATATTTCTCATTGCTTCTGTACAGCATTGTGGGCTATCGCCCCGCCCCTATTAAAGAGGGTCGCTACCTAGCCGTGCCAACCCTGTGCAGTGTGTGCCTGCGGTCCCTCGTCGTGGCAGACGCACTTCTAAATAGACATGAGGGTGGTGTGGCATGAGGGCAGCTGAAGGCTGCGCAGGGACAGTTTGGTGTGCGCTGTGGGGGGGAGGGGGTGCGGTTGGGCAGCATGTAACACAGGAGAAGTGGCAGTGGAGTGTCATGCAGGCAGTGATTGTGCTTTGTTGGAGGTAGTGTGGTGCTTAGCAAAGGTATGCCATGCTAATGAGGGCTTTTCAGAAGTAAAAGTTGTTGGGGGGGGGGGGGGCCCACTCTTGCCGCTATTGTGGCTTAATAGTGGGACCTGTGAACTTGAGATGCAGCCCAACATGTAGCCCCTCGCCTGCCCTATCCGTCACTGTGTCATTCCCATCACTTTCCTGAATTGCCCAGATTTTCACACATGAAAACCTTAGCGAGCATCGGCGAAATACAAAAATGTTCTGGTCGCCCATTGACTTCAATGGGGTTCGTTGTTCGAAACGAACCCTCGAGCATCACGGGAAGTTCGTTACGAATAACGAACACCCGAACATTTTGGTGTTCGCTCATCTCTAATCATAATGTGAATATTAACAATTATGTTATCAGTATTCTTAGAACAGATAAAATACTTGCAACCACACAAGGCGTTTGTTTTGTGCAAAAATGTAAATGTGATCATTAACTTGGTTTCCAAAGCAATATACAGTAGAAGAATTCAGCAACTGTCCTGCTGTTCGTGCAGAATGTTTTGAAACTGGTAAAGAGTTCTTTTTTACTCAGCATCCCTGTAATGAGGAGATATTCAATATCTGAAGATTCATTAAATTACCCAAAATAAAACAAAAGGCAACACATATTTTTATTACTCTGTGGAAGGCTGATATTATGTACCAAAGAAATTCCCAAAGGACAGAAACATTCCTAGATTCAAGTTGATTGTTCTGAGTCTTCTGCTCTTTTTATCTTTTTTAAAGCCATTATGCTAAAAAAGACAAAATCCATACTTTCTTCACTGCATGGAATTGGTTGTAACATTCATTTATTTCTGCTCATTAAAAAGACCAACATATATTGAATAGCTTTTCTTGTAAAAAAAAAAATGTAGCCCAGTATCCTAAAGTTCACCATTGGTACAGTGGTTTACATAGCAGCAGTACATATACAGCTGATCTAAGACCTTAAAAGCCTCAGCTAGTGGTAGTTGGTTAAGTTAAAAACATGAAGCCACCCTTTCGTCCTTCCAAACACTGATCTTTTTAAATATAATGCTAAAAAGGTTACATTTTAAGGCAAATGTATTCCTAGATTTGTAAAAAATATATTAAAATGAATGTAGCAACTAGGATTTGGGACAGAAAGCTGTCAAATGCTACAGCAAGCTCTGACAATAAGGTAATAGTACATAAGTGGGGCAATTTCATAGATAATGAACTTTAAAATAGACTATTCAAAAGAATACATCATCAAAAAACATTAGACGTAGTTTTTTTGTGGTTTTTTTGAACTGTCTAAAAGGACAATCACAGCACAACTTTCATTTATTAGACGGCTATGTTAAAATTAAAGTTGTGCTGTGATTGCTTCCTATTGGCAACATAAGGTCTTCTCTTTTAGGCCGGGGTCAGGCAAGTGATTTTTAAGTGCATAAATGGGCGCGATTAAAAATTAGTTCTATTAGAACCAGTGCTTTCCAATGAAAGCGGTAACATGTCCGTTTTTTAGAGTCGTTAAATTATCACACCTGCAAAAGATAGGACATGAGAGTGCAAATGCACCTGGTCATGCGATTTTTCTACGCAAGATGTGCTATTTTTTAGTGCAGCTACTCATGCGCTCAAAAAAAATTGCTCGTCTGCAAAAGATAGGACATGCATTCACATAGGTCCGTGCTGCGCTTCAATATTCCCCGCAGGGAGTCCCCCCATCACTGAACACTGTGATACCACTGTCACAGTGTTCAGTAATGATGGTACTCCCCACAGGGAGTAAAAACTCCCCTGCCACAGCTGTGACAGCTGTGGCAGAGGATCACGCTGTTCTCCCATTGCTTTCAATGGGGCAGCCGCTGCTACCCTAACAGCTTTCTTGACTTTTAGAGTTGCCATGCGAAGAAGTGGAAAAAGAATGTGGCCTCCGACCAATTTAAACGAATGAGAGCTCAGTCCCATGAGCGATGATCCGCACGTATTTCCGCGCAAAAAACAAAACGCACCTGCCAAAAAAATAACATATGGGTGGCAGTGGACGTGGTCAAGCGGGTTTTCATCCCCACGCGATGCGGACGTTTTTCCACGTGGAGATACGTGCCGATTGCCGCTCGTGTGACAGAGCCCCTAGGTGAAATTACTCCTCAATAAAAAATTTTAAGGGACCATCTGAAATACTCTAGATTTAGAGCCAAGTGATACCTAGAGGACCTAATTCAGTCTTCATTTAAAGGATCTGAGCTTAAGGGAAGGTGTTTACAGAGGTATGGAAGAGAGACGATTGATTTTAAAGAAAACAAATCTGAATTACATTACATATCGAACATATTGAAAGGTGGCCTCATCCTGTCAGAACAACTTCTGGATAATCCGAATATTGTCTTTAGAAGAAGCAAGATGTTGAAGAAGCCATCCAGGAAGAAGCCGCACCCTTCCAGCTGCTAACCAACTAGCACCCTCTATTTAAGGTGTTTTTAACTGTGGAAAAACTGGGTGCAAATGTTGTGAAAACATCTATCATACACGGAAGACAATTGATTCAGGATCTGAAAATACTCCATTTCAATAAAAACAACTTTTGAATTGTGGATCAAATAATATATCTAATTAAATGTCCCTGCAATATGAGATACATTGGTTGAACAACTAATTGTTTACGCATTAGAGCCAATCAACATAGTTGCGATATAAGACAGGGATACCTTAAGCAAAGCGTTTCTAAACACTTCCTTCTATATCATAACTCAAATCTGTCAGGCATGACAATCACTCCGATTGAGAAAATCCCTTGAGGTGAGTTTGCAAGATTAAAAGCTAAAGAAATGTTTTATATTTAATTGGTTTAATACCCTAACCCCCCACGGTCTAAATGAGGTCCTAGAATAGAATAGATGTTTAATAGAGATGAGCGAACGTACTCGGTAAGGCCGATTTCGCAATCGAGCACCGCGATTTTCGAGTACTTCACTACTCGGGGGAAAAGTACTCGGGGGCGCTGTGGGGCGGGGCATGGCATGGTGGAGCGGGGGGTAGCAGCGCGGAACAGGTGGGAGCTCTCTCTCTCCCTCTCCCCCCACTTCCCTCTGCAACCCCCCGCTCACCCACAGCGCCCCCAAGTACTTTTCACCCGAGTAGTGAAGTACTCGAAAATCGTGGTGCTCGATTGCGAAATCGGCCTTACCGAGTACGTTCTCTCATCTCTAATGTTTAACCGACTATGTTTAATCTAGGAATAGAATAGATGTTTAACCGACTATGTTTAATCCTCAATTAGTTACATTACATCAGAGCACAACATAGATCAGGCCTATGTATAGCTATAACATCAGTATTTAATTTTTCAAATCATATACACAATATATGTGGATCTCCTATTACTATACACCTTTTTTTTTTTTATATTTGTTATTGAGCATTTTCCAAGCATACATGAAGACATAGTACAAATCACGTATGTAATACAGTATTCAACGATTGGATGGAGATCAAATGAATGTTTGTTACATAAACAGTGACTCAAAGGAAGAATACATGCATGATAGTAAACAATGTTTGACATGTTTCCATATGAGCATTATTAAACCTTGACTAACGCGGAAAAGTAGATATTTGAAAAATAATTATTATCATTATAGTAAAATTAAAACGAACAATTTAACTCGAGTTTCTGCCAGTCATTCTACTTGCTCGTAAACTTAGGAAGAGAGTTGTTGTTTCTCGCATACAATCTCTCGTAACAGAAATGGTCTGATATTGAGTCCAACAGTTCTTTCAACACAGGGGGAGAGGTTGCTCTCCATTTCCTTACGATAACGTTCTTTGCGGCCAGTAGAAAATGGCAAATCCATGGTCTTTTTCCTGGGGGGGGGGGGAAGAGTCGCATTCTAGAAGGAGGAGGGCCAAGTGGGGGGAGTATGTGGGGTGTACTCCTGAGATAGATCTGATAGTGTCAAATACCTCCTTCCAGAAACCTTGACGTTTTGGACAGTCCCAAAACAGGTGAATGAGTGATCCTTCACCGCCAAATTCCCTCCAACAATTTATGTTTATGCTCGGGAAACACTTAGCTAACTTTGTGGGTGTGTAGTACCACCTAGTTAGTACTTTATAGTGAGTTTGAAGAAGACCTGCTGGGAGAGTGGCTTTGTTTGCTCTGTCGAAGGATTTCAGCCATTGTGCTGTGTGGAACTTCTCATGTAGGTCATATTCCCAGTTTAGTAGGTGTATTTTTTTGTGTCGTTCATGTTGCCTGCTAGGGTGTCGTAGAAAATTCTCGTTAAGGAGTTTTGGGAGTTGGCACATTTGTGGAGCAGATCTTCCAGTTCTTTGGGGAGAACACGCTTACCTAGTTGGGAGTTGTGGAAAGAAGATATTTTTAAATAGGCGAAAATCTCTTTGTCTGGTAAGTTGAATTTAGATTTGATGTTCTGGAAGGAGGACAAATTCCCTCTCTCAAGAAGATCTGCGATAGATCTGATTCCATTCCGGAGCCATTCTTTGAGGTTTAAATCTTGTATATAATATAGGAGGGTCTCCAGAGGAAGGTTTGTTAGAGAGCCCTTGGTATTGGATTTAAGCTTGTGTGCGAAGAGGTTCCAGCAATGTGGGGTTGTCAATAGAGATGATCAAATATACTCGTTTCGAGTAATTACTCGATCGAGCACCGCGATTTTCGAATACTTCCGTACTCGGGTGAAAAGATTCGGGGGGCGGGGGGAGGCGTGGCAGAGTGGGAGTAGCAGGGGGAACAGGGGGGAGCCCTCTCTCTCTCCCTCTCCCCCCCATTCCCCGCTGCAACCCCCTACTCACCCACATCGCCCCCGAATCTTTTCACCCGAGTACGGAAGTACTCGAAAATCGCGGTGCTCGGGCGAAAAAGGGACGTGGCCGAGTAGGTTCGCTCATCTCTAGTTGTCAACATTAAAGGAGAGAGGGTTTGAACATGCGGAAGAAGAGAAATTTCTGGGTACAGGATACTTAGTGTTGAGGCTTTTATAAGAGAATTTAGGGATTTATTTTGATTTCTGTGTCTTTCTATGAAGTACCAGGGCGGATGCTGTGAGTTTTTTAGCCAGATAGCCGACTGGTTCAAGATAGTCGCGTTATAGTAGGCTTGTAGGTTTGGTACTCCTAAGCCTCCTTGTTTCCTATGAAGGTATAGGATAGATGCAGCAAGTCTGGGTTTTTTATTGTTCCAGATGAAGTTTAGAAGCTGTTTTTGAAAGTTGGCGATTGTGTTTTGGGGGATTGGGAAGGACAAGGTGCGGAAAAGATAAAGTACTTTTGGTAGGATTAGCATTTTGTAAAGAGTCATTCTTCCGAACCATGAGGGAACTTTTTTCCCCAGCTCTTCTAGTTCTTTGCTTAGAGAGGCCAGAAGCAGGTCCATGTTTGCTGAGATAATTTCTGATGTGGAGTTACAGAGTGTAATCCCAAGGTTGGGGATTTTTTGTTTCCACTGAAAGGGAAATTCTTTTTGGATGTCATGTTTTAGTGTGCTGTCAATGTTGAAACCCATAATTTGGGATTTGTCTAAATTAAGTTTGTAAAATGAGGCTTGGCTGAATTGAAGAATACAATTTGTATACGCTTCTTAAAGAGTTTATGGGATCCGTTATTGAAATGAGGACATCATCGGCAAAAAGGCTGATTTTGTATTGCCTTAAGCCAACTGGAATGCCTTTAATTGTTAGGGACATTCTGATCTTTTCCGCTAAAGGCTCTATTAGAATTACAAATAATAGGGGAGAAAGGGGGCAGCCCTGGCGGGTCCCATTTGTGATTGGGAACGCTAAAGATAAAGCTCCATCAACTAGAACCCTGGCTGAGGGCTTCACCTAAAGGGCCCGAACCGCTCGGAGGAAGTTATCTCCCACACCAAATTTATGAAGGACCGCGAAAGCAATGCCCCAGTGGACTCTATCGAACGCCTTCTCTGCATCCAGGGAAAGGAAGAGAGAAGGCGTCCGACTCAAGACAGTTAATTCCAGTAGGTTCTGTACTCTCCGTGCACCGTCTGTTGCGTTCCTGCTCCTCGTGAAGCCGACTTGGTCATTATAGATGATCTTTGGTAGTAGGATTAGGAGTCTATTGGCCAAGATTTTTGAATACAGTTTCATATCTGTATTTAGAAGCGAAATGGGCCTAAAGTTTGCCGAAGAGGTGGTGGGTTTTCCTGGCTTCAGTATAGTAATTATTGTGGCTTGCAACATCTCTTCTGGCATCTCTCCTTGACTAATTGAGTCATTAAATATGGATGACAGATGAGGGGAAAAAGAGGAGGCAAATATTTTATAGTATTCTTTAGATAGGCCGTCAGGGCCAGGAGATTTGTAATTTTTTAGACTTTTAATAGCATTAGTAATATCTGGGATGGAAAGTGGGTTGTTTAAGGATTCATTTTGAGAAGCTAGGGAAGGGAGGGACACACTGTCCAAAAATTCTTTTATAAGAGTTGAAGTGGGTTGGGAGGTGTTTATGTCTTTGTTTAGGTTATAGAGGTTAGCGTAGAAGGATCTGAATTGTTCCGCTATTTGTTGGGGATGGGTTATTTTTTGAGTGGGATCTTTAGCATGGCTTATGTATGGGATTTTGGCCTTGACTCGTCTTTTTTTTGCTAAATTGGCCATTAACTTTGAGAGTTTATCGATATAAGAATAATAATTAGCTTTAAGAAAGGTGATATTTCTGTTATAATTGTCTAGTAGGGTTTTCCTTAGCTCTCGTCTTAGTGTGGTTAGTTCTTGGTGGAGATTATTTTGAGGCGAGTCTTGTTGTGCTTTTTCTAGCGTTTTGATATTATTTAGTAGGTGATCAATTTTTGCTTGTTTGTTTTTTCTTTCTTGAATTTTTAGTTTAATTAGGGCCCCTCTAATTACAGCTTTATGAGCACACCACAATGTAAAATTGTTGATGTCAGGGGTGGCATTGGTGGTGAATAGAGATGAGCGAATGTACTCGGTAAGGGCGATTTCGCAATCGAGCACCGCGATTTTCGAGTACTTCACTACTCGGGTGAAAAGTACTCGGGTGCGCTGTGGGTGAGCGGGGGGTTGCAGAGGGGAGTGGGGGGAGAGGGAGAGAGAGAGGGCTCCCCCCTGTTCCCCACTGCTATCCCCCGCTCCGCCGCGCCTCCCCCTGCCCCCCGGCGACCCCGAGTACTTTTCATTCGAGTAGTGAAGTACTCGAAAATCGCGGTGCTCGATTGCGAAATCGCCCTTACCGAGTACGTTCGCTCATCTCTAGTGGTGAAGTATTCATCTATGGTGTTTTTTATTATCTTTTGGTAGGTAGGAGATTTGAGCAAATTTACATCGTTGCGCCAGATTCTGGTTGGATTAAAGGGAGCATTGATATTAAGCTTTAGATATGTTGGGGCGTGATCTGACCAAGTAATGGTGCCTATTGCCAAGTTTATGGCTGAAGCAAGGGTCCATCTGTCAATTAGTATGAGGTCAATTCTAGAGTATGTTTGGTGTCTTGGAGAATAGTACGTAAATTCTCTTGATGAGGAATTTAGGCATCTAAAAGAATCATAGAGCCCTTCTCCATGAAGCCAAGGTTGGAGCGCTGGGGCCATTCTTGTTTGTGCTGTGGAGTCTAATTTACTGTCTGGGGTAGCATTAAAGTCTCCACATAGAATCAGCTTTCCTAATTGGATTCTTTTGACTTTCTTCATTAATTTATTAAAGAAGGAAATTTGTTTCTTGTTAGGAGCATAAACGTTAACTAAAGTCACCGGGACCTCATTAAGGGTGCATAGCAGAATAAGGTATCTACCTTTTGCATCAGCGATTAATTCTTTTAGGGATAAATTTATACTATTCCTGAGGGTGTTTAAGACACCCACATGTTTTTTTGATGCGTTTGTGGTGAAGATATTTGGATAAGAGGTGTTGGTGAACTTGGAGGGAAGGGGGAATGCTGTGTGAAGTGTGTTTCTTGAAATGTCAATATTTTCTAACCTAGCGTCCCTCCAGACCATTGCCCTTTTAAAGGGAGAATTAAGTTCTTTGACATTTAGCGAGCAAATATTGATTAACATTGTATATTTTTAGTATTTGCGTTGAGAGTGGAATTAGTGTGGCAGCAGAAATAACATGTAATACAGGAATAAATGAACTTACATAAAGCAGAAACAAATACAGATCTACTTGAGGAAGGTAGCGAAAATAGGTTTCTTGCAGAGTAGATTCTGGGAACTTGGTTAACGACAAAAACAGAAGCAGGTCTTCTAGTAGAAGGAGAATAAGATGTGTCTCCTTTGGAGTTGTAGGTGGAGAATACTCCAGGAAGGCGAATGGCGACCTGCAAATAAGAACAAATAAAACAGAGAAGAGTAGCAGGTATTAAAACCTGGTTCATTTGGGGGGAAAAGTCTGGCACATAGACAATAGCCTTTGTCTTGTGTTAGAGAAATTTAGAGTCCAGCATATTGAGCAAATTCAACAGAGAAGAGGAGGTTTGAGGATACGCTTATTTTCTTCAAGGAGGAGTAGAAGGTAGCGTGCGGCGATTAGTAGCTTTTGGTGGTCTTTGAGGTTTAGCTGGAGGAAGAATTTCTGGCATAGGAACATCCCATTTAGGTAGGGTTATGGCGCCATCTTCTGGTGGGGAAATTATTTGAGTGGAGTTATTTTTGTGGATTATTAGTTTGACCCATTTATTATTAGAAAGCCCCATTTGTAGGGTATTTTGGCGTTTCTCAGGGCTGATGTGATTTGAGAAAAGGACTTCCTGGCCTGAATCGCAGATTGAGAGAGGTCTGTGAAGAGCTTGATATTGGAGAATGCAGATGGAAGAAGGTTAGCGTTTCTCGACGCTAGCATCAAAGCCTCCTTTACGTGAAAGAAGTGAAGTCTCGTCTCGTCGCGTGGGATTGAATCGGGTAGAAAGTTCGGCTTTGCTAGTCTGTGAGCTCTATCCAGGATGCATTCTTGTTCTGTAGAGTCTGGGAGAATTTGTTTTATTAGTTTTTTGAGAAAATCTTTCAATTCAGCTTGGAATACATTTTCCGGGATGCCTCTGAATTTGATATAATTTCTTCTGCTCCTGTCTTCCAAATCGGTCAGCTTGTTTTATATGTTTTCCACTTCCTCCTCCAGTGTGTAATGCGCATCAATTATTTTGTTGTGGGAAGATGTTATTTCCCCCATTTTGTTTTCAATATGGTCAGTACGCATTTCCAGGTCTTGTAGGGAGACATTAAGTGAGTTTGAAAGAGCTTTGATATCTTTTTGTAGGGAGCCGCATAGTGCAACTATCATATTTTTGATAAAGTCCTCAGAAGCAGGGAGACTTGATGAGGGCATGTTATTGATAAGATCATTATCCTCTGCTTGATATAACTGCTGGCAGGTGGTTGTGGGGGGGGGGGGTGAGAGACATGGTCTCTGCTTGTCAGGGCTTGCAGAGGGGGTGGAGGGAGCAGACATGGAGTGAGGGCGCTCCGGCGCTATTTTGGGATCAGCCATGAGGTTCATGTCAGGATTATCGATGTAGTCACTTACCCGACGCTGCTGTGAACCTCCTGACAGTCCATCTCGGCGTCTCTCTGGCTTGTCGGCTGAAGCAGGGACAGCTCTGTTGGATCGTGCATCTGTGCAGGCTGATGGTGTGTCACTGCATGCTCTGGAGCTTGTGGAGTGAGGCGAGCCATCTCTGCCTGTCGGCCCCTGCTGTCCTGGGCCGCGGGAGGAGAAGTCGGACACCTTTTGTAAAGGTGCTTTAGATGTCCTTCTCTTCGGCATGATCTGCCCGGGGTCTTCCGATACTTGTTGAGAAGTTTTGCAGTGCTGGTGAAGCAATATTTGTAGCATAAAGGCTAAGGTCTAGACGGAGCTCGGGACTACAGGTCTGGTATTGCCTGCATCTAGGCCACGCCCCTATACACCTTTTTTTTCTCCTTCTTTCCCTCCCCGTATTTACGTCATCACGCTTTCTCCAATGGAATGCGTGTATGCGTTCCAAAGGGACGCCTTAGTCATGAACTATGGGATCCCTGTGATGGATGTGATAATGTCATCACACTTCTCCAAATAGAACGCATGTATGTGTTTCAGATGGACTCTCCGGTCATGGGTGAAAATCATGCCTCTGCTATGATGCATATGATATAATTGTACAGCTCTCGCCCATAGTCAGACAAGGAACAATAATTACTATACAAAAGTCCTGAAATCCTATTTGCGTGAGGCCATGAGGAAGAACAAACCAGATTTGCTCAAGAGACAGTCGTTTTTGCTCCAGGGCAATGCTTGGCCATATGTTGCTGCTACTACATTGGCATCACTGACTAAGATTGGTGTGACTGCACTAAGACACCCTGTGTATAACCCATACTTAAAGCATACAATTTCTGGGCATTCCCAACACTCCAAAAACAACTGTAAAGAAAAAGAAAATCCTCAGATGGTGAAGTAATGCCATACACAGCTGCATTGCTAAAATTAATCTCACAAAAAGTTTATTACATGTACTTGAATCATTTTTGAAGCATTAAATAAATGTATTGAATGTAAAGGGCACTACTTAAAAAAAAAATGTTCAGAGCCTGTAGACGTAAAGTGGTTGCAGGGCATATAGGTAAAAAAGTTTCTGGCAATATATATTAGGGGACCCTCCTAAAAGTTGCCATTTGGTAAGAAAAGGAGGTTCCTAAAGTTTCAGATCAATTGGATAACATTAACCTATGCCTCATCAACCTTGAAGTTATAATTTTAGGGCACTTTTGTTAAAAAAAAAAATCTATTTGTCCTATAAACCTGATCATGGTCTCATTTTATTGATAATGTTCTTGCTTACAAATATTACTTTTTGGGTGTGACTCATAGATTTGAAGATATTAGGCGATTTTCAGTGTCTTGCGTGTTCCAGGTCTTCAAATGAATAGTATGTTGAATTTGAGTTGAGGCTTTACTTTCCTTGTCACAGACTACTTGCTGTTCTTAGGAAAGGGATCCTTTCTAAAAGGACAAAGGGAGGAACCCTACTAGATATCTTCCCTTCTGCTCTGGGGGTGGGGACTTGTGTGGCAAATGGCAAGAAGCGCAGTCAATATTTGAATTTCAAGTGGTAAACTTTGTATTGTTTTTTTTTCCAGTTTTGACTTTGAGTGAAAATGGATTTAGAACCTTTGTCTTCCAAAGTAGCAGCTAAAATGAGTTTAAGGCATAAATACAAGATTTTTTGATTGGGTACGCATCTCATCAAATTACTGGTAGTATGATATCATTGAATTTTCAAGTGTTGCAAATTTTGCTTTTTAATATGCGCCAAGTAAAACTGAGCATCAAAGAAGTTTCAAGACTTACTATGGAAAAAGTATTAATTTTCTGGGAGAAATTAAAGATTCCAACAAGACATTTAAAAGATTGTAATGCAGAGCTTGAAAAACATTATGAACAGTGGAGAAAACTACAAACAAAATGCTGGCAGAACTTCAAGTTCAGCTCAAAATGAAAAAGGTGGAAGCCTTCAAGTCAACCCTTGATGACCTTTTCATTATTGCTCATCAGGATGCTCTCATCATAACTACTGAAGTAGACAGGGCGTTTTTGTTATTCCAGAGACAAAAGAGATATCCTGGCTGCATGGGAGGAGTTGACTTGAAATTTGTGCGAGCAGAAAAACGAAAAGAAGAGAGGAAATCAGCTCAGATCACAAGTAGGTGTGTTTGTTCTTATTCTTTTAGAACAAATAAAACAGTAGCAGGCCAGGGATGACTATAAAAATTTCTTGAATTAGGTTTCATTTGTTTGGGATGTACTACTGAAGAAGAAATTTCTTTCAGGGTACCTGGTGCAATTCATCATGCTAGGTGGATGGCCAAAGCCATTTATTCACTAAAAATGTATATTTTTAAGGATCAGTTTCCTTTGAATCATGTGGAAAAGTATGGAATAGGCCGAATTTGTTTGTTTATTATTAATATTTAAATGAAAGCTTGGTTTAATGCCCCCAAGGCGGATATGGCCCCCAACCAAGATTTGCAATTGTTAAAATTGCTTATAAATGATAAAAAAATTGATAAAGAGGTATAGGAAAAAGCAATAGGCAAATTTATAAATCACCTGTGGTATCTAAACTCATAACAAGTGGTCTTTTGGTTTTTTGATGAAACTTTGAAGGAAGAAGTTAGGGGGAAAAATGGCTTTAAAATTATTATCTTTTTGAGGACAGGAGGTTGAAAATGAATTAGATGACAGAAATGTAAGAGCACAATTCAGCCTTGAAGAAGCACATTCGCTGTTGATCAAGGGAATAGATTTTTTTATTTCTCCTTAAGCTTTTGATTTTTTTACACAGTTCAAAATTGCAACTTCAATCTTGCAAAATGATCCTGGTGATGGTTTAAAAACCCTGATTACTTGAAAGGTAAAATGATAGTAGAAAAATTAAAGGCTGTAAATGACACAGCACAGAGGGGTGTCAAATTGATCCAAGATTTTAATTCAAGTATTACCAAAAATGAAGAACAACGCCAGTTCTTGTTACAAGTCATAGCAAAATTTAGGAAACTTTACCCTGATAGTGCAAAAGCCTCTAAGCATCTTCCTGATGTGTAAATCATGTAAAATGTAAGTAAATATTATATATCATTTATGTGCTTTCATTTGGTACAATACATTATAATACTCTTTTTTGTAATACATATTCTTCTATCTTGTAATAAATCATCTTTTTTGTGTGAAATACATTTCTTGTATTTTATTTGGATTTTTGTTCTTCTACAAATACCCCTTTTCATCTTGGGTTTGTCAAAATTTCTATGGAAACACATTCAGTACCGAATATTAACTGTTTTTCAATTATAAATATGATAAAATAAATTTATTGACATTAAAGATAATGGAATGGAGCCATGAACTTGAATGTTTTCGGAAAATATCAATTTTGGGAATCCAGTACACAACTAGCACTGAAAATGTACTATTATTAGAGATGAGCGAACGTACTCGTCCGAGCTTGATACTCGTTCGAGTATTAGCGTGTTCGAGATGCTCATTACTCGTAACGAGTACCACGCGATGTTCGGGTTACTTTCACTTTCATCTCTGAGACGTTAGCGCGCTTTTCTGGCCAATAGAAAGACAGGGAAGGCATTAGAATTTCCCCCTGCGACGTTCAAGCCCTATACCACCCCCCTGCAGTGAGTGGCTGGCGAGATCAGGTGTCACCCGAGTATAAAAATCGCCCCCTCCCGCGGCTCGCCACAGATGCGTTCTGACATAGAGGAGGGAAAGTGGTATCTTGGTGGAGCTGCTATAAGGAGAGTGTTAGGAGTATTTTAGGCTTCAAGAACCCCAACGGTCCTTCTTAGGGCCACATCTAACCGTGTGCAGTACTGTGGAGGCTGCTTTTTGCAGTGTTGCACATTTTTTTTTTGGTATATCGGCCGTGCAGAGCATTGCGCCCTGCAGTAATACTCCAGGGCCAGAAGCGCATAGGCAGGGACAGAAGACATATTGATTGAATATAGGCAGTGTGCCTTTGCAAAAAAATTTGGGGAAAAAAATCTATTTGGGCTGCCTGTCACTGTCCTCAGTGTTCTGGGTCTGTGCTGGGTGTAGTAGTTCTCCAAATTCATACGCAGCCAGCTAAGTGTTACAGCAGGCTTGCGCAAAATTATTTCCAGGCTCTGTCTGGGCTGTGAAATCACCGCTGTATTGCAGTTCACAGTGCAACACTCTGCAGTTCTTTGACATACTCCAGGGCCAGAAGCACTTAGGCAGGGACAGAAGACATATTGACTGAATATAGGCAGTGGGCCTTTGCAAAAAAATTTGGGGAAAAAAATCTATTTGGGCTGCCTGTCACTGTCCTCAGTGTTCTGGGTCTGTGCTGGGTGTAGTAGTTCTCCAAATTCATACGCAGCCAGCTAAGTGTTACAGCAGGCTTGCACAAAATTATTTCCTGGCTGTGTCTGGGCTGTGAAATCACCTCTGTATTGCAGTTCACAGTGCAACACTCTGCAGTTCTTTGACATACTCCAGGGTCAAAAGCGCTTAGGCAGGGACAGAAGACATATTGACTGAATATAGGCAGTGGGCCTTTGCAAAAAAATTTGGGGAAAAAAATCTATTTGGGCTGCCTGTCACTGTCCTCAGTGTTCTGGATCTGTGCTGGGTGTAGTAGTTCTCCAGATTCATACGCAGCCAGCTAAGTGTTACAGCAGGCTTGTGCAAAATTATTTCCTGGCGTTCCGTAAGCGAAGTCAGCCTCCAACCACAGGCCAATAAGCGGCACATTTAATTACAGCGTTCTGTTTCTGCACTACTGGTAATACACCATGCTGAGGGGTAGGGGTAGGCCTAGAGGACGTGGACGCGGGCGAGGACGCGGAGGCCCAAGTCAGGGTGTGGGCACAGGCCGAGCCAGTGTGGTGGCCAGGGGTAGAGGCAGGGCCAGACCGAATAATCCACCAACTGTTTCCCAAAGCGCCCCCTCGCGCCATGCCACCCTGCAAAGGTCAAGGTGCTCTACGGTGTGGCAGTTTTTCACAGAGACGCCTGACGACCGACGAACAGTGGTGTGCAACCTTTGTCGCACCAAGATCAGCTGGGGAGGCACCACCACCAGCATGCGCAGGCATATGATGGCCAAGCACCCCACAAGGTGGGACGAAGGCCGTTCACCGCCTCCGGTTTGCACCACTGCCTCTCCCCCTGTGCCCCAACCTGCCACTGAGATCCAACCCCCCTCTGAGGACACAGGCACTACCGTCTCCTGGCCTGCACCCACACCCTCACCTCCGCTGTCCTCGGCCCCATCCAGAAATGTCTCTCAGCGCAGCGTCCAGATGTTGCTAGCGCCACTGTTTGAGCGCGAGCGCAAGTACGCCGCCACGTACCCGCACGCTCAAGCGTTGAACGTGCACATTGCCAAATTGATCAGCCTGGAGATGCTGCCGTATAGGCTTGTGGAAATGGAGGCTTTCAAAAGCATGATGGCGGCGGCGGCCCCGCGCTACTCGGTTCCCAGTCGCCACTACTTTTCCCGATGTGCCGTCCCAGGCCTGCACGACCATGTCTCCCGCAACATTGTACGCGCCCTCACCAACGCTGTTACTGCCAAGGTCCACTTAACAACAGACACGTGGACAAGCACAGGCGGGCAGGTCCCCAGTCAAGGCTGAGTTGGCGGGAGCACTGTAAAAGGATGGTGAGGGAGTACGTAGCCGATCGCACGACCGTCCTCGGTGACGCCTCTGCCCCCTACAACTACTGGGTGTCGAAGCTGGACACGTGGCCTGAACTCGCGCTGTATGCCCTGGAGGTGCTTGCTTGTCCTGCGGCTAGCGTCTTGTCAGAGAGTGTGTTTAGTGTGGCTGGGGGAATCATCACGGATAAGCGTACCCACCTGTCAACCGACAGTGCCGACAGGCTTACATTCATCAAGATGAACAAAGCCTGGATTTCCCCAGACTTCTCTTCTCCACCAGCGGACAGCAGCGATACCTAAACAATACGTAGGCTGCACCCGCGGATGGAAGCATCGTTCTCTATCACCATCCAAAACGGGGACCTTTTTGCTTCATCAATCTGTGTATAATATTCCTCCTCCTCCTCCTGCTCCTCCTCCTGAAACCTCACATAATCACGTCGAACGGGCAATTTTTCTTAGGCCCACAAGGCTCAGTCATATAATTTTTCTAAACAATTTTTATATGTTTCAATGCTCATTAAAGCGTTGAAACTTTCAACTCAACCAATTTTTATTTTAACTGGGCTGCCTCCAGGCCTAGTTACCAATTAAGCCACATTAACCAAAGCGATTAATGGGTTTCACCTGCCCTCTTGGTTGGCCATGGCCAATTTTTCTGAGGTACATTAGTACTGTTGGTACACCAATTTTTGGGGGCCCTCGCCTACAGTGTAATCAAATTAATTTTTAGCCCACCTGCATTACAGCTGACGTTACATCAGCTGTGTTGGGCACTGCAATGGGATATATTTATGTACCGCCGGTGGCTTCCTGGCACCCACCCATGCTGTCGGTCCACACGGAGTTGTAACTGCATGTGTCCACTTCTAAAGAACGCCAGTCTGACTGGGGCATGCAGTGTGGGCCGAAGCCCACCTGCATTAAACATGACATTACCTCAGCTATGATGGGCAATGCAATGGGATATATTTATGTACCGCCGGTGGCTTCCAGGGAGCCACCCATGCTGTGGGTCCACAGGGAGTTGTAACTACATGTGTCCACTTCTAAAGAACCCCAGTCTGACTGGGGCATGCAGTGTGGGCCGAAGCCCACCTGCATTAAACATGACATTACCTCAGCTGTGATGGGCAATGCAATGGGATATATTTATGTACCGCCGGTGGCTTCCTGGCACCCACCCATGCTGTGGGTCCACAGGGAGTTGTAACTGCATGTGTCCACTTCTAAAGAACCCCAGTCTGACTGGGGCATGCAGTGTGGGCCGAAGCCCACCTGCATTAAACATGACATTACCTCAGCTGTGATGGGCAATGCAATGGGATATATTTATGTACTGCCGGTGGCTTCCTGGCACCCACCCATGCTGTGGGTCCACAGGGAGTTGTAACTGCATGTGTCCACTTCTAAAGAACCCCAGTCTGACTGGGGCATGCAGTGTGGGCCGAAGCCCACCTGCATTAAACATGACATTACCTCAGCTGTGATGGGCAATGCAATGGGATATATTTATGTACCGCTGGTGGCTTCCTGGCACCCACCCATGCTGTCGGTCCACAGGGACTTCACAATAGGGAGTTGTACCTGCCTGTGTCTATGAATTAAAAACCCCGGTCAGGTTGGGGCATGCAGTGTGGGCCAAAGCCCACCTGCATTTAATCTGACGTTAGCTCTGCTATCCAGGGCACTGCAATGGGACACATTTATGTACAGCCGGTGGGTTCCAGGGAGCCACCCATGCTGTGGGTGCACACGGAATTCCCATTGCGGAGTTGTACCTGCCTGTGACTATTTATAAAAAAACGCGGTCTGACTGGGGCATGCAGACACCTTGACAGAATGAATAGTGTGTGGCACATAGATTCCCCATTGCTATGCCCACGTGTGCAGCTCCAGATGGAGGTGGCACAGGATTGGATTTCTCATTGCTTCTGTACAGCATTGTGGACTATCGCCCCGCCCCTTTTAAAGAGGGTCGCTGCCTAGCCGTGCCAACCCTCTGCAGTGTGTGCCTGCTTTTCCTCTGGCAGACGCACGTATAAATAGACATGAGGGTGGCATGGCATGAGGGCAGCTGAAGGCTGGGCAGGGACAGTTTGGTGTGCGCTGTGGACACTGGGTCGTGCGGGGAGGGGGGGGGTTGGGCAGCATGTAACCCAGGAGAAGTGGCAGCGGAGTGTCATGCAGCCAGTGATTGTGCTTTGTTGGAGGTAGTGTGGTGCTTAGCTAAGGTATGCATTGCTAATGAGGGCTTTTCAGAAGTAAAAGTTGTTGGGAGGGGGGGGGGGCACTCTTGCCGCTATTGTGGCTTAATAGTGGGACCTGGGAACTTGAGATGCAGCCCAACATGTAGCCCCTCGCCTGCCCTATCTGTTGCTGTGTCGTTCCCATCACTTTCTTGAATTGCCCAGATTTTCACAAACGAAAACCTTAGCGAGCATCGGCGATATACAAAAATGCTCGGGTCGCCCATTGACTTCAATGGGGTTCATTACTCGAAACGAACCCTCGAGCATCGCGAAAAGTTCGTCTCGAATAACGAGCACCCGAGCATTTTGGTGCTAGCTCATCTCTAACTATTATCTTCAAATATATGAATCATACCTAAAAAGGGATTCAATTAATATTTGTGGACAAGAACATTATCAATAAAATGATACCATGATCAGGTTTCTAGGACAAAAAGCTTTTGTTTTATGGGTGAAGAACTGGGATTTTTTTTAACAAAAACTAAAATTGTAACTTTAAGGTTGATGAGGCACGGGTTAACGTTATCCAATTGACCAGAAACTTTCAGAAACCCATTTTCTTACCAAATGGCAACTTTTGGGAGCGTTCCTCATAAAAAAATGTTAACATTGATTTTTTTTGTGACCACCTTAAAGTCATCCTTTTTTTATTTAAAAAAATCTGTCTTGTCTATCTATCTACCTATCCATCCTAAATGTCATTGAAGATATTAAGGAAAGTATTATACTCTCTAGATTTCTGTTCAAACAAAACTAGAGCTTGTCCTGCAATATACAAGATGTTATAGAGCTGCATTGATGAATAAAATAATATAAAAAGGTATGACTGTTGCAACACAAATGGGGAAATGATTTACTGGTTCTTAAAGGGATGACCCCCCCCCCCCCCCCAAATATATATTTCAACCCTGTTGAAAGATTATGGCTCCTAATTACCAAACTCCATATGGCACTTTTTTTACATTTTTGAGAGCACATACTCAGTCTAAAATATCACTTTGAAAATGCAGAAGTGAAACTTAGTAAACAAAAAAAAATAAGAGGCTCTCCTACACACACTCCTGGTACTCTCCTACACACACACACACACACACACACACACACACACACACACACACACATCCTACCTTTCTGATCCCCCCATCCTTCCTCTAAATCTTACATCTCATATCTGTACATTTCCTCTGGTATGATTTGTTTAATTCATCTCCTCAAAAGGATCTGTTAAGTTACAAAAACGCTGTTTAAATTGCTTGAATGCTAGATTATAAGTGATAATTGCTTAACTAGTTACCCTGACATGTTATAGAACTGGAAGCAGTTTACAAATATAACACTGTAAGCAATCATCCTTGTTATGTATAAAATTGGAATTGTTAGGCCTCATGTCCACGGGGAAGTTATATTTAGCAAATCCGCGTGGGAGAAAAAACACAAATCCACATCCATAGGAATGTATTGACCATCCACAGTTAACTAAATAGCCGCAGATGTTATTTTAAGTGATTTGCGGATTTCACGTGTGGGGGAAAAAACGTGGCACGCTCTATTTTAACACAGATCACGCGTGCGGGAACTCATAGAGCTCATATCTCAATTGATCTTGCACATGAAAAAACTGCATCGGCAGCAGAAATTTGCAGTAGAAATCAGCACATGCCTGGTGGACATGAGGCCTAATATTTCAGCATACAAATTAAAAAATATTGTAGAGGAAAAAAAAAATTTGGTTATAGTAATTTTAAACATCCACATTATTTATTATTAGTGATTATGTTTATTGACTTATTATGTTTTTTGAAATTTTATGCATTTATGGAAGTTCTGCATTTAGTATAATGATATTTATTTGATATTATTCCTTTTACTGGGGATTGATGACGAAGATAAATATATATATTTTTTAAATCTCTGAAAGTTGCCATATATATTTGGTTTAGACACTCCATTTATTTTATCCCCGTTATGAATTCCTTTGATTGTATCACTTTTTCGGCCCTCATGTTTCCCCATCCCTTCGACAGGGTGGAGCGCAGATTGCATTCCATGGATCACGGGTAAAGTGCAGCGTGCATTCCACCAATACTAAGTGCCGCACGGTATGTTGCACGTCACGTGTAGCCCATCACATGATCGCTGCGATGACGTGGCATCAGGATGTGTCTCGGCTCCGCCTACCATACCGGCGCTGGAGGACGCTGATCTGAGTAACGTAATGTATTTTATTATATATATATATATATATATATCTTTGTATTTGTTAACCTTGGCTTGAAGAAGGTGCCCTTGAGTATAGAAACACGTTGCCACCTATCCATTGTACCGTTCAATGGTTTTACCCCTTGGAATAAAGGATCTGCCTTTGCCACCGCTCTGGGAGCGTTTTTGGGCATGAATATCTTTATATCATGTAGGACTCGTCACTTCTAGGAGGGGGCTTTTGCTGGTCATACCCCCCTCCTCCTGAGTAAGTGCCGTCTACATCTCTTTATTTTCTGATTGAGTACATCAGGTGAACTACTTCACAATCCAAGAGTGCAGTTTTCTTTCGCTGACAGTAAATTTACAATTTAAAGGGGGAAGATTTTATTATGCAAATTTTATTCTACGGTTTGTAGAATTTAGAAAACTTAAGAAAGCTTGGATCAATAGGTATTTTCCAATAAAAACATAATTAACACTGCTTATATCTTTTCTATATTAAGCTATTTTAGACCTGGTAGCAATAATTTTACGTTATTTCATGAGTTGTATTATTTTTTTTTTTTGAGAACCACTTTAAAATTAGTTAACAGTAGGTTGGAAGTACGATACATTAGATGTTTGCCAAAGTAAACTATATAGTTATTGTCGCATTTAAAAAGATTATTGCTTACAAGCAAATAAATTAATCTACAGCATATCTCAGTGGTATTTTACCCCTTTTAGATTCTTCCAAATTTTCTCAAGAGGATGTGGTTCTCTGGACACTTTGAAACATGGTCTGTGGGACTGCATGGTCATTAGGCCAGTCTGGTCAGCTATATTTCAGCTCAACAAGAAAATTACCAATTTCAATCTTGCAATGGATCCAGCTGTTCCCCTGTTACTTTTGAGTTTTCAGACAATTCCTAAGCCAACAACAAAACTAGCAAATTCCTGGACACATCTCTGGGTTTCTGTGCAGCACCCCCCCCCCCCCCCCGTCCTATCACCCGGGCTGCGGGGGTGCTGCACAGAGGAGCCCCGGTTTATGTCACCTCCCCTGGCTGCCATAAACCTGGATGGCGGCTCCAGGAACATGCTCCCGTGCTCAGGGGGTGGGCGCCTATGTAGCCCGGGTGCTGGGGATGCGGCAGGTGCCATCCTGCGCTGTGTCCCCATTGCCAGGACACCTGGGCGTGCTAGCTCTGTCTATGCCTGTCTTTAGCAAGTGCCAGGGGCTGTTTCTTCGAGCGTCCTGTGATTGGGTCCTGCTGCTGTCAGGCTCCCTGTCCCAATCAGCTGCTGTGGCAGGAGTTCTGACAGCATTTAAACTGTTAAGTTTTCTTCTGACCTTGCCAGAGTATGTTTGGTCTCCAGCTACACCCACGTTACCATGAATTGATGCCATGTTTTGACTCACTTGCTTTGGACCTAACTTTGACTTTGCTTGACCCCTTGTACCACGTTCTCTCCTGTTACCATCTGGAATGCCTGACCTGGTCTTGTGTTTGTTTGTTCTCCTGTATTTGTATGTGAGTCTGACTCCTGCCCTGCATCCCTAGTGTGCCTAGGGATTTTTGCCCAGTTGTCGCCTAGGGCCTAGCCTAAGGGGCAAGTAGGTAGGGACAGGGTTTGCAGGTAGGACTAAAAAAATTTCACCTGCCTGGACTCCAGTCATAACAATACCAATATGATGTTATGGACCTTCAGTTGCAACCAAAAATGTATTTTATTCTGGTTGGAACTTCTTGATGTGGTGACAGTCACTTTTTATCTATTTATTTTTTCTCCAAGTTATAAACTCTGTATTTTCTTAATCCAATATTTATATGTGAGAAAAGAAGCTTGAAATAGTCAAATGACAGTTTTGTGACAAGTAGAATTATTGCACCAGCACGCAAAAGGTTAACATTATTAACAATAAACAATAAGGTACAAAATAGTCCACAGGTAATTGAGGCCAGCCACATCTTATAGATTAAAGAGGGAGAAAAAGAAAAAAACAATGAGTTAAGTTAAAAAGGAAGGTTAGTCGAGACCTATGCTACCCAGGGAGACCAGAAGTTTAAAAAAATTCATGGGACCAGGATTTCCAACTGGAGATTTCCTCAAAATGGTACTTCTGTAAAACTTAAAAAAAATGCTGGCACTACTGTGGATTCCAGAATAAAAACATGTTTATTTTTAAACATGGAAGACATGTTTAGGAAGAAGTCTCCAAATTTCTCTTCTCTGCTCGCCCCACCACCTGCGCTAGGGACCCCCTCCCCTCACACCTCCTCCGATCCCTCTCCCCAGTAATAATCTCCCATCTCACCACTATATTCAACCTCTCTCTGATCTCGGGCATCTTTCCCTCTTCTTTAAAACACGCCATCACCACTGCTAAAGAAGCCGACTCTGGATGCGACTGATGCTGCCAACTACCAACCCCTCTCTAATCTCCCCTTCATCTCCAAACTACTAGAACGCCTGGTTTACTCCTGCCTTGTAAGCTATCTATCAGAGCACTCTCTCCTAGACCCCCTACAATCTGGCTTCCGACCTCAACACTCGACAGAAACTGCCCTTACAAGGGTATCCAATGACCTACTGACAGCCAAATTGAGGTGTGATTACTTCCTACTAATCCTCCTCGACCTTTCCACAGCATTTGACACTGTTGACCACAAACTCCTCCTCGGTATGCTTCGCTCCATCGGCTTAAAGGACACTGCTCTCTCCTGGTTCTCCTCCTACCTATCAGAACGCTCTTTCAGCATCTCTTTTGCTTGATCTACCTCCCCTCCTCTTCCCCTGGCTGTTGGGGTCCCCCAGGGCTCAGTCCTCGGCCCCCTCCTTTCCTCGATCTACACAGTCCCTATTGGACAAACCATCAGGAGATTTGGCCTCCAATACCACCTGTATGCTGACGACACCCAGCTATACACCTCTTCCCGTGACATCTCTGCACCTATCCTCCAAAACATCACCAACTGTCTGTCTGCTGTCTCTGACACTATGTCCTCTCTCTACCTAAAACTAAACCTCTCTAAAACTGACTTACTGGTATTTCCACCCCCCACTAACCAACCTCATCCTGACATCTGCATCTCAGTGTGTGGCACCACCATAACTCACAATCAGATTGGTCCCTGCGCTGAGCCAATGAGAGGCAGCAGTCACTCACCCATTTATGAATTCATGAATGGGTGTGTGAGTGAGATCTGCCTCTGATTGGTCAGGCTTTGACCAATTAGAGGCAGCTCATTCAGCAGGCGGGGATTTTAAATCCCCGGCTGCTGAATACTACTCACAGCTGTTCAGAGCAGTTCAGGAGGACTGCCGCCGGCCGCGCTGAACTCCGTCTGCCGGGACCAGGTGAGTATATATATATTTTTTTATTTGTACACATTTCTGGATGAATTGCAGGGAAGGACTTATATATTTAAGCCCTTCCCGACAATTCATCCCGCGCTCGCCGGCAGCCCATTGCTTTCAATGGAGCCGGCTGTATTGTCGGCTCCATTGAATTCAATGGTCAGTGCTCGTTTAATCGAGACGAGTACCGCGTGGTGCTCGTCTCGAGTGACGAGCATCTCGAGCACCCTAATACTTGAACGAGCATCAAGCTCGGACGAGTATGCTCGCTCATCTCTACTCAAGATGTTTCATTGGAGGCAGGCTTAGATAGTAATGCCCTGTGCATTCTCTATATTATTACTCCCTTTTTAAAATAGCAAGCAGCTTTCTCCAAAAGCCCTTAAATGGACCAAAGTCAGCTACTAGCCAGGTACCATTAACTCCATCTTTAATTTTCAAGGTTTTTTGTAGCATCCATGGGTCAATGTTATATTAAATTTGTCAGATCACACTGACCTAATAATTTTCTTAAAGCTTTATACTAGGTTCACCTTTTTCATATTAAATTTGAAAATATTATTTTTTTAATTTTTCTTACAAATAGGCTTGTCTAAAAGTCATGTTCCTTCTAACTTTATTACATTTGCTAAATAGGACAATACTTGTGTAATCTCCATAGTTGATGTCAGTTAATCTGTGGTTTCGGATTTGCCAATGTCTTGATGTTATGCATCTAGTCCTTTTTTCTTTCTTTTTGCTGTTATGTGCAAATTCTCAATAAAAATGTATTGAAAATAAAGAGTAAATTGGAACGTAAGACATGTTTAAAACTTAGCACTTTTGGTATATTAGGTGTGTAATGAGAGATCTTATTGATTACCTGCAAAGTGTTCCTAATCTTTGGCAAAGAGTGTAGGGGGTTGCTAAGGGCAAGATAGCATCATGTGCAAAAAAACAAATTTTTTGTTTTGTATTTCCAATTTTGATACCCAGTATAGAAGAATGCATGCACTACTTTTTTGGTGCATTTTTGGTAAAACGTTTGATGAAATAGTTTTGAAATATCATGTGAACAAGACTTAATAATGACAATTAGCATTTGCATCAACTAATTGTAGCATTTGCATCAACTAATTGTGCCATTTGCACCTTTTCATGATTCATGTTAGCCAAGATTCCATGCTTATAGGCGGTTACTTTAAAGTCAGGTTTATGAAATTTACATTTTCAAATACTCTAAGTAAAGTTTCCATCAGCACACCAAGATGAAGCTGGCAAGAATATGTGAGCCAAAAAACAAAATGTAAAGCCCCACAGCTTCTCCAATATAATGTAAAATGCAATACATTTAACAAATAGTGTGCAATATTTGATACATTAGTAAAATAAACTGAAAAAAATTTGGAGGTATCTGAAATATCACTGAAATGGAATAGCCAATATTGATTCATGTGGGTCTTTTTGTGTCCTGAAAACTCCTTAAACTCTGAAGTTAACATATTTGGTTTAGGCCTAGCCCATTGTTCTGGATTAAATACTGTAGATTTAGTTTTTTTTTCTTGATTTAAGGATAAGTTATCTTTTCTAACTTTTTTTATATATGTTTTATGGAAGATGTACAAAATATTGTCT
The DNA here is from genome assembly GCF_035609145.1 of Eleutherodactylus coqui. Taxonomy (NCBI): domain Eukaryota; kingdom Metazoa; phylum Chordata; class Amphibia; order Anura; family Eleutherodactylidae; genus Eleutherodactylus; species Eleutherodactylus coqui. The sequence continues at coordinate 104,136,064 of NC_089843.1, forward strand.
ACTAGACTGATGATTTGCTTTATCTTTGAATTCTATAAAGCAACACATTTTTAGAGTTGCAAAAATTTCTGATGTAGATTCCTACATGTGTTTATTGTTATCTGTCATTTCCCAGAAATAAGTTCACTTAGAATCAGTCAAACAGAAAAAAAAGATATGCATCAAATCTAAATAACGTCTGTGCTTCTAGAAAAATGACAAAATGTCTGATAAAACTAAATGCAATTTCCAGCTGATGTTTAAAATTGGTTATCATGACATTTTTGAAAATGTAATACACTACAAGCAGGTAAGAGTTTTGCTACTTTGGCATCTCACTACGATCCAATCAGACGCATATATGAGACAGAGCTTAGAAGTTTGGGGATGCATTCTACCCCTAAATATCTCATGCATTCACTTTCCACCACATTTATCTCATCACAAGATTCTGATTTATATTCATAGCATTTTTACACTTCACAATTTTAATATTTCTTGCCATAGGCATTTTAATATTCCACTTGAGAGATGATGAATCCAGAGGTGAAAACTGAAAACAATCTTTGCAAATCTTAACTGTATTCTTTTTTAATTAGCAAAGGCAATGCATTTTAAGTACATGCCATGCAAATGTGTATGGTAACAATTTTATCAACAAATATTGCATGAAATTTCATTACAGCAATCTGGCTTATGCATTTTCTAACATATAACTATCTCATGAAGTGATGAAGTGTCATATTTTATATATATATATATATATATATATATATATATATATATATATATATACAAACACAGTAGACACTTCATATATACCATATGAAGTATGGTATATATACATATATATACATGCACACACACCACAGCGGTCAGTACTGGGTCTTATTTTTTAATATACTTAGAAAGATTGTGGAGGCATTATACAGTAAAATGTCAATATTTGCAGATGTTACAAAATGGCCACCAGCTGCAAAACCATTACCTTTTTGGGGGATGTCTTGCTGTTGCCTTTCATTTGCACCAAAGCAGAAGAAACTGATTCACAATCATTTATGCTTCCTAAATGGATGAATGTAAATTCTTTACATCCCTGCAGTTTAAGGTTTAATAAATAAGGTTTTAAATATATCTATACATACACACAGTAGGCACTTCATATATACCATATGAAGTATGCACAAGGGGCTGCTGTTAAGTCTTTGGCTTTACCCAGAAAGAAACGAGATAGGAAGATGAAACTTTACATTTAATCCACATACTCTCCACTGATGTCAACACACTTCCTACTTCGGTATTCCAAGTTCTGTAAGCCTTGCAAAAAGAAGGACTTCGGTTGTGCCTCAAACCAGTCATCCGTAGCAGCCATGGCATCAGAAATGGTGTAAAATTTGGTACCTTTGAGGTGTTTCTTCAGGTTTGGAAACAGATGATAGTTGGAGGGAGCTTGATCTGGTGAATAAGGTGGGTGGTCAACCAGCTGGAAGCCTAGCTCCACCAATTTGACCATGGTTACTTGTGCAGTGTGAGCAGAGGCATTGTCTTGCAGGAACAAGATTCCTTTGGACAGCTTGCCGTGCCTTTTGGCCATCAGAGCTGCCTTCACTTGGTCCAAAAGTTCAATATAATACCTTGCATTGATGGTGGAACCATTTTGAAGGTAGTCCACTAGCAGCATGTCCTCCTTATCCCAGAACATAGACGCCATCACCTGAGTCGCTGATTTTTGCACCCTAAACTTCTTTAGGCGAGGAGAACCACTGTGCCTCCACTCTTGACTGCTTCCTGGTTTCAGGGTCATACAAATGAATCCGGGTATCCATAATGACCAGTCAATCCAGGAAGTTCTTATCAGTCCAAAATTGCTGACAAATGGACCAGGAAGTTTTCACTTGCATGCTTTTCTGATCTGTTGTCAAACATTTGGGGACCCACTTTGCAGATAGCTTTTTCATGTTCAAATGTTCATCGATAATGACACAAACACGTTCACGAGAAATCCCCATGTCTGCTATTCCTTTAGCTGAAATTTGACGATTCTCCAGTATGAGGTTGTGCACCGCATCGATGATCTCCGGAACAACAACCTCTCTCGATCGTCCAGGACGTTCCTCATCATTGGCATTAAATGTGGCAACCCAGTTCTTAACTGTAGAATATGAAGGGCATTGATCCCCCAATGTCTGTGACATATCACTATGAATATCCTTCGCGGACTTTCCTTGCAGAAACAAGAATTTTATCACTCATTTGCTGTGAATATCGCTTTAGACTCCACCATTTTGTTTTCCCGTGTGCCTAGATCACTGTTGCCATAAGCTACAAACACAAAACTTTGAAAACATATATTAGACACATAAGGTTTTCATGTGATGTAACAATTGTTACCATAGAAACAGAAAAAGAGCAGAAAGCCAGAGATTTATCAGCAGCCCCTCATATATATATATATATATATATATATATATATATATATATATATATATATATGGTATGGTACTTTGTGTGTGTGTGTATATATATATATATATATATACACACACACATTATATATATGTCATACTACTTATGTATAGGTATGCCATCAGGACCCAGTGATTTATCTATTTTGAGGCAGTTCTGCATATCCTCCTGGTTTAGACTGGCGATTTTTAATGGAGAATTTACTTTATAAGGCCTTAGTCAGACGGGCGTTTTTTCGCGCGATTTGCGCATGCGCATGCGTCCGGCGATTTTTTAAAACCATTGCTTTGCAATGGTATCGGACACATGAGCGCTTTCTATGCGCTCGTCCAATAAATTATAGAACAGAAATCACAGATCGCACCTATCTGCGATCTGCGATTCCTGTTCTCTTCTCTATATGCGCTCAATGGGGCCGGCGGCAGCAGCGCCGACCCCATTGAGAACATATAGAAGACAAATCATTCTTCTCTGCCACAGCTGTAACAGCTGTGGCAGAGAAGAACGATGTTTGCCCATTGAATTCAATGGAGCCGGCAATACAGCCGGATCCATTGAAAGCAATGGGCTGCCGGCGTGCGCTGGATGAATTGTCGGGAAGGGCTTAAATATATAAGCCCTTCCCTGCAATTCATCCAGAAAAGTGTTAAAATAAAAAAAATATACATACTCACCTGCTCCCGGCAGCCGGAGTTCCCCGTGGCCGGCCTGCAGTGGGTGTGAAGGGGGTGTGAGTCAGACCTGCCCCCTGATTGGCTCAGCGCTGAGCCAATCAGAGGCAGGTCTGACTCACACCCATTCATGAATTCAATGAGCTGGACAGCTCTGGCCCGTTTCTAATGAAACGCGGCTAGGAGCAGATTTTCGGGCACCGGTCACGCGATTTGCGGATGCGCATCCGTCATGCGGTCCACAAATCGCGCGAAAAAACGCCCGTCTGACTAAGGCCTAACTCGACATTTCACCTGCCATTTAATTTTCCTGAGTGAATATACTGGCGGAAAAAAAATATTTAACAGATTAGCTTTCTCCTCATTACCATCTATAATTTTTTTACATTATATTTTAAAGGGCCACCACTTTCAGTATTAATCTTTTTACTAATGATATAGTTGAACAGTTTAGGGTAAGTTTTGCTCTCCCACGCAATGAGTCTCTCTGTCTCCACCTTAATGCTTTTTCGCTGCCTTCTTGTTTTAGCAGTTTAACTGTTTTCTTTGTTGTATAAACATTTCTTATTTACTGTCCGTATTTTTATTTTTGAGTACATTGCCCCAGTTGATTAGGTTAAGTGCATCTCTAGGCTGTTTGAACTTTGCCTTTCTAAAGTTTAATATTTTTTACCTTTCTGATAAAACTCCCTATTGAAAGACAAGTAGAAATTTATTATATTATGGCCACTATTTCTCAGGTCTTCTCTGACCTGCACCCTTGTCATTCTGTCAGGTCTGATGGTTAATAATAAGTTAAAAATAGCTGTCCCTCTAGTTGAATCCTGTACAAGTTGGGTAAGATAATTATCTTTAGTTATTGACAGAAACGTGTTACCTTTATGAAAGTTGCAGCTTTCAGATTCCCAGTTTATATCCAGGTAGTTTGTCTCCCATAAAAATTACCTCATTGTGATTTGCCACTTCATCCATTTTTCTTAGTTATAGATTTTCAATGGCTTCTGTTATATTTGGTGGCCTACAGAAAGCCCCTCTACCTAACTTAAACACTCCTCCAACCTTTTAGCAATCTTCTCCTCAAGCACATCTGCATCCTCCCCATTGAAGTGCAGCCCACCCCTATGGAAGAATCTGTAGCCAACAGCAAAGTCTGACCAGTTCTCCAGGAACCCAAATCTCTCCTTCCTACACCAACTTTTAAGCCACTCTTTTACCTTCCTAATCTCCTGCGGCCTTTCTGGTGTGGCACTTGGTACAGGTAGTTTTTCAAAAAATACTACTTTGGAGGTTTTTGCCCTAAGCTTATGCCCTAGCTCCTAGGACCTTCCACCTACCTTTAACTTTATCATTGGTGTCCATGTGCACTAAGACAACTGAGTCCTCACCAGCCCCTCCGAGTATTCTGTCAACCTGATCAGCAATATGTCAAACTCGAGGGCCCAGAAGAAAACACAACATTCGACGTTCCCGATCTTTGTGACAGATTGCCCTGTCTGTCCCCTTAAAAATGGAGTACCCTACTACTAGGAACTGTCTAGTCTGCCCTGCACTCCTATTCCCCTTCTTACTGGAGTAGACATCCCCCTGGCTCTCAGAGGGCATGTCATGCTGCAGCAATGCTAACCCTGTAATGGCATTCCCCTCATCCGCCAACTTTGCCAAGGTTACAGACCTGTAGGGGCGAGCTAGTTCAGGACTAACTTCCCTGGCACTCTTCCCTTTGAGCCTCCTTTAGCTGTTACCCAGCAAGCTGCCTGATCATCCTAGTTTATACCCCCATTTCTACCTTAGTGAATGTCTGCTTAGTGAACAGCAAACTGCTTTCCATGTTGCCAATTGATTTTAGTGTTGCAAGCTGCTTATTTAGATTCAGAATCTAGGCTTCCAAACATGCAACATGCTCATATCTCATACAGCAATATGCACTTTTGAATGGCTGTTCAATGACTGTATATATGGCTACACTGGATGGCATTGTCAGTTGTGGAGCACATACTAAATGGGGATTATACAGGTAGTTTAGATAAAAGTAATATATGCAAGTGAAAAGGAAGATAGATAGGCAGTAAATAAATATAAGTGACTTTTCTAAAGTCCCTGAAACTAAGTCACTGATCTCAAGACCCACATCTAAGAAAGAGCATACTTTAGAATATAGTAGATTTTGAATACAGCACGTACACTCAAGCTCACACACTTGCTTTTGTTTGCTTTTTATAGCTCTTATCTGTAATATCCATGCCCCTACTCTGGAAATAAACTGAAATATTTACGCTTAAACTAAATAAAAACATTGAAATCAATGGGAATAAAACAGAAACATGTAATTTAATTTTTATGTCCGCTTCTCTACTCTGCAAACAGAACAGAGAAATGGAAATGGTTAACTGAGACTATCAGCAGTATAAACAAGCCCTTACTGAGGTGTGTTTTCATGTAAGCAAATGATAAACTTAGAAGATCATTTATTTATTGTAAAAAAATGTGCTTTTAGATGGAGAAGCAGGATGAGATGTGACACACTTTTAAGTTTAGGATTTTCATGACAAACTAATTTATTTGAAAGTGAGGATCCAAGTTTGCTGAAACTATAGAACCCCAGATTTCAGTATGATTAAATTTTAATTGTATTTTTCCTTAGAGACAATTGGTAGCTAATAAGATTGTTAAAATGGTTCTTTTAAATGCAGAAGTAGTAAAAGTCAGTGAAGTTCTTCTATCTTGGTAAGCTCAGTTGCTCACAGCATTTTTCTGTCAACAGTTTTCAACTTTCACATCCTGAACTATCTAAATTGTTTATTTTTTCCAAGTGTATTTGCTATGCACATATTTACTAGAGGATTGAAAATAATATTTTAAAGTTTAAATTTAGATGAATGCAAACTGTTATACACAAAGATACCTTTTTCAGTTTTGTTTAAACACCAAAGTAGCAGAGAATGGAAAACACATTTAAGCAGCTGAGCACCCACAAACAGTTTGCATGTACTGTCACTTAAAAGAAACAGGATTTACTAATAATACAATGTGTAAGGAGGCAACTCAATAACTCTTCATATACATTATTGGGAGGACAAGGTACTGGCATGTTGTTTTTTGATATTTCAGATCTATTGCCCTCCAAAGGAATAAAAAACAGTGCCAAGCAGCTGCTTAATTTCATTTAAATTCATCACAGAAATTTCTTAATTGGCAATGAGTTTTTATGTTTGGTAAGAAAATCAGGCAGATAGCTGCTGTTTGAATATTCAGGTAATACTTATTTAAATGGACACTATCTTTTCACACAGCTTATACTCATCTAACAGTCTTTGTGTCAATCTTGTAATACTCTTGCATTTTTTTTGGTTTACCATTGAAAATCAAGTTTGAAGTTCCTACTACTAGGGGTCTCCTTTTCAGCACATTTTCAATCCACTGCCTGTTGTTAGGCATTTGGCTTCTCTAGTAACAGGGACATGGGGATACTGTGAGTTTCTACATGCAACAGAGGTGCAGTCATTTAGATGTTGCCTTGCAGATGAATGAAATAGGGCTATGCAAGGCAGCATGGATAGTGTGGGAGAGAAACTTGGCCGGTAAAGTACTGGCAAAATGGCTGGATTATAATACTCCACCCATCTGTAAGTGGTATGCAAACAGCAAGGCAAAGCTGAATTGATAGAGCTTAAACTGAGTGCAAACAGCAAAGCTGCAGGCAATGAAGACATGGATTGCTTCTGAAACTATTTTTGAAACTTAGGTAGGAATTAAAGTAAATATCCAGTGATTAACAATAGAGCAAAGTTTCTGAATTTGAATACTACATTGTAGTTTTTACTCTATTTTTCATTAACTTCATTTTATTAACAGGTTATTCCAAAGACTGAAGTTTTTCTCTAGTTTTCACTCATCCTCTGGATAGGTGAAAACCTATAGATCAGTGGAGGACCAACCACTTTGGCCCCCACAATTCCAAGTTCGGGGGGGGGGGGCTGTGTCCACCTTATTTTTACCTGCAGGCTTCCTTCTCCCAATTGCTGTAATGTTACTTTGAATTAAATGGTGGCCACACATGAGCAGCTGCCACTCTATTAATTTCAATGGGACTGATGGTGATAGTTGAGTACAAAGTGCTTGGCTTAGACATCGGAAAATATAGTATACAAGCACACACTAATATTGTGATCCAGTGTTGTACAGATCTGCAAATTATGAGCTCTTACTTCTGTGTTACTGAGATTGCATTAGGCATACAGAATCTCCATATATACAGAATATGCAGAATGCACAACATGCATGTAAAGTGTTCCACTACATTGTTTTAAAGGAGAATATGTACAAAGGCATTAAAGGATGTCACGTGGATTTACTTTGGCTCTTTATTACAGGAACAAAAGTACAGCATTTTGCCATTTGCATAAGGTTTAAGTATAGTTATTAATGAAGTTTCACTTTATGGAAGGCAAGCACACAAAGATCATAAACAGATGTATCTATAAAGCAAGAGCCAAGTGGTGTATTAGCTTTCCTGACACTTCTTCCTAAATGATATGCTAAAAAATATGAAAGATGGAAATACCTCCTTAAAGGGAATCTATCTCCATCTTTTTGCAGTCATCTCTGAGTGCAGCATAATGTAGTAACAGTCATGCTGATTGCAGTGATGTGTCTGCTGTATATACATGTGCAGTAGTTTGGCAGAAACCCGGATTGTTTTTGTAGCAGCCAAACACTGTAAACTAGTCCAGGATATAAGCTACATCTAGATCTGCCCATCCCCCAGCCTTTGATATCTGTTTGCCTACTACAGTACATAGGGAGACAGCTGTCAATCAGTGGCTGGAGGGTGAAATGGTCATGGCTAACTGTAGCCGATGAATATAGATGACTAGTCCTCTATGAGTGGCTGAGGCTAAAAAAATGCAAGTTTATCCCAAACTACTACATATATATGTACAGCAGACATATGACTGTAATCAGTGTGCCTACTACATTGTGCTACTTTCAGAGTAGGCAGCAAAAAGATGGTAACATATTTCCCTTAAAGAGATTGTGCTTAATTATACAATTATTCTGTATTCACAGGATAGGGGATAACTTTATGATAATAGGGTCCGATTGCTGGAATCCCCATTGATCTTGAGATTGTGGTGGTTCTGTCCTCGAGTGAATGGAGCAAAGGTTCTGTAGATGTGCTGCTGCTACATTCAGTTTAATGATAGCACTTGAACCAAGTAATCTCTTCCACTGTCATTGAAGTGAAAGGAGCAGAAGCATGCTTGTGCGACCTCCACTCTATTCACTTGGGGACCAAAAGGATCCGAGTTTTTGGGATCGATGGGAGTCCAACAGTTGGACCCCCACTAATTCTAAAGTTGTCCGATATAGTGTGGGTAAGGAACATTTTCAGAACTTGGCACAATACCTTTAAAGGAGGATACCTTTAAAGGAGAAAATCATCAGAAAAATCTCCCCTTAAAAGTCTTGTGCAAAGTTACCAAGTATTTTTGATAAAGCGCTAAATATAGCATTATATATTAAAAATAGAAACAAAAATGGAGAAAGATAGGACCAGCCTGGGAAATTTATTTCCAAAATGCTACCAGCAACTAATTGAGCATATAGCCATATAACTCAAGCTTTATGTCCTTTTACTATAGTTGTTAGTGCAATTAAAGAATATAAATAATCCAAAATCATCTAACCTACCTACATTTCCACAATATATGGACCATGGTATATATCGACACACCATTTATACATGATGGAAATGTTCTGGGATATATTTTAGAAAGACATGATAACACCATGTACAATCGCAGAAGCGCTTTGGTATTAACATCAACTGTGTGTTTACCTTTAAATACCTATTAATTATTAAATACACAGAGTGGAAAACCTGAGGAGTAGCAATTAAGATAGACATACTGTAGCACACATCTTAATTCATTCAGCTATTCCCTCTCATTTGTAACCAATAGTCCTTTTACACATTAATATCAATTTGTAAAAAAAAAAAAAGAGCATCAGTTGATTATAACTAGCTTTAATGTTCAAAACAAATGCATTTATATATAGCAATAGTCATATCTTTTTTCGTAATTTCAATTACTTTTGAGATTGTTGGCTTTTCCTCCTTTCCTTCTGTCTCCGCTGCTAAGGACTAGCAGATGTCTGTTTACATGAGGTATACAGTAAAGCCAACTTCATAAAAGAATTGATCAACAACAAATAAGTGAATTCTAACTGATCGGGTAATTGCTACATATATTTACACTGGAGAATGGTTGAGAGCATTGGCTCGATATGACAACTACATAATAATCACCTCATGCAAAAGAGTCTTAAGGTGGGTAGGTTTTAATTTAATCTAATTACTAAAAGTCAGATAATAAAATGATGATTCTTACTATACCAACAAATGACTGAGACTTTTAGAGTGGACTTAACATCTTTATTTGAACTGGTGAATTTGCAATCAGACAGATTCAGCCAATCCAATTAATGAGAACATGTCTTCAGGGAAATAATACAGGTGATCCAGTAGCAAAAGGTCAGTCATTTAGTAAAGGATACCCATGAGATGAAGCTTTGCTTAGACATGGAATCCAAGAAGCTGTCTCCCAACATTTGTTTGTTTTACTTCCAGCATCATAATTGTAATCTGCAAGCAATGCACTCTTCAAAATGCCAATAAACACAATTTGCAGCTCAATTCAGTAAGCAATCTCTATTATGCAGGACAGAATCAATGAACTATGGCTTTGCACACATTTATTCAAGAGTAAATACTCCACAGGAATACATCCATACTAAACAGAGCTACAAAATGCAAAAAGAAAAAAAAGCAAATAGCACCAAATAAGCCCTCTAGAACTATATTACACTTATTTAATAATACCTGAAAAATAGGGAATCTGCGTGATAAAGCTAGGACTTTATTCATAATACAGATGTTATACAATAAATCAAATTTTACCAATAGTTTAAAAAAAAAAATGATTTTAAGATGTACTTACGTCCGCCTGCACATGGCCAGGTCGGATCCCACTGTACACAGCCGCACATGCTCAGTGCAGGGCCGGCATTTCACCAGTGACGTCTCTGTACAGGTCTCTGCAAGGCTTGCACAGAAATAGGACATGCCACAATTTGTTTACAGCGCGAGTTTTCACACGGTTAAATAGCGGCTGTCTGCATAGGATTGCATTATCTAATGCAATCCTATGGCAGCGTGCATGGTTGAAAATTCTGTAGGAAATCCCACCGTAGACTTTTCCCCGTATGCAAGAGGCCTACTTGTTATTTATTTCAAGTAGTGTTAGCTGTGCCGTCAATTAGCAAAGCCTAGCAACAAATATCAATGACTCAGTTTAACTGCTTCATTTATAAAGATTCTGGGGTCTTAGGGTCCATTTACACTCATTTGCTCGTTTGCTCAGACAGCCTGTTTATACAGGCAGATACATCATTGGCTTGTTGGAATAAGAAATCGTTCAATCGTTCACATTCACTGTATAGGGGGCCCTTTCACATGAGCATATATCAGCCACCATTTTCACGGCCGGACGATATACGCTACGATCTGAGGTGTAAAAACTTGTGAATGGGTGCACAAATCTAATGTTTGTGTGCCAGTTCAGACGGAATGGGCCCCAGCGCATATGTGCCGAGGCCACCATGCCGTTGCACCTTTCCCTTTCCTCCCCCTTGCCGACTCACCTCCACTCTCCTCCCCTCTGGCTGTTTGCAATGGGATGGGGTGGAGCTAAGCACCAGCCCCTTGTCTGCAGTTAACAATAGGAGGAGGCAGGATGGGGTGTCGCTTAGCTCTGCTCCCACTGCAACCCCTTCCATTGCAATCAGCTAGAGGGGAAGAGAGAAAACGGAGTGAGTTTAGCAGTCACACTGCTAAACACCCTTCCACCTCCCTTCTCTGGCCACTGTCTTTGGCTCCCATAGGAGCCCATGCAGCGGCCGACGTATTGCGGCCCAAAGGATAGTTCCAGGACTATCTTTTGGGCCTGAAATAAAAGCACCCAGCGCTATATTGGCCCAGAAGGGTGTTTTAATACAACCATGTGATCTGATGCATTGAAATCCAATGCATCATATCGTACCGTATACCGGCCGACTGTGAAAACGGCGGGCCGATATACGCTCATGTGAAAGCGCCCTTAGGCTGGCTTCACATTGCTGAGAAACTGATTCGAGATTTGTGCATTGTGAGACTCACAAATCTCGCGCAAATATGAACTTCATTCTTTTCAATGGAGTCATATACATGAGCAATGCTTTCCTGCACTGCATTTTATTCGAAAACAATGGCCTAAACGTGCATCTTTTATTCCTGGACAAAAAAATGTGTCAAATGCAACTTTTGTGAATCCTGAAAAAGTGTATGTACCTCCACTAATGAAACAAGTAAAATCAATTGATAGAAATTCTGCAGCATTTATGCATTTGAAATCTAAATTTCCAAAAGTTAATAGTGCAAAATTGAAAAAAGAAATTTTTATAGGGCCACAAATAAGATTGGTGATGGATGATGAAAAATTTCATTACCTGTTAAATCGATTCCAAAAAGTAGCGTGGTTGATGTTCAAAAATGCCTTCCCTTCTTTTCTTGGAAATTATAAATTAGAAAACTATTGTGTTATAGTGAGTGATCTTGTGAAATCATACCAAGCTATGGGATGCAATATGTCCTTAAAACTTCAATTCTTGGACTCCCACTGCTTCCTAGAAAATCTTGAGGCTGTCAGTGACCAGCAAAGGGAGAGTTTCCATCATCAGATTTCTATGATGGAACAGAGGTACCAAGACAAGTGGAGTCCCAGTATGCAAAATGTTCCCGACAATTATCATCAAATCTTTTTAGGTATACTGTATTTCACATAATGTTGACTTACATAAGTACTATTTTATATAAAACTTAAAATGTGTGCCACAAAAAAAACCCTGCTTAGTGGAAAAATTCTAACATATTTGAATTCAAGAGGTGTAATATTACTATAATTACCATTAAGTATTCTTGTGAAAGAAAAAAGAAAAAATTTTGTAGGACAGAGATATCATTCCATGTAAAAGCATCTTTAGGCCTCAGTCACACGAACATTTTTTCTGTGCACAAATAGATGCGCAAAAAGATCGCCCCTCACGTGTGGAAAAAAATTGCATGACTAGATGAATTCCCGCTATTTGAAGTAACCTGTTCACATGACTGGAGGTGCGTAGTGTGTGTTTTCCAGCTCCCATAGGAGTCTATGGAAAGCATGCTCCAAAGATAGGACAGGTCCTATCTTTGTGTGGACAATGGACCTGTAGATGCGAGTTCAATCTTTGGCAGGTGCGAGTATTTTGCGCTTCTAAAAAACGTACATTTGAACACTTTCATAGAAAAAGCATTGGTTCTAATAGACGCAATCGATTTGCGCGCCTATTTGTGCATTGAAAAAACGCTAGTCTGACCGAGGCCTTTGGGTCCTTTTACACGAGATGATTTCTCGCATTTAACCCCTTATTTAAATATAAAATGACCTATTTTAGCCGCAAGGACACAATGATCTTTATCTCCACTTTTTAAAAGTCAGAACTTTATTTTTCCATGACAAACTGTAGTCTTTATTGGTGCCATTTTTGGGTACATATAATGCACCTATAATGTATTGTAAAACTTTGGTACATTCTTTTTGAGGGCAAGGAAAGAAAAAACATTAATTCTGCGTGTCGTTTTTGTTTTTTTACAACGTTAATCATGCAGCATAAATGACATGACACATCTTTTTCTGTGGGCTAGTAAAATTGTGATAATACCAAAATTATTATTTTTCTTTTAGGTTTTCCCATTTTTGCACAATACAATCCCTTTTTTTCAATTTTTTATTTAATTTTCAACGTTGTTGCAATCAAAGTCCCGTAACATTTTTGTTTTTCCATGAAAGGAGCTCTGTGAGGGCTTGTTGTTTACATGAGGAGTTGTAGTTTCTATTGGTACTATTTTGGTGTACATACAGCTTTTCTGATCACTTTTATCGCCTTTTTTGAGAGGCAAAATGAACAAACTAAGCATTTTGTCTCTGTTTTTTCAGTCAGACGGGCGCTGAATGACAGCTGAGAGCTGCCCCTGATTGGCCCCTGCGCTGAGCTAATCAGAGGCAGCACTCACTCACCCATTCATGAATTCATGAATGGGTGTGAGTGAGAGCTGTCTCTGATTGGTCAGGCTGTGACCAATCAGAGGCAGCTCATTCAGCAGGCGGGGATTTTAAATCCCCGGCTGCTGAATACTACTCAGAGCAGTTCAGGAGAACTGCCGCCGGCCGCGGCTGAACTCCGTCTGCCGGGACCAGGTGAGTATATATATTTTTTTTGTTTTTACACATTTCTGGATGAATTGCAGGGAAGGGCTTATATATTTAAGCCCTTCCCGAAAATTCATCGTGAGATCACCCGCAGCGCATTGCTTTCAATGGAGCTGGCTGTATTGCCGGCTCCATTGAATTCAATGCGCTGGACAGCGCTGCACTGCTCCAGCCCGTTTCTATTGAAACGCGGCTAGGAGAAGTTTTTTCAGGCGATTTTTCGGCCCCGGTCACGCGATTTGTGGATGCGCATCCGTCATGTGATCCGCAAATCGCTGGAAATAACGCCCGCGTGACTAAGGCCTTAGGGATTTCTTTTGCACTTCTTGCCATGTAGGATAAATTGTATGTTCAGTTTATTGTACAGGTTGCTACAGATACGATGATACCAAATATGTGTGGTTTTTTTACATTTTTTTTATTCAAACTAGTGAAAGTACGCAAAAATTGAAATTTTTTTATTTTTTTTATTTTACATCTCTTATGTCCCTGCAGGGAACTTGTGCCATAAAAGCTCTGATTGCTATGATAATGCATTGCAGAATTTCTCTTCTACAATGCATTATTGCTCACAATATTGATCACAGACCATTGCAAGCCTGGACACCAGTGTATGGCATCCAACTGCCATGGCATACCAACGACCCATCTTGATTAAATCGCGGAGGGCTGATTTACATCAAAATGAGGGAGCCATAGAAGATTTTTGGAGTACAAATTTATAACAAGTTTTGACACTTTCAACACAGCGTTATATCCTCAAGGGAATTCATACATGAATGGCAAGTATGAGTAATCTATAGCAGAGATAGCACACAGGTCTGGTGACCGCCTAACTCTAATTCAGGAACTATAAAACCTTCACATATTTAAGTATTTATTTAGCTACTCATTCTGTTGTGGCATTCTTTTAAGTGCAAATTAATCACATCCATGTATGTGCCTTGTCAAATATATTTCCGATCTATTTCATTATGCCTGAGGAAGAATCCTGAGAGGTTCGAAAGCTCACGATAACATCATGTATTTTTGTTAGCCATTAAAAAGATGCCAAACGTTTTTCATTATACCTATAAATACACCCACTAAACAATCTTTCAGAGTGCCTAACAGGAGGCTGAAAGAAAATGTTTGGTTCTGTGGAGTCACAGCGCATTTCACATGATCTGTGCCTGTGCTGTTTATTGTCACAAAATAATTATATGATACTATTTATCACTCTACTGTTCATTGGAGTTATGAATAGTATCATATGATTCTTCTCAGCCAATCAAAAGCACTGATAGGTCTAACTTAAGTGGAACAATATCTAAAATTAAACAAGCTGTGGGATTTACGGTTATCATGCCAAATGCTAATAGTTGTAAACTAAAGTAATACTGTACATATGTTTTGTATACAATTGTATAGAGTAGTTAAGTCTCACAGGGTGTAATAGGTGTACTACGATGGCAAGCCTTTAACCCACTGGCCCCACAGAACTGTGGGGGTGCAACAGAGTGACAAAGGGAGCTCTTTGCACTTTTTCTAACTACTCATATGCAGTAATCAGTATTGAGCACAGGGGTTAAGCTGTCATGATCTAAATCCTCTCCATTCCCAACCATTAGAACAGGCTGATGGCTATATAATTGAACTGGCACACACGTAGACTACCTGTGAAATATATTTTCATTAAATCACAGGAACTGCATAGTTCCCATTGCATAAATTTATTTCATGGCGCAGGAAGAGGTAAACAGTATAAGAAAGCGGTTAACTACATGAACAAATTATAGACAGTTAAATTATCTGGTACTTTATTGAGTAATGGTAACATTTTGGGCATATTTGGGCTTGTCTTTCACTGTGCTTGGGAGTTGGGAACTGGTCAATAAAACAAGGTCAATAAGATTGACTTCTGAAAAAAGTTAATGTGTCAAATTATAGAAGGTGATTTTTCAATAGCTAAATTAATTCATGAGCTAGAAAGTGCTTCAATATATTGTGGCAGTAATACATTGTATACTGCAAGTAGGCGATTTAGACTGATTATTATTTAAAGAGTTTTCTTAACCAATTATCATTTGATAAATGGCTAATGCGGGGTAATAGCTTATTCTGTGTTAGTTATAAAGCTTTAAAGACCAATATTAATTTATTCAAGTTCCTGCATAAAATATAAAATGAATTCAATAGACATTAGGTTTCTATTGGTCATTACTAGAGATGAGCGAACGTACTCGTCCGAGCTTGATGCTCGGGCGAATATTAGGGTGTTCGGGATGTTCGTTATTCGTAACGAACACCACACGATGTTCGGATGTTCGGGTTACTTTAATTTCTTCCCTGAGAAATCTTTTCTATATGCGCTCAATGGGGCCGGCGGCAGCAGCGCCAACCCCATTGAGAACATATAGAAGACAAATCGTTCTTCTCTGCCACAGCTGTAACAGCTGTGACAGAGAAGAACGATGTTTGCCCATTGAATTCAATGGAACCGGCAATACAGCCGACTCCACTGAATGCAATGGGCTGCCGGCGATCGCGGGATGAATTGTCGGAAAGGGGTTAAATATATAAGCCCTTTCCTGCAATTCATCCAGAAATGTGTAAAAATAAAAAATATATATATACTCACCTGGTGCCCGCAGACGGAGTTCAGCGCGGCAGGCTGCAGTTCTCCTGAACTGCTCTGAACAGCTGTGAGTAGTATTCAGCAGCCGGGGATTTAAAATCCCCGCCTGCTGAATAAGATGCCTCTGATTGGTCACAGCCTGACCAATCAGAGGCCAGCCCTCACTCACACCCATTCATGAATTCATGAATGGGTGAGTGAGGGCTGCCTCTGATTGGCTCTTGAATTGCCAAGATTTTCACACATGAAAACCTTAGCGAGCATCGGCGAAATACAAAAATGTTCCGGTCGCCCATTGACTTCAATGGGGTTCGTTATTCGAAACGAACACCCGAACATCGCGGGAAGTTCGTTTCGAATAACGCGAACCCGAACATTTTGGTGTTCGCTCATCTTTAGTCATTACATGAGTCTTCTATAGTACGATTCACTGTATATTTCTACTCTAAAGGTAATGAAACCTCATATAGAAAACTTTATTGACATTTAACGCCTTACAATAAGTCAACTCTAATGTACCACAATTCTGTAAAATGAGTTATCACAACATGCCAGTCATATTAATGACTGCTAGATCTGTACATTTCTTACGATGAACAAGGAAACTCAGTGATCCTGCAACTGTGCTGATAAAACAATTAAGATTTAAGGCCCATTTAGACAATGATTATCGCTTAAATTCGCTCAAAATTCATCTTTTGAGCGATTATCATTGTGTCTAAATGCCATGCCATGCACTGTTCATACACTATTCGTTCATCAGTGATTTCTAGCAAGCTAGAAATCACTGATGACTGTTGTCAGTGCCACACTCAAAAACCTGTCACTCAAACTGTCCTTTGAGCGATTTTTGAACGATTATCTTTCAGTGCAAATGGACCTTTATAGCAGCACTACTGTTATAAAACAAAGTCAACAATCCTATCAAAATAAATTTGCTGTTAGGCATTAAACAGCCCAAATACACATTTTGTGAAAAAAAAATCAAGCACCTAGGAGTTTTTGTTTTGCTGCAAAACTCGGCATGCAATTACATCTAAGGCCTTAGTCAGACGGGCGTTTTTTCGCCTGATTTGCGCATGCGCATGCGTCCGGCGATTTTTTAAAACCATTGCTTTGCAATAGTATCAGACACATAAGCGCTTTTTATGCGCTCGTCCGATAAATTATAGAACAGAAATCGCAGATCGCACCTATCTGCGATCTGCGATTCCTGTTCTCTTCTCTATATGCGCTCAATGGGGCCGGCAGCAGCAGCGCCGACGCCATTGAGAACATATAGAAGACAAATCATTCTTCTCTGCCACAGCTGTAACAGCTGTGGCAGAGAAGAACGATGTTTGCCCATTGAATTCAATGGAGCCGGCAATACAGCCGGCTCCATTGAAAGCAATGGGCTGCCGGCGTGCGCGAGATGAATTGTCGGGAAGGGCTTAAATATATAAGCCCTTCCCTGCAATTCATCCAGAAAAGCGTTAAAATAAAAAAAATATATATACTCACCTGCTCCCGGCAGCCGGAGTACAGCGTGGCCGTCCTGCAGTGGGTGTGAAGGGGGTGTGACTCAGACTTGCCCCTTATTGGCTCAGCCTGAGCCAATCAGAGGCAGGTCTCACTCACACCCATTCTTGAATTCATGAATGGGTGTGAGTGAGACCTGCCTCTGATTGGCTCAGCGCTGAGCCAATCAGGGGGCAGGTCTGACTCACACCCCCTTCACACCCACTGCAGGACGGCCGCGCTGTACTCCGGCTGCCGGGAGCAGGTGAGTATATATATATTTTTTATTTTAACACTTTTCTGGATGAATTGCAGGGAAGGGCTTATATATTTAAGCCCTTCCCGACAATTCATCCCACACTCGCCCGCAGCGCATTGCTTTCAATGGAGCCGGCTGTATTGCCGGTTCCATTGAATGCAATGCGCTGGACAGCTCCGGCCCGTTTCTAATGAAACGCGGCTAGGAGCAGATTTTAGGGCGATTTTTCGGCGCCGGACACGCGATTTGCGGATGCGCATCCGTCATGTGATGCGCAAATCGCGCGAAAAAACGTCCGTGTGACTAAGGCCTAAGGCAATTATGCAAATTATTGGAGTTTGTGGCATGATTAAATGAACAGTCTTGCCACCTTAGGCCCTCAAAGTGGTCCCATCCTTGGTCTGTAAAAAGGCTCTAAGATGCTGCCGGTGGCTCCATTGAAAACAATGGTCTACTGGCACCCCTGCATTCTTTTTCAGGGAAGGGCTTTACATATAAAGCAGATGTTTCCTTCACTCCCACTAGTTAACAGAATTCCCTGCTGCTACATCTGCCACATCTGTGGCAGATGCAGCAGAGGAATTCTTCAATCCTCAACCGCAGCTGTCACACATGACAGCTGCGGTAGAGAATCCTGCTGCCGGCATCCCCATCAAAGGCTTTTCAGGGAAGGGTTTCATAAGTCCTTCACTGAAAAGTCATTTAACAAAGTGTATTAAAAAAAAATCAATACTCACCTCCCTTCAGCTGCTGGAGCTCAGCCGCGACTTCTGGCGCTGTCCCCGGCTCTGTAGTTCTAAGCTTTCAGCAGCCGGGTATTTAAAATGCCTGCCTGCTGGTAGCTCTGATTGTAATTGGCTGAGCATTTCAGCCAACCACAATCAGAGCTACCAGCAGGCGGGGATTTTAAATTCCTGCATGCTGATAGCCGAGATCTGCAGAGCCGGGGACAGCAACAGAGGTCGCCGCTGAGCCCCGGCAGCCACCAATGGCTTTTCAGGGAAGGGCTTCATAAGTATTTTTCACACTTGAAATATTGTGAAAAATAAAAAAACACATACTCACCTGCCGGGGCTCAGCCGCGGCTTCTGCAGCTGTTCCCGGCTCTGTAGTTCTGAACTATCAGCAGCCGGGGATTTAAAATCCCCGCCTGCTCGTAGCTCTGATTGTGATTGGCTGAGCGCTTCAACCAATCACAATCAGAGCTACCAGCAGGTGGGGATTTTAAATCCCCGGCTGCTGATAGCTCAGAACTACAGAGTCGGGGACAGCGCCAGAAGTCGCGGCTGAGCCCGGGCAGCCGTCAATGGCTTTTCAGGGAAGGGCTTCATAAGCCCTTCCCTGAAAAGCCTATTAAAATATTGGAGAAAAAAAAGGAAAATACTTACCTGCTGGGGCTCAGCCGCGGCTTCTGCAGCTGTCTCCAGCTCTGTAGTTCTGAACTATCAGCAGCCGGGGATTTAAAATCCCCGCCTGCTGGTAGCTCTGATTGTGATTGGCCGAAGCTCTCAGCCAATAAATATTAGAGCTACGAGCAGGCGGGGATTTTAAATCCCCGGCTGCTGATAGTTCAGAACTACAGAGCCGGGGAAAGCAGCAGAAGTCGCCGCTAAGCCCCGGCAGCCGCCAATGGCTTTTCAGGGAAGTGCTTCATAAGTATCTTTCACACTTAAAATAGTGTGAAAAATAAAAAAAACATATACTCCCCTGCCGGGGCTCGGCCGCGGCTTCTGCAGCTGTCCCCGGCTCTGTAGTTCTGAACTATCAGCAGCCGGGGATTTAAAATCCCCGCCTGCTCGTAGCTCTAATATTGATTGGCTGAGCGCTTCGGCCAATCACAATCAGAGCTACCAGCAGGCGGGGATTTTAAATCCCCACTGCTGATAGCTCAAAACAGCAGTGCAGAGACGGGGACAGTGGCAGAAGGCGCCGCTGAGCCCCGCAGACGTCAATGGCTTTTTAGGGAAGGGCTTCATAAGCCCTTCCCTGAAAAGCCTGTTAAAATATTGGGAAAAAAAAGAGAAATACTTACCTGCCGGGGCTCAGCCATGGCTTCTGCAGCTGTCCCCGTCTCTGTAGTTCTGAACTATCAGCAGCCGGGAATTTAAAATCCCCGCCTGCTGATAGCTCTGATTGTTATTGGCTGCAGCACTTTAGACAATCACAATCAGAGCTACCAGCAGGCAGGAATTTTAAATTCCCGGCTGCTGATAGTTCAGAACTACAGAGCCCTGGCAGGTGAGTATGTGTTTTTTAAATTTTTTACTTTTTCAACAGGCTTTTCAGGGAAGGGTTTACGAAGCCCTTCCCTGAAAAGCCTGTTAAAATAGTGGAAAAAAAAAAAATACTCACATGTCGGGGCTCAGCGGCAACTTCTGGCGCTGTCCCCGACACTGTAGCTCTCAGCTATCAGCAGTCTTGGGATTTAAAATCCCCGCCTACTGGTAGCTCTGGTTGTGATTGGCTGAAGTGCTTTAGCCAATCACAATCAGAGCTACCAGCAGGCGGAGACTTTAAATCCCCAGCTGCTGATAACTGAGAGCTACAGAGTCGGGGACAGTGCCAGAAGTCGCCGCTGAGCCCCGGCAGGTGAGTATTTTAATTTTTTTAAGACTATTTTAACTGGCTTTTTAGGGAAGGGCTTATCAAGCCTTATATGCTGGAGATCACATCATGTCCCTGTTTTTTCCCCATGTCCCACGCAGTGAGACACAGACTCCCTTCATACCCACTGGGCATAACATCTGAAACGGGTGAAATATAGCGACCATCCACAATTAACCCATTTAGTGTCTTACAATTCACATAAATAACCTACAGACCATAATTATACAGTCAGGAGGATGAGCTGTGATCTCCTCTATTATAACTGTGTGACAGGAGCTGTGTGATCATCATCGGTAACTGTGATTGGAGCACCTGCGTCCCCATCAGAAGAGCCTGTATGGTAGGGTCCATGTAATCTCATCAAAAAGGAGTTATGCTGACTGAGAAATTGACTAGAGAGCACATAAACCCCCAAAAATCTGAGCTGGTTAGAATTAAGAATTTTTCCGTTGCGTATGGGTGGCAATTCTTATGCAATACTGCTATGAAACAGAGTGGGGAATTTAAAAAAAGAGATGAAGTCACACTACGCATGACCATGTGCATGAGATACACGGTCATGCGTAGTGCACTCGCTGCCAGACGCAGTCCCTGCCAGCTCACACAGACCAGGGATCCATTTAATGGATACAGTCATGTGAATGAACCTGAAGGCTTTATATCATCCAGAGGGGCTGAAACAGGGACTTTTGCTTATGCTATCACCCCCACTTTTCAGGGGGCGTACATGCTCTATAGTTGTTGTCACATATGGGCATCTTCTTTTCCCTTCAGAAAGGTAGTTAGAAGACAAGCACTTATCATCTAAACACCTCTCTGTGCCTTGTTAGACAATCTGAATTGTCCCCTCAAATAAGTCACATCAAACACTGGCAATACACACACAAACCATAATAAAGTTTATACTTTATTCTCTATCCTTATTCTGTCCATAACCTGATCTGTAGATCGCTTCTCTAGCAAAACCTGTTACACTTATAGAGCTATGTGTAATACATTTCTGACAGCTAGAAACCATTTTGTTCAATCAGAACAGACAATTTCAGCTACCAATTGTGACTACAAATTATCATTTCTGGGTAAAGTTTGCTCAGTTCAAATGGGCATATTATTGACGCAATGAATGAACTTCCAGGAGGTGGGGATTTTTCAATTCCCAGCCAGAAGAAATTAAGAAAAACAGTGCTGGGGACCTGGAGAGAATACGCACCGTAACCGGACAGCGCTTCTAGGTGATGTTTTTTGTTGTTTATTTCTGCAGCTAGGGCTTATCTAAGGGCTTTGACAGTAGGATTTCCTACTGTCAAAGTTGCATCGCATAAAAATTAAAGATGAGCGAACACCAAAATGTTCGGGTTCGCGTTATTCGAAACGAACTTCCCGCGATGTTCGGGTGTTCGTTTCGAATAACGAACCCCATTGAAGTCAATGGGCGACCAGAACATTTTTGTATTTCGCCGATGCTCGCTAAGGTTTTCATGTGTGAAAATCTTGGCAATTCAAGAAAATGATGGGAACGACACAGCAACGGATAGGGACGATGTTAGCCCATTGAATTCAGTGGAGCCGTCAATACAGCCGACTCCACTGAATGCAATGGGCTGCCGGCGATCGCGGGATGAATTGTCGGAAAGGGGTTAAATATATAAGCCCTTCCCTGCAATTCATCCAGAAATGTGTAAAAATAAAAAATATATATATACTCACCTGGTGCCCGCAGACGGAGTTCAGCGCGGCAGGCTGCAGTTCTCCTGAACTGCTCTGAACAGCTGTGAGAAGTATTCAGCAGCCGGGGATTTAAAATCCCCGCCTGCTGAATAAGATGCCTCTGATTGGTCACAGCCTGACCAATCAGAGGCCAGCCCTCACTCACACCCATTCATGAATTTATGAATGGGTGAGTGAGGGCTGCCTCTGATTGGCTCAGGGGCAGGAGAGCTGCCCCTGAGCCAATCAGAGGCAGCCCTCACTCACCCATTCATGAATTCATGAATGGGTGTGAGTGAGGGCTGGCCTCTGATTGGTCAGGCTGTGACCAATCAGAGGCATCTTATTCAGCAGGCGGGGATTTTAAATCCCCGGCTGCTGAATACTACTCACAGCTGTTCAGAGCAGTTCAGGAGAACTGCAGCCTGCCGCGCTGAACTCCGTCTGCGGGCACCAGGTGAGTATATATATATTTTTTATTTTTACACATTTCTGGATGAATTGCAGGAAAGGGCTTATATATTTAACCCCTTTCCGACAATTCATCCCGCGATCGCCGGCAGCCCATTGCATTCAGTGGAGTCGGCTGTATTGCAGGTTCCATTGAATTCAATGGGCAAACATCGTTCTTCTCTGTCACAGCTGTTACAGCTGTGGCAGAGAAGAACGATTTGTCTTCTATATGTTCTCAATGGGGTTGGCGCTGCTGCCGCCGGCCCCATTGAGCGCATATAGAAAAGATTTCTCAGGGAAGAATGTTAAAGTAACCCGAACATCCGAACATCGTGTGGTGTTCGTTACGAATAACGAACATCCCGAACACCCTAATATTCGCCCGAGCATCAAGCTCGGACGAGTACGTTCGCTCATCTCTAATAAAAATGTGTTTTTGCGTGATCTGATGCAACAGAGAGGAAGGCTCTGCTTTTTAAAATGATGTCCTATCTTTTGCAAGTGCAATTATTTAGCGCTCGTAAAAGTTGGACATGGACATGTGAACACTTTCATTGGAAAGCATTGGTTCTAATAGAGATGCTTTTTTAGCGCACCTATTAATGCTCTATAAAAATCGCTTGTCTGACCAAGGTCTAAAAATTTACACATTCCTGAATTTTTTATGTTTTCTTTTAACACATGCACATTGTGAACATTGCTGTGTGGTATATATAGACTCCTCATATCTTCAAGTTTTTGCATTACATTTGCATATGGAGTATGAATGAGTACACATTTTAATTGCAAATTTAATTTTTTTTGTGCGTTTTTTGGTTTTAATCACTTCTTGGTGTAAAGTTGCTAATTATAGTTATATGTACAAATTATTAAATTGTATTTTATACACAGTATGCTGTATGCTCTCAAGAAATGTACAACATATATTACATTTTTGAGAGCCTAAACTCCTATTCATATAAGCAATTGTGATATATATATGAACATTTCGAGTCTTTATCTTTATTTTTATATTGTTTATGTGTTTAAACCTGTGCTGGTGTCTAGGTTTAGCAGCTGTGTTTTAATGCTTTAAAATAATAATTATTCCTGTTTGTCACATAGATATTAGAAGGTCAGCATGGTTGTGAACATGCTACCAGTGCAACTGCAATCATCAGGTTGTCCACCTTTGCAAATATATAAGGTTTAGGGGTGCACTTACTTTTCAAGATGTACAATCAGTGTATTTTTATAGGTTGCTACTTTTGGACATGGAGAAGGACAACATCCTGGAGCCTGAGCATTGTGCTGCTTGGAGGACTGGGTGGCCCAGCATTGCCTCCTGACAACCTGAGTTATTGGCCTCCCTTGCTCAAATCTGTTCAAATAATTAGTTTAATGGAGCATATTTCTCACTTTTTGGAATTTTTAAAGTGTTTATATTAATGTGTGTCATTTATAATGCCTGCAACAAATTTACAAAAGGCCATGGGATGTTTACAATTTGGAGTATAACAAAAAATATTTTCAAAGTTGAAATTGTGTCAGGCCATTAACATTCTTTCTTTATAAATGTTCCCCTTTATACATATCATCTATCCTTTAATCTCAACTGAAGAAAAAATATTTTGCCTTGTATACCTTAAAAACATGGCATCCATTATAAAACTATATTTATATAATAACAAATTTTGTTAAGAAACTGTTTCTATCTTAAAGCTACCAAGAAGTAATGCCAACAGAAAATTGGGTCTAATCTCAGCAGGAGACAAAAGCTGTGCCAATTAGTACTGAGTTATAAAAATGCACCATATTTTTCAGCATATGTAAAATCTATGTAGATAAACGCTTAAGAAACACTAGCAATTGCACTCAAAATGTTTGTGTGTTGGCATTTTATTTGTTCCAGATGGTAAGTTACTGTACCATCTTGCTATAATTAAAAATATGGTTAACTATTCCATTTCACATTTATTTTGCTGTAAGTCTTACATAACTGGACATTCTATGTCTCTTTGTAGGACCCCATAGTTTTACAAGTGTAAGCAGTTTCATTCACCTGGTCCTGCACAATGACAAATGACCTGTCTCCTCTTCCTGCAGCCTTTCAAGCAGTACACAAGTAGAGAGGATGTACATATCCCCAATACAACTTACTTGATTGAGCTGTAGAATAAAGAAGTACTTGGTTATACAACATGGATCAGTAAAACAGTGGAGAATGGGAAGGATGGAGTTACTACAATTCTGATTATTTTTGTGAAAATCACCTAAAAATATTTTAATACAATTTAAATAAAAAGAAAACAGATGCTGTATATGTGTTCACACTTTAAAATGTAAATTAGCTGTATTGAGTTCAAAAGAGGCCAGGAATTCTGTGCCAGAGTTATTAGCATATAATCAAAAAATAGTTTTGTGCATCACAGGAAAGTCATTTCATTAAGATATCTTTTTTTCTAGAAACAATGCTTCTTTAGTAATATGACATAAGGCAAAACATGCAGGTGCAATATAGGCCCACAGAACACTCTGGGTAATTTAACCCTTTTGCTGCAGGGGTCATTGGATGTGTTACAGCTTCAGGGGCCAGGATTGGTAAAGCCAGCAAACTAGTTTTAAGATGGAATCTTTAAAAAAAATAACCTATAAAATACAGAAATTACACACCTTGAAAAGTAAGCACATCCCTAAACCCTCTATACGTCCTGAAGTCAATAACTAGAGATGAGCGAGCATACTCGTCCGAGCTTGATGCTCGCTCGAGTATTAGGGTGCTCTCAGCTGTCCCTGCGCTGAGCCAATCAGAGGCAGCCCTCACTCACCCATTCATAAATTCATGAATGGGTGTGAGTGAGGGATGCCTCTGATTGGTCAGGCTGTGACCAATCAGAGGCATCTTATTCAGCAGGCGGGGATTTTAAATCCCCGGCTGCTGAATACTACTCACAGCTGTTCAGAGCAGTTCAGGAGAACTGCAGCCTGCCGCACTGAACTCCGTCTGCCGGGACCAGGTGAGTATATATATATTTTTTATTTTTACACATTTCTGGATGTATTGCAGGGAAGGGCTTATATATTTAACCCCTTCCCGACAATTCATCCCGCGATCGCCGGCAGCCCATTGCTTTCAATGGAGTCGGCTGTATTGCCGGCTCCACTGAATTCAATGGGCTAACATCGTTCTGCCGGGACCAGGTAAGTATATATATATTTGTTATTTTTACACATTTCTGGATGAATTGTAGGGAAGGGCTTATATATTTAACCCCTTCCCGACAATTCATCCCGCGATCGCCGGCAGCCCATTGCTTTCGATGGAGTCGGCTGTATTGCTGGCTCCATTGAATTCAATGGGCTAACATCGTTCTTCTCTGCCACAGCTGTTACAGCTGTGGCAGAGGAGAACGATCTTTACGCTGACAGTGGGGGGGGGGGTCGCACTCTTGCCGCTATTGTGGCTTAATAGTGGGACCTGGGAACTTGAGATGCAGCCCAAAATGTAGCTCCTCGCCTTCCCTATTCGTTTCTGTGTCGTTTCCATCACTTTCTTGTGTTTTGCAGATTTTCACAAATGAAAACCTTAGCGAGCATCGGCGATATACAAAAATGCTCGAGTCACCCATTGACTTCAATGGGGTTCGTTACTCGAAACGAACTCTCGAGCATCACTGAAAGTTCGACTCGAGTAACGAGCACCCGAGCATTTTGGTGCTCGCTCATCTCTATCAATAACCCATTAAAGTTGCTAGCTTTTTTTTCCATTTTCAGTTTTTCCTCTCATAGTAACATAGTATGAAAGGCTGAAAAAAAGACACATGTCCATACAGTTCAGCCTATTACCCCCAATGTTGATCCAGAGGAAGGCAACGGAATAACCCAATGGGGTAGATACCAATTTTACTCATTAAGAGGAAAAAAATCCTTCCTGACTCTAATCTGGCAATTAGAATAATTACTGGATCTCCCCACTTTTAAAAAATCATAACTCTTTAATTTACCCATTGACGTAGATGTCTGATAAATTGTTTTTTGTGGGACAACTTATATTTTTCAATGGTATTATTTAGGCCTTAGTCACACAGGCGTTTTTTCCCGCGATTTGCGGATCGCATGACGGATGCGCATTCGCAAATCGCGTGACCGGGGCCGAAAAATCGCCTGAAAATACTGCTCCTAGCCACGTTTCAATAGAAACGGGCCGGAGCTGTCCAGCGCATTAAATTCAATGGAACTGGCAATACAGCCGGCTCCATTGAAAGCAATGCGCTGCGGGCGATCTCACGATTAATTTTCGGGAAGGGCTTAAATATATAAGCCCTTCCCTGAAATTCATCCAGAAATGTGTTAAAACAAAAAAAAAATATATACTCACCTTGTCCCGGCAGACGGAGTTCAGCCGCGGCCGGCGGCAGTTCTCCTGAACTGCTCAGAGTAGTGTTCAGCAGCCGGGGATTGAAAATCCCCGCCTGCTGAATGAGCTGCCTCTGATTGGTCACAGCCTGACCAATCAGAGGCAGCTCTCACTCACACCCATTCATGAATTCATGAATGGGTGAGTGAGTGCTGCCTCTGATTGGCTCAGCGCAGGGATCAATCAGGGGCAGCTCTCAGCTGTTCTATAATTTATCGGATGAGCGCATAAAAAGCGCTCATGTGTCCGATACCATTGCAAAGCAATGGTTCTCTAAGATCGCATGCGCAGGTCGCACGGAAAATCGCCCGTGTGACCGAGGCCTAAGGGTGCGTTTACACAAGCGTGTTTTTGTGCGTACATACGCATGCACAAAAACATGCTTCTATTTACAACAATGCATTCCCTATGGTGTGTTCACATGTCCGTACTTTGCAGGTGCCAGCTCCCTGCATTCTTTTTCGGGGAAGGGCTTTACATATAAGCTCTTTCCTGAAAAAGAAAAATTTTAGTGTAAAAAAAAAATGCAGGCATTCTCTTCAATGGAGCCGCTGCTGCTGCCGGCGGCTCCATTGAAGTCAATGGTCTGCTAGCACACCTGATTTGTTTTTCAAATTTGTTTTCTTTACATATAAGCTCTTCCCTGAAAAAGAAAAATTTTAGTGTTAAAAAAAAAATTACTTACCTGTCCGCCGCTGCTGTGTCCCCCGCAGGGATGAAGAACACATCTGCCGCATACGGCAGATGTTTCCTTCATGCCCACTAGTTAAAAGAATTCCCTGCTGCTACATCTGCCACATCTGTGGCAGATGCAGCAGAGGGATTCTTCAATTCTCTACCGCAGCTGTCACACATGTCAGCTGCGGTAGAGGATTCTGCTGCCGGCAATTGATTTCAGGGAAGGGCTTTAAATATAAGCCCTTTCCTAAAAATCAAGTAAAAGTGGTTTAAAAAACAAAAAAAATAGATACTCTCCGAATGAATGGCGGGCGAGAGCTGCCTGTGACTGGCTGAGCACCTCAGCTACTCACATTCAGCTCTTTCAGCAGGTGGGGATTTTAAATCCCCGTCTGCTGATAGATCAGCACCACAGTGCAGGAGACAGTAGGAGAAGACGTGGCTGTGCCCAGGCAGCTGAGGGGAGGTGAGTATCTATTTTTTTGTTTTTTAAACCACTTCTACTTGATTTTCAGGGAAGGGCTTATATTCAAAGCCCTTCCCTGAAAAGCCATTGACAGCTGCCGGGGCTCAGCAGCGACTCCTGTCGCTGTCGCCGACTCTGTAGCGCTGCTGAGCTATCAGCAGCCTGGGATTTTAAATCCCCGCCTGCTAGTAGCTCTGATTGTGATTGGCTGAAGCACTTCAGCCAACCACAATCAGAGCTACCAGCAGGCGGGGATTTTAAATCCCCGGCTGCTGATAGCTCAGAACTACAGAGCCGGGGACAGCGCCAGAAGTCGCGGCTGAGCCCCGGCAGCTGAAGGGAGGTGAGTATTGTTTTGTTTTTTTTTTTATATATTTTTTTAAATGGCTTTTCAGGGAAGGGCTTAAAAAGCCCTTCCCTGAAAAGCCATTGACGGGATGCCGGCAGCAAGAATCTCTACCGCAGCTGTCATGTATGACAGCTGCAGTTGAGAATTGAAGAATTCCCTTTACTGCATCTGCCACAGATGTGGCAGATGTAGCAGCAGGGAATTCTTTTAACTAGCAGGGGTGAAGGAAACATCTGTCGCATGCGGCAGATGTGTTCTTCATGCCTGCGGGGGTCACGGCAGCGGCGGGGAGGTAAGTTTTTTAAATTTTTTTTTTGTTTTGCACTAAAATGTTTCTTTTTCAGGGAAGGGATTATATGTAAAGCTCTTCCCTGAAAAAGAATGCAGGGGGCCAGCAGAGCATTTGTTTTCAATGGAGCCGCCGGCTGCTGCCGGTGGCTCCATTGACAACAAGCACGCAGCTGTATTCACGCGTGTTTTTGCTCGTATCTAGGTGCGGACGTATGTACGCACCTAATTACGCACAAAAACACGCTCTTCTGAACGTGCTCTTAGAAATAGCAATCTTAAGCAAGGTCATATCTCATACTTAAGTGCAACTGCGCAAGGGCATAGAAGACACATTCTGAGCAAGGAAAAGGTTGAAGGAAACCTGTCAGCCTGCTTAGAATTATTTGAAGTATGATGCTCATACTATTAGGCAAGAGTCCAATGCATTTATGAGATGCAAGCGCTCCCTGACACTGATTGACAGCTTTCTCCCTCTATGAACTAGCAGTGGGTGGAATGAGAGTTAATCATGTATTTTTATCATTTTTTTACACTGTTCATTGTTGAACTATTTAATTGTATGTAATTACAAAGGGGATAAAAAGTTCCCGGCCCAACTCCATTCCTGAAATGTATTCAAAATGTTGTTATTGTTTCTAAAAAGTGTGTTCTTTTATAGGATTCCCTGCTATTTTTTAGGCTAATAGAACAATTTTTTTCACATCACTAAAATAAACACTGCAGGGAAAAATGTGGAATTCTTCAGCATTGAATTGTTAGTCATCATATATTTCCTGTTTGTGCATAACAAAACATCGAAGGAAATTCATCAGTGCATAATGGAAACATTGGGTGACTATTGCCTATCATACTCAACTTTGAAGAGCTGGTGTGCTAGCTTTCAGTGATTTTTCCACACAGGATGCTGAAAGAACTGGGAGACCCATCACAGTGTCAGTATCTTAATATGTTCATAACATGTTTTTAGAAGAATGATAAATCTCACTGAAAACAATAGTTACGAACTACAGATATCCAAGGAACATGTCTGGAGTATAATTCCCGAACAACCGGTTATGCACAAGTTGGATCTTTGCAACCAAAGAAATTCAAGACATAGAGGTTAGCTGGAAAAGTCAAGGCCACCCTTTTTGGGGATAGTACAGGTATTTTATTAACAGACTATCTTCAGAAGGGCCAAACCATCAATGCAGAATACTACTGTCACTTTCTGGGTAAATATGAAAAAAAAAAGTTTGGTACTGTGTTAGCCAGTAGAGTAAAGTGTCATTGTTCTCAATAAATGTTCACACACAGAAATTTGAGACTTAAAATACCAGCATTCTGAGCAAATAGATAGATGCTTAATCAGTCAACTTAGCTGAGGAATGTGCCCCCCTCCCCTCTGCATTTGTATGTTAACATATATTTAGATCAAGTGGGGTGTCCCCCCTTGCCTCTTCATTTGCATGTTTTATTTTTGTGCCAACCAAACCAGTTTCAACAGCCTGATGAAGGGTCGATAATAAGAACCCAAAAGCTTGCTGTAACATCATGTATTTTTGTTAGCCATTAAAAGGTATCATATCTACAAGATTACTTGGTTTCTCTTACTGAGAACAACCACACTTTTCTGGGAGTCAGCAACAGGTAATCTTGTAGCAATAGCAAGCAGAATCAAATGTTGTGGAGCAGAATAATCTTTCATTGAGGCAGTGGTATGGCCCGCCTTTTATAGGAAGTCCAATCAAGACAGAGACGGGATCAGGACCAGAAGGCAGGAATTAGTTTGGCAGGAATATAGAAACATGGGGGGGCGTGGCCTAGCCAGCGGAGAGAGCAGACGTGTGGGAACCCAGCTCCTGCAACCGGGTCAGGAAAACCAGCTTACCGGTGCTCCTGATAACGGAATACTCTGCCGAACACCAGCACAAGCGGCTCCGCAGGCCGAGGAATAAAACGAGCTGCTCTGAACCTCTCGCGGCCGCAGAAACTTTTCCAGGCCTAGCGCCGAGGAAGAAGCCGGGGACCAGATTTTCGCGCCGGACCGGAAGTGCGCTACGGATCGAGCAACGGACAGAGCCTCTGCAGCCTCACATACAAGCGGCAGTGGTCCGGCAACCCCCAGAGGGGTCTCCCGGACCAAGGTTTGACGGGGAGGTGCAGGCAGACTAGCACTAAGCGGCGTGGCAGTGGTAACTCCCGTGGGAGGGAGAAGACCAGTCAGAGCGGAGAGGGGGACTGGTAGTTACTTCCCCAGCCCCCAGGAACAAACAGAGTGGGGTAAGGCTCACACTAGCCGGACAGCGCTGTTCTGACCCCCACGATCCCACCTCACTGCACCCTAATAAACCACCCGCAAAAAAAAAAAAAAGAGGGACTGAGATACCCCCCCAGCAGGGGTCCGCCATATTTGCAGGACTGCCAATCACCACAACGCTAGCTTCAAGACCAGCAGCAGACCCAGCAGTGCTGGAAAGTGCGAACAATCTGCAAAATCCCTAAAGGCACCAAGTTACACCCCCCTCACATATAAGGAAGAACAAGGCAGTGGCATCCTACCTAGTCCCACTTAACAGATCACAGAGATCCATAGCGCTTACGGACCGAGCTCGACAGATCCACAGGGGAAAAGACATTTCATCCACAATCTTAAGCCTCCTTGGCGTGATTTGAGATCCCTGGTGAAGTCTCAGCTGAAGACTCACAGATACGCCCTGAAACCTTACTCAACAGGCCTCGGGCGCAGCATCTCAGAGAAACCCCCTGCCCCTGATCCCCCTCGGCGTTTTAACAGTCCCAGCAACTCCAGCAGCATCCACCTACGTCCCACCTGAGGAGCATAGCTGCCCCTCCATACATCCTCCTCAAACAAAACAAACCAGATTCGGTACGCCACAAGCTGATAGGGGTACATTGTGGTCCTGCGTCCCCCTATATAACAGAACCAGCAGCGCCCTGCAGAAACAGACACAGGGGCAAAAGCACCAAAAGCTTTAATAGTTACTGGACACACTAGTGACTTTTTCCACAGGCTCAGCCTGAATTTTTACAAGTAGATTCCGCCCGCGGAGCCCCATAAGAAAAACCGCTTACACCGACCACCCCCAACGACCCAATAGTAGTATACCTGCTATCCATTACACCTAATGGCCCCCTGAGGAGTCATCCTGGGGAGACGGGCCTCATCGTGGGATTAAGATTGCTAGTCAACTCCTATAAAACATGGGGAAAAATAATAGGGAGAGAAGCGCTGATACTCTAAGCACACCTTGACCAGATAAGGGACAGTCCGATATGCAAAAATTACTAAAGGAAAGAGTGTCTAGATCTCCTCACCCCTCTAGCAAGAAATCCCTAAATTTAACAGCTTCTACGTCCCGGAGTCTAGACAGAGAGGAGGAGCCTTCATCAGATGGCGACGGAAATGAACAAGTATCGAGAAGCTTTATGAGAGACTTAATCACCAAAGCGATCAGACCGATTGTTACAGAACTCTCAGAGATCAAAGAAGAAATAAAGTCAATGGGAAGGAGGATTGAAGATCTGGAGTCCTCCACATCCAACCTCACTTCACACTCAACAGAACTTGAACAAGTGACTAGAGAACATCATCACCAGCTAAATCACGTTCTGACCATGCATGAGGATCTCGAAAACCGCAATAGACGAAATAATAGAAGAATGAAAGGGCTACCTGAGATATGGGCATCAGAGGCCCTCCCCAAAATCGCCACCGAGCTATTCACGCGGCTCCTGGGCCAAGACAGAGCCGAACATATTGCTATTGAACGCATTTATAGATCCTTGAGACCTCCACCCACGGGATCCGATCCGTCTAGGGATGTAATTTGCAAACTTTTGGCGTTTCCGGATGCTCGAGCAATATTGGAGGCATCAAGAAACAATAAAGACCTGCAGTACGATGGGGCACCCATATCCCTTTTTCAGGACCTCGCCCCAACAACTCTATCCAAGCACCGCCTGATGAGACCCCTACTCGAGGCCTTGCGAGCTAAAGAGATCAAGTACTCCTGGCTCTTTCCATTCGGCCTAGGTATAAATCTAAGAGGCCGACGAATCACCATTCGCACTCTGAAGAACCTACAAAAATCTTGGCATCTCCTGGAAATGGAGCCGTTAGATGTCCCCAACTGGCTTCCGCTCCCAGATTTTCCTCCATTGCCCCAACTGCCTTCGAATGATGCAGAGCAATGCTCCGGGGCTACCAAATCTCCTAGAGGGAAGAAAAATAAAAATAAAATGGATCTATCCTACAAGATTACCTGAGAACCTGAGCAACTGTCGTTCTCTTCGAAAAGTGGAACCGAAAAGTTTACAGTTGAACTCCCCAGTTGAAAAAATTAATCTTTTGAGTTGACTTTTGTATATGTCAATCATATCCTTTGCAGAACCTTCTCCCACGATGGGGCCCGGCCCTATTGGCCGGACCCAAACAAAAGTACCACTACCAGTATTCCATAATCCTACCTGTTTTGCCTCCCTGCAAAGGGAGTAAGGGGCCCGGGCTGGCCACTTCACGCGTTTCTCCTTTTGGATCCGGGTGAACTACGGCCTGCCTGAAGCTCCCCTCAACTTAACGTAATTCAATTTGTTTTGATTTGCTCTGTGCTTTTACCTGCATCTCCCAGGTATTTGCCGGGACCGTTCCTTCCCATACATTCCCTCCGCCCCACCCCTTCTTACCTACCCTACCTTCCTGTACCCTTCCTAGTGTTAAGAGGTTCAGCCTAAACCTTGCAGAAGCGGAAAGGAGCCTTGAAGCCACCCAAATCTTATATATCTCACTCTCTCTCTCTGCTCTCTTGATCCCATAGGTATAGACCGCGGCTTGAGTCACTGCTCCTGCCATGACTCCACTGAGGTGCACGTCGTTCAACGTCCGAGGTCTAAACTCCCCGGGTAAGAGACATAATGTCGCCTATCTCCTTAGGAAATGCAAAACTAAAATACTGATGATGCAAGAAACACATTTCAAAAACGACAAACACTTTCCCTTACAGGGATTGGGTTTCTCACAATATTTCCACAACACCCACCCGAGCTCAGCCTCCAAAGGAGTAGCCACTATATTCCATAAGTCAATCCCATTCAAGTTAGATGCGCAGCACCAAGATGGAGATGGTAGAGTGCTATTCCTCAAGGGCTCAGTAAATAACATCAAACTAACAATTGCCAACCTATACACACCCAATTCGGATCAAGCGCCCTGGCTAATTAAGCAACTGGAAATCCTGAAGCAGTTCGCTTCAGGGTACATCATTTTGAGTGGGGATCTGAACGCTACCCCTAACCCCTTGCTGGACTCCTCCACGGGCCGCTCCCAAATCCCGCAGGCAAAATTGAGGAGACTGGGCAAAGCAATACAAGAACTGGGGGTCGTGGATGCCTGGCGCTATCTACACCCCTCGACTAAAGATTTCTCGTACTATTCCCAAGTTCACTCTTCTTACCAAAGGCTTGACTACTTGCTAATCTCCTCCAGCCTTTTGTCCCACATAAGAAAAGCTAGCATAGACCCTATCACCATCTCAGACCACGCCCCCGTCCACGTGGACATTTCTTTACCACAGGCCACTCCTGGGGAGTGGAAGTGGCGCATGAACGACTCCCTTTTAGACTCGCCGGAAGAAAGTGCCAGCATAGGGGAATCGTTAGAGGAATATTTCAAAATCAACGCCGATGGAAACATAGCAATGCCTACAGTTTGGGAGCCACATAAAGCTTTTGTAAGAGGCCTATTAATAGCTCTCGGCGCGAGGACTAAAAAACAAAACCAAAAAGTCATTGACAGTCTTCTAGCCCAAATAGCAAAACTTGAATATGCAGCTAAACTATCCCAAACAAAAAACAATCTAGAGGAATTAGCCTCCAAAAGACACCAGCTCCACTGTCTACTAATGGATAAATTCAACAAGAAACATATGCACCTAAAACAGATGTTCTACGCTCACGGAAACCGAGGCAGCAAGCTCACGACCTCACTCTTAAAAAAGACCAAGACTAGGAATGCTATTCATTCAATAAAAACACAGGCGGGAGGTGTGGCCTCTTCTACCTCTGATATAGCCAAGGAGTTTCAGCTGTTTTATTCGCAGCTATACAATTTGAAGGAAATAGTAGAGTTCCCATCCCGTCAAAACACTCAGGATAGAATAGACTCGTTTTTAAACTCCTTAAAGCTCCCCAAACTAAATTCCACAGATGCAGCCTCTCTGTTAATCCCGATCACGCAAAAGGAAGTAGAGGAGACCCTCGACTCCTTCCCACAAGGCAAAAGCCCCGGGCCTGACGGCTTGACACTAACCTATTACAAGACTTTTAGGCCACAGCTAATGCCCCTATTAACGTAAACACTTAACGCCTTGTTAAATGGCGCTGAACTTCCCAAACAGGCCCAAGAAGCCCAAATAACTCTCATCCTGAAAGAAAACAAGGATCCGGAACAATGCAGCAGCTATAGGCCAATATCACTCATCAATCAGGACGTTAAAATATGGGCCAAACTCCTGGCTAGGAGATTGGGTGAGTTCATCCCCACTCTGGTAAACCCCGAACAGACGGGCTTCGTGAAAGGTAGAGAGGGTAGAGAGAACTGCCTCAGGCTACTTCATGCTGCTAAGTATGCACAAACCCGAAAAATCCCAACAGCCTTTGTCAGCACAGATGCCGAGAAGGCTTTTGACAGGGTGGACTGGATCTTCATGGAAAGAGTGCTCGCCAGATTTAACTTTCCCCCGACACTCATCTCAGCTATATTTTTCCTCTACTCAAAACCCCACGCCAGACTGAAAGTCAATGACTCCCTTTCCCCCCCTTTTGACATACGAAATGGGACGCGACAGGGCTGCCCACTATCCCCCAAACTATTTATCTTAACCCTGGAACCCCTACTTCAGTGGGTAAGGCAAGACCCAATTATAAAAGGCCTAAGCGTTAACTCCCACACGTTGTCAGCGGCCGCCTTCGCAGACGACATAATGTTCGTGATCACTAAGCCTGAAAGAAGCATACCCAGATTAACTACACTCCTACGGGACTTTGGTCTCCTCTTGAATTTCAAGATTTACTTTACCAAATCCACGATACTTAATGCCTCGATCCCAGAGGCACGCGATGCGCCGTGGAGATCCAGTTCACCCTTCACCTGGTCCAAGATGGTGGTGGATTACCTTGGAATAAAACTCACCAAAAGGGCAGAGGATTTATATGCTCATAATTTCCAACCCTTAGTATCCTCAATAAAGAACCTCCTGCAATCTTTTGACCTCCCATGTCTTTCGTGGTTTGGGAGGAAAAATATTTTGAAGTCATATGTATTACCCATAGTTTTATACAAATTACGCATGATCCCAATTCATCTCCCTCTGTCCTTTTCAAATTGCTCCGTAAGCTTTTCACGGGTTTCATATGGCGTCAGAGGAGACCTAGACTAGCATATAGTCTAATGACGAGAAGGTCGGAGGGAGGAATAGACTTACCAAATGTCCGAGACTATTACCAAGCTACCCAACTCAGCTACTGGATAGATCTAATGCATCCCTCCAGAGACCCAATTCTACAGGAACTTGCAAGAGCCTCTTACGGAGACTCTCTCCTGGAGGATCTGTGGTTCCCGGTGAAGAGCCAATACAGAGCAAAATGCTTTAATACATTATTTAAAGGCCCATGTGAGAACTGGGACAAACTTAAAGAAACACTAGCCCCAGCCCCTTCACCTCTAACAGCAGTACGTAGCCTACACAGACTGCTAGAGCTCCACCCGGACCCGGGATCTTTAAGCATCTGGAAACAATTAAAAGGCGCCAGGGCCGGAGACATTCAGGCCTTAGCTCATAAGGACCCGGGGTACATATTGACCACACTTGCCCCTGATAATACCCTCTCCTTCCTGCAACTCGCACACGCTAGAAAAGTCATCAATGCCTTCCTCAACAAATATACATCTACCAGACCTAAAACCGCCTTTGAAAACATAACTGAGACAAACAACTCAAATTCTAGGAAAATTGCTTTTCTCAGGAGAAACTTCATAGCCCCCCCACTACTTATGAAACCTACTTTCTTAATCTCCTGGGAGAAAGAATTGAAGATTTCTTTATCGACGGCCGATACTAAATTAATTCTAAAGCTAGCGTACGGCCTATCGCCATGTGTCCTCATGCAGGAAAGCCACTATAAACTTCTAGTACGGTGGTATAAAACCCGTCAATGGCTGTACAATTACAAACTAGCTTCTCATGACAGATGCTGGAGATGTCCAAAAAGAAGCAGGGTCAGGCAGCAGGTTAGGTGCTTAAAGATTTTAATGCATAAGCATCAGTTATAAACACCTCATCATAGCCATAAAAATAGCGACGTTTCGACCCTATAAAAAACGGGTCTTTGTCAAGCCTACAACAACTTAAAACAGAGTGCCATATATATACACACCCACCAATCACTGTGAACAGACATTAACATAAGTGATAACATAAATATGCAGCAGGTGTGGGACCCATCATGAGCACTGAATTTCAATCAATGAAAGACCTTGAGAGTAAATCATTCCCATCAGCACATGTCAGTAAATAACGGGTAGTAAACAAAAGGGGCTTATTCACATATCATAAATCTAAACTTACTATATAGTGAATCTGCAATCGGCAGGTCACCCAGCAACCATTGAAACAAACGGCCGTGTATTCCCATATTCTACGCATGAGCGAGAACAGTTAGTCTCGCAGGACTCCCACATCATCAATGACGTAAGTCAGCCAGCGAAAAAAAATGTTTAAACGGAGTTCACAATGCTGTGCAAGCACATAGGCTCCGCAACGGGAATTCCGAGATCTTTGCATAGTATCATCAATGAGCTTATTGCATGCGCGCAATAGGCACATACAAAAAAACAAGATACCAATGTAGCTGTAATAACCAAAGAAGGGGCTTTTATTCATAACCATCATACGGATTACAAGTGTATCTATAATGTCTGTGATTCAACAGTGTTGTCTTAAAGGTGCAGTAACATTGCATCAGAAAATGAAATGTTCCCATAACGGAATCTGAGGTATTAGTACACTCTATCCTGATAGAGTAAAAAGCACTGTCCGCATGTGTTTTTAAATAGAGATGAGCGAACGTACTCGTTACGAGTACTTGCGCACCCGAGTACCGCCATTTTCGAGTACTTCAGTACTCGCGCGCAAAGATTCGGGGGGCGGCGTGCCGGCACGGGGGGTAGCAGTGGGGAGTGGGGGGAGAGGGAGAGAGAGAGGGCTCCCCCCTGTTCCCCGCTGCTACCCCCCGCACCGCCACTCCTCTCCCCGCCCTCCGGCGCCCCCCGAATCTTTGCGCACGAGTACCGAAGTACTCGAAAATGGCGGTACTCGGGTGCGTAAGTACTCGTAACGAGTACGTTCGCTCATCTCTATTTTTAAACTAAATGGTCACATCATGTGTGTCAATAAAGACTAAAAAATGTCTGGGGTTTCGATATAAATATTACCCAGGTAATTGAATGACTCCATAGACTTTTAGAGTAAGTATAAGACACAGCCTCTCAAAGGAAGAAAATATTGGGATACCACAACCACAGCCACTCCAAGCTGAATGCTCAGAAAAACCATTTATTATTTTATTCTTTTACAATTTGGCCCAATAGAGGGAATATTTACATATATAGTAGCGCAAAATTTATGAATATATGAGAAACTCAAAGAAAGGGGGACATCCCCCAATCAAAATTATACAGGGTCAAACATTGGTAAATGAATTCAGTGCTCATGATGGGTCCCACACCTGCTGCATATTTATGTTATCACTTATGTTAATGTCTGTTCACAGTGATTGGTGGGTGTGTATATATATGGCACTCTGTTTTAAGTTGTTGTAGGCTTGACAAAGACCCGTTTTTTATAGGGTCGAAACGTCGCTATTTTTATGGCTATGATGAGGTGTTTATAACTGATGCTTATGCATTAAAATCTTTAAGCACCTAACCTGCTGCCTGACCCTGCTTCTTTTTGGACTTGACACATTGGGATTTTTGTGGATTCAATCCCTTTTTCAGGCGAGCAGCTATTTCCTTTGGAAGGGTCCCCCTATATGGTTGGTGAGTGCTCCTGTACCCCTCAGTCTTCAGATGCTGGAGATGTGACGCCGCAACAGGGTCTTATCTCCATATCTGGTGGGAGTGCCCGGGAATCGTGACATTCTGGAGGGACGTAGAGAGAGATCTGAAGGCACTCTTGCCCGACTTCTCGATCTCGCCAGAAATAGTGTTTCTATGGAAACCATCCACAAGTTTCCACCCCTATAAAAATAATCTAATAGCATACCTAATAGATACAGCCAAGGCCCTTATCCCCTTGAACTGGCTACAACAAACCCCGCCCTCGCTAATTCAATGGAGAGAAAAAGCGGACTTGATCTGCAATTTGGAGGAATTGACGAGCTGGGCAAAGGGCACTCACAAAGACTTTATCCTGACCTGGTTCCCCTGGAGAGAACTACGAAGGAAAAGTCAGTAAAAAGTGCACTTAACATCCTGACGCAAAGATATGAGGAATAGGCCCCCCCAGACCCGGGAGTTGAGACATCTCCCGGACACTGTGGGGAGAAAGCAGCGGACCGGACCTCGGACGTTGGACGCGAGCATGGGCGCGGGGTGCCTTGTCTTGAGCGGAGCAGACCCTGATGGGGTAAGAGAGAGAGAGACCCCTTCTGGGGAACCTGACGTTATGACCCTACTTTCCCTCACTTACCCAGACCCTTATTACACCTGGGCTTTTTTCATGTCCAGGAATAGTTACGGTTATTTCCTCTGTTTTGCTTGGTATAGACAGTAAATGGCGTATATCGGATGAACAGTGGGCTGTTTGACCAGCAAAAAGCAAGGCTGTTTGTTTTGATATAAGGAATTTATACCCTGTTCCTTTCACTTATCTAATTGCAATGTTATTTGGAAAATAATATGAAAAAACCCTAATAAAAGTTGATTTAAAAAACAAAAAGGAATATAGAAACAAGGCTAGGATTTGCAGGGGAATTCATCCAAAGGCCTGGATAGCTCAGTGAGTAAAGCCACCGCCTGGACAGCAGGAGGGTCCAGGTTCTATTCCTGAAACCCTCCTTCACAAGGCTGCTAGGATATAAATCTTTTGAAGGAGGGGATTTAGTTCATAGACCATCCACCCTACTGACCAGATTTTAATCTGCCAAATTATTACATATTTACAAACCTACAATAAAACTTGAGGGGATGCAAATTTTTGAGTGATTCATAGATAAGAACAGCAACAGAGAGGTTTTTCAGTGACCAAACATCCAAGCTCTTTTAGGAAGGGGTAAAAACAACCAGAATCAATGTAACAATTGTGTTGAACTTCAGGGGGAATATGTTGAATAGTATTAAAGTTTAATGCCACTAGTTTATTTCCTTCTCATTCAGAATATTTCAACTCACATTCGTATGGTACATTTTGTTCTGGTTAGGTCAATACTAATAACTGGAAGTTATATTAATTTATATTTGTTTTGTGATGCTTTTTATTTATGAAAACATGCTCTTCAATTTGTTTTCTTTTTTAACTTTTGTTTTGTACTTTTTAATCCTATAATGGGGCTTTCATTTAAATTACAAAAGACAGGTATACTGTGTGGACTTGCTGCATCTCTCCCATCAAAGGTAGACTTTGCATTTGTCATAGAAGGGAGAATGAATTATTATTACATTCGATGTTGAGGATTTCAACTCTGTGTCAGTTCTAGACAGAAGACCAAGTAAAAGATGGGATATGACTAGAGATGAGCGAACACCAAAATGTTCGGGTGTTCGTTATTCGGAACGAACTTCCCGTGATGCTCGAGGGTTCGTTTCGAACAACGAACCCCATTGAAGTCAATGGGCGACCAGAACATTTTTGTATTTCGCCGATGCTCGCTAAGGTTTTCATGTGTGAAAATCTGGGCAATTCAGGAAAGTGATGGGAATGACACAGTGACGGATAGGGCAGGCGAGGGGCTACATGGTGGGCTGCATCTCAAGTTCACAGGTCCCACTATTAAGCCACAATAGCGGCAAGAGTGCCCCCCCCCCCCCACTGTCAGCATAAAGATCGTTCTCCTCTGCCACAGCTGTAACAGCTGTAGCAGAGAAGAACGATGTTTGCCCATTGAATTCAATGGAGCCAGCAAAACAACAGGTTCCACTGAATGCAATGGGCTGCCCGCGATCGCAGGATGAATGGTCGGAAAGGGGTTAAATATATAACCCCTTTCCTGCAATTCATCCAGAAATGTGTTACACTAAAAATATATACCGGCGTATAAGGCGACCGGGCGTATAAGACGCCCCCCCAACTGTCACCTTATACGCCGGTAATACAGTGGAGCAAAGAATAAAAAGCATTACTCACTTTTTCAGATGATCTGCGGCGCTCCTGCAGGCTGTCGCTCCTTCCTAATCCACGGCAGAGTATTCCTTTCTGCACGAAAGGCTTGAAATCCCCGCCTCCAGAAACACAGCCAATCACAGCCAATGACAATGATGTCATTGAATGGCTGTGATTGGCTTGAAATCCCCGCCTCCAGAAACACAGCCAATCACAGCCATTCAATGACATCATTGTCATTGGCTGTGATTGGCTGAAGGCACATGTGTTTCTGGAGGCAGGGATTTAAAGCCTTTCGTGGAGAAAGGAATAGTCTGCCGGGAACCAGGAAGGAGCGACAGCCTGCAGGAGCGCCGCAGATCATCTGAAAAAGTGAGTAATGATTTTTATTCTTTGCTCCACTGTATTACCGGCGTATAAGGTGACAGTTGGGGGGTCGTCTTATACGCCCGGTCGCCTTATACGCCGGTATATATTTTTAGTGTAACACATTTCTGGATGAATTGCAGGAAAGGGGTTATATATTTAACCCCTTTCCGACCATTCATCCTGCGATCGCCGGCAGCCCATTGCATTCAGTGGAACATGCTGTATTGCTGGCTCCATTGAATTCAATGGGCAAACATCGTTCTTCTCTGCTACAGCTGTTACAGCTGTGCCAGAGAAGAAGGATTTCTCTTCTATATGTTCTCAATGGGGTCAGCGCTGCTGCCGCCGGCCCCATTGAGCGCATATAGAGAAGATTTATGGCCCTAAGAAGTACCGTTGGGGTTCTTGACACCTAAAATACTCCTAACACTCTCCCTATAGCAGCTCCAACACGATAGCGCTTTCCCTAAACTCATGTCAGAATGCATCCATAGCGAGCCGCGGGAGGGGCAGATTTCAATACTCGGGTGACACCTTATCTCCCCAGCCACTCACAGCAGGGGGGTGGTATAGGGCTTAAACGTTGCAGGGGGAAGTTGTAATGCCTTCCCTGTCTTTATATTGGCCAAAAAAAAGCGCTAACGTCTCAGGGAAGAAAGTTAAATTAACCAGAACACCGCATGGTGTTCGTTACGAATAACGAACATCCCGAACACCCTAATATTCGCACGAATATCAAGCTCGGACGAACGCGTTCGCTCATCTCTAGATATGACCAAATTTTATTCATGGTGAATATAAAATGTCTACAACTGCCCCATCTGGTAGTCAGAGAAGAAGAAAAACGAGTAGAATGCCATATACTGTACCTCTTTATTTCATCTTCTGTTGCATCATCCTTATCACTTACTCATCCTTCCCATTACTCCAATTACTAGATCGTGTCTAGCATATCATCATCATCCTTTATGTCATTACTGTCTATTTTACGTACTGTAGATCTTGGTCACTTTCTTCTGTCCAATCTCTAGATCTTAAATAATCAGAATTACCAGCACCTAATGAATGCGACTGCAATTTTTGAATGCTTATTTGTTGAAGTAGTACTACATCACTACCTTACGAGTACATCCTCCCTATCCTTTCCAAGAGTTTTTGCCCATATACATTATTTAGTAGGGTTCAGTGTGTGTGCGAATGACTGAAAGCTACTTAGGTGTCTGGGTGACTAAACATCTAGGTATAAATCTGAATTAATTGAGCACTTGCATGAGTTGCCGAGTGAATGAGTGACCCTTGGTGTCTAAGTCAGTGATTGGGTAGTACACCATAAGTGAGGGAATACCTGGTATACTTATTTACAGTAAATAAGACACTGTGTGGCACTACAAATAACATGTTGCATATTTTTAGAGTGTTGTGAGATTAAAGGTTGCTTGATAGAGATGAGCGAGCATACTCGTCCGAGCTTGATACTCGTTCGAGTATTAGGGTGTTCGAGATGCTCGTTACTCGTGACGAGTACCACGCGATGTTCGGGTTACTTTCACTTTCTTCCCTGAGAAATTTGCGCGCTTTTCTGGCCAATAGAAAGACAGGGAAGGCATTACAACTTCCCCCTGCGACGTTCAAGCCCTATACCACCCCCCTGCAGTGAGTGGCTGGCGAGATTAGGTGTCACCCGAGTATTAAAATCTGCCCCTCCCGCGGCTCGCCACAGATGCATTCTGACATTAGTTCAGGGAAAGTGGTATCTTGGTGGAGCTGCTATAGGGAGAGTGTTAGGAGTATTTTAGGTTTCAAGAACCCCAACGGTCCTTCTTAAGGCCATTGAGATTTCTGTTCTCTTCTCTATATGTGCTCTATGGGGCCGGCGGCAGCAGCGCCGACCCCATTGAGAACATATAGAAGACAAATCATTCTTCTCTGCCACAGCTGTAACAGCTGGGGGGGCCCACTCTTGCCGCTATTGTGGCTTAATAGTGGCACCTGGGAACTTGAGATGCAGCCCAACATGTAGCCCCTCGCCTGCCCTATCCGTTGCTGTGTCGTTCCCATCACTTTCTTGAATTGCCCAGATTTTCACAAACGAAGACCTTAGCGAGCATCGGCGATATACAAAAATGCTCGGGTCGCCCATTGACTTCAATGGGGTTCGTTACTCGAAACGAACCCTCGAGCATTGCGAAAAGTTTGTCCCGAGTAACGAGCACCCGAGCATTTTGGTGCTCGCTCATCTCTATTGCTTGAGCTAAATTGTACCATGAAGTAATCTTCAATGAAGCCAATAATTTCTTAAAGAGCTAAGTAAAATATAGTAACACAATGAATGCAAAAAATAAATAATGTTTCTAAATACAGTATAATATTTATTTGAACATTCAAGTCCATAAAAATTCAGTAATTGATGCAGTACAGCTAATCTTCTTTATAGATATTGCAAACTTCCTAAATAGATTTCTGTTTTAATTTTTTCACTATCTATGTTTTTACACTTGTAGAATTATTCAGAAAATTTCTACTGCGTTGTCTGTGATCTCCCTGGTTTTCCCGCTGTAGAACTGAATTACTCTTCTAATGGCTACCAGCAGGTATTTCAGGTAAGTACAAAATGATCAAAAGTGAAATGTTTTTGATAAATTTCTATGACATTAACAACTCCTGTGCCTTGTAACTATAAAGAATTATGTATAAGACATTTTGAAATATAGGTTAGAACTCCTTTTTTCACATGCTGGATATCTATTTGTACAGTAACTGCACTGCAGGAAATCATGGAAAGTGAATGAGTTCTGAAAATGTTCTTGGAAATCTGTTTGACTGTACTACATGAAACACGCTGCCAGAAAGATAGCCAAGCCTATGTGCTTGCATACAAATTATTTGTGACATTAAAGGTAAAGGTTTATTGCGCTGGGTTGTAGAACAGTGATTTAGCACAATCTTGCATGATAGTTATTATTCTGAAAGAATGTCAGTTTTTGCTAGTACCTTGCATTTATGGTTTGCAATTGATAATATGTTCCTAGTTTCTAGGAAAACATTTATATATTCAATATGTATGTATATTCTAAACATTTTAGAATAGTACACTCTTTAATTACCATAATAATGCACAATCTAAAATCATAGAGGATTTTTCAAGAAAACCACATTTAATATTTGATATCCAGGTTTTGTACTGTAGCCAAAATCTGACAGACATGGCAATCTGCCACAAAGACCAAGATTGTCCAACAGTGTGTTGTTTTCCTGGCACAAAGTAGATCAGGTTGACAGATTACTGGGAGGGGCCTGTGAGGATTAAGTGGTCATGGTACATATTTGCATCGATGACAAAGTTAGCGGTAGGTGGAAGGTCCTTAACCCC
Organism: Eleutherodactylus coqui; assembly: GCF_035609145.1. NCBI lineage: Eukaryota > Metazoa > Chordata > Amphibia > Anura > Eleutherodactylidae > Eleutherodactylus > Eleutherodactylus coqui. Next base: position 104,180,965 of record NC_089843.1, read on the forward strand.
TTCCCGCTCTAGGGCGTAAGTTTACGTCCTGGCAGCGGGGTACTTCCCGCACCAGGGCGTAATCCTACGTCCTGGGGATAGAGCGACTGTCAGTCATACCTGGCGTCCTGCTGCAGCAGCGGGGGTGCATCGGAGATGCGCCCCCGCTGTTAACCCCTTCCCTGCCACGATCTATGTAGATCAGAGGCAGGTCTCAGTCACACCCATTCATGAATTCATGAATGGGTGTGAGTGAGAGCTGCCTCTGATTGGCTCAGCGCTGAGCCAATCAGGGGCAAGTCTGAGTCACACCCCCTTCACACCCACTGCAGGCCGGCCGTGCGGATCTCCGGCTGCCGGGATCAGGTGAGTATATATATATATTTTTTATTTTAACACTTTTCTGGATGAATTGCAGGGAAGGGCTTATATATTTAAGCCCTTCCCGACAATTCATCCCACACTCGCCCACAGCGCATTGCTTTCAATGGAGCCGGCTGTATTGCCGGCTCCATTGAATGCAATGCGCTGGACAGCTCCGGCCCGTTTCTAATGAAACACGGCTAGAAGCAGATTTTCGGGCGATTTTCGGGCCCCGGTCACGTGATTTGCAGATGCGCATCCGTCATGCGATCCGCAAATCGCGCGAAAAAACGCCCGTCTGACTAAGGCCTAAAAAACGCAATAAAAGTGATCAAAAAAGCCGTATGTACCTCAAAATGATACCAACAAAAACTACAGCTCGTCTCGTAAAAAATAAGCCCTCATAGAGCTCTGTACATTAAAAAATAAAAAAGTTGAATGCAGCGATTTAGAAAAAAAAAGGTTTCCAAAAAAAGGGGTTTTTTTGCACAAAAGTGGAAAAACCCCGAAAACAAATGTAAGAATTTTGGTATCGTTGTAACCCGCAGAAAAAATGGATTGTGTTATTTTTGCTGCATGATTAACGCTGTAAAATACAAAAAAAAAACCTATGGCAGAATTGATGCGTTTTCTCTCCCTGCTATCATAAAAAGAAAATAAAAGTTTTACAATATAGTCAATGTACCCAAAAGTGGCACCGATAAAAACTACTGTTCACCACGCAAAAAATAAGTTCTTATACGGCCGCGTCGACGGAAAAATAAAAAAGTCATGACTTTTGATAAATGTAGAAGAAAATCCGGCAAAAATCGTTGCTTCCTTAAGCCAAAAATAGGCCATGTCCTTAAGGGGTTAAAAGTGATTTTAGGGAACTAGTATGTAAGCTTAGGGCAAGGACCTCCAAAGTAGTATTTTCTAACTACTACCTGTACCACTTGCCACACTAGAAAGGCAGAGGGAGATTATGGAGGTAAACATACAGGAGTGCAAGTTGAGGGGGAAAAAGTGACCATAATATAAAAAAATTACACGTCTTTCAAAAGGGAGTTTTATCGGAGAACTATAAAAATAGTAAACTATAGGAAGGAAACATTTGATCAACTTAAAGATACCCTTAACCCTATTGACTGAGAGAATGTCCTCAAAAATACTAGTACAGACAATAAATGGAAAATGTTTAAAAATTAGAGTTGAGCGAACATACTCTGCCGAGCTTGATGCTCATTCAAGTATTAGCGTACTCGATGGTGCTCGTTACTGGAACGAGCATCCCTCCGTGTTTGACTCCGCCCCAGTTTTTGGCTCCTCCCTGCTGTGACGTGCCTGTTTTGGCCCCTCCCTACCGTGATGCAGCGCGCGTGTCAATGGCAAATTTCTTGGCTGGCAGGTAGGCAGGGAGAGAGAGAGAGAGAGAGAGAGAGAGAGAGAGAGAACCAAGAAAAAAAAAAAAACCTCGGGACCCGGCGTCCAACATACAAAAATGCTTGAGTCTCCCATTGTAGTCAATGGGGTTCGTTACTCGAGTAGAGCTCTCAAATTTTATGAAAAGCTCGACTCGAATAACACAGACCCGAGGATTTGGGTGCTCGCTCATCTCTATTAAAAATATCTTTAATTCCTACTGTAAAGGCCCATTTAGACACAATGATTATCACACAAAAGATGTCTTTTAAGCGACTTTTGAGCAATAATCGTTGTGTCATTTACAGCGCAAGATGATCGCTCAAGATGAGCAATTACCTTGCGCTGCGAGGGGAGGATGCAGAAGACAAGCAGGGTGGCCCCGCTTGTCTTCTGCATCCAGCTGTTCCCTGCTCCGAGTGCCCGTCTGTTATACAGCCGAGCGCTTGGAGCGGAGGATGCAGAAGACAAGTGGCGTATCCCCGCTTGTCTTCTGCATCCAGCTGTTCCTCGCCCTGAGCGCCGGCTATTATACAGCCAAAAGCTCAAAGCGGAGGATGCAGAAGACAAGCGGGGTGTCTCCTGCTGTTCCCCACTGCGAGCGCCCGGCTTTTATACAGCTAAGTACTCGAAGAGGAGGATGCAGAAGACAAACTGGGAGTCCCCGCTTGTCTTCTGCATCCAGCTGTTATCCACTTGGAGCGCCCGGCTGTTATATAGCTGAGTGCTCCGTGCGGGGTATGGAGAACAGAGCTGGACCGCATGCTGAAAGACAACAATGAACGACGGCTTAACGAAAATTGCACGATGTCAGTGCAGTTACACGCAACGATTATTGCTCAAAAGACAGCTTTTGAGTGAATTTTGAGCGATAATCGTTGCGTCTAAATGGTCCTTTAGTGGTTCATACCTTATAGGAATAAAGGAATTAGGAATAGGAGTAAACTAATGTGGCTCCATAAAGATGCAAAGGAGCAATGAACCGCAAAAAGAAAATGTTTAAACAATAAGGCAGTGAAGAAGCACTAAAAACTCATAAGGAAAAAAATAAATAATGTAAAAGGCAGATAAAAGGAGCAAAGATGGACTCAGAGAGACCTGTTACCAAAAATAGTGAAACTAAGCCTAAACTGTTCTTCAATTATATAAATGGTAAAAAGATTAAAACCAAAAGTGTTGGCCCTTTAATAAGTAATGCAGGAAAAAATGTAAAGAGTGATGAGGAGAAAAAAATCAATCAAATACTTTTTTTCTCCAGTATATTCAGAGAGGAAAATAAAATGTCAGATGAGATGCACAGTAATACAGGACTTCACCAGAGCAGCACCCATCCTCTGGAATGCTCTACCCCAAGGCATCCGGACAATTCCCCATGCACAAAATTTCAGACATGCCTTAAAAACGCACCTCTTCAGGGAGGCATACCAAATCCCCTGACCTAGTGCCACGCCCCTTCCTATGTCTCCCCACACCTTCCACCCTGCCTATCACATAGGATCTCTGCCCCTGCCCCTCCTTACCGCCCCACCCCGTTTGCTCTCTAATAACCGATTTCCACATGAAATCTTCTACTGCCTGTATTCCCCATGCCTCATCCCCCCCTCTTGTACCTCTTGTACCACCCCTACCCCATTTGTTTCAAACGAATTGTATCCCACATTGCAATAATTGTACTGTTTGCATTTCTCCCATGCTTGAAAGTGCTGCGGAATAGGTTGGTGCTATACAAATAAAGATTATTATTATAATAAAGTTAACTTTCCACTAAATGTCACCAGTTTAACCCAGAGAGAAGTGCAGAACCAGTTTAAAAAGATTAAAATAGATAAATCGCTAGGTCCCGATGGCATACAACCCCAGGGTCTAAGGGAATGAAGCAATGTGCTAAACAGACAATTGTTTCTTTTATTTAAGGACTCTACAGTTCAGGGTCTATTCCACTGTATTGGCGCATAAAAAATGTGGTGCCAATTTTCAAATAAGGGGTCAAAAAGTGAACCTGTAAACTGTAGGCTAGTAACTTACTTCAATTATGGGTAAAATATTTGAAGGGTTTCTAAGAGATGCTATCCTGGATTACCTCAAGGAAAATAGCTGTATAACTCCATATCAGCACAGGTTTATGAGGGTTACTCTTGTTAAACTAATCTGATCAGCTTCTTTGAAGCTATAAGTTCTAGACTTGATCGTGTGTATCTGGACTTTTCCAAAGTATTTTATACTATACCTCTAGAGATGAGCGAGCGTACTTGTTAAGGACAGATACTCGAGCGAGTATCGTCCTTTTCAGGTACCTGCCTGCTCGCCCGCAAGGATTAGGGTGCCGGCGGGGGTGAGCGCTGTGTTGCGGGAGTGAGCAGGGGGAAGCGGGCACCCGAATCTTTTCTCACGAGCGGGCAGGTACTCGAAAAGGACAATACTGGCTCGAGTATCTGTCCTTAACGAGTACGCTGGCTCAACTCTATATACCTCATAAAAGGTTAGTATATAAAATAAGTGTGCAAGTGGGTAAATAAGTTACTCAATTATAGTAAGCAAAGGACGGTTATTAATGGTACATACTCTGATTGGGTCAGCATTACTAGTGGGGTACCACAGGGGTCAGTATTGGGCCCTATTCTTTTTAATATATTTACTAATGACCTAGTAGAAGGATTGCACTGTAAAATATTTTTTTCAAATGATACAATACTATGTAAAGTAATTAACAAAAGAGGACATAATGCAGTTGTAAATGGATCTGGATAAGTTGGTGGAATGGGCAGAAGAGTGGCAAATGAGTTTATGACTAACCAATTTACATTTCTGTACATAGGCAGGAGAAATACATGTGACTATTACACACTAAATGGGAAACCACTGAGCAAAACTGACATGGAAAAGAACTTTAATACCCAGAGAGGTTATCAAAATTGTGGTTATTTACTTTAGAAAAAAGACGCCTGAGTGGTGACCTAATAAATATATATAGAAATATCAGGGGTTAATACAGAGCTTTCTTCCATGATCTATTTATACCCAGTACTGTGACTGTAACAAGGGGGCATCCTTTACATCTAGATGAAAGAAGGTTTCTTCACCAACATAGAAGGCTGTTCTTCCCTGTAAGAGCAGTGAGACTATGGAACTCTCTGTCTGAGGACGTGGGGATGACAAATTTGATAAGAATTTAAGAGGGGTCTGGACAGTCTTCTAGAGTGTTACAATAATACATGTTATACTCACTAATTACTTCAGAAGGGTTGTTGATCCAGGGATTATTCCGATTGCCAGGTTTGAAGTCAGAAAGGAATATTTTTCCCTTAAGTGAGGAAAATTGGCATTTACCTTATTGGGGTTTTTTGACTTCCTCTGGATCAACATTGGTGTGTGTGGTGAGGAAGGGGATTGGTTAAATTAAATGTACATATGTCTTTTTTTTAGCCTAACATACTATGTTTCTGAAGTTCAGCAATAATGAAATGAATGCATTAAACATACTGTATCTGGTCACTGGCATCAAAGACATTACCCAATTATAGGACAAAATAGTATTTAGGAATCATGTCAACAGCAGCAGGCAAAACTGGATTAAAATTTTGTGATGGAGGATAGGTCTGAAATCCAGACAGAAGTCATTAGGGAACACAGGGATGGGATTTAAATAATTAATAGGTTTCCTACTTTAAGGATGTAATGCTTGTGTGTAACACACCATGGAAATATATTCTACTCTAATAATCAAATAAACCACTGCATATTGAGGTTAAGGAGTACTACAGAAATTTGTTCTATGTGAAACTGCAGCTCCCAGTATGGCCTGAAGAATTGTAAGGATATACTAGTTATTTCACAAACTAGAAATGTGCCAGACATAATCTCGCTGCAGACCTTACATATGACTATAGGACTCATCAGATGCAGTCAAAGGCACAATAAACATTTACATTCAGCGACTCACAAGTAATGTCTTCTCTGATGGTTGGTCCAAACCAACATGATGACCTCTACGGTATGTCTCCATTCTGCAGAATTTGATACCCATACCTGGATGTTTCTGATTCCTGACTTTTGCAGAAGATCCTTACCATTTGAATACTACCACATACTGTACCCTCTGAATATAATACTGTAATGCACTGTACCTTGAAAAACAAAGGCTCCACATACTGTGCCCTCTGATTATAATATCACAAGCTGTGCTCACCTGAAAACAGCACTACTCACTTTGCCCCTAAACATGGTCCCACACACTGTGCCCTTAAAATGATTAATAATGTCCACTGTACTCCCATAAATAAATAAAATTGCCACTGTGCTCCCTGAAATAAACAATCATGGCCACTGTACCCACTGACGATACTTCTTGTCTCAGTTACCACAATGTCATCTCAGGATGGCAATACATTAAATCTAAGGGGAATGGAGTGGGGATACCTTATATCCCCAAGTCTTTGAATCAATTCTTAATTTAATGAATGCTTCTGGAGAACTATAGAGAACTTGTCAGATCCCAGCCCTAAGCAAACAAGGTTCCTGGAACAACACAGCAACATGATCATTAAAAACAAAAGCTAGGTTACAAATTAAAAGGTCAATGAGCTGTAGATGTAGATAAAAAACACAGAGGGACAGTAGAAATAAGGTCAATTCCCTACTGCTGAAACCAGACGAGTGTCGTAAAGTCATTTAACAAGGAAGTGGAATTTTTTGATAGGCTGTATTGCTTACTGAACATCCCCAAACCAATGTTCCTGACAGTCTCATGATAGAGAAGCAAAAAAACATTTTTAAATCTTTTAATATTTTTCCCCAATTTTTCACACTCATATCTTTTACATCAATCTGTGACAATCAGGGAAAACACTAGCACACACGGTTATTACAATACAATACAGTGAATCTGGCTGAAAAATGCGAGTATAGCAATGTCACCCTAATTTCATGTTATCATGGTTGTAACCCAACAGTCGCAAGAAATTCAGTAGTTAGTAGTTACAGCAACTTGTCAGTTGCAACATGATCACATTCGCATTAATTAAATATGATGTATGCAAGGCAACAGTATAATCTCTGACTGTATAACACATGTCAAAGCTACAGTCATCATGTAGCCCTAGTCTTAAATGCACGCATTGTCAACTTACTATGTAAAGTAGAAGGAACAGAGACTTATGCAGGGTTTTGTGATTGGGAACTTGAATATGCAGGAAATACTTGGATAATAATAAGCACTAAAAGCACTTTACTATATACATACTGTATGGTGCAATACATTTCCATATCATAATCTAAAAAGTACTAGCATGAAACACTTAAAACCAACATACATTTCCAAAATGATAGGGACAAACAGTAGTAAAAAAATACCACCACATGGAGCCCATTTGTAATGTCTTACTTATTTCTTAGCTTTATTCACACACGGCTCACACAGAGGACGAATGACATATATAACCATACACAGACACCCATGCAAGCACTAGCATGTACACAGACAGCAGACTCCTAAATCAGGTCACAGCTCAGATCAGATCTCAAAGCTATTTTCTGACTTCTAAGCAAATTCAAATCCCAGCCTAGACTCCAAAATGAATCCAGACCCCAGACTAGACCTGACCCCACAATAAATCCAGACCATAAACCATACACTTAAATAAACAACATTTTATATAAGATAGATAAATTATTCTAGACCCTAAATTAATCCAGACCTCAAATTAATCCAGTCCCCAGACCAGACCATTAAATGAATCAGAATCCAGACCAGACCCCTAAATTAATTCATACCTTTGACCAGGTCTTAAATAAATTCAGCCCCCTAAATTGAGATCTCCGACTTGGAGAAAATTATTCAGATACTAGATAAGATGCTTCCTTAAACTTACTGCTCCTTGATCACAGAATTGTAGTGACAATGAATTATAGTTCCACTGCCAAGTACATCCTGATGCTGGAGGGTATCAGGACACTAGCCACAATGCTCAGAACAGAAGAGGATTGCTTAGCAAAAAGCAGTGTGTTAAGTTGCTCAATAATCCTACTGTATTGATGAGGCAGTATTTACATGTAACCAACCTGGGAAGGAATACTGTATGCTTTCCATAGATGTAGTATTTTGAAACAATAATAAAATTGTAGTATTCAATTTAAAGTATAGTTTGTACTTAATAAAATATTGGCAAGGAGACTAGAGGTAATTCTATCTTTTCTGAAATATTTCTGGTTTTGACCATTTCAGCTGACCATTATTTGAAAATTATATTTTCATTCATGAAGGTCGACAGTAGACGATTGTCTGCCAAAAATTTTATCTGTCAGGTTTAATTTTTTTAGGCCATTTTCATGTCAAATTACACGTGTATCACATGAGTGGAAAATATTGTTGATAATTTGTTACTTTGTGCAAGTCCATTCATTTATCTTTTTTAAATTATTCTCCTTGATCAGCTAGTTTCGTCTGACATGTTGATGGTTAGATCATTCATATGAACAATCCAACCTAAAATTGATCATTTGCATTTTGGTTGTGAAAACTAATTTTATTAGTTTGATCAGCCTTAGTTTAAAAGAGGTACTGAAGATAGTAATCTATCAAATCCAGCTAATTATTTTTCATTATCTTAGTTTATCCTCCAGTATAATTTATAATAGAAATTAACTACTACAAATTTAATTGAAATATTAATGATTCCTTTCTATGATAAATTTAACATTTAGCCTGATAAAATATTTTAACCAGAAAGTAAAACTGATGGTAAAACTAGAGAGCTGGAAGAGACAAGATCTCACTTTGGAGCTACTGCAATTACTTTTATGGGATTGAAAAAAGCGTAGAGACTTCAACACCATGCATGTGCATTTAGATTTATTTTCTCAAAGGGATATTGTATGTGATGAAAGCATAATGTGTGAAGAAACACAAATCATTGCACTGCAGGAGACATTGAAGCTTTTATTCCTAATTTACAGAAAAAGCCCATGTGAACATATATCACTGTAGTTTCTGATACAATTGCTCATCCACCAATAGGTGTAGGAAACATGACAGATTAGAAAAACATCAGGCTGTTAAATATGTTAAATAAGAATATCCTTTGAATTTTATTCTTTCAGATATGTTCAATTTGGTGAAAATAATGGCTACAATATGATCCATTATTCTTTATAATCATATTTAATATTTGCACTGTGCAGGGTCACAGCTATTTATATTTTGAGCATTGTGGGACTATACGATTTCTATGCATTTAATGCATTTTTATGACATAAAGGGTACTAAGAAAATAATAGATGCTATAAAGTAAAAGCCAACAATTGTATATAATAAATACAATTTCAAATTGTGGCTGATATACAGTAACATGAAAGTTATAGTATTTGTATTTCACTCTTAGTATAAAGTGTGGGGAAAAGAGAACACGTAAGTACAAAGCAATTTTATACCTCAAAAGCACTCCATGTTCATAGTTGTCTTAGGTAATGTCCAGGTTTAACAGAGTGCACAAGGGTATTATATATACCATAATATGGTAATTTCTTGTTTTCTTTCTCTTCCAGAACATTTAGCTAAAAATGCATCACTAAGGGCTTAGTCACACAGGCATTTTTTCGCACAATTTGCAGGTGCGTTTGCGATCCGCATCTATATAGACCCAATGCTTTGCAATGGGAGTGGTCACATGTCTATTTTTCAACCGAAAGCGGCGAAAAATATAGGATACAATGATTCGCAGTAAGCATGTAACTGCGTTCTGTACAAATCGGTGTTCCTGTGTATGTGCTCTCAATTGAGCCGGCGGCAGCAGCGCAGACCCCATTGGGAACAAATACTAAAGATTGTTCTCCTCTGCCACAGCTGTAACACAGCTGTGGCAGAGGATATCGGGCAGCGTTCTTTTTGAGCATACAAACGCCGTGTGACTGAGCTCTTTGGGCAAATAAACGCTGCTAGTAGCCTTTTTTTCCGCCGTGACGCTGGCTTCAGTCACGCGATTTTTTGAGCGCATCAGTTATAAAATAGTCTATGGTGACACATACTCATTTTATTTAAATAATGACTCCCAGCAAATCCTATTTCCATACACTATATTCCTTGCATACCCTACTGTCCATTGAAACATTGTTTGTATAGAAATGTGTCTATCGAGTTATCCATTATAATCAAAGCAATACTTAATGTCTACTTTTTTTGTTTAGCCTATAAAATCATATAAGCAAAAAGGGATGACGTACTAAGTAAAAGCATTTAAAATATAAACTAGACAAATATCAGTAAGCACATAAGATTGTGTCTCTTTCCTGAATCTATAGCACTTTTAATGGAAGAAACTACGTTTCTGACATTACATGCTGTTATTTTGTCTATAATGTACAAGGACACCTCTTCATAACAGATGGAGTTTAAGTAAATGTGTACCTTTGGATATCAATTAAGTCACTGACTTGTAAAGTGAAACTGGCCTCATTGACCTCTCTATAGTAGTCAATCAATATCCAATCATTATTGGATATTTTTCAGGTTCCTTTGCAAGAGTTCTGTATAAAGGACGATAATAGCTTCCAATGGCAAAATAGGTTTAACACAATAACCAAATGTGAAATACAGTATTTGAATAGCCTACTTGTTAATGAACATGGGACAAATTTTGCAGGCCTATTCCTTGCAAAGTGAATTTTCATTATTTTTAAATATATTTTTATTTTATATACAAATTGAAAGATCCATTCTACAATTTTATACACTGTATTTGTCTAACACTGAATCATTTGCAAGGTAACCATTATAAATTCTCAGAATCTCTCAAAAATTCTTTGACATGGTAATGAACTCCTAATGCAATGATGTCTCAAAGACCAAGCAGAAAACAATTTAACTATCGAGCAGTTTTCTTGAAACTAGGGCTTATTTATTATGAGTACTCGAGTAACGAACCCCATTGACTACAATGGGAGACTTGAGCTTTGTTGTGTGTGGGACGCAGGGTGCCGAGCTTTTTCTTTTTTTTTCTAGGTTCGTCTCTCTCTCTCTCCCTCCGTTGTCTGCCAGACAAAAAATTTGCCACTGACGCGCACAACGTCGCGGCGGGGAGGGGCCAAAACAGGCATGTCACAGTGGGTAGGAGCCAAAAACTGGGCCGGGGTCGAATACGGCTTGATGTTCGTTCGAGTAACGAGCACCATCGAGTATGCTAATACTCGAACGAGCATCAAGCAGAGTATGTTCGCTCAACTCTAATGGTGATGTGTTACCTAATTTATATTAAAAATACATTGTTAGTTAAAGAATAATGCTCAATTAAAGAATATTGATTTAAAAAAAATAATTGATGCTTATGTTATAATACAGAAGCATTTAGTTTATTATTATTGGCTTAGCCTTAGGGCGCCCACCCACTGGCGTTTGCGATTTCCGTGCGTGAAAAACGCAGCGTTTTCGGCACGTTTTTGGCGCGTTTTCCACGCGTTTTTCGCGGCGTTTTTTGTGGCTTTTTCGCACCTTTTCCGTTCATTTCCATTGACATTTATGGGTGCATTAAGAGAAAAATAAGGACACATATGCAACTGACAGTTCCTATGTTAAAAATTGCAACGGACCGAAAAAAAAAACGCCAGTGGACAGGAACACATTCAAAACTAATTGCTCTTGAGAAAAAACGCAAAACGCAAAGGAAAAAAAATCGCCAGTGGGTGGGCGCCCTTAGACTGCGTTCAGACAAGTGGTGTTTGACTCCATGTTAGGAGATGAGCAAATAAACACTGGAAGCACCACATGCAACACATACTGGATAGTGTTGAGCGAATCAAAACAATTAAACTTTATTTCAGGTTGAACTTTACTTAAAGAAAAGAGGAGGAAGGATCACATGATCTTAGAGTTGCCCATAATGCCTTGTTTACAACTCTCTTAGCTTCACAGTCTCTGCCAGCGTGGCCACTATAACACATAGCTGCAGCAGCTATTAATTCAGTTTGGAGGACATAACATTTTTGCAACCAATATGCTGACATGACACACATCATCATCAGCAGCACAAGAACGTTTACCACCTCAACAGCCATCTGAACGCAGCCCTTTTTCCAGCAGATATTATGAGCCCAGACCCCATGCATTTCAGGGTGAGCAAATTGGAACATTGGCAAGAGCTTGCCCAGTTTGCCATGTGTATGCTATCTTGTCCACCCTCCATTGTAGCATCAAAGAGGGTATTCAGCGTGGCAGGTGGCATTGTCACCTCTAATCAAATAAACATTACATTTGTGAAAATGTATCAGGCATGGATCAGTGAGGATTTTAACTGTGACTGATGCCACTGATTGGATCTGCCATTGCTGCTATCAATTCACCAATAATACCGTCCACCACCACTGTGATTTTGTAGACCTGGTAGTATTCTGCAGCCATCCATTACAACCAGGTCTACAAAATCACAGATGCCATGTCCATTGCCTAGTACTGTGCCCCTGTTAATGCAGTCACTACTACCACCAACCCTGCCGCTCCTACTACCAGGCCTACACAACCACAGATTAACCAGATGATCCTAAAAAAAAAGATAATTGTTGTTGCCTTTTCAATAGTATGTCTTCTTCAGGATGCCAATCCTTTTGCTCGCCCCAAAATGGGATAATGTTTTTAACAGCCATTGTGTCATTATCACATTGCAAGTGCAATACATGTCACAACTCCAAAAAAGAGCTAATTTTTAGCTTGCTTAAAAAAGCCACTGCTTCTTCCATTACTACTGTGTATGTATAAACATCAACATACATCTGCCACAAAAAAATGTTAGTTTTTGGACCTTTTTTACTTTTACTTATGAGACAGGGAAAAGTGTGTAGTGATGGACAAATTAAGAGGTCTGGCAGATGATAAAAAGCTAAGGAATTTAGCTAAGCTACTTTCCACCCAAGACTATTTTGGCCTATGTGTTCAAGCCTGATTTTTCAAATCAGACAAGATTCTCTTTAAATGGTAATAATTTTGGAATGCTACTACTTATCCAAATATTAATTGACATTTCTTGCATTTATTTATAAAAAATATCCATAATTTGTAGAACATTTAGAAAAATTAGCATTTTTCAACATTTTAATTTTTTGCTTGCAAGACCGCTAGTCATATAGCACAAAACAGGTAATAATATCATATGTCCACATTACGTCAGCCCTATTTTTAACTGTCTTTTTATTTCTCCAGGATGTTACAAAACTTGGCAACAATTTTTCAAGTTTTGAAGAACATTCCAAACTCAATTATTTTTACGTACCAGTTTTTAGGTTCAGTTTTGAAGTGGTTTTGAGGGGCCTGTGTATAGAAGGGAAGTAAAAGGCCAGGCAAAAATGTTCAAATAATGAATACAATTGAAAACCTTGCTATTAGAAGTGGAAAGAAAGAACAAAAACAAAAAATTCATAAGGAAAGTAGAGGAGCAAGATAAACTGATAACAAACTAAAAAGTTTCTACACAAATGCACAGAGCATGGGAAAAAACATGGAGAATTGGAACTCCTAATGCAGGAAGATAAATATGATACCACATGCATCACTGAAACTTGGTGGGATGATGCACATGATTGAAATACAAGGCTTGAAGGATACAACTTGTTTATAAGAAATAGTCCTAATAAGAGAGGAGGAGGTGTTGAATTGTATATTGGGAAAGCAAATATCTGCAAAGATTCAAGCTATATAGCAACTGTTGATGAGGATTTTTAAGGATCCAAAAAGAGGGTAGGAAGGATCCAATGCTGGATGTTCTTGAGAATAGAAATGTCCAAGAAAGATGGGAAATTTTGAGAAATTTGATTCTTAAAGCACAATCATTAACAATCCTTAAAAGAAGAAAGAATGAAAAGACAAAGATAAATGAATACAGAACTTAATCACATGCTAAAAGGCAAAAATGAAATGTTGATGCAATCTGCAGAAACTGTAAGACAAGTGTCAGAAAAGTTAAAGCTAATAATGAATTGAGGCTTGCAAGAGAGGACAAAAGCAATAAAAAAGCATTTGAAGGGAAGGGGTGGAGATGGCAAAAGAAAAGTCAAAGATGCTTTATGATTTTTACAGGATGAAAATGGTGAATTGGTAAAAAATGATGTTGGGAAGGCCAAACTATTGAAGGAATACATTAATCCAGGCTATCTAGAAACAGAGAGATGGTGAGAAAACAGCTAATGTAAATGAATTCAAGTCTCTAGGTCCAGATAGATTGCATCGCAGGGTACTAAAGATGATAGCATGAGTAATTGCTGAACCACTAGCCTTAATCTTTGAAAATTCCTGGAGAACAGAAGTTTCAGATTATTGGAGAAGGGCAAATGTTGTCCCTATCTTCAAAAAAGAGAAGAAGGTGGACCTAGGAACCTACAGACCTGTGAGTCCAACTTCTATACTGGAAAAAACATTTTTGAAAAATTATTAAACAGCATGCATGCAAGTACTTGGATGAGAATGCAGTAATTAATCAAAACCAGCATGCCGGACTAATCTAATTTGACTTGATCAACTAAATGTGGTAGATATAGTGTATCTTGACTTCAGCAAAGCATTTGACAAAGAATCTCATATCTTCCTTATTGGAGAAATGACCATATATTGGATTGACAAGGCAACTGTTAATGCCTTAGTGATCATACTCAGGTTTATTATAAATGGCTACTCATCCAATTGGAAGAGCGTTCTTTCTTGGACCCAGTATTGTTCAAGATTTTTATACATGAGCTAGATAAGGGAATTGAAGGGAAACTGATGAAATTTGACAATGATACAAAGCTAGGAGAAAGGATTGAAAAAGATCTAGACAAGCTTGAACAGTAGGCTACAACTAACAGAATGGTATTTAACAGGACAAAATGCAAAGTTCTACACCTGGGCAATTAAAATTTAAAAAGCACATACAGAATGGGAGAAATTAGGCTAAGCAGCACATGTGAAAGAAAACTTCTGTATACTAATAGAACATAGACTGAGTCAACAGTGTGATGCAATATCAAAAAAGGCAAACACAATTCGAGGATGTATTAGGAGAAGCATGGGGTCTAGGTCACGGGAAGTAATTATTCGCCTATATTCTTCCTTGGTCATACCTCATCTGGAATACAGTATATGGGTGAATGGTCTCCAGGTAAAGTTCTGAGATCTCAGCTATCATTAGATGCTGAGATCACACTGTATGATCTCAGCATCTAAGCATCTCGAGATCTCAGCATCTTGGTAGGAGGGGCTCTAGAGGCGTTCTCGGCACGGACCTTCTAAAATGTCCCTGTAGAGATAAGAGAGAGCCACCTATAGGTTGTCCGTAAGTAATTAATCCCTATTGAGTGTTAAGAAAGTGAGAAGAGAAGCAGGATATAGCTGATAGACACTCTGGGATCATGAATAGCAGAGATACAGCATCTGCTGTATGTCAGACAGGTAAATTTGAGTGTCATCAACATAAAGATGGTACTGAAAGCCAGAACCCAATACTTTAGTCATATGAGGTAGGCAAAATAAATTTGTTTTATATTTAAAATGTTACATTTTAATTTTTCTTTTTACTAAATATCTAAAGTTCTGAAAATGCATGTAAAAGTCATATTGTATTTAATGAATCATGCTTGTAAAACATGACTGTCATCTGAATCTAAAGCTTTACAGTGACTTGTAATATTGGAACACAGAAGCATTGAATTATTGCACATCAAATCCATCTACTAGGTGGAACTATGAAATGTAATCTGACAAGGCAACAGACAGGATGCAGATATTGCATGCGGCAGATGTATTCTTCATCCCCGTGGAGGACACGGCAGCGGCAGAGAGGTAAGTTTATTTATTTATTTTTTACACTAAAATGATTGTTTTTCAGGGAAGGGCTTATGTTTAAAACTCTTCCATGAAAAACAATTCAAGGGTGCCGGCAGACCATTGTTTTCAACAGAGCCGCCGGCAGCAGCTGCAGCTTCATTGATATCATGTGGGGAGGAGAGGGTAACATTTTTTCGAGCACCTGAGCCGCTCGTGGTCCTCTGGTTGCGTAACGAGTACATCGAGCAGGCTAATGCTCAAATGAGCATGCTGGCTCATCTCTATCAGGAACTCTTCTTTGATTGTCCTGCTGCTGTTTACATCCAGGACCAGTGATGCTTCATATTTTTGCTGCCATATTTCTCTTCTCTCTTTATGGCCACAAAATACAAAACTTCACTGATACTGTATTTTATTCACTGTCCTTGAATGAATCATCACAGATCATGTGACCAGCGACTGTCACAGTCCTGAAGCTTGCATCCTTAGTAGAGATGAGCAAGCACCAAAATGCTCGAGTGCTCGTTACTCGAGACGAACTTTCAGTGATGCTCGAGCGTACGTTTCGAGTAACGAACCCCATTGAAGTCAGTGGGCGACTCAAGCATTTTTGTATATGACTGGTGCTCCGCTAAGGTTTTCATTTGTGAAAATCTTAGCAAATCACCAAAGTCATGTAAAAAAACACAGAAATGGATAGGGCAGGCGACGAGCAACATGCAGGGCTGCATTTCGGGCTCCGAGGTCTCACTATTAAGCCACAATAGTGGCAAGAGTGAGACCCCCCCCCCCCCCGCACTGTCAGCATAAAGATCGTTCTCCTCTGCCACAGCTGTAACAGCTGTGGCAGAGAAGAACGATGTTAGCCCATTGAATTCAATGGAGCCAGCCATACAGCCGGCTCCATTGAAAGCAATGGGCTGCCGGCGAGTGCGGGCTGAATTTTCGGAAAGGGCTTAAAAATATAAGCCCTTACCTGAAAATCATCCTAAAATGTGTAAAAAGAAAAAAAAAATGTATACTCACCTTTCCGCTGCAGCCGGAGTTCAGCCGCGTCTGGCCGGCAGTTCTCCTGAACTGCTTTCTGTAGTATTCAGCAGTTGGGGATTTAAAATCCCCGCCTGCTGAATAAGCTGCCTCTGATTGGTCACAGCCTCACCAATCAGAGGCAGCTCTCACTCACCCAATTAATCGTTAATCCTTAGGCAACTTATATAGCTGTTATATTCCCAAGGCCCTGTACTGCTCTAAAGTACCCATTGGGATGCCGCTGAAATGTTCACAGAAGATGCTCATTGTTCCCCCTGATGTCTGCACTGGGAGAGGAGTGCAGATCTTCTGTAAGTGCTGCAGCGGCATCCTGACGGGACCTACATTGAGTTATAGAGCTTGCTGTTGTGGTTGCTGCTTGGCTGGAGATGCTCACACCAGGTAATTATTTTTTACTAGCCCATAATAGGGCTGTAAAAAACTAAATATTGGCACCAACCTCTAAAGTTACAGGCCCTGAAGGTGGTTTGCTAGCCAGGTGGCAACTCTATCCTTCCTATAATCATTTATTTGTGCTGTTTCCCACGCCTAGAATATTTTTCTGGTCTTGGTTTACATGTTGCCCACTCCCAGGGGTTTTGTTCTGTGCTATGCACTTAGCTTGATCACCCCCTTCCTTTCCTGCAATATAGGTATACATAGCACAGATCAGTATGTTGCTGAGGCTTGTGATTTAATGTAGCAGAGCTCTTACTTGCTGATTCTGCACTGAATCGTGTGAATTTGCCACCTGTTAAAAAGCTCTTGGTCTCTGCAAATATACACTACAGTTGTTGCAGATTAACTATGAGAACAGGGTGTAGCAGGGAGTCATGGGAAATGTAGTTTCCCTGGTTCCTTAAGACCACACATCATCTGACAGCAGTGCATGTAAACAATGGCGCTGATGCTGACAATTAAAACACAGGTACAGAAGAAAAACTGCCAGAAAATCAAACAGGGTCTTTCAGTAAGTGAATTCATTGAATTTGCTGGCTTTAATTTCTTTACAAGTTGAATGACCCCTTTAAGTGGAGTTAATACTAAATCAATGTATCTTTAGGAGTACCAGTGGTAGAACCTGTGCTGTTCAATCACTAATGTCATATCCCAGTTGTATGCCTTCAACATTTATTATCAGTAAATCTCTTTAAGTGAGCACTGCACTTTGAACAAACTTTTGCTTATGTTAGAGCCAATGTGATAATTAGCGAAAGTGCAAATCACTGTCTTTATCTAATATGATATTTTAGTGCTGAAAGATCACTCTAAGGTGGGGTTCACTCCACACAGAGATTCCACAGCATTTACAGTAACAGCAATGTGGATTTTGAAACTCTCGCCCATAAGCTGTGGAAATAACCCGCACAAAACCTGTGTGGAAATTGACTTGCGATGCAGAATTCAAATCTGCAACATGTCAATTTTATCATCAGCAACTCCACTACGGAATTCAGTTCCCAAACTACACAAAGCTGGTAACCCAGGGAGGCCAATTATCTCTGATGTGGAAATCCTCACTGAAAAAGTCTTAGGATGGGTAGAAGGTGTCTGCAAACCACTGGTGAGTAATACAACCAGCTACTTGCAGGACAATAGGAACCTACTGAACAAACTGTCAACCGTAGGTCCTCTCCCTGATAGCACCATCCTGGCCACCATGGATGTGGAATCTTTATATTCCAACATCCCACGTAAAGATGGACTGACCGCCTGCCAGGTACACCTTGAGGCCAGTGGGTTTGGCTCTAAATCAGGGTTACAACTCACAAGATTCATCCACACACAATTATTTCTCCTTTAACAAAGAGATATACCTGCAAGTCTTCGGAACCGCCATGGGCAGTAAAATGGCACCACAATATGCAAAGCTTTTCATGGCAAAACTGGAGAGTGACTTTCTGGCATCCTGCTCTAGCAAACCATTGGCCTACTTCCGCCACATTGATGACATCATAATCATCTGGACCAACTTTAAACAAGAACTAATAAAATTCCATGAGAGATTCAATGCATTTCCCCAACCATAAACCTGACACTAAGCTACTCGTATACTCAAATCAACTTTTTGGACACCATCATAAAAATTTCAAACACCTCAATACAGACATCCCTGTACCAAAAACTTATTGATCTCAGATGGCACAGTTTCCATCCTAAACACGTCAAAAAGGCCATAGTCTACAGCCAGACCATCAGATACAACCGGATCTGCTCCAACTCAATAGGCAGAGATGAACATGTATACCATCTTAAAATGACATTTTTAAATCAGGGCTACCAACCCACCTTAATTGATGTACAAATCACCAGAGCCACCATTTTTGAGGAGGCTTGAAATATAAGCCCTATCCTGAAAATAAGCCCTAGCTGCATTACATTAAAAAAAGGAATACATTACCTATCAGGCTTGGTCCAGGTCCCTCCCGCTGCTCTCTGGAGTTCTGACGTGCTTCATTGAGTCCTCTTGCATTGATTGGTTTTTCGACTGCTGCTCAGCCAATCAATGCAGCACTCAATGAACCAATACGATGGCTGTGATTGGTTGATAAAGCACTGCATTGATTTTCCAATTCATAAATCCCGCCTCCACAATGCAATGGCTGTGATTGGTTCTTTGACTACTACTCAGCCAATCAATGCAGTGTTCAATGAACCAATCACAGCCATCGCATTGGTTAATCAAGCGCTGCATTGATTGGCTAAGCAATGCTTGAGAACCAATCTCTAAATCCTATAACCAGGAATTGATCTTCTCTGGGCAGGTGAGGACTACAAAAAGTGCATCGGAGCTCCGGAGAGCAGTAGGAGGGACCCGCACAGAGCCTACTAGGTAGATATAATAAGACAGCCCCCGAAAATAAGACCCAGTGCCTCTTTTGGGACAAAAAAATATATAAGACAGCCTTATTTTCGGGGAAACATGGTATCTACAAGATAACTTGTTTTTTTTTGCTGAGAACAATCACATTTTGCTCTACTGGCTAACACGGTACAAAGCACTTTTCTTTATTTTATCCAAATAAATCTATGGAGAGTGGGGGGAGAGCATGAATGAGCTGCTGGAGGGAGACAGAGTTAGAGAAACTCACATATGTGGGTACCACTTTTAGTGAGTGATTTACTCTCTCACAGCTACTAAAAACATATTTACACTGTTCAGTATTGTCATATAATGTCCCCTTCTAATGTTACCTATCAGAAGGCTGTGCTAGAAATATAGAGAAGATATCCTTCTGTCCTATATGTGCAGCATATGGAGCTACCAGCTCAGGAAAAACTGAGAATTAGAAATGGAGATTTCAGGGAGTAAACTGGTGCTAAACACAGGATACAAGTTATATAATAATCAGAAATTGTGTTGTTATTCCTTATGTACATACAGGACAACTTATCCTGAAAAGTCACCTGAAAATGTAGTTTTACTTTAAGGAAACACATTTTAATATGTAGTTTGACTTTGCAAATATAAATAACAATACATAAAAGCCTTCATATATGTTGCATCTATATTAATAATGTAATAACGGTAAAACTGAAGTAATGAAATACATGTCACTGTATCTCTGGATAGTACGAGGACAGAATCATTTGTGTCATAAAGTCTCAACATCTCATTCTTAAAATAGGGACACACATTTATGTAAGACGTATAATTCAGATTATGGGCTTTACATTCTTGTTGGTCAGCACCTACTCAATTGGCTGGACAAACTACATCACGGTACCAATGTTAAGATGTCATCTTCCGTGAGAGGAACTGCTGAGTAGGCTAATTTGTTAACTTGAAGTGACTAAAGGGATTCAGTGCACTGACTGCAAGCTTCAGGAAGCGAATGAGGGCTGTGGATGTTGCCATGGCTGGACTCTGTTTTTAACAAGGCATAGATGCCTTTTTGCAATTGCTAGGTTGTATTTTTCTACATCATTGCTCCCACTTAGGATATGTATATCACTGACATTATAAATAACATTCAAAAGGAAACAAGAAAGTCATATAAACTATGGATACAATACTTGTGGATTTTTATATTAATACATGTCATTTAAAATATGCGTAATAAAAATGTGGACCCTACTGAAGATCGTAATCTGATACTATTTCCATGCAAACAGTTTTGAATTCATATGTTACTTTTAATTTGATTGATCATTGTTCCTACATAGATCCAGTGCATATGGGCTACCATATTTTTTTCTATTGCCCCACCCCTTTCAAATAAAGGACAGCATTCAAACTGTGAAGGATATATTGTTAGGCACTCATAAATCTTATCAAAGAACATAAAGTCCAAAGCAATCAGTGGGATATTAGTTATGTATTCGAGAGTGATTAAATCAGATTTCTGACATATAGCGGTTTCATTTTTTAGATCCTGTGGTGAACTAGTTTTCCCAGTTGTAGATTAAAGCCCAGGTACATCAAATGATAGACATTGCATCTGGAGACAAACAAGTTTTAATGGAATTGTTAAAAAAAATTATCTGTAATATATGCATTTCTGAGCTGCAGAAAACAGCATACATGATTTTGTGCACCTTTCTATGACATTATATGTTATGTCAAAATGTGAAAGTAAAATATACA
Organism: Eleutherodactylus coqui; assembly: GCF_035609145.1. NCBI lineage: Eukaryota > Metazoa > Chordata > Amphibia > Anura > Eleutherodactylidae > Eleutherodactylus > Eleutherodactylus coqui. The sequence goes on from NC_089843.1 coordinate 104,202,099, forward strand.
GTAATTATATAATTGTATTGTGATGGCTATGATTTTTTCCTATTTTTATCTACAAAAAAGCAGAAAAATTCCTTTAAACCAAGATTTAGAAGAGATATTCTGATAGTTCACAACATTTCTCTCTGGCAAAGGAAGTTTGAACTTCTGTAGTCAACTGTAACTCTCCCCTTATTCACGTTAAAGCTACTTGAAGGCAAGTGTATTTTTAGCCAGTGTATTCTTCATGTTTTGTAGACCATAACAGGCTAGCTTACATACAGACCCAGAGGCCTTGACCAGGCTTCTATTTGCCATGGCAACCTATTTACACCCCAAAATCATAAAGCAGGGTGCCAATGAGTGAGATGGGAAACCCTTCCTCTCTGTCAAACACTTATATATCCCAATGATTGTGTCATGTAAGGTGTTAAACAACTGGGATCATTGGTATCTCCTGTTCCAACCGATAGAGTAAGAGACCAGCTGAACACAGCCTTAGAATAGGTTACTGTCTTTTTTACGGTGGGCTAGGCTAAGGCTACTTACTGAGCACTTTGAAATATGTATCTTTGGTACTAAGGGGTTAAATACAAATCCTTTTTTAAAATGATTTGCTGTACTATACTTATAAGAATTTATTAACAGTAGATTAATGAACTTTTACTGTTAAACCCTTTTTAAGCACATGACTGATGTTAGACCCATGAGGAGGAGAAAGTCTGGTACAGAAAAGCTGTCCCTTCATAATAAACCAAAACGTGGACCAACTGAGTCACTTTTGAATTTGATTTAGTGCAAGACATACGTGCAGAGTCTAAAGGATTATTTGTAATTCAATGCTCACTCCCTTTTAAAGAGATGGATTTTAAAATAGGGAATCACTAGGCCACAGTTTCCTAAATATGGGGCTAGGGTAGGATATGGGGCTACAAGGGTGGTAACTAACATACTGTTGTCATGGTCCCTTCCAAAAAAGAACCTACTTTTACCTGTTACCTTTCCTCTGCTGCCCAGTGGTCATCTAGTACAACCTACAAAATTCCTTTTAGATTAAACTGACGAATTCTAGTAGGCAACAATGTGTTAAAATGACACAAATTTAGTTTATTTAGTGAATTCTGTAAGATGCAATGTGTGTTACAACTGCAGTGTCTAAGCAACTTCCTGTCGAGCTTGATGCTCGTTCGAGTATTAGCATATTCAATGGTGCTCGTTACTCGAACGAGTACCACGCCGTGTTCGACCCCTCCCCGCATTACCACTTCCTGTTGGGACGTGCCAGCGTCCGCACGTCCACAGCAGTATGTGGCTGGGGGGAAAGGAGAGAGAGAGAGAGAGTGAGAGAAAAAAAAAAAAAGCTCGGCACCTGGCGGGTCCAATACAAAAATGCTCGCGTCTCCCATTGACTTCAATGGGGTTCATTACTCAAATAGAGCTCCCGAATATTACGAAAAGCTTGACTCGAATAACAAGCACCCGAGCATTTTGGTACTCGCTCATCTCTAATAATAAAATATATTAGAGTAGCAATGAATTAAAAAGATTAGAGTCTCAAAGTAGTGTGAATGAGTGTAATATATTGGACAAAGCCAGTCTAAGTGAAACAATATCCTGCCTTGCTGATAATGCAAAAATATCAGGTTAATGACTAACACTTGCTGCAAATGGTGTGCTCTACCATGCAGCAGTACACTGCTATGTGCTAAAGATATGGAAAGTTATAAGATCCCTGCATGAACTGCCAGCATGTGTGATAAATGCTGCTAGATAAACTAAATCTGAGACGTGCTTTTGCAGGATAGACTACATGAGGCTCTGTGCTGAAAGACAAGCTCCGCCAACATGTTTCACCAGAACTCTGGCGGCATCAGGGTTATAGGAGCTATAGTTGAAGCCGGGCTCACTCACACTAGATTGAGACTTTGATCTTTTTAATTCATTGCTATTCTAATATATTTTAATACATATCAATAAAAGTTACTTTTTAAAAGGATGCAACTGAGGGTTTCAGCTTAGGGCGAAGGCTGTGGTGGGATTCACTACAGTTTACCCATAGTGGGCCCTTGAGCCCCCCAAAATTTTCGTTTGAAGTAACATAGTAACATAGTTCGTAAGGCTGAATGAAGACAATGTCCATCTAGTCCAGCCTGTCTATCCTGTGTTGTTGATCCAGAGGAAGGCAAAAAAAAATCAAGAGCAGAAGCCAATTAGCCCTTTTGGGGAAAAAATTTCTTCCCGACTCCCTAATGGCAATCAGACTGTTCCCTGGATCAACCCCTAATAGTTCCTACCTGCCTGTATACCCGGATTAACAAATAATCTTAGATTTATAGCCTATAATATCCTTCCTCTCCAGAAAGACATCAAGTCCCCTTTTAAACTCCTCTAAGGTTTTTGCCATCACTACATCCTCAGGCAGAGAGTTCCACAGTCTAGCTGCTCTAACAGTAAAGAATCTCCTTCTATGTTGGTGATGAAACCTGCTTTCCTCTAAACGTAGCGGATGCCCTCTTGTTACTGTTGCAGTCCTGGGTATAAACAGATCCTGGGAGATCCTTGTATTGTCCCCTCATGTACTTATACATAGTTATTTGGTCGCCTCTTAACCTTCTTTTTTCTAGAGTAAATAGTCCCAATTTGGATAGCCTGTTTGGAGGAACTGTTTGGTTGCCTAGCAACTAGATGAGGTCAGAAACCACATCACATGCTGCTGGAACTTGGCAAAGTCAATAGCAATGCAGCTGAAGCTGGACAATTCCTTTACAGTTTTTCCTTTTTCTACAATAACCAATTAAAATATATGCCAAACAGATTATCATTCATTAGCCACTGTATGTAGGGAAATAGTTCTATGCTGTAAAAACAGTTTAATAGCACCCCTGCTGTTCACCTAAAGAGTAAAATTAGATCAGAAATGGAGCATGGGAGATGCTGAATGGAGCTGAATGGGCCCTGATCATTTGACTATATATGGCCTAGATAATTCTGATGACAGCCCTGTTAGAATAGGGCAACGGCAATGCAGATGCATAGTACAAGATTGACAGGCAGGAGATCTGAGCAGTTAAAGATAAATACACAGGTAACTAAATTCAGGTTGAGGAAGGTGGAAAACCAAAATAATGTCAAGACAATTCAGGCCAATTGAGAGGATATGAAGTAAGCACACCTTTGCAGAAAACAGGGACTGAGAGAGCCTATCGCTTAGGCATCAGTTTCTTCGTATGTATTATAAGCTTTCTGTGTAATGTTCCTTTATGCTACATGCTTTCCCATAGAGAACCACAGGGCAGCAGTGAGCGACACCAGGAAGTGCTGAGCATACCTTGCAAAGGAGAAGACAAAGATGACTACAGTACTGAGGTAGGGGGAGCCAAAAACTAATGAGGAGGACAATTGGTTGTTACACTCTGATTATGTAACATCATAGCAGTTACATAAATGCACTTGCTACATATAGCCGTTTGTATAAAAATGTATGTAGTTCATCACTTTCTAATTTTTATTTTTATTTTTTGGTAATTGCCTTTCAAGAGTCAAAACTTGCATTGGCATAGCCATACAAAGGCTTGGTTTTGTGGGACGAGTGGTATGTTTCAATGGTACCATTTAATGTATCATAAAATGTATGGACAAAACTGGTAAAAAAAATTTCAATGAGAAATGAAAAAAAACTAATGCAATTTTGCCATTTTAGTTGGCTTTAGTGTTAACAGCATTCACAGTGCAATAAAAATTACATATACATTTTGTTCTATGGGTCAATATGAATAGGGCGATGCCAAATTTATATAGTTTTTTTATGTTTTAATATTTTTAAAAAGTAAATGAAATTTTTATGTTGCCTATCAAGCAGTGTCCTTCAGTAGGCTGCTACGCTAGCCCATCAGTGCCCACTGATCATGCCATGGTAGATGCCAATGGGTAATTGGATTTGACTGTTTAGACGCACGGTGAGCTTTGACTAAAAAGTTAACTGCCACGATGAGAGTCAACTCCATTGCAGCAGTTACCAGCAATTGTCAGCTATCAGTAACAGCAGATATAGGCAGGGTTTGGTGCAGACTTGACTTCCAAGCCCAGCCCATACACAGGTCAGGACTGTAGGATGTTTATATGTGTTTGGCAGTCCTGAAGGAAGACCCCTGAGAGGTTATAAAGCCCGCTATTATTACATCATGTATTTTTGTTAGCCATTAAAAAGTATCATATCTACAGGGTTACTTGGTCTCTCTTGCTGGGAACAATCACATAGTAACATTACTGTTATCTTGTGGTTAGTGGACAACTTAAACTGGGATTTATCACTACTTCATACAAGGACTGCATTGTTTGGCCTGATATAGAGCTGTCAGCAGAGAAGGAATACTTGTGTTTATTGTATCCATACATACATCTTAACAAGACAGGATGTTTAACACTTACTTTGCTTATCATTGTCTTGATTGCATGGCTACAGAAACACAAGTCTGCAATAAGGTGAAACTAGCAATAGTGAAGGCTGAAGGATTCTACTGGTTTCCAACATTTGTGCTGGAAGGAATTACATAATGGATCATGTTAGGACACACTCACACCTATGCCTGCGTTTCTAGTCTATTTCCATTGTTTGGCTCCATCTTGAAAGCCAAACAACAGAAACTGAAACCGACAGATCTGCCACATGTGGGACCTCAATGACACTGAACGGACCCAATTGACTATAAAGGGGTCTAGCTGGCTTCTGACAGTCATATTTACATTTTCCTTGATGAAATGGTAGTGCATGCTATGCTATTTCACCTAAAACTTTATTTCAGGCTCCGCACAGAATCTTTTGTGCAGATTTGAACCCTACCTTTTTTTCAGCACAAATTCTAGAAACATACAAAAACCTGCTCAAATGGAGACTTTATTGCTCTTTATGTAATTAAAACCTATGTCCTCATCTAGGTTTCCATCTGGATGCTATTTTGGATGATCCAGACAGAATCAAGCAGAGTAGTCTAAAACGATATGTGAACACAGCCCTAGAATTACTCTGTAATTTTATGTCTCAGGTACGATAAATGTATGGACATTGGATATTTATCTATACATCTCTACAGCAGGATCAATGAATGTGCTGCTATAGAAGCTTTCAGCGTTACATACCAGGGCCATTTATGCCGCAATATGGATGCGTGTGAGATGAATACCCGCTGCTCATACATTTGTAGTATTTGAGCTGTTTTTTTTAAAGCCCAACAGCTTAAAAAATTTATTTTTTCATCCAGGCCCATGAGCCTTTACATACACCACTAGCTATGTATCTGGAGCCTTAAGTACTCTGCTGGGACAGTCAGAGTACTTTGTGAACTTGTGTAAACATAATGAAACTCTTACTATGGATGAATTAAATCAAATGGCTTGATTTCCTCTTTTATGTGTACCATATTTTTTGCTTCATAAGACGCACTTTTCTTCCTTCCAAAGTGGGGGGAAAAAAATCTGTGCATCCTATAAAGCGAACATGATGAAATACAAGCTGGCCGTTGCGATCGGGCATTTGTTTGTGCGATCGCGAGTGTAAGGTGCGATCAGCAAGCTACATTGTGGTCACTCAAAACAAGCTCACGTCTCGCAAACAAATGTGCAATCAGTTAGGAGTTCTCTCTCCTCTGCACTGCTGCCCGTACATACTGCTGATTGGTGGTGAGCGCCGGCGAGAACTGCTTCTGCTCCCTCGCCTCCACCAATTGGCTTCTTCCCTTCCTGCCACCTTACAAAAGTGCCGCTGTTATGGAGCTTCTCTGCTTCAGTAAAGGCATAGAAATGGCCCTCTGTTGCCGGGTACTATCACCTGCACTGTCAACTAAAATCCCCAAGTGAGTTCAAAATATTTTTCCCTATTTTCCTCCGGGTGCGTCTTTTAAGCCGAAAAATAAAGTATGTCCCTAAGTAGCATCTCTCTTAATAACTTGTAACACAGATATCATAATAGTGTTCTTATTGAATAATAAGATCCTTAAATTATTCTATGTAACAGAAATTCAAATAACTTCTACTAAAGTAGATAAAGCCTTTGTAGTCATCAATAGTTTCACACTATAGTCAGCAATTCTTGTTTCTGCAAAGGAGAACATACAGTAAGTGACCTACAGTATGATACTTAACAATGCAATAGCCTTATTCAGCATATTCTAGGTTTATATCACCCTTGCCTCAGTCAAATGAGTTTAGTGAAATAATAACGCTTCAGCCCTGCAACAAAGAATATAAAAACAACAATCAAGGAAATCGACTCTATATGCACAGAAGTAAATATCCTGAAAACTTCTGTGACATAAACTATCAATTTTACTTTACAATTGTGGGATCAGATCAGTAGTACTCAGTATAAAATGATTTTAAACTTAAAAGGCCCCTAAGAAATTGGATATCCCACTGTAAAATTAATTAATCACTTTGAGGATTTAGTGGAAAGAAATGGCCGTAAACATCTTATTTGCCCAGCTGGTTGCAAAAAAAAGTAGGCAGAAGTAAAGCTTTGAGTGCAGGGATGAAAAGGGTAGACTGGGATTGAAAGTGAAAAGATATATTTGGGACAACTGGATATAGTTTAACATATTTATGCATGATTTATATACTGGAAGGTGAAACATTAATGTTTTTTTTTTATTTCTATCATCTATTTGAATTATTACCTATATGCATGATATTTCCTAAAAGAAAAACTGTGATTAATAAATAAGCAGCTCTAGAAATCTTCAATAGGGTGCTTTACCTTGCAGGGAATATTATCATTGGCTTTTGATACAATTTCTGCTGCAGGGAAAGATTTTCAAAGCTCAGAAAGCTGAAGTACTGCCAAGCGCTCAAAGACCCCCTACTGTGCGCGTCAAACTAAGAAATCTCTCTGAACTTGTCGAATTAAAAATCATCTCCCTCACTCGGCATCCCCCTGCATGAGCTGAGAAGGAAGCTCTGTCCTCATTTTTAAGGCCCTCTATGATAAACAAATGGAGCCTAGAGCGTCTTTATTCTTTGCTGCAGATAATTAAAAATCCTTAAAAAATGCAATTGTAGGCAATGGATTTCGAATCTTGCTCCTAGTTAACAATACAACTTAAACAGTTTGCACGGGCCAAATTACTTTACCATTCAATCGACTTTCAAAGGTAACAGAAAAAACAGCTTGCTAAGATCCTGGATAAGTGTCTTTTTATTTTTTGATTTTACATCAAGAGGATGCTCCAAACTGAAACATCTCAGCAGGATTTACACTTTCTTGAATGTCATAAGACTTAATTACTGAAACTACTCGGAAAATGTGTGAGGTAATAACAAAGCTAAAAGTCACTCAGTCACAACATCCTCATATTTATTTCTGTATCTAAAATGCAGATAAAAGCACTTGAAATTGAATTTGTGTTTTATTGACAAGGTACTAAGTTCTTTTCGTTTTGTGCATTTTCGTGGTAGTTTAGTTATTGGTGTCATTTTGCACAAAAGAAAAGAACTTGCTTTTTTATTAGAATGATTAAACAGCTTTATTGATATCATATATTTGGGGTTCCTTTCATATTTTTTGAGAATGTCTCAGCGTGATGCATTACATATTTTGCATTTCGGTATACTATACACAGCTGTATTAGAATTAACGTGAAATGGCACTGCTAAACAAAGTCATTAGAATTTTGCGCATGTAATTTTTTTCTGTGCTGCTATCAAAGTCCTTGAAGATTATTGTGACTATTAAAGAAGCTGCTCAAGGGTAAGGCCATATGCTGCAGATTTTCCTCAGCAGAAAACTAAAGCAAATCTATAGAAAATCTACAGTGGCAGAAACCACACCAAATAACTGATTTTGATGTGGAATTGTTTGCAGATTTTCTCTGCAGCGTGTAGATAAGTTTTTTAACAAATTTCAACCACATTGTTTGCACTGTAAAACACTGTAGAATTTCCAAGGCCCATTTCACAGCTGAATATCCACAATATTTACACCATGTGTGCAGATTTAGGCGCAATGTCCACGGGCAAATTTGAATTGAGGGGAACCCGCTAATAGGTAGACATGGGCATCCGCAGCTGAATTAAAGCATTCAGATTTGTTTTGCGGACCTTTTGGTCTGAAAAACAAATCGCAGCATGCTCCATTTTGTTGCACTTCCCGCTTGGACAGCCTCAATTGAAGTCAATGGAAGCCATCCAAACGGCGGCCCGTCCGCAACTGAATTGTGAATGGGCCGCGGATTCTACAGGAAAGCAGGGGATTTTATTTTTAAATTTCTACTACGCATGTGCGCCAGCACGCCGGCCTGCACTTCCGCACACATCCGCAGTGAAGACCTGGACAGGTAAGCACTATCCACGGCCGCAGGAAGAGTTGGATTCTGCTTCGTGCTCCCGCATGCAGAATCCGAGCTACCCATGGACATGAGGCCTTATAATCCACAGCATTTTTAAATACGCTCAGGATTTGTTGCAGAAATTTTCAACACCATGTGAAGAAGATTTTTAGAGATCTGAGATCTCTTCTACAAGGCTAGTAATGTAAATGTTGTGGAATTTCCACAGCAATTATGCTAGCAGATTTTCTGCAGCACTTACTGCAGAATTAGGGCGTAATTGCTGCAGGTTTTCTGTTGCAGAATGCCTGCAGCGTTTACTCTGTGTGTGAAGGCAGACTTTGTGTGATGAGTTGCTTGTGAAGAAACTGGCCTTATACCAAGTTTCTTTCTTGTTGTAGAGTCATACATAGTGAGCTTATAGAAGCTAGAGAAGTCTGCAATTCTTTGGTTGTTTTTCTTAGATGTTTTTAAGTTATAGTATACTTTTGGCAAGGCAGCTATACATGGGAAGATTCATTACTGTTTTAAGACTTCTGCATCAATAGTTTAGTGTGATGATTATCTGACAATTGAAAGATAGTTGTTATCCTTTGGATGATTTCATTCTTATAACAATGGGATATTAAACACATGCAAATATTTTTTGTTGACTAGTTTTCATTAAATATTACATTCCAAAAGCAAAAGAAGAGCAATATATGGTTCACATGAGTATAGAAATAGTTTGTAAAAAGCAGAATATGAGGCACACATGATTTGACAATAATATTCAAATTAGGGTTGACATGGATGACTAGAAGCACAGAACACCCCCCCCCCCCCCCCCCGTTAAAGTGGGCCAGTTATGGTCTAGGCTTTGCCACAATGAAAGACACCAAGCATAAGGCCTCCTGCACACGGATGGATTTGCATTGAGAAATCCGGAGCGGGATTCCGCCTCCGGATTGTGCAGCAGATCCATGCCCATAGGATGCAATGACAATCCGCGATTTTCCGCTCACGGGTGAGAGATCGCAGCATGCTGAGATTCTGTTTGGGCTACGCATGGCTGGCTTCTATTAAGGTCAATGGAAACCGTCCGTCCCGCGGCACTTCCGCAGTGAGCACTGAGGAAGTATTGCGGGGTCCGTGTCATCGCAGACTGCCAGCTGCTAGGTACACAGGGGTCACCGGCCGTGCACCGGGTCGAACTCCGCTGCGGGAATCCTGATTGCGGGTCTGACCTGCCCGTGTGCAGGAGGCCTAAACCTGCTTCATTTATTGCTAAAATTGAAGCCAGTTATTCTATTTATTATATAGATTCAGAAATAATCTATTTCTGGTACTATGCATGTGCAATTATAACAGAAGAGCAAATAGTACCACTGCTACAGTACAACTCACCTGCTTCCTCTAATTCATGATGCATCACAGTGCCTGCTGATGGGTACTTAGCATGGATAAGTAAAATGTTCTGGTCTAGGAATATGAGGCAATGAAAAAATTGTCACCTTTTATATATATTTAGTGAATTCTTAAATCTGACAAAGCTATTTTGAATTGTCACATTAATTATGCATGGTGATTATTCTCTTATATAGTCGATTCTATGCTATTTTAATTTTGTGATTAAAACTAATATAGAAAATATACAGCAAGCTATGTTTTTATCTTCTGCATATCTGAAGAATAGGTTGTGAGGACTGAATGTTTATCTGTGGAAAACTTTCACTGATTAAATGCCCATTTACACGGAGTGATGATCGCTCAAAAATTGCTAAAAAGCGATCGTTTGAGCGATCATCGTTGCATCTAAATGCGCGGTCATCGTGCACTTTACGTGCACTGCTAGCTGATCGTTAATTTCAGGCCAACCTAAAAATCGTCATTAAGCCTAATCAGCAGTTCTCTACAGGTAGTGCTGATAGCATTGTTTCCCGCTGGAGAACTAAGGAGCTGAATGCAGATAAGAGCCCTCGGCTATTAATTGCTTTCACACTTAATTGCTCTTAAGTAGCTGAGTAGCTACTTAATAGTTTATGCAAAATGTTCGCTCTAAGCTGTCACTCAAACTGTCATTTGAGCGATCATCGCTCCATGTAAATGGGCCTTAAATGTTGAACAAATTTAAAATGTTAATGATGGACTAACATGGTCGATATTGTACTGGTTTACTGATCTGAAACAAACTTTAAAACATATCAGAAGTTCAGGATTTTTAATATTTTCAGTATCCTAGTAGGGAAAAACATACTAATTTCAAAAGCAACACATTAGACTTTTTTGTGCTATCTTCAGTCATTCCATATCATCCATTTGTCAAATATATATTTTTCTAAATTTTGAACTTCTCTTTTTTATTATGGATTTTTCCGATTTATTATAAATGATTGTTTCTGCTGACATTCATCAAATGTGTCAACTCAAGATTTTTTAGTGTGGTGTGTCCGAATCTATCTAAATATAGCCAGTCCTCCGTGTGTAAAGAAGATTCAGTTGCTTTATGGAATGCATATTGAATTGCATTTTGTGAAATATGGGCTTCCCTTTTGGAGCTACTTTAATTTTGTCTTTTCCAACACATCTTTATGGAGGCAGGTGTATATTACAGCACGGTTTTTATTTCTTATAGCGCTCTTAGAAAATCAAAGTAGCACTGTGATAGGTTGCTAAGAACAACAATGACAGTTTCTCTTTTAAACAGTGTCATAAAAGTGCCCCAATGTAATTAGATTCTGTAATACTTGTGTGCATAAATATCGATTTAAATAAAGTAAATCTTAAAATAAACAAAAGAATTGTGAGAGGAGAGCGCCAAGCTGTATAGCGAACACAAACAGACAAACCAACGTGGTGAGAAGGATAATGTTACTCACCGGGTGCTCAGGTGAGACTAGGTGATCAACTTAGATCTCACCGGCACCGAAATCCTGGAAGGCATATAAAGCTTTTTCCTTTATCCGTAGAGAGCCGCACAGCATGGGTTACGGGTCATCGTAAAAATTATTCAGAGCCCGTTACGATTCGTTCAAGGGAGGAAAAAAGAAAAACAAGTCTTGCGCTCACGGGAAAAAGCAGGAACGAAAGTAAATTGATTATTTTAGCTTAATCAATTTTATTACAAAACAATCTGAGCTACGCGTTTCTGCGACTTATAAGTCGCCTTTTTCAAGCTCAATGATACAATAACACTCAGTCAATTTATATAAAAGTTTAAAGGGCTGGCTTACCAGAACCTGTGCAATTATCAGTGCATGCTGATCAATTACTAAAAGTGGGCGGGGTTACCGCTGCCTAGGGATAATTAGTTGGACGTGATTACGTCCTTTTTGACTCATTAGTATGCGTGTCAAGTTTTTTTTAATACAATAAACTTTATCAATGTATTTGTACTCTCCAGCATTCGTTCATTTATTTGGTCCATCTACTAAAGGGATAGTACTCCGTTTAGTAGTTTATAAATATCATATATAACTATAATTTAAATAACAACAACGATATAGAAAAGGAAACTTATTAGATATAAAATTCATGACATCTAATATATTATTTAGCATTTTATAAACACCTTAATATAAGAACAATCATTAATATAAATACTGGTACTGGAATAACCATACAATACCATAATAGGAAAATACATTGTATCCCGACAATTCTTTCATGAATACACCTAAAAAATTATTTTACTATTAAAAAGATTTTTTTGTTATTATAAAAAAAATTTTATATAAAAAAATTTTTTAAAAAAATTATTTTCAAATTTTTTCCAACATTTCATTGAGTCCTGCAGGAACTAGTGTGTTTAGTCTATAGATCCAATACATTTCTTTTTTCCTTAATGCTGAGATGGATTTTGAATCTATACTTTCTAGTGGGGTAACGAGCATTTTGGATGCATCTCCATCATGGAAGTCATGGAAATGTCGGGAAAGACTATGGTTCCGAAAATTTTTTAAAATATTTTGTCGATGATTCCCAACTCTCATTTTTAACTTGTTTATAGTTCTCCCTATATAACTTAACTTGCAGGGGCATTCTATGAGGTAGATTACTTTAGAACTATTACAATTTAATTTTTGGGAGATTTTAAAACTCACATTTTTACTGTTTAAAACCTCTTTTCTACTGTGTGAGATTAATGGACAACATTTACAATTTTTTTTTGAAAGCATTTAAAAACACCAGTTTTTAATGGATCATCACATCTATTTTTATTTTCCTTTTTATTTTTAATGGGATTGGAGGGGGCGATCATATTCTGTAGGGTCTTATTACGTTTAAAAATTAAAGTAGGTTTATTCTCTAGAAATTTAGACAAAAAGGGGTCACTCTGTAAAATTGGCTACTTATAAGTCGCAGAAACGCATAGCTCAGATTGTTTTGTAATAAAATTGATTAAGCTAAAATAATCAATTTACTTTCGTTCCTGCTTTTTCCCGTGAGCGCAAGACTTGTTTTTCTTTTTTCCTCCCTTGAATAAATCTTAAAATGTAGTGTTTAAATCACTTAAAAACTTTGATTAGAGAAAACATTTAATCAAAAATACAGATTTTGGGCCACTTTTGCACAGTAATTATTGTTTTTACTTTGGAAGTATCAAACAGCTAACCGATCATGTAGCTATATGATAAAGAAAACTGCATGGAAATCAGATTGTAGCTTCTCTAGTTATAAGCAAGAGCTCAGTCCTGCCTTTTAAGTCATGGTTATACGTCTGTTTACGCCAAATGTCTTAAACCAATTTATTGTTTGAATGAGCAAACTCTGACATAATTTGCTAATTCACTCCAGCAGCCTGTTTATACAGACATATACATTGTTGGCTCATTCAAACGAAAAATCGTTCACATTCACTGTACAAGTATTTAAATCGAGCAGTTAGTGGATGAAACAACAATGATTTTTATGCCTACATAAATTGAACAATGAACGAAAAGCAAACACTTTATCATTCATCGTTCCATCATTGGTTGTCTTCACACTGAACGAATCATTTATTACTGCTCATTTGAATGATTTTTTGAACGATAATCATTCTTTGTAAAAGGGCCCTAATGGTGACCATTGTTATGAAGCGTTATGTCTCTAGATTTCCCTATACTGATATCTTGTTTGATACAGGGCGTGACATAATTATGTTTGTATCCTGTCCTCTCCAAGCCAGGTTCATTAGTATTTAGTGGCTTCATGCTCACCTGAAGTAGCATTCCATCTTCCCTTTTGTTACTGGCCAAGAAATGCCATTAATGTTACTGTTGTCTTTGTTTCTCACAGGAGATGCTATTGAGTGAAATCCTCCTCATTATTTTCCCCATACCCGCAGATACACAGCAACCAGACTGAGTGTCTCTGAGAGGAAACACTGGCTTAGATCAAAGGAGGAATTCATAATGGAAATTATGGTTTATCTGAAGGGTTTAGCACAAAACTAATCATATCTCCAGAATGGGGAGATGACACTGAATTAAGTGCATTCACTCCTATCATTGTGTGATTCCAGGGACATGCCAGATCATGAATCTGATGAACTAACAATCTTCTGTATATTATGTTTGGTACTATGAGTAGATAAATTAATGTTATAAAATATAGCTACCATAGTTCTCTTCCTGGAGTGGTTCCTGGGAAAATACGGACAAAATATTGAATTGCATTTCTATCTTGGGGTTCTGCGTATGCACTCAGTTGGCCCCTCCATGATGTCACAGATGGGAGGGCAGAAGTGGCGCTTGGGGAACCTTTAAGAATCTAGGGGCCCAAGATGAAATCTTGTCAAATTCTAGAGGACAAGAAATGCAAGGAGCTATTCATCTCACAGCCTGTACTCTGACAAACCAGATCCATACAGATCTACTTCATAAGAACTGGTATTTCTATTTTAGTCCTTTTTTTGCTATAACTGTCTTTTATGTATATTGTAGGTACCTTTTCCTTTATATATTAACCTTTTCTATTAGCACTACTAACTTTTCGGAATAAAGTCTAATAAATGTATTAGTCCATCATTGAAGTTCTATAAACAACCTATAGACCCTGCTAAGAGTGGCAATTTGGGCTGCTGGAGAGCCAGAAGGGTCTGTATCCAGCCAGTGAGCAGAACCTAGGTGGCTGACCTGCCTTGCAGTAAAACAATTAGTGGTGGCAGTGAAGTGTTTTGGTCCATGCCAGACCTTGTCTGAATTTGACTTAGACTCCATCGTACAGTGAGTGGAGGATCTGAAGGGTTAAAAATAAACTCTGTGGTCTACCCTTGCATAACGTGCCATGAGCTTTGGGTCTCTGTCACAATCATGGCATCTAATATTTGACAAATGAAGGGAGTTACCTCCGTTAGCCCACTGATGCCCCACAATGGGACCATCAGACACAGATGGTTTACCTCAGCAACTAGGACCTAAAAAATGTTCCCAAGTCTGCAGTAGCCATGTCCCTATTAAACCATGCCATAAACACATATTCAATCAATTCTGCTATACAGACTGTCAGTCTGATTATACACAAGGAGCAAGTCTGATAATAAAATTTACACCAGGACCTTGGTGCCTGAGTGGACCCAGAGCCCTCTCTGCCATGAAAGAACACCACAGTAATATTATAAATTGCACATAGTAGGTAGGGGCCCTGTTAAATATTTTACATTGGGCTCAAGTGTTTCAAGTTACTTTGCATGGGTATACTAATATTTTAAACTTTAATGCTATGATAGAAAACATTAAAACTACCAGCACTGTCTAAACGGTAACGAGTCAGTTAATTGCAGTCTTTATTTTTACTTATTTTTTTAGGGACTAGAAAACTCATGGACAGATATAAAGATCTCAAAATCAAAAGCCAGTTGAACAGAAAATTAGACGTATACCTTTGCAAAGAGGTGCGCAGTTGTTCTTTTGACTGAAACATTTTAAACTGTTTCTCACATGGCTTGAAGACATAGATTGTCTTTACAAAACCTTTGAAGCTATTTTCTTTTACTGCTACAAAAATCTCTCCAGTGTAATAATAGATCAGCTAGAAAATGTGGTCTATGATAAAACTTCAAGAGTCATGGCAAGAACCTGAGAGGGTTTTGATCTAATCCCTGTGGGGGATACATATTTATGTCAGCGTTCAGAGCAGGTCTTTCATATAATTTTAATATCCTTTTTTATATCATTACTTTCGAAGGAAAATTAAACAGTAGACACAATGCAATAAATTTAAACATTGGTCTAACATGAACTTGGATTTTATACAGTGACAAAGTGATTTTCTAGCTAAAGATAATACATTTGTCATGCACTTTATAACCCAGATATATTTTATGAAGCATGGTGTTGCCTGTTTTAAAATAAAGAATGTCTCTGGGTGCATATACTGTATATTAAACAGTTTTCTATGAAAACAGAATGATTATTAATGGCAATAACAGTAAAAATTGCAAAAATGGCCAAATGTGAAGACTTTAAGGTCAAAATACCGCATCTCTAGCAAAACCCTACAGTTGTGGTCCCAGTGGTAATTGGTACATTGAGGAGACCTGCATAAAGACCTTGACTGGCACTTGAAAGCCGGCTGCACATGGGCATATTTGCATTGCGGAATCCGGAGCAGGCATCCAACTCCAAATTCTGCAGCAAATACTGCCCATAGCATGCTATGGTAAAATGCTTTTTCCTGCACAACGAGCAGAAATCAATTGCAATTTTCTGCTCGTGGAGGAAAAATTGCAACATGCTCTATTTTTAAGTGGATTCCACATGGTTTGCGTCCATTGAACTTAACGAAAGCCGTCCGACCCGCGGCGCTTCTGCAATGACATAGCGATGGTACGGGAAAAGCAGGGATTAAGAAAAAAAAAAGTGTACTGCACATGTCCGATGGCTCGACATGCAGACCATCTGCAGTACAGAAAAGTAGAAGAAAAGATAGGTACACGTGGATGGCGGCTGGGCACACAGTTGGATTCCGCTCTGGGCTCCTGCATGTGGAATCAGACCCGGTAGTGTGCAGCCAGCCAAAGCAACTCAATATTGACCAAACTAACATTTGTTAGTTACAAAAGGCTAATACATAATGTGTTAGGGCTTAGTCACTCGGGCACCGATGCGCCCGTGTGACTGAGCCCTTACTGCAGGAAGAAGACGGCAGTACTTCAAGACGGTCAACTCCCTGCAGCGCTGAAGAAAGAACACATGACCGGCAATGAAGCTGGTCACATGTTCTTTCTTCCGGCGCTGCAGAGAGATGTCCGTCCTGAAGTGCGTCCGTCTTCTACCTGCAGTAACACGGACGCCGATGCGCCCGTGTGACTAAGCCCTTACCAGGTTCCTGGGTGGATTCCAATGCAATATGATGACAAACTTCCAAGCTGTGATATTGTGCTTGTGTTGTACTGATTTTTGTGCATAATAGTAATACAATATTTTAAATATAATTCTTAACATGATTTTAAAAAACAAAACATTAAATAAGAGGTTTTGAATACAAATGATAATAGGTTGCTATAAGAATATTTACCTACAACCTTAAATCTGGAAATTCTAAGATCTACTTACTCTTTGTAATAAAAAAAGACTGTTTTAGCTATTAAAGAGGATGGCCATATGATACATTTACCAAGAAATACTTTTCAACTGGGAGTTTGATCTCTGTATTCGAATATCTCAGTCCCAAAGACAATGAATAGAGTGCTAGTGTGCATGCATGAAGACTGCTCCAATTCAAACAGCAGACTATTCATCCCCATTCTTATGATCAATAAGAGTCTTAGCAATCAAACCACCAGAAATGACATTTTTATCCCTGACCTGTGGATAGGTTCTAAATACTGTTCACTGACAAATCCCTTATAGGATCATAGGTCATTGTGTAGTTCTGCATGTCATTAACATAGGCTATAAAGACAGCAATTCAAGAAACATATTAATTTATCTAGAAACTGACAAAAAGTTTCTGTTAAAGGGGTTGTCCCGCGAAAGCAGGTGGGTCTATACACTTCTGTATGGCCATATTAATGCACTTTGTAATGTACATTGTGCATTAATTATGAGCCATACAGAAGTTATCAAAAGTTATTCACTTACCTGTTCCGTTGCTGGCGTCCTCGTCTCCATGGTTGCCGTCTAATTTTCGCCGTCTAATGGCCAAATTAGACGCGCTTGCACAGTCCGGGTCTTCTTATCTTCTCAATGGGGCTCCGTGTAGCTCCGTGCAGCTCCGCCCCGTCATGTGCCGATTCCAGCCAATCAGGAGGCTGGAATCGGCAATGGACCGCACAGAAGAGCTGCGGCCCATGGAGGGAGAAGATCCCAGCGGCCATCTTCAACCGGTAAGTAAGAAGTCACCGGAGCGCGGGGATTCAGTTAAGCGCTGTGCGGTGTTCTTTTTTAACCCCTGCATCGGGGTTGTCTCGCGCCAAACGGGGGGGGGGGGGGGGGTTGAAAAAAAAAAACAACCCGTTTCGGCGCGGGACAACCCCTTTAACTAATCCAAAATACTTATGAGGAATCACTTTTTTTTAAGAATAGAAATGTGTGAATAGTTTTTTCATGTTAGAGATTAACAAAATCACAACACTGACCATTTGTTTTTCTTTCTGGATGAGAGAAATTGCTTCACTACAAATCCATATCCTTTCAAGTTAGGAGAGTAACTCTACTTCTGGGGACATTTCTGAGAGTCACTAGGGTGATAAGAACTCTCCATAATTCTTTGAGAATGTAGGATGCACTCAAGTGCACCAATCTGTACAGAAATTAGTCCTGGAGGGCCAAATAACTTTTCTCATTTAACACATTATTTCCTTTGAGTTGTTTATATTACTGACCTTTTAATTTCAGGAAGGCAAATTAATTCTTTGTCATGGATTTGATTTGTCTATTCTAATATGTTATCCATTTAATATGTACAAAATATAGTTGATTAAAGCTCAGAATTAAAATTTGCAAATAGAATTAAAAGACTTGTCACATGTGATGTGTAGTCTCCCTAGAAAAACATCACTAGTAGTCTTAGGGAGCTCAATGACTTTAAACATGCTAATGAATGGTATACCAACTTTGCCACAAATTATTTTTTAGAATTTCTGATCTGCTAAATATGCCCTCATAAACTTTAGGTGGTATGATTGTTAAATTAGTTTTCTGAGGTTTTTTTTTGATAATTCCTACTTTCCTTTACTAAAAATAATGAGGGATCATATATGCACCTCTCCTGAGACCCCACAATTCCAACACTGGTCTCTCCTATGATGTTATGATTACATACTTCAGTCAGCCTATGTATGGCATGCCACAGGCTGCTGCAGCCAATCACAGACCTCAGCATGTAAGCACTGAGGTCTGTGACTGACGAAGAACTGAACCACGGTGATGGAGCTGTGGGGAGCTGGAAGAAATTAGTATATAATCTTTTATTATTTGTACATGCAAGAAGCAGTAATTTACAAAACATATTAATCCAGACAAGCTCTTTAAGTGCAAGTGCCTAGAAGTAACAACAGTTTAGCTATGAAGTGGTAGATTATGCAAACTCACAAACTAGAGCTGCCAAAGACTGAATTGTGTGGCATATCAAAATTGCCTATACTCTATTGCAATATTAACTATATTATAAAGTGCCAAATTGCTTTTGTAAGTATCAGCACAATAACTGTGCATCAGGAAATTATTGAAAGGGGTTTCCAGGGTCAAGCATCTGCACATAAGTCAAAGATCACTATCTGCAATACCAATATTGACTGAAAGTAAAAGCAATATATTTAGATCAATTTTTAAAGTCGAACATAATAAATAGAGTTGAGCGAGCACTAAAATGCTTGGGTGCTCGTTGCTCGAGTCAAACTTTTCATAATACTCAAGAGCTCATTTTGAGTGACAAACCCCATTGAAGTCAATGGGGGACTCGAGCATTTTTGCATGGGACCGATGCTCCGCATAGGTGATGACTTGTGAAACACCAGAAAACATCAGAAAGTCATAGAAACACCACAGAAACGGATAGGGAAGGGCAAGGACAGCATGCATGGCTGCATCTGAGGCTCCCAGGTCCCACTATTAAGCCAAAATGGGGGCAAGAGACTGGCGGTCACCCCTCTAACAATTTACTTGGGACAAACTCTCATGAGCAAGGCACACGCGCTGGCACATCTTAGCCAAGCACCACACTACCTGCAACCAAGGACAATCACTGCCTGCAGGTGACACCGCTGCCTCTTCTCCTGGGTTACATGCTGGCATTGCAGCCCAACCCCGCACATGAACCTGCATCCACAGCGCACACAAAAGTTTCCCTGTGCAGCGTTCAGCTGCCCTCATGCCACATGCTTACTTTATAGCCACACCACCCTCATGTCTATTTATAAGTGCGTACTGGATGAGGAGGAACTGGAGGCACACAATGCAGAGGGTTGGCAGGGCCAGGCAGCGACCTTCCTTGAAAGTGTGGGCAATAGCCCACAATGCTGTTGAGAATTGATGATAAATTGACGTACGATCATTCCAATCCCGTACTACCTCCGTCGCAAAATTGTGAGGAGCCGCAAACGTGGGCATAAAGGGGACTCAGGTGCCAACACTTCTACACATCTCCACAATGCAGCAATACTCTGTGTGGGAAGCACATGAGCGGGCCCAGGGTCAGGCTCGGGCCAAGCCTCCACCTTCCGTGACACAAGGTGCCACAAGTTACATAGCAATGGGAAATCCATGTGTCCCCACACAATTCATTCTGTGTAGGTGTCAGATAGCTCAACACCGCAATGGGAAGTCTTTGAGTTCCTTGGGCTCGCCTATGCTGTGGGTGCACAAAGATGGTATTACACAAAGAAATCAGAGCACCCACACATGGCAGCTTCACCCTGCAAAGGATCTCGGCCTCGGCTCACACCCTCATTAATTGTGGGCATAAAGCGGACTCGGATGCTAGTGCAGCTGTGAACATCTCATTAATGCGGTAACGCTCCTTTTGTTTGGCCCAAACCAGTGTCTCAGATAACTGTGGTAAAATGAGAGAAAATACATGTTGCCCTGCACTGATCCCCAGACCCCAAGGAGGATGAGGTGGCATAATAAGGCTGAGAAACCATGACCGAGGTAGGACCCGCAATACTCTGTGTGGGAAGTACTTGAGCGGGCCCTGTGTCAGACTCGGTCCCAGCCTCCACCTTGTGTGACCCAAGGTGCCGTGAGTTAAATAGCTATGGAAAATCCATGGGTCCTCACACACTTCATTCTGTGTAGGTGTCAGATGGCTCAACACCGCAATGGGAAGTCTTTGAGTTCCTTGGGCTTGCCTATGCTGTGGGTGCGCAAAGATGGTATTACGCAGGAAGAAATCAAAGTGCGCAAACACGGCAGTTTCACCACGCCAAGGACCTTGGCCTTGGCCCACACTTCTGCCCAAGTCAGTCAGTGTATTTGTGCCAGATAGGTAAAACACCGCAATGGGAAGTCTTTGTGCACCCACAGCATAGGAAGACCCCAGTAACATTTCTGTAGCAAGAGTATAGGCAGACCCCAGTAACATTTCTGTAGCAAAAGTATAGGCGAACCCCTCAAACCATTCAGTAGAAACTGCATAGGTGGACCCCAGTAACATTTCTGTAGCAAAAGTAGAGGGAGACCCCAATAACATTTCTGTAGCAAGAGTTAAGGTGAACCCCAGTAACATTTCTGTAGCAAAAGTATAGATTGAAAAATTGTAAAAAAAAACCCTTTTAAACAGAGCATTTCGGGCCGCAGAAAAATTGGTACTTTAGAATGATGACATGCTGTTTTAGGAGGAGGAGTAGGAGGAGTAATAATATCCGAGAGTGATTGACAAAGCTAATTCCCCCTTTTTTGATGGTGATAGAGGATGCATTTTTCTCCTTTTGCAGCAAAAAGTATCATTACGTTCCGCTGCTTTCCGCCGGTGGGGAAGAAAAGTCTGGAGAAATCCAGCCTTTGTTCATCTTGATGAGTGTAAGCATGTCGGCACTGGCAGTTGGCAGACGGGTGCGCTTATCCGTGATGATTCCCCCAGCTGCACTAAACACCCTCTATGACAAGACGCTAGCAGCAGGGCAGGCCAGCACCTCCAGGGCATACAGTGCAAGTTCCTGCCACGTGTCCAGCTTTGACACTCAATAGTTGTATGGAGCAGAGGCATCACGGAGGACAGTGGTACGATAGGCTACGTACTCCCTCACCATCTTTTTACAGTGCTCTCTCCGACTCAGCCTTGACTGGGGAATGGTGAAACAGTCTTGCTGGGGAGCCATAAAGCTGGCAAAGGCCTTGGAGAGTGTTCCCCTGCTTGCACTGGACATGCTGCCTGATCACCGCTCCTTCCCTGCTACGTGGCCCTCTGTACTGCGTCTTCTGTCACTTGCGCTGTCAGATGGGAACTTTAGCATCACTTTTTTCACCAGGTCCCTGTGGTATTGCATCACTCTCGTACCCCTTTCCTCTTTGGGAATGAGAGTGGAAAAGTTCTCCTCATACTGTGGTTTGAGAAGGGTGTACACCCAGTATCAATGTTGGCCAGAATGCGTCTAACGCGAGGGTCACGAGAAAGGCAGCCTAACATGAAGTCAGCCATGTGTGCCAGGGTCTCAGTACGCAACACATCGCTGTCCTCACTAGGAAGATGACTTTCAGGATCCTTCTTGTCCTCCTCCTCCAAAACGCGCTGAGATATAGACATGAGGGTGGTCTGGCTATTAAGAGATGTACTGTCATTCCCCGTCTCCTGTTCCAAGCACAAAGCGTCGGCCTTTATGCTTAGCAGTGAACTTCTCAGCAGGCAAAGCAGCGGGATGGTAATACTAATGATTGCCGCATCGCCGCTCACCATCTGGGTAGACTCCTCAAAGTTTCTGAGGACCTGGCAGATATCTGCCATCCATGCCCACTCCTCAGTAAAGAATTGCGGAGGCTGACTACCACTCCGCCGTCCACGTTGCAGCTGGTATTCCACTATTGCTCTACGCTACTCGTACAGCCTGGCCAACTTGTGCAGTGTAGAATTCCAGCATGTGGGCACGTCGCACAGCAGTCGGTGCTCTGGCAGCTGAAACTGACGTTGCAGGGCCCACGGGGTGGCAGCGTCCGTTGTGGACTTGCGGAAATGTGCGCAGATGCGGTGCAGCTTGCCGCGCAGGTTAGACAAGTGGGGGTAGGTTTTCAGAAACCGATGAACCCCCAGATTGAAGACATGGGCCAGGCATGGCACATGTGTGAGGCTGCTGAGCTGCAGAGCCGCCACCAGGTTATGGCCATTGTCACACACGACCATGCCCTGTTGGAGGCTCAGTGGCGAAAGCCAGAGGTCGGTCTGCTCTGTCAGACCCTGCAGTAGCTCGGGGGCCATGTGCCTCTTGTCACCTAAGCTGATTAGTTTCAGCACGGCTTGCTGATGCTTGGCCACCGCTGTACTGCAGCGCCGCACGATACCGACTGCTGGCGACGTGCTCACACTTCTTAATTGAGAGGTAGAGGTGGCAGAGGAGGAGGAGGGGGAGGGTTTGGAGGATGTGGCATAAAATGACGCAGATACCAGCACCGAGGTAGGACCCACTATTCTGGGTGTGGGTAGGATGTGAGTGGTCCCATGCTCTGACTCGGTCCCATTCTCCACCAAATTCACACAATGTGCCGTCAGGGAGATATAGTGGCCCTGCCCGCCAGTACTTGTCCACGTGTCTGTGGTTAAGTGGACCTTCCCAGTAACCGATTTATGTTGCGGGAGACGTGCTGGTGTAGGGCTGGGACTTCACGCTGGGAAAAAAAGTGGCGACTGGGGACCGAGTAGCGCAGGACTGCCGCCGCCATCATGTTTTTGAAAGCCTCCGCTTTCACAAGCCTGTATGGAAGCATCTCGAGGCTGATTAATTTGGCAATGTGCACGTTTAAAGCTTGTGCATGCGGGTGGTTGGCGGTGTATTTGCACTTTCGCTCCAACGTTTGTGTTAGCGACAGCTGAATGCTGCGCTGAGAGACATTGCTGGATGGAGTGGAGGATGGTGGAGGTGAGGGTGTGGGTGCAGGCCGGGAGGCACTCGTGCCTGTGTCCTGGGAGGGGGATTGGATCTGTGTGGCAGGTTGGGGCACAGGAGAAGAGGCAGTGGTGTGACCCGGAGGCAGTGAATGGCCTTTGTCCCACCTTGTGGGGTGCTTGACCATCATGTGCCTGTGCATGCTATTAGTGGGGGCTCCCCGGCTGATCTTGGTACGACACAGGTTGCACACCACTGTTCGTCGGTCGTCCGCACTCTCACTAAAAAACATCCACACCTTTGAACACCTAGCCCTCTGCACGGTGGCTTGCCACTAGGGGGTGCTTTGGGAAACATTTGGGGGTGTCCTAGCTCTGGCCCTGCCTCTAACCCTGGCCACTCCACTGCCTCTTCCAACCTGTCCTGCTGCTGCACTTGCCTTCCCCTCTGAAGACCTGTCCTCAGTTGGCTTAGCAAACCAGGTGGGGTCAGTCACCTCATCGTCCAGCTGCTCTTCCTCCGAATCCTCTGTGCGCTCCTCCCTCGGACTTACTGCCCTTACTACTACCTCACTGACTGACAACTGTATCTCATCATCCTCATCCACCAAAAGCTGTTGAGACAGTTGCTGGAAGTCCCCAGCCTCATCACTCGGACTGCGGGAACTTTCCAAAGGTTGGGCATCGGTCACGACAAACTCCTCAGGTGTGAAAGGAACCATTTTTTCCCACTCATGGCAGGGACCCGAGAACTGTTCCTGGGAGACTGCCTGCTCACAATATGTCATTTTCATGGAGTGAGGAGGCTGGGAGGAAGGAGGAAGGAGAAGCAGCCAGAGGATTCAGAGTTGCAGTCCCTTGGCCGGGCGTAGTGGATTGCATAGAAGACTGGGTGGTCAATACATTGCCGGACACCTTCTGCCATCCACAACAGGACCTGCTCGCACTGCTCTGTTTGTAATAATGGTCTACCACGCGTACCCGTAAATTGTGATATGAAGCGGGGGAGCCCAGAAACTTGCCTCTCTCCTAATCCCGTAGCAGCCGGCTGTGATTCACCACGCCCTGGAACTCGGCCTGTGCCCCCACCCGCATCCGCGTCTCCGACCCTTACCCCTACTCCTCATCATGGCGGATTAAGAATAGAGCAGGGCCCAAATTAATTACCCCACTGCACTGACAACTGTGGCTTAATTCACTGCTCACAGAGACTTGTAGATAGTGAAGGCTCTATGCTGGGACTTGAAATAATTAACCCACTGTCTTGCGCTGATACCAGGGGTAATTTACCGCTTGCAGAGACTTGTTGATAAGATAGGCTGTATGGAGTGGGAGAAGACTCTAAAGCCTGTGAATAATGCTGGTAACTGCGGCTATCTCAACCCCATCAAGGAAAGGGTATTGTGAGATGCTCTGCACAGCAGCAGAGATGAAATACTTTGCAGTGGCCAAGGAAATATAACAGTACTGTTTAGCGGTGAGATCTCTGTCTAATGCACTGCAGGCACAGAACTGTATAACTGAAGTTGTTTGCAGTAGGCTAGGAAATGTTAGAGTGCAGTTTCACAGTGAGAGCTGGTTTACGGCACTGCAGGCTGAGAACGCTATTACTGAAAGGCTGGGAACAGGCCTAGATGCACAATACAAAAATTGATGCGCTACTGATCCCAGCCAGCCACAATTGTTAAGCACACGGTCAGATGTAGCCCTAAGAAGGACCGTTGGGGTTCTTGCACAGAGGATCAGGACTGTATAACTTTCCCTATAGAAGCAGCTTTGTCCCTTAACTCTGTGTTATGCACTGCAGACTGAGAATGCTATAGTTAAAATGGCCTGCACAGCCCGAGATGCTTAAAAAAATGGTGCACTACTGCTCCCAGCCAGCCACAATAGTAATGCACACTATGAAGAGTAGCCCTAAGAAGGACCGTTGGGGTTCTTGACAACAGGATCCTACTCTAACACTGTTCCTATATCAGCAGCAGCACTATCCCTAACCTCTGCCAGCATGCATCTGAGGCGAGCCGCAGGCGGGACCACTTTAAGTACTCGGCGGTCACCGGATCGGCCCAGCCACTCACTACTGTGGGGGGGGGGGGGTGGAGAGCGCTGGCACATCACAGCAGGAAGTGGTAATGCCTTCCCTGCTTGTCTATTGGCTAGAAAATGGTGCTAAACACGCGGGGAAGGAAATGCAGTTGACTCGAGTACCGCGTGGTGTTCGACTCGAGTTACGAGCATCTCGAGTACCCTAATACTCGAACGAGCATCATGCTCGGACGAGTGTGCTCGCTCATCTCTAATAATAACCGTTGGATCGTTCATCAGGCAGGGTGATATTCCATGGTGGAGTTACATACAGATGTAGCAAACATAAACTTGGCATTTAATGCACTATCATAACTGAACTACTACAATTTTCTACAATGATGTATATTGAGTTAGCATCATGCACCTGTCATTTTAATGATCGCTACATCTGTACTCTTTGGAAGCAGAAGGATCAGAATAATTACTCAGATTGTAGTCATTAATAAAAAGCTTTTGAATGTTTTTTCTAGTTGTATTTGCATCAGCATTTGTACAACTGTGAGAGTTCAGAGCACTGTTCCAATCCATTGACCCATAAAGAACTGGGATTCAAGTTTTGGGCTTCTACATGGGCCAAGATACAACTTCTTTGGCAGAAACTTTGGAAGTGTGGCATTTTCACATAAAAAGTGAGTTTAAGTGCCAAGAGAAGACTGTTGGTGTGATATTGTTTACAGGCCAACAACCACACTTCTAGATATATATGGTAAGTAGAGATGATCGAACGTGTCCGTTACGGACACTTACGCACCCGGACACCGGCTTTCCCGAACACTTCAGTGTTCGGGCGTAAATGTTCGGGGGCCGCCGGGGGGCGGGGGTCGCCGTGGCAGCGCGGGCGGCAGCAGCGGGGAACAGGGGGGAGCCCTCTCTCTCTCCCTCTCCCCCCCACTCCCCGCCGCACCCCCCCCGCGCTGCCACGGCGACCGCCGAACATTTTTCGCCCGAACACGGAAGTACTCGCAAAGTTCGGTGTTCGGGCGAAAAGGGGCGGGGCCGAACATGTTCGATCATCTCTAATGGTAAGTAAGTTGGAAGGAGAAATGAGAATATTGCTCTTTTAACTGTAACTATGATTTATCAATGTAGCTAAATTCTTTAGTGCCCTGTAATAGTACTACCAGTTATTGCTCCAACTGTAGTGGCAGCATCACTAGCATGCAAAGATTAAGTGTTATTGCACAATAACTCAAAATCATCAACTCTTAAGGCTCGGTCAGACAAGCTCTTTTTGAACGCATCTAGAGTGAAAAAAAAAACGCAAAATGCATGCGGCAAAAATTTGTGTGACTAAAGCATCCAGCGTATTTTAAATTCGCACTTGTTGTGTAGTCACACAATGACAAAATTCACATAAAGTGCGGTGCCATCGCTGTCCCCTGCTGCGGCTGTGACAGCTGCAGCAGGGAATTTCTTGGATGGGAAACCCCTGGATGCTGTCACATCCAGGGGTTTCACCTTGTGGTCAATGGGACCGATGGCAGAGAAGATCGCAAACCTCTGCCATAGTTGAGACAGCTGTGGCCGAGGATTTCTTCATCTCCGCGGGGAGTCACCTCATCACTGAACACTGTGACAGCACTGTCACAGTGTTCAGTGACATGGAGGACTCCCTGCGGGGATAAAGAATTCCCCTGCCACAGCTGTCACATCTGTGGCACAGGAGCGCAGGGTGCTTCTGCTGCCCCATTGAAAGCAATGGGATGGTGGCAAGCCATGCAGGGATTTTCAGAGAAGGCCTTCAAATATAAACACTTTCCTGAAAATCATCCTTAGCTGTAGAAAAATTTTAAAAAAGCTTACTCACCTTGAAGCGCTGTCTGGCTCTTCTCTCCTTTTCCGGCAGTGTTCTTCTGTCTTCTGGTGGCTGGGGACTGAAAATCCCCACCTCCAGAAAGTGCTGCCTCTGATTGGCTGAGTGCAGGGACCAATCACAGGCAGCGTTTAGCTGTCATTCAATGGCATCAACATTTTTGTCAATCCTTAATGTCTATCCTCAATTACAATATTATAGAATATGCTATAGTTTAATAGGAAGGCCATAATCTAAAATGATTGTGGTGTAAACTTTAGAACAAACCTATCGTTGCTACTTGGAAAAAAGATGTTTTTAATAAATCTGTTTATCTAATTTGTTGTCTCTATTTTTTTTTAAATTTGTAATCACAATGTGAGGTGTTATTAATATGGATTATATTTTTATTAGATTATTAATTCCTTAAATTTGTTATATAAGATGAGAAATAAATTATTTTTTCTTTCTCTGGAAAGAGTACAACTCTTGTCACTGGGCAGTGAGTGGCATTGCAAGTCAATCTCTTTCATTTGGATGGAGTTGTGCTTCAATACTAGACACAACCTACTTGCACTTTTTTTTATCTCATACAACGTTTTAACACATCTTGCAGCCATGCTCAATAATATGTGAGTACCCAAACCCTTTTAAAACTAAGCTGATTGGCACTGGCTTACCTTTCTAACCCTGGCACCTAGCTGTAATGCCTGGCGAATTAGGGGGAAGCCACATTTGATAACTTTATTTCCCCGCACCAGAAATGTAGCATTACACGCTTCCATTCAACACCTGATTGTGATGGCTGATTGTATAATATAAGCGAGGCACAGCTCTCTGACTCACAGACTGAGGGACACTCTTTGATGTCTATAAGTCTCACCAGGGCAGATAGAGAAGTTGCCCTTGTAAGACAACCTTTCTAAACATTGATAGGTGGAGCTCTAACTGTTGGGAGCCTCCCCAATCCTAGCAACTAGCTGAGTTTGCTCAAGGCCACACATACACGTTTGCCCTCCAATGTAACGAATGTAATAATATAAATTAATGTGCTCTCCCCTTTAATGATTTCAACCATATGGTTTGCCGATATGGACTTTTAAATGAAATTAAAGGCAGTAATCCTATTTGTAGAGAGTATAAAATCTATGTATACCTGAATTTGCTGATATTGTTTAAACTGCAAAATATGATTTTTTTACACTACACTGAATAAGGCCTCATGTCCACAAGCCACACAGAGTGTGGAATCCCACAGCAGATTCCTGCCGTGCCCGCAGACATGTGGCATAAAATACATTTTCTCACCTGTCCGGATGCAGGTCTCCTCCGTCCTTTTTTCTGCACGGTGGATGCGTTTGGCACGCTGGCTGGCATGCCGTGCGCATGCACAGTGTCTTTTTTCTGTTGTTAAATCTCCCGCTTTCCTGTGGATCCACAGCACATCCACAGTGTCAGCTGCGGGTGTGCCACGGACTGGATGGCTTCCATTGACTTCAGTGTAAGCCGTCCCTGTGGGATCTGCAGAAAAATTAAGAACGCTGCGTTTTTTCCCACGTGCGAACCGCATGCAGGGAAAAAAAATCACATCCACAGATATTTCAATACCTGCGGATGCCCAATGATAGTCTATGGGCAAATTGAACTGCAGATCATCTGCGCGGGTGACCCACGTGGATTCCACAATTTAAATTATGCCGGTGAACATGGGGTCTAAGGGCTCAGTCACACGGGCGCATTGGCGCCCGTGTTACTGCGCAAAGAGGACGGCCGCACTGCAGATGTGGATGACTCTCCGCACCGGCAATGGAGCCGGTCATGTCTACACCTGCAGTGCGGCTGTCTTATCGTGCAGGAACACTGTATTTTGTATTTAATAGAAAATGCAACACCCCATTTTCAATGTTTTGTGGAACTTTCTCAGAAGTTTTCCAGTGAGATTCTCATTGCATGACCATGATGTGCTTTTTTTAAAATGTCTGTTCTTGTCCTTTAGATGTTGTTCTGCATCATGATCACAATAGTATCCTAAATTTTACTATAATGAGAACATTAATAATATTGATTACAAACAGTCTAAATAAAAGAATAATAGAAAAGATAAAATATCTAAAAGTTTTGTTTTAGTATTTAAAACTCTGGAAACTTGAAAGTGATATTTTATGGTCAAATACTGCAGAACTTTCATTTGAATACTTTTTTTTTCAGGAAACACATTTAAATTAGATTATTTTGGGCTTAAAAAGTTATCAGTTTTATATCGAGGAGATGGTATGATAGTGACCTTAGGCACTTTTGTAGTTGAAGCAGATTATAAATATTTTAGAACTCATATGGAGAGTTTTATATTATCATCAGTATTCAGTGCCATCAAGCAAAGCAATGATGTTTTGTCACTAATAACAGCTTATCTCAAGCAGTGCTGACTCATTACAAAAGAGACTGCTTTTCCAACAAGTGCTGTAATGATGCTATAAAAATACACAAGATAAATCATTCTTGGTTATTGAACAGGAGACAGTCAGCAACACACATTGCCCATGAATTTTCATGAAAAAGAGTCTGACACATATTAAAAGGGATTAGTGTTTTGCAACTTTTAAGGGAAATCTTTTCTTGTAGTAAATTGAACATGTCTACTGTTTTATACTGGAAGGTCAAATACTAGAACTGGAAAGTATAGAATACGACAACAATATTTAGCCCTGTATTTATTCTTTATATCCATAAATATTTTTGTAGAAATAAATCTCTTCTTTATTTACTATTGTTAGGCCTGTTTCTCATGAGCAATGCATTTTCATTAAGGTCACATTGCATAAATAAAAATTGTGGCAACGCTGCATAGCCAAAATCTAATTCCAAAAGGAATTAGCGTTTTCTCGTTCTTTCACATTGCCGCATTGCGTGAAAAAAACCCAGCTGCAGTGGCAGTTGACAGAATAGCTCTATTTATCTTAATTAAGTAAGTAGAGCCATTCTTCTTAAATAGCTAAATAGAGCTGCCTTCTTCAACGAGGACCGGACCCAGGTAAACTCCCTCCCCCTCCCTTTTTTTCAGCTCTCATAGGAATCTATGAGAGCTCCCTGAGATCTTAGTCAAAAGATAGAAAATAGGTCATGCCGAGGAAAGATCGTGGCTGAAAATCATCGGCAATTTGGCGATTTTCGGTTGTAATTTTTTCTCACAACTAAAATCACCAGTGTAAATAAATGCATTGCAATCCAATACTTTACATGGTTGCGATTTTTCAGTGATGTTTTCTCGTGGCTAATAGCTGCGAGAAAACGCTTGTCTGAATGAGGCCTTAAAGAGGACCTGTCAGTGTTTTGGCCTGTCTATTTTGTAAATACTTGTATTGCCTATTCTGAGTAACAATTATTCTAAAGATCCTTTAAACAGCAATTAAAGGGTGGCCAAAAAACTCAACTTTCAACTAAAAGCAAGACACCCTCTATTTTATTTCCTTTTAACAAACCTTTATTTGGGGCAGAGGTTTAGGTTCTTATGTCTATGACAAATTTGTGCTCGAAGACCATGAATTTTCAGACTTTTTTACTAATGACGAAGAAGAAAAACAACTGTTGCTTCAAGTCATGGAAGCAAATCGCAAGGCTGTTCCAACACAGATTACCAAAAAGTCTGTTGTCCAGTCCTTAAGCGTTGACTGACAAGTATTTGTGTCGTAATTTTGACTATTTTCATATATTTGGAAGTATTTTTATAGGAATAGTACAATGTGTAGATTATCAGGACAAATGCTATTGTCAATACTTAATGTTTTAAAGTATGGCGGTTCTCTCACAAAAGCAAATTGTTAATAATGCTGTAGCTTCTGTAATTGGAAATCTTGTGCATAAGCGCCATTTCTCATAATATGCATCCGTTTTGAGTACTATCTTTCAGTTGGAATTTAAAGTTAAAAATTTACTCTAACATTACCATTAGCAGATGTAACAAATTGGGAAGGTGTCTTGTTGTACAGCTGGCATTTATTTTTCCCATATGTCCATGGGCCACCCTAAGCAATTCTGGAGAACCTTTGATTAGAACTCTTGTTGCAGTGTCCCTCTGTTGTTCCTTCTAAAAATGTATTAATAAATTGCTAACTGAGTGTTGACATTCCTCTTGTCAATATGACATGTCCCTGCATACTTTAATGCTGTTCAATTAATGCTGACTGTGTAATGATACACTCCACTGACCGTGGAAATAGTAAGGCTCATGAGTTTATTTATTCATAATTAAATTAAGGTATTTGCTAAAACAGACATATCAGGAGAGCTGAAGAGAAGATTGATTGGAATCGCAGTAGTACATGCATGGTGCCCCTACATTCATGTTCAAAGGGACAACAGGAAATAGGCAATCCAGTCATTCAGTTTTAGGGCTCAGTCAGACAAGCTTTTTTTGCGCGCACCTATGTGCGCAAAAAAACTGTGTAACTGTGTCTATTAGAACAATTTGTTCTCTATGGCATCGGTCAGATGTCCGTCTTTTATAGGTGCAAAATATGCGCAACTGCAAAAGATAAGACATCCGTGCCCCTCATGCGCCACACGGACCTAGCCGGCGTGCACAAATTATCCCCACAGGGAGTCCCCTCATCACTGAACACTGACAGCACTGTGAAGCCAGCACAGTACTAAAGCATTTTCTTCTGGCAGGGGATTTAAAAATCCCCGCCAGAAGAAAACTCTGTCTCTGATTGGTTGAGCGCTGTGACCAATTAGAGGCAGCATTCAGCTGTCATTCAATGGCTGTGTGTAATGAACTGCATTATCAGGAAGAGATAGGGGCCTTTTTCTAGAAGTTTTTTTAACAACCCACTGTCGTAATAAACACTGCTCTTGTGCATTTATAAAAGATCTCACAGATGTACATTGATTGAAAGCTGAATAATGGATTCCATCACCCAAGGGTGCTAAGGGAACTAAGTGACGTGATGAATAGACCACTATTTCTTATACTTAGGGACCCTAACAATACGAGGGTTGTACCATTGGATTGGTGAATTCATGTGGTTCCAATATACAAAAAGGGGTCAAGAAAAGAGCCTGGTAACTACAGGCCAGTATGTCTCACTTCAATAATTGAAAAAATATTCAAGGGTATTCTGAGGGATACCATCATGGATAACCTATAGGAAAACAATGGTATAACTCCTCTTCAGCATGGGTTCATGAGGGGATGATCATGTCAAACCAACTTGACTAGCGTCTACAACAAAGTAAGTTCTAGGCTGGATTTAGGAGAGGCTATTGATCTAGATTTTTCTAAAGCATTTGATACCTTGTTGCATAATGGGTAAATATATTAAATGAGACAGCTCGGTCTAAGCGAGAACATGTGAAGCTCGGTAAAAAACTGTCTCAGAGAAAGAAAAAAGAGGGTGGCACTTAATGGTCCGTACTCTGATTGGACTACCATTGCTAGTGGAGTGCAACAGGGTTCAATGTTAGGCCCCAGGCTCAATACATACACACACACACACACACACACACACACACACACATATATATATATATATATATATAAAATCTATATCTCAATGACCTAAAAGAAAGTCTGCATGGTAAAATATCGATATTTGGTGATGATACAAAATTATACAAGATAATTAATACAAAGGAGGACAATTCACAGCTGCAAATAGACCTAGACAAGCTGGGGGCTTGGGTAGAAAAATAGCAAATGAAGTTCAATATTGATAAATGTAAGGTTATACACATGGTCAGGAGAAACAGATGTCACCAATATACACTAAATGGGGTACTGCTGGTGAAAAGTAATATGGAAAAAGACCTGGGGGTACTAGTTGACTGTAGACTTGGCATTTTTGTGACCTGTATATGGAGGAATAAAAGTTATTTTTATCCTTGACTTGCTGCTGGACATCTTCTACTTTTGGGACTTTTGTGGTGCAGATTTTGCATCCATCTGCCAGTCCAGCGTGCAGTTTTATTAGCTCCAGCTATTTGAATTTGGCTTTCATTTGAGTGCTGCTGACACCCTCTTCTTGACTGTCTATAGGAACCAATGGTTTCCTATAGAAGTGTTCACATGAAAGAATGTTAAACGCGCTAAATTTGCGCACCTAATAAAGATGGGACATGCAACTGCAAGGTCCCATCTGAGCTACCTGGTGCACGCAAAGATAGGACCTGACCTATCTTTGGTGAGTGATTCCCATAGACTCCTATAGGAGCTGGAAAGCACACAACACACATCTCGGATCATGTGAATGGGGTAATTCAAGTAGCTGGAATTAACCCTTTGATATGATATTTTGTGCAGTATAGCCGCAATCTTTGCACACGGCTATACTGCACACCCACAATGCTCATGTGAACAAGCCCTGAGGATGTGGTGATGGCAAAATCAATAGAGGAGTTTAAGAGGGGAATAGATGTCTTCTTAGAGCACTATGACATTACAAGATATCAACATTAAATAGTAAGAATGGGTTATTGATAATGGGATCTTTTGACTGCTGGACTTAGGTCTGGAGGGAACCTTCTCTGAAGAGTGTTGATTCAGGGATTATTCTGACTGCCATTATGGAGTTGGGAAGGAATATTTTCCCCCAGGGTGGGGTTTGCCTTCCTCTGGATCAACATGGGGAGGTGGAAACAGGCTGAACTGGATGGATATTTGTCTTTTTTCAGCCTAGCATACTATGTTACTATGTATGCCTGAATATTCATGTATATGTGCCATAACATAAGACTATCTGATACGTTCTGTCTCTATTTTATAGACTAGATAGAACCGCAGCCAGTCTAATAACATAGAGGGACCCCATCTACATACCATATCTCTGCCATGCCAACGTGCTTTAATAATAATAGGTCCTGTTTAAACATTATGAGATGTAGATGCGAAAACGTGATAGATATATTGTTGAAAATTGGACTTGATAACAATTTGCAGATGAAATATTATGTATTAAGTGTCATTATAAGAATGAGATCTGCAATATACTCATGCCACCTATCAAGGACAGACAAGTATAGTGAATATATTACGTTATGTTAATACTGGGTGCATAGCGGCTCCAATCCACAGTATTTATGAAATTTTACAGAAGATATCGGAACCTACATCAAAAGTGCTCCCCTCATATGCTGCACAATA
The DNA here is from genome assembly GCF_035609145.1 of Eleutherodactylus coqui. Classification (NCBI taxonomy): domain Eukaryota; kingdom Metazoa; phylum Chordata; class Amphibia; order Anura; family Eleutherodactylidae; genus Eleutherodactylus; species Eleutherodactylus coqui. The sequence goes on from NC_089843.1 coordinate 104,236,351, forward strand.
TAGACAGTCAATGTTGACTGAGGGCTTGCCATCAGACATGCCCAATCTCCAAATTTGGAATATTTATAATCACGTCAGAGATAGTAATGACATATAAAGTCCCCTAAGAAGAATGTATTTGTTCACGTAATCGGGCATTCCATTATGCTTATAGTACTTGGTAGTATATAAGGTTTCCTAGAAATGCTCTGAATAAGAATCCTTCATTAAGAGCAAATGGTACCGTATTTTAAGGTGAAAAATCCATCTGGCCTCCTCCTGAAGCAATTTAACATCCAGATTACCCTTCCTGGGTCAGAAACTAACCTGGCAGATGCTATAGAACTTCAATTCCTCAATTCTACCCCCATGGATGTCATTTATATGTCTTGACATGGGTGTGTCTGTCGTAGCCCTGCTATAGCTTTGGTGTTTGGAGATTCTCTGTCTAAACTCCTGAGTACTTTTACCTACATAAAGTTTTGGACATGGACAGCCAGCTATGTAGACTATTGCTCTACTTCTGCAGTTAATAAAATTCCTAATTGTATAAATTTTGCCATCTTTTGAATTTTTTTAGGTTTTTGTATACAATATAACTGAACATAAGGAACATTTGCCACATTTATGGCAGCCCATCATTTGTCTACTCCCAGAAACATTCAGTGTTTGAGGAGAGGCTGAGAAGTGGCTATGTACCAACATATCCCTAAGGTTCCATTCTCTACAGAATATGATGCTTGGATGGGTTCCAAAAGCATCAGCGAGATCGGGGTCTGCTGAAAGTATTAGTCAGTGTTTATGGAAGATTTTATAAATTTCATCTGTATAGCCATCGAATGTCCAGATACATCTGATATTACTTTTATTGTTTTTATTTATTTTGTTAATATCAGGATTTAGAACACTCGCACAATCTTGTGTTGTAGCCCATTTGTGGGCCTTCTGTAGACACGACAAGGGGTAACCTCTATTTCTAAATTTCATGTACAGTGTGTCACATTCTGTTCTAAATGATGAATTGTCTGAGCAATTCCTCCTGCCTCTTAGGTACTGGACTGTAGGAATGTCCTTTTTCAATGTAGGTGGATGCCAACTTTGCTAATGTAGCAGGTTGTTAGTAGCTGTTTCCTTACAAAATATCTTAATTTGTATTTTGCCCTATGATCAAGCCAAATTATGAGATCCAAAAAAGGAGTTCTAACAATGGCTTGCAAATTGCATACCAATATTGTTATTGTTTAGAGGGTCACAAAATTTTCAAAGGATTCACTGTTGCCATCCCAAAGGATGACTATTAGAGATGAGCGAACGTACTCGTCCGAGCTTGATACTCGTTCAAGTATTAGCGTGTTCGAGATGCTCGTTACTCGTAACGAGTACCACGCGTTGTTCGGGTTACTTTCACTTTCATCTCTGAGACGTTAGCGCGCTTTTCTGGCCAATAGAAAGACAGGGAAGGCATTACAACTTCCCCCTGCGACGTTCAAGCCCTATACCACCCCCCTGCAGTGAGTGGCTGGCGAGATCAGGTGTCAGCCGTGTATAAAAATCGGCCCCTCCCGCGGCTCGCCACAGATGCGTTCTGACATAGAGGAGGGAAAGTGGTATCTTGGTGGAGCTGCTATAGGGAGAGTGTTAGGAGTATTTTAGGCTTCAAGAACCCCAACGGTCCTTCTTAGGGCCACATCTAACCGTGTGCAGTACTGTGGAGGCTGCTTTTTGCAGTGTTGCACATTTTTTTTTTTGGTATATCGGCCGTGCAGAGCATTGCGCCCTGCAGTAATACTCCAGGGCCAGAAGCGCTTAGGCAGGGACAGAAGACATATTGATTGAATATAGGCAGTGGGCCTTTGCAAAAAAATTTGGGGAAAAAAATCTATTTGGGCTGCCTGTGACTGTCCTCAGTGTTCTGGGTCTGTGCTGGGTGTAGTAGTTCTCCAAATTCATACGCAGCCAGCTAAGTGTTACAGCAGGCTTGCACAAAATTATTTCCTGGCTCTGTCTGGGCTGTGAAATCACCACTGTATTGCAGTTCACAGTGCAACACTCTGCAGTTCTTTGACATACTCCAGGGCCAGAAGTGCTTAGGCAGGGACAGAAGACATATTGATTGAATATAGGCAGTGGGCCTTTGCAAAAAAATTTGGGGAAAAAAATCTATTTGGGCTGCCTGTCACTGTCCTCAGTGTTCTGGGTCTCTGCTGGGTGTAGTAGTTCTCCAAATTCATACGCAGCCAGCTAAGTGTTACAGCAGGCTTGCGCAAAATTATTTCCTGGCGTTCCGTAAGCGAAGTGAGCCTCCAACCACAGGCCAATAAGCGGCACATTTAATTACAGTGTTCTGTTTCTGCATTACTGGTAATACAGCATGCTAAGGGGTAGGGGTAGGCCTAGAGGACGTGGACGCGGCCGAGGACGCGGAGGCCCAAGTCAGGGTGTGGGCACAGGCCGAGCTCCTGATCCAGGTGTATCGCAGCCGACTGCTGCGAGATTAGGAGAGAGGCACGTTTCTGGCGTCCCCACATTCATCGCACAATTAATGGGTCCACGCGGTAGACCTTTATTAGAAAATGAACAGTGTGAGCAGGTCCTGTCGTGGATGACAGAAAGTACATCCAGCAATCTATCGTCCACCCACAGTTCTGCGCCGTCCACTGCTGCAACTCAGAATCCTCTGGCTGCTGCTCCTCCTTCCTCCCAGCCTCCTCACTCCATTACAATAAAACATTCTGAAGAGCGGGCAGACTCCCAGGAACTGTTCTCGGGCCCCTGCTCAGATTGGGCAGCAGTGGTTCCTCTCCCACCAGAGGAGTTTATCGTGACTGATGCCCAACCATTGGAAAGTTCCCGGGATCCGGGGGATGAGGCTGGGGACTTCCGGCAACTGTCTCAAGACCTTTCTGTGGGTGAGGAGGATGATGACGTTGAGACACAGTTGTCTATCAGTGAGGTAGTAGTAAGGGCAGTAAGTCCGAGGGAGGAGCGCACAGAGGATTCGGAGGAAGAGCAGCAGGACAATGAGGTGACTGACCCCACCTGGTTTGCTACACCTACTGAGGACAGGTCTTCAGAGGGGGAGGCAAGGGCAGCAGCAGGGCAGGTTGCAAGTGGCAGTGCAGTGTCCAGGGGTAGAGGCAGGGCCAGACCGAATAATCCACCAACTGTTTCCCAAAGCGCCCCCTCGCGCCATGCCACCCTGCAGAGGCCGAGGTGCTCAAAGGTCTGGCAGTTTTTCACTGAGAGTGCAGACGACCGACGAACAGTGGTGTGCAACCTTTGTCGCGCCAAGATCAGCCGGGGAGCCACCACCACCAGCCTCACCACCACCAGCATGCGCAGACATATGATGGCCAAGCACCCCACAAGGTGGGACGAAGGCCGTTCACCGCCTCCGGTTTGCACCGCTGCCTCTCCCCCTGTGCCCCAACCTGCCACTGAGATCCAACCCCCCTCTCAGGGCACAGGCACTACCGTCTCCTGGCCTGCACCCACACCCTCACCTCCGCTGTCCTCGGCCCCATCCAGCAATGTCTCCCAGCGCACCGTCCAGCCGTCGCTAGCGCAAGTGTTTGAGCGCAAGCGCAAGTACGCCGCCACGCATCCGCACGCTCAAGCGTTAAACGTGCACATAGCCAAATTTATCAGCCCAGAGATGCTGCCGTATAGGGTTGTGGAAACGGAGTCCTTCAAAAGTATGATGGCGGCGGCGGCCCCGCGCTACTCAGTTCCCAGTCGCCACTACTTTTCCCGATGTGCTGTCCCAGCCCTGCACGACCACGTCTCCCGCAACATTGTACGCGCCCTCACCAACGCGGTTACTGCCAAGGTCCACTTAACAACGGACAAGTGGACAAGCACAGGCGGGCAGGGCCACTATATCTCCCTGACGGCACATTGGGTGAATTTAGTGGAGGCTGGGATCGAGTCAGAGCCTGGGACCGCTCACGTCCTACCCACCTCCAGAATTGCGGGCCCCAGTTCGGTGGTGGTATCTGCGGCGGTGTATGCTTCCTCCACTAAAGCACCCTCCTCCTCCTCCTCCTCCTCCAACGCAACCTCTGTCTCGCAATCAAGATGTGTCAGCAGCAGCACGTCGCCAGCAGTCGGTGTCGCGCGGCGTGGCAGCACAGCGGTGGGCAAGCGTCAGCAGGCCGTGCTGAAACTATTCAGCTTAGGAGATAAGAGGCACACGGCCCACGAACTGCTGCAGGGTCTGACAGAGCAGACCAACCGCTTACTTGCGCCGCTGTGCCTCCAACCGGGCATGGTCGTGTGTGACAACGGCCGTAACCTGGTGGCGGCTCTGCAGCTTGGCAGCCTCACGCACGTGCCATGCCTGGCCCACGTCTTTAATTTGGTGGTTCAGCGCTTTCTGAAAAGCTACCCACGCTTGTCAGACCTGCTCGGAAAGGTGCGCCGGCTCTGCGCACATTTCCGCAAGTCCCACACGGACGCTGCCACCCTACGCACCCTGCAACATCGGTTTAATCTGCCAGTGCACCGACTGCTGTGCGACGTGCCCACACGGTGGAACTCTACGCTCCACATGTTGGCCAGGCTCTATGAGCAGCGTAGAGCTATAGTGGAATACCAACTCCAACATGGGCGGCGCAGTGGGAGTCAGCCTCCTCAATTCTTTTCAGAAGAGTGAGCCTGGTTGGCAGACATCTGCCAGGTCCTTGGAAAGTTTGAGGAGTCTACCCAGGTGGTGAGCGGCGATGCTGCAATCATTAGCGTCACCATTCCTCTGCTATGCCTCTTGAGAAGTTCCCTGCAAAGCATAAAGGCAGACGCTTTGCGCTCGGAAACAGAGCCGGGGGAAGACAGTATGTCGCCGGAAAGTCAGAGCACCCTCCTGTCTATATCTCAGCGCGTTGAGGAGGAGGAGGAGCATGAGGAGGATGAGGAGGAGGGGGAAGAGACAGCTTGGCCCACTGCTGAGGGTACACATGCTGCTTGCCTGTCATCCTTTCAGCGTGTATGGCCTGAGGAGGAGGAGGAGGATCCTGAAAGTGATCTTCCTAGTGAGGACAGCCATGTGTTGCGTACAGGTACCCTGACACACATGGCTGACTTCATGTTAGGATGCCTTTCTCGTGACCCTCGCGTTACACGCATTCTGGCCACTACGGATTACTGGGTGTACACACTGCTCGACCCACGGTATAAGGAGAACCTTTCCACTCTCATACCCGAAGAGGAAAGGGGTTCGAGAGTGATGCTATACCACAGGACCCTGGCGGACAAACTGATGGTAAAATTCCCATCCGACAGCGCTAGTGGCCGAAGGCGCAGTTCCGAGGGCCAGGTAGCAGGGGAGGCGCAGAGATCAGGCAGCATGTACAGCACAGGCAGGGGAACACTCTCTAAGGCCCTTGACAGCTTTATGGCTCCCCAGCAAGACTGTGTCACCGCTCCCCAGTCAAGGCTGAGTCGGCGGGAGCACTGTAAAAGGATGGTGAGGGAGTATGTAGCCGATCGCACGACCGTCCTTGGTGACGCCTCTGCCCCCTACAACTACTGGGTGTCGAAGCTGGACACGTGGCCTGAACTCGCTCTGCATGCCCTGGAGGTGCTTGTTTGTCCTGCGGCTAGCGTCTTGTCAGAGAGGGTGTTTAGTGCGGCTGGGGGAATCATCACAGATAAGCGTACCCGCCTGTCAACCGACAGTGCCGACAGGCTTACACTCATCAAGATGAACAAAGCCTGGATTTCCCCAGACTTCTCTTCTCCACCAGCGGACAGCAGCGATACCTAAACAATATGTACGCTGCACCCGCGGATGGAAGCATTGTTCTCTATCACCATCAAAAACGTGGACCTTTTAGCTTCATCAATCTGTGTATAATATTATCCTCCTCCTCCTGCTCCTCCTCCTGAAACCTCACGTAATCACGCCGAACGGGCAATTTTTCTTAGGCCCACAAGGCTCAGTCATATAATTTTTGTAAATAATTTTTATACGTTTCAATGCTCATTAAAGCGTTATAACTTTCACCTCAACCAATTTTTATTTTAACTGGGCTGCCTCCAGGCCTAGTTACCAATTAAGCCACATTAACCAAAGCGATTAATGAATTTCACCTGCCCTCTTGGTTGGGCATGGGCAATTTTTCTCAGGTACATTAGAACTGTTGGTACACCAATTTTTGGGGGCCCTCGCCTACAGTGTAATCAAATTAATTTTTAGCCCACCTGCATTACAGCTGACGTTACATCAGCTGTGTTGGGCACTGCAATGGGATATATTTATGTACCGCCGGTGGGTTCCAGGGAGCCACCCATGCTGTGGGTCCACAGGGAGTTGTAACTGCATGTGTCCACTTCTAAAGAACCCCAGTCTGACTGGGGCATGCAGTGTTTGCCGAAGCCCACCTGCATTAAACATGACATTACCTCAGCTGTGATGGGCAATGCAATGGGATATATTTATGTACCGCCGGTGGCTTCCTGGCACCCACCCATGCGGTGGGTCCACAGGGAGTTGTAACTGCATGTGTCCACTTCTAAAGATCCCCAGTCTGACTGGGGCATGCAGTGTGGGCCGAAGCCCACCTGCATTAAACATGACATTACCTCAGCTGTGATGGGCAATGCAATGGGATATATTTATGTACCGCCGGTGGCTTCCTGGCACCTACCCATGCTGTGGGTCCACAGGGAGTTGTAACTGCATGTGTCCACTTCTAAAGAACCCCAGTCTGACTGGGGCATGCAGTGTGGGCCGAAGCCCACCTGCATTAAAGGGGTTGTCTCGCGAAAGCAAGTGGGTCTATACACTTCTGTATGGCCCTATTAATGCACTTTGTAATATACATCGTGCATTAAATATGAGCCATACAGAAGTTATTCACTTACCTGCTCCGTTGCTAGCGTCCCCGTTGCCATGGTTCCGTCTAACTTCGGTGTCTTCTTGCTTTTTTAGACGCGCTTGCGCAGATGGATCTTCTCCCTTCGGCTGGTCTTGGAAGCATCGGCGTTTTGGCTACGCCCCCTTGTACGCGTCATCGCGTAGCTCCGCCCCCATCACGTGCCGATTCCAGCCAATCAGGAGGCTGGAACCGGCACACGTCATGGGGCGGAGCTACGCGATGATGCGTACAAGGGGGCGGAGCCAAAACGCCGATGCTTCCAAGACCAGCCGAAGGGAGAAGATGCATCTGCGCAAGCGCGTCTAAAAAAGCAAGAAGACACCGAAGTTAGACGGCACCATGGCAACGGGGACGCTAGCAACGGAGCAGGTAAGTGAATAACTTCTGTATGGCTCATAATTAATGCACGATGTATATTACAAAGTGCATTAATATGGCCATACAGAAGTGCTGAACCCCACTTGCTTTCGCGAGACAACCCCTTTAAGCATGACATTACCTCAGCTGTGATGGGCAATGCAATGGGATATATTTATGTACCGCCGGTGGGTTCCAGGGAGCCACCCATGCTGTGGGTCTACAGGGAGTTGTAACTGCATGTGTCCACTTCTAAAGAACCCCAGTCTGACTGGGGCATGCAGTGTTTGCCGAAGCCCACCTGCATTAAACATGACATTACCTCAGCTGTGATGGGCAATGCAATGGGATATATTTATGTACCGCCGGTGGCTTCCTGGCACCCACCCATGCTGTCGGTCCACAGGGACTTCACAATAGGGAGTTATACCTGCCTGTGTCTATGAATTAAAAACCCCAGTCAGGTTGGGGCATGCAGTGTGGGCCGAAGCCCACCTGCATTTAATCTGACGTTAGCTCTGCTGTCCAGGGCACTGCAATGGGATACATTTATGTACAGCCGGTGGGTTCCAGGGAGCCACCCATGCTGTGGGTGCACACGGAATTCCCATTGCGGAGTTGTACCTGCCTGTGACTATTTATAAAAAAACGAGGTCTGACTGGGGCATGCAGATACCTTGACAGAATGAATAGTGTGTGGCACATAGGTTCCCCATTGCTATGCCCACGTGTGCAGCTCCAGATGGAGGTGGCACAGGATTGGATTTCTCATTGCTTCTGTACAGCATTGTGGACTATCGCCCCGCCCCTTTTAAAGAGGATCGCTGCCTAGCCGTGCCAACCCTCTGCAGTGTGTGCCTGCTTTTCCTCTGGCAGACGCGCTTATAAATAGACATGAGGGTGGCGTGGCATGAGGGCAGCTGAAGGCTGGGCAGGGACAGTTTGGTGTGCGCTGTGGACACTGGGTCGTGGGGGGGGGTTGGGCAGCATGTAACCCAGGAGAAGTGGCAGCGGAGTGTCATGCAGGCAGTGATTGTGCTTTGTTTGAGGTAGTGTGGTGCTTAGCTAAGGTATGCATTGCTAATGAGGGCTTTTCAGAAGTAAAAGTTGTGGCTTAATAGTGGGACCTGGGAACTTGAGATGCAACTCAACATGTAGCCCCTCGCCTGCCCTATCTGTTGCTGTGTCGTTCCCATCACTTTCTTGAATTGCCCAGATTTTCACAAACGAAAACCTTAGCGAGCATCGGCGATATACAAAAATGCTCGGGTCGCCCATTGACTTCAATGGGGTTCGTTACTCGAAACGAACCCTCGAGCATCGCGAAAAGTTCATCTCGAGTAACGAGCACCCGAGCATTTTGGTGCTCGCTCATCTCTAATGACTATCATATATATATATATATATATATATATATACACATATATTTATATATAGATATCATGCCAACAATAGGACACAACTGAAGGGACTTCTATGGTTATTGGAGAATATGACCTACATTTAACCCCTTAACGACGGCCCCATCGGGAAACTACGTCCTGGCCGACTGGGCTTTATTCCTAGAGGACATAGTTTTATGCATCCTCTAGGAATGGCAGCCCTGCAGGCTCAGGACGTGATAGCTCCATGCTGCCGGTTACCGGAGCTGTCATCCCGGGCCGCGGGACCCCACCCCCGGTAACGCGATCGCCGGTATCGACCGGATACCGGCGATCGCGTTAAAGTCAATGCACAGTTAAAAACAATTAAAGTTTCATTTCCCCTTTCGATTGTAAAAAATAATCGATTGTCTTAATGCCAAGATCATGGCTTATGTTATTATAAAGTGCTCTCTACATCAATAGGGGCTAGCATAGTTCCCTTTGTAGCAACCATATCTTGAGCTCTGCTAATTGTATCCCTTGTATCCTGCAAGTATGTTGGTAATGTTGTGACAAATAGTTGCAGGACTGCGTCAATATACATGCTTTTATTAGTAGTTAGGTTGTTATTGCCTGAGATCATTAGTTGGCGTAGAATTGGGGTCACTTTTTATGTATCTTTGGCAGAGCATAGAATGTTGCGATTGTTGGCATTAAAAATAAATTTAAATTCATCCGATTGACAATATCTCATTCTCCCTAGCTTCCATTAGTAGGTCCAATAGCTTATTCACAAAGTCAGTCCAATGGATAGCGCCAATTACAATAAAGTCATTAAATTTTTTTTTAAAAGTTAAAGATTCAGCTGCCCTGATGGATCGGAACCCTCAGGGCAGCTGCGATTACTCACCCAGGTCCTCTGTTATGTCCCGCAGTGAACTGGTCCTCCAGGCCCTGACACATCTCTTCTGTGCATGCGTGCCAGACGTATGATGCCACACACAGAAGGCCGGGAGCCTGGCAAATTTGAAATCTCCTGGTTCCCGGCTCCTGAAGGTAGCCGGGAGGCAGGAGATGTCACCGGGGACCACAGTGAGAGATCCCCGGGCCTGTGATCACCGGTATCCAATGGATACCGGCAATCACGGAAAAGTGAAAAAAAAATGTAAAAAAGTTAAAGTTTCAGATGCCCCCATGGATCAAATCCATAGGAGCAGCTGAAAATACTGACCCCGGTCCTCCATGATGTCCCACGGTGATCAGGACCTGCCGTGGGCTTCTGCACATGCGCCAATGCGCAGAAAGCCAGTGGGCCTGGCAAATTTAAAATCTGCCTGCACCCTGTTGTCAAAGATAGCCGAGTGCAGGAAAATGTATCTGGGACCGCTATATGCGGTTCCCAGTCATATGATCACCGTTATCCATCAGAGGCCTCCATATTTAAACCCTGACACAATCCTACTCAATGGACCTTCCTGGCTTCTGTGCATGCGACTGCTGGCAAAATGCCAGACACATTTGCAGGAGCCGGGGAGGGCCCGGGAAATTTAAAATGTCCTTGCTCCCAATGACCAACGGTGCCCAAGAGCCTGGAGCAGTGACCGGTGGCCTGGTTGAGCGATCCCTGTCACATGATAAAAAGGTAGCCATTTACAATTCAGCCAGTCTGTTACAACCGGATAGGAATTACGAATTCTGCATGTGTCTGATCCACGGTAATATCAATTACGCTCACATTAGCGGGTTGGAATTATGTAATCCACTAGCAGGAAACTGAACGCAGTAGGTTCTATTTTATCGTGGATATCTGCAATATAGAGCCCATTGTGCTTCATGGTCATGGATATAACCAGCCCATACGCAACTACATTGTGTACAGGCTGTGGGTACCTGCTTCTTTGCTAAGCGACGGCATTGGAAATCCAAACAAAAACTGTGTACTGTGCATGACCACCTGTGTAAGTACGCAGTTATGCGCAGTACATTACGCGGCCATATGCAGCGCCATGGCCGGGTTCACAACTGGGATCCGCTGCAGGCCTCCACAAGCAAATTCCACATATGGCCATGTGAGCCCGGAATTATTCAGATTGCTACCTGTAATATGTAATTTACAAGAAGCCGCGGGAATGCTCACATTCCTGCTGGTCGAAAAGCTTCTGTGTGAGACCACCACACCTCAGCAAGATTACGAAGCCTCACAGAGCACCACTTTTTGCATCCCATTCCAGCCGCTGATGTCACAAAATACCCCCCAAAAAAGCATAGGTGGAGGAGAATTTGTAGCTTTAATTGCCCCATGTGCCCATCCCAACCAGGCCCCCGTAATTATCCCTGTCTTTGGACATGCCACACAGTTTACATTATTACTTTTATCTAAGATTAAGAGAACGCCAAAAAGGGTTTGGAAGAGGGGCGGGGGGATTATTTTTAGGGAGTCATTTTTTTCCCACACAAGTGAGTGATGGGGCCTGGAATTTATTCGGTTGTGCCTGAAATCCAATGGGTTTTCTCTCCATTATAGGCCTAGCCATGTGTCCTGTAAGTAGATTAGGGCCAAAATGTGTATGTTTCTGAACACAGGACAAACAGGGGGATCCATTTTGGGGTAAGAGTCTTCATTTCTATGTATGCTGTACAAAAAAAACGTTTTTAAATTGACACAATTGCCAAAAAAATGAAAATCGTAATTTTTTCTTTCTGCTTTGCTTAGATTAATTCAAATACTGTGGGGTCAAAATATGCAGTGCATCCCTAGATTAATTCCTTAAGGGATCTAGTTTTCAAATTGGGGTCATTTGTGGGGGTTCTTAATCATTTTGGTCGCTCAAGGACTCTACAAGTGTGCAATGGGGCTTAAAACATCTCCAAGCAAAATGTTTGTTCTGAAAGCCACTGGCTGCTCCTTTCGGTTTGGGCCCCCTTGTGCATACAGACATAATATTAGGGCCACAAGGGGTATGTTTCTGAACACAGAACAAACAGGGGTATCCATTTTGGGGCTCCAGTCTTCATTCATATATGTGCTGTACGAAAAAAAACCTGTTTTTGAAAATGACACAATTTGCAAAAAAATGAAAATCGTAATTTTTTCCTTCTATTTTGCTTAGATTCATTCAAAAACTGTGGTGTAAAAATATGCAGTACACCCCTAGATGAATTGCTAAGGGGTGTAGTTTTCAAAATGGGGTCAATTGTGGGGGTTCTTTATTGTTTTAACCGCTCAAGGGCTCTACTAGTGGGCAATGGGGCCTAAAATGTCTTCAAGCAAAATTTCTGTTCTGAAAGCCACTAGCTACTCCTTTCATTTTGGGCCCTGTCGTGCATAAAGACATAATATTAGGACCACAATGGGTATGTTTCTGAACACAAGACAAACAGGGGTATCCATTTTGGGGTGTCAATCCTCATTTCATGTGCACTATAGAAAAAAAAAACTCTTTAAAATGACGTATTTGCAAAAATATCAAATTGTATTTTTTCTCCTCTAAATTGCATAACATCCTGAAAAAAAAACGGTTTTTTTTTAATGTAAATATATTAAAGGGTGACGTTTTTAAAATGGAGTCATTTGTAGGGGAATCTATCATTCTGACACCTTTGAGCCTTTGCAATATTGGCTTGGTTCAGGAAAACAAAGTGTTCCTCAAAATCTTAATAATCAATGTTAAATTTGTACATCTTCTAAATTGTTAAAAAAATTGAACATTTTTCAAATGTGTGTCCAGAATAAAGTAAACAGATGGAAATATGTATCTTATCAAAATTTTGTACATTATATTAGCACTAGAGATGAGCGAACGTACTCGGATAAGCACTACTCGTCCGAGTAATGTGCTTTATCCGAGTACCTCCCCGCTCGTGCTGAAAGATTCGGGGCGCTCCGCTGCTGACAGGTGAGTTGCGGCGGGGAGCGGGGCAGAGCGGGCGGGAGAGAAGGAGAGAAAGATCTCCCCTCCGTTCCTTCCCGCTCTCCCCTGCAGCTCCCCGCTCCGCAGCGCGTCCCGAATCTTTCAGCACGAGCGGGGAGGTACTCGGATAAAGCACATTACTCGGACGAGTAGTGCTTATCCGAGTACGTTCGCTCATCTCTAATTAGCACATATTTGAGATATTGCAATTCAAAATGTGAAAAAATTATATTTTTTTCAAAATTTACCAAATTTTGGCGGTTTTAATAAATACGCCTTAATTCTGTCAGTCTATTTTTATCACTTAAATGAAGTACAATATGTGTCGAGAAATCAATGTCAGAATCACTTGGATATGCAAAACCTTTACGGACGTATTGTATGTCAAAGTGACATGTCAGATTTCCAAAATGTGTCTCCGTCACTAAGGCGCAAACAGGCTTCGTCACTAAGGGGTAATTTGTGTAATGTAATTCATTATCATCTTTGGGAATGCTTTAACGCTACTGAACTGAAATAGACTTGGTGTAATCTTGGATTTGGGTTTCAATTCTGTAAATGGTGTTTTCATATTAGGCATGCCAGTTTCATTCTCATTCAAGAGACCTATCAGTATTTCAAGAGCCTCATGGTCTAATGCAGATTCAGAATCAATACATGTAGTCCTGTTTTTCACTTTGTCAAGTTTGTGAAGAGTTAATTTTCTAAAAAATAGGTGTAAATCCTTAACCCACTCAAAATGGGAAAAAGGTGGTGTAGGGGTGAAAGAAAGTACTTTTTGAAGGACAGTTTTTTGTGCGTCTCTTAGGGTCACAAGGATAGGTTGAAAATCTGTACGCTACCCTCTAGCAATTAAAAGATGCGTAAAGAAATGACAAACCCAGAAAGATAAAGCTTAAACTGTTGGACTAACTGGAAAAATAAGACCAGTCCCTTTACATGACAAGGCCACTGCACCATGACCCAGTCACAGTCCAAGGAACGGGACAATGTCTTTCTATAGACTTTACTATGTGGTCAACACAGCTAGTGACATTTAGCTTAGACTAACTACCGTGTTTTCCCGATAATGAGACCTAACCCGATAATAAGCCCTACCCAGATTTCCAGGGTGAGGGGGGTGGGACTTGAAATATAAGCCATCCCCTGTAAATAATCCCTAACTACACTACATGTCAAAAAAAAAAAAACAATACTCACCTAGCAGCCGGTGTTCAGGTTCCTCTCGCTGGGCTACAGCGCTGCTGCAGGCTTCCATGACCTCCTGCGCACCAACAGAGCAGTTCTTCCTGGTAGAAGGGCTTGAATACCTCACTTCCTGTAAGCTTCATTGAATGGCTGTGATTGGTTAATTAAGTGCCGGCTTTCATTGGCTGGCGCAACGCTCGATTAACCAATCAAAGCATTAGCTTGCTGGAGGTGGGGTATTCAAGCCCCGCTACCAGGAAGAACTGCTCTATCGGCATGCAGGAGGACACAAAAGCCCACAGCAGCAACAGAGACCAGCGTGAGAGACCTGAGCGCTGGCTGCTAATTGAGAATTATAAGACACCCCCCCAAAATGAGGTAACAATAAATATAAGACAGTGTCTTATTTTTGGAGAAACATGGTATAGAATATATGATGGTAGTGATTTTATAAAGCATTTCAAAACAGCATGTTGCATAAACTAACAGAAGAAAAAACTGAAGAAATACATTTGAAGTCAGATCGTTACAACTTCATGTACCCATGAAAGCACATGCCTCTAATGCAATGTCAGCATATTTTGATAGAAAGGGGCTGGCATTTTATTGGAGCTATGTGCTATTATATTTTCTTGTATTGAATTTGATAACAACTACTGTTGCTTGTTGTGATTGGCCAGGCGATAAAGTCAAGTAGTTTTTGCATTACTGGATCGGGGCATCCTGTCCCAATTTTTAGCAAAAATAAACAGAATATTTTTTTACAAGCATGTGTGTGTCCCTTTCTTTAAATGTGAGAAAAACACAGCATGGAACAACCTCTATTGACACTGTGGAGAGTGGAATAAGTCTTCCATGTACAGGCAGGATAAGGTGCTGTCTGTCCACCAATTGCCAACTGTGTAAAACGAGGCATGATAATTAAGCTGGAGGAAAATATTGAAAATCGTTGACTTAGAGACACAACTACTATAATCAATACAGGATGTTGCAATGAATGATTAACCCGGTTCTTCTTTATTAAATGCTTAATTAAAAACAGCCAATATGAACGTGTTTCAGTAATGCAGCCCTTTTTTAAGAAATGGCTGTGAAAAGTGCAACATATAATAATTGAAATAAAAAGAAAATAGGTCAGATGTGCTTAAATAGTAAGGGGAGATGGGAGAGAAACATGCATAAAAAGCAAGTAACAGTAGACATAAAAACTAAAAAACACATATATACAGCATGGCATATATGCAAATAACATTGCAAGATGCAAAGATGTGTACATATATCTCCTTGAAAGAAAAATGGTTTTCTTTGGACTTTTGCACACAAAATATAGAAGTCACTGTGCTTGACCCTGGTGTACATAGTAAATCTGCATTAAGTTCAAGAATATTACCATATAAAATACATTAGCTAATCATCTCGAGGAAATATGCAAACCGTCAATCAGCAACTTATGAAGATAATTAAAGGGGTTGTCCCGCAGAAGCAAGTGCAGTTATGCACTTCTGTATGGCCATAATAATGCACTTTGTAATATACATCGTGCATTAAATATTGGCCATACAGAAGTTATATACTTACCCCCTCCCGGTGCTGGCGTCCCCGTGTCCATGGTGACGACCAAACTTCTCCTCTGGTCGCCGCAACAGTTGCGCTTTCGCAAAGAGGAATCCTCTTCTGGATGGTCCGGGCTCACGAGCTGCGTCCTGGCTTCTCCCCCTTCTCAGCATCATCATGTAGCTCCACCCCCGTCACATGGTGCCGATCAGCCAATGAGGTGGCTGGAATCGGCAGTGAAGCGCAGACAGCAGAAGAACATCCACGGTGCACCATGGGAGAAGACCCGCAGTGCAACGTGGGAGAAGACCAGCGGCAGCCATCTTGGAAAGAAGATTTTTTAAAGTTGCTGAACGGGGTAAGGGAATTTTTTTTTTTAATAACACCTGGCAGCAGTATTCCTTTACAGGTACTGGGGGACTGGGAAAAAAAAAAATTTCTCTTTAGGCGCGGGACAACCCCTTTAAGTGCTTTATATTGTGACCAGAATAAAACAATTAGCAAGCATCTAAAGTAAAACTTATAGAGCATGTGTATTTTTTAAATTCTGATGGAGAATAACATTCATATAAATACATATAATACATCTAAAATATAAATACATGAATAAATAATTAACATAAAGAACCAGCATAAACTATTTTGGATGCATACAAAAATAATCAATGGTGTGTTTTGAAAATATAAAATATGTGAAATGCCTCAAGGGAACATCTATAAGAGCAATTTGTAGTGCATAATTGGGTATAATCTATATATATTATATATTATATATAAACTTTGCAGAGTTTTAGAGGTGATTGTTTTCCTACTGCACTACAAAGAAGATCAGTGGGTGCTAGCAGGGGGATTCAGGTGGGAATATAATACCAGCAGTAGCTGTGGGAGTTTTGGGGGAAATGACTGCACATGCGCATGTGAATATATGTGAAATTAAATGTAATTGCAGGTTGAATGGTTTGTAGATAGATATGGTTGGCAGATGGAGATGGAGAATACAATAAAATAACTGAAATGTATATTTTTATTAGTCACTTTAGATAATTCAAAGGTTCAATTAATTTATAATAAATTATTTTAAATAATGCCCAAAGTGTGTATTAACAAAAAAGAAAAAAACAAAACAAACAAAAATGTTTACTTATATTCGTCACGTTAAATTATTTAATGGGTTAGAAAAGGTTAAAAAGTTTGCAAAGGTTAAATTAATTTGCAATGAATGACTTTAAGCGAATAAATACGATGTCTAAGTAAATAATAAAAAAACTATTAAAAATATGATTTATTTCTTGGTTAAATATTAATGAAAATTATTTTCCAGACCTTTATTTAAACCTAATGGAATTAGGGTATTTAATCCATAAATTCAACACATTTCATGCTTCTTTAAGATATCAAACCTATTTTCGATATCTGATAATAGGTGCTCTACCTCTGTAATGGAAAAGGTAGAGATGAGCGAACGTGCTCGGCCACGCCCCTTTTTCGCCCGAATACCGCGAATTCCGAGTACTTCCGTACTCGGGCGAAAAAATTCGGGGGCCGCCGTGGCGGCACGGGGGGTAGCAGTGGGGAGTGGGGGGGAGAGGGAGAGAGAGAGGGCTCCCCCCTGTTCCCCGCTGCTCCCCCCCGCACCGCCACGCCTCTCCCCGCCCCCTGGCGCCCCCCGAATCTTTTCACCCGAGTACTGAAGTACTCGAAAATGGCGGTACTCGGGTGCGTAAGTACTCGAAACGAGTACGTTCGCTCATCTCTAGAAAAAGGTGTTAAAATCACACTTGTGCACTAACGAGTCACACCTGATTTTGACCACTCCTTTACCTCCCCATATCCAATCTCTGTCCGAAACATGCCACTTGCACCTCAGGAATAATGCTAAAATCTGGCACAGAATGTTAAAGACACTTGTAGCCCTCATTCATTCCTAAGTCGACTACTGCAACTTGCTGCTCATTAGCCTTTCCCGCACCAGATTCTCCCCTCTCCAATCCACACTAATGTGGCAGCTAGACTCATCTTCCTATTCAGCCATTTCTCAAGTGCCTCTGCACTATGCCAGTTGCTGCATTGACTGCCGATACACTACAGAACTCAATTCAAACTCATCACCCTCACCCACAATGCTCTCCACGGTGCTGCGCCAACGTATTTCGCTTCCATCCTGTCCATACATCACCCATCCCGCACGCCCCACTCTGCTAACACACTCAGACTAAACACCCCTCTAATGAGAACCCCATATGCTATCCTCTAGGACTTCTCTAGAGTATCACCGATCCTCTGGAATGCTCTACCCCAAAACATCCAGACAATCCCCAGTGCATGGAACTTCAAAGAAGCATACCAAACCCACTGATATAGTCCCCCACCTACACAATATGTCCACTGCCCCCTTCTATGGCTTTCCACTTTTGCCTATCATGTACACTTCCTGCCACATACCTCCTGTATTACCCTCACCCAATTTGTGTCCTCTATATCACATTATCATCGTATTGCCATTTCCACCACCTACCCCTTTTGTTTCCAAGTAATTGAATACCTCGTGCAACTTTTGCAATTTCTGTAATTTTCCTATTGTTTGTGTTCCCCATGTGTCTCAAAAATGCTGCGGAATAAGTTGGCATTGTAGAAATATTATTAGATTATTACTATATGTGGCACTTCATCAGATTTGAACTTATGACCCCAGCACTGCAAAACAGCAGTGTTAACAACTGAGCCACCACACTTTTCTGTTCTGGTCAACAGAAAAATAAGCACAAACAGAACATAAAAACACCATCCAAATATTGCCATTGGAAAGCTTTCAACTTTGAAGGATCAAATCTTTAACTTTAGTAAGGCAAAAATGCTAATGACTGAGCCACCATGGTTTTGATTTTCTTCTTCTTGTTTTCCCTTCTTCCTATTTTTTCTTCCTTCTACTCCAGTGGACAAGGAGAGTAAAAAGAAAGTGAAGGAGAAATATGAGATAGAATATAAAGAAAAGTAGAAGTATAAGGCCTTAGTCAGACGGGCGTTTTTTTTCGCGCGATTTGCGGATCGCATGACGGATGCGCATCCGCAAATCGCATGTCCGGTGCCCGAAAATCGCCCGAAAATCTGCTCCTAGCCGCGTTTCATTAGAAACGGCCCGGAGCTGTCCAGCGCATTATTTAAGCCCTTCCCGACAATTCATCCCGCGCTCGCCGGCAGCCCATTGCTTTCAATGGAGCTGGCTGTATTGCCGGCTCCATTGAATTCAATGGGCAAACATCGTTCTTCTCTGCCACAGCTGTTACAGCTTTGGCAGAGAAGAATGATTTGTCTTCTATATGTTCTCAATGGGGTCGGCGCTGCTGCCGTCGGCCCCATTGAGCGCATAGAGAGAAGAGAACAGGAATCGCAGATCGCAGATAGGTGCGATCTGCGATTTCTGTTCTATAATTTATCGGACCAGCGCATAAAAAGCGCTCATGTGTCCGATACCATTGCAAAGCAATGGTTTTAAAAAATCGACGGACGCATGCGCATTCGCAAATCGCGCGAAAAAACGCCCGTCTGACTAAGGCCTAAGAATGAGAAGAAAGAAAAAAAAGGAAGAAAAATCAGGGAAAATAACTTCTCCTGCTCTTTCTTCTTCGCCTCTGTAGAAGTGAAAGCTGTGGAAGGTGGCTTCATAGACTGCTTGCCCGATTGCAGTATGATGTAATGCTATGGCATTACATCATACTGCAGGAGTGATTACAGTTGTCCCTTTACTACTTATTTAAAAAAGTAATAAAAGTTAAAAAAACACTCTTTTTGCCATATTTGTAATAAAATAATCTAAATAATAAAACATAAATAGATATTTGGTATCGCTGCATCAATAAAAGTCTGATCTATCAAAGTAATGCATTATTTACCTCACATGGTGAATGTTTTCAGAAAAAAAAAAAAAAAAATTGGCTTTTTTGGTCACCCTGTCTCCAAGAAAAAATGCAATGAAAAGCAATCAAAAAGTTGAATGTATTCCAACATGGTACCAACGCAAACTACAGGATATCTCACAAAAAATAAGCCCTCGCACAACTAAGTTGGTGGAAAAAAAAAAAGTTATCGCAATCGAAGTTGGTGGCAGAAAATAATTTTAAAAAATGTAATATCTTTGAAAAAAATTCAAGTAGTACAGCAAAAAAAAAATAACTATATAAGTTTGATCAAAGTATAGATTTGATCATAGAAAGTCCTGACCCTCAGGCTTAATGGATAGAGGCCAGCTGCCATAGAACTGCTCCCTGAGGAGTCAGGAAATAGTCTGCAAACTGGTCTCTACCCCGAAGCCCAGAAGATGCAGGCCTTATCCCTTGGTTCTGATCACCACCGTCAACTGTTGAAGTTGTATCATAGTAATCATACTGACCCATAGAATAAAGTTATCATGTCATTTGTGTTGCAGTTTGTGTGCCGTAGAAACAAGATGCACCAAAAGATGGCGGAATTTCATTTTTTTCCATTTCTCTCCACTTAGAATTTGTTTTAAGTTTTTCAGTGCACTATATGGTACAGTAAATAGTACCATTAAAAAATACAACTCATCCCTCAAAAAACAAGCCTTCATACAGTGACATCAATGGATAAATAAAGGAGTTGCAATTTTTTTTTAAAGGGGGGAAGCAAAAACGAAAGTGGAAAAATGGAAAAAAGCTTGGTCACTAGGGGGTTAAAATCAGAAGCAGAATTTCAGGTGTTAACAAATTTCCTTTATAATTTTTAGTATAGATATCACCATGGAATTTGGCCTGGAAAAATATTCAAGTGTTGCATAGAAAAAGGGAAAAATGATGAAAATTGATGGAATTGAAGTACGCTATGGTCAAATCATAAGATGTCAGCAACCTGAGTCCTACAACTACCTTGGTATTTTGCAGTTAGATAACATTAAGCATGGGCATATGAAAAATGTGATCAGTAAGGAATATACATGAAGCTGAATCGCAGAAATACCATCAAAGCCATAACATCTGAGCTATACCCATCATTAGATATGCTGCTGCTATCATTTATTGGACTGAAGTTTAGCTGGATGCTTTGGGTTGAAAAACAAGAAAACTGATAACTGTTCACTATAGTTTACATCTGTGTAGTGATGTTGATAGATTTTATCTGCCCAGGAAGATCGGGCCAGAAGACTATTGAAGCAAATAGTAGAAAGGGAGAGACGGGCTCTGACAGATTATACCAAAGAATGTAAAGAATGGGTACGAATTAAAGTAGACAAGTAGAATCTGCTTATAGTGCAGCAAACAAAACAAGAATATCAAAATTAAACTATGAAAACTCGGATTGGTAACTGGTAGAGCAAAGCATTACATAGCCAGTTTCTGGAAAATATCAGAGGTAGAGGGAAAAAGTAAAGACCTGGCTATGGTTTATTTCCGGAACTCTGAAAAAAGAAACAGGACTGTCTTGGGAATTTTGGAACTCAAAGTGACCCTGGAAAAAAATGACAAAGTGGCCTAATGCCATAGGTGGGCCCAAACCAGCTGCAAGAGGGGCAAATACAAGTAAGCAAGGGGCGGCAAATCGCCAGCCACAGGCATGAAGGTGATAAGTTTATGAGGTGTGCAGGGTTCGCCACCACAATTTTTTTACGAAGCACAGAACATTCTACCAGAGGGAGGTGGAAATAGGAGAAAATCTATAATGTGAGGGTTTTTAGATGATCACTTTACAAACTAGATGTCCAGTAGGTTTGAATCAAAGTTATGAATTCTGATATCAGTATTAATCTGATGGCTTGACTCTCTTGAATAACTATTGGTTTTAAATGTCTTGCTGTTCACAGGTGTAGCATAATGAATGTCATTCCCTTATTGACTGTGATTTTTATTCTCTCATTGGTTCTTTTTTTGTATCTAAAGGTCATTCTGTAAAAATATGCTATAGATAAGAACTTTGTTCAAAATATATCAGCAACATAGTCAGCAGAACTGTTATAATCATTCCCATCACTATCATGAGATAAAATGGCAAAATCATCCCAGTTATTCACCCCGTGCTCCAATATTTCTTCCTGTTAAATGTTATGCATTGCTCCCTGCTATTAACCATCTCAAAATGAGGAGAAGATAACTGTAGTGGGGTAACAAACAAAATCATATTTCCATATATATGTGTGACTGATAATACAGGGTGGCCATGGAAAAGTAGGCACCACACTCATGAAAGCTGTGTAAAAGAAAATCTGTCTTTGTTTCGCATAGCAACCAATCACAGCACAGCTTTCACTTTACCTCAACAGTATAGCATCCAATCATAGCACAACTTTCACTTTACCTTAGCAGCATAAGAAATAAAAGCTGCACTGTGATTGGTTGCTATGGGCACCACACCCTTATGAAAGCTGTCTAAAAAAATCAGTTTTTGCTGCCCATAGTAACCAATCACAGTACAGCTTTCATTTTAACTCAGCAGCATAAGAAATAAAAGCTGCACTGTGATTAGTTGTTATGGCCACCACACCCTTATGAAAGCTGTCTAAAAGAAAATCTGTCTTTGCTGCCCATAGTACCAATCACAGCTTTCATTTTACCTCAGTAGTATAGCAACCAATCACAGCACAGCCTTCATTTCTAATACTGCTGAGGTAAAATGAAAGCTATGCTGTGATTAGTTGCTATGGGCAACAAAGACAGATTTTTTTTAGACAGCTTTCATATATTTCATTTACAATGGTTGTTGAAGTATTAACATAAACAGCACAATGGTGGCTCAAATCATTGTAGCTATTATTGGTGATGGTGCTTGCCTGTTGAGAGTAACATCCTATACTTTGCACGATACTCAAGTCATGGCCAGAGAGGTGCGTTAGGAGATATCGGAGCACGTGGTGAATCGCTGGGATGATTTTGCCATTTTATCTCAGGATAGTGATGGGAATAATTCTAACTGTTCTACTGACTATTTTGCTGATATGTCGTGATCACACACTTGGACAGATAAAATAGTGGTTTGTGTAAATTATTAGCAGCCGGGAATATTTAGGTAAGTGTTTTTGACAATTGGTAAAATACATGTTTAATATTTGTTCAATAGATTTTTTTGCCAAGCTTCAAGTTCATAGGTGCATTAGATATTGTTCTCCCATGCAAACTTTGAACATCCCCCTTTTAACCCCCTTTGGTGTTGAATTTCAAAAAATCTTTTCTTAGTGGATCTCTATGTTATAATAAGAAGCTACTGTCCAAATTTCATGTTTCTAACCGCAGTAGTTTTGGTTTTGCATTGATGAATCAGTCAGTCAGAATATTTCATAGCTGGAATAGACTTGAGAGAGGACTGTTTTTCACATGGTCAGTTCTACATGCCCTGTTCGAGAGTGAGTTCCACTAGCAGTCTGGTGATCCTTGCACCTGATGGTAACACTATGAATATAGGTTACAAAGAGGTCCTTCACTAATCAGGATTAGTGAAGGACCTCTCATAATACAGGTATTATGAGAATGGTTTATATAACAAAGAAACACCAAAGATATATGATAAATAAAGATAAAGGTTTATAACTAGAGATGAGCGAACGTATTTGTCCGAGCTTGATATTCGTGCGAATATTAGGGTGTTCGGGATGTTCGTTATTCGTAACGAACACCATGCGGTGTTCTGGTTACTTTCACTTCCTTCCCTGAGACGTTTGCGCGCTTTTCTGGCCAATTGAAAGACAGGGAAGGCATTACAACTTCCCCCTGTGACGTTCAAGCCCTATACCACCCCCCTGCTGTGAGTGGCTGGGAAGATCAGATGTCACCCGAATATAAAAGTCGGCCCCTCCCGCGGCTCGCCTCAGATGCCTTGTGAGTTAGATGAGGGACAGTGCTGCTGGTACCGGAGCTGCTGTAGGGAGAGAAATAGCAGTTAGTGTAGGCTTCAAGAACCCCAAAGGTCCTTATTAGGGCCAGTAATACCTGTGTGTTGGCTGCTGTTAGCAGTGCCTTTTTTTTTTTCTCTCAAAATCGCCTCTGCAGAGCGTTGCACCCGGCATTAGGGACAGAAGTGTTGGATAGGCAGGGAGAGTGTTAGGAGTGAGTGTAGCCTTCAAGAACCTCAACGGTCCTTTCTAGGGCCATATTTAACCGTGTGCAGTACTGTGTTGGCTGCTGTTAGCAGTGCCTTTTTTTTTTTTTCTCAAAATCGCCTCTGCAGAGCGTTGCACCCGGCATTAGGGACAGAAGTGTTGGATAGGCAGGGATAGTGTTAGGAGTGAGTGTAGCCTTCAAGAACCTCAACGGTCCTTTCTAGGGCCATATTTAACCGTGTGCAGTACTGTGCTGGCTGCTGTTAGCTGTGCTGCATTTTTTTTTTTTCTCAAAATCGCCTCTGCAGAGCATTGCACCCTCCATTGATACTACAGGGAAAGAATTGTGTAGGCAGGGCCACAACACAGTTATTATTCATTGAATATACGCAGTGGGTCCTTTTGGTGTAAAAAAAGGGAAACGAAATCTATTTGTCCTGCCTCTGTCCGTCCTAAGGGCTGTGGACACGTGTGAGCTGCGTGTACAACGTTAAAAAATCAGACGCACCCAGCTACGGTTTACTGCTGGCTTCGCCATTTGCTTTCCTTAATTGGGAAAAAAATACCTGCTCTGCCAGAGTTAATAACTCTGCTACCCTCAAGTTCTGTGACACATTAGCAGGGACACAGCACAGTTATTAAACTTCTCATGTTCATTGAATATACGCAGTGGGTCCTTTTGGTGTAAAAAAAGGGAAACGAAATCTATTTGTCCTGCCTCTGTCCGTCCTAAGGGCTGTGGACACGTGTGAGCTGCGTGTACAACGTTAAAAAATCAGACGCACCCAGCTACGGTTTACTGCTGGCTTCGCCATTTGCTTTCCTTAATTGGGAAAAAAATACCTGCTCTGCCAGAGTTAATAACTCTGCTACCCTCAAGTTCTGTGACACATTAGCAGGGACACAGCACAGTTATTAAACTTAGATTATTCATTCACTAGAGGCAGTGGCGCCTTTCGTTTTCAAAAAAGGGAAAAAATTATATTTGGCCTGCAGTCTTGCGCCAATTTATTTCCTGCCTGTGAAATCAAATCACTGGTAATACAGCATGCTGAGGGGTAGGGGTAGGCCTAGAGGACGTGGACGCGGCCGAGGACGCGGAGGGCCAAGTCAGGGTGTGGGCACAGGCCAAGCTCCTGATCCAGGTGTGTCGCAGCCGACTGCTGCGCGATTAGGAGAGAGGCACGTTTCTGGCGTCCCCACATTCATCGCCCAATTAATGGGTCCACGCGGGAGACGGTTATTAGAAAATGAGCAGTGTGAGCAGGTCCTGTCCTGGATGGCAGAAAGTGCTTCGAGCAACCTATCGTCCACCCGCAGTTCTGCGCCGTCCACTGCTGCAAATCAGAATCCTCTGTCTGCTGCTCCTCCTTCCTCCCAGCCTCCTCACTCCACTCCAATGACACCTGCTCAGCTGCGTGAAGACTCCCAGGAACTGTTCTCTGGCCCCTGCTCAGATTGGGCAGCAGTGGTTCCTCTCCCACCAGAGGAGTTTATCGTCACTGATGCCCAACCATTGCAAAGTTCCCGGGGTCCGGGGGATGAGGCTGGGGAATTCCGCAAACTGTCTCAAGAACTTTCTGTGGGTGAGGAGGACGATGACGATGAGACACAGTTGTCTTGCAGTCAGGTAGTAGTGAGGGCAGTAAGTGCGAGGGAGGAGCGCACAGAGGATTCTGAGGAAGAGCAGCAGGACGATGAGGTGACTGACCCCACCTGGTTTGCAACGCCTACTCAGGACAGTTCTTCAGAGGGGGAGGCAGGGGCAGCAGCAGGGCAGGTTGCAAGAGGCAGTGCGGTGTCCAGGGGTAGAGGCAGGGCCAGACCGAATAATCCACCAACTGTTTCCCAAAGCGCACCCTCGCGCCATGCCACCCTGCAGAGGCCGAGGTGCTCTAAGGTCTGGCAGTTTTTCACAGAGACGCCTGACGACCGACGAACAGTGGTGTGCAACCTTTGTCGCGCAAAGCTCAGCCGGGGAGCCAACACCAACAGCCTCACCACCACCACAATGCGCAGACATATGATGGCCAAGCACCCCACAAGGTGGGACGAAGGCCGTTCACCGCCTCCGGTTTGCACCCCTGCCTCTCCCCCTGTGCCCCAACCTGCCACTGAGATGCAACCCCCCTCTCAGGACACGGGCACTACCGCCTCATGGCCTGCACCCACACCCTCACCTCCGCTGTCCTCGGCCCCATCCACCAGTGTAGTTCAGCGCACCGTCCAGTCGTCGCTTGCGCAACTGTTGGAGCGCAAGCGCAAGTACGCCGCCACGCACCCGCACGCTCAAACGTTAACCGTCCGCATAGCAAAATTCATCACCCTTGAGATGCTGCCGTATAGGGTTGTGGAAACGGAGTCCTTCAAAAGTATCATGGAGGCGGCGGCCCCGCGCTACTCAGTTCCCAGTCGCCACTACTTTTCCCGATGTGCCGTCCCAGCCCTGCACGACCACGTCTCCCGCAACATTGTACGCGCCCTCACCAACGCGGTTACTGCCACGGTCCACTTAACAACGGACACGTGGACAAGCACAGGCGGGCAGGGCCACTACATCTCCCTGACGGCACATTGGGTGAATTTAGTGGAGGCTGGGACAGAGTCAGAGCCTGGGACCGCTCACGTCCTACCCACCCCCAGAATTGCGGGCCCCAGCTCGGTGGTGGTATCTGCGGAGGTGTATGCTTCCTCCACTAAAGCACCCTCCTCCTCCTCCTCCTCCGCAACCTCTGTCTCGCAATCAAGATGTGTTAGCAGCAGCACGTCGCCAGCAGTCGGTGTCGCGCGGTGTGGCAGCACAGCGGTGGGCAAGCGTCAGCAGGCCGTGCTGAAACTACTCAGCTTAGGAGATAAGAGGCACATGGCCCACGAACTGCTGCAGGGTCTGACACAGCAGACCGACCGCTGGCTTGCGCCGCTGAGCCTCCAACCGAGCATGGTCGTGTGTGACAACGGCCGTAACCTGGTGGCGGCTCTGCAGCTCGGCAGCCTCACGCACGTGCCATGCCTGGCCCACGTCTTTAATTTGGTGGTTCAGCGCTTTCTGAAAAGCTACCCACGCTTGTCAGACCTGCTCGTAAAGGCGCGCCGGCTCTGCGCACATTTCCGCAAGTCCCACACGGATGCTGCCACCCTGCGCACCCTGCAACATCGCTTTAAGCTGCCAGTGCACCGACTGCTGTGCGACGTGCCCACACGGTGGAACTCTACGCTCCACATGTTGGCCAGGCTCTATGAACAGCGTAGAGCTATAGTCGGATTCCAACTCCAACATGGGCGGCGCAGTGGGAGTCAGCCTCCTCAATTCTTTTCAGAAGAGTGGGCCTGGTTGGCAGACATCTGCCATGTCCTTGGTAATTTTGAGGAGTCTACCCAGGTGGTGAGCGGCGATGCTGCAATCATTAGCGTCACCATTCCTCTGCTATGCATCTTGAGAAATTCCCTGCAAAGCATAAAGGCAGCTGCTTTGCGCTCGGAAACGGGGGCGGTGGAAGACAGTATGTCGCTGGATAGTCAGAGCACCCTCCTGTCTATTTCTCAGCGCGTACAGGAGGAGGAGGAGGAGCATGAGGAGGATGAGGAGGAGGGGGAAGAGACAGCTTGGCCCGCTGCTGACGGTACACCGGCTGATTGCCTGTCATCCTTTCAGCGTGTATGGCCTGAGGAGGAGGAGGAGGAGGAGGAGGAGGAGGAGGAGGATCCTGAAAGTGATCTTCCTAGTGAAGACAGCCATGTGTTGCGTACAGGTACCCTGGCACACATGGCTGACTTCATGTTAGGATGCCTTTCTCGTGACCCTCGCGTTGCACGCATTCTAGCCACAACGGATTACTGGGTGTACACACTGCTCGACCCACGCTATAAGGAGAACCTGCCCACTCTCATTCCCGAAGAGGAAAGGGGTTCGAGAGTGTTGCTATACCACAGGACCCTTGCGGACAAGCTGATGGTAAAATTCCCAGCCGACAGCGCTAGTGGCAGAAGGCGCAGTACCGAGGGCAAGGTAGCAGGGGAGGTGCGGAGATCGAGCAGCATGTACATCCCAGGCAGTGCAACAGTCTTTAAGGGCCTGGACAGCTTTATGGCTCCCCACCAAGACTGTGTCACCGCTCCCCAGTCAAGGCTGAGTCGGCGGGAGCACTGTAAAAGGATGGTGAGGGAGTACGTAGCCGATCGCACGACCGTCCTCCGTGACGCCTCTGCCACCTACAACTACTGGGTGTCGAAGCTGGACACGTGGCCTGAACTAGCGCTGTATGCCCTGGAGGTGCTTGCTTGTCCTGCGGCTAGCGTCTTGTCGGAGAGGGTGTTTAGTGCGGCTGGGGGAATCATCACAGATAAGCGTACCCGCTTGTCAACCGACAGTGCCGACAGGCTAACACTCATCAAGATGAACAAAGCCTGGATTTCGCCAGACTTCTCTTCTCCACCAGCGGACAGCAAGGATACGTAAGCAATACGTAGGCTGCACACGCGGATGGAAGCTACGTTCTCTCTCACCATCCAAAACGGGGACATTTCTGCTTCATCAATCTGTGTCTAATATTCCTCCTCCTCCGTCTCCTCCTCCTGAAACCTCACGTAATCACGCTGAACGGGCAATTTTTCTTAGGGCCACAAGGCTCACTCAAATAATTTTTCTGAACAATTTTTAAAAGTTTCAATGCGCTTAAAAGCGTTGGAACTTTAACTTGAACCAATTTTTAGTTAAACTGGGCTGCCTCCAGGCCTAGCTACCACTTAAGCCACATTAACCAAAGCGATTAATGGGTTTCACCTGCCCTCTTGGCTGGCCATGGCCAATTTTTTGGATGTACATTAGTACTATTGATACAGCAATTTTTGTGGGCCCTCGCCTACAGTGTAATCAAATTAATTTTTAGCCCACCTGCATTACAGCTGACGTTACCTCAGCTGTGTTGGGCAATGCAATGGGATATTTCTATGTACCGCCGGTGGCTTCCTGGCACCCACCCATGCTGTGGGTCCACAGGGAATTATAAATGCATCTGTTTCCACTTGTAAAGAACCCCAGTCTGACTGGGGCATGCAGTGTGGGCCGAAGCCCACCTGCATTAAGCACGACATTACTACCTCAGCTGTGTTGGGCAATGCAATGGGATATTTTTGTGTACCGCCGGTGGGTTCCAGGGAGCCACCCATGCTGTAGGTGCACACGGAGTTTTTACTACATCTGTACACTTGAAAAGAACCCCAGTCTGACTGGGGCATGCAGTGTGGGCCGAAGCCCACCTGTATTACGCACGACATTACTACCTCAGCTGTGTTGGGCAATGCAATGGGATATTTCTATGTACCGCCGGTGGCTTCCTGGCACCCACCCATGCTGTAGGTGCACACGGAGTTTTTACTACATTTGTACACTTGAAAAGAACCCCAGTCAGACTGGGGCATGCAGTGTGGGCCGAAGCCCACCTGCATTAAGCACGACATTACTACCTCAGCTGTGTTGGGCAATGCAATGGGATATTTCTGTGTACCGCCGGTGGCTTCCTGGCACCCACCCATGCTGTGGGTCCACAGGGAATTATAAATGCATCTGTTTCCACTTGTAAAGAACCCCAGTCTGACTGGGGCATGCAGTGTGGGCCGAAGCCCACCTGTATTACGCACGACATTACTACCTCAGCTGTGTTGGGCAATGCAATGGGATATTTTTGTGTACCGCCGGTGGGTTCCAGGGAGCCACCCATGCTGTGGGTCCACAGGGACTTCACAATAGGGAGTTGTACCTGCCTGTGTCTATGAATTAAAAACCGCGGTCTGACTGGGGCATGCAGACACCTTGACAGAATGAATAGTGTGTGGCACATAGGTTCCCCATTGCTATGCCCACGTGTGCAGCTCCTGATGGCGGTGGCACAGGATTCTATTTCTCATTGCTTCTGTACAGCATTGTGGGCTATCGCCCCGCCACTTTTAAAGAGGGTCGCTGCCTAGCCGTGCCAACCTCTGCAGTGTGTGCCTGCGGTCCCTCGTCATGGCAGACGCACTTCTAAATAGACATGAGGGTGGTGTGGCATGAGGGCAGCTGAAGGCTGCGCAGGGACAGTTTGGTGTGCGCTGTGGGGGGGAGGGGGTGCGGTTGGGCAGCATGTAACCCAGGAGAAGTGTCAGTGGAGTGTCATGCAGGCAGTGATTGTGCTTTGTTGGAGGTAGTGTGGTGCTTAGCAAAGGTATGCCATGCTAATGAGGGCTTTTCAGAAGTAAAAGTTGTTGGGAGGGGGGGGGGCCCACTCTTGCCGGTATTGTGGCTTAATAGTGGGACCTGTGAACTTGAGATGCAGCCCAACATGTAGCCCCTCGCCTGCCCTATCCGTTGCTGTGTCGTTCCCATCACTTTCTTGAATTGCCCAGATTTTCACACATGAAAACCTTAGCGAGCATCGGCGAAATACAAAAATGCTCCGGTCGCCCATTGACTTCAATGGGGTTCGTTATTCGAAACGAACCCTCGAACATCGCGGGAAGTTCGTTTCGAATAACGAGCACCAGAGCATTTTGGTGTTCGCTCATCTCTATTTATAACTAGAGATGAGCGAGCGTACTCGGAAAAGCACTACTCGCTCGAGTAATTTGCTTTATCCGAGTATCGCTGTGCTCGTCCCTGAAGATTCGGGTGCCGGCATGGAGCGGGGAGCTTCCGGGGAGAGCGGGGAGGAACGGAGGGGAGATCTTTCTCTCCCTCTCTCCCGCCCGCTCTCCCCTGCTCCCCGCTGCGACTCACCTGTCAGCCGCAGCGGCACCCGAATCTTCAGGGACGAGCACAGCGATACTCGGATAAAGCAAATTACTCGAGCAACTAGTGCTTTTCCGAGTACACTCGCTCATCTCTATTTATAACATAAGTTAATTAGCTATAGGTTAGCAACATAATAATTATGAATATATTTATGATTTGTATCATCTAGAAAGTGTAAAAATAATTTCAAGTATACAAAGTTGCGGGCAAAAGCTAGTAACACTATAAAATTCAATTAATACTGTCACTAAATGATCACATATTACCATCAAATAGAAAATAATACCTTCATACTATTACTAATTAAAGACCATTACAAAGACCAATATTACTAATAATAACAGCATATAAGGGCCAAAAATACCCCCAGACTTTGATCAACATAGTATTACGATGCTGTTAAAAAAGCCACTATTAAATGACAGTAACCATACAGCAGTACATACCAGCTCTACACAGGCACTCAGCAGACTGTATAAGTGATTATAGTACCATTATATCCAGTAATCACAGGTGACTTTCCCGCTGGCTTAAGTCTTTCATATTCCCTTTTCATCTACTTCTGGCCAAAATCACTATAACGACTTCTGGCCAAAACTTTCTTCTGCAGAATTTGACACAAACATGTTTGGCTCCTTGCTTTTTCAGCACCCTTTGTATGTTATCCACACCTCTACACAGTAACAATACTCTCCTTTTGACCAAGTCACAATAATGCAATAGGTCAGCATTGAGGCCCCATCACGAATGTGGCACCTTTTTTCCCAGTCACAAGAGAGGCCCTCTTATGTAAGAAGATAAAAAAAATAGTACATACTTACCTCCCCTGTCACTCGTAAGTCACTGCAATTGGCTTCACTGTCCCCCGCTGACATCTAAATCATGCGATCATATGACACACACAATTGCTGTGGACACTACCTGGCCTCACTAACTCTTAGGTCGTAAATTTGCTCTAGTGATCATGAGTGATTATGTGATATTCTTTTATTTTATGAAATATGCTTAAAGCAGCCGGGTGCCGGGCCCCTTGCAACTATCCCCAGAACCAAACCGTCCCACTAGTCCCACTAGGATTTTTCCTGGTAGCATCAATGGTAATCTGTCACTGGGACTCATTTTAGCTGCACAAGGACAGATGATCAGGACTAATATGATAAAATCATGGGTGGGAAAATCTTTTATAGATGCAATTGTTGACTCTACAAAGAAACTGTTGAAATACTCAACAATATACTCAGCTGTTGCAAAAAAAATTGCACGGATTGAGTCCAAATAAAAACGCAATTCAGTAGCAAAGATGATTCATTGTAACCTCTGAAAAAAACTACTCTGCCCTCAATGAAGAACTGGTGGGATGATAAGCAAAAAAAAAGTGGTTGAAAATGAAGTAGTAAAATACTGTGGGTTTTCTGACAACGTTTTCAGACAACGTTTTGGGCCAAAACGCACCTGATTTTGCCATTATTAAAAATAAAAGGGTGTGGTAAATTGGTGATGGCTGGGTCTTTGAGAAACAACAATAGAAAATTACCAAATATGAAGATTTCAGGATTAAAATACAGCATCTCTGGCACAAGCCAACAGTTGCAGTCCCAGTGGTAATCAGCACACTGGGTACTGTATTTAAAGACCTTGACCGACATGTGAAACAACTCCAATTGACATCTATCAGTTACGAAAGGTCACACTGCTGGGCTGAGCACGCATCTTGTGCTGATACATAATGGCATCATAGGTCCTTCGGTGGATTCTGATGTATTATTAAGATGAACTACTAAGCTATGATTTTGTATTTCCACCCAAAATATGAAGTTGGCCATATGCTTGTGTTAATTAAAGGTTCCTGTAATTGCCAAAATGTAGCAATTATAGTGTATTAGTATGTTTAAAAAAACCTTTGAGTTTCAGCATGAGAAGTTTATTGAAAGGTGACAACCAATACTGTATATATTTTGGAAGTCATGTACAACAATAATAACAAATCTTGCATTTTAAGTATTTTATTTTGCAATAAAACCTTATTTTAATAATATTGATCAAAGTCAACATAAATCATTTATCCTTTTTTTGGTCATTTAATTCAGTTTTTTTCTTACACATAGTAATGCAGTACATACATAATAAAATTATGTTTGCATGACTGACTTCAACAAATTATATGGAAAGCATTTTTGTGTTATCCATAAAAAGATATGTCAAGATATTTGATGTCAAAAGAGTTAATTACATATCCCAGTGAGACTGTGTAAAATGATATGGAAAAGGAACCCATGATAATGCCTTAGGGTACAACAGCAGGTAGTCTCTAGATTTCTGAAAGTATATGAGCAAGAAGTGGTTGCACAACTACAAGGAAAACTAGGATAGAATTTTGTTATGAATGTTGAAAAGCTGAGGGATGAAAAAAAATAAACTAAGGGTCAATAGAAAAAAAGACTGCAATGTAGTTGAAAAGGGTGAATAAATATTACATATACAGTACTGTATGAAGAATATATTTTTCAATATGTATGTAGATCACAAAGTACTAAAGATTAGAATACCCATTTTTTTCTAGAAGCGATATCAAAAAAGACAACATAAATAAATATTAAAACAGTAGCATGAATGGTTGTTCTTTTTTAACCAGTATCACTTTTAAAATTCATACAAAGTGTGAAGTTTCAAGTAGGTGAAAAAGGTTAATTTCATGCTTGGCTTGCCAAGTGTGCAAGATATTTTTTATGCCATTTCTGAAAAAGTAGCAGGATCATATACCATTGAACAAATACAAGATATATAGATACAATCGTATGCTGACAGAGGTCATAAACTTGTAATTTCAAATAGAAGAATACCTAAGAATTTTTATTTAATTGATTTTCTAATGGACTAGCTGTACAGTTTTCATTATTAGATTACTGGGTACCCATACATTTATAAAATGACAGGATCAAGTTTATTGAGGCCGTCTGAGCTGTTAAATTGGTTGGGGGGTACTTTTCCAAATAATAGTGTCATGTAAGTGTGGATTCCTCTACTGTTTCCATAAGTTGATTACTACATGTAACCGTGGTTTTGTTCCTGTTCCCCCTGTCTTGTAAGAGCTGCAGAATATGTTGGCGCTATATAAATAAAGATTAATATTGTTTTTACTACTATTATTATTATTATTATTATTATTAAACATTAGATAGTTGTT
This sequence comes from Eleutherodactylus coqui, assembly GCF_035609145.1. Classification (NCBI taxonomy): domain Eukaryota; kingdom Metazoa; phylum Chordata; class Amphibia; order Anura; family Eleutherodactylidae; genus Eleutherodactylus; species Eleutherodactylus coqui. The sequence continues at coordinate 104,269,567 of NC_089843.1, forward strand.
GGCAAAATACACTGCTGTTAACAAAACCTTAAGGCCTCCTTCCCACGAGCGTGACGGGCTCCGCCGCGTAATATTACGCTGCGAAGCCCGTCACGGCGCCCCCCAGAGCCCCTATACTTACCTGCGGGAGATGGCGTGAAATCGCTTCCCCGCCCACCGCTGCCGCGTCACCGCCCGTCACCGCCCACCGCCACCGCGTCACCAGCCGTGTCACGTGCACGGCCGGCCGTGTCACGTGATGCGGCCGGCCGCGTCATATGACGTCATATGACGCGCGGCGGTGGGCGGGAAAGCGTTTTTTCACGCTATCTCCCGCTGGTTACAGCGGGAGATAGCGTGAACGGACGGCTTCCATTGACTGCAATGGAAGCCGTCAGTGCGTACAGCCCGTCCTCACCCGCAGAAAATAGAGCATGCTGCGGGTGAGGACGGGAGAAATCGCGGTGCGTAATTCCGCGGTGGAATTACGCATCGTGAGCATGGAGCTATTAGGTTCAATAGAACCTAATAGCTGCGGGCAACGCAGCGGATTTTCGCCGCGAATTACGCGGCGGAAATCCGTTCGTGGGAAGGAGGCCTAAGGCTGAGTTCCCACGGAAAGGAAATCCTGTAGAAATCTCATAGAATGTCCGCAGCAGGACCGCACAGAATTTCTGCAAGATTTCCACAGCGGAAAGGCTGCTTCAAAATCTGCGCCATTTGGTACCAGTTTAAAGCGGCTTGTCCGTCTGTATTAAGCTGTGGAAATCCCTCCCCATAGTGAGAAGAGAACCCACAGCGGAAATGTTGATACAATTGGCATGTCAAGGATTTGAATTCTGCGCCGCATGTCAGTTTCCGCACGGCTTGTCTGCAGCATGTGGATGAGATTTTTGCAAATCATGTCTGCTTTGCTGCTTAGTCTCTGGCTTTAGAATGCATGCAGAATTTCCGTTCAGAAAGTCTGCACAGAAATTCCAAGGCAATTCCGTCCTGTGGGAACCCTGCTAAAGGCTAGGGCAGAGACTTTAGTTGCAACAGAGGTCACACGGCCAAAGCTTGCTGCGTAGCTCTGTGACTTTTTGCTTTTATTGAAATTATTGGGGTTGCGGTTCAACTGGACATCTGCCTTGCCTGTGATTTTCTCTCATTCTACAGTACTAGTTTGCACCCACTCACCAAACTTTGATCTGCTTTGTACATATTCTTTCCCCTTACCTGATGCTATTTCTAACACTGAAAGCAGACCAATCACACAAGTCAGATCTATATGACGAAGGTACACATACTGCCACAGCAAAATGTTGGGGAATGTGTAATGCAGGTTATTTTGAAATTTGCTTAATTTTTAATTTAGTAAGCAAATTCCGTAACCTGCTGCTGTGGGTATCTAAGAAGGACTGTTGTAAACCTATTAATGAAGTTAATGGGACATGTGTTGCAATGTTGCACACCTTTTACTGGAGACAGAATTCCAGGATCCTCTTATTGAGGGTACTATGTTTGACAAATACCTGCTATCTACTTTTTCCACTTATGGTTGGTAATAAATCTTTCCTTGCTGTAAAAATCAGCACTCAGTGCTCTGAATTGGTTTCACAGTAGTGGGCTTGCACTAGTATGCAGCAAATCTGATAACTAACAGAGCTACAATGAAAAGCATGGGGAAAGGAAAGCAGTAGCTTGTTCTTATGAGTGCAGAGGTGAATTTTTAGAGTAAATTTGTTTTAGAAAATGCAGCCAAATTGCAGCCACTAGTTTTAATAGAATTGTCTCAAGTCAAGAACCCCTGTTTATATCGCCAATTCAGGAATACAAACTTCTCAGAGGGGAAAGGGTCACCATTCAGGACCCCATTCTATGTGCCAGAACAGGAAGACACTCTGTAAGAACAGCTCCCAGTCTAGCGGACCCATCAGGTCTATGCATTATGGAATGACCAAAATATAATACTACTATACATCTCTTCTCCAGATGTAAAACATTTTGTAAACTATAGTATAAGGACTACTATAATATCATGTAATTTATTTTTGTTTTAATTATAGAAGAAACAATGTGTTTAGACTTGTCAATACCCTAGGAAGTAGAGCTTCTTTATTAGAGAAAGGGGGTAATAACTCCGAGCTATATAATTAGAAAATGGGTGAAGGCTGCTGCTTTAACATTAATTTAATAGATATAGGAAGATTTTTTTTCCCTCTGTTTTCTTCTTTCTTCTAAATTGAGCACAGAAGGGCAGAGGTGGTCCTGCCAGCAAGACAGATACATTGTAAACTGCTGTAATGGTAAGTCTATTCAGGATAGTATCAATTGAAAACACATTTGTTTCTCAAATTTCCTAACTTACTTTTAATTATCACACTTTATAATATTACATCTTGTAAAATGTCTGCCTATTAAATCAGAATTTCTCTGTGTAATTTTCACTACAGGTTCAATAAAAATGTCCAATTTATTCTATAAAGCCATAATAAGGCAGATAATGAGAAACATACAGTACAGCATAATGCATATTGCATAAAAGGAATCATTTTAAGCATTTTAAAGGCAGATTTCTAAAAAGTGGAACAATCAGAAAAATAGGGACTAGGCAAAAGAATTGGTCAAGAGCAATTTCCAATTTGGTCCCTTGAGTATAAGGTATATCGATGGATTGGCTCACTTTGTGGTGGTTTTATAGGAGCCACACTGCTTTCCTCTGAAAAAAAATCAGGATACCTCCCTGAGGGCTTGGCACAGGGGATTTATGATCATTTCACCTGTATTAGGGCTCAGTCACATGGCGTTTTAATGTCCGATTATTCGCGTGTTAAAAAAGATTGCACTATATAGAACCAATGCTTTCCAATGGCAGCCGTTACATGTGTGAATTTTACATGCACATAAAATTCGAATGGACAAAACATAGAACATATGGGTGGCAATGGACGTGGTCACGCATTTTTTTTCACGCACTGCAAATTTTTTAAAGTGCGAATAAACACACTTAAAAACACCCGTGTGACTGAGCCCTTACAAGAAAGCATGGGTTCTTTGGTGGACATGATATAGCTACTTTAAAACAACCCACCGTCCCTGGACAAACAAAGATGGCTGCACTACTTCCGTGACTACCTGATCTGCACTGTGCAACAATATGCGTTATTATGCTAAGATACTACATGTTGCTCTGACTGGCCAGCACTGCTCATGTAGTTTTCATTATCCAATCAAAGCAGCACGTAGTGTCTTAGATTAATGATGCAAACTAATACACAGTGTGAATCAGGTAGTCAGAGAAATAGTATCGTCATCTTTGTTTGTCCAGGATAGGAGAATTGTCTTAACTAGTTCAGTTATCATAAAGTAAAAAGAAAAATGTTTAGTAATGTGTTATCCAGTAGAACAAAATGTAATTGTTCACAGTAAGAGAAATAAAATAATCTTGCGGATATGATGCCTTTTTTCAAACATAATTTTTTTAGAAGATTGAAGAGTATAAAACATTATAACTAACATAATACAGCCATATGTTGAAAAAATAGACATATGGAAATATAACTTTAGAGTAAAATCACTTCTACATTTGTGCATACTCGGTTTGAAAAAAAAGAAACAAAACAAAACAAAAAATTAGAAATAGGAAACATAACATTCAGGTGAAAAGATGTATAAAAGGAAAACCTTCCTATAAGGGTGCGAAGCCCTTCCCTGAAAAGCCATTGACGGCTGCCGGGGCTCAGCGGCGACTTCTGCTGTTGTCCCCGGCTCTGCACTGCTGTTTTGAGCTATCAGCAGCCAGGGATTTAAAATCCCCCCCTGCTAGTAGCTCTGATTGTGATTGGCTGAAGTGCTTCAGCCAATCACAATCAGAGTTACCAGCAGGCGGGGATTTTAAATCCCCGGCTGCTGATAGCTCATAACTACAGAGCCGGGGACAGCGCCAGAAGTCATGGCTGAGACCCGGTAGCTGAAGGGAGGTGAGTATTTTTTTTTTTTAATACACTTTTTAAATGGCTTATCAGGGAAGGGCTTACGAAGCCCTTCCCTGAAAAGCCATTGACGGGATGCCAGCAGCAGGATTCTCTACCGCAGCTGTCATGTGTGACAGCCGCGGTTGAGAATTGAAGATTTCCCTTTGCTGCAGCAGCCGCGGCTCCGTTGACAACCAGCACGTGGCTGTGTTCACTCATGTTTTTGCTCGTACCTAGGTGCGCACGTATGTACGCACCTAATTACGCACCTAAGTACGCACAAAAACACACTTGTGTGGACGCGCCCCAATATATAATTTTGTGTAAGATATAATAATATCTTCTGGTATTCTGGAAATGAATAATTTTCTTATAAAGAGACTTCAACCAGGCATTCCACTGAGTATAAAATTGAGAAATTTTGTCCAGACAGGAAGCTATAATCTTTTCTGATAAACAACTATTATTAATGTTGCCAATAATGTCTGCTATAGAGGGGGGCTTAGGATCTTTCCAATTAATGTTCTAGTAGCTTTTAATGTCTAACAAAAAGAATTGATGTTAAGGTAAGCTTTTGAGGCTACTTAGGCTTGATGAAGAGGCCTAAGTAGCCTTGAAAGCTTGCTGTAACATCATTTTTTGTTAGCCATTAAAAGATATCATATCTACAATATTTTTTTGTTTCTCTTACTGAGAGTAAATACATAGTCATGGTACTATATATTTTCAATGTAATCCTTGCATTCCATGCAAATATACTGTAGGTGTCAATTTTGGTACCCTGCATTCTTCCATAGAGTACTGTTAGGGAGTGTTCATCACACATAGTTGTTGTGCCCACAATCAGTAATATTGCCCCTTACTCTCATAGTCAGTATTTTCCCCTATGCCCATAATCAGTCATTATGTGATAATCAATAATTATCTTACACCTCCACTCAGTAATAATGCCCCCACTGAGTAATATTCCCCCTTTTATGCAGCAAAATAAAAAAAACAGACTATGGTTACCCCTTTTGCTTCCCCTGTCCCTTTTAGTCCTCCACTCACTTCCAGATAGCATGGTCGTGTCAAGCAACATCACCCATTAGTGTGAATTCATATGAAGCAGATTTGTTATATGGAACTCATTTTCAGTTGCTGAAAGTTTTATATCTCAGTGGGGTTATTTCAGCAGCAAGCATATGAAGTTCTACAAGCTCTATTTAGATGAATGGGACAGGTATAGAAATTTCTGCAATGTACAGTATCTGTTGTGTGTGAGTTTAACCATAAACCACCATGTGTGAAAAAATGCTAAAAAGTGTTTGGTCAAAAAGGGAAAAAAAACATTCTGTCCATTAAAGGGTTAAAGTATATATATAAAAGTCTATTAATGTCTATAGAGAAAAAAAAACAACTTGAAAGACGGCATGCCTATAGCTTTTGACATTAAAAAAATGCCATTGGTCACAAAAATACGAAGAAATTCATAGATTGTGCTCCTATGAACTATCAAGAAACATCTGAATGCAGTATTTACACATTTTGTGAATCCAGTATTAGGCCTCGGTCACACGGGCGATTTTTCACGTGATTTGCGCATGCGCATGCGATCTGCGATCTTTTAGAACCATTGCTTTGCAATGGTATCGGACACATGGGCGCTTTTTATGCGCTTGTCCGATAAATTATAGGACACAAGAAATCGCAGATCGCGCCTATCTGCGATCTGCGATTCCTTGTGTTCTATTATATGCGCTCGATGTGGCCGGCGGCAGCAGCGCCGACCCCATTGAGAACATATACTACAGAAATCATTCTCCTCTGCCACAGCTGTAACAGCTGTGGCAGAGAAGAATGATGTTCGCCCATTGAATTCAATGGAGCCGGCAATACAGCCGCGGCTGAACTCCGGCTGCACGGACAAGGTGAGTATATATATATTTTTTATTTTTACACATTTCAGGATGATTTTCAGGGAAGGGCTTATATTTTTAAGCCCTTCCCGAAAATTCATCCCGCGCTCACCGCCAGCCCATTGCTTTCAATGGAGCCGCCTGTATTGCCGGCTCCATTGAATTGCAATGGGTTGGACAGTGCTCCTGTGATCGGGGCCTTTTTCCCAAAAACACTGCTAGCAGCAGATTTTTCGGGCGATTTTTCGGCCCTGATCACGCGATTTGCGGATGCGCATCCGACGTGCGATCCGCAAATCGCGGCAAAAAACGGTCGTCTGACCGAGGCCTTAGACCTCCTTCAGACAAGGCTACTTTAAATCCATTATTTCATTCATATTTTGTGGACTGTAATATGGAGCTAATGAAATAAAATTTTCTATTTGCATGGGTGTATACAATAAGCATTTATTTGAAAAATGCAAAAAGCACTAGTTTCATCAGATTTCCAGATGAACTACCACTATCAGGGCTTAGTCACATGGGCGCATCCAGGCACTGGTGCGCCCGTCTTCCTGAATGAAGAAGGTGAATGCAGGTGCGGTCGACTCTCCGCAGCGCCGGAAGAAAAAATACATGACCGGCAATGGAGTTGGTCATGTGTTCATTCTCCACACCTACAGTGCCGTCGTATCCTGCAGGAAGACAGGCACATCGGAGCCCGTGTGACTTAACCCTCAAAGTCTATAGAAAGTGATTAAAACACATATGTATCTGTATTGCATCCATATTTGAATTCCTTGGTAATATTTTCTGTTGAGCCAAAAATTGATCTGTATTTGTCCAGTAGCAAATAAAACCAAGTAAAACAAATACAGATGAATTACTAAAGAAATACTGCATAATGCATTTTCATCTCTAATATGTCCACATTTTGGATCGTATACATATTATGGACGTATACAAATACGCTCTTCTGAAAAAGGCCTTAAAGATTACATCTTTTATTTTTATCAATTAAAGAAAAGTTTAATTTATGTCAAGCAGTTGAAGGAAGTTAAACCTTATTTTTTTTATCACTGAAAAAATTACTATTACAGCTACCAAATATCCATGCTGTTTGGGGCTCTCAGCTGCCTTTGGTGTTCAATGCCACACTTCAAAGCTACAGTATATTCTGACACATTTCATCTTAAAGTGTCTCATTTTAGCCTCTAGGTGCAGGTAAAATTCCAACTACAGTAAGTCTAAAATAAAACTGCCTTAAAGATAAAGAAAATCAACTAACTGTTTTTTGTTTTTTTTTGGTATTATCTGTTTAGTAAATTTTAGAGGTAAAACACATGAGCTCAAGATTTGATAGATACATGTAAAACAGATAGAAAATATTTTATTATGTTGTGTTCCAATCATTAAAGGCCATCTAGTTCATTAGTATAAGCTATTTATTTCATTTTCTTGAAAATAGATACTATAAAGTGACCACTAGTGTGCCTATTGACTGCATACCAATATTGTCTGAAACCTGTCATTAATCACATGAGGTTTTTTTTTTGTTCTGCACAGACGTATTGCAAACCATAGCTGTGACTTATTCTTTAACCCAATTTTTATAGCAATTAGAGATGCACTTTTTCTAGCCCTAACTCATTTAGCTGGGAAGGCACAAGAGGTATTCAATATTATAATGCTGAAAAACCCTAAAAGGGTTTTCTTTTTCTTCTGTTAACAAGCCTCACAAAAATTGTTGGAGTTATTGTTTTTAATAGTTTTGGATCCCCATGTTCAAAACTATATAAAATCAATAAACTTATCATGGCGCCTGTATGCCAATTTGGTGCTTCGGTGCGACAGCATTCAACAGGTGATAATACCAGGCCAAAAGACCCAGTAACATCCCATTAACCTGTCATGTGAGCTTCCATTAGCTTTACGGGATGTTATTGATGACATTTCTGTCAGCTTTCTATTGGCTGCAGCAGGCACGTGCAGAGACTACCCACAAGACCGCTTGCCACCAAAGTAAACTGAAGACCAGAGTGATGGCAAGTGGAGGCATAGCAGCTGCTCGACAGTGTGAGGGTAGTGCTGTGTTTTATTTCTATATCATATAATGAATACCCCACTGCCACCAATGTAATGCACTTGGTAAACCCCTTAAACTACTATAAAAATAACAAATTTTGCAATTATGTAAAGGGCTGTCCATATGTACAGTACATTTAAAATGCATGCCAGGAAAACTCTTGATGCACACTGTACATGTTTCATAGACTTACTGAAGAAAACATCAATTCTGATAAAAACACATGGAAGGTCCTTGAAGCATAAAAAATACTGCATGTGTTTGAGGTATTATGCAACTATCAAGGTTAATAAGTAGAAATAAATGTACATGGCATATCTTACTATTAATCATGGACTGTTTAATAACAACACTTTGCATTGATTACATGGAAATTGCCCATGGGATCAATTTAACAACATTAAAAAGAACAGAAAAGTAAAGTATTTAAAATATATGCAATAAATTATTGAGTGTTAACCTGAAGCTCATTTACTCCTTAACAGTAAGCATTAAAGCAATATATACCCATTCCCACTATTCAACTAAAAGAAAATAAGGGTACAGAAAATAAGGGTACATGATACATGTCAAAGTAAAATGAATGCAGTATGTTTTTTTCTTCTATTTTTGATAAAAAGAGGCCATATGTTCTATTGTATTAATACACAGTGCCGGTCACCTCTAATGTAACAGTGACCTTTATGGATATCACAATATTTTAAAATGACAGGAATTGAGGAAGAGAGAAACAAAACAAAGCAGAAGTGTGCAATAACCATAAGGGCTTATAATTCTAAGATGGAAATACATTAGGGATTCCAGATGCCCATTTTCTGAATGAATCGTTGATCATGATTGGTCTGTGACTAGAGATGAGCGAGCACCAAAATGCTCGGGTGCTCGTTACTCGGAACGAACTTTTCGCGATGCTCGAGGGTTCGTTTCGAATAACGAACCCCATTGAAGTCAATGGGCGACCCGAGCATTTTTGTATTTCGCCGATGCTCGCTAAGGTTTTCATGTGTGAAAATCTGGGCAATTCAAGAAAGTGATGGGAACGACACAGCAACGGATAGGGCAGGCGAGGGGCTACGTGTTGGGCTGCATCTCAAGTTCACAGGTCCCACTATTAAGCCACAATAGCGGCAAGAGTGCCCCCCCCCCCCTTCCCAACAACTTTTACTTCTGAAAAGCCCTCATTAGCAATGCATACCTTAGCTAAGCACCACACTACCTCCAACAAAGCACAATCACTGCCTGCATGACACTCCACTGCCACTTCTCCTGGGTTACATGCTGACTAACCGCCCCCCCTCCCCCCCACAGCGCACACCAAAGTGTCCCTGCGCAGTCTTCAGCTGCCCTCATGCCACACCACCCTCATGTCTATTTAGAAGTGCGTCTGCCATGACGAGGAACCGCAGGCACACACTGCAGAGGGGTTGGCACGGCTAGGCAGCGACCCTCTTTAAAAGTGGTGGGGTGATAGCCCACAATGCTGTACAGAAGCAATGAGAAATATAATCCTGTGCCACCGCCATAAGGAGCTGCACACGTGGGCATAGCAATGGGGAACCTATGTGCCACACACTATTCATTCTGTCAAGGTGTCTCTGCATGCCCCAGTCAGACTGGTAATATGTACCTTAACAGTAACCGCGTTGGTGGTAATGTGGTGGTGACTGCGGACCTAGTAGCGCGGTTTTATTTTGTTGGTTTTCGGAATGTGGCCAGGATTAAGCCCCAGTAACAATTCCGAAGCAGCAGTATAGCGGGAGCGCAGTCTTCGTTCCATGTCAGCAATAGTAGCACTCAAGACAAGCCCCAGTAACAATTCCGAAGCAGCAGTATAGCGGGAGCGCAGTCTTCGTTTCATGTCAGCAATAGTAGCACTCAAGACAGGCCCCAGTAACAATTCCGAAGCAGCAGTATAGTGGGAGCGCAGTCTTAGTTCCATTTCAGTAGCTGCAGTATAGCCAAGGCCCAAGTTACATTTATGTAGCTAAAGTGTAGGCCAACCCCACACACACTTCTGTACCATGAGTGCAGGCGAAGAACATACAAATTGCTATGATTACACTGTAGGTGAGGGCCCCCAAAAATTGGTGTACCAACAGTACTAATGTACCTCAGTAAAAATTGGCCATGCCCAACCAAGATGGCAGGTGAAACCCATTAATCGCTTTGGTTAATGTAGCTTAAGTGGTAACTAGGCCTGGAGGCAGCCCAGTTTAACGAAAAATTGGTTCAAGTTAAAGTTTCAACGCTTTTAAGAGCATTGAAACATATAAAAATTGTTTAGAAAAATTGAGTGAGCCTTGTGGCCCTAAGAAAAATTGCCCGTTCAGCGTGATTACGTGAGGTTTCAGGAGGAGGAGCAGGAGGAGGAGGAGGAATATTAGACACAGATTGATGAAGCAGAAATGTCCCCGTTTTGGATGGTGAGAGAGAACGTAGCTTCCATCCGCGGGTGCAGCCTACGTATTGCTTACGTATCGCTGCTGTCCGCTGGTGGAGAAGAGAAGTCTGGGGAAATCCAGGCTTTGTTCATCTTGATGAGTGTTAGCCTGTCGGCACTGTCGGTTGACAGGCGGGTACGCTTATCTGTGATGATTCCCCCAGCCGCACTAAACACCCTCTCCGACAAGACGCTAGCCGCAGGACAAGCAAGCACCTCCAGGGCATACAGCGCTAGTTCAGGCCACGTGTCCAGCTTCGACACCCAGTAGTTGTAGGGGGCAGAGGCGTCACCGAGGATGGTCGTGCGATCCGCTACGTACTCCCTCACCATCCTTTTACAGTGCTCCCGCCGACTCAGCCTTGACTGGGGAGCGGTGACACAGTCTTGCTGGGGAGCCATAAAGCTGGCCAGGCCCTTAAAGACTGTTGCACTGTCTGGGCTGTACATGCTGCTCGATCTACGCACCTCCCCTGCTACCTGGCCCTCGGAACTGCGCCTTCTGCCACTAGCGCTGTCGGATGGGAATTTTGCCATCAGCTTGTCCGCCAGGGTCCTGTGGTATAGCAACACTCTCGAACCCCTTTCCTCTTCGGGAATGAGACTGGGAAGGTTCTCCTTATAGCGTGGGTCGAGCAGTGTGTACACCCAGTAATCCGTAGTGGCCAGAATGCGTTGAATGCGAGGGTCACGAGAAAGGCATCCTAACAAGAAGTCAGCCATGTGTGCCAGGGTACCTGTACGCAACACATGGCTGTCTGCACTAGGAAGATCACTTTCAGGATCCTCCTCCTCCTCCTCCTCAGGCCATACACGCTGAAATGATGACAGGCAAGCAGCATGGGTACCGTCAGCAGTGGGCCAAGCTGTCTCTTCCCCCTCCTCCTCATCCTCCTCATCCTCCTCCTCCTCCTGAACGCGCTGAGATATAGACAGGAGGGTGCTCTGACTATCCAGCGACATACTGTCTTCCCCCGGCTCTGTTTCCGAGCGCAAAGCGGCTGCCTTTATGGTTTGCAGGGAAGTTCTCAAGATGCATAGCAGAGGAATGGTGACGCTAATGATTGCAGCATCGCCGCTCACCACCTGGGTAGACTGATCAAAGTTTCGAAGGACCTGGCAGATGTCTGCCAACCAGGCCCACTCTTCTGAAAAGAATTGAGGAGGCTGACTCCCACTGCGCCGCCCATGTTGGAGTTGGTATTCCACTATAGCTCTACGCTGCTCATAGAGCCTAGCCAACATGTGGAGCGTAGAGTTCCACCGTGTGGGCACGTCGCACAGCAGTCGGTGCACTGGCAGATTAAAGCGATGTTGCAGGGTGCGCAGTGTGGCAGCGTCCGTGTGGGACTTGCGGAAATGTGCGCAGAGCCGGCGCACCTTTACGAGCAGGTCTGACAAGCGTGGGTAGCTTTTCAGAAAGCGCTGAACCACCAAATTAAAGACGTGGGCCAGGCATGGCACGTGCGTGAGGCTGCCGAGCTGCAGAGCCGCCACCAGGTTACGGCCGTTGTCACACACGACCATGCCCGGTTGGAGGCTCAGCGGCGCAAGCCAACGGTCGGTCTGCTCTGTCAGACCCTGCAGCAGTTCGTGGGCCGTGTGCCTCCTATCTCCTAAGCTGAGTAGTTTCAGCACGGCCTGCTGACGCTTGCCCACCGCTGTGCTGCCACGCCGCGTGACACCGACTGCTGGCGACGTCCTGCTGCTGCTGACACATCTAGATTGCGAGACAGAGGTTGAGGAGGAGGAGGAGGAGGGTGCTTTAGTGGAGGAAGCATACACCGCCGAACATACCACCACCGAGCTGGGGCCCGCAATTCTGGGGGTGGGTAGGACGTGAGCGGTCCCAGGCTCTGACTCTGTCCCAGCCTCCACTAAATTCACCCAATGTGCCGTCAGGGAGATGTAGTGGCCCTGCCCGCCTGTGCTTGTCCACGTGTCCGTAGTTAAGTGGACCTTGCCACTAACCGCATTGGTGAGGGCGCGTACAATGTTGCGGGAGACGTGGTCGTGCAGGGCTGGGACGGCACATCGGGAAAAGTAGTGGCGACTGGGAACTGAGTAGCGCGGGGCCGCCGCCGCCATCATAGCTTTGAAGGACTCCGTTTCCACAACCCTATACGGCAGCATCTCAAGGCTGATAAATTTGGCTATGTGGACGGTTAACGATTGAGCGTGCAGGTGCGTGGCAGCGTACTTGCGCTTGCGCTCCAACACTTGCACTAGCGACGGCTGGACTGTGCGGTGCGAGACATTGGTGTATGGGGCCGAGGACAGCGGAGGTGAGGGTGTGGGTGCAGGCCATGAGACGGTTATGCCTGTGTCCTGAGAGGGGGGTTGTATCTCAGTGGCAGGTTGGGGCACAGGGGGAGAGGCAGCGGTGCAAACCGGAGGCGGTGAACGGCCTTCGTCCCACCTTGTGGGGTGCTTGGCCATCATATGTCTGCGCATGCTGGTGGTGGTGAGGCTGTTGGTGGTGGCTCCCCGGCTGATCTTGGTGCGACAAAGGTTGCACACCACTGTTCGTCGGTCGTCAGGCGTCTCGGTGAAAAACTGCCAGACCTTAGAGCACCTCGGCCTCTGCAGGGTGGCATGGCGCGAGGGGGCGCTTTGGGGAACACTTGGTGGATTATTCGGTCTGGCCCTGCCTCTACCCCTGGCCACCGCACTGCCTCTTGCAACCTGCCCTGCTGCTGCCCGTGCCTCCCCCTCTGAAGACCTGTCCTGTGTAGGCGTTGCACACCAGGTGGGGTCAGTCACCTCATCGTCCTGCTGCTCTTCCTCCGAATCCTCTGTGCGCTGCTCCCTCGGACTTACTGCCCTTACTACTACCTCACTGCAAGACAGCTGTGTCTCATCGTCATCGTCCTCCTCACCCACAGAAAGTTCTTGAGACAGTTGGCGGAAGTCCCCAGCCTCTTCCCCCGGACCCCGGGAACTTTCGAATGGTTGGGCATCAGTGACGATAAACTCCTCTGGTGGGAGAGGAACCACTGCTGCCCAATCTGAGCAGGGGCCCGAGAACAGTTCCTGGGAGTGTTCCCGCTCCTGAGCATGTGTCATTGTAGTGGAGTGAGGAGGCTGGGAGGAAGGAGGAGCAGCAGACAGAGGATTCGGATTTGCAGCAGTGGTCGGCGCAGAACTGTGGCTGGACGATAGGTTGCTCGAAGCACTTTCTGCCATCCAGGACAGGACCTGCTCACACTGCTCATTTTCTAATAAAGGTCTCCCGCGTGGACCCATTAATTGGGCGATGAATGTGGGGACGCCAGAAACGTGCCTCTCTCCTAATCGCGCAGCAGTCGGCTGCGACACACCTGGATCAGGAGCTCGGCCTGTGCCCACACCCTCACTTGGGCCTACGCGTCCTCGGCCACGTCCACGTCCTCTAGGCTTACCCCTACCCCTCAGCATGCTGTATTACCAGTGATTTGATTTCCCAGGCAGGAAATAAATTGGCGCAAGCCTGCAGGCCAAATATAATGTTTTCGCTTTTTTGCAAAGGGAAGGACCCACTGCGTATATTCAATGAACAATAACTTTTAGAACTGTAGTGTGGCCCTGAAAAAGTCACACACAACTTTAGTGTAGCAGAGTTATTAACTCTAGCAGAGCAGGTATTTGCCAGTCAGGAAAGACAATGGCGCAAGCCTGCAGTAAACCGTAGCTGGTTGCGTCTGATTTTTGTACGTTGTCCACGCAGCACACACGTACACGGAGACCTTAGGACTGACACAGGCAGGCCAAATATAATTTCTTTTCCTTTTTTGCAAAGGGAAGGACCCACTGCGTATATTCAATGAACAATAACTTTTAGAACTGTAGTGTGGCCCTGAAAAAGTCACACACAACTTTAGTGTAGCAGAGTTATTAACTCTGGCAGAGCAGGTATTTGCCAGTCAGGAAAGACAATGGCGCAAGCCTGCAGTAAACCGTAGCTGGTTGCGTCTGATTTTTGTACGTTGTCCACGCAGCACACACGTACACGGAGACCTTAGGACTGACACAGGCAGGCCAAATATAATTTCTTTTCCTTTTTTGCAAAGGGAAGGACCCACTGCGTATATTCAATGAACAATAACTGTGTTGTGGCCCTGCCTACACAATTCTGTCCCTGTAGTATCAATGGAGGGTGCAATGCTCTGCACAGACGATTTTTGGGAAAAAAAAAAAATGCAACACTGCTAACAGCAGCCAGCACAGTACTGCACACGCTTAAATTTGGCCCTAGAAAGGACCGTTGAGGTTCTTGAAGGCTACACTCACTCCTAACACTCTCCCTGCTTATGCACCACTTCTGTCCCTAATGCCGGGTGCAATGCTCTGCACTGCCGATTTTGAGAAAAAAAAAAAAAAAACACTGCTAGCAGCAGCCTGCACACAGGTAGATGTGGCCCTAAGAAGGACCTTTGGGGTTCTTGAAGCCTACACTGACTCCTAACGCTCTCCCTACATCAGCACCAGCACGATAGTACTTTCCCTCAGCTAACTCACAAGGCATGTGTGGCGAGCCGCGGGAGGGGCCGACTTTTATACTCGGGTGACATCTGATCGCCCCAGCCACTCACAGCAGGGGGGTGGTATAGGGCTTGAATGTCACAGGGGGAAGTTGTAATGCCTTCCCTGTCTTTCAATTGGCCAGAAAAGCGCGCTAACGTCTCAGAGAGGAAACTGAAAGTAACCGGAACACCGCGTGGTACTCGTTACGAGTAACGAGCATCCCGAACACCCTAATATTCGCACGAATATCAAGCTCGGACGAGTACGTTCGCTCATCTCTATCTGTGACCAATTCAGACAAAATGAATGATCAAATTCTACCATGATCTAGCCTGGGCTTGCATTGATGGGTTGCAACTCTATCAATTGACATGAATAATCTATATATATATATATAAATGAATGTATGTCCGTCTGTTTGTCCTTTATGCATTACTACACCATTCATCCGATCGCCATGAGACTTTGGGAAGTTGCTGAGTACACTCCTGGGAAGATTATAGGCATAGTACAACTATCCTACGATAGGTGGCGCGCGTGTGAGCATCGTCGACAGTTATGCCCCCCAGACGTAGATAGTTCGATTTCCATCTCAAGCACGAAAGAAAAAGGCATTACAAGCAACGGGATGAGTGTTCAACCACAAAATGATGCATCCGCCGAATGTTTCGCAAGACAATTGCTGGATATTGAGAATGCTGAGGTAACATGAAAGCTGTGCTGTGATTGGTTGCTATATATTACACTGCTGAGGCAACATGAAAGCTGTGCTGTGATTGGTTGCTATATATTACACTGCTGAGGCAACATGAAAGCTGTGCTGTGATTGGTTGCTATTTCGTATACTGCTGAGGTAACATGAAAGCTGTGCTGTGATTGGTTGTTATTCCTTATACTGCTGAGGTAACATGAAAGCTGCGCTGTGATTGGTTGTTATATATTATACTGCTGAGGTAACATGAAAGCTGCCCTGTGATTGGGTGTTATATATTATACTGCTGAAGCAACATAAAAGCTGCGCTGTGATTGGGTGTTATATATTATAAAGCTGAGGTAACATGAAAGCTCCGATGTGATTGGCTGCTATTATCTATATATATAAAAACAAATGTATGCATGTCTGCCTGTCTTCACAGCAACACGCGACAGGTAAGCTAGTTGTCTATAAAATCTTCAGTGATAATCAAGTATATGGATAAAAACAAACTGCATATTCTGTTTCATGGCAGTTTCCAAGAATGTTTAGTTAGCGTGATAGTTAGCTTTTGTGTCTTTTCTTTATTTTTGGGAAACTTTTAACCCTGTTTTAGCTTTACTATGAACAGTTGCTGTCTGTATACATGTTACATCTGTCCTTAGGTTTGTTTCCTTTCTCATACGAAATGGGTCACTTTTGCAGGTGCTGGCTGCAATCAGGATGTGAAGCTAAGATAACATCACAACATTGGCCCTGGTCTATGTGTACATGCTTTTGGTGTGGAGTATCAATGAGTACTTTCTTACTGTCGCTGCAGAGGGCCTCTAGGGTATCATTTGTTGGAAATCCCTCAGAGGGTTCAGTGTATAATGTTTCCTTCTTTACAAGTTTGCTTCAACATCTCCTATGGTGTATGGATTGATTGGCCAACAGGGAGGTGTTTCTCCTAGCCAGCCAATCAGCCATAATAGAAATGTGGTTATTTCAGGCTTGCTTCTACATGGCTGCTGGTTATTGTCCTGCCTGAGGTATTAGTTGAGGCAGCGGATTCCTGTCAGCTAAGTACCTGTGGCTATTTATTCTGTGTGGAGCTTATTCCCTTCTATCAAATATTGTGTTGTATACTTTTCTCTTTGCATCTGCATTTAACATCTTCCTTATCTTCCAACTAGGAACAGACTAGGTTCCTTATGTTCCTGATGTGGAGTCACCCCTATTGCGGCAATAGCCCTGATTTTTGGCAGAGTCTGTAACACAAACATTGGTTAGGGATAGTGTTCCCATCCCCTTTTTTCTGTTAGCTTTATTTGACACGTTTTGTGTTCCTCACATTTTGGTGACTTAATACATGCTGATATTGGTTCATTGTGAACATTATTGGTCCATTGTGAACATATCTTGGTCTGGTATGTTGGTGACAATCATGAGGGGCAACGTATTTGTATCCTGCACGAATTTAACAATTACACATTAGTTGGGGGCCTTTATATTGGAGAAACAGGACAAAAACTTAAAGCAAGGGTTGGGTGTCACCGCCACACAATTAAAGAGAGAAAGATAGACTTACTTGTGGCTGAATATGTCTCTAGTCAGGGACACAACATAGAACATATGCAAGTTACCATATTAAAAGGCAATTTCAAATCTCTACCTCACAGGAGAATTTGGGAGTACAAATGTATTACTACCTTTGAAACGCTCCAGAACAGAATGAATATCAGAGGGGGATCTCTATACGAGTGGAGAATCTAAAAAATCTGTAGCACAAATTTAGAGACCGTAAAACTTTCACATCCCTTATCAGAGGATTATTTAACTATTTACTCTTACCATCTTGTACTGGTATGTTAAGTGCAAATTAATCACTCCCTGTATGTGCTTCTTTATCCTGTCATGGCATTGATTTAGGTGCAAATTAATCACACCAGATCTGTGCCTGTTCATATGTATCTATGTATGTTTCTTCTAGATGTAAGATCTACTCCTTAAGCCTGAGGAAGATTCCTGCATAGGTTCGAAAGATTGCTATAACTTCATGTATTTTTGTTAGCCAATAAAAGGTATTATATCTACAAGATTACTTAGTTTCTCTTACTGAGAACAATCATATTACGAAAGGGAAAAAACATACATATTTTAAAATGATGGTGCATTATATTATCAAATATAGACTTCAAACATTATAGCTGCAAGAATAAAACCCCAAATAACCTTCCATTCTCCTCTGTTAATTTGATTCCTCTTAGGCTCTGCTCATGGGTGCATTGCTTATGGAGCTTGTCCTTGTTAGACCCTTGACAATATGCTAATCACAAATTATCTTCCTGCTGGGACCTCCAACAATCAGCTATAATCTGTAGGGGAACCTAATAGTAAGTGTTAAATTTCTCCAGATCACCACCAGAGAGGAATTTAAGCATTACACAATGCCATTGAAATCAAGGATAGGACAAGTCATGTATAGCAAAACACTCTTTATAAATACTTTCAACTCTGTCTGAGGATCCATTCATACCACGTTTACGTCTACATTCTGGAATACCTTGCTGGGGTTCCATCTGAATCCCCAAAAAGAATTCAGATGGACCCCACAATGGAACCATAGACTTTCATTATTCAAATGGAGGCCCAAAGGTCTCTCTTTGATTATTTTTTTTATGTATCTGTCCAGCATTTGTGCTAGACAGAATACTGTAGTTGACTGCACTATTCTGTTTCGCATACATACTGGAAACTAAGGAATTTTAATCTACAGTAGTTAAAAATTATTTTAATGGTCTCTGTTTGATTAATTCAAGTCTATAGTTTCATTTGGAATTCTGTCTGAATTCCATTTTTGGGGACTTAGATGGAACCTTGAGACAGAATGTCAGGATGCAGACTGAAACGCAGTGTGATTGGACCCTGAGAAATAAAGACTCTAACCCTATAATTTTCCTGACCAGGCTACCCCTTTACCCACTTTGACATAGAGATATATTTGGTTCTTGCATGGTTGCGCAGAAATTATTATTGACTGTGGACAGATATTCTCTTTAGGGTGCGGGCAGACGAGCGCATAAACGGCGCGTTTTTGCGACCAAACGTATATACGTGACCATCTGAGGCAATGGTTTCGAATGTATTCGTTCACATGGGCGATTTTACGGCGCGTAAAAACGGCAATTCGAAAAAAAACGGAACATATGCGACCGAAATACGCGCCAACGCATATTCGATCGCCGAAAAGACCGTTTGCAAAGTAGGAACAAACGAAAATACGCTTTCTAGCTCTGGTCGTGATCGGTGAAAAACGATCGCTCGGGCGATTATACGTTGCGCTCGTGCGAACGTAAATACGCCTACGCTCGTCTGCCCGCACCCTTAGGCTTGCATGAGCATGGAGGCTGTATACGGCAGACCGAGCCCTTGCAACTACTCTGTGCATAACAAATATGTAGGTATACTATGTGCTGGTATATATATATATATATACATATATATATATATATATAGATAGATGTCCATATGATATCATATTACACAATTATTCTTTTTAAGAATCAATACCTCCATAATCCAGCATCCGATAGAGCATGCCATAATTTATTCTGATAAATTTATATGGGTTCCAACAAACAATAAAAAAAATCTCTGTAAAAAGGGTGGAGTTACACGAGCGTGTTTTCGCGTGTACATACCGTGTTTCCCCGAAAATAAGACAGTGTCTTATATTAATTTTTGTTCAAAAAGGTTTAACTTTTTTACATGTATAGCTGTCTGGACTCTATTTAAATTGACTTTTTTAATTAACTGTTAGCAGGGCTTAATTTTGGAGTAGGGCTTATATTTCAAGCATCCTCAAAAAGCCTGAAAAATCATTTTGCATCCTCTGGAATTCTGGAAAATCATGCTATGTCTTATTTTCAGGGGATGTCTTATTTTCAGTGAAACAGGGTAGGTGCGCACCTATGTACGAGCAAAAACACGTGTGAATGCAATTGCGTGCTTGTTGCAAATGGAGCCCAGGCTGCTGCCGGCGGCTCCATTGAAAACAATGCTCTGCCTGCCCCTGCATTCTTTTTCAGGGAAGGGCTTTATATATAAGCCCTTCCCTAAAAAAGAAACATCTTAGGGCGCCCACCCACTGGCGTTTGCGATTTCCGTGCGTGAAAAACGCAGCATTTTCTGCGCGTTTTTGGCGCGTTTTCCGCGCGTTTTTCGCGGCTTTTCGCGGCTTTTCCGTTAATTTCCATTGACATTCATGGGTGCATTAAGACAAAAATAAGGACAGATATGCAACTGACAGTTCCTATGTTAAAAATCGCAACGGACCAAAAAAAAAAACGCCAGTGGACAGGAACACATGTTATCTCTATGCCTGTGCAGGAAAAATGCAAAACGCAAAACGCAAACGCAGGTAAAAAAAACGCCAGTGGGTGGGCGCCCTCAGTGTAAAAAAAAAGAAAAACCTTACCTCTCCGCCGCTGCAGTGACCCCCGCGGGCATGAAGAACACATTTGCCGCATGTGGCAGTTGTTTCCTTTACCCCGCTAGTTAAAAGAATTCCCTGCTGCTACTGTGGCAGATGCAGCAGAGGAATACTTCAATTCTCAACCGCAGCTGTCACACATGACAGCTGCGGTAGACAATCCTGCTGCCGGTAACCCCGTCAATGGCTTTTCAGGAAAGGGTTTCATAAGCCCTTCTCTGAAAAGCCATTTAAAAAAGTGTATTAAAAAAAAAAAAAATACTCACCTCCCTTCAGCTGCCGGGGCTCAGCCGCGACATCTGACTCTGTCCCTGGCTCTGTAGTTCTGAGCTGTCAGCAGCCGGGGATTTAAAATCCCCACCTGTCACAATCAGAGCTACCAGCAAGTGGGGATTTTAAATCCCCGGCTGCTGATAGTTCAGAACTACAGAGCCGGGGACAGCTGCAGAAGTTGCTGCTGAGCCCTGGCAGGCAAGTATTATTATTTTTTTTCCCACTATTTTAACAGGCTTTTCAGGGAAGGGCTTATGAAGCCCTTCCCTGAAAAGCCATTGATGGCTGCCAGGGCTCAGCGGCGACTTCTGCCGCTGTCCCCGACTCTGCACTGCTGTTTTGAGCTGTCAGCAGCCGGGGATTTAAATTGTGATTGCCTGAAATGCTCAGAACTACAGAGCCGGGGACAGTGCCAGAAGTCGCAGCTGAGCCCCGGCAGCTGAAGAAAGGTGAGTACTGATTTCTTTTTTTAATACACTTTTTTAAATGGCTTTTCAGGGAAGGGCTTTTTAAACTTTTTCCTGAAAAGCCATTGATTGGGATGACGGCAACAGGATTCTCTAGCACGGCTGTCATATGTGACAGCTGCGGTTGAAAATTGAAGAATTCCTCTGCTGCATCTGCCACAGATGTGGCGGATGTAGCAGCAGGGAATACTTTTAACTAGCAGGGGTGAAGGAAACATCTGTCGCATGCGGCAGATGTGTTCTTCATGCCTGCGGGGGTTACGGCAGCGGCAGAGAGGTAAGTTTGTTTTTTTTACACTAAAATCTTTCTTTTTCAGGGAAGGGCTTATATGTAAAACCCTTCCCTGAAAAAGAATGCACGGGTACCGGCAAGTCATTGTTTTCAATGGAGCCGCCGGCAGCAGCCACGTCTTCATTGAAAACAATGCGTGCATTTCCAATGGTGCACGCATATCCTATCTTTGCAGGCATGCACCTGCAAAGTATGGCCATGTGAACACACCATAGGGAATGCATTGTTGTAAATACAAGCGCGCACAAAAACATGCTCGTATGAACCCACCCTAAGAAATTGAATCTATATGGAGCTACAACAGGCCCGATAGACCCCTATGGGTGCTATATTATATAGGTTTATGTAACATGCAAAAAAAGGTTTCAAATATTGTTTAGCTTTACCACATTTCAGCATTGTGTGGTATCCTACTATACAGTATTCATTTTTGCTTTGTTTTCACCAACAAAGAATGAAGCATAGGTTTTAAAATATATTAAGTACTGCCATAAAAACCCCAAGTTTAGATGCACTATTAAAGCAATTTCACAAATGAGAAAGATCTATTTTATCTATAGTTTTTGTTTAACGTGGCAAATTATCTGTATAAATACTTTATAAGCATTATCACAGCTGCTTACACTTGTGTAAAACATAATTGACACTGAAGAAATATTGGTACATTTCTGCAGTTTATTTCTCAATTCACCACAGTTTAATGATCATTGGCAACAGATTACAACAAGTAGTAAATTGTTAATAATTCCTTTGGTATTTCTAGTGATCACATTAATCATAGTGAACTTGTTTTGTTTTAATGGAATTATAATTAAGCATACCAGATGGTTCCAGGGCCATGAGGGATATGAGAATAAGCCTGGATTCCTTTTTTGACTCAGCTGATAGATCAGATTACCTTGTTACACAACACTTCTGCAGCCTAACAGAGTTTCTCTTAAAGAGCAATAAATTGTCTTTACAAGATTGTTACGACAGAAAGCAATATACTGCTTCTTATCATCCTCAAAGGCAGCATGTTTCAAAGTGAAACAAAGAACAATAGTTCCAAATGTACTCGTTAGTTTGTTTTGCAGCTTTTGTGGGCATCTCATGTAATCTATGATCAATTTTTTTCTACACATTACAGAACTTCATGTTTTTAGTTTTTTTTTCTTTTTTTTTAAAGGTTACCTTACAGCATTGAATATAAGATTGTTTTCTCTAATTAAAAATAAAGGCTGAGGCACACAAATAGAAACAAACAGAATAATTGGAGCCTGAGCAGCCCAACTCAAGGGGTTAGATATGTCGAGTAGTGGAAGTACAGGTCTCTTGACATGTAGACATCACACGTATGCTCAGCTTATCTCGATAAAAAAGCCAGTGATTTACTAATATAAAGTACTTGGTCACTCCTAGTAAGCCTAAATTCTTATATACCAGGACAACTCTCAGTGATAGAATGGGGAGGCAAGAAGCTTTCATGGAGGATTTAACTGATTGTGCTTGGTTAAATAAGTGTCCAGTTTATGTACTAAATTTGCTACCAGGTTCTGACAGGAGGGTGGGCACGAATAATTTTGTAGCCACACTCTATGATGTAAGGACTGAAATTCAGATGAAAGAGCACCCACTATATACACAAGATGTTTGGTTCAGTAAGGTGTTCAATTAATGCACTTGGTTAAGTTTTAGATTCTCAAATTATAGAGTACGTACTTAGGTTCAATAAGTGCTTTTCTTTTGTTACTGAGTTCACTTGGTTCAGTGAGCGCTCAGTTTCAGTTTACATTGATTTTCGTTGATCCAATAACACTTGCGTATGTTCAGTGCGTACAATATGCACGTAAAAAAGAACATAGCATGTTCTATTGTACTGCGTATTACGCCCTATTGTTTTCAAAGGATGTGTATGAAAATGCTGTCCATACACAATTACATTGCGTATGTGCCATGTTTTCTACACATGTTGCTAGAAAACAAAACAAAAGAAAGTAAAAAATAAGAAAAAACGAGGAAGCCAGTGCATGACAGGAAGTACGAGATATGCTGTCATGCACAGGCATGCATGATCGCAACCCCGGTGATTGCAGCTCAACACGCCAGTAAAATGCTGCATTTCATACGCAGCTTCCTACCATATGCTCATGTGAGCCCGGCCTTACTTAATTGGTGTGACAAAGTGTAACCAATGAAACACCAAAAAATTACACAATCCTCCATAATTTTAAAAGTGAGGAATTTCTTTCAACAACTCAATAAATAATAATTTGATCCCTTTACATATACTAATTTCGATTTCTAAATATGCTGTTAGGTCACGTTCACACAGCAATATTTTGATAAGTATTATGTATCAGTATTTGTAAGTTAAAACTAGGAGTTAGACTATAAAGAGAAATAGTCTAAAAGAAGGAATGGCATAGTTTCTTTTTTTTAATAGTTCCACTTCTGGTTTTGGCTGAAAAAATACTGACCAAAATACTGTCCACTGAAAGTAGACATACAGGAGGTTTCAATGCAGAGTTGCTAACTGCTTCTTAAAGCGAATGTCCAGTTGCGACAGAATAATAATTCTGTACTTTTAGGCAATGCTTATTTGCTGCAATTTGTTTTCTATACTGCTTACTGCCAGAGGGCTCAGTCACACGGGTGCATCTGGGCGCCGATGCGCTCGTCTTCCTGCAGGATACGATGGCCGCACTGCAGGTACGGACGATTCTCCACACCGCTGGCAGAAAGAACACATGACCGGCTCCATTGCCAGTCATGTGTTCTTTCTTTCGGCGCTGTGGAGAGTTGTCCGCACTGCAGGTGCGGTCGTCTTCTTTGTGCAGGAAGACGGGCGTATCGGTGCCCAGATGCACCCATGTGACTGAGCCGTAAGGCCTTGGTCAGATGAATGTTTTATTTTCCACATGAATAGCCACGCAAAATCGCTGCTTGCATTTGTAAAAATTGCGAGAACAGGCAGATGCTCCAGGAGAGAGAGAAGAAGTCCTGCAGTGCTTAGGGCTTTCCCTGTAGCAGTGAGAGAGAGCTGTGCTACAGGGGATTAACCCATAGCCTGCTCTGTCTATCCCTGCTGTGGCTTAATACCCCATAGCCCCGCTCTGTCTCCCTGCTATGGGGATCCCCGAGGAACATCCCCATAGCGCAGAGAGAGGGGTGGGGCTAGAGAGGGTGCGGCGCTACATAGTATCTCACAGGGATTCCCTATAGGAAAAATAGAGGGGCAGAGCTGGAGGGGCAGGCTATGGGTGGATACCTTTAGCCCCACCCCTCCACTCATGCTCTCAGGGAAGCCCTCGGGAAAGCCCTGTAACCCTGCCCCCCTCTCTCTCCACGCCATAGCAAAATCCCTTGGAGAGAGAGGTGGAGGGAGTCCCCTACTGCCCCCGCTGCTGGGGAATAGCCCAGCAGCAGGGCTACAGGAATACCCCACTGCTTATAGCAGAGCATTTAAAACCTGCTGCCCAGAAGCACAATTCAAATGTTCTGTTGTAAATTCCTGTTAGTCCCGCAGAGATTAAGGAAGCCCCCAGGGAGTCCCCTCATTCCCCGGGGACTAACAGGAGTTTACAGTGGGACATTTAAAATGTGCTGCTGGGCAGCATGTCTTAAAAGCCCTGCTCTAAGCAGTGGGGAATTTTTTTCCTGTGCAGGAGTTTTTATAGGAGTCAATAGAAACTCCTGTGCAGCTTGCACCAAGGATAGGACAGGTCCTATCTTTTATGAGCACCACAGAGCTACATGTGACCTGCAGGATGCCTATCTTTGTTAGGTGTGCGCTGTTTTGCATTCTCATGTGAGAGCTTTTATAGCAGCCTATCAGTTCCAATTAGAAGTGCGTTCTGTGCTAGCAGCGTGAACAAAAAAACATCTGACCAAGGCCTTAAGGCTGGTTTCTCATGACCGGATTTCAATTGCAGAATCCACAAAAGTCACCCACACGGACGATACTATTGCTTCAGCTGGTATCCCGCTCGGAGAACACTGCAAAAGTATGCAGAAGACAGCTCTCCAGCTGTCTTCTATATACCCTGCTCAGAGCACTCAGCTGTACACCAGCTGAGTGCTCTGTGAACACAGCAAGAGTATGCAGAAACACCACTCCAGCTGTGTTCTGTATACCCTGCTCAGAGCGCTCAGCTGTATATCAGCTGAGCACTCCGAGCAGACTACAGCTGTATGCAGAAGATAGCGGTCCCGCTGTCTTCTGTATACCCCGCTCAGAGTGCTCATCTATATACCAGCTGAGTGCTCCTTGAACCCAGCAGGAGTATGCAGAAAACAGCACTCCACCTGTTTTCTGCATACCCCACTCAGAGCGCTTAGCTGTATACCAGTTGAGTGCTCTGAGAACACAACAGCTGTATTCAGAAGATAGTGGTTCCGCTTGTCTTCTGCATACATCGTAAGCCTTCATTTACACACTTATGCAAAGTGAATGCTCAAAACTGTCACTCAACCTACTGTTTGAGCGAATTTTGAGCGATCATCTTGCCATGTAAATGCACTCAACGATTATCGCTCAAAAGATGTCTTTTGAGCGAATAATGAGCAATAATCGTTGTGTCTAAATGGACCTTTAAAAAGTATTTCAATTAATACTACCATGTTAGTGGCTAGAAAGAAACTTTTTTGGCCTCTCCTAAGTGAATGTGGCTATGTTTGGTGAATGCAGCTCGAGCTCTGCTGATGCATACACCAAGCATATTTGCATAATGAACAGTCTGTGTATTTAAAAATAGGACACCGCGCTCCTAAGAACATCCACGTCCCGGACAGCCGTTAGTGGTAGGAACTAAGCCAAGGTCTCTGCCAGACACCGGGTAAGTGTGTTTTTATATTTAACACACATGTATATTTATATCACTCTGCCCATTAATTCAGGAGCGCTAACCTGGTTATTTCTACTGCATAATGAACAGGGTAGTTAAAATCAAACAGATCACAGAATAGTGGAAAAAATACAAAAAGGTTGAAAGTTTAGGTATACAATGTCTAATAGCACATTTCTCAAAACTGTGGCTGAGTATAATATGACAGGTGCTTAGCTGGATTATAATATGAGCTATTACTCAATAAGGCCTGTGTCACATGTGTGTATTTCTGCAGCGTTTTGCAATATGCAGTGAATAGAACCCATTCCTTTCAATGGGTTAATACACAAACACGTATTTTGAAAATACAATTCCATCACACACAAAAATAAGCAGCATGTTCTATTTTCCTGCTCATTTGTGCAAGGAAATACAACATGTGAAATTAATTAGGTTAATTAGCCATTTCAATGTATGGCTGTGACAGTAGTTTGTTCTTGCAAATGTGCACAATTTGTGCATGCAAAAAGTACAGTATAAAAGCAGTTGTTATGCTTGCAAATATGCAATGCAAGTTGCGCAAAAATACAGTGCAAAGGCAAGTGCAAATGTGCTTACGCCCATGTGACATAGACAAAAAGTATGTGTAGTCCTAGCCTAATTGACAACAGAGTTGTTCTATTCTCTTTGTCAATAGAATGTGCCCATGCACTTAAGAAAATAATCATGCAGGCACCACAAAGTAATTTGTAAGATAATAGGTTACAAAAGCCACAATACATATACCAAAAAATAAAAAAGGAAAGCAGACTGCATCTTTAATTAGTGCAATACTTTCATTCAAATATAAAGTAATACAGTACAAAAACAGACAGTAATTTAAAAACAATTAAAAAGGTACAGGCATGTTCAGGAACAACACACAGCATGTATTGAACATCAGCCTCTTTATAGAGATCAACATAATTTGCTACATAGGGTGGCTTCACACAAGCGTGTTTCGCACAAAAACATGCTTCTATTATACATTAATGCATTCCCTATGGCGTGTTCACATGTCTGTGCTTTACAGGCCTGTGCCTGCAAAGATAGGAAATATGTGCACCATAGGAAATGCACGCAGTGTCTTCAATGGAGCTGCGACTGCTGTCGGTGTCTCTATTAAAGACAATGGTCTGCCGACACCCCGTAATTGTTTTTCAGGAAAGAGCTTTAAATATAAGTTCTTCCCTGAAAAACAAGAATTTTAGTGTAAAAAAAAATACTTACCTGTCCGCTGCTGCCATGTTCCTGTGGGGATGAAGAACACATCTGCCGCATGGGGCAGATGTTTCCTTCGTCCCCCCAAGGAAAAAGAAGTCCCTGCTGCACGTGCCACATCTGTGACAGATGCAGTAAAGGAATTCTTCATCCCTGCGGGGAATAAAGAATTCCCTACCACAGCTGTCACAGATGACAGCTGTGGTAGGGAATCCAGCTACCGGCATCCTGCAATTGTTTTTAAAGGAAGGGATTTAAATATACGCCCTTCCCTTAAAAACAAGGAAAAGTGGTGTAAAAAATGATAAACACCACATACTCCTTCAGCTGCCGGGGCTCAGCCGCATCCTCTCTGCACTGTCCCCGGCTCTTCAATGCAGTTCTTTCAGCAGGCAGGGATTTAAAATCCCTGTATGCTGAAAGAGCTGCTTCTGATTGGTTGAGGTGCACAGCCAATCACAGGAAGCTCTTGCCTGTCATTCATTCAGTGAGAGCTGCCTGTAATTGACTGAGATGCTCAGCCAATCAGAAGCAGCTGTCTGTGATTGGCTGAGCACTTCAATTGAAAGAAAGTGAGTATGTGGTGTTTATTATTTTTTACATCACTTTTCCTTGTTTTTTAGGGAAAGGCTTATATTTAAAGCCCTCCCCTAAAAAACAATTGCAGGATGCCAGCAGCTGGATCCACTACCGCAGAGAATTCTTTATTCCCCGGAGGAATGAAGAATTCCTTTGCTGCAGCTGTCACAGATGTGGCAGGTGCAGCAGGGAATTCTTTTTCCTTGCGGGGATGAAGGAAACATCTGCCACATGCGGCAGATATGTTCTTCATCCCGGCGGGGACACGACAGAGGCGGACAGGTAAGTATTTTTTTTACGCTAAAATTCTTGTTTTTTAGGGAAGAGCTTATATTTAAAGCTCTTCCCTGAAAAATAATTATGGAGCGCAGCAGACCATCGCCTTTAATGGAGCCGCCGGCAGCAGCCGTGGCTCCATTGAAGGCAATGCACGGACCTTCATACAGGCGTTTTTTTGTATGTGCAAGGTTGCGCACCTATCTACCCATCTATGTACGCACACGCTAGTGTGAAGCCACCCTTAGAAACTGAACGGACTGTTAGGACTACTTGGGTCACTAGTTTTTAATGACCCCAGTGACCTAAAGACAATTTTAGCTAGATCTGCAGGATCTACATTATTAGCAAATGTACTTTTTGTAAGTTTTGAGGTTTTTGATAATGCTGTGTGAACTGTGCTTCAGCTTGAATTTGAAAGTAGAAGAGTGATTTGTGCTGTTCATGTACTTAGCTCACAAAACATTGGCATTATTGATACGTTGGAAGAAAGCTGTGTGAGTAGGACTAGGTCAGAATGGGTTTCAACCTCTGAATTTAAATCACTGACAGCATACCTGGAATTTAAACATTATAACAAAGTGAAAATGTAAAACTGTGCAGCTTTTTATTACATTATAATTGGACTTTATTTATAGTAGACTTGATAACCTTTAAGTTATTAATTATAAATAGATAGCTTTGAACTTAAATTCAAAATATACTTTATTTAATCAAGCAAATGTTTTTTTTCCATTGCACATCTGCATTTTCAGTGTTCTGTATTATTGCTCTTCTAATCTTGTGTTAAAAAGTAGTTTACCACTTCCACAATTACAATTTCCTTTTTAATTATACAGATGTATGTTTCATTAAGCTTTGTTTCCTCAGTAAGTGCTCTTTAAAAAAATAAGTCTTTTTGTGTTTTTAACTCTTTTTTTCTTTTACAAAAAAATCAAATACAACATGTTTGCCCTACATTATTTAAACACATGGCCAAGTTTACTAAATGGTAAAAGTTTTGCATCTACAGTATGTACTGTAGTTTACTTAAATTACATATGTAGAGTTGAATATGCTTTTTGTATGTAATGCCTCGGTCAGACAAACGTGTTATTTTATGCATCTATTTGCGCGAAAAAAATGCAAAATGCACATTTTTTACATATGCGCAACATAGTTTGTTCACACAATGTAGTTATGCGGAGCTCGTATCTATACAGAGTGCGATTCTATCTTTAACGCGCAGCACTGACCTTATAGGCGCGCATTCTAGGCATGCATGTCCTATCTTTTGCAGGTGCGAGTATTTTGTGCCTCTAAAAAATGGACATGTGAAAACTTCATAGGAAACCAATGGTTCTAATAGATGCAAATTTTTTGCGCTCACATAGGCGCACAAAATAACACGCTAATCTGGCTAAGGCCTAAAGAAGCAGCTCTTTGGAAGAGTGTGACTTCATCTGCCTTTCCCAAAATCTCAACTAATTTTAAATTGTACTGCAAAGCTGCAATATGTAAGTGTAAACTATGCACAAATATATGAGAAAGATAAAGAGTAAATACAAGTATTAACATTTTCAGACTTAATATATATTAATGGTAAGTACTGACAAGCCCACACCAAGGACACACACTAAAAAAACTAGAAGGAAGACACTGTAGTATTCTAATGATTGACATGTTCCCTTCACCTATTTTGGAATTTATAACTTCAAGTAAAGCTAATGGCTCCAATTGAAGCCAGTGATACCCTAATGCCCTCTTATCTTCACGTAAGGGAATCTCAGAGTGAAAGCTGAAAAGGAACTCAGTTTTGGAATTCTTAGATCACAGATTCCACTGGTAAAATCTTCTAATATGTCTCAATGGAATGTTTAAAGATGTTTACAGTTGTACATGCCTTTATCTTTCTCTTTGTGATTAAATGCATGTTTTCTCAATGCATAGCAATATTAAATTGAAAAAAATATCATATATTTAAAATAAAATAAAAACTCTACAGGGATGGACAATGGACAATTCAGGAATTGGGGCAGTGCCTGAGAACTCATGACCAGAGGGTCCCGACAACCCTTTAATCAGTTGCACTAGCTGTAAATGCCACTTACTAGTTGGTAAGGAGCTCTTAACCTTTAACCCTTTCCAGTCCAATGTCGGGCCTGCCCCGACATCATCATTTTCCTCCACAGCTCCGATGTCGGGGCAGGCCCGACACTGCAGTGCAGGAGTGGATCTGCACCCGATCGTCAGGCACATCGGGTGCAGATGCACTCCTTTACTGGTCGTCATCGAGGACCCCCGAGGAGTCCCCCACTTCTTTATACATTACATAGCGCTCAATTAGCGCTATGCAATGCATAGATTCCGGCCGGCAATCATGTGACCGCCGGTGTTACCTGACCCCCGGCGGTCACATGAACGCCGAGCCGGGAGCCTGCACCGTGCAAGGATCTGCTTACCTGACCAGCGTCTTCCGCATTCTCCTTCTGTCTCCCGGCCCGGCGATCACGTGGCCGCCAGGTGTCACCTGACCCCAGCGGTCACATGATCGCCGAGCCGGGAGGCAGAAGGAGAATGCACAAGACGCCGGTCAGGTAAGCAGGTCCCTCCCTGCACCCTCCTGAACTCTGTCAGTTCAGGAGGGTGCAGGGGAAATGTATTTTTTCTCACCCATTCTCCCAGCTCCAATTTATTTGGGGCTGGGGAGAATGGGTGAGAAAAAATAAATGGATTGGAAAGGGTTAATGCCTGAGCACCCAGATGACTCTTAGTATTCCGCTAACCCCAGATATTTTTATTTTGTGTAATTAGGCAAGTAATATGCCTCTATTTAAATGGCCAGTAAATTTTCAAACAACCTATGCTCAACTAACAGCCTATGTATGTATTATCAAATTTGTAGTATTTCTGAATTTTTTAATGCCACCACTGAAAATCAAGTTTGCAGATCCTGCCGCTAGGGATCTCCCTTTCAGCAGCTTTGCAATCCACTTCTTTCCAATGGGCATTTTGCTTTTCAAGAAACAAGGACATGTGGATACTGCTAGTTACTACATGTAACGGGGGTTAGCCATTCAGATGTTGACTTGCAACTGATTGGAGCAGGGCTATGCAAGGCAATATGGGAAGTGTGTTAGTCTAACACTGTTAGAAGAGGTCCAAACCAGTATTTTTAATAATTGCTATTTTAGCTGTATTCTAGTACAATTCATCTTATGCATGTGTGCTGGAAATGGCAATATTCATATATAAATGCTAACAATGTTCTTTTGAATATTTTTCTGGAAGAAATAAATACCTAATTGTTATCAAAGCTTTACAGAGTTTCTCTTAGGAGAACAATACATAGAGTAACAAACAATAAACACAGTTTTAATACCTGTGAGATGTACAGTAGGTCAATTATATCTTGAACTTCTCATCTAACCTAGCAGCTCAAATATGGATCTAATTATGTATTTGTACATTAAAAACAAGAAACCGGTTGACCTTTTTGAGCTTTGAATTTGTTAAATTACTTCATAAGCACTTCATGCTAAATGAAAAGTATCATGTTTGTAAATTATATTTACATACATTTTCAAAACCTATTTGTTTATTTTTATGCTTGGAGTTTTAAAGAAACTCTGTCACCTACTTTTAGCCCTATAAGCTCAGCTTTTAGGCTGAAAGTAAGTGACTCGTGGATGTAAGTGTTAAATTTACCTCCCACATTGTTCCCCCAGTGCAAATGTTGAAAGCCACCACTGCAGTGCTTTGAGCATCACTGCTAAGTAGTCCACCTATTATGAAATTAAAATGGGCGGACCACTTAATGCGTTGCTCAATGCAATGAGCAGCAGCTTTCAGCACTATTCCTGGGGGAAAACAACAGGGCTGCAAGTATAAAATGTATATCTCTGGACTTCTCAGGTAACTTTTTTTTACGAGTCACCTATTTTCCACAGGTCACCTACTTTCAGCCCATAAGCTTAGCTTATAAGGCTAAAAGTAGGTGACGGATTCTCTTTAAGTATCATATCTCAATTATTTTGGACAGTTAACTCTTTTCATAAAAAGGCATTTATTTTATACAAATGTAGAGTTGGACAATTATAATGTCAACAAAATATATATCTCCAGCAAGTATCTGCTATGGGCGGGTAAAACTTATATACATTAACTGGTGTTGTGTACCAGAGATAAATGGTTTTGTATGAGTTTTCTTGAATTGTTATACATTATGAATGTCGATGTGAGTTCTTGTAAAGCTTTTAAATGTCATCTTCTGATAAAAGTGAGTTCTAGGTTCCTATCCTATAACTGAATACAGCCTTTGTTCCTGCAGGTCAGAACAGCCTTTGTTCCTACAGGTCAGTTTTTGATATGTGCTAAAAAAGACTTAAATAAGTATTTGCCTAGTCAATGGACCCTTGATGATGTAAAATGCCTTTTAAGAGTTGTAGAGTGAAGGAAGTGATGTTTGCACGAATGGGCCATTTACACTTTACGATTATTGCTCAAAATTCGTTCAAACAAACAAATTTGAGCGATGATCGTGCAGTATAAATGCAAAAAAAATCACTCAATATTCCTTCACTTGTTATTGCTGACTTCCAGTCAGCATAAAAAATGTTGCTTCTCACTCTGTGTAAATGCTGACCAATCACCGCTTCACATAGAAGGTGAAGCACTGAGCGAGAAGTCAGCGAAAGGCCCATGATCCAGTGATAAGTCTTTCTGTCCAAATGCTATCTATGAGCGCTGATGACCTTAGCAGTGACGTTGCTCATGCAGTTGTTTAGACAACTGTTGTCCCATGTAATAGGAGCATAAGGACTCTCACACACTTGCATTTCTTCAATGTTGCGTTAACGCTACATATTTTTAACATGAATGTCAATGGGACTTTCTAATGTTAAAAACGCATCGCAAGTTTGTGCTTTGCGATTTTTGTGCAATGCATTTTTAACAACAAAAAGTCCCATTGATATTTGAGTTAAAAAAAAACGCAACGTTAACGCAGCGTTAAAAATATGCAAGTGTGTGGGAGCCCTCAGTCAAGTTTTTCTGGCATTCTTGAAAAGGTAATCACTTGGCATCTGATAAGAATAAATCTAGTCAGGAGCGGGTTCTGGTTGAGATGTTGCTGGGTTGGTCGATTATACTTTTTGTTAGAAGCCTATAAGCTTTAAGTAGTAGGAGAAGAGACAAGTGTGTTTGAGTAGATAGATGAGGCTTTAAGTGTTATTCTTGTTAGTTTTTTTTCCAGCAGAAAACTTGTCATGCAGTCTAGCTTTTGGGGATTTTTAGGGTTAACTGCTGTTCAGTTACCGCCCAATCTTTTTTTTTTTGCTGAGTTTGTGGTTCTTGTGATGGTGGCTGCATGGTAATATCTGAAAAGATGGGGGACACCAAGATTGCCTAGTGACTTAGGATTGACTGTGTGGTTGTGCTAATTTTTGCGTGTTTATATTTCCAAATATAGGTCAAAGAGCTGATTCTTGTAAAACTCTGAGAAAGTCATTAATGATTAACATCTTAAAACTGTAGCAATGCCCCATTTAGATGAGATAAGCTGTCAGCCGATGTCCAACCGCACGTCCCAGTGATGCTCATTGCAGTGCTGTTACACATGAGTGAGTATCCTTAGCATCGCTAAAAGAGCTGTGGGCATGGAGGTGGTGCAGCCAGGGAGTCCTCTCCCCCTCCAG
The DNA here is from genome assembly GCF_035609145.1 of Eleutherodactylus coqui. NCBI lineage: Eukaryota > Metazoa > Chordata > Amphibia > Anura > Eleutherodactylidae > Eleutherodactylus > Eleutherodactylus coqui. Next base: position 104,303,206 of record NC_089843.1, read on the forward strand.
CTTGCCTCCATTTCCTGTAAGTAGACAGTCATTCAGAAGTTAACGACTGTTGTTTACACTGAACGGGGGAAGATTTTAGCTTTTTTCTTTGCTGATACACTGAACAGCTAGTCGTTCCATTTTCTGTATGCATAAACTGAATGACTGAACAACTCTTGTTCAGTCGTTACATGCATTTACACAAGATGAGTATTGTTAAAATTCCTATGGAAGTGTGGGAATTTGAACAATTCTAAATAATAATTGGGCAGTATAAATGGTTCTTTAGATGTTGACAGGGTTAAGCCCTTTATGAGATTTTTCCTTCCTATCCATGAGCTTAATTACATTGACCAGGAGTTTATTACTTTCATAGTATTTTGGACAAGTCAGGAGCAATTAAGAGAGAAATGTTCAGACCGATTTCTACATAAAGTAATTCCTGAGTAAGTGATGTTTTCTTTTCTTTTTTTTTTTTGCTTAAGGGTGTTTGAAGGGGTTTTGAAGGGTTATGGAACTTTGAGATAGTAGGAGATAACTTTTTTAATGTAGGAAAGAGTTTCAGTCTGGGAGGTGAGAGTGATAATTATCTTTTACTCAATTTAAATATAATAGGATCTCTAAGTGTAGCCAGAAAGCACTGAACCAGAGGCTCCTGGGTCCCAATAAAGAATCTGTAGTAGGGCCTCTACATTTCACACAGCATTAAAAATACTTGTGCCCTCTTTTGGAGGAACATTTGGTCCCAATCAGGTACCAGGTGTAAGGTGTGACTACTACCTCTGTGTTGACCCAGCAGACTTTCATTTTTATATTGTCAGAGAAATCCTCAAGGACTTCTAACATTCTTATAATATCCAATAGAAAGTATCCATACAACAATCTATAGCTATTGTATGTGTGTATGTAAGTGTGTGCCAATTGAATTGTATGTCACCTGTATCTCTTAGGTATTATAAACATCCCTTTATTTCGCAGCCTAGATTGCATGGCTGCATGGTGTATTTCTTTGTTATTGTAGCCTTCTACTAATAGAAAGACTGTAGAGGGAAGAAAGCAATTAAATATACAGTAAATCACAGAATTAAACAGCTTTGCAACCATTAACGCACAAACAGAAACACTTGCACATATGTTCTACCTAAGGGTGCTCTTCAACTTTACAGAAATGGACTAAGTACTGCATTTAATTGTGTTGCCGTATATTATTCTCATTCGAAAAACAATTGAAGTTAATTTAAAGTTATGCTGGAACATATAGTACAATGTACTGGACTACAGCATGCATCAGGCATTTACATTTTTTCCTAAATGTAAAGATATGAATTGATATTATGGAAGCTATTGAAAGACTTGGTATTTGACATTAGCCAGTGAATAGAAAACCTAAGCTCAATGCTTGATATAGTAGCACTCAGTGTGCCTAAAGGGGTTTGTAAAATCCCTGAGGCATTGCAAACCAGTATTTATTGAGTAAACTTATTGAACTAGACATATGCAGTTACAAGACAGTCACTGTGCCACTGAATTGCTCAGGAACATGTTTCCTGATATACTGTGTCTAACAGGATTATGCTGTACATTTATTTAGATTAATATGTTCACTAGAATGCTGTATCAACACCTATTTCAGATACTTTCTAGGATATCCATGCTTGTTCAAAGCTTTAAATAGTCAGAAACAGCGCCATGCGAAAGTATTTGTCTCCTTTATCATGTCTTCTATTTTGCGCATTTGTTACACTTGTTTCCGATTTTCAAATATAATTTAATGATTGATTTCTCTCTTAAACTTAAAGGGTGCATCCAACTCCTTAAAAAGAGTTGCAGCCAATACTCCAAAATAACTGAAAAAAGGGAAAATGGTACTCACCTGCTCAATCCTCTGCTGACTCAGTATAGATGCTCTAGCAGTTCCCTTCTAGTCCTTCTTTACTTGCTGAGAGCAGTAAAACTAAGATTATAGCTAGGGATGAGCGAGTATACTCGCTAAGTCCGAGTAATGTGCCTTAGACGAGTATCTCCCTGCTCGTCCTTAAAGATTCGGGGGCCGCCGCAGCTGACAGGTGAGTTGCGGCGGGGAGCGGGGCAGAGTGGGCGGGAGAGAGGGAGAGAGAGATCTCCCCTCCATTCCTCCCCGCTCTCCCGCAGCTCCCCGCCCTGCGGCGGCACCCAAATCTTTCGGGACAAGCGGGGAGATACTCAGCTAAGGCACATTACTCGAGCGAGTAGTGCCTTAGCGAGTATACTCGCTCATCCCTATTTATAGCACATGGCTGCTGAGGCCACTGAAGCAGAGGTTTTTGTTTTGTTTTTTTTTCTGCTATTTTAGAGCATTTATTGCTCTATTTTCAAGGAGGTAGACAACATTGCAATATAAATTGTTCTTAGGTAAAACTGTGAGTGAGCCCACTCCCTTGGATGAAAAGCAACCCCATACATGATTGGTCTTAGGATGCTTTACTGTTGGCATGACACAGGACTCATGGCAGCACTCACCTTTTCCTCTCTTGCCAATCATTCTTTCAGATGTCCCAAACAGTCTGAAGAGGCTTCATCAGAGAACATAACTTTAACCTAGCCCTCTGCAGTCCAAACCCTGTACTTTCTACAGGATGTCAGTCTGTCCATGTTTTTTTGAGGGAAGTGACTTCTTTGCTGTCATTCTTGACTTCAGGCAAGCCTCCAAAAGTCTTCACTTCACTATGCCTGCAGATGCACTGACACCTGCCTGCTGCCACCCCTGAGCAAACTCTTCACTGGTGTTGAACTAATCATGTAGCTGAATCCTCTTTAGGAGATGACTAGTTATTAGTATTATTTATAGTACCAGTGTTTCTGGTTGTGCAATGCACCACTTACTAATATAATAACATATAGTGAAAGAGATTGTTTCAACACTAGACAGCGGTTCATGATTCGATGATGGCTGGACTGGTGTTGGTGGCATTAGCACTTGAGATGACATGATATGACATTCAGGAGATGTGAAGATAGTGGTGAAGGACCAACGTTGTTGGTCAATATGCACTGCCAGCTATGCATGTGGAAATTTGTGAGGTGTCATTTATTGGAGTCTCCACAAAGGTGTCCAGCTGTCTCACAACCACGTAAAAAAACTTCCAGGCCGAGTACTGCTGTATCCATAGCAACGGAAGCCCCTTGGGTTTGTGGGGGATGTAGTCCGCCCATAAGACCTCATTCAGCTCAGAGACCATGTGGCTGATCACATGACGGAGACATCATCACAGGTCCTGTCAGCACACGAACTATGTATGTGTAAATTTGGGAGGTGTCATTTATTGGACTCTCCACACAGGTGTGCAGCAGTCTCACAACCACTTAAAACTTCCAGACTGGGTACTGATGTATCCATAGCAACTGAGGCCGCAGGGGTTTGTGGGGGATGTAGTCCACCCATAATCCTTCATTCAGTGCACAAGGATAAAGGACCTGTGATGACATCACCGTCATATGATCAGGGTGCAGAGCTAAGAGCCGGTAACAGATTACATGATGGTGACATCATCACAGGTGCTGTCAACACACTGCTGCTGTCAGGCTCTGCATGTAACTCACACAGCACATACAGATTCACGGACAAGTGGTCGTTAGCACTTTGATGGTCTTGGCACTTGCTGAACATTCTTGGGTGCCCAGAAGTGTACTTTACAGCAATAGTAGAAATGAAGTTTCTGAGATTAAGTTAATTTTTATGGCAAAGAATGACTTTACAATTTATTGCAATTCATCTGATCACACTTCTTAACAATCTAGAGTTAATGCAAACTATAACTAACAAAACTGAAGCAGCAAACTTTGTACAAACCAAAATTTGTGTTAGTCTCAAAGTTTTGGCCACGACTATGTAGAAAATAGCATTTTATACATGATTTTATGTTTTTATAGCATGAAGAGTTAATTCAGGCAAATACAAGTATGAATAATTTGTTCTAAATCAGGGCTTAGTCAGACGGGCGTTTTTTGCCGCGATTTGCGGATCGCATGACGGATGCGCATCCGCAAATCGCGTGACCGGTGCGCGCAAGTCGCCCGCAAATCGCCCGAAAATCTGCTCCTAGCCGCGTTTCATTAGAAACGGGCCGGAGCTGTCCAGCGCATTGCATTCAATGGAGACGGCAATACAGCCGTCTCCATTGAAAGCAATGCGCTGCGGGCGAGCCCGGGATGAATTGTCGGTAAGGGCTTAAATATATAAGCCCTTACCTGCAATTCATCCTAAAATGTGTTAAAATAAAAAAAAATTGCATACTCACCTTCTGCCGGCAGCTCCGAGCGGCCGTCCTGCAGTGGGTGTGAAGGGGGTGTGAGTCAGACCTGCCCCCTGATTGGCTCAGCGCTGAGCCAATCAGAGGCATGCCTCACTCACACCCATTCATGAATTCATGAATGGATGTGAGTCAGACCTGCCCCTGATTGGCTCAGCGCTGAGAGGCAGCAGTCACTCACCCATTCATGAATTCATGAATGGGTGTGTGAGTGAAACCGGCCTCTGATTGGTCAGGCTGTGACCAATCAGAGGCAGATCATTCAGCAGGCGGGGATTTTAAAGCCCCGCCGGCTGAATAGTGCCGAGAAGCAGTTCAGGAGAACTGACAGCGGCCGCGGCTGGACTCCGGCTGCAGCGGAAAGGTGAGTATACAATTTTTTTTTATTTTAACACATTTTAGGATGAATTGCAGGGAAGGGTTTATATATTTAACCCCTTCCCGACAATTCACCCCGCGCACGCCGGCAGCCCATTGCTTTCAATGGAGCGGCTGTATTGCCGCTCCATTGAATTCAATGGGCAAACATCGTTCTTCTCTGCCACAGCTGTTACAGCTGTGGCAGAGAAGAATGATTTGTCTTCTATATGTTCTCAATGGGGTCGGCGCTGCTGCCGCCGGCCCCATTGAGCGCATATACAGAAGCGAACAGGAATCGCAGATCGCAGATAGGTGCGATCTGCGATTTTTTGTTCTATAATTTATCGGACGAGCGCATAAAAAGCGCTCATGTGTCCGATACCATTGCAAAGCAATGGTTTTAAAAAATCGCCGGACGCATGCGCATGCGCAAATCGCGGCTAAAAACGCCCGTCTGACTAAGCCCTCAGAGTGAAATTATGCTGACATTGTATTGTACTGTTTGAACCATCTTCAGATTCAATTATAAATGCTTATATCTACAGTGTTTACAGGTCTTGCAGAAAGGCAAGACTATCTACTCATATAATACCTTTTTCAGTCTCTTAAGCCTCTAATTCACGCCACTGACCAGTTAATGTATATTCCTTGGATTCTGTGCACCATAATTTTGTCCTGAACGAGATGTGCCTCAGCTCATAGACTCTCATAGTAGTCACTGTGATTATGCATATTAATGCATGTATTGTAGAGTCCCATTTCACAATAAAGGATCTAATCTTTCAGTGCAGACGTTTGTTGTAATTGCCACTGCTGGAGGGATTTGTGCTATCAGTATTTTGGAAACTATCGTTGTTCACGTTACAACTGTCATTTTGCTAGAAGGAATTGAGACAAATTACATATTGATTGTGTCAACAGTTCTTCCAAATTGTATTGGTGTCCTTGATTTCTGTTTATCAGGTCGCATTTTGTGTAAATGTTTTTTTCAGAACTATTTATAATGATGAAATGTAATTTCTTTGCAAAGTTGATAGGGTGTTGTTATTTTCAATTACTTTTTTTATATAGAATGCTTGAAAATCAAATGTTAGCCAAAGCTTGAGTGCATCGGGTTACACCCAAATACTTTCTGTGGGATAATATTTTCAGTATATCAAATAGTCTTTTTTTGTTGTTGTGGTAATACAGCCATGCATATTCCTTGAATAATAGCTTTAATAAAACAAATGTTAAGCTTATATTAATGAAATTGTGTACAATAATATAGAAAGTGAGTGAATTGCATAACTAAAGCACCCTGTGCATTAGTAACTAATTTTTTTCTCCATTGAGAACATTCAAAATATACCAGAATCATTACCATTTCTTGTTTTACATCGTCATTAATGGAGCATGAAGGCTTATGTGATGCACAAAAGATATCAAACATACCTTTTCTAGCACTAAAATATCCAATGGTGTTGTAATGCTAATATTACGCCAGAATTTAAACCTCAAGACACATGTGGCCAAATCTGTAACTGATCTACTGCATTTGGTTGGAGAGTGCCTAGCTAAACCATTGACATAGTCCCTTTGGAGTCTTTGCTTTGTTTTGCCTTGATTCTCTGATAGGCTTAATCTCTACACTCCCTTTAAAAAGGTAGCCCTTCCACTGCCTCTGTGCAAGAATATTGTCTTTTGCGTTAGTCTAGTGCACTGTTACCGCTGCTATGTTCTTCCTAGACAAAGCTCGTACTGCTGATTTCCATATAATGACCTCTGACTAACTATAAGAACGTACTTTGTCTAAACCCCTTACTGCTGGTACATGTGCTACGGACCTCCGGCTTGTTTCTGAGCTGTCACGGCACTTGGACTCATAACCTTGCCTGCAGACCGTAAAATGCAAACCTGCCCTATCCCAGTTTAATTTTAAATTAGTTTAGTGATAATATTTTTTTTAAAGGGGCCTCTTTGTTCTGCTCATTAGTAGGGGTCATAGAAGTCAGTCCTTCAACAACACACATTGATGGCTTATCAGAAGCATTATCTTTGTGTTTTCCTAAAAAAACCTCTTACAATAATCTATATAAACATTATCCAATGTAAGCAAATATCATATAAAAGAAATAATTACATAGTTTAATGTTACCAGTCATAAATGCTAAATCCAAAAAGTGCTGCCCTTATCATTAGCCATAAAATTGAGGACCATTGATTCTCGGTTATAAGAAGCGTTACTCGCCTTGATCGGCTGGGCGATAAAAAGGCCTGATATTCATCAAATTGAATTGGGTAAGTCCAACCTAATTTTTGTCGAAAAACAATTTTCACAATATGCCTGCTATAGGGGTCAGGGTTCAGCCAATCAAAAGCCAGGACACGCAACAGTTTAAATGAACACTTGCATCACATGACCAAGCCGTATATAACACAGGTACAGTGTAACCAGCGTCCATTTTACAGATGAGCACAGGACATAAAAGCTTGTATACTGGGGTTATGTTGGAGGAAGAAGGGAAAGAAGCTGCTTCACATTTATATGCCTATATAACACATTGTCTGTTGTTAATCAGGACAGATATTCTATAGAGGATATATTCCTGCTGGGTATGAAAGCTTGTATATGAGTAGAGAACTTCAGAAAGATTCTATTGGAGGGGCCAAAGAAAGAAGCTCTATTATGTTTATTTTTCCTATACAAAATGTGGTCTGTATATTGAGAGATGGTATATTTCTGCTGCTGTCACCATATAAAGCAGCAAAGGAGTCAGACAAACTATACTTTGATATAAGTAATATTGCAGTTCCCTACACCAGTTCCCTACTGTTTGTGGCCTTGGCTCATTACTAATTGCCAGTTCAGCCACTACAAATTAGTTGCTGGCCTTACACAGCTAGCAGTAGTGTGAGGAGAATTCAATTACCCTGCGCCAAACAGGGACAGTTAACAAATACATTAGCTATACTGTGTGGCCTTCTGTTCTCACATATTGTTCCTACCAAGGATTTCTGCTTCTTTAGTTTCCAGTGTTTTAATGTTAATATAAAACAAAAAGAAACCCAAAAGGAAAACAGCAGATACACACAGTGCATGTCAGTGGCCTCATACATTGTTCAAAGTCGACAGTCTGGCCACTGTGAATTATTTTATGCCCTTATGCAGCTAGCAGTGGGGTTTGGGGAATTCAATTACAAAGCGTCAAACAGGAATAGTGCACAAATATACAAGCTGTAATGTGGGGCCTTCTGTACTCACATATTATATGAGAACTCCTATGGGGATGAAATAATTCTGTCACACCTGTGACAGCTGTGGCAGGGGATTTTTTACTCCCTACAGGGATTCCCCTTGTTACTGAACACTGTGACAGGGATGATTTTCAGGGAAGGGCTTATATTTCAAGCCCTTCCCCAAAAGTTACTGCAGTGGTTGTGTTAAGATATGGCTTTTGAAACGTAAAGATGAAAATCCCCCCCAAATTGTTGCGTCCTTATGCCCAAAATAGGCCATGTCCTTAAGGAGTTAAAAACTCCTGCACCATTCGTATTAAGTGAAGGACCACTGACATCACTGTGTCTACCACTATACTATGCTGCCCGCAGCTAGGACAGCATTAGGGATCTGATGAGTTCATTAAAAAAAAAAAACACAAAATAAGATTAGAAGTACTTTAATTAAGAAAATAATCGTTATATCTTTTTTACAGAATAAGGGTGGCTTCAGACAAGCATGTTTTTGTGCGTGCATACGTCTATTGCAAGCAGAGAATTCAGGAATGGGTAAGTGCTGCCTCTGATTGGCTGAGCAAAGGGATCAATCAGAGGCAGCTCTCAGCTGTCATTCAATAGCTGAGAGCTGCATCTGATTGGTCACAGTGCTCAGCTTTAAATCCCCGCCTGCTAAATACTCCTCAGAGCAGTGCAGGAGAAGAGCTGGCTGGACGTAGCTGAGCCCCAGCAGCTGAAGAAAGGTGAGTTTTTTATTTTTTTTATTTTTATCAAAATTCTTTTTGTTTTCCAGAGAAGGGCTTATATGTAAAACCGTTCCCTGAAAAACAATTACAGGATGCTTGCAGCTGGATCCCCTGCTGCAGCTGTCATCTCTGACAGCTGTGGTAGGGAATTCTTTATTCCCGCAGAGATGAAGAATTCCTTTGCTGCATCTGTCACAGATGTGGCAGGTGCAGCAGGGAATTCTTTTTCCACACAGGGATAAAGGAAGCATCTGCCACATGCAGCAGATGTGTTCTTCATCCCTGCGGGGACGTGGCAGACAGGTAAGTATTTTTCTTTCTATTTTTTTTTCTTGTTTTTCAGGAAAGGGCTTATATGTAAAGCCCTTCCCTGAAAAACACTTCAGGGGTGCCGGCAGACCATTGCCTTCAATGAAGCTGCCGGCAGCAGCTGCGGCTCCATTGAAGGTAATGCGCGGACCTTCATACACGCGTGTTTTTGCGCGTACATAGGTGCGCACTTATGTATGCACAAAAATACTCATGTGAAGCCACCCTAAGGTCATATAAGACTATTCATATAACTAATTTTCTTCTGCAGTATTATTTTTTTAATCAATCATTGAAAGTCTTTTTTACTTTTTATCTTTGCAGTAATTTTACCAACTGATTTCTATAATTTTTAGAAGCCAAGTCAGCTTATAAAATACGTTTTGTTTTATTGCCTAAATGTATCTAAACGAAAACAAGGAAGAAATGTTTTCAATTCAATTTTCTAATAATCTATAAATACCACACACGTGAGTGCTTAAAGTCTTTAAGACAGCAGGTGGACTCACTTTTGTGCAAAACACACATATTAGGTTTATCTTTTATCTTTTAGGGAGCAATAAACAAATCTGGAGGTGTATTGAAAGTAATAAGCAGCAGAGTATATATGGCTGTTTTTGGATGGGTCTTTAGGAGACGATTGTTTCGGTTATTGCAGCTGATTTCATATATATACCCCTCACTTCACTTAGTATACCCTTTTGGTGCTTTTAAATGTTTTTAATTATATTTTAATCTTGCTAGTAATCATAGATAATAAAGCTTGTTGATAGTCTGTTACAAATATTCATTCATATTATGTGTCTCCTTGTCTTGCTGTATATTTGTTGTTTTTTTTCATGTCAGTATATTCTATGTGCAACAAGTTGAGCTCTCATTATTATCAGCTGTTTTTTAGTAATTTCCCAATTCCTTTTTAAGCAACTATCAAAATCAATCATCCAGTTCATCTTGAGATATAAATCTCCCAAATTGGTGCACAGTGCATAAATGCCACGCAAATGTATTGGAGACTCAGGGTGCGGGCAGACGAGCGTAGGCGTATTTACGTTCGCACGAGCGCAACGTATAATCGCCCGAGAGAACGTTTTTCACCGATCACGACCAGAGCTAGAAAGCGTATTTTCGTTTGTTCCTACTTTGCAAACTATCTTTTCGGCCATCGAATATGCGTTGGCGCGTATTTCGGTCGCATATGTTCCGTTTTTTTTTCGGGTTGCCGTTTTTACGCGCCGTAAAATCGCCCATGTGAACTAATACATTCGAAACCATTGCCTCAGATGGTCACGTATATACGTTTGGTCGCAAAAACGCGCCGTTTATGCGCTCGTCTGCTCGCACCCTTATACTGCTCAAATGTCCAGTCTAATCACAGACCAATTCTGATGAACAGATAGTTAGATCTGGGCAATACAACCCATACAACTCTATGCATGTGGGTGGAGCTCTGTCTACTATTCCTTGAAATGTACTATGTTTAATGAACTTAGAGATGAGCAAGCACCAAAATGCTTGGGTGCTCGTTACTCGGGCCAAACTTTTTCTAATGTTCGAGAGCTTGTTTCGAGTAACGAACCCCATTGAAGTCAATGGGAGACTCGAGCATTTTTCAAGGTGCCCGATGCTCTGCATTGTTTTTAATGGAGCCATGGCTGCTGCCGGCAGCTCCATTGAAAACGATTGTCTGCTGGCACCCCTGAATTGTATTTCATGGAAGGGCTTTACATATAAGCCCTTCTCTGGAAAACAATAATTTCGGTGTACAAAAAAAAAAAAACATAGCTGTATGCGGCAGATGTGTTCTTCATCCCCGTGGAGGACACGGCAGCAGTGGAGGGTAAGTTTTTATTTCTTTTCTTTTTCTAAAAATATTGCTTTTCATGGAAGGGCTTATATGTAAAGCTATTCCAAGAAAAACAATTAGGGGTGCCAGCAGACCATTGTTTTCAATGAAGCTGCCGGCAACAGCTGCGGTTCCATTGAAAACAGATGGGGAGGGGCTCGGCTTGAGAAACAAGTACCTTGAGTATGCTAATGCTCGCTCGCTCATCTCTAGTCTCGAACCATCACCTAAAAAATATTTATAAGCACAATTTGTTAAAATTCCTTCAAAAGCACAGTTGAAATCCATCTTGAAACATCACAGGCTTAATTTTATTCATTTCAACCACCCAACAAAATTGTGTTGCTCTTTTCTTTCCAAACACCAACCAAAACTTAAACAAAATCTCACTTTTTTGAAACATAGAGCTTTCCCAAAATGCTATCCATACTATTCAATAATCTGCTTATATGTTTGTAAATAATAAAACTCTCATGCATGTTGTCCTGAAAAAAACATCTGCCCATTATATTCTCCTAAAAAGTACTTGGGCAACTTGCAAATGAATTTGCATGGAAATCTTCACTATGAACGATATCTCAAACAACCAATGAACAAGCATTACTCTGTGTAACCGCTAACAAATGACTGTTGTTCACATGCTTCAATGACTATTCTGAGTGATTATCTAAATGATAGTTGCTCTGTCTAAAGGTATCTTTACGCTTCCTGATCTGAGATGGCACCTAGGCACACATCTATTTCCAACTACCCCTCTTTGAGACCATTCATGATACATAAGATGCTGTATCATCCCCTAGTAGTAATTCCATTTGGAAGAACCATATGGAGGTACACAGAACACTGAGGATTCCTTGTGCCATATACGAGCTTCACACATGAGGCCTTTATCAGACTAAACATACATCTTCCATCACTCAGATTTGAGAAGTTGTAATTATGAAGAAAGCTTGATAGAATTAGACACATAAACGGCTTACTGGACTGTGAACAAAAAAGAAACGTTACATAATTATTAGAACAATTCATGCACTAGTTTATAATATATGGTACATAATATTTTGAAAGTTTTAAGATTGGAATATTGAGGAAAGTTGTATTTTAAATGTTAAACTTTTATTCTGTTGAAAGCTGCTAATTAAGAAATCCTCCCTCTTGTCTTAAAGGAAGTCTATCACTTCTGATTTTTTTTTTCTTTTAACTTTATAATTGGCTTTTTAAACACAGTTATAGTTGTGGTGACAAGATATTCAAAATGTAAAGTAGATACAATACAGTAGTATAGAATCACCAGCACAAATGATATGCATTTATTGGGTTGCAATTTAAAACTAGGAACTTAAAGGGGTTGTCCGGCCAGAAACATTGCATGTCATTACTTCTGTTTGCCCATTTCCATGCACTTAGTAATATACATTGTGCATGGAAAATGAAGCAAACAGAAGTTTTGGACTTACCTGAACGGGTGCCCCCCCCCCCCCCCGTGTTGCTCCCCCGTCATCCCTGGTTATGACAAGAATCTTCTATTCTTCTTGTCGGGCCACAGCAGCTCTTGTCGGCGCGGGAACGAGCCTCTTCTCATCCGAGCATGCGCAGTTCTTCTCTCTGCAGCCGGGACCGATATACGATCTCCTTGTGTGCAGGGGGGAGGATGGAAGAGCGAGGAGCAGGAACTGAGCTCCCGCCCCCTCTCTGCCTCCTCTCCGCCCCTCTGCACTATTTTCAATGAGGAGAGGCGGGACAGGGGCGGGGCTAATGCGTGCGCCTTACATGCGTGCGCCTTCTCCTCCTGACATGTTTACACTAGCCATAAGGAAAACAATGAAATGTGTTGGCAGCTGTTTACAAAGCTAGGTGTATGTTTAAACACATGCTTGGCTCTGCAAACAACTCATGAAGGTCCTTTTATATGCAAATGAAGATGATAAAGTGCTAATGGCCATTAACATTTTATGCAAATGGATTGCTAAATCTTTCAATCTTTCAGTCATTTGAAAGATTATCTTCACGTATAAATGGACCTTAAGACTCCATTACCATAGTGAATAACAATGGAGGTAATGGACAGCCTATCTAGTTCAATTTATTTGAAAAGGTATAGATAACATTTAATTTGCCATAACTCTAGTTGAAGGCAGAACATAAAGGGCCTGAGTTGTTTGAAAAACATTCCCTTTAAAGTCATAATGTCTCTAACGTGGCAAAGGCAAAGCCCCAAGAAATTCTATCAAATGTCTTCATCCAATGTGAGAAGCAGAGAAGGTGCCCAATCATTCTTTACCCATGCCATCAAGTTAAGCATTCATCTTTTACCATCAGATTCCTGTGTACCCTAGGTAAAACCAACCATTGTAATGTATTAAGGATGGTAGAACATTGCGCAAACATTGTGCAATAAGTTTGGCATATGTATTTTTGTGTCACAATTCAAGAGTGAAATGGGCTGAACATTTGTGGGGAGTCAGAATCCTTTCCCGGTTTTAGAATTATAATAATTATAGTTGCCTTCAACGTCTCTGAGGGCAATTTGCACCAAACTAATAGCTTAATTGAATACATTTGTTAAACATGAGGTTACAAAAGAGTGAAATAATTAACTGTATTCATTAAATTATCCATTAGGGTCTGGAGATTTCCCTGATTTAGTTGAACTGATTATTTTGCCTATTTCTGAACTAGATACGGGAGCGTTGAAGACGTTTAGATCGTAATCATTTAAGGCAGGTAGATTGGATTTAGCTGAGAAAAATATTTTTGCTGTCTTGCGACGGTTAGATAGTGAATGCGTCATCCTTAAGATTATACATTTTATAATATATTCTATAATAGAAAAGGTTAATAGCACTAGCAATATTTTGTGGATGGGATAGTTTGTGATTGTTGTCATTTGATCATACAGATCGAATTTTGGATTTATGATGATGTTGTTTGACTTATTGTAAGATGTGTTGTATAACATATGGAGGGACAATACTTTATCATATTCTGCTATAAGGACCGACCTTTATTTCTGATGCAGATGAGTGAGTATATGATGAAGTTTGTCTGAGGGAGCCTGTTGTATTTGGGCTTCTATCACTTTAATTTGCTGTAAAAGGTTAGACATTTCTTTTTGTTTTGAAAACTAAAATGAATTATGATTAGAGATGAGTGGGCACCCAAATGCTTGGGTGCTCGTTGCTCGAGTCGAGCTTTCCGCAATGCTCGAAGGTTCGTTTCGAGTAACGAACCCCATTGAAATCAATGGGCGACTCGAGCATTTTTGTATATCGCCGATGCTCGCTAAGGTTTTCATTTGTGCAAATCTTCAAAACCTACGAAAGTGATGGAAACGACACAGATACGGATAGGGCAGGCGAGGGGCAACATGCTGGGCTGCATCTCAGGCTCCCAGGTCCCACTATTAAGCCACAATAGTGGCAAGAGTGAGCCCCCCCCCAACAATTTTTACTTCGGACAAACCCTCATTAGCAAGGCACACCTTAGCTAAGCACCACACTACCTCCAACCAAGCACAAGCACTGCCTGCGGGACACAGCGCTGCCTCTTCTCCTGGGTTACATGCTGCCCAACCCCCCCGCATGACCCTGCGTCCGCAGCGCACACAAAAGTGTCCCTGTGCAGCCTTCAGCTGCCCTCATGCCACACGCTGACTGCATAGCCACACCACCCTCATGTCTATTTATAAGTGCGTCTGCCATGAGGAGGAACCGGAGGCACACACTGCAGAGGGTTGGCAGGGCCAGGTAGCGACCCTCTTTAAAAGGGGCAGGGCGATAGCCCACAATGCTGTAGAGAATCGATGAGAAATTGATGTTCGATCTTCATTCCAATCCTGTGCCACCTCCATCAGGAGCTGTAAACGTGGGCATGAGTTACATAGCTACGGGAAATCCATGTGCCCACACAATATTCATTCTGTCTAGGTGTCGCATAGCTCAATCGACACCGCAAGAGGAAAGCCATATGCACTCTGCCACCTACCCAAGTCAGTCAATGACTTTGTGCCACACAGGTCAAACACCGCGATGGGAACTAAATGTGCACCAACAGCATAGGTGGGTCCTAGGCAACCCAAGACATGAACAATAAATAAATTAGAGCGGCCAAACATGGCAGACTTGCACTGCGCCGACGACATAGGCCTCGGCCCACAGCTTCAGCAATCGTAGGCATGAAGCGGACTCTGATGCTAGTTCATCTGCGATGGGCTCATTAAATCAGTTAGCTTTCCTTTCACCGCTCCAATGACTGGATTAGCCAGGAAAAGGCTCCACAGCCCCAACCTGGCGTACTTGCACTTCCCCTGGGACATAGGCCTCAGCCCACACCCTCAGCAAACGCGGGCATGAAGCGGACTTTGATGCTAGTTCATCTGTGACGGGCTCAGTAAATCAGTTACCTTTCCTTTCACTGCTCCAATGACTATATTAGCCAGGAAAAAGTTCCACAGCCCCAACCTGGCGTAGTTGCAGTTCCCCTGGGACATAGGCCTCGGCCAACAGATTCAGCAATCGTAGGAAGCGGATGTTCACTGCACCCAGGACATAGGCCTCTGCACAAACCCTCAGCAATCATGGGGCTACAGTGGACTGAATGCTGGCGTAGCTGTGAACGTCTCAGCGCTGTATCGCTCCTCTTGTTTGTCCTTTAGCAGTGCCCCAGATAGCTGCGGTAACGTCAGATAAAATACAGGTTGGCTTCGGCCCACACTGCATGCCTGAGTCAGACTGGGTTTTTTTTATTAATAGTCACAGGCAGGTACAACTCCGCTCTGGGAAGTCTGTGTGCACCCACAGCATGGGTGGCTCCCTGGAACCCACCGACGTTACGTAAATAAATCCCATGGCAGTGCCCCGGACAGCTGAGCTAACGTCAGCTAAAATACAGGTGCGCTTCGGCCAACACTGCACGCCCTAGTCAGACTGTTTTTTTTTTAATAATAGTCACAGGCAGGTACAACTCCGCTCTGGGAAGTCTGTGTGCACCCACAGCATGGGTGGCTCCCTGGAACCCACCGACGTTACGTAAATAAATCCCATGGCAGTGCCCCGGACAGCTGAGCTAACGTCAGCTAAAATACAGGTGCGCTTCGGCCAACACTGCACGCCCTAGTCAGACTGTTTTTTTTTAAATAATAGTCACAGGCAGGTACTACTCTGCTATGGAAAGTCTGTGTGGACCAACAGCCACCGACGGTACATTATGAAATCCTATTGCAGTGCCCCGGACAGCTGAGCTAACGTGAGATAAAATACAGGTTGGCTTCGGCCCATACTGCATGCCCGAGTCAGACTGGCCTTTTTTCATAGTCACTGGCAGGTACTACTCCGCTATGGGAAGTCTGTGTGGACCCACAGCATGGGTGGGTCCCAGGAACCCACCGACGTTACGTAAATAAATCCCATGGCAGTGCCCCGGACAGTTGAGCTAACGTCAGCTAAAATACAGGTGGGCTTCGGCCAACACTGCATGCCCTAGTCAGACTGCGGTTTTTTTATTAAAAGTCAGAGGCAGGTACTACTCCGCAATGGAAAGTCTGTGTGGACCTACAGCATGGGTGGGTTCCAGGAAGCCACCGACGGTACATTAATAAATCCTATTGCAGTGCCCTGGACAGCTGAGCTAACGTGAGATAAAATACAGGTTGGCTTCGGCCCATACTGCATGCCCGAGTCAGACTGGGTTTTTTTAACAGTCACAGGCAGGTACAACTCCGCAATGGGAAGTCTGTGTGCACCCACAGCATAGGTGGCTCCCTGGAACCCACCGACGGTACATAAATTAATCCCATTGCAGTGCCCCAAATAGCTGAGCTAAGGTTAGATAAAGTACAGGTTGGCTTCGGTCCACACTGCATGTCCTAGTCAGTCTGGCCTTTTTTCATAGTCACAGGCAGGTACAATTCCGTAATGGTAAGTCTGTGTGCATCCACAGCATGGGTGGCTCCCTGGAACCCACCGATGGTACATAAATTAATCCCATTGCAGTGCCCTGGACAGCTGAGCTAACATGAGATAAAGTACAGGTTGGCTTCGGCCCACACTGCATGCCTGAGTCAGACTGGGTTTTTTCATTAAAATTCACCGGCAGGTACAGCTCCGCTCTAGGAAGTCTGTGTGGACCCATAGCATGGGTGGGTCCCAGGAAGCCACCAACAGTACATAAATAAATGCCATTGCAGTGCCCCCGATAGCTGAGCTAACGTGAGATCAAATGCAGGTTGGCTTCGGCCCACACTGCATGCCCCAGTCAAACTGGGTTTTTATAATAGTCACAGACAGGTACAACTCCACAATGGGAAGCCTGTGTGCACCCACAGCATGGGTGGCTCCCTGGAACCCACCGACGGTACATAAATAAATCCCATTGCAGTGCCCCCGATAGCTGAGCTAACGTGACATCAAATATAGGTTGGCTTCGGACCACACTCCATGCCCTAGTCAGTCTAGGGTTTTTTTTAAGGGCCAGATACATAGAACACCGCGATGGGAAAACTTAGTGCACCCATACTATGCACAGACCTCTGTAATATTCCTGTAGCAAAGGTATAAGCTGACCCCACTAACAGTTATGTTACAGAAGTCTAGGGAGACACCAGTAACATTTCTGTAGTTACAGTATAGACAGACCCCAGTAACATTTCCGTAGCAGCAGTATAGGCAGAGCCCAGTAATAGTAACATTTCAGTGGTAACAGTAAAGACAATTTACTCAGTGGACATTTGCTTAATAATTGTATTTAAAAAGCGAATTTGCAATGAGTTAGAATTTAGATAGTCGCGATTTTAAGCGGTCTAGTCTATCCTAAAAATTAGAATGGGATATATCCGTTTAGAATCTATATCTTTCCAGATTATTATTTATTAATTTTAATAGCAATTAACACCCCAGCTACTTTTTAAATCATGGTTAGCCATAAAAATGTAGGTAAAAGTGTTATGACGAAGCTTGGGCAGATTAGAAGCAAAATGCATTTCCCGGAGCATCTTAACACAAGGACCAGTGACCATGGCAGCCAATTACTGCCTATAATGGGTCACTGCTTCAATCAGTTATTGGCTATAGTTGGCACATGTCCCTGTGTTAGGACTTCTTCACTGCAACAAGAACTAAAAAGTGGTGGTCAGGCAGTGTCAGTACAGGAGCAGTGAGGCGTCATTGAGGTGAGTATATTTTTAACATAATTTTTTCTATCTCATTTGACAAACTATTTTTTTTAATCAATTTTTATTCAAGTTTTGACATTACAATACAATCAATCTGCAGTGTGATCAGAAATCATTGTAGAACATCAAAGATATATGAAAATCAGAGTGAATCAAGCTTAACATAAGCTTAGACAAGTATACAATACCCCTGCTAAGAACCCAAACGACTGTGTAGCTCATTAAGGGCTCCGTATACTATATCAACTCAGACTAAAATAACAGAGAAACAAAAGCAGACACCAAGGGAGGAGGTGTGGGAGGAAGGAGAGGAAGGGGGGGGGGATAGGGGGAGGGGAACAGGGAAGGGTGAGAATAGGCGAGTTATGCAATACCTGCTCAGGTTCATGGATATTCCATCTCAGTGCATTGAAACGTCCAGAGACCTCACACTCAACCAAGGACTTCAGGTCAGTAGGAACTTATGTGAATTCGTGCTCCAACTGACTAATTCCTCCAGGTTATAAATCAAATCTACCCTTTCCCTCCATAGGGACAGAGAGGGCGGAGTATTCTGTTGCCATAGTAAAGGGATTAATGCCATAGCCGCATCCAGGAGAAAGGCGATCAGCTAATTCTTGAGCGGATGGAACATCGCCGACAGCTTCCAAAGAAAAATCATCTCGGGTGAGAGAGAAATTTGGCGAAATCTTCCCTAGCACCCCCTCCACTCCCCTCCAAAAAGGTGACAAACTCAGACATTTCCACCTTATGTGGAGATAGGAGCTTTCCTCTCCATCGCATCTCCAACATCTTCCATGAGGAGCTAACTTGTATGCGTGGAGCCATTGTGGAGTTTTGTACCATCTCACCAGGATTTTATAATGGGACTCCTACGATAGGATGCACGGGGAGAGACCAAGAGATGTACGAAGAATTAATTTTGTATCACTCTGTGAAAGAGAGATGCCCAGTTCCTTCTCCCAAGAAATAATGAAGGTAGGTTTAAATGTCTTAGGGGAGATAAATTGCTTTCGCAGAGAAGAAATTTTCCTGAAGGTAGGGTTGCTTTCCTTCAATAATTTTTCAAATGGCGTCAGCGGTCTCGTTGATTTGTACGTCTTGAGGAAGTCCCGGAACACCCCACGCACAAGAGCATCGTGCAAGAAGGAAAGGCTCAGGGTGGGAAGCATTGAATGCAGGATCTCTGGTGATGACGAGTGTGCCAAATCCTGCAGGTTACTTGCATGAAAATTTCTGAATTTCCTCCCGACTGAGGTGGACCCCGGATCAGGATGAGGTCTAAGCAACCTATGGAAGCTACTTAACGGTAACATCGGCAAGGGCAATGGTGCTAAACCAGCCCTTAAACTGCCCCATACCTCGCAGGGTCCCCTTAGTAGTGGGTTAAAACCCTTTGATCTATATAGGGACCTGTTAGGGAGCCAGAGATCCTCCATGTGGGTGTAACTGCTATATACCATAACAAGGGAGGAGAGTAATTTATCCTTTATCGGTTGGACCAAGTCCATCCAGTAGCCCAGCTGAGAGGCTCGGTAGAAGTCGGATACATTTGGGAGATCAGTGCCGCCCTCTAATCTCCTCCTAATCATCAGGCTATGACCAGTGTAGGTCTCCTCTGCCTCCACACAAAACCCAAAAAAGCGGATCGTAGGGTCTTATAAAAGCTCACCGGCAGCTAAATTGTAAATTATAATCGGAAGAACATATGATTTCAAAATGTTTTTCCTGCCGAACCATGAAATGAATGGCATATCGTATGATCTCAACAGATTCTGATCTTGACCAAGCAAGGGTGCAAAGTTAGCTGCATATAGACCCTCTGCCCTCTTAGTTAGCTTAACTCCTTGATAGTCCAGCGAAGTCTCCGACCACATTAGGGGTGATGAGGCTTTAAGGGCGTTGCATGTATTAATGGGAATGGAAATGTTTAAAACCGTCGCTGTTGACAGATTAATTTTAAAATTGGAGATTAATCCAAAATCATCCTGTAGCTTGATGAGTCTAGGTAGCCCCCTTTTAGGGTCTGTTATCAAGAATACTATGTCATCAGCAAAGGCTGCCGAAGATAGTGAGTCATTATAGAAATTTAGACCGTTGATCGTTGGGTCCTGTCTGACCCTTGAAAGAGGAGGTTCCAACACCAGGATGAAAAGAAAGGGGGAGAGAGGGCAGCCCTGATGGGTGCCATTCCTAATATAAAAGAGCGGGGACAAAATCTCGTTGGTTTTCAATCTCGCATATGGACAGGCGTAAAGCGAGAATATGGTCGTGACAAATCCCACCAGTAAATTGTAATGGAGTAATATTTTTTCCATGTAGCGCCAATCAACTGTCAAACGCTTTTTCAGCGTCAGTACCCACAAAGGCTAATGGTATATTATGTTGCGCATAACGTGCAGCATGTAGTAATCTACGACAATTGTCCCTGCCCTCTCTCCCCTTAACAAAGCCAGCCCGTTCCCCATTGATCAAAGAAGAAACAAAATACTCAAGTCTCTTAGCCAGGAGTTTAGCCCAGAGTTTGGTATCGAGGTTAATTAGGGAGATTGGCCTGTATCTACCACATAGTTCAGCATCCTTATTTTCTTTGTGAATAAGAGTAATGTGGGCCTTCTGTGCCTGTTTAGGCAAAGTGGCACCCGACAAAAGAGCATTAAAAACTAAAATTGGACTAAAGGATTTATAATAACGTAAAGTTAGGCCATCCTGGCCAGGGCTTTTGTTAGGCGAACAGGATGCCAGCAAATTTTCGATCTCACTCTGTAAGACCGGTGACATTAAAGAGGATGCTTCAAAATCACTCAGTTTGGGTAGATGGGACTGGTACAGAAAAGCGTTCTATCTGCTGATCCACTTTTGACATGTCCCCAGACGTTAATTGATCTTTGAGGTTATATAAGTTGGAGTAGAACTGTTGAAATTCATGAGCTATGTCTTTGAAGGCAGTGACCCTAGTGCCGGAATGGGATTTAATAGAATTAATTGTGTTTTTCGACGGTGCTTTTTTAATTAGCAAGGACATAAATTTGCTACCCTTATTACCCTGCGCATAGACTACGTGCTTCAAATGTAAGTGCTTCTTATTGAACCTAGATTCAAGATAACACCTCAAGTATCTCCTCACCTCTGCCAATACGTCCATGTTTGCTTTTATTTGAGAAAGTTTAACAGCTTGCTCTAGTTTAGCTATCTGACAAAGTTTCTCATGGATCTCTTTTTGTATTCGCTTTTTAACCCTAGAGCCTAGGGCAATGAGTAACCCTCTAAAGACGGATTTATGAGCCACGCAGTCACAGAGTCTCCACCCCATTTAAGCTGGAAATATTCCTCGATAGATTTGGATAGAGAGTCTCTCTCATCTTTGGAGTCTAAAAGGGAGGCATTAAGTCTGCATCTCCATTCTCTTGGGGTCGACAGAAGAGGGTGGAGGGTGACGTGGACTGGGGCATGGTCAAAGACAGTCGCTGGGTCAATCCAGGCTTAATCTAGCTGTGGATGGAGAGAACGCCAAGCGTTAATTACCCCCAACTCCTGCAAGCAGCAACTAAGTTTCCTCAACCTTACTTGAGAAATCTTGGTGCATCCTATAGAGGAGTCAAGCAAAGGTTTGAGGGTGACATTGAGATCTCCCCCAAGAATAATCTGTCCTACAGCAAAATGTTTCAGGACCTCTAATTGAGTATCCATGGGACCTGATCTACATTTGGGGCATATAAATTAGCTATGGTCATTTTTGTATTGTTCAGTACCTCTTTAAGGAAAAGCACCCTTCCCTTCTCATCTCTATATTGGGCCTCACAGATAAAGTCGACAGTTTTATGGAAGAAAATTGACACCCCCTTGGAGGCCGAGACGGAGTGGGCACTGTGGAAGCCTAGCGGAAAGCATTTCCCTGGCAACGAACAGCATCTGTCCCTTTTAAAATGTGTTTCCTGCAGGAGAAGAATTTTGGTCTCATACCTTTTCAGGAGCAGGGATATATTATGTCGTTTATAGGGATGAGCGAGTATACTCGCTAAAGCACTACTCGTTCGAGTAATGTGCTTTGGACGAGTATCTCCCTGCTCGTCCCTGGAGATTCGGGGCCCGCGCGGAGCGGGGAGCAGCGGGGGAGAGCGGGGAGGAACGGAGGGGAGATCTCTCTCTCCCTCTCTCCCGCCGCTCTCCCCTGCTCCCCGACGCAACTCACCTGTCAGCTGCGGCGGCTCCCGAATCTTCAGGGACGAGCAGGGAGATACTCATCTAAAGTACATTACTCGAGCGAGTAGTGCTTTAGCGAGTATACTCGCTCATCCCTAGTCGTTTTAAAGGTGAGCTGAGGCCTCTGGCGTTGAAGGACGTGAGATTCAAGAACCCCATATGTTACAAAAGAAAATTCGATATATTAACAGAAAAGAGAGAACAGTGCACTAAGATAATTCAGAAACAAATTCCTGCACACCCTACCTGGGACAGAGAGGGAAAGATTGGGAAGGGAAAGATAACAGGGGGATAAAACCAAATTAAAAAAAAAAAAAAGATAGGCTGTAGTAAACGCTGGAGTAAACCAGAGAAACTTGATTAGCACACAAAAAATTGAATTCAAATCTGCCTAAACCGGGGATCCTTTCCAAAAGAGGTGAGCGTGCCACAACGAAATACTGCAATGGCATTATGATGAAAAAACAGTAATGAAAATTTAACTCAGCCTGACCTGGCAGGCACGATCTAAGACCCTATCTTTATAAGAGAGAAAGCATACAAACGTAATATCTACTATAAAATATCTATTATCTTTAAGGAAGAGCAGTCCTTTCTAAGTGTACTAGACTGACTGGAAAGCAATCATAACCATAATATTATTATTATTATTATTATGGGGGGGACCCAAGGAATCTAAGGTCGAGGAGCGGGGCACCACCCGACGTGCCGTTCCCCCTCGTAAGGAGAGTAGGGCTCCGGATGGCAGATAGATGCCCCCCCCCCCCCCCCCCGACACCATCCCCCACCGAAAAAGAAAAGACCACAGTGTATGTCCCTTATAGAACCTCAAATTAGAAAAATACTGCCTCCAAGAAATGTCCAGAGTCAAGTAGCAGGATCCACTGATTCTTCTCTAGCCTTCTTCTTCTTGTTTTTTGGTGACTTGGCGGAGACTGCTCTCTGCCAGTCGTCTGGAGTTTTAAGCCTTGCAAACCTTGGTAGATCTGGAAGAGGAAGCCAGCTTAGTAAATCGATTGGAACAATGTCCAGAAACTGCCAGCATTTATGGAGATCCTCAGGGAAGCGTATATTGATCCTTCGACCTCTTTGGTTAATTTATAGGTCAAATGGAAACAGCTAAGCATACTTTATGTCCTTGTCCCTTAGGGCCTCCAAGAGAGGACGTAGCATGCGGCATTTCGCCAACATGGACGGAGCAAGGTCTTGAAATATTTGTATGGGTGCATCCATATAGCGGATATCTTTGTAGTTTTTTGCTGCTCTCAGAATAGCCACTGCATCCGGAAAGAGCAGTAGTTTGCACACCACATCCCTAGTGGGTTCAGATGCCGCTGGAAGGGGTCTGAGGGCTCTATGTATGCGTTCAATAACAATGGCCACCTCAGAACCCAGTAGTAGTGCGAAAATTTCTTTGGCAATTTTAGCTAGGCAGTCCCCTGCCCATGACACCGGGAGCCCCTTAATGCGCTCATTACTGTGTCTGTTCCTATTTTCTAAGTCCTCTTGCATAATAAGGGTTTTTTTTAATCTGAGAATGCTGCTCTTTAAGAACCTGCTCCAGTTCAATGGAGTGGGCAGTAATATTAGTGGAGGTGGCCTCCACGTCTTCCACCCTGCGGCCCAGGTGTTTAATTTCCTCCTTTATCTCAGCCAAGTCAGACCTTACCGAGTGCAGAGCTTGTGAGATCAGGTCTCTCATAAAGGTTCTGGAGATGTATCCTCCGTCCTTTCCAGCAGTGGAAGCCTCCTCCTCCCCCTCCTTACTTTGTGAAGCAGCCATCATCTGAGCTGGCGCCATCTTAAAGGAGCGCGTGGGGACCAAGTGCTCCGATCTTTAAGGTACCGCTGCATATCTGTCCGTCCCCTACTCAATCGAGGAGTGCCCTGGAGTTCTCGCCCTCTCTGCTTGCTGATCTTTCCCGTGCTTTCCTTTATCTAGCCACTGTATAAGGTCCTGGAAGGTGCTGCTGAGAAGGAGCTTCGCTCTCAGACCTCCATCTCGCTCAGCGGTCAGGCTACACCCTCCTTGTCAAACTATTTAAATTCAATAATGAATGTCAAGACAACCAGACATGATTGTTGGGCTAATACTTCACAGATTTTGTTAACCATGAACAATTTTCAAGTCACTAGAATTTACACCAAAAATCCATAACATTAAAACTATCTCCTAAGTGATTTGTTTCAAAGTTTTTTCTTCCAAAAGTAGTGCAAAGTAATTGCAAAACTGCACAGAGCATGGCAACTGAAAGTGTACAAGTGTCTTTAAAAAAATAAAGCCTTCAAAAATACTATTTTTTTCAAAATAATGTATCATCTGCCATTGGTGATATTGACTTGCTACTACTACTACCACCACTCCTGCTTTAGACTAACTATTTCCACCAGTATACTACACCTCCAGCCTCCCACTGCTAAAAGGGTCACACAACCACAGATATACTGTCCTGTCCATTGTTTAATACTGTGCCAGGGCTGATGCAGCTACTTCTGCCACCACCCCTGCTGCTGCTGCTACTACCAGGTCCACACAAGCATAGATCAACAAGATGATCCCAGATCATCTGTGCTGTTGTTAATTTAATAATGTGCATCTATGGATACCACTACTTCTACCATCCACCACCCCTGCTGCTACTACCAGGCCTACACAACCACAGATAAACCAGAAGTGATCCCAAAAAAGCAATCCAAAGATCCTAACTTTACATGCCCTGTGAAAATTAAATAAAAGTGTAGGAAATGTAATAAAGTTTTTTTTAACAGTAAAAAATATTTAAAATATTAAAAAGAAAAAGAAAACCTTTTCTAATTTTTTCTCAAAAAATCTAAACAATTTAAAAAATACATTTTTGGTACTGCAGTGTACGAAATAGTCTGTACCATTACAAGATCACAATATTTATCACATGTGTTGAAGGCTATTAAAAAAAATATGGAATGCCAATATGGCAGTTTCTTTTGTCATCCCAGCACCCAAGAATTTGAATAAAAGTGATCAAGAAGATGTATGTTTAACAAAGAGGCAAAAATAAATGCTACAGCTCACCCCACAAAAAACTAAGCACTCATGCAGCCCAATTTGCAAAAAAAAAGTTACATACCTCAGAATATAGTGCCACAAAGCTATTTTTGTCTAAGAATATATTTTTCTACTTTTTAAAATATAGAAAATCATTAATCAAACTAAATTACGGAACAGAGTTTACATGTCAATTTCACTGTACTGTGAATGCTGTAAAACTAACCCGGCCTTATTCAAAAAAAATATGCAATTGCATTTTTATAAAATTTCTACCCACTTAAAAATGTTTACAATTTTTTGTGTACGTTATATGGCACATTATATAGTCCCATTAAAAACTACAACTCATACAACAACAACAAAAAGTCGTCAGATTTCTTTGTCAATGGAACAATACAAGCGTTATGGCTCTTAGATTGCAGTGATAAAAAAATACTCTAGTCCTGAAGAGTTTAAGACCACTCTCAAAGCTGTTATCATGTTGACTATATTCCATTATACTTCTAGAAAATGATACAAGTATCCTTCAGTACCATAACTTGAGGCTTTATTGTACTATTAGAGTTTTGTTTTAAAGGAATGCACAGTTCTAGTCATGCCCTAGTAAAGTCATGTCTCTTTGATTGAAAAGTGACCTGTCTTAATTGACTTCATTGCAAACACAAAGGTGAAGTGAGGAAGCTAGACAGTTATTTGGCAAGACAGTAGAAGGCTATCAATGTTGTTTGAAGAAGCACTTTCAGCAAAGTGTATGCTTTTGACGTTGCCACTTTGTATTATAATCTGACTCTGTGTATTACTGGTGGTATAGTCACCTTAGGATAATGAACAACAAATATACAGTTTAAAACGGAGGCTCTGTAGAGTGCTGTTTTTTTGAAAACTTACAATGTATTTCAGTAATCTGTTCAATGCCCACACGTCCTTCTGTACATTAGCAATAACATAGATAATAAAAAGAATAACAAAAACAAGCTTTAAGAAGGATTATGAGAACCCAATGTTAGAATGAACAAAAGAAAACTAGTATTATGCTATATAAATCATAGATTTTCTTTTTGCTTGGACCAGTAAAATATGTTTTCTGTCACATAATAAATGTATTACCCTTTGCTGACCTCATTTTTCCCATCCAAAATTTTTTGATATACGTAACATCAAACACAGCGGCATCTGTCTAACAACACTATTCTTACATTTTATTCAGTTAGGCAATATCTTTAAGCTCCAGAAAAATCCAAAGTTACAACATCAGCACCATCTGGTGGATTTGTGAAAAATGATGCAAGGAACTGAGAATGTACCATAATAATGTGGGATTTCAAAATCTGTCTTGGTACTTTTAACTTTTCATCAGCTATTCACATAATTCTTTAAAATATGAAAAGCATAATTATGGTTTATAAATAATGAGGGAGAGGATGTAATAGAGATTGATTTGTTACTTGACCCTTTCTTATGTGTGCAGAGTTAAAATTACTTTTATCAACTTTTTAATGAAAAACTACAGATGCAACAAATGTTAACTTGACATTAAATGATTTAACATTTAACTATTGTTACATTTGTACTACAGCATGATACAACTTTGTAAGTTTTGACAAATAATATACAGTACTCTGCTTTGTTACATAAACAGGTTACATAATTACATAGGTTAATAAAAACATATGTTGATTAAGCTCCAAACTAAGATCTTAGCATGTTCATTTCTGGCACACTTGTATGAAGATTTAAAGGACATTTGTCTAAGGCCACTCTCACACACGTGTTCAAATAAGCGTTGCTCAAAACCGCAGTATTTTACCACAATTTCAAGCTGCATTTTTGAACCCATGGTACAGCGTTTCACAGTACTTTTTAATGCACTCCACCATTGTGATGGGTGATAAGTTGTGTTGCAAAATGTAGAAACGCAAAAAAATAGAGCAGACAGCGCTCAAAAATCGTGGCGTTTCTGATGAGCACAGGTCTATGAGGCCCCATTGAAATCAATGGGAGCGTTGTACTGTGATTAGTGCAGTACTCAAGATGCTGTGCTAATTGCGATAGAAAGCGGACAGTGTGAGAGTGGCCTTAAGGTGGTTTCATATGTCTTAGTGGCAATGTTTGAGCAGTTCTTTGGGGCAAAGTCAGCAATGGATTCAAAAGATATGGGAAATATAAAGTAAGGTCTTATACTTATCCTTCTTGCTGGATCCACTTCTAGGCTAGTTAGATAAAGGGTTTATCCACTTCTTCACTACTGATGACCTATCCTCTGGATAGGTCATTAATAGTTCATTGAAAGGGTCTGCACTTGGGACCCAGGTGTCTAACAGTGTGTATGGAGCAGGAAACAAGCAGCTCTGTACACATTGCAAATACCCAGGTGGGTGATGCAGGCACTGCTCCCATTGAACTCAATTCCCAAGAATAGATCATCAATAGTTAAGAGGCAGACAACCCCTTTAAAATCTGTATTACTAAAAATAATAGCAATTTGAAAGAGGATTAATGGTCATATAAAAAAAAGAATCCTACACAGCGTGGTTTTACAGATGGCAGATTATGTTAAGATGATGCCATAGTTATCACCTATCTGGATTTCAGTAAAGCCTTTAATACAGTTGCACATAAATCGCTCAAACTGTAAATTTGTGAAAATCAGACTTAAGGCCCTTTTACACGGGCCAACAGTCTGTGAGGCGCCTGCACAAGTGCTGACATCACCACTTAGGCCTTAGTCAGACGGGCGTTTTTTCGCGCGATTTGCGGATCGCATGACGGATGCGCATCCGCAAATCGCGTGACCGCTGCCCGAAAATCGCCCGAAAATCTGCTCCTAGCCGCGTTTCATTAGAGTGTGGGATGAATTGTCGGGAAGGGCTTAAATATATAAGCCCTTCCCTGCAATTCATCCAGAAAAGTGTTAAAATAAAAAATATATATATACTCACCTGCTCCCGGCAGCCGGAGTTCCGCGCGGCCGGCCTGCAGTGGGTGTGAAGGGGGTGTGAGTCAGACCTGCCCCCTGATTGGCTCAGCGCTGAGCCAATCAGAGGCAGGTCTGACTCACACCCATTCATGAATGGGTGTGAGTCAGACCTGCCTCTGATTGGCTCAGGCTGAACCAATCAGGGGCAGCTTTGACTCACACCCCCTTCACACCCACTGCAGGCCGACCGCGCTGGACTCCGTCTGCCGGGAGCAGGTGAGTATATATATTTTTTATATTTTAACACATTTCTGGATGAATTGCAGGGAAGGGCTTATATATTTAAGCCCTTCCCGACAATTCATCCAGCGCTGTCCGGCAGCCCATTGCTTTCAATGGAGCCGGCTGTATTGCCGGCTCCATTGAATTCAATGGGCAAACATCGTTCTTCTCTGCCACAGCTGTTACAGCTGTGGCAGAGGAGAATGATTTGTCTTCTATATGTTCTCAATGGGGTCGGCGCTGCTGCCGCCGGCCCCATTGAGCGCATATATATAGAAGAGAACAGGAATCGCAGATCGCAGATAGGTGCGATCTGCGATTTCTGTTCTATAATTTATCGGACAAGCGCATAAAAAGCGCTCATGTGTCCGATACCATTGCAAAGCAATGGTTTTAAAAAATCGCAGGACGCATGCGCATTCGCAGATCGCGCGAAAAAACGCCCATCTGACTAAGGCCTTAGGTTGATAGCGCTCGTGCAGTGCATTTAAACTGATAGTCCTGTCGGCTGCTCGCTGGCTTCTCATCAGCTTCTCGCTCCGTGCTCAGCACTTGCTATGGGAAGCACTGCACGGGGAGTTGTCATACAGCACAAGAAGCCAGGGAGTGCTAATGAGGTAATTTAAACTGACAAAAAAATCAGCCTAAACAACCGCTAATGACAAATGAGTAGAGATGAGCGAACGTACTCGGATAAGCACTACTCGTCCGAGTAATGTGCTTTATCCGAGTACCTCCCCGCAGCGCGTCCCGAATCTTTCAGGACGAGCGGGGAGGTACTCGGATAAAGCACATTACTCGGACGAGTAGTGCTTATCTGAGTACGTTCGCTCATCTCTACAAATGAGCGATAATTTGGATGAATTTTAAGTGATAATGGTTGCGTGTAAATGGGCCTTTAATCCCTGGATAGTCCAGTGGATTTGCAATTTGCTAAAGGATAGACATTAGACTGTTGTTATTAAGGCCTCAGTCACACGGGCGCATCGGCGCCCGTGTTACTGCAGGGAGGGGACAGACGTACCTGAAGACAGCCGTCTCTGCAGCTCCGGGGGAAAGAACATGTGACCGGCTTCATTGCTGGTCACATGTTCTTTCATCAGCCCTGGATAGAGACGGCCATCTTCAGGTACAGCCGTCTTCTAACTGTCAGTTACATGGGCGCATCGGCGCCGGTGTACGGATGCCGATGCGCCCGTGTGACTGAGCCCTAATGGTGAGAATCCTGAAAAATTCAGATTAGTTGCAAGTGGTATCCATAGGGTTTTGACCTGGATCCTATTCTTTTCAGTATGGTTGTAAGTCGTATAGGTAGTGTTTCGCTAGACAAAAGACATTGGCGCAAAAACACATTAATAAAATAGAATAGATGGAATGCCAAGTACTGTAGGATACTCGGCTGCATAGCTAGAGATATAATCAGTAAAAAAAAGAAAAGATTTTCTCAAGATGGGATGTGTAGATTGTTTATAATGTACTTTACTAATAATTTAATTAAAACCAAATACACATACACTGCATGAAAGAAGGATCACATAAAGAGAATTGTGTATCTAGTAACAGAGGTAGTGACAATACATTCCATGTATAGTAATAAAGTATAGAGACATCATGGACTTATAAAAATAGATTTCTAATTAATGAGGTGTAAGTAAATATACCTATTAGTAACAAGCCCATGATTCAACCATCAGATATTAAATTGTTACATAGCCATATCAGACAATACACATCACCCCAACTTCCATTTCGCGTTGCTTCCTTCGATAGTTAATAAAGTACATGTGACGTTTTGGATGGTATTATGCTCCTATTTTGTGGTTTTTCAGGACAAAGATGTCACAGTAAAGGCAGACGACACTGGAATCAAGGTACCATGCAGACACCAGGCTTACAAAAAAAAAAATATATATATATATATATATATTTAACAAATGAATGTGGTTATTCAGAAATGTTAGACAATGTAACTGACTCTGACTAAGAATATGCTTAACTCCAATGTGAGTTGGGTATGGTAACAATCTTTTATAAATTACAAAGATCAGCAGGAAACTTCAACAGTAAAACACACGGTAGGATCACTGAATGTTTCAACCCAGCAATGGTGGTCACCCAAATGTAATGCAAGTGTTGACCAATAACCTGTCTGCAACTGGAAGATGAATAGGTGTTCCTCTGGTGTTGAGTCAAGCTAGCCTATTTTAGCTGACAGGCCTGCTTTTAAGTCACTATCCAAGTGCACACATGGGCCCTTTTCTCGAGGGCCCCCCTCACTTACATATCTACAGTGTGTTCAGTACTCTAATGTAAGTGAGATGTCTTTGAACATCTGTTGGGGTTACTCCAATTTGCAGAGCTGCAGGACAATGTAGTCTCTGCATCTTTGTTCTCTCAACGACGTTGGATCTGGTGCGTTATGGATCTGTATTACTTAATTACTAGCTACCTCCTTTCTTGGACAACTGTACCTTAAACAAGCACAGATTTTCGAGGACACATTTCACTTGGCTCTCTATGTTGACGCCTCACTCCTTCGGCAGCTCTATCTCCCAGTAATGCAGACTCTCTTAAGGCTCAGTACCACTGATATTGCTTTCCAGCTTGCAGCTCTCTGATGTCAAATCCTGCAGATCTCCAACCTGACCACTGCAGCCAATGGGAAGTCGCATATAACACTCCATAGAGAAATTCACAAATGGTATGGACAGTAAGATGGCCCTTATACCATCCAGATTACATAACTTTAGGAACCATAAAAGAGCACATTATAGCACTAACCTGGACCTGGATTACATTCTTACAAAGATTCAGTTTGGCATCTCTACTGCCTTAGCTGAAGCTTAGCTCAGTTTGTTGCGCCTTCCCCTCCCACAAAGCAAAAAATGCAAAATACAATCTTTGTGTAGTATGCACTAGCATATGTTGTGATGTATAGATATGTGTGTATGGGTGTAATGTTTGAAAAGCTGCTCATCTCATGCAACACATCACCAGATATTTGGAGTCAAAAGAAAGGTTAGCAAGCTTCTTGTGTGGCTCAGACTGCATGAAGCCATGGACTCCAGTTGTCACCAAGGCACTGTGCAGGCTGGTGGTGGTTTCATACTGTTGTTGGATTCATTTGCATGGCATTGGTTTGGTCCAATGGTACACGTAAACACATTATTAACTGGTGCCATTACATTTCACTGTTTCGTGACCATTTTTCAGCTCTTCCTAGACTTATGTACCCCACAATTATGGGATATTCAACAGAATAATTCACCATGCCATCAGACCAAAGATGTCCAGGACTGGTTTGAGAAGCATTGTGGAGAGTTTCTACAAATGGTGTGGTCTGCATGTTTGCCTAACATAATCCCAGTTGAACATTTATGGGATGTGGTGGAGAGGTCCTTTTACATCTGAAATCCAGCATATACAAATAACATATAGCTGTGAGTGGCTATTCAGATTGCATAGCTGAACATTCCTCCAGATGTCTTCCATCCACTTTTGGAATTAATGTCATGTCAAATTGTTGTAATTTGCCAGGTTAAAGGAGGTCCTACATGATATTAGCTGCTGTCGCATGACTTTTGGCATGTCAATGTAGAATTATTTGCTAAATTGATAAACTTTCTGTTGTTTGCAGAAAAAAAGAATAATTTAAATAACTCAACACAACCAATTAAACAAATGGTTTACCAAATTCAGGAAAAAAATGCCACTTTAATGACTTACACAGTCTGGGACTTATTCAACCCCTTTATGAAAAGCATCTTTAATACTAAGCACCCTTTTCTTATTATAACCTGCTGAATACCAAATTTCCTCGAAAGGCCTCTCGGTCTATTGGCACTCTCCAAAAGGAGAAACAGTAAGCCTCATAAAAAATCAATGCATGCGGTATTCTGCCGGTATTTTTCTCTAGAAACTTTGCTTCTGTGGGAGAATAAAATGGTATCATAGAGTTGCACTGCACATACTGTAGATAGCACACAGAGCAGTAGTGAATCATAGGGACATTGTATGCCCCCATGCAGGATTTTTGTTCCCAGCTTTGCTATTTACACAAGGCCTTGCTCCTCTGTAAGTAATTTCACATGTAAGCATTTTAAAGTGCTTCCTTTTGTTCTAAAGAAAGATGACTTGGACCCATTCACTTAGGACATTAGTGAGGACCCAGCAACTGAACCCTACAGCACACTATGACTTTCTTACATGTATGAATACATTTAGTTTAATCATTGAAGCCACTGACTATTCTAAATACATTAATGATCCTTCATTTTAACGGAGAATAGAGGAAATATATGTGTTTAAATAAAGTTTTTATCCATTTTATTACCATATTTATTAGAATATGCAAAACCACGTTCTTTTCATTCTTTCCACATGAATGACTATTTAGTTCTGGATGGCTAACGAAACATAAAAAAGACTTCTTTCATTGTACTCAGGTTCTGAGCAGCTGTTCAGTTTAAAATCATATATTGGAATTTTTAAGCTTCTGCATATATGGCAGAATTAAAACTTCCCCTTTGCAAATGGCGACTAAAAACAAACAAAGCACACAATTAAAGATTACGAAAAATATTGTATTCATTTTATTCTGCAGATTAATAGCTTTAATTTTCTATTCATGTGACATAGACCGAAAATCAGCATACTGTGTCATAAGGGCAAAAGACATTTCAGCAGTCAATAGAAGTCTTCCCCAGAAACATAACCACCATGAAGATGATTCACAGACATTGTAGTCAGGTTCTAAAAAACCACAGCTGTTTTGAATAAAGCTGCCAATAATCCACAGATTATCTTCAGAATATATGCCAGTTTGCATCTGTGGAAATATATTCTTTCTTATTCTGCTCTGATACAAAATAAACATAATAGTTAATAAAGTTCGTAGCTGCTTTAATTTCCCATCAGTTGTTACTAGAGATGAGCGAGCACCAAAATGCTCGGGTGCTCGTTACTCGGGACGAAATTATCGCGATGCTCGAGGGTTCGTTTCGAGTAACGAACCCCATTGAAGTCAATGGGCGACCCGAGCATTTTTGTATATCGCCGATGCTCGCTAAGGTTTTCATTTGTGAAAATCTGGGCAATTCAAGAAAGTGATGGGAACGACACAGCAACGGATAGGGCAGGCGAGGGGCTACATGTTAGGCTGCATCTCAAGTTCTCAGGTCCCACTATTAAGCCACAATAGCGGCAAGAGAGCCCCCCCCCCCCCTCCCAACAACTTTTACTTCTGAAAAACCCTCATTAGCAATGCATACCTTAGCTAAGCACCACACTACCTCCAACAAAGCACAATCACTGCCTGCATGACACTCCGCTGCCACTTCTCCTGGGTTACATGCTTATAGCCGGTTCCACTGAAAGCAATGGGCTGCCGGCGTGCGCGGGATGAATTGTCGGGAAGGGCTTAAATATAGAAGCCCTTCCCTGCAATGCATCCAGAAATGTGTTAAAATAAAAAATATATATATACTTACCTTGTCCCGGCAGATGGAGTTCAGCGCAGCCTACAGTGGGTGTGAAGCGGGTGTGAGTCAGACCTGCCCCCTGATTGGCTCAGCCTGAGCCAATCAGAGGCAGGTCTGACTCACGCCCCCTTCACACCCACTGCCGGCCGCGCTGAACTCCGTCTGCCGGGACAAGGTAAGTATATATATATTTTTTATTTTAACACATTTCTGGATGAATTGCAGGGAAGGGCTTCTATATTTAAGCCCTTCCCGACAATTCATCCCGCGCACGCCGGCAGTCCATTGCTTTCAGTGGAACCTGCTGTATTGCCAGCTACATTGAATTCAATGGGCAAACATCGTTCTTCTCTCCCACAGCTGTTACAGCTGTGGCAGAGAAGAATGATTTGTCTTCTATATGTTCTCAATGGGGTCGGCGCTGCTGCCGCCGGCCCCATTGAGCGCATATAGAGAAGAGAACAGGAATCGCAGATCGCAGATAGGTGCGATCTGCGATTTCTGACTATGGCCTAAGAAGGACTGTTGGGGTTCTTGAAGCCTAAAATAACTCCTAACGCTCTCCCTATAGCAGCTCCGGCATCAGCAGCACTGTCCCTGATCTCTGTCAGAATGCATCTGTGGCGAGCCGCGGGCGGGCAGATTTTAATACTCGGGTGACACCTGATCTCGCCAGCCACTCACTGCAGGGGGATGGTATAGGGCTGGAACATCACAGGAGGAAGTTGTAATGCCTTCCCTGTCTTTCTATTGTCCAGAAAAGCGCGCAAATTTCTCAGGGAAGAAAATGAAAGTGACTCGAACACCGCGTGGTACTTGTCTCGAGTAACGAGCATCTCGAACACCCTAATACTCGAACGAGTATCAAGCTCGGACGAGTACGCTCGCTCATCTCTGGTTGTTACTGTTCCATTTTTATCTAGCAATAATAATCCTAGCCTAAGAAACAATGGATGGATGCATGGACAGGTGGAAATGCAGATAGATACTTTGCAATCGTATAATTTTAGACTGTAGAAGTTGATATTAATTAAAAGTTTTTGCCAAAACGTACAAGCCTTTTGAGAATGCAAAGCTTGTGCAATCAGCTAATTGCTTCTAGTCCTGTTCTCAGCACCCCTGACAAACAGCTAATTTTGCCAGAGGAACCCATGGCTAGCCTGACATTTCTGGTAGTTATCTTGTATAGTTTAGATGACCAGTCATGTGAATAACCATCCTGTAATGGCAGGATGGCGGAAGGTCTATCAGGATGGGAGCTATTCTTAGTGAATGGCTCTCTGTCTGGGATATGCAAGCGGGATTCCAAGGCAAGAGAGCCCCCTGTATGACATTTATATGCAGTAACAGGGATTATAAATAGAGGATGCCATCTTGGCACAACCCCTTTAATGGATTCTTGTTAAGAATAGCAAAAGGTTAGCCATATGAAAATTGTTGGCTTAAAGGGAATATGTTACCAGGTCAGACCATTATAGCTTAGGTTAGTGATGAGCGATTATTGGAATAATTGAGTTGAGAGTGATCATACCAATTTTTCCAAAATTATTGGGAATTGGGACAATCCAATCCTGATTCCCAATAAAGTCCAAAGGAATAAAAATCGGGACTACAGCCAACCATTGTCATTGTGGTGGTAGTGCATCTTCAATGAAAGTGGCTCAGTGGTTAGCACTGTACCTTGCAGAGCTGGGGTCCTAGATTCAAATCACATTAAAGACAACATCTGTGTGGACTTTGAAAGACTCCATACAGATGTTGCACTTAATCAGATGTGAACTTAAAACTCCAGCACTGCAAACAGCTAAACTGCCACACTTGTTCCTGCTTCTCCAGAGTAGGAGAAGGAGAAGAATAAACACAAAAAGAACATCCAGATGTTGTCCTTGGAATATTTGTACCTAGAAGTCCAGCACTGCAGGAGA
The DNA here is from genome assembly GCF_035609145.1 of Eleutherodactylus coqui. Taxonomy (NCBI): domain Eukaryota; kingdom Metazoa; phylum Chordata; class Amphibia; order Anura; family Eleutherodactylidae; genus Eleutherodactylus; species Eleutherodactylus coqui. The sequence goes on from NC_089843.1 coordinate 104,338,951, forward strand.
GCAGGGTTAATAACTGAGCCACTGCACTTTTTCTTCCTTCTCACTTCTCCAGAGAAGGAGAACAAAATTAAAAATAAACACAGAAAAGACATACAAACTTGATGCAGATGTTGTCCATACTAAGACATGAACCTAGAACCTCTGCAAAACAAGAGAACAGTGCTAGCCACTAAGTCATTAATGTTCTTCTTTCTTCCTCCTTCTGCTTATTCCTTCTCCAGAGGAGAAAGAGAAGGAGAATAATGATAAGGAGATCTTACTATTCTCATTCTCTTTCTTCTCTTCCTTCTTCTTCTCATTCACATTTTTCTTTCTTTTCACACTTCTGCTCTGAATGAAAAGAAGGAATAAGAAGAAAGAGAAAGAACAAGGAGAAAGAAGACGGAAGAACAAGCATGGTGGCTCAATCATTAGTACTGTTGCCTTGCAGTGCTGAGTTACTTGGTTGACATTTGACCAAAGATGACATTTTCATGGACTTTGTATGTCCTCTTTGTGTTTCTTTTTTTCGTCTCCTCCTCCAGAGAAAAAAGAACCATGGTGGGTTAGTCATCAGCAATGGTGCTTTGCAGAGCTATATTTCTAGGTTAAAATTTTACCAAAAGCAGCATCTGTATTGACTTTTTATGTTCTCTTTGTGCTTATTCTTCTCCTCATCTGCAGAAGAAAGAACAAGTGTGGTGGCTCAGTTTTTAACACTGCTGTCTTGCATTGATGGAGTTCTAGGTTCAAGTCTAACCAAGGACAACATCTGTATGCAGTTTTCCAAAATCTATGAAAATGTTTTCCTTGGTGAGATTTGAACTAACAAGGCAACAGTGCTAACCACTGAGCCACATTTATTGAAAAGCACCACCATTGTAGTCTTCATTCAGCATGCATTACAGGAAAGCCAATTTTCCAGTGATTTTCACTAAAAATTTGGTCAGGCTGACCCAATCCAAGTCTTCAAAAATCAGTCTGATTTTAGCCACCAGACGATCACAACCGTCTGAGCAACCTTTCTTAGGATATTAAAGTTGGTGAAGGAGTATGCATTGGCATGCATAGTCAGGGAAATTGTCAGATGGCTACAGTGACATATAAAGAAGGGAGATCTCTGATAGCAATAATTAAAATCAGAACTACATTATGAAGTCAGGTTTTGCTACCTAGAATGCAAGTACATTTTGTTTACTTTCAACTCTGCACATCTTCTGTAACCCTTTGGCCCATTCCCCATCCTATTACTTGCTATAAATGTATGTTCTCAGGAGTTCTGGATTGCAGCCTATGTTCTCATTACTAAATAGTAAAATCTGTGAACCAGCCAAGACTGAGCCCAGCATTGTTTGCCACCATGTATGTCCAAGGAACATACATAGTTCACTGAACGTACATTGAACATTTTTCATCCATAATGCTCTAAGATAAAGAGATCTGTTCCAGGAAGAAAGTGGATATATTTTTGTAATTGTAATGTTCAACAACCTGAAAGTTTTGTATGCATTTACTATTAATTGATTCTAAACGTTAGACTACGCGAAGGCTGTGCAGTAAATTCTAATGACCCTTTCTAGAGACTTTAGGGCAGATTTATAAAACTACCAAAAACAACCCTTGCCTTTCTTGCCATTAACAATTCTATTCTTCAAAAAATAGAAGGCCTGTGCTGAGATTGGTTGCTGTGTGCAACAAAAACAGTTTTTCTTTTAGATTCCTTCATAGCATTATCCCAATGTAAAAAGAAAATCAAAAATAGGATAGATAGGCAGAAGTTTTTTCATGGATAGACAAGCACCTCATTAAAGCTGCTCTCACAAAGGCATCTGTAAAAAAATGCCGCAGTTTTCGAACAGTGTGTTTTCAAACATGTTTTTAACACACTCCATTATTGCAATAGGTGATGAGGTGCATTTAAAATAGCTGAAACACAATAAAATAGAGCAGACAGCATTAGAAAATCACTAGCATTATCAATACCACACTCAAATGTTTGTCTCAGAATATAAATCAATGGAGGCGTTTTACAGCGTTTAACATGGCGTTTGAAACAGAGAAGTGTAGTTAAGTATTAAGAACTCAAGAACCGAGCCTTTTTTGATGTGAAGGATCACATGAATGTTTTCGATTTCATGTTGCCACATTTAGAGACCCGTAACTTGTTTACTTTTCTGTTTGGACTGAATCAAGTATCAAGAAATCCTAGGAGAGGGGGAATGAAGCCTGGCCGAGCTCACACATGGCTGTGCTTCACTGAGCTCCGGGGATTTATCTCTGTAAGCAGTGACCAGCAATTCCTTCAGTGCTCCCAAAACAGCCTGAAACACCCTTACAGCTCTTACAGTATGCACAGGAAGAAGACAGAGAACCAGAAGCCCCACACGCTCACAGAATTCTTCTCAATCGGTGAGCTCCCCAGAGGTTCCAACAAAGATGGTGCTGACCACATGTCTCCTGAGACTCTCTCCAGAAGTAAAGGCTGCTCTCCACAGACACATGGAGGAGAGCCCTCTCCACAGGGAATAACAACAAACATGAAGGAACACTCTCCAGCCACGAAACAACATGCGACTATGGCTGATAATTACATGCAATCTCCCTTATGCAGCCGAGCTAAACATAGAGCCAGAGGGGAAGATAACATCACAGCAGGGTTAACCCTTTCCGTGCCTGCTGGGACTCCCCAACTTTTATCGGAAACAGCAGGTAAATACATGCAATCTACTTCAGGCAGTCCAGCTAAAGAAAGACCAAGAAGGGCTTAAACAGCCAAATGATTAACCCCTTAATGACGCGGCCCCTTTTTCTTTTTCCATTTTCGGTTTTTTCCTCCCCCCCCTTCAGAAAAATCGTAACTCCTTTATTTATCCATCGACGTCGAGTTGTATTTTTAATGGTGCTATTTAAAGTACCATATAATGTACTGAAAAAATAAAAAAAAATTCTAAGTGGAGTAAAATGAAAAAAAAAACAACATTTCGCCATTTTTCAGTGCGTCTTGTTTCTACGACACACAAACTGCAACAAAAGCGACATGATAACTTTATTCTATGGGTCGGTATGATTACTACGATACCAAACTTGTATAGTTTTTTTTTACTGTGCGAACTCTTTTTTTTTTTTAAAGACATTTAATTTTTTTCAATTATTTTCTGCGGTCATTTTGTGCGTGCAATAACTTTTTTATTTTTCCGTCAACGTAGTTGAACAAGGGCTCATTTTTTGTGGGATGTCCTATAATTTCTGATAGTATCAATTTGGAATACATATGACTTTTTGATTACTTTTTATTGCGTTTTTTCTGGGAGACAGGGTAACTAAAAGTGCATTTCTGGCGTTCTTTATTTTTTTTTCCGACGACGTTCACCATGTGGAAAAAATAATGCACTACTTTGATAGATCAGACATTTACGGATGCGGCGATACCAAATACATATTTTTATCTTATGATTTAGATTTTTTAATAATCGATATGGCAAGAAGGGGTGATTTTAACTTTTATAACTTTTTTTTTTACAATTAAAAAAACTTTATTGATTTTTTTTTAAACTTTACTTTAAAGTCCCCCCGGGGGACAACCAGCAATGCTTTTATTGCTATAGCATTACGTCATACTGCCATTTAACAGGCAGTCTATCAAGCCACCTCACGGGGATGGCTTGATAGGCAGTCCAGTAAGGCAGCCCTGGGGCCTTTCAGAAGGCCCCCGGCTGCCATGACACCTGCACGGCACCCCCGATCTCACTTTCAACTGATAACTCAGACCTTCAACAATTGAAAGTTGATTGTTATGTTACTGTAGCCTTGTTAATTTAAAACTGTAATAAAATTTATTGACATAAAAGAAATCCTAGGAGAAAATATGATGCCTTCTGTGAGGAAGCTGAAGCTTGAGTGCCATTGGACTTTCCAAGAGGACAGTTATTCAAACATATAACTCACAGTCCACCAAGGCTTGATCTTAGAAGTAGTGCTGGATGTTTCTGGAGTGGCCATGAATAAAAACACACTCTTCATTAAAATAAATCAAGCCGCTAGAGAAAATTGTTGTTTTCCTATAAAACATGGCATGTAATTACATCTCACTTAGATTTGCAAATGATTACAGTTGTGTATTAAGATGGGGCCCTAAGAATGGTTCACACTTGACCTATAAAAATGCTCTCACAGGCTACTTGTGTGTAGTAGACCTTTTTTTTGCTCATGTAGAGCTTGTTGAATACTAGACACGCCTCTACAATGCAATCAAAGAGATTTTGCCCAGTTAACAGAGTTTGAGAGGGTGCAGATAATTGGAATGTGAGAAGCCAGATGGTTGTATCAACAAATTGCCTGCCACTTGGGTTGCACTTACCAGACTGTTAGAAAGTGTTGGGACCAGTGGATACATGAGAATATGAACACAAAGCAACTGGACTCTCAAAGTCCTCGACAAACCACCAGTAGAGAGGATGATCTGACAAGCATAAACAGGTGTAACTGTTTCATTGTCAGTCATTCAGAGACAGGTGTCACCATTGTTACAGGCCCCTGTATCTGTTGCAACCATTTCCAGGCACTTGGTTGAAGGACATTTGGTCTTGCGGTGCCCATTATGTGTACAGCTTTTGATACCCAACTATAGTTGCCTTTGTTTGAAGTGATGCGGCGAATGACGAAACTGGACTACTATGGAGTGGAACTGGATTGTCTGTCTCCACTTTTGATATGATAGTCAGGGGGGTTATTGCATATAACAGTCATTCCAAGTAGTGGTATGAAGGACAATGGCTGCTCAGCAGTATGTTCATGACATTCTGCAGCCACATGTGTTGTCTCTCATGGCAGGGCGTCTGAGAGGCATTTTATAGCAGGATAATGCTTGGCCACACACAGTATGAGTGTCACAGGAATGCTTTCACAACATTGCCACACTTTCATGGCCTGCACTGTCTTCAGATTTATCGCCAATGGATCATGTATGGGACCATCTGCAACATCAACTTTGACAGCCTATGGGTTAAAGTTTCAATATCAGAGGCTTCTCTGTATGCCAAATGAGGAGTCCAAAGCAGTGTGAGCCTAGCCTCTACAAGTAAAATAATTTATTTTGTGGAATTGCACCATTTATCTATTGAAAATATTAGTATTGTCATTTTTTTTGCATTTGATTCACAACATTATTCTACTAATGAATAAACTTTCAGAAACGTCTCTGGCTAGAAACTGATAATTTAATTTGCCAGGTGAATATAATCAATTAAAAGATAAGCAATAACTTCTACTGGAATAGATTTGCAACAAAAACACATTATTCTCACTTACTGTAATAGTAATGAAAAGTATCAGTCCCCATTAAGAAAAGGCTTTTAAGAAAAGCTAAATAGATCAATAGTTTAAAACATTGTAGTGAAAAATCATGTCTCATATAGGGAAGGAAACAGAGGATGGTACAATGGCTGGCTGCCTGGATAAAATCTACTGTACACTGATGAAACAGATTAACTGTAGTGTACATGGTTATGTTTTCATTTTGGAGAATACTCTGGCTTTGGCTCATATTCACAGTCACTTTGCAGTACCTGTTAAAAGGTCAGAGACTGATTAGTACAAAAACTACCTTCTAGCAGGTGACACAGTAGAGTCGATAGATAGATAGATAGATAGATAGATAGATAGATAGATAGATAGAACTATCTACATCATATTAATCTCATATCTATCATATATCTATCTGTATAATCTCATATCTATCTATCTATCTATCTATCTATCTGCATAACTTGAAGCTTCTAGGCATAATCTGTAACAGGACCCCGAACTATAATGCTTTATTCACACTACTAGGCTTACTATATGGAAAAGATGGACCTTATGGGCCCCCTAGGGGTCCTGGGCCCAGGAGCAACCGCTTACCCAATAGTTATGCGCCCATACGTATGTAGCTATCTATCTCATATCTCTCTCTCATAGTAACATAGTTCGTAAGGCTGAAGGAAGACAATGTCCATCTAGTCCAGCCTGTTTATCCTCCTGTTTTGTTGATCCAGAGGAAGGCAAAAAACCCCAAGAGCAGAAGCCAATTAGCCTTTTTGGGGAAAAAATTCCTTCCCGACTCCCTAATGGCAATCAGACTGTTCCCTTGATCAACCCCTAATAGTTCCTACCTGCCTGTATACCCGGATTAACAATTAACCTTAGATTTATATCCTGTAATATCCTTCCGCTCTAGAAAGACATCAAGTCCCCTTTTAAACTCCTCTATGGATTTTGCCATCCCTACGTCCTCAGGCAGAGAGTTCCACAGTCTAACTGCTCTAACAGTAAAGAACCCTTTTCTATGTTGGTGATGAAACCTGCATTCTTCTAATCGTAGTGGATGCCCTCTTGTTACCGTCTGTCTGTCTTAATACACATACACACACAAATTGAGTGCTTACTTAATTAGAGACCCTCGTAAAGGACCTAGTTTGGCATTTAGAGCAATTCATCTGATGTTATATCCCATCTGTGTTAAAGGATGATTTGTACTTTCATGTATGCTGTTTGAAGCACCATCATTGTATTTGGCTGCAATTTGGTTGACTGTACACCTTGTTTGTCAGAACAATCCTTGACACCCCCTTTGACCCATTTTGTCAACGTGTTGTTTAGCCATAGGATCCCCTTTTGCTGGATGTTTTTATTTCTTGATCACACCATTGACAGTATACTCTAGACTCTAATGCACAAAAAATACCTACAAGGCTAGCAGTATTTGAAATACTAGCTCCACCTAATTTAATACAGATGACCATGCCTCATTTGAAAACACTCAGATTGCATGATTTTCTTATTCTAACATGAATTCACTCTGAAACCAATTCACAGAAAACGTTCTCACTTGGCCATTCAATTTATATAGTGAGACCAGTCGGTTTTCCACAATTGTTTAATTTACAGCTTTATTCTATAATTTTCAGCTTTTCTCTCATCAATCTCAATATTAGACCAATAATGATAAAGTAAAAACAGTTATGCTAATTTATTTCAGAAAAACTTAAATCCCACTTGCATAGGTTTTCAAACCTATTACTATGACTCTCCAAGTTTGGCTCTCAGATATTATTTTCCCATTATGGTACATTCACATGGCCGACATCAAGTCAAGTTTGACATTCGGGTGCGACTGGTATCTAGAAAGGGTCGTATTTATGTGTGAGTTTTGTGTGTCTCACAGCGCACAAAACACGCACGATTTTCTCAACCTGAGGCTAGTTTCACTTGGGCAAGAGCAATAACGGGCCGTGAAACATGGCCTGATATCACCTTTGCAATCCATAGGGAACCCGTGGATGTGAATCGTTTTCATGTGAAAACAGCCTCACATCCCTGCGGGGCTGAAGGAATCCCCTGCTGCGGCTGTCACAGTTGTGGCAGAGGATCACAGAGTTCTCCCACTGTTTTTAATGGTGTCGGCGCTGCTGCCACCAGCCCCATTGAATACAATTGGTGATATTGCCTAAAGGTAGAACATACTGCGATTTTTTTCCTGTATAGCATCGCAGCACGGTGCCATGCAGGAAAAAATTGCTCATGTGTATGACCTCATTCAAATCTCACACAGGGTTTTCTCGGTCATGTGAAACCGGCCTTAATCACACTTGAGATGTTTCTATAACTGTATGGCAATCCACCTGTAGTAAATTCAATTAATTGGACATGATCTGGAAACACCTGTCTATATATAGTATGATCACACAGTTAACAGTGCATGTTAGAACAAACATAAAGCTATGAAGTGGGAGGAATTGTCTGTAGACAGGGTTGTACCATGGTATTATTCTAGAGAAGGATAGAAAGTTGTTGCTGCAGGTCCCCACAATCAATAATAGAAGAACCACTTTGACTATAAAGAGGTAGGGAGGTCATCAAGTACCTGATAATCAATCTAAATTCTACATTTCAGGTTCGCAGATGTGGGAACCTCCTAAAAGGAAATCAATTAATGCAGCACTCTAGTATGTACCTGTCCTCTGCCAGGGGGATCCAAAGCTGTTGCCCTGTCGATCTCCCAGTGATTGTTATTGCAGATGATGTCAGCTGAAGTTACCTGACTACCAAGGCCAATCAGAGGCCCATCACGGCCCATTTTCCTAGCATTAACGATGAAATCCTACACCACGATGCCAGAATTTCAGAATGGAAAGGCTGTATTCTATGATTGACTAACCCCTGAAATGAAGTTAACTTCTGATGGTCAGAACAATTATGATAATACCAAATTTATGTAGTTTTTCGTTGTACTAGTTTAGAAAAAAAATCCATTTTATATAAAAACCTTTCTGTTACCATTATCAGACCACCATAACTTCTTTATTTTTCTATTGATGGAGCTGTGTGAGGGGTTGTTTTACACAGGATAATTATTTCTCTTGGTACCATTTTGGGGTACATATTACCTTTTTCACCATTTTTTTTCTTGGAGATGGGTATGACCAAAAGTCACAGTTCTGGAATTGTGTATTTTATTTGTAGAGTAAATAAGTAATTATTTTAATGAATTGTGTTAAGGTTGTGTGTCTGTGGTTCTACAGGTTTCCTTGTGCACACGTTCACAGGTAGGGGTTAATTCAGCTTGCTGGGTGGGGTATTCTCCACCAGCCAATCCCCTTCGTCTGCGGCAGATAAAAATCAGCAAACTGTTGGGAGGGATTGCTGGTCATTTTAGTGCTTTAGTCTGTATTAACCCACTCAGAGCTGGTGTTTGCATGTTTACGTCCATACGGCACGCTAAAGCACCGTACCTCTGAATAGATGTTAGCTTGTCTATTTAAACCCAAAAATACACTTATATATTATTTGACCTACAAACTACACCTCTCCAGGCAAGATGGGAGGACCCTTGTCCCTTGCTAATCAGGGAAAGTGGGGAACCCCTGCCTAAAATCAGGGTAATTGTCCTGATAAGGTCAGCCCCACTGTCTACATCTGGGATCTAGCTATCCCTGATTAGGAGCCTGGAGAAGTGCACAAAACACTGTTCACACACACTGAACACAGAATAGGACTGTACATAAAGCACATGTCTGGCCACCTGCAGAGACATACAAAACACGTTGTTGTTCACACCAACACACAATGTTAGGCAAACCACATAGAACAGGACTGCACATAGGTCACATGCCTGGCCACGTGCACAGACACACCACACACCTCACTGTTCACACCAACATACCAGGTTGTGTATACAACATAAAACAAGAACCCCACCCAGAGCCCCCATGCATACAGATGGTAAATCATAGCCAGTCCAAATGTACTCACACTAGGTGAATAGAAAGTCAGTCACCATGCTGACATAGGGAACAGTGTCAGGCATCACCCATCTGACACACACATAGGACATCAGATGTCTAGAGGCCGCACCTGCCCAGGGGTTGGGAGAAACCTGCAGATGTGTGCACCTGTGCAGTCATCATACCACACACTACTCAATGCACGCACCCCATAACACAAGGAGGGAAGGGACAGCAGGTGTCAAAACCGTCTTTAGGGAAGAAGAGAGACACTTCAGACAAAGCATGCAAAAACCAGCTTTGAGTAGGAATAATCCTTCATTCCTACAAGCGCATATATGGTGCTTTCACACGCCCGGGCGCATATACGGTACCCATGTGAAGCATTGGTTTCCAATGCAGCTGTTCACATGGGCAAATATACGGTGCGTAAATACGCCGGCAGCACAAAAAAAAAAACATATATGCGGTTGGCGCATATACGCTCAGCCAAAACATAGCTCTGGAACTATGTTTTGGCTAATATACGCCAGCAGGTCCTATAGACTCCTGTGGGAGCATGGAAAGAGAAGGGAGGGGGAGGCATTTTTGCAGCGTCTAATGCTGTGAAAAGCTTGCAGATGCCTCTATACAGACTGGAAGGCAACCCAAGGATTTTGGCGGCGCGAAAAATGACGCTCGCGGTCTTGTGAATGGATGAGAAAACGCTGGCCATGATCGCGGAAAAACGCTCATTCAAGTGCTTATACGAAGCAGGCGTGAAAACGTAAAAACGCCTTCACCATATATGCACTCATGGGAAAAAGCACTAAAATGACCAGCAATCTCTCACAAGAGTTTGCTGGTATTTATCTGCTGCAGATGAGTGGAATTGGCCGGTGAAGAATACCTGTGAAGGTTGCACAAGTAAACCTGTAGAACCACAGGTCCCAGACACACAAACTTAACAAATCGGACTCTGATGGATGTGGGGATGTCATTTTTTCGCTTCTATTTTTTTAATATGAAAAATGGAAAAAAATGTTTTTTTCTCAAACTCTTTTTTTAGTAGTAATTAAAAAATCTAACTTAGTTTAACTTTTTGTTGTTGCTGTAGGGGACTTGAAGTTGTACAATCTACTGCAATACTTCAGTATTATCAAATATTACATTTTTATAGGCATCCTTAATAGCCAAAATTTCATGGCAGCCCTTCGGCCTCATGTCCACGGGCAAAATAATAATTAAAATCCGCAGCGGATCACCCACACGTGGATCCGCATCCCATAGGGATGCATTGACCACCCGCGGGTAGATAAATACCCACGGATGGTCAATAAAAGTGAATTAGAAAAAATATGGAGCATGAAAAAAAATGGACATGCTCCATTTTCGTGCAGGTCTCCCGCGCGGACGGCTCCCGCAGGCTTCTATTGAAGCCTATGGAAGCCGTCCGGATCTGTGGGAGACCTAAAATCAGAATATACTCACCTGCTCCGGATCTTCCCTTCTTCGCAGCTTGATCTTCTCTCCATCTCTTTTCTTCTGGCCGGCGCATGCGCGCGGCACGCAGCCGGCGTGCTGTGCACATCCGCTGGGCCGAAGAAAGAAGATCCGGCCGCGACGGAGAGAAGATCAAGCCACGAAGAAGGGAAGATCCAGAGCGTGCGGAGAGGTGAGTAATTGTTATTTTATGCCTCATGTCCGCGGGGCAGGAGGGACCCGGTACGGATTCTCCATGGATTTTACCTGTGGACATGAGGCCTTAGGGCCTTCACAAGGCCTTAATCTGCCATGGCAAATGAATTGTCCCTCGTAATCTTATCACATGGAGCCATTTAGTAGACAAAGGTAGCCCCCTCCTTATGTCATGCCATTTAAATGTGACAGTCAGTACTGATAGCGGAATCGAAATGGTTAGCAGCTGGGTTCGAAGATATCCTGAGCCCGCTCCATACAAACCCCATGCTCATCCAATGTACATGTACATCAGATTGCATTAAAGGGTTAAAGAGGATGAGTAGTATACATCAAATATGATTACAATGAAAATCAGTCACAGAAAGTCTGTTCTGGAAGTAGAAAGGGAGGTTTCACAGTGCAAAACGTGACAGTATACAGTAACTGTGTTTTGCTGTAGACAATGTTTTAAGCATAGTGGTATTTTACTATTATTACCACAGCTATTTTGCCATATGAGGAAATTTAACAAGTCAAAAATGATGCAGTTTAATAATTATTCATGTCTATTTTGTAAGACTGCCAAAGTATGCATAATATAAAACAAGCTAATCAGATATTTGAAGTGTCAAACATGAAATAAAAAGCTATGAGATAAAACAGAATCAAAATACCTTGATTTACATTATGCAAAACATGCAGCAATATAAATAGAAGAAACATTGAAACTATTTTAATACACACAGCGGTAAAGTGAATATAAAATCAAGCTATGATACAAGTATTCATCATCTGATATGTATGTCTTTCCGTAAAATAATATGCAGTTCTTTTTTATTATGCTTGATTAAGCATTAGTCACAATTAAGGCAAGGAGACTTTCATAAATGATGGTGCTATGACATAGTTAATTATGGCAGAAGATATTATCTTGAAATATTTGAATCTCTTTTGATGTCATTGAATAAGCAGATGCTTTATGTATGTGTGCCATGTTCCCTTTCAGTATTTTCCAATGTTTTCAGCTTAATTATGTTGATTAGTGCAAGTGGTTACATCTGAAGAATTGATTGAGTTTTAATTGACTGTAGTTTTATATAACCTGCGACACATGAGGTATTGTCTGTTTGGCACTTATATTTAATCAGAGATGTCGCTACGTATTGCTTTTTCTATTCTCTAGCAAGAAAATGTTCTACTAATTTGAATGGCATGCTCTTATCATTCAGGTTGAATGTGCTTTTATTTTATTTTTGACTTCAGCAAAGATCTATCTTTCAATAACAATTCACAACATTCACAGCACTCTGCTAAAAAACTAAATATGGGTGGTGTCACGTCTGTCTCCTGGGATCTGGGGTAATACAAGTGCTCCGGAGCTTTCCTGCTCAGGTGTGGAGGATTGTGCTGGCTGGGCATGTGTGTGTCTCCAACCAGCCAATCATCCTAGGTCTGTACTCATAAAAGCTGTCTTCCCAGGTGTGGGTGTGGTCAGCTTTCTCTGTTCTCATTCTCTCTGTGTGGTGTTAGCAGGTTCTGTGTTTGGTTGCTGCAAGAAAGGTTTGTGTTTGTTTGGTTGTGTCGTGCTGGTCTCCTGGTTAGTGTAGGGAAGAGCCGTATAGCCAGGAGAGGTGACGTGGCCCGCTAGCTTCCATATTTTCATCAAAATTTCAACTAATACCTGGCATTTGTAGCATTTACATCTGTTACTAATGGTTGTGTGTTTGTTGCTGTATGGTGTGATGATGGCTCTGTGTGTTTTCTTACACTGTCCAGTTGCCCCTGTTGGTGGTGACATGTGTATGTGTCCTATCCAGGGTTTGTGGCTCCCTAGGAGTAGCTAGGGCTCAGATGCGAAGACCACTGGGCCACCCTTTATTTAGGCGATGTCCCCACTCAGGCAGGTCAGTTTCACTTACACTAGTTGAAGATAGGGAGAGGTATTACTCTGTGGTAGTTTCAGCTGGTGTTCCCTATCTTTCTGGGTCACGTTCGTGTGGGCCCAGTGCTCACTTGTCCACGCGAGCGTAACAGGTGATTTCACTTCTGCACTGGGAAGCAGGAAAAGGGTAAGCCCATGGCTGAACAGTTTCTTCTCTGGGCAAAATCCAACAATATTGGGCAGACCCCATTGACTATAATGGAGTCTGCTCGCTTTCAGCCCAGCTGGTCAGCTTTTGGATGGAAGAAAAAGCGCTGCATCAACTTAATCGAACAGAGGAAAAACTGGAAGTACTGGATCTGGCATATGCCAGACCTGAATGACTCCAGACAGACCCCTTTCATTATAATGGGGGTCTGTCTGACTTCCAGCGTGTCCTCCAGCATTTTCCTGGACAAAATATAGCAACATATCATGCTTTTTTATCCAAAATGTCATGCCAGATGTGGCTCCCAGTATTCTCAGTCATGCTCCATGCATCCTCAGTGCAGCTTCCATAATCCTCATTGTTGCATACAGCATTGAAACTGCAGGATCGCATTGTGCCTATTAGAGTGCTGATTAGGATAGTTCTAATACTGCAGTCATCATCACTGTCAATACAGATGATTATGAAGTCTATTGTGTTAGTACTGTAGTCTGCACTGTTTTAGGAAAAGCCTTAAAATATCTCTGGTCTCTATTTCGAGAAAACAATTTTTTTGGTCGTCTATTACAGTATTTGAAAATTATTATGCATTTCTTATGTTTTTGACAACTGCGATGTTCTGCAATTATTAGCACAGAGTGGTTGCTCTACTTTTACCATAAACATACCTGTAGGTTGTTCTCTGTATAATTATTATGACTAAATATTGCTTGCACAAATAATATATAATTAATTTATAAAATTGATTAATCATTTTCAAATATGTAATTAGTACCTCATCAATAATGCTTTAATAATAGTGAAATAGTATTGGCTATTGCTAGTGTTGATTGAACCAAAAGGGTCGAACCCTGTTTCCTGGTCAGACTTTGCTAAAAGTTCCGTTCAGTGTGAACTCGAACCTCGGATAGTTAGTTTCAGCCATAATCACTAAAATGGTGTCTGCTACATTGCAGAAAGGAGAGGAAGGAAGGATCACATGACAAGGCAGACTCCCAACATGATGACAGTGATTATGATAATGATGACCATGATTATGAACAACCATGGCACTGTGAACTGGAGTTGGAACCAACCAGACACATGGAAACACTGGTAAGAATGTTGTGCTGTATACTCCATTGCTTGTGCACTGGCAGCTATGTTGATAGCATGAAGCAAAGAGATGGCTATTGTATAGACACACTTTTAGACCCATAGTATAAAAACAATTTTTCCGCCTTCTGAGACAGAGGCAAAATTGGCTCATTTTCTAGAAAAGTTATGCAAACAGCCAGCCACATTTTTGAAATGGCAGACACCTGCTGCAAACATGCCTAACTATGTGACCACTCTTTACTCCCCACTGAGTCAATGCTCCACCACCTCTGCCAGCGCTACCATTCTAACATGTATCAGTGGCAGCCAAGTCAGTTTGGAGAACATGATGACAAAGTTTTTATGTGCAATATGACCGGACACAGAAAGGTAGTGTTAAACATCCCTTTAGCTGAACAACCAGGTTCAGTCTTACCTGGACTGTGCTCATCCTCTAGCAGATACCCAGAGCCCAGACCCCAGACCCCATGGACTTATGGGTCAGCAGATTGGAACATTTGTAATAAGTAGTCCAGTTTGCCATGAGTATGTTATCTTGTCAACCCTCTAGTATTGCATCAGAGAGGGTATTCAGCATGGCAGATCCCGTCATTACTCCATAGCTAACAAGATTGCCTACTAACAGCTTGGAAAAAAAATTACATTTGTGAAAAAAATTAATCAGGCATGCATTGCTTAGGATTTTAAAACCCCTGTGTCTGATGCCACCGATTATTTCTGCCATTACTACTATCGACTTGCTACTGCCACCATCACTCCTGCTGTTGATTTGCTACTGTCAACAGTCCACCACACCTGCAGGCAGTCTACAAAACCTCAAATTTCCTCCCTTGTCCATTGCGAAATACTGTGCCACTGCTGATGCAGCTAATTATATCATCACCCATGTTGCTTCTACTACCAGTGCTACAGAATCTATGGAAATACAGATAAACTAGATGACTTAAAATTGGGATAAATTTCCTCAGCTTTTCATTAGTCAAAAAGCTTTTTCTTATTCAGTTTCCAGGATGTCAATCATTTTGCTACTCTTCAAAATTGAATTGTTTGACAGTTAGTAAAAAGCCATTGCTTCATCTTCACTTTCTAGGCAAAACATTCTGCTATTCCCAAAGAGATCATTTTTCGTCTGCTTGAAAAAAAGCCATTGCTTTTTCCGCTTCTACTGGCAAGCATATGCCTTCAAAGGTTTCATTTGTGGACCTTTTTCACCTTTGAAGAGCATACAAAATCTATTGTAGTGTGTTTTAAACAAGCTGTTAGTTACCACTGGGTAGCATCTGTTTACCCATAGATATACATGTTGCTGTAACTTTGACATTACCTTTGCCTTAAAAACAGTTCAAAAGTACGTGGACACACTCCTGGGTGACCTAAGAATGCTATACAAGGCTTTTATGGCTATTGGAAAGTGTTATACACCAATTTTATGGTATTGGTGGAGTTGGGTTTGGTTCAAACTAATTTGGGCAGAACTAAAACTTTTGCCCAAATTAACTGAACTGTCCGAAATCAACTTTTGAAAAGTTTGCTCATCACTTTATCTTACTAAATATTATGACTGGCGATTGGGTACAATGTTTCTCCTCTATGCATTTTCAATTGGATTAAATGTTTAAAAATGTTTCATGCAAAGAATAAAACTTCAGATCATAAACTAATCCTCCTCAAAGTGAAACTTTAATAAAAAATAAATAAAGTGGTACCGTAGGTTGAGAAATATTTTATTCTTAGTTGATCACTGACCTTGGAAATATTATACTGGAAATCTTAATATCTTTGGGAAACTAATAATTGGTTCAGATGTCAACTCTTAATAGTTAAATGCATATTAAAGAAGATTGATGATCAGGTAACTCATACAAACAAAGTATATATTTTCAAATGAAAGTTAGAAAGAACTACTGGAAGCTGGTGAACTACTTTGTGTGTTAAGGACAGAAGTATCTTTAGATCCCTGCATAGTACTTAAAATGGAACTACCAAGCATAGGTAGAGTGCAATGCTGAATATGTAACCTGGATATAGAGCAGAACAACACATATAGTACAGGAAAAAAAACTAGTTCAGCACATGTAACACTGGTAGAAAACAAAATAATCCACACAGTACAGATAGCAGTTTAGCATGCACAACACTGCAGTCCAGAGAAGTGTCACTAGCTAGCTAATTAGTTTTGGCACGTCATTAGTACATTGCATGCGGATTGCTCCTTTACTTGTCCATAATGTGATGATGAAGTTCACAGGAGTTTTACCAGTGAAATGTAGCCACTGATTAGCTTGATCATTAGCTAATTACATATACTGCATATCAGCAGAATCTGTTTCATTGTAGTTCAATATGGCCCAGTAAACACTATTTCAAATAAAAATATTGTAACCTACAACTATTGTAACTTGGTTATCTCCCCTGACCGCCTTAATTCTGGTCGCCTTCGGGTTGCTAGGGGCACGGCAGGTGCCGTCCCACACCGCGTCACCGCTGCCATGACTACCGGGCACGCGTCCTCGGTCTCTGTGATTGGGCTGCTGTCAGGCTCCCCGCCCCAATCAGCTGCTGGGGCGGGAGTCCTGACAGCATTTAAACGTGTTTGTTTCCGCGTTTTCAGATTGATCTCCTTGCTTTTGAGCCTCCTGCTTCGGACTTGACCTGAATCTGCCTGATTCTTTTGTATCGCATTCCCTCCAGTTGCCGACCCAGGTTGTCTGACCTGATTTCTGTGTTCGTTTGTCTTGGTATTTGTCTTTGTGTTAGGTCCTGCTCCGCTTCCCTAGCTAGGCTAGGGACTGGCATCCAGTTGTCACCCTAGTTCCCTGACAGTAATGCAGGCTGATTCTCATAAACGTGAATGGGATCCGGCATTCAGTAGCACTCTGAGCTGCGGCACAAGATACCGAGCTGTGTGCTTTCAGCAATACAGCAGCACCATACACTAGAACAGCAGCCGAGGCAATCTGCTGACTGGTAAGGGAATCCAGGTGTCGGACACTCGCCAATATGCTATTGACGACCTATCCTGAGGATAGGTCATCAATAGTTAAACATGTGAAAACCTAAATAAGCAGACGTAAACAAAAGTAATGTTTAGACAGGTTGCATAAAACAGTTTGTGGTTCACAAGGCAGAACAAGGTGTATTTTTGTTTTTTTATTTTATTTTAAGTGCAGCGTAAAATAGATAGAAACTGAAAGCTGAAATTAATCGCAAAACACAAAAAGAAAGACAAATCACATGCTGTAAAGTTCTTTGTTTTATTGATGATATCTTCTGGGCTTAGTAAAAGCAAGGAATAACGCAAAAAGCAACTTCAATAGCATGAAAAAGTAGAATCTATAGCTTAGTGTACAAGGCCTTGAAAAGCAGAGTGTATTGAGAATGTTTGGAGCTTTCAGTGTATGAACACCATACATTTGTTAAATACTTAAAGATTATTTGTCACATTTCGTCTTTCAGACTTATGAAGCTATCTAAAATCAATCTTTCTAACATGGGAGTTTTCTTTGCAACAATTGTTTGAAGCTTATAAACTGCATTAAAAATGTATTGGAATAATTTAAAATGCTTCCATTTACTACACCATGAATGTGATTTTCTTCTTTCTGAAGACCTTTGTTCTTTTTTATTTTAATATTTGCCTTGTGTTTTAATATTGCAACATGGAAAACTGCAGCATCCACATTATAATACTAATTTGTGCTGGTTTATGATGAACCTTTTTATTATGGTCTTATAACATGAACTTGCTCTTCTTGCAAAAAACACTTGTATGTACCCACATTTTATTGGCAGGCTATTTTGCATAGAAAGTCTTGGCAATTTTTTAATTAAACAAAATGAACAGACTAACATTAGTTTTATATTGCTGCGCACCAGATTTCTCCGCTTAAGCAATTTTGTTACTGTTATTCTTCCAATGCACCTTAATATTTTAAATTCTACATACTAGTTAGAGTTAGATAGCATACTAGAAAAGCAACTTTAACAGCATAGGCATGGTTTTATATTGTACAATTAGAGTCCGTTCACATGGGAGTTTCAATCGCATAGGTTTTGTGTGTTGCGACGTACAAAACTCACACAAAAATAAAACCCATTACACAGGTCTGCGATGAAAAAATTGTAGCATATTTAATTAGTGGGTTTAACAGTATTTTTTGTGCTGATTACGGTAAAAATAGTGACAAAATTCCATCACCCCTAGATAAGTCACAAATTTCACCTGAAATTTTCTTATTTTCAGGGTTTTTCAGGTTCGGTACGCGTACGACAACGAATCTAAACTGCCTGCTAGGCGTGACCTTGACTGCAGTCAGTGACTCAGTGTGGAGCCAGCCACTGTGGTGTATGCATCAAACAGTTTTGTGATACGGTATTTAGAAGAAATGGCTACTAGAAGATGTGTCAACTCTCCTAACTGTTTCTGTTATATTTGTGGGTCTTATACCATCAAGAAGCAACAAAGGAACATTTCTAATTTTGTTCAGAAGGTGTATTTTGCATACTTTGGTATGAAATTAGGGGACTAAGATAAATCTTGGGCTCCCCATATAGTGTGTTCTGTGTGTGTTGAAGAACTGAGACAATGGTTTCAAGGTAAGAAGAAATCATTTCGTTTTGGAGTACCCATGGTTTGGAGAGAGCCTAAAAATCACAGTGATGACTGTTATTTTTGTTCTTGTTCAGTGCAAGGTTTCAATTTAAAAAACAGGAAGGACATTTCATACCCAACCAACATACGTTCGGCTATTCGCCCTGTTCCTCATGGACCTGACTTGCCTATTCCTTCACCTCCGGATACCCTGGACAATATTTTAGACGATTTAGACCAAATGTCACATAGTAGCTGTGATAATGATGACAGCTATGACCCAGGTACCAATGACCCTGAACTTTTCTCTCAATCAGACTTGAACCATTTAGTACGAGATCTGGGCCTACCAAAGGATTCAGCGGAAGTGTTAGGGTCTAGACTTAAAGAAAGACATATGTTAGCCTCCGGTGTTTCATTTTCATGGTACCCACTTAGAGAAAAGGAATTTGTCCCTTTTTTTTACACAAGAGGGTGAACTAGTTTTCTGCAACAATGTACCTGGCATCATGGAAATGTTCAACATAACGTATGACCCAGAGGAATAGAGACTTTTCATAGATTCGTCAAAAAGGAGTTTGAAAGCCGTACTTCTTCCCAATGGTAACCAATATGCTTCTGTGCCTGTTGGACACTCAGTCCATTTGAAAGAATGCTACGAAAATCTTGGGTTTGTTCTTAATAAGCTCAGCTACTCTGACCATAAATGGACCATTTGTGGAGACTTGAAAGTTATTTCCATGTTACTAGGTCAACAAAGTGGTTACACAAAGTTTCCATGTTTCCTCTGTGAATGGGATAGCTGTGACAGGAAACAACACTATGTCAAGCAGACCTGGCCAATCAGAAAGACTCTTATTCCTGGAGTTAAAAATGTTGAAAGACAAAGTTTAGTGGATCCTAAAAAGATCTTACTTCCACCACTTCATATCAAATTGGGACTAATGAAACAGTTTGTGAGAGCATTACACAAAGAAGGAGAGTGTTTCAAGTATCTTTGTGAACAGTTTCCTGGTCTATCAGATGCTAAGCTGAAAGAGGGAGTCTTTGTTGGGCCTGACATAAGAAAACTTTTAAAAGATGAAATCTTTGTCACCAAAATGGAAATGGAAGAAAAAAATGTCTGGAATTCATTTAAACTTGTTGTAACAGGCTTTCTTGGAAATAAAAAAGACCCAAACTACAAAACTTTGGTTGCTGAATAGTTACAAAACTACAAAATCTTGGGCTGCAACATGAGTGTCAAAGTCCATTTCCTTCACTCACATCTGGACTACTTTCCCGATAATCTTGGGGCTGTAAGTGAGGAACAAGGAGAACGTTTCCATCAAGATCTAAAAGAAATGGAGCGCAGATACCAACGTCGATGGAATGTCAACATGATGGCAGACTACTGTTGGATGTTAAAAAGGGAAAATCCACAAGAACACAGCCGAAAAAGTACCAAAAGAAGCTTTGATGGAAAAAGAAAATGTTTTTACAAAGACTTATAATAACTTTGCAACACATGTGTATCCCTATTAGGGCTCAGTCAGACGGGTGTTTTTTCGCGCGATTTGCGCATGCGCATGCGTCCGGCGATTTTATAAAACCATTGCTTTGCAATGCTGTGGCAGAGAAGAATGATGTTTGCCCATTGAATTCAATGGAGCCAGCAATACAGCCGGCTCCATTGAAAGCAATGGGCTGCTGGCGAGCGCGGATGAATTTTCGGGAAGGGCTTAAAAATATAAGCCCTTCCCTGCAATTCATCCAGAAATGTGTAAAAACAAAAAAAAATATATATATATACTCACCTGGTCCCGGCAGACGGAGTTCAGCCGCGGCCGGCGGCAGTTCTCCTGAACTGCTCTCTGTAGTATTCAGCAGCCGGGGATTTAAAATCCCCGCCTGCTGAATGAGCTGCCTCTGATTGGTCACAGCCTGACCAATCAGAGGAAGCTCTCACTCACACCCATTCATGAATTCATGAATGACAGCTGAGAGCTGCCCCTGATTGGCTCAGCGCAGGGACCAATCAGAGGCAGCACTCACTCACCCATTCATGAATTCATGAATGGGTGTGAGTGAGAGCTGCCTCTGATTGGTCAGGCTGTGACCAATCAGAGGCAGCTCATTCAGCAGGCGGGGATTTTAAATCCCCGGCTGCTGAATACTACTCAGAGCAGTTCAGGAGAACTGCCGCCGGTCGCGGCTGAACTCCGGCTGCCGGGACCAGGTGAGTATATATATATTTTTTATTTTTACACATTTCTGGAGGAATTGCAGGGAAGGGCTTATATATTTAAGCCCTTCCCGAAAATGCATCGTGAGATCGCCCACAGCGCATTGCTTTCAATGGAGCCGGCTGTATTGCCAGCTCCATTGAATTCAATGCGCTGGACAGCGCTGCACTGCTCCGGCCCGTTTCTATTGAAACGCGGCTAGGAGCAGTTTTTTCGGGCGATTTTTCGGCCCCGGTCACGCGATTTGGGGATGCGCATCCGTCATGCGATCCGCAAATCGCGGCAAAAAACGTCCGTGTGACTAAGGCCTTATGCTTATTTTAGCTAGGTATTGGTTTTTTTTTTTGCTTTTACTTCATGTTAAAATAAAAACAAATAAAACATTTTCCGTTTTTTGTATTTTTTCCAAATACTTCAACTTTATTTTGTAGGCAAGCCTTACGTGATAGAAAAAAACCCATATCATTTTTTAAATTTGTGCAAAAAACTAAATAAAGATGATTTAACAAAATCAAAACAATTTTTAAAAAAGTTTTTTTTGCAGAATAATTATTTATAATGGATCTTATTACATGAGCAAGTTTTTTGTAGTAGTGTGTAGCATGTGATATTTTTTGGGCTATTTTGCCCTTGTTATCTAGGGGAGAAACAAAAAATCGCATTGTACTCGCATCCGGATGTGATTTTCATGCAAGTGCAATGCATTCTCACGAGAATAGAAAAACTCAAGAATACAAGCATGATATTGGTCTTAGAATCTCAGACCGATATCTTGCTTGCCCGTGTGAATTTATCCTAGTACAAGTAAAAATGCAAAAGTAGTGTAAGTAAGGAAAACCTTTTATTTTTTGGTATTAGCAGCGATTAATGTATTATGTAGTATATACTTATAATGAAAAATGCACCAAAAGTTTTTTGCAAACTGCATTAATTTTGTTAAAAAACCCAACTTCTCATGATGCAAATTCAATTCATTATTACTGCATACTAGCAAAACCCCCAACAGGCTGAAACCTACATCACAACCACTGGATGGCCACACAAACAAGCACACATATACGTCTTCCTACAGAGCTGGTAAAGTCGCACCACTCATCTCAGAATATGTTTAGCCAATAGGAAAGTTAAGAAAGAACACAACAGTATGGCTTAAGGACTTTTTTACTTGTTTGCAACACCAGTTTGATGCTATGGCTGGCAGACCTCCACATTGTGTGCAATGGAGAAATCTAGTTAATAAGGGTTTTCCAATTAAATAAGTATTGGCATATTGCTAGGATGTGTCATAACATACTGACCATTAAGAGTCCAACTCTCAGGAACTCTACCAATGCTAGTTAAATTCTGCAGCTCCCTCACTGGCTTTTCCTAAACCCTGGCACTCCTGGCACCGGCTAAGCCAAAAATTGCACCTAAAAGGTTCTGTGTTGTAGTTCCATCCACTTTGGGTGGCCTGGAGTGCTGCTATGCAGGAGAAATGAGTACCGGATCTCCATCCCTTTGTCCTCATGATCTGCGAGGGTCACAGAGGTCAGGCCCCAACTGATAGCAATGTCAAGTCAACTTCATGACTATGCCATAATATTTAGCAGTGGGAATAACCTTTTAACTCAACTTTAATTTCTAAACATATTGTATTTACAACCCTTGGTGTTCTTGCCCTCTCACTTGATATAGTCCTTTTCCTTTTTAGATCAGTTTTGATTATTCTCATGTCCAGAATATTATAATGTGTCATTTATACTAGTTATTTCTTTGGATGTTGTACCATTCATATTGATGCTGAGTTACTGCATGTATTCTAAACTATATTCACCCTTACTATTAGCCCTATCCTGTCTTTATGCTCTTTGGTTGAACATTAACGGATGACATTTTGTGTTGTACTCTTGTTTATTTTGATATGCTCTATTGTCTGCCATAAAATTTACACTTAAATATGCTTTATCCATTAGATGTCATTAGATAGTGAAATATGTATAAGACGCCTTACCATATTTCTGCTTTCAAGTTCTTGTAAATCTATAAGACATGTTTGTTTTACATAATCAACAACATTTTGAATTAAACATTCATCAAGATGTTACTGTATCTCCTGCATTACTAATATTATATTCTGCAGCCAATGAAGGAAAAATTCTTATGTCATATAGGTAGCAACTGTTCCTGGAAAAACCTGAATGCTGTGTGCAAATGTAGGTTCTTACTGCCCCAGGATCTCATGTATTCACACAAATTTTCAAAAATCAAGCCACCACAGGCTTCCAGATTTTGGATGCACGTAATTTTTAAAAAATTTAAATCCACAATAAAAATGTTCAATTTATTCATTCAGATGCATAATTTCTCTGACAAAGTATAGCAATGTTTTGGACAGCAGCATCCTTTATTGAGCAATTTACAGGTAGATCTGCATAGCAGGGACCCTATTAAAAACCTGGACAAGCAATGGCAGAAAAAAAGGGGCATAAATGCAAACCCTTAGAATTCTAATACTGGGCAGCCTGTGCGGAAACAGGAATTTTTTTACATGCATGCTAATCCCAGAAGTCTGTGGTGCAATTGATTTTTGAAAAATTGTGTGAATGAAGAAAAAACTAGCTCAGTTATCATTTGGACTTCTCATATCTCTTGTGCACAGATCCCACTCAGACAGCTGAATATAACAAGTAGAAAATCATGTTAGTCCAGTGCTTGGTTTGAGAAGCTACCATATTGAAAACTGTATTCCACTAGAATGAGTATACGCTTCAAACACTCAGTGAATTCTTAATCATAGAAATAAAAAATGATCAAATGCATGAGCATTCAGGTTCCTTAGTATTATGTTTTTCAATGAATTTTAATTCTTTATGAAATGAAGTTTGGGATATTTTCTCATGGATCACCTTGATGTTATACATATTATATTCTGTACACTGATTGTATTTTAATATAACTGAATTTAACAATTCATAATGTTTTTATAATATTTGAAATATTTCAAATCACTTTACATGCATATTCTAATTGTGGAACAACCTATCTATTTGCTTTGGTTGATTTTAAGAGTGGGTGTGATGTGTTACATAGTAACAAAGTATGTTAGGCTGAAAAAAGACATATGTCCATCTAGTTCAGCCTTTTGCCCCCCAATGTTAATCTTGAGGAAGCTAAAAACAAACAGTGATTTAGCAGGCAATCTTCTTCATTTAAGAGGAAAACATCCCTTCTGACTCAAAATCCGGCAATCAGAATAACTCCCTGGATGAACAATCCTTCTGAAGTAATCAGTGACTATAATATTTAATATTGTCACGCTCAAGAAAAGTGTCCCAGCCCCTCTTAAACTCTTATAGGGAGTTTGCCATCACCATGTTCTCAGGCAGAGAGTTCCATAGTCTCACTGCTCTTACAGTAAAGAACCCCTTTTTATATTGGTGTAGAGACCTTCTTTTCACCAGATGTAGAAGATGCCCCCTTGTTACAGTCAAAGTCCTGGATATAAGTTGAATATGGGAGAGATCTCTGTCCCCTTAAATGTTTATACACAGTTATTAGGTCGCTCCCCAGCCATTTTTTTTCTAAACTGCTTCTTTCAGTTGGTTGATATCCATTCCAATATCAGCTTTGACAGCTTGATACGGTCAAAGCTGATACTGACATGGACATCAACCAACTAAAAGAAGCAGTGCAAAACTGAAAAACATATAGGGAACTCACCTTTAGGGTGGCTTCACACGAGTGTGTTTTTGTGCATGCATACGCACGCACAAAAACATGCTTCTATTAGAACCACTGCATTCCCTATGGTGTGTTCACATGTCTGTGCTTTACAAAGATAGGACATGCGTGCACCACAGGGAATGCACACATTGTCTTCAATGAAGCCGTGGCTGCTGCCGGCGTCTCCATTGAAGAGGATGGTCTGCCGACACCCCTGAATTGTTTTTTAGGGAAGAGCTTTACATATAAGCCCTTCCCTGAAAAACAAGAACTTTAGTGTAAAAAAATATAATAATAATGCACGCATTGTCTTCAATGTAGCCATGGCTGCTGCCAATGGCTCCATTGAAGACAATGTCTGCCAGCACCCCTTTAGATATAAGCTCTTCCCTGAAAAACAAAAATTTCAGTGTAAAAAGTAAATAAATAAAAATACTTACCTGTTTGCCGCTGTTGTGTCCCCGTGGGGATGAAGAACACATCTACCGCATGCGGCAGACGTTTCCTTCATCCCTACAAGGAAAAAAAATTGCCTGCTGCACCTGCCACATCTGTGACAGATGCAGCAAAACAATTCTTCACACCTGCGGGGAATAAAGAATTCCCTACCACAGCTGCCACACTTGACAGCTACGGTAGGGGATCTAGCTGCCGGCATCCTGTAATTGTTTTTAAGGGAAGGGCTTTAAATATAAAACCTTGCCTGAAAAACAAGGAAAAGTGGTGTTAAAAATAAAGCAAAAATCATACTCACCTTCCTTGAGCTGCCGGGGCTCAGCCGCGTCCTCTCTGCGCATGTGGCAGATGTGTTCTTCATCCCCGCGGGGACATGGCAGCAGCGGACAGGTACGTTTTGGGTTTTTTTGCACTAAAATTCTTGTTTTTCAGGGAAGGGCTTATATGTAAAGCCCTTCCCTGAAAAACAATTCAGGGGTGCTGGCAGACCATTGTCTTCAATGCAGCCGCTGGCAGCAGGCACAGCGCCATTGAAGGCAATGTACGGACCTTTATATGCGCGTGTTTTTGCATGCACATAGGTGCGCACCTATGTATGAACCTATGTACGCACAAAAACATGTTCAAGTGAAGCCACCCTTATGGTCACCGAGGGCCGTGAACGACTAAACGGCTAACAACAGCCATAGAGATAATTTAAAAAGTATGTGTTTTTGACCCCATAGTTTGTGTATTGCGTACTATTTATGGGTTTGGTGGGTATACTCTTTTGGGACTTCAGAGAGCTCTGTATCAAGCAAGGAAATGGATTACTATACATTGGATGTAACTCTTCTTCCCCGACAGTTGGAGATTTTTTCACAAGGATAAAAGAGGTTGCATCTTTGGAGAGGGGGTATATCAATAAAGAAATTGTCTGTTTAAGTTTGAGGCAATTTGGGAATGATGGTCTTATACATGTACAGATAATTATTGAATGTTGATTGCAGTAAACTAGTGAAAAAATGTTGCTGGGATGTAGAGGAAGTAGGGGGGAGAGATGAGAAGATGGACACGCATTAGTCTTTCATGGGTTTTTTGTATATGTCTCAAGGCGTTTGTTTGGGTTTGGGAGGATATGATTTATCTATGCATAATTATGTTTGAATATATTATTTGAGTCCGGAAACCATACAATTTATGTATTTTATGTTTATGTATGTATAAATATACAATAATTAAAGGGTAATTGTATTCAAATTATAATTTCAATAAAAATGATCTGATAGAACATTACCAAGGACATTTTCTGGATGTTTGTTTTACATACTCAACATTATTCTTCATTACTTATATCATATTCTGTACTCTGATTGCATTTTTATAATTCTGTATAGTCATTTGAATGAGCTGAACTGCAGTACCAATACAGACACAAGTGTATGGGCATCACTGTGTTGAGTACATCAATGAAAGTGTTTCTTCGATCAATAGACTAATTGGGTCAATGGGGTCAGACCCCCAGTGATCATACACTGATAGCATATTCTATGTCCTAGAGAATCCCTTTAAACACAAGTGTTATCTGAAACATAGAGGTTAAAGAATGCAGACATTGATAGTTTAAAATCCAATACAGAAGTACTTTTTAAACCTCACAGATCCTGAATTATTTTACTTTTTAAGGGCTTTTTTACACAAGTGATATTCTCGCATGAGTTTTGTGTGATGTGCGCAAAAGTCGCATGAACATGAAATCCATTCTATTGAATGTATTCATTCACACTAGCGATTTTTTGCTCGCAGTTTTGCTGTGAGGAAAAGAAGTTGCAGCATGTGCTATCTTTGGACATTCCCTCAAAATGCCTGCCCATTGTTTTTAATGGGCTCTCAAAGGCAATTGGATTGCCCTCCCATGCCATGCAATGTGCATGCAAGTGCAATGTGATGTTTCCCATTGAATTGAGGATTGAAATTGCACAGAAGTGATGCAATGAGTTTTTTAATCAAAAACGCTTTGCATCACTGTGAAAAAAAATACATTGGCAAGCACAATATTTGGCTCAAATATTGTGCTCGCCCATGTGTATGTAGTCTCACCTTATCATTTTCACTAAACCGATTATGCTGCTTGCACTAAATGCATGCAACATATGACACTGCTGATACATTCCTCCAATTGTTTTCTATTTGTAGCAACTAGAGATAAGCGAGCACGCTGGGATAAAGCAGTTACTCGAGCGAGCATCGCTCTTCTCGAGTAACTGCTTACTGGTCTGAGCCGGCTCGGGGGGGGGGGGGGGGGCGACGGGGGTGAGCAGGGGGCTGTGGGGGTTAGTGGGGGAGAGAGAGAGATCTCTCTCACTTTTTCCCCCGCTACCCCCTGCCGCCCCCCGCTCACACAAACAGCTCCCCTGCTTGGACCAGTAAGCAGTTACTCGAGAAGAGAGATGCTCGCTCGAGTAACTGCTTTATCTGAGCGTGCTCGCTCATCTCTAGTTGCAACTCCAATGGATTAACAAAATCTAAATAATGAATGATACTGTAAACTTCTTATCTCATTTTTATCCTTTTTGCTCTTGTTTTCATAAAAGATGTGAAGTTGCACAATTTTCATACACACTAAATTGCACCGTAGTGTTTCTTTGCACAGCATTTTGCAAGAGAAGAAATTCTGAAGAATTTCTAATTCAATATTTATAGTTTGTTATAAAAATGGAAAGAGGATTTTTAAACAAATTTTTAGTTATTTTCCTACCTCCAATGTTTATTTAACAGATTTGCATTTGCTGAACTCATATGCTTGTATCCCTCAGTCACAGAAGATTACCTATTCATTTTCAGCTAGTAGACTCACTGCTGTTTCTAATATTGAATATATAAACAATGGCTCTGATTGGAATGGAGTGCAGTAATAATATTTCATAAGGAGATCACTTACACCAGATGTTTTATCATCCTTTTTAGTTTTTACTGTCTTCAAATGTAATCTAGTTTTAGTAACTCAAATCATGTAATTCATGATGCCTGATGGAAAATTGAGCTAGGGGACATAAAATGAAATGAACATGCACATTCACAAGAAGGATCATGTAAACGTGATGCACAACACCCATTCTATTACTAGTTATGTTTCTTAATCTTCACTTATCATCTACTGTTAAAGACTTTAGGTTCAAGTAAAACAATGACATTGGCATATCCGCCTGTTATATTACTTTATCTAGTGTTACCCACTTGTAAATTCATAAGTCTCTGCTCACATCAAAGTTGTTATGTGTAATTTGCATACCATATATGCTGGAAATACTGCACTTCCCTATGTATATATTGACTTGTCCACAGGCTTTGATAGCCACGTGTAAACCAAAAGAGTCTTTTTAAGGCTGGTTTCAGGCAAGTGTATTATAACAAGTCTGTAATACAGATCTGTAATATATACAGATTACAGATGACATTATAACCATATGTCATCAGTATGTCATTAGTATTTTATCTGTATTTGCCTCTGTAGTTGCTGTCATTAGTGTTATTTTCTAATGGGCAAATAATGATTCATATTAGCCCAGTAGAAAATATTAGCAATACGAAGACAAAAATCGCTAAAAATATGCCATGCTGCATTTTAAAAAAACAGCCACAAAATATTTGACTATATACATTGATTTAAATTAGCTTCATATTTTAGTCCACAAAACATGGGCCAAATATGTCAAAATATGATTGTCAGAAAACTACTTTAAAAGGGTATTCCCATCTCGGCTGAGCACTTCAGCCAAGCACGGTTTCTATAACTCTTATTGAAATGAATTGGAGCTACAGAAGCAGCATAGCACAGAGGAGTTACAGAAACAGAGTAGTGCAAGGTGATATGCTGTTTCCATAGCTCCTATTCACTTCAATGAGAGCTACAAAAACAGTGCTGAGCTAAGTGCTTGGTTCTTTCCATAGACTCAAACCATGTGGCCGGAAACCATGGAAGAGTTTCCACCTCCTGGCCTATCTGCTTTGACGTCTGCATAACTGGGTTTTCCTGCAGAAGTGAGCCTACGGCTTGGGTAAATGCCCATTTAAGAAATATTTGGTAATAGGTGTACCATCTAAAACAGTATTTTTTTTTGCTACCAAAGACACATAGATCTGAGTATTTGTAAATCTCCTGGAAGTGTTTAGTTATAATAATTCAGATGGGATGAAACTTTTAGCTGACTTACTCCCCCCTCCCATCCAATAACATACCCCTACTTAAAGATTGCATAATACATTTTGCTCTTCCAGTAGAACAGCACACATATATTTAAAAAGCTGTCATAGATAGTCTTTTTCAGGAAATGGATAAATTAGAATAGTGTATTTTACATATTATTAAACATGTGTTTTAAGATTCATTAATTGTATAATCTAATAAGAGGTTAGACACATCAAGCTGTAAATCAACTGTAATAGTTCTAACAGAGAGCATGAAGATTTCTATTCTGCAAACTATGGGCTGACAGCTGCTCACAGAGCCTTTACAACAATGCACGGAAGCTGTATAGTTCCATAATAAGGCGTTTTGTATGTACTATGCTTTGTGTTGAGAGAACGTCCATTTATACAGAGTCCATTGTAGCATGCCAAAACTTTTTATACAAATCTTAAAGAAAAGAAACCAGAGGCATATGAAAGTACAATAAAAGTTTCATGCACCTCTGTGAAAATTCTAGTATAGTTCTGTGAAAAGCAGAGACATAATATATACTTTTGCATGAACCCTTAACCGAGTCTTTTTTTACTCTTCCTCTCTTATGACCATTCAATAGGAATTTAAAGTACAAACGTACTTTACAAACGTTTAAAGTTAGTGAGTAAATGCATAGAGAGTAGAGATGAGCGAACGCGTTCGTCCGAGCTTGATATTCGTGCGAATATTAGGGTGTTCGGGATGTTCGTTATTCGTGACGAACACCATGCGGTGTTCTGGTTACTTTCACTTCCTTCCCTGAGACGTTAGCGCGCTTTTCTGGCCAATTGAAAGACAGGGAAGGCATTACAACTTCCCCCTGCAACGTTTAAGCCCTATACCACCCCCCTGCTGTGAGTGGCTGGCGAGATCAGGTGTTCGCCTAATATAAAAGTCGGCCCCTCCCGCGGCTCGCCTCAGATGCGGTGTGAGTTAGATGAGGGACAGTGCTGTTTATACCGGAGCTGCTGTAGGGAAAGAATTGGTAGTTAGTGTAGGCTTCAAGACCCCCCAAAGGTCCTTATTAGGGCCACTGATAGCTGTGTGTTGGCTGCTGTTAGCAGTGGGATTTTTTTTTTCTCAAAATCGCCTCTGCAGACCGTTGCACCTGGCATTAGGGACAGAAGTGCTGCATAGGCAGGGAGAGTGTTAGGAGTGAGTGTAGCCTTCAAGAACCTCAACGGTCCTTTCTAGGGCCATATTTATCCGTGTGCAGTACTGTCCAGGCTGCTGTTGGCTGTGCTGCATTTTTTTTGGGCTTCTCAAAATCGCCTCTGCAGAGCATTCCACCCTCCATTGATACTGCAGGGAAAGAATTGTATAGGCAGGGCCACAACACAGTTATTATTCATAGAATATACGCAGTGCTGCCTGTTGGTGGGAAAAAACTGAAAAGAAATCTATTTGTCCAGCCTGTGTCCGTCCTTACGGGCGGTGGAGACGTGTGAGCTGCGTGAAAAACATTGCTAAATCATACGCACCCAGCTACGCTTTACTGCTGGCTTCGCCATTTGCTTTCCTTAATTGGGAAAAAAAATACCTGCTCTGCCACAGTTAATAACTCTGCTACCCTCACGTTCTGTGACACATAAGCAGGGACACAGCGCAGTTATTAAACTTCTCAGGTTCATTGAATATACGCAGTGCTGCCTGTTGGTGGGAAAAAACTGAAAAGAAATCTATTTGTCCAGCCTGTGTCCGTCCTTACGCCTGTGGAGACATGTGAGCTGCGTGAAAAACATTGCTAAATCATACGCAGCCAGCTACGCTTTACTGCTGGGTTCGCCATTTGCTTTCCTTAATTGGGAAAAAAAATACCTGCTCTCCAAGAGTTATAATAACTCTGCTACCCTCACGTTCTGTGACACATAAGCAGGGACACAGCGCAGTTATTAAACTTCGCAGGTTCATTGAATATACGCAGTGCTGCCTGTTGGTGGGAAAAAACTGAAAAGAAATCTATTTGTCCAGCCTGTGTCCGTCCTTACGCCTGTGGAGACGTGTGAGCTGCGTGAAAAACATTGCTAAATCATACGCAGCCAGCTACGCTTTACTGCTGGGTTCGCCATTTGCTTTCCTTAATTGGGAAAAAAAATACCTGCTCTGCCACAGTTAATAACTCTGCTACCCTCACGTTCTGTGACACATAAGCAGGGACACAGCGCAGTTATTAAACTTCTCAGGTTCATTGAATATACGCAGTGCTGCCTGTTGGTGGGAAAAAACTGAAAAGAAATCTATTTGTCCAGCCTGTGTCCGTCCTTACGCCTGTGGAGACGTGTGAGCTGCGTGAAAAACATTGCTAAATCATACGCAGCCAGCTACGCTTTACTGCTGGGTTCGCCATTTGCTTTCCTTAATTGGGAAAAAAAATACCTGCTCTCCAAGAGTTATAATAACTCTGCTACCCTCACGTTCTGTGACACATAAGCAGGGACACAGCGCAGTTATTAAACTTCGCAGGTTCATTGAATATACGCAGTGCTGCCTGTTGGTGGGAAAAAACTGAAAAGAAATCTATTTGTCCAGCCTGTGTCCGTCCTTACGCCTGTGGAGACGTGTGAGCTGCGTGAAAAACATTGCTAAATCATACGCAGCCAGCTACGCTTTACTGCTGGGTTCGCCATTTGCTTTCCTTAATTGGGAAAAAAAATACCTGCTCTCCAAGAGTTATAATAACTCTGCTACCCTCACGTTCTGTGACACATAAGCAGGGACACAGCGCAGTTATTAAACTTCGCAGGTTCATTGAATATACGCAGTGCTGCCTGTTGGTGGGAAAAAACTGAAAAGAAATCTATTTGTCCAGCCTGTGTCCGTCCTTACGCCTGTGGAGACGTGTGAGCTGCGTGAAAAACATTGCTAAATCATACGCAGCCAGCTACGCTTTACTGCTGGGTTCGCCATTTGCTTTCCTTAATTGGGAAAAAAAATACCTGCTCTCCAAGAGTTATAATAACTCTGCTACCCTCACGTTCTGTGACACATAAGCAGGGACACAGCGCAGTTATTAAACTTCGCAGGTTCATTGAATATACGCAGTGCTGCCTGTTGGTGGGAAAAAACTGAAAAGAAATCTATTTGTCCAGCCTGTGTCCGTCCTTACGCCTGTGGAGACGTGTGAGCTGCGTGAAAAACATTGCTAAATCATACGCAGCCAGCTACGCTTTACTGCTGGGTTCGCCATTTGCTTTCCTTAATTGGGAAAAAAAATACCTGCTCTGCCACAGTTAATAACTCTGCTACCCTCACGTTCTGTGACACATAAGCAGGGACACAGCGCAGTTATTAAACTTCTCAGGTTCATTGAATATACGCAGTGCTGCCTGTTGGTGGGAAAAAACTGAAAAGAAATCTATTTGTCCAGCCTGTGTCCGTCCTTACGCCTGTGGAGACGTGTGAGCTGCGTGAAAAACATTGCTAAATCATACGCAGCCAGCTACGCTTTACTGCTGGGTTCGCCATTTGCTTTCCTTAATTGGGAAAAAAAATACCTGCTCTCCAAGAGTTATAATAACTCTGCTACCCTCACGTTCTGTGACACATAAGCAGGGACACAGCGCAGTTATTAAACTTCGCAGGTTCATTGAATATACGCAGTGCTGCCTGTTGGTGGGAAAAAACTGAAAAGAAATCTATTTGTCCAGCCTGTGTCCGTCCTTACGCCTGTGGAGACGTGTGAGCTGCGTGAAAAACATTGCTAAATCATACGCACCCAGCTACGCTTTACTGCTGGCTTCGCCATTTGCTTTCCTTAATTGGGAAAAAAAAATACCTGCTCTGCCACAGTTAATAACTCTGCTACCCTCACGTTCTGTGACACATAAGCAGGGACACAGCACAGTTATTAAACTTCTCAGGTTCATTGAATATACGCAGTGCTGCCTGTTGGTGGGAAAAAACTGAAAAGAAATCTATTTGTCCAGCCTGTGTCCGTCCTTACGCCTGTGGAGACGTGTGAGCTGCGTGAAAAACATTGCTAAATCATACGCACCCAGCTACGCTTTACTGCTGGCTTCGCCATTTGCTTTCCTTAATTGGGAAAAAAAAATACCTGCTCTGCCACAGTTAATAACTCTGCTACCCTCACGTTCTGTGACACATAAGCAGGGACACAGCACAGTTATTAAACTTCTCAGGTTCATTGAATAT
This sequence comes from Eleutherodactylus coqui, assembly GCF_035609145.1. Lineage (NCBI taxonomy): Eukaryota > Metazoa > Chordata > Amphibia > Anura > Eleutherodactylidae > Eleutherodactylus > Eleutherodactylus coqui. The sequence goes on from NC_089843.1 coordinate 104,372,367, forward strand.
ACGCAGTGCTGCCTGTTGGTGGGAAAAAACTGAAAAGAAATCTATTTGTCCAGCCTGTGTCCGTCCTTACGCCTGTGGAGACGTGTGAGCTGCGTGAAAAACATTGCTAAATCATACGCACCCAGCTACGCTTTACTGCTGGCTTCGCCATTTGCTTTCCTTAATTGGGAAAAAAAAATACCTGCTCTGCCACAGTTAATAACTCTGCTACCCTCACGTTCTGTGACACATAAGCAGGGACACAGCACAGTTATTAAACTTAGATAATTCATTCACTAGAGGCAGTGGGGCCTTTCGTTTTCCAAAAAGGGCAAAAATTATATTTGGCCTGCAGTCTTGCGCCAATTTATTTCCTGCCTGGGAAATCTAATCACTGGTAATACAGCATGCTGAGGGGTAGGGGTAAGCCTAGAGGACGTGGACGTGGACGTGGCCGAGGACGCGGAGGGCCAAGTGAGGGTGTGGGCACAGGCCAAGCTCCTGATCCAGGTGTGTCGCAGCTGTCTGCTGCGCGATTAGGAGAGAGGCACGTTTCTGGCGTCCCCACATTCATCGCCCAATTAATGGGTCCACGCGGGAGACGGTTATTAGAAAATGAGCAGTGTGAGCAGGTCCTGTCCTGGATGGCAGAAAGTGCTTCGAGCAACCTATCGTCTACCCGCAGTTCTGCGCCGTCCACTGCTGCCAATCCGAATCCTCTGTCTGCTGCTCCTCCTTCCTCCCAGCCTCCTCACTCCACTACAATGACACCTGCTCAGGAGCGGGAACACTCCCAGGAACTGTTCTCGGGCCCCTGCTTAGATTGGGCAGCAGCGGTTCCTCTCCCACCAGAGGAGTTTATCGTCACTGATGCCCAACCATTCGAAAGTTCCCGGGGTCCGGGGGAAGAGGCTGGGGACTTCCGCCAACTGTCTCAACAACTTTCTGTGGGTGAGGAGGACGATGACGATCAGACACAGTTGTCTTGCAGTGAGGTAGTAGTAAGGGCAGTACGTCCCAGGGAGCAGCGCACAGAGGATTCGGAGGAAGAGCAGCAGGACGATGAGGTGACTGACCCCACCTGGTGTGCAACGCTTACTCAGGAGGACAGGTCTTCAGAGGGGGAGTCAAGGGCATCAGCAGGGCAGGTTGCAAGAGGCAGTGCGGTGGCCAGGGCCAGGGGTAGAGGCAGGGCCAGACCGAATAATCCACCAAGTGTTTCCCAAAGCGCCCCCTCGCGCCATGCCACCCTGCGGAGGCCGAGGTGCTCTAAGGTCTGGCAGTTTTTCACAGAGACGCCTGACGACCGACGAACAGTGGTGTGCAACCTTTGTCGCGCAATGCTCAGCCGGGGAGCCAACACCAACAGCCTCACCACCACCACCATGCACAGACATATGATGGCCAAGCACCCCGCAAGGTGGGACAAAGGCCGTTCACCGCCTCCGGTTTGCACCCCTGCCTCTCCCCCTGTGCCCCAACCTGCCACTGAGATGCAACCCCCCTCTCAGGACACAGGCACTACCGCCTCATGGCCTGCACCCACACCCTCATCTCCGCTGTCCTCGGCCCCATCCAGCAGTGTAGTTCAGCGCACCGTTCAGCCGTCGCTTGCGCAAGTGTTCGAGCGCAAGCGCAAGTACGCCGCCACGCACCCGCACGCTCAAACGTTAACCGTCCGCATCGCAAAATTCATCAGCCTTGAGATGCTGCCGTATAGGGTTGTGGAAACGGAGTCCTTCAAAAGTATCATGGAGGCGGCGGCCCCGCGCTACTCAGTTCCCAGTCGCCACTACTTTTCCCGATGTGCCGTCCCAGCCCTGCACGACCACGTCTCCCGCAACATTGTGCGCGCCCTCACCAACGCGGTTACTGCCACGGTCCACTTAACTACAGACACGTGGACAAGCACAGGCGGGCAGGGCCACTACATCTCCCTGACGGCACATTGGGTGAATTTAGTGGAGGCTGGGACAGAGTCAGAGCCTGGGACCGCTCACGTCCTACCCACCCCCAGAATTGCGGGCCCCAGCTCGGTGCTGGTATCTGCGGAGGTGTATGCTTCCTCCACTAAAGCACCCTCCTCCTCCTCCTCCTCCTCTGTCTCACAATCAAGATGTGTTAGCAGCAGCATGTCGCCAGCAGTCGGTGTCGCGCGGTGTGGCAGCACAGCGGTGGGCAAGCGTCAGCAGGCCGTGCTGAAACTACTCAGCTTAGGCGATAAGAGGCACACGGCCCACGAACTGCTGCAGGGTCTGACACAGCAGACCGACCGCTGGCTTGCGCCGCTGAGCCTCCAACCGGGCATGGTCGTGTGTGACAACGGCCGTAACCTGGTGGCGGCTCTGCAGCTCGGCAGCCTCACGCACGTGCCATGCCTGGCCCACGTCTTTAATTTGGTGGTTCAGCGGTTTCTGAAAAGCTACCCACGCTTGTCAGACCTGCTCGTAAAGGCGCGCCGGCTCTGCGCACATTTCCGCAAGTCCCACACGGACGCTGCCACCCTGCGCACCCTGCAACATCACTTTAAGCTGCCAGTGCACCGACTGCTGTGCGACGTGCCCACACAGTGGAACTCTACGCTCCACATGTTGGCCAGGCTCTATGAACAGCGTAGAGCTATAGTCGAATACCAACTCCAACATGGGCGGCGCAGTGGGAGTCAGCCTCCTCAATTCCTTTCAGAAGAGTGGGCCTGGTTGGCAGACATCTGCCATGTCCTTGGTAATTTTGAGGAGTCTACCCAGGTGGTGAGCGGCGATGCTACAATCATTAGCGTCACCATTCCTCTGCTATGCATCTTGAGAAATTCCCTGCAAACCATAAAGGCAGCTGCTTTGCGCTCGGAAACGGGGGCGGGGGAAGACAGTATGCCGCTGGATAGTCAGGGCACCCTCCTGTCTATTTCTCAGCGCGTACAGGAGGAGGAGGAGGAGCATGAGGAGGATGAGGAGGAGGGGGAAGAGACAGCTTGGCCCGCTGCTGACGGTACACCGGCTGATTGCCTGTCATCCTTTCAGCGTGTATGGCCTGAGGAGGAGGAGGAGGAGGAGGATCCTGAAAGTGATCTTCCTAGTGAAGACAGCCATGTGTTGCGTACAGGTACCCTGGCACACATGGCTGACTTCATGTTAGGATGCCTTTCTCGTGACCCTCGCGTTGCACGCATTCTGGCCACTACGGATTACTGGGTGTACACACTGCTCGATCCACGGTATAAGGAGAACCTGCCCACTCTGATTCCCGAAGAGGAAAGGGGTTCGAGAGTGTTGCTATACCACAGGACCCTTGCGGACAAGCTGATGGTAAAATTCCCAGCCGACAGCGCTAGTGGCAGAAGGCGCAGTTCCGAGGGCCATGTTGCAGGGGATGTGCGTAGATCGAGCAGCATGTACATCCCAGGCAGTGCAACAGTCTTTAAGGGCCTGGCCAGCTTTATGGCTCCCCACCAAGACTGTGTCACCGCTCCCCAGTCACGGCTGAGTCGGCGGGAGCACTGCAAAAGGATGGTGAGGGAGTACGTAGCGGATCGCACGACCATCCTTGGTGACGCCTCTGCCCCCTACAACTACTGGGTGTCGAAGCTGGACACGTGGCCTGAACTAGCCCTGTATGCCCTTGAGGTGCTTGCTTGTCCTGCGGCTAGCGTGTTGTCGGAGAGGGTGTTTAGTGCGGCTGGGGGAATCATCACCGATAAGCGTAGCCGCTTGTCAACCGACAGTGCCGACAGGCTAACACTCATCAAGATGAACAAAGGCTGGATTTCGCCAGACTTCTGTTCTCCACCAGCGGACAGCAGCGATACGTAAGCAATACGTAGGCTGCACCCGCGGATGGAAGCTACGTTCTCTCTCACCATCCAAAACGGGGACATTTGTGCTTCATCAATCTGTGTCTAATATTCCTCCTCCTCCTCCTCCTGCTCCTCCTCCTGAAACCTCACGTAATCACGCTGAACGGGCAATTTTTCTTAGGGCCACAAGGCTCACTCAAATAATTTTTCAGAACAATTTTTATAAGTTTCAATTAGCTTAAAAGCGTTGGAACTTTAACTTGAACCAATTTTTCGTTACACTGGGCTGCCTCCAGGCCTAGTTACCACTTAAGCCACATTAACCAAAGCGATTCACCTGCCATCTTGGTTGGGCATGGCCAATTTTTACTGAGGTACATTAGTACTGTTGGTACACCAATTTTTTGGGGCCCTCACCTACAGTGTAATCATAGTAATTTCTATGTTCTTCGCCTGCACTCATGGTACAGAAAGGTGTGTGGGGTTGGCCTACAGTTTAGCTACATAAATGTCACTTGTGCCTTGGCTATACTAAGGCTACTGAAATGGAACGAAGACTGCGCTCCCGCTATACTGCTGCTTCAGAATTGTTACTGGGGCCTGTCTTGAGTGCTACTATTGCTTACATGGAACGGACACGTGGAGAGGACACGTAGTGCCTCAAAAACATCCCCCTCCTCCTCCAACAGGGAAAACATTGTTGGCAAATGCCTTTGCATTGGTTCGTCTGGCGGCAGTCCAAGAATTTCACCTTTACCGACACTACAAGAGAGCCCCCCCACCATCCCCCCGCCACGGCCCACTTAATCCTGGCCACATTCCGAAAACCAACAAAATACAACCGTGGTACTAGGTCCGCAGTCACCACCACATTACCACCAACGCGGTTACTGTTAAGGTGCATATAACCACGGACACGTGGAGAGGACACGTAGTGCCTCAAAAACATCCCCCTCCTCCTCCAACAGGGAAAACATTGTTGGCAAATGCCTTTGCATTGGTTCGTCTGGCGGCAGTCCAAGAATTTCACCTTTACCGACACTACAAGAGAGCCCCCCCACCATCCCCCCGCCACGGCCCACTTAATCCTGGCCACATTCCGAAAACCAACAAAATACAACCGTGGTACTAGGTCCGCAGTCACCACCACATTACCACCAACGCGGTTACTGTTAAGGTGCATATAACCACGGACACGTGGAGAGGACACGTAGTGCCTCAAAAACATCCCCCTCCTCCTCCAACAGGGAAAACATTGTTGGCAAATGCCTTTGCATTGGTTCGTCTGGCGGCAGTCCAAGAATTTCACCTTTACCGACACTACAAGAGAGCCCCCCCACCATCCCCCCGCCACGGCCCACTTAATCCTGGCCACATTCCGAAAACCAACAAAATACAACCGTGGTACTAGGTCCGCAGTCACCACCACATTACCACCAACGCGGTTACTGTTAAGGTGCATATAACCAGTCTGACTGGGGCATGCAGACACCTTGACAGAATGAATAGTGTGTGGCACATAGGTTCCCCATTGCTATGCCCACGTGTGCAGCTCCTGATGGCGGTGGCACAGGATTGTATTTCTCATTGCTTCTGTACAGCATTGTGGGCTATCGCCCCGCCCCTATTAAAGAGGGTCGCTACCTAGCCGTGCCAACCCTGTGCAGTGTGTGCCTGCGGTCCCTCGTCGTGGCAGACGCACTTCTAAATAGACATGAGGGTGGTGTGGCATGAGGGCAGCTGAAGGCTGCGCAGGGACAGTTTGCTGTGCGCTGTGGGGGGGAGGGGGTGCGGTTGGGCAGCATGTAACTCAGGAGAAGTGGCAGTGGAGTGTCATGCAGGCAGTGATTGTGCTTTGTTGGAGGTAGTGTGGTGCTTAGCAAAGGTATGCCATGCTAATGAGCGCTTTTCAGAAGTAAAAGTTGTTGGGAGGGGGGGGGGGGGCCCACTCTTGCCGGTATTGTGGCTTAATAGTGGGACCTGTGAACTTAGGATGCAGCCCAACATGTAGCCCCTCGCCTGCCCTATCCGTCACTGTGTCATTCCCATCACTTTCCTGAATTGCCCAGATTTTCACACATGAAAACCTTAGCGAGCATCGGCGAAATACAAAAATGTTCTGGTCGCCCATTGACTTCAATGGGGTTCGTTGTTCGAAACGAACCCTCGAGCATCACGGGAAGTTCGTTACGAATAACGAACACCCGAACATTTTGGTGTTCGCTCATCTCTAATAGAGAGCATAACTTTTATTACTGTAAATTGTGTGTAACTGCGGTATGATTACACCTATTTTCATATTGTCACATAAATGCTTGATAATATATTGGCAAAATATTGTGGGGTAAATAATCATTCTACTACCAAGGAAACATGGTATCAGTAAATGGACAACCAAAAACAATCATGTAACAACTAAAGCCCTTTGCATAACGCTTATTGATTCAAAATGAGCTGGGCAGGGCAGAGTTTGGCCATCATAATGTTGCCTAGGGAGGGTAGAACCAAATGTGTTAGCCATGTCTTGTGACATTCCTTCAGAGTTTGGATGGGAGATGCGGAGAAAATGTAATAGTAGTATATTGAAGATAAGGTAACAATGATTAAAGAACATAAGGGGTGAAAATGGTTATTTTTTTCATGGTAGAATATTTTTTATATATCAGTGCCAGACCAACAGCAGAGGAATAACTTGAATCACAATATGTAAAAAGGCTACCAATTCATGTATGAATAATACTGGTGTCCTCTTACTTATTCGAAGGGGCACAGAACACGTCAGACACAAGAGCCCAAGTGCAACTGTTTCTTCTGCACCCCATATAGTCATGTCTCTGTGCAGCGGTACAATAAATGATCCTACATTTCTACTGTATTGCTTGCATACTATTGCTTGGATTTCTGACTGTATAATCAATAGGCTGCCTTAATAGAGACTTATATTTATTTCCTATGTATTGGAGTTTTAAATGGTGGATTATGTCTTCATAAATATAGTTTAGGTTACCATTTAGCTGGATTCCCTGTGAAATCATGAGCACCCTCTCAACATTGTCTTCATTAGTTAGTGGTGGTTATTAGTTATCAGGGATATTAAACGGTCCAACACATTAGTTATTATTTTCCTCCCAAAATTCATTTTCACTATACAATGTCTTAGGAGACTGGCTGGTTAACTTTTTTCTCTTTTAAGCTGTACATATTGTTGAAAATGAAGCAGCTCCAGGGGATGATAATGTGCTCATAATTCATTATAATAGGCAAAATGTAGTTGGTGCAGCTCTCCAGGAAACAAGAGTAATTAGACAGATCATGACTAAAGACAATCAAGCTTCTAAATGACTCATTTTACATTTACATTGTTCATCTTTGAGATCTAACACAAAGTGACTGTTCTATCAAGAGCAGACAACTTACAAGAACATTTTGCCAGAAGCTTTGAATTTCTTAATCCATATGCCTGGAAATGACAGTACCCTTAAAAATTACACTAATGTTTTTCACCAGAAGGGAAACAAGTTAATATCTCTTTTCAGCTGTTTGTCGATCAACAGATTAGAGAACATCTAAGTTCCAACAGTGAAAACATTACAAATGTTACTGCAGCTCTATAAGAAAAAAAAAAAACAGTTATGTGCTGTGCTATATAGACTGAAAGGTTATGATAATTATATACTACTGCATTTTAAATACTTTATACTTTGCTCTCTCTTCCTTTTCTAACAGCTATTTACTAGCACTACTTTTTAAGAGTACCTCCACTCAATACTACATTTACTGTCTCTCCATTTACTTTTTGCTAATGGAAGATAGCTTGGTGGTGGAACAGATAAAGTATAATTGATTACAGCACAGTATCGCTAGATCAAATGATAAGCTGGTGGGAGATGAACTGGGCTATAAATAGGGCCCAAAGGCCCATTTAGACACACCGATTATCACTCAAAATTCGCTCAAAAGCCATCTTTTGTGGGATAATCATTGTGTGTAACTGCACTGACATTGTGCAGTTTTCGTTAAACCTTCGATCTTCATTGTCTTTTAGCATGCTGAAAGACAATGATAAGCCTTATCAGGGATTCACAGCGGGATACAGCTGATACTATTGTTTCAGCTGTATCCCACTCCCTGATGACAGGCGGGGTATGAAGAACAGAGCAGTCCAGCTGTGTTCTTCATACCCCGCTCAGAACGCTCAGCTGTATAACAGCCTGGCGCTCCGAGCAGAGAACAGCTGGATGCAGAAGACAAGCAGGGACACCCTGCTTGTCTTCTGCATCTTCCGCTCAAAGCATCTGGCTGTATAACAGCCGGACACTCTGAGCACAAAACAGCTGGATGCAGAAGACAATTGGGGACACCCCGCTTGTCTTCTGCATCCTCTGCTCAGACTGCCTGGCTGTATAACAGCTGGGCGCTCTGATTAGAGAACAGCTGGATGCAGAAGAGAAGCGGGGCCACCCCACTTGTTTTCTGCATCCTCCGCTCGGAGCGCAAGGTGATCACTCAACGTTTGAGCAATCATCTTAATGCTGTAAATGACACAACAATTATCCCTCAAAAGTCGCTCAAAATACATCTTTTGAGCGTTAATCGTTGTGTCTAAATGGGCCTTAAGGCTTTTCTCACACATGCGCTCCAAAAATGCTACATCCAAAACTGCAGCGTTATACAATGATTTTGTGTGGCATTTTTTAGCGTATGTTACAGCATTTTGCAATGTTTTTTTATGCACCTCATCATTGCGATGGGTGATACGGTGCATTACAAAGAGCTAAAATGCACAAAATAGAGCAGGTAGTGCTTGAAAATTGCAACATTAGAAATGCCATGCTCAAGCGCTGGTCTGTGAAGCCCCACTGTAATCAATAGAAGCATTATACTGCCATACTGTGTAAAATCAGCCTTAGGGTCTCGTGTGACTGAGCCCTTACTGCAGGAAGAAGACGGCCGTACTTCAAGACAGACGACTCCCCACAGCGCTGAAGAAAGAACACATGACCAGCAATGAAGCCGGTCAGATGTTCTTTCTCCCGGCCTTGCAGAGAGACGTCCGTCTTGAAGTACGGCTGTCTTCTTCCTGCAGTAACACGGGCGCGTCTGCGCCCGTGGGACTAAGCCCTTATTGTACTATGATCTGGATGGATAGCAGAACGTAACAAAACAGTACTAGAAGGTGTAATATCCCAGGATATTGGGGGTGATGAGATGATCAGCATCTCCGCACATCTCAAAACACTGCCACACATCCCTCTGTAATAAGATTTCTCCCTCCAAAGATATCACACGTTTTTCATCCTCTTTTGCTACTTATAACTTAGAGGGATTGTAATAAACAATGGTAGGCGGCTTTCCATACATTGCACTTTCCTATGTGGAAGATTCACATGAACTTACAAATGATTATTGTGCTGATTTCTTCCTTTCACTGCAGAAAGTCCCTGAGTGGTCATGTCTCACAAATACATTTGGGTGCATTTAGACTGAAAGATGATCACAAAAAAATCACTCAAACTTCAGGTTTGAGTAACAATTTGAGCGATCGTCTTTGCATAACTCTTAAGTTGCTAATTAGCTACTTTAAGAGTTAAATGCAGGTGTAGCAGGTTACCGCTGTGAAGTCGGAGAATAAAGTAGCTGTTTTGTATATGCAAACAGCTGCTTTGTGCTCACGGTGTCCCGCTGAGCTGCTAGCTCCAAGAAAATGCAGGAGCACTGACAGCTCCTTTGTACTTGGAGTTTTCAGCTGGTATCCAGCAGGGAACAGTGCACAATGGCAGCGCAGTTAGACAGAACGATTATCGCTCAAAAAATGGCTTTTGAGTGAATCTTGAGCGATAATTGTTGTGTCTAAATTGGCCTTTATTATGTAATAGTCCCCATTTCACAGCTGACCCTTCACAGACAAGAGAACAGGCTACGGGAGGTTCTGAGAAGTCAGTCATCCAAAACAAGCGTATTAACTAGAGATGAGCGAACGTACTCGGATAAGCACTACTCGTCCGAGTAATGTGCCTTATCCGAGTACCGCTGTACTCGTCCTGAAAGATTCGGGGCGCTCCGCTGCGGACAGGTGAGTCGCAGCGGGGAGCGGGGCAGAGCAGGCGGGAGAGAAGGAGAGAAAGATCTCCCCTCCGTTCCTCCCGGCTCTCCCCTGCAGCTCCCCGCTCCGCAGCGCGTCCCGAATCTTTCAGGACGAGTACAGCGGTACTCGGAAAAAGCACATTACTCGGACGAGTAGTGCTTATCCGAGTACGTTCGCTCATCTCTAGTATTAACCAAATAATAAGATTTTTTTTCTGAAAACCAATTACAAAAGGTCTTCATTTCCAAAGGCACACTGATTAAAGAAAAAAAGGAGTGCAAAGGTGTACATAGTTTTTAAAGGATGGTGCACTACATTTCTAGCATAGACCACCAGCCACTGCTATACATCCCTCCATTGGATGTAGTCCTGCGTGGGGGAGTTATTACATTTTTTAAATTCTAAAAGAAAATATTACAATTATTTAGTGCTGCCTTCCCCAAAGAGACACTCTAGGCATTGGCTCTCCAGTACTTAGTAGCAAATTCGGCCCTAGCTATACCTGCAATCCTACAGAAAAGGGAAAATAACACATCAAGGTTTGATCAGTCATTCCAAATAAAAAACTCAGTTCGCTTTATAAATGATAAGCTTCTTAATAATAACTACAATAGAATGTACATATTGGAAAAATGATTTCCCTCCTTCCTGAAGTTACATATTTATAACACTGACTATGGAAACTTCAGGAAATATTACTGCTCACTTTAATTGAATAACTGATTGTGCAAACTTTAGCATGAATAACTGCAGCCAATAATCATATATGGATTTAAAAAAAAAACTATTAAGACAAAAATTAATGGACTGTGGTGCTTAGCAGCCTTCTACGGGCCTCGTCTATGTTTTTCCAAACACAGAGATGCAGCTGCACATGTGGCTGAGGCCAGTACTGCAGCTTAGAACTTGAGAAAAACTGTAAGTAAGGCACAACATGTACAGAACTGCCACTACGTCTACTGGTGCACTGTGGTGATACAGGGCAATCCACTGTTTTGCCACTATTGGTTGTAATTCTGTATAGTGTGGCACACTTATCTATAGCTGGCATCTTTGGTATCGGTTCACATGTGCAGACTATTTTATCTGCAGTTGCCCCTCTCCCAATTTGGTTTGAGGTGTGTGGCTGCATTTTAGACTGAACTGAACAATTGCTCCCTCATATTGCAATCTGGTTCTCTGCATTCTATCAGAGAATGCATACTTGGCTTCTTTTTCTGTAAGTTAAGTCTACAAAAAGACTGCAGGGGCAGTGACAGTCACTAAGCAATACAACTTCTTAAATCTGCCGATTGATGTAGTCTCAATGATTACACTCCTATTGATCATGCATTGATGGCCTATCCTAAGAATTGGTTACAGGTATGTTTTGTATTTAGAGTCCTTTCATAGAATCATAGAATGGTAGAGTTGGAAGAGACCCCCTGCTCAGTGCAGGATTCACTAAATCATCCCAGACAGATATTTGTCCAGCTTTTGTTTGAACACTTCCATTGAAGGAGAACTCACCACCAAGGGTTTTTCTAATATCTCATTTGTGTCTCCTCCGTTTCAGTTTCATCCCATTGCTTCTAGTCTTTCCTTGTGCAAATCAGAATAGGGCTGATCCTTCTGCACTGTGACATCCCTTCAGATATTAGTAGACAGCTTTCAATTAATCACATCAAAAATGATCAGGTTTTCATGTCTGTCAGCTTTTATAAATTAACATTAATTTCTGTCTTAATATGGCGGAAAAAATGTGAAACAAACCCGAGTTGGTGCCTAGATATTCAAGATTTGAAAAGTGGCCCAATGACCATCAGCTGCGAGAAGATGTGGAGCTGGACGGGAGGTGCTGTCAACCTGGTGGATGCCTCAACCCAAAAGGGTGGACATAAGATGCTGCGAAGAACAATTGTAAAAAGCGTGGTACATGGTACAACCCTCCAATGAAGAAACTCTTGATCAATAACTAAAGGTTAATGATTTTATTGTATAAAGCACGAGGAAAAAAATGCTTTTTGAGTCCGAAGGCCTCTTCCTTACGAGAGCTGGGATACAGACAGTGTGGACTATATTTAACACATGGTTCATTGATATTGAAGATAGTGGGTTAGGCACCAATAGAATGTGATTGTTCCCAGCAAGAGAAACCAAGTCATGTTGTAGATATGATACCTTTTAATGGCTAACAAAAATACATGATGTAATAATAGCGAGCTTCCGAACCAACGCAGGGTTCTTCTTCAGGCTTATGGATTGGATCTGAAGAGGCATGGATATTTATACACACTTATAACATACATACTTATGACCAAGCACAGATATGGATGTGATTGGTTCGCACTTAAAAGGAATTCTGAAACAGCAAACAAACTTTATTTGTCTAGGCACTGATAGCGAAGTGAAAGTTTTATGGTCCCTAAATTACTGTTGGGGGGGGAAAGGTCAGGCAGGCTAGAAATGCTACAAGAGATGCACAAACATTTTTAGCTAAATACTGATAAGGGAGTGAAAGTTTATGGTCCCTGAATTACTGTTGATGGGGGTCTGCCGGGACAAGGTGAGTATATATATTTTTTTACTTTTTACACAATTTCGGATGATTTTCAGGGAAGGGCTTATATTTTTAAGCCCTTCCCGAAAATTCATCCTGAGATCGCCCGCAGCCCATTGTTTTCAATGGAGCTGGCTGTATTGCCGGCTCCATTGAATTCAATGCGCTGGACAGCGCTGCACTGCTCCAGCCCGTTTGTAATGAAACGCGGCTAGGAGCAGATTTTTTGGGCGATTTTTTGGCCCCGGTCACGCAATTTGCGGATGCGCATCCGTCATGCGATCTGTAAATCACGGGAAAAAACGCCCGCGTGACCGAGGCCTAAGAGTTTTTTATTGGAGACTTTCGCCATATACCATACTATTTTTTCTGTGGATAAAAAGATGCTAAAATCTAGATGTCCAGTATAGCACCATCTGTTCCAAACCACGAAACCTATATCATCATGTCATGGCACAGCAATTTACTCTTTTTTGTATAATGTTTACTTTACATATTTTATGCTTGCAGAATGAAAAGTTTGTTCAGTTGCAATTGATTTTATTTTCTATTACATTTAACATTTAGGATCCCTTGAAATATTAAAATGGTTTACATGTGTAATTTAATTGAGAAAAAAAGTGCTAGTCCTGCTTTAAAGTAGGACTTTAGTTATCATTTTCACTTTTTCATGTGTTGTGTCAATATTTCTCTACAGGCAGCACTTCTCATGGTTCTTTAATGAAAGATGTGGTTACTGAAGCAAAGTTTATCATGGTCATCAATCACTCTTTCAGCAAGATAGAAGTGCTGTGACCCAGTGTTGGCCTTATGGACTTTGCTTGTTAAACATTATCTAAGGACCTTAAAGATTGTCAGTTTGGAACATAAACTGACTCCAAATATTAAATACTGTATATAAACTGCAAGGGATATATTAACCAATAAGTGAACTACATGTTTCATAAATTCTATGCTGTTCTATTCATTATCTGTGTTAATCAAATTTGTTTTAGAGATTGAGTAGATAAAGAGTTCTAAAGTGTAAAGTAGTCAAAATGCAACACATCTGCTTTTTTTTCTTAGCATTAGAGACAATCTGTTATATATAGAGCAAGCCATATGTGTTATGACACTTTGCTTTTCCTCACATATAGTTAGGATTAATCTTAAAAGTTTTAGTGTAAAGAACTGTTTTTTGCTTGTGGTACCATGTTATTATGAGGAAACACTAGCTTATTTTGCTTTCATATTACTGGCATAAATATAAGTAACCTTCAATATTTAGTTTTACAGATTAAAGTACATTTCAAGCTGATATTTGTATAATATACTTTAAATGTTAAATTATTACTGGTTTTATTAATAGTAATAATAATCGTTATTTGTATAGCGCCAACTTATTCCACAGCATTAACAAAGCACATTGGTTAACACAAATAATACAGAAATTACAAACATGGAGTATTCAATTATTTAGAAACAGAGGGGGAGGGGGTGATAACAGGAGGTACAGGGGCAGGCGGCGGAGCAAGGGGGGGCACAGCAATGCAACAATAATATCTGTTATACAGTTTTTAGGATACATACAGGAGGTATGGGGCAGGAAGGGTACATGATAGGCAAAAGTGGAAAGCCATAGGGAGGGGCAGGGGGTGTATTTTGGGATTGGGGGACTAGATCAGGAGCTTTGGTATGCTTCTTTAAAGAGGTGCACCTTTAAGGCGTGTCTGAAGTTCCATGCATCAGGGATTCTCCAGATGTTTTTTGGGGGGGGAGCATTCCAGAGGATTGGTGATGCTCTAAAGAAGTCCTGGAGGTGAGCATGTGAGGTTCGTATTAGAAGGGTGTTTAGTCTAAGTGTGTTAGCAGAGCGAAGTGCACAGGTGGGTGATGCATGGACAGGAGGGAAGCGATATGCATTGGTGTGGTGCTGTAAAGAGCATTGTGGGTGAGGGTGATGAGTTTGAATTGAGTACTGCAGTGTATGGGCAGCCAGTGCAGCATCTGGCATAGTGCAGAGGCATCTGAGAAATGGCTGAATAGTAAAAGGAGTACAGCTGATGCACTTAGTATGGATTAGAGAGGGGAGAGTCTGGTGCGGGGAAGGCCAATGAGCAACGAGTTGCAGTCGTCAAGTCGGGAATAGATGAGGGTGATAACGAGTGCCTATAGCATATCTGTGGTGAAAAACAGATGGATTTTATCAATATTCCTGAGGTGCAGGTAGCATGTTCGGGACAGAGATTGGATATGGGGTAAAGGAGAGGTCAGAATCCAGTGTGACCCCCCCAAGACAGCGGGCATACTGTCTGGGATACATGATGGTGCCATATACTCATATGAAGATGTTGGGAGGAGGTCAGCTGGTTGAGGGCGGAAAGACAAGAAGGTCAGTTTTTGAGAGTTAAGTTTAAGAAAAAAGGGAAGACATTGTGTTAGAGACAGCAGACAGACGGTCGGTGATGTTTTGGAGGTAGGGTGCAGAGTTGTCATGGAAAGAGATGTCTAACTGGGTGTTGTCAGTGTAAAGATGGTTTGTCCAATTGGGGCTGTGTTGATAGATAAGAGAAGGGGGTCAAGGACTGAACCCTGGGGGACCCCAACAGCAAGGGGGAGTGGAGAGGAGAGAGAGCCAGCAAAGGAGATGCTGGAAGAGCAGTCAGAGAGGTAGGAGGAAAACCAGGAGAGAGCAGGTAGGCCAATGGAGCAATGATTGTCCTGTGTAATTGCAATAAAAAAAATAATTACTATTCGTTCACTTCTTAATATCTCTGACTTTCAGTTGGAAAAAAAACATAGTTGTAATTGCTTCCCACTTTGAATGTGAAGCTCTAAGCAAGAAGCCATCGAGAAGCTTGCGATCCAGCCGTGAACTCTGCCTGTATAAATGCTATGCATGAGAGCTATCAACCTCAACAGTGACGTCAGCACTTGTGCAGTCATTTAGATGAGTATTGTCCCATCTAAATGGGACATAAACCATTAATCGCGCCTAACTGGTGGATTTTTTATTTAGACTTAATCTACAGGTTCCATTTACAGTGATATGTAGAATCTGCAGAAGACAAACAATGAAAACTTTTTAAATTAAATCCTATTGCAAAAAATGTATGTTAACTTAAAAAACATGAATTTACAGGAAAAAGTGTATTTTAAAGATTTCCTTTAACTTTTATAAAAACTGCGTATTCTGCTCCATTATTATAACATACCTACAATATTTGTATAGCATGGCCATCAAACACTTTATATTAGATGGCCAACTTATACAAATAGCACACAGATACGTGGCACACAGTTAATAGCATTATGTGCCATATACTTCCTTAAAAACTTGTTACAACTGTAAGTTATAGAGTTCTTAAACCATTAATGAAACAACACATCATATTACTAAACTGGAAAATAATGCAAAGACTTTAAAGAGCCAGTTAAATAAGCGGGGCATAAAAATACCTTTGCTGAATGTAACAATATTTGGATCAAAACCAATATATGCAGTTTATTTCTTTATTACTGTACAGTAACATAATCCAGTTTCTAAAAGCAATAATAACTTGTTATTTTAAGCTTTCGACATTTATGATTAAACTGTTAAAGGTGTATGTATTAAATAATGCTCTAAGTGCAAAACAAATATTTTTCTTTGCAATTACTGAACTAAATAAAACATTAAAATGACAACATAATGGATAAAATAACAAGAAACAATGTTAAAAGGAATTGCAATATTTGGAAAGACAATATTTTTCTCAAAAAACATGTAATAGTATTCAAAGAGTATCTGCATAATAATTTGTTACCTACATCTTTTGAGTTATTTTACATATTTTCCTATGAAGCTATTTAAGAAGAAATATACTTATATAAAGTTAGTGATAAAAACATTCCTATTACAAATGAAAGTCGTATGAAAATAAAACTGCCAGTATAAAAAGGATGAAGGAACTCTTAGGGCTCTTTCACACAAGCGCTGACTGTGCACATAACAGATGCGCACAGAACACCTTTCTATAGGAACCAATGGGTTCCTATAGAAGCGTTCACATGGACGATTGTTAGACATGCAAACTCGTATGTCGGCTCCAAGGTGCACACAAAGATAGGACCTGTCCTATCTTTGCTGTGTGCTTTCCATAGACTCCTGTGGGAGCTGAAAAACATGCACCATACACCTCTGATCGTGTGAACAGGGTGTTTATCAGGGCTGGAAGTAGCCTCTTCATGCGATCTGTAGATCAGTGTAGCCATGAGCTATGCTCGTGTGAATGAGCCCTTAGGCCTTAGTCAGACGGGTGTTTTTTCGCGCGATCTGCGCTTGCGTCCGGCGATTTTATAAAACCATTGCTTTGCAATGGTATCGGACAAATGAGGGCTTTTTATGCGCTTGTCCGATAAATTATAGAACAGAAATCACAGATCGCACTTATCTGCGATCTGCGATTCCTGTTCTCTTCTCTATATGTGCTCAATGGGGCCGGCGGCAGCAGCGCCGACCCCATTGAGAGCATATACTAGACAAATCATTCTTCTCTGCCACAGCTGTAATAGCTCTCTGTAGTATTCAGCAGCCGGGCAATTAAAATCCCCGCCTGCTGAATGAGCTGCCTCTGATTGGTCACAGCCTGACCAATCAGAGGCAGCTCTCACTCACACCCATTCATGAATTCATGAATGGGTGTGAGTGAGAGCTGCCTCTGATTGGCTCAGCGCAGGGACCAATCAGGGGCAGCTCTCACTCACACCCATTCATGAATTCATGAATGGGTGTGAGTGAGAGCTGCCTCTGATTGGTCAGGCTGTGACCAATCAGAGGCAGCTCATTCAGCAGGCGGGGATTTTAATTCCCCGGCTGCTGAATACTACAGAGAGCAGTTCAGAGAACTGCCGGCCGCGCTGAACTCCGTCTGCCGGGACAAGGTGAGTATATTTTTATTTTTTATTTTTACACATTTCTGGATGAATTGCAGGGAAGGGCTTATATATTTAACCCCTTCCCGACAATTAATCCGGCGATCGCCCGCAGCGCATTGCTTTCAATGGAGCCGGCTGTATTGCCGGCTCCATTGAATTCAATGCGCTGGACAGCTCTGGCCCGTTTCTATTGAAACGCGGCTAGGAGCAGTTTTTTCGGGCCATTTTTCGGCCCTGGTCACGCGATTTGCGGATGCGCATCCGTCATGCGATCCGCAAATCGCGGCAAAAAACGCCCGTGTGACTAAGGCCTTAGGCCTTAGTCACACGGGCGTAAATACGCGCGTAAAAAAAACGTGTGCCCATGTCCATTGCCACCAATATGTTCTATCTTTTGTAGGTGCGTTTTTACGCGCGTATATACGTGCGTAAAAATGCCCGTGGGTTTTTATGCGCGTATATACGCGCGTATTTACACCCGTGTGACTAAGGCCTTAGAGTGATGAAATTAATAAAATAAATTGAAAAGTTCATTTTATGTTCGGTTGTCTAAAGTTGACCTCATTCTCATGTCTCTTCTCATTTATCAAGCTTACAGGACATTGCATGTCCTCCTTAAATTACTCCTCTCAGTATCAATAGATAAATAGTACATGTTAAGGAATCTAACACTATTAATATTATTTTGTATGTACAATTTGATAATGTTTAATGCTGCTATTGTCACCAAGCAATGAATCACAACCTATATATACTTATACTGCATAACCACAATAAAGCTTATAAATCGGTCAACAACAGAATATTGAAGGATTGTAATATATTGCATTTACGTAGATTATCTTTGCTACTTTAAATCAGCTATGGAAACATATTTTTTCTAATTTGTGTTTGTTCTCTGATTTTAGATATTTTTAATTTTTTTCTGTGTATGATCATAGATTGGTCATCTCACCTGAACTTCTGCTCTGCTCTGTTAACATCAGTTAAGATATACACTTTGCTGCAGCCACATGGGCAACAACTGACACACTAACAACATTGACCCTTGTATGAGATATATTAAAGCTAGAGATGAGCGAGCGTACTCGCTAAGGCAAACTACTCGAGCGAGTAGTGCCTTATGCGAGTACCTACCCACTCGTCTCTAAAGATTCGGGTGCCTTTTTTTCTTTTTTCTCCCTTTCTCTCTTCCCTCTCTTTTAACACTATCCCGTTCTCCCCTAGTGGGGCTACCCAACTTCTTCTTTCCTTTGAATTTTTTTATTTTTTATTTATTTTTTTTTTCTCTCCTCTATTATCTATGAAAGAGATGTCATAGCATAAAATAACATTGTCTTCGTGTCCCCCAATGCTCAGGGATTGAACATTCCTGAAAAGAGATTCTCTGTCCTTCATCCCTTATGGCAGAAAAGGGCACAGGTCGCCTTTATACGAGAGATGCATTTCTGGCTGGACTCCATACCTAGGCTCACTGGCGCCCGTTTCCCGGGTAGCTACCACAGCACATGCCCGGACTCCAAAATAAAAAAGGGGTTTCCATCCTGATCGCTAACTCAATTACCTGGGAAATTAATGGGTTCTATTCACTGCCTATTGCACACACATAATACACAGCTCCAATGTGTTTGTGTGAATAAGCCCTGATTCATACTATGCACAGTGTGCATCAGGTAGTCAAAGAAGCCAGTACAGCCATCTTTGTTTGTCAAGGCCAACGTGGTTGCTTTAAATGAAAGCACAATGGATTGTATATATAACAATTATTAAACTCATTTACATATTATCATCCATACCAGTCAAAAACATTAGTAACATAAGTTACATAATTCTTCATTTTTTTACAGTAAGTCAATGGAAGGTCAATAAACAATGGGAGACGCAAAGTTTGCAATGAATAAAATTATATCTAGTAGAAAAACGATTTAATTTGTACATAGCTGTTGGGCTTACTAATTATGGGCTGCATTATATAAGCTGATGATTATCATTTTCAAAGATACTTCTTTTGTGTACATCCTAAGAAAAAGATAACATAGCCTTGAAGTGAATATTGTCAAACTGTAAATGTCTGTACAGAGAAGAACAGGGAGACTTACAGTATCCAATCACACTTTGAGTATAGAACTTGTTGATTGAAGAATAAATTTTAATACATTTCTGTCTGCTCCAAAAATTGAACATTTGATTCATCAGATTGTAATACTTTGGCTTTAATGGCTTTTAATGACATAGTGTACAGATGTATCCACCCTTATCTTATCTTTACTTAAATGTTTCATTAAGAATTCCATTTTCCTGTGATCCAAAAATGATACATTTCCGCATCATGCAGTAAACAAACAAACTTCAGACCGACTTCACACGGGCGAGTGCGATATCGGGCGGGTAATCACGGACCAATATCATGCTCGCCAACATGTGATTTCCCCGTGGAGGCAAGGCATTTTTATATAAAAACCGCCTTGCATCACTTTGGAGAAGCAATGATCCTCGCAAAATTTCTCCCATTGTTTTCAATGGGGAAACCTTGGATCACACCGGGGTGTAGAAAACTAGAGTCACTCCGGGTTGTGCATTTTAAAGACAGAGTGTTAATATTTCTACAGATGAAATTGGATGAAGAGGTATACCATATCACACAATACAGAACCATTCAATATATTATTATGTTGTACTGTAGCTTTGATCAGTAATAGTCTAATGAATTGTTTAAAACTACTACATTATCACTGTATGAATTAGTACATGTAGCACTCTAATATGTAATGTGTAGTCAGCTAGTAACAGCAAAGTTTTGATTTATTTGCCCTCCAATATTCTTACATGAAAAAAATATAAAATCAATATTTTCATTTAGCACTTTTCATGCTCTTAAATCCACAAAGCACAAATGTCATCTGTTAACTTGTTGGATATTTCACAGTACGTAAGCATTGCAAAATCTCATGTGTGACATTACATCGCCATGATGTTAGAAAACAAGAAATACGAAAATATTATGTGTATTTCCAAGAAATCACAATATGAAGCCAGAGACTAAATAAACTGATATTTTAAAGGAATATTTTTAAGAAACCTAGAAATTAAGTCAAGTCAATAATGTTGATGGTATCTACATACTAAATTACAGAGAACCAATACATGGATTAATGCAATGTTAATTTTTAAAAGAAAGTTCTTTCATTGTTTTTTTTTTTAAATGCCATAAATATGTACTTGTATAAATATTGCATATTGCAATGTCAATGTGATGCATCCAATATTTTAGCTAAAACCTGCTACAATGTAGTGTTGCTCATTTTCATAGTCCAGGCAATAAAATCATCCCAAATTTGATTTTCACAACATCAAATGGGGTAAGTCTGAACTGATGTTTGAAGAAAATTGCTGGAAAATCAAATTTCCCATAATGTCTGCTTTAGAGATCAGCCTGCAGCCAATCAGCAACCAGGGTGCCTTGCTGATGTCACCAATCTTGCATATGGGCAGAAATTTCATTGGACACCTGCATCACATGACCTAGGCATTTTTAATACAAAGCCATTTATAAGGAAGTGTAACCAGTGGCCATTTTACAGTTGAGCATAGAACAGAAATATGCCTACACAAATGAGGTCTGTTAGGGACAGATACTCTGCAGAGGATTGTTTTTTATTAATATAAAACAAAACCAAATCCAAACAGGGAAACAGCAAATGCATACAGTGCACAGAGCTGGTTACTTACCCACTTACAGGGTTTGAGGAATTCAATTATGCTGTGCCAAACAGGGACAGCTCAATAAGATGCAAGCTTAACTATGTGGCCTTCTGTTCTCATATATCATGTCACCCAGGGATTATGGCTGCCTGTCCATGGGCGATAGTTCATTGTGTTACCTGCGGCAATAATCTGGCCGCGGTTAACGCAGTGAACCGCGTTGCTAGGGAAAGCGCAGCTCCCTGTCCACGAGCGGAGAATCATAGCGATTCTCCGCTTGCGGGATTCAAATCGCAGCATGCCGCGATTCTCCACGGTGAGCCTATCTGTCAGATAGGCTCACTGCAGAGAGCTGGCAGTTCTCCCCCTGCTCCCCCACGGTAGAATATCGCTAGCGATATTCCTTCACGGCCGTGAACAGGCGGCCTTAGTTGGCAGTGTTTTTTTGTTATTACAAAACAAAAACAAACAGGGAAAGAGCAAATACACATAGCACATGGAGCTAGTTACTTACCCACAGAACAGAAAAGCTTTATCATGTTAATATGCCTAAATAAAATGTGGTCTGTTGTTAGGGACAAATATTCTACAGTGGATGTATTGCTGCTGGTCTGAAAGCTTTTATAACTGGGATTATATTGGGGAGAACAGAGAAAGAAGCTGCGTCATGTGTATATGCCTATAGAACACGTGGTCTATTGTTAATATGGGTAGATATTCTACAGAGCATATCTATTTTTGCTGCTGTGAAACCTTGTATGCCAGCAGAGAACTTAACCAGGATTCTATTGGATAAAGCAGAAAAAGAAGCTGCAGTACATACCTTTGCGAAACGTGGTCTGTACATTGGGAGAGGGTATACTTTTGCTGTTGTCAATGTATATAGCAGCAAAGCAGACCAACAGACTATGCTTTGGCAATGGAAATATTGCAGTTCACTGTTTGCAATCCCAGAAGTTGTTCGGAGTGACCAGCCCAACTACTGCAAATTATCTGCAGACCTTATGCAGCTAGCGGTGGGGTTTGAAGAATTCAATTGTGCTGTGTCAAACAGGGACAGCTCAGAAAGATACAAGCTTAACTCTGTGGCCTTCTGTTCTCACGTATTGTGCCACACAGGGATTATGGATGATTTAGTTGGCAATAATTTTTGTTAATATAAAGCAAAACCAAACAGGGAAACAGCAAATACACACAGTGTACTGAGTTAGTTACTTACCCACTTACACACATTCTTACCCAGGCCATTTCCACATTACTTCAGTACTGCAGTGAGCTGTATTTTTAATATTCCCTTATTAGTAAGTTACCTACATTGAGGCCCTGAGAGCTTACCCTAGGCAACCAGGGCTACCATTGTTACTCCACAATTATATCATAGGGGACCGATGGTTAGTCAGATGGAGGACCCTGCTTCAGTTGACGTCTTACATGCTGCTTATAAGCTGTTAAACAGTCGCAAATGGCTAGCTCTGATTGCAGATGTTTGTGATAGATGTCAGATGTTTCAAATAGCCAGTACCAGCTAGATATCCTGCAGGCTTGGCTCTTGAGCTAGCTTTATACTTAACCTGCACCTCTGTGACATGTACATCACACAGAACAAAGAATCAAATTACCATCTTTTTTCTCTTTATGCTCCATTTTTCTATTATAGCAATCATTTTATGTCACTTGATAAGCTTACCCCAGTCAACAAAAGAACTACTTTATATTGCCTATATAAGTAAATACCGTACATTCTGAATATTGTGTTCCTAAGCAAACCTGGATAGCTGTAGTGAATAAAGACTAGTCTATTGTGCTGATAAAGTATACCTAATTAAGACTATTTTGGATAGTTTCACAGATCTTTTAATGCATATTTAATATTGTTTGTGGGTTTCAAGTGCACTTAGTATCAAGCGATAATATAAGAGAAGCTAACTGGTATATGAATCTAGCCCTGGCATTTAAAAGGCATGAATAAGTAATGCTCTGAGGAAATACAAGGTCACAGTATAATCTGAAGTACATGTTGCTTAATTCAGCAGGTTAAAATACTATAAAGATGGGAAACATAATATGCTAATAAATCTAGAAGATCAAATAAGTAGATGCTTACATTTTTTAAAATGCATTATGTGTTGCAGTTTGGTGTGGATTATCTGTGTTTTACTTTCTAAGGGTATATTCACATACAGTAGATTAGTTGCAGAAATGTATGCAACAGTTCCATCAATTTAAATGTCCATGTTTTTGCCACCAAAACAACTGATTGAGATGAATGAAATTGATCCTCAGTCATTGAAATTTCTTTTTAATCCTCCAGGAAACCAATGGGTTTTTATTGTTATTCATTTTTTGTCATGCTCTGGTATATGTTTTAAATTAAGTTTTTTTTCATCAGCATTGTACAGGCTGCTATTATCACTTTATTCAAATCAGGAGATGACAACCCTCTGGGAATTTTCAAATATTAAAATAAAAAGTAAATTCCAAATCAATTGTAGCTGCAATGAATAGAGTGTATTAACTAGTTAAAGAGATTTTCCAGGCATTTAATCCCTTTCAGTACTGATGACCTATCCTCAGGATTGTTAATCAATAGTTGATAGGCTGTGGTCCACTGCTCCGACCCTTGTGTAGTGGCCAGTATTTGCAGGCACAGCTCTTATTGATTTTATGGGAGCTGTGTCTGTAATCGCCAGCACCAGTCAGACCACAGAGATCAGACCTTATTGCTTACCCTTTATACCCCTGTGTGTTGTGGAGCTGACAGCGGGCACCCGAACAGCTATTTAGATGGTATCCCAAGTGGTTGACCCCAGGCGATCAACTATTGATGACTTATTCTGATGATGGGTTATTAATAGCATTTACCTAGAAACCCCTTTTAATGACCAAAGCAATTAGGTCATATATAACCAGACACATTTTATTATTTAGTGAATAAAAAGCTATGGCCTGCTAGAAATATCACAGTCGTCTGTTGCAAGATCAAAAAACTGTTTCTTCTCAGAGTGGCACAATAATCGTTATGGTTGTAGTCACTTAAAGTGGTACAATATACTTAGTTTGTCACTAAGTGTGCCACACCATAAATTCTCCAAGATCAGGTTGCTCCTAAGATGATTGATGTCTCTTGCCTGACTGTTACATGCCTCTATTGGTCTAAGGAGGAAACACCCTTTACCATAGCATGTCCCACCTAGGCTTTATTTGTAGGGTTGCACCTGCCTCAGAGGGTCCTTGAGATTGCTAGACTACTACCTTTCTCAGAAATCACTGCAGACTATCCCAACTGCTTTCATATAGTGTCACGCTATCCACAGTTGCAACATAATTCTGAGACCATGACTACGGACTGCTGTTTGTTTACCTACTAGCCACAAACACATGTGCCATCCTGCGGCTTAACCCCTCCCTCTCACATCAGCAGGCCCCCGCCCTGTCCACAACATTGCAAGGGGGTGGTTTTCCTTTTTTTTTTTAATTATGGATGGTCACTAGAGATGAGCGAACACCAAAATGTTCGGGTGTTCGTTATTCGGAACAAACTTCCCGCGATGTTCGAGGGTTCGTTTCGAACAACGAACCCCATTGAAGTCAATGGGCGACCAGAGCATTTTTGTATTTCGCCGATGCTCGCTAAGGTTTTCATGTGTGAAAATCTGGGCAATTCAAGAAAGTGATGGGAATGACACAGAAACGGATAGGGCAGGCGAGGGGCTACATGTTGGGCTGCATCTCAAGTTCACAGGTCCCACTATTAAGCCACAATACCGGCAAGAGTGCCCCCCCCCCCCAACAACTTTTACTTCTGAAAAGCCCTCATTAGCATGGCATACCTTTGCTAAGCACCACACTAGCTACAACAAAGCACAATCACTGCCTGGATGACACTCCGCTGCCACTTCTCCTGGGTTACATGCTGACCAACCGCCCCCCCTCCCCCCCACAGCGCACACCAAAGTGTCCCTGCGCAGCCTTCAGCTGCCCTCATGCCACGCCACACTCATGTCTATTTAGAAGTGCGTCTGCCATGAGGAGGAACCGCAGGCACACACTGCAGAGGGTTGGCATGGCTAGGAAGCGGCCCTCTTTAAAAGGGGCGGGGCGATAGCCCACAATGCTGTACAGAAGCAATGAGAAATAGAATCCTGTGCCACCGCCATCAGGAGCTGCACACGTAGGCATAGCAATGGGGAACCTATGTGCCACACACTATTCATTCTGTCAAGGTGTCTGCATGCCCCAGTTAGACCGGGCTTTTTAATTCATAGACACAGGCAGGTACAACTCCCTATTGTGAAGTCCCTGTCGACCCACAGCATGGGTGGGTGCCAGGAAGCCACCGGCGGTACATAGAAATATCCCATTGCATTGCCCAACACAGCTGAGGTAGTAATGTCGTGCGTAATACAGGTGGGCTTCGGCCCACACTGCATGCCCCAGTCTGACCGGGGTTCTTTACAAGTGGACACATGTAGGTTACACTCCGTGTGCACCTACAGCATGGGTGGCTCCCTGGAACCCACCGGCGGTACATAAAAATATCCCATTGCATTGCCCAACACAGCTGAGGTAGTAATGTCGTGCTTAATGCAGGTGGGCTTCGGCCCACACTGCATGCCCCAGTCAGACTGGGGTTCTTTAGAAGTGGACACATGTATTAAAAACTCCGTGTGCACCTACAGCATGGGTGGCTCCCTGGAACCCACCGGCGGTACATAAAAATATCCCATTGCATTGCCCAACACAGCTGAGGTAACGTCAGCTGTAATGCAGGTGGGCTAAAAATTAATTTGATTACACTGTAGGCGAGGGCCCACAAAAATTGCTGTATCAACAGTACTAATGTACATCCCAAAAATTGGCCATGGCCAGCCAAGAGGGCAGGTGAAACCCATTAATCGCTTTGGTTAATGTGGCTTAAGTGGTAACTAGGCCTGGAGGCAGCCCAGTGTAACGAAAAATTGGTTCAAGTTAAAGTTCCAACGCTTTTAAGCGCATTGAAACTTATAAAAATTGTTCAGAAAAATTATTTGAGTGAGCCTTGTGGCCCTAAGAAAAATTGCCCGTTCAGCGTGATTACGTGAGGTTTCAGGAGGAGGAGCAGGAGGAGGAGGAGGAATATTAGACACAGATTGATGAAGCAGAAATGTCCCCGTTTTGGATGGTGAGAGAGAACGTAGCTTCCATCCGCGGGTGCAGCCTACGTATTGCTTACGTATCGCTGCTGTCCGCTGGTGGAGAACAGAAGTCTGGGGAAATCCAGCCTTTGTTCATCTTGATGAGTGTTAGCCTGTCGGCACTGTCGGTTGACAAGCGGCTACGCTTATCTGTGATGATTCCCCCAGCCGCACTAAACACCCTCTCCGACAAGACGCTAGCCGCAGGACAAGCAAGCACCTCCAGGGCATACAGCGCTAGTTCAGGCCACGTGTCCAGCTTCGACACCCAGTAGTTGTAGGGGGCAGAGGCGTCACCAAGGATGGTCGTGCGATCCGCTACGTACTCCCTCACCATCCTTTTACAGTGCTCCCGCCGACTCAGCAGTGACTGGGGAGCGGTGACACAGTCTTGGTGGGGAGCCATAAAGCTGGCCAGGCCCTTAAAGACTGTTGCACTGCCTGGGATGTACATGCTGCTCGATCTCCGCACATCCCCTGCTACCTTGCCCTCGGTACTGCGCCTTCTGCCACTAGCGCTGTCGGCTGGGAATTTTACCATCAGCTTGTCCGCAAGGGTCCTGTGGTATAGCAACACTCTCGAACCCCTTTCCTCTTCGGGAATCAGAGTGGGCAGGTTCTCCTTATACCGTGGATCGAGCAGTGTGTACACCCAGTAATCCGTCGTGGCCAGAATGCGTGCAACGCGAGGGTCACGAGAAAGGCATCCTAACATGAAGTCAGCCATGTGTGCCAGGGTACCTGTACGCAACACATGGCTGTCTTCACTAGGAAGATCACTTTCAGGATCCTCCTCCTCCTCCTCCTCCTCAGGCCATACACGCTGAAAGGATGACAGGCAATCAGCCGGTGTACCGTCAGCAGCGGCCCAAGCTGTCTCTTCCCCCTCCTCCTCATCCTCCTCATGCTCCTCCTCCTCCTCCTGTACGCGCTGAGAAATAGACAGGAGGGTGCCCTGACTATCCAGCGGCATACTGTCTTCCCCCGCCCCCGTTTCCGAGCGCAAAGCAGCTGCCTTTATGGTTTGCAGGGAATTTCTCAAGATGCATAGCAGAGGAATGGTGACGCTAATGATTGTAGCATCGCCGCTCACCACCTGGGTAGACTCCTCAAAATTACCAAGGACATGGCAGATGTCTGCCAACCAGGCCCACTCTTCTGAAAGGAATTGAGGAGGCTGACTCCCACTGCGCCGCCCATGTTGGAGTTGGTATTCGACTATAGCTCTCCGTTGTTCATAGAGCCTGGCCAACATGTGGAGCGTAGAGTTCCACCGTGTGGGCACGTCGCACAGCAGTCGGTGCACTGGCAGCTTAAAGTGATGTTGCAGGGTGCGCAGGGTGGCAGCGTCCGTGTGGGACTTGCGAAAATGTGCGCAGAGCCGGCGCGCCTTTACGAGCAGGTCTGACAAGCGTGGGTAGCTTTTCAGAAAGCGCTGAACCACCAAATTAAAGACGTGGGCCAGGCATGGCACGTGCGTGAGGCTGCCGAGCTGCAGAGCCGCCACCAGGTTACGGCCGTTGTCACACACGACCATGCCCGGTTGGAGGCTCAGCGGCGCAAGCCAGCGGTCGGTCTGCTGTGTCAGACCCTGCAGCAGTTCGTGGGCCGTGTGCCTCTTATCGCCTAAGCTGAGTAGTTTCAGCACGGCCTGCTGACGCTTGCCCACCGCTGTGCTGCCACACCGCGCGACACCGACTGCTGGCGACATGCTGCTGCTAACACATCTTGATTGCGAGACAGAGGAGGAGGAGGAGGAGGGTGCTTTAGTGGAAGAAGCATACACCGCCGCAGATACCACCACCGAGCTGTGGCCCACAATTCTGGGGGTGGGTAGGACGTGAGCGGTCCCAGGCTCTGACTCTGTCCCAGCCTCCACTAAATTCACCCAATGTGCCGTCAGGGAGATGTAGTGGCCCTGCCCGCCTGTGCTTGTCCACGTGTCCGTAGTTAAGTGGACCGTGGCAGTAACCGCGTTGGTGAGGGCGCGTACAATGTTGCGGGAGACGTGGTCGTGCAGGGCTGGGACGGCACATCGGGAAAAGTAGTGGCGACTGGGAACTGAGTAGCGCGGGGCCGCCGCCTCCATGATACTTTTGAAGGACTCCGTTTCCACAACCCTATACGGCAGCATCTCAAGGCTGATGAATTTTGCTATGCGGACGGTTAACGTTTGAGCATGCGGGTGCGTGGCGGCGTACTTGCGCTTGCGCTCCCACAGTTGCGCAAGCGACGGCTGGACGGTGCGCTGAACTACACTGCTGGATGGGGCCGAGGACAGCGGAGGTGAGGGTGTGGGTGCAGGCCAGGAGACGGTAGTGCCTGTGTCCTGAGAGGGGGGTTGCATCTCAGTGGCAGGTTGGGGCACAGGGGGAGAGGCAGGGGTGCAAACCGGAGGCGCTGAACGGCCTTCGTCCCACCTTGCGGGGTGCTTGGCCATCATATGTCTGCGCATGGTGGTGGTGGTGAGGCTGTTGGTGTTGGCTCCCCGGCTGAGCTTTGCGCGACAAAGGTTGCACACCACTGTTCGTCGGTCGTCAGGCGTCTCTGTGAAAAACTGCCAGACCTTAGAGCACCTCGGCCTCTGCAGGGTGGCATGGCGCGAGG
Organism: Eleutherodactylus coqui; assembly: GCF_035609145.1. Classification (NCBI taxonomy): domain Eukaryota; kingdom Metazoa; phylum Chordata; class Amphibia; order Anura; family Eleutherodactylidae; genus Eleutherodactylus; species Eleutherodactylus coqui. The sequence goes on from NC_089843.1 coordinate 104,401,142, forward strand.
GGGCGCTTTGGGAAACACTTGGTGGATTATTCGGTCTGGCCCTGCCTCTACCCCTGGCCACCGCACTGCCTCTTGCAACCTGCCCTGCTGATGCCCTTGACTCCCCCTCTGAAGACCTGTCCTCCTGAGTAAGTGTTGCACACCAGGTGGGGTCAGTCACCTCATCGTCCTGCTGCTCTTCCTCCGAATCCTCTGTGCGCTGCTCCCTCGGACTTACTGCCCTTACTACTACCTCACTGCAAGACAACTGTGTCTGATCGTCATCGTCCTCCTGACCCACAGAAAGTTGTTGAGACAGTTGGCGGAAGTCCCCAGCCTCTTCCCCCGGACCCCGGGAACTTTCGAATGGTTGGGCATCAGTGACGATAAACTCCTCTGGTGGGAGAGGAACCGCTGCTGCCCAATCTAAGCAGGGGCCCGAGAACAGTTCCTGGGAGTGTTCCCGCTCCTGAGCAGGTGTCATTGTAGTGGAGTGAGGAGGCTGGGAGGAAGGAGGAGCAGCAGACAGAGGATTCGGATTTGCAGCAGTGGACGGCGCAGAACTGCGGGTAGACGATAGGTTGCTCGAAGCACTTTCTGCCATCCAGGACAGGACCTGCTCACACTGCTCATTTTCTAATAACCGTCTCCCGCGTGGACCCATTAATTGGGCGATGAATGTGGGGACACCAGAAACGTGCCTCTCTCCTAATCGCGCAGCAGTCGGCTGCGACACACCTGGATCAGGAGCTCGGCCTGTGCCCACACCCTGACTTGGCCCTCCGCGTCCTCGGCCGCGTCCACGTCCTCTAGGCCTACCCCTACCCCTCAGCATGCTGTATTACCAGTGATTTGATTTCACAGGCAGCTAATAAATTGGAGCAAGACTGCAGGCCAAATATAATTTTTTCCCTTTTTTGAAAACGAAAGGCCCCACTGCCTCTAGTGAATGTATAATCTAAGTTTAATAACTGTGCTGTTTTCCTGCTAATGTGTCACAGAACGTGAGGGTAGCAGAGTTATTAACTGTGGCAGAGCAGGTATTTTTTTTCCCAATTAAGGAAAGCAAATGGCGAAGCCAGGAGTAAAACGTAGCTGGGTGCGTCTGATTTTTACAGGTTGCACACGCAGCCGACATGTGTCCACCGCCCTTAGGATGGACAGAGGCAGGACAAATAGAATTATTTTCCGTTTTTTTGCACCAAAAGGCAGCACTGCGTATATTCTATGAACATGAGAAGTTTAATAACTGTGCTGTTTTCCTGCTAATGTGTCACAGAACGTGAGGGTAGCAGAGTTATTAACTGTGGCAGAGCAGGTATTTTTTTTCCCAATTAAGGAAAGCAAATGGCGAAGCCAGGAGTAAAACGTAGCTGGGTGCGTCTGATTTTTACAGGTTGCACACGCAGCCGACACGTGTCCACCGCCCTTAGGACGGACAGAGGCAGGACAAATAGAATTATTTTCCGTTTTTTTGCACCAAAAGGCAGCACTGCGTATATTCTATGAACATGAGAAGTTTAATAACTGTGCTGTTTTCCTGCTAATGTGTCACAGAACGTGAGGGTAGCAGAGTTATTAACTGTGGCAGAGCAGGTATTTTTTTTCCCAATTAAGGAAAGCAAATGGCGAAGCCAGGAGTAAAACGTAGCTGGGTGCGTCTGATTTTTACAGGTTGCACACGCAGCCGACACGTGTCCACCACCCTTAGGACGGACAGAGGCAGGACAAATAGAATTATTTTCCGTTTTTTTGCACCAAAAGGCAGCACTGCGTATATTCTATGAACATGAGAAGTTTAATAACTGTGCTGTTTTCCTGCTAATGTGTCACAGAACGTGAGGGTAGCAGAGTTATTAACTGTGGCAGAGCAGGTATTTTTTTTCCCAATTAAGGAAAGCAAATGGCGAAGCCAGGAGTAAAACGTAGCTGGGTGCGTCTGATTTTTACAGGTTGCACACGCAGCCGACACGTGTCCACCGCCCTTAGGACGGACAGAGGCAGGACAAATAGAATTATTTTCCGTTTTTTTGCACCAAAAGGCAGCACTGCGTATATTCTATGAACATGAGAAGTTTAATAACTGTGCTGTTTTCCTGCTAATGTGTCACAGAACGTGAGGGTAGCAGAGTTATTAACTGTGGCAGAGCAGGTATTTTTTTTCCCAATTAAGGAAAGCAAATGGCGAAGCCAGGAGTAAAACGTAGCTGGGTGCGTCTGATTTTTACAGGTTGCACACGCAGCCGACACGTGTCCACCACCCTTAGGACGGACAGAGGCAGGACAAATAGAATTATTTTCAGTTTTTTTGCACCAAAAGGCAGCACTGCGTATATTCTATGAACATGAGAAGTTTAATAACTGTGCTGTTTTCCTGCTAATGTGTCACAGAACGTGAGGGTAGCAGAGTTATTAACTGTGGCAGAGCAGGTATTTTTTTTCCCAATTAAGGAAAGCAAATGGCGAAGCCAGGAGTAAAACGTAGCTGGGTGCGTATGATTTTTACAGGTTGCACACGCAGCCGACACGTGTCCACCGCCCTTAGGACGGACAGAGGCAGGACAAATAGAATTATTTTCACTTGTTTTACAAGCAAAAGGCAGCACTGCGTATATTCAATGAATAATAACTGTGTTGTGGCCCTGCCTATACAATTCTTTCCCTGCAGTATCAATGGAGGGTGCAATGCTCTGCAGAGGCGATTTTGAGAAGCAAAAAAAAATGCAGCACAGCTAACAGCAGCCTGGACAGTACTGCACACGGTTAAATATGGCCCTAGAAAGGACCGTTGAGGTTCTTGAAGGCTACACTCACTCCTAACACTCTCCCTGCCTATGCAGCACTTCTGTCCCTAATGCCAGGTGCAACGCTCTGCAGAGCCGATTTTGAGAAAAAAAAAAATTGCCACTGCTAACAGCAGCCAACACACAGCTATCAGTGGCCCTAATAAGGACCTTTGGGGGGTCTTGAAGCCTACACTAACTACCAATTCTTTCCCTACAGCAGCTCCGGTACAAACAGCACTGTCCCTCATCTAACTCACACGGCATCTGAGGCGAACCGCGGGAGGGGCCGACTTTTATGTTCGGGTGACACCTGATCTTCCCAGCCACTCACAGCAGGGGGGTGGTATAGGGCTTGAATGTCACAGGGGGAAGTTGTAATGCCTTCCCTGTCTTTCAATTGGCCAGAAAAGCGCGCTAACGTCTCAGGGAAGGAAGTGAAAGTAACCAGAACACCGCATGGTGTTCGTTACGAATAACGAACATCCCGAACACCCTAATATTCGCACGAATATCAAGCTCGGAAGAACACGTTCGCTCATCTCTAATGGTCACTCATTGGCTTACAGGGACGTGCCCCCAAGTGGGGCGTTAGCCTCCTTTCCTCATTTAAGACACACAACTCCTGTGCAGTCATCATTTCCCTCCTGTCTACCATCAAGACAGGAGCTGCTGTTCTCACTCTTTTCTTCCAACTTTTTGCTCTGTCTCCTACCGGATTAGGGTTTACCTTTGTGTTAGAAGCTTTCTCCACATATCGTGGGGTTGCTGGTTTTCTGTGGATATTGTTCCCAGTTTGTCATTTCTATCCCAAAACTCCCCTTTTTTAGGGGTTTAATCAATTTTTGGGTTATGTGGGACGCGTTATCTTCTATTTTAGTGTCCCGTTTTAATCTGGTTAGGTTTATCTAGAGGAGCGAATTCCTCCTTTTTGTCATCTAGGAGGACTTAATTACTTAGGGAAGTTCAGGGTAGCATATTCATTGCCTGATAACAGCATTATTTTCAGTGTATGGCACCTTTGTATCATAGATTAGAGAAACGTTATAACTACCAAGGACAATTTCGTGTTTGATGACACCATCATAGATTACTGTTCCTGATGAGTCTGTGTATGACAGAAACGCGTTGAACCAGTACGAACCATTTCTGCATTAATAATTCTCTCAGAAGGTTTTTCTGAATCTCGTCCTGAATGGTTATTGAAGCTATATTCTGCATGAGAACGCATCAGTACCTTAATGGTGGTTCTCTGGCTATTTCTAGCAGAATTTGATTCTTCATTGATTGATAACCTGTGGTTGATAATCTATCAGCCACTTGTGTATTTTTTCTCGGGGGGCATCAGCAGAAGCTTTGCTTGTGGTTTGTCCATTCTAAACGAAACTATATACAGTTCTTTTTTTCATCACGGACAAGGACCTATCATAGGCTGCTGCTGGTGTCCTACTGTTTCAGCATCTTTAGCCCGGTGCTATTATCCAGATAGGGCAGTTACCTGGTCAAGAACCAGATTTTATCTCTTATTTAAGAGGGTTTGTGTACTAAGAAGACATAGGCCTGGTGGCCTCTTGTCATTTCACCTCTAATAATTCTGATCCTTGTTGATGAGACACAATAGGAGCCCGAATGTACGTCACCATTGCAGGTGTTCCGTAAACCACTAACCTTGATGGAACGATCATCCTCCTTTCATCTTTTTGTGAAGGACGCATCCTAATATGGTCCTCTAATCTTTATTGGGTGACATCCATCCCCAATGGTGACTGAAAAAGAGTGCATTAGAGTGTCTCACGTTGCAGGATACTTCTGCATTGTAATAGAGGTGTCAATTGCATGTATTTTCTCTGGTCCTTTTCCAGGGTTTAAAATTCTTGCTCTGTGTTTGTTAGTTCCAGTTTGTCTGTTTTTTGTGAGGCCCAATCATTTTATATTTATTGATTAATAAAAGTTATATTTTAAGGGATATACCCAGTGAATATTTTGAGAAAGCCTTTCTTCTATATTCCTCTGCCTCTGTGAATTATAATTCTGAGAGCAGTCTTGGATCCCTCCATGGTCAATACAGTCTCAGGCCGCAGACTGTTATGAGATGTTCCACTTGTTGCAGAATACCACCACAACTTTAACTTGTCCAATAATTTCAGATGTTGCTGTAACAGAATTTTTCCCAACACTACTCAATTGGTTTCTTCCCATTTGGTTCTCACTGCACAGTTATAATTGCAGAAGGAGGATTTCTACAGACTTTGGTTGTGGTTCAGTATGTGACACCTGTAGATATGTTCCTATCTTCCTTTTATTTCAGCATATTATCCCCTACTGTCTGGTTCTCAATATAACTTTTGCCCTTATTAAGTTGTTGCTTAAAAACTGTAAAAAGCACCAGGCGCGAACACTGACAACCTGAGGCACAAACTGAGTAAAATGCAGATATGATTGAACATAAGAGCCTACTAATAATGTGCTTTTGGGGTAGTTCCCTTTTTGCAGATTGACAAGACATACATATGGTAAACTTTATATAACTTATATAGGCATAAAAAATGGAAGTACAAAAAAGAAAAGAATGCTAAATATTAAAATGAAGATAATTCCAAGGAAGAAAATAAATAGACACCATGCAGACATAAAAATTGTAAAAAAAAATCCATAAGAAAAAGTATGACTGCGTGGGGCAGAATTATTCACTTAATAAAGATAGCCATTTTAAAGGTTCCATAGACAGTCGAGTTTTATTAGGTTTAAAGGCAGGAAACCAAAGTAATAAATAGAATGGGTGAATTGCTTTACTAAAACAATTAACTAAATTTAAATCCTTAGGCAGGCTGCACACGATCGGGTCGGATTCCACATGTGGGAGCCTGCAGTGGAATCCAACCCTGTGCCTGGCTGGCATCCGCGCGTATCTCTCATTCGGCCACCTCTTCTGTACTACAAATGGTCCGCATGGCTGTGCAAGAAGAAACTCTTTTCCATAGCATTCTATGGACAGTATTTGTTGAGGAACTCGGAGGCTAATGTCTGCTCCAGATTCCACAATGCAAATACAGTCATGTGTAGCCTGGCCTTAAGTAAATTCAAACTCAAGAAAAGACCCCAAATAAATTCTGATCCCAAACCCCTTAATTAATTCAGAACCCAGACGCATAAAGAGAATGAGATGCATTATCTCTGAGCTTCACTTCTCCTGCAGTAAGCCTTCAAATGGTGCATGTTATTCTTCTTATGCATCCCTGGGACTATGAAGCTCAAAGAAATAGTACAGTGGACTCCTAAGTGCTTCCATTTGCAGGCCTACTGTGGGGGAATAAGTTCAAAGATAAAAATGACATCTTTGAAATGTCTGTCTCTTTAGCATTCCATACATTATAGTAGTTGAGGGTTTAAGTGCATGGTCACATATTGCCTTTAAAGAAATTCAGCACTTACACTAGATACTATAATAAAATTTCAGACATCTAAATAAATTCAGACCTAAAAGCCCTAAATACATTTAGACCACAGAGCAGACTTCAAAAAAAATTCTGACCATAGTTCCCTAAAGAAATTCAAACTGTAGACCAGACTCCCAAATTACTCTAGACCTTTGATCAAACATTACAGTTAATTCATACCCCAAACAAGACCTCAAAATTAATTCAAATCCCAGATCCTTAAATAAACTCATACCATGACAATTCCAACATGATAATTCGACTATTCATTTGCTGAAGCAGAAGAAAGTGAAGGATAATGAGTTGTCACCATATTCTCCTGAGTTCTGACCTCACTATAACTGAGCCACTTTTTGAAGAAAAACATGTTATTCAAGCTAGACAGCCAACTATTTACAGGATCTGGGGGCTTTTTTTGCGAAAATGAATGGGCAGCTTGACTATATAAGCAAATAAAGACTCTAATTCACTATTACAAAGATCAAAGGTCATTGATTAAAAAGGATTGCACAATATTTCAACAGCAAGCAAACTTTTGGGTTGGAACATTTTTTTTGTTACTGCAATTGTTTCAAAGGGGTTTTCAGGATGAAAAGTTATCTCCTATTCACAGGATGGCAGGTAACTTTGATCTGACCATTGAACTACTACTGATCTTGAGAATGGATTCCCAAGTGTCCCTGCATATAGTCACGGTCCAGCAGGCATATTGCTGCTACATTCATTAAGATGAGACTGCTGAAGATAGCTCAGATCAAGCCCTCAACTATCTCTGACAGTCCTAATGAAATTAATGGAGTGGCAGTGCGCATGTTTACTCATCTCTCTATTAATGCGAGGGCTTTCTGGATCCCTATTCTCCGGATCAGTGGGGAAACTCACCAAATAGAAAATTAGCCCCCATCCAGTGGATAAGAATTAACTTTTAATCCTGGCAAACCCCTTTAATAATTGTACTATTCTGTGATTCATAATATTTTAATGTGAAACATTAAAAATAGCAGACATTCCTTGTCGGATTAATCATATTTTCCTTAAAATAGTAATGGTATTTATATATAGGTGGTTAGACAGACATGCAACACCTTGGCAAATTAATGTTGCTTGGTGCAACATTGAACCTCCAACCACTTGTTACTGCATATTGAGCCTACGGCTCAGTCACACGGGCGCATCGGCGCCCGTGTGACTGCAGCCAGCAGACGGACGTACCTGAAGACGTCCGTCTCTCTGCAGCGCCGGGAGGAAGAACATGTGACCAGCTCCATTGCCGGTCATGTGTTCTATGATCAGCGCTGGAAAAAGACGGCCGTCTTCAGAATTGAGAATAGCTCAATGAAATCTTATTATTGCTATACCAAAGTTCTATACAAATTAATGTTTGCATTCAATGACCATCACATTTTCCAAAAATGGTATTATATGTTTTAAAATACTTTCCAATTTGCATCATTGCCACATTCCTAGATTTCCGAATGCCAAAAAGTAAAGTATACAGAAATTAACAGTTATTGAATTCATAGGATTTTCTAAAATATATGGGGATTCTTCTTCTGAGCTATGGATGTTGTTAGTAAGCAATTAAATAGGTCTACATACTAAATCCATTTGCAGACAAAACATCATTCATAATGGCTAATGGGGGAATCATCTCTCTCTATTAGTGATGAAAGGAAAACTGCCAAAGCTAATATGGTAAATTCTAATCACCTGTTACATTTATAAATGAGAAATAGTAAACTGCTGGGAAACATTTACCTATTTACTTTGTCGCCTCTGGACGCCTCTTGCATATTTTAATTAGACTGTATGAAATTTAAACAATAAGTCAGATTCATGGTCACTGGAGGTATTAATGAATTTGAAAATATCACTTTTTTGCCATCTAAAATGCATCACTGAATACCAAATCCTTTGTTAACCCCTTAATGCTCCATGTTGTACAGTTACAGTACATCATGGAGGTTCGGTGTTTGTATGGAGGGGGATTGAGGGTTAATCATGCTCTATACAATGCGAGTGCTAGCTGTTTCTTACAGCTGACACCCTCCTGCAGCAGCTCCAATCAGCCCAGTCCTTAATCGAAGCTGTTAATTCATTAAATGCCATCATCAATTCTGACAGTGGCATTTAAATGACCCGATCAACATTCGGGGGTCCCGAACAGCCTGGCTTGATAAATTGCCTGTCAGAGCATGGTATAATGTAATTCTATAGTATTACATCATACTACAATAGCAATTATACCATTGCAAGTTCTTGTCTTCTATGGATACTTCAAAAAACAACTTTTACCATATTTATAATAAAAGAATCTAAATAAAGAACCCAAACACATATTTAGTATCCCTGCATTCATAAAAGTACAATCTATAAAAGTAATACATTATTTATCCTGCATGGTGAGCGTCGTCAGAAAAAAAACAAAAACGCCTCAATTGTGCTTTTTCGATCACCCCATCTCTAAGAAAAAATATAATAAAAAATGACCGAAAAGTCATATGCATCCTAAAATGGTACCAATAGAAACAGGATGTCCCGCAAAAAATGATTCCTCGCACAACTAAGGGGTTAAAATAGGATTTTTGGTAATAAATGTGCATGTGTTTTTGAACCTGAACCATTAAAGGATTTGATATTTTTTGGGCAATGCCTTAACAAAATTAGTACCAGCTGGAGTTCAGTTAATTTTCTAGCCCAACTGCCATTATTGCTATAGGAAGCTGCAGAGGTGGTGTTTGATAGTTTGAATAAATGAGATAAAAGCAGTGGTGTTTGCTTACACAGGGTCCCCATCTATGTCATCCATATATACAAGTTGGGCATATGGTTAGGTATTGATCTACAGGAGCAAGCGCTTTGCATGATACAGTGATGTTATTAGGTCATGTGACTAACTGTTAGGCATGATGACTACAGATTTTATCTAACTGGGGAAATTTTTTTAATGCTTTTATAACTAGCTTTTTATTTAAAAAGGCAGTAGACAATAAATTAGAAAAAAACCCCGTGCTCCAGTAACCGGATAGGTGAAATGAGAAGGCAGAAGGAACTTACTTAGCAGGGGTGTCAGTGCAAATGACACCCCTGAAAATCCAGGTCAGCTCGTAGAGATAAGGCTTGTCCAGGTTATGACTTTTATAAAGGTTCTTTATTCACAGGGTGCAATGCGTTTCGGCTGAAACATCAGCCTTTATCAAGCATGATTTTTTTCTAATTTATTGTCTACTGCCTTTGCTGCCTCTGGTATACATTCTACCTAGAGTCACCCTGCGATGCTCTCCCCCATTGGGATGTCATTTAGACCAGCGATCAGGACCCCTTGATGACATCATAGCTCTGACCGTGGATATTACTGCCTGCCAGGATCATTAGACGCACCGTGACCTTACACAGGGTCCGGTACGTCTGGGGTGAGTCCAATTGGATTTCCGTTTATTTTTCTTTACCCTGCCATTTTCTCCACCTCACATTGGAGCGCTAATCTCCTTCTTCTACTTTTTATTTAAAAAAGGATAGGTCATTGGGTCTAATTTAGTGGACAGTCAACAGATATCAATCAAAAGTTGGTTGAGATAGAACAATCTATTTCCATTCTATAACTTTTTGGGACATGGAGTTTTAAAAAATCCCTGATGACATTTGCAGGCAAAAAGATCTTTGGGTAAATCCGCACAATACAAGACAATATATCATTGTTTTAATAAAAATGTAAAAAGTAAAAAAAAAAAACTGTTTTTGTTCAACTCAAGTATTCCCATCACAGTATGGCAACTGTTATCACACATTACGCTGAGGTCAGATGAGTGTTTTCTTTTGCGCACCTACAAGCGTGCAAAAAAAGCATAACTCGCATGTTCGCAAATCGTGTGAATGGGCAACTTTACTAAGGGCAGAAGATCCGAGCTTCATGCGCCTGAAAATTGCCCATTCCTTGGAGCAGCTGCACTTGGAGAAGCACAGCTGCTCCAGGAGGAGAGAGAGAAGAACCCCCACAGGGAGAGAGAGTGGACCTATACAGGATTTTCCCATAGCAGGAACAGATGGAGTGGTGCTATGGGTTAATCCCCCATTGCTTCGCTCTCTTTTTCTTGCCATGAGGAAATCCCTTATAGGTCTGCTCTATCTCCCTGTTCGATGGAAATCCAAAGGGATATCCTCATAGCACATAGAGAGTGGGAAAGGCTTGAAACAGTGCACAGGGCTATATAGGTTCTTACAGAGATTCCTTATAGCAACCTGTAGAGGAGGCTTAGCTAGAGGGGTGGTGCTATGGGGTAGACTCCTCTATCCCTGCACCCTCCTAGCATGCTCTAGGGGTAAGCCCTGTAACTCTGCTCCCTCTCTCTCCCCGCTGTAGGGAATTCCTTTGGGGTGATAGGGGGAAGGAGTCCCTTACTGCCCCTGCTGCTGGGTAATTGCCCAGCAGCAGGGCAGGAGAAATACCTTGTTGCTTACAGCAGGGCATTTAAAAGATGCTGTGCAGAAGCACTTTTTAAAGTTTCCATTGTAAATTCCTGTTAGTCACTGCGGGGATCAACGGAACCCTTGGATAGTCCCTCATCCCGGAGAGGACTAACTCGAGTTTACAGCGGGACATTTGAAATCTGTGGCAGCACATTTTAAATGTCCTGCTGTAAGCTGTGTAGAATCTATTCTGCACGCAGGAGTTTCCATTAACTCCTGCTCCCATAGGAGTCAATAGAAACTCCTGCACAGCGTGCAGCATGGACCTGCGTTTTGGCATTGTAGCCACGCATGTCCAATCTTTGGTAGGTGTGCTCAGTTTAGCGCACCTACATTCTCTCATGTGAGAGGGAAATATATATATGTTTATAGGTAGAAAATATGAATATATATATATATATATATATATATATAGCAATGTGTCTTTCTTTTTATATGTATACTAATTCTATTTTTCTATACATACTAATTCTATGCTATAGTACAAAAACTTAATATGTAGCCTTAAAAATCATATCAGATATGCCATGGCTTTGCAAGGTGAAGAAAAATGTATCTTGAAAACCGCAAGGAGGAACAAGATGCAAAAGCTACGTGCTTGGCTGTTTTCCCAGAAGTGCCTCATCTAAGATAACGACTGCTTATGTGACTAACACTGCCTCAGGCGTAACTGCGGACATTACATATATGGCTATGCGATGGATTTGCGCCAATGAGACTATTACACATTCCTAGTGACGTGACCAAGGGTATAAGACCCCATGTAATCTGTAATAAAGTGCGCAGTCACTCCCCGTGTGAGGAACTATACCAGACCTCCGTGTGTGGTGTTTTTTCTTTACCACCGGCAACGGGGCATTGGGGTGGGCCTGATTGATGCCGCATGCAGAATGCTTCTATAGGAACCCATTGCTTCTTTTAGAAGTGCTCTTTTTGCATACCCCAAAACAACGCTCTTCTTACTGAGCCTTTATTAGGATTATTATAACTGAATAAAAGCAAAATTTGTATACATAATACACCAAATCATTGAAAATTTAAAATAGAAATCATCAATGACAGACAAGGCACTTTATAAACCAATAATAATATCGTCACACAATATTTCCATAATACTATCCTAATACACAATTTCACTATATTTTACATAACATCCTAACTTTTATGAAATTGGGTTTGTAGTGTGAAATACTTTGATATTGAAACTTTAAGATCTCGAATTTGGTTGACCACATAAAAGTCTGTGATACGGGTACATCATACTAAATCTATTCACAATTGCCGTTACACATTTTGTCTCAAGAAGCATCCCATAAATTAGTCAAAGTAAACATAGAATATTGTCATGTCGAGAAAACATAGTATAGAGGTGGTATAAAACTAATTGAGCTTCATAATAGAATAAAACTTCAATACATCAAAAAGGGACAAGATTCTACAATGGACCTTGCAATACCTTTTCTGTACATTTCAAGCTGTAACTATAATAAATACATTAAAGGGGTTTTCCAGGAACAAATACTATTGATGACCTATCCTCAGGGTAGTTCATCAATAGTTGATTGGCCTGGGTCTGCCACTCGAGAACCCAGATGATCAGCTGAACATGCTGTCAGTGCCACTACGCATTGGGATTAGAGTGGAAGCCCTGTGTAGTAGCCTATGCTTGTAACTGCAGGCGCAACTCTCATTTAAATCAATGACAGCTGCATTTGGAATTACAAGTACCAACTACAGTACATGGTTTAGAGCAGATGTTCCCGCTGTGACCCTTTGTGCATATGTCCGCACAGCTGATCAACCAGGTTCCTGAGTGCCACTGCCCGGTCAATCAGTTTTTGAACCATCCTGAGGATAGGTCACCAATAGTATCTGTGCCTGAAAAACCCTTTAATATATATTTTCTATATTTACAAAATTTATACTCATAATCTTCATTACCAAAATACAATCCATGGCCCAAAATGGCATTCTATATAGATAAAGACTGTTTTGTCTAATCTTATGGCAGGTTGGTAAATTAAAACATTTGTATTTACAAATATGTCCACCCTACCTTAGCTTGAATTTCATTAAAGACTGCAATTTCTTATTAAACCAATTCAATATAATATAGCAAAACCCTTAAAAGGCTGTAATCTGCAATACAATTACTGGAAGGCCAAACATACTAGATAAATATCTCATGACAAAGCATCCCAAAATCTTTTATTTTTAGTTTAAAGATGGTCATCTTACACCACACATCTCAGGATATATGGGGTCAAAGACCAACATAAGTGCACATATGTACTGTATCTTCTGCATACCTTAATTTAATATCTGAACATGCATAACATTTCTGAAAGCACTCAAATTATAATATTTCATTAGAAAAAAAATATATAAATACTCACGATTTTGTGTCTCAGAAATAACGTTATCTGTAACAAAAAGTAATAAGTAAAGTTAATAAGTTGGCAACGGGAGTAAATAATAGTATGATAATAACCTAAAAGTTAATTTAAAAAAAACACATACATATTGATTTTGTATAGTACAATTAGAAATAAATGATAGTAGATTGGGTGATAGCAGACTTTAACTCCGTAAGGACATGGGCTCTTCTCCATTTGGATATGATGACTTTTTGCGGGATTTTCATCTGCACTCTTCAAAAGCCATAACTTTTTTATTTTTCTTTTGACATGGCTATGTGAGAGTTTGTTTTTGCATGTGGAACAGTAGTTTTATTGGTATCACTTTTAGGTACATATAATGCATTGTAAAACATTTCTTATTTTTTGGGGATGGCAGGGAGAGAAAATGCATCAAATTCTATCATTGTTTTATTTTATTTTACTTTATTACAGCATTAGTAATGCAGCATAAATGACATGATAAATCTTTTCCTGCAGGATGCTATAATTACAGCAATATCATATTGTTTTAGGTTTTTCCACTTTTGCGCAATAAAAATCCTTTTCATTTTAATTATTGTTTTGTTTTGTTTTACATGTATTAACTTTTTTATTTTTACATGGACTCAGCTCTGTGAGGGCATATTTTTTTGCATGACGAGTTGTAGTTTTTATTGGTACCACTTTGGGGTACATATAGCTTTTTTGAGCCTGTAATGGAGGAAAGACCCTTTGGCTTTCAGGCAATAACTAAATAAATTCCAGGCCTGATTTCACATTTGTAGAGCCATCAAGCTGCTAAAATGATAGAACGCCCCCCCCCCCCCCACACACACACAAATGACCCCATTTTGAAATCTAGACCACTTAGCCCATTTATCTAGGTGTTTAGTGAACATTCTGACCCAACAGTTTTTTGCAAAAATAATTCTAAAGCAGCTAAAAATAAATATAATGTTTTTTTTTCCCAAATACATTACTTTCATAACAGTTTTCTTTGTTTCAAGCAGGAAAGACTAGGGAGGTGCAACCTAAATTTGAAAACACTAGTTTTGTGTTCAGCAATACCCCCATTGTAGCCCCAGGACACATGACTAGGCTTATAATGGAGGGAATACCCATTGGCTTTCAAGGCACAACTGAATAAATTCCAGGTCCCATTAAACACTTGTGCAGAAAAAAAATAAAAAATGGACTCCCTAAAAATAATCCCCACCCCCTCCCTTTTTGGCATTCTCTAGATCTTAAATAAAATTAATAATGCAAAGCTGTATGACATGTCTCAAAACAGTGGTAATTACAGAGGCCTGCTGTGATGGGCACATTGGGCAAAAAAACAGATATTTCTCCTCCTATGCTTGCAGTAAGCAGACAGGTTTTCTTTTGTCTGTGGCAGCCCCTCTTTCCTTTACTGGTTCTGAGGTGTCAGTCCAGTGCATGGAGATATGCTTTTTTGTCATGCCACTTGACTGCGAGCAGTGGGTCACTTGCAAATGCATGGAATAAATGTAGGAAAAAAGTGGTTGTAGGCACAATCCCTTTTCTTAAAGAGGCACGAGACGTGTTTTTAAGTTAGACTCCTATGTTTTTATTAAGAATCAATCCAGCATATAATTAAATTAAACCACTTTTTGCCTACATTTATTTCATGTACTTGCACGTCCTCCTTAGAAGGTGTGACATTTCGTGGACTGGCTGCCCCCTTTCAGACTCATAAAGAATTGATCAATCCCACTCCCATATATAAAATTAAAGAGGAGAAAAACAAAACAAAATTCCCAAACCAAAACTTCGGTTTATAGATACACTCCGCTCCCTCTTTTTTCCCCTCATCTTTCACTTGCAAATGCATATGACTCCCCCTTTCAATGTGCCTGGACTGTATCACCTAGGCTACTATTTTCCATTTAGTTTTTACAGTATGCTCCTTTCATTTTGTATGCTTCTGTCAGTGTCTATGTTTTGTACTTTTCCTTTAACAAGTTTTGCAGTAATGTACTAAAGAATAAGAAAGACCTCAGTGGTTAGAACATTCCAACTTCCAAGACTGAGAAAACAGACTAGGCCTCATGTCCACGGGGAAAATCAAATCTGCTCCGGATTTGTAACGCGGATTTGGGCCGCGGATGCAGTGCGGATGAGCTTAAAATAGTATTTTATTGCATGCGGATGACACGCGGATGCGTTTTTTTTCACGCGTGTATGCACGCGGATGGCATTTTTGCATCTGCGCGTGAAAAAAAATGCAAGGCCACTGAAAATGAAGCCAAACTTGTAATCCGCATGCAGATTTCACGCACCCAAATAAATGGCATTTAACACCCGCAGCGGATTTCCCGCACCCCATAGAGATCAATGGGGCCATCCGGAGCGTGATCCGCACCTAAATGGAGCATGTCCATTTTTTTTCATGCTCCATGATTTTTCTAATTCACATTTATTGACCATCCGCGGGTATTTAGCTACCCGCGGGTGGTCAATGCATTCCTATGGGGCGCGGATCCGCGCGCGGGTGATCCGCTGTGGATTTTAATTATTATTTTCCCCGTCCTGGTATCATTTGTACCTATACAATTTATTGTTTACCATTGCCTGTACGCATGTTCCGAGAATGAAATCACATATGAACCAGTTGCATCAGTGCCAGTGTGTTTGTTTGGCATTTTAGATGTTAAATTCTTTTTCTTGCATATTCATGTTTTATGTTTTAGTTTATGAACCAATGGTAGTAATTTATTTATAATGAATATAAATTACTATAATTGAGGCATGTGCCTCCATAAAAGCTACTGCCTGTCAATAAAATATAGATAACTTTTGATCACATCCAGTTATGTTTGTGGCTTATCACTTATTTCCGAGTTCAACCTGTGTGAGCTAACTAATCTGATACCCAAAGACATACTTTGGAAAGCAATCATTAAGCTTTCACTAACATTTTAGCGCCCAACTGTGGCACGACTAAATCTACTCCAGACCCCAGTGAAGAATGCATTGATTTTCTACTTTCCAGAAAAACAGCCTAGCGTGCTATATGAAAGTTTTTATGAAGTTTTATTCTTTACAAATCTGTTTTCCCTTGAGGCTGAGATTATCCCCTGTTGCAGGGGATGGAGGGGCATCTGTCATGCTTTAATCTATGTCTAAGAACTCAGCAGTTCAGTATGTTTTTGAGCGATCCTGGAATCTGTGCGTGAATCCTGTCCGGACATTTGTGGGGTGACTGCTGTGAAGTGCATTATTACTCTCGGATAAGATTGAGTGAATAAATACAAAAGTTGGACTGGATTGAAAGAAAAGGAGTTAAGGCCCATTTACACTAAAAGATGATCGGTCAAAATTTGCTCAGACGGCAGTTTGTGACAGTTTTGAGTGATCACTTGGCATAAACTCTCAAATCCCCAAAACAAGCATATTAAGCCATTTAGGTACAGTTTAGAGATTTCCATGACTGTGGTTAGTTTCATTAGCGATGAATATGTATTCAGCTTACTTTAGGACTTATGGGCCATTTACACAGGACTAATATTGCTAAAAATTCATTCAAACGAACAAATTTGAGTGATAATCGTGCACTTTTTTTTAAGCTGACTTTTCATGGGAAGCCTATAATTCAGCAGTGAAGTGTTTCTGTGTAAATTCTGCATGAGTGCAGATGGCCTTATCGGTGCACTCATGCAGTCATTTACCAGACTGTCGGCCTGTGTAAAAGGGCCATTAGTTACTTCTAGCTATCCCATTGATCAATTCCATTGGCAAGTAAGTTTACTAAAACATGCTGAGAAGGTTCTTACACAGAGGAGAATAATGAAGTGAGGTCAAGCAGTTCAGAAGTTGGCAACGGGAGTCCGGCAAAAATAGATACAATTTAAATGTAGGATATAGTAGCAAATGAGTGGCAAGTGGCTAATTCATAAAAATTGCAGAAAGGGAAATATCAAACTGATAAACAAATTATAGAAAGCAGCCATACTCACTGATATACTGATACAAGAGGGCATGCATATACACCACATCCCTCAGCATGCAGACAGCCAGTATGCACATGTGTTACCTGCTCCTCCATATAGCATTCTGGCTATCTGCATGCTGAGGTTCTCCAGACAACCAATGACCAATGGTCTATGCACATAAATAGCAGCCACTCTTATTAGAGGGTGCTGGTCATTAATCTTTTATCCCTTTCTCACTCAGTACTTTGGTGCTATTCATGCTGCTAGTTCGAGTTGCTTTCCCCACCGTCCCTGAAGATTGTCTAGACACCTGCTATCCCTGTCTGTATGTTCTGCAAGCAATGTCTTCCTTCCCTTTTATTAGGTGCAGTCTCCAGGCACCTGGTGTCCTGTATGTTGTCAAGTGGGTGATATCTGACACTTTTTATGTCAGCTTGGTGTCATGCTTTTTCCCATTTCTGGTGTGTGAACACTTGAACTAGCTTCTATTTTATCTATGGATGCATGAGCACCTGAGTGGGGTTTCTCTCTGTCTGCATGGAGCAGACGTTTGGTGTGAACAAGGTCCTGTTTAGTATATGTCTAAGGCCTCGGTCACACGGGCGTTTTTCCTGCGATTTGCAGATCACATAACGGATGCGCATCCGCAAATCGCGTGACCG
This sequence comes from Eleutherodactylus coqui, assembly GCF_035609145.1. NCBI lineage: Eukaryota > Metazoa > Chordata > Amphibia > Anura > Eleutherodactylidae > Eleutherodactylus > Eleutherodactylus coqui. The sequence continues at coordinate 104,418,822 of NC_089843.1, forward strand.
GGGCCGACAATTCACTGAAAAAGCTGCACCTAGCAGCGTTTTCAGTGAAACTGCCCACACTGCCCGCTATCCTCTGCCATAGCTGTGCCACAGCTGTGGCACAGCTGTGGCAGAGGAGAACGATGTTCGCCCATTGAATTCTATGGAGCCGGCAATACAGCTGGCTCCATTGAAAGCAATGGGCTGCCGGCGAGCGCGGGATGAATTTTCGGGAAGGGCTTAAAAATATAAACCCTTCCCTGAAAATCATTTTTCACAGAGACAGAATAAATCCCAAAAATTAATTCGTAATGCCCTTCACAGTTAGGATTATTAAAACATTATTAGAAAAAATATATATAAAATCAAGACACTAATTGGGCAACAAGCAGGACCTCATTTCCGATATCTTGCTGGATCGAGAAATCAGTCCAGATATAAAAATCACACAGGACACCGCTAGTGTGTTGGAAACAAGAAAGATTGACGTCACAATCACCGTCTGTCAATCTAGAGATTGGTCATGTAGTTGTGTTCATGTCCACACAGCGACGTAGAGTTACTGTTGGAGCTATGTTTCTACATTGAACTCCATAATAGGCATAATAGCCTGCACTGATGCATTTATGCTGGTAATATCTTATAGAGTTATATTGTGGTCATGAAACTCTATAGATGAAAATAATGCATTCACTCTTACAATTTGGACTGAGGTAGAGATAGAGTTGTATTGGTGAAAAGGTTCTTCCTCAGAGAGAAGCCTTATCGTTAAAGTTCCCTCTCAGTTAGCCCGAAGGTTTATTCATTTAGCATTATATTTTATTAATCGTTGATATTATACTTTTTTTGCTCAACGCCTTTCTCCGCTAGATGGTGGTGGTTCGTCAGGAGTATGTGATGCCTAACCTTCAATGAAATTGTTAAATTAAGTTGTTGTACACTAGGAGATTGATATTTTCATCATTGGCCCATGTTTGCACTAGTGATCACTATTATCTAAAAAGGCGGTGGGTTAATACCCTGTAGTCATATATCCAGTCGGTTTAGATACAGTGTTGTTGGATATGTAGGACCAAATTTATAAAGAAAAACTCGTGCCTAAAAGAATGTTAGTTACGAGGTTGTGGGAGTTGCTGAGATAAAGGGCAACTATCCTGTTTGGTTTAACAGAACAAATGTTGATCCTTAAAGTATATATATAATTGCATAATAAATCAGGTCTGACTTCCTAAGGCAAGTGGAGAAAGACCTGTATGCAAATCTACCCAGATGCTATATACTCCAAGATATGGTATGGAGGTGCAGCTGGTATAGTTTTCTGCTTAGGCACTTGTTAGCCCTTAAGTGATCAAAGTAACCTCAATTAGAGCAAACAATGAGATCCAATTTCTAATAGCTCTACTCTTCTTGCATTAGCCCAGAACCCAAGATGTTTGGTCTGAGATAGCTGATGGAGCAGGTATTAAAGCGCCAGAAACATAGTTCAAGGTATAGAGCCTCTGGCCTGGATGGTAGGATGGGGTATAATGCTGTCATTCAATAGCTGAGAGCTGCCTCTGATTGGTCCCTGCGCTCAGCCAATCAGAGGCAGCACTCACTCACCCATTCATGAATTCATGAATGGGTGAGTGAGAGCTGCCTCTGATTGGTGAGGGCTGTGACCAATCAGAGGCAGCTCATTCAGCAGGCGGGGATTTTAAATCCCCGGCTGCTGAATACTACACTGAGCAGTTCAGGAGAACTGCCGGCCGGACGCGGCTGAACTCCGGCTGCTGGGAAAAGGTGAGTATACATTTTTTTTTTATTTTAACACATTTTAGGATGATTTTCAGGGAAGGGCTTATATTTTTAAGCCCTTCCCGAAAATTCATCCTGCGCTCGCCAGCAGCCCATTGCTTTCAATGGAGCCGGCTGTATTGCCGGCTCCATTGAATTCAATGGGCGAACATCATTCTTCTCTTCCACAGCTGTTACAGCTGTAGCAGAGGAGAACGATCTTTAGTATATGTTCTCAATGGGGTCGGCGCTGCTGCCGCTGGCCCCATTGAGCGCATATATAGAACACAGCGATTCGCAGAACGCACATAGGCGCGTTCTGCGAATCGTTGTGTCCTATAATTGATCGCACATCCGCATAAAAAGCGGACATGTGACTGATCCCATTGGGATGCATTTGGTTTATAGATCTGCAGATCGCAAACGCGTCTGCAGATCGGACCAAAAAACGGTCGTGTGACCGAGGCCTTAAGGTGTGAACTACAATAGGTGTGAACAATGTAATGCTCCATGTGGTGCTCTTTTTATGTTGCAGTTAGGTTGTGTGAACAGGGTTGTGTTCTGTGTATGCCTGTAGGTGTTGACTACACTAGGTGTGAACTGTCCTGTTCAGTGTGTGTTTTGTTGTATTTCCCATGTCTGGTGTTCCTGCCTGTTATCCTCTAGGGTGAGCCAGGCCCCAAGGTTCCAGTGTAGGACTATACCTATTGGGATGATCGCCAGGCTTGTAGGCAGGGTTCCCTTTTTGTGGTTTGTGGCCTTGTTAGTGTAGGGACTTACAAGACAACAGTAAACCTTGACATGGGCTTGTGATCTTATGTATTATAACCAAAATACAAATCAATACCTTGTACATATTTATTCATATTTCCATCTGTTTGAGTTGTAGTACATTTGGTAAGTATTTTGGTGTCTATTGTCTTCGTGGTTGTTTGTATGCACGTTTGTTTTTTGTAGGTTGCTAGTGTCCGTTTGAGTGCATATTTTTTCACTCCAACCCTTATTTTACTTTGAACCTTTGCATCCAAAAAGGTCATTGTTTTCATAGCCTGCATGGATGTAACACTATGCACATCTATGATATATCAGAAGATCACTTTGTCTGCATTGTCCCTCATTTCTCCAGAATAATTAGAGGTAGATGGTTAATTGTAAGCTAAACTTGCTTGAACCCAATTTCACTCTGGATTGATAAAATAACAAAACAAATTTGGATAAACTATAAAAAATACAAAAGTATATATCTTGGTGAATTAATGTAAACAGCATGGACTTAGCATCTGGGTTAATCAAGCAAAGTGAAAATAGAGCAAAAATAAAGAAATAAGTCAAGAAAGTCAGTTACAATAATCAGTTGTGTTTAGGGATGAGGGAACGTACTCGGTAAGGCCGATTTCGCAATCGAGCACTGCGATTTTCGAGTACTTCACTACTCGAAAAGATTCAGGGGTCGCCGAGGGGCGTGGCGTGGCGTGGTGGAGCGGGGGGTAGCAGCGCGGAATAGGGGGGAGCTCTCTCTCTCTCCCTCTCCCCCCCCACTCCCCTCTGCAACCCCCCGCTCAACCACGGCGCCCCCCGAATCTTTTCACCCGAGTAGTGAAGTACTCGAAAATCGCGGTGCTCGATTGCGAAATCGGCCTTACTGAGCACATTCGCTCATCTCTAGTTGTGTTTAAATACTGCACTATAGCATAACAATGAATAATAAAAGCTATGTAAAAAAAATAAAAATGTGCATTGGGTTTTATAAGTGAGAGGAACCTGCTATTCAAGAAAATGTCAAAAAACACAAAGAATTGAGCCCGATTACGTATTTATTTCCATCTTGTATAGCACTGGCATATTCTGTAGTACTGTACAATGGGTGCCATCTCTCATTTAACTTTCCTTTTGAGTGTATGTAAGTACATGTGGGGTTGGAAGGTAGGGGGATTATCCAGAACTGAGCCTGTATGAACATGAGGACAACATACAACTCTATGCAGATGTTGTGCTTGGTTGAATTGCAACCTAGAATCCCAGTGAAATAAGGCAACAGTTCAATTACGGAGATGCATTTCTAGTACTATACACACACACCAATCAACACATTGGATCTGAATATAGATTAATTGTGAGGAGCAATGTAATCACAGAACTAGCTAGCATCTTACTTTCTTGGTATTGCTTTTTTGTCTACGGGAGATCTAATTGAGGTTGCTAGAGGAAACCTCAAAAACAATCCTTATCATTATTGTTTGTGGACAAACTGGCTGTCATGATTTAGAGGCTTAAACATATCTATGAAAAAAATGTAAATAATTTAAAATATATTGCATATATGAATCCATATGGTTCATGCTAATAATAGATTATTACAAATACAACTAACTGTAATCATTATTGAACAAAGAATGATTATGTATGCTTTTATTTTCAATATAATTATTACTAGAGATTATAACCGGCGGTGTACTGTATTTAAATCTTACATTTTCTATATTTCATTGCATAATAATTCTATTTTAATTTCAAGATAACTATAATTTCAATGTAATTATTAAAGTAATTCCACCCCTTTCTAGACCTTAAGAAACATGAGTAGTTAATTGCTTATTTCCTTTAATTGTGTACATTACTTGGCAATTATAAAGCCAAGTTTCCTTAATCTATGAACATTTTCCTCTAATTGGTAAGTTAAACTTCTGCAAGCTAATTAATTGCTTACACATAAATTAACTAGCAATTAGCAATTACATAAGTAAAAGCTACCTGATGTTCAGGAAATAGTTTTTCCATTTCATTAATAGGGATACATCTCACCATCTGGAAAGACTATTTTCAGGCAGGTGTTACCTTCTGTTTAAATACTCTAAGACTAAATGCTTTAGAGAAGGTGAACTAAATCTTTAATCTTAATTGTATATGACTATTATAAAATATGTTACTTGATGCATTTGCCAAATTTACATGTACCTTCCCAAAGGAAGAATATAGCTCATATTAAACAAATTGTAACAATTGTGTTTTTAAGTTACCTGTGTCATTTATTTGGTTATCCGATTTTAAGAGATCCAAAATGTCAAATGCAATTTTCTTGTTGATATTAATTTTGTCCTTCATTGCACTATGAAAATGTTATTATTTAAGGCAACCAAGGAAAAAGTATTTCACTAACATGGGCAAGCTACTAATCAGTTGTGATTTTTTAAATATAGTACAGTATGTGACAAAGAAGGCTCACTCGTTAGCTTGTGTGCATAAATTTATATTGCATTCTCACAAAGCATATCTCTGAATATTTTTGCCTCTGAAAGTTTTACATGATTGTCAATGGGACTTTCTAATTTTAAAAACACATTGCAAGTTGGTGCTTTGCAATTTTTATGCGATGCAATTTTAACATTAGAAAGACCCATTGACAATCGCATTAAAAAACGCAGCAATATCGCAGTATTAGGCCTTAGTCACACGGGCGTTTTTTCCCGCGATCAGCTGTCATTCAGCTGAGAGCTGCCCCTGATTGGTCCCTGCGCTGAGCCAATCAGAGGCAGCACTCACTCACCCATTCATGAATGGGTGAGTGAGAGCTGCCTCTGATTGGTCAGGGCTGTGACCAATCAGAGGCAGCTCATTCAGCAGGCGGGGATTTTAAATCCCCGGCTGCTGAATATTACTCAGAGCAGTTCAGGAGAACTGCCGGCCGCGGCTGAACTCCATCTGCCGGGACCAGGTGAGTATATATATTTTTTTGTTTTTACACATTTCTGGATGAATTTCAGGGAAGGGCTTATATATTTTTAAGCCCTTCCCGAAAACTCATTGTGCGATCGCTGGCAGCCCATTGCTTTCAATGGAGCCGGCTGTATTGCCGGCTCCATTGAATTCAATGGGCAAACATCATTCTTCTCTGCCACAGCTGTTACAGCTGTGGCAGAGGTGAATGATTTGTCTACTATATGTTCCCAATGGGGTCGGCGCTGCTGCTGCCGGCCCCATTGAGCGCATATAGAGAAAAGAACAGGAATCGCAGATCGCAGATAGGTGCGATCTGCGATTTCTGTTCTATAATTTATTGGACGAGCGCATAAAAAGCGCTCATGTGTCCGATACCATTGCAAAGAAATGGTTTTATAAAATCGACGGACGCATGCGCATGCGCAAATCGTGCGAAAAAACGCCCGTCTGACCGAGGCCTTAAAAAGACGCAAATGGGTGTTCCCCCTTAGGCTTCCTTCACACAGTTTTTGTGGAGTTTTTACTAGTTTGTAAAAAAAAGACAATGGATTTCATTAGCTTTCACAAGTTCTTTTTTTCTCAACAGATAAGAGTTCCTTAAGTATTTTTCTCCTAGAGAATGCTACAGTAAAACACCTAGGGAAAAAATGCTGCATCTTGAAAAACAACTGCCATGGACACACAAAAAAGCACCAAAGTGAGGAAAAATGGCAGAAAAAATGAGCACACTGTTTTAGTACATTTCAAAGCTCCATACTGTTCTGCAGCTAACATCTGGATGTGACTTTTTTAAGATAAAAAAACTACAAAAAAAACAAAAAACAGCAGAAAAAGTGCAGCAATAAAATATTTTTTCTATAAACACTAGTCTTAGGGCTCTTTCACACAACCATATGCGTTTTTATGCCTGCATGTGCTGTAAAATCTCATGAATGAAGAATTGCAGCGATCGAGTCCTGATCTTTAGCCGCAAATTTTCTGCCATTCACATGGGCGGCTACTGCATATCGGCCAAAAAATATGCTGCAGTACAAAAAACCATCGATCGGCAGAAATCCTTGAAATGACTACTAATACTTAAATAGAGCAAGCTGTCTTTTTCTGAATCTGTTCCTTCACGGATGCACCGTCGCATACAAATAGTAAAGGCATAAGACTACATGTGCTTTGTTGACATGTCTGCAGGAATCCTAAAGAAAGTCTTAGGCCTCATGTCCACGGGGAAAATCAGGCCCGCTCCGAATTCTCCATGGAGAATCCGTAGCGGGTCCCTGCTGCCCTGCGGACATGAGCGCTGAAAATGAGAATAAATAAGAATAAACTCTCCTCTCGCCCGCTCCGGATCTTCTTTTCGCCGCGGCATCATCTTCTCTGCGTCGCGGCCGGATCTTCTTTCTTCAGCCCGGCGGATGCGCAGGGTGACGTCGGTGACGTGCCCCGCGCATGGGCCGGCCCGAAGAAAAAAGATCCGGCCGCGACGGAGAGAAGATGGCGCCGCAGCGAAGGGAAGAACCGGAGTGGGTGAGTAAATTCCGATTTTTGTCTCCCGCGGATCCGGACGGCTTCCATAGGCTTCAATAGGAGCCCGCGGGGGCCGTCCCCGCGGGAGACCCGCACGAAAATGGAGCATGGTCCAGATTTTTTCATGCTCCATTTTTAAAAAAATCATTTTTATTGACCATCCGCGGGTATTTATCTACCCGCGGGTGATCAATGCATCCCTATGGGATGCGGATCCGCGGGCGGGAGAAGAGTTAAAATCCGCTGCGGATTTTAATTCTTCTTTTGCCCGTGGACATGAGGCCTTAGGCCTCTCTCACACAGGGCATTTGCAAAAACGCTGCGTTTTTCAACGCTGTGTTTACAGCGTTTTCAGCTGAAAGCACTGCCCATTCATTTCAATGGGAGACACACAGCTGAAAACGCCCAAGAATAGAACATGCAACGCTTTCAAAATGCAGTGTTTTTCAACGCAGCTTTTCAGCCTTGTGTGAGCAGCCCGTTTGAAATGAATGGGAGCCTTGTACAGCGCTTAGCACAGCGCTGAAAACACATCGTTAAACGCTGTACAAAAACACCTGTGTGAGAGAGGCCTTAGGGCGAGCACCCACTGGCGTTTGCGTTTTCCGCGGGAAAAAAAACGCAGCGTTTTCACCGCGTTCCCCGCGTTTTTTCCGCCCGTTTTCCGCGGCGTTTTTCGCTGCGTTTTCGCGGCGTTTTCGCGGCTTTTCCATTAATTTCCATGGAGAAAAATAAGGACACATATGCAACTGACAGCTCCTATGTTAAAAACGCAAACGCAATGCAAAAAAAACGCCAGTGGACAGGAACACATGTTATCTCTATGCCTGTGCAGGAAAAACGCAAAACGCAAAACGCAAAACGCAGGTAAAAAAACGCCAGTGGGTGCTCGCCCTTATACTATATTTTTGATAGCATTTTTTTTATTGTTGTTTATCGAAGACACCTTGGGGCACACCATGCTTTGCTTCACTAGGAATTGAGATATGGTGTGAACAGCTAACTGAAGTTATAAGTTAAAGGCACTTAGAAGATTTCTTCAGTCCTTTTGTTTTGTACCAGAGCTTTTTAATTTTCGCATTTGATGGCATTCTCAATAGTCAGATCTAACAGATTACATTTATGTATATTGTGACAAATCTTTAATTTTAGTGTAACTATTATATACTAATCAAAGCAGAATAAATTCTTCCAAATGTAAAAGGGATAGGGGTCACCCGGTTCATCTTTTGTTGCACTGTCCAAAACCCGTGAGATACTAGAATATTTTGACATGTTTGGAAAAGATTTTTGGCATCTCTTTAAAAAAGTCAACCAAGCATGTGTGTAATTGATGATAAATCAATTCTGCTTCCAGAGGAGAAAAAATTGTATCTAAATCTCTTTTTGTTGCATGAAATCTAATTTTGAGAAAATAGACAACAGATAAAGACCCACACCTGGTAAGTTAACCAGAAGCATGAATCGGGTCAACCTTTTGGAATATTTTACATTTCATAGCAAGAATAACCTATATTAATTATTGCATATGGTTTTGGCATATTGGACTAAAACTTTGAAAATTACAAGTATGCTTTAAAATAGTGAAGAGCATGGAGTTGGAGAAGAGGGGAGTTTGGAGTGTTTTTCTTTCTTTTTTTCCCTTTTGTTTTAATGTTAACTTATTATATTCTAGTTTGCATGTTGGATGATATCAAGGATTTGTAAATCAGTTTTCTTCATAAAGAAAAATATATTAAACAATTATATTGAGCACAAAAAAGCTGGATAAATTCACTTTACATGCACTTACAGTACTAGTAGTATAACCTGATAATATACTATGATGATAGTAAGCTTCACTTCAGAATGTTTGCTTAGTCATAAGACATGGTTTTAAAATATCAAACTAGATCATCTTCCTATTACATCTGTTTTGTACATGAAACTGATTCTCTTCTTTGCACAGTAAATAGTCAAACAATCACATCTCTTCCAGTTCTCTTGAAGTACCTTTCTTCTCATAGCATTGCTCATGAGGTGAGTCTTTTACAACAGCTTTCTATATAGTGTGTAGCCTAATAAATATTTAATACAGCATTCAGACAAATAGTAGATAAAGCCAATAAATAGTACATCAAACATCTAGATTAATAATGCATACACAGTCTCGATTAACAGGTACTACATATAAGTACAAAATGTATATCCATAAAAAATAAAATGTCTCAATATATCATTAGTATCTAGAGCTACGTAGTGCTAACCACTATTCAAGTAAATAATTCCAAGCAATGCCCAGGTAAATGTTACCAAGTAAAAAGTGCCATAAAGTTCTCAAGTAACTGGTATCATATGCTCTCTAATAAATGTAATAAAATTATGGCAAGCGCCTACTTTTATCATATTAGTTTATTCAGCATCTAGGTAAACTCTTATTTTTTGTTCAGTATTAGGGTTTTTTACTGCTGTTTGCAATGCTGCAGCTTCCTCTGGTGGCTGGTGCATGGTACTATAAACTAAAGCTTCCTCTAGTGGTTGGTGCTACATGCAGGTGTTGAAACTTTAAAAAACCTTTTTTGAGGGCCAACATGTCACTGAGTATTACGTCATATCCTTGACTCCAGCACTCTAGTAGTTCTTCCTGCTGTCTATTCATGTATTTGATCTAGTCTTATAACTGTAATAATGCTGGCTGAACACAAGACGGAAACAGAAATAAAAACCTAACAATACTTAACCTTTACCATCTCTCTCCTGATACCTTTCCTTAAGCTATCCATGACCCTAACACCAGACACCACTGTCCACAAGTAAACCTGAGACATGCTTAATGAAAATCCTATCAGAAACACTGTCCCTTCGGATCACAATCAGTGGAACACATGAAAAAAATCCTGGGTAATTGCTGTCCATTTAGCTTTAAGAAGCAAAAAAATCATTCTTGTTTCCACAAAGGCTATATTATATTCCCCTGCCCTTCTGTTATTGACTTTACTATGAGTAGTGGAAGGGTATTCTAATGTTGATAAGGGAACCAAATTTCCTCAACAAGTAAAGTTAGAGCATTTCAAAATGGGAAGTACAGTAAAACCTCTTTAAGATGACCACTCAAGATTGGATTGAAAAATGGTCTTTGTCTCCTCTTGGGGCCCACTTGGCATTGAGTTCTCCTGCTTGATTTACTTAACAAGATATGTTACATAGATATTTTTAGATTTCTCGTATGATCTTCATACCTTTAAGTGACTTCATTGATACAACTGTAGCTACTGTAAAACAAACTGTGAAACAAATAAAAGCAGATAATAAAAAAGAAAAGAAAAGTGGCCTTCTATAAGGGTAGTTCTCTTTAGATGTCCCAGTACACACAGTATATGATGGAACTAAATTCTGACACAGGAAATCTTTTTCTAATTAAAGGGAAGTCTTCTCAAAGAACTTATTCTTCTGAACAGCTTTACCTTTTTAATCTTACACCATTCTCTTTTTTAACAGATGCATACAATTTGAGGCTATGAGCTTTTTTCCTCTAAATCCATGTCATTTCACATAAAAATTATATTTTTAATTGACTATTAAAAATTTTCAACCATTTATTCTCTAGGTTTGCCCTGTACCAAATTATAGTGATAGCTGCAGGACTGAGATTTGTGCATAATTCCATTAGTCAGGCAGACTGATGAGACTGTGAAACTTATTAAAGTCCACTTACATGCAAAGATAATCTTTCAAAGGATTGAAAAATTGAAAGTTTTAGTGATCTTTTTGCATTAAATGTTAATGGATACTAATTGCCATTAATACTTTATCATCTTCATTTGCATGTAAAAGGTCTCCCAGGAGCTGTTTGCAGAGCCCAGCATGTGATTAGACACACACCCAGCTGTGCACACATATGCATTGTTCTCCTCAGGGCTGCCAGCAGAATACAATGTAATCTCCAGACTCCCTTGGAGAGCACAGCATGTGGTCTGCTAAGAGATATTTTATTTTTCTGTAGCTCACCTTAAAATCATTGTTCAGATGAAAAGTGCACAATTGCAGTGTTGATATATAATGATTATCTGTCATTTTCAGTAATTGGAACAAATTTTGAGCGATAATCGTTGTGCATAATTGGGCCTTAGGGCTCAGTCACACGGGCGCCGATCCGATAAAATGGCCGCACTGCAGGTGCGGACGAATCTCCGCACCGGCCGGAAAAAAGAACATATGGCTGGCAATGGTGCTGGTCATGCGGAGATTCGTCCGCACACGGTGCAGCCATTTTATCGTCCAGAGACACTGGCGGATCGGCGCCCGTGTGACTGAGCCCTAAGGTTCAATTATGTGACTGAGCCCTTAATGACAGGAGGAGGAGAAATCAACTTATGCAGTAGTCAGCAGGTGGGAGAAATGTGTTATCTGCTACACATGGGGAGGGTGGTAGAAGGAGACTTATTGGACAATTTCTAATTCATGCTTTTATGACCCTAGCTAACCTCATTTAAACACATGTTGGACGTGAAAGGTGGATAAAGCAGAGAGGTGTGAGTAAGGAGGGTGGGCAAAGCATTGATCTGTGGTATATACAGTACATGAGTATGTTAGAAGAGTCATTTTTAATATAGTTTTGTAAAATTGTATATCTTTATTGTCAATGAGCCCTTTCAATATAATATCACCCTACTGAGTGACAAGAGCTTTTATTCATATCTAGCCTTGAACAATATTTACTGGAGTGTATACAATGACTAATGTATCATTTTATCTCTGCATATCAAGATGAAGTAGCTCTATAATTATGTGTGCAAAAGTTTTAAAGGCAGCATTTGATTTATTTTCATCATAATGATGTGACATATTTCAAAGCATCCACCATCATTGCTAATAAAACCTGGTGACTGCAAAGAACTTAATGCTGCTTTTCTGACTATCATCAGGTAGCAAAGTAATTTACTAGATGACAGCAGACAGAAGGATAACAAAAGTGGGAGATAAATTAAAGGTTAGTTGTGTGGATGTGCAAAGAAGAAATAGATCAGCAAATTGTAAAATATTTTGAAAAAATAATAGCTATCAAAATAGGTTTGATGCATTTTACTCAACTTATAAATGTACTGACTTTCTGTATGTCTTTTACACACCTTTTATCTTGCTACAGGCTCTTCACCTTCTAGCCTTAGCAGAACTATTGCTTCAATAACCAATACGCTTTATACTAAAAGCTAATATTGTATTCTTGTTGGAGCTCAATAATGTTGAGCGATTATTAAAATAATGAGGTCAAGAGTGCCAATCCCTTATTAGAAGTATAGGAAGCTGTACATTTTGACCAGAAAAATTGTAAGAAAAAAAATCAACAACTGTGAAGACAGGATTTTACAGCTGGCGGATTCACTGAGTTGTAACCATTAGGCTAAATGACTCATTGGACATGGCAATGGGATACTAGAGTATATAAGATGTGTTAACTGCATGTACAATAGCATATATAGAGTGCATATGATAGGATCACACACTGGTCAGCACCCATAAGCAGCCACAAGATTCCATTCAGAATAATCACAATTCAGAAGAGAATTGTGATTTTATGCCAGCCGAATTGTGTCCGAAAATCGCATCAACTAAGCATAGCCGCGTTTGAGTCCCAAGATTAATTAGCATTGTCTCACAAGGGTGTATCGCGTGAAAAATATGCTGCAGCGTGGAATTCCGTCAGTCGGCAGAAATTCTCGGAATGACTTCTAATGCTCAAATAGAGCCAGCTGTTTTTGTTTCTGGGCACAGGTAAACTCCCTCCTCCTCCCTTTATTTTCAACTCCTATAGGAGTCTATGGGAGCCTCCAGTGATTTCCATCAAAAGATAGGTCAAGACCTATCTTTGAAGTGCCATGTAAAATCATTGACCGAAAAGGTGCGCAATTTGACATTTTAACGCTGCAATTTTTTCACGCACCCAAAAATCATCCATGTGAATGAATGCATTGGAATCCAATGTTTCACATGGTCGCAATGTTCGGCAGATGTTTTATTGCAGCTAAATAGCAGCGTAAATTAGCCCGCGTGAATAAGACCTTAACATGACTACTGGGAACAGGGGAACATTTCTGCTGAAAACACTGGGAAAAGGGGAAAGAAGCCCAGTTGTGACCCGTGAGGAAAGGAAGAGAACCATGTTTTGATTATTAAGGCCGCCTGCAGACGAGCGGGTCAGATCCGGCAGCGAGAATTCTCGCTGCGCGATCCGACCCGAGCGCCTGCAGGGACGAGCGCGTACTCACCCGCGCCTGGCGGCCCCGGCTCTTTCATGTGCGGGCTGCCGCGCAGCCGGCGCATGCGCAGACCGGAGCCGGCGGCCGGGTGAGTGCGTGCCCTGCAGAAAATTAGAACATGCCGCGGTTTGTTTGCCGCGCGAGATTTCGCGCGGCCAAACCGCGGCCGTCTGCATAGGAGTGCGTATTGTAATGCACTCCTATGCAAACTTTCAGCTGCGGAAATCCCGCGGGAAATCCCGCGGCGGGATTTCCGCTCGTCTGCAGGCGGCCTAAAGGGAGGAAAAGGAAAGCAAAATCTATGACAAAATCATGGAAAATGTTGCAGACGTCAACACAGCCTCTGAGCATTTAAAAAAATAAATAAATCAGTGTATTTACATAATATATCATTTATTGCTTTAAGGCACTAACTAAATATCAAGAAAGATAAATAATCAACTAGTGTAAAAAAGATTAGTGTTTGGATTATACACAGGGCATATGTTAAGCACATATGCACTGTTGTTAATGACTGCATTGCTGATAAATGAAAGAAAAAAAACATTTTGAAATCAATTGCTAATGAAATACATTAAAACAAACTTGTACTACTTAAATATTTTGAATGCTCAATAAATGAATGTTATTTTTAACCTTGTTTAAGAACACTTTTATAAACATTTATAATAGAGAATAGCAGTTTTCAATGGCTTAGAGCTGGATTCGCATAAGAGTATTTTGACCGCGTATAATTTGCACTCACAATATGCAGAAAGTAGAACCCCAATTATTTTAATGGGTTCATTAACATGTGACATTGTTTCCCTATTTCCATTTTTCCAGTTCCTCAACCTCTCCACACATGCCTGGAACACTTTGTGAGGAGCCCACACTTTGTTCTAATCTGCTAGTTTAATCCTGAAGTATTGAAAATAAGGATGTTTCATGAAAGGTGTAATATTTTGCCCTACTTTTCGTATAACAGCCACATTTGTACCAAAATATGTCTGGATAATTGACACAACCACATGAAGCCATTGTACAAGTCACTGACAAACAACAGAACAGTCACTTAAAAGAAAGAAGGGAGAGGTGGCGTGAGGTATGAGTCATACTGGCGTGCCATGATTACTTTCTCTTATGTTTAGGCTTTGTGATTGCGGCAAATCTTGACGCCATACAGATAAATCACATTACAAACGTTGCGATATATCAAAGTCATTAAAAAATTACGCTTTGTTTTTTTTTTTATTTTTCACATTTTCGTGATTTGTGAAAAAACCTGACGTGAATTTTGAAAGTCATTTTCGGAATCTGCGGAAAAATCCATTCTGATACACCTCTTCATTTAAAAACAGACAAAAGTTGCAAAATTACACATCAGTGTTATCATTTAGATTCCAATGATCCAGCGAGAATCTGAATGTTTATCATTCAGTGCAAATGCATGCAGCGACTGAACAACGAAAGAGAACTCATTCGCTTCTTGCTCGTCGTTTAGTTTCTGCATACAGAAATCTGAATAATGGATCATTCCATGTAAACAGGCATTCGTTCACTTATGAATTCCTGCGAATGGAGGTGGGTTGGCTGGAATGATCCCCAGTCCGCTCCGCCTCCTATCAGTCAGCGATGCTGGTTCCTGTGTAAGTGCATCCTAACATGACTTTTAACTTGCTGCCATAACTTTCTCTGCCAAAATTTGTTTACTCTTTCTGTACTTTCCAAAGGCTCTGCTTGTCTGTCTGTCACTCTGTTTGTAGCTTTGTCTGTCTACCCTATCTTTCTGATTGAAGAGAACAGTGTGCAAACATATATGCTTATTCTATATTTATTCAAATATACTGAACTTATCTATAAACTGATTGAGGGCTTAGTCACACGGGCGTTTATTGCCGCGATTTGCGCATGCGCATGCGTCCGGCGACTTTTTAAAACCATTGCTTTGCAATGGTATCGGACACATGAGCGCTTTTTATGCGCTCGTCCGATAAATTAGAGAACAGAAATCGCAGATCGCACCTATCTGCGATCTGCGATTCCTGTTCTCTTCTCTATATGCGCTCAACGGGGCCGGCGGCAGCAGCGCCGACCCCATTGAGAACATATAGAAGACAAATCATTCTTCTCTGCCACAGCTGGAACAGCTGTGGCAGAGAAGAACGATGTTTGCCCATTGAATTCAATGGAGCGGCAATACAGCCGCTCCATTGAAAGCAATGGGCTGCCGGCGTGCGCGGGGTTAATTGTCGGGAAGGGGTTAAATATATAACCCCTTACCTGCAATGCATCCTTAAATGTGAAAAAATAAAAAAAAAGGATGTTCTCACCTGCTCCCGGCAGCTGGAGATCCCGGCGGTCGGCCTGCAGTGGGTGTGAAGGAGGTGTGACTCAGGCTTGCCCCTGATTGGCTCAGCCTGAGCCAATCAGAGGCTGAGCTCAGTCACACCCATTCATGAATTCATGAATGGGTGTGACTGAGACTTGCTTCTGATTGGCTCAGCGCTGAGCCAATCAGGGGCAAGCCTGAGTCACACCTCCTTCACACCCACTGCAGGCCGACCGCCGGGATCTCCAGCTGCCGGGAGCAGGTGAGAACATCCTTTTTTTTTATTTTTTCACATTTAAGGATGCATTGCAGGTAAGGGGTTATATATTTAACCCCTTCCCGACAATTAACCCCGCGCACGCCCGCAGCGCTTGCATTCAATGGAGCCGCTGTATTGCCGGCTCCATTGAATGCAATGCGCTGGACAGCTCCGGCCCGTTTCTAATGAAACGCGGCTAGGAGCAGATTTTCGGGCGATTTTTGGGCCGATTTTTCGGCGCCGGTCACGCGATTTGCGCATGCGCATCCGTCATGCGATGCGCAAATCGCGTGAAAAAACGCCCGTGTGACTAAGGCCTTAAGTTTAAATTAAAATTTCAAATACATTTCCTGCAGTTTGCGACTTACCATCTGTGGATACTGAGCATATTAACCTATGATCAAATATCATTGGCTGTTAGCCAGATCATTTTGTTAAACAAATGTATTGGTGTTTTTTTTTCTGATGTCTAAATGTAACAATGAAAACTAGAAAATTGATTTTGTGTGTAGCATTATTTACTGTTTGAACTCTCTAATTACATGTACAAATTGAAAAACAAACTAAACATGTTTTTTTAATCTGGAATTTGGTAATATGCTTAGTATCTATATTTAAAAATACCTACTAGCACACATTATTATTCATAGTATATTCAAGTGTAAAATGCTACCTGTAACCATATAAGATATCTTTCCATATTGTTTTTAAATTATTTCTTAATATGCTACTCTGTTATAACAGTCTAGTCATTTCTCTCTATCACCAATCACCATTTGATAATATGAACAATTGAATTTGTTTTCCAATTTACATTAACTGGAAGCTATGTAGTGTTAGGCCTTAGTCAGACGGGCGTTTTTTCGCGCGATTTGCGCATGCGTCCGGCGATTTTTTAAAACCATTGCTTTGCAATGGTATCGGACACATGAGCGCTTTTTATGCACTCGTCCGATAAATTATATAACAGAAATCGCAGATCGCACCTATCTGCGATCTGCGATTCCTGTTCTCTTCTCTATATGCGCTCAATGGGGCCGGCGGCAGCAGCGCCGACCCCATTGAGAACATATAGAAGACAAATCATTCTTCTCTGCCACAGCTATAACAGCTGTGGCAGAGAAGAACGATGTTTGCCCATTGAATTCAATGGAGCCGGCAATACAGCCAGCTCCATTGAAAGCAATGGGCTGCCGGCGAGCGCGGGATGAATTGCCGGCAAGGGCTTAAATATATAAGCCCTTCCCTGCAATTCATCCAGAAAAGTGTTAAAATAACAAATATATATATACTCACCTGCTCCCGGCAGCCGGAGTTCCGCACGGCCGGCCTGCAGTGGGTGTGAAGGGGGTGTGAGTCAGACCTGCCCCCTGATTGGCTCAGCCTGAGCCAGGAGCAGGTGAGTATATATATATTTGTTATTTTAACACTTTTCTGGATGAATTGCAGGGAAGGGCTTATATATTTAAGCCCTTCCTGACAATTCATCCCACACTCGCCCGCAGCGCATTGCTTTCAATGCAGCCGGCTGTATTGCCGGCTCCATTGAATGCAATGCACTGGACAGCTCCGGCCCGTTTCTAATGAAACGCGGCTAGGAGCAGATTTTCGGGCGATTTTCGGGCACCGGTCACGCGATTTGTGGATGCGCATCCGTCATGCGATCCGCAAATCGCGCGAAAAAACGCCCGTCTGACTAAGGCCTTAGGGTGTGTCCACACGAGCGTGTGCGTGTGCATTAATACGTGCGCACGTATGTGCAAAAATGCGATTGAACGAAGGTCCGTGCTTGTTATATGCATGTAAGAACTGTGAATGTTGGCGGCGTGGAGCGCACATAGATGCGTTCCATACCTTGCACTCTATCAGCATACCAGGAAATATGCACGGCGCCAATAGTTAGGCATTGATAGTTCTGAGCGTCAGGATTTTATTGGCGCCACAGCGATTCTTTTATTACTAACTTTTTCCTTTACCCACAACCATTAACGATTTTTAAAAAATTATTATTCTATTCTTCACCTCAACTGGCTATGTGAATGTATGTTGCAGCCTGCATGTATTTTGCTTTTCTTACGGGGTTTTTTGTTTGTTTTATGTTCCTTTTGTTTTTGTGTCACCCCTAATTTTTATATTTTTTTGTCATCTATGGTTTCTTGTAATTCATTTCCCACTACAGAGCCTATTGGCAATTGTGAACGCATGCACACGGTTTTCCCTTTTTTGTGGTTTTTATTTTTATCTGTTTAATTATAACGCACCGTTTGACCCTATTGTATCAGCCTGAGCCAATCAGAGGCAGGTCTGAGTCACACCCTCTTCACACCCACTGCAGGCCGGCCGCGCTGAACTCCGTCTGCCAGGACAAGGTAAGTATATATATTTTTTTTATTTTAACACATTTCTGGATGAATTGCAGGGAAGGGCTTATATATTTAAGCCCTTCCCGACAATTCATCCCGCGCTCGCCCGCAGCGCATTGCTTTCGATGGAGCCGGCTGTATTGCCGACTCCATTGAATGCAATGCGCTGGACAGCTCCGGCTTGTTTCTAATGAAACGCGGCTAGGAGCAGATTTTCGGGCGATTTTTGGGCATCGGTCACGCGATTTGCGGATGCGCATCCATCATGCGATCCGCAAATCGCGCAAAAAAACGCCCGTGTGACTAAGGCCTTACACTGACAGACATAATACACTGCAAGACAAATGTACTGTATGGCATTACTGAAGGGATCGCATAGTCACGGCCCCTAGCGGGACTAAAAATTAATAAATGAATAAAACTTTTGAATTCAAAAATATAAAAAATACAAAGAAAAGAATAACTTTTCCCCCTAAAAATAGCACACATAATTGGTATTCATCCTGAGCAGTGTTGGAATATTTTTGATCCACAGAATAAATTCAACATGTGAATCTTAATTGTAACACAATCAATGCCGTAAAAACGGCCACCTTACCCCCAGAAAATGTAACATTGCTTAGACCTTTTGACTACCTTTTGTGCAAAAATAATATAATAGGCCTTACAAAATATTGTTTTCTTTTTTTTTTCTTTTCATTTTTCACAAAAACAGTAAAATGCAAAATGCAGAACGGTTTGCAGAATAATAACCCTACCAGGACAAGTGATGTGGACCCCCTCTTTTGCATGTTCCCCACATTTTTTTAACCATTCTGTAGCGTCTTGTTTTCTTGTCCTTTTTTTACATTTTTGTTCCTATGCATCATATATGCAACCTGTGTTGCACATCCTTCTTTAATCTATATTAAAATCTATATTTTCATGGCCGGCTGATATACGCTATCTATCTGATGCATTGGTTTCCAATGAATCAGTTCAGATGGGCGTATTCCTGATGCATAAAAATGACCGGCTGGCCAAGATCGCGCATATGGTGTGCATTCCGGCCATTAATTTTAACTCTGTCTGGAAAAGATAGTTCAGGATCTATCTTTTCTGCCTGGAATACGGCCGACCGGTTCCATAGACTCCTATGGGAGCCTATGAAAGCTGCTGGAAAGAGGAGGTGGGAGGGAGTTTAGCAGCCTCTCTAAACTCCCTCCCCCTTCCCTCCCCTCTCGGCCTCTTGACGGTTGTCCGCAAATGGAGGGGTTGGGAGATTAGCACACTAGCTCCTGCCCTTCCCTTCATTCATGTGATTTTTGATCGAGCTGTGGCCATGATAGGGCCAGCCGAAAATTGCAGCAACCGTGTAAAAGAGCCCTAACTTTAATGAAAACCCATTCAGTAGTCTATACAGCTCAGATTGTTGTTCCACACAAATTTGGAATCTGCATACAGAAAACAAAATGTAACATTTCTCTTTTTGATGTGCAATCTGCATCAGGTTTTCTACATGCAGATTAACCCAACTGAATGGAGCTGCAGTAACTTTCAGTGCAAATTCACACAGAAATCTTAATGGCAGCTTCAGATGAACGCATGTATTTGCACAGTGAACAAAATAGACTTTTACGCGTGTCTGCGCATAGAACTGTACTTTTTTGCGCACAAAGGGCACGTTCATATGCGCACAAAACACACCCATGTCCTGATTTATAAGGCTTCTCTGGAAACATTTGTGCGCAAAAACTGAGGAAAATAGAGCAGGTCCTACTTTTTTGCGTGTGAGAGAAATGTGCGCCCCCCCAAAAAAAAAAATAAATGAGAGCAAACCTATTGAAATAAATAGATTGCATTTTTGTGTCTTGCGCACTTATTGCGTGCACAAAAATGCTCACAAATACATCAGCCCGAAACTGTCCTAAGTGCAGATTTTTGCTGCAGTTTTCCTTTGAAATCCGCATTCGATTTTTTTAACACATTTAACACAATGAAATCCTCTGCACGTCTTCTTTAACTTAGTATAAATGAAACATAATTACAGAGCAATTCCAATAAAAAGGTTTTTCCTGACTTGAAAGATAGTAATTGAAGTGAAGTTAACAGATTCAGACCATCGCCAAAATCCACATTCATAGATTTTTGTTACTGGACCACATATTCTAAGCAAAGGTCATCAACTTAATGCTCCATTTGATTAAGTTAATGGGAAAGTGATTTATCGACAGTAACAACAGTTAAAACAATCTAGCAAACACATAATGATGGAATAAAGTTGAACTAGTTTGGTTAGTAGTGGCAAATAAGTTTTTGAATTAATAAATAGTATACTTCAAAACTTCTATATACTTCAATACACAAATTCTAAGTGCCTGGAAAAAATGTGTTGCCTAGTAGTGTCAATTATAGTTACTTATAGAGTTGTTGGAGGTCAATTCCCTGAATAGGTTTTTTTATTCAATGTTAAATGAGCTTTACACTTTATTCTTATATTGAAACAAGTGCTACAAGGCTTCTAATTAATTCATAATTTAGCTATGTCAAAAACAATGTATGGATTAAATATACATTATTTGATGTGCTTGGCTCACGTGTTTGGCAAATAACACAAATTCATTGCACATTTCTGCTAACTTTTGTTCAAGATTAAGACCACAGACTAGCCATTGTAAAAATAAGCAGTTACAGGGTTACAGTAATTAATAGTATAACAAATAAACACTACCAAATTAGGTGGTATTTGTTTATTTGAAGCCAATTTTACAATTCAGTTCATTTCTAAATAATGTAAGATTCTAATAAATCATCTATGCATTCCTATTTATATATTTGCAGGCTTTTTTTCAATTTTTTCGGTCATACCATTTAATTTTGCATTTCAATTGTCTATAAACTACATGCTACCATGGAACATATATGAGGTGCATGTATCCTTCAGTTCAGCATATGAACCATTGGGGCCACCATCAGGGTAGGAGTTACTGCCATCAATAAGGGACCTGCCTGGCAGCTCCTCCTTTGGAAAAAACAGCCATATATCCAGTGTAAATCATAAAATTCTGCCTGTCACTTGGGGTAGCTCACTAGAATATATATTTATACAGTATCTTTTTAAGGCCATCAACCATTAAACTGCACGGGACAATGAAAAGGTCTAATAGCAGCATGATGTAAGCTGAGAATCTTTCTGTTTTGGTTCTCTGTGTTCTGGCACTTTGGCGTTATATAGCAAAGAATGAAAACATGGCCCTCTGAAATTCCTGGAGTTCTTAGAATAAGTTGCCAACCCAGACCCATAGTTTTTCAAGCAAAACTTTTTCTTTTTATTCACAAGACATTTAGACAATCCAAAGTAGATGAATGTTTTCATAAGAACCTTCTCAGACTTTCAAGTTTGTGTACTGTAGTATGTCACACCATAGACAAAGTCTTGTCTGGCGTTAGTTAGAAAGCACCCTATCCATCCCACACATAGATGACATGTTTTCCAACTTTTGACCAGCAGAACCTTGTCTATGGTGTGACAAACTATACAAACTGGAGGCAGATCTTACGGCTGAAAACCTCCACCTGATTGTAGATTATTCAAGTGTCTTGTGAATAAAAATAAAAGTCTTGCATGAAAAAGGAAAGTGAAGAGCTCTTTAGATGTATAAAATAGAATGGGCACAGCCAGCCCGTTTAGGGGCTGTAATGTAAATGTTGGTATCAATTGCCTTTAATATCAAGGCATATACATTGCAGTGCACAGATTGTTTGAGGACCCAAAAGCCAGAAGAACATTAACAGTATAATTCTTTTTTTTTTTTTTAAAACCTGATACACCCTATATATAACTCTAGTTACTGTAACACTAAACTAGTTGTAAAACCAAAGCTAGCTAACAGAATCAAGAGTAAGTCACATGCTCAAAACGATGAATGCTAACCTTAAAGGGGTTGTCCCGCGCCGAAACGTTTTTTTTTTTTTTCAATAGGCCCCCCGTTCGGCGCGAGACAAACCCAATGCATGTGTTAAAAAAAAAAAAAAACGTTTAGTACTTACCCGAATCCACACGCTGCAGCGACTTCTTTACGTTACTAAGATGGCCGCCGGGATCCTCACCCATGATGCACTGCGGGTCTTCTCCCATGGTGCACCGTGGGCTCTGTGCGGTCCATTGCCAATTCCAGCCTCCTGATTGACTGGAATCGGCACACGTGATGGGGCGGAGCTACGAGGACCAGCTCTCCGGCACGAGCGGCCCCATTCACCAGGGAGAAGACCGGACTGCGCAAGCGCGTCTAATCTAGCGATTAGACGCTAAAATTAGACGGGACCATGGCGACGGGGACGCTAGCAACGGAACAGGTAAGTGAATAACTTCTGTATGGCTCATAATTAATGCACGATGTACATTACAAAGTGCATTAATATGGCCATACAGGAGTGTATACCCCCACTTGCTTTTGCGGGACAACCCCTTTAAGGTATTTCTACATGGGCATACTAGCAAACAATTGATTTTGACAGATAGTTGTCTGATGTAAAAGCAGTACCTGACAGGGGACTGAACGAGAAATAGTTCAGCAGTCACTTCGTTTCAGCTCAGTGAAATCATCATTCAGTGTAAACAGGTAGTTCTTTATTTATGAACGACTGCCTGTCCACTGTGAATGGAGGTGAGTGGCTAGGAAAGATCTGTAGCACACTCTGCCTCCATTCACCCAACAAATATAGCTCACTAGCCTGGGTATCCAATACAGAACGCGTGCAATACAAAACGTGACATTTTAAGTAAGAAAGATGATATCAGAACGTACGCATAAATACGTCAAAGGACACCTATGCTGATTAATGCTATGTTAATGTATTAACGTAAAATAGACAAATTCAATGATCTTTGCATTTTACATTTTTATTATATAACTTTTACTGCAAGGCCTTTTGATACACAATGTTTCTGGTTTTTCCATCAGGAGTAGAGATGAGCGAGCACCAAAATGCTCGGGTGCTCGTTACTCGAGACGAATTTTTTGCGATGCTCGAGGGTTCGTTTCGAGTAACGAACCCCATTGAAGTCAATGGGCGACTCGAGCACTTTTGTATATCGCCGATGCTCGCTAAGGTTTTCATTTGTGAAAATCGGGGCAATTCAAGAAAGTGATGGGAACGACACAGAAATGGATAGGGCAGGTGAGGGGCTACATGTTGGGCTGCATCTCAAGTTCCCAGGTCCCACTATTAAGCCACAATAGCAGCAAGAGTGGGCCCCCCCACAACAACTTTTACATCTGAAAAGCCCTCATTAGCAAGGCATACCTTAGCTAAGCACCACACTACCTCCAACAAAGCACAATCACTGCCTGCATGACACTCCGCTGCCACTTCTCCTGGGTTACATGCTGCCAAATCCCCCCCCCCCACGACCCAGTGTCCACAGCGCACACCAAACTGTCCCTGCCCAGCCTTCAGCTGCCCTCATGCCACGCCACCCTCATGTCTATTTATAAGTGCGTCTGCCACAGGAAAAGCAGGCACACACTGCAGAGGGTTGGCATGGCTAGGCAGCGACCCCCCCATAAAAGGGGCGGGCCGATAGTCCACAATGCTGTACAG
This sequence comes from Eleutherodactylus coqui, assembly GCF_035609145.1. Lineage (NCBI taxonomy): Eukaryota > Metazoa > Chordata > Amphibia > Anura > Eleutherodactylidae > Eleutherodactylus > Eleutherodactylus coqui. The sequence goes on from NC_089843.1 coordinate 104,442,567, forward strand.
AAGCAATGAGAAATCCAATCCTGTGCCACCTCCATCAGGAGCTGCACACATGGGCATAGCAATGGGGAACCTATGTGCCACATACTATTCATTCTGTCAAGGTGTCTGCATGCCCCAGTCAGACCGTGTTTTTTTATATATAGTCACAGGCAGGTACAACTCCGCAATGGGAATTCCGTGTGCACCCACAGCATGGGTGGCTCCCTGGAACCCAACGGCGGTACATAAAAATATCCCATTGCATTGCCCATCACAGCTGAGGTAGTATTGTCATGTTTAATGCAGGTGGGCTTCGGCCCACACTGCATGCCCCAGTCAGACTGGGGTTCTTTAGAAGTGGAAACAGATGCATTTACAACTCCCTGTGGACCCACAGCATGGGTGGGTGCCAGGAAGCCACCGGCGGTACATAAATATATCCCATTGCATTGCCCAACACAGCTGAGGTAGTAATGTCATGTTTAATGCAGGTGGGTTTCGGCCCACACTGTATGCCCCAGTCAGACTGGGGTTCTTTAGAAGTGGAAACAGATGCATTTACAACTCCCTGTGGACCGACAGCATGGGTGGCTCCCTGGAACCCACCGGCGGTACATAAATATATCCCATTGCATTGCCCATCACAGCTGATGTTATGTCAGCTGTAATGCAGGTGGGCCAAAAATGTATTGGATTACACTGTAGGCGAGGGCCCACAAAAATTGGTGTACCAACAGTACTAATGTACCTCAGAAAAATTGCCCATGCCCAACCGAGAGGGCAGGTGAAACCCATTAATGGCTTTGGTTAATGTGGCTTAATTGGTAACTAGGCCTGGAGGCAGCCCAGTTAAAATAAAAATTGGTTGAGGTGAAAGTTTCAACGCTTTAATGAGCATTGAAACGTATAAAAATTGTTTAGAAAAATTATATGACTGAGCCTTGTGGGCCTAAGAAAAATTGCACGTTCGGCGTGATTACGTGAGGTTTCAGGAGGAGGAGCAGGAGGAGGAGGATGAATATTATACACAGATTGATGAAGCAAAAAGGTCCCCGTTTTGGATGGTGATAGAGAACGATGCTTCCATCCGCGGGTGCAGCCTACGTATTGCTTAGGTATAGCTGCTGTCCGCTGGTGGAGAAGAGAAGTCTGGTGAAATCCAGGCTTTGTTCATCTTGATGAGTGTAAGCCTGTTGGCACTGTCGGTTGACAGGTGGGTACGCTTATCCGTGATGATTCCCCCAGCCACACTAAACACACTCTCTGACAAGACGCTAGCCGCAGGACAAGCAAGCACCTCCAGGGCATACAGCGCGAGTTCAGGCCACGTGTCCAGCTTCAACACCCAGTAGTTGTAGGGGGCAGAGGCGTCACCGAGGACGGTGCTGCAATCGGCTACGTACTCCCTCACCATCCTTTTACAGTGCTCCCGCCAACTCAGCCTTGACTGGGGACCGGTTACACAGTCTTGCTGGGGAGCCATAAAGCTGTCAAAGGCCTTAGAGAGTGTTCCCCTGCCTGCGCTGTACATGCTGCCTGATCTCTGCGCCTCCCTGCTACCTGGGCCGCGGAAATGCGCCTTCGGCCACTAGCGCTGTCGGATGGGAAGTTTACCATCAGTTTGTTCACCAGCGCCCTGTGGTATAGCATCATTCTCGAACCCCTTTCCTCTTCGGGAATGAGAGTGCAAAGGCTCTCCTTATACCGTGGATCGAGCAGTGTGTACACCCAGTAATCCGTAGTGGCCAGAATGCGTGTAACGCGAGGGTCACGAGAAAGGCATCCTAACATGAAGTCAGCCATGTGTGCCAGGGTACCTGTACGCAACACATGGCTGTCCTCACTCGGAAGATCACTTTCAGGATCCTCCTCCTCCTCCTCCTCTGGCCATACACGCTGAAAGGATGACAGGCAAGCTGCATCTGTACCCTCAGCAGTGGGCCAAGCTGTCTCTTCCCCCTCCTCCTCATGCTCCTCCCCCTCCTCCTCCTCCTCCTCTGGCCATACACGCTGAAAGGATGACAGGCAAGCAGCATCTGTCCCCTCAGCAGTGGGCCAAGCTGTCTCTTCCCCCTCCTCCTCATGCTCCTCCCCCTCCTCCTCAACGCGCTGAGATATAGACATGAGGTTGCTCTGACTATCCAGCGACATACTGTCTTCCCCCGCCTCCGTTTCTGATTCCAAAGCGTCTGCCTTTATGCTTTGCAGGGAACTTCTCAAGAGGCATAGCAGAGGAATGGTGACGCTAATGATTGCAGCATCCCCGCTCACCATCTGGGTAGACTCCTCAAAGTTTCCAAGGACCTGGCAGATGGCTGCCAACCAGGCCCACTCCTGTAAATAATTGAGGAGGCTGACTCCCACTGCGCCGCGCAAGTTGGAGTTGGTATTCCACTATAGCTCTACGCTGCTCATAGAGTCTGGCCAACATGTGGAGCGTAGAGTTCCACTGTGTGGGCACGTCGCACAGCAGTCGGTGCACTGGCAGATTAAACCGATGTTGCAGGGTCCGCAGGGTGGCAGCATTCGTGTGGGATTTGCGGAAATGTGCGCAGAGCTGGCGCACCTTTCCGAGCAGGTATGACAAGTGGGGGTAGCTTTTCAGAAAGCGCTGAACCACCAAATTAAAGACATGGGCCAGGCATGGCACGTGCGTGAGGCTGCCGAGCTGCAGAGCCGCCACCAGGTTACGGCCGTTGTCACACACGACCATGCCCGGTTGGAGGCTCAGCGGCGCAAGCCAGCGGTCGGTCTGCTCTGTCAGACCCTGCAGCAGTTCGTGGGCCGTGTGGCTCTTCTCTCCTAAGCTGAGTAGTTTCAGCACGGCCTGCTATCGCTTGCCCACCGCTGTGCTGCCACGCCGCGTGACACCGACTGCTGGCGACGTGCTGCTGCTGCTGACACATCTTGATTGCGAGACAGAGGTTGCGTAGGAGGAGGAGGAGGGTGGTTTAGTGGAGGAAGCATACACCCCCGCAGATACCACCACCGACCTGGGGCACGCAATTCGGGGGGTGGGTAGGACGTGAGCGGTCTCAGGCTCTAACTCTGTCCCAGCCTCCACTAAATTCACCCAATGTGCCGTCAGGGAGATATAGTGGCCCTGCCCGCCTGTGCTTGTCCACGTGTCTGTTGTTAAGTGGACCTTGGCAGTAACCGCGTTGGTGAGGGCGCGTACAATGTTGCGGGAGACGTGGTCGTGCAGGGCTGGGACGGCACATCGGGAAAAGTAGTGGCGACTGGGAACCGAGTAGCGCGGGGCCGCCGCCGCCATCATGCTTTTGAAAGCCTCCGTTTCCACAAGCCTATACGGCAGCATCTCTAGGCTGATCAATTTTGCAATGTGCACGTTTAACGCTTGAGCGTGCGGGTGCGTGGCGTCGTACTTGCGCTTGCGCTCAAACAGTGGCGCTAGCGACGTCTGGACGCTACGCTGAGAGACATTGCTGGATGGGGCCGAGGACAGCGGAGGTGAGGGTGTGGGTGCAGGCCAGGAGTCGGTACTGACTGTGTCCTCAGAGGGGGGTTGGATCTCAGTGGCAGGTTGGGGCACAGGGGGAGAGGCAGTGGTGCAAACCGGAGGCGGTGAACGGGCATCGTCCCACCGTGTGGGGTGCTTGGCCATCATATGCCTGCGCATGCTGGTGGTGGTGCCTCCCCAGCTGATCTTGGCGCGACAAAGGTTGCACACCACTGTTCGTCGGTCGTCAGGCGTCTCTGTGAAAAACTGCCACACCGTAGAGCACCTTGACCTGTGCAGGGTGGCATGGCGCGAGGGGGCGCTTTGGGAACCAGTTGGTGGATTATTCGGTCTGGCCCTGCCTCTACCCCTGTCCACCGCACTGGCTCAGCCTGTGCCGACACCCTGACTTGGGCCTCCGCGTCCTCGCCCGCGTCCACGTCCTATAGGCCTACCCCTACCCCTCAGCATGGTGTATTAGCAGTAGTGCAGAAACAGAACGCTGTAATTAAATGTGCCGCTTATTGGCCTGTGGTTGGAGGCTGACTTCGTTTACGGAACCCCAGGAAATAATTTGGCGCACGCCTGCTGTAACACTTAGCTGCCTGCGTATTTATTTGGAGAACTACTACCCCCAGCAGACACGGATCCAGAACACTGAGCACAGTGACAGGCAGGCCAAATGGATTTTTTTCCAATATTTTTTTGAAAAGGACCACTGCGTATATTCAATCTATAATATATGTCTTCTGTCCCTGCCTACACAATTCTGTCCCTGGACTGTGTCACGGAACTGCAGTGTTGCACTGTTATTAACTGCAACAGACTGGTGATTTCAGAGCCAGGAAATAATTTGGCGCAAGCCTGCTGTAACACTTAGCTGGCTGCGTATTTATTTGGAGAACTACTACCCCCAGCAGACACGGAGCCAGAACACTGAGCACAGTGACAGGCAGGCCAAATAGATTTTTTTCCAATATTTTTTTGAAAAGGACCACTGCGTATATTCAATCTATAATATATGTCTTCTGGCCCTGCCTACACAATTCTATCCCTGGAGTATTACTGCAGGGCGCAATGCTCTGCACGGCCGATATACCAAAAAAAAAAAATGTGCAACACTGCTAAAAGCAGCCTCCACAGTACTGCACACGGTTAGATGTGGCCCTAAGAAGGACCGTTGGGGTTCTTGAAGCCTACACTAACTCCTAACACTCTCCCTACAGCAGCTCCAACACGATACCACTGTCCCTCAGCTATCTCACAACGCATCTGAGGCTAGCCGCGGGAGGGGCCGATTTTTATACTCGGGTGACACCTGATCTCCCCAGCCACTCACTGCAGGGGGGTGGTATAGGGCTTGAACGTCGCAGGGGGAAGTTGTAATGCCTTCCCTGTCTTTCAATTGGCCAGAAAAGCGCGCTAACGTCTCAGAGATGAAAGTGAAAGTAACCCGAACATCGCGTGGTATTCGTTACGAGTAACGAGCATCCCGAACACGCTAATACTCGAACGAGTATCAAGCTCGGACGAGTACGTTCGCTCATCTCTAATCAGGAGCGAAAACAAAACGATTTTTTTCATTCCTAACTCTTGAAAACGGCTTGTACAACTGACCGTGGGAAAAACAGGATTCCTCACGGTTAATTCACGCCACCTTCAAGCTTTGTCCCTGTGCTTCGTTGACAGATATGCAAAATGCCAAGTAAACAGGGAGCTGAAGACACTTGAAATCGAATGGCATATCTCACGGAATCATTGGCATTCTGGGAATGAATACATCCTCCCCTTTTGTGCATCCAGTTAAAATGGTGGCTTCTATCACATGAAGCAGCTTGCTTTTAACACACAACTTTGTCCCATTACAAAGTCTTGGGGCATCCAAATTCCTTAGAAGTATGATTGGAAACCCAACTTTCAGCGCCAAGTTGTGTAGTGGCATTCCAGGCAGTTCCTAAGGATTAAAAAAGTCTGCTGGTATTGAACAGCTTTGTTACAGTCCACAACTGTATCTACCGACTTTTATTCCTTTTCTTCTCCTGGCAGCTACTTGAATCTGCAGGTTGAGGGCATTGATGGTTTTGTCTTTGGGAGCTAGAATTGCACATTCACATAACCAATGGTGTTCCTTGAAGTTAGTCTCAGGAAACACGGTGCTTTTAAGATTGCTAGTTGTGTCTACCACATTGCAAAAATTGTCTGGAATCCTAATTGGCCCAGTTATTGCCTCAAGTGGGATTTTTCCATCCCCCGATACTAAGAAGTTGATCAGCAAATTGAGCAGCACGTGCATCAGCTTCTAAATAAACTTGCATGTTTATAGAAAGTCATAGTTGTTCTACATATTTCCAGAGGGAAGAAGATTTTAAGCAAGCATTAAGCTCATCCGCCACTGTACTCCTTGGAATCACAGAGAGCGTTTGATGAAAGTCCCGTGCAAGTAGTAGTACTAGTCCACCCATATGTCTTCAAATGCCATGGAGATCTTGCATAGTGCGGTTCATGGCTTCCAACATTTGCTTATGTGACATAGTGCATTCATCCCATACAATTAACTTGCATTCTTGTTAAACCCTGGCTTCTCCAGTTGCGTTGCTGATATTGTACAATGGAACTTCGCAATGTGCAAGATTCAGAGGCACTTTGGGGAGTTGAGTGAAAAGTGTGATCACCTTCCAATTCCAGATAATGCTACTGCAATTGCAATCTTTGATTGCTGTCGAATTGTGACAAGTAGTAGCTTGATGACAAATGTCTTCCTGTTGCACCTGGTGTATCAAGGAAGATAATGCCTCCAGCACCTCCTTCAACTCGGTCCAAGATGCTATTGTACATGGTTCTTTGCTCTGGCATCAGTACAATTTGTGCGTGATGCTTGAACAAACAGACATTGACAAGTATATATAAGACTAGCTAATATACCTGGCTTTGCCCAAGTCAATTTGATACAGGTGTTTACATGTTCACACAGAAAATGTTATCGAGTCATGGTTACTTCAGTGGAACAGAGGAATAAAGTATGTATTCACATAGAGGAGCATTAGATTCTTCTCAGGCTGCATGTACCGATGTCCCTCTGAAGAATGTGCCACCCCTCCCACTCTCCTCACTTGGGACCTAAATAATGCTTGTGCCAAATTTCACGCTTGTACGACACCGGGAAGTTACATTACATAAGGGTGCACTTACTTTTGCAATTAGCATTGAATAATCGAGTTGTGACCCTTATACTTTTCCTATTCAGGATCTAAAGAATGCTCATGCCAAATTTCACACTTGTGCAACACCAGGAAGTTACATTACATAGGGGTGCACTTACTTTTGCACTTAGCATTGAATAATCGAGTTGTGGCCCCTTTATTTTTCTTATTTAGGACCTAAAGAATGGTTGTGCCAAATTTTATTTTTGTACGACACCGGGAAGCTACATTACATAGGGGTGCCAATTCTTTTGCACTTAGCATTAAATAATCGAGTTGTGACCCCTTTACTTTTCCTATGTAGGACTTAAAGAATGTCTGTGCCGAATTTCATGTTTGTACGGCATCAGGAAGTTAGACAATTAGATTAGGTACATTATGTGAAGTGTGGAATAAATTGAAGGAGACACTGACACCAGAGCCCTCCCCGGTGGCTCCACTAAATTTAATACACAATTACCTGAAGTTACCAGAGGATCCCGCCACCACCTCGGTCTAGAAAAAATTTAACCACCTTACGGTAGGGGACCTTCAGGCGCTGGCTCACCTGCCGGCCGTAGATATTCTACAAACATTTCAGTCGGATTGGTCCCCCTCCTTTTTGGTGAAAGCCATGGTAACAAAGGTTATGGAGGACTTTCTTGAGACCTATACATCTACCAGGCCCAAAACCCCATTTGAACGCGCCTTAATTGATCCCAACCCCAGGGCAAGAAGAATCTCGCAGCTCCGCTGCCATTTTATCGTCCCGCACGCTATAATCAAACTAGCATCTCTTACTTCATGGGAAAGGGAACTGGGCATTTCGTTGTCGCCATCAGACATCAAACTAATTTTGTCCACCTCCTGCGGCCTTTCTCCTTGTATCCTTGCCCAAGAATCCCATTATAAATTACTCGTACGCTGGTACAAAACACCACAGTGGTTGGCTGCATACAAGTTGGCGCCACATAGCAGATGTTGGAGGTGTGACGCCGAAGTGGGGTCCTACCTGCATATATGGTGGTCCTGCAAGGACTTGAGACCTTCTGGAGGGGAGTGAGCGAGGTGTTGTGCGAAATTAAACAAAACTTTGTCCTAACGCCGGAGATGGTCTTCTTGTGGAGACCCTCCCAGGCGTTTCATCCGCGGAGAGACAGATTGGTGGCCCATCTGATAGATGCGGCCAAAGCCTTGATCCCGCTGTCTTGGAAGGCTGAAGCATCCCCCCTACTTTCACACTGGAAAGAGAAGGTAGATTGGATCTACAATCTTGAAGAACTGGCGAGCTGGCAGAACAACACACATGACAAATTCATTATAACGTGGCATCCCTGGCGTGAGTTGAGGCTCCTAGACGTTTTCTCCCAATAGTAGGTGCAGTTACCACAAACCCCCCCCACCCTCTTCTCCCCTTCCCCGCCTTCCCGCTCCCTTTTCCCGCTAAGTGTTATAAAACAGGTTCATGTTGTACAACATGGGGGCCCATATGGACCACTCGGGCAGTGGGCGCGCATTGTTCTCCAGTTCCCTGACCTCTCGTTATTGTCTGTATTTAACGCTGTCATTTCAGAGCCAGGGTTACTGGGGTAAAAAGACTGCTGTATTATCTTCATCCCATCTGTGTTGATGCATTGCCATACCTTGTATGTTTAAAAAATCTAATAAAAAATTGATTTAACAAAAAAATTAGATTAGGTACATTACAAGGGGTGGCAATACTTTTGCAATTAGCATTGAATTTTCCAGTCGTGACCTGTTTACTTTTCCTATTTAGAACCTAAAGAATGCTCTTCCCGAATTTCATGTTTGTATGACAGGGAAGTTAGAGAATTAGATTTGGTACATTACACAAGGGTGCAAACACTTACCATTGAATACTTGAGTTGTGAGTCACAAGTGACCCCTTTACCATTCCTACTTAGGATGTAAAGAATGCTCGTGCCAAATTTCACGTTTGTATAACACAGGAAGTTACATTACATAGGGGTGCACTTACTTTGGCAATTAGCATTGAATAATCGAGTTATGACCCCTTTACTTTTCCTGCAGAGAGGCTCTCCCCTTTGTTCATTATGGCTCCCTGTATACTGCTGGGATGTGACAGCTCTGCAGGAGAGGTAAGTATGTGTGATGTGCTAATTATATGTGTGTGTAGTAAGTAATTTATATGAATATACGTGTATGGTTTGTGTACTGTCAGTGTATATGTTTAAGGGTGGCTTCACACGAGCATGTTTGTGCGTGCATTGCACAGAGAATAGAGCATGCTGTTTTCAATAGGTTCATTCCCACTTTCGATTTTCTTGCACCCATAACCCCCTCCCCCCCCCGACATGCTCTATTTTTGTGCGTATTTGCATACTTAAGGCACCATAGAAGTCTATGGGGCTGCGCAAATGCACACCATATGCCACCCCTCCCACCCCCCAAAATTATGCAATGAACTGCACAATTTCATAGGGATATTAATAACAACAGGGACTAATTCGTCTGCACAGCCTTTTAAATCATAGTGCAAGTGTGTCCTGTGCTGATGTAAGCGGTCCCAGGCAGCGCAAATAGTACCGTAAAGTGCGTTAGAATGCATGCAATAGCATGTCCTTGCATTTTTGTGCATATGTCTGTGTGAAGCTGCCCCAAGGACAGACTCACACAGATATATTTGTGCATGCAAAGTGCAAATAATAGAACCCATTGTTTTCAATGGGTTCTCCAACAATGAGTTTTTGCTCATGCAACCAACATACTGGGGATTATTTAGACTGCACAGCCCTTTTAATCACAACATGGGTGTGTCCAATGCCAATGTGAAAGATCCCTGTCTGCACAAAAAGTACAATAAAACGCACGCAAAAAAGACTCCTTCACGGCACAAAAATGTTGTGCAACCACATGCCTTAACGTATATGTTGGTATGTAACATGCATGTATGTGTGCAATGTATAAGTGCATATATGAGTTTGTACTTTCTATACATTGTATGTTTGTATGCGTTTTTACTGTTCACGAATGAACATGAATGTATTTGTACATTCTGTATACATGTGTTTGCAATATGCAGACAGTACACATGTGTGATATGTAAGTGTGTACTTTGTGTATATATGTGTTTGAAATGTGTTAGTAATGTTTGTAAGGCTGTATCACACAAAATAACTTTATACATGTGCAGTATATTGGTGCTATGGTTGAGTATGGTATGGTTGTATATAATTATATCTATTTTACTGTACTTTATGTGGTGTATATATGTGGGTGTGGGGAGAGGTATGGAGAGGAACCACCCTGAATCTTAAAGAGTTGCATTCACGATTATGTTGGCTTTAGGTCTAAAATTGCCTACTATTTTTTGCTGACTAAATGCCTATTTAGAAATAAAATTGGTGAGAAGTACTACTTTTTTTTTAAATTTATTTTCTTTATTAAGGAGAAACTGCACAGTACACAGTAAAATTATGTAAAAGTATAGACTCAATGTTGCATAGAGTACATGTTGTGCTACAGTTTGCTTAGACATAATAACATAACATTTTCCTTGTATATTTTTTCTGTAGATAACAATAAACTTTTAACCAATAAACTCGATCCGCCCATGCCGATTGGTTGGATTCTTTGTGAGATAAAGCTCTGCTCTCGTTATTTGTTAGGTAAATAGGGGCATAGGAGTGTATGTGGGGAGAGGGAGGGAGGGGGGGAGAGAGAAGGGATACGAGTCTGGGAGTTCAGTCCGCGGATAAGGTAGCGTTGGTATCCAACCAGATGTCCCATATTTTGTGGAATTTGTTTGGGCATCCTCTATTTTGATAGATAATTTTCTCGTAGGAGATTACTGTATTCACCGACCGAACCCAGCGTGTGATCGTGGGAGTTTCCGCCGCCATCCAGTAGGTGGCTATCGTTTTGCGTGCCAAAAATAATATCTTCTGTAGAAAGATGCGAATGTGGTACGGCCACTCCTCCTCCTCCAGTAGGCCAAATAGGATCATCTTAGGATCCATCCCAATGTTAAGGGGAGATGGTAATAATGAATTTGTGAAGGATACGATCTCAGACCAGAATCCATTTACCAGGGGGCAGTCCCAAATCAGATGCCAAAAATCAGCCTCTGGCCGGCGGCATCTGTGACAGGAGTTTGAGGAAGAACTGCCCATTTTATATAGTCGGTTGGGTGTGAGGTATGCTTGGTGAATAATATATAGTTGGATTAATTTGTTATTGACTGCAGGGGAGACCAAGAGATGGGATTCAGAGATGTCTGTCCAGTCTTCCGGTGATAAGGACGGGATGGCAGTCTTCCATTTATAGTAAGCTGGGGGTTGACCATGGTCGGTTTTTGCTGAAAGGAGGTGCGTGTAGAGCACTGAGATTAGGCCCCTGGGTCCTTGAGATCTGAGAATACCGATTGTGGGGAATTTGGATATGCTTGTGGAGATGGGTGGGAATTGGGAGTTCAGGGCGTGCCTCAGCTGAAAGTATCTAAACAGTTGAAGTTGTGGGGACTGTATTTTTTCCCGTAATTGGTTGAATGTAAGGAGGTTCCCGTCCGTATAGACGTCTCCCACCGACACCACCCCTATAGATCTCCAATATTGGGGGTCTGGGACCAACTGCAGGGCCTTAAGGCCAGGGTTATTCCATAAGGGAATTTCGCACATTATTCCTTTGTACCGTTGGATGGCCTTAGTCTCCCTCCACACCTTTAAGGCAAGTTTGTGAAGTGGCAATGTGTCGGAGGGATTGGTATGTTCTGGGAATTCCAGGAAGCTTAAAAGGTTGTTACCCTTCACTTGTTTAGCCAGGTATTGGTCCGCGATGGGCATTTCCCGTTCTAGGAACCAGCTCCGGACGTTACGCAGCTGTCCGGCTAGGTAATATGCATGTAGGTCTGGAAGCGCCATTCCAGCCTGCTCCTTCGGTCTCTGGAGGGTCGAGAGACTAAGCTTTGATCGTGTGGAGTTCCAAATGAAAGATATAATGAGGGAGTTGAGGGCTTGGAAGATGCGCCTGGGTACAATTATTGGCATGTGCTGTAGTATGTACAGGCACTTAGGTTGAATGGCCATTTTTACCAGGTTTATGCGGCCGGCCACCGAAAGCGGTAATTTAGACCATCGCTCGAGTTTGTTTTTGACATTTCCCAGCAGTGGGTTAATATTATCTTTTATAGCGTTATTTGAATTTCGGAACATATACATTCCTAAATATTTGAATGTGGAGACCACGGCTAGGTTATATCTGGCGACACACGGGTCTGTTATTGGGTTGAGATTTGTATATAGAATTGTGGACTTGGGCCAGTTGACATGTAAACCAGATAGATGGGAAAATTTGTCTATTTGGGACATAGCGTGGGAAAAAGAATTTATAGGATCTGACAAAAATAGGATTGTGTCATCCGCGTATAAGCCCACTTTACTTTCAAGGTCCGCCCATTTAATGCCGGTTACTTCAGGGGTGCTTCTCAACCGAATTGCCATGGCTTCGATGGCTATAGCAAATAGAGCCGGGGACAGCGGGCATCCTTGACGGGTGCCTCTTGCGAGGCGGAACTCTGTGGATGGGATGCCATTTACTATTACATTAGCGCTTGGCGATTTGTATATGGTCTTGACCCACTGTAGGAACTGGGGGCCAAACCCGAAACGAATCAGGCTGGCCTCAAGGAAAGTCCACTCCAGCGAATCAAAGGCCTTCATTATGTCCAGAGAGACCAGTGCCCAGGGCATGTTAAACTGTTTGCCCAGTTGAATCACTGTTTGTACTCTCCGTATGTTAATTGTTGTGGACTTTCCTGGCATGAAGCCAGTCTGGTCAGGGTGTATGATGGATAGGATTACTTGATTTAGTCTTGTGGCTAGGAGTTTTGTTAGGATTTTATAATCAACATTTACCAGGGATATGGGTCGGTAAGAGCTACAGTCTGTAGGGTCTTTGTCTGGTTTCAAGATAACTATAATAGATGCTCCATAGAACGAGGGTGGAAGGGATTGGTCTATTTGGGCCTGTTGTAGAGTTTCTAATAGCAGTGGGGCCAATTGCTCGTCATATTTCTGGTATACCTCAATCGGGAAGCCGTCGGGGCCCGGGGCTTTATTGGGTGCCATGTCCCGGATTGTCTGCCGGATTTCATCTAGGGTGATTGGGGCCTCCAGGAATTCCACCTGTTCTTCTGACAGTGTTGGAAAAGTCAGGTCGTTCAGGTAATCTAGGATATCTGCTTTAGTAAAAGTTGTGGATGAGCTATACAGGTTAGCGTAAAATTCTTTAAAGCGATTTGTGATGGCTGGGGCATCAGTCAGCTCCACACCATATTGATCTTTTATTTAAGGATCGTGTTCGAGTATTTCTCGTGTTTAATCAGATTAGCTAACAAATGGCTGGACTGGTTACCCAGTTCAAAGTAGTATTGCTTCACAAAGAACAATTTACGCTTGGCCTTGACGTGAATTTGGTGTTTGTAGAGGCGGGAGCAACTAAGCCATGCTTCTTTGTTAGAGTCTGTGGGATTGTCAATATAAGTCTTTTCTGCCTCAAGTGTCTTGGCTTCTATCTCTCTGTCCGCCTGGGCTGTCGTTTGTTTGATATATGTAATGGCTGATTTGAGAAACCCCCGAAGGTATGCTTTAAGGGTATCCCATCTCAAGGCCGGGTGGGTGTTGTTGTTATGGGCATCTAGAAAAAGGGATATATGGAACGGGGTTTGGTCGTCTGGGCCTAGAAGTTTGAGCCAAAACGGGTGTAGTTTCCAGGTGGGGAGAATTTTGAGTTGGGGAAATTTCAGTGTTAGTAGTATCGGGCTGTGGTCCGAAATGCCCCGCGGGCCGTGTGTTATATCTGCGAGGTACACCGCCACTTCCCTGGAGCTGAATATGTAGTCGATTCTTGAAAAGGAGTTATGACCCAGGGAGTGGCAGGTGTATTCCAGGGTGGCAGGATGGTGTAACCGCCAGAGGTCAACCCAGCCCACGCTCTCGGTCGTCTGCCGGAGGGAGGAGCTAGTATTGGTGGTTGCGTTGGCCAGGGCATGGAATTTGTCCCTGGTCGGGTCCACTACCTGGTTAAAATCACCCATACAGAGTACTCCTATTGAGGGGTATTGGTGTGCGAAGGTCACGGCCGCCTGAAGGAGGGAGAGATTATTATGTGGTGGATTATAGATGCATAAGATTACATAAGGCTTGGAGTCTATTTCTGCATATACGAATATTGATCTGCCTTCCGGGTCTTTGCGGACTTTAATAGGATTCCATCTTATGGAGCTATGTATAAGCAATGAAACACCTCTGGAGGAGGAGGTGTGAAAGGAGTGGGCCGCCCCCAGGTGGGTCTCCTGCAGGCACACGATATGGGGGTTGTTTTGTTTAATAAAGGAGAAAACTTTCCTGCGCTTGAGGGCTGTGCCAAGACCCCGTACGTTCCAACTAAGATATTTTAAAGACATTGGTGTCGGTGTAAATATAAATCTCGATTGATGTCCGTACAGTCGGGGGGAGGGAAGGGAGAGGACCTTGCGAGAACAGAGCAGTGGGGATCATCGGCATAGACAGATCAGAACAAATAACAACATTTATCAAAAAAAAAAGTTTAAACCTTTAGCTATTGGCATCCTGTCTGAATATGAACGTAGGAATCCTAAGTTAGGTTTCCGGTAAATCTAAAGACAGGAGACAATGAAAACCTTAAGCTACAAACTATCAGTAGGTAGCTGATGTTGCTGGGGGGGAAAGGATCCCAATGGCCTATGGGTGGCTGGCTTTGTCTGGTGGACTTAAATTATTAGGTTGGAGTAGCGTTGAGGCCTGGGGGGTTCCCGGGCAGTAAGTTCGCGGCGTGGACGGCCGGCACACCACCAGTAGGTCAGGGGGATAATAGAGCTTCCCAGCCACATTTCAAGTTAGTATACATATTTATGCATGTTATGGGTTAGTGCATCATGGTGACACCGGGTGCATTCTGAGCCATTCCAGAGCTTCAGTAGGAGAATGCAGGAAGATTGCTTTACCCTCTGCGACAATGCGCAGACGGGCTGGATATGCCATAGAATAGGGAATGTTTCTATCTTTAAATTTCTTTTTGACTTCCATGAAGGTAGCTCTTTGTTTTTGCAAGTCCGCAGAAAAGTCAGGAAAGATAGATATCACTGAGTTGTTATGTTTAAGTGGGCCCTTTAGTCTGGCTTGACGCAGGGCGGCGTCGCGATCCCTGCAATTAAGAATTCTTGCTAGGAACGGGCGTGGAGGTGGGCCCAGCTGTGGTGGTTTCGCCGGGACGCGGTGAGCTCTCTCCACGGTAAAGTGAGTAGAGAAGGTGTCTTCGCCCAGCAATGATTTTAGCCAGTTCTCCGCAAACAGTTCTGGTTGAGAGCCTTCTGTCTTTTCAGGTAGGCCGATTATGCGTAAATTATTGCGGCGCGCACGATTTTCCAGATCATCGGTTTTAGCTTGGCAGTATTCCGCTGTTCTCATGGCTTTTTTTACCGCTGCGGGGATTGGGCGCAGGGAGTCCTCAACATTCGAGATGCAGTCCTCCATTTCCCGCACCCTGCCGCGCATATTTTGTAGATCTTGTCTCAGGAGGACTACGTCTGATTTGACCTCTTCTATCTTGTCTGTGAGGGCGGACTTGCAGGAGTTAATTGCCTCCAGGAGCTGGCGCATTGTTGGCTCCGGTGGCTTCCCAGATGTGTCGTCGGTTTCTTTTGTTTGGATGGGTCGCATCGCTCGAGGAGTGTGGTCTGGGGTTTCGGTGCGTGAGAATTCTTTTAATCTTTCCGTCGCAGAGCCGCTTTTTGCGCGTGTGCTCATGTTCACGGGCAGTTGTTTAACGGGTTTAACTGGAAGCGTAAGCGTTTTTTTGGTGGTATAAGCGTATGAGTGTTTCTGAGAAAGATAACTTGATTGTAGGGCTGGTTAGCCTATCAAATATTTTGTGGGGGTTCTGGTAAGGTATGTAAATTGCTGATATCTCCGGGTGCCTTACTTTCTCGGAACCCCCACCGTTTTTTGGAGTTTGATGCACCGGTAAAATGTACCTCCAATGTGGGTAGATGTTGTCTATGACTCAGGTCAGTTCGGGTGGTTCGGCCGGGAGGCCGTCGAGTCTTGTCTGTCTCCCCTATAGCGAATGGGGATCACTGCAGGGTCGCGGGGGGGGGGGGGGGGGAGGGTCTTAAGATGGCGGGGGACTGTTATATGTTGTCCCTCTCCGGGCACCTGGCGTCCAATACGGCGGCGTGCCATTGCTAGGTGTTGTCCCCCGACCCTTGTCCCCACTTACAGTTTTGTCGCCGGCTCCGCTGGGCCGGTTTACGGTCGGTGGGTCTCCCCGCTCCTGGCGCCCGGCCGGGTGTAGTAGGCCGCGCCCGCCGCAGCGGTAGGGATGCCCGGTGGTTGGTTGAACCGCGGTTCCCGGCGGCTCCGTGGCAGGGGAGCAGGTGTTGGCGCCCCTCTTTTTGGCTGCGGCCGGGTCGCTCAGCAGTTCCGCCTCTCCACTGCAGCAGGGGGTCTTGGTTTTGCCGAGTTGCCGGGGGTAATGTAGCTCAAGGCGCCGTTAAATCCAGCTGTAGGCGCCGGGGTTCGGTTTGTTGTGTCCTCTCTACAGCAGGTGGAGGGCGCCAGCCGGGCCGTTCGGACCACCAAATAGCGGTCCTCCGCAGGTTATATGGCCGCCGGATCGCTTCAGGAGGAGGGTAGGTGGCTCAGCCGGGCACGGGAGGCCGCGGTCCCACAGCAGGTAATCAGCCCCATCCTCCGGGTAGTCCAGGAGCGCGGGGGTTAATGAATGTTCAGCCGCCGGCGGCACTCGCAGCACACATCAGAGGGCAGAGCGGCCGCCCGCGCTCCCTCCACGTGGAGGCACGGGCAGTCCAGCAGTGTCTCCCACAGCAGCGGCAGGAAGGCAGGCTCAGGGAGAAGGTAAGGGGAGACTTAGCGGTGGTGTGTAGGAGCGTGCGCCCCTCCGCAGCTCTCGGTCGGGATGGTGAGCGCTTACCCTGCATCCGCGGGGGAGGAGGGGGGGGGTCTCGAGCGGCCGGTCGGATAGTCCGGACCGACGGGCCGGGTCCACAGGCGCTGTCTCGTGCTCGGAGGGCAAGGGGGAAGGGCTGCTTCACCGCCCAGCTTGGTCCGCAGGTCAGGATTGGTCTCCGGAGCCGCCGCTCCGGGTGTCGGCAATGGCGGGAAGGGAGCAGGGATTTGGCGCGGTCTCACCTCCGGGCCAGTCCACTCCGCTTTGCAGCACGTTTAAGGGGTTTAATCTGCCCCAGCTCCGTCCCGGTCTCCTATGGTAGGTTTCAGGGGTCTTGGATTTCCAAATGGGTCACCCTAAGGCCAGGATTTTAACAGGATTGATATATGGGGAGCTCCTTTCACGTGCGACTCTCCATGTTGGTCGCTGGCCACGCCCCCGAGAAGTACTACTTTTGGCTAGGCAATGTAGCATAATCTGAAGTAGGAAACATAACTGCTCCCTGAATCATAAAAGCTTGGTTAGGCTTTTTGGCAATTTTTTAGCGATAATCATAAATGTGACTATGCATTATGAATAGAACAGACTGTAATTCTATAGTAAATATACAAAAGTATTGGGACACCCACCAATGCTGTGCTGTCAGGTGTAGGAAATCTGCAAATTGGATGTGTGAGCATTAGGTATAAAGGATAGTATCACACAGGCATATCCTAGTATATAAACTATCAGAATCCCACTAGATGTAGAGTTGACAAGCACACCAATGGGGTTTGACAGTGGGATGCCACCCAAGCAACCAATCAGACATCACAGCGCTTTTGGACCTTCCAAAGTGCACTGTTGGCAATCATATTTTGAAATGGAAAACATCTGATGTGTGTGCAGTGTAGCCATGTTCAGAGTGTTCTCGTAAGCTAAAAGTATGTTGTTAAGGAAATAAAATATATTCCAGAAGATTTCCCTGGTTTGCTCCAGATTGGTTATAATGAGAAGCTTCATGCATGAATATATGTATTTGAACTCATGGATACTCTCCGTCAGCCTTCCTACCCTTTTGGTTAATTAAAAGGAAGTACAATACAGTTATACTGAATATGACGCACCAATTACATGCACACCCCTCCCAACATCATAACAATTCATGATGACGCTAATGATTAACTTATGTTTATGTCCCAGGTGTATGTCGCTATGTGAACATGTAATTCCTATATACCCAAGTAGCATAGACTTTATTAATATTCCAATCTGGACCAAGGAATCCAAGGGAGGAGATAAGGCACCGCTCCCCTCTTATGCGTGGTGGGCATCCCAGGTCTTTCTCATAAGAAACACATCTTAGGACTTAACGCTGTCTAAAGAACTGTGTGTAGGAGTGTTGGAGATACCGCAGAAGAATGCAACACACACACAGTGTACAGTATTGAACCAGTTAACCATTTCCCTGCTAGCTATTTTCTATGAAGGTAGACATATGAATATATGTATGTTTGCTTAGGCTGATTTAAGAAACACATTTATATTATTATTACTACAACAACAATGTGGACAATGAAGCCTTGCATGAGCTACAAAGGCATCACACACATCATCTGCCGAAACACTCACACAGGAGATTTCACAAGCCATTGGAACATCTATTAGCACCAAAACTATTTGTAGGGAACTGCTTGCAAAGGGTTACCATCTATAAGTGGCTGTACACAAGCTCAACATCACAGCAGTAAATGCACAGAGGCACTTCTGATGGTGCTTGGAGCATCATTCTTCGACTGTAAACAAGTGTAAGCAAATGTTGTGGGCAGCTGAATCACAGTACACCACCTTCCAATCAGATGGCCACAGTGTGGCAGTTGCCTGGAGAGCAGTTTTTCCATGACTATTTAATCACAACAGTGAACTTTGGAGGTGGTTATTTTACGGTTTTCTGCTAATAAAAAGTAGGAACCATTGGTTATAGTGTAGTTAACCTTTAATGCCAATGGGTACAGGGACATTCTGGATAATGTGACATTACCTACTCTTTGGTAATACTTTGGTGCAGTTTTGTGTCTCAAACAATATGACTAAATACCATGTCAAACAGCACACAGTGTTGAGGTTTTGTTTGAGCAGCAGAAGGTCTGCAAACTTCATTGGCCAGCCCGAAGTCCAGAACTCAATGCCATTGAGCATCTTTGGGACAAATTAGAGCACCATATCCGTGCATGCTCAACACGCCTATCATCTCCTGCATCACTATCTAAAGCTCTCCTCAAAGGATGAAGGCAAATTCCTCCACATATCTATCGGAATTTGTTGAAAAGCATGCCCAGTAGGGTTACTGAATATCATTGATGACAAAGGTAGCCCAACACCATATTTAAAAAATGTGAATAAAATCGAATTTCATCACCTTCTTTGTGTGCCCTAAAACTTTTATCAACATAGTGTATACAGTTGCAAGAAAAAGTAAGTGAAGTTTTAGAAATTATCTAGATTTCTGCATTGATTACTGATAAAATGTTATGTAAATCACAACTATAGACAAACAATCTAAACTAATAACACACAAACAGTTGCACATTTTTAAGGTGCACATTGAGCAAACATCCACAGCGCAAAGAAAAAATGAGTAAACTTTTCAGTTTAATAACCTGTAGGCCTCCTGCACATGGGCAGAATTCTGCAGCGGGATTTGCATTAGACAATGCAATCCTATGCAGACAGACGCGATTTGACTGCGTGAAAACTTGCGCAGTAAACAAATTGTGGCATGTCCTATTTCTGTGCAAGCATCGCTCTGGTGGCGCGCTAGCCATGCTCTGTGCTTGTGCCGGCTGGGCAGCAGGAGGAGACGGCGGAGCAGGAGAGCCGCAGTGGTCACTGCAGGAGCACAGCTCGCATCCCACTGCGAGAATTCTCACAGCAGGATCCAACCCGGCTGTCTGCAGGAGGCCTTAGATCAACTTTAGCAGAAAATTCTTACATCAAATGTTTCCTGTAGCTGTAAATAAGCTTTGTACAATGTTAAAGAGGAATTTTGAACAATTCCTTCTTTCAAATGTGTTTCAGTTCATCAATATTGTGTGCATGAAATGCTGGCTGCATTCATTCAACTGTTACTATCATTGGTCATTGATTGTAGTATGCATGTCATCAATAATGATATTAGATGCATGATCATATCTGAAATGGGTTCCTTTTAAAGCAGTAAACAAAAATCAAATTATTTTAAATGCAGAACTTTTGGAGAGAATTAAGAGAAATATATGTGAAAGTATTTTTCATCATGAACTACAATGGAAAAACGATGACATAAAGGTAACTAAAAAGCAAAGGGACTTTAAAACTTTTTTGGGGCAGAGGGTGGAATGTATAAATAGATTATAAACACATCCGGCAATTTTGAAACTCTATAATCTAATTAGACTTGTGGAATAAAGAAGCAGTGAGATACTAAAAGCAGCTGCTATCTTATTATTCATTGAGGCAACTGATTTTATTATACACTATTAGGCTATAGAACAAAAAATGGGTTTCCACAGGATTTAGAAAGAATATGCTAATGAGGGTTTTGACAAGGTCAGAAACACATGATTGCATAAAGTAATATTTTTATTTCTTTCTACATGTGAAAATACAATGAATAGCTGTGGATTTAAGAATAACAGGCGCATGAACTTCTACACAGCGAAAATAATCAGAGAGAAAGTGAACAGCTCTGATGGACAACTCTTAATAAATAGACTGCAACATCAATCAGATTTTCTATTTTTACGCAAAAAGTCATGGTATAGTAGGCACTGCATATAAATTAGGCAAAACAGCTTACCAAACTATTTTAGAATTCAAATAGAAAAGCCCATTAAACATTAATAAAAACTTGTCCTTTTGGTCCTCTTCTCTTGTTCACAATGTCATGTCAGTTATAATCTTTTGAAAATATTGTAAAAAAAAATTCTATTTCACAAAATAAAGTGTAAGATGTCACTATATAGCCAGATTGAATAGCTTACGAACAAGCACTCTACATGTTATAAAAATGAGCAATGCTAGAAGAATATTCAAATCCCTTAGTGACTGCATAAAAAAAACACTTAATGATAGGCAACGATGCATGACAAAGCATTTAGCTGTTTACTATATTACCATTATGGTTTAATTACTAAGCATTGTTTTTGAGTGCTTTTCTCTACAGATCAGTTGCTTATAGTTTATAACAGAGGTCTTCAGCCTGTGATTTTTCAGATTTTGCAAGAATAGAACTGCCATTCTGAGAGCTTTAGTTTTCCAGTAGCAGAAGAAACATATGTAGACAATTATTGCATACCTATATATTACTATTATGTTCCCGCAGGGTGCAAGGATGATGCCCTCCACGAACATTACCAGCATGTCAAGCCATGATGTATAATGTTCAAAATGGGCCAACATACACATATATACCACAATAACGAATACACCAAAAGACAGAATGGGAGTCATTTCCCTAACCAAGATTTGATTGGAAGACCTAAAAGCAGGGTGATGGCCTTAAATTTGGTACCTATAAAAACTAGCCTGTACTGAGATAGAGGATGGGAAAGTATGTACAGCTCAGGGAAATTCTTACAGGGCTAGGCACTGTGGTCATTCTGACTCCAAGAAGAAATTGAATAAAAAGAGATAAAAAAAATCATATGTACCCCAAAAGGGTATCAATAAAAACTACAAGCCCATGTGCAAAAAACAAGCCCACACACAACCCATCAATAAAAAGATAAAAGTTATGTAGGTCTAAGGATGGCAACTGAAAGCAATATCTTTAATCTCTCCCCGCCTCCAGGACATAAATGTATGTCCTCGCTGGCCAAGCAATTACCATGAATAGACGTGTACCTAGTGTGGCAATGGTCCTGCTGCAACAGCGGGGATGGGTGAGAACATCAGTTCCTGCTGGTAACCTTTTTCAAGCCATGATTGATACTGATCACAGCATGTAAAGGGTTTACAGAGGAAGGGCTTTCTGTCTGTGACATCATCATTCCTCAGCCATGTAATTGCAGAGGGCCATTGGGTTGCCAATAATTACTAAAAGTTATGAAATTCAATATATGTAGCAAAAAATTATACCAATAAACACTACAGCTCACCACACAAAAAGAACAATTGCTCATATGGCCATATAGACAGAAACATTTTAAAGTTATGGCTTCTAAAAAGTGGAGATGAAAATCCCCCATTTGTTGCATCCTTAGGTCCATGTCACATTAAAAAAACTATATACATTTGGTATAGCTGAAATCATGTTGAATAACAGAAGACAGAGAATTTCAATTTTACTGCACCATGAAAATTATAAAAGCAAACCCCCCAAAAATAATGTAACTGTGTTTTTTTTTCCATTTCTCCCCACTTTTTTTTTTTACTTTTCCAACACATTATATTGTACGTTAATTGGTAGCACTGAAAAATACCATTTGTTCTGCAAACAGCAAGTCCTCCTGTAGTTGTATCAATGGAAAAATAAAAAAGCTATCTTTCTGGAATGTTCAGGGGAAGAAAGAAATGGAGAAAAGTAAAAAGGGCTGCAGCAGGAAGGTCGTTGAACATTTTAAATTCATAGAAAAATACAGCAGGGAGAAAATGAATAAGAGCTGTAAGGGTGACTTCACACGAGCATGTTTTTGTGCGTACATAGGTGCATACATAGGTGCACACCAATGTACGTGCAAAAACACGTGTGTATGAAGGTCCATGTATTGCCCTCAATAGAGCCGCGGCTGCTGCCGGCAGCTCCATTGAAGGCAATGGTCTGCCGGAACCCCTGAATTGTTTTTCAAGAAAGGGCTTTACATATAAGCCCTTCCCTGAAAAACAAGAATTTTAGTGTAAAAAAAAACACATCTGCCGCATGTGGCAGATGTTTCCTTCATCCCCGCAAGGAAAAAAAATTCCCTGCTGCACCTGCCGCATCTGTGACAGATGCAGCAAAGGAATTCTTCATCCCTGTGGGAAATAAAGAATTCCCTACCACAGCTGTCACAATGGTGGGGGAGGAAAAAGAGGGGTGGAGCAAAACCCATACAGTTGTGTTTGTTGGGAAAAATGATACTGTAAAAGTGGTGAAGAGAGTGAAGTGGTAACTTCAATAGTGGAGGTGCTGCCTAACCAGAGGACGCACCACCTGGGTGGGCGTGATAGAGTAAGAGAATAGAACTAAAAAACGGGCAGTGAAGAAGGCACAACAATCCAGGTTAATGCAAATAGGAAGTGACCAAAGGCTTGGGAAACTTCTCCTTTTATTTTATAAAGTATGTGATCAGCTTATGAAAACGCGTATCGGGGATAACCCCTTCGTCAGTTCAGCTGGTGTTTAAAACATACAAGCAATTAGTGGGTCCCAAAAGGGTTAATGATTAGATTTGTTTGCCTGTGGAGTGTGGGTCAGCCAGGGCAGGAGGAGGAGGAAATTTAGCTGCATCCAACACTCAGTAAGGAAGATAGGTTCCTGTATTTTAGACATTAGAGTCATTAGGAGGATTTCTACCGACCAAGGGAATTTTGAACAGCAGCAAATTTTACAGCAACACGCTGTTCCAGATTGTGTGAAAGGGCGATTTGCCATGTGGGCCACATCCCAAGTCCACTACATGGTATTTCTAAAGCTTTGTTCACATCTGTGTTGTTGGCTTTATTTGCAGCCTCCTTTCCTAATCCTGCCAAGATCCCATGCTGTGCTATTTTGTTTGGGGAAATGCAAGCAGGGCAGAATCCTGCAGAATTCGCTGCTGCCAAACCGCGAGATTTCCACCGGGATAGTGCAGCTTTAAAACCCGCAGCACTTAGCTGCGGGTTTTTAAGCGGCTTAGCCACATACTTTTCCATTGCGGCCAACGCTCCTATAGAGGAGAGCGCGGCTGCAACGGAAAAGAAAATGGACATGCTGCGTCCCAGAAATCTCGTCCACGTGGCTGGCTAATTTCGGGATTAGCGGCTGCAGGTGGATTTGCCAGAGCAAAATTCCAACGCAATTTCCACCGCAAATCCACCCTGTGTGAACCAAGCCCAAGTCAAAAAATTAGATACGATGTGAAAAGCTTTACCTACAGCCTCCAAATGTTTGTGATACATATATTGTCATATTGTAGTAGCATCTCCTAATACTAAACAAAGAATGATAAATGAAATAACATGCTGAAATTGTTGAAGTTGATCTAAATTGTGAATATTTGATTTCTACAGTATATTAGAAGCATAAATTACTATTTCACATTTGTTCTATCTGCAATGACAACAATTCTATCATGTCTTGAACACGATCATCAGCAAAGGCATAGAGTTATTTTTCCCTTGGGGATTTGTGTCATACAAATTTGATCTTTTGACAAAGTTTTTCTTATTTTATTTTATTTTGTACTTTTGCATAGCACATAATATATAAATGTTATATATCAATAGAGAAATTAAAAACATAAAAATGTTAAAAAGCAACAGATGCTTTCCTCCAAAAAATAAAGCAAGCCCCAGGATATATTTGGTCTATGGTGGTGTCAAATTTCATGGATAATTTAATAACTAATAATTTTAATTCATGAAAACCAAGACATGATGCATAATAATAGCTTTCAAGCAGGAAAATTAACCCTGTAGGCTAATGACATTTTTCAAAACCCATTAAATGAATTTATTTGATTTAATGTATTTAGCTGTTATAATACAAGTGATATTTTTCACACTGACAGAAAAGTAGCAAATATTAATATACAAATACACAAAAGAAAATGTATACCACATTAGAATATGAACTTACTGTTTAATAATCATGACATAACTGTAGTTTTTTTTTCCGAAGAGAAAATAATAACATATTGTGTGATTATTTTGCTAATATTTCATCCATTAAACATTTCATAGTATTGCAAGCTAGGAAATGTTTTCTCATAAAGAAAAAAAATTGGCTAATTTTCTTCCATAATTCTTTGAATTATTTAAATAATTACACATAAAAATAAAAACACAAAAATAGTCTGATTTCTTTTGTTTTATGTCTGCATAAAAATGTCACCATTTATTTTGCTTTGCACACTTAAGATACTGTGAATAGAATTAAAAGGTTGAATACTGTAATGATAGAACAAACCTGTGAGTTAATTGTAATTAGAAAGAATTTTACTTAGCTTAAAATTAACAAAAATAACCTAAAGTGATGGATTCATTAATGTGTGTAAATTTTCAGAAAATTTCTTACTGTTTCATGGCTAGTTCTAGTAACTATTCTAAGCTGCATCTTGCATGAACCCATTGGAATATGGTGAAGAGTACTGCAAATATTGAGTGGCATTCATTTACTATTATAGAGTTGTGGTCAACATTATTGGCACCCTTAGGCCTTAGTCAGACGGGCGTTTTTTCGCGCGATTTGCGGATTGCATGACGGATGCGCATCCGCAAATCGCATGACCGGGGCCCGAAAATCTGCTCCTAGCCGCGTTTCATTAGAAACGGGCCGGAGCTGTCCAGCGCATTGCATTCAATGGAGCCGGCAATACAGCCGGCTCCATTGAAAGCAATGCGCTGCGGGCGAGTGTGGGATGAATTGTCGGGAAGGGCTTAAATATATAAGCCCCTCCCTGCAATTCATCCAGAAATGTGTTAAAATAAAAAATATATATATACTCACCTTGTCCCGGCAGACGGAGTTCAGAGCGGCCGGCCTGCAGTGGGTGTGAAGGGGGTGTGAGTCAGACTTGCCTCTGGCTCAGCGCTGAGCCAATCAGAGGCAAGTCTGACTCACACCCCCTTCACACCCACTGCAGGCCGGCCGCGCTGAGCTCCGGCTGCCGGGAAAAGGTGAGTATATATATTTTTTTTATTTTAACACATTTCTGGATGAATTGCAGGGAAGGGCTTATATATTTAAGCCCTTCCTGACAATTCATCCCGCGCACGCCGGCAGCCCATTGCTTTCAATGGACAAACATCGTTCTTCTCTGCCACAGCTGTTACAGCTGTGGCAGAGAAGAATAATTTGTCTTCTATATGTTCTCAATGGGGTCAGCGCTGCTGCCGCCGGCCCCATTGAGCGCATATAGAGAAGAGAACAGGAATCGCAGATCGCAGATAGGTGCGATCTGTGATTTCTGTTCTATAATTTATCGGACGAGCGCATAAAAAGCGCTCATGTGTCCGATACCATTGCAAAGCAATGGTTTTAAAAAATCGCTGGACGCATGCGCAAATTGCGCGAAAAAACGCCCGTCTGACTAAGGCCTTAAATTGTATAGTATTAAAAAGCCAATATGTTCAGAAATAAATTAATATTTACTAACTTTGTATCATTACAATATTGCAATAGTATGTGCAAATGCATTCAGCAAACCTGTCACCGTACATGCAGTAATTTCTTTAAAAAAAAACAAAAAACATTATATGGCATTCATGATTAGGGATGAGCGAGTATACTCGCTAAGGCACTACTTGCTCGAGTAATGTGCCTTAGCCGAGTATCTCCATGCTTGTCCCTAAAGATTCAGGGGCCGCCGCAGCTGACAGGTGAGTTGCGGCGGGGAGCAGGGGAGAGCGGGCGGGAGAGAGGGAGAGAGAGATCTCCCCTCCGTTCCTCCCCGCTCTCCCCCGCAGCTGCCCGCCCCACGCCGGCCCCCGAATCTTTCGGGTCGAGCGGGGAGATACTCGGCTAAGGCACATTACTCGAGCGAGTAGTGCCTTAGCGAGTATACTCGCTCATCCCTATTTATGATGCAAAAATGATTACAGTCACCATTCGCTAATACTTGATTGCAAAACTTTTGGCTACAATTACAGCATAAAAAACATTTTTGTAAACATCTGTGATCTACTTGCATCTGTCTGCTGGTAGTTTCTTCATGTCTTCTACTGAAATTCTTTTCAGCTCTTGAATGTTTGCAGAGTTTCTTTTCCCAATTGGAGATTTCATCTCTCTAAAAGGGTGCCTTCACACTGGCAATGGAAGAGCTGCGAGAGCAGTGCCAGCCCCAGTCAAATCAATGGGAGATAATTGCAATCCTATGCCACTGCTGTGACAACAGTGGCAGGTGACTCCCTGCGATGAGGATTTTCAGGAGGGGCTTGGAATATAAACCCTACCTATCAAGGTTACCTTATGTGCATTCACTTAACCCTTTCCAATCCACTGTCTGATGTCTGAAGACATTCTGATTGAAGACTGTACAGCTCCGATATCGGAAGACGTCTGGCAGGGTATTCTTACTGTATATTACTGGCTGCTCTGTTGTCGGGGGGGGCCTCTCCAGCATGTCCCATACTGCAGTACTAGCTCTAACCAACAGATGGCACCATTGTATAATGGCAGAAAGAGAAACCCCCCAAGAAAACCCTGAATCCAAAATTGGATTGCAAAGGGTTAATGCATTTTTAAAATTATATTTTGGATTTCATGCGCTTGGATAGGGAGCCTGTGGTGCGGACCATCCACTACATCCTGGATTTGAAAGTCTAGCAGTGAACTTTATTATTGCATAATATAGTATATTTGGATGTGTTTGATATATGTTATCTACATTCTGGAGTAAATAATAAATATTGAATGTGTTACAGCATACATCTAGTGTTGGTCGATAGTGACATATGATCTTCTCCACATATTTATTGTTTGATGGCCACAGATGAGACTTTTATAGTTTCTGCATTGGATGAGTAGAGATGTGAGAGGACGTGGATGACTTTGGATTCATGTGCTCTCGTATGACTAGTTATTCTTCCCCCTCTGAATATACTTATATATTAATGGGCACAATAATGATGCTATGTGATGATGTAATTTCCTCTCTCATGTTACACGGGATTGATGGTCGCCCGTTGTTAATTATCCATATATGATCTAGATTATTAGTCTATTATGCTACTATATCCTCCTGCACGCTGTGCTAGTAGTGGGAAGAATGCATTTAATAATATCTGAGGTAAGACACTTATTTGAGAGATGTGATGGGACATTAAGTGGCTGAGCAAGCACAGTGTGTTCTTTGATGAGTTATAGGCACTGGCACCGCTATGATTGGCTGTGGCCCATGCATGCGCTTTCTATGTCTTTGGGATCAGACGGGTCTGCATGAACTCTCGCAAGACTTTGAAATCCCACGCATGCGCATTGTCTTTTGTGTTGCTAGTACTGTTACTGGCGTCACCTTGGATGGCCCGGATTGACGCATGCGCGTGAGAAGGATTGAAATGCTGAATTATGGCGCTGCATTATGTGGATGGTTCTATTGCACACCTGAAAATTATTATATCCGGATGGTGGGGGCCCGGTCTTCAGGCTCCGTGTCCAATGGCATGTTTGGTAGGTGGAGGTGTGTCTTTGTATGTATCTTCTATTGGTGTATGTTTTTTATATATATATACAAGATATGTTAACTTGTGCTGCATGCTTGAAAAAGACCCAATGAGAAGGGTCGAAACGTCACAGCTTTTCATGTGCTGAGGAATAAAGGATTTATTGCACTTTAAAGTAACCTCTGAGTGCTGGTCTATCTACTGGATTACTTCAAGTCACGTTTAGGAGGTCTTCAATCCGGACACACTTGGAACCATGCACCCACTCCTGTTTTTTGCTCCCACTTCTGTGGAAAAACTGGTTGTGCTGCTATCCTTACATTTACTATGAAAAATACAACTTGTCTCGCAAAAAACAGGCCCTCATACAGTTAGATTAATGGATAACTAAAGGAATTATGATTTTTGAAAAGGGGGAGGAAAAGTGAAAATAGAAAGAAAACAAAAGAGCTTGGTCACTAAGGGGTAAAAGGGTTTTCCAGGCACATATACTATTGATGACCTATCCTCAGAATAGGTTATCAATAGTTGATCGTCTGGCGCCCGACGCTCAGCAGCCTAGCTGATGAGCTAAGCAGGCTCATGCTGATTTCAATGACAGCTGTGCCACTACACTTGGGTTTGGAGCAGCTGCTTCCACTACGACCCCTGAGTAGTGGCACTGATAGCTGATTGGCCAGATTCCTAAGAAGCAGACACGGCCAATCAACTTTTGATGACCTATGTGGTACTGATTCTAATTTTGTGGGAGGCCCACAAAGCTTTTATCAGAGGAGAACTAATATCTTTGGGTACTAGGTCTAAATGACAAAAAGATGAAGAAATTAACTCCCTCCTCACCCAAATTTCCAGCACAGAAGCGTTGCATAAAAATAACCTTAGCATTGACACACACACAAGGAATTAAAGCGTCTGAGAGATAAACTTAAAAAAGTCCTAAATATACAATCTTTGAAGACCCTGTTTACATCCAAATGCAAAATTTATATACACGGGGATAGGGCTCAAAAACAATGTACAGGCATATTAAGAAACAAAAAGAAAAAACTTTCATTTCACAGATCAAGGCCCCCACAGGTACAATAGTGACATCCACCAAGAACATGGCTGAGGAGTTTGAGAAGTACCACAATGCATTATATAACCTACAGGGGGATACGGCAGGTAGCCCCTGTGCCTACACGTTTCCTGCTTTACTGGATACTCTCAGACTCCTAGGCTTGTCTGAAGAGGACACCTCTTTAATTTTAAAGACAGTTACTGCAGACGAGGTGGCTGAGGTTCTTGCCTTTATTCCCAATGGGAAAAGCCCAGGCCCAGACGGACTTCTGATCCTCTATTATAAAAAAATTCTCTGAAATCCTCATCCTGTATCTTACTAAACTTTGCAACTCTCTTCTCTCCAGTTGGGTTTTGTCCAAACAGTCCCTAGAAGATTGTATTACACTCATTCCCAAAGAGGGAAAAGACCCTGATTTATGTAGTAATTATCACCCTATCTCATTACTAAACACAGACAATAAACTCTGGCCAAATTGCTTACCCAACGGATAGCTCCTTTACTCCCCAAACTAGTAAACCCAGACCAAGCAGGTTTTGTGCCAGGTAGGGAAGGGAAATTCAATACAACATGCGTAATCCATGCTGTGCACTTTGCCAAAGCAAACAAACTGCAATTGATGCAGAGAAATCCTTCGACAGGATTAGTTGGGAATTTAAGGAACACACCTTGGTGAAATTTGGCTTCCCGACCCATTTTATCAGAGCCATTCTCTCACTATATTCAGATACCTCAGCTAAAATACAGGTCAATGGCACATTGTTAAAATCCTTCGGCATAAGGAATGGCACTAGACAAGGGTGTCCACTCTCCCCCACACTTTTCATCTTAGTAATGGAGACACTGCTCCAGGGGATTGGACAGAGCCCAGATATAGAGGGTTTAAGTATAGGTAATACTATGCATACTACATCAGCTTTTGCTGGTGACCTTCTCATTCTTACACCCAAAAAGGACGTTCCTAGTGCTCATGGGGTTCTTAATCCTCTTTGGCAGGCTATACAACTTCAAAATCAATTTTGACAAATCTGAAGTACTCAATATCTCTGCTCCAGTTCACATCACCTCCAGCCCAAAAAAATAAAAATACGTCTTCAGATGGCCCCCCTCAGCCATCAAATATTTAGGAATATCCCTGATTTCCAACCCTACCCACTTGTATGATGCTAATTATGTTCTGCTCATTAAAAAATTAAAGAACCAGCTCATGCAACTTAACATTCGACTTATCTCATGGTTTGTTAGGAAGAATCTAATTTCCACCTATATCCTGTCATTTATTATTTACACCCTTCACACGGTTCCAATAGAAGTGCCTGGCTCCTTTTTCTCCCAGATACATAGACTGTTTAGAGGATTTGTCTGCTGGAACAGACAGAAGCCACTCCTAGCATTTTCTGACTTAATCCAGAAATGACCCCAAGGAGGAACTAGCTTACCAAAACTTCATTTATTCTACAAAGCGATCCACATTGGCAGGTGGATTTCTCTGGTAGATACTGACTCGGCCTCTCCCACTCTTAATATGGAGATGGTTATGTTGAAAAAAGATAACAAAATTTACCTTAAGCGGACAGACCTCCTTTGGGCAAGTCCACGTCACTTAGCTCCATCACAAAAGGCACAATTAAGGTGCTCAGGTCACTAAGATTGGGGACAGCAGACAAAGAGTCACTCTTCCCAATGACCCCCGCCTCTCCGATTCTAGCTATCCTAGCCAATAGACCCTTTGGCATAGAATTAATATGGGACAAACCTAAAGACTTTACTATATATGATATCATTAAATGCCCTATGTTAGTAAATAAGGCCCAGATAGACAGCCTGTTCACCCATCTCTCGCTAGATTTCCTGAACAGGGCAGGCCTCTATAACTCCTTGAAGAGGTTCCAGAGCTCTAGTTTCAGCAAACTTAGGGACCCCCTCTGGTTTGAGACTTACCTCTCCCTCCCCTCACGTCCTAAGAAAATGGTAAAACATCTATATAAAGGTCTTCTCTTGCAGTCCTCACCTGACAAGCCCTGGTTTATCAGGGAGTCGGAAAGAGGCTTAAGAGTTAACCTCAATAGAGATGAAACTCTTGAGATCCCTCACAGATGTTGGAGATGTGAGACAGAGAAAGGAACCTTTCTACACATCTGGTGGCATTGCCCCAGAATCAAACCCTATTGGAAATCTATCACTAATCTCATCAACACAATCCGTGGTACTTCCTTTTCCTTCACACCGGAGGAGATTCTGATCTGGAAGCCTAAAAATCAATTTAAACGTTCAAAAAAAAAAAATTACCGACAATGCTAATCTCAGCAGCTAAACTTCTTATTCCTTTCTGCTGGAGGGAAAGGGAGCCTCTGCAAATATCCCAATGGAAGGAAAGGGTGACACAAATCTTCCGTTTCTAAAAAGTATTAGCCTGTGAAACGGATACGAGAGACAAATTTACATCTCTATGGTGGCCTTGGATTCAGTTTCAGGAAAACAGGGATAACCTTGCTCACTAATATATCAGGTTACTAATCATAACCTAAGTAACATCCACCTAACTCTTCTCTTTCTACCTAGATAATAAGCAAATATACTTGCTGTTTGTTACTTCCCCATATCCTCCCCTGCCCTTCCCTTCCTAATGTTTTCCCCGGTCTTATCCCCACTTCTCCTTTCCATTACTACTACATTCATTGTTGCTACCAGTGGTACTCTCATGTTGCTGTAATGAAACTATTGTTTCTTGACCTCACTGGCTGCATGTTTAACGCTATTACCCTGTTATATCTTGGTCCTGCGTGACCTGAATGTTTTATAATTTTTGGGCTATTACATTCAATAAAAAGAAAATGTTTAACAAATTATTATCCTGAAGCATCTCGTTCAATGTATACAGTACTTGAACAGCCGGTTGAGGGTGGGTACTGTTGTATGAGATGCAAGTACATTACGTGTTTTGAAGCCCAGATCCTGGATCTAAATGAGCAGCTTGCAACACTAAGATCCATTGACAACCTGGAAAGGAGTTTGCTGCTCACTGAGGGGATGCTCGCTGGGGAAGATTTGGGGATGGATGGTAGTTCGGGAGAGCAAGGGGAGCAAGCAGCTAGCTGGATGATAGTTAAAAGGGGTAGAGGGAAGAAAACCAGGGAGGCTAGTCCTGAACTGGCACACCCCAACAAGTTTGCAAAGTTGGCAGATGAGGGGGGATGCTATTACAAGGTTAGCACTGCTGCAGCACGACATGCCCTCTGGCCACCAGGGTTATGACTGCTCCAGTAAGAAGGGGAAGGGGAGTGCAGGGCAGGCTAGATAGGTCCTAGTGGTGGGGTACTCAATTATTACGGGAACAGTCAGAGCAATCTGTCACAAAGACTGGTATTGTTGAACGGCGTGTTGCCTTCATGGCGCTTGAGTTCGACAAATCGCAGAGTGGGTTGACAGATTACTGAGAGGGGCTGGTGAGAATCCAGTAGTCATGGTACACATTGGCACCAATGACAAAGTAAGAGGTTAATGGAGAACCTTTAAAATCAATTACAGGGATCTATGATCTAAGCTCAGGGCAAGGACCTCCAAGATAGTTTTCTCAGAAATACTACATGTACCATGAGTCACACCAAAATGGCAGTAGGAGATTATGGAGATAAACAAGTGGCTCCATAAGCAGCATAATGAATACAAATAAATACAAATAACCACAACATATAAACTGTAGGGCAACAAATGCAAGTAGTCTGATCAGCAAAGTGGGTGAGCTTAAAGCGAGACTGTCTGAAGAAAACTACAATATAGTAGGCATAACAGAAACATGGCTAGATGAAGAATGTGACTGGGCAGTGAATTAAGGGGGTTACAACCACAGTGGAAACCGGAAAGGTGGAAGGTATGCCTTTAGGGGTATGTCTTTATGTTAAATGCTACTTAATGCCGAGGCTACGAGAAGATATAGGTATAGGAGATGAACATGTGGAATCTCTATGAGGAGAAATACAGGGAGGGAAAATTATTAAAATCCTGATAGGAGTAATAGTAATAACAGAAGAAACTGAAAACGTATTAATAAGACAAATAGAAAAGTTGTCAAACCAAAGTTAAGTAATAGAGATGAGCGAACGTACTCGGTAAGGCCGATTTCGCAATCGAGCACCGCGATTTCCGAGTACTTCACTACTCGGGTGAAAAGATTCGGGGGCGCTGTGGGTGAGCGGGGGCTTGCAGAGGGGAGTGGGGGGAGAGGGAGAGAGAGAGAGCTCCCCCCTGTTCCGCGCTGCTACCCCCCACTCCACCACGCTCCGCCCCACCCCCCAGCAACCCCCGAATCTTTTTACCCGAGTAGTGAAGTACTCAAAAATCGCGGTGCTCGATTGCGAAATCGGCCTTACCGAGTACGTTCGCTCATCTCTATTAAGTAATTATTATGGGGGACTTTAATCATGCAGATATAATATGGGAAGATGGAACTTGTAAATCTCACAAGAGCAATAAGTTCTTGAGAACAGCTAACTACCTTACTCAACTTATACGGGAGCCAACTAGAGGGAGGGCCATTCTGGACTTATTATTAACCAACAGACCCGACAGAATCATGAGGGTGCACGTTGAAGGACACTTGGGAAATAGTGATCATAATATAATTCATTTCCAGTTGTCATTCAATAAGAAGCCCTATCAGGGAATGACAAAAAACCTAAACTTTAGTAAAACAAAATTTGATCAGCTCAGAATTACTCTTGGCAAAATTAAATGGGACAATGTCCTCAAAAATAACAGTACAGGCGACAAATGGGAAAAGTTCAAAAACATCTCAAATACCTCATATGAACAGTTCATACCCTTCAAAAATAAAAGAACTACGAATAAAAGGAAACTAATGTTGCTCAACACGACTGTGAGGGGGAAAATAAGTGGAAAAAATAAAGCGATTAAATTACTAAAACAAGAAGGTTGTGAAGAAGCGCTGAAAACATACAGGGAAAAAACAACATACATTAGGAAAAGATAAAAACTGCCAAGGAGGAAGCAGAAAGACTGATTGCCAAAGAGAGCAAAAATAAAACTATTTTTCAATTATATAAACAGTAAAAAGATTGCCCTTTAACAAATAATGCAGGAGAAACCATAGATGAGGATGAGGGGAAGGCAAATCTATTAAATAGTTTTTTCTCAAGTACATTTACAAGGGCATTCACAACTGTATGAACTAGGTTTTCATTGCAGAATTTGAAGGCACTGAGCATGCCTGACTAATAAAATCTCAGGGCATACAGGTCATACCCATTGGATACCATGAGAGCTAAGCAGGCATGGGAGACAGCAGGTAAAGCAATATCTCTGCAGCTTTGTACAACTAGTTATAAGGCTATACTTCAAAATTACATGTTATCGCCTTGTGTGACACATAACTGTCACATATAACTTTTCATTTGAATCGCCGGAATACTTTTTATTTAGGGACCATGGATACTATGTGGGGGACAGTGTCACTGTAATGGGTCTTCTTTAGGGGGCACTGTAGGTGCATTAGTAATGTGCCATTTTTCTATTTTAGTTTCTCAGTACATTATATAATACACTAGCGTACCCGTCGCGTGTTGCTACGAAGACAGACATACATACATACATTCGTTTTTATATATCTAGATAACAACCAATCACAGCGCAGCTTTCAAGTTACCTCAGCGGTATAATATATAACAATCAATCACAGCACAGCAGCTTTCATGTTACCTCAGCAGTATAATATATAGCAACCAATCACAGCATAGCTTTCATGTTACCTCAGCGGTATAATATATAGCAACCAATCACAGCACAGCTTTCATGTTACCTCAGTAGTATAAGAAATAGCAACCAATCACAGCACAGCTTTCATTTTACCTCAGCAGTATAAGAAATTGCAACCAATCACAGCACAGCTTTCATTTTACCTCAGCATTCTCAATATCCAGCAATTGTCTTGCGAAACATTCGGCGGATGCATCATTTTGTAGTTGAACATGCTTGCTCGTTATGCCTTTTGCTTTTGTGCTTGAGATGGAAATCAAACGATCTTTGTCTGGGTGGCATAACTGTCGACGATGCTCGCACGCACGCCATTTATCATAGGATAGTTGTACTATGCCAGTAATCTTCCCAGGAGTGTACTCAACAACTTCCCAAAGTTTCATGGTGATTAGATGAATGGTGTAGTAGCACCAAAAGGACAGACAGACAGACATACATTCCTTTTTTTATATATAGATGACATCAGGAAGTGAGAGAATTAGATTCCGTACGTAAAATTTGGACGCTAATTATTTTGCGCTTAGAATTGAATAATTGAGTTGGGACCTGTTAACTTTTCCTATTTATGACATAATCAATGCTTGTGCCAAATTTCAAGTTTCTATGACATTGGGAAGCGAGAAAATTAGATTCCGTACGTAAAATTTGGACGCTAATTATTTTGCGCTTAGAATTGAATAATCGAGTTGGGACCCATTACCTTTTCCTATTTATGACATAATCAATGCTCGTGCCAAATTTCATGTTTCTACAACATCGGGAAGTGTGAGAATTAGTGGCAATGATGGAAATCGAACGATCTATGTGGGGGGGGGGGTCGTAACTGTCGACGACGCACGCACGCGCGCCATTTATCATTGCATAAATGTACTATGCCTATAATCTTCCCAGGCGTGTACTCAACAACTTCCCAAAGTTTCATGGCGATCGGATGAATGGTGTAGTAGCGCATAAAGGACAAACAGACAGACACGCATGCAGACAGACACACACGCATACATTCAATTTTATATATATAGATTAAATGGTGTAATTAAAAAATATAACTAATCCTACATAAAACAAGCCCTCATAAATATATATATTGAGAAAAACCAAAAGTTATGGCTCGTGGAAGGTCAAAATAAAAGCTGAAAAAAAACCTCTGGTCTTGAGGGGGTTTGGTTATTGACTTAAAATTTGCTTAAGTTTAAAGTGCATATTTTCTCTTATACTGTCACTGTCTCAAAGGGATCCAAAGTCTTCATTACCTAAAACACAGCCATGCTGCTATTACTCCCTTTCAAGAGTTCCCAACTTTCCCATCAAATATTTTGATAAATATATGTTATTTTTCCCATGCTACTTGCAAACCTAAAGGGATATTTATTGCTATTAGCAAACTCATCCAATTTATTTACACATTGAACTTGGAGGGAAAGGAAGGCGATTCTAAATTTGTTAAAGAGTAATTGGCTAACACTATACAAATATCCATAAGGAACATCTCTGCATTCTCCTCCAGCCAGATATGTAGATGTTAAGGGTTTTGAAAACCCTTAACACTCTTAACACTGTTAAAGATTTCATTTCCGAGCTTTAATGTTTCTATTGAACCACAATTAGACCCCTCGACTAAGTCATCAGTTGTCCCAGGGTTCATCTTTCACACCTGCTACATTTTGTATATATATATATAGTTTTTTTTTTTTTTTTAAATTTATATAACATTAAGAAAATAAGTCACAGGTCACAAGATGTATTAGTCATTACTATAAGGTCGGGCTCACACAGTCATTAGCATAAAATGATACTGTTTTACAGCTGTGGAGCTGGCAGGGACCAAGCGTACTACCGCATATAGCAGTGAAATTGTTATGGTTTTTTTTGTTTATATGTTCCGCACCATTGCAAAGCGACGGCACTTATATACATGTCAATATGCAATGTATTTCCATATGGGTACGTTTATATATGCGCCCATAGAGAACAATGGACTGTAACACACGAGTATATATGCGGCAAAATAGAACATGCTGTGTTCTTTTTTGCACTCACATATTATGCAATTTCGACACGCTAATGTAAGCGTAACTGCATAAGGCAATGTAATTGATTGCCTGCAAACTGCGGTGAATCACATGAGTGTACAGCACCCATATAATATATGGTAATCATACACCCGTGTCAGCTCGTCCTAGGAGGCAGAATGTGTATATGGAAGAATGCATACACTGTTTTCAAAATCTTGAGTCTGCTAAGGTTTTCTGCGTTCAATGGTTATAAAAGTTTAAGATCTCCTAGGAAGGGGCATAAGAACTTCAACATGTTGTTGAAAGCTGTAGTCACTGCATTTTCTCTATGTTAAAAAAACCCATGTGTCTCCACTGAGAAGTCCCACCCTCTAGGGAAATTACTGGCTTTCATATCAAAGATAAATATACCCTCTTAATATCTTGCTTAACTTTAAATGGTTAACTTTTGCTTTTTTTTTACTCTGTCTTCTGGGAAGTTTATATATCGGGAAGTTTAATCATTGTTATTATTCTCCTTAAATTTTCCTTATAATTCCAATATACTAGAGTGTATGCCATATTTTAGGGACTATAACACTCCTAGAGATCAAGTAGTAAGCCTCAACAGTTACAACCAGTAATTTCCCAAAGGGCCATATGACACCTCATTAAATCTTTGCAGCAATATGTTTTGCTTGACAACTGGCATGTTTTTAAATCCATCTACTAAAGGCTTCACTTACTATTCCAAAGCACATAGATCTTACCAGAGGTTGGATTACATGTTTCTAAGCAAACCCTATTTAAATCTGGTCCATGCCCCAAAAGTCATTCACATCTCCATATTTGATCATAAACCCATTCCTCTGTTTTTAAATACTCCACCACTGCCACTCAAAGATTGTAACTGGCGTTTAAATGAGACTCTATTGTGGTCTAGGGTTAACAGGAAAATACATAAAGCCTTGTTGATAAGCAAATGCAGATGGAGATACGTAACCTCTGATAACATGGGAGGCCTACAAAGCCTTTGCCTAAAGCAGGATTATTTCCTTAGGAGCTAATGCAAAACACAAATGAAATTAAGAGATTTATGACCTTCAGTTAGATGTATATAGATATATTGAAAATTCAGCACCAACATTCCTTGTCTGCTTCCACTTTAACAGAGCTCAAACCACACAGGAAGGAATTAAATGACCCACTCATAAGCTATATGTTCCTGTTAAGAAGTCCTGAGCTCGAGTCCCTTTGGGAAATGTAACATGTTCCTTGATATTCTAAATAATCTCCCCTGACAACACAACACCTCAGCATCTTAGCCACTTTTCTCTCAGTTTGGGACAGTGTTAGCAAAGCTTTACACAGTTTGCCTCCCATTAATGAGAGATCTTGATTTTCCTGGTCGATTTATAGGTTCTCACTATTCCCTCTCCCAGATGTGTGCTGACTTACATAATGTTTGCATTTCCCAGGTCCATCCAGAATGTGTCTTCTTGCAACTCTGGACTATATGCACAATTTATTTCTAACCTCAGCTAGGAACTTTTTGCAAATCTCAAAGCTGAAATGTTATTTATCTGCAATAATTAAAGAAGGCAAGCCACTAAGAATGTGTTACATCTGATCAGGCCTGTCAGCACAATGTAACAATTGAATTTCTCTTATTTGGACAAAAAGCATTAAGCATAACTCAAGAAAAGAATCCATGGCAGGATACATGTTGGAAGATTTCACTCTAAAATAACCCATTTATTGCAACAGGAATGTAAGTAAAAGAGATAAAAGAATAGTACATCACCTGAACAGCTTGTGAAGGAATTCATAGATAAGGAACACAAGTGTACTTATTCTTATTTACACCATTGTCTTGCTAGGTTCCAAAAGTTAAAATAACAAAAGGCACAATAGTGGGTGTCATAATCTAGTGCAGAAATGTTCATTTTCAATTCCAATTGTTTATCTAGCTATCACATTTCTCTTCGCTTTTTAAAGATTGTAATTAATCCTATCAGTCACCATTAAATGTAACAATTTAGGTAATATAAACTCACAAACAGATAGAAAAATGGGACTAATCCTGGAGTCTGAGCTCGAGTCAGAAACCCCAGCAGAATCAGAGACATCAGAATATCCATCCTGCCTATAGGCTCCCAGGAACCCAGGCTCAGAGTCCGGGATGAGCGCCCATTTTTCCATGTTTGCAAGCTTATATTAGCTCAAGTCTATATCATATACTCTCATAGGCTTCTACTGTGGCCTATGTGATGACATCATGCATTAATGCTATTCATACATCCTGACTACTCTCTAGGCCTTGTGAACTGTTGTTGGTTCCTCTGCCTTTTCTTCCACACCAAGTTTGGGAACCAGTAAATTTGTCTTTGTATCTGGGCCTTCTCTTGTAGTGGTTTAAGTTATTAGAGCATTTTTATCTTTTTTCCTCTGAGGAATAAGTGTTTTTTTCCCCACAATATCTATTACAAACATTGTTGGGTGTACACATTGTGTGTCCTTTTTCCTCTGCTTTGGAGACACGACTTTGGTCAGCAATTTTTCCAACTCACAAACATTATTGATGGTCATTTTTGGCAGACCTATGCCGTTGCACCTCAGTCTCGTTGGGTTATAACTAGAGATGAGCGAACGTACTCGGTAAGGAGCGTAATCGAGCGATTTTCGAGTACTTCACTACTCGGGTGAAAAGTACTCGGGTGCGCTGTGGGGCGGGGGGTTGCAGAGGGGAGTGGGGGGTAGCAGCGGGGAACAGGGGGGAGCCCTCTCTCTCTCCCTTTCCCCCCCCACTCCCCACTGCAACCCCCCGCTCACCCACAGCGCACCCGAGTACTTTTCACCCGAGTAGTGAAGTACTCGAAAATCGCGGTGCTCGATTGCGAAATCGCCCTTACCGAGTACGATTGCTCATCTCTAGTTATAACTAGAGGCTCAGGGGTTGTCTCCATACCAATACCCTGTCCGTCTAGTGGTATATTTCTATACTTTTGTATTTATTTGGTATTTATCAGCCCTTATTTGATATTTCAGACACTTATAATAAAAGTTTTATTTTAGGGGTGTGTTTAGTGACATTTTTTCAATACTTATACTGCCCTTCGGCTACTCTGTGATGCCATTGCATAATGTCCAACACACAGAAACATTTTGTATGAAGCCAATTAACATACTGCAATAGTATATTTTTGAGGGCTATGAAGAAAATGGACAACCTGTTGAACACCATAGTAGTAAGGCAGCCAAACTGTTAAACACCTATAAAAGGTTCACTTATGTATTTTGCTAGTTTTGTAACATTTTTTTAATTATACAAAAATTGTGGTAAATAAATACACATGTTTTGCTGAAAGTTATGTTTCTTTGCCACAATTTAGTAGAAATCCTGGTCAAAATGGTCACAAAACTGTAACCTCTGAAGACCCTTGTTATAAGCCAGGTCTTCACAGAAGTGACATGGATGTAACCACATGGGATAGCCCTAATTCCACTCCCTCAATTTTGCACTCATTGCCAGATAGAGCACAATCTTATTTGCTCAAAAAAAAAAACAAAAAACACATTGCCACCATTGGCCATTTTACAGTAATGTAAGTCAGCCACCTAAAGCTTAGTATCATTCTGAGGCAGGGTACTCACTGTACTTCAGCAGTCAAAATGACTACACTTATTGTGGTGTAAAGGTTTTTTTCTGTACAGATATTGATATAAGAAGTATAAAAGGCAATATAAAAAGGATAATATAAAAAGGGTAGGACATACGGTACAACACAAAACAGTTACAAAAATGAAAAAGGGAATAAAAGTAGAGTACCAGATCATATTGAGCAAATCAGTTTGAATCTGGGCGCAGAGACATGTCGGGTACATCATGGGCAGTTCTGTACAGTAGATACAATCTCCTGGGGTCTGATAAAAAGGGGTTTTGCATTGCCAGTGTCTTAAGTGCACCCTCGGCTACACCTCCTACCTCCCATTCATGACATCATATGGAAGCAAACTAATTGGATGCACAATACTCCAGGATGAATATAAAATTAAATATTTCAGTCATATCTGCCCATGAGATTCTCCTAGGGGTAAGCCATGACCTCCATATTTCATACTGTTACTTTATCTACAGACACCAAACATAGCATAGAAGAGATTAATCATTAAGTCGATATCTGTTTCAGCTATTTCAGTTTGACCCAAAGGCCGCACCAAGATGGGATTGGATGCATTGGGTTTAGCACCCTCTCGCAATTGTGGAGATATGATTTTGTGCAGTCTACATGGATCACCCAGAATTTTCAGCTATTAATCTCCTCATTATTCTAATGCAGTTCTCATCTCCTGGGGTAATCTGTAGACAGAGTGCCTGTTAGGTTGTGTTTTTGCTTGAATGGCTAAGGCAATAAAATTAACATCTTGTGGGACCACTGGCTGCTTTATTGGTTAGAGACAGGAAAATTATTCATATACTAATGTCATATCCTTTTCAGTAAAAGAAAGATAATTGGATCAAAGTTGCGTGATTTGACTTGATCTTTGGATCTTTTTTTAGAAACATTGATAGAAAAGGTCCAAAGACACAAAAATATTAAATTTCCAGCACGAAATGTATCAGAAGACTTAAACAACCTAATTTGTATAGTCTGGAAGGAAGCTGGGAGAGGGGATATGATAAAACTTTTAAAGGTTCAAATAAAGTTGAGGAGGGAAGTGTGTTTAATCCATCTAGATTGAGGCCAAGTTTAGTACCTAATGGCACAATGATTTTTTTATTTATTTTTCATCTCCACATTTTAAAGCTATAGCATTTTATTTCTTCCATCAATATAGTCATATGAAGCTTTGCTTCTTGAGACATGGGTTATATTTTTTTCATGGCACTATTTTTCGTACATATAATGTATTTTTTAACTTACGTCACAATTTTTTGGTGGGTGTCAAAGGCAGGGTGAAAAAAGATAGCAGTTCTGCCTTTATTCTTTGGGTTTTGATATGTGTTCACCATGCTGTATAACCAACATGATACAAGTTTCTTTTTAACATTTTTGGAATTTTACACAATACAAAAAATTTATTTTATGAAATTTTACTTTGTGTCGCTACATTCAAAGATACGTAACATATTATATAAAGGAGCAAAAATGTTCTATGATATTCTAACTTAAAATAATTCTCTTATCAATACTAAGCTAGGGAAAGGTATGCTCCAAAAATTAGTGGGATAGAACACTATTTTGGGCAGATAAGTCTACAAGCTGTGCGAACCATAGGCAACAACGTCAAAAGTTTTTAACCAAGTGGTACTACACAGCTCTGAAATCAGCAAATGTAAGGTCAAATTTGTCTCCGTATTGCTGTTCAATTGGATTTATATGTCATTCTTTGGGATTTTTTGTAAGCATCATAATATTGAGCTGTAGACTGGCCAAAGTACCTTGCCCTGTAGGCCCATAGTTTATAAGATTCCTGGTGGGTATCAAAGAAATCACATCTATTAATAGGATCTTAATTTTTCATGTACTTCATGCTGCCAGACTTGCACTGGCTAGAAGATTGAAATGGTTATCCCCTCCATTATGAATAATAATGAAATGGTGTCAAGCAATAACCGTCATGAGAAAATTGTTGCCCTACAACAGGGTTCTATTCTTAAGTCTAATTGCACTTGGTTTCCATGAGTAGAGGAATTTCCCATATTAAATTATAATAAGTCACAAACTTTTAATTTTTTCACTAATAGGATGCATAAGTCTCTCAACTCTCCACCTTCATACAACTTCCCCTCTACCTCCTATTTGTTACTTGTTTAGGCTTTGCAGTATTGGCTATGTGACCATTGTGTTTTCTTTTTTAAAATTTTTGCTTTTTCTTTGCATTCAGGTATGAATCTGTTACAGAATATTTTCTATAACAAAATCTGACATTGCGTGTACTTATATATTCCATTTCAGTTTTACTTGCAGATGATTGGAACCAAGTATGATGTCATTTTGTAATTACATGTTTAATTAATTGCTATATTGTTTATGTTTTGGACCCACTGGTCCGATTCATTCTTTATTTGAAAAATAAAACTACCAATAAAAAAAATTGATTAAAGATCCACAACATTTTTACTTAACAGTATTTTGGCATTATTTACTTATTTTTTTCACAATGATAACTGCTCATAATAAATAATGCATGCATT
The DNA here is from genome assembly GCF_035609145.1 of Eleutherodactylus coqui. Lineage (NCBI taxonomy): Eukaryota > Metazoa > Chordata > Amphibia > Anura > Eleutherodactylidae > Eleutherodactylus > Eleutherodactylus coqui. The sequence continues at coordinate 104,485,477 of NC_089843.1, forward strand.
TTATTCTATGGGTCATTACAAATGTGGTCATACTGATTATGTACAGTTTTTTTGTGTGTACAAAAATAAAGTACTGTGTAAAATAATTTAAAATTAAGCTTAAAGGCACAGAAACATATGAGATTGATGGAAGAAAAGAAGCTAATGGCCCATAAAGTTTGCATTATACTATTTTCTTTTCCTTATTCCAGATATGCTTGAATGTAATTTATTCTTTGCTTTCCAACCACATCTGCTGAAAGTTTGGTCCAGGCATCCACTACTCTTTCAGTAAAATTTTCTGATATTGCTTCTGACCTCCCCCACAACTAATTTCAGACTGTGCCCCTTTGTTCAAATGTTGCATGCTTTACCTTTATTTTTTTATCCTTCCAAAGACTTTGGACATGGGATCCTCTTAACACTCATATAATACACTACAATACTTCAATATTGCAGTGTATAACAACTGTCAAGGTAGATTAGACAGGTAGTAGAGATGAGTGAGCACCAAAATGCTCAGGTGCTCGTTACTCAAGCCGAATGTCTTGTAATGCTCAAGAGTTTGTTTCGAGTAATGAACCCCATTGAAGTCAATGGAGACTCGAGCATTTTTCTAGGTGACCCATGCACTGCATAGGGGAGGGTGTGTGATTTACCTGATAACATGAGAAAGTGATGGAAACACCACAGAAATGGATAGGGAACAGCAGGGGCAGCATGCATGGATGCACCTGAGGTCCCTAGGTAGCACTATTAAGCCAAATTGTGGGCAAGAGCCTGGTGCAGCATCCACCTGTCCCCATCCCAGATGGGGTAAGGTGCACCCCTTCACCTACTCAGTAGTCCACAGCGTACTGAAAGTTCTCCCAGCACAGCGTCCAGCTGTCCCCATTCCAGATGAGGTAAGGCGCACCCCTTTGCCTACTCAGTAAGCTACAGTGCACCCAAATTTTCCCAGCGCAGCGTTCAGCTTTCCTCATGCCAAATGGTCGCTTGATAGCCACATCACCCTCATGTCTATTTATAAGTGTGTATTGGATGAGGACGAACAGGAGACACACACTGCAGAGGGTTGGCAGGGTTTGGCAGCGACCCTCTTTGAAATTGTGGGTGATAGCCCACAACGTTGATGAGAATTGCTGATAAATTAACGTATGATCATAATTCCAATCCCATGACACCTCTGTCACAAAATTTCATGAGCCACAAATGTGGGCATAAAGAGGACTCAGATGCCAGTACTTCTACACATTTCCACAATTCAACAACTCATTCTAAAACAAAAGATTTTTTTACCCAGAGTGCAGGTGAACCCCTGGAAGATTTGTTTACCAAGAGTATAGTTGAACCCTTGAAGATTTGTTTAAGAGTGTAGTTGAACCCCTGAAAAATTTGTTTACCAAGAGTGCAGGTGAAACCATGAAAGATTTGTTTACCAAGAGTATAGGTGAACCCCTGAAAGATTTGTTTACCAAGAGTTCCGGTAAAAACCTGAAAGATTTTTTGAGCGACAGCTCGTACTTGCTAAATGGGATTCAGGTGGTAGTCCACCACAGGCAAGCTACCGCCTGTCCCAGCCCTTACCTCTCCCCAATGGGCTTGTTAACCAGTGTCCCAGGGAAAAACAGCATGAACAGTAAGGGAATTAGTGCCCAAAGATGGACACCACACTGGGATACATTTCCGCATGCCGTGTGACCCTTTTAAAATTGTGCTTCATAGCTGACAAATCGCAGACAAATTAATGTATGATTGTGAGTGCCATCCCATGCCACCTTCATCGTAGCATTTTATTAGCCACAAACACCAGCATAGGGGGGACTTAGAGGCCAGTACTTCTACATTTTTAATGAAGAAAACAACCCATTTTAAAAAGAAGAATATTTTTTACTAAGATTGCAGGTGAGAACCTGAAAGATTTTTTGAGCAAGAGTGCAGGGTATTTATTTACCAAAAGTATAGGTGAACCCCTGAAAGATTTGTTTACCGAGAGTATAGGCTAAGCCCTGAAAGATTTGTGTACCGAGAGTGTAGGTGTACCCCTGAAAGATTTGTTTACCCAGAGTGCAGGTGAACCCCTGAAATATTTTTTTTTTAACATAGAGCTCGTACTTGCTTAATGGGATCCAGGTACCGGTCCACCTACAGGTAAGCTACTGCCTGTCCCAGCCCCTGCTTCTCCCCAAGGGGCTTTTTAACCAGTGCCCCAGGGAAATGACAGCATGTACTATGAAGAAATTAGAGTGGCCAAACCAGGACAATTGATTCTGTCTTGGTGTCAGATAGCTGGACACTGCACTGGGATACATTTGTGGGCGTATGAAGCTGGAACCAGCACGTTTTCTGAACTCTAGTCGTGAATCTCTTCAAAATTGGGGGTGAAAACCTGGAGGTGGGCCTCAGAAAAAATAGTTTTGACAGAGCCTGAAGGCAGGCCCCCGAAAAAATAGCTTTTACAGAGCCTTTTGGCCCTCTGAAAAATTGGCTGTTCAGCATGCTGACATGCTGGTTTAGGAGGAGGAGGAAGATCAGAGAAGGATAGATCAAGCTAGTTCTACCCTTTTTTGGGGTGATAGAGGGTGCATGATTCTCCAGTTTCAGCTTAAAGATACTTTACGTTAAGCTGCTTCTAACAGGTGGAGAAATCCACGCTTTGTTCATCTTAATAGGTGTAAACCTGTCGGCACTGGCAGTTGACAGGTGGGTACACTTATCCCTGATAATCCCCCCAGCAGCACAAAACACCCTCTCTGATAACACGCTAGCGGCAGGCAGGCCAGCACCTCCAAGACGTACAGCACAAGTTCGTGCCACGTGTCCAGCTTTGACACCCAATAGTTGTATGTAGCAGAGGCATCATGGAGGATGTTGTTAGGGTCAGCTATGTAATCTCTCACCATCTTTTTACTCTGTTCCATCCTACTCAGCCTAGACTGGGGAGTAGTGACACAGTCTGGCTAGGGTGCCATAAAACTGGCAAAGGCCTTGGAGAGTGTTCCTCTGCCTGCGCTGGACATGCTGCCTGTTCCCCTCATCTCCCCTTCTAGTTGGCCCACTGAACTAGGCCCTCTACCGCTAGCGTTGTCAGATGGAAAGTTTCGTTTCAGTTTTTCCACCAGGGCTTCGTGGTATTGCATCACTCTCGTACTCCTTTCCTCTTCGGGAATGAGAGTGGAAAGGTTCTCCTCATACCATGGGTCGAGAAGGGTGAACACCCAGTAATCCGTGTTGGCCAGAATGTGTCTAACGTGAGGTTCACGGTAAAGGCAGCTTAACATGAAGTCAGCCATGTGTGCCAGAGTCCCAGTACGCAACACATTGCTGTCCTCACTAGGAGGATTACTCTCAGTCTCCTCCTCCTCCTCTTCAGCCCATACACGCTGAACAGATGTGAAGAAAGTAGCATGAGTACCCTCTGCAGTGTGGGCAGCAGTCTCTTCCCCTTCCTCCTCCTGGTGTAAGTCGGGGACGGCACACCGGGAAAAATAGTGGTGACTGGGGACCGAGTAGCGAGGGATGGCCACTGCCATGAGGTTGCGTAAAGCCTCAGTTTCTACCAGCCTATACGGCAGCATCTCCAGGCTCAGCAGTTTGGAGATATGCATGCGGGTGGGCGGCTGCATTTTTGTGCTTGCGCTTTAATGTTTGTGTTATGGACAGCTGAACGCTGCGCTGGGACACATTGGTGGAGGCAGTGGAGGACCATGCAGGTTAAGGGGTGGTGCAGAGTGGGAGACACTCGTGCCTGCGTCCTGGGAGGGGGATTGCATCTCAGTGCCAGCATGTGACACAGGGGAAGAGGCAGTGGTGTGACCCGGAGGCAATGAATGGCCTTCATTCCACATTGTCAGGTACTTAGCTATAATATGCCTGTGCATGCTGGTGGTAGTCAGGCAGGTAGTGGTTGCTCCTCTGCTGATCTTGGAGTGGCACAGTTTGCACACCACTGTTTGTCGGTCGTCCGCGCTCTCATTAAAAAACCTCCAGACCTTCGAACACCTAATCCTATGCTTGCTGTGAGGAGGTGCTTTGGGAAACAGTTGGGGGATTACTTGCTCTGGCCTTGCTTCTCCCTCTGGCCACTCTACTGCCTCTTCCAACCTGTTCTGGTGCTGCACTTGCCTCCCCCTCTGAAGCACTGTCTTCAGTAGGCTTACCAACCCAGGCCGGGTCAGTCACCTCATCATCCACCAGCTCTTCCTGTGAATCCTCAGTCTGCTCATCCCTCAGACTTACTGCCCTCACTGACAGGCAGCTGTGTCTCATCATTATCAACAAATACCTCTTGAGACACTACTTGGAAGTCCCCATCCTCATCACCCTGAGACTGTGAAAGGTCGAAATTTTGGGCATTTCCTGGAGTGACCAGGCTGGGAGGAAGGAGGATCAGCGTGAGGATTCACAGGTCCAGTCCCTTGGCTAGCGTGAGTGGACTGTGTGGAAGAATGGGTGGTGGATAAATTACTGGACGCGTTATCCGCTATCCATGTCATCACCTGATAGCACTGTTGTGATTTTTATAATGGTGTACCACACGTACCTGCAAAGTGTGAGATGAAGCTATGGAGTGTAGATACGCGGCATTCTACTTCTTCCTTTAGCAGCAGGCACTGTTTCACCCTGCCCAGGACCTCGGCCCCTGCCCACACCCTCATTCGTATGCCCACATCCACGTCTACGTCCTCAACCTCGACCCTTACCCCTAGTGTTAATCATGTTGTATAATGCACTGCATCATAATGCTGCCCAAACTGCGAGGCATTTTGTATATGCTTTAAGCCAAAAATAGACAGTGTGAAATGAGTACAGTCTTGTTATATAGTGCTGATTGACAGGACACAGACTAAGGGTATTTTATGTAAGCTTTAAACAAAAAATAGACATTGTAAAATGAGTACAGTCTTGTTATATAGTGTGGATCAACAAGTCACACACAGGGGTATTTTGTGTACACTTTAGCAAAAAATAGACAGTGTAAAATGAGTACAGTCTTGTTATATAGTGCGGATTAACAGGACACAGACTTAGGGTATTTTATGTAAGCTTTAAACAAAAAATAGACATTGTAAAATGAGTACAGTCTTGTTATATAGTGTGGATCAACAAGTCACACACAGGGGTATTTTGTGTACACTTTAGCAAAAAATAGACAGTGTAAAATGAGTACAGTATTGTTATATAGTGTGGATGAACAGGACACACACTTGGGCCTATTATGCAAATGCTTTCAGCCAAAAACAAATAAAAAAATGAAAAATGAGAGGAGGTTTGTTAGTTCCTATATAGTCTGTGTACACCAGTTACAGTATACTGTATAGAATCGGTAACAGTATGCAGTATACAGCCAGGATGCTTGTGATTGCTTTGTGCGTACTACTGGTCACAGGCAGCAAAACTGATGATGCACAAAAGTGGAGTTGTAGTCCTAAAAAGGACTGTTGGGTTCTTCGAAGATGGATCCCTGCCTAAACGCTCCTTCTAACCAACACTAACACTCTCCCTCATTCACAACAGCTCTGTCCCTCAGCTAATCCAGTTTTTATGCTCGTAGTTCACCTGATCAGGCCAGCCAATCACTGCTATAGACGTGCACAGGGCTGGCACATCATAGCAGGAGGTGCTATAGCCTTCCCTGCATGTTCATTGGCTAAAAAGTCCGCTAAACAGGTGGGGAGGAGAGGGTGAAATTTTTTCGAGCACCGCGTGGTGCTCGCTCGAGTGACGAGTACCTTCGAGCATGCTCACTCATCTCTAACAGGTAGCCTTTTAGGCCTTGCCTTAAAGTGGTTTTCTTGGCTATTGCTATTTATGATCTATCCGCAGGACAAGTGATCAATAGTTGATGAGCTATGGTTTACTGCTCAGGATCCCAGCCAATCAGCTTTTTGGTGGCTGTTGTTAGTCCCAAAACACAGTGTATTGAGTGGAAGCAGATAGCTCTGAACCCTATGTAGTGGCCAGTCCTGGTAAGTACAGGCACAGCTCCCATTAAAATCAATTACAGCTGAGCCTGCAATTACTAGTGTTTGCTCCAGCCTCTGTCTAGTCACCATCTGCTTAAGCTACTTACATTATGTTTTGGCAGTGTATCCCAGCCAATAAACCATTGATTACCTATTCATAGAAATAGCTTGAAAAAACACTCTAAGTGTCCATATAGAAGGAGTAGATACCATTGTTGGGAAATGGTTAAATAGAAATTAAACACAAAAACAAGCAGTTACAATCTGAAATTAGTTGGGGAGAAGATCAAGTCAGTGTCATAAATTCTTATCTTACTGTAAGAGTAGGAGATGCTTGAACAAACTTCCAGTAGATATACTTTTAAAATAAATAGTGCCAGGAATAAACATATCTATCGTAAGAGAAAAATATAAAGGAAATAATAAAAGGACAGGCTAGATTGTGCATCTGGTTCTTTCTGCCTATAAGCTTAGTTTAAATTTATACTCAAAAATCTGATAGCTTCAAAGTGGCTAAAGACGTAAAGGCTGGAGGCAATTGTCTAGTTGGAAGACATATATGCACCTACAGTGGAAGCTCACCTTTTTAATCTCTTCAAGTCTTGCTTCTTCTCTGCCATTTAGCTTGGCTCTATTAGAGCAGAGCTTTAATCTGTGACTACAGCTATCTACTGTATCTACTGGGAGTCTGAAGTATTCTGAGACACACCTCCTGCTTTTACAAACTATTGTACACTTTTATATTTTCAATTGTTCATTTTCTTTGTACATTACGCATTTCATTAATAAATAAAATGTTATTCTAAGTTCTTAAACTAGGCCTATGATCTGACATGACACACATACCGTAGTAACATAGCTACAAAGTGATACTGAAAAAAATCACACCAATTATTTTCAACCTATGAAAACATCACACATTGATTAGTTAAATGAGTGTTATCCTCTGGCAAAACATCTATTAGTGTGATGTTTGCAGAATGCAATAGATAATTAGCAGGAATTTATCTTTAGAATATTAGAGTGCTTAATAATCTTGCTGTGATCCACAGATTATATCACTTCACATAGTAGCATTTAAAAGTACTACATTAAATGCTACTGTTATGTTGTCCAGACCTATAGTGGATTTCCACTATAAGGGCGCCCACCCACTGGCGATTTTTTTTCCTTTGCGTTTTGCGTTTTTTCTCAAGAGCAATTAGTTTTGAATGTACTCCTGTCCACTGGCGTTTTTTTTTTCAGTCCGTTGCAATTTTTAACATAGGAACTGTCAGTTGCATATGTGTCCTTATTTTTCTCCTAATGCACCCATGAATGTCAATGTAAATTAACGGAAAAAGCCGCGAAAATGCCGCGAAAAAGCCGCAAAAAACACGCGGAAAACGCGCCAAAAATGCGCCGAAAACGCTGCGTTTTTCACGCACGAAAATTGCAAACGCCAGTGGGTGGGCGCCCTAAGGCCTCGGTCACACGGGCGATTTTCCGTGCGATCTGCGCATGCGCATGCGATGTGCAATTTTATAAAACCATTGCTTTGCAATGGTATCGGACACATGAGCGCTTTTTATGCGCTCGTCTGATAAATTATAGAACAGAAATCGCAGATCGCACCTATCTGCGGTCTGCGATTCCTGTTCTCTTCTCTATATGCGCTCAATGGGGCCGGCGGCAGCAGCGCCGACCCCATTGAGAACATATACTAGACAAATCATTCTCCTCTGTCACAGCTGTAACAGCTGTGGCAGAGAAGAATGATGTTTGCCCATTGAATTCAATGGAGCCGGCAATACAGCCGGCTCCATTGAAAGCAATGGGCTGCCGGCGATCTGTGCACTTAGCCAATCAGAGGCAGCACTCACTCACCCATTCATGAATTCATGATTGGGTGAGTGACAGCTGCCTCTGATTGGTGAGGGCTGTGACCAATCAGAGGCAGCTCATTCAGCAGGCGGGGATTTTAAATCCCCGGCTGCTGAATACTACTCATAGCAGTTCAGGAGAACTGCCGGCCAGCCGCGGCTGAACTCCGTCTGCCGGGACAAGGTGAGTATATTTTTTTTTTACTTTTTACACATTTCTGGATGAATTTCAGGGAAGGGCTTATATTTTTAAGCCCTTCCCAAAAATTCATCGTGAGATCACCCGCAGCCCATTGCTTTCAATGGAGCAGGCTGTATTGCCGGCTCCATTGAATTCAATGCGCTGGACAGTGCTGAACTGCTCCGGCCCGTTTCTAATGAAACGCGGCTAGGAGCAGTTTTTTCGGGCGATTTTTCGGCCCCGGTCACGCGATTTGCAGATGCGCATCCGTCATGCGATCCGCAAATCGCGGGAAAAAACGCCCATGTGACCAAGGCCTAAGAGGTACTTTAACCCTTTCCAATCCATTTATTTTTTCTCACCCATTCTCCGCAGCTCCAAATAAATTGGAGCTGGGAGAATGGGTGAGAAAAAATACATTTTCCCTGCACCCTCCTGATCTGACAGAGTTCAGTAGGGTGCAGGGAGGGACCTGCTTACCTGACCGGCGTCTTCCGCATTCTCCTTCTGCCTCCCGGCTCGGCGATCATGTGACCGCTGGGGTCAGGTGACACCTGGCGGTCACATGATCGCCGGGTCGGGAGACAGAAGGAGAATGCACAAGACGCTGGTCAGGTAAGCAGGTCCTTGCACGGTGCAGGCTCCCGGCTCGGCGTTCATGTGACCGCCGGGGGTCAGGTAACACCGGCGGTCACATGATCGCCGGCCGGAATCTATGCATTGCATAGCGCTAATTGAGCGCTATGTAATGTATAAAGAAGTGGGCAGAAAGGGTTAAAAACCCTTTCTGCCTTCTCCTCGGGGGTCCTCGATGACGACCAGTAAAGGAGTGCATCTGCACCCGATGTGCCTGACGATCGGGTGAAGATCCACTCCTGCACTGCAGTGTTGGGCCTGCCCCGACATCGGAGCTGTGGAGGAAAATGATGATGTCAGGGCAGGCCCGACATTGGACTGGAAAGGGTTAAAGAAATTCATTTATAAGAAACTATGGCTGTGTTCAGTCGTAGCTTGACAACTGTTCCAACCAGGTATTTTTTACTGCTAAAAAAGATAAGAAGTATAGTATAGATTTTCCCATATATAGTGTAGGTGCCTTAAAGGTAAAGTACTGGATGGGGTCTATATCACACCAAGACACTTAGTCTGGGTGAGATAGACGTCTGGTCCAGAATTTCCTGGTGAGTCCCAGTCAGCTCAGCTGAAATTACTGAGCTGGGGCTTAAAAGACTGCAATACCCTGCAGTCAGGGTCAGAGAACGGAGGAGTGAACACAAATTGTGTGGATGTCTGATCATCTTTGCTCGAAAACTGCTGCCAGTGGTTTTATATTGCAGAAAGTGACTGTTCTGCCAGCACCCTGAGTGGTGCATTCCCGCCTGTGATATGCTAAGGGGACTGTGTGATTTGCTGTGCTGTTATTTACTTTTGGAACCTATGCTATATGAATGTACAATAAAACTGAAGTAAGTTTTATGGACTTGTGCCCATGTGTCATTGCCGCCCCCACCCCTAAGGGTGACCACCCACTACAGTTTTTTTCACTGCAAAATTTGCAGCGTTTTTTTTTCTGCAGGGGTCTATGGGACTTGTAATGTTAAAATCGTGATCGCGCAAAATCGTGATTTCACGGTAAATTGCGATTTTGCGCTATCGCGATTTTAACATTACAAGTCCGATAGACCCCTGCAGAAAAAAAGAAAGCTGCGAATTTCGCAGTGAAAAAAAACTGTAGTGGGTAGTCACCCTTAGGGCTCCTTTCCACTGACGAGGTAATCGCACGTTTTCAGTGCGATGCGAGACTGCGAGCTCTCGCAAGAATGTCCCGCACATGTTGTTCTATGACAACCTTTCCACTAGCGATATTTAAGGGCAAGCTGCGATGCCAGGATTAAAAATTCGCAGCAGGAGGATTGTTTCAGCGTTTTGCATTTTTCTGTGGCCCATACAGTGCAATGGCAAAACAGATTCTCACATCGCAATGCAAAAGCTTGCGAATTTGCAGCGTTGCAATGCGATTTTAACATTGCGATTTTCTCGCATAGATATCGCCATCGCCAGTGGAAAGGAGCCCTTATACGGACATTTCTACAATAGATCAATTGCCTGACCAATATTCAGTACTTAAAGAGATTGTCCAGGCATACTTTTTCACTTGATCACTTGATCTGACATCAGGCATCGAGAGTCATGGCAGAATAAAGGCGCCCACCCACTGGCGTTTGCGTTTTCCGCGGGGAAAAAATGCAGCGTTTTCGCCGCGTTTCCCGCGATTTTTCCGCGCGTTTCTCGCGGCGTTTTCGCGGCTTTTCCGTTAATTTCCATTGACATTCATGGGTGCATTAGGAGAAAAATAAGGACACATATGCAACTGACAGTTCCTATGTTAAAAACGCAAACGCAACGCAAAAAAAACGCCAGTGGACAGGAACACATGTTATCTCTATGCCTGTGCAGGAAAAACGCAAAACGCAAAACGCAGGTAAAAAAACGCCAGTGGGTGGGCGCCCTAAGGCAGCCACTTGATGGCCAACAAGTATCATGAATGAAAAGAACATAGACCAAATATATTTTTTGTTCCAAGTCCATCTATTCCATCTGCCCACCTTCATTAACAGTGAACAGGCCGTCATTCAGACATGAACGGCTGCCTGTTTATACTAAGTGCGATGTTGCTCATTAATTGCTTCATTTCAGTGAGCAGAAATGAAGCACTTAGAGACTGATGAGCAATTTATTGCTCAGTACCCTGTTGATTTTTGCTATTACCTGAAAGCCATCTTGTGAAAAAGTATCCTAAGGCCACTCTCATATATGGCGTTGATAAAATGCCATGATTTTGATTGCTGCCTTTTACCATGATTTTCATTGGCATTTTTGAATGCATATTGTGTTCGACAGAGTTTTTTTATGCACCCCATCAGTCTGATGGGCAATGAGGTGCATTAAAAAGCGTGAAAATGCACCAAAATAGAGCAGATAGTGCCCTAGTGCAGGTCTGCGAGGCTTCATTGAAACCAATGGAAGTGTTATACTGCAATTAGTGCGATGTTCAAACACTGCAGTAATCACGATAAAAAGAGCATATGTTAGAGTGGCCAAACACAGTGATGTAAAGCTGAACTAGTAATAGGAGGGAGGAGGGGGGTAATCCATTGAAGCAGTAAATAATTGAAGCAGGTAATACATAAGGAGTGTGAAGGTTTTATTGTCTACTGAGTGAGCATTGGTCCATGGCTGTGATGCTCTCAAAGGGTCTCAGGAGCACACTCCCTAAGTGATGGAGCATGACATGCAACTAGAGATGAGCGAGCACCTAAATGCTTGGGTGCTCGTTACTCGGGACGAAATTATCGCGATGCTCGAGGGTTCGTTTCGAGTAACGAACCCAATTAAAGTCAATGGGCGACCCGAGCATTTTTGTATATCGCCGATGCTCGCTAAGGTTTTCATTTGTGAAAATCTGGGCAATTCAAGAAAGTGATGGAAACGACACAGCAACGGATAGGGCAGGCGAGGGGCTACATGTTGGGCTGCATCTCAAGTCTCCAGGTCCCACTATTAAGCCACAATAGTGGCAAGAGTGCCTCCCCTCCCAACAACTTTTACTTCTGAAAAGCCCTCATTAGCAATGCATACCTTAGCTAAGCACCACACTACCTCCAACAAAGCACAATCACTGCCTGCATGACACTCCGCTGCCACTTCTCCTGGGTTACATGCTGCCCAACCCCACCGCACGACCCAGTGTCCACAGCGCACACCAAAGTGTCCCTGCGCAGCCTTCAGCTGCACTCATGCCACACCACACTCATGTCTATTTTTTTAAGTGCGTCTGTCATGAGGAGGAACCGCAGGCACACACTGCAGAGGGTTGGCATGGCTAGGCAGCGACCCTCTTTAAAAGGGGCGGGGCGATAGCCCACAATGCTGTACAGAAGCAATGAGAAATCCAATCCTGTGCCACCTCCATCAGGAGCTGCACACGTGGGCATAGCAATGGGGAACCTATGTGCCACACACTATTCATGCTGTCAAGGTGTCTGCATGCCCCAGTCAGACCGCGGTTTTTTATAAATAGTCACAGGTACAACTCCGCAATGGGAATTCCGTGTGCACCCACAGCATGGGTGGCTCCCTGGAACCCACCGGCTGTACATAAATGTATCCTATTGCAGTGCCCATCACAGCTGAGGTAACGTCCGATTAAATACAGGTGGGCTTCGGCCCACACTGCATGCCCCAGTCAGACTGGGGTTCTTTAGAAGTAGACACATGCAGTAACAACTCCCTGTGGACCCACAGCATGGGTGGCTCCCTGGAACCCACCGGCGGTACATAAATATATCCCATTGCAGTGCCCAACACAGCTGATGTAACATCAGCTTTAATGCAGGTGGGCAAAAAATTAATTGGATTACACTGTAGGCGAGGGCCCAAAAAAATTGGTGTACCAACAGTACTAATGTACCTCAGAAAAATTGCCCATGCCCAACCAAGAGGGCTGGTGAAACCCATTAATCGCTTTGGTTAATGTGGCTTAATTTGTAACTAGGCCTGGAGGCAGCCCAGTTAAAATAAAAAATTGGTTCAGGTGAAAGTTTCAACGCTTTAATGAGCATTGAAACGTATAAAAATTGTTTAGAAAAATTATATGACTGAGCCTTGTGGGCCTAAGAAAAATTGCCAGTTCGGCGTGATTACGTCAGGTTTCAGGAGGAGGAGCAGGAGGAGGAGGATGAATATTATACACAGATTGATGAAGCTAAAAGGTCCACGTTTTGGTGATAGAGAACAATGCTTCCATCCGCGGGTGCAGCCTACATATTGTTTAGGTATCGCTGCTGTCCGCTGGTGGAGAAGAGAAGTCTGGGGAAATCCAGGCTTTGTTCATCTTGATGAGTGTAAGCCTGTCGGCACTGTCGGTTGACAGGCGGGTACGCTTATCCGTGATGATTCCCCCAGCCGCACTAAACACCCTCTCTGACAAGATGCTAGCCGCAGGACAAGCAAGCACCTCCAGGGCATACAGCGCGAGTTCAGGCCACGTGTCCAGCTTCGACACCCAGTAGTTGTAGGGGGCAGAGGCGTCACGGAGGACGGTCGTGCGATCGGCTACGTACTCCCTCACCATCCTTTTACAGTGCTCCCGCCGACTCAGCCTTGACTGGGGAGCGGTGACACAGTCTTGCTGGGGAGCCAGAAAGCTGTCAAAGGCCTTAGAGAGTGTTCCCCTGCCTGTGCTGTACATGCTGCCTGATCTCTGCACCTCCCCTGCTACCTGGCCCTCGGAACTGCGCCTTCGGCCACTAGCGTTGTCGGATGGGAATTTTACCATCAGTTTGTCTGCACGGGTCCTGTGGTATAGCATCACTCTCGAACCCCTTTCCTCTTCGGGTATGAGAGTGGAAAGGCTCTCCTTATACCGTGGGTCCAGCAGTGTGTACACCCAGTAATCCGTAGTGGCCAGAATGCGTGTAACGCGAGGGTCACGAGAAAGGCATCCTAACATGAAGTCAGCCATGTGTGCCAGGGTACCTGTACGCAACACATGGCTGTCCTCACTAGGAAGATCATTTTCAGGATCCTCCTCCTCCTCCTCAGGCCATACACGCTGAAAGAATGACAGGCAAGCAGCATGGGTACCCTCAGCAGTGGGCCAAGCTGTCTCTTCCCCCTCCTCCTCATCCTCCTCCTCCTCCTCCTCCTCCTCCTCCTCAACGCGCTGAGATATAGACAGGAGGGTGCTCTGACTATCCAGCGACATACTGTCTTCCCCCGCCTCTGTTTCTGAGCGCAAAGCGTCTGCCTTTATGCTTTGCAGGGAACTTCTCAAGAGGCATAGCAGAGGAATGGTGACGCTAATGATTGCAGCATCGCCGCTCACCATCTGGGTAGACTCCTCAAAGTTTCCAAGGACCTGGCAGATGTCTGCCAACCAGGCCAACTCTTCTGTGAAGAATTGAGGAGGCTGACTCCCACTGCGCCGCCCATGTTGGAGTTGGTATTCCACTATAGCTCTACGCTGCTCATAGAGCCTGGCCAACATGTGGAGCGTAGAGTTCCACCGTGTGGGCACGTCGCACAGCAGTCGGTGCACTGGCAGATGAAACCGATGTTGCAGGGTGCGCAGGGTGGCAGCGTCTGTGTGGGACTTGCGGAAATGTGCGCAGAGCCGGTGCACCTTTCCGAGCAGGTCTGACAAGCATGGGTAGCTTTTCAGAAAGCGCTGAACCACCAAATTAAAGACGTGGGCCAGGCATAGCACGTGCGTGAGGCTGCCGAGCTGCAGAGCCGCCACCAGGTTACGGCCGTTGTCACACATGACCATGCCCGGTTGGAGGCTCAGCGGCGCAAGCCAGCCTTCGGTCTGCTCTGTCAGACCCTGCAGCAGTTCGTGGGCCGTGTGCCTCTTCTCTCCTAAGCTGAGTAGTTTCAGCACGGCCTGCTGACGCTTGCCCACCGCTGTGCTGCCACGCCGCGCGACACCGACTGCTGGCGACGTCCTGCTGCTGCTGACACATCTTGATTGCGAGACAGAGGTTGCGTAGGAGGAGGAGGAGGATCGTGGTTTAGTGGAGGAAGCATACACCACCGCAGATACCACCACCGAGCTGGGGCCCGCAATTCTTGGGGTGGGTAGGATGTGAGCGGTCCCAGGCTTTGACTCTGTCCTTGCCTCCACTAAATTCACCCAATGTGCCGTCAGGGAGATATAGTGGCCCTGCCCGCCTGTGCTTGTCCACGTGTCCGTTGTTAAGTGGACCTTGGCAGTAACCGCGTTGGTGAGGGCGCGTACAATGTTGCGGCAGACGTGGTCGTGCAGGGCTGGGACGGCATATCGGGAAAAGTAGTGGCGACTGGGAACTGAGTAGCGCGGGGCCGCCGCCGCCATCATACTTTTGAAGGACTCCGTTTCCACAACCCTATACGGCAGCATCTCCAGGCTGATAAATTTGGCTATGTACACGTTTAACGCATGAGCGTGCGGGTGCGTGGCGGCGTACTTGCGCTTGCGCTCCAACACTTGCGCTAGCGACGGCTGGACGGTGCACTGAGAGACATTGGTGGATGGGGCCGAGCACAGCGGAGGTGAGGGTGTGGGTGCAGGCCAGGAGACGGTAGTGCCTGTGTCCTGAGAGGGGTGTTGGATCTCAGTGGCAGGTTGGGGCACAGGAGGAGAGGCAGCGGTGCAAACCGGAGGCGGTGAACGGCCTTCGTCCCACCTTGTGGGGTGCTTGGCCATCATATGTCTGCGCATGCTGATGGTGGTGAGGCTGTTGGTGGTGGCTCCCCGGCTGATCTTGGCACGACAAAGGTTGCACACCACTGTTCGTCGGTCGTCTGCACTCTCAGTGAAAAACTGCCAGACCTTTGAGCACCTCGGCCTCTGCAGGGTGGCATGGCGCGAGGGGGCGCGTTGGGAAACAGTTGGTGGATTATTCGGTCTGGCCCTGCTCTACCCTTGGCCACCGCACTGCCTCTTTCAACCTGCCCTGCTGCTGCACTTGCCTCTCCCTCTGAAGACCTGTCCTCAGTAGGCGTAGCAAACCAGGTGGGGTCAATCACCTCATCGTCCTGCTGCTCTTCCTCCGAATCCTCTATGCGCTCCTCCCTCGGACTTACTCCAATTACTACTACCTGAGTGATAGACAACTGTGTCTCATCGTCATCGTCCTCCTCACCCACTGAAAGCTCTTGAGACAGTTGCCGGAAGTCCCCAGCCTCATCCCCCGGACCCCTGGAACTTTCCAAAGGTTGGGCATCGGTCATGACAAACTCCTCCGGTGGGAGAGTAACCATTGCTGGCCATTCTGAGCAGGGACCCGGGAACAGTTCCTGGGAGTCTGCCTGCTCCTCAGAATGTGTCATTGTAATGGAGTGAGGAGGCTGGGAGGAAGGAGGAGCAGCAGCCAGAGGATTCAGAGTTGCAGCAGTGGACGGCGCAGAATTCTGGGTGGTCGATAGATTGCTGGATGCACTTTCTGCCATCCACGACAGGACCTGCTCTCACTGCTCATTTTCTAATAAAGGTCTACTGCGTGGACCCATTAATTGTGAGATGAATGTGGGGACGCCAGAAACGTGCCTCTCTCCTAATGCCGCTGCAGTCGGCTGCGATACACCTGGATCAGGAGCTCGGCCTGTGCCCACACCCTGACTTGGGCCTCCGCGTCCTCGGCCACGTCCACGTCTTCTAGGCCCACCTCTACCCCTCAGCATGGTGTATTACCAGTAGTGCAGAAACAGAACGCTGTAATTAAATGTGCCGCTCATTGGCCTGTGGTTGGAGGCTGACTTCGCTTACGGAATGCACAGCAGAGGCAGGAAAGAATTTTGCGCAAGCCCACTGTAACACTTAGCTGGCTGCGTATGAATTAGGACAACTACCCCCAGGAGAGACCCAGTACACTTGTGGACAGGAATACAGCGGTGATGTAAGAGGCAACACAGAGGCAGGAAAGAATTTTGCGCAAGCCTGCTGTAACACTTAGCTGGCTGCGTATGAATTAGGACAACTACCCCCAGCAGAGACCCAGTACACTTGTGGACAGGAATACAGTGGTGATGTAAGAGGCTACACAGAGGCAGGAAAGAATTTTGCGCAAGCCTGCTGTAACACTTAGCTGGCTGCGTATGAATTAGGACAACTACCCCCAGCAGAGACCCAGTACAATTGTGGACAGGAATACAGCGGTGATGTAAGAGGCAACACAGAGGCAGGAAAGAATTTTGCGCAAGCCTGCTGTAACACTTAGCTGGCTGCGTATGAATTAGGACAACTACCCCCAGCAGAGACCCAGTACACTTGTGGACAGGAATACAGCGGTGATGTAAGAGGCAACACAGAGGCAGGAAAGAATTTTGCGCAAGCGTGCTGTAACACTTAGCTGGCTGCGTATGAATTAGGACAACTACCCCCAGCAGAGACCCAGTACACTTGTGGACAGGAATACAGCGGTGATGTAAGAGGCAACACAGAGGCAGGAAAGAATTTTGCGCAAGCCTGCTGTAACACTTAGCTGGCTGCATATGAATTAGGACACCTCCCCACAGCAGAGACCCAGTACACTTGTGGACAGGAATACAGCGGTGATGTAAGAGGCAACACAGAGGCAGGAAAGAATTTTGCGCAAGCCTGCTGTAACACTTAGCTGGCTGCGTATGAATTAGGACAACTACCCCCAGCAGAGACCCAGTACACTTGTGGACAGGAATACAGCGGTGATGTAAGAGGCAACACAGAGGCAGGAAAGAATTTTGCGCAAGCCTGCTGTAACACTTAGCTGGCTGCGTATGAATTAGGACAACTACCCCCAGCAGAGACCCAGTACACTTGTGGACAGGAATACAGCGGTGATGTAAGAGGCAACACAGAGGCAGGAAAGAATTTTGCGCAAGCCTGCTGTAACACTTAGCTGGCTGCGTATGAATTAGGACAACTACCCCCAGCAGAGACCCAGTACACTTGTGGACAGGAATACAGCGGTGATGTAAGAGGCAACACAGAGGCAGGAAAGAATTTTGCGCAAGCCTGCTGTAACACTTAGTTGGCTGCGTATGAATTAGGACAACTATCCCCAGCAGAGACCCAGTACACTTGTGGACAGGAATACAGCGGTGATGTAAGAGGCAACACAGAGGCAGGAAAGAATTTTGCGCAAGCCTGCTGTAACACTTAGCTGGCTGCGTATGAATTAGGACAACTACCCCCAGCAGAGACCCAGTACACTTGTGGACAGGAATACAGCAGTGATGTAAGAGGCAACACAGAGGCAGGAAAGAATTTTGCGCAAGCCTGCTGTAACACTTAGCTGGCTGCGTATGAATTAGGACAACTACCCCCAGCAGAGACCCAGTACAATTGTGGACAGGAATACAGCGGTGATGTAAGAGGCAACACAGAGGCAGGAAAGAATTTTGCGCAAGCCTGCTGTAACACTTAGCTGGCTGCGTATGAATTAGGACAACTACCCCCAGCAGAGACCCAGTACACTTGTGGACAGGAATACAGCGGTGATGTAAGAGGCAACACAGAGGCAGGAAAGAATTTTGCGCAAGCGTGCTGTAACACTTAGCTGGCTGCGTATGAATTAGGACAACTACCCCCAGCAGAGACCCAGTACACTTGTGGACAGGAATACAGCGGTGATGTAAGAGGCAACACAGAGGCAGGAAAGAATTTTGCGCAAGCCTGCTGTAACACTTAGCTGTCTGCGTATGAATTAGGACACCTCCCCACAGCAGAGACCCAGTACACTTGTGGACAGGAATACAGCGGTGATGTAAGAGGCAACACAGAGGCAGGAAAGAATTTTGCGCAAGCCTGCTGTAACACTTAGCTGGCTGCGTATGAATTAGGACAACTACCCCCAGCAGAGACCCAGTACACTTGTGGACAGGAATACAGCGGTGATGTAAGAGGCAACACAGAGGCAGGAAAGAATTTTGCGCAAGCCTGCTGTAACACTTAGCTGGCTGCGTATGAATTAGGACAACTACCCCCAGCAGAGACCCAGTACACTTGTGGACAGGAATACAGCGGTGATGTAAGAGGCAACACAGAGGCAGGAAAGAATTTTGCGCAAGCCTGCTGTAACACTTAGCTGGCTGCGTATGAATTAGGACAACTACCCCCAGCAGAGACCCAGTACACTTGTGGACAGGAATACAGCGGTGATGTAAGAGGCAACACAGAGGCAGGAAAGAATTTTGCGCAAGCCTGCTGTAACACTTAGTTGGCTGCGTATGAATTAGGACAACTATCCCCAGCAGAGACCCAGTACACTTGTGGACAGGAATACAGCGGTGATGTAAGAGGCAACACAGAGGCAGGAAAGAATTTTGCGCAAGCCTGCTGTAACACTTAGCTGGCTGCGTATGAATTAGGACAACTACCCCCAGCAGAGACCCAGTACACTTGTGGACAGGAATACAGCAGTGATGTAAGAGGCAACACAGAGGCAGGAAAGAATTTTGCGCAAGCCTGCTGTAACACTTAGCTGGCTGCGTATGAATTAGGACAACTACCCCCAGCAGAGACCCAGTAACACTTGTGGACAGGAATACAGCGGTGATGTAAGAGGCAACACAGAGGCAGGAAAGAATTTTGCGCAAGCCTGCTGTTACACTTAGCTGGCTGCGTATGAATTAGGACAACTACCGCCAGCAGAGACCCAGTACACTTGTGGACAGGAATACAGCGGTGATGTAAGAGGCAACACAGAGGCAGGAAAGAATTTTGCGCAAGCCTGCTGTAACACTTAGCTGGCTGCGTACGAATTAGGACAACTACCCCCAGCAGAGACCCAGTACATTTGTGGACAGGAATACAGCGGTGATGTAAGAGGCAACACAGAGGCAGGAAAGAATTTTGCGCAAGCCTGCTGTAACACTTAGCTGGCTGCGTATGAATTAGGACAACTACCCCCAGCAGAGACCCAGTACACTTGTGGACAGGAATACAGCGGTGATGTAGGAGGCAACACAGAGGCAGGAAAGAATTTTGCGCAAGCCTGCTATAACACTTAGCTGGCTGCGTATGAATTAGGACAACTACCCTCAGCAGAGACCCAGTACACTGAGGACGGTCACAGGCAGCCCAAATAGATTTTTTTTCCCAAATGTTTTTGGAAAGGCCCACTGCCCATATACACTAAATATGTCTTCTGTCCCTGCCTCACCACTACTGGCCCTGGACAATGTAACATTACCGCAGGACGCAATGCTCTGCACGGCCGATATACAAAAAAAAAAAAAAGTGCAACACTGCAAAAAGCAGCCTCCACTCTATTGCACACAATTAGATTTGGCCCTAAGAAGGACCGTTGGGGTTCTTGAAGCCTAAAATAACTCCTAACGCTCTCCCTATAGCAGCTGCGGCACCAGCAGCACTGTCCCTGATCTCTGTCAGAATGCATCTGTGGCGAGCCGCGGGAGGGGCCGATTTATATACTCGGGTGACACCTGATCTCGCCAGCCACTCACTGCAGGGGGGTGGTATAGGGCTTGAACGTCGCAGGGGGAAGTTGTAATGCCTTCCCTGTCTTTCTATTGGCCAGAAAAGCGCGCTAATGTCTCAGAGATGAAAGTGAAAGTAACTCGAACATCGCGTGGTACTCGTCTCGAGTAACGAGCATCTCGAACACGCTAATACTCGAACGAGTATGAAGCTCGGACGAGTACGTTCGCTCATCTCTACATGCAACACATTCACTTCTGTTCAGAGTGTGTCAAAAGTTATGAGCTTTCACTTCAGACTCTCCTGTATTTCAGAGATTTGAAATTACTAGAGATGAGCGAACGTGTTCTTCCGAGCTTGATATTCGTGCGAATATTAGGGTGTTCGGGATGTTCGTTATTCGTAACGAACACCATGCGGTGTTCGGGTTACTTTCACTTCCTTCCCTGAGACGTTAGCGCGCTTTTCTGGCCAATTGAAAGACAGGGAAGGCATTACAACTTCCCCCTGCGTCGTTCAAGCCCTATACCACCCCCCTGCAGTGAGTGGCTGGGAAGATCAGGTGTCCGCCTAATATAAAAGTCGGCCCCTCCCGCGGCTCGCCTCAGATGCCTGGTGAGTTAGATGAGGGACAGTGCTGTTTGTACCGGAGCTGCTGTAGGGAAAGAATTGGTAGTTAGTGTAGGCTTCAAGACCCCCCAAAGGTCCTTATTAGGGCCACTGATAGCTGTGTGTTGGCTGCTGTTAGCAGTGGCAATTTTTTTTTCCTCAAAATCGCCTCTGCAGAGCGTTGCACCCGGCATTAGGGACAGAAGTGCTGCATAGGCAGGGAGAGTGTTAGGAGTGAGTGTAGCCTTCAAGAACCTCAACGGTCCTTTCTAGGGCCATATTTAACCGTGTGCAGTACTGTCCAGGCTGCTGTTAGCTGTGCTGCATTTTTTTTTACTTCTCAAAATCGCCTCTGCAGAGCATTGCACCCTCCATTGATACTGCAGGGAAAGAATTGTGTAGGCAGGGCCACAACACAGTTATTATTCATTGAATATACGCAGTGCTGCCTTTTGGTGCAAAAAAACGGAAAATATTTCTATTTGTCCTGCCTTTGTCCGTCCTAACGCCGGTGGACACGTGTCGGCTGCGTCTGCAACCTTTAAAAATCAGACGCACCCAGCTACGTTTTACTCCTGGCTTCGCCATTTGCTTTCCTTAATTGGGAAAAAAAATACCTGCTCTGCCACAGTTAATAACTCTGCTACCCTCACGTTCTGTGACACATTAGCAGGAAAACAGCACAGTTATTAAACTTCTCATGTTCATAGAATATACGCAGTGCTGCCTTTTGGTGCAAAAAAACGGAAAATAATTCTATTTGTCCTGCCTCTGTCCGTCCTAAGGGCGGTGGACACGTGTCGGCTGCGTCTGCAACCTTTAAAAATCAGACGCACCCAGCTACGTTTTACTCCTGGCTTCGCCATTTGCTTTCCTTAATTGGGAAAAAAAATACCTGCTCTGCCACAGTTAATAACTCTGCTACCCTCACGTTCTGTGACACATTAGCAGGAAAACAGCACAGTTATTAAACTTAGATTATACATTCACTAGAGGCAGTGGGGCCTTTCGTTTTCAAAAAAGGGAAAAAATTATATTTGGCCTGCAGTCTTGCGCCAATTTATTAGCTGCCTGTGAAATCAAATCACTGGTAATACAGCATGCTGAGGGGTAGGGGTAGGCCTAGAGGACGTGGACGCGGCCGAGGACGCGGAGGGCCAAGTCAGGGTGTGGGCACAGGCCGAGCTCCTGATCCCGGTGTGTCGCAGCTGACTGCTGCGCGATTAGGAGAGAGGCACGTTTCTGGCGTCCCCACATTCATCGCCCAATTAATGGGTCCACGCGGGAGACGGTTATTAGAAAATGAGCAGTGTGAGCAGGTCCTGTCCTGGATGGCAGAAAGTGCTTCGAGCAACCTATCGTCAACCCGCAGTTCTGCGCCGTCCACTGCTGCAAATCCGAATCCTCTGTCTGCTGCTCCTCCTTCCTCCCAGCCTCCTCACTCCACTACAATGACACCTGCTCAGGAGCGGGAACACTCCCAGGAACTGTTCTCGGGCCCCTGCTTAGATTGGGCAGCAGCGGTTCCTCTCCCACCAGAGGAGTTTATCGTCACTGATGCCCAACCATTCGAAAGTTCCCGGGGTCCGGGGGAAGAGGCTGGGGACTTCCGCCAACTGTCTCAACAACTTTCTGTGGGTGAGGAGGACGATGACGATCAGACACAGTTGTCTTGCAGTGAGGTAGTAGTAAGGGCAGTAAGTCCGAGTGAGCAGCGCACAGAGGATTCGGAGGAAGAGCAGCAGGACGATGAGGTGACTGACCCCACCTGGTGTGCAACGCTTACTCAGGAGGACAGGTCTTCAGAGGGGGAGTCAAGGGCATCAGCAGGGCAGGTTGCAAGAGGCAGTGCGGTGGCCAGGGGTAGAGGCAGGGCCAGACCGAATAATCCACCAAGTGTTTCCCAAAGCGCCCCCTCGCGCCATGCCACCCTGCAGAGGCCGAGGTGCTCTAAGGTCTGGCAGTTTTTCACAGAGACGTCTGACGACCGACGAACAGTGGTGTGCAACCTTTGTCGCGCAAAGCTCAGCCGGGGGGCCAACACCAACAGCCTCACCACCACCACCATGCGCAGACATATGATGGCCAAGCACCCCACAAGGTGGAACGAAGGCCGTTCAGCGCCTCCGGTTTGCACCGCTGCCTCTCCCCCTGTGCCCCAACCTGCCACTGAGATGCAACCCCCCTCTCAGGACACAGGTACTACCGTCTCCTGGCCTGCACCCACACCCTCACCTCCGCTGTCTTCGGCCCCATCCAGCAGTGTAGTTCAGCGCACCGTCCAGCCGTCGCTTGCGCAACTGTTGGAGCGCAAGCGCAAGTACGCCGCCACGCACCCGCACGCTCAAACGTTAACCGTCCGCATAGCAAAATTCATCAGCCTTGAAATGCTGCCGTATAGGGTTGTGGAAACGGAGTCCTTCAAAAGTATCATGGAGGCGGCGGCCCCACGCTACTCAGTTCCCAGTCGCCACTACTTTTCCCGATGTGCCGTCCCAGCCCTGCACGACCACGTCTGCCGCAACATTGTACGCGCCCTCACCAACGCGGTTACTGCCACGGTCCACTTAACTACGGACACGTGGACAAGCACAGGCGGGCAGGGCCACTACATCTCCCTGACGGCACATTGGGTGAATTTAGTGGAGGCTGGGACAGAGTCAGAGCCCGGGACCGCTCACGTCCTACCCACCCCCAGAATTGCGGGCCCCAGCTCGGTGGTGGTATCTGCGGAGGTGTATGCTTCCTCCACTAAAGCACCCTCCTCCTCCTCCTCCTCCTCTGTCTCGCAATCTAGATGTGTTAGCAGAAGCATGTCGCCAGCAGTCGGTGTCGCGCGGTGTGGCAGCACAGCGGTGGGCAAGCGTCAGCAGGCCGTGCTGAAACTACTCAGCTTAGGCGATAAGAGGCACACGGCCCACGAACTGCTGCAGGGTCTGACACAGCAGACCGACCGCTGGCTTGCGCCGCTGAGCCTCCAACCGGGCATGGTCGTGTGTGACAACGGCCGTAACCTGGTGGCGGCTCTGCAGCTCGGCAGCCTCACGCACGTGCCATGCCTGGCCCACGTCTTTAATTTGTGGTTCAGCGCTTTCTGAAAAGCTACCCACGCTTGTCAGACCTGCTCGTAAAGGCGCGCCGGCTCTGCGCACATTTTCGCAAGTCCCACACGGACGCTGCCACCCTGCGCACCCTGCAACATCACTTTAAGCTGCCAGTGCACCGACTGCTGTGCGACGTGCCCACACGGTGGAACTCTACGCTCCACATGTTGGCCAGGCTCTATGAACAGCGTAGAGCTATAGTCGAATACCAACTCCAACATGGGCGGCGCAGTGGGAGTCAGCCTCCTCAATTCCTTTCAGAAGAGTGGGCCTGGTTGGCAGACATCTGCCATGTCCTTGGTAATTTTGAGGAGTCTACCCAGGTGGTGAGCGGCGATGCTACAATCATTAGCGTCACCATTCCTCTGCTATGCATCTTGAGAAATTCCCTGCAAACCATAAAGGCAGCTGCTTTGCGCTCGGAAACGGGGGCGGGGGAAGACAGTATGCCGCTGGATAGTCAGGGCACCCTCCTGTCTATTTCTCAGCGCGTACAGGAGGAGGAGGAGGAGCATGAGGAGGATGAGGAGGAGGGGGAAGAGACAGCTTGGCCCGCTGCTGACGGTACACCGGCTGATTGCCTGTCATCCTTTCAGCGTGTATGGCCTGAGGAGGAGGAGGAGGAGGATCCTGAAAGTGATCTTCCTAGTGAAGACAGCCATGTGTTGCGTACGGGTACCCTGGCACACATGGCTGACTTCATGTTAGGATGCCTTTCTCGTGACCCTCGCGTTGCACGCATTCTGGCCACTACGGATTACTGGGTGTACACACTGCTCGACCCACGCTATAAGGAGAACCTTCCCAGTCTCATTCCCGAAGAGGAAAGGGGTTCGAGAGTGTTGCTATACCACAGGACCCTGGCGGACAAGCTGATGGTAAAATTCCCAGCCGACAGCGCTAGTGGCAGAAGGCGCAGTACCGAGGGCAAGGTAGCAGGGGATGTGCGTAGATCGAGCAGCATGTACATCCCAGGCAGTGCAACAGTCTTTAAGGGCCTGGCCAGCTTTATGGCTCCCCAGCAAGACTGTGTCACCGCTCCCCAGTCACGGCTGAGTCGGCGGGAGCACTGTAAAAGGATGGTGAGGGAGTACGTAGCGGATCGCACGACCATCCTTGGTGACGCCTCTGCCCCCTACAACTACTGGGTGTCGAAGCTGGACACGTGGCCTGAACTAGCGCTGTATGCCCTGGAGGTGCTTGCTTGTCCTGCGGCTAGTGTCTTGTCGGAGAGGGTGTTTAGTGCGGCTGGGGGAATCATCACAGATAAGCGTAGCCGCTTGTCAACCGACAGTGCCGACAGGCTAACACTCATCAAGATCAACAAAGGCTGGATTTCCCCAGACTTCTGTTCTCCACCAGCGGACAGCAGCGATACGTAAGCAATACGTAGGCTGCACCCGCGGATGGAAGCTACGTTCTCTCTCACCATCCAAAACGGGGACATTTCTGCTTCATCAATCTGTGTCTAATATTCCTCCTACTCCTCCTGCTCCTCCTCCTGAAACCTCACGTAATCACGCTGAAAACAATTTTTCTTAGGGCCACAAGGCTCACTCAAATAATTTTTCTGAACAATTTTTATAAGTTTCAATGCGCTTAAAAGCGTTGGAACTTTAACTTGAACCAATTTTTCGTTACACTGGGCTGCCTCCAGGCCTAGTTACCACTTAAGCCACATTAACCAAAGCGATTCACCTGCCATCTTGGTTGGGCATGGCCAATTTTTACTGAGGTACATTAGTACTGTTGGTACACCAAATTTTTGGGGCCCTCACCTACAGTGTAATCATAGCAATTTGTATGTGCTACTAGGTCCGCAGTCACCACCACATTACCACCAACGCGGTTACTGTAAAGGTGCATATAACCACGGACACGTGGAGAGGACACGTAGTGCCTCAAAAACATCCCCCTCCTCCTCCAACAGGGAAAACATTCTTGGCAAATGCCTTTGCATTGGTTCGTCTGGTGGCAGTCCAAGAATTTCACCTTTACTGACACAACAAGAGAGCCCCCACACCATCCCCCCGCCACGGCCCACTTAATCCTGGCCGCATTCCGAAAACCAACAAAATACAACCGTGCTACTAGGTCCGCAGTCACCACCACATTACCACCAACGCGGTTACTGTAAAGGTGCATATAACCACGGACACGTGGAGAGGACACGTAGTGCCTCAAAAACATCCCCCTCCTCCTGCAACAGGGAAAACATTCTTGGCAAATGCCTTTGCATTGGTTCGTCTGGTGGCAGTCCAAGAATTTCACCTTTACCGACACAACAAGAGAGCCCCCACACCATCCCCCCGCCACGGCCCACTTAATCCTGGCCGCATTCCGAAAACCAACAAAATACAACCGTGCTACTAGGTCCGCAGTCACCACCACATTACCACCAACGCGGTTACTGTAAAGGTGCATATAACCACGGACACGTGGAGAGGACACGTAGTGCCTCAAAAACATCCCCCTCCTCCTCCAACAGGGAAAACATTCTTGGCAAATGCCTTTGCATTGGTTCGTCTGGTGGCAGTCCAAGAATTTCACCTTTACCGACACAACAAGAGAGCCCCCACACCATCCCCCCGCCACGGCCCACTTAATCCTGGCCGCATTCCGAAAACCAACAAAATACAACCGTGCTACTAGGTCCGCAGTCACCACCACATTACCACCAACGCGGTTACTGTAAAGGTGCATATTACCAGTCTGACTGGGGCATGCAGACACCTTGACAGAATGAATAGTGTGTGGCACATAGGTTCCCCATTGCTATGCCTACGTGTGCAGCTCCTGATGGCGGTGGCACAGGATTCTATTTCTCATTGCTTCTGTACAGCATTCTGGGCTATCGCCCCGCCCCTTTTAAAGAGGGTCGCTGCCTAGCCATGCCAACCCTCTGCAGTGTGTGCCTGCGGTTCCTCCTCATGGCAGACGCACTTCTAAATAGACATGAGTGTGGCGTGGCATGAGGGCAGCTGAAGGCTGCGCAGGGACACTTTGGTGTGCGCTGTGGGGGGGAGGGGGGGGGGCGGTTGGGCAGCATGTAACCCAGGAGAAGTGGCAGCGGAGTGTCATCCAGGCAGTGATTGTGCTTTGTTGTAGCTAGTGTGGTGCTTAGCAAAGGTATGCCATGCTAATGAGGGCTTTTCAGAAGTAAAAGTTGTTGGGAGGGGGGGGGGGGCCCACTCTTGCCGGTATTGTGGCTTAATAGTGGGACCTGTGAACTTGAGATGCAGCCCAACATGTAGCCCCTCGCCTGCCCTATCCGTTTCTGTGTCATTCCCATCACTTTCTTGAATTGCCCAGATTTTCACACATGAAAACCTTAGCGAGCATCGGCGAAATACAAAAATGCTCTGGTCGCCCATTGACTTCAATGGGGTTCGTTGTTCGAAACGAACCCTCGAACATCGCGGGAAGTTCGTTCCGAATAACGAGCACCCGAGCATTTTGGTGTTCGCTCATCTCTAGAAATTACCTTTCAATGCCAATATTTTCATGGCTGTGATGTGGTCAGCCCTAAAAAAATGTAATTGCTCTTAGTAAGAGAAACAAAGTAATCTTGTAGTTATGATACCTTTTTATGACTAATAAGAATAGGCAATTTTAACCCCTTAGTGACTGCCCAATAGTCTTTTTACGTCTTCCTGTTGAAGGACGTGTATGGAGGGAGATAGCGCTGCTATCTCCCTCCATACAGTGCAGGCGTCAGCTGTTTATTACAGCTGACACCCGCGGGCAATAGTCGCAATCGGCCGTATGGCCGATCGCGGCTATTAACCCTTAAAATGTCGCTGTCAATTCTGACAGTGGCATTTAAATCAGGTAAGATCGGGGGGAGCCGTGCAGGTGTCATGGCAGCCGGGGGCCTTCTGAAAGGCCCCAGGGCTGTCTTAGCAGACTGCCTATCAAGCCATCCCTGTGTCTGTGGTGAGTATGTAAAGACAAGTTGTTTTTTGTTGGTGGTTGTAGGGAAATGTTTCTCTTGTTGATGGAGAGGATAGTGAGCTTCTACCAATGATGATTCTCAGATATAAAGTTTTGTATATAACACAGAAGAAGGAGGGTCTGATCTTAAGTGGTCATCTTGCAGTTCTAGTTTCCATGCAGCTACTATCAGCATCTCCAGATGTCGATTAAAGATTCGACCGGAGGTATCCAATGGTTTTCTCTTTTTTTTTTTTTCTATCATAGGAGCTCAATTCTTGGTTTTCTAGTGGTTCTGGCAATTTGGTTTTCAACTGTTCTTGGATAAAGAATCAAACAGTGATGAAGATGAAGTTCACACTTGGGGTCTGAAAACTTACACCATAGCTCTCATTTAGTTCAACTGTGTTTCAATTAAATATTCTAAACTAACTACTGTTACATTTTCCAGGCAGCTACACAAAAGTAAATATAAAAAGCCTAATTAAATTTCATAGTTAATTTACAAATGCTTCATTTGCAGATCAAGTACATTTGTGAAATTTTGCAATGTGAATGTGTCATAGTTTAATTTTCAACTTTTACTTTTAAGACAGCAGAAGGGAAAATATGCTGATATATTAAAATGCAAAATTATGTTGTTTACTTGAGCATTTGTAAATTCAGAATAAAGATTACTGTTTAATGAACGTCTTCGTTTATTGGTACATTTTCATCTCTAAGGCAGAACATTAGGAAAATGTTGAGGTCCTAAAGAAATTCTATTCTATAGTTTTAATTTTAAAAAAAATCAACCCCTTTGGTGTGTGGAGCATTTCAGACTTAAGAAATAGTATCTTATATACGAGGAGTTACCCAAAAGAAACAAGAGAAAATAGGTATGCAGAGATCAGATTAGCGCTCCTACAGGCATGTAATTATAAGAAATGAGTAAATCACTCAAATGGACTTACCCGGTACTCAGTGAGGCCCCATGGGATAAGGGTACCTCACTAGAACCTCCTGGTCCAAGGGTGCCTTTATTATGGAAAGTTCTTCCTCCCAATCCTCAAGTGGAGAGCAGCTTGGATCTTTGTGACGACCCAATGTTAGGGGACCCAAATAGAATGTACGTCAACCAAGTGAAAGAAAAAATGACCCCAGTGCGCACTGGGGAAGAATGTTACTCTTAATAGTAAAATCTTTTTAGTTTATTGCAACGCGTTTCAGCCCACCACAAAAAGGGGCCTTTTTCAAGCATCCGGAACGTTCTTCCCCAGTGAGCGCTGGGGTCATTTTTTCTTCCAAAAGAAACAAGAATAATTTTCTGGTGGGTGGGATGTTACTAGTACAGGCTTCTTTTGCTGTGGAACCCTTTTAAATGATTGCACAAATGCTGATGTCACCGATAAGGTTATCAGCACTCGTCCAGAAAGTTTAGACAGGCAGAATTCTCTGCTGGATCGCTGGATTCTTGCTGGCTTTTCGTTCAGTACTTCACATTCTATGTGAAACCCTGAGCAGGGAGCGTTTACATGCAATGACAAGCCGACGATCCTGCAATGTCATTTATGCTGACTGAAGGTCAGCGGTAATGAATAGTGAACGAATAGTAAACAATTTTTTTGCATTTACATTGGACTATTATCACTCAAATGTATTTGTTTTAATGGATTTTGAGCAGTAATATTCCTGTGTAAATGGCCCTTAAGGCAGTATGACAGCCAGTGTTGTTGGGAAAAGTTGTGTTTGGCTTTGCTGATTTATTTTTCAGCAGTTTGTTCAGTTTTTTGCCTATTTTGTGTTGGCTGATTTATACAAACAACATACAGCTGCAAAATTGTGTTTCTTTTGGGAAAAAAAGAGCTACATATATGGTTATTAAGCTACAATGAGCCTACAAGAAAGCTGCATGAGTAAAACACATGTTACAAATGGTTCTTTTCTTTCAAACAAGATGAAATGTCACAATGTATGGAGAAATTGTCCTGATTTTTGGTAAACAGGTGACTGGTCCTTCCATGATGACAAAACACAAAGCACTGAGTATTCAGGATTTTTTTTTTTACAAAAAACAAAATGACTTCTTTCCCTCACCTTCTGTGTTCACCGGATCTGACTTTGTGCTTTTTTTTTTTACCCTGGGGTTAAAAAAGACCTCAAAGGAAATGTGCTGCTGATGTTGAAGTGGTGAAACAAAAAAAAGAGGCTCAGGCACTAAGAGACATCAATAACTACGAATTGAAAAAATGCTTGGAGCAGTGTAAAAAATGTTTGGACAAATGTATTGCTTCAAATGGAGAGTAATTTGAGGGAGACTCATGTTTCAAAATGTACAAATAAACAGATTATTTTTAATAAATGAAGTCCTGTTTCTTTTGGGTACCCCCTTGTATCTCCAAGTCCGTAAATTAGAAAACAAAGAGTAAGATCCAAGAAAAAGTGTATTTTTTTTTAATTTTTGTACATTTTATTCACAATATTGTATAGTAAGAAAATCCCATCTTCCCTGCACATTAATAAAATATATAGTAGATTAAGAAGTAGAAATATTTCATAGTTGCAAAATGATAGATCTTTTGTCTGCTTACATAGGCCCAAAAGACCTCCTATCAGGAAAGATTTAAGCAATGTTTTAGTTTTTACTTTGATTTCACTGTGAAACTATGGCAGGGCATTATTTTGCAAGCTTTTGAGCCATAAATTCCATAAATTGTGCTTTCATGTTATTTGTATAGAACTATTTTCTTTAATCCTCTAAAAAAGTCTATTTTTTCATGATATCTTATAGGATGATTTTGTTTTACTACTGCTGTGATCCAATGTATTACACTGCTGTGATGTAACTACTGTGAATACAATAGCAGATCAATTTACAACCTACTCTCATGATTTCAGCCAAGCATTTGGAAAGCATTGCCAAGTGACCTTGAGAAACCCTAGATAAATTGAGACTACAAACTTTGGTTAGTTCTTCATTTTCATTGCAAAGCATTTAATGCACACAGTGAGGTCTAAATATCACTATAGATGAACACTGGTTCATGCTTTAAATTCAAGAGATACGATCTGCAGTAATACAACACAAATCTTCCTTTGCCATGTTTATGAACCAGTATCATTAATTACATTTTTAGATAAAGTGAAATATCAATCTTATTGAGTAACTTTGTAAGTGGAAGTATCAAATACCACTGTGTATTAGAAATGTATAGGCATGTATTACAGTTTTGATATATAGTGAAACATTTGGACAATATTAGTCAACCATTCAGTTTCTTTCATCCTTGGAAACTTGTTTTTGCTTCAGTCAATTGTGACTGATGAGAGACATTTTTTTTCTTACTCGATCATCTAATGTACATTTCCCAATTTGCTTTACAACTGATTGAATCCATTTTTTATATATTACACATCATATCTGAAAAATTATTTATGACGTTTGCCCGGGCACTGTTCATTTAGCTCACCACCATTTATTTAAAAGCAATACTTTGTAACTGACAATTGGAATTATTTTATTGTAGCAGAAGTAAAACCATCACATATTTGTTTGTGGCTGATGTTCATTACAAATACAAAGATATTCTAAGGAATCATGGAGAAAACTGTTCAGAGAAATGAAATATTCTTCTATACTAAACACATCTACTGTAAAGGGAATGTATTTCCAAAGTCTCCATATTGATCAATTTATCCACAAAAGATGTATTAATATGAATCAAAATCGGGTTTATCGTCAATATGGCACATTTTTCATCATACATTTGCTGTAATTCACTAGATACTCTATGTTCAACATACTTCTCTTCCTTGCAACACCCCATGGCTAACATAATACATACACCAGGATTATACACCACGAAATGTTGCACATCTTGAAAACTTCTGGATCCTTTTAAGACTCCTCTAGAGATGAGCGAGCACCAAAATGCTCGGGTGCTCGTTACTCGGGACGAACTTTTTGCGATGCTCGAGGGTTCGTTTCGAGTAACGAACCCCATTGAAGTCAATGGGCGACCCGAGCATTTTTGTATATCGCCGATGCTCGCTAAGGTTTCCATTTGTGAAAATCGGGGCAATTCAAGAAAGTGATGGGAACGACAGCAACGGATAGGGCAGGCGAGGGGCTACAGGTTGGGCTGCATCTCAAGTACCCAGGTCCCACTATTAAGCCACAATAGCGGCAAGAGTGGGCCCCCCCCCCCACTGTCAGCATAAAGATCGTTCTCCTCTGCCATATTGCAACACCCCATGGCTAACATAATACATACACCAGGATTATACACCACGAAATGTTGCACATCTTGAAAACTTCTGGATCCTTTTAAGACTCCTCTAGAGATGAGCGAGCACCATTCAATGACATCATTGTCATTGGCTGTGATTGGCTGAAGGCACGTGTGTTTCTGGAGGCGGGGATTTAAAGCCCTTCATAGAGAAAGCAATGCTCTGCTGGGAACCAGGAGGGAGCGACAGCCTGCAGCAGCGGCACAGAACGCCAGGAGAAGTGAGTAATGATTTTTATTCTTTGCTCCACTGTATTGCCGGCGTATAAGGTGACAGTTGGGGGGTCGTCTTATACGCCCCGTCGCCTTATACGCCGGTATATATTTTTATTGTAACACATTTCTGGATGAATTGCAGGGAAGGGCTTATATATGTAAGCCCTTCCCGACAATTCATGCCGCGATCGCCGGCAGCCCATTGCTTTCAGTGGAACCTGCTGTATTGCCGGCTCCATTGAATTCAATGGGCAAACATCGTTCTTCTCTGCCACAGCTGTTACAGCTGTGGCAGAGAAGAATGATTTGACTTCTAAATGTTCTCAATGGGGTCGGCGCTGCTGCCGCCGGCCCCATTGAGTGCATATAGAGAAGAGAACAGAAATCGCAGATCGCACATAGGTGTGATGTGCGATTTCTATGGCCTAAGAAGGACCGTTGGGGTTCTTGAAGCCTAAAATCACTCCTAACACTCTCCCTATAGCAGCTCCGGCATCAACAACACTTTCCCTGAACTATGTCAGAATGCATCTGTGGCGAGCCGCGGGAGGGGCAGATTTTAATACTCGGGTGACACCTAATCTCGCCAGCCACTCACTGCAGGGGGGTGGTATAGGGCTTGAACGTTGCAGGGGGAAGTTGTAATGCCTTTCCCTGTCTTTCTATTGGCCAGAAAAGTGCACAAATTTCTCAGGGAAGAAAATGAAAGTAACCCGAACACCGCGTGGTACTCGTTACGAGTAACGAGCATCTCGAACACCCTAATACTCGAACGAGTATCAAGCTGGGACGAGTACGTTCGCTCATCTCTAGACTCCTCTTAGTCATACTGAGAGTTTTAGCGTGTTTCCTAAACTGTCAATATAAGCACAAAAATGTTCACCCCTTTAGACCAGATTAATGGCTTGAGAGTGCTCTACTAGCATTCGCCGGGCAGGTACACAGGATTGGGTTTTCTGTGTATTGTATAAAAAAGTGTAGAGTGCTGCACCTCCTTACATAATAACACAATAATGTGTTAGGTTAAAAAAGATATCTATTTTACACAGTGAGGCCTTAGTCACACGGGCGTTTTTTCACGCGATTTGCGCATCGCATGACGGATGCGCATGCGCAAATCACGTGACCGGCGCCGAAAAATCGGCCCAAAAATCGCCCGAAAATCTGCTCCTAGCCGCGTTTCATTAGAAACGGGCCGGAGCTGTCCAGCGCATTGCATTCAATGGAGACGGCAATACAGCGGCTCCATTGAATGCAAGCGCTGCGGGCGAGTGTGGGATGAATTGTCGGGAAGGGGTTAAATATATAACCCCTTTCCTGCAATGCATCCTGAAAAGTGAAAAAATAAAAAAAATGTATGTACTTACCAGCTCCCGACAGCTGGAGATCCTGGCGGCCGGCCTGCAGTGGGTGTGAAGGGGGTGTGACTCAGGCTTGCCCCTGATTGGCTCAGCCTGAGCCAATCAGAAGCAAGTCTCAGTCACACCCATTCATGAATTCATGAATGGGTGTGACTGAGATCAGCCTCTGATTGGCTCAGGCTGAGCCAATCAGGGGCAAGCCTGAGTCACACCCCCTTCACACCCACTGCAGGCCGGCCGCCGGGATCTCCAGCTGTCGGGAGCTGGTAAGTACATACATTTTTTTTATTTTTTCACTTTTCAGGATGCATTGCAGGAAAGGGGTTATATATTTAACCCCTTCCCGACAATTAACCCCGCGCACGCCGGCAGCCCATTGCTTTCAATGGAGCGGCTGTATTGCCGCTCCATTGAATTCAATGGGCAAACATCGTTCTTCTCTGCCACAGCTGTTCCAGCTGTGGCAGAGAAGAATGATTTATCTTCTATATGTTCTCATTGGGGTCGGCGCTGCTGCCGCCGGCCCCATTGAGCGCATATAGAGAAGAGAACAGGAATCGCAGATCGCAGATAGGTGCGATCTGCGATTTCTGTTCTCTAATTTATCGGACGAGCGCATAAAAAGCGCTCATGTGTCCGATACCATTGCAAAGCAATGGTTTTAAAAAATCGCCGGACGCATGCGCATGCGCAAATCGCGGCAATAAACGCCCGTGTGACTAAGCCCTGACAAAGTAACTTGTTAGGTTAAAAAGTATATCTTTCCAGTTAAGCCTATTATCATGCAATATTGATGCAGGAGAATGCAAAAAAAATAAATTTTTCATATTTTAATGAAAAAAATACTTCTGAGCTCTAAATTTAGCGATCAAAATAAATCCCTGCATCAGCAACCCATCTGCAAAAAAGCCAGTGACTATAACTTATATTATTGTTATACTCAGAAAAGACATCTAGGTCTCTTTTAAACTTTTTTAGTGAGTTTGCCGTCACCATATCCTCAGGCAGAGAGTTCTATTCTATAGTCTTGCTGTTCTTACAGCAAAGAAGCCCCTTCTATATTTTTGTAAAAACCTTCTTTCCTCTAGATGTAGAGGATGCCCCTTATAGATCATGGGAGAGATCTCTGTATTGACGCCTCATCTTTTTTTACAAAGTTATTAGGTCGTCCACTAGCCACCTTTTTCAAAGCAAAAAGTCCCTAATTTTGATAACATCTCTGGGTATTGTAGTTCACCCATTCAATTTATTACTTAAATTGCCCATCTTTGAACCCACTCAAGCTCCAATATTTATTTCTTCAGTACTGGTGCCCAAAACATTACACAATATTCTATGTGTGGTCTGACCAGCGATTTATAATGAGGAAGAACAATGTTATGTGCACCTAGACCCCTCTTAATGCACCCCACAATGCCTCAGCAGCAGCTAGGTGACTTTGGTTTGTTCCAATTAAGTTTCTAGTTATCCCCAAGTACTTTTGCAACCCAGTTTTACCTAGCAATTTTCAATTTAGTATGTAATGATATGTATTTTCCTTGCCCATGGGTGTAAACTCATATAACTGCAAAAAATAGATACACTGCCTGATGGGGGGCAAAGGATGACATACTGTACTACTGTCTGAGGTTTTGGCTCACAATTCCTCTTCCAGTGGCTTTGAACTACAGACAGGGTCATGTTTTGCACCTCAGAGCCAATTAAATATAAAATCACAAATAATGCTTTTGATACTCGTATATGCTTTTGCACTGAAGGCAGTCATAAGTGCTGTATAAAAATCAGTTGTACATTGTAGGACTGCAGTTCTGTCAAGCATATGTCAATGTCAGATTAGTAACATAACATTGGAAATAGAAGTGTGTTTAGTGAGGGTATCGCTCTCTAGGTGGCTTGTTTCTATTGGTGCATCTTACAGATCAGATGTCATAATTTATGTATATCATTAAAAAAAATGAAGGATACAATGGGAACCAACAGAATTTTGTATTACCTTTTATTATTAATGCACTTTTGGTCTCAAAGAGAGGGTAGGACCATACCAAATATAGTTCACACTTGATGCCTATAATCTCCTTGTGCATATCCTGGAAAACTTCAAGACAAAGTCTGGAATAAGTGTGTCACTGTTTCACTGTGCTGAACCTAATTTACTACTTTAAAGAGCCATTGTCTTTTTTAAAATGCAAAAAAATATCATATTTGTCAATAGTGCAAATTATTGCACTGCAACCTGGGAAATAAAAACTGTAATATTAATATCATTACATATAAGTAATTCAGCTCTAAACATCAGTTATTATTTTTTTCTTTCTTTATGAAAAGAAAATCATTTTATGAACGTCTAAAGGAGAATAAATGTGCATCAAATTTTTTCAAGTTGATTAAGCAACATTTACAGAAAACTACCACTAGATTGTGCTGTGCTGATAGAAAAGCCAAGTCAAGCAAAAATTCCAACATGTATATTTTGCATCCCATACATTTCACTACAATGAGAACATTAACATTGATGAATCAAGAATACAATCAATGCTTAACACTTCAAATATCTGAAATTCAGACAGTTTAGTGAAATGTAAAAATGATATGAAAAAAAATTAAAATATATATATATATAGTCCAGCAAATACATTTTTTTTGTTTAGTGAAAAGATCTAAAATTATAGAAAATGATTTCTATATCAATTCCTCATGGACTTCAAACACTCTGTTTGCTGTTGTTCGAAAGGAACTTTCATTGTTTACTTCCAGTGAATAAAAATATGTATATAGTCATATGCGGCACACTCTGGTGCATGACTAGTTAAAATGCAAAACGTCTTCATTTGTTCAGCAATTCCGCCATAGTTGAGAACTATTTTTATGACATCCACTATGCAATATAAGGACTCCTCCATGCGGACACTACGATTTTCGGCCGGCTGTATCACGGCCGCAGTGTTATCAAAAATCGCATGAACGAGAGGAAGCCATGACCAAGTCACAGCTGCATCTCGCGTTTATGCACCCATTTAGACAATCAAGTGCGGCGAGTATATGCCGCACCAGGAATACCGTTGGGGGAAGGGAGAGAGTTTAGCTCTGCTAAACTCCCTCCCCCTCTCCACCCCTTGACAGTTGTCTGCAATGGGAGGGGGTGAGACGGGGCGGAAGCTAGTGTGCTAATCTCCTGCCCCCTTCCTTTGCCAACAGTCGGCAAGAGGCAAAGAGTGGGAGGGAGTTTAGCAGAGAGCATCTCCCTCTGTTGGCCGCAACCATAGGCTTCTATAGGAGTCTATGGAGCCAGCCACTGTATTCCTACCGGAATACAGTTCCAGAACTATCTTTTCGAGCTGGCGTAAAAACATAAAAACGACTGGAATGCTGTGCACTCTCTTTTCCAGCTGATGGTTTTTACGCACCGTAAAAATGTTCATTTGAACTGAGGTATTGGAATCTAATGCATCAGATGGGTAGCTTATATCGGCCAGCCATGAAAATGCAGCCAATATACACTCTTGTAAATGAAGCCTAAGTGATAAATTAACTTTATTAGGCCTTAGTCAGACGGGCGTTTTTTTTGCGCGATTTGCGGATCACATGACGGATGCGCATCCGCAAATCGCGTGACCGATACCCGAAAATTGCCCGAAAATCTGCTCCTAGCCGCGTTTCATTAGAAATGGGCCGGAACTGTCCAGCGCATTGCATTCAATGGAGCCGGCAATACAGCCGACTCCATTGAAAGCAATGCGCTGCGGGCGAGTGCGGGATGAATTGTCGGGAAGGGCTTAAATATATAAGCCCTTCCCTGCAATTCATCCAGAAAAGTGTTAAAATAAAAAATATATACATACTCACCTGCTCCCGGCAGTTGGAGTTCCCCGCGGCTGGCCTGCAGTGGGTGTGAAGGGGGTGTGAGTCAGACCTGCCCCCTGATTGGCTCAGCGCTGAGCAAATCGCGCAAAAAAAATGCCCGTCTGACTAAGGCCTTAGGAGGGGGTTAGTTATCAATTGATCCAGCCCCGATGGACAGTGTAGCATACAACAACAGTAACCCCCCACTCCTTGCATTTATTATCTATCATTCACATGCAGTGTGTCTTAAAAACTCCAGGGGTAGCCCAGGGTGGCAGTACCAATGTGGTTCACTGTTTGAAGTACAGGACAACCCGCCGAACTATTATGGCGTCATTAATAGGTTGGTGGTCTGCATGGTGCACTACATGTATCAGAATGGTCTGCCACTTTGTATCCACTCTGTGTGGGAGTATACACCAAGCAGCCACCCCCTCTATATTAAGAGGCTGTGTGAGTGGCTTCCTCATCGGTGTCCCTCACAGGTGTAATTAGCTCCCTCATTTTGGTAGTCTGCTACCTGCATGGTGAGAGGATGCAGCAATCTGCCCTCCTTAGTCAGTAAGTATATGGCCATTTTCTGTGATTATTTATTTTTTTTATACTTCCCTTTCTGTGACGTCCCTAAAAAAATAGCGCTCAGGAGTCTGAAGTCCTATAAAGTTAATGATTATAGTAAGCTAATATTTGCACTTACTTATGGGGGTTATTAGAAATGCACTACTGCATCTTCTTATCCACATCAGCCAAATAGAATATCAGTTTCCAGAAATAGCGATCCAAACACCATGGGTAAGTATAGCATAGGATTTATTAGGCTACACAAAGTCAATGCAATGAACTTTGGAAGTATGCTCCCCGCTCCTTCTTCAAGTATACATAACAGCACAAGTGAATAATTTCACAATGATTCACTTATGCTGTCTGTATATGTTTTAATATTTTACATTCAATGGGGGAAAGTGCAAACCACCGTTTTCCCCATAGCCATGTATGGGTGTGAAAGCTGGGCTACGGGAAAAAGCTGATAGGAGGTTCAATGCGTTTAAGCTGTGGTGCTGGTGAAAGCTGCTGCATATGCCCAGGATTGCGAAAGTAACAAACAGAGAAGTCCTGAATCATATAAGACCCGATATATCACTGGAAGGCAAGATGACCAGACTCAGACTCACAGATTTTGGCCATGTAATGCGAGCAGAGTTGCTAGAAAAATCTATAATGCTTGGACAGATCAGTGGCAAAAGAAGGCCTGGCCGCTAAAGGACACAATAGCTGATACTGTCAGAGCTGATGCTGGCATGGATATCACACAACTGAGAGCGGCAGTGCAAAACCAAAAAACATACATGGAGGGAGTCTTTAGGGTCACCAATGATTGTGAATGACTAAATGGCTAACAAAAACAACATTTAACAGAATTACTGTGTGAAACATCAAAAGACTCTTGTTAAATGACTGACTTCTGCTGTTAAGCATGCTTGGGAAAGGAAGTGACAGCATGCTTCACAAATGCATTGCATTGACTTTGTGGAAATAAGTCTTATGTTATACCTATGCACAGTGGTTGGGCCTATGTTTCCCGAAAATAGTATTGTTTGGCTAACTTGCATAAGGCGGTGTAGTAGAACATTTCTAATACCCCCAGAAGTAATTGCAAATATTGGCTTACTATAATGATTTTATATGATGTCAGCCTTTTCCAGCCTTTTCACTTGAACCAATCACAGCCATTCATCTAGTGCTGGCTATGATCGGCTAAGCTTCAGCCAATCACAGCCAGCGCTTTAAGAAGGCCGGGATTTTTCAATCCCCGGCCAGAACAGAAGAAGATCAGTGCCGGGACCCAGGGAGAAGATGCGGCCAGGCTGACAGCACATCTAAGGTGATGTATGCATATTTTTTTTTCTCTTCTTCAACTACAGCTTATTTTCGGGGTAGGTCTTATATTTCAAGCCTCCTCCAAAAATCTTCGCATGTGACGCTACACAGTCGCGTGACTTTGCAGCGTCACATGCAACTTTGCAAAGTTGGCTCATCATTAGTTAGGACCATTGTTTACATGAATGAGTTAATGCCATTGTACAGTGCAGACAGCTGTGATTTGAAGAGACTAAAGACAATTAGAATACCTCACTACTTTTATAGTCACAGAGCTAGTGCTCAGTAGTCAGGAAGTCAAAATAGGTTCTGAAACTGGAAGCTTTGTAACAGTCAGCTATAGTACAGTGGTACTCCTGAGGGAGGCACTTTGTGGACACGTTTGCAGTTGAGGCCCATCCCTCTATGCCACTGAGAGGGCAGGAGGCTACACATCAGGGCAGGAGGCTACACAACTCTCTATCTAAACGTAGCCTAATAGAAAGATGCTCTCTACTCAGCGCTCCTATTTTAGTCTAGACAGTTAGCTAATGCGGCCACGACTATCTGACCCAGGCTTGAGCTAGTATAGCAAGCCGGTTGATTGATTACTTCTGCAGATCTAGACTTAGGTTAAGGTGTATTGCCCCCTATTTTATGCTGAGCTTTGAAAGTTTTGGCTTCGATATCAGGGCAATGGGGTCATGGTAAACGGACCTTGGCTTAGTTAGCGATATTATCAAATCGCTTTGACCCATCTCTAGATATTAGGAGACGGGTCATATAGCTTGATTGATATCTGCCAAATCAAGGGAGCTGTGATTAGTACCATCTAGTATGGAATAACTATCCTGAGGTCTCAAATCTTCTATCCATTAAGATCAGGTTATATTAGTAACTATCTTTGCTCCTTTACAAAAGAATCAATTATCTAGATAAATCTACCCTGATGTCATTAGTCATATGTCTGTCAAGTCTGTACACGGACAGACCTATGAATACACTCTAGACCATTGACCACCTGGTTCTTGAAAAGTCGAGGGTCCGACTGAAATGCATTGAACCTTGAATTCTTAACCTTGAACTTTGAACTGATCTAGTTGTTGATTATATTAACCTATGAAGGTCTGGAACTATTTGCTCATTTAGGGCGCCCACCCACTGGTGTTTGCGATTTTCGTGCGTGAAAAACGCAGCGTTTTCCGCCCGTTTTCGCGGCTTTTTCGCGCCTTTTCCGTTAATTTCCATTGAAATTCATGGGTGCATTAAGAGAAAAATAAGGACACATATGCAACTGACAGTTCCTATGTTAAAAATTGCAACGGACCAAAAAAAAAAACGCCAGTGGACAGGAACACATTCAATTCTAATTGCCCTTGAGAAAAAACGCAAAACGCAAAGGAAAAAAAATCGCCAGTGGGTGGGCGCCCTTAGGCTAATTTTTATGTGAACAGTAAAAAAGTGTTTGGTTAGTCCATTTAACTGAATCAATAAATGAAAGTGCTCAACCAAACCAACAAATAGACTGGGACAATATATTGTGCGGAGGTGTGACCTCAAAACGATCACACTACAACACCCCAGACCTATATGAGATACGATTTGAAACACTGGTTTCTCTAATGGGAAGTTTTTTCAGCACGAGATTTACGTAGCTACATCCTAGACATATGAATTTAGTCTCACTCTGAAACTTCCCTTGTGTAGCAACACTGTGACATTTATGAGCACGTGTGTTTTGTTTGTTGTTATTGTCTTGTCTCTGTCCTTTATTTCATCAGTTGATGATCAAGCCCAATGTGTTTTTTAAGATATTTGAAAGATATATAGTTTTAAGGGATCTTCTGTGATTCGGGCTTTTATATAAATTAGTTCCCTCTGCCTCTGTGATTTTTTTTTGCCAATATTGAATGACAGCACTCGCCCATTCATGAATTCAATACAAGTTTGGTATCGTATTAATCATACTGACAGATAGAATAAAGTTATCATGTCATTTTTGTTGTCGTTTGTGCGCCGTAAAAAACAAGATGTGTAATGTCTGGGTTTTTTCATTTTACTCCACTTAGAATTTTTGTTAACGTTTTTCAGTACATTATATGGTACATTAAATAGTACCATTGAAAAATACAACTCGTCTCACAAAAACAATCCCTCATACAGCAACATTGATGGATAAATAAAGGAGTTATGATTTTTTTAAAAGGGGGAAGGAAGAAACAAAAATGGGAAAGGAAAAAAAAGGGACGAATCATTAAGAGGGTAAGTATGAGGGTGGGAGTGTGTACATACCCTATAGGCTGAAACAGGGGACTATGCACTGAGGAGGATGTGGGACCTGCTCCAGAAATGTGAATGCTAACTAACTTCAGCAGGTGAGCAAGATGGGGGCTGTGGTAGCACGCTGTGACAAAAAATTTCACTTTAGACTGATCTTTTAATAGAACATTTTTGAGAAGCATTGAGGAACATCTAGGTGGTCATAAGTAATGTTGAAACTAGTTGCAGTGTTTTTTGGACAACATTGGCTTCCTTCATGGTGTCCTTCCATGAACATTGCTCTTCTTTATTGTTTTTACAATAGTGGACACCTGAACATATGTTTTTTTCAGCTTGTAGAGTCTTCTATAGGTCTGTTGCTGTCACCTTTGAGTTCTTTCTCAACTCTTTCAGAATTGCCAATTGTGTTCTTCAAGTCATCTTAACAGGAAATCTACTCCTAGGGAGAGTAGCAACAGAATTCTCTCCAAAGGGGGGTCAGAAGTGGTGTCATGTCTCCTTAAGGAGAGCACCCACAAAGTGTGGGGGGACACCTAGGGGGTGAGTCAATATGGGGATGGTATAGTCTCTCCCCAAGAAGAGCACACAGAAGGGGTGTGGGGACACCTAAAAGCTAAGTAAGGAGACTTACAAGACAATGGTCCTCTGGTAAATTTATGCAAATCAGAAATATGGAAAAATACCTCTACAGCGCCATATATTGGATTGCAGCATCACTTTAATTCAAAGTGACCTTATAAAAAAAGTCTACAATGATTGGGATTTTTAAACCAAGGCAGAAACCATGCATGCATAAATATGTAGGTAATTACTTGTTTTTTTCCACCATCCTTACATGCCATAGTTACATAATTCTATCCAATTTCAAAAAAACAAGAACCACTGTTGTAAGGCTAATTTCACATGGCAGCACTTTGTTCAGTATTTTTCATCAGTATTTCTAAGCCAAAACCAAGACTGGAACTTAAACAGAAAAAAAACCATAATGGAGATACTGGCATCTCTTTCATGCTTTGGATCCACTATCAGTTTTGGCTCTCTCCCATGTAAAAGTGGTCTTAATCTGAGACTGACTAAGCTATTAAATAGGCAGAATGTTTTACTAAATATGCTAGACATTATAAAAATACTATGTGTGCTTGGTATTAAATCCTACATGTGTACTTGATATTGAAGAAAATACATCCTGAAAAAAAAAATCTGTGTTTCTTGGAGTATTTTGTTTTTCCTTTTAATTACGTCTATTAAGTCTGTATACTTTTGAGGTTTTTGAGGAATGGAAGCACAGCTTTTCACTAGACTGATCCAATTTATCTTTCTCAAAGAATGCTCACAAGCAAGATCTGTAACTGGCACAAATCATCTTTCACTGGCCAATAGAGTGAAATATTGTGACTGATAAAATAAACTTCATTTCAAGTCCTCTGCTGAGTTTACAAGCAGATCGTGTACCACCTTGTTTATTGAAGATTTATTTAAGAACTTTCACGTAATTCATGGACCAGTGAAAAATTAAACTTTAAAATTCTTTGCGATCTATTTTAATATTACCATATTGCCTAGTTCAGAGAACTTGTATGTGGGCTGCCTGATATTCTTCTGAAGGTAGTTATTTATGATAAATAAGGATTGGAAGAGGCAGACTGGCCTAGCATGGTACCAAAATATGTGGGTCCAAAAAGTCTAGTATAACTCAAAACCCATATGGTGCTGAATTTACAATCATTCACTTAGGATATTATTATTAGTTCAATTGCAAGTAACCTAATAGACCTCAATAATGATGTCCTGTGTGGGGCATAATGAAAAAAAATTGTATGCAAATAAGTATGGACATTAATATACTTTGCATGAATTACGGGACCTTAGGTTCATGCCCTCTGGTGTGTCCAAAGAGCTTTGGATGTCTGACATCAGGGGTGTACTTAAAGACTCATGGGTTCAGGGGAAGAATTCAGTTTGCCCTCCCCCCATGTGCAGCTATTCTGTGTGGCTACCAACTGTAGTCTGCCCCAAAATATATACACACACTATCTATATCTCAGACAGCAGATATAAGA
This sequence comes from Eleutherodactylus coqui, assembly GCF_035609145.1. Lineage (NCBI taxonomy): Eukaryota > Metazoa > Chordata > Amphibia > Anura > Eleutherodactylidae > Eleutherodactylus > Eleutherodactylus coqui. The sequence continues at coordinate 104,528,955 of NC_089843.1, forward strand.
GAACATTTAAAACAGGAAAGGTGAATAATAGGAGTTGGCTCTGCTCTGAGAGCTGGAAAGAGCTCTTGTACCAGCAATAAAGCAGTGAGGATAATTAGGAGCCTGATCGAGATGTGAGAGGATGTGCTAGGAGAGAGCTCTATATTACATGGTCTATAAAACATCCTGGACCTGGTGGATTTCACAGCAGAGGACCGCTGCTAGTTAATACACAACCCTGCACATAGGGGATCTCCCCAGTACTCACACGCAGCTATGACCCGCAGCAAAGATCAGTGGAGAGCGGGGAAAGCTAGAGGCTGAGAGTCCCAAGATGGTGCCAGCATGCATGGAGAGAGGGCACATGTGGCTGGGACTGCCAGCAGTGTTCACCCAGCAGCAAAACTGGCAAAATTTGCCAGAATAGAGCCCTAGAGGGAAAAGAACATCAACAAGCAGACAACAGCCTGGAGACAAGATAAAGCTGCTGAGGAAGGGGTGAGTGCCCCTGCTGACGGAGCTGACAGGGAGCCTGATGGGGATCTCAGAGTGAGGAGAGGAATGAGCATCCAAGCAGCAGCCAGGCCCGCAGCACAGTGTAAAGCAGAGAATGCATCTCTAGCCATATAAGCAGAACCCTCTCTCGGAGACATTCTAGGGGCAATAAATAAATGTAGCACTGCCCTGAACACATTACATATGCAAGTAGGCTCAGTGCAAGAAGATATGAAGCTAGTCAGGCATGATATGCAGAAGATTTCTGAGTACATGGCAGCAATGGAGGAAAGGGTGAGCACAGTGGAAGATGACCTAATACCATTAACACACGACATGACTAGGCATAACCAGCATGTTGAATAAAACTGATGACTTGGAAAACTGCACAAGACACAACAACATCTGTGTTGTGGGCCTTCCGGAGAAAATGGAAAGGAATAATCCCTCTGATTTCTTTGAAACATGGCTAATTAACACCTTTGGTAGGAATTCTGACACCATTATTTGCAGTAGAAAGAGTGCATCATGTCCCAACATGGCCACCGCCACCGGGGACCTCTCCATGACCCCCCCCCCCCCCCCTCCTTATCAAGCTTCCTCACTTTAAGGATCGAGAGATAATCCTGCCCAAAGCAAGGGAGCCAGAAAACATAGTAGTGGAGGAAGCAAGAATTTCATTCTTCCCAGATATCTCGCAGAAGTCTAAAAGAAGCGCATAACCTTTCAGGGCATAAAACGTTGTCTGCATAATATGAATATACTTAATACTATGCCGTACATTGCAAGGTTGAGAATTGCGACAGATGGTGTGAGATATTTTTTGGAAAATTCCTTAGATGCCAATGCCTGGCTAGACCAAAATGAAAACAGAATAAGAAGGGATTCATGAGCAAATCGCATCCCAACAACAGCTAGAAATAACTAAAGCAGGGGACCTTACAAGATCTACAGTGCAAACTCCAGGTCTACAAATGGAGCAGAAATGTTACATGATTGTTCACAAAAAATAATTTCTCATTTTTAATCTGAGGTTTGCTCGAATAGCATAACCCAATTTATAGAGGACTTGTGTCCCGACCTGTTGGAGAATTTACAGGTTCACAAGTTTTGTTACAGGGGATGTTTATTTTTTTTTGTTTTTCTCTCTCGCACTCTGAAGAAGGATGGTCAGTGGGTTTTTAGGGCATGTCGGTGAATGTCGCTGGACGGCATCACCTAAATGGTTAGTGAGTAGAGATGAGCGAGCACCAAAATGCTCGGGTGCTCGTTACTCGAGTCGAACTTTCAGTGATGCTCGAGAGTTCGTTTCGAGTAACGAACCCCATTGAAGTCAATGGGTGACTCGAGCATTTTTGTATATCGCCGATGCTCGCTAAGGTTTTCATTTGTGAAAACCTGGGAAATTCAAGAAAGTGATGGGAATGACACAGAAACGGATAGGGCAGGCGAGGGGCTACATGTTGGGCTGCATCTCAAGTTCCCAGGTCCGACTATTAAGCCACAATAGTGGCAAGAGTGAGACACCCCCCCCCCCCCCACTGTCAGCATAAAGATCATTCTCCTCTGCCACAGCTGTTACAGCTGTGGCAGAGAAGAACGATGTTAGCCCTTTGAATTCAATGGAGCCGGCAATACATCTGGCTCCATTGAAAGCAATGGGCTGCCGGCGATCGCGGGATGAATTGTCGGGAAGGACTTAAATATATAAGCCCTTCCCTGCAATTCATCCAGAAATGTGTAAAAATTAAAAAAAAATATACTCACCTTGTCCCGGCAGAACGATGTTAGCCCATTGAATTCAATGGAGCCGGCAATACAGCTGGCTCCATTGAAAGCAATGGGCTGCCGGCGATCGCGGGATGAATTGTCAGGAAGGGGTTAAATATATAAGCCCTTCCCTGCAATTCATCCAGAAATGTGCAAAAATAAAAAATATATATATACTCACCTGGTCCCGGCAGACGGAGTTCAGCACGGCCGGCTGCAGTCCTCCTGAACTGCTCTGAACAGCTGTGAGTAGTATTCCGTCTGCGGGGACCAGGTGAGTATATATATATATTTTTTTTTTACACATTTCTGGATGAATTGCAGGGAAGGGCTTATATATTTAACCCCTTCCCGACAATTCATCCCGAGATCGCTGGCAGCCCATTGCTTTTAATGGAGCCGACTGCATTGCCGGCTCCATTGAATTCAATGGGCTAACATCGTTCTGCCGGGACAAGGTGAGTATATATATATTTTTTTTTTACACATTTCTGGATGAATTGCAGGGAAGGGCTTATATATTTAAGCCCTTCCCGACAATTCATCCCGCGCACACCGGCAGCCCATTGCTTTCAATGGTCAGTGCTCGTTTAATCGAGACGAGTACCGCGTTGTGCTCGTCTCGAGTAACGAGCATCTCGAGCGCCCTAATACTCGAACGAGCATCAAGCTCGGACGAGTATGCTCGCTCATCTCTATTAGTGAGTCTTCCTTGGACAAGATATTTTCTCCAGTAGAAATGATGAGTGAAAAAATTACAATTGTCTCATGGAATGCCACATACGTGGCATGAGCAATTCAGTTAGAAGACTAGCAATAGTTCAAACAATCAAACAGTATCACCAATTGGTGTTATGCCTACATTTGTCTAAGGAAAACCTACATACTGCAAATGTGGGCTGGGTGGGTAACGTTTCAATTCTGTGCGCACAAGCAATTCAAGGGGCGTAAGTATCTTGATACACAAATCAATTTCATTCTACTGTTTCTCACGTAAAATTGATTCGGAGTGGCAATGTATATGCCTGCATTGTAAACTGTACAATTTTACGTGCCTTCTTGTCTTTGTTCATATTCCACCTCCTTACAACCGCAGGGTTATGGGTCAGATACTGGAGTTTGTAACAGAAATTCCAAACACCCCAATATTAATGAGGGTTGATGACCCTTATTAGTATAGAACATGGGCAGAGGAAGGTATTGTGAAGGGTCAACTAAACCTGCTGGGACGCCTATTACAAGGAACACTCCTTATAAATATATGGCAAATCAGAAATCCGGGGACCAAATATTACTCCTGTCAATCCAGCTCCTCCCAATCCCTATCACGTATTGATGTGGCACTTGGTAACGCCCTACTACATAGCCACATAACAGCGATCCAATATTTACCCAGATCGATATCCAACCACTCACCTATGCTACTCAAAATACGGCATGCAGAGGGAGCCAGATTAAGATGCCCCCAATGGAGACTAAACCCCTTCTGGCTAAACATAATAGCCCAAGAATAGAGAGATTAATGAATGAATACTTTATTTTAAACAATCAAAGACCTAACATATTTACAGAATGGGAGGCAATGAAGGCCTATCTCAGAGGTCTCCTTATACAAAATATTCCACAGGTCAAACGGAAGCGTAGGGCATTGGGCCAGGAACTACAGGAGAAATTGTCTAAAGCAGAATCTCTGTTTGTTAGCAATAATACACCTGAAACTACAACTAAATGAAGGAAGGCGCAAAAAGCATTTACCCTGTATACTCTTGAGATGGCAGCAAATAAACAGTGTTTTATGAAGCAAACATATTTTGCAGAGGGAAAAAAAGATGGACCGTATGCTGGTAGTTAGAGCTAGAGCGCAGATGGGATCCACTTACGTTACTGGACTGAGGAATGAAAGGGGAAGTATAGACACCGACACTATTTCAATCAGTAAGACAATACAAGTAGTCCCCTACTTGCAAACAGGTTCCGTTCTAGGAGCCCGTTTGCAAGCACATTTGTTCGTATATCCAAACAAATGCTTGTATGGAGCAGGATGGCGGGTGGAGCCCGCTCCATACAATGTCGGGCGTAGGCTGTACTTACAGCCGGCACCCGGCGGCAGCAGTTCTGATGAGCCGCGCAGATCGTCGGAACTGTTAACACTCTAAATGCCGCTGTCAGAAGAGCGTTAACAGTTCCGACGAGCGGCGCGGCTCGTCAGAACTGCTGCCGCCGGGTGTCTGCTGTAAGAACAGCCTGCACCCGATGTTCAGGGGTCCCGTACATTGTCCTGCAATAGGATCGCGGGATGCTGTGTGGTTGCTAGGCAGCCGGGGGCCTAGCAACCGCACTGTGACCCGCGATCTGACCGGACAGGCTTGATAGAAGCCTGTCCGCTCCCGGCACAGTACGATGTAATGCCATAGCATTACATCATACTGTGGAGGGCAGATTGTTCGCATCTTGCGAAGTTCGTAACTCAAACGTTCGCAAGTTGGAGACTATCTGTATACTTCTTTTATGCCTCACTGTAGTCCTCTGACCTACACAGGACCAGAGAGCAAATCATACAATACTTGGCAGCTATAGCAATACCCTGCCTATCACAAAAGCAGAAGAAATTTCTAGAGGCTCCTGTGGAGCTGGAGGAATTACAGGAGGCCTAAGCTACTCTACAGGACAATAAGGCCCTGGGTACTGATGGGTTACCAGCTGAAATTTACAAAAAAATTGTGGAAAATTTGCTCCTGCATTTGCTTACAATATTTCAAGAGGAGGAGCACAGGCATAAATTGCCTCCCTCTATAAAGGAGGCAATGATAACTTTTATACCTAAACCAGGAAAAGATCCACCGATGGTGGATTCTTATAGGCCCATCTCTCTATTGAATGAAGATGTCAAGATCCTAGCGAAGGTGATGACTATTTCTCAATCTACAGCTACTAGCAGACAATACAGGGGAGAGAACAATATGCTCGCTAAATGCCGCTAAGGCATTTGATAGTGTAGAGTGGCCCTTTCTATGGAAGGCTATGGATAAAATGGGTATAGGCTTCAAATTCATAGGCTGTGCACAATTATTATACACTGATGCTAGGGCCTCGATAGCTGTAAATAGGTGCTGTACAGACACATTCTCGTTAATTAGAGGAACACACCAAGGATGTCCCCTCTCGACAACTCAGACACGCGTACTAGGCAGAGTCAATGACCAGAGACGTAGAGATTTCCAATTTTGTTGCGGCCGACATCATTGGTACATCTTCCACTACCACAGGAAAAATATCTATGATGTATGAACGTCTACAAAGAAAACTAAATCTACAAAACCCACCGATGATTAAAAATAAATAGGAAGCAGATATTGGCCCCACTGAGAACTCACAATGGGATGAGATTCTCAGTATGACCCCCAAACTTTCACTAAGTTGCACAGGCTATCACAACCGTATCTGCTACGCAGAATATATCACACCCCTGCTTTTTTTGCATGACAGAGGTAAGGTAAAGCCCGCTATGTATACGCCATAAGTTACAAAATGCAAGGTTAATACACATGATGTAGAGATGTCCAAAATTAACTAGATATTAGATAGATGTGCAATCACTAATAAATACTGTGTACAAAGTTAATTAGGACTTTTCCCCACTAGTATGCAAACTCTGTTATTTGAGTGATATTCCAATTGAAGAACCAGAACAAATAATGGTAGCAAGGTTACTCTATATAGCAAAAAAGCTGATAGTCCAACATTGGTTGTATGAAATGCCCCCCTCCCAAGTGGGAGAATTTAAAACCAAAGTTAACTGTCTTTTACTCTGGGAAAAAGGAGTATATCTCAAGAGAAACGCTGGCCACAAATATTTCAAAATATGGGGAAATAGTTTAGTACACCTGGGAGTAGCAAACCAGAGAACAATGGTTGGCAACTAGATTTTGGAAATGCCCCATTCTAGGAGGGAATGTTATATAACTGCTCTGATGCAATGGATTATAGTGGAGATTGAAATGTAATAACTTAGCAAAATGTATTATATGGATCAAATTTTATATCTATGTGTTTGACAGAATCTTACAGGCTGAATCCTCATTGTTTATTACATTCACTCTAAATCATAAGTTGTAAAAAAGGATAAAAAACCTGCAGTACATCTGGAGCAAAGACCTGCGATGTTAGTGGTGAGGTGGGGCTTTGGGCCCCTTAGCTTATGGGCCTGGGTGCAACTGTGAACCATGTGACCTCTATTATTATGCCACTGTCTAGAATTTGAGCATACTCTGTCTTTTAATCCCCTAGAAAATATTCCAATGCCAGATGGGTAGAAGAGCAACTCCTTGCCCTCTCCTCCAGTCTCTTCCAGATTTTTCAATACTCTTTCTATCCCAGATAATAATAAAAAACAAAGTCATACAAATAGAAGACAATAAAAACTAATTAAATCTATATACTACTATGTTGAAATTTATTCAAAAATAGCTGACACAAAGCCAGCAGAATTGGTCATGCGAGCCTTCTGAATTGCTGACACATTTGGCCTGGGCTAAACCAGGAAGTGAAGTTTAAGGGACTGTAAAAGAGGTATGACCTTTTTGCAGAAAATCCTCAGATTGTTACTACTAGAGTAGACTCCATTTACAAAGGATAAAGGGTGTATAAACCTTGATGTTCAATTTACAAGTATGCACCCGGAATAAGAACAAAAATGTGAATAAGATCATGGGATGTATCAAAATGGACCTAAGAAATTGATGGACCATAGCAGTAATGTTACATGTGAACTATATTGATAGTCATTACAGAGATTTGTTTTGAGAAACATAATATTACATGTTATCTGTAGTAGATTGCTAAAGATTGATCATTGTCAATGATTTTATTCTGATTATCATTTTAGGAAGGATTCTTTTCTTCTAATATGAAGACAACTGGCAGCATCCTCATACAGGTTTTTGCCTCTGGATCAAAACTGTATAATAATCAAGGCTGTAGTGGACCAAAGGCATGCCAGGGCACCATCTTAACACTTTCTTAACAACCAAAGCATGTCAGGGTACTCTAAAAAGAAACCCTCTGCACCCCAAAGCAATTAAAACTAGACAGTGAGAGGATCAGTCTGCCAGTTCTATGGAGACTCATGAAGCCATGGGATTTGGAGCCAAGGAAGTTATGAGCAGGCAGGTACTTGGCTTTGTGGATGTGACCATACTTAGTCTATGAGGCCATCTCCCACCAATTATGACCTACTGAAGAATCCTCTTCCTATGGAGATCTACTGACTACAGATAAACTTTCTGACTGACTACCAGAGACTGATATCTAAAAACTAGCTGTATCACTCCTAATCGTAAAACTCCAACATGTTTCCCTATCTAAACAGCATCATCATGCAGCTAGTTTTTAGATATCGATCTCTGATAGTCAGAAAGTTTATCTGTACTAAGAATATAGGATTGGCCATCCTCCGTAGATTACTTCAGTTACCAAACTATTATATTATATAGGAGCAGTCTTGATACTGCCATGTTTATGGACTGACCTTTGCAGACTGGGTTTTTAAACATAGGTGTTTGTCTACGTTATAATAAAGGTTTATATTTTATTTTGAATTACTACCAAAGGGTTAATTTTGCTTATGGCAATTCAAATTCAGTATCTTTAAACCCAGATTATTTCTAGGCATTCCGTGCTATTAATACTTGTACCTTAATCTCCATGTACGTACCCTTATCCATATATAGAGAAAAATTACTTAAATTTGATTAATTTAGAGGTCTGAAATAGTTTAGCGTTTGGGTCTGGGGTCTGAATTTGCTTGTTGCTTTAGACGATTGAAATGCATGGAGAAGCAAAGGGTCGAAGGGGTCTTGGAAGTAAACTCTACAGTCAGGAGAAGTTATCATTGTGGTCTGGGCTGGTTAGTGTAGAGAAATAATTAGTATGTCTACAATCAGAAAGGACTTCACTTGTGAGTCACTAGATTTATCTGTACTTCTATAATTAATATATGGTCTGCAGAAGGCCTGTGTTGTTCTGGTGCTAATTGGATAGTTCCACCTAGACTACTAGCTCTGCTCAGGCTACGAGCTCCACCTATAGTGACTCAGACCCTACAGCCCTGGTATTTTTTTTTTTTTGTGACAGAACCCCTGAAAATTATATTTGCAAACTATGACAATTAGAGATGAGCGAGCATGCTCGGTAAGGGCAGTTACTTGAGAGAGCAATGCTATTTTCGAGTACCTACGTGTTTGTCGGAAAAAATTCCGGGGGGGGGGGGGCGCGGCCCCCCCGAATTTTCCCCCCCTGCTCACCCCTGCGGCCCCCCCCCCCGAATTTTCTCCGACAAGCATGCAGTTACTCGAAAATAGCATTGCTCTCTCGAGTAGCTGCCCTTACCGAGCATGCTCACTCATCTCTAATGACAATGGTTAGAACTATGCAAATAAGTTCTCCTCAAAGAGGAAAAAAGCTATCTGCTTAGTGTCACCCATTGGATAGCAAACATATAAGTCAACATTTGACTCTTTGTTTGGAATGGTTAGGAATGCAAAACAAATAAAATTGATATGCAGTAACTTAGAGAACTATGGCTTTAATGCTATGTGCAATTAGGTTTCAAGTGTTGATGATTTCAGTTGCTTAAAAATCTGACTAAAATCTCACCTGGCTGCATATTCTTTACTATCGCATGTACACGCTACAAAAATCAAGTGGGATTGTGTATAGAATATATAGGAAAAAATGAATTGGGTATTTTAATTTCTTCTGCAAGGCACAAGAATGTCACTGTGGACAGATCTGCCCTATACATTTACTGTAGCTCTTTGTATTGTAGCTGCAGGGGGATCAAACTTTTCATGGCATAAACTATTTAGAGAACTAAATTGTATTTTTCATGAATGAATAAGAATGCATAACACATCCAATTATACATATACATATTTAATCCGTACAGCTCTTCACAATGTGTTCCAAGAAGATAAACATGAAAATGAGCATACACTTACAATAAATTACAAACCTGCATCCTTACAGCATTTCTAAATGTTAAATATGTTTGGCTGTAGTTTTAAGGCAAAAAAAAAACATTTAACTTTATTTTAATTATAAAATGATATTTAATTTTTGCTCCATGACTTATTACAAGTTATGATTTTTATAACTGTAATCTTTTTATAAAATAAATATTTCAAATCCAAACAGGACATTGGATTTCATGTTTTGCTTCTACACACAGACTTTTAACTGCACATATACAAGGGAATATGTGTTAATGTCACATTAAATTGAAGTAGATAGCTTTTATTTTGATTACAAACTTGATCTTCCTATCTTCACACCTTTCTTGCTGCGCATAATATATGTGGAAGGGTTAACCAGCATCTACTGGTAAGTTCATAAGGAGTACTGCAGGCATGTGGCAGGTCAGCCAAGAAATGTTCTTCTTTATCTGGCTTTTTGGCTGGATATGTTCAAATATATGTATCACAAGATCACTAGCTTTTCAAAACAACATGATTTTTCCAATACTTTGTCACGAGATGTCTATCCCATATGAGTCTATTGTGATGTGAGTTGCAGCCTATCGAGGGTTTTGGCTGGATGTCACTATATTGTATTCAATTGGTATCATGAGAAATTGTAATCCTTAACCAAATTAGAGCTAAGGTAAGGATAAACACATCTAGAATACTGGCAGCCACAAATATTATTTTACTTGTATGGGCATTCGCTGTCATTTTGCATCCCTACTAGTTTATGTGCACTTGTTGGTTCTAAAATATGTGTAGGTCCTTGAACAAAGATGGCTATCCAATATCAGGATAAGCTTGTGATTGACTTAATGGCACAACACATGAATGGTTTGAATTTGATTCATATGCTAGATAAAGAGAATGAACTGTCCACCAGGGCATGCATCAAAACATTGGAAATACAGTGGAGAAAATCAGTCACGTGTTCCCCATCACTATTTTATAGATGTGACGGTCAGGTAAATTGAGCTGCAAGATGAAAAATTAGGTTAAAAAAGGATATAGGTTTTTTTAAAAGCTATATTTAGTAAGGGTGTACTTCTCACGATGTACAGTATGACAATTACTGAGTACTTTATTGAAGGTGGCCAACCCTTTTGATAGCTAATCTTTTTGTTGTATCTTGTTCTGTGGTCAGCATGAACTTATGATAAAAGTTAACTTGAAACATACATGTAAGGAAAAACTCCAGCAAAAAAAATAAAACAAAATTGATCACTAAGATGTAATAATTAAAGATGAGCGAACGTACTCGTCCGAGCTTGATACTCGTTCGAGTATTAGCGTGTTCGAGATGCTCGTTACTAGAGGCGAGCACCACGCAATGTTCGAGTTACTTTCACTTTCATCTCTGAGACAGCGTGCTTTTCTGGCCAATAGAAAGACAGGGAAGGCATTACAACTTCCCCTGCGACGTTCAAGCCCTATACCACCCCCCTGCAGTGAGTGGCTGGCGAGATCAGGTGTCACCCGAGTATATAAATCGGCCCCTCCCGCGGCTCGCCACAGATGCATTCTGACATAGCTCAGGGAAAGTGCTGCTGATGGTGGAGCTGCTATAGGGAGAGTGTTAGGAGTGATTTTAGGCTTCAAGAACCCCCACGGTCCTTCTTAGGGCCACATCTGACTGTGTGCAGTACTGTTGAGGCTGCTTTTTGCAGTGTTGCACTTTTTTTTTTTTTTGTATATCGGCCGTGCAGAGCATTGCGTCCTCAGTCTGCAGTAATTTTACATAGTCCAGGGCCAGTAGTGGTGAGGCAGGGAGAGTGAAAGAGATATACTGTGTATATAGGCAGTGGGCTTTTCCAAAAAAAATTTGTGAAAAAACATTCTATTTGGGCTGCCTGTGACCGTCCTGAGTGTACTGTGTCTCTGCTGGGGGTAAAAGTCCTAATTAATACGCAGCCAGCTAAGTGTTACAGCAGGCTTGAGCAAAATTCTTTCCTGGCTCTGCTGTGCGTTACACATCACCGCTGTCATCCTCTCCAGAGGGAAACAGTCTGCAGTAATTTTACATAGTCCAGGGCCAGTAGTGGTGAGCCAGGGACAGTGAAAGAGATATACTGTGTATATAGGCAGTGGGCTTTTCCAAAAAAATTAGGGAAAAAACATTCTATTTGGGCTGCCTGTGACTGTCCTGAGTGCTCTGCGTCTCTTCTGGGGGTAGTAGTCCTAATTAATACGCAGCCAGCTAAGTGTTACAGCAGGCTTGCGCAAAATTCTTTCCTGGCTCTGCTGTGCGTTCCGTAAGCGAAGTCAGCCTCCAACCACAGGCCAATAAGCGGCACATTTAATTACAGTGTTCTGTTTCTGCACTTCTGGTAATACACCATGCTGAGGGGTAGGGGTAGGCCTAGAGGACGTGGACGTGGACACGGGCGAGGACGCGGAGGCCCAAGTCAGGGTGTGGGCACAGGCCGAGCTCCTGATCCAGGTGTATCGCAGCCGACTGCTACGGGATTAGGAGAGAGGCACGTTTCTGACGTCCCCACATTCATCTCACAATTAATGGGTCCACGCGGTAGACCTTTATTAGAAAATGAGCAGTGTGAGCAGGTCCTGTCGTGGATGGCAGAAAGAGCATCCAGCAATCTATCGACCACCCAGAATTCTGCGCCGTCCACTGCTGCAACTCTGAATCCTCTGGCTGCTGCTCCTCCTTCCTCCCAGCCTCCTCACTCCATTACAATGACACATTCTGAGGAGCAGGCAGACTCCCAGGAACTGTTCTCGGGCCCCTGCCCAGAATGGGCAGCAATGGTTCCGAATCCTCTCCCACTGGAGGAGTTTGTCGTGACCGATGCCCAACCTTTGGAAAGTTCCCGGGGTCTGGGGGATGAGGCTGGGGACTTCCGGCAACTGTCTCAAGAGCTTTCAGTGGGTGAGGAGGACGATGACGATGAGACACAGTTGTCTATCACTCAGGTAGTAGTAATTGGAGTAAGTCCGAGGGAGGAGCGCACAGAGGATTCGGAGGAAGAGCAGCAGGACGATGAGGTGACTGACCCCACCTGGTTTGCTACGCCTACTGAGGACAGGTCTTCAGAGGGGGAGGCAAGTGCAGCAGCAGGGCAGGTTGGAAGAGGCAGTGCGGTGGCCATGGGTAGAGGCAGGGCCAGACCGAATAATCCACCAACTGTTTCCCAAAGCGCCCCCTCGCACCATGCCACCCTGCAGAGGCCGAGGTGCTCAAAGGTCTGGCAGTTTTTCACTGAGAGTGCAGACGACCGACGAACAGTGGTGTGCAACCTTTGTCGTGCCAAGATCAGCCGGGGAGCCACCACCACCAGCCTCACCACCACCAGCATGCGCAGACATATGATGGCCAAGCACCCCACAAGGTGGGACGAAGGCCGTTCACCGCCTCCGGTTTGCACCACTGCCTCTCCCACTGTGCCCCAACCTGCCACTGAGATCCAACCCCCTCTCAGGACACAGGCACTACCATCTCCTGGCCTGCACCCACACACTCGCCTCCGCTGTCCTCGGCCCCATCCACCAATGTCTCTCAGCGCACCGTCCAGCTGTCGCTAGCGCAAGTGTTGGAGCGCAAGCGCAAGTACGCCGCCACGCACCCGCACGCTCAAGCGTTAAACGTGCACATAGCCAAATTGATCAGCCTGGAGATGCTGCAGTATAGGGTTGTGGAAACGGAGGCTTTCAAAGGTATGATGGCGGTGGCTGCCCAGCGCTACTCAGTTCCCAGTCACCACTACTTTTCCCGATGTGTCGTCCCAGCACTGCACGGCCACGTCTCCCGCAACATTGTACGCGCCCTCACCAACGCGGTTACTGCCAAGGTCCACTTAACAACGGACACGTGGACAAGCACAGGCGGGCAGGGCCACTATATCTCCCTGACGGCACATTGGGTGACTTTAGTGGAGGCTGGGACAGAGTCAGAGCCTGGGACCGCTCACATTCTACCCACCCCCAGAATTGCGGGCCCCAGCTCGGTGGTGGTATCTGCGGCGGTGTATGCTTCCTCCACTAAACCACCCTCCTCCTCCTCCTCCTATGCAACCTCTGTCTCGCAATCAAGATGTGTCAGTAGCAGCAGCACGTCGCCAGCAGTCGGTGTCGCGCGGCGTGGCAGCACAGCGGTGGGCAAGCGTCAGCAGGCCGTGCTGAAACTACTCAGCTTAGGAGAGAAGAGGCACATGGCCCACGAACTGCTGCAGGGTCTGACAGAGCAGACCGACTGCTGTCTTGCGCCGCTGAGCCTCCAACCGGGCATGGTCGTGTGTGACAACGGCTGTAACCTTGTGGCGGCTCGGCAGCTCGGCAGCCTCACGCACGTGCCATGCCTGGCCCACGTCTTTAATTTGGTGGTTCAGCGCTTTCTGAAAAGCTACCCACACTTGTCAGACCTGCTCGGAAAGGTGCGCCGGGTCAGCGCACATTTCCGCAAGTCCCACACGAACGCTGCCACCCTGCGCACCCTGCAACATCGGTTTCATCTGCCAGTGCACCGACTGCTGTGCGACGTACTCACACGGTGGAACTCTATGCTCCACATGTTGGCCAGGCTCTATGAGCAGCGTAGAGCTATAGTGGAATACCAACTCCAACATGGGCGGCGCAGTAGGAGTCAGCCTCCTCAATTCTTTCCAGAAGAGTGGGCCTGGTTGGCAGACATCTTCCAGGTCCTTGGAAACTTTGAGGAGTCTACCCAGATGGTGAGCGGGGATGCTGCAATCATTAGCGTCATTATTCCTCTGCTATGCATCTTGAGAAGTTGCCTGCAAAGCATAAAGGAAGACGCTTTCCGCTCGGAAACGGAGGTGGGGGAAGACAGTATGTCGCTGGATAGTCAGAGCACCCTCCTGTCTTTATCTCAGCGCATTGAGGAGGAGGAGGAGGAGGAGGAGGAGCATGAGGAGGAGGGGGAAGAGACAGCTTGGCCCACTGCTGAGGGTACCCATGCTGCTTGCCTGTCATCCTTTCAGTGTGTATGGCCTGAGGAGGAGGAGGAGGAGGAGGAGGATCCTGAAAGTGATCTTCCTAGTGAGGACAGCCATGTGTTGTGTACAGGTACCCTGGCACACATGGCTGACTTCATGTTAGGATGCCTTTCTCGTGACCCTCGCGTTACATGCATTCTGGCCACTACGGATTACTGGGTGTACACACTGCTCGACCCACGGTATAAGGAGAACCTTTGCACTCTCATACCCGAAGAGGAAAGGGGTTCGAGAGTGATGCTATACCACAGGACCCTGGCGGACAAACTGATGGTAAAATTCCCAGCCGACAGCGCTAGTGGCAGAAGGCGCAGTTCCGAGGGCCAGGTAGCAGGGGAGGCGCGGAGATCAGGCAGCATGTACAGCACAGGCAGGGGAACACTCTCTAAGGCCTTTGACAGCTTTCTGGCTCCACAGCAAGACTGTGTCACCGCTCCCTAGTCAAGGCTGAGTTGGCGGTAGCACTGTAAAAGGATGGTGAGGGAGTACGTAGCCGATCGCACGACCGTCCTCCGTGACGCCTCTGCCCCCCACAACTACTGGGTGTCGAAGCTGGACACGTGGCCTGAACTCGCGCTGTATGCCCTGGAGGTGCTTGCTTGTCCTGCGGCTTGCGTCTTGTCAGAGAGGGTGTTTAGTGCGACTGGGGGAATCATCACGGATAAGCGTACCAAGCAGCGATTCCTAAGCAATACGTAGGCTGCACCCGCGGATGGAAGCATCGTTCTCTATCACCATCAAAAACGGGGACCTTTTAGCTTCAATCTGTGCATTCTATTCATCCTCCTCCTCCTGCTCCTCCTCCTGAAACCTGACGTAATCACGCCGAACGGGCAATTTTTCTTAGGCCCACAAGGCTCAGTCATATAATTTTTGTAAACAATTTTTATACGTTTCAATGCTCATTAAAGCGTTAAAACTTGCACCTGAACCAATTTTTATTTTAACTGGGCTGCCTCCAGGCCTAGTTACAAATTAAGCCACATTAACCAAAGCGATTAATGGGTTTCACCTGCCCTCTTGGTTGGGCATGGGCAATTTTTCTGAGGTACATTAGTACTGTTGGTACACCAATTTTTTTGGGCCCTCGCCTACAGTGTAATCCAATTAATTTTTTGCCCACCTGCATTAAAGCTGACGTTACATCAGCTGTGCTGGGCACTACAATGGGATATATTTATGTACCGCCGGTGGGTTCCAGGGAGCCACCCATGCTGTCGGTCCACATGGAGCTGTAACTGCATGTGTCAACTTCTAAAGAACCCCAGTCTGACTGGGGCATGCAGTGTGGGCCGAAGCCCACCTGCATTAAACATGACATTACCTCAGCTGTGATGGGCAATGCAATGGGATATATTTATGTACCGCCGGTGGCTTCCTGGGACCCACCCATGCTGTCGGTCCACACGGAGTTGTAACTGCATGTGTCCACTTCTAAAGAACCCAAAGTCGGACTGGGGCATGCAGTGTGGGCCGAAGACCACCTGCATTAAACATGACATTACCTCAGCTATGATGGGCACTGCAATGGGATATATTTATGTACCGCCGGTGGCTTCCTGGCACCCACCCATGCTGTCGGTCCACATGGAGTTGTAACTGCATGTGTCCACTTCTAAAGAACCCCAGTCTGACTGGGGCATGCAGAGTGGGCCCAAGCCCACCTGCATTAAGCATGACATTACCTCAGCTGTGATGGGCAATGCAATGGGATATATTTATGTACCGCCAGTGGGTTCCAGGGAGCCACCCATGCTGTGGGTGCACACGGAATTCCCATTGCGGAGTTGTACTTGCCTGTGACTATTTATAAAAAACCCCGGTCTGACTGGGGCATGCAGACACCTTGACAGAATGAATAGTGTGTGGCACATAGGTTCCCCATTGCTATGCCCACGTGTGCAGCTCCTGATGGCGGTGACACAGGATTATATTTCTCATTGCTTCTGTACAGCATTGTGGGCTATCGTCCTGCCCCTTTTAAAGAGGGTCGCTGCCTAGCCGTGCCAACCCTCTGCAGTGTGTGCCTGCGGTTCCTCCTCATGGCAGACGCACTTATAAATAGACATGAGGGTGGCGTGGCATGAGGGCAGCTGAAGGCTGCGCAGGGACACTTTGGTGTGTGCTGTGGACACTGGGTCGTGCGGGGGGTGGGGGGGTTGGACAGCATGTAACCCAGGAGAAGTGGCAGCGGAGTGTCATGCAGGAAGTGATTGTGCTTTGTTGGAGGTAGTGTGGTGCTTAGCTAAGGTATGCATTGCTAATGAGGGCTTTTCAGAAGTAAAAATTGTTGGGAGGGGGCACTCTTGCCGCTATTGTGGCTTAATAGTGGGACCTGGGAACTTGAGATGCAGCCCAACATGTAGCCCCTCGCCTGCCCTATCCGTTGCTGTGTCGTTCCTATCACTTTCTTGAATTGCCCAGATTTTCACCTTAGCAAGCATCGGCGATATACAAAAATGCTCAGGTCGCCCATTGACTTCAATGGGGTTCGTTATTCGAAACGAACCCTCGAGCATCGCGAAATTTTCGTCCCGAGTAACGAGCACCCGAGCATTTTGGTGCTCGCTCATCTCTAGTAATAATCTATGGGAAGCATTTCAATCTCCCTTTTATTTGTTTGGTATTCTATAAGACTGGTAGCATCTGAATTTATTTGCGCTCGGCAAGTAAAGAGTGACAATACTGGATCTTAGGGCACATGTAGACATTTGTGCACATTTCCTAGTTGTACAAAGCCATAATAGAGCACAGACAGATACAGCGCCTTTATGTGCCTTCGATTTAATACGGAGGTATTTGAATTTTGTTTCTCTTGCATTTATAGTAAGGGCTCGGTCAAACGAGTGTTGTTTGTGGGTGTGCAAGAAAAGCACTTGTAAAATAATCAGTGGGTTCCTATGGAAGCGCTCACAAGGGAGAATGTAATAGCGCAAAACGGCGTGCACCTACAAAGCTACAACATTGGCTATCTTTGGTGCGTGCTGTGCAGGAGTTTCGATTGACTCCTATGGGAGCATGAGTTGATGGAAACTCCTGAACTCAGCATAGATTCCCCGCAGCTTACAGCAGGGCATTTAAAAGGTGCTGCCCAGAAGCACATTTTAAATGTCCCGCTGTAAACTCCTGTTAGTCCCGTGGGGATTAGTGGACTCCACGATGGTTTTGTTAATCCCCACGGCGATTACACGGCAAACCTTTCATGCTAACTGCATCATCTGTACAAAAACAGATGTTCTAAAATATTTACATGTTAGAGGTATCTAATGTGAATTCAGTCTATCACATGTTCCATCACATTCGAGGGAAAAATAGCACTATTTTATCTAGCAAACTAGCATGACTGAATGGATACTATTACAATTCACTGAGGTTTGTTGGGCATCATTGGTGTCCATCATGTGATAGAAATATAACATAGATGTGAGCAGATCATCACAGTCATTATTGCATTACTTATGATAGAATGTTTTCTTGTAAATGCAGCCGTGTTTCTAAAGCACATTTATACAGTATGTGCTTTACATATGCACTGTATGCTAAAGTACCCTTCTCTTTACTGCTATGATGGGATCTGCCAGTAATTCATGTAGATGTAATGCATTCTTAATATGGGATAAGGAAAAAATTCTTCATGCATAACAAAAAAATGCTACTGATCTGCAAAAACAGGAGTCAGTTTAGCACTGTTTGTTATGCTAATTTTTGTCTCTTTTTCAATATGCTAAGAAAAGCCAGAATAAATCAAGAAAAAACTAAACTTACTGGACCTCTTTTTTCTAAACTGTCTAAAAGAAAAATTGTATTTGTTGCTCTTGGTAACCAATCACAGTGTAGCTTTTATTTTACCAGAGCAGTTTCAGAAATGAAAACTCTGATTGGTTGCCATGGGCAAAAAAGGCAGTTTCTTCTTTAGATAGTTTTGAAAAATGACCTATCTACATGGCCTAGTTTGTCTAACAAAAACTGGATTTATTTGTTATTAGCCAGTGATAGTCTTTGAAAAAGTGGATATAAGTGGATGGACAAAACTATCAGTTTGACTTATTTTTATACACAATTTTTTAATACTATGTGTGTTATGTAAACTTTATATTGCTTACATTAGTTACAGAAATGCCACAGAAAGTATAGATACATTTCATATGTAATGTGTCACAATTTTCATGCATTTAGCTAATAGCATGAAAAGGCAAATTTAAATTAGTGAGTTTGACCGAGAGGAACTGACAAGATTCGAGTTTGTACCAAACTTTTAGCAAAGTTTGACCCAAAACATTGTTCACCCATTTCAGTTTTTTCAACACTTAAGATGAAAGTAAGGTTGATGACAAATCTCTCTTGCAGCAGCCCATTAATTATTGGAACAATAGGATCGTGCATTGAAATTCAACAAGACTGGTACTTTGTTTTGGGGAAAAACCTATACACATTAAAGGCTCAGTCACACAGGCACATCGGTGCCCGTGTTACTGCAGGAGGAAGACGGCCGTACCTCAAGACGGACATCTTACTGCAGCGCCCGGAGAAAGAACATGTGACTGGCTTCATTGCCGGTCATGTGTTCTTTCTTCAGCGCTGCGGGGAGTCATCCATCTTGAAGTACGGCCGTCTTCTTCCTGCAGGAAGGGCTCGGTCACAAGGGCTCATCGGCGCCTGTGTACGGGTGCTGATGCGCCCGTGTGACTGAGCCCTAAGTAGTCAAACAAAAGTTGGGAAGTAGAGCCTTCATGGATCAGACCTGTTTTTCCAGCAGATCCTAGAGATTCTTGATCGGATTGGGATGAGTTTGTCCTTCCTTAGACCACTTTTGCTTCATACTTACAACTGCATACTGAGAAGATCCCATTGGAGCTGCCATTTTATACTGTGATCTGGTGATCTAGCTGTCACAATTTTATCCTTCTAAAAGTTGTTCAAATTGCTTTCCAATATTTTCCTGCTTCCAACACATCAACTTCAAAAGCTGGTTATGCACTTGCTGCCTAATACATTATATCCATTGTCAGTTGTCATTGTAATAAGATAATCAATTTTTTCCATTTTACCTATCAGTGGTTTTAATGTTATGATTGGTTGGTCAAATTTTAGACTTCTACTAGAAGCAGCTGTAACAAGAAGATCTATGGATATTACTAGATTCAAGGATTTTCATTTGTATAGGGAACCCCCGAGATGCATCATTAGTATTCCCCTTAGCAGTCAACTAACAGTACTATTGAGAGAGTTTTTCCCCTAGTATCTATATAGCAATCATGTGGCTTTACGGACTCCTCACTATTTCAGAGTTATTCAACACAATAGAAACTGCGTACAAATTAAGCAATCTCACTGTTCTGTTTCCATAACTCCCATAGAGACATTATGCATGTGCATTGTTGCTCCATACAAACTTCACTTCAACATAGATATAAACACAGTAAGGTGGAACAAAAAGGGTCTTAGTGGTGGGCCCACAGCAATCTAAAATGTATTAGCTATTCGGTGGATAGGTGATAGATTTTGATAGCTAGAAAATCACTTTAAAGAAATAGCTCAGGGGTATACTCATTTTAAATTGGATATGCAGTACATATTTTATTTGCTTATTAATTTGGAACTGTCTAGCATTCACCATTAAAAGCAGATGTCTTTTGGTTGGGGAGACATTTGCCCATCGGGGTTCACTAACCATTATTTAATTTTTTATTGAAGGCATTTACATAAGACTAGTTTGTCATGGGATACTGTGCCTGCTACATGTATGTACTGTGTTTTACCAATGTGGGAAGAGGCACTCTTTTACTTTGCCTCAGTCAGCAGAAAAAAAATTGTTGCAATTCTGGCACAAGCAGGTTTTTGAAGAAAAAAGGGAAGTTTTTTTATGTTTCACACATCATATCTGCTAGAAACTGGTATAAAATATAGTGCAAGTCTTATACGCTTGAAAGCTAAGAAGCTTATAACTGGTGTAGACTTGTTTCCCTAGTGGTCAGAGATGCGTCTAATTTATTAAGAGGCAAGCAACTCTTTATAAATTAGGCACATTTCATTTCAGTGCAGTGCACTACTTACACCTATCTTGATATATTTCCCCCAGTGTCCATACACAAGCATTGCATTGGAAAGGAAAATCAGGGAGTACATGGCCAGCACTAAATACATATTCTCTTCTACATCTATGCATTGGCTTTCAGAGTTATTCAATTTAATTTACAGCTTGATCTTTCAAATCAGTTGCAGTGATAATGATTGGCAAAATCAATTGTACAAATTTATAAAGTTTGATAAATAGTCCTTTAAACTTACAATTATCAAGTCATTGGTGTTAATGCTTCTTTTCACCATTAATTAGCAGAATATATTATGCAAGTTATATAGCATTGTGCTATGCATGTTAATGAATTATCACCTTTTTTCTTTCTCTAAAGCTTGTTCCTGCTTTAATTAACTCATTAGGGATACATGCTTGATTCAATTCTTTATATGTCTAACAACTTCCTATTTATAAATGAGAAAAGATAGACGTGCATTCCTAATAATATCACAGGTGCATTATAAAATACAAAAAGACTATAAAGTTAATTAAATCTCTGTGTTGAAGAAAACCGGGTACATCAGAGAATTAGTTTCAGCATGCTTAAATAAAACAACTTGTCATTTTTACAATTGTTTTGAAATAAGAATCACTATACATGACTTGTTTGCAAACACAAAGATGGGCAACTTTATTTTTGTATTCATCTAACAAACACAAGTATGCAGAAAATGTGGACCTCTGGGCTTATTTACATGAGCGTATATTGGCCGGCATTTTCACGGACGGCCGATATATGCTTACATCTAAGCAGTTTTTACCTTCCCTCCCCCTCACCAGCTCTGTGCCTCTCTCCTCCCCTCCGGAGGTTTGCAATGGGAGAGGGCAGGATGGGGGCGGAGATAAGCTCCCGTCCCTCCCCGCCCCTTTTGTATAGCCAGCAATGGGAGTGAGCAGAACAGAGCGGAGCTTGGCTTCGCCCCCTTACCACCCCCTCCCATTGCAAACGCCGGAGTGGAGGAGAAAGGCAAAGTGAGGGGGAGGGAACTGCTTAGATGGAAGTGTATATCGGCCGGCCGTGAAAACGCCGGCCAATATACGCTTGTGTAGATAAGCCCTAAGGCTGCTTTCACTTATGCACCTTTTCACTTGGCAAAATGCTGGACAGCTGAGCGGTAACCAAACAGGCACCATTATAGTCAATAGTTTCCATTCTAAGCCGCTTGGTTCTATCATAAGATGGATTTGTTTGGCATGGGGATTCTCCTTTCCTGCTATCATAACGGATAAGGAAAACTGAATCCCGATGCAGATGTAATAGCAACCTAAGATAATGTAAGAACTTTACATAGTGGAGTTTTAGTAAGGTTAGGCACACACCAACTTGCGCGATAACACTCTGTGAGCATTTCAAATGGCTAAATATATGTAACTGTATTCAAATATAATTTTATGCATCTGTCATGGCCTGCTACTAAAAGAGTATTCAGCACTATATACTTTTAATATAATTATACTGAAAATCTCTACATAAACCAGCCATATCTATGCCTATAAGACACTTATTTGGTATAACATTGGCCAATAAATTATATACGTAGGTCAGCGCATGCACCAGATAAAAACAAGTACAATACAGCACTCACCTACTGAAGTACTTTGTAGAATTTATTTCAGTCATGTGACTTTAGCAGGCTTACAAGTTATCCCCTATCCACAAGATAGGGGAAAATTTGCTTTCAGTGGTAGTCTCACTGCTGAGACCCCCACCAATCCCATGAATGAAGGTCCCATGTCCCCTATCCTACTCGCTGTGGACTTAATTCACCCCCCCCCCCCCACAGTAAGAAGGGGACTGAATGTAGTGCTGGTTGCACAAGAATACACTCCATCCACTTTCAATAGAACTGTGGAAATAGCCAAGCAAGTGTTTAGATATTTCCGTGAGCCTCGTTGAAATGAATGGACCACTGACCATGCATGCTCAGTCAATGCTCCATTCATTTAGATGTCGCTGCAGGAGGAGGAGCAACTCTGCAGGGATAGGTAGAGGGTAACACGGAACCCCTGTTGTTGAGATCGATGAGAGCTTCAACTGTGAGACCCCCACCAATCACCAAGTTATCTCCTATCCACAGGGATAACCTGTGATCCTGTGACAACCTCCTTAAACAGCCATTCTCAAGCATGGGAAACATTAGAGTGGATCAACTTTACATGCATTGAAACAACTTTACATGCATTGAAACAATGTAGGAGGGGTCCAGGTCACTAGTCACTTATAGTCAAACTACTAACGACCACTTGTTTGTATGTAGGTATGTGTGTGTGTGGGTGCTTCTCATGCTCCGCCCCTGGTGATGTCATTGCAGGTGGTCCTGACAGGAGACACTGACCTACCCCCACCACAGAGATTCGGTGGGCTGAAGGACCTGCGTTGACATCATTGCTGTGGGTGGAGCCATTCTGGAGTTTGGTAGAAAGTACTGTATACTGCATAAGCTAACAGCAGCTACCAGGGCCTGTGATGATGTCACCGTCATGTGATCACCTGTGTGGGTGGAGTCAGGGATCACATGACCAGGGGCTCATCACTGTATCCAGGAGCTGTGTGTGTCATGTATGGGAATCAGGATGAATTTAGTAGAGCTGTGTGTGTAATGTGCAGAGTCAGTGGGGTCAGGATGTGTCTGTAATGTGCTGTGTGTGTAATGTGTATTGTCAGCATGGATGTATGTCTTGTAGCAGAGCTGTGTCTGTTACATGTGCATATAAGGCAGTGGAGCTGTGTCTTTGACATGCACATGTCATGCAACAGAACTGTGCCTGTGACATACATGTCATGTAGCAGAGCTGTGTCTGTGACATGTGCATGTCATGTAGCAGAGCTGTGTCTGTGACATGCACATGTCATGTAGCAGAGCTGTGTCTGCAACATGCGCACTTCATGTAGCAGAGCTATGTCTGTGACATGCGCATGTCATGTAGCAGAGCTGTGTCTGTGACATGCACATGTCATGTAGCAGAGCTGTGTCTGTGACATGCATATGTCATGTAGCAAAGCTGTGTCTGTGACATACACATGTCATGTAGCAGAGCTATGTCTGTGACATGTGCATGTCATGTAGCATTGCTGTGTCTGTGCTGCACATGTCATGTAGCGGAGCTGTGTCTGTGCCGTGCATGTCATTTAGCAGAGCCATGTTTGTAATGTGCATGTCATGTAGCAGAGCTGTGTTTGTCAGGCGCATGGCATGTAGCACAGCTGTGTGTGTCTGTCACATGCCCATATACCAGAGCTGTGTGTGTGAGTGCATTTAGCAAAGCTGTGGATGTGTGAAGTGCATGTAGCAAAGCTGTGTGTGTGTGACGTGGATGCAGCAGAGCTGTGTGGTGCACTGTGCCAGCAGAAACACTGGTACTATAATTTCCTAATAATTACTAATAGTACACATAATAAGTGATGATTATGAACAGATAAAAATTCTCAAACAATCATAATAAATGTATAGCAAATGCATAAAAATCCTAAAGTCTTATGCACAATACAGAGAAATAAAGTGATTTAAATGCTTTAACCAAGCACTGTATAAAGCAACCACTCTCATGTCCTTATAGCATCATGAAATGTAGTAATGCACATGCCCCGGTAGTATAGAGTGTATTCACCTTTTGTGATTCTAGTAACCAATAATAGTGTCAAGTATACTGTTGTGTGTTTATCCAGTATACAGATACCACCTATGGATGTCCAAACATTGGTTACAAGTGATGCAAGGCGGTAACCAAATGCATTTGGAGAAGAGTACTTTCCTAACATTACATATAGTGGAGCATAACACAATTTTCTCTTGTAAGCATCACAGAATCATTGAGAGAGAAACACAATGTAAGATCAAGGGCATGCAGAGGTAGAGCATGGGCCAAACAATTCAGTGAATGCTGTATTATGCACCTATCCACATGGCCATAATATTGTTATATTCATGAGCTCTAAAAGTGTATTTTTTTCAGAAATGACAATCACAGTCACATTTCACGTATTCACATATTTCTTCTTAGCAGGTGGTGTATTTCTAGAATGATTCTCTTGTAACAGCATTTTGCATAAATTGTACTCTTTCCATGTTGTATAATTGTATACAAAGTGATAAACTCTCATCTTTAAAATCAGTTGTGTGTGAGTAATTCTGTAACAGTAACATAGTTAGGTTCTAATATGCAATCTGCAATTAAAATTCTCTAAACTAATTTCTCCCATAATAGCACTACTCATAAATTAGCAATTTTTGCTCTACCCTAAATTATGGTGATTCAGTAATTAATCAATTTACATGTGTGCCTCTTGACAGAGGTTCCAAATAGTATTCATTTAGGTGGAAGGATTTTTGGTTAAAGATAGTTCTTAAGTTTAATTAGGAACATCCATAATTATTTGCAGTTTTGCTAAAGATTAACATATGTACTGAATTGACTCTCTAATGATTTGTTTCAAATTGGCAAAAATAAAACTGCTGCAAATTACTTAGGAAACGGGGGACTTTTCAGTGATTTAGCCATGGGAGGAAGTTATCTGCAAATTTTAGCTAAATGATTTATTGTCAGGCTGCTGTGGATATTCTAGCTATTCTCCAATTACAAACTGTAAACAGAGTTTAAAAAACACTTCCATTTCCGTAGACTTTTTATAGTGGTACATTATTACCAGGTTCTAGTCAAAGCTTAGATACCGTCACATGGAGCAGTTATCATTTAGATAGTGGGTCAGAAAATCATTGAAGTGTACAAACAACATTTGTATGTTTGCTTTTAGACAGAACAATGATTGTTTATTAGTTGTTTGCTAAGATAATGTTCATACTGGGGATCAAGATGCAAATTCGTTTGCAAGTCCTTCAAATACGATCAACTGTGACTTTACATCAAAGGACTTTTGATCAACCAGCGATCTTTTTATTTTGGCAAGTTGAAAGAAAACGACCAGCAAATCATCGCTCGTCAACCTTTCAGTGACCATGTCTACACTTAACCACTATCATTTGAATTTGTTTTTTTCAAGAAATTTTCAAAAAAAATTCTATAGATGAGGCAAAAGTGAGATTTCTTCCACCTCCTGCTGAAAACTCTTTTTTTTTTTTTTGCAGTCTCTGTCGCCCTGGAGTATAAGATCTCATGTTACTTTATTTTGTAAAAATGTTATACAACCTTTAATACAGGGAACCTGAAATTGGAGAATCAAGTTTAGTTTTCATGGAGCACTAAAGACCTGATGGAGTGTTTCGCTGTGACTTTGCAAGTGCCAGACAGTCAAATTAATTTTACTCTATTTCTTAGTATACCTTTTTAGAGTTTGCTAGTACAAAATGCCTTTATTTGACTGCCCCACAAGAAGTGAAAAGTTAGAAAATTGTATTTCAATATAAATTCTATAAAGCAAAGATTCTTGTGATTGTGTAATAAAGCTTGAAATGTTGTTATCCCCTGCTCCCTCCATAATTTGAACTGAAATCCATGTAGGAATCTGGGTGGTTCCATGGGGACATGTGTTTGAAAAGAATAAATGGTAAGTGGAATATCTTCCTCACTTCCTTCCATGCTATCATAGTATCGTTTAAGACCAATGATGACTTAATTTGTTTTTTTGTCAGAGAAATTAATTTGGTATATAGTAATGCATTTAATCTCCAAGGAGTGGCTAACTGCTGCTGCAGAGTACATTTCGAAAACCAGTGGGTCACATTGATCCAGTCTATACTGTGTCTCATCAGACTAGCCAAGTTGTAACTTCTGATATCTGGTAAATTGGCGCTGCTACTATTCTTCGGTAGAGACAGCTTTCACATACATATGTACAAATGTTTATCCCACCAAATAAAGTTACTAAAGGCATATAAGAATGCTTGGGGAGAAAAGCTATCTCACTGTGGACATGATAAAAATGCTCACTGTTGTACCCCTGGCTCAATTATCACAACACGCTGCTGATTGGCCTCACCTGCACCAGACTCTCCCCCCTTCAATCCATCCTGAATGCGGCAGCCAGGCTCATTTTCCTGTCTAGTCGCTACTCAGAAGCCTCTGCCCTTTGCCAGTCACTACACTGGCTGCCTGTCAAATATAGAATTCAATTCAAACTCACAACCTTCATCCATAAAGCTCTCAACAGTACCGCACCACCATACATTACCTCCCTTATCACAATCCACCAAAAAGCCCATGCCCTTCACTCCGCTAATGAAATCAGATTAAGTGCCCCTCTAATTCAAACCTCACTTTCCCACCGCCAAGACTTCTTCAGAGCAGGACCAGTCATCTGGAATGCACTACCCAAAACTATCCAGGAAATCCCCAACACACAAAACTTCAGGCATGCTCTAAAAAGGCACCTCTTCAGGGAGGCATACTATATCCCCTAACTAAACCCCTCTTTACTCTGCCTGATAAAATGCTCCCTATCCTGCTGACTGCAATCCCTGCTAACTGTAATCAACAACCCCCTGCAGTCATACCAATTCAGCCACCACATGGCTTAAGTTTGACTATTATCTATGAGTATAGCATCCCACACTCTCCACATCACCATACAATGCACATTTTCAGGCCCTTTACCTTCTGTATCACCCCATTGTATGTTGTATGCAAGCTCGTTGGAGCAGGCCCCTCACCCCTACTGTTTCAATCAATGGATAACTACATATAACAGTGGGTTTTATATGTTTTTTGTATTAAAGATAATTGGATATTCCCAAGAGGATGGGCCAAAAATTGCATGACTTCATCAGCAAAAAGTGTCAACCTAGAGGCGGAGCCTAGCCGATGCCGGAGTAAGACACACTCCATCGGGGCTCCCGACACACTGACCAGTTAAAAGCACCTACCGGGCAAACAGCGCCAGGAAAGGCCAGTCAGCAGGACCATGGGGAAGAGGAAGACCGCAGCAAGGGCGCAGGAGGCGGCGGAGGACGAGCCGCAGTCTATAGAGAAGTTCTTCGGCGGCCGCGGTCCCGCGGCGGCTGCCTCCAAGATGGCGCCGGACCACATGTGCCCGCAGCAGAAGGAGGCGAGTGGAGCAGCGGACGAGAAGAGCGGCGCGGAGGAGGCGGGAGCGCCGATCATACCAGCACCACCGGCGGCAGCGGAAAGCAGCAACCACCCCAGGGGAGATCCCAGAGGAGGCGGGAGCGGCGGCCGCGGACCCGAGCCGGCCACCTCCAAGATGGCGCCGAATCACGTGAGCCAGCGTCAGAGAGAAGCAGGTGGGACCGGCGGGGAAACGACCGGCGCGGAGGATGCGAGAGCGCCGGGGCTGCCAGAGGCAGGAGAGCGCAGCGAAGCCCCCAGGAGAGAGCCCGGCGGGGTCGGGAGCGGCGGCCGCGGGCCCCCGGCGGCCACCTCCAAAATGGCGCCGGATCTTGTGCGCCTGTGGCAGGGGGGGGAGGAGCGGCTCCAGCGGAGGGGAGAGCGGAGCGGAGGAACCAGGAATGCCGACACCACTAGCACCACCAGGGACAGATAAGTGCAGCATAAACCCCAAAAGGGGATCTAGCAATGGTGGGATCGGCGGAGGCCCCAACCCCCAGACAGAAGTGATAAAGGGAGCAGCTATGCCACCCCCCCCAGTTAAAGGAGGCCCAGCATAAGACAGCAGGCTATCCCAGAAAAGAGCCCGCGCCCCCACAAAACACAGGGGGGCAGGCCATATGCTCTGCAGGTAGTGGGAGTCCTGAGTACACCAGGGGCTCTCCCCATACATGGCCTGAGGGGGGGGTTCCTGGTGGAAACCGGACACCACACCAAACACGCTGCACAGGAGGTGCACCGACTAGTCCAGACAGAGGCAGCGGTCTGCCACAAAGAACTCGCAAGGCCACCACTGCGTCAGGAAGAAACCCACAACCCAATGCAGCCTCCCCAGACAGCTATTCAATAGATGACGAATGGGATTGGAAGGAGCACTTAAGGTCTCTCCCAACAAAACGGGACTTCCAGAGGTTGGAGGCCTCACATAAAGAAGCATTATCCCTTCTGCAACAAGAGCTTAAACACGTAGGCCATCGACTAGACACGGTGGAGGAGACCCAGGAAAAAGTCCTTACTACACTCGACGATCATAGCCAAGTAATAAGCGCACAAGCCCAACAAATAACAGACATCCTAGTACACATCGACGACCTCGAAAATCGCCACAGGCGCAATAACTTACGGCTGAGGGGACTATCAGAGGAAGTGGAGCCCTCCCAACTGGAGGAGTGGGCTCGTAACTTCTTTAGCTCACTACTGAATCGCACTGCGGACCAACCGGTCTTAATAGATCGTATACATAGAACCCTGGGGCCCAGACCAGAAGACCCTAAAAGGCCACGAGATGTTGTCTGTCGCTTACATTATTTCAAAGAGAAAGAGGCAATTCTGAAAAGCGCCAGAGAACGGGACACTTTAACCCACAACGGCACCCCCATCGCAATATACTCAGACTTGGCAAGGCGCACCTTGCAACTGCGCAGAGCAGTGAGGCCCCTTCTGGAAGTCTTGAAAGCCAACAAAATCCTGTATCGCTGGGGGTATCCTTTTCAGCTTACGGCCACGAAAAACGGCAGGACAGGGACTTTTAGATCCCCTGCCGATCTCTCTAGATTTCTGGACATCCTGGAACTACCAAAGGTGGCATTACCAGACTGGCCGCATTTGCCGTCCCTGCCCATCCCCGGGCCCAGAGAAACCTGGCACGGGGTGGACTCACCGGGGCCGAGAGCTCGCGGCCGTACCAACAGACCGCCTCGCTGAATGCACACCACCCAGACGGCCTGACTAAGACCACCTGGGCAGGCCGAAGCGCCCGAAGGAGCCCTTTATAGATAAGATGCCTTAGTATTAGCGGTTAGATACTGCATGGTCCTGATTAGAGATGAGCAAACGTACTCGTAATGAGTACTTACGCACCCGAGTACCGCCATTTTCGAGTACTTCAGTACTCGGGTGTAAAGATTCGGGGGGCGCCGGGGGGCTGGGAGAGGCGCGGCGGTGCGGGGGGGGGGGGAGCAGCGGGGAACAGGGGGGAGCCCTCTCTCTCTCCCTCTCCCCCCCACTCCCCACTGCTACCCCCCGTGCCGCCACGGCGCCCCCCGAATCTTTACGCGCGAGTACTGCTGTACTCGAAAATGGCGGTGCTCGGGTGCGTAAGTACTCGTAACGAGTACGTTCGCTCATCTCTAGTCCTGATTAAAGATAAAAGTTTTTGGACAGTAGCGGCTAAAGCTCTAAATCCACTTGGCTTTTGACCAGATGGATGTAGTTTTCTTGAGCCGACTGATCGCCAAATGCATATGTTACTAATGTTACAAATGTTACTAATGTGCCTGGTAGTATAACTCGTTTACTGATTGAATGTTATGCCGGTTGGGGCGGAGGGAACCCTGAGATGCTCTGGCACCTGCGACACCTCCGCCTACTCGGGGGGACGACACAACAGTGTCGTCTACGACTGACCGTAGGTTGGTTACCCGCCAGTTGAACTGGGAATATACTTCCTAGTCGACAGATGGTCTACTCTCTGTCACCCTATCCCTCCTCCCCCCATCCTCCTCCCTCCCAAGCGTCCTTAAATCTATTTCCCTCACCCCAATCTTGGTTCTGGGAGCTGTGGTACTCTAAGACGCCGCCACGCACACCAGTAAACGATCATGACTAATATATCATTCTGCACTTACAACACCAGAGGTCTGAACATACTGGCCAAAAGGGGTCAAATACTTGCGCACTTACACAAAAAAAAGGTTGCAATAGCCATGTTCCAGGAAACGCATTATAAGAAAGATCACATCCCTAAGGGCAACAACAGATACTACACAAAGTGGTACCATAGCACACACCCGGACAAGAAAGTCTGTGGAACTTCCATTGCAATACACAAGAACCTCCCCCACAGAGTCCTAGCCTCCATGGCGGACACAGAGGGCAGATACCTTTTTCTTAAAATAGACCTGGGAAATCGCATAATTACAATCGCCAACATTTATCTTCCCAATACAGGTCAGGTCGCCTATGCCTGCCGGATGCTACGAGAACTGACACGGTTCGCGGAAGGCTCACACATTGTACTAGGCGGGGACCTCAACGTGGCCCTGGACCCCACTCTTGACGCCTCAACGGGTAAGTCCAGTCTATCCCATACTGCCCTACATAGATTGCGGAGAAAACTATCTAAACTGAAGCTCCTTGATCTCTGGAGAACACTCCATCCAGAGACCAAGGACTATAGTCACCACTCCATGGCCCATAACAATTATGGACGATTGGACTACATATTTGTATCACATAGTCTTCTAGACTGGAGCCCCAGATGCTCAATAGGAAACTTCATCTGGTCGGACCACGCACCTGTCTATGGGGCCCTATGCGGGGGGAGACAACAAGAGGCCTAAACAGTTGGAGACTTAACGATAATCTCCTGGGCGACGCTTGCTGCTTAGAGGAGATAAGGCGGACAATAGGAACATTTGTGGAGACCCACAAGACAGACACTACTTCACCGACTATCCAATGGGAGGCGCTAAAATGTGTCTTAAGAGGAGTCTTCATATCCCACGGGACAAGATTAAAACGGGATAGAGTAGCAAAGTTAGCTGACCTGATATCTAGACTGGAAAAAATGGAGCTGGCCAATAAGGCTAGCGCCTCCCCGACACTAAAGGCGGAGATCTCGGCTCTACGCCAACAAATACTTGGGATCATGGACCAAAAATACCTACACATAAGAGACAGAATAAAAAGGGGGTACTACGAATTCGGAAACAAATGCAGCTCCTGGTTGGCGAAAGCATTAAACCCCCGGGAGAACCAGTCATACATCTTTGCACTGAGCAAAGCTGACAAAAGCAAAGTACATGCCACGAAAGACATCCTGGAATGTTTCAGGGAATTCTATGGGGAGCTATATAACATAGAGGGGGTAGAGGAAATAACGGCGATAGATCAATATCTACAAAAATATGCCCCGACGGAGATCCCGATGGAAAACGCGCAACAGCTGGAGGATGACATATTAGACCAGGAGATAATGGATGAAATTAAAAGCTTAAAGATCGGTAAAAGCCCGGGACCAGATGGCTTCACGCCCAGGTTCTATAAGATATGCGGAGACCTATTGACCCCTAAGTTAAGTAGAGCCTTTAATGCGGTATCTGGAAACTGCCCATTCCCATCCCAAGCCCTGCAAGCAATAATTACAGTAATCCCAAAGCCGGGCAGAGACCCCATGTCATGTAGTAACTACAGGCCAATATCCCTGCTAAACGTCGACACTAAAATATTTGCTAAAACACTAACTAGCCTCCCGCCTCCGTCCCCTTGTCCCTGGGCTCATCCACAGAGATCAGGTTGGGTTTGTGGCGGGACGCGAAGCCAGGGATAATACAATCCGGACCATTTCCCTGATAGAGAGAGCACAAGAGGAAAAAAGCCCACTTTGTCTGCTGTCGGCTGATGCGGAAAAAGCTTTTGATCGCGTAAACTGGAGGTTCCTAGAGGCTACATTAAAAAAAATAGGATTAGGCAATAGGACGATTGGCTGGATAATGGCACTTTATAACAACCCTACAGCTCAGATACGGGTTAATGGGAAGCTCTCCGCGCCAATAACCATAAAAAATGGAACGCGACAGGGCTGCCCGCTGTCAACGACACTATATATCCTAGTAATGGAGTCGCTGGCTAACGCGTTGAGGGAAAATAAGGAGATAAAAGGATATACAAAAGCCAGACAGGAGCACAAGACCGCCCTGTTCGCAGATGATTTACTAATATATATCACCAATCCCAGACAGGCCCTACCCGCAATCTTAGAAGAATTTAAAAGATACAGTTATGATAGTAACTTTAAAATCAACCTGAGTAAATCAGATCTTTTAAGCATTACACTCCCGGCATCAGAAATTGCACAACTTAAACACCTAACCCCCATGAGCTGGAAAGAAGATAACATCAAATACTTAGGGGTGGTTCTCCCTGCAGACACCGGAAAAACGTACAGCTTAAACTACGAACGCATGCTCTCCACCATAACAAAAGACTTTGAGAGATGGAAGCCGACAACCCTCTCGTGGTTTGGCAGGATAAACTCTGTTAAAATGAACTCCCTGCCCAAATTACTATACCTATATCAAACCCTGCCCATACGAGTCCCGCGGACCTTTTTCATCAAACTACAAAAAGCAGTGACGAGGTTTGTGTGGGGGGGGGGGAATAAGCCGCGTCTGAAATACAAACTACTAACCCAACGGAAGAAGAGAGGAGGGACTGGACTGCCAAACTTACTCCTCTACTATAGAGCGGACATATGCAAGACAGTCTTGGACCTAGTACACAAGGGGACCACTAAACGCTGGGTTGAGCTGGAAAGGGAGACAACGGCAGGGCGAATTAGGGGCCTTGCGTGGTTGCGAAGCGGGTTAGGAAGGAGAGGCATCAGAGTCTCTCCCTTCATAAATTCCTTGCTGAAAATATGGGATGGTTTCGGGACGCGACACGAGCTGATAAAAGTGCCAGGGCCATGGACACCACTGAGAGGGAACCCAGACTTCCCTCAGGGAGATTCGGGACTACCCCTCCTGGATGATCTGGATGTGGAGTTCCCTAGGGTCAGAGACATGATGGATAGAGAGGGTCTAAAACCGCTGGGAGACCTCCTGGGGGTGGGGAACCAGGAGACAGGTGCGTGGCTCCAGTACTACCAGATAGGCCATTATATACGATCCTTAGGACCAATATCAGGTCTGATGGCACCAAACACACAATTTGAAACGCTATGTGATCAACCTCAGAGGTCCAAAGGAGAGATCTCCGCGATCTATGGCTTCTTAGTTGCCGGGGAGGGACTGGACCTTGGAGGGGGGCACAGGAGAGCCTGGGAGAGAGAACTAGGGAGGGAAATAACGGAGGAGGAATGGGACAAAGCCATAAGCTTGACGCATAAGATGACGATTTCCAGCTGCCACCAGGAACTTAACTACAAGCTATTAACGAGGTGGTACCGAACACCAGTGCAGCTGGCTAAGTATGGAGGGGGGGTATCTGACCGGTGTTGGCGATGCCTACAAGAGGCGGGTACACTCTCGCACATATGGTGGTCATGCCCCCAGGTTAGGACACTTTGGAGGGAAATAGAAGCCCTGTACAATGCGCTGAACAAGGGATCCCATGTGTGGACCCCTGAGATGGCCCTCTTATCGATCCTCCCGGGGTCACTAAAAAACAATAGGAAAAGCTCTCTTAGGTTCTATCTTCTAGCGATGCGCACGGTGATACCCAGGCTGTGGAGATCCCAGGACCCCCCTACCAAAGTGCAGTGGGTGACCGTTCTAGATGAAATAGGCCGCATGGAAGAACTGAAAGCGCGAGACGACACGAAATATCCAGTATATCATGCCACATGGGAACCCTGGCTAACATTTCGTAGTTCCCCAAGATTTGACCAATGGTTGGTAAGTGGAATATTACCTAGCTGAAACCAAACGTGAAAGGGTGCAAAACAGCCCCGGAGCCAAGAACCCCCCCCCCCCCCCTCCCCTGTCCTACACCCATCTCTCTGGATGCTTCATAGACCCTTGTGCAACATGCGCATACAATTGGGCGCGGTCCACGACGGCCATCTTCCGCACCCCCGCCACCCCCCTATTGGGGGCCTAGGGGATGCCGAGGTAAGGCTGGGGGCCAGCCCCTACCCCATGTCTCAAATATTTCCCCCCTCCCATTACTAACACACCTTAGACCCCTCCTACCCCTTTTCCCTTCCATGATGTTACAAAGTTTTAGAATAAGACATAGTAACATAGTAACATAGTATGTAAGGCCGAATGAAGACATTGTCCATCTAGTCCAGCCTGTCTATCCTACTGTGTTGATCCAGAGGAAGGCAAAAAACCCCAAGGCCAGAAGTCAATTAGCCCTTTTGGGGAAAAAAATTCCTTCCCGACTCCCTAATGGCAATCAGACTGTTCCCTGGATCAACCCCTAATAGTTCCTACGATCATAATAGTTTACTAGAAGCAACTACAAGTGTAATTAGCAGGGGTGGGTGGGATGAAAACCTTTATTAAGTACAAGCAAGAAGTTTAATGAGCAAGAAAGCAATAGAGGCTGTTGAAATGTTTTTGAAAATGATTGTACAACTGAGTATTGAAAATTAATAAAAACACTTTTAAACAAAGTGTCAACCTAACCTCGCTATTCCCTCAAAACAATTGGGAACCTGCAATAACCCCCTATAATTCATATAGAACACCATCAACGCGTTTCTACAGCTATCATTGATATAGCTGCGTCATCAGGATGGTATAAAGTGCTATAGATGTGAACAGCTGGTCAGGCTGATGACGCAGCTATATCAATGATAGCTGTAGAAATACGTTGATGGTGTTCTATATGAATTATAGGCGGTTATTGAGAGTCTTGATGGGTTATAAAATCTGAATCCATCAGACTAATACTCAATCCCCAGAACTTTGATGGTGTTTTATAGGGATAAACAAGGGGTTATTGAGAGTACTGATGGATGATAGAATCTGATTCCATCAGACCAATACTCAATCCCCTAAATTTTAGATGTTGAATATGACTATAAAAAAAGGGGTTAGAGAGAGTCCTGATGGGTAAAAAATCTAAGTCCATCAGACCAATACTCAGTCCCCTCAATTTGAGATGTTGAACATGAATATGTAAATAAAGGGCTGATAGCCTCCACATAATAAAGTTTGTGTGGGTCTATCATAACCCTATACCAGCTATTCACAAAAAAACAGTATGGCTGAGTAATGAATGAATGCAATGACATACTATGCAGTAGTTTAATACAGCGCCATTAGTTGTTATCACAGCACTGAACACTGATATAGATGGCTTGGGATATGTCCTATTAGATATCAGAAGCTGACTGTGATAAAGTTGATATCAGTGTGTTAAAGGACACAGGTGTCTGGTCTATATTACGCTACAGTCTTTGACCAAATCACTGGTGGAGTGAACATATAGAATAATCGGTGACTGATAATCTGCTGTTCACTAGATAAACCCAAGATGGTGAACAGAGCCTTTATTTACGAAATAGAAGAATAAAAGTAATAAAGGAATTTTTCTTGTTCCAACGCAACTAAGTTGAGTGTGGGGTATCTTCTATTTCCAAATTCACAGTGAGCGTAAAACATCAGGACATAAACATAACAAAGAAATATCAATATATCAGTGTTACCCTAGAAAATAAAAAAGAGGCACACAATTCACGAGTTTGATCACGCACGGTTTTTAATTTTATTTGAATAAAAGTTATATTTTAGTAATCATTGGTTCCCTTCGGTGAGACAGTTCTAATATATTAAGCTTAGGGAATATTGGCTGTCACGGTGATAAATCATGCTTCTACACAGTCTTACACTGTCCATAATGATTGGGCAGTGTCTGAATCCATAGGAAATTGACAAGATGAATGGTATTGCACATTTGTCTACTTATTCATGCATTTCCATGAGGAATAAGAGAGGATTTTGTAAGAAAAGATGCTGTAAACTGTTATAGTATTTAATCAGGAATTACATATTTGCAACACCCAAAAACACACTGTTCACATCAGTGTTGGAGGTTTCGTTCAGAATCTCCATTGTTGAATTCTGTAAAATACAGGATAAAATACCACTGCATGTACCACTATTTTGTCCTGTAAAATGTCAGATGCCTGGACGAAATTAAATATATATATATTTAAAATATCCAAACAAAGAATACACATGTAGATAAAAGTATACATTCATGTCAAGAACACTTATATTATGGGTGTAAAAAGGACATAGTTTCTGCACAGGGCTCCACAAATATATCAACTATCACATGAGGTGAATTAAATATATGGTATACCAATGTATACTACCGCAAGCAGATACACTTTATTGATATATTATTAATAGAGATGAGCGAACGCGTTCGTCCGAGCTTGATATTCGTGCGAATATTAGGGTGTTCGGGATGTTCGTTATTCGTGACGAACACCATGCGGTGTTCTGGTTACTTTCACTTCCTTCCCTGAGACGTTAGCGCGCTTTTCTGGCCAATTGAAAGACAGGGAAGGCATTACAACTTCCCCCTGCAACGTTTAAGCCCTATACCACCCCCCTGCTGTGAGTGGCTGGCGAGATCAGGTGTTCGCCTAATATAAAAGTCGGCCCCTCCCGCGGCTCGCCTCAGATGCGGTGTGAGTTAGATGAGGGACAGTGCTGTTTGTACCGGAGCTGCTGTAGGGAAAGAATTGGTAGTTAGTGTAGGCTTCAAGACCCCCAAAGGTCCTTATTAGGGCCACTGATAGCTGTGTGTTGGCTGCTGTTAGCAGTGGGATTTTTTTTTCTTCTCAAAATCGGCTCTGCAGAGCGTTGCACCTGGCATTAGGGACAGAAGTGCTGCATAGGCAGGGAGAGTGTTAGGAGTGAGTGTAGCCTTCAAGAACCTCAACGGTCCTTTCTAGGGCCATATTTATCCGTGTGCAGTACTGTCCAGGCTGCTGTTGGCTGTGCTGCATTTTTTTTGGGCTTCTCAAAATCGCCTCTGCAGAGCATTCCACCCTCCATTGATACTGCAGGGAAAGAATTGTATAGGCAGGGCCACAACACAGTTATTATTCATAGAATATACGCAGTGCTGCCTGTTGGTGGGAAAAAACTGAAAAGAAATCTATTTGTCCAGCCTGTGTCCGTCCTTACGGGCGGTGGAGACGTGTGAGCTGCGTGAAAAACATTGCTAAATCATACGCAGCCAGCTATGCTTTACTGCTGGGTTCGCCATTTGCTTTCCTTAATTGGGAAAAAAAATACCTGCTCTGCCACAGTTAATAACTCTGCTACCCTCACGTTCTGTGACACATAAGCAGGGACACAGCGCAGTTATTAAACTTCGCAGGTTCATTGAATATACGCAGTGCTGCCTGTTGGTGGGAAAAAACTGAAAAGAAATCTATTTGTCCAGCCTGTGTCCGTCCTTACGCCTGTGGAGACGTGTGAGCTGCGTGAAAAACATTGCTAAATCATACGCAGCCAGCTACGCTTTACTGCTGGGTTCGCCATTTGCTTTCCTTAATTGGGAAAAAAAATACCTGCTCTCCAAGAGTTATAATAACTCTGCTACCCTCACGTTCTGTGACACATAAGCAGGGACACAGCGCAGTTATTAAACTTCGCAGGTTCATTGAATATACGCAGTGCTGCCTGTTGGTGGGAAAAAACTGAAAAGAAATCTATTTGTCCAGCCTGTGTCCGTCCTTACGCCTGTGGAGACGTGTGAGCTGCGTGAAAAACATTGCTAAATCATACGCAGCCAGCTACGCTTTACTGCTGGGTTCGCCATTTGCTTTCCTTAATTGGGAAAAAAAATACCTGCTCTCCAAGAGTTATAATAACTCTGCTACCCTCACGTTCTGTGACACATAAGCAGGGACACAGCGCAGTTATTAAACTTCGCAGGTTCATTGAATATACGCAGTGCTGCCTGTTGGTGGGAAAAAACTGAAAAGAAATCTATTTGTCCAGCCTGTGTCCGTCCTTACGCCTGTGGAGACGTGTGAGCTGCGTGAAAAACATTGCTAAATCATACGCAGCCAGCTACGCTTTACTGCTGGGTTCGCCATTTGCTTTCCTTAATTGGGAAAAAAAATACCTGCTCTCCAAGAGTTATAATAACTCTGCTACCCTCACGTTCTGTGACACATAAGCAGGGACACAGCGCAGTTATTAAACTTCGCAGGTTCATTGAATATACGCAGTGCTGCCTGTTGGTGGGAAAAAACTGAAAAGAAATCTATTTGTCCAGCCTGTGTCCGTCCTTACGCCTGTGGAGACGTGTGAGCTGCGTGAAAAACATTGCTAAATCATACGCAGCCAGCTACGCTTTACTGCTGGGTTCGCCATTTGCTTTCCTTAATTGGGAAAAAAAATACCTGCTCTGCCACAGTTAATAACTCTGCTACCCTCACGTTCTGTGACACATAAGCAGGGACACAGCACAGTTATTAAACTTAGATAATTCATTCACTAGAGGCAGTGGGGCCTTTCGTTTTCCAAAAAGGGCAAAAATTATATTTGGCCTGCAGTCTTGCGCCAATTTATTTCCTGCCTGGGAAATCTAATCACTGGTAATACAGCATGCTGAGGGGTAGGGGTAAGCCTAGAGGACGTGGACGTGGACGTGGCCGAGGACGCGGAGGGCCAAGTGAGGGTGTGGGCACAGGCCAAGCTCCTGATCCAGGTGTGTCGCAGCTGTCTGCTGCGCGATTAGGAGAGAGGCACGTTTCTGGCGTCCCCACATTCATCGCCCAATTAATGGGTCCACGCGGGAGACGGTTATTAGAAAATGAGCAGTGTGAGCAGGTCCTGTCCTGGATGGCAGAAAGTGCTTCGAGCAACCTATCGTCTACCCGCAGTTCTGCGCCGTCCACTGCTGCCAATCCGAATCCTCTGTCTGCTGCTCCTCCTTCCTCCCAGCCTCCTCACTCCACTACAATGACACCTGCTCAGGAGCGGGAACACTCCCAGGAACTGTTCTCGGGCCCCTGCTTAGATTGGGCAGCAGCGGTTCCTCTCCCACCAGAGGAGTTTATCGTCACTGATGCCCAACCATTCGAAAGTTCCCGGGGTCCGGGGGAAGAGGCTGGGGACTTCCGCCAACTGTCTCAACAACTTTCTGTGGGTGAGGAGGACGATGACGATCAGACACAGTTGTCTTGCAGTGAGGTAGTAGTAAGGGCAGTAAGTCCCAGGGAGCAGCGCACAGAGGATTCGGAGGAAGAGCAGCAGGACGATGAGGTGACTGACCCCACCTGGTGTGCAACGCTTACTCAGGAGGACAGGTCTTCAGAGGGGGAGTCAAGGGCATCAGCAGGGCAGGTTGCAAGAGGCAGTGCGGTGGCCAGGGGTAGAGGCAGGGCCAGACCGAATAATCCACCAAGTGTTTCCCAAAGCGCCCCCTCGCGCCATGCCACCCTGCGGAGGCCGAGGTGCTCTAAGGTCTGGCAGTTTTTCACAGAGACGCCTGACGACCGACGAACAGTGGTGTGCAACCTTTGTCGCGCAAAGCTCAGCCGGGGAGCCAACACCAACAGCCTCACCACCACCACCATGCGCAGACATATGATGGCCAAGCACCCCGCAAGGTGGGACGAAGGCCGTTCACCGCCTCCGGTTTGCACCCCTGCCTCTCCCCCTGTGCCCCAACCTGCCACTGAGATGCAACCCCCCTCTCAGGACACAGGCACTACCGCCTCATGGCCTGCACCCACACCCTCATCTCCGCTGTCCTCGGCCCCATCCAGCAGTGTAGTTCAGCGCACCGTTCAGCCGTCGCTTGCGCAAGTGTTCGAGCGCAAGCGCAAGTACGCCGCCACGCACCCGCACGCTCAAACGTTAACCGTCCGCATCGCAAAATTCATCAGCCTTGAGATGCTGCCGTATAGGGTTGTGGAAACGGAGTCCTTCAAAAGTATCATGGAGGCGGCGGCCCCGCGCTACTCAGTTCCCAGTCGCCACTACTTTTCCCGATGTGCCGTCCCAGCCCTGCACGACCACGTCTCCCGCAACATTGTGCGCGCCCTCACCAACGCGGTTACTGCCACGGTCCACTTAACTACGGACACGTGGACAAGCACAGGCGGGCAGGGCCACTACATCTCCCTGACGGCACATTGGGTGAATTTAGTGGAGGCTGGGACAGAGTCAGAGCCTGGGACCGCTCACGTCCTACCCACCCCCAGAATTGCGGGCCCCAGCTCGGTGGTGGTTTCTGCGGAGGTGTATGCTTCCTCCACTAAAGCACCCTCCTCCTCCTCCTCCTCCTCTGTCTCACAATCAAGATGTGTTAGCAGCAGCATGTCGCCAGCAGTCGGTGTCGCGCGGTGTGGCAGCACAGCGGTGGGCAAGCGTCAGCAGGCCGTGCTGAAACTACTCAGCTTAGGCGATAAGAGGCACACGGCCCACGAACTGCTGCAGGGTCTGACACAGCAGACCGACCGCTGGCTTGCGCCGCTGAGCCTCCAACCGGGCATGGTCGTGTGTGACAACGGCCGTAACCTGGTGGCGGCTCTGCAGCTCGGCAGCCTCACGCACGTGCCATGCCTGGCCCACGTCTTTAATTTGGTGGTTCAGCGGTTTCTGAAAAGCTACCCACGCTTGTCAGACCTGCTCGTAAAGGCGCGCCGGCTCTGCGCACATTTCCGCAAGTCCCACACGGACGCTGCCACCCTGCGCACCCTGCAACATCACTTTAAGCTGCCAGTGCACCGACTGCTGTGCGACGTGCCCACACGGTGGAACTCTACGCTCCACATGTTGGCCAGGCTCTATGAACAGCGTAGAGCTATAGTCGAATACCAACTCCAACATGGGCGGCGCAGTGGGAGTCAGCCTCCTCAATTCCTTTCAGAAGAGTGGGCCTGGTTGGCAGACATCTGCCATGTCCTTGGTAATTTTGAGGAGTCTACCCAGGTGGTGAGCGGCGATGCTACAATCATTAGCGTCACCATTCCTCTGCTATGCATCTTGAGAAATTCCCTGCAAACCATAAAGGCAGCTGCTTTGCGCTCGGAAACGGGGGCGGGGGAAGACAGTATGCCGCTGGATAGTCAGGGCACCCTCCTGTCTATTTCTCAGCGCGTACAGGAGGAGGAGGAGGAGCATGAGGAGGATGAGGAGGAGGGGGAAGAGACAGCTTGGCCCGCTGCTGACGGTACACCGGCTGATTGCCTGTCATCCTTTCAGCGTGTATGGCCTGAGGAGGAGGAGGAGGAGGAGGAGGAGGATCCTGATAGTGATCTTCCTAGTGAAGACAGCCATGTGTTGCGTACAGGTACCCTGGCACACATGGCTGACTTCATGTTAGGATGCCTTTCTCGTGACCCTCGCGTTGCACGCATTCTGGCCACGACGGATTACTGGGTGTACACACTGCTCGATCCACGGTATAAGGAGAACCTGCCCACTCTGATTCCCGAAGAGGAAAGGGGTTCGAGAGTGTTGCTATACCACAGGACCCTTGCGGACAAGCTGATGGTAAAATTCCCAGCCGACAGCGCTAGTGGCAGAAGGCGCAGTACCGAGGGCAAGGTAGCAGGGGATGTGCGTAGATCGAGCAGCATGTACATCCCAGGCAGTGCAACAGTCTTTAAGGGCCTGGCCAGCTTTATGGCTCCCCACCAAGACTGTGTCACCGCTCCCCAGTCACGGCTGAGTCGGCGGGAGCACTGTAAAAGGATGGTGAGGGAGTACGTAGCGGATCGCACGACCATCCTTGGTGACGCCTCTGCCCCCTACAACTACTGGGTGTCGAAGCTGGACACGTGGCCTGAACTAGCCCTGTATGCCCTTGAGGTGCTTGCTTGTCCTGCGGCTAGCGTCTTGTCGGAGAGGGTGTTTAGTGCGGCTGGGGGAATCATCACCGATAAGCGTAGCCGCTTGTCAACCGACAGTGCCGACAGGCTAACACTCATCAATATGAACAAAGGCTGGATTTCGCCAGACTTCTGTTCTCCACCAGCGGACAGCAGCGATACGTAAGCAATACGTAGGCTGCACCCGCGGATGGAAGCTACGTTCTCTCTCACCATCCAAAACGGGGACATTTGTGCTTCATCAATCTGTGTCTAATATTCCTCCTCCTCCTCCTCCTGCTCCTCCTCCTGAAACCTCACGTAATCACGCTGAACGGGCAATTTTTCTTAGGGCCACAAGGCTCACTCAAATAATTTTTCAGAACAATTTTT
This sequence comes from Eleutherodactylus coqui, assembly GCF_035609145.1. Taxonomy (NCBI): domain Eukaryota; kingdom Metazoa; phylum Chordata; class Amphibia; order Anura; family Eleutherodactylidae; genus Eleutherodactylus; species Eleutherodactylus coqui. The sequence goes on from NC_089843.1 coordinate 104,570,982, forward strand.
ATAAGTTTCAATTAGCTTAAAAGCGTTGGAACTTTAACTTGAACCAATTTTTCGTTACACTGGGCTGCCTCCAGGCCTAGTTACCACTTAAGCCACATTAACCAAAGCGATTCACCTGCCATCTTGGTTGGGCATGGCCAATTTTTACTGAGGTACATTAGTACTGTTGGTACACCAATTTTTTGGGGCCCTCACCTACAGTGTAATCATAGTAATTTCTATGTTCTTCGCCTGCACTCATGGTACAGAAAGGTGTGTGGGGTTGGCCTACAGTTTAGCTACATAAATGTCACTTGTGCCTTGGCTATACTAAGGCTACTGAAATGGAACGAAGACTGCGCTCCCACTATACTGCTGCTTCAGAATTGTTACTGGGGCCTGTCTTGAGTGCTACTATTGCTTACATGGAACGAAGACTGCGCTCCCGCTATACTGCTGCTTCAGAATTGTTACTGGGGCCTGTCTTGAGTGCTACTATTGCTTACATGGAACGAAGACTGCGCTCCCGCTATACTGCTGCTTCAGAATTGTTACTGGGGCCTGTCTTGAGTGCTACTATTGCTTACATGGAACGAAGACTGCGCTCCCGCTATACTGCTGCTTCAGAATTGTTACTGGGGCCTGTCTTGAGTGCTACTATTGCTTACATGGAACGGACACGTGGAGAGGACACGTAGTGCCTCAAAAACATCCCCCTCCTCCTCCAACAGGGAAAACATTGTTGGCAAATGCCTTTGCATTGGTTCGTCTGGCGGCAGTCCAAGAATTTCACCTTTACCGACACTACAAGAGAGCCCCCCCACCATCCCCCCGCCACGGCCCACTTAATCCTGGCCACATTCCGAAAACCAACAAAATACAACCGTGGTACTAGGTCCGCAGTCACCACCACATTACCACCAACGCGGTTACTGTTAAGGTGCATATAACCACGGACACGTGGAGAGGACACGTAGTGCCTCAAAAACATCCCCCTCCTCCTCCAACAGGGAAAACATTGTTGGCAAATGCCTTTGCATTGGTTCGTCTGGCGGCAGTCCAAGAATTTCACCTTTACCGACACTACAAGAGAGCCCCCCCACCATCCCCCCGCCACGGCCCACTTAATCCTGGCCACATTCCGAAAACCAACAAAATACAACCGTGGTACTAGGTCCGCAGTCACCACCACATTACCACCAACGCGGTTACTGTTAAGGTGCATATAACCAGTCTGACTGGGGCATGCAGACACCTTGACAGAATGAATAGTGTGTGGCACATAGGTTCCCCATTGCTATGCCCACGTGTGCAGCTCCTGATGGCGGTGGCACAGGATTCTATTTCTCATTGCTTCTGTACAGCATTGTGGGCTATCGCCCCGCCCCTATTAAAGAGGGTCGCTACCTAGCCGTGCCAACCCTGTGCAGTGTGTGCCTGCGGTCCCTCGTCGTGGCAGACGCACTTCTAAATAGACATGAGGGTGGTGTGGCATGAGGGCAGCTGAAGGCTGCGCAGGGACAGTTTGGTGTGCGCTGTGGGGGGGAGGGGGTGCGGTTGGGCAGCATGTAACTCAGGAGAAGTGGCAGTAGAGTGTCATGCAGGCAGTGATTGTGCTTTGTTGGAGGTAGTGTGGTGCTTAGCAAAGGTATGCCATGCTAATGAGCGCTTTTCAGAAGTAAAAGTTGTTGGGAGGGGGGGGGGGCCCACTCTTGCCGCTATTGTGGCTTAATAGTGGGACCTGTGAACTTAGGATGCAGCCCAACATGTAGCCCCTCGCCTGCCCTATCCGTCACTGTGTCATTCCCATCACTTTCCTGAATTGCCCAGATTTTCACACATGAAAACCTTAGCGAGCATCGGCGAAATACAAAAATGTTCTGGTCGCCCATTGACTTCAATGGGGTTCGTTGTTCGAAACGAACCCTCGAGCATCACGGGAAGTTCGTTACGAATAACGAACACCCGAACATTTTGGTGTTCGCTCATCTCTAATTATTAACTATTGTCAGAGGCGTAACCTGAAGCTGCTGGGCCCCAGTGCAAAATTTGGAACTGGGCCCTAAAATATAAAACTTCATTGATAGTATTGGTTTGCAGTATGGGGGAGAGAGACTTTATGGGCCTCCTAGGGCTTCTGGGCCCAGGTGTGACTGCACCTCCTGCAACCTTTATACTTATGCCATTTTGTGTTCCACCGCAATAATGTAAAATATGACAAAAAAAGTCACATCAAGATCAGTACAGTTTATAAGGATATTAATAAACTTGCCTCAGTGGAAAAACCTGATACACTAACAGTTAGCAAACCTTCATAAATGGAAATTACCAGTTTTCCCTTTGTGTCTCTAAACATTGAACTTCATCGTTAGTCCAATCAGCAGATAGTGATCTATAAACTCAAGAGGCTAATATTCACCCTTGACGGTCCTCCATTAGACCCTGACTTTTTATATCAGGATATCATATGTGAGACCTATCTAATATTTTATGTCTCTTGTGCGTTGCTTTCACCCTTAGATGATCCTGGCAACAACGAGTTCAGGAGAAACATGTAGGACATTTGTTTTTAATAACGTACGGCAACCATAGGGTGTTACAGGATATAACCGGTGTCAGCATCCGTGGAATGGTGCCATCAGTTTCAGGACAATTGACCCACAGACAGGCAGGATATAATAGTCAACAGTTTAGGGCGAGTATTAGCCACTTGTTAAATGGATTGACAACAATTTGAAGACACATATACAGATAAATTATGATTGCTATTATTGAAGGTCCACTAACCATGAGTGTATCTGATTCTTCCACTGAAGCAAGTTTATTCATGACATCAGTGGATGGGAGGTATCTTTTTCCTAGACTCGTGTCATTCTGTGAAGCAGCAGGGAACGCACTAACCTGCTAGTTAATTAATGGTGAGCTCTGAGTGAGTGTGTGATTTAAAAGGGCAGAGGAAATGTGCAATCTCTCTTTCTTTGCCTGAAGACTCAGACATCCAAAGCTGTGGTAGTGGTTATGCTGTAAAACATTGTGTGAGCACAAGATTATAGCTAAACTTGTGTTGCTTATGTAGTTAGGCTGGGAGAGGGTAGCCCACTAGTTGGCAGTTAGGGCCAGTTTATGTAAATTTAGAATTGGGCAGGCAGATTTTTTTTTTGTGCTACTACCTCAAGTGGCTGATATCTATAAAGCTTTACCTAACGTTTAAGAAAATAAACCTCCCTTTGAGTTTGAAGTCCCATGTCCAAGCTGCTTGAATTTAAGGCACTGGTATAACTATAGGGAATGCAGGGGATACGGTTACACCTAGGCCCAGGAGCCTTAGTTGGCCCATAAGGCCTATCTTCATCATATAGAGAGCCCAGTACTATGAATAAAGCATTATAGTTGGGGGCCCTGTTACAGGTTTTGCTTTGGGGCCTAGGAGCTTCAAGTTACGCCTCTACACTAAGGGGTCAAGAGGAGTTGGGGGGCCCAAAGATAATCTTTTGCACCCGGGCCAATGAGCCTTTAGCTACACCCCTGATTGAAAGTGTACCCGGAGGTACACAATCCTGGGTGATCCCCAGCTAATTTCCTCACAGTATGAACTGCATTGATGTTAATTTAATTTTTTCATATATTTGGCATAATTCTGGTGGAATACAATCGCTTTTTAAGTCACCTCGCGTGGCCAGTGATATATTTGTGGAGCCTTGTGTACAAACCAGTTCTTTTTTACACTCATAACGTCGTTGTTTTATATATATATATATGTGTGTGTGTGTGTGTCTGCTTGGGTACTTTCAATAAATAATTAATAAAGTATTTGTTTTCAGGGGATTATTATTACTGTGAGAATGGTCTAGATTATGAAAGTCCCATATTGATATTTTGCTTGCAATGAATGCCTGGGCGGAAACTGAACAGACCCAATTATAGTCAATTGGATCAGTTCAGTGCCTGGTTCTATCATAAGATGGATCAGATTGGCCAGTGGATGCTGTTTTCCTGCTCACATAAGGGTGACTACCCACTAGCGTTTTTTTCTGCTGCAAATTCGCGCCTTTTTTTTCCCAATTGTCAATGAGACTTTCTAATGTTAAAAACACGGTGCAACGCAACTTGAGTTTTTGGTGCATTGCGTATTTAGCATTAGAAAGTCCCATTGACAATTGGAAAAAAAAACGCAATGAATTTGCAGCAGGAAAAAAAAACGCTAGTGGGTAGTCACCCTTAGGGCTCAGTCACACGGGCGTTTTTACGCACGTAAAAAAAAAACACGTGACCATGTCTATTGCCACCCATATGTTCAATGTTTCGTAGGTGCGTTTTTTTTTTTGACAAACGCAGTACGAACGTTTTTACACATGTATATACGCGCGTAAAAACGCCCGCGTTACTGAGTCCTTACATAGCAGGAAAATAAAACCCCTTTGCACAGCTGTGAACAAGCACCTAGTAATAGAAATTAGAAAGTCTCATGTTGCATTCTGTGCCTGAAACTTTCCCTATTGCTTTTAAAGGGAATTTGTCAGCTCGAACATCGTGTGCCAACTGTAGGCATGATGTTATAGAGCACGGGTAGCTGAGAAGATTGATATATCGTTTTATGGGGAAAGATTCAGTATGGCTTGTCCTTTACTCATTTATATCTCTGCTAATTCTGAGCTGAACAGTCCAATGGGCGGTCCTATCAGTGATTGACAGCAATCTGTGTATGACTGTACACACTGGGAAGGCTGTAAATCACTGATATTTTTGACCATTAGACTGTTCAGCTCAGAAAAAGCAAATATATAAATGAATAAAATGCACGTTATACTGAATCTATTCCCATAAAACTATATATCCATCTGCTTTCCCTTTAAAGTGTGTGATCACATGCATGAGATTTTTTGCAAACGTTTCTGCGACTGTCACATACATCTGATTACAGTCTGTAAAATTCCAAGCACCCACTGCAGAAACTGTTTTCAAGTGTGCAAAAATGTTTGTAATAATTCTGCCATAAATCAACATACCCTAATGTGCACAAAGATTCCAATGCCCACCCAAGACTATCTCAGAGTCTATTAAAAATTTATTGATAATGATTCTTTTCTCGCTCTCAGTGAGATTGTAGAAAAATTGTTACTTATGCTTAATTGCTGAGCTCAATGTTAGAGGGCCTATCAAGGGAGGGAACTATTTACCCTGTGTAGTCCAGATCCAGTGGTGGCAGCCGCTCCATTTCTGGCCAGCTTCCAATATCGGGTCATGTAGGTTTGAGTCCATTCCTCTAGTCGGTGATGTCATTGGAGGAGTCTAGCTCCCTTCTTTATCATGGTTGTTGCAAAGACAGAGAAGAGAGATGGCCAATTTATTGATATGAGCCAGTCCCCTTGGATGACATAACTAAGCGCCAGGGAGGAGGAGGGGGTGGGGACAAAGACTCCATACCATGTAACCCAGTAACGGAATAGGGACAGAAGTGGATGTGACGGCATTACTAGACCCAGTCTGGATTGGTTTTTTTTCTCCCCAGATAAGCCTTTTAACCAATAAATGAGGATAGTGAGAATTTGAATAGCAGCAGAAAAAGAAATTCGTACATAAAACCCTGTGCAGCAAAATGTGATGGTTAATATGAAAATAGCCCACTGTGTTTCAGATAGATTTTTTCATACATGCATACAGACATACAGAATTGCAAAGAATAAAATCTGCTGCAGATATTCAGCTAAATTATTGGCAAAATCCACATGAAAAGTATTAATTTTTTCCTTATATTCACTGTAGAAGAATTTTCAGTGGATCTTTCACTGAAATATGTGGTGGAAAAACTCTCCCACATAATATCTCCCTTTCCATTTTATCTTTCTGAGCTTCAACTTCATTACAAGCACAGCAGCCTAAGAACACAACAGTCAGTTCACACAGCAGTTCAAGCTCTTTCTGCTTCTCTCTGTCTACTACATACAGTATCATGCTGGATTTATACTCTTAATTAGCAGTGATATGTGCTTGCAGAATTCCCAGTGCAGAGAAGAATGAGAGGTATAGTAGCTGTTCAGAGTCGAAGTGTGCTGAATACACACCTCCTGGAACCTCCTTTTCAATGTAAGAAGCAATCACTTATTTTCTATAATACTGAAGTCTAAAGCAGAAGTCTTTAAAAGTTCATCCAATGGCTCGTCTCCTCTCTTCCATCTTTCCATGGGTAGGTGAGTGCAGTAAGTGCATCATGGTATGCTATGTGTTCTATATTATTTTTAGAGATAAGTGAACTTTTGAAAAGTTAGAATGGTTCAGCGCTTAGTAATGTTACCTTTCAGTTCTGCGATCCTAGGTTCAAATCTGATCAAGGACAGCAATTGTATGGTGTTTGCATGTTCTCCCTGTGTCAGGGCTTGAACCTGGGAGCTCTCGTGCTTCTGGCTCAGCTATTCAGTCTGCTGGATAGTTCCCTTGCAATCCTGTTCCTTGCTATTTGTAATATTTCCTGTGCCTGTTTCCCTGATTTGCTCTGTCTGTTTCCTTGATTAGGTATACTATATAAAACTGCCCTGGTTCCTCCCTCCTTGCGTGATTATTGTGCTCCACTGCCTTGATCAACCATTATCTCCTCAACCTGCTCTTCTCCTGCAAACAGTAACTACTTGTTAATGACCTTTGTCTCTCCTCCCGACAACGCTACCCGCCTCCTCCATTTGTACTGCAAACTGCAACAGCCTGTTAACTTCCTGCATGGCTACTACACCTGCGGCTCCAATCTAGCGCCTGAAACGCTATACCCTGTATTTGTGTTTCTTCTTTTGAATAAATGTATACACTATACAATGACTATTATGAAGAGACCCACACAGACAGGGAGAAAATACAAACTCTATGCAGATGTTGTCCTTGGTCAGACTGAAACCTAGTACTGCAAGGCAACAGTGCTAACTAATGAGCCACCATACATCTTCTTCCTTCCTTCATTCTCAGGAGAAGAGGGAGAAAAAGATCTTCTCATTCATATTCTTCCTTGCTTTCCCCTTGGAGGAGAAGGAAGAAAAACGCTAAAAAGAATGGTAGCTCATTGTTTAGCACTTGTGTTGAGTGATTATTGGCTATTGGTAAGGAAGAGGAGGATCCTCTTCAAAGAATTTGTCCCAGTGTTTAGCACAGTTGTTCTTGAAGGGCTGAGTTCTAGGTTCAAATCCTATTAAGCGCAACATTTGCATGAACTTTGAAAACCTCCATCCAGATGTTCCTCTTGGAAAGATTAGAACCTTTAATTCCAGCACTGCAAAGCAGCAGCGCTAAAAATTTTGCACAACACTTGTTCTCCTCTGAAAGTGAAAGAATGGGAAAAAATAAACCTGGAGTTCAAGAATCAAATCTTACCAAGGATAACATCTGGATGGAGTTTTTCAAAGTCCATGCAAATGTTGTCCTTGATGGGATTTGAACCCAGAACCCCAGTACTGAATGGTAATTGTGCTAACTACTGAGCCAAGTTCTTTAAAACACACACACTTATATCTCTCTATTGGAAATTTGATGTTTTTGCTAAAAATCAGGTCAGGATGCCCCAGACGATCACGACAATCAACACTAGTTGCCTTGCAGCACTGGGGTCCTAGCTTTGAATTTGACCAAGGACAACATCCTTGCTGAATTTGTTTGTTCTCCTTGTGTTTGTGTGGGTTTCTTCATAATAATAATAATAACATTATAAAGTGCATATATTTATTGAGAAGAAACACAAATACAGGAAGAATATACAAACTCTACACAGATGATCTCCTTAGTCAGATTTGCACCTAGGACCCCAGCACTGCAAGGCAACAATGATAACAATAGGACCACCACCTTCTTTAAGTAGATTTAGCTGTAACGAACCATTTTAACACTGAACATTTTCTGCTTTTCTTCCCATCGATGTAGCTGTGTGAGGGTTTAATTTTTTGCAGTACGAATGGTATTTTTCATGCACTATATAATGTAGTGAAAAATCTTTAAAAAATTTTAAGTCAAGTGGCAAAAAAATCAATGATGCCATCTTTGGTTGGGATCTTGTTTTCACAGCCTGCACACTGCAGTAAAAATGACATGGCATGACAACTTTATTCAGTGGATAGGTATGATTATGATAACAACAAATGTATTTAATATCTTTTTACTGTTTAAAAATACAATGTCTTTAAAAAAATTAGACCCATTTTCTGTTGCCCAAGGTTCATGGCAAGCCAAACTTGGGCATCACACGATATTCCCAATATGCTTATTAGGAAAATATACAGCATATCAGCTGGTTTTCCATAAATGTTTGATTGTTAGATATCGAGTCAATAAAACCCAAATGATTCGAGAACAAGGGCTTCCTGACCCTTATTTATTAACAAGAATTTTTTAAATTGATTTTTCAGCAAATCAGTTGACATCACATTGTTGCATACAAACTTAGTTCAATAGGTAATCAGCAAAAAAAAGGAGGATTCAAACAATATTCATGAATATATACTGACTAGCATTATCATTACTAGATTTCCAAGTATATTAAGATATATTGAACTAGTTCTAGGGGATACATTATAGAAAAGTGAAACATTAACTATGAAGACCATTAAACTAATGAGTAGTATTAAGGCTTTAAATGTATAGCGCCGCCAAGGATTCCACATAGAATTGAACTTGTCTAGACTATTATTAGAGCTAGCATGCATTCCCTCATAAGTGTAGTGCTCAGTAAACTTTCAATATTTGGGGGAGAGTAACATTTCCATCTCTTAGCTATGATGAGTTTTGCAGCTAATAGGAAATGGCATATCCAGTTTCCATATTGTCGATAAATGTTATCACACTCCAGAAGTAGGAGGGCTAAATGTGGACCATGACTTAGGGATAAGCATGTTATAATGTGTATGAACCGAAACACATCTCTCCAAAATATTTGAATCCAGGGACACTCCCAAAAAATGTGATATAAAGTGCCCTCCTGGACACAGATTTTTCCAATACTCGTTACTCAACACAGAAAAATATCTCGCCAACCTCGTGGGAGTATAGTACCATCTGGTTAGAACCTTATAGTGGGTTTGCAGAAGAATAGCAAAGTGAATTTATTGGCCTACTCAAAGGACAACAACCTTTTGATCTAGAGAGAACTTCCTCTTCAGGTTACTCTTCCAATTAATAGATCAATCTTTTTTGTGTCTCCGGAGAGGGCATTTTAGAATGTCCTGGTGAGGGACTTTTGTGAGGCAGGGCCTTTAGTGAGAAGGGATACTAATCCAGTCTGGAAAGTAGAGCTCTCTAAATGAGACCGATGGAGGTCAGATTGTATTTGGCAATAGACGTGAAAGTCAGTAGCAGGTAGATTTTTTTTTTTGAATAGGAGAAATGACAGAATACTCTTCCCATCCAAGAGATCTGAGACAAACTTTATCCCCTGTCTGCCTCACTTCCCAATGTTTAGATTGGGGACAAATTATGTGAGAATCTCCATGGGCAGCTCCAGATATTTTTTTTCTGTGGAGTGTTTAACTTTATATACGCATAAATTCCAAACCTGGAGAGTCAAGAGCATAGGGGAAGACAAACCTTGAATATTCAAATTTGGAGATAGCTTTGGGTAATGTATACCCAGCATTAAGGCCTTAGGAAGGGAGCCTAATGACCTGTTGTTTTTTGATGACCGGGTATTTTGCCAACTGGAAACAACAAGTTCGGATACGGCTTTATAGAAGGACAAGTGGGTTGATATAACACAATTTATTAATACAAATGAATAAAAATGATAAAAATCAAACAAAGTTACATAAAAATAGGTGATATTGCGTAAATGTTTTCTCTACCGCTAAAATACATACGGCAAATGATAAAACATGAACACACTTTACAATACAAAAGACTTACAAAGACATACTTACAACATATTAACTGCATCCATTATTAGGAGCCTTCCTTAAACACTTCTGCCTGGAGTTCATCTTTTCACTGGAAAAGCCACAGTGAAAAGCAAACAGGTTTCATGGAGAGATTGTCTTCTCCTTACAGGTACAAGGTGCTTCTGATTCTTTACATTATAACTGCTTAGTCATATGTCATTATACTAAACAAAGATGTTATCAAACTCTAAAATTGATCAGTTTCGATAGAGTGATAAGAACTAGACAAACAAGGGCTACCTCCTAGAAAATGTATATGGCAGGTTCAACAGACAGATTCATGGTGATACAATGCATATGTACAGAGTCTAAACAAATCTATACAAATGGAATTATAGTTAATAGAATTACCATTGTTCTAGATAATTGTAGTTGTTGCTATTAACATTGTAACTGTAATTCATTCAATTAACATTGTTACTGTAGTTAATTCAATTAACATTGTTATGGATAACTAAGACCAATACATTCAAACAATGAAGTATGTTAGACCTCTATCTTATACAAAAAATTAACAAGTCACATACAAACATTTCACAGTTACATTATTAAACCTAAAACCAAATCCTACACAAAACAGGTTTAAAGTCCACATGAATGTTCATAGCTATTTGTATATAAGATACAAAATGGAGGATGAAGGAACATAAATAGTCATTTATATAAGCTTGCATTACAATCCCTATAATTTATACATTGAACATTCATGGCTGTATTCATACAAGATGGAGGGCTAGAAATAGCCAAATATATTTGCACCACAAATGGGTCAGTTAAAGACAGGAGCACGTTGAAAGCAAAAAAAATCAATTTTGTGTTGCCTTACAGTAATCAGCCTATTTAGCCATTTGCAGTTAATTAAGACCAGCAGCTGCAAGATGATCTCAGCAAAACAGATGATAGACCAAGAGGGCCTTTTTGATGGAGATTTGTGTGACTAGTCCCTGAGGGTCTTTTTAGGATGTAGCCGATTTGTATCTGTTTTTTCTCTCAGAACAGGGATGTTCCATTTTTTTAGAATCTTTTCTCCTTCTTTAGGGAATGTTATGATGTGGAGCGCATTATCTTTTTGGATAAGCAAATTTGTGGGGAAGCCCTATCTGTAATGGATTTTGGTGGATCGTAATTTGGATGGTCGATGGAGAAAGGCCAGCGTATAGGGGAATAGAGGAGTATGGGCTAGGTAAACTGGTATGACAAACATTAAAGCCTCTTTTATGCAAAAAAAAGTGAATTCTCGCAATCACATCTCGCGGTCTGCCATTTTATTTTTTATAAGAGCTACTTCCTCTTCTAGGGCATAGTGTGCATCTATAAGACTTTTATGTGAGGTGGTGATTTCTTCCATTTTATTCTCAATATGATTTGTGCAGTCTCCCAACTCTTGGAGAGAGGTGTTGATCCAGAGGAATACTGACTGATATCACTCAGCACCATCACTATATTTTTAATGAATTCCTCTGAGGCTGGGTGACTGGTTGCAGAGACATTTGCTATGGGATCTTTATCCAGTATAGGATTCTTTTGTGGTGAGAAAGGTGGTGAGAGCCTAGGTTTCTGCTTCTCTGGGCTCATTGATGGGGATGAGGGAGAAGAAGAAGAAGAGGGGGAGAAGGATGGACTGCAGCCATCTTGTTTGGCTGTGTATGAATGGTGCATGTCTCTTTACTTGCCTCCCTCACTCCATCCCCAGATGAATCTCTTATCACTACCTGTTGTATCTGCCTGCTAATGCAAACAGTATTAGGTGTGCTGTCAGCAGGGCTCGTAGAAAGTGCTGCTGGGGAAGGGAGAAGAGCGCTCAGATGCCATTTTGTGCACTGCTGGAGGAATGGTGTCTACCTCCCTCTCTGTTACTCACCCCTCCTAGCGACGGGAATTCCCGATGTCTATTCTGTGGCTATCTGCTGCTTGCGGTGGAGTCGGCAGTGCTGCCAGCTGTGTTGAACGGGACCAGATCTTCTCCTTCACTTGCGGTTCATCCAGTGGGGGAGGGAAGTCCCTGGGAGATTGTGACCTGCACTCATCCGGCACCCCATGCTATAAAGAAGTCCAAGACCTTCTGAGGTGCAGCTTTGGAGGACCTCCACTTCGGCATGATGAGGCACTTGTCAGACAGCTGTGCTTGTTTAATGTCTGTTTAGCTGCTAGTACTTGCTGAGGCTGAGCGGAGCTCCAAGTGAGACATCCGTCTTGTCCTGCAGTTAGGCCATGCCCCTTTCCCTTATTTTTAAGAGATATTTGCACATTCCCAGTCATCCGCTGTTAAAGAATCCTTGACAACAGGACAAAAAAGTGAACTAAAATGTAATTGTGGAGCAACCCTGTAAATTCCTGTATTACTAATGATTGATGATGATTAAACATTCAGTTGTTGCCGACTCTGGGACACCATATGGATCAACTCTCACCATCTTTGTCTATCAAGTACAGCTTCTTTTAACTGACAAATACGGTAGTCATGCAGTGTTGGATTGTGTCTAACCAGCAAGTTCTATGACTCTTTGTCATGAATCACTGACAAATCCCAGCATAATATCTTCTCCAGTCCATTTGCCCGCATGATGTGTCCGAAATAAGATTGCTTTTGTTTTGAAATCTTCACCTCTAGGGACGTTTTTGGCTTGACACAATCTAGTACTTTTTTTTAGTGATTCTCGCTGTCCATGGGATCCGAAACATTCTTCTCCAGCACCATAATTTAAAAGCAGCTAACTTACTCCTGTCATCCTTTTTAAGTGTCCAGCTTTCACAAGCAGAAGTTGCAATGGGAAAAATAATCACATTTACTAGGCAGCACTTGGTTCTGAAACTGATGTCTTTACTTTTTCCAGATCTAGTCTAAACAACACTATTGATTAATTTAAGAAAATTGCTGACACTACAATTTAAATCATCTTGTTGTGGCATTCATTGTCAGTGCACAGTTTACTTTTACTGCACAAGCAATATGTGTGAAATGCTATGCTCCTTGGAGTTCAGTAAGTTATATTAATTTGCATTAGGAATCACATAATTTGTAGATATTCCAATACATTTCTTACAGTGGATATCATTTCCTTAACCAAGTTCTTTAACCAAGTCTAAACCGTGTAAGCTACTTAATGCAGTATACTACTGACTTATGAGGCATACAGTATTTTATATGCACATTTGCATGTCCATGACTAGAATATTTATTTCAGCAGTTTAGATACTGCATAATTAAAAAAAAAAAAAAGCTTGGATCACACTTAAGATACCTCAGCCAAGTCCTTTGGAACTGGTATGCTTAGATGCACTTGTTTATATAGATGCGACTAAAATAATTGCATTTTCTGGCAACTGTTTAGATAATATTATTAAATTGTCAAATGATGCAGACTACATTAGTAGAATCTTAGGTACGGTGGCCTACGTGCAGGACGTCGGGGCCCATAGCAAAGATGAATATTAGGCTGATTTACAAGACTACAGTATTAAATACATGCAATAAGATAACCCAATGACCCCATCCAATTTCCATGACTTCAATACACTTTGTGCTTTCATCCCTGCTTTGCAATACGTATGTGCATCACATGACTGTGCAGGCTCTTACAACCCATAGAAAAAATACCCTCCTGTAATGGCCCCCTCTCTTCAGGGGCTACTCAGCATCTGAATGGCAAATACTTACCAGAACTACATGAAAAAGCACAACAGTATATACAATATATGGACAAAAGTATTTGGACACTGCATGTTTTTTTTAGAAAAAATGCTTTATTATCCTATTTAGTAACTTGTCGGCCCTCCTTTTGCTTGTATTACAGCGGCAAGTTCTCTGTAAGTCTGGGCAGGAATAGCTCGCCATTTCTCGTGAAAGGAAGAGATTGTTGTGAAGATGGGCTTGGCTGGTGGTGGTGTACATGTCGCTCCAGTTCATCCCAAAAGTGCTCGATCAGATGCATGAATAGTTCTTACAAAATGAGCAGTTATTTATTTTACCCATGCCCTTCCCAGCATACCATTCAGCAAACTCAGTATTTGCATATTTGCTGATTTTCTGCAGTGTCCAAATACTTTTGGCCATATTGTGTATACACACGTAGTCAAGTGTAAAGGGGTTCTGTCATTAGAAAACAAAAATTCTATACTTACCTATATATACTTACCCCATCAGTCTGCTTACCACATCTGATCCCTTTCTCTTGTAGTCCCCTGGGTCACATCACCGCAAGCGAGATAGTTCTTTATCTCTCAGTGATAAAGCATCCATTCTCTGCAGTCTCCTGCCTGCAGGGCAATGTACACTACATCACTAGTGACATAGCGTTCATAGCCTAGCAGGGAGTGCCGATTTATTGCAGAGACTGCACATACGCGCTGTCTCTCTGCAATAGTATATGAACTCTCGCGGTGAGACAGCGTGCATGTGCAGTTTTGGCAATAGATTGGCATTGCTTCCTACGCAGTGAACATTACGTCACTAGTGACGTAACCTACACTGACCTGCCGGAAGAATGCAGAGAATGGACGCATCATAACAAGAAGAAGAAGATCCAGCCGGCTTGCAGTGAAGTGACCCGGGGGACTAGAGATGATCAGCAAGGAGAAGATGCTTAAAGAAGGCTGCCTGGGGAGGAATAGTTAAGTACTTATTTTTTATTTTTAAATGACAAAACCCCTTTAGCTTGACAGTGCTAACTATCTGCAACAAGTTATCTCATCGAAAGCCATTGAAAACCTATTTAATATTAACACAATCAAATCCACTGAAAAGGTATTCAAAGCCAAATAAACTGTGGCACAGAAAGATATCTCAATGTGTTAAGATGCAAGTTAAATTTGGCTACATCTGTATCATACATCTTAAATTTGTAATGCTTCATGGGTACCATTACAAAACAGTAAGGCAAAATGTCAGATGGGACATGCCATGGTAAGGGATAGTCTTCCTTAGACACCACTAGATGGGAAATGAAAACTCCACACATATCACCACTCCAAATTAGCCCCTGATTAACCCATCACTTGAAATGGGAATATACATAGGTATTTCACTTCCTAATTGTTAGGGTTTGTTCTTCCCCAGTTTCCATTTTTAAACATTGTGGGTATTTTTTTTTTCAGGACAACCTGTGGTTTCTAATGAAATACTTTTGTAGTACATATGACTTTTTTGTTTACTTTTTATTTAACTTTTTTTCAGACTATTAATTGTGTGAGATTAATAATGCATTGTTTGATAAATCAAACTTTTATGGTTGCAACGATACCAAATATGTTTGAGGGATTTTTGTTTTGACTTTTTTATTATTCATATGGGAAAAGGTTTTTTTTAAAAATATCCTAATATTCTTTATTTTATACAATATTAAAAAAAAATTTCCCCTTACATTTACTTATTTTTCAGTCCCAACAGGGCATTTGACCTTGCAATTGTTTGATCCCTTGTACCATATATTTCTGCAGGCATTCTAAATAGGCAGAAATACATAGCAGCCTTGTGGGCCTTCAGAAGGTTCTGGACTGCCATGATAACTAAATGGTGCCTTGCAATTTCTTCATGCGGGCTGTCAAGACCCCGAAACGCTGATTGGGGCATTTGAAAACCAACTCTAGAATTGACAACAGCCTTTAAAGGCTTAACAGCCACAATTGGCATGAACTTTGATCAAGGCTGTTGTGGCTGGGTGTCAGCTGTCAAAGATAGCCAACACTGGCCATGTATGGAGCAGGCTCAGCTACCAAGTCACTATTCTAACCCCACGTGCTTGGAATGTAAATATACACTAAGCATTTAATAAACAGTATAGTATTAATGGAGGTTTAATTCCTTTTCAATGTCCAACTTTTTTTTTTTCACTTTTCAATGCTGTATGTTTTTGGGCATTGGGGCTTGCATCATATATTATGATTACAATCACACTAAACTGTATAAGATATACAGTATGTACTGCAAGCTAAATATAATTGAAATTAGGAATTTCACTCTTTCTGAATTGTATGTATAGCTAATATAGACAACTTTCTAGAATGTAAACTGTTTATAAACTATGAAGGCTACACTTCTGTATAATGACACCATACGGAGAGCTGCACATACATTTCTAATGTTGTTATTACAAATCCCTTAAGAGTTGTCAGGCAAATAATTATCTACTCAAAACACAAATGCAAACTGTGTAAAGAGCGTTCAGGAGGGATACAGATTCAGAAGTGGAGACAATTTTTCCATCTGTGCAACTGATTAATGTTTGGAGTACTGCTGAAAGATCTGTAATCAAAAGCTAATGAGCTTTGAGCAACACCAACAACTCACTATTCACAAGTACATTTTCTTTAAGGCCTATAGAATTTGCCCTTTAAATTTACTGTACTTGTATTAATATCTGAAGTGTTATTGCCATTAGACTTATACATTTTGACATAAAGCACCATATGTAAATTACTATGTAATATACTGGAGCCTTTTGTGGCATTAAAATGTGACTTGTTACTATTTCATATTTGAAAATAATATTAGTTACTACTAGCACATACTTCTCCTCTGCCATGCACTGTGAAATATTGCAGTCATGGAGACCTCTGTCAAGCACAAGAGGGATGCAAATCAGACGTCCCAGCCTTCACTTTTCTTATGTAAAATAATGCTTTTTATTGATTGAATAGTTTGGACAGCTTGGACAGCAAGTTCGAGCTGACCAGTTACCTTTAAAGCTAAATATCCGTTACTACTCTAAATATTTTTTTGACTAAGTATCGTATAGTAGAAATCAACTGTTAGAAACTCAATGAATCAGAGTGATACATATTATCTACTGGAATATTATTGGATAAAAGAATTTCAAACGATCCACTCATCTCTATCTCTCACATTCATGAGGACTGCAGTAAACATGCTGTAGTATAATTTACTAGACTGGTGCTAAAAACTGAGGATAATTTTGAATGTCAAATAAATGTAACACAGGGTCAAGAAATTCAGTACATCTGCTTTATGTACCTTACTAAGTAAACTGCTACATTTATGACAGGTGGGTCCCTAGGTTTGAGAGATAGGGGCTTAACCTTAATTTGCTTCTTATAGGAGGCTCTGGTGGGAATTGGGTCTGGTTTCTGAACCCTCATCTCGCCGGCTTGGCCATAGGCGCTGTGAATCTTTTAAAATTCTTTCATCCAGTAATACTCCAATAGATTATATGTATCACTCTAATTCACTAGGACTCCCTAATGGTTGATTTTTAATGTACGATATTTAGACAAAAAAATATTTACATTATTAATGGATATTGAGCTTTAAAGGTAAAGGTCCATTTACACAGGACGAATGTCGGGCAAATGATGGCTGACACTCATCCCTGTGTTTCCTCACTCCCGTGCTTCTGCACAAGAGCTACTGGTGCTGTCTCACTAATGGAGTGGTCAGCAGGGGGCTGGGGCAGTGCAGGAGATTTCTCTTCTCTCGCTCCCCCGGCCCAGTCCATTGAGATAACACAGCGGCCGTTCACTACTGAACGGATGCTGCCCAAACTGAACGATGAGCAATGAGCTTAAAAGATCAGTGATGAGCTCATCGTTCAGTTTAAACAGCAGCTATTCAGTAGTGAACGGCCGCTGTGTTATCTCAATGGAGAGGGACAGGGGAGCAAGAGGAGAGAAATCTCCTGCACTGCCCCTCCCTCCTGCTGGCCACTCTGTGAGCGAGACAGCTCTGCTAGCTTCCGTGAAGGAGCACAGGAGCGAGGAAGCACAGGGACGAGTGTCAGGCATCGTTTGCCCGACATTCGTCCTGTGTAAAAGGACCTTAACCTGTCAGCTCGAACATGCTATCTAAGCTGTCCAAACTATTTAACCAATAACAAAGCATTAATTTACAGAAGAAAAATGAAGGGGGCGGAGCCTGGACATCGAGCGTGATGGCTGCTTGAGAGAAGCGCTCCTCTGACCAAGCACCCACGCTGACCCCAAACAGCAACTTACAGACGGAACAATGGGCAAACCGACAAGAGAAAAGAGCACTGACCTGCAGGGAACACCTCGAGCGGCTAAAGGGCAAGTAGATATGCAGCGTTTCTTCAGAGAAAGATCTGCCCGGTCCCCGCGCCCCCCCCCCCGCCAAGATGGCGCCGGCGAGGGAACTAATAGCTGCTCCCAGCAAGGGGGAGGAGGAGGAGACGTGCTCCGAGGATGAAGGTGAGGAAACAGTCTCTAAATCCTTCATGAGAGAACTGATTTCACATGCCCTGCGCCCCATAAGTGCTGACCTCGCTGAGATCAAGGGGGACCTTAGACAGAGGAGGCACAGAGTGGAAGAGCTGGAGACTGCAGTGTCAGCCACTACTACCCACTCCATACAGCTAGAGCGGGCCTTAAAGGAGCAGCATACTTACCTTAACAAGACCCTCCTGATGCAGGAGGATCTTGAAAACAGAAGCCGTCGCAATAATGTGCGCATCAAGGGGCTGCCCAAATCTCATACTGCCGAGAATCTGCCAAAGGTCGCAAAAGAAATTTTTGCTTTGCTTCTGGGGGCAGACAGAGCCAGCTCTATTTGTATTGAAAGGATCCATAGGGCATCCGAGCCTCCTCGCGACATCATCTGCAAGGTCCTTGCCTTCCCAGACGCTGCCGCCATATTGAGAGCCGCAAGATTCAACAGAGAGGTGTGCTTTGCCGAGTCCCCGATACAAATTTTTCAGGACCTTGCCCCCTCTACCTTGGCAAAGCGCCGCATTCTTCGTCCGCTCCTAGAAATACTCAAATCTATGGACATAAAATATTCATGGCTCTTCCCGTTTGGGCTGAGTTGCTTCCATAAGGGCAAAAGAATCAATATCCGCACTAACGAAGACCTACAGAATCTTTGGAAAACCCTTGGGATTGACCCTATTGAACTGCCTAACTGGCAGCCACTGCCGGACCCACCCAAATTCCACCAGCTGGAGGATCCGGAAACATGGCTGGTAGCGGGTAGCTCTAAATCCCCAAAGGGGAAAAAGAAGAAACCAAGGGACGATTCGACCTGATTGCCCACTGGGGAGCGACTTGAACCTCCTGTGGAATTTTGAGCTCGTCTGGCAATTGGTCGATCAAAGTTACCAATGTCTTCCCCCGACTAGGACCGCCGTAGCGCAAGAGCTGTTGATTTACTTCTTGGACTCTCGATTCGGGAGCAGTAAGTTGGGAGGAGGATGGTGGAGGAATTGAGACACCTTGCCCTGCCAGACTGAGTGTTTCCATTATATCCTAGATTATTGTTGGTTTCCCAGAAATTGTGTTGACAGGAATGTTTACGCATTTAAATTTAAGTTTAAAATTCCGTCGAGTATGATTACTTTAATTACAATTTACTGGACTGTTGGCCCAGTGGCTATTGTCTTAGTTTGCCTCTTCAGGGGCCACGGGGCTGCTGGTCCGTCCAGGCTGTATTTAATTCTCTGAACTCTCGTCGTGGTCCTCGACCCTACGAGACTTCAGTAGCCCGCCCAACTGCAGGCCAGGGGATTGGGGGCCTTCGGCTCTCCCTACTCTTTGCCTGCTCAAAAGCACTAAGTTAGCTGCATAAGTTAAGTTAAACTGTATTTTGTGCTATACTTACAGCGCTTTACTGTTTTGTGTTGTCTCCCCACCCTACCCCTCCTCGGCCTTCCTACCCTCTCATCCCTCTCATTTCTCGTGTGTCCCTCCCAGTACCCCCCGTTCCCCCGGAACTTCGGATACCCAGACATCCAGCTCACCGGAGTCACCCAAAGGACCTGAACCAACTGCCATCTATTCTATCTCTCGGTACCTGCTCTGGTTCCCCGTCTGCTTTTCTCTCACTTGTCCACTCTCTCTCGCCGTAGCCTAGAAACGTAACCATGGTGGGACTTCGCATCACCTTCTTCAACACCAGAGGTCTCAACTCCCCCTTCAAGAGACATAACCTCGCTCTTCTCATCAAAAGGTATGACACCAAAATGCTCTTTCTACAGGAAACGCACTATAAAGGAACCAAATTCTTCTCCCTCCCGGGCAAACACTTCCCCAAAGCGTTTCACAGCACTCACCCCTCATCGGCCTCAAAGGGGGACTCGACCCTTTTCCATAAAACAATTAATTTTGTTGAAAAGGCCCAATACAGGGACGGCGAGGGAAGAGTCCTGTACATAAGGGGTACATTAAACAACGTTAAAATAACCTTCGCAAACATCTATGCTCCTAATGTAGACCAGATACCCTGGCTACTCCAACAATTAGAAATCTTAAAACAGGCTTGCGCAAAATTCTTTCCTGGCTCTGCGTTGCCTCTTACATCGCCGCTGTATTCCTGTCCAGAGTGAAACAGTCTTTTTACATAGTCCAGGGCCAGTAGTGGTGAGGCAGGGACAGTGAAAGACATATACAGTCTATATAGGCAGTGGGCTTTTCCAAAAAAATTTGGGAAAAAAAATTTATTTGGGCTGCCTGAGACCGTCCTCAGTGTACTGCATCTCTGCTGGGGTAGTTGTCTTAATTCATACGCAGCCAGCTAAGTGTTACAGCAGGCTTGCGCAAAATTCTTTCCTGGCTCTGCTGTGCGTTCCGTAAGCGAAGTCAGCCTCCAACCACAGGCCAATAAGCGGCACATTTAATTACAGCGTTCTGTTTCTGCACTACTGGTAATACAGCATGCTGAGGGGTAGGGGTAGGCCTAGAGGACGTGGACGCGGAGGCCCAAGTCAGGGTGTGGGCACAGGCCGAGCTCCTGATCCAGGTGTATCGCAGCCGACTGCTGCGGGATTAGGAGAGAGGCACGTTTCTGGCGTCCCCACATTCATCTCACAATTAATAGGTCCACGCGGTAGACCTTTATTAGAAAATGAGCAGTGTGACCAGGTCCTGTCGTGGATGGCAGAAAGTGCATCCAGCAATCTATCGACCACCCAGACTTCAGCGCCGTCCACTGCTGCAACTCTGAATCCTCTGGCTGCTGCTCCTCCTTCCTCCCAGCCTCCTCACTCCATTACAATGACACATTCTGAGGAGAAGGCAGACTCCCAGGAACTGTGCTCGGGCCCCTGCCCAGAATGGGCAGCAATGGTTCCTCTCCCACCGGAGGAGTTTGTCGTGACCGATGCCCAACCTTTGGAAAGTTCCCGGGGTCCGGGGGATGAGGCTGGGGACTTCCGGCAAGTGTCTCAAGAGCTTTCAGTGGGTGAGGAGGACGATGATGATGAGACACAGTTGTCTATCAGTCAGGTAGTAGTAAGGGCAGTCCGAGGGAGGAGCGCACAGAGGATTCAGAGGAAGAGCAGCTGGACGATGAGGTGACTGACCCCACCTGGTTTGCTAAGCCTACTGAGGACAGGTCTTCAGAGGGGGAGGCAAGTGCAGCAGCAGGGCAGGTTGGAAGAGGCAGTGCGGTGTCCAGGGGTAGAGGCAGGGCCAGACAGAATAATCTACCAACTGTTTCCCAAAGCGCCCCCTCGCGCCATGCCACCCTGCAGAGGCCGAGGTGCTCAAAGGTCTGGCAGTTTTTCACTGAGAGTGCAGACGACCGACGAACAGTGGTGTGCAACCTTTGTCGCGCCAAAATCAGCCGGGGAGCCACCACCACCAGCCTCACCACTACCAGCATGCGCAGGCATATGATGGCCAAGCACCCCACAAGGTGGGACGAAGGCCGTTCAGTGCCTCCGGTTTGCACCACTGCCTCTCCCCCTGTGCCCCAACCTGCCACTGAGATCCAACCCCCCTCTCAGGACACAGGCACTACCATCAAAAACGTGGACCTTTTAGCTTCATCAATCTGTGTATAATATTCATCCGCCTCCTCCTGCTCCTCCTTCTGAAACCTCACGTAATCACGCCGAACGTGCAATTTTTCTTAGGCCCACAAGGCTCAGTCATATAATTTTTGTAAACAATTTTTATACGTTTCAATGCTCATTAAAGCGTTGAAACTTGCACCTGAACCAATTTTTATTTTATCTGGGCTGCCTCCAGGCCTAGTTACAAATTAAGCCACATTAACCAAAGTGATTAATGGGTTTCACCTGCCCTCTTGGTTGGGCATGGGCAATTTTTCTGACGTACATTAGTACTGTTGGTACACCAATTTTTTGGGGCCCTCGCCTACAGTGTAATCCAATTATTTTTTGCCCACCTGCATTAAAGCTGACGTTACATCAGCTGTGCTGGGCACTGTAATGGGATATATTTATGTACCGCCGGTGGCTTCCTGGCTCCCACCCATGCTGTCGGTCCACACAGAGTTGTAAATGCATGTGTCCACTTCTAAAGAACCCCAGTCTGACTGGGGCATGCAGTGTGGGCCGAAGCCCACCTGCATTAAACATGACATTACCTCAGCTGTGATGGGCAATGCAATGGGATATATTTATGTACCGCCGGTGGCTTCCTGGCACCCACCCATGCTGTGGGTCCACAGGGAGTTGTAACTGCATGTGTCCACTTCTAAAGAACCCCAGTGTGACTGGGGCATGCAGTGTAGGCCGAAGCCCACCTGCATTTAATCGGACGTTATCTCAGCTGTGATGGGCACTACAATGGGATACATTTATGTACAGCCGGTGGGTTCCAGGGAGCCACCCATGCTGTGGGTGCACACGGAATTCCCATTGCGGAGTTGTACCTGCCTGTGACTATTTATAAAAAACCGCGGTCTGACTGGGGCATGCAGACACCTTGACAGAATGAATAGTGTGTGGCACATAGGTTCCCCATTGCTATGCCCACGTGTGCAGCTCCTGATGGCGGTGGCACAGGATTATATTTCTCATTGCTTCTGTACAGCATTGTGGGCTATCGCCCCGCCCCTTTTAAAGAGGGTCGCTGCCTAGCCGTGCCAACCCTCTGCAGTGTGTGCCTGCAGTTCCTCCTCATGGCAGACGCACTTATAAATAGACATGAGGGTGGTGTGGCATGAGGGCAGCTGAAGGCTGCGCAGTGACAGTTTGGTGTGCGCTGTGGACACTGGGTCGTGCGGGGGGGGGGGGGGTTGGGCAGCATATAACCCAGGAGAAGTGGCAGCGGAGTGTCATGCAGGCAGTGATTGTGCTTTGTTGGAGGTAGTGTGGTGCTTAGCTAAGGTATGCATTGCTAATGAGGGCTTTTCAGAAGTAAAAATTGTTGGGAGGGGTGGGGCCACTCTTGCTGCTATTGTGGCTTAATAGTGGGACCTGGGAACTTGAGATGCAGCCCAACATGTAGCCCCTCGCCTGCCCTATCCGTTGCTGTGTCGTTCCCATCACTTTCTTGAATTGCCCAGATTTTCACAAATGGAGACCTTAGCGAGCATCGGCGATATACAAAAATGCTCGGGTCGCCCATTGACTTCAATGAGGTTCGTTATTCGAAACGAACCCTCGAGCATCGCGAAAATTTCGTCCCGAGTAACGAGCACCCGAGCATTTTGGTGCTCGCTCATCTCTATTGCCCACCATAGGTCTGTAATATGAATCCTATTGTCCACTGACGCACAAGAGCCTATTTGGCTTTGTGCACAGAACGCATTGCTTGGACAGGGATGGTCTCAGACAAAGTGTGGCCCTGGGTAAAATTAAAATGGGTGCCCCAAATACTGCAATACTATAGGTATATTGTAATCAGAAAGTGGTGTGAAGAGACCTGTAGCACTAATCTCTAGCATGTTCAGGGGTGTTGCTAGGGTCTTAAAAGATCAGGTGCACAACCTTTAACACATATGTTCCTGCCCCACACACAGAATAGAAAGCATTTAAATACATATATAGTTATCAAATAATACCACTATACCAAGACCAAATATTACTGTCACAGTTAGTGGCTGCAGCAGTTGACCTACCCCTCTTGGCATATCTCGTGCTGCTCTTCTTCATGGTAGAAGCCCGGCTTGAGCATCTGCCCACACTGTTAAATCAGCCCAGAAGACACACATACACTCCTAGCCATCCTGTTAAAGGGAGGTGTGCACCAAATATTATGCTCTGCTGCCTAACTCATGTCAGCTTTGGCTATATTTAACATCACTTCTGATGAAGGGTACCTGTGTGTTGTGGTCATTTTAGTTTTACTCTGTGGCGCAGAGTGCTAAAGTAGCAGAAATGCACTCCTAAGCTCTTGCTCACAACCTGAAGGTTGCAAGTTCAATCCCCACACGGTTCAGGTAGCCGGCTCAAAGTCAAATCAGCCTTCCATCCTTCAGAGGTCGGTAAAATGAGTACCCAGCTTGGTGGGAGTAATAAATAAAATTACTTGAAAGCACTGCAGAATAAGTTTGTGCTATACAAATCACAAGATACCATTAGGCAAGGCCCAAATGTTGTAATCACGGCACACATTGAGCATTATCATTACCACTACATAGTGGCCCAATATGATTACTATAATATAATTGAATAAAAACTATTATTTAAAGCCTAATATTACAACCATACAGGGACCATATAGTGATAGATTAACATAGTAACATAGTATGTAAGGCTGAGAGAAGACAATGTCCACCCAGTTCAGCCTGTTTCCACCCTCCCTCACCTTCTTGATCCGGAGTAAGGCAAAACACTCCAATGAGGCAGAAGACAATTTAGCCCACTTGGGGGAAAAAATTCCTTCCCGACTCCATAATGGCAGTCAGAATAATCCCTGGATCAACGTTACATGTTCTAAGGTTTTACAAAGGTGCTCAGCAGCACTTATAAGTGATGGTAGCACAGTTAAATGAGTTTTCCCATTTTACAAAATGATATGCTAGGATGTGCCATTACTTTATATTCAGTTGGTGGTCCAACTTCTGGGAACCCTACTGAACCAGAGAATGAATGGGATGCAATACTTTTGCATTATGTCCCCAACCAAGTTTTCCCTGTAGCAGTCCAATTTTCACATGTTTCCGTGCACAACCGGGTGAATGGGAACAATGCCATGCAGGAAAAACGTAGAATGGAACGCAATTCTAAATCAGCATTATATCTCAGTCATTCTCAAGATCATATGTACCATGGATATATAGTCTAATATAGTGTAACCCGCTTTGACACAATCTGCATTGCCCAAACAGTGTCAGAGGTCATCAGGTGCTTCTCCGCAGTAAATAAAGCTCATAGCTAAGCAGCCTCGGTGCGTTTTTTGCCATGATTTTCCAAAGGCATCTTTGATTAGATATAGATAGCTTCATGTGTGTAGACTACATATTCATACACTTTAGTACATCTGAACATATAAAAGGTAAGAGTTGCCGTGGCACATATCCCCATTTTTTGTGTTGGTGAATAATTGCATTTTGGCTAAGACAACCAAAGACCAGGCAACTGCTACCTATTTCTCTTCTCCGCCGGCTTCCCCCTTCTGGTCCTGGCTCCACTTCTACTCTGAGCCCTACTGTACTGTGTCTTTATGCGATCCAGCATCAGTACATAGTACATAGCAAAACACACAATGTCCAGATACTTAGCAAAAACAAGACACGTTAAAGCACCACCCAGAGCAGAAATACCCCCCCCCCCATCCAGAAAAAAATAATGGATAAAACAGGTGGACCTGAATAGTGAGGCAGACAAAACAGACAGAGAAGCAAACATGGTACTTACCCATATGCTGTGCTAGCAGTTGGAAGTTTAATAATGAGTCCAAACACTGTTATACTGTACTCCTGGTGGGAAAATATTAGGATGAGCCAAAGACCATCTCCAGTGTCTATTCCTTTTGTTTAAAAATCAACAGTGAGTAAAATATATCATTTATATGTGCTCCAAGTAATCCAGTTCCTCACAAGTTGTATGTTACACTCATTACTTTATCCACTGGCACATGACTGCAATATTCATTTTTCCTGGACTGTAAAAAAAAAGACAAAAAATGTAAATATAGCAAACTAAACAATGTAAGCAGAGAAAATAACCTATTAATGGTAATTATAATACAAAATTGTAAATACTACTATTTAACATTTTTGTATGACATTCTGCCCTTTTTTATATAGAAACGAAAAGGAACCATCATGTTTTTAATTTGTCTGCATTATATAGAGAAAATGTACAAAAAATTTTGAAAAAAGCTACTTTGCAAAGTTCTTTCCCCTTGCATTCTGATTAAGTGGATATTGACCACATTAAATAATCCTCTAATAACTTATTATTGGGTGATAGAGATTTTAGATTTTTTGAATAAACATTGTACAGTAGAAATCAACTGTTAGAGATTCATAGTGAATCAGAGTGATACACATAATCTATTGGAGTATTATTGGATAACAGAAGTTTTAAAAATTCATGCAACTCTATGTCTCGCTTTCATAAGGACTGAAGTAAAGAAGCTGTAGTATAATTTATTAGACTTGTCCTAAAAACTAAGGATAATTCTGGATGTCAGAGAAATGTACTAAATTTTTGGATCGTGTGTTACATCTCCTATGTAAACTGGTAAACTTGGTTCCTGTAGTGGCCAATTTTTAAATGTACTCAATATTGCAGAAAACAGAGTATGGCATGCCTTCTCATGACACAAACATAGTTGTTACTAGACTAATATGGCTCAGCAAACCCATATTAGGGATTTGCTGGTAAAAGGCCATTTGGCAACTGCAGACAGTTCAAATTCAAATGGTGTCCAAGAACCAGCACATCACAGAAAACATCATTTCTAGAGTCTGACACATGAGATACAAGCAATAATGGACATACAAGTCTTTCAACATCACAAGAATACAGCAATAATAGTGATACATCCATAATACATCCATAATTGCAATACGACATAGTATAAAACATAGTACATTTCTAGGGACTTTGCAGCAGTCACAGGGATTGTTTTCTTCCCAGGTATACTGTCTATAGATGATTACATGAGAAGAGGTTGCCCACCATAGGCTTGCAATATGCATCCTATTATTCACTGCCACAGAAGAGCCTATGTGGCCTTATGCACATAACTTTTTACTTGGACAGGGTTGGTTATAGAAAAAGTGTAGCCCTGGGTAAAATTAAAAGGGAGGCCACAAATACTATAATACAGTACCTATATTGTGCTAAAAAAGGTGGTGTGGAGGGGCGGAGCCTAACAGAGGATGTGAGCAGATGTGCTGAGAGTGAGCTCCAATCATTGGCGTGGGAAGGGGGGTGCAGCAGGTGCAGGCCGCCCTGGGTGCCAGCACTAAGAGGGGTGGCCCCAGCTTTCCTATTTGCAAATTGCAGGAATTCCCACACAGCAGACTCCCCCTCCTACTCTTCTCTCGTTCCTCCCCTCCGAAAAACTCTGACAAACAGCCCGGGAAGTGGCAGCAAAACTCAGGATGGAGCTGCACTTTGTAACTGTGCACTCAACTTTATGCACTTTTTCACCGGAGGCAGCAGGGTCTCTGCATGGACGTGTCCAGCGGTCATGCCCATCGGCAGTCTCCTGCATTTTGCCATGTCCCCGCTGGGGTCAGGCCAGGGGGATTGGCCTCCGGAGGTGGGGTGTCCGAGCTGCACTTGCTGGGCCCAATGGGCAGGAAGCTCTCTGGATTTCGGCTGACTGAGAAGTTTGTCCCCCTCCTGGTGTTCAGTGGCTTTATCAGTTTGTGCTTCAGGGCCATCTTCTTCTTGCCCGACATTCCCAAGCTGCTCAGTGGAATGTTCTTGCAGCAACCCCCTCTGCAGACAACCCTGTTCAGTTCAGGGCTCCTGGATGAAGAGGATGGTGGTCGCTTTGCCCGGATCTGGGAGGAAAATGAGAGGGTGCTGCGGGAAGCCAAGGACACACAGAACCAGCTGCCTGAGCAGATCAAGGAGGAGATCCAGGAGCAGAAAGACAAACTGCAGGGGCAAGGTAGGGTGACTGCTGTGGGCAGGCTTAACCCCCGACCCTTCAGATAGCCTTCCGGAGTGGTAGGGAAGGAGCCTCCCGACCCTGATGTCAAGTAGAAGTGGGACAAGAATAAGGAGGTGAGAAGTAGACTGGTGCCCATGTAACAAGGAGCACTGATTATGCTCAAGCACTGAGCTCTATGGGCATTTATCCAGGCATGTATACTGGCATCCGGTACAGTGTGCTGGCACGGGGTCACAGAGGGCAGCTTGTGCCCGGATCATGGGTGCAGAGCGATTACCGGTTACACACGTTCCGGTGTGCTGTAGAGAAGGTGTCTATCAGATTACTGACATGGCAGATGAGCAATTCTGGCATGTCCTAGCGGGTGCTAAGCCTTAGGCCGCCTGCACAGTGGCATATTTGCATTATGGAATCTGCAGCAGGCATCCACTTCCAGATTTTGCAGCAAATACCTGCCCATGAACATGCTATTGAAAATCACCTTTCCCTCTCCATGAGCGGAAATCAATTGCAATTTCCCACTCACAAAGGGAAGATCGCAGCATGTTCTATTTCAGCGCAGACAGCTTCCGTTGAAGTCAATGAAAGCTGTCTGATCTGCGGCCCTTCCAATGACATTTTAGGGGCCCAATGTCCACGGACGGTTCAGATTTCGCATGCAGCAACCTGACCCTGCCCATAGGCGAGGATACTGCGTACCTATACGGGTCTTCTGTGTACCGGTCTAGGTCTTCTATTTTCTCCACTCCTGATGTGTGCTGAAGCGTCTGCCCTCACGCTGCAGCATATGTGCGGTGGAATTTTTTTTTTAACTACTACTTTCCCACAGAATATGCAGCCCCTCCACAATGTCAATTGCAGACAGGCAGCGAATCAGATGGCTTCTATTTACTGCAATGGAAGCCATCCGTGCAGGAACCACACTAAAAATAGAGCAGGCTGCAATTTGTTTTTCAAACTAAGAGGTCCAAAAAACAAATCTGCATGCTTTAATTCATGTGCAGACACCCATACTTCCCTACGGGTGGCTTGTTTTGCAGATCTTTCATGCGGATTCTGCAAATGAAATCCGCCTGTGGACATTGGGCCAGAGAAAAGCAGGTACGCGCGGATGCTGGCTGGTCACAGGGTCAGATTCTGCATGCGGAATCTGACCCGTCTGTGTGCAGGCGGCCTTTGGCCCAGTCTAAATAACGGTCCAGTGCTCAGTGCTGGCTTATACAGGTTACTGGAGGAGCTGCCATGGTGCCAGCAGTCAGGAAGCTGCTTAGAGCTTGTGCCTGCAGCTATGTGATGCTAGTGCATGGGCTAAGAAGTCTCTGTATCATCTGTTTTTCCATCTTTTAATAATTTCAAAATTGTGAGTGTGAGGGGGTGACAAAAATTTTTTTTGCAGCGGGTACCACCTGACCTTGCTACGCCACTGGCTCCCATGACATATCCTGTATATGATCCTAAATACTGGGACCGTGCTGCAATATTAGGGATACATAGCTGCCAGGTTGCCTTAAAAGAACTGAAGCTGCTCACTGCTCCAGGACAATGACCCACCACAAGCCGGGATGAAGCTGGTGAAAGAGAGAAGCAAGATGATGCCGGAGAGCAGCAGGAGATAGAACATGTCATAAGAGCAGCCAGAAGTGAAGAATGTACTGCAAAACTAGCAGAACGGACATCTATGCAGGGGACCAATGGGAACCATATGCAGGACATCACTACTGTGACAGCGGTGAGTGCTGCTACAAACTGGGAGCCTGATGGGGATGACAGACTGGAGGGGAGGAGATGTCTCTGATACAGCATTCCATAGCATATAAACCACCAGAGAAGGCACATATAATACTGCAAGCTGAACCCACACAAAGATATCCTAGGAGTAGTCAATAAATGTCATCATAATGCCGTAATGACACTACAACTGCAAGTAGTCTCCACACAAGAAAATATGGGACATCTCAGGCACAATATCCAAAAAGTATCAGAATGCATGACTGTAGTGGAGGAAAGGATGAGTAAAATGGAAGGTCAGATAATACCACTGAAATGAGATGTGAATAGACTTGAAAAAGACTCATAGGAGTCGAAACATTGTATATTTTGTTGTTTGGAGGAATAAAAAGAAACTTTAAAACTACACCACACATGCTCTTGCATCTCCTCTTTGCATGGCATTTTATTGGGGCTTTCTTAGATAAGGCCCGTTTTTGTGACTCTGCATGGTGACTGTCCGGCTATATTTAGCATGAAGATTGTGCTGCTGGCATCTTCTTTCTACTACTAGAAACACTCAGACTGTCACTAATTAGTCACTAATCACTATCACTAATTAAAATAGATGACCTGGAAACAGGTTGGGACACAGTAACATCCGTGTGGTTGGTCTCCCTGAGAAATTAGAGGGTAATAACCTCTCGGATTACTTTGAATCCTGGATAATTAAAGGGGTTGTCCCACGCCGAAACGTTTTTTTTTTTTATTCAATAGGCCCCCCGCTCGGCGCGAGACAAACCCAAGGGATGGGTTAAAAAAAAAAAAAGTTTATTACTTACCCGAATCCCCGCGCTGCGGCGACTTCTTTCTTCCTTTACCAAGATGGCCGCCAGGATCTTCACCCACGATGCACCGCGGGTCTTCTCCCATGGTGCACCGTGGGCTCTGTGCGGTCCATTGCCGATTCCAGCCTCCTGATTGGCTGGAATCGGCACATGTGACGGGACGGAGCTACGAGGACCAGCTCTCCGGCACGAGCGGCCCCATTCACCAGGGAGAAGACCGGACTGCGCAAGCGCGTCTAAAAACGCCAGAAGACAGCGAATTTAGACGGATCCATGGCGACGGGGACGCTAGCAACGGAGCAGGTAAGTGAATAACTTCTGTATGGCTCATAATTAATGCACGATGTATATTACAAAGTGCATTAATATGGCCATACAGAAGTGCTGAACCCCACTTGATTTCACGAGACAACCCCTTTAACCTATTCAGTAAAGAGTAAAGACTCTATCACCAATGTTTGCGGTGGAAAGGGCACATAGGGGCTCCTCCATGATCTATCCTGATTAAACTCCTGCATTTTAAGGATTGTGATATAAGTTCTATGAAAAGCCCAAAAACAGAACAATAGAATGGCAGCTAATGTACTGGTACTTAAAGGGGTTGTCCCGCGCCGAAACGTTTTTTTGTTTTTTTTTACCCCCCCCCCCCCCCCCCCGTTCTGCGCGAGACAACCCCGATGCAGGGGTTAAAAAAACAAACCGGGTAGTACTTACCCGAATCCCGGCGGTCCGGCGTCTTCATACTCACCTGCTGAAGATGGCCGCCGGGATCATCTCTCTCTGTGGACCGCAGGGCTTCTGTGCGGTCCATTGCCGATTCCAGCCTCCTGATTGGCTGGAATCGGCACGTGACGGGGCGGAGCTACACGGAGCCGGCATTCTGCACGAGCGGCCCCATTGAAGACAGCAGAAGACCCGGACTGCGCAAGCGCGGCTAATTTGGCCATTAGAGGCCGAAAATTAGTCGGCACCATGGAGACGAGGACGCCAGCAACGGAGCAGGTAAGTATAAAACTTTTGATAACTTCTGTATGGCTCATAATTAATGCACAATGTACATTACAAAGTGCATTAATATGGCCATACAGAAGTGTATAGACCCACTTGCTGCCGCGGGACAACCCCTTTAAGGCTTTAATTGAAATTGAAAGCAAAATACCAAGCACACACAGTGGAGCAGTCAAAAATTATAAATGGCTGAAAATATTTTCAGAACTCTTCAATTTAAGGAGGACTGGTGCCCTGACCTGTTTGAGGGGTTTTCCCAGGTTTATTAGTTCTGTATAAAAAACACTTGCTAGTGTTATATGTCCTCTCGTGTTTGCAAGTCCAATGTGCTAGATGAATGGAAACATCAAATAGGAGACCACTTGTATGTGCAAATGTCAGGGTAGCTGCCGAGTTTCTCAATATATATGAAACTATGTAAATGGATGAAAGTTTATTATAGTATCAACGATTTGCAGTGTTTCAATTGATAAAGCAATATCATGTGCTCAAACTGTGTTTGCAAGAGACACCTATCAAGAGAGAACCTCCATAATGTCAAAGTACATTGGGTGGAAAATGGCTTTCTTTCAATGCATGCGAGTGCTCTCCCCCCTCAAATTGAGGACCAGCTGTAGCGGTGAGTGGTCCAAAATATCTTGCGGTAGATAAGAGACGTCACACACCAAAGGAAGACACTCCAGGGAAGCACAGGTCAATTCTAGAAAAAGAACTGAGTCTAAATGACAAGAGTATGCAAAGTCGTGTGGATGCTTCAACGCCACATCTCCTCCAGCAGATAAGCAGAAGCCCACATAGTCTGTCGAAGACGGTCACACATTGGGTCCATTAGGTGGTTGAAGTCGCCCATCAGTATTAATGGGGCTGCCTCTAGGAGTATCCCCTTAGCCATGATATCATGCAGCACCTGGATATCAGCTGGAAGTGGCAAATAAACATTGACTATAGTCAGAAGCTGTCTGTTAAAGAAGCCCTGCAATATAAGAAAGCGGCCATTAGGGTCAATGTGCAACTGTTTAAATGTGAATGGGACTGATTTAGCCACTAGGAATGTCACCCCTCTAGCATAGTTAGACTATGTGGAGTAATAGGCCGAGCCAAAAAATGAACGTTTGAATGCCATCGCTTTCGAGCCCTGCAAATGTTTTTCCTGTAGAAGAAGAATGTGGGGAGAATAATTCCTAAGGAAATTGAGCACCAGTGCCCTCTTTATCTTGGAATTAAGACCTCTGACATTCCATGAAATCAGCCTAAGCTTATCAGCCATGGGGAAGCCATAAAAAATATGAGAAGGTCACATCTTTACAAACCATACTGCACATGAACAATCACACAGTGGGTCAAACTTAAGATTTAAACTGTTATGAACCCTACCCATCCAACCCAACAGAGGTTAGGTTTGAATCCCATAGCCATTACAATCAGAAGGGGGGCACAGGCCCACCAGGCTACTCTTAAAAACGAAAGAAGCAGCAGAAAGATTTGAAGGAGAGAAGAAAAGAAAGAGAACTCCCCTGTCTATGTCCCAAACATTCTGACATCCATAAACCCATATAGAAAACTGTAGATCACATATTCTGCAGATTACCAAGTAACTTAATAAAGGAGGAGAACCCGTTCAGCCATGGGAAAATAGCTCAATCCAAAATAAAACAGTAGCCTGTTCAGTAGCCGGATACATCATTGCATATACCAGCTGCTTAGTGTGTAACAAATGCTTTGCCTCCATGAACTGCCGGCAACTCTTCTGTACTTCCAGGGAGAAGTCGGGGAAGATTCTCACGTGCTGTCCCTGTACTTTTAGGGGGTCCATCCTTCAGTTCAATTGCAGCACTTTATCTCTGTCTCTCTAATTTAGGAGTTTGGCTATAAATGTGCGTGGCAGCCCTCCCAGAGGTGGGGTTCTGGTTGGAATATGGTATGCACGTTCCACACACAAGCGGGTTGAGAAGGAATTGGAGCCTTAGACTTCCCTGAGTAAGGATTTGAGGTATTCACAGGGTTGCCTCCCCTCCACTCCCTCCGACAAGCCGACCATCCTAAT
The DNA here is from genome assembly GCF_035609145.1 of Eleutherodactylus coqui. Classification (NCBI taxonomy): domain Eukaryota; kingdom Metazoa; phylum Chordata; class Amphibia; order Anura; family Eleutherodactylidae; genus Eleutherodactylus; species Eleutherodactylus coqui. The sequence goes on from NC_089843.1 coordinate 104,604,203, forward strand.
ATCACATTTGCGAGACCGTTTTTCCAAGTCGTCAATCTTTAACTGCTGAGCAGAGAAGGTAGTTTCAAGCACCTGTATTTGTCCTCTAAGTAGTGCGACTACGTCCTCTAGATCAGAGACTCGCGTCTGCACAGTGGTGGTGCGCTCTCGCAGGTTGTGGACATCTGCCCGAAGCAGGTCAAAGTCGGACTGCAGGGCAGCAATCTTCCCAATAAGAGCAGATCGACACTCTGTTATGGCTCTGAGTATGTCCGCAATAGTTGGACTTTGGGTGGTGGGAGCAGGGGGAGATCCCTGAGGTGAGCTGGATGCATGAAGTTGAGTTTCTTCCATAGTGCCAGGTTTCACAAGTTGCTGTACTGCATAGCTTTGTTTGTTTTGTAGGGGGGGCCATTTAGGCGCAGGGTGTAATTGAAGAATAGAGAAACATATTGAGAAGCAAAGACGTCACTTAGGCAGAGATATTTTGCACCACAGAGGAGTTCTCTCAGGACTTCCACCGCTACCGCTACTGTGCATCATCATGAGTTTGTTGCGTTAGCTGCAACACACTCTCCAATTTATACTTTCGAGATCAAAACTCTGCAGCAGGGGTATTATGTAAAACATTCTCTCAGCAAGAACCCACTAGGTGACAGCAGAGTACAGTAGCAGTAGCACACAGTAGACGGCAGCTAGAAAATAGTTCTTAATGGTCTCCCTGCTTAACCTCCTTAATTACTATGACTACCTTTGCAAGCAATACACTTATTACTCTAATGCACTTAAAAATATAAGCAAATTTGCAAATACAGTAGTTTTGATTAAAATACTGCAACTTGCCTTTTTGTATCAATACTTCCTATGCAAACCTATTTGTCTCCATTTCTACAGAAAGGAGGGGATTTAATAATAGTTTTTATGGAGTAGAAATAATATAAAACTAAAGTACACATCATACGTGTACTAATCATGTGTTATAATTTTTGAGTTTTCACATACCAGTGAGAAAAGTGGGTGGGATTAGTAGAAGGGGCTATGATTTACTAAAGAAATTGTTGTAAATTATAGCACAAATTATTCCCGCATTAATCTCTTACTAAATTTGCCACATTTTACTTCAACAAAGTATGAATTAAGGCTGGCATAGGAAATGCCAGTCAGAATAAATCTCTATGTGTTTAATCTGATTCCGCAGTCATATTACCTTTCTTCTGCCCCTATTCCAAAATAAGTTACTAATTATATGCAAGCTATGCAAATTTAGCCATTAAAATATTAGTGTTACTATTATTAATAGTTAACTAATGCAGAAAACCTAATTGCTGGACTTTATTACTTTATCAGATATTGAAAAAGGTCCACATTTTGGATTAACTATATAAAAATGTAAGTCAGATTTTATTATTTAAATTAACTATATCACAGACATAAATTTACAGTGTTCTCCCAGTTCCTACAAAATCCTTGTAATGATATTGATTTCTATGTGTTACAATATAGTATCATAATATATAAAATTGTATGTCTAGTGGAAAAAGATTTAAAAATACAGTTTTTAATTCAGCATTCCAAAAAATTGGAATCTTTTCTGGTCACAAAAATAAATTATAGTACCCTGAATAAAAGGTGAATCATTAATAGTAGGTGTGAAGTCATAAAATGGATTATTATATTAATCTTAAAAAGACAAAAATAATCTTGCTAAATTACAGTGCTGCATTAAAAAAGGTTATAATGCTCTTTATTACTGAGAACCTTTAACTACTTGTTCATGCAAGCTTCAAAAGCTTTTTTTAAAACTATATCCATGTATTTATGGCATAAGACGGGACAAGACACCTCTTTCTTGCAGTCTGGGCTGCCGTGGCATATGCCCTTCACTAATGTCACAATAAGAGGACAGTTTGTGTGCTCCTGCACACAATGAAGTGGAGTTTGCGTGGTTTTGCAGGCGGACAGTAAGGATATGAGGAGGCAGGAGAATATAAAAATCACCAGCCACTGTCCTATGAGGCATTAACTTTAATTGCTCACCAGAACGTGAAATGTTCCCTTTAAAAGATGTATTGGTAGCTGCGCCAAATCTGAATTGACAGTTACAGGAAGTTGTAAAAGAAGCAGAGATGCTATAGAGGCAAACAGAGAGGCCGGGAAATATTCATACACTAGCACCTTTAAGGGCTCCTTCACACGGGAGCATTTGCATGCATATTTGCTCCCCCAAAATCTGCACGCGGAATGCACAGTGAATAGAACACATCGATTTAATTAAATGGGTTCCTTTGGATGGCGTTTTTTTCCGCATGCATTTTTCGAGCGCGCAGAAAAAACGTAACATGTTCTATTTTAGTACACAATTGCGCACCGAAGGCAGGTAAAATCAAAAACACTTGGGACTAAGATGGCTGGCCTGCCCACTCCAAGATGACACTGCCAGGCCCGCGCTGATGTGTCACAGCAGTTCAAAAAGGTACAGTAAAAAGCGCCACTACGAGTGCAATAGCACGTGCCCGCATGCCCTGCATAGCACATATATCATAGTATCGTGCTCGTATACGCGCTTATGTCCGTGTGTGGCCGCCCTAAAGTACAAAATGAGCAAGGCAATTGCCCTAATTCATAATGTGTATTAACCGATTAGCTTCAAGGGTGAATTCACACACACAAAGGATTTGTTACAGAATTTTCTGCAAATGAAAAATCAGTTCCAAATATCTGAATGGACTTGTTTTTGCAGCATAAGCATGGATTTCTGCAAGCTCCATTTAGATAAATAGAATGGTTACAAAAGTGTCTGCAACAAACCTTCCACGTGTGAAGTCCCTCTGTTTTGTGTATTCTCTAAGATAAAATGATGATAATAATAATAATTACTATTACTGGTAAATGATGTATTAAATGTTTAGCTTGGTTGATATAGGTACCAAGTGCTACGCCAGACAGCGGTCAAGGCAGAGCGACCAAAGCAATGCAAACATTAAACCTGTCTGTTGTTTGTGTGGTCGGGTCTAGAAACCTCCTGACAATGTGAGATGGATTTAGTACGGGTGCTTTCTGGAACAACATGAATATGTTTTTGCTTAGATGTAAAGTTTGTAGACTTTTGTGAGGTGTATGTGGTCCAACCCCAGTTGTAGAAAGAATGACCGACACAATAAGTACCCCGTCTGTTCTCCACAGACGTCTGAACATCTGGGCTTATTCATAGAAGTGTATGTCAGCTGCCATTTTCATGGCCAGCCTATATACGCTACCATCTGAGCTGTCTTCCCCCTTCCCTCCCCCTCGCTGGCTCTCAGTCTCTCTCCTCCCCTCGGAGCTAAGCTCCGCCCTTGCCCACCCCCTCCCATTGCAAACAGCCGGAGGTGAGGAGAGAGGCAGAAAGCTGGGTTCAGGGTATTTAGTGATTTTCTCAGTGTATGTATTGTGAATGTTATGAATGTTTGGGATGGATGTGTCTATGATGGATGTGGTTGTGTTATGTTTGTCAATGAGTGTGATGTCCGGTCTGTTGTGGAGGATTGTTTGTCTGTGATTATGGCTTTGTGCAATTTGTGTGTGTTGTTTCCTAAGACTGTAGGAGCGCATTTGTAGTATAGAATACGAGTGTCTGATAGTTTGTATTTGTGTACAAGCTCTTGGTGGATTATATTTGCCATTTGTTTAAGGCCTTAAACAGTTTTTTTGCTTTTTTTGTGCGCGGGGAAAACCCACACGCATAATGCGGAGAATAGAACCCATTGATTTTAATGGGTTCACTCTCACTTTTTTTCTGCCTGTTCTCATGGGTGTGAAAAAAATTGGAACAGCTCTATCTTGTACGTGTTTACTCACTGAAGAGCCCCATAGAGGGCTATAGGAGGTACACAAACATGCACATCTGCCCGGTATGCCCTAAACGCTGCACATACCCATGATCACCGACACCCCTTTAGGCTAATTAGCCATTTAAATCAGGGCATGGTAATTCCTTCACCCGTGTTAATGAAGCATGAGTGCAAATTATACTTGTTCACTGTGCAAAAAATTGTGCAAGAGTTAGCATATTACGCAATATGCTCATCTATTGAAACCCTATGTCTGTGTAAAAAATCTGCAAAAGCTTGCAACGATGATGTTTTGTATGGTTTCTGCCATGATGTGGAATTTTCTGCAGGTATCATCAGTAAGTGTGGTGTCTTTTACGTGTGTTTTCTGTAGTTTTTGTGTTTATGATGACATGATATTGTACTGCAATCATGAACCCCTCTGTATCTTTAAACAGGTTACCTGGAGCCAGCCCACAGTTTGATGCAGTTTTGTTAACATGATCCCGACTGACATCAAAGGCCTTAATAATTATTACTATAATCATTAATAATATTATTATTCACAATATAGACTACAATGCAGCAACAAAGATTCTCACATGTGAATTAAAAATGAAATTAAATATTATTTCTGTATCAAGAGAAACAATTGCTAAGACTTGTTTTAAAAAGTCAAAGCCAGAGAAATAATTAGAAGAATCTCAGTGCTTCTTTGCTCATATGAATTTTAAATAAGAAAATTGCTTTGGTCCTGTAAGGCAGAACCAGAAAACAATGAAGCATATTTACTGCACAGGTGTGTAAGCAGAAGCTTGGAGACACAAAAATCCCTATGTACTTTTACATCCAATAAATCTTGTAACTAGAGATTCATGAATAGCTAAGAGCACTTTTCTTTTTCTTTGTCTTCATCTTCAAAAGTTACATAGATGTGAGTAGCTTGAGATAAGACAGTTTTAATTTAAGAAAAAACATTTCAGATTTTGGCAATTAAATTGTGGCATTTAAAGGGGTTGTCTCACGCCGAAACGTTTTGTTTTTTTTTCAATAGGCCCCCCGTTCGGCGCGAGACAAACACAAGGGATGGGTTAAAAAAAAAAAGTTTAGTACTTACCCGAATCCCCGCTCTGCGGCGACTTCTTTCTTACCTTACCAAGATGGCCGCTGGGATCTTCACCCACGATGCACCGCGGGTCTTCTCCCATGGTGCACCGTGGGCTCTGTGCGGTCCATTGCCGATTCCAGCCTCCTGATTGTCTGGAATCGGCACACGTGACGGGGCGGAGCTACGAGGACCAGCTCTCCGGCACGAGCGGCCCCATTCACCACGGAGAAGACCGCACAGCGCAAGCGTGTCTAAAATCGCCAGAAGACGGCGAAATTAGACGGATCCATAGCGACGGGGACGCTAGCAACGGAACAGGTAAGTGAATAACTTCTGTATGGCTCATAATTATTGCACGATGTACATTACAAAGTGCATTAATATGGCCATACAGAAGTGCTGAACCCCACTTGATTTCACGAGACAACCTCTTTAAGTTCATACATGCCCTATGAAATAACAATGTGAAAGCACCTTTTCTTAGAACTTTGCATTGTGCCTCTGTTAAGGCCCCATACACATTAGACTTTAGTAGCCCAAATGTGCTAATAACTGCAGAGCTGGATAACTCTCTAATGTGTATAGGGCTGTCTAAGCTTTCTTCTGCCAGATGATGTCTAGGAAAAAAAGGATGGGGCACATTAAATTTCAACACCCAATCCTTTTGTTCCCCATGAGATAAGCCTGCACCAGAGTTGTCTGTATGTGACTAAAGGCCCATTTAGACAACGATTATCGCTCAAAAATCTTTTGAGCTATAATCGCTGCGTCTAAACGTGCTCCCATCATGCACTAGCTTGAAAACAGACGTTCCTGCTTATCAGGATCGCACACTGAGTTCTCCGTGGGTAGCACTGATGGCATTCCTTCAGCAACTATCCCTCTGGAGAACAATGGAGCTGAATGCAGATAACAGACCTCTAGCTGTTATCTGCATTCAGATAACAGCTAGAGTGATCGTAGTTGTGTTTAAATGGACCTTTACTGTACCTCCCTAAATTAATGAAAAAGTTAACATTCATGTCTAAGAGGCTGCCAGGGGTACCAGTTGTTTAATGAACGATTGTTTGTCCGACTATTGTTGAATGTGTATGCAGCTTTATTCCTCCTGTAAATGTACATTCCCCTTGTTTATTGGAGGTTTCTCTAGATGAACGGTATCAGATTGAATAAAGATACATTCTTTTGACAAGGGAAATTCTAGAAGAATAATAGACTAATAGCGCAATGCAAAGTTATAAGAAAATATGCTCCATCATGTTTCATGTGTAATGAAAGAATTTGTTACAACAGGCATACCAGGAGATCTGTGAGGTTCTGTGTTTCTTTTTGGGAAATAGAGATTAACTAAAGATCAGTAATTAAATGTCAGATAAAACAAGGCGACATTTACAAAAATAGCACTGAAGAAAGTTTTTATTCAGAGTCCAAATATATTATATCTTGGTTTGAATTTCATTAAAAACTCCAATATCTCATGATATATTCTTGAGCTATTCGGATAAAAAAATGTATACCACAGGCTTTATTCCCCCGATTGCATATATGGTGCGTTTTCACGTCCGGACGCATATACGGTACCCATGTGAAGCATTGATTGCCAATGCAGCCGTTCACACGGCGAATATACGGTGTGTAAATACGCTGGCAGAGCGAAAACAATAACATATACGTGGCCGGTGCATATACGCTCAGCCAAAACATAGTTCTGGAACTATGTTTTGGCCAACATATCCCAAGCGGGTCCTATAGACTCCTATGGGAGCAAGGAAAGAGAAGGGAGGGGGAGGCATTTTTAAAGCATCCGACGCTGCGAAAAGCTTACAGGTGCCTCTATATAGCTGCGTCCTCCCTGCGCTGTCCCCGACTCTGCAATGCAGTTATTTCAGCAGGCAGGGAATTAAAATCCCGGCCTGCTGAAAGAGCTGCTTGTATATGGTGGGAGGACTGTTACCTGAGGCGTTGGCAGCCAATTCCATGCTGCAGACTCCCCCTCCCCCAGTGAGCATTCCTTTTTTCTACTGAGAGACTGCAGTTGTGATTCGTCACAACTGCAGTCTACCAGTGCACTGCAGGTCGCACGATTGGTCCGGCTGGTGGTGTCCAATAGTGGAGGAGGGTAGTGGCGACCATGCAGTGTAATAAATTGTATACCACATGTAATCATATATGTATAGTTGGTATAATTATACCAGCTGTACATAAATAATTATATACAAGAGATATTCAGGTTATAACAGCATGCACCATTTCATTATATACAGGGAGGGGGATGTATATAATTATATATGTATAGCTGGTATAAGCTATATATCCTGTATGTAGTGATATAAATCATGCTGGTATACCCTGGAATATCACTATATACAGGAAATGTATAACTTATACCAGCTGTACATATATAATTATATACAGAAGATACCCAGGTTATAGCAGCATGCTTCATATCACTATATACATGGAAAACAACTTGTATGAATGTTTCCTTGCACTGGTGGTCCATAACCATATCAATTACATTTATGATTCATACAGTCTAAGATGCATAGTAGAGATGAGCGAGCACCAAAATGCTCGGGTGCTCGTTGCTCGAGACGAACTTTTCGCGATGCTCGAGGGTTCGTTTCGAATAACGAACCCCATTGAAGTCAGTGGGCGACCCGAGCATTTTTGTATATCGCCGATGCTTGCTAAGGTTTTCGTTTGTGAAAATCTGGGCAATTCAAGAAAGTGATGGGAACGACACAGCAACGGATAGGGCAGGCGAGGGGCTACATGTTGGGCTGCATCTCAAGTTTACAGGTCCCACTATTAAGCCACAATAGCGGCAAGAGTGCCCCCCCCCCAACAACTTTTACTTCTGAAAAGCACTCATTAGCAATGCATACCTTAGCTAAGCACCACAGTACCTCCAACAAAGCACAATCACTGCCTGCATGACACTCCGCTGCCACTTCTCCTGGGTTACATGCTGCCCAACCCCCCCTGCATGACGCAGTGTCCACAGCGCACACAAAATTGTCCCTGCGCAGCCTTCAGCTGCCCTCATGCCACGCCACACTCATGTCTATTTATAAGTGCGTCTGCCAGAGGAACCGCAGGCACACACTGCAGAGGGTTGGCACGGATAGGCAGCGACCCTCTTTAAAAGGGGTGGGGCGATAGTCCACAATGCTGTACAGAAGCAATGAGAAATCCAATCCTGTGCCACCTCCATCTGGAGCTGCACACATGGGCATAGCAATAGGGAACCTATGTGCCACACACTATTCATTCTGTCAAGGTGTCTGCATGCCCCAGTCAGACCGCGGTTTTTTATAAATAGTCACAGGCAGGTACAACTCCGCAATGGGAATTCCGTGTGCACCCACAGCATGGGTGGCTCCCTGGAACCCACCGGCTGTACATAAATGTATCCCATTGCAGTGCCCATCACAGCTGAGGTAACGTCCGATTAAATGCAGGTGGGCTTCGGCCCACACTGCATGCCCCAGTGAGACTGGGGTTCTTTAGAAGTGGACACATGCAGTTACAACTCCCTGTGGACCCACAGCATGGGTGGGTGCCAGGAAGTCACTGGCGGTACATAAATACATCCCATTGCAGTGCCCAACACAGCTGATGTAACGTCAGCTGTAATGCAGGTGGGCTAAAAATTAATTTGATTACACTGTAGGCGAGGGCCCCCAAAAATTGGTGTACCAACAGTACTAATGTACCTGAGAAAAATTGCCCATGCTCAACCAAGAGGGCAGGTGAAACCCATTAATCGCTTTGGTTAATGTGGCTTAATTGGTAACTAGGCCAGGAGGCAGCCCAGTTAAAAGAAAAATTGGTTGAGGTGAAAGTTTCAACGCTTTACTGAGCATTGAAACGTATAAAAATTGTTTAGAAAAATTATATGACTGAGCCTTGTGGGCCTAAGAAAAATTGCCCGTTCGGCGTGATTATGTCAGGTTTCAGGAGGAGGAGCAGGAGGAGGAGGAGGAATATTATACACAGATTGATGAAGCAAAAAGGTCCCCGTTTTTGATGGGGATAGAGAACGATGCTTCCATCCGCGGGTGCAGCCTACGTATTGCTTAGGTATCGCAGCTGTCCGCTGGTGGAGAAGAGAAGTCTGGGGAAATCCAGGCTTTGTTCATCTTGATGAGTGTTAGCCTGTCGGCACTGTCGGTTGACAGGCGGGTACGCTTATCTGTGATGATTCCCCCAGCCGCACTAAACACCCTCTCTGACAAGACGCTAGCCGCAGGACAAGCAAGCACCTCCAGGGCATACAGTGCGAGTTCAGGCCACGTGTCCAGCTTCGACACCCAGTAGTTGGTGTAGGGGCAGAGGCGTCACGGAGGACGGTCGTGCGATCGGCTACGTACTCCCTCACCATCCTTTTACAGTGCTCCCGCCGACTCAGCCGTGACTGGGGAGCGGTGACACAGTCTTGCTGGGGAGCCATAAAGCTGGAAAAGGCCTTGGAGAATGTTCCCCTGCCTGTGCTGTACATGCTGCCTGATCTCCGCGCCTTCCCTGCTACCTGGCCCTCGGAACTGCGCCTTCGGCCACTAGCGCTGTCGTATGGGAATTTTACCATCAGTTTGTCCGCCAGGGTCCTGTGGTATAGCAACACTCTCGAACCCCTTTCCTCTTCGGGTATGAGAGTGGAAAGTTTCTCCTTATACCGTGGGTCAAGCAGTGTGTACACCCAGTAATCCGTAGTGGCCAGAATGCATGTAACGCGAGGGTCACGAGAAAGGCATCCTAACATGAAGTCAGCCATGTGTGCCAGGGTACCTGTACGCAACACATGGCTGTCCTCACTAGGAAGATCACTTTCAGGATCCTCCTCCTCCTCCTCCTCCTCCTCCTCCTCAGGCCATACACGCTGAAAGGATGACAGGCAAGCAGCATGTGCACCCTCACCAGTGGGCCAAGCTGTCTCTTCCCCCTCCTCCTCATCTTCCTCCTCCTCCTCCTCCTTACCGCGCTGAGATATAGACAGGAGGGTGCTCTGACTATCCAGCGACATACTGTCTTCCCTCGGCTCTGTTTCCGAGCGCAAAGCGTCTGCGTTTATGCTTAGCAGGGAACTTCTCAAGAGGCATAGCAGAGGAATGGTGATGCTAATGATTGCAGCATCACCACTCACCACCTGGGTAGACTCCTCAAACTTTCCAAGGACCTGGCAGATGTCTGCCAACCAGGCCCACTCTTCTGAAAAGAATTGAGGAGGCTGACTCCCACTGCGCCGCCCATGTTGGAGTTGGTATTCCACTATAGCTGTACGCTGCTCATAGAGCCTGGCCAACATGTGGAGCGTAGAGTTCCACCGTGTGGGCACGTCGCACAGCAGTCGGTGCACTGGCAGATTAAACCGAAGTTGCAGGGTGCGCAGGGTGGGACTTGCGGAAATGTGCGCAGAGCCGGCACACCTTTCCGAGCAGGTCTGACAAGCGTGGGTAGCTTTTCAGAAAGCGCTGAACCACCAAATTAAAGACGTGGGCCAGGCATGGCACGTGCGTGAGGCTGCCGAGCTGCAGAGCCACCACCAGGTTACGGCCGTTGTCACATACGACCATGCCCGGTTGGAGGCTCAGTGGCGCAAGCCAGCGGTCGGTCTGCTCTGTCAGACCCTGCAGCAGTTCGTGGGCCATGTGCCTCTTATATCCTAAGCTGAGTAGTTTCAGCACGGCCTGCTGCCGCTTGCCCACTGCTGTGCTGCCACGCCGCGCGACACCAACTGCTTGCGACGTGCTGCTGCTGCTAACACATCTTGAATGCGAGACAGAGGTTGCGTTGGAGGAGGAGGAGGAGGGTGGTTTAGTGGAGGAAGCATACACCGCCGCAGATACCACCACCGAGCTGGGGTCCGCAATTCTGGGGGTGGGTAGGACGTGAGCGGTCCCAGGCTCTGACTCTGTCCCAGCCTCCACTAAATTCACCCAATGTGCCGTCAGGGAGATATAGTGGCCCTGCCCGCCTGTGCTTGTCCATGTGTCCGTTGTTAAGTGGACCTTGGCAGTAACCGCGTTGGTGAGAGCACGTACAATGTTGCGGGACACGCGGTCGTGCAGGGCTGGGACGGCACATCGGGAAAAGTAGTGGCGACTGGGAACTGAGTAGCGTGGGGCCGCCACCGCCATCATACTTTTGAAGGACTTCGTTTCCACAACCCTATACGGCAGCATCTCCAGGCTGATAAATTTGGCTACGTGCACGTTTAACGCTTGAGCGTGCGGGTGCGTGGCGGCGTACTTGCGCTTGCGCTCCAACACTTGCGCTAGCGACGGCTGGACGCTGCACTGACAGACATTGCTGGATGGGGCCGAGGACAGCGGAGGTGAGGGTGTGGGTGCAGGCCAGGAGACGGTAGTGCCTGTGACCTCAGAGCGGGGTTGGATCTCAGTGGCAGCATCATATGTCTGCGCATGCTGGTGGTGGTGAGGCTGGTGGTGGTGGCTCCCCGGCTGATCTTGGCGCGACAAAGGTTGCACACCACTGTTCGTCGGTCGTCTGCACTCTCAGTGAAAAACTGCCAGACCTTTGAGCACCTCGGCCTCTGCAGGGTGGTATGGCGCGAGGGGGCGCTTTGGGAAACAGTTGGTGGATTATTCGGTCTGGCCCTGCCTCTACCCCTGGACACTGCACTGCCTCTTGCAACCTGCCCTGCTGCTGCCCTTGCCTCCCCCTCTGAAGACCTGTCCTCAGTAGGCGTAGCAAACCAGGTGGGGTCAGTCACCTCATTGTCCTGCTGCTCTTCCTCTGAATCCTCTGTGCGCTCCTCCCTCGGACTTACTGGCCTTACTACTACCTCACTGATAGACAACTGTGTCTCATCGTCATCGGCCTCCTCACCCACTGAAAGGTCTTGAGACAGTTGCCGGAAGTCCCCAGCCTCATCCCCCGGACCCCGGGAACTTTCCAATGGTTGGGCATCAGTCACGATAAACTCCTCTGGTGGGAGAGGAACCACTGCTGCCCAATCTGAGCAGGGGCCCGAGAACCGTTCCTGGGAGTCTGCCCGCTCCTCAGAATGTGTCATTTTCATGGAGTGAGGAGGCTGGGAGGAAGGAGGAGCAGCAGCCAGAGGATTCTGAGTTGCAGCAGTGGACGGCGCAGAACTCTGGGTGGACGATAGATTGCTGGAAGCACTTTCTGCCATCCACGACAGGACCTGCTCACACTGCTCATTTTCTAATAAAGGTCTACCGCGTGGACCCATTAAATGTGCGATGAATGTGGGGACGCCAGAAACGTGCCTCTCTCCTAATCCCGCAGCAGTCGGCTGCGATACACCTGGATCAGGAGCTCGGCCTGTGCCCACACCCGGACTAGGGCCTCCGCGTCCTCGCCCGCGCCCACGTCCTATAGGCCTACCCCTACCCCTCAGCATGCTGTATTACCAGTAATGCAGAAACAGAACGCTGTAATTAAATGTGCCGCTTATTGGCCTGTGGTTGGAGGCTGACTTTGCTTACGGAACGCCAGGAAATAATTTGGCGCAAGCCTGCTTTAACACTTAGCTGGCTGCGTATGATTTTGTAGAACTACTACACCCAGCACACACAGACCCAGAACACTGAGCACAGTGACAGGCAGGCCAAATAGATTTTTTGCCCAAATTTTTTTAGCAAAGGCCCACTGCCTATATTCAATCAATAATATGTCTTCTGTCCCTGCCTCCACACTTCTGTCCCTGGAGTATGTCACAGAACTGCAGAGTGTTGCACTGTCAACTGCAACACAGCGGTGATTTCAGAGCCCAGACAGAGCCAGGAAATAATTTGGCGCAAGCCTGCTTTAACACTTAGCTGGCTGCGTATGATTTTGTAGAACTACTACACCCAGCACACACAGACCCAGAACACTGAGCACAGTGACAGGCAGGCCAAACAGATTTTTTGCCCAAATTTTTTTAGCAAAGGCCCACTGCCTATATTCAATCAATAATATGTCTTCTGTCCCTGCCTCCACACTTCTGTCCCTGGAGTATTACTGCAGGGCGCAATGCTCTGCACGACCGATATACCAAAAAAAAAAAAAATGTGCAACACTGCAAAAAGCAGCCTCCACAGTACTGCACACGGTTAGATGTGGCCCTAAGAAGGACCGTTGGGGTTCATGAAGCCTAAAATACTCCTAACGCTCTCCCTGCCTAAGCACTTCTGTCCCTGGAGTATTACTGCAGGGCGCAATGCTTTGCACGGCCGATATACCAAAAAAAAAAAAATGTGCAACACTGCAAAAAGCAGCCTTCACAGTACTGCACACGGTTAGATGTGGCCCTAAGAAGGACCGTTGGGGTTCTTGAAGCCTACAATAACTCCTAAAACTCTCTCTATAGCAGCTCCAACACGATAGCACTTTCCCTCAGCTATGTCAGAATGCATCTGTGGCGAGCCGCGGGAGGGGCCGATTTTTATACTCGGGTGACACCTGATCTCGCCAGCCACTCACTGCAGGGGGGTGGTATAGGGCTTGAACGTCGCAGGGGGAAGTTGTAATGCCTTCCCTGTCTTTCAATTGGCCAGAAAAGCACGCTAACGTCTCAGAGATTAAAGTGAAAGTAACCCGAACATCGCGTGGTACTCGTTACGAGTAACGAGCATCTCGAACACGCTAATACTCGAACGAGTATCAAGCTCGGACGAGTACGTTCGCTCATCTCTAATGCATAGCTGTTTGTCTATGCTCCATATCACTATAGACCTTCACGGTTTATTGTGCTTTGAAGACACAAAAAGTAAACACCTAACAAAGAACATAAAAATATCTAAATCCCTGTGACATAAGGAAGCGATTTGATAATTATTGGACAGCTGTAAAACAATCAGAAGGTAGATACAACTTCTGTCTGTGTATGCAGTGGGATATAGTTTTCCTGAAACACTCTATATAAATGCAAATTTCAATTAGAAAACCATGTGTCTCATAGTGATTTTGTAAATGCATTATACTCTGCTGGAAAACGTAATATTCGTCTCAACCTATGTTGTGTTCCTAGCCCCCCCAAAAAAACAAAAAACATGTTTATTATACTGCCATAAAAGTCATCTAGCTCTTTCACTGCAAGGTCATTTCTGATTTGAGAAAACTACTAGAAAGAAGATGAAAAAAGTTTCAATCACCTCCGTAAGAACATCTGTTCAATATGTACAGCAGTTTTAATGGAATATAGCCTAGCATTTGTGGCGAAGAAGCTCACAGGATGCCTTGGTAATGCTTGCTGGGGTGGATGTGAGCAAACTTAGTCTGATGGCATCTCTATAGAGGAGAATAGTATCGTATGATGCTTTTATTCTTTTATTAAGAGAAAGGCTTATACAGTACTATCAAGAAAATGTAAAAACATAAAATATACAATATATCAATGGCATTAAAGATTTAGTGCAATTTTCTAATACCACGGCTGGAAATCCGCAGTGTTTCACCACAGCTATTAGGTTCTGTTGAACTTAATAGCTCAATGTTCAGGCTGCAGAATTCCACAGCGTGAAATCACCTGCAGCATGTCTAATTTGCCGAGGGAATAGGCGTGGACTGCTTCCATTGTAGTCAATGGAAGCCGCCCATCACGCTATACTTCCACTTTAGCACAGCGGAAGTAAAGCATTAATACGCTCCCCCCCCCCCCCCCCCCTTGCAATGTATCCATGAGGCTCAATTCATCTCACGGAGCGTCATTATGGCCTCCATTAGGGCTGTTGTACCTGTTTTTCAGCTGTGTGGGAAAACACAATAGTGCAATAGCACAATGAACATGCCTGACCATAGATTTCCCCTCTTAAACTCTTCCTGTCCTCAGGGATTACTCTCTTACATATACTATTCACAGTCTTTAGAGTAAGGCATTTATATAGGTTATTCCATTAATAAAGAACTTCACTAGTCACGTTTTAGTCATTTGAAGCAAGACACACTTGAGAAAGGGGATTTCTCCTATAAACATTGCATGATTATGTCAGTCTGATCTGGGCTTCAACACTAAATGGTATCTTATAACCTTGTAAACTTCTCTATGCAGCACTAAACAGGATGGTGTCCTACTTGAAGCTACTAGAATTGAGTAGTGAAGTTTTTATTAGTAGAATAACCCATATAAATGCCTTGCTGTAAAAATGCAGCAGACTGCACTTTCCTATAAAGAGGGCTCCCACAGAAAAATGTATACTGAGTAATTTTGTTTTTACATTGTGGCCAATACATGATGTACACTTCGACACTCTGTGCCTACACACTTGAGATGTTTATAAGAGGTCGCCGTATATCTCCAACAATAGGCTCAGATGACATCTACACAATGAGGATATGCCAACTTTTGCCTAAAAGCTGATCTTTTTTTAGTTTTACATAGTTATTTTACACTTCCTTCTTGTTAATTTTCTGCTGCATTCACAAGAGAAGTATAAGATAATAAAATAGAAGCCGAAATCCAACACGATACCAGGGACATAGGAAATGAAGATTTATTCCATGTCGACATTAATGAGTCTAGGAGACATAAAGATTCTCAAATTCAGACTGACCTGTGACATCACTACAGATTCTTAAATACTAGATAGGCAGCCTTATTGGAATCTAACACCTATTGGCTCATCTTATCTCTTATACTAGTTCCATGTACAGAAAGTAGTGGTAGGCAGAGCTAAGGGGGGGAAGCAGGGGGATCATCGCTGCATTCCAACATCCAGTTTACACTCTACTCTTCATATGTACAAAGTTGTGAATTCCTGTGCCAGCTCCTAGTACAGTGTTGCACGGTCTCCCTGACTACCACTTACGGCACACAGCAAAAGTTTACATTCTTGAGAAAAGGAGATTGCATTCCCATGTTCATAGTAAGGGAACTGAAAGATTATGTGAAGTTAGTATACAGTAGCTATATTTCATTTGTTAGATACTTATAGTTACGTTTATACTTATGTGTAACAGAACAATATATGTTTAATATGCTTCAGCCTTTGAGCCGGTAACAGAGAAACAATAGCTATAAGTCCTCGTACCACAATAAGTATCTAAACAAATAACACAGATAGTTTACATTTGCTATCCAGTTAATATCATTACCTATTAAAAATTCATGATGTTGATAATTATGTTTCATATAGCCAGCTGAGTTCCTTGCATGTATGCAGACCATCCATCTGAATGCAAGCCTAGCATAATTAAAACCTACAGTGCCACTATCAACCATTCAACCTTTGGCTGTAAAACGTGGCATGTTGTTTTGCAAATGGTGTTAGTTTTGCTAAGTGAATATTTTTTTCTTTTGCTATTCAGTACAGTTTATAACTAGTCACCCATTATATCACTGAACCCAATCTCAATATGAGAAATTTGCCGAAGACTAGAGCTGGTCTGTAACAATAAATAGAAACCAATCTGGCCTTAATGGTTTTAAACTGCAGTTACAGTATGGTTTTATGAAGAAGCTCTCTAGAGAGCTTTTGTCTCCCTATATAAGCTGATCTCTATGTCTCCTATAATGTATTTAGCCAGGGGACATTTTTACATAAGGAAAGTATGATTGCACTGTCCCCAAGATCCTCTACTTCCTGATTCAAGTCATACACAAGCCGGTTGCAAAAGGATCTGGGTAGGTTGGGGGCTTGGGCAGAAAAGTGGCAAATGAGGTTTAACACTGATAAATGTAAGGTTCTGCGCATGGGCAGGGAAAATACATGTCACCGTTACACCCTAAATCAGAAACCACTGGGTAACACTGACACGGATAAGGACTTTTCCAGGGGAGTTTAGTTAACTGTAAACTTATCGGCAGCAGCCAGTGTCAGGCAACTACTGCCAAGGCAAATAGGATCATGGCGTGCACCAAATGAACTCAGGAGGGACATGATGAGAACATTGGTCAGACCACACATGGAATATTGGGTACAGTTTTGGGCACTGGTATTCAGGGTGGGGTCACACAAGCGTGTTTTTGTGCGTGCATATGCACCCACAAAACCACGCTTATATTTGCAACATTGGATTCCCTATGGTGTGTGCACATGTCCGTACTTTGCAGGTGTGTGCCTGCAAAGATAGGACATGCGTGCACCATTGGGAATGCACGCATTGTTTTCAAAAGAGCCGCGGCTGCTGCCAGCGACTCCATTGAAAACAATGGTCTGCGGGCACCCCGGCATTTTTTTTTCATGGAAGAGCTTTAAATATAAGCCCTTCCCTGAAAAAGAAACATTTTAGTGTAAAAAAAAATGTTTCCTTCACCCCCGCTAATTAAAGCAATTCCCTGCGGCTACATCTGCCACATCTGTGGCAGATGCAGCAGAGGAATTCTTCAATTTTCAACCGCAGCTGTCACACATGACAGCTGCGGTAGAGAATACTGCTGCCGGCATCCCCCTCATTGGATTTCAGGGAAGGGCTTTAAACATAAGCCCTTCCCTGAAAATCTAAGAAAAGTAGTGTAAAGAAAAAAAAAAAGTATACTCACCTCCCTTCAGCTGCCGGGGCTCAGCCGCGACTTCTGGCGCTATCCCCGGCTCTGTAGTTCTCAGCTATCAGCAGCCAGGGATTTAAAATCCCTGCCTGCTGGTAGTTTTAATTTGTGATTGGCTGAGTGCTTCAGCCAATCACAATCAGAGCTACCAGCAGGCCGGGATTTAAAATCCCCTGCTGCTGATAGCTGAGAACTATAGAACCGGGGACAGCGGCAGAAGTTGCCGCTGAGCCCCGGCAGCCGTCAATGGCTTTTCAGGGAAGGGCTTCATAATCCCCTCCCTGAAAAAAGCCATTTAAAAAATTGTAAAAAAAAAAAAATCAATACTCACCTGCCGGGGCTCAGCTGCGACTTCTGCCGCTGTCCCCGACTCTGTAGTTCTGAGCTATCAGCAGCCAGGGATTTAAAATCCCTGCCTGCTAGTAGCTCTGATTGTGATTGGCTGAGTGCTTCAGCCAATCACAATCAGAGCTCCAAGCAGCGGGGATTTTAAATCCCTGGCTGCTAATAGCTCAGCAGCGCTACAGAGCAGGGGACAGCGGCAGAAGTCGCCGCTGAGCCCCGGCAGGTGAGTATTGATTTTTTTTTTACACTATTTTAAATGGCTTTTCAGGGAAGGGCTTATGTCCCCGGCTTTGCACTGCTGTGCTGAGCTATCAGCAGGCGGGTATTTAAAATTCAGAAGTCGCTGCTGAGCCTCGGCAGCTGAGTATTTATTTCTTATTTTTTGTACAATATTTTAAATGGATTTTCAGGGAGGGGCTTATGAAGCCCTTCCCTGAAAAGCCATTGACGGGGATGCCGGCAGCAGGAATCTCTACCACAGCTGTCACACATGACAGAATTGAAGAATTTCTCTGCTGCATCTGCCACAGATGTGGCAGATGTAGCAGCAGGGAATTCTTTTAACTAGCAGGGGTGAGGGAAAGATCTGCCGCATGCGGCAGATGTGTTCTTCATGCCCACGGGGGTGACGGCAGCGGCGGACAGGTACGTTTTTATTTTTTTTTACACTAAAATGTTTCTCTTTCAGGGAAGGGCTAATATGTAAAGCCCTTCCCTGAAAAAGAATGCAGGGGTGCCAGCAGAGCATGGTTTACAATGGAGCCACCGGCAGCAGCCGCAGCTCCATTGATAACCAGCACACAGATGCATACACACGTTTTTTGCTCGAACGTAGGTATGCACCTATGTGCGCACCCATGTACACACGAAAACACGCTCGTGTGACCCCACCCTCAAGAAGGACATATCAGAGCTTGAGTGGATACAAATGTGGGCAACTAAAGTAATAAAGGTAATGGGTAAACTACAATAACCAGAGAGGTTATCAAAATTTGGATTATTTAGTTTACAAAAGAGATGACTGAGGGGCAACCTAATAACTATATATAAATATATCAGGGGTCAATACAGAGCTCTCTCCCATGATCTCTTTATACCCAGGACTGTGACTGTAACAAGGGGGCATTATCTACATCTAGAGGAAAGAAAGTTTCTACACTGACATAAAAGGGAATTCTTTACTGTAAGACCAATGAGACTATGAAACTCTCTGCCTAAGGGCGCCCACCCACTGGCGTTTTTTTAACTGCGTTTTGCGTTTTGCGTTTTTCCTGCACAGGCATAGAGATAACATGTGTTCCTGTCCACTGGCGTTTTTTTTGCGTTGCGTTTGCGTTTTTAACATAGGAACTGTCAGTTGCATATGTGTCCTTATTTTTCTCCTAATGCACCCATGAATGTCAATGGAAATTAACGGAAAGATCGCGGAAAACGCCGCGAAAACGCCGCGAAAAACGCTGCGAAAAACGCTGCGTTTTTTTCCCGCGGAAAACGCAAACGCCAGTGGGTGGGCGCCCTAAGGATGTCGTGATGGCAAGCTCGCAAAAAGAGTTCAAGAGGGGCATGGATGCCTTTCTTGAGCAATACAATATTATATGTTCTAAACATTCATAACTTCAAAGAGGGTCGGTGATCCAGAGATTATTTTGATTGCCAACTGGAGTCAGGAGGGAATTTTTTTCTCCTTAAACAGGGAAAATTAACTCTACCTCATTGGGGTTTTTTGCCTTCCTTTGGATTAACATTGGGGGTTAGTAGGCTAAACTGGATGGACATATGTCTTTTCTGCCTTACATACTGTGTTACTATAAAACCCACAGAGAGAAGTATGGTATAGCATTATATACTATAAGGTAACTTTAGAAGAGATACCAGTCATTTCACAAGTGGAGATTCCTATATGGAAATTAGACATATGACCCCATAGTGCATCATGAAATCACGTAAGTTTTCCTTGGATCGGTCGCAGCGCGAATCCACATCAACATAGGAAAATTAAGTGATCTGAGTGACTTTGAATGTGATATGCCATTGGTGCTAGACTGAGGCCAAGTAAAAACATCCTGGGAAAGAGAATCCTGTAAACATAAACAACTCGTTGATGGAAGGGGTTAAAGAAAGGTGTCAAAAATCATTCTGATGAACAGGCAGTACACAGTCAAGTAACATGGATGAGCTATAACAACAGAGGACTACTTCAAGTGCCAATGCTATTTAAGAGGAACAGAAAGACAAGACTACAGTGGACAAAGAGCACAAACATTCAAACATTAGATCCCTGAGCAGTTAAAAATCATTGCATAGTTAGATGAATCCAGATTTCTGTTGCACCATACTGAATTTGGTGCTAGCAGCATGACTCAATGATCCCTTCCTGTCAGGTGTTCAAGAGTGTCAAATTTGTGTCAATTGCAAGAAGCGTCCACATGGGCCAATATGATTGTAACACGTAGTGAAATCTATGTCATGATGAATTGCTGTAGTTCTGAAGCCCAAAGAAGATCCAACGTCATACTAGATGGATTTCACTAAAAAGGCCGCCTGCAAAGGGCGGTTCAGATTGCGCATGCGGAATCCCACAGTAGAGGCCGGCCCTGGCAGCGGTGACATCCGTGTGTACCTGTATCTGTATGTGTGTACCTGTACCTGCATGCTTTATTTTTTCTTCATCTGTACTGCAGATGGCCTATCTATAATGTAGAATCTGCAGAATTGCCATCGATTGGGCAGCTTCCATTGACTTCAATGAAAGCCGTCGGCACAGAATACAACATGCTGTGATTTTTCCTCCATGAGCAGAAAATCACAATTGATTTTTGCTTGTGTGGAGAAAAGTGCTTTTTTAATAGCATGTTATGGGCAGTATTTGTTGCGGAATCCAAAGGCGGACGCCCACTCCAAATTCCGCAATGTAAATCTGCATGTGTGCAGGCAGCCATAGTAGCCATTCATTATATTTGTTGACTGTACTAGCACAAACTTTTATTGCTTCATGTACAGGTTTAAAGTAAACATTTTTTCACAAAATGACCTATTGTATAAAGCAAGTTTTTATATTAAACTTTTTTTTTTTTTTTGGAATTTTAGTAACTTCTTTTTCTTATTTCCAATGTAAGGATCTATATCAGGTAGGACAAAAAAATGTCAACATGAAAAAATCTGCATCAAAGCTTTATTACTAGATTTATATAAACATCAAAAGATAGCTGCAAGTCATTCTTGACTTCTGCAATCATATTAGGTGTTCAAAATTGTCACCAGGGTCAAGAGGGGTGTCATCTCTCCTTAAGGAAAGCACCCAAAAAGTGTTTTGGAGACACACTTTTTGGGTGCTCTCCTTAAGAAGAGACGACACCCCTCTTGACCCATGTCACAGGCCTCTCACCAGCCAAGCCAGAAACCTACTGCACACTGATAAGGGGCAAGCACCCCGAAACAGCTATGCATGTATGGTTTTCTTGCTAGGCTTCCTATTTACAATCATTCTTATAAAGACCTGTATAAAGGATCTGACATTGATTTAAAGGAATGCTGCCATCCAATAGGTGGCGCTGCAGAGGTATTGTCCCATCTTCCTTATTTGCATAAATGGTCACCATTAACATCCATATGCACCTGACTTTGGCAAACTAATGCACAAAGAGCATCGGTTATAGTATTTACAGGGAATTTGTGCACCTCTGCCATTTTATTTGACTCTCCTAATGTCCACATGTTAGCTTTAGCAGTTGTGTGACTACTAAAACCTTTAAAGACAACATAATACTACATATTGCTGCTATAATTCAATTTGAATCTTTAAAACGAGCATTGATAACCACTATTGAAGTGTACATACATTTTTGGCCCACTTTGCATTTATATTAAAAAATCCTCAATTTTAGCCACAGAACTTAGTAATAGGATGATTCTTCCTGTTCTATAGAGAAAACTTTTCAGCAATCATCTCATTATCATCACAAGCAAGCAAGCAGGAATACAATAAAAGATAACACACACACATACATATAACACATAATTTATCATTTATTATACTTGATGATTACAGCTCATCTATTCCCACTCCCTGCAAAATAATATCTGCACAGGTCACAGAAAATGATTTAAAAAAAAGTTTCCTATAGATTAATGGATCCCCTCCAGCAGTCCATTGTGTGACTGGCTTGTGAGGAGTATCCAATAGCTCTAAATCTTTTTGAAGATAAAGATGGATAGCGCTCCAAGAAATGGATAAGACGTGGTTGTCAAAAAATACAGAGAATATACGTAAATAAATATGGGGCAATCGTGTGCAGAAGGTAACTCACCCCGTGACGCCGGGCCCGTCTGTGGGGTGCCCGTGCGTCAATATCCAAGATGGCGTGTCAATCCAGAAAGAAATTCCTCACACCGGTCTCATGAGACATCCTGAGGAGAGCGTCTTGGTTGCTCCCGGCGATGAAAAAACCACCACGGGATAGGGATAGATCAATGTGAAAAACAGAAAATTACCACTAAGGGTTAAGGGTGCTTAACCACTAGCACCCCTGCGAAGTAAGTAAACATCCACATCATATACACCTCGTTTGCACTACCTTGCATCATCTGCCATTTTCCAAAGCACCGGAGCGCTGGTTAATTTTCTGTTTTTCACATTGATCTAAATCTTTTTGAATACAGCTCAGGCAACATTACAGCTCTCAGTCATGTACAGGCAAGAGAGTTAAAAAAAATCCGCTATCATAAAATAAATTCATTACCATGTCAATATCAGAACAGGTTTTGCAGTAAGTTTCCTTTTTGTGTGTCGAAAGAAAATACATTCCTGATTATAAAGTATCTTTAGTTTGTATGTTTTCTGTCACATGCCACGGAGTGTCTGGTAATAGTATTTTCCAGTTGTCATCCTTGTATGGGTATGATGGATCTCCTTGCTGTTTTCTTAGTACTTCTAGCTCTGTAGTGTAGATCCCGACCAAAAAGGTACACAATTGATATGGTCTCTTTTTATGTATTGGAGCATTGGACTTCTGGTATCATATCTACAAGATTATTTTGTTTCTCTTACTGACAGCAATAAAAAAAATTTCTACTGGCTAAAAGCCCATTTAGACACAACTATACTCGCACAAAAGATGTCGCTCAAGCGACTTTTGAGTGATCATTGTTGTGTCATTTACAGCGCAAAATGATCGCTCAAGATGAGCAATC
This sequence comes from Eleutherodactylus coqui, assembly GCF_035609145.1. Lineage (NCBI taxonomy): Eukaryota > Metazoa > Chordata > Amphibia > Anura > Eleutherodactylidae > Eleutherodactylus > Eleutherodactylus coqui. Next base: position 104,627,091 of record NC_089843.1, read on the forward strand.
ACCTTGCGCTGCCAGCGGAGGATGCAGAAGACAAGCGGGGACACCCCGCTTGTCTTCTGCATCCAGCTGTTCTCCGCTCCGAGCGCCCGGCTGCTATACAGCCGGGCGCTCGGAGCGGAGGATGCAGAAGACAAGCGGGGTGTCCCTGTTTGTCTTCTGCATACAGCTGTTCTATCGCTCCAGTGCCCGGATGTTATACAGCTGAGCGCTCGTAGGGGAGGATGCAGAAGACAAGCTGGGTGTCCCCGCTTGTCTTCTGCATACAGCTGTTTCCCCGCTCCAGTGCCCGGCTGTTATACAGCCGAGCGCTCGGAGCGGAGGATGCAGAAGACAAGCGGGGTGTCCCCGCTTGTCTTCTGCATCCAGATGTTTTCTGCACGAGCCGAGGTCTACCGTGCCAGGTATGGAGAACAGACCTGGACCGCTCTGTTCTTCATACTCAGCCTGTTATCAGGGACAGGATACATCTGAAACAATAGTAGCATCTGTATCCCGCTGTGAATTCCTGATAAGGCTTATTGTCATCTTTCAGCACGCTGAAAGACGACGATGAGCAATGGCATAACAAAAACTGCACAATGTCAGTGCAGTTACACACAATGATTATCGCTCAAAAGACGGCTTTTGAGCAAACTGTGAGCGATAATTGTTGAGTCTATATGGGCCTTAACACGGTGCAAAATATTTTTGTTTGTAAATGAGGAGTAGACCATATTATAATTCACCACAGAGCTGAAGGAGAGTGCAATCATCTTGGAAACATCCACTACAGACCCAACCCCACATACCGCTTTTTCCTCTTAGTAGGTTGCCTGGAGTTCCACCTCTTTTTGCAGTACCATGACATACCACTCCACCAGGAGCTTTCTTTCCCTGACCTTGGTGAGAGAACAGAAAAACACTCTCATACTAAGATCAGGGGATCAAAAAAACTGGAAAATGCTTCATTATCTGTTTTTTAATTCCCTTCAAATAAACTTAGATAAAATCAATTCATTCTTGAGGACTTGACGAAAATGTTGATTACATTGAAAGGAGTTTATAACATTGAACTGTAAATCAGAGATTCAGGACAGTCAGACTACCTTCTTTGATTCTTCAATGCCGTACTATTGAGGTTTCCTTGACTCCTGACTGTCTGAACCCATTCATGCTGTAACTTAATTTGAGCAAGTTTGCTTACCTTGTGTCTTAGTGCAAGTACCCCGGTATGCTAATTAAAAGTAAATCATTGGGGCTATAAAGAAAATAGCAGGAAGGCTAAAATGAAGGCATTATCTAAGAGTTTATGCTCCTTAGTGATGCCATTTTAAATATTTCAGAGAGTCTATAAATAATTAAAACTTCACCACTGCAAATTATGCCCTATTATGCAAATAAATAGCCTCCTCCCCAGATTCATTAAATATTCTAAATGAGAGGCCAAACTGTTTCACCATAGCTTTATATGAAGCACTTCAGTCTGTCAAATGATATTTGACAATATTTATAAATTAATGGCCTGTGGATTTATTCCCAGTGCACTTCTTTATTTGGATAAATATTTTTAATATGCATTTGGTAAGTGGTAAAAAAGCATCAACTCATTAAATATGATTTGTTAGGAAACTTTTCTGATCAACGAATATTTACTAGCTGGCAACTATCCATTTTGCTTAAATTAATGCAAATTGAATATGGTTAGCAGAAAAATTACAGCAGCTATTAGGAAATGAAGTGAGAAGTATCTTAATTTTCTGAATTAAATTATTACTTTTCCCATCACCCCTGTCAAGACTAAAAAGCTTGTTATGGATAATCATTTACTTAAGTGATTACAATGACATGGTAGAAAATGTTTCATTAAAAGATTGATATGAAAATAATGTATCTTTATGTATGTCGTTACTAAAGGGCAAAAGTTAAAGGAATTATTCTAGACTTAAAAGTAGGTTAATCCTTGACTTTTGTAATGTAGTCTGTGTTAGTTCTGTCCAAAGACTGTTTTGTATGCATGTCTATATTTTGATCTACAAATGTTTTTCCATAACATAAAGGCCCATTTTGACACAACGATTATCGCTCAAAATATGTCTTTTGAGCGACTTTTAAATGATAATTGTTGTGTCATTTAAAGCGCAAGATGATCGCTCAATGTTAAGCGATCACCTTGCGCTCCAGCTGTTCCCCGCTCAGAGCGCTCGGTTGTTATACAGCCAAGCGCTCTGAGCGGAGGATGCAGAAGACAAGCAGGCTGCCCCCGCTTGTCTTCTGCATCCAGCTGTTCCCCGCTCAGAGCACTCGGTTGTTATATAGCCGAGCGCTCTGAGCAGAGGATGTAGAAGACAAGCGGGTTGTACCTGACAGCTGTTCCCCGCTCCGAGTACCCGGCTGTTATACAGGTTGGCACTCCGAGCAGGGTATGGAGGACAGAGCTGGACCGCTCTGTTCTTCATACCCAGCCTGTCATCAGGGAGCGGGATACAGCTGAAACAATAGTTTCAGCTGTATCCCACTGTGAATCCCTGATAAGGCTCATCGTGGTCTTTCAGCATGCTGAAAGACAACGATGAGCGACGGCATAACGAAAACTGCACAATGTCAGTGCAATTACACACAGTGATTATCGCTCCAAAGACGGCTTTTGAGTGAATTTTGAGCGATAATCGTTGTGTCAAATGGGCCTTAAGTCTTTCCAGGTGTGTATGCAGGATTTTGCAAGTAGGAGTTGTAAAAATGAACATGGACACATTAACATAGTACATGCACACACATATTGCATATATACATACAAACACACTCACATATACATATATACACACACACACAGTAAGACTTTTTCAAAAATAGAAGATGTCTGACTCCAAACATGTCGGTAATATCATTAACGATGGTCTTCAGCAAAAATAAATAAATGGACCCCCCACAAAAAAAAACCCAAAAAACAGGAGGTCCTAGGACCGATAAAATGGCACCTATGGAGCCCTGATCTCAACATCATAAAGAAAAAAGAGGAATTTGAGCACAGTTACATCCATTGGGATATACAGTGGTGCCTTGACATACGAGCTTAATCCGTTCCGAGATGGAGCACGTAAGGCAAAAAACTCGTATTTCAAAGCACCTTTTCCCATTGTAATGCATTGAAATGCCATTAATGCTTTCCAATGCATTTCAATGGCGAACCTAACTACCTGTCGTATTACACGCCGGACTAACTACCTGCAGAAAAAAAAAATCAATACTCACCTCTCGCGGCGTTCTGCGATGATCTGCGGCACTGCTGCAGGCTGTTGCTCCCTCCTCTATGCTGACAGAGAGGACTGTAGGGATTCAGCAAAGTCCTGGGTGTGAATGGCCTTAAGGTTCCTGTAGGTACAGTAGGTAGGTGGGTCTGGAGAGATGTTAGGGAGCGTGACTGAGAAAGAGAGGAGGTTATGATCCGAGAGCGGGAGAGGGGAGTTAATGAAGTTGGAAGCAGAGCAGAGAGGGAAGAAGACCAGATCAAGAGTATTGCCATCCCTGTGAGTGGGAGAGGCTGTGAGTTGAGAGAGACCAAGGGAGGAGTTGAGCGAAAGAAGCTGAGAAGCAGATGGGGAGTTGGGGTCATAAGTGGAGATGTTAAAATCACCTAAGATGAGGGTTGGAATTTTACAGGATAGGAAGTGGGGGAGCCAGGCACCAAAGGGGTCCAAAAACAGGCGAGCAGCACCTGGGGGCGGTAGATAACTGCTACTCGCATGGACAGCGGACTGTTTATGCAGTCTTCTATATCTTCTGTGCATGTGACTGGACATGAGTTGTCTGTGCAGAGTTCACTAACTTCAGTGTGAACAGTGTCATGCTCCTATGTGTATGTTCAGCTCTTGGTGCATGTCGTGTGAACTGTCTTGCTGGGAATCATTTACCATCTAGGGCTATTTTAGGTCCTTAGGTTCAAGTGCTGGGCAGTCCCTATCGTGGCAATCGCCCTGCTTGCAGGCAGGTATCCTGGGGTTAGTTGTCTCTTTAGAGTAGGGATTGTGAAACAACGAGGAGTCTTGAAGTGGGATCGGGGCTTACGTGACTTGGCCAATCCACAAACTAATTCCTCATAATTATTATAGCAATTCCATCTGTTTATTCATGTGGGTGTGCTTGTGAGTGTTTGTCAGTCAGGATTTTATGTCTGCAGCTCGGACATGTGCACTGTTTCTGAGTCCAGTTCGCAGTTCTGCAGTCCATGTACCGGTAAGAATCTGCTGAGTGTTTGTGTCCCAGTTTAATGTTAGAGAATATATATGTACATGGATAAGGGGACATTTGTTCATATCTATTTTCCCCTTGTTCCTGCCCCTGTTTCCCCCTTTCTCATGTCCCTGTTTGTATTTTACAGTATATGTCTGACAGTAATTGTTACAGACACTTTCATCTTTGTTTGCGAGTTACAGTAAATTTGTTTACATGCACAGTGAGTTTCCAGATTCCCACACTACTAAGCTTTTGCTCATACTGTCATGACAATTAAGATCCTCTCATAATGTGCTAAAGGCCTAAACACTCCCTTTAAGAGATTGATGATTTGGAGGGATACCAACCAGTTTAAAGCTGATATAATGTGTATACAAGAAACACCTGCCCAATATTTTCAGTGTATCATCAGTGGAGAATTTAACATAATCTCAGATGGAACAATAGACTCTACAGCCAAAAATAGAACAACCCCCATTTTGTTTCCAGGGCTCCATAAAGAAACATTATATGATACCTTTAGATGGCTTAATTCCTCTTCTAGGGAATATATACTTTTTTTCCTCACGCCATAATTCATTTTTGCAAATAGATATGTTTTTAGTTGACAGATGGACACTTCCTAAGATCGTTGGCTCAAAAATTGGAATAACTACTTGGTCAGATCACTCCCTGATTTACCTAAAACTTAAGTTGGGAGAAGGCCAAGAAAATGCAAAAGTTTGGCGTAACAACGTCCCACTACTTAACAACAAAATACAACTCCCTTATTAGTGATTCCTTAAAGGAATATTTTGAAGTAAGTATAAACCCAGAGTTCAACATTTTTTAATTTTGGAATGCTCACAAGGCTTTCATTAGAGGAGTTCTGATAAAATTTAGTGTTCAGCACAAAAAAACTAGGCAAGCACAAATGAATGGTCTTCTGACACAGATACAAACTCAGGAGAGAACTCTATAAAGCCTGCTCTCAAATGATGGTCAATCAACACTAATGTCTTTGAGGCGGGAACTAAAATCAATCTTGATGGAAGAATTTAACAAAAACACGGAATTAATGCATGCAAACTATTATTCTTCCTTGAATAAACCCTAGAGATTGATGTCCAATTCAGCAAAGAAAAGACACAAAAAAACCAAAATACCATATATCTTAAAAGCAGATGACTACAAAATCAGACTTTCCCATCCACAGGACACAGCGGATGAGTTCAGCGTATTTTATGCTAAACTTTATAATTTAAAAAACAATCCATTTACAGTGCAGCCAATATCCATCATAATCAACAAATTCTTATTAAAAATGAACCTCCCCATGGTCGATGACCACTTAACATGATTTAGATAAACCCATTTCTATTTCTAAACAACTTTAAATCCCCAGGCCCTGATGGCTTCTCGAATGAATATTATACAGACTTTACAGACTCCCCAGCAAACGTTAGACTGATCTAGCTGCTGAATACAGATATACAAAAATGTACTCAAAGATTCTGGCTGTGAGACTCCTAGAGATTCTGCCTGGCTAGGTGACATTCGTGAGAGGCAGACAAGCAGCAGATGGCACTAGGAAAACAATGAACCTGATTGCTGCGATGGGGTCGAGTCGGACACCTTTTCTCCTCCTTGCCCTGGATGCAGAAAAGGCATTTGATGGACTCCACTTGGGGTTTGCATTCGCAACTCTCCAAAAATGTGAAATAAGAGAATAGTAATAAGCAATCTAAGCATTATATGCTACCCCCTCTGCCAGAGTCTTAATAGATGGAGCCTTGTCAGCACCCTTTCACATAACCAATGGCACCCGACAAGGTCTTCTCTCTCCCATTGTTATTTATAATGTTTATAGAACTTATGGTGGAGTTGATTAGGGTTTACCAGAGATCAGGGGCTTCTCGCTGGCGCTCAGACAGCACAAAATTGGACTATTTGCTGATGATGTGCTCCTGACCGTGAGAGACCCCTTGAGTTCCCTGAAGTCAGTAGAGAATATTGTATTTTTATTTGGTAGCCTCATACTACAATCTAAGTTTAAGTAAATCACAAATCCTGGCTATAAATCTTAGCACATACCTGAAAAAAGATATAGAAATAAGTTTTCATTCTAATGGCCTCCCATGATTTCCTACCTATGCATAAAATGTATGCCATGCGCTATCTGATATGGTTTCCTTAAATTTAAACCCACTGCTCTCCTCAATTCAGCAGGAGCTAGGTCTGCTTTAAAAAAAGATCATAGTTTGGCAGACAAATATGGTACAAAATGCTAAAACTACCTAAAATCTTGTATATATTTCACACCCTGGCCATTCTGATCTTACATTCTGCTGTAGAAGAATTCCAAAAACAATTGTTAAAATGTATATGGAACAGTAAAAGATCCAGGGTTGCAGCCGGTATTTTACACCTACACTACAGGCAGGGAGGATTGGGGGTACCCAATTTATGGTCCCATCAAGCAATAAACATAAATCTATCCTAAACATAAATCTATCCTATGGCTGGAGGGTCCCCAACTTCTGTTTTGCAGCCATATAGAAAGGCATATCAATAGAAAAAGAGCCTTAGACGCTCTTCTCAAGATCTGAACTCTTACTATATTGTACCCAAACCTTTCCCTATCCTGAGACATGAGCTACGTCGCCTCCTATGCTGACTTCCCTTCAGGCTTGGAATCTGTTTGCCTACAAATTCAAAAATGCCCCTGAGAGGAAACCTCTAGAATTACCCCTTGAGATATTCACTCACTTCATCCATAACATTTCGTGGAAAATAAAGGGATCATCCCATTCCACACTCTTAGGGTGAGAATTGACCTCTGCCAGACTCAATCATTTTTGAACAAATCTCATTTAAAAGAACGCACTTCCAAGTAACATGATTCCTCTTCTGTCTAAGGTCCCCACAATACAGAGATCCATAACAAGGAGGAGCTGTGACACCTTTTCAGGAGACATGAGACTAAAAGAAAGTGCATGCTAAACTGGGAAAAAGACTTGAGGGAAAACATATCTCCAACACAATGGTTATCATCATGACCAAAGCCCAACATTTGGAAATTTCCCAGAGTCCGGGTGATGAGGCTGGAGACTTCCGGAAACTGCCTCAAGAGCTTTTTGTGGATGAGGATGATGAGACACTGCCCTTACTATTACCTCTGTCAGTAAGGTAATAGTAAAGGCAGTAAGTTCGAGGGAGGAGCGCACAGAGTATTCAGAGGAAGAGCTGCTGGATGATGAGGTGACTGACCCAACCTGGCTTGCTAAGCCTACTGAAGACAGCACTTCAGAGGGGGAGGCAAGTGCCGCAGCAGGACAGGTTGGAAGAGGCAGTAGGGTGTCCAGGAGGAGAGGCAGGGCCAGAGCCAATAATCCTCCAACTGTTTCCCAAAGCACCTCCTCCCAGCAAGCCTCCGTGCAGAGGGCTAGGTGTTCAAAGGTGTGTATGTTTTTTAGTGAGAGCGCGGACAACCAGTGGTGTGCAACCTGTGCCACACCAAGATCAGCCGGGGAGCCACCATGACCAGCCTCACCACCAGCAAGCGCAGGCATATGATGGCCAAGCATCCCACAAGGTGGAATGAAGGCCATTCACCGCCTCCGGGTCACACCACTGCCTCTTCCCCTGTGTCACAACCTGCTACACAGATCCAATCCCCCTCCCAGAACATAGGCATGAGCACCTCCCGGCCTGCACCCACATCCTCACCTCCCCGGTCCTCCACTGTCTCTAGCAATGTCTCTCAGCGCAGCATTCAGCTGTCGCTAACACAAGCATTGGAGCGAAAGCGGAAATATGACACCACCCACCCGCATGCACAAGCTTTAAACTTGCACATTGCCAAAGTAATCAGCCTGGAGATGCTGCTGTACAGGCTTGTGAAAATAGAGGCTTTCAAAAATATGATGGTAGCAGCTGTCCCGCACTACTCGGTCCCCAGTAGTCACTATTTTTCCTGATGCGCCATCCCTGCCCTACACCAGCACGTCTCCCGCAACATAAACCATGCCCTCACCAATGCAGTTACTGTGAAGGTCGACTTAACGACGAACACATGGACAAGTACTGGCGTGCAGGGAAACTATATCTCCCTGACGGCACATTGAGTGAACTTGGTGGAGGCTGGCAACGAGTTACAGCCTGGGACCGCTCAAGTGCTACCCACACTGAGGATAGCTGTTCCTACCTCGGTGATGGTTTCTCCGGCGTATTATGCCACCTTCTCCAAACCCCCCTCCTCCTCCTCTGCCATCTCTACCTCTTAATTAAGAAGTGTAAGCATGGTGCCAGCAGTCAGTAGCGCGCAGCGTGGCAGCACAGCGGTGGAGAAGTGTCAGCAAGCCATGCTGAAATGAATCAGCTTGGTGACAAGAGGCACACGGCCCCCGAGCTGTTACAGGGTCTGACGGAGCAGACCGACCTCTGGCTTTCTCCGCTGTGCCTCCAACTGGGCATGGTCGTGTGTGACAACGGCCGTAACCTGGTGGCGGCTCTGCAGCTTGGCAGCCTCACACACGTGCCATGCCTGGCCCACATCTTCAATCTGGGGGTTCAGCGGTTTCTGAAAAACTACCCCCACTTGTTTGACCTGCTCGGGAAGGTGCGCCGCGTGTGCACACATTTCTGCAAGTCCACCACGTGCGATGTGCCCACACACTGGAATTCTACGCTGCACATGTTGGCCAGACTTTACGAGCAGTGTAGAGCAATTGTGGAATACCAGCTGCAACATGGGCGGCGGAGTGGTAGTCAGTCTCTGCAGTTCTTAACAGAGGAGTGGGCATGGATGACAGACATCTGTCAGGTCCTCGGAAACTTGAAGAGTCTACCCAAATGGTGAGCCGCGATGCAGCCATAATTAGCGTTACCATCCCGCTGCTTTTCCTGCTGAGAAGTTCGCTGCTAAGCATAAAGGCCAACGGTTAGAACAGGAGATGGGGGATGAGAGTATGTTGCTTGATAGGCAGACCACCCTCACATCTGTATTTCAGCGTGTTTTGGAGGAGGAGGGGGAAGAAGAGGGGGAAGAGACTGCTTCCCACACTGCAGAGGGTACCCATGCTGCTTGCCTCTCATCTGTTCAGCGTGTGTGGGCTGAAGAGGAGGAGGAGCATCCTCCTAGTGAGGACAGCGATGTGTTGCGTACTGGGACTCTGGTACACATGGCTGACTTCATGTTAGGCTGCCTTTCCCTTGACGCTCGCGTCAGATGCATTCTGGCCAACACAGATTACTGGGTGTACACCCTTCTCGACCCACGGTATACGGAGAACTTTTCCACTCTCATTTCCGAAGAGGAAAGGGGTAAGAGAGTGATGCAATACCACAGGGCCCTGGTGGAAAAAGTGATGCTAAAGTTACCATCTGAGAGAGCTAGCGGTAGAAGATGCAGTTCCGAGGGCCAACTGGCAAGGGAGGTGCGGGGATCAGGCAGCATGTCCAGCGCAGGCAGGGAAACACTCTCCAAGGCCTTTGCCAGTTTTATGGCTCCCTAGCAAGACTGTGTCACCACTCCCAAGCCAAGGCTGAGTCGGAGGGAGCACTGTAAAAAGATGGTGAGGAAGTACATAGCTGATCATATCACCGTCCTCCGTGATGCCTCTGCTCCATACAACTATTGGGTGTCAAAGCTGGACACTTGGCATGAACTTGCGCTGTACGCCCTGGAGGTTCTGGCCTGCCCTGCGCTATCGTCTTGTCAGAGAGGGTGTTTAGTGCTTCTGGGGGGATCATCACGGATAAGCGTACCTGCCTGTCAACTGACAGCGCTGACATGCTTACACTCATTAAGATGAACAAATGCTGGATTTCCCCAGATGTCTCTTCTACACCGGTGTAAAGTAGCGGATCATAAAGATTCTTTTAGCTGCAACAGGAGAAATATGCATTCTCTATTACCCCCAAAAAGGGGAGAGGTAGCTTGGTCTATCCCTCTCGGATCTTACTCCTCCTCCTAAAACAGCATGTCATCACGCTGAACTGCCAATTTTTCTGCGGGCCAAAAGGCTCTGTTTAAACCAATTTTTCGAATGGATGCCTCCAGGATCTGTTACAAATTAAGCAACAACGAGCTGTATCTTTACAAAATGTTTATGGGTTTCAACTACCCTCGTGGTAAAGCAAGTTTTCAGGGGTACACTTGTACTCTTGGTACACCAAATTTTCAGGCCCTACCTATACTGTTAGCAAACTAATTTTTCTGGGCTTCGCCTATACTGTTGGTAAACAAACTTTTCAGGTGTTTTGGTACACCAATATTTCAGGCCCTCGCCTATACTCTTAGACAACTAATTTTTCAGGGCTTCGCCTATACTCTTGGTAAACACATTTTTTCAGGTGTTCGCCTATACTGTTGGTGCACCAATGTTTCAGGGTTTCACCTATACTCTTGCTACAGAAATGTTTCAGGTGTCCGTCTATAAAGGTTTGAGGGGTTCGCCCATACTCTTGCTACAGAAATGTTTCAGGGGTCCGCCTATACACTTGCTACTGAAAGGATTGAGGGGTTCACCTACACTTTTGCTACAGAAATGTTTCAGGCGTCCGCCTATACACTTGCTACTGAAAGGATTGAGGGGTTCGCCTATACTCTTGCTACAGAAATGTTTCAAGTGTCCGCCTATGCACTTGCTACAGAAATGTTTCAGGGGTCCACCTATACACTTGCTACTAAAAGGTTTGAGGGATTCGCCTATACTATTGCTACAAAAATGTTTCAGGGGTTCGCCTACACTCTTGCTATTGAAAAGTTTGAGGGGTTCACCTATACTCTTGCTACAGAAATGCTTCAGGGGTCCACCTATACACTTGCTACAGAAATGTTACAGGGGTCTGCCTATACTCTTGCTACAGAAATGTTTCAGGGGTTCGACTACACTCTTGCTACAGAAAGGTTTCAGGGGTTCGCCTATACATTTGCTATAGAAAGGTTTGAGGGATTCGTCTATACTATTGCCACAGAAATGTTTCAGGGGATCGCCTATACTATTTCCTACAGAAAAGTTTGAGGGGTTCGCCTATACTATTGCCACAGAAATATTTCAGGGGTCCCCCTATACTGTGGGTGCACAAAAGCTTTCCCATTGCGTTGTTCAGCTATCTGACACATACACATAATGAAAAGGGCAGAAGTGCAGGCAGAGGCCAAGGCCCTTGGCGGGGTGAAACTCTGCCATATTTGGGCACTCTCTTTTCTTCCTGTTTAATACTGTCCTTGGGTTTTTAATGCGTTTGCCTATGCTGTGGGTGCACAAAGGTTTCCCAGCGCGGTGTCCAGCTGTCTGGCACAAATACACTGTATGACTTTATTAGGGTGCAGACGGCTTTCCCATTGTGTTGTTCAGCTATCTGACACATACACAGAATGAATTGTGTGGGGACACATGGGTTTCCCATAGCTATGTAACTCACGGCACCTTGGGTCACACGAGGTGGAGGCTGGGACTGAGCCTGACCCTGGGCCTGCTCACGTGCTTCCCACACAGAGGATTGCGGGTCCTACCTTGGTCACAGTATCTCAGGCTTATTATGCCACCTCCCCCTCCTTCTTAGGGATCAGCGCTGGTCGACATGTATTTGCTCTCGTGTTACCACAGTTATCTGAGACACTGGTTTGGAGCAATCAAAAGAAGTGTAACTGAATTAATGAGATGTTCACAGCAGTACGAGCATCCGAGTCCGCTTTTTGCCCACGATTGCTGAGGGTGTGGGCAGAGGCCGAGGTCCTGGGGGGTGGGGGTGCAACTGTGCCAGGTTTGGCCTGTGGAACTTCTTCTTGGTTCATCCAGTCTTTGGAGCGATGAAAGGAACCGTAACTGACGGCACATTGGGTCAACCAGATGGAGGCTAGGGTCGAGTCTGACCCTGGGCAGCGTGTGGCATGAGGGCAGCTGAACGTTGTGCAGGGGAAATTTTGTGTGCGCTGTGGACGCAGGCTCGTGCAGGGGGTTCGACAGCAATGCCAGCATGTAACACAGGAGATGAGACAGTGGCGTCACCTGCAGGCAGTGATTGGTCTTGGTTGCAGCTAGTGTGGTGCTTAGCTAAGATGTGCCAGCGCGTGTGCCTTGCTGCTTATGGTCTGTCCCAAGTAAATTGTTAGGGGGGTGACCGCCAGGCTCTTGCCCCCAATTTGGCTTAATAGTGGGATCTGGGAGCCTCAGACCACAACACTTTCTCGCACAGTTGTGAGAGTGGGTTCACTCAATACTTCACAGGAAAACTTTGGTACTGCACAATGGGCTCATAAGTCTTCAGCACATAGGCTTGCACTTTAGGAGCCCTTGGTTCTTTCTCCACACCCCTCAAACCTTCCGCAGCAAATGGAGTTTTTTTACCAGCAGTAGGCCAGATGGTCTGTCAGGAGGTCTGGGCAGTAGTGGGATCATAGAGATAATTCTCTGTTGCAACATATCTGTCTACAAAGTTGATAAGCTGGTTTGCATATTTGGGGTCTCCATGTCCAACCCAGCATTGTAGCTCTACATGGAGCGCATGGATGTAGTGATTGATCACTACCTTTTCTACCATCTGGACTGGGGTTAAGACCTTTGGTTCCAGCCATTTATTGACCAGGTGAAAAAGGTCAAACATCTGGGACCTGGCAGGTTGGTCAACCCTGTAGCTCCGGTTATGTACCCGTTGGACACAGGTAGCAGCTGTGACCCACTGGATGAGTCCAGTATCTCAGCTTTTAGCTTGCTGAGATCATGCTAGACTTTTTGGAGTTAAGCAGTGAAATATGGTGCAAGAACCTCCACCTATTCTGCTTCTGGGAGTTTCTCTCTCTCTCTGAAGCCCTCTAAAAAACCATTAAATATGCTTCTACATCATCCTCAGTTGTCATCTTTTGCAGAGACCATTGCACAGCTTTTCTTGCCCTTACAACTTCAGGAGCCCTTTCTTCCTTTCTCTCAGCGGGTTCCCAAAGTGCCTCTTTCAGCAGAGTATTTTATTCCAGTTGCTGGGCATTCATCTATTGCAGCTGGGCATTTGTCTGTTGCTGCTGAGTGTTTTTCTGAATCAGCTGCTTGACAAGCTCCTCTAGAGCAACAAACTGTGATTGAATAATAGTAGCAGGTTTCACCCACAAGATATGCAGATTTAGTCCTTAAACATCAACAGGCAATGGCTAAGGGCCATTGCCCTTAGCAACCAGACTTGCCCACATCCTCCACCAAGGCATCCTGTCACAGCTGTGGCAGAAGTCCAGGATGCTATCTCATTGCTTTCAATAGGGTCGATGCTGCTGCTGGCCCCATTGAAAGCAGTGGTTTTATGGCAACCCGGGCAGCATGATTTTCGGGGAAGGGCTTGAAATATAAGCCGTTCACTGAAAATCATTCCTAGCTAGTTAAAAAGACAAAAAAAAAACTTTACTCACCTCTCTGACGCTCAGACGCGTCCTCCGGCTGGCTCCCCTGCACCGCTTGTCCAGCACTTTCAGCTGCTGTCCAGCTATTCCAGCTGAATAGCCAAACGCTACCTGTAATTGGCTAAGCGCTCAGCCAATCAGCACAGCCGTTTTAGGAGGCGGGGATTTATCCCCGCCTGCTGAAAGTGCTGGACAGCAGTGCAGGGGAGCCAGCCAGAGGACACGTCTGAGTAGCAGAGAGGTGAGTAAAGTTTTTTTTTTTTTGCTTTTTTAACCAGCTAGGGATGATTTTCAGGGAAGGGCTTATATTCTAAGCCCTTCCCCGAAAAATCATGCTGCGGAGGTTGCCACAAAACCACTGCTCTCAATGGGGTTTGCAGCAGTGCCGACCCCATTGAAAGCAATGGGATAGCATCCTGGACTTCTGTTACAGCTGTGACAGTTGTGGCAGAGGATTCCTTTATCCCTGCTGTCCCCGTAGGGATGAAGGAAACTCCTGTCACAGCTGTGACAGCTGTGGCAGAAGTCCAAGATGCTATCCCATTCCTTTCAATGGGACTAGTGCTGCTGCCACTGACCCCATTAAGAACACTGAGCGATATTGCAGATTTCCTCTCTGCGATGCGCAGCTATGCTGAAACATCGCAACTGAGTACGAAACCATTGAAAATCATTGGTTTCATAATCATTGCTGTCGCATCACAGAGAAAATAAAATCGCAAGTGTATGTCCAGCCTTAGGCCTTAGTCAGACGGGCGTTTTTTCGCGCGATTTGCGGATCGCATGACGGATGCGCATCCGCAAATCGCGTGACCGGTGCGCGCAAGTCGCCCGCAAATCCCCCGAAAATCTGCTCCTAGCCGCGTTTCATTAGAAACGGGCCGGAGCTGTCCAGCGCATTGCATTCAATGGAGACGGCAATACAGCCGTCTCCATTGAAAGCAATGCGCTGCGGGCGAGCCCGGGATGAATTGTCGGTAAGGGCTTAAATATATAAGCCCTTCCCTGCAATTCATCCTAAAATGTGTTAAAATAAAAAAAAAATTGTATACTCACCTTCTCCCGGCAGCCGGAGCTCCGCGCGGCCGTTCTGCAGTGGGTGTGAAGGGGGTGTGAGTCAGACCTGCCCCCTGATTGGCTCAGCGCTGAGCCAATCAGAGGCATGCCTCACTCACACCCATTCATGAATTCATGAATGGATGTGAGTCAGACCTGCCCCTGATTGGCTCAGCGCTGAGAGGCAGCAGTCACTCACCCATTCATGAATTCATGAATAGGTGTGTGAGTGTTTACAGCCTCTGATTGGTCAGGGCTGTGACCAATCAGAGGCAGATCATTCAGCAGGCGGGGATTTTAAAGCCCCGCCGGCTGAATAGTGCGGAGAAGCAGTTCAGGAGAACTGACAGCGGCTGCGACTGGACTCCGGCTGCAGCGGAAAGGTGAGTATACAATTATTTTTTAATTTTAACACATTTTAGGATGAATTGCAGGGAAGGGCTTATATATTTAACCCCTTCCCGACAATTCACCCCGCGCACACCGGCAGCCCATTGCTTTCAATGGAGCGGCTGTATTGCCGCTCCATTGAATTCAATAGGCAAACATCGTTCTTCTCTGCCACAGCTGTTACAGCTGTGGCAGAGAAGAATGATTTGTCTTCTATATGTTCTCAATGGTGTCGGCGCTGCTGCCGCCGGCCCCATTGAGCGCATATACAGAAGAGAACAGGAATCGCAGATCGCAGATAGGTGCGATCTGCGATTTTTTTGTTCTATAATTTATCGGACGAGCGCATAAAAAGCGCTCATGTGCCCGATACCATTGCAAAGCAATGGTTTTAAAAAATCGCCGGACGCATGCGCATGCGCAAATCGCGGCTAAAAACGCCCGTCTGACTAAGGCCTAAGGGCGCCCACCCACTGGCGTTAGTGTTTTCCGCGATTTTTTCGCGCGTTTTTCGCGGCGTTTTCGCGGCTTTTCCATTAATTTCCATTGACATTCATGGGTGCATTAGGAGAAAAATAAGGACACATATGCAACTGACATGTTCCTATGTTAAAAACGCAAACGCAACGCAAAAAAAAACGCCAGTGGACAGGAACACATGTTATCTCTATGCCTGTGCAGGAAAAACGCAAAACGCAGGTAAAAAAACGCCAGTGGGTGGGCGCCCTTAGGGTGATGTTTTAACTCCCTTCTCTTCATACTTCTGTTGTCTAGACAATAGTACATATACTTTATAAGGGGTTTCTAGAACTTAATATTAAAGATCTATCCCTACGATTGGCATCATTGTCTGATTAGTGGGAAGTATTACCCATGTAAATCAAAACAATTTTAGACAACTTTTATAATATGGAATGCTTAAATACTGCATCTCAGCTGTAGTATACCTCTAAAAAGTACAGCTACCATATTACAGATACAAGTTATACACAGTAATACTGTAGTGATTGCAGTGCATTTACCTCCTGTGCTCACAGGTAACCTCTCCTCTGAATACAATTGTCTGTTTCCTCTTTTCTTCTCTATCAGAGCTCAGGCCATCATAAAGACTTTTTCACAACTTGTCTCTGTACACTCCTTTCTGCCACTACCTGCAATGACCTTCTCAGTGCCACATAGGGATAACTTACCATTTTGCCCTCCCTCTATATTGAGCATTTTCTTCCTTCCTAAAGCTATAGTGCCCCCAAGAAGCTGTTGTATCTTTTCTGTGCCCCCACAAAACTATAGTGCCTTTGAAGCAAATGAATGGTACATGCTGGAGTGACGATGACAGACAGTTTATTTATTTTATCAAACCATACTTTACTTAAGAAAAACATTATTTCTTTTCATAGGAGGGTTTCCATACTTAAATAGTGCCTAAGAAGTGTTTTCAACAGTTTCTTAAAAGCGATAGTACCTGATTACCTATTATAAACCCTAACATGTTGTTTTTGTCACCTGGCATCTCACAATAGTACATACATTGCCTTATACATTTCCTCCAACTGCCAGCTGCAAGGCACATGACTATCTGGCTTCTCCTGACTATGTGCAGCACACCCATTAAATTGAGCTTTCTCAACTATATTCCCTACCTCTAACACTCTGTAGGAGTCACATCCATAGCACACAGGATGTCTGAAGTCTCTTCTGATATATGTGGCTTTATTACCGTGTCACATGCCCCTATAAATATACATTGCTACTCTACCCCTCAGGTACCTGGCAATGCCCTTACAAAATAATTCACATCACACTTTATATGACATTATGAACATTTTTTTTAATTCAAATATTTTAATCAATTAAGTTTTCTCTGTCCAAAGACGTTTTAACAAACAATACAAAAGGAAAAACACCCAACTAAACATACCCCATAAGTCTCTCATATGTACTACGTGAATAAGTTATCAATGATCCTTTTCTGTTCTTTCGTCGTATGTGGATTCTTCATATAATGGTATTTGTTATATATTGCAATCCAAAGGATAACACGTTACAGTCTCTTTATTCTCCCCTCCTTCCCTGCTTGTCTCCCCTTTACCCAAAATACAGTCACTATGGTGAGTTTGTGACATTATCTCCTGAGCAAATCTGTACTAAGAAAACCGAAGGCATGCAGCCATTTGAGGCATATGTTGTAATATTTCTGTAGAGTTTTTCTTTTACAATAAGCACTTTTCTCCCACATTAAAATTCAAGTAACTTTGTTTTTGAATTCACCCAAGTTGGGCAGGCTTTCATCCAGTCAATGTTGCGCTATTAGTTTTCTGGCTAAGTACAACAGCCTAGCCACTGCTAATTTCTCGTTTTCATCTAGGGGTAACTCATGTACATATGCCAAAATGCACACCAGTAGTGTGAACCCTAATTTGAGCCCGTACACATCATAGATCAGACTGCATACCTCGGTCCAATATCTTTTTAGCTTCAGGCAGCGCCACATCATATGTATAAGGTCTGCTGTGTGAATCTTGCATCTATTACATAGGTCCAAGAGACAACCCTCTATGTAATGTAAAAACGCTGGAGTAGAATATACTATATGCAGCAGATATATTTGTGATAATCTGTGGGATTCACTCAAAGACAGTTTGGGGGGTCATCTGTAAGATCTCCTCCCACAATGATTCCTCAATGGGGCCAATATCCTCCTCCCACTTACTTCCTGTTGCGAGAGGATCATGCAGGTTTATCTGACGCTGTATGCATGTATATATTTGTGATATTTTTCCTCTTGTACAGGTGGATTCACCTATAATTTCTGCTGATAAAAATTTCCAAAATTCCAAAGCCCCAAATCACCTCTGAATTTGAGGCTCTCCAAGGTTTTAAATAAATGTGCATTATTAATGTTTTAAACAGTTGGAAGCTCCCATCTCATGTATCCACTGATTCCCACCCTCTAAAGTGCTGCATCTGTGAAGCTAAAAAGAACGACATAGGATTAGGCAGTGCAAGCCCTCCCTCTCCCTTTGGATTACTCAGTATCTCTAGAGACTTGATCTGGAGGAAAAAGGGACCTAGAATTAAACTAAACAGACTGTTTATCTTATAAAAGAGGCTCTGTGTAATCCAATGGGGTGAATTATGGAGTAGGTAAAGCAGCTGCAGCATCCATATCATCTTAATCAAGTTTACTCTCACTACAATCGATAAAGGGAGCTTACACCAGACATTATATTTCTTTCTAAATCTCAACATCAATGGGTCTAGGTTTAAATTTTCCATATTCCAGTGCATTCCGTGACACCCTGACACCCAGATACGTGATAACTGACTCACATTGCATAGAGGTCCTACTCTCCAACATCATGAACATTATATCACATCATACATTCCTTAGCTAACTACACAAGGCCTTACTCAATACTATGGTGCCATTATCGTACTATGCTCACATGCACACAGTTCTACATCTACCACCCTGGCCAGGAACTTAACAGGCTTCACTGCAGATTGGCCTCTCTCCTGATGTCCAGGCAAACTGGCTGGAGGTACTTCACCTTTGACACTAAGGGTGGCTTCACACAAGTGTGTTTTTGTGCGTACATAAGTGCGGACATAGGTGCGCACCCATGTGCGTGCAAGAACACGCGTGAATGCAGGTCCGTGCATTGTTTTCAAAGGAGCAGTGGTGCTGCCGGCGGCTCCATTGAAAACAATGGTCTGCCAGCACCCCTGCATTCTTTTTCAGGGAAGGGCTTTACATATAAGCCCTTCCCTGAAAAAGACAAATTTTAGTGTAAAAAAAAAAAATATATATATATACTTACCTGTTCGCCACTGCCGTGACCCCCGCAAGGATGAAGAACACATCTGCCGCATGTGGCAGATGTTTCCTTCATCCCCGCTAGTACAAAGAATTTCCTGCTGCTACATCTGCCACATCTGTGACAGATGCAGCAAAGGAATTCTTCAATTCTCTACCGCAGCTGTCACACATGTCAGCTGCGGTAGAGGATTCTGCTGCCGTCAATTGATTTCAGGGAAGGGCTTTAAATATAAGCCCTTCCCTGAAAAACAAGTAAAAGTGGTTTAAAAATTAAAAAAAAAATACATACTTATCTCCCTTCGACTGCCGGGGCTCAGCCGCGTCTTCTCCTCGCTGTCCCGGGCTCTGTAGTGCTGATCTATCAGCAGGCAGCGATTTAAAATCCCCGCATGCTGAAAGAGCTGTTTGTGATTGGCTAACGTGCTCAGCCAATCACAGGCAGCTCTCACCGAATGAATGACGGGTGAGAATGAATGCTGGGGTGCTGGTAGACCATTGTTTTCAATGGAGCCGCCAGCAGCAGCCATGGCTCCATTGAAAACAATGCGTGCATTCCCTATGGTGCACGCATGTCCTATCTTTGCAGGCACATGCCTGTAAAGCACGGACATGTGCACACACCATAGGAAATGCAGTGTTGCTAATAGAAGCGTGTTTTTGTGCGTGCGTACGCACGCACAAAAACAGGCTGGTGTGAAGCCACTCTAATGCCTCATCGTTCTGGCCAGTCTGACCATCTTCCATGGCTGACATTCGCTTTGGCCCACAAATCATAAGGGCCCTCTTATTGCTCTCTCTCTCCTAGCAGTTTCGCAGCATGGGTAAAACAGCTACTTTGCCATGCTGCCTGTGGATATCTCATTATGGTTACTATTTTGGCACTCTGTCCCCCTCTCTAAATTGCTGCACACACACACTAGTGCTGCATCCACTGTGAGATGTTACACAGCTCCTAAAATTTTTTACATTGTGCCAGAGGCACTGAGACTATTCTCCCCTTGGTTTGAGGTTAGGGCTTAGTCCCCATACACTTTCACAAGCAAGGGGAAATTTTCCCAGTGGTCATACACTAGTTGTATCACCACTGACATCAGCAGGGAGGGGGAAGTAGGGCCTCCTTTACAGTGTTTCACAGATTTTCTTTCTTTTCTCTCCTCCTTTCCCTGACAAGCTGTGTCACAGGCAGTGGGCAGGGCTTGAAAATGGTGCTATACGTTCCCCTCCTCATCCCTGGCACTGGCTGGAGTAGGGTGCTCTTCTTCATAGCACTTGAACAACGTTATCTCTTCTCCCTGCCCCTTCTGGCCCCAGCACTATCTGTAGAGGACCGGGCTTACTCAGGGATCCTCTTGAGTAAGAGGGGTAGCAGGAAATTGCTTACCTCTCTTAAACCTTCACATAGCTGTAGTGTCTTCACAGTGCCCCCACATAATTGTAAAGTCCACTCTATATTTCTGTAATCACTCTTTCCTGCAGTTTACCAACAAAAAGGACACCCTTCCTTACGGTCATTGATGCTGCTGTCTGAGCAGCTCAACACTTCCCCAGCTCATACTATAATGAGCAGTTCACTGGGAAGAAGAATGTGCAGGGGAGGAGTTGGGTTGCTTAGGCAGCACCATCAATGTGAATGAGAAAGTTTGTCCTGAGTTGAGTTGTGTGCAGGTAGAGGGAGCCTGGTGATGGCAGCCCTAGCTGCTACAGGGGCAAGGGGACTCTGCGCCTCTATACCTAGGGGTCCAGTCAAAACTGCAACTGCTATGACCCCTATAGCTGAGCCACTGATTTCAGGATGTCCTATAGATGAATATAATAATGACCGGTGGCAAGTTCTAAGGCCCTAACAATATTGTAAATTATATCAGTAGTGAAATAGTAAAGAAATCTGGAAACATGGCCTGCTAAGGGTGCTTGAGGGATGGACTTGAGAAAGATTGGTAAAGAACATTTTAACTTTATAAATAAATATTTGAGTGAGAAGCCACAATCTGAACTCTAGTAAATGTCCTGGTCTTAAAGTATATAAACTGCCAATTAGGCACAAGGGGTGATTGCTGAGCAACTGCTAATCATCTTGCATGAGCATTTTGCAACCCACACTTCCTGTGACATCTGTAGGATCTGTGTTACAGAAAATAGCTGTGGTTATCTACCCCTTCTGTGCTTTTCACCTGGTACTGTCACTGCATCTACCTGCTCCTCCCTGGTTTAATTAGGACTCTAAAGACATGATATGATTTCTGCTATTGTAAATTGGCCTCAGTCCATAAATCTCAAAACTCCCCAGAGATATATGGGCTTTGTAAGTTATTTCTGACAATAAATTAAAAGTTTATCTTAGCTGGTCTCTGTATTTAGTACCTTAACTCAAAAGGGGGCTAATAAACGGAATTGGCTAGCTTTTGCAGATCAAACCTTAATTAACCTCATATAATGCTTTTTATCAGTTCATTTTCTTCCTCATTGTAATGCAAGTAAGCGATTCTTTTTGGAGGTCCATTCCCCATTAGGAGTCAGTATTGTTCTCTTCAATAGTCTTAGGATAGTAAACACATTCCACATTACTTTTTCTCCTTGAAGTTCTATTCAGCAAACAAAAAGGCTATCCATAAGAGAGAGAGAGAGAGAGAGAGAGAGAGAGAGAGACATTGTTGATAGTGAAACTTGAGAACCCTGGAGAAAATAGTAGCATCTATTAAAAGGCACACAATGTTAAGAAAATTTTAGATCAGTATATCAGTTAATTGTTTTTTGCTATTAGAGTGTAGACTGAAAAGATATAGCATGCTGCTAGTATAAGTAGTGAAGGGGTTAAATGTAACTATTTCTATATACCAGTGTGTATAGAACAGAGATAAGAGTCCCTCAGACTCCCTCCCTTGTATTCCTTCCCACTGACATAATAACAGTTTCCTTGTATGTTATTGTTACACCTTAAAAGGTGCAACATATGTTAATCATTTTACTTGTAGCCCATCATGTATTCCTATTGGCTTTGCAGGTATATACTTTTCCTGTGATGTCATTTATGATTTATAAACCACATGCAACTTTGAATACGTTAGGCTGTTGTGATTTGTATTTCTCCTAAGGGCCCATGATTTCTACATGAGATCTAAAATTGTCTTCGTTTTGGTAAACAAATCAAATTCTCCTTACATTTGGTCCTTCGAGCCTGAAAATCTCACTGCAGAGGGAAAGGACAGTCTAACTGTGAATAGGTGGGTCTGAAGTACTCTCTGTTCACTAAAAGACCTCAGTCTTACTTAGATGTCATTAGAGGCAAGTCGGGCACCCTGTCCGAAATAGTGACCTTTTTTTCCAACTAGCCTGAGAATTTAGAAGTCTTCCAGATAACGTGTAGTAAGTATATATACTTACTTAAGTATACTTAAGGTTGTATACCTTTTTCCTTCCCTTTCTGCTTTTTTTCTGTATTCTTTATTGTTTAGAAGATTTTACAATGTGTATTGTAAATGAGAAGGAAGTATAGACAAATTGGTTGTCAAGGGTCAATACCAGTAGTCTATGTGAGACAATAGTCATTGGGAGAAGGCTACAGGAAAGAATAACTCTGTCTTTTACTGCATGAAGCGAATGAGTGATTGATTGAGATAAGATGATCCGATATGTGGGCACTGACCTCTTGGACACATTAAGGACCAACCTTGGTGTGCAGGTTGTTTTCGGACTAGACCCTTGATTGTGTTCCATGTTCACAGGCCCTACTCAAAATGGCAAGAAGGAGTCTTCGTGTATATAGCGAAGCACTGATTCTGGTCTGGACCCTTTGTAGTTCCACTGTACATTTCAGTGGCCAAAGGCTTGTTTTATGTGGTTTGTCTTTTAAATCACTGTCAAGAACATAAGTACTAACGATGGGAAATACAAACCATAAGGCATTCTCCTGTGCATGCCTCTGTTGTTGTTATCAATGACAGGAAGTCCTTGAAGGAGTTAAGAAGTACATGCACAAGTTCAATCCTGACTATGTCAAATATTGTGAAAAGGGGGCAAAGAAATATGGATTTAAAAATAAATTAGAAATCTATAGTTGTAAGGAATTATGTGATAAAATATGGACAAAATAAGCTAGAATCAGCAGAACTACGAATTATCCGCTGCTGAAACCTGGTTAAAAGAACCCAGAAACCGTCACGCCCATATAAAAAATAGATCCCCGATAGTTTGATCAACAATTTAGAGCTTCTTTAGAACTTCTGCAGAGCCTGGATCCTAAATTATGCATTCTTGTCAGCTCCTCTTACCAGACACATCTATGATGAACCTCTGTCTGCAGCTGACAGGATGCAGTGGGATGCACTCTCTGAGAAAGCCTTTGTCACATTAAAACAGACTCTGGTGGGCACATCAGTTTGTGGACTGCCAAACTACAACAAGCCCTTTGGGCAAACTGTTGATTCAAGGGAAGGTTATAGGACCTCTGTGTTAACTCAGGAACACAGTAGGAAACAAAGACCACTGGCATACTACTCTTCCAGACTAGATCTAGTGGCCCGAGCACTCCCACCCTGTGCACAAGCGGTAGCAGCGGTAGCTGAAGAAGTCAAATCCTCTGCCACAATAGTACTGTTCCACCCACTCACACTGAAAGTACTGCATGCAGTTGGTTCTACTACAAAACAAGATCTCATATTTAAGTCCTTCCAGACATATCTCCTGCATGACACTAGTGCTCTCATAGCCACACCTGACAACTGAGAAATGTATTGTAATTAATCCATCTACCTTACTGCCTATTTCTTCAGATGGTACTCCACACAACTGTCTAGGAGAGACAGCACAAAAGGTGTTACCCAGACCAGATCTGCAGGATATACCTCTTGTAGATGCTGAATACACTCTCTTTGTAGATGGGTCATCTGGGAAGAACCCCAATGGCAACAACGCCACTGCATATGCTGTGGTTACACTAGAAGAGACCATAATAGCTGTGTCCTTGCCAAGGCACTATTCTGCACAGGCAGCACAACTAGTAGCTCTGACTAAGACCTGTCAATGGGCACAGGGTAAAAAGGTCACCATTTAGATATGCAGCAGTATTCGGCCATGGCCTTTGCCATGTCTTTACATGGTTGTACTCCAATCTAAAGTAACATGTAACATGGTTGTACTCATATCTAAAGTATTTATATTGTATGGCTTCACAAATTACTCTAAAAAAAATGTTTGTTTGTCATGTATTGTTTGTGCTAAAACACAATGCACAAAGGAATATAGGACTAAAAAGGGGGTATTTTTCCAACACCTCTGTATCTATTCCACACATTTGTACAGATTATATTGAATTAAACAAATGTGAAGGTAAAAATATTGTCTAGTTATTATAGTTGCTCTGACCAAGTGGATAGAATTGTTTCCCACAGGTCAATGGGATGCAGCCACAGTGGCTAAAGCATTACTAAGGGAAATAAGACCAGGTGATTGGGTCCTTATCAAAGTGATAAAAAAAGAACTGGAAGACCCCAAAGTGGGAAGGACTCTAACAAGTACTCCTCACTACCTCCACAGCAATAAGGATTGCTAAATGACAAACCTGGGTTCACCTGTCCCATTGTAAAAAGGTTTTTCAGACAGAGCAGGGACTGTCCGCTGGAGGTTCCCCGAATAGTCTGGTGACTAGGAAAGATACTACATAAGGTGGTCGATGTCAGTGAAGAATTCCAACCCCCCATACCCATGGGGCACCCTTAGTACAGGATGGGAGGGGCAGTATTACGCAATATTGGTGTATCTGAAGAGTGTTTTTTTTGTTGGGGGGGGGGGGGGGAGGGGACCAGAGAACTGTTACTGGGGAATATCTGAACCTACATGGTGGGATAGAACTGGTAAATGCCCGAATTTAACTTTTACAGAAGGAGTGACGAGCACCATTTTGGTAGATATGTGTCAGATAATAGACTGTGGGGATCAAACTGAGGCAAAAAAACTTATCTAGGCAGACAGATACATCTGTTTCATCTCCCTCAGGACTCAGTGTGAAGGATGGACTCATGCGCTATGGACCACGGCGGCCCAGAATTGGGGTTATACAATTATTATATTAAGGACAAG
This sequence comes from Eleutherodactylus coqui, assembly GCF_035609145.1. Taxonomy (NCBI): domain Eukaryota; kingdom Metazoa; phylum Chordata; class Amphibia; order Anura; family Eleutherodactylidae; genus Eleutherodactylus; species Eleutherodactylus coqui. The sequence continues at coordinate 104,652,014 of NC_089843.1, forward strand.
TGCACAAAGTTTTTTTTAAAAAAGGTTATTAGTAATAAAGGCAGTAAATTCTCCATGCATGCATAGCAAAGATTGTAATCAATTGTTGATCACACTGCAGGATCTTATCTTAAAAGACCAAAGGTTCTTTGCTATAGGTGCATGGGTATCTGGAATAAATCCAATAGGACATTTCTTTATACAAGTAATTCAAAATAAAATAGAACATATGGAAATAACTAAGACACAGTGTGAGACAATGGTTGAAGACTTGGGTGACACTATAAGGTTCACAAATCTCACAATGGAACACCAGCTAGCTTTAGAAGGGGAATATGATGAAAAGAATAAATGGTTAAAGGATGCTTGATTCTCGCAAACCTCTGATAAAGCTGCAGTTTCACTTTCACCCTCACCCCTACCCTTCAGCTTAAGGGTGACTACTAGAGATGAGCGAGCACCAAAATGCTCGGGTGCTCGATACTCGAGTTGAACTTTTCGTGATGCTCGAGAGCTTGTTTCGAGTAACGAACCATACTGAAGTCAATGGCGGAATCGAGCATTTTTGTATGGGACCGATGCTCCGCATGGGTCATGACTTGTGAAACACCAGAAAACATCAGAAAGTCATGGAAACACCACAGAAACTGATAGGGAATGGCAGGGGCAGCATGCATGGCTACATCTGAGGCTCCCAGGTCCCACTATTAAGCCAAAATGGGGGAAAGAGCCTGACGGTCACCCCTAACAATTGACTTGGGACAACCCCTCATTAGCAAGGCACACGCGCTGGCACATCTTAGCTAAGCACCACACTACCTGCAACCAAGGACAATCATTGCCTGAGGGTGACACTGCTGCCTCTTTTCCTGGGTTACATGCTGGCATTGCTGTCCAACCCTCCGTACGACCATGCGTCCACAGCGCACACAAAATTTTCCCTGCACAGTGTTTAGCTGCCCTCATACCCCACACTCGCTTCATAGCCACACCACTCTCATGTCTATTCATAAGTGCATACTGGATGAGGAGGAACCAGAGGCAAACAGTGCAGAGGGTTGGCAGGGCCAGGCAGCAACCTTCTTTGAAAGTGTGGGCGATAGCCCACAATGCTGTCGAGAATTGATGATAAATTGAGATACGATTATCATTCCAATCCCGTGCCACTTCTGTCACAAAATTGTCAGGAGCCGCAAACGTGGGCATAAAGGGGACTCAGGTGCCAGCAATTCTACACATCTCCACAATGCAGCAATACACTGTGTGGGAAGTACGTGAGCGGGTCCTGGGTCAGGCTTGGTCCCAGCCTCCACCTTGTGTGACCCAAGGTGCCATGAGTTAAATAGCTATCGGAAATCCATGTGTCCCCACACACTTCATTCTGTGTATGTGTCAGGCAGCTGAACACCGCAGTGGGAAACCTTTGTGCATACACAGTATAGGCGGAACCCAGTAACATTTATGTAGCAAGAGTGTAGGCGGACCCCTGTAACATTTCTGTAGCAAAAGTATAGGCGGACCCCAGTAACATTTATGTAGCAAGAGTATAGGTGGACCCCAGTAATATTTCTGTAGCAAAAGTATAGGCGGACCCTTAGTAACATTTATGTAACAAGAGTATAGGCGGACCACTGTAACATTTCTGTAGCAAGAGTATAGGCGGACGCCAGTAACATTTATGTAGCAAGAGTGTAGGCGGACCCCTGTAACATTTCTGTAGCAAGAGTATAGGCGGACCCCAGTAACATTTATGTAGCAATAGTGTAGGTGGACCCCTGTAACATTTCTGTAGCAAGAGTATAGGCGGACCCCAGTAACATTTATGTAGCAAGAGTATAGGCGGACCCCAGTAATATTTCTGTAGCAAAAGTATAGGCGGACCCTTAGTAACATTTATGTAGCAAGAGTATAGGCGGACCCCTGTAACATTTCTGTAGAAAGAGTATAGGCGGACCCCAGTAACATTTCTGTAGCAAGAATATAGGCAGACCCCAGTAAAATTTCTGTAGCAAGAGTGTAGCCGGACCCCAATAACATTTATGTAGCAAGAGTATAGCCGGACCCCAGCAACATGTCTGTAGCAAGAGTATGGGCAGACCCCAGTAACATTTATGTAGCAAGAGTATAGGTGGACCCCTGTAACATTTCTGTAGCAAGAGTATAGGCGGACCCCTGTAACATTTCTGTAGCAAGAGTATAGGCGGACCCCAGTAACATTTCTGTAGCAAGAGTATAGGCGGAACAAATTTGGTTACCAAGAGTGTAGGCGAAGGCCAGAAAAATTAGTTAGATAACAGTATAGGTAAGGGCCTGAAAAATTGGTGTACCAAGAGTACAAGTGCACCCCTAAAAAATTGCTAAACCGCAAGGGCAGGTGAAAACCACAAACATTTTTTAAAGATCCAGCTCGCTGTTGCTTAATTTGTAACAAAGCCTGGAGGCAGCCCTGTGAAAAAAATCGGATTCTTTTAAAGTATAAATACTTCTGAAACTTTGAAAAATCGTAAAAAACTTAAACAGAGCCTTTTGGGCCGCAGAAAAATGATCAGTTTAGCGTGATGACATGCTATTTTAGGAGCAGGAGTAGGAGGAGGAGGAGTAAAAATATCTGAGAGTGATTGACAAAGCTAATTCCCCCTTTTTTGTGGTGATAGAGGATGCATTTTTCTCCTGTTGCAGCGAAAAAAATCATTAGATTCTGCTTCTTTCTACCGGTGAAGAAGAGAAGTCTGGGGAAATTCAGCATTTGTTCATCTTTATGAGTGTAAGCATGTTGGCACTGGCAGTTGACTGGCAGATACGCTTATCCGTGATGATTCCCCCAGCTGCACTGATCACCCTCTCTGACAAGACGCTAGCGGCAGGGCAGGCCAGCACCTCCAGGGCGTACAGCCAAAGTTCGTGCCACATTTCCAGCTTTGACACCCAATAGTTGTATGGAGCAGAGGCATCATGGAGGAAGGTGGTACAATCGGCTACATACTCCCTCACCATCTTTTTACAGTGCTCCCTCCGAATCAGCCTTGACTGGGGAGTGGTGACACAGCCTTGCTGGGGAGCCATAAAGCTGGTAAAGGCCTTGGAGTGTGTTCCCCTGCTTGCGCTGGACATGCTGCCTGATCCCTGCTCCTTCCCTGCTACTTGGCCCTCTGAATTGCGTCTTCTGCCACTAGCACTGTCAGATGGGAACTTTAGCACCACTTTTTCCACCAGGGCCCTGTGGTATTGCATCACTCTCTTACCCCTTTCCTCTTCGGGAATGAGAGTGAAAAGGTTTGCCTTATACTGTGGGTCTAGAAGGGTGTACACCCAGTAATCCGTGTTGGCCAGAATGCGTCTAACGCGAGGGTCACGGGAAAGGCAGCCTAACATGAAGTCAGCCAAGCGTACCAGGGTCCCAGTACGCAACACATCGCTGTCCTCATTAGGAAGATGACTTTCAGGATCCTCCTCCTCCTCAGCCCATACATGCTGAACAGATGAGAGGTAAGCAGCATGGGTACCCTCTGCAGTGTGGCCAGCTGTCTCTTCCCCCTTCTCCTACTCCAATCCCCCTCCACCTCCTCCTCTAAAACACACTGAGATATAGACATGAAGGTGGTCTGGCTATCAAGCGACATACTGTCTTCCCCCGTCTCCTGTTCCAACCGCAAAGCGTCGGCCTTTATGCTTTGCAGCGAACTTCTCAGCAGGCGAAGCATCAGGATAGTAACGCTAATGATGGCCGCATCGGCGCTCACCATCTGGGTAGACTCCTCAAAGTTTCCGAGGACCTGGCAGATACCTGCCATTCATGCCCACTCCCCAGTAAAGAATTGCGGAGGCTGACTACCACTCTGCTGCCCATGTTGCAGCTGGTATTCCACTATTGCTCTACGCTGCTCGTACAGCCTGGCCAACATGTGCAGCGTAGAATTCCAGCGTGTGGGCACGTCGCATAGCAGTCAGTGCTCTGGCAGCTGAAACCGACGTTGCAGGGTCCTCAGGGTGGCAGCGTCCGTGGTGGACTTGCGGAAATGTGCGCAGAGGCGGCGCACCTTGCCGAGCAGGTCAGACAAGTGGAGGTAATTTTTCAGAAACCGCTGAACCACCAGATTGAGGACGTGGGCCAGGTATAGCACGTGTGTTAGGCTGCCGAGCTGCAGGTTACGGTCGTTGTAACACACGGCCATGCCTGGTTGGAGGCTCAGGGGCAAAAGCCAGAGGTCGGTCTGCTCTGTCAGACCCTGCAAGAGCTCGGGGGCCGTGTTCCTCTTTTCACCAAAGCTGATTAATTTCAGCACAGCTTGCTGATGCTTGCCTACCACTGTGCTGCCGCGCCATACCACTTACTGCTGGCAATGTGCTCACACTTCTTAATTGAGAGGTAGAGTTGGCTGAGGAGGAGGAAGAGGGAGAGGGTTTGAAGGAGGTGGCATAAAACGCTGCAGATACCAGCACCGAGGTAGGACCCGCTATTCTGGGTGTGGGTAGGATGTAAACGGTCCTAGGCTCTGACTCGGTCCCAGCCACCACCAAGTTCACCCAATGTGAAATCAGGGAGAAACAGTGGCCCTTCCCAGTAACAGCGTTGGTGAGGGCATGATTTATGCTGCGGGAGACGTGCTGGTGTAGGACTGGGACAGCACACCGGGAAAAATAGTGGCGACTGGGGACCGAGTAGTGTGGGACCCTGCCGCCATCATGTTTTTGAAAGCCTCCATTTCCACAAGTCTGTAAGGCAGCATCTCCAGGCTGATTAATTTGGCAATGTGCACGTTTAAAGCTTGTGCGTGCGGGTGGGTGGTGGCATATTTCCGCTTTCGATCTAACGCTTGTGTTAGTGACAGCTGAACGCTGCACTGAGAGACATTGCTGGATGGAGTAGAGGACTGTGGAGATGAGGGTGTGGGTGCAGGCCAGGAGGCGCTCGTGCCAGCGTCCTGGGAGGGGGATTGGATCTGTGTAGCAAGTTGTTGCACAGTGGAAGAGGCAGTGGTGTAACCTGGAGGTGGTGAATGTCCTTCGTACCACCTTTTGGGGTGCTCGGCCGTCATATGCCTGCGCATGCTGGTGGTGGTGAGGCTGGTAGTGGTGGCTCCCCGGCTGATCTTGGCGCGACACAGGTTACACACCACTGTTTGTCGGTCGTTCGCGCTCTCACTGAAAAACATCCACACTTTTGAACACCTAGGCCTCTGCACGGTGGCTTAGCGCGAGGGGGTGCTTTGGGAAACAGTTGGGGGATTATTCGCTCTGGCCCTGCCTTTACCCCTGGCCACCCCACTGCCTCTTCCAATCTGTCCTGCTGCTGCACTTGCCTCCCCCTCTGAAGACCTGTCCTCAGTTGGCTTAGCAAACCAGGTGGGGTCAGTCACCTCATCATCCAGCGGCTCTTCCTCCGAATCCTCTGTGCGCTCCTCCCTCTGACTTAATGCCCTTACTACTACCTCACTGATAGACAACTGTGTCTCATCATCATCGTCCTTCTCACCCACTGAAAGCTCTTGAGACAGTTGCCGGAAGTCCCCAGCCTCATCACCCAGACCGCGGGAACTTTCCAAAGGTTGGGCATCGGTCACGACAAACTCCTCAGGTGAGAGAGGAACCATTTTTTCCCAATCAAGGCAAGAGCCCGAGAACAGTTCCTGGGAGTCTGCCTGCTCATTAGAATGTGTCATTTTCATGAAGTGAGGAGGCTGGGAGGAAGGAGGAGCAGCAGCGAGAGGATTCAGAGTTGCAGCAGTGGACGGCGTAGAAGACTGGGTGGTCGATACATTGCTGGATGCATTTTCTGCCATCCACGACAGGACCTGCTCACACTGCTCTGTTTGTAATAAAGGTCTACCACGTGGACCAAAAAAATGTGATATGAAGCTGGGGACCCCAGAAACTTGCCTCTCTCCTAATCCCGCAGCAGCCGGCTGCGATTTACCAGGACCAGGAACATGGCCTGTGCCCACACCCTCACTTGGACGGTCAGAGGTAGCCGTAAGAAGGAGCTTTTATTTTAATTTTTTTAAAAAAAGAATACAGGCTATATAGTGTGTATATGACTTTCCCTCTATCAGCAGCTGTCGCCGTACGCTGTGCGTGAAGTTGACGGCAGACACAGACCGGTGTAAAAAATTATGGAATAATTGGTGTGCAGTTGGAGTCTGACAGCGGTAATGTAACGCAAACTGCAGCCAGAAAAAAAAACTATACGGAAGGCTGCAAAAAGGTCTGGCTCTGCAATAGTGATGCACTACAACTCCCAGCAGCCATGCAGTAAAATGCACATGGTCACAGGTAGCCGTAAGAAGGAGCTTTTTAAAAAATTTTTTTTTAAAAAGAATACAGGCTATATAGCGTGTATATGACTTTCCCTCTATCAGAGGCTGTCGCCGTATGCTGTGCGTGAAGTTGACGGCAAACGCAGACCGGTGTAAAAAATTATGGAATTATTGGCGTACAGTTGGAGGCTGACAGCGGTAATGTAACACAAACTGCAGCCAGAAAAAAATTATACGGAAGGCTGCAAACAGGCCTAGCTGCGTAATAGTGAAGCACTACAACTCCCAGCAGCCACGCAGTAAAATGCACACGGTCACAGGTAGCGCTAAGAAGGACCGTTGGGGTTCTTGTAGACAGGATTCTACACTACCACTGTCCCTGTCTCACCAGCACTGCCCCTATACTCTGTATAATTGACTGCAGACTGAGACCGCTATAGCTGTAATAGCCTGCACAGCCCGAGATGAAAAAAAAAAAATTTGGTGCAAAACTGCTCCCAGCAATTACAACAGTAATACACACGGTGAGATGTGGCCCTAAGAAGGACCGTTAGGGCTCTTGAAGACAGGAACCTACACTAACACTATCCCTGAATGAGCAGCAGCACTGTCCCTGATCTCTGCCAGTGTGTGTCTGTGGCGAGCCGTGGGCGGGACCGCTTTAAGTACTCGGCGGTAACTTGATCTCACCAGCAACTCACTGCAGGGGGGTAGGATAGGGATGGAACGTCACAGGAGGAAGTTGTTATGCCTTACCTGCATTTCTATTGGCCAGAAAATGACGCTAAACATGCAGGGAAGGAAATTGAATTGACTCGAGTACCACATGGTGCTCGTCTCGAGTAATGAGCATCTCGAGTACCCTAATACTAGCATCAAGCTTGGATGAGTATGCTCGCTCATCTCTAGTAAACATACATTTTATTATTATTAATTATTATATTATTAATCCTATAATTCTCTACACACAATGTTTACTGCATAGCTTAAAAATTCACACAACTACTACTAGTCCAATCATCTGCAGACTGGCTTGATCCTCCAACCTAAACAACCTCCCCCCTCAGGAACCTCTCTTATCAAGGAGAGGGGATGAAGTAAGATATACAATGCTTTAACTGTTTCTTGAATTCTACATCTAGCTGTAGCATCATTGTAATATTTTTTTCCTTAATAGGAACACTCAGGTCTCACATAGAGTTAATCAATAACTCATTTCTCCTACAGGACATTCTCACGGGGAAAACACAACAGTAACACCATTTAACAAGTATACACACATCCAACCAATCACTGAACCAACATGTACCAAATAACAGCAAGAATATACCTTAAAATGCCCATCTTTCTTATTTTTAAGACAGCATAATTCACTTGATTGATTACAAGTTTCTATTCCATTCACATATGAGTACAGCTTTAAGATTTTCCAAGGTCAGTCACACAATCCCCCACCCTTCTTCTCACTGAACTCTAAGGGTGACTACCCACTAGCACTTTTGTTTCCACTGCGAATTCGCTGCAACGCACCAAAAACGGCAACTTGCATTTCTGGTGCATTGCGATTTTAACATTAGCAAGCCCCATTGACATCTGGAAAAAAACAGCAAATTCGCAGCGGGAAAAAAAATGCTAGTGGGTAGTCACTAGAGATGAGCGAGCACACTTGCCCGAGCTTGATGCTCGTTTGAGTATTAGTGTACTCGAGATGCTCGTTACTCGAGACGAACACCACGCGGTACTCAAGTCTATTGCATTTCCTTCCCCGCATGTTTAGCGCCATTTTCTAGCCGATAGACATGTGGGGAAGGCATTACGACTTCTTGCTGTAACGTGCCAGACCTCTGCCCGCCAACAGCAGTGAGTGGCTGGGCCGATCAGGTGACTGCCGAGTACTTAAACTGGTGCCGCTCGCAGCTCGCCTCAGACACATGCTGGCAGAGGTTAGGGAAAGTGCTGCTGCTTATACAGGGATAGTGTTAGCGTAGGATCCTGTCTTCAAGAACCCCAACGGTCTTTCTTAGGGCTACTCCTCATTGTCTGCAATATAGTTGTGGCTCGCTTGGAGCAGTAGTGCACCCATTTTTTTTTTTTAAGCATCTCAGGCTGTGCAGGCCCTTTCAGCTATAGCGTTCTCAGCCTGCAGTGCATTATGCAGAGTTTAGGGACAGAGCTGCCTATATAGGGAAAGTTTTACAGTCCTCCTGATCCTCTGTGCAAGAACCCCAATGGTCCTTCTTAGGGCTACATCTCAAGATGTGCATTATAGTTGTGGCTGGCTGTGAGCAGTAGTGCACCAACTTTTGTATTACGCATCTAGGCCTGTTCCTAGCCTTGCAGTTATAGCGTTCTCAGCCTGCAGTGCCTTACAACAAGCTCTCACCGTGAAACTTCACTCTAAAATTTCCTAGGCTACTGCAAAATATTTCAGTGATACCGTTCTGTGTGTGCAGTGCATTATGCTGAGTTTAGGGACAGAGCTGCCTATATAGGGAAAGTTTTATAGTCCTCCTGATCCTCTGTGCAAGAACCCCAACGGTCCTTCTTAGGGCTACATCTCACCATGTGCATTATAGTTGTGGCTGGCTGTGAGCAGTAGTGCACCATCTTTTGTATTACGCATCTAGGCCTGTTCCCAGCCTTATCAAGGGTACATTAAGTGCCGAAATGCGTTGTCAGTATACCATTGTTTGGTGGATTGTAAAGACTGATCTAAATAAAGAAAAAAGGAGAAATTTCTCGGCTGAAGAATAATCCTTGGTGGCTATCAGATATATTGGAAATAGGAGGGGGAATAATGGACATCATAACCCCTCCTTCAAAGTAAGTTTCCTCTTACTTGAAAGTATACATATTGTGCTTTTTTAGTGGGTTCTGTGAGGGCAGGAAATTTTTACTGAATGAATATTTCTTTGCATTATATATGGGGGCACCTTTGATGGGCCCCTGAATATTTTCCAGCAGCTCTCCCCTTTGAAAAGTGGATTATTTTCAATACAGAACCGCAGAAAATTCATATTGAGGTGAGATACCAGAAATTTGTATTGGATTTTTTTCTGGGATCCATTTTTTCTCTGGCGCTTCCTCCTATCTTTTATCAAATGAGGGTGTGGGCACAGGCCGAGTTCCTGGGCATGGTGAATCACAGCCGGCTGCTGAGGAATTAGGAGAGAGGCAAGTTTCTGGGCTCCCCAGCTTCATATCATAATTTGTGGGTCTGTGTGGTAGACCTTTATTACAAACAGAGCAGTGCGAGCAGGTCCTGTGGTGGATGGCAGAAAGCTTATCCCGCAATGTATCGACCACCCAGTCTTCTATGCAGTCCACTACTCCCGGCCTAGGGACTTCAACTCTGAATCCTCTGGCTGCTACTCCTTCCTCCCAGCCTCCTCACTCCATGGAAATGACAGATTCTGAGCAGGCAGACTCCCAGGAACTGTTCTGAGGTCCCTGCCCTGAGTGGGAAAAAACGTTTGTCGTGACCGATGCCCAGCCTTTGGAAAGTTCCCGGAGTACGGGTGATGAGGCTGGGGACTTCCGGCAACTGTCTCAAGAGCTTTTCGTGGATGATGATGAGACACAGTTGTTTGTAAGTGAGGTAGTAGTAGGGGAGGTAAGTCCGAGGGAGGAATGCACAGAGGATTCGGAGGAAGAGCTGCAGGATGATGAGGTGACTTACCCCACCTGGTTTGCTAAGCCTACTGAGAACAGGGCTTCAGAGGGGGAGGCAAGTGCAGCAGCAGGACAGGTTGGAAGAGGCAGTGGAGTGGCCAGGGGTAGAGGCAGGGCCAGAGTGAAGAATCCCGCAACTGTTTCCCAAAGCACCCCCTCACGGCAAGCCTCCGTGCAGAGGGCTAGGTGTTCAAAGGTGTGGATGTTTTTTAGTGAGAGAGTGGATGACCGTCGAACAGTGGTGTGCTACCTGTGTCGCACCACTGCCTCTCCCCCTGTGCCCCAACCTGCCACTCAGATCCAACCCCCCTCTCAGGAAACAGGCACGAGCACCTCCTGGCCTGCACCCACACCCTCACCTCCGCTGTCCTCGACCCCATCCAGCAATGTCTCTCAGCGCAGCGTCCAGCTGTCGCTAGCACAAGCGTTGGAGCGAAAGCGCAAATACGCCACCACGCACCCGCACGCTCAAGCTTTAAACGTGCACATTGCCAAATTGATCAGCCTGGAGATGCTGCTGTACAGGCTTGTGGAAACTGAGGCTTTTAAAAACCTGATGGCGGTGGCGGTCCCACGCTACTCTGTCCCCAGTCGCCACTATATTTCCCAATGTTCCGTCCCAGCCCTACACCAGCACGTCTCCCGCAACATCAATCGTGCCCTGACCAACGCGGTTACTGGGAAGGTCCACTTAACCACGGACATGTGGACAAGTACTGGCGGGCAGGGTCACTATATCTCCCTGATGGCACACTGGGTGAATTTGGTGGAGGCTGGGACCGAGTCAGAGCCTGGGACCGCACGCGTCCTACCCACACCCAGAATAGCGGGTCCTTCCTCAGTTCGGGTATCTGCGGCAGTCTACGCCACCTCCTCTAAACCGTCCCCCTCCTCCTCCTCCTACGCAACCTCTACCTCTCAATTAAGAAATGTGAGCAGCACGTTGCCAGCAGTCGGTGTGGCGCGGCGCGGCAGCACAGCGGTGGGCAAGCGTCAGCAGGCTGTGCTGAAACTTCTCAGCCTAGGTGACGAGGTACACGGCCCTGAACTGTTGCAGGGTCTGACAGAGCAGACCGACCTCTGGCTTTCGCCTCTGAGCCTCCAACCGGGCATGGTCATGTGTGACAACTGCCGTAACCTGGTGGTGGCTCTGCAGCTCGGCAGCATCACACACGTGCCATGCCTGGCCCATGTCTTCAATCTGGTGGTTCTTCTCTGACCTGCGCGGCAAGGTGCGCTGCGTCTGCACACATTTCCGCAAGTTCACCACTGACGCTGCCACCCTGAGGACCCTGCAACATCGGTTTAATCTGCCAGAGCACCGACTGCTGTGTGACGTGTCCACACGATGGGATTATGGTGGAATTAGCGTAACCATCCTGCTGCTATGCCTGCTGAGAAGTTCGCTGCAAGGCATAAGGACCGATGCTTTGCGGTTGGAACAGGAGATGGGGATGACAGTATGTCGCTTGATAGCCAGACTACCCTCATGTCTATATCTCAGCGGATTTTGGAGGAGGAGGAGGAGGGGGAAGAGACAGCTGGGGGAATCATCACGGACAAGCATACCCGCCTGTCAACTGCCAGTGCCGACATGCTTACACTCATAAAGATGAACAAATCCTGGATTTCCCCAGACTTCTCTTCTCCACCAGCGGAGAGCAGCGGAACCTAAAGATTCTTTTCGCTGCAACCATGATAAAAGCACTCTTCTCTATCATGGGAAAAACGGGGCATTTAGCTTTGTCAATTTGTCTCTGACATTAGTCCTCCTCCTGCTCCTCCTCCTCCAGAAACAACATGTCATCATGCTGAACGGCCAATTTTTCTGCGGCCCAAAAGGCTCATCTACCAATGTTTTTACAATTTTTCAGTTTCAAAAGTATTGATACTTTAACATGAACCATTTTTTTCAACAGGGCTGCCTACAGGCTCTGTTACAAATTAAGCAACAGTGAGCTGTATCTTTCAAAAAATATTTATGGGTTTCACCTGCCCTCTCGGTTGATAAATTTTTCAGAGGTACACTTGTACTCTTGGTACACTTATTTTTCGGGCCCACGCCTACACTCTTATCCAACTAATTTTTCCGGCCTTCGCCTACACTCATGGTACCCCAATGTTTCAGAGGTTGGCTTATACTATTACTACAGAAATTTTACTGGAGTCTGCCTACCTATACTTCTGCTACAAGAAAGTTACAGTGGTCTGCCTATACTGCTGCTACTTAAATGTTACAGGGGTCTGCCTATATTTCTGCCACTTAAATGTTACAGGGGTCTGCCTATACTTCTGCCCTGTAAATGTTACAGGGTTCTGCCTATACTGCTGCCACAAGGATGTTACTAGGGTCTGCCTATACTGCTGCCACTTAAATGTTACAGGGGTCTGCCAGGAGGAAGTGACGTCAGACGCCAGTGGCAGCATAGCGTTCTGAGGCAGAAGCGCCGAAGCAGGTGCGGGGGGCAGAAAGAGGAGACCGGAGTGGAGCAGGAGCCGGAGCCAAGAGGCCACCCGGAGTCCAGCGCCGGCAGAAGTTTTATTCAAGGGGAGCGCGGCAGAAGCGAAGCGGAGCGGCTGAGCAGAGCGGAGCAGCAGGTACCGAGACAGGAGGGCAAAGAGAGCGGCCGACGGGAGAGCCGGGAGGAGTGGAGGAGCTGCAGCAGGAGCCGATAAGTATCTTCTGTGTGTGTTTGGGAATCTAAGTGTGTGTCTTCTAGTGTAACCTAGTTGTGTCTTCTGTGTGTGTTTGTGTCTGGGGGTCTAAGTGTTTGTGGGGGAAAAATTTTTTTGTGTGTGAGCGGTTGCACAGAGGCGGCAGCGAGTGAGTGGTTGCGCGAGAGCATCAGCGTGTGAGTGGTTGCGCAGAGGCGGCAGCGTGTGAGCGGAGTGTGAATAAGTCTATCTTTACTACTTCCACAAGTGAATTGTAGATGCCCATTAGGAAGAGCTCCATGCCTGGCAATGTCATCCAGTGTGCTACTTGTGCTGTCCTTGATCAGCCGATCAAGGGTGCATACTGTTGCGCAAGATACGTGCACATCGCACATTTAGAAGCCCAAATTCTGGATCTAAATGAGCAACTGGCAACACTGAGAGCCATTGACAGCATGGAAAGGAGTTTGCTGCTCACTGAGCAGGCACTCGCTGGGGTAGAGGCGGGGGCGGATGGTAGTACGAAAGTGCAGGGGGAGCAGGCAGCTAGCTGGGTGACAGATAGAAGGAGGCATAGAGGGAATAGAACCAGGGAGGCTGGTCCTGAACTGGCACAACCTGACATGTCTGCAACATTGGCAGATGAGGGGGATGCCATTACAGATCCAGCACGACATGCCCTCTGAACGCCAGGGGGATGACTGCTCCAGTGAGACGGGGACGGGGAGCGCAGGGCAGGCTAGACACGTCCTAGTGGTGGGGGACTCAATTATAAGGGGGACAGATAGGGCAATCTGTCATAAAGACCGGGCTTGTCGAACAATGTGTTGTCTTCCTGGCGCCCGAGTTCGATACATCGCGGTTCAGATTGACAGATTACTGGGAGGGGCTGGTGAGGATCCAGCGGTCATAGTGCACGTTGGCACCAATTAAGTTAGAGGTCAATGGAGGGCCCTCAAAAATGATTTCAGGGACTTAGGGTCGAAGCTTAGGGCGCGGACCTCCAGGGTAGTTTTCTCGGAAATACTACCTGTACCTAAGGCCACACTAGAAAGGCAGCAGGATCTTAGGGAGGTAAACAAGTGGCTCCGGAGTTGGTGTAAGAAGGAGGGATTTGGGTTCCTGGAGAACTGGGCTGACTTTGCTGTCAGTTACAGGCTCTACCGTAGGGATGGGCTGTATCTTAATGGGGAGGGTGCAGCTGTGCTGGGGGAGAAGATGGCTAGAAGGCTGGAGGAGTTTTTAAACTAGGGACTGGGGGGGAGGGTAAATTGAGAAATAGTGGGGTAGCCAGTGTAACTAGCGACCCGGGTCCAAGCAAGGGGAATGGGGGTCGAGCAGCGGGTGGGGTTAGTACAGTTAGAACTGTTAGTTCAGCCATTAGTATGAATAACAACAAAGCAAATTTAAAAAACCAAAAAAAAGATATAAATTGTATGATCACGAATGCAAGAAGTCTGATCGGTAAAGTGGGTGAGCTCGAAGCAAGAATGGCCAATGAAAATTATGATATAGTCGGAATAACAGAAACATGGCTTGATGATAAGTGGATTGGGCGGCGAATTTGCAGGGGTACAATCTCTTCAGAAGAGACCGAAGGAACCAGAAAGGGGGACGGGTACGTCTGTACGTCAAATTGAATTTAAAGCCGAGGCTACGGGAGGATATAGGAGTAGGAGAAGAACAGGTGGAATCTCTGTGGGTAGAAATACAGGGAGGAAGAAATAACAAAATCCTGATAGGGGTCTTCTATAGACCACCAAAAGTAAGAGAACAAACTGAAAACTTACTATTAAGGCAGATAGAAGAGGTGTCAAACTGCAATGAAGTAATTATCATGGGGGACTTTAATTACCCAGGTATAACATGGGAGAACAAAACCTGCAAATCACATAGGGGTGATAAGTTCTTGAAAGTAATTAAAGAAAATTACCTGAACCAACTGGGGCAAGAACCAACAAGAGGGAGGGCCATTCTGGACCTAGTACTAACTAACAAACCGGAACGGATAAAGGGGGTACAGGTTGAGGGGCACTTGGGGAACAGTGACCACTATATAATCAATTTCCAGCTGTCATTCAATAGGAAGCCTTATCAGGGAGCGACAAACTAAACTTTAGTAAAGCAAAATTCGATCAGCTTAGAACTACTATCGGTAACATTAAATGGGACAACAGCCTCAAAAATAACGGTACAGAGGACAAATGGGAAAAGTTTAAAAGGATCCTAATCACCTCATGTGAGCGATTCATTCCCTTTAAAAATAAAAGAATCTCAACTAAAAGGAAACAAATGTGGCTCAACAAGACGGTAAGAGAGGCAATTAACGATAAAAAGAAAGCGCTCAAACTACTAAAGCAACAAGGCAGTGAAGAAGTGCTAAAATCGTACAGTGAAAAAAACAAAATATGCACAGATAGGATCAAAACTGCCTAGGAGGAAGAAGAAAGACTGATCACCAAAGAGAGCAAAAACAACCCGAAGCTATTTTTCAACTATATCAACAGCAAAAGGATTTGCAGGGAGAGCACTGGCCCTTTAAAAAATAATGCAGGAGAGATCATTGAAGATGATGGAGGGAAGGCAAATCTACTAAACAGTTTCTTCTCAAGTGTATTCACAAACGAAGAGGAAGTGCCACACGAGATGCACGGGAATAAAATGAACCCCTCACAAAATATCTCACACCTAACGCAGGAGGAGGTGCGGAAGCGACTAAAGAAGACTAAAATCGATAAATCGTCAGGCCCAGATGGAATACACCCAAGGATACTAAGGGAACTAAGTGACGAGATAGCTAGGCCGCTGTATCTAATATTTCTAGACACTATCAAGACATTGGATTGGCGCATTGCCAACGTGGTTCCATTTTACAAAAAAGGGGCCAAAAGTGAGCCTGGTAACTACAGGCCAGTAAGTCTCACTTCAGTAACAGGAAAAAATTTCGAGGGGATTCTGAGAGACGCCATCGATGAATACCTCCAGGAGAACAAGGAAATTACTCCTCACCAGCATGGATTCATGAAGGGTCGCTCATGTCAGACAAATTTGATCAGTTTCTATGATGAAGTAAGCTCTAGGCTGGACCTGGGAGAATCTATTGATCTCGTATATCTGGACTCCTCTAAAGCCTTTGACACCGTGCCACATAATAGGCTAATATACAAAATGAGGCAGCTCGGATTGGGTGAAAACATGTGTAATTGGGTAAAAAATTGGCTCAATGATAGAAAGCAGAGGGTGGTAATAAATGGTTCGTACTCTGATTGGACCACAGTCGCTAGTGGGGTGCCACAGGGTTCAGTATTAGGCCCCACTCTGTTCAATATATTTATCAACGACCTGATAGAGGGACTGCACAGCAAAATATCAATATTTGCAGATGACACAAAATTATACAATATAATTAACGCAACGGAGGACAATGTACGGCTACAAATGGACCTAGATAAGCTGGGGGCTTGGGCAGAAAAATGGCAAATGAAGTTCAATGTTGAAAAATGTAAGACTATGCACATGGGCAGCAAAAACGGATGTCACCAATATTCAATTAATGAAGTACAGCTAGGGAAAAGTGATATGGAAAAGGACCTGGGGGTGCTAGTGGATAGTAGACTGAACTGGAGTAACCAATGCCAGTCAGCTGCTGCAAAGGCAAATAAAGTCTTGGGGTGCATTAAAAGAGGTATAGGGGTGTAGGAGAACATTATTCTTCTATTATATAAAGCACTAGTCAGGCCCCACATGGAATACTAGGCACAGTTCTGGTCACCGGTGCTCAGGAAAGATGTTACAGTACTGGAGGGTGTTCAAAGAAGAGCAACTAAACTAATAAACAGAATGAGAGGACTGGAATACCCAGAGAGGCTATCCAAACTGGGATTACTTACTTTAGAAAAAAGACGGCTAAGTGGCGACCAAATAACTATGCATAAATACATGAGTGGACAATACAAGGACCTCTCCCATGATCTGTTTACACCCAGGACTGCGACGGTAACAAGAGGGCATTCGTTGCGTTTAGAGGAAAGCAGGTTTCATCACCAACATAGAAAGGGGTTCTTTACTGTAAGTGCAGTTAGACTGTGGAACACTCTGCTGGAGGAAGTGGTGATGGCAAAATCCATAGAGGAGTTTAAAAGGGGACGGGATGTCTTTCTGGAGAGGAAGGATATTACAGGTTATAAATCTTAGGTCAATTATTAATACGGGTATACAGGCAGGAAGGAACTATTAGGGGTTGATCCAGGGAACAGTCTGATTGCCATTAGGGAGTCGGGAAGGAATTTTTCCCCAAAAATGGTTATTTGGCTTCTGCTCTTGGGTTTTTTTGCCTTCCTTTGGATCAACACAGGAGGATAGACAGGCTGGACTAGATGGACATTGTCTTCATTCAGCCTAACGAACTATGTTACTATGTTATGCTGCTGCCACAAGGATGTTACAGGGGTTTGCCTATACTGCTGCCACAAGGATGTTACTTGAGGCTTCCTATACTGCTGCCACAAGGATGTTACAGGGGTCTGCCTATACTGCTGCCACGTAAATGTTACAGGGGTCTGCCTATACTTCTTCCATGTAAATGTTACAGGGGTCTGCCTATACTGCTGCCACTTAAATGTTACAGGGGTCTGCCTATACTGCTGCCACAAGGATGTTACTGGGGTCTGCCTATACTGCTGCCACAAGGATGTTACTGGGGTCTGCCTATACTGCTGCCACAAGGATGTTACAGAGGCCTGCCGATACTGCTGCCACTTAAATGTTACAGGGGTCTGCCTATACTTCTGCCACGTAAATGTTACAGGGGTCTGCCTATACTGCTGCCATGTAAATTTTACAGGGGTCTGCCTATACCGCTGCCAGAAGGATGTTACTGGGGTCTGCCCATACTGCTGCCACTTAGATGTTACAGGGGTCAGTCTATACTGCTGCCACAAGGATGTTACTGAGGTCTGCCTATACTGCTGCCACAAGGATGTTACAGGGGTCTGCCGATACTGCTGCCACTTAAATGTTACAGGGGTCTGCCTATACTTCTGCCACATACATGTTACAGGGGTCTGCCTATACTGCTGCCATGTAAATGTTACAGGGGTCTGCCTATACTGCTGCCACAAGGATGTAACTGGGGTTTTCCTATACTGCTGCCACAAGGATGTTACTGGGGTCTGCCTATACTGCTGCCACGAGGATGTAACTGGGGTTTGCCTATACTGCTGCCACAAGGATGCTACTTGGGGCTGTCTATACTGCTGCCACAAGGATGTTACAGGGGTCTGCCGATACTGCTGCCACTTAAATGTTACAGGGGTTTGCCTATACTGCTGCTACACAAATGTTACAGGGGTCTGCCTATACTGCTGCTTCTGAAATGTTACATGGGTCTGCCTATACTGCTGCTACATAAATGTTACTGGGGTTTGCCTATACTGCTGCCACAAGGATGTTACTGGGGTCTGTCTATACTGTTACTACAGAAATGTTACTGGGGTCTGTCTATATTGTTACTACTGAAATGTTACTAATACTGGGCTCTGCCTATACCGCTGCTACTGAAATGTTACAGGGGTCTGCCTATACTCCTGCTACTGAAATGTTACAGTGGTCTGCCTATACTGTTACTACAGAAATGTTACTGGGGTATGTCAATACTTTTACTACTGAAATGTTACAAATACTGGGCTCTGCCTGTACTGCTGCTACTGAAATGTTACAGGGGTCTGCCTATACTGCTGCTACATAAATGCTACTGGGGTCTGTCTATACTGTTACTACAGAAATGTTACTTGGGGTCTGTCCATACTGTTACTACAGAAATGTTACTGGGGTCTGCCTTTACTTCTGCTACAGAAATGTTACAGGGGTCTGCCTATACTGCTGCTACACAAATGTTACAGGGGTCTGCCTATACTGCTGCTACAGAAATGTTACTAGGGGGTCTGCGTATACTTCTGCCACTAAAATGTTACTGGGGTCTGCCTATACCTCTGCCACATAAATGGGTCTGCCTATACTTCTGCTACAGATATGTTACAGGTGTCTGCCTATACTGCTGCTAATGAAATGTTACTGGGGTCTGTCTATACTGTTACTACAGGAATGTTACTGGGATCTCCCTAGACTTCTGCAACATAACTGTTACTGGGGTCAGCTTATACCTTAGCTACAGGAATATTGCAGGGGTCTGTGTATACTATGGGTGCACTAAGTCTTGCCATCGCGGTGTTCTACCTATCTGGCCCCCCCAAAAAACAGACTGACCAGGGCATGGATTGTGGGCCGAGGCCAACATGAATTTTCTCTCACGTTACCACAGCTATCCGGGGCACTGCAATGGGATTTCTTTATGTACCGTCTGTGGGTTCCTGTGACCCAGCCATGCTGTGGGTGCACACAGACTTCCCATTGTGCTGTTGTACCTGCCTGGCACAAAAAAAAAGCCAGACTGACTAGGGCATGGATTCTGGGCCGAGGCCAACATGTATTTTCTCTCACGCTACCACAGCTATCCGGGGCACTGCAATGGGATTTCGTTACGTACCATCTGTGGGTTCCTGGGACCCACCCATGCTGTGGGTTCACACAGACTTCCCATAGCGGTGTTGTACCTGCCTGGCACTATAGAAAAAACCCAGACTGACTCCGGTTCCTCCTCATGGCAGACGCACTTATAAATAGACATGAGGGTTGTGTGGCTATGAAGCAAGCGTGTGGCATGAGGGCAGCTGAAGGCTGCGCAGGGACACTTTTGTGTGCGCTGCGGACGCAGGGTCGTGCGGTGGGTTGGGCAGCATGCAACCCAGGAGAAAAGGCAGCGGTGTGTCCCGCAGGCAGTGATTGTGCTTGGTTGGAGGTAGTGTGGTGCTTAGCCAAGGTGTGCCTTGCTAATGAGGGTTTGTCCGAAGTAAAAATTGGTGGGGGGGGGGGGCACACTCTTGCCGCTACTGTAGCTTAATAGTGAGACCTGGGAGCCTGAGACGCAGCCATGCATGTTGCCCCTGGCCTGCTTTATCTGTTTCTGTGGCGTTTCCATCACTTTCGTATGTTTTCCAGATTTTCACAAATGAAAACCTAAGCGGAGCATCGGTCATATACAAAAATGCTCGAGTCGCCCATGGACTTCAATGGGGTTCGTTACTCAAAACGAACTCTCGAACATTGCGGAAAGTTCGACTCGAGCAACGAGCACCCGAGCATTTTGGTGATCGCTCATCTCTAATGTTTACGCTTTTAAACTCTACCTACACACCACAGATAAGTGATCCATGTTATACATTAAATTTGCTGTTTCCACTTGTGGGTGGGGACCAAATACCACCGGCTGTTGTCTCCGATCCTGGGATTATACTTGCTTTGTGCTACCTGGTAATAGGGCCAATGCAGATTATGGGAGACTGTCTGAGGAGTACTGAATGGAGAGGAGAACAGGAAAGGGCTTGTTGTTTTCTGGGATATGGCCTGAGCAACAAGGAGCACACAAAGATGTGTAGTGGTTGTGAGTGACAGACGGCTAAAACAGGTGCCAGGTACAGGCCCTGGCAGGGACTGTGCTTTGGTACAGCTGCTAATGTCTGTGCACCTCATGACCTCAGAGTGCAATAGCAGGGCCTTTCTGGAAAACTAGGGACACCTCTCCCAAAGGTTCCTTTGATGCCAATGTTTATATTGACACAATCGGGGTCCCAAGGAGGGTACCAAACGAGTATGAGGTGATGAATCAGATAACAGCAGGGTTTGAGTCTCTTCTTGCATGGTGGATAACAGTGAATAAAAATGTAGACTGGATTAAATACATATACTATAACAAACAGAGATTTGTTAATTATACTAGAGATGCAATCAGGGGCCTAGCGAGGCAACTAGGACCCCCCTCACTTTTTGCATAGCAAAATAGCATGGCTTTTGATATGTTGCTAGCAGAAAAAGGTGGAGTTTGTAAAATAATTGGAGGATATTGTTGTACTTTCATTCCTAAAAGGACTGCACCAGATGGTACCCGAGCATTGGAAGAGTTAAATACATTATCAAATGAACTAGCTGAAAACTCTGGCATAGACGATCTATTCAGGGACTGGTTGGAAAGCTTGTTCGGACACTGGTCACAAGTCATATACTCCATACTAGTCTCTGTGTCAGTATTTGCCTCCATTTTAGTACTCTGCGGTTGCTGCTGTATTCCATGTATCTGGCGACTGCTACAAAACCTTATTGACATTTCCATTACCAAAACTATGTTCCAAAATATACAAGATGAAAAAGAACAAGATGAGTTACAGGGTCAGGTGTCCACCTCTGTATGGCAAGTGATGGTTAAATGTTCTATAAAGAAAGTGCTATTTTACTTTGATGATTTTAAAGTGTGACATTTTGGTTCCAGTGTGCTCTGATTGTGTACCAGAGGATTGCTCTAAATAACTGATTGACACTTCGATAAGTAAGATTTTATATCATAATGGACAATAATCTCTATGATATGAAGAAAGAAAAAACATCAATTGGATAATAAATCAAGGCCAGGTTTCTCTTGGGGGCAAGCCTAATTTTGAATAGAATTGGTAAAATTACTTTATACTTATATATACTTACTGTATATATAGAACAATGTAATACTTTTATATGAATTAATTACATACTTAGTCTGGAAGTGGGAACCCGGACCTTCTGGTAATAAATGGAGATGAGCGAGCACCAAAATGCTCGAGTGCTCGTTACTCGAGTCGAACTTTCAGTGATGCTCGAGAGTTCGTTTCGAGTAACGAACCCCATTGAAGTCAATGGGCGACCTGAGCATTTTTGTATATGACTGGTGCTCCGCTAAGGTTTTCATTTGTGAAAATCTTAGCAAATCACCAAAGTCATTTGAAAAACACAGAAATGGATAGGGCAGGCGAGGAGCAGCATGCAGGGCTGCATTTCGGGCTCCGAGGTCTCACTTTTAAGCCACAATAGTGGCAAGAGTGAGACCCCCCCCCTCCCCCCGCACTGTCAGCATAAAGATCGTTCTCCTCTGCCACAGCTGTTACAGCTGTGGCAGAGAAGAACGATGTTAGCCCATTGAATTCAATGGAGCCGGGAATACAGCCGGCTCCATTGAAAGCAATGGGTTGCCGGCGAGCGCGGGATGAATTTTCAGGGAAGGCTTAAAAATATACCTTACCTTACCTGAAAATCATCCTAAAATGTGTAAAAAAAAAAAAAGTATACTCACTACAGATGAGCGAACGTACTCGTCCGAGCTTGATACTCGTTCGAGTATTAGCGTGTTCGAGATGCTCGTTACTCGTAACGAGTACCACGCGATGTTCGGGTTACTTTCACTTTCATCTCTGAGACGTTAGCGCGCTTTTCTGGCCAATTGAAAGACGGGGAAGGCATTACAACTTCCCCCTGCGACGTTCAAGCCCTATACCACCCCCCTGCAGTGAGTGGCTGGCGAGATCAGGTGTCACCCGAGTATAAAAATCGGCCCCTCCCGCGGCTCGCCACAGATGCGTTCTGACATAGCTGAGGGAAAGTGCTATCGTGTTGGAGCTGCTATAGGGAGAGTGTTAGGAGTTATTGTAGGCTTCAAGAACCCCAACGGTCCTTCTTAGGGCCACATCTAACCGTGTGCAGTAGTGTGGAGGCTGCTTTTTGCAGTGTTGCACATTTTTTTTTTGGTATATCGGCCGTGCAGAGCATTGCGCCCTGCAGTAATACTCCAGGGACAGAAGTGCGTAGGCAGGGACAGAAGACATATTAATATTATTGATTGAATATAGGCAGTGGGCCTTTGCTAAAAAAATTTGGGCAAAGAATCTATTTGGCCAGCCTGTCACTGTGCTCAGTGTTCTGGGTCTGTGTGTGCTGAGTGTAGTAGTTCTACAAAATCATACGCAGCCAGCTAAGTGTTACAGCAGGCTTGTGCCAAATTATTTCCTGGCTCTGTCTGGGCTCTGAAATCACTGCTGTATTGCAGTCCACAGTGCAACACTCTGCAGTTCTGTGACATACTCCAGGGACAGAAGACATATTCATTGAATATAGGCAGTGGGCCTTTGCTAAAAAAATTTGGGCAAAAAATCTATTTGGCCTGCCTGTCACTGTGCTCAGTGTTCTGGGTCTGTGTGTGCTGGGTGTAGTAGTTCTACAAAATCATACGCAGCCAGCTAAGTGTTACAGCAGGCTTGCGCCAAATTATTTCCTGGCTCTGTCTGGGCTGTAAAATCACTGCTGTATTGCAGTCCACAGTGCAACACTCTGCAGTTCTGTGACATACTCCAGGGACAGAAGTGTGGAGGCAGGGACAGAAGACATATTCATTGAATATAGGCAGTGGGCCTTTGCTAAAAAAAATTTGGGCAAAAAATCTATTTGGCCTGCCTGTCACTGTGCTCAGTGTTCTGGGTCTGTGTGTGCTGGGTGTAGTAGTTCTACAAAATCATACGCAGCCAGCTAAGTGTTACAGCAGGCTTGCACCAAATTATTTCCTGGCTCTGTCTGGGCTGTGAAATCACTGCTGTATTGCAGTCCACAGTGCAACACCCTGCAGTTCTGTGACATACT
This sequence comes from Eleutherodactylus coqui, assembly GCF_035609145.1. Classification (NCBI taxonomy): domain Eukaryota; kingdom Metazoa; phylum Chordata; class Amphibia; order Anura; family Eleutherodactylidae; genus Eleutherodactylus; species Eleutherodactylus coqui. The sequence continues at coordinate 104,675,122 of NC_089843.1, forward strand.
CCAGGGACAGAAGTGTGGAGGCAGGGACAGAAGACATATTCATTGAATATAGGCAGTGGGCCTTTGCTAAAAAAATTTGGGCAAAAAATCTATTTGGCCTGCCTGTCACTGTGCTCTGTGTTCTGGGTCTGTGTGTGCTGGGTGTAGTAGTTCAACAAAATCATACGCAGCCAGTTAATAGTTACAGCAGGCTTGCGCCAAATTATTTCCTGGCTCTGTCTGGACTGTGAAATCACCGCTGTGTTGCAGTCCACAGTGCAACACCCTGCAGTTCTGTGACATACTCCAGGGACAGAAGTGTGGAGGCAGGGACAGAAGACATATTCATTGAATATAGGCAGTGGGCCTTTGCTAAAAAAATTTGGGCAAAAAATCTATTTTGCCTGCCTGTCACTGTGCTCAGTGTTCTGGGTCTGTGTGTGCTGGGTGTAGTAGTTCTACAAAATCATACGCAGCCAGCTAAGTGTTACAGCAGGCTTGCGCCAAATTATTTCCTGGCTCTGTCTGGGCTCTGAAATCACCGCTGTGTTGCAGTTGACAGTGCAACACTCTGCAGTTCTGTGACATACTCCAGGGACAGAAGTGTGGAGGCAGGGACAGAAGACATATTCATTGAATATAGGCAGTGGGCCTTTGCTAAAAAAAATTTGGGCAAAAAATCTATTTGGCCTGCCTGTCACTGTGCTCAGTGTTCTGGGTCTGTGTGTGCTGGGTGTAGTAGTTCTACAAAATCATACGCAGCCAGCTAAGTGTTACAGCAGGCTTGCACCAAATTATTTCCTGGCTCTGTCTGGGCTGTGAAATCACTGCTGTATTGCAGTCCACAGTGCAACACCCTGCAGTTCTGTGACATACTCCAGGGACAGAAGTGTGGAGGCAGGGACAGAAGACATATTCATTGAATATAGGCAGTGGGCCTTTGCTAAAAAAATTTGGGCAAAAAATCTATTTGGCCTGCCTGTCACTGTGCTCTGTGTTCTGGGTCTGTGTGTGCTGGGTGTAGTAGTTCAACAAAATCATACGCAGCCAGTTAAGTGTTACAGCAGGCTTGCGCCAAATTATTTCCTGGCTCTGTCTGGACTGTGAAATCACCGCTGTGTTGCAGTCCACAGTGCAACACCCTGCAGTTCTGTGACATACTCCAGGGACAGAAGTGTGGAGGCAGGGACAGAAGACATATTCATTGAATATAGGCAGTGGGCCTTTGCTAAAAAAATTTGGGCAAAAAATCTATTTTGCCTGCCTGTCACTGTGCTCAGTGTTCTGGGTCTGTGTGTGCTGGGTGTAGTAGTTCTACAAAATCATACGCAGCCAGCTAAGTGTTACAGCAGGCTTGCGCCAAATTATTTCCTGGCTCTGTCTGGGCTCTGAAATCACCGCTGTGTTGCAGTTGACAGTGCAACACTCTGCAGTTCTGTGACATACTCCAGGGACAGAAGTGCGTAGGCAGGGACACAAGACATATTATTGATTGAATATAGGCAGTGGGCCTTTGCAAAAAAATTTGTGGGAAAAAATCTATTTGGCCTGCCTGTCACTGTGCTCAGTGCTCTGGGTCTGTCTGTGCTGGGTGTAGTAGTTCTACAAAATCATACGCAGCCAGCTAAGTGTTACAGCAGGCTTGCGCCAAATTATTTCCTGGCGTTCCGTAAACGAAGTCAGCCTCCAACCACAGTCTAATAAGCGGCACATTTAATTACAGCGTTCTGTTTCTGCACTACTGGTAATACACCATGCTGAGGGGTAGGGGTAGGCCTAGAGGACGTGGACGCGGGCGAGGACGCGGAGGCCCAAGTCAGGGTGTTGGCACAGGCCGAGCCAGTCTGGTGGCCAGGGGTAGAGGCAGGGCCAGACCGAATAATCCACCAACTGTTTCCCAAAGCGCCCCCTCGCGCCATGCCACCCTGCAGAGGTCAAGGTGCTCTACGGTGTGGCAGTTTTTCACAGAGACGCCTGATGACCGACGAACAGTGGTGTGCAACCTTTGTCGCGCCAAGATCAGCTGGGGAGGCACCACCGCCAGCATGCGCAGGCATATGATGGCCAAGCACCCCACAAGGTGGGACGATGCCCGTTCACCGCCTCCGGTTTGCACCACTGCCTCTCCCCCTGTGCCCCAACCTGCCACTGAGATCCAACCCCCCTCTGAGGACACAGGCAGTACCGTCTCCTGGCCTGCACCCACACCCTCACCTCCGCTGTCCTCGGCCCCATCCAGCAATGTCTTTTAGCGCAGCGTCCAGACTTCGCTAGCGCCACTGTTTGAGCGCAAGCGCAAGTACGCCGCCACGCACCCGCACGCTCAAGCGTTAAACGTGCACATTGCCAAATTGATCAGCCTGGAGATGCTGCCGTATAGGCTTGTGGAAACGATGGCATTCAAAAGCATGATGGCGGCGGCGGCCCCGCGCTACTCGGTTCCCAGTCGCCACTACTTTTCCCGATGTGCCGTCCCAGGCCTGCACGACCACGTCTCCCGCAACATTGTACGCGCTCTCACCAACGCGGTTACTGCCAAGGTCCACTTAACAACAGACACGTGGACAAGCACAGGCGGGCAGGGCCACTATATCTCCCTGACGGCACATTGGGTGAATTTAGTGGAGGCTGGGACAGAGTCAGAGCCTGGGACCGCTCACGTCCTACCCACCCCCCGAATTGCGTGCCCCAGGTCGGTGGTGGTATCTGCGGCGGTGTATGCTTCCTCCACTAAACCACCCTCCTCCTCCTACGCAACCTCTGTCTCGCAATCAAGATGTGTCAGCAGCAACACGTCGCCAGCAGTCGGTGTCACGCGGCGTGGCAGCACAGCGGTGGGCAAGCGTCAGCAGGCCGTGCTGAAACTACTCAGCTTAGGGAAGACGAGGCACACGGCCCACGAACTGCTGCAGGGTCTGACAGAGCAGACCGACCGCTGGCTTGCGCCGCTGAGCCTCCAACCGGGCATGGTCGTGTGTGACAACAGCCGTAACCTGGTGGCGGCTCTGCAGCTCGGCAGCCTCACGCACGTGCCATGCCTGGCCCATGTCTTTAATTTGGTGGTTCAGCGCTTTCTGAAAAGCTACCCACGCTTGTCACACCTGCTTGGAAAGGTGCGCCAGCTCTGCGCACATTTCCGCAAGTCCCACACGCACGCTGCCACCCTGCGGACACTGCAACATCGGTTTAATCTGCCAGTGCACCGACCGCTGTGCGACGTGCCCACACAGTGGAACTCTATGCTCCACATGTTGGCCAGACTCTATGAGCAGCGTAGAGCTATTGCGGAATACCAACTCCAACATGGGCGGCGTAGTGGGAGTCAGCCTCCTCAATTATTTACAGAAGAGTGGGCCTGGTTGGCAGCCATCTGCCAGGTCCTTGGAAACTTTGAGGAGTCTACCCAGATGCTGAGCGGGGATGCTGCAATCATTAGCATCACCATTCCTCTGCTATGCTTCTTGAGAAGTTCCCTGCAAAGCATAAAGGCAGACGCTTTGGAATCGGAAACGGAGGCGGGAGAAGACAGTATGTCGCTGGATAGTCAGAGCAACCTCATGTCTATATCTCAGCACGTTGAGGAGGAGGGGGAGGAGCATGAGGAGGAGGGGGAAGAGACAGCTTGGCCCACTGCTGAGGGGACAGATGCTGCTTGCCTGTCATCCTTTCAGAGTGTATGGCCAGAGGAGGAGGAGGAGGGGAAGGAGCATGAGGAGGAGGGGGAAGAGACAGCTTGGCCCACTGCTGAGGGTACAGATGCAGCTTGCCTGTCATCCTTTCAGCGTGTATGGCCAGAGGAGGAGGAGGAGGAGGAGGATCCTGAAAGTGATCTTCCTAGTGAGGACAGCCATGTGTTGCGTACAGGTACCCTGGCACACATGGCTGACTTCATGTTAGGATGCCTTTCTCGTGACCCTCGCGTTACACGCATTCTGGCCACTACGGATTACTGGGTGTACACACTGCTCAACCCACGGTATAAGGAGAGCCTTTCCACTCTCATTCCCGAAGAGGAAAGGGGTTCGAGAATGATGCTATACCACAGGGCGCTGGTGGACAAACTGATGGTAAACTTCCCATCCGACAGCGCTAGTGGCCGAAGTCGCAGTTCCGAGGGCCAGGTAGCAGGGGAGGCGCAGAGATCAGGCAGCATGTACAGCGCAGCAGGGGAACATTATCCAAGGCCTTTGCCAGCTTTATGGCTCCCCAGCAAGACTGTGTCACCGGTCCCCAGTCAAGGCTGAGTTGGCGGGAGCACTGTAAAAGAATGGTGAGGGAGTACGTAGCCGATCGCACGACCATCCTCGGTGACGCCTCTGCCCCCTACAACTACTGGGTGTCGAAGCTGGACACGTGGCCTGAACTCGCGCTGTATGCCCTGGAGGTGCTTGCTTGTCCTGCGGCTAGCGTCTTGTCAGAGAGTGTGTTTAGTGTGGCTGGGGGAATCATCACGGATAAGCGTACGCACCTGTCAACCGACAGTGCCGACAGGCTTACACTCATCAAGATGAACAAAGCCTGGATTTCCCCAGACTTCTCTTCTCCACCAGCGGACAGCAGCGATACCTAAACAATACGTAGGCTGCACCCGCGGATGGAAGCATCGTTCTCTATCACCATCCAAAACGGGGACCTTTTTGCTTCATCTATCTGTGTATAATATTCCTCCTCCTCCGCCTGCTCCTCCTGAAACCTCACATAATCACGCCGAACGGGCAATTTTTCTTAGGCCCACAAGGCTCAGTCATATAATTTTTCTAAACAATTTTTATACGTTTCAATGCTCATTAAAGCGTTGAAACTTTCACCTCAACCAATTTTTATTTTTACTGGGCTGCCTCCAGGCCTAGTTACCAATTAAGCCACATTAACCAAAGCGATTAATGGGTTTCACCTGCCCTCTTGGTTGGGCATGGGCAATTTTTCTGAGGTACATTAGTACTGTTGGTACACCAATTTTTGGGGGCCCTCGCCTACAGTGTAATCCAATTAATTTTTTTGCCCACCTGCATTACAGCTGACGTAACATCAGCTGTGTTGGGCACTGCAATGGGATATATTTATGCACCGCCGGTTGGTTCCAGGGAGCCACCCATGCTGTGGGTCCACAGGGAGTTGTAACTGCATGTGTCCATTTCTAAAGAACCCCGGTCTGACTGGGGCATGCAGTGTGGGCCGAAGCCCACCTGCATTAAACATGACATTATTACCTCAGCTGTGATGGGCAATGCAATGGGATATATTAATTTACCGCCGGTGGCTTCCTGGCACCCACCCATGCTGTGGGTCAACAGGGAGTTGTAACTGCATGTGTCCACTTCTAAAGAACCCCAGTCTGACTGGGGCATGCAGTGTGGGCCGAAGCCCACCTGCATTAAACATGACATTATTACCTCAGCTGTGATGGGCAATGCAATTGGATATATTAATGTACCGCCGGTGGCTTCCTGGCACCCACCCATGCTGTGGGTCCACACGGAGTTGTAACTGCATGTGTCCACTTCTAAAGAACCCCGGTCTGACTGGGGCATGCAGTGTGGGCCGAAGCCCTCCTGCATTAAGCACGACATTACATCGGCTGTGTTGGGCACTGCAATGGGATATATTTATGTACCACCGGTGGGTTCCAGGGAGCCACCCATGCTGTGGGTCCACAGGGAGTTGTAACTGCATGTGTCCACTTCTAAAGAACCCCAGTCTGACTGGGGCATGCAGTGTGGGCCGAAGCCCACCTGCATTAAACATGACATTATTACCTCAGCTGTGTTGGGCACTGCAATGGGATATATTTATGTACCGCCGGTGGCTTCCTGGCACCCACCCATGCTGTGGGTCCACAGGGAGTTGTAACTGCATGTGTCCACTTCTAAAGAACCCCAGCCTGACTGGGGCATGCAATGGGGGCCGAAGCCCACCTGCATTAAACATGACATTATTACCTCAGCTGTGTTGGGCACTGCAATGGGATATATTTATGTACCGCCGGTGGCTTCCTGGCACCCACCCATGCTGTGGGTCCACGGGGAGTTGTAACTGCATGTGTCCACTTCTAAAGAACCCCAGTCTGACTGGGGCATGCAGTGTGGGCTGAAGCCCACCTGCATTAAACATGACATTACCTCAGCTGTGATGGGCAATGCAATGGGATATATTTATGTACAGCCGGTGGGTTCCAGGGAGCCACCCATGCTGTGGGTGCACACGGAATTCCCATTGCGGAGTTGTACCTGCCTGTGACTATTTATAAAAAACCGTGGTCTGACTGGGGCATGCAGACACCTTGACAGAATGAATAGTGTGTGGCACATAGGTTCCCCATTGCTATGCCCACGTGTGCAGCTCCAGATGGAGGTGGCACAGGATTGCATTTCTCATTGCTTCTGTACAGCATTGTGGACTATCGCCCCGCCCCTTTTAAAGAGGGTCGCTGCCTAGCTGTGCCAACCCTCTGCAGTGTGTGCCTGCTTTTCCTCTGGCAGACGCACTTATAAATGGACATGAGGGTGGCGTGGCATGAGGGCAGCTGAAGGCTGGGCAGGGACAGTTTGGTGTGCGCTGTGGACACTGGGTCGTGGGGGGGGGGGGGGGGGGTTGGGCAGCATGTAACCCAGGAGAAGTGGCAGTGGAGTGTCATGCAGGCAGTGATTGTGCTTTGTTGGAGGTAGTGTGGTGCTTAGCTAAGGTATGCATTGCTAATGAGGGCTTTTCAGAAGTAAAAGTTGTTGGGGGGGGCCCACTCTTGCCGCTATTGTGGCTTAATAGTGGGACCTGTGAACTTGAGATGCAGCCCAACATGTAGCCCCTCGCCTGCCCTATCCGTTGCTGTGTCGTTCCCATCACTTTCTTGAATTGCCCAGATTTTCACAAATGGAAACCTTAGCGAGCATCGGCGATATACAAAAATGCTCGGGTCGCCCATTGACTTCAATGGGGTTCGTTATTCGAAACGAGCCCTCGAGCATCGCGAAAAGTTCGTCTCGAGTAACGAGCACCCGAGCATTTTGGTGCTCGCTCATCTCTAATACTCACCTTTCCGCTGCAGCCGGAGTTCAGCCGTGTCTGGCCGGCAGTTCTTCTGAACTGCTTTCTGTAGTATTCAGCAGCCGGGGATTTAAAAGCTGAGAGCTGCCCCCGATTGGTCCCTGCGCTGAGCCAATCAGAGGCAGCACTCACTCACCCATTCATGAATTCATGAATGGGTGAGTGAGAGCTGCCTCTGATTGGTGAGGCATTGGTGAGGCTGTGACCAATTTAGAGGCAGCTCATTCAGCAGGCGGGGATTTTAAATCCCCGGCTGCTGAATACTACTCACAGCGGTTCAGGAAAACTGCCGGCCGGCCGCGGCTGAACTCCGTCTGCCGGGACAAGGTGAGTATATTTTTTTTTTACTTTTTACACATTTCTGGATGAATTTCAGGGAAGGGCTTATATTTTTAAGCCCTTTCCGAAAATTCATCCCACGCTCGCCGGCAGCCCATTGCTTTCAATGGAGCCGGCTGTATTGCCGGCTCCATTGAATTCAATGGTCAGTGCTCGTTTAATCGAGACGAGTACCGCGTGGTGCTCGTCTCGAGTAACGAGCATCTCGAGCACCCTAATACTCGAACGAGCATCAAGCTCGGACGAGTATGCTCGCTCATCTCTAGTAATAAAGCTTCGCACCTGAGAAAGCCAGGGGGTCTGTGGTAAAGCCATTTTATATATGTATTTGAGGCATAGTCTTACTAAGATACTGTGCTGATGTATTGATCTAAAGTGGGGATTGTTAAGAAAATTTTAGATCAATATATCAGTTAATTACTTTTTGCTATTAGAGTGTAGACTATAAAGATATAGCATGCTGCTAGTATAAGTAGTAAAGGGGTTAAATGTAACCAGACCCCCTCTCTTGCATTCCTTCCCACTGACATAATAACTGTTTCTTTGTGTGTTAGAGTTACACCTTAAAAGGTGTAACATATGTTAATCACTTTAGTTGTAGCCTATCATGTGATCTTATTGGCTTTGGAAGTATATACTTTTCCTGTGATGTCATTTATGATATACAAACCACATGCAACTTTGAATACATTGAAAATCATTTGATATTGCATCAGGCTGGTGTGATTTGTATTTCTCCTAAGGGCCCATTCTTTCTACATGAGATCTGAGATTGTCTTCTCTTGGGTAAACAAATCAAATTCTCCTTACACACAATTTCACCATCTTCACTGACCACAAATATCTGGACTAACCAAGTGTGATTATTGACACAACCCATGCCAAACACATTGAGAAGTATTACTTTCATGTTTTGATTTCATCTTGACTTACAGGGTATGGCCAAGCTGGTAAGAATCATAGAGCAGATACTCTTTCTAATGGCTCATTCACACGGGTGTAAGCGTATTTCAGTCACGTAATTATGCCCCTCCGTATTTCGCCAAATGTTGAGGGTTGTTGTGTGCACAAATACACTACGCATTTGTGCATGCAAAAAATATGCAGAAGGGCCTGTGTTGTGCAAATAAGCAGTGAATACGCAAGTCTACTGCATGTTTGTGCTATACCGTTCACTTTAATGGCCTACTGTGGAATGTAATACACACCAACATTAGTACATACTGCATATATTTTCAGTACATGAAAAAAAATCAAGTAAATGAACCAATTAAAGTCAAGGTGTTTTATACACTGTACATTATGCACAAAAATAGGTGGTGCAAATACACCCATGTGAATGAGCCCCAAGACTTTTGATCCATCTGATAGCCTCCCTTAGGATCTACTACATAATAAACTGTGTACCTGCATCTCACGCACATGTATGTGCAGTGTTGATTATGCACGTGTAGGGGCACGAAGTCTGTATATCTGTCCCCTCCATAATAGTCAAACATGTCATGTCTTTTATGTGGATGCGCTGTGCAAAGTGTCTTGTCTCTAGTTATGTGTATTGCACAGCAGCAGCATGTAAGAGGTTAATGTCTGCTAGTAGCTGGGATATGTCTGGGAAAAGTATCAAGTTTGTCTTGTCATGTTGTGTCGTATAAATATAAATATGAGTGATTGAAAGCTAGGTGTGGTCTTCAGCTGAATCCATCTGTGTTGTGAGAGGAGTGAGAGTGCTGGCCACATGGGAGTAGCTTCAACTCTCATGTGGTGAAGGGATGGAAGCAGAAGACAGATATCCTGAGGTCCCCAATTCCAGAAACCGCCTGTGAGGAGTGAGAAAGAAGAGAAAGAGTCTGTCATGCAGCAATTAAAGGGGTTGTCCCGCACCAAAACGGGTTTTTTTTTTTTTCAATAGCCCCCCCCCCCCCCCCCCCGTTCGGCGCAAGACAAACCCGATGCAGGGGTTTAAAAAAAAAACCCGGATAGTACTTACCCGAATCCCCACGCTCCGGTGACTTCTTACTTACCTTGCGAAGATGGCCGCCGGGATCTTCACCCACGGTGGACCGCAGGTCTTCTCCCATGGTGCACCGTGGGCTCTGTGCGTTCCATTGCCGATTCCAGCCTCCTGATTGGCTGGAATCGGCACACGTGACGGGGCGGAGCTACGAGGAGCAGCTCTCTGGCACGAGCGGCCCCATTCAGAAGGGAGAAGACCGGACTGCGCAAGCGCGTCTAATCGGGAGATTAGACGCTGAAATTAGACGGCACCATGGAGACGAGGACGCTAGCAACGGAGCAGGTAAGTGAATAACTTCTGTTTGGCTCATATTTAATGCACGATGTATATTACAAAGTGCATTAATATGGCCATACAGAAGTGTATACCCCCACTTGCTTTCGCGGGACAACCCCTTTAACCTCCTAAATCCCAAGTGAGTGTCTGCAGAGTGTTATGTCCCACTCCAGTGTTATCCTGCATCTCGGAGTGTGTGTGTGTCCAGGAGGGGAGTCATACCGAAGGCAACTGTAGTCCTGATTTCATCCTGTATCCTGTATCCTTCCTCCCTGACCATCTGCTAAACTATTTTTCTGCACTGACGAGTAGAGCTGTATCTTGCAAAGCAAGAATTAAAGTTTTCCGATCACTGTCTGTTCCCAGTGATTGATTTTTCCCAAGTATGTAGACTCTGTTATTTTCTGCTGCCGGAGAATCAATGGTGTGAAGGAATGGTGGCATCACGAGTGACAACTTCTTCAGTCCCCTACACATCTATACAGGTAACCACTGCCCCAGCGTTGTCTGGAAGAGGCCTAGCGGTGCCTTGGCTGAGGTTGCATGCGTCCCTATGGGGAGGAGTCTGGTAGAGCCACTGTGACAAGTGCCATCTCTACCCCACCAGCTCCTCAGCTTGGGCTTTGTGTCCTGGTCACTGCACATGCACAGAGAACAACGGGCCCTCTTGCGCATAATACGGGGAAAAATAGAATATGTTGTGTTTATTTTTGCATTCATGTATTACGCAATGCATACACGCAAATGTGAGTGAAACAGTGTAAGGCAACTATTTGATTCCCTGCGAATTACCGCATATCACATGCACCTACATTGTGAGTGCAATATGCAATAAATTTACGCTAATCTGAGCCCAGTCTAACCAAGTTACTCTCTGTCCAAAGCGGCTTCCTTCTTAAACAGATTCTCAATGCTTTCAACAACTCTCTTTGACTTCAGGTTAACAATATATTTTTTTGAAAGGTTGAACAGTACTGGCTATTCTAAGAACACAAGGAATGTCTCAGACTTGAGCAATGGATAGTCTGAGAAGCACTGTGGTCATTATGTGAAGATGCGTAGGGGACTGTACAATAGTAGATCCTAAGCGAAGGGACAAAGAAGAGGGCCACCACATACCCCAACACTTTGTATAGCTCATCACATTTCAAATGTTGCCCCTGAACCTAAAAGGATTGCTTTAAATGTAATTTCGGTATCTACTTAGACCAAGTCAAATACATAATAGTACTGTGTTGTAAAGAACTGTAATACTGCACCCACAGATGTATATGAGTCTATACTGCACCTCTGAATAGAGCTGAAAAACAGACAGACACAAACTGTCATATTCCATATTAATGAGATATTCTCCTCTAAAAACATTGCAGTTCCATAAAGAGGCACTATATGTCAGTGCATTGAGTGGCAGGCACTGCAGTATATTGTTCCATAGCACACCAGTACTGAAACATGTTCTCTGGAGTGCTGAGTCATCTTTCATTATCGCACAGTTAGGCCTTAGTCAGACGGGCGTTTTTTGCCGCGATTTGCGCATGCGCATGCGTCCGGCGATTTTATAAAACCATTGCTTTGCAATGGTATCGGACACATGAGCGCTTTTTATGCGCTCGTCCGATAAATTATAGAACAGAAATCGCAGATCGCACCTATCTGCGATCTGCGATTCCTGTTCTCTTCTCTATATGCGCTCAATGGGGCCGGCGGCAGCAGCGCCGACCCCATTGAGAACATATAGAAGACAAATCATTCTTCTCTGCCACAGCTGTAACAGCTGTGGCAGAGAAGAATGATGTCTGCCCATTGAATTCAATGGAGCCGGCAATACAGCCGCCTCCATTGAAAGCAATGGGCTGCCGGCAAGCGCAGGATGAATTGTCGGGAAGGCGTTAAGTATATAAGCCCTTCCCTGCAATTCATCCAGAAACGTGTTAAAATAAAAAATATATACATACTCACCTGCTCCCGGCAGCCGGAGTTCCGTGCGGCCGTACTGCAGTGGGTGTGAAGGGGGTGTGAGTCAGACCTGTCCCCTGATTGGCTCAGCGCTGAGCCAATCAGGGGGCAGGTCTGACTCACACCCCCTTCACACCCACTGCAGGCCGGCCGCGCGGAACTCTGGCTGCCGGGAGCAGGTAAGTATATATATATTCTTTATTTTAACACTTTTCTGGATGAATTGCAGGGAAGGGTTTATATATTGAAGCCCTTCCCGACAATTCATCCCACACTCGCCCGCAGCGCATTGCTTTCAATGGAGCAGGCTGTATTGCCGCTCCATTGAATGCAATGCGCTGGACAGCTCCGGCCCGTTTCTAATGAAATGCGGCTAGGAGCAGATTTTCGGGCGATTTTCGGACACCGGTCACGCGATTTGCGGATGCGCATCCGTCATGCGATCCGCAAATCACGCGAAAAAACGCCCGTCTGACTAAGGCCTTAGATGAATAAATCTAGACATGTAGCTGATGGAAGAGCACACTTACTAGAATGCATAGCACTTGCTTTAAGATTGAGTGAGGGATAATGATGTAGAACTGCTTTTCAAGTTTTTCATCGGGTCTCTATGTTATATTAAAAAGTTATGGCAATGCTACAGCACACAATGACTTATGCTACCATCTTTGTAACAATAGATTGTGGAAGGCCCTTTTTGTTCAATCATGATTCTAAAATATTTAAGAATTTCTTTCCATAAAAATGGAGGCTGCCTTAGCTGCAAAAGATGGCTCAACCACATATTTATGCCAATATAGTACATACCATTTTTTCCCTGCATTTTTAGGTGCTGAAAAGCCCCTTTAACCTCTCAGTGACCAGCCATACCAGTTTTTACAGCAGTCACTAAGGGGCCTTAAGCATGGCCACTGTAAAAACACAGAAGCCGAGTCTGAGTCATGTGCTAGGAAGAGCCAAGGCTTGGCTGTTTACCCAGAGCTGGCCTCCTGCTGTAATGATGGGTGTGGAGAAACTCTGATCACAGCCATTTAACCCCCCAATAGCCACCATGAAATGCAAGTGGTTGACAAGGGGTTGGGGACTCCCTCTGTCATCTATTGGCACTCCATAATAAGACCACAGGGTGCCAGAAGGTTGTTATGGCAACTAGAGGCTTGCTCAAGGCCTCCATATCTGCTATATAAGCCATCCTAGTGTAGTATATCAGCAATGGAATGATTTTCCCCTTGAGGAACCAAAAGAAAAATAAAAACACATTATTCCACAAAAAAAAATTCTTATGGAAAAAAAAAGTTACAAATATAAACAATAGGTATTGCCGTATCAGTACTGATCCAAACTATTAAAAAATATGTAATTTAGGCCACATGGTGAACAACTTAGAAAGTAAAAATAAACTATGCTAAAATTGCTGTTTTTTTGTTCATCCGCTTCCAAACAAAATACAATTAAAAGTGTTTTAAAAATCCCATGTACCTCAAAATGGTACCAGTAAAAACTATAACTTGTCTAAAGAAAAATACCTCATGCAGCTTCATTGATGAAAAAATAAAAATCTTCTGGGCTTTGGAATATGGTGATGCAAATACAATTTCATTTTTTACAGTTTTTGTATTGTGCAATAGTAGTAACACATAAAAAGAATGTAAATCTGGTGTAGCCATAAATATATTGATCTGCAGGATAAAGCTACTGTAAAATGTCATTTATTCTTTAAGATGAATACTGCAAAGAGGAAACCAGATAAAGGAATGGCTAGACTTGTTTTTTTTTTTTTTATTTTGTCATCCTCCCATCAAAAAGTTTTTCTAAAAGGTTAAACCACATTTTCTATATACCCCAAAGTGGTGCCATTAAAATACAACTCGTACTGCACAAAATAAGCCCTTATACAGTTATGTCAACAAAATATAAAAAAGGTTATGGTTCTTGGAACACAACAATGAAAAAAGTGCTTGGTTATTAGAGTGTAAAATATATCAGTCACTAAAGGATTAACAGCTTCTTAATATTTACAAATTGAGAATTTTTTATTTGTAAAGCAAATATGCAATTTTTATTGCTTTCACCAGGAAAAAGCTACAAATTAAGGCAAAACATTAGTTTCCACTGAAGCCAAATTTTTGGCAAGTGTTTCTTTATTTCCAAGTCATTTATAGTATACAGAATGTAAAGCTTACAACTTTCAATGTTTCAACCTTACATTTTCTTGTCTGGAGTTCATCAAATTCATTAATGAATATGATGCTTTTAGTGCAGTACACTTTCAGAAATGTGTTACTCATTTTTTTCAACGTTTGCTGAGACAGCAATCCTTTAGTGTTGTCACTTATAATAATCATAAATGGATCGATGACCTGAACCCTGGCAGTCAGTGGCCATAAAAATCACTTGTTTTTTTCAAAGTATTGTAGATAAAATCGCAAGTCATTTTGAAACAAAAAACCATGCTTATATTTTCCAGTTCACACACAGCTCCACTTTGTAGTCTCTTGCTAACCTTGGTAACTTGAACCCAAAGGGAAACCCAAGCAGTAGTAATTATGGTCCGATGGCACATAAACACCAAAGACAACCCCCTATGAACCCTAAGTTTTTTTTACTATTAAAAATCCATGCTATTGCACGTGAGCTTGGGAAAAAAAGCCAGAAGATAGTTTCTGCCCTATCTTTCTTGCACGTAGAAAAAGAATCCAGATAGTAAAAACTATTTACACTGGGAAGAGCCCACTAACTAATTTTAAACATAAAATATAACTTTTATTCACTCTGTTAAAAATTGAGCTCACTGACAAACATACACAGATATATATCAATCTAAATGATCAATTTACGATCAGTAAAGTATCAACACTGTAGTTCCAATATTAATAGATTCTGTTGGTGGACAAAAAGTATATAAATTATGCACGATCAACTTGTTTTTGTGTATCGTGCAGAAATTAATTTATTCTCCCACAGTCGACGCGTTTCTTCAGTCACCTCCAACCTGTGACTGATTCATCAGGATGGGGAGACAGTATATTACAGAAATAGGTCCACTTTGATGATGGATAGTGAGGATGTATTAATCACTTATCAAAAACTCCCTTTTTTTTCCATTTCCTGTGGATTTTTATATAGTACGGGAGTTTTCTTTTCCCCAAAATTTGATGATACTTGTGTTGCAAATGGTCTGAATTCTGATATTAATTGGTTTCAGCTCAGTACTTGAAGTATCCAGCCCAGATTGATTTAGGTTTAATCATGGTTAACGGATGCCACCCGAGCTAAATCTCTAACCACATTAATGATATCATTCAGGAATCATGTGGTTACGATAATACACGGACTGGTATCCAACTGATGTATGTATCTTCACTGTGACTCTGTTAGACTAATGGTCATCAGTGTGATCTTATTCCATAAATTATTCTAGTAACTTACTGGGGTACTTCTGTATAGCTGTCCCTGATGTTTGTTTATAAACCATCAGTAAGTAGCTAACAGATGTTACACAGCTACTTGAAATGTTTTTATATAGGCGGTCATAAACACAGTTGGGCCTCAATATTATGAGCCCATTGATAAACTGTGTTATCATTAGTGTCCTTTTATGGAGAGGACCAAAACCTTCACTGGTGCAGCAACGGGTAAAACCTACTCTATTAGGAGCTTCATAAACTGCAGAACCACAGCCGTTATATATGTCGCAACATGTCCTTGTCCAAAGGACTATGTAGGTAAGACGATACAAGAACTGCGAAGAAGAGTGCTCTCACATATAGGAAACATAAACAGGAATGAGAGCACTAGTTTAGCAAACCACATCCGAGACGTACATGGGAATGATCCCCATAAGGTGGTATTTAGAGGAATCGAGACCCTGCGTTTGACGGCACGTAGAGGCAATGTAGATCGTGATCTACTTCAGAAGGAATCAAGATGGATCCATCGCTTGAATTCAGTGGCTCCAAATGGCTTGAATGAATGTTTGTCGTTTGCTCCTTTCATTTAAGTGTATTATCGTAACCACATGATTCCTGAATGATATCATTAATGTGGTTAGAGATTTAGCTCGGGTGGCATCCGTTAACCATGATTAAACCTAAATCAATCTGGGCTGGATACTTCAAGTACTGAGCTGAAACCAATTAATATCAGAATTCAGACCATTTGCAACACAAGTATCATCAAATTTTGGGGAAAAGAAAACTCCCGTACTATATAAAAATCCACAGGAAATGGAAAAAAAAGGGAGTTTTTGATAAGTGATTAATACATCCTCACTATCCATCATCAAAGTGGACCTATTTCTGTAATATACTGTCTCCCCATCCTGATGAATCAGTCACAGGTTGGAGGTGACTGAAGAAACGCGTCGACTGTGGGAGAATAAATTAATTTCTGCACGATACACAAAAACAAGTTGATCGTGCATAATTTATATACTTTTTGTCCACCAACAGAATCTATTAATATTGGAACTACAGTGTTGATACTTTACTGATCGTAAATTGATCATTTAGATTGATATATATCTGTGTATGTTTGTCAGTGAGCTCAATTTTTAACAGAGTGAATAAAAGTTATATTTTATGTTTAAAATTAGTTAGTGGGCTCTTCCCAGTGTAAATAATTAAGTTTAAAAAGAACCCTACTGTCACAGTGATTAGTCAGATAGTAAAAACTAAACTATTGATATCAATGGCTTGTTTCGTTCCGTTATGCAACTGTGATTTTCACGGCCACATAATGGGACGAAATCCCGCCCATCTGTTTAAGCCCTATATCTGGTTATATGTGCAGATGGGCTACATTTGGTAAGTGAATATTAATTTGCAAACCTGGTTTTACATCTCGTCATCCCTTAGATATTATAGTATATGTTTATGAATAGAGATGAGCGAACGTACTCGGATAGGCACTACTCGTCCGAGTAATGTGCCTTATCCGAGTACCTCCCCGCTCGTGCTGAAAGGTTCGGGTGCCGGCACGGAGCGGGGAGCTGCAGGGGAGAGCGGGGAGGAACGGAGGGGAGATCTTTCTCTCCTTCTCTCCCGCCCGCTCTGCCCCGCTCCCCGCTGCGACTCACCTGTCAGGAGCGGCAGCTCCCGCACCTTTCAGCACGAGCGGGGAGGTACTCGGATAAGGCACATTACTCGGACGAGTAGTGCCTATCCGAGTACGTTCGCTCATCTCTATTTATGAATGATAACTTTGCTGATAGTTTGCTTAATAGGTATTATTCCATTTTAGTTCCATAGATGCTAAGCAACTTCACTAGCCATTTCCTTCTAGTAGTCGACTACTAGTAGTTTTTTTGGTTTATATTATAAGAAAATTGTGGCAAAAATGGTTGACTAAACATATGTATTAATGGAATTAGAAAAATTCACAGCACTCTGAAATTCTCAGTAATTGCAATAACTTATCTATGCATTGAAGCGAGGCTTTAAGTATCAGATTAATAAGGTTAGTGTACAACAGCCTGTCGATGCTAGAGGTTTCAGTACAAATGACATTTCACAATAATGATGGCTGCAATAAGCAAAGGGGAATAGCCTTGACAGCACTTGGAAACACATTGTCCCTTAAAACACAGAACCTCTTTTCTGCAGAATGCTTTTTTTCCACCAGTAACTAACTGATTGACATAAAATGTCAAGTGGGCCCCCACTCTATTTCACAGACAGAAATAGAGTGGAGGCTCATGGCATTACTAATAGATTTAGGGCTAAACCAGGGACAGAGCCCTTATTCTTTTATTTTTTATCTAAAATCACCCCTCACAGGGATATGGACTTTCCAAAAGGGCATCCGAAGTTGTGTCCCCTAAGCCTCCGATAGCAATAGCTGACTGATAACAGATAAGGATTAGCAAAAGTGTGGTAGAACACCATAATGAATAAGCAGAGAACTAGTTGAAGATATTATACTTTTATATTACAAATATGCATATGGTTATAAACTATACAGTATATTATTAAAATCTGCGTTTAATAGTTTTTATAATGAATTCCGAGTTCTTTACTTGAAGCTACAGTCTGCTTTATGTTACAAACCATTTGTGATGCTAACGTGTTTTGACCTACCAATTACAAATATAAAGCACAATTACATTTTTATAACTTAGATATAATGTTTCTTCTTACTGGTCTATACTTCAACACTATTTCCACCTTAAAGCTAAGAGTCTATATGAGTGAAGTGGAGGCAAAAGATGAAGCTCAATTTATTCATTGGCTAATTTAAGGATATTTCCATGGTCAATTAAACTGAAGTACTAATTTAAAATCTTTTCTAAATTACTCTCTTTTAATGTCATTAATGCACTGCTTGGCACTACACAACATTTTACTTTCAAATAACAAGCATTCTTTAGCAAAGAACAAATCAGTGGCAATACAGTACCTCAGAAGCTGAGTACCTGAAATATGTTAAATGACATTGGAGGCACTCACATATAAACTGAAAGTTTTTTTTAAGTTATAATTAATCTTCTCCTTGAATGTCAGAAAAAAATCTATTCAATGCTAAATTATTTAAAATTAATACATCATTTGCATGAATATCTGCTATGCGTAGACCTAGAACATTTAATATATTGACATTTAAGCAGAAAAATATGCTAAGTAGAGCTTCAATTTACTCATCTGCACAGTTAAAGTTCAAAACAAGATGAAAAGTCACAGATTTTTTTTACTACTACGGTACATAGCATGGCAAGAAAGCAATGTAATAATGAAAAGGTATCATGCTGAAAATGTGTTACAGATATTTGTGGAAGAACATTAATGTACAGTAAATTCAAAACATGAAGATGGACAAAAAAAAAGCTACAATACCTCATATGAAATATAAAATTCCTTCAAGAGCACCTGTCACCTGCTATGACATGTCCCACTAGTAAACATTTTTCTGTAATAAAGTAATCTATACATGTTACACAGACCTCCTGCTCCTCAGATAATATCTTACACAGACAACCTCCTCCTCTGCTCCAAATATCACACAACGTCCCACCAGCACTAAGCCACTGTGTACCACACAGAAATGAGCCCAGCACCCACTCTTATGAAAGCTGTCGTAAAGGAAATCTGTGTTGCCCATAGCAACCAATCACAGTGCAGCTTTCATGTTACCTCAGCAGTATAAGAAATTGCAACCGATCACAGCACAGCTTTCGAGTTACCTCAGCAGTATAATATATAATAACCAATCACAGCTCAACTTCAATTTTACCTCAGCAGTACAAGTAATAGCTACCAATCACAGTGCAGCTTTCATTTCATTTTACCTCAGCAGTATAATAAATAGCAACCAATCACAGTGCAGCTTTCATTTTACCTCAGCTGTATAAGAACCAACAAACAAAAAAATTACAGGGAAGTCGGTGAGTTTTTGATTTTTAATTTCACCAGTATTACACAGACCTCCTGCTCCTCAGATAAGAATATCGTACACAGACAACTTCCTCCTCCTCAAATACTAATATTACACAGATGACCTCCTCCTCATATACCAATATATTACACAGACGACCTCCTCCTCATATACTAATATATTACACAGATGACCTCTTCCTCCTTATATACTAATATATTAAATCAGTACACACACATAAACACACACTTACATTCTTTTCGTTTTTAAAAATAAAATACATGTGCAACGCCGGATAATCAGCTAGTCTCTAACAAAACACAGTGTAAAGGTACATATAGATGGGACAAATGTTGGACAATCAATGCCCGACACTCATCACCCTCATACACTTGCTCCCGTGCTGTTGCACGGGAGCTAGCATTGCTGGCTCACTCACAAAGCAGCCAGCAGGGGAGTCAGGAGGTTGCAGGAGATTTCACTCTTCGCACCCCCACTCCTCTCCATTGACTTAAAGGGGTTGTCCCGCGCCAAAACGTTTTTTTTTTTTTTTCAATAGCCCCCCCGTTCGGCGCAAGACAAACCCGATGCAGGGGTTTAAAAAAAAAAACGGATAGTACTTACCCGAATCCCCACGCTCCGGTGACTTCTTACTTACCTTGCGAAGATGGCCACCGGGATCTTCACCCACGGTGGACCGCAGGTCTTCTCCCATGGTGCACCGTGGGCTCTGTGCGTTCCATTGCCGATTCCAGCCTCCTGATTGGCTGGAATCGGCACACGTGACGGGGCGGAGCTACGAGGAGCAGCTCTCCGGCACGAGCGGCCACATTCAGAAGGGAGAAGACCGGACTGCGCAAGCGCGTCTAATCGGGCGATTATACGCTGAAATTAGACGGCTCCATGGAGACGAGGACGCTAGCAACGGAACAGGTAAGTGAATAACTTCTGTATGGCTCATAATTAATGCACGATGTACATTACAAAGTGCATTAATATGGCCATACAGAAGTGCTGAACCCCACTTGCTTTCGCGGGACAACCCCTTTAACATAGTGGCCATCCAATACTGAACAGCTGCTATTTACATAGAACAATGATCATTCATCTGATTGTCCATCATTTATGCAGCATAAATGATGGATGAGGAGCTGAGAGTTGAGCGTTCAGTGTAAATAGCAGCTGTTCAGTATTGAATGGCTGCTATGTTAAGTCAACGGAGAGGAGCGGGAGAGCGCGAGGAGAGAAATCTCCTCCAGCCATCCTGCTGTGAGACAGTGATACTAGCTCCCATGCAGCTGCATGAGAGCAAGTATGTGCGGGGACGAGTGTCGGGCATCGTTCGCCCGACATTCGTCCCATCTAAATGGGCCTTAACTACCATACATAAAACCCTTAATACCTTTTCATTGTGGATACTGAATAAGACAAGTTTGTTTATAATGCCACCATGTTGACTTAATAATAGGTCACACCCAACCACCAACATTAAATTATAATACAAATTAACTACAGGTGTCAGACAAACCTCAATATGTCTCCTCCATTGCTCCACACCTCCTCAATGTGATGGTCAATTGACTGGTGTTATGTGATATTTGCAGTGCATGTACGGAAGTAGACATGTACCACGCTGTCAGTACAACTTGAAAATAAGAGGAAATATACGCGACAGGATGGACTCCTGTTGAGACGTTTGCTAAGTTATTGAAACATGATATACATCCATTAAGATGGCGTAGTATTCAAGTGTCGTCTAGGTCCAACTTAAATAAGGATGAAATAAAAGTGATTAATAATTTGAGTGAAAATAAATCAATCATTAAACTGCAAATAAGGCCTCGGTCACACGGGCGATTTTTCGCGCGATTTGTGCATGCGACTGGCGATTTTATAGAACCATTGCTTTGCAATGGTATCGGACACATGGGCGCTTTTTATGTGCTTGTTCGATAAATTATAGAACAGAAATCGCAGATCGCGCCTATCTGCGATCTGTGATTCCTTGTGTTCTGTATATGCGCTCAATGGGGCCGGCGGCAGCAGCACCGACCCCATTGAGAACATATACTACACAAATCATTCTCCTCTGCCACAGCTGTAACAGCTGTGGCAGAGAAGAATGATGTTTGCCCATTGAATTCAATGGAGCCGGCAATACAGCGGCTCCATTGAAAGCAATTGGCTGCCGGCGAGCGCAGGATGAATTTTCGGGAAGGGCTTAAAAATATAAGCCCTTTCCTGAAAATCATCCAAAAATGTGTAAAAATGAAAAAAATATATATACTCACCTTGTCCCAGCAGACGGAGTTCAGCCGCGGCCGGCCGGCAGTTCTCCTAAACTGCTCTGAGTAGTATTCAGCAGTCGGGGATTTAAAATCCCCGCCTGCTGAATGGGCTGCCTCTGATTGGTCACAGCCCTCACCAATCAGAGGCAGCTCTCACTCACCCATTCATGAATTCATGAATGGGTGAGTGAGTGCTGCCTCTGATTGGCTCAGCGCAGGGACCAATCAGGGGCAGCTCTCAGCTGTCATTCAATAGCTGAGAGCTGCCCCTGATTGGTCCCTGCGCTGAGCCAATCAGAGGCAGCACTCACTCACCCATTCATGAATTCATGAATGGGTGGGTGAGTGCTGCCTCTGATTGGCTCAGCGCAGGGATCAATCAGGGGCAGCTCTCAGCTGAAAGATTTTAAATCCCCGGCTGCTGAATACTACTCACAACAGTTCAGGAGAACTGCCGGCCGGCTGCGACTGAACTCCGTCTGCCGGGACAAGGTGAGTATATATTTTTTATTTTAACACAGTTTTGGATGATTTCCAGGGAAGGGCTTATATTTTTAAGCCCTTCCCGAAAATTAATCCCGCGCTCGCTGGCAGCCCATTGCTTTCAATGGACAAACATCATTCTTCTCTGCCACAGCTGTTACAGCTGTGGCAGAGGAGAATGATTTGTCTAGTATATGTTCTCAATGGGGTCGGCGCTGCTGCCGCCCGCCCCACTGAGCGCATATAGAGAAGAACAGGAATCGCAGATAGGTGCGATCTGCGATTTCTGTTCTATAATTAATCGGACGAGCGCATAAAAAGCGCTCATGTGTCCGATACCATTGCAAAGCAATGCTTCTATAAAATCGCCGGTCACATGCGCATGCACAAATCGCGCGAAAAAACGCCCGTCTGACCGAGGCCTAATGCTGTATCATATGTACGTGATACCAGTGAATTCCTCGCTAAGATCACGGAAGTCGTGGTTAACGAGCATACCATTCTAGTCACGTTTGATGCGGTATCACTATATACCATAATTAATCATGATAAAAGGGTTGGAGGCAGTACATGAATGCCTGATGATGTCTAGTCTTGCAAACAATGCTATGCAATTTATTCTGTCATTGTTGGAGTTTATCCTGACTAACAACCTTTTTCTTTTTGGGAATATTTTCTATTGTCAGTGCTGCGAGATTGTGATGGGTTGTAATGTGGCCCCGACCTATGCGGTCATCTTCATGAATCATATTGAAAACACCGAAGTCTTTACCTCCCCATCCTGGTCTAATGTACGTGGATGGTGGAGGTATATTGACAATATTTTTATGATCTGGGAGGGGTCATGTGAGAAACTATTACTTTTCCATTCTGAACTTAATAGAGTGCTCCCTAAGCTCAAATTTACCATGTCTGCTTCTAGCACTGAATTACAATTCCTGGATGTTCTGGTATTTAAAAGTGGTACTTGTTTAGATACAGACATTTTTTGTGAAGCCCACTGAAAGAAATAACTTATTGACATTTAGTATTTTCATCCTGAGAGAACATTTGAGTCGTTGCCCTGGAGTCAGCTCCTGAGAGCACGGCGTATTGTCTGTAATGATACGATCGATAATAGATTAGATCAAATATGCGTGAAATTTCTGTCAAGGGGCTATCTGCCTGATCTTATTTCCTCTATTTCTGAAGCATGAAAGGTGACACGGGATAAATTGTTAACTCCCAAAAACAAAGATCCTAAATATGCACGGAACCCTTTTGTCTCTACGTATAACCCAATAAGTGAACAGGTTGCGAATATTGTGAGACGTTATTGGCCCTTGCTAACTAGAAATTGCCAGAACATCCAGGAATTTCAAACTCCGCTATTGATGGCCTATCAGCGTGGACAGAATCTAAAGGACCGTTTGGTTTATTCATACTTACCTGATGCACAGCAAGAAAGCCAGCATGTCCTCTATCTGGTTAAAAATGGGAACTTTCCTTGCCTCAGTTGCTCGTGTTGTGGTAATATGAGCTGAGGCAACACATTTAATCACCGAAGAACAGGAAACGTTTTTCATATCAAACATAGGTACACCTGTAAATCATCCTTTGTAATATACCTGATTTCATGCCTTTGTGGCCTCCTTTATGTGGGGAAGACAACCTTAAAGATCAGGTCAATTAAGCACAAAAGTACTATAAGAACTAAAAACTCAGATCTTTCAATCCCCAAACATTTTTTGGATGCAGGCCACAACATCAGCCAATTAAAATTCAGGGTAATAGATCATGTCCCTTATAACATCCGGGGTGGTGGCCGGGCCAAATTATTGAAAAAGAAGGAAGCTGGATGGATATTTAATCTTGATACGCTCACCCCACTGGGCCTTAATTTTGAATATAACACACTGTCATTCCTGTGAATTTTGCTGCTTCCTTACTTTTTATTGTTCACTTGTTTATATATGGTTTTCATATGTTTATGTGTTTTTTTGTCTTTTTAGAGATATTTTGATTGACACTTTTTGTGTCAGTCTTTGACTCCTCAAGTGTCTACTCCCGTGCTCCATTCTGATTCCCAAATGTAATACCTACCATATATACCGGCGTATAAGACGACTTTTCAACCCCGAAAAATCTGCTCTGAAGTCGGGGGTCGTCTTATGCGCCGGTAATACAAAAAAAAAAGTGTAAAAAAAAAAATCATTACTCACCTCCCCCGGCGTTTTGTCGCTCTCCGGCAGGATGTCGCTCGCTCCTCGTCCCCGGCGCAGCATTGCTTTCTGAATGCGGGGCTTGAAATCCCCACTTCCAGAAAGCTAATACACACGCCGTCAGCCGGTACAGCTATTCAATGACAGCATTGAATGGCTGTGATTGGCTAAAACACACGTGGCTTCAGCCAATCACACTATTCAATGACATCATTGAATGGCTGTGATTGGCTGAAGGCGCGCGTGTGTTAGCAATCACACCCATTCAATGATGTCATTGAATAGTGTGATTGGCTGAAGCCACGTGTGTTTTAGCCAATCACAGCCATTCAATGATGTCATTGAATGGATGTAACTGGCTGACGGCGTGTGTATTAGCTTTCTGGAGGCGGGGATTTCAAGCCCCGCATTCAGAAAGCAATGCTGCGCCGGGGACGAGGAGCGAGCGACATCCTGCCGGAGCGCGACAGAACGCCGGGGGAGGTGAGTAATGATTTTTTTTTTCTCGATTGTAATACCGGCGTATAAGGTGAAAGTTGCGGGGTCGTCTTATACGCCCCGTCGCCTTATACGCCGGTATATACGGTACCTACAGACATATAAACAATTTGCCTTGATGAAAAGATAGATGAGTACTACCTTAAACTTAATTTTTAAAAACATTATCTGATGGTGTTATATTTATTTTTTTTGTAATCTTAATAAAAATTAAAAGAATATATTAATATGTGAAATGAAGTTGTGTTGTTCATGGTAGATAGAGAATTGATTCCGTTAGGACATGAGAGATTATTAATATGTGATGCATTAATGGGGCTTTAAATATTGGGCTTGTCTTTACAATACTATGGCCTATGTCCCTAATTTTGGTAGGTATTGATAGAACCTGATTCTTTATATCCTATGGATATTATTTTCTCTCTACTGTAATCATACCTAAAGAGTGATGCACTATCGTATATTATATGGACATTGATATATTGTCTGTAGTTTGAGTATATTTGGTGGATCGATGAATTACAACTAAAACTTTAACATCCATCGCCTAAACCCACTGTGAAGTCCCACTGTTGAATATGTCTTCTTTCAAATATGCACTTTAAACATCATATGACACCAGTCAATTGACTATCACATTGAGGAGGTGTGGAGCAATGAAGGACACATATTGAGGTATGTCTGACACCTGTAATTAATTTGCATTATAATTTAATGCTGGTGTTCGGGTGTAACCTATATTTTAGTCAGCATTATGGTATTGTTAGTTAGCTTGACAAAAACCCATGTAAGAGGTTGAAAAGTCACATATCTAGTGTGATAAACATGGAATAAAGAAGCATCCTTATGGATGTATGAATTTGCACCATAACCTGCTGCTATGACTGCTTTCTTCTTTATGACATTTGGGACCTGGATTCGGTCCAGGCAAACCTCCCCATATTCAGACTTTAGTGAGTGCTGCTGAGTATTTACTTTATTTAAAGTTTGTTTATAATGTCATTTTTTCTTGCTCCATTACTGATCAAACAATTGCTATTATTTAGATATTATTAGGGTGTGTTAAATGCTTAACTTAGTTAATACCATTACAAAATGCTAAGCCTGACAATGGTCAAGGCAGAGCAACCAAAGCAATGCAAAAAATAAACCTGTGTGTATTATTATTATTATTATTAACAAACAAAAATAATTGGAATTGGAAAGGAGACCACCACAAGCACAAGATCACAGCGTATAATGATTCTTTATAACGTATTAGCAATGACCAAGGAACCTAGGACAACATTATGTATCAGTGTAAAATGTGTACAGGTCCAACAGTGTGGCCTTTCATAACTGACAGATGTTAATTTTGTTGATATTGAGTTGTTTAAAGTGCTGGTCAAGGTCTTTAGGGACTCTACTTAGTGTGCCAAATACCACTGGGACAACTACTTCTGGCTTGTGCCAGAGATGCTGTACTTCAACCTTCAAGTCTTCATATTTGGCCATTTTCTGTTATTTCTCATCGACCCTCCCATCACCAGTAATGTCAATGATCCACACCTTCTTCCTATTTCAGTGATGGTCAAATCAATTGTTTTATGGGACAATAGTAATCCAAAAACACAGTATTTGTTTATTCTTCCATGGTCATAACAGCTATGTTTCGACCCCACATATGGGTATTTCTCAAGCTGATTAACATAAAGAATAATCTAAATTTAAGTTTTCTAAGGAAATTATCACGATCCAATTCCAGCTGGAGCCAATCTACAGGAGAGAAGGGACAAAAGGATAAACCGTTAGATAACACTTTAGCTTCATTATCTGTAAGTGTTCTACTAGAGAGGTTTACCACCAATGAAGTAGGAGCGTTCATTGTGGCGCTCATTTGGTTCCCGAGTGTGTCTTCATTATCCCTCTTCCTTGCCCTGTTGTGTCTGTGATCTCCATGACATCTTCTTTTGTTGAATATGGTTGTCCCCTTGATCTAATGAAGGGGGGGGGGGGGGGGGATGGACAGCAGTCTAAAAAAGATAACTCAGAGACAGCTTCATTAACGTGTCGGGATGAGTTATCAGTAGAGTCTGACCCTGCTGACGTAAACCCATAATGTGGAGAGCGGCCTAGACGTGTCTTGCTTCTGGGAAGTCTATTAGTTATTGATGTTAATCTTTGTCGGCCATTTTTCCACTCATCTTGCCAACTGTAAATTTTCCCAGATCTATAATCCTCTAGGTCTCGTTGCCATTTTGCCCATTTTAAAAATTTCTATTTCACTTTTATGTTGTTTACACATCTTGTCAACCTTTATTTTAAGGCTTGATATTCAATGTTTAGAAGTATGATATCAAATCAGAATTTATTTGAAAAAGCTTCAAATTTTGCACAAAAGCCATATTATCTACCATTAAGGTAGAACAGATGTTAATCTGTAATCCCCATGGAATTTGTTTGGTATTGAAATATTCTTTTAAGGTCACCATATGCAGGCTATAGGAAATCATCCGTTTTCTTTCTGTCTCAGATTTATTCTGCAGAATATTCACAGATGGGGAACTTTGGAAGGCACCATCAACTGCAACATCTGCAAGTATTCTAGTGGCATCTGCATCAATATAAGTGAATGACCAGGAAGATTCTGGGACACCACCACCCAGATCCACAAATAAGTTCTCATTCCTTTCAGGTGCCCACTGACTTGGGTCTATCGCATAAACTTCAAAGAAAGGCAAAAACTGTCGACAGCACTCACCAGACTCCAAAATATGGGTAGAGTGGAATAGATGCACGCTTGCAAGGAATCAGACCCCAATCCCAGTATGCTCCAGTAAATTCAAAGAGAGAAGCAGCATCGGAGGTGTAATAGTAAGCCAAAAACACAGGATTATCAAAACAGGATTTGTTCATTTTTCCAGCTCATTGGTCTCTGCCTATGCCACTCACACGCCAACCTATGGCAGATAAGGTAAAAGGCTATTATGCAGCTGTGGGGGAGTTTTTTAAATTAATGTTGATGTAATGATTGGGTAATTTTTTATATAAATGTTTGGATAATGACAATATATGTTAATCAGCTTGAGAAAATCCCATGTGTGGGGTCGAACGTTGCTGTTATGTGTCAGTGTCAACATTTTGCATCTATTGTAGATTTTTTTCCAACCACCTTTAATCACATTAGTCCTGATTGCCTTTTTTTGTATAGTGAAAATTAGTCCTTCTGTTCCTTTTTTCAGAGTTCCGAAGGTTAACCAAAATCTGGTATTTTCTTTATCCACTTTACCCTTGTTGTTTCTGGAAACTGGCCATGTGATGCTCTGCTGTGCCAGTTATAAGGGGTATGCATTAAAGATTTCCCCTGACTCACTTTCTGTGGACTGAGAGCAACAAAACTTGGCACAGTTATTAGTCCTTCTCTACATGGGTGCCACCTAGGAGAACACACGCACACACTTCTCCCATCTCTTTATGCAACTGTAAACACCTCATTTGTAGAAGTCGATAGATTGCTCCAAAAGCCACATTGTGACTTCGGACATCGGAGTCTCATCATCAGGAAAATGCTTGTCCTTCAAAAATCATTTCATTGTTGGAAAGAGGTGGAAGTCTGATGGTGCGAGGTTAGGTGAATAAGGGGTATGCGGTAGAATTGCATACCCGCAGCAGCATGCTTCCATCTGGGCAACATGTGAGTTGTGAACTGGGACATTGTCTTCCAGAAGGTGGACACCTTTGGTGAGCATGCCACGTCTCTTTGTTTTGATGGCCTCCCGCAATTTCCACAGCAGTGAAACATAGTATGCCCCAGTAATCATGGAACACTTTTCTAGGAAATTCATCAAGAGTACTCTGTGCTAGTCTTAAAAGAATATGAGAATGACTTTGTCTGCAGAGAGTTGGGCATGTGCCTTCTTTGGAGGCAGTGAGTCCGAATGCTTCCATTGAATCGATGGGACTTTAGTCTCTGGCTCATAGTGATGGACTCAGCTTTCATCCCGTGTGATCAATCTGTTGAAAAAGTCCTCCTGGTTTCCATGGCACACAGTCAAAAAAGCCTGGGAGCATTTGATTTGTTTCTGCTTCTGGAAAGCTGTGAGCAGCCTGGGAAACCAAGCGAGAGGATACCTTATGCATATAAAGAATGGTGTGTTCATCAATAGTGGAGTGGAGTTTCCCTGGAATTGGAGCTGTTTCCACCGAAGTCTGATCACATTTGAATTGATGATGCCAGTTCTTGACTGCATCATATGATGGGGAATCCTCCCCATAAACCTTTTTCATCTCATTGAATGTCTCCCTTGGTGTGTGGCCTTTCAAGTAAAGGAACTTGATAACTGCTCTGTATTCCTCTGAGTCCATTATCAGACCTTACACCACTTCAGCACCTTTAAAAAAGAGACCGTTATCAATTCAGAGTTGCAAATTGGCATGTAACCTATAGAGACTTATGTCATTATAAATAAATAGAAGTGGGTCAGGGGAAATCTTTAATGAACGGCACTCATAACAATACAAGTTTTTTCCGGCATTCTTCTTTTGTTTTGTTTGCTGCACTTTAAGCAGCCTCTGCTTGTTGACTTCAATCAATGTCCATTCTTTACTTTCCAAGTATAAATCCATGGCGATATCTGTACTGCAGATTCAAACGGTTTAAACAATGACTGGATTTGTATTTTTGTTTTTCTGCACAGTTTCAGGTAATCTATGTACAGCAGATGTGAAATTTTGAGTTCTTAGTGATGATAAACAGCAGTGATAACAGAGAGTTATCCTGGAAGATTCCATGCGTGATGTGACTGTTTACAACTAACAATTCTGTCTTCCAGTGTTCTGGAAGAAAGAATTATTGTCATTATTAGTTAAATGTTTAACTCGGTTATTACTAGTACCAAGTGCTGAGTTGGGCAGTGGTCAAGGCAGAGCGACCAAAGCAATGCAAATATTAACCCTTTCCAATCCAATTTGTATCCTGATTTTCCTAGGGGGCTTACTCTTTATCTACTGTTATACAATGGCGCTATATGCTGGCTAAAGCCAGTACTGCTTGAGGTGACACCTTGGATAGGCTTCGACAGCAGAGAGGCTGGCCATATACAGTAAGAGAACCCCAATGGACGTCTTCCAACATCGGAGCTGTACAGCCTTAAATCATAATGTCTTTAGACGTCAGACAGTGGATTGGAGAGGGTTAAACCTGTGTGTGTCCAGGTCTAGAAACTTCCTGACATGTATTTAATACAGCTGCTTTCTGCAGCAACATGAATATGTTTTTGTTTAGATTTAAAGTTTCTAGACTTGTGTAGTGTATGTGGTACATATTATTATTATGATTGTTATTATGCAGTACAATACAAGCACAAGACCACAGCTTGGTTACTATTCTTCATAATGCATCGTAAACCACCCAGGAA
Organism: Eleutherodactylus coqui; assembly: GCF_035609145.1. Taxonomy (NCBI): domain Eukaryota; kingdom Metazoa; phylum Chordata; class Amphibia; order Anura; family Eleutherodactylidae; genus Eleutherodactylus; species Eleutherodactylus coqui. Next base: position 104,704,961 of record NC_089843.1, read on the forward strand.
CCTAGCATGATGTTATGTATTGGCGTAAAATATGTGCAGAGCCCAGTAGCATGGTTTTTATAACTGACAGGTGTTAATTATTTCGACCTTCAAATCTTCATATTTGGTCATTTTCTGTTGTTTCTCATAGACCCTATTATCACCAGTTATAGCACTTTTTACAAATCACACTCTTTTCTTTTCGATGATGGTCAAATTGGGCGAGTTATAGACCAGGACTTTGTTTATATTTGGAATGCCCCACAGCATTTTAACTGCTTAATTTGTAACCTCTTTTTGTGGTTATTGTCCCACCAGTTCTTTGCTGTTGGCATATGGTAGTTTTTTACAGATGTTTCAATGAATCATTTTGTGTGTACTTAATCTGTGTTCAATTATTTCTTTACACAGTTGGCATTTTGTATTTATTGTAGATTTTTCCACCCTGGTTTTAACACATTAGTTCTGATTTTCTGTTTCTATGCAGCTAAACCCAGTCCTTCTGTCTTTTTAGAGTTCCCGGTGTTAACCATAGCCAGGTTTTTTCCTTTTATTATTTATTATTATTACCATTATTTGCTGTTGTATTTCATTTTAACAATTACGAAGAAGCTTGCGACTTATGGTAATGATAATGCAGTTTACAATTTAATGTTCTATACATTCTTTAAGTTCTAGGATGTTAGCTTTTGGAGGGGGTTGTTTTTTAATTTATATCATTATTGTATAAAGTGCCAAAAACAAATTTAATAGTGTTAAAAATACTTTTAAAATAGATTATTACACATTTTATCTTCTTTAACTATGCTGCTGTTAAAGTGATTTGCATACTTTTCTTCTTCTATGCTGAGAGTTTGCAGTATATTATAAATTCAGTTAAGAACAGATTTAGTGTAAAGGAGGATGAATTTATCGTACTGATGACTTTGCAATGAAAGTAATATTTGGAGGGTATATGCTGTTATAGTTAATTCATTTTTTCAGAATTTATATATCTGACACCGTCCAATATAAAAATGAAATATAATACACCTTTAATTTATAATTTGATTTTTATAAATTTTTGCTGTTTACTTATCAAGCTTATCTGCTTGAGGACCGCTGAACATCTTAAAATGTCCAATTGGTCTGCATTTGATAGAAATTTCTAAGGGTCCTGCAAAGTTTGCAATTAATTGCAAGGAGATCACGCAGCTGTAGACAGAGAAACTAGCTGTCAGAAACCTAGATTTCCCATAGAGAGGGCAGAGATGGTTCACTTCTATCTCTGCCTTCCAGATAACTGTATATATGGTGCTCAATTAGGGCTCAGTCGCACAGGCACATCGGCACCCATACACCGGCGCCGATGCGCCCGTGTGACTGACAGTTAGAAGACGGCCGTACCTGAAGACGGACGTCTCTCTGCAGTGCTGATGAAAGAACACATGACCGGCAATGAAGCCGGTCACATGTTCTTCCTCCCGGCGCTGCAGAGAGACGTCCGTCTTCAGGTATGGCCATCTCCTTCCTGCAGTAACACGGGCGCCGATGAGCCCGTGTGACTGAGCCCTTAGCTCCATGTATGCAGATCAGGAAGCGCTAATGCCACTTACTGCTACAGTCGTGGCAATCATGGGTAGCTGCAAGGCCTGAGCAGACCCTGATGCAGTGCATGTCAGAAGGCGGTATTTTATCTGCAACTAGGTCTAATATGTGTAGAAGAGTTCCATGTGAAGGCATTAGAGAAGATTCCCTCACTCGTGGAGGTGAATGTTCACACATGTGAATGTTTGCAAGTACAAAGCACTGCACTCTCCCTAAGCACTAAGTGTGGGGGATTCTGGCACCCTACAGTGGGCATATAAATGGCAGACCGATCAGATCCCTGCAGTGAAGCGCCCTGCAACATGTGGGACAAAAGGAAGTCTCCCTCTCTGCATTTGTCTGACACTGCAGTGGTGGTGTCGAACAGGTTGAGGCAGCACAGCAGGAACTGGGAGACAACATAGGAGCTGTTCATGAGTGTGCCAATTACCCCCGGGACAGTAATATGCAAACCCCTGGCCAACATCTTCAATTAGCTGGTCAGCAAACCCAAGCAATCGAATATTGAATAATCCCTTTGCGACTGGAGTTTGTGATTATCTTATTGGTTTTAGTTTTAATGAGCTTATGTGAATGGCCCACCATGTACATATACATGTGCAGGTTGGGTCTATATGATGGAGAAAGTAAGAATTGTTGGGTTCTCTCTGCTCTGGATGATTCCTCTTAACTATGTCTATATGTTCTGGAGATGTCTATACACATCAATAGCTGTCTCCTGAGCATGAATTTTCTGCAATAGGTAGAGTGGAAAAAGCTGCATCTAGACAGCTTTGGAGGCAACTATTTTCCATATAGGAAAAAAGCATTGTGCATTGAAATTCAACGCACCCAATTCTTTTTTCCACTAACATCATCTGCTGCGAGAGAGCTGTCAAGTCACCGTATATATTGTGACAAGTTGGGGTCACTCGTCTGCAATAGAGCCATCCTTTCCGTCTGGACTGGCCACACACATATACAAAAACTCCAGAAACTTGTATTTCCTTTTAATCCACATCACAACAAACATGTATACAACATACAACACAGTCCATTATTCGAACCCCACCAGGGTGTGAGTCTAGGGTCCTCCTTCCTGTCAGACTCAAGGCCTCCACTGGTCAACACTGGACCTCAGACTTGCAGCCCTTTCAGCTCTTGGGAGCTATCAACTTTCCCTCTGAGTGTGGCAGGAACTGACACTTATTTTGCTTCCTGCCACACCCACAGATGTTACCTCTTGTTTCTTCAGCCTGAATGCCTGTCTACAGCCCTCTGCAGGCCATTATGTGTACTACAGCACCACAATATCAAATAGTCAACAGGTCAGCTAAAAATGACGGGTATGGCCAAAATGCATTTAATGTGTTTAGGGACCCTAAAAGATTGTCTCATCAAATGAACACCTTTAATATTGACACTTCAAACACACATTATACACAGTACAATATAATATACTCTATATTACAAAATTGCATCTACACCAAAGGTAAAAATTAATCTGCAACACGTACATGTGTTCCTCGATATAGACATCGAAAATATGCACATATCTTTATTACAACAGATGGAAAATACCAATATCACCACAATATTGCATAGAACAGGATGTTGTATAAAACAATTAAACAGCACATTTTAATTATACAATCTTAGGGTCCTTTTATACAGGATGACCTTTTGGGCGCAGGCATCCGACAGATTGTCCCAGCAATGATAGTTCCTGTGCTTTAATACAGGAACAATCTTTAATGACTAAATGGAGGCAGAGCAGGTCTGTGATATTTCCGGCCCGTACGCTTTCATTGACAGTAAATAGGCAGTCCATTTGAATTTCCAGCATGCAAAAACTGAACAATAAACTAATTATCATTCGCCATTTTGTTCCACTTCGGTCTGTGCATGCTTTTACACTGAACGACAATCATTCAGATTCTCATGCGAGACTTAATGATCTCTTAGCTCTTGGAGCTCCTTCTTAGGTGTATATATGCTTGTGAGAGTGTGCTGTGCTTGCGCTGTGAAGGGACACTATCAAGCGCTTTTACACATGTAGTAGTGCTGTTTACTGTACTTTTTTGCGCTGCTGGTCCCATTCACATTGGCAGGTGACACACTCGCGCCGTGGTTTATCCGACTGAGCTGTCTAATTAGACCCCAGATTATCAATTAACACCACAAAATTGTGCATTCGGTTCGGGTGCACATTTGCACACCCTCATAGACTCCTATGATGCCTTGGGTGCACTAGTGCACACAAAAATATAGCATGTTTGCATATGTTCGCCTGTGTAAAAATATAGTGCAACAATGCTGAATATGAGGAACCGATGGGCTCTATTGTCTGTGATTTGTGCAAGCTATTTGTGTGTGCGGAAATGTGTGCAAAAACAGTCATCTGCATGAGCCCTTAGTTGTCTCATGATATCTATTCATAATGTTCCGTTTAAGAAACAATGTATTCTGATACTACTTTACAAAGAAACCTATTACAGTACACTAAACATTTACAAGGTCCCCCCCCCCCCCCCCCCCACCGCCTTCCTTCCTTTTAAAAAGCAGTGCGGTAGCTACACACTGTCACAAAATTGTGACAATGCCTTTTAGGCACCAGTCTGCATTTAAGCATCCGACCAACAGATGGTTGAAATTTCCCAAGTGCAAAAAGCACCTCTGAGTGCAGCAGATGGAATTGCTGGAGAGATTTTTCCTTTCCCATTTTATTCAGTAATTTTAAACTCTTATTGCTATTAAAAATTATATTATGAAATACAAATCCTGTCTTTATAATAGAAAGCCTACAGTCACACAATTTATTTATATATATCACGGAAATGCACAGTATGAAGATATTTTCTTATGCAGTTTGCAATGTTTTTCACATTATTTGCTCACCGGCGCCGTAAAAACGCATGAATGGGTGCACAAATCTAACGTTTGAGTGCCCGTTCAGACGCACAGGCCTGGCGCATGTACACTGAGGCCGCAATGCCATTGGGCATGGGGAGACAGTCTAGCTCACCTCCTCTCTCCTCCCCTCTAGCTGTTTGCAATCAAAGGGGGCGGGGAGGGGGTGGAGCTAAGCTCCCACCCCCTTCTCGCTCCTTGTCCGGAGCCAGGAATGAGAGGGGCAAAGCTTAGCTCCCCCCCCCCCCTATTGCAAACAACCGGAGGAGAGGAGATAGGAGGAGAGAAGGGGGAGGGAGTTTAGCAGTCATGCTTCTAATCTCCTTCCCACCTCCCTTCTCTGGCCACTGTTATTGGCTCCCATAGGAGTCTATGCAGCCGCTGACGTATTCTTGGAAAAAAGATAGTTCCGGGACTATCTTTTCTGCTCAGCGTAAAAACGCCCATCACTATATTAACCAGCCAGGCACTTGTGCGCCGTTGAAATACGCCTGTGTGATATGATGCATTGGAATCCAAAGCATCAGATCGTAGCGTATATCGGCCGGCCATGAACACAGCAGCGTACATGCAGTGAACGCTTTCCATAAACTTACTATGAAAAGAGCAGTCCCGCTGTCCACGAGCAGAGAATCATAGTGATTCTCCGCTTGCGGGATTTAAATTGCAGCATATGCATGTACATATGCAGGTATACGCGCCCAAAAACACATGCATACGCGATCATACTCAGGGAAAATTGAAGAGATGCACAGTGTTCTTCGCATATGCCTTAGTCACAATAATATCATGTTGTTGCGTCCTTCCCTCTGCATTACCTTAACAGTACATTAGACTTTACATACATCAAGGAATCCTCCATTTGCAGCAACTTACCTTTTTATACTGTAGCTTAAGCTGCTCATATTGTACTAGAGAAATGTTGGCTTAACCTTCCAACAAGATCGATTTTTTTTTTGTTCTGACAAGCAAAAATGATCAAATCAGCTAAAATTTTCCTTGCTATTGTTCTGACAAGTGAGAGTTTTCCTATTTGGGGTGATATTTCTCTTGTTTAATACAATGGAGGCTGAAATTTGTATTTGTATTAAAGAAATTTAACCTCTGTTATCTTTTATATGGGAAATACAGCTCTACAATGAGAAATTGACAGTAATATGTTAATATAAAAATGTAAAAATTGTAAATTGTAAGATATAAAAAGCTACACTTTTCACTACTGTTAGGAGATAAGTCACTGCTGAATCTGTCTGGCAGTGACTTTTCTCCTTCTTTATTGAATACAAATATACAGTCAGGGGAAATGAAAGCCAGTTTAATTTGTCTACTTCAGAACTTTGTACACAGGGATGTTATGATATAAATGAGTAGTAGTAATAGTATTTCTAGGGGCTTAAACACATTAACCCATTTTTCGGGGTCTTTACCACATAAGGATTTGCAAGTCCGAGTTGTGGAAAAATAAATTTGGCATGTATGAAAATGCACCAGGCAGCCATCGCTGACAGAGTCTAAACCTGCATGTGAATTCACACAATAGTCCACGACAGAACTACCAGTTTTCCATGAAAATAATCTCTACCCTGATAATAAGCCCTAGAAAACAGAAAAAAAAATTAAAAACATCAATACTCACCTAGCTGGTGGTGCCGGAGTCTCTTGTGCTGGTCCCCGGGGCTGTGGCAGGCTGCCGCTTCCTCTTCACTGACACAGACCATTGCTTCTGGTGATGGGGCTTTGAATACCCTGCATCCAGCAAGCAAGTGCTGTGATTAGATCGAGCGCCAGCCAATCAGAGCCGACGCTCGATCATTCACAGCCATTTAGTGAATGACATCACTGAATGGCTGTGATTGGCTCATCAAGTGCCGGCTCTGATTGGCTGAGTCACGGAGCTCATGAGCCAATCACAGCACTCGTTTGTTGGAGGTGGGGTATTCAAAGCTCCGTCACCAGAAGGACAGTTCTGCGTGAACGCTGAGGACACTGCGGCTTGCTGCATCACCGCCAGAGATCAGCAGCACCAGGGACCCAAACGCTGCAGATCAAGTGAGTATAAGCCCCCACTTCCCTGAAAATAGGACACATTCAGGAGCCATATCCAACTTCAGAAGTTTCTCTAGATCCTGCTGCAAGGATGGTGAAACAAGAAGAGTCATCTCAAAATCACTGAATTTTTCCCCTTAACAGCAGCAGCAATTCAGCAAGATGGTTCCATTCACAGAGTGCTTCTTCTCTGGCAGGATCATAGTGCTGGCATCCACATTGTGTCAAGAACTTCCTATCATACAGAGGAAACTGCTTCCAAAGCTGCTCTCCTTCAGGGCTTAAACAGATGACCGTATTTGCGGAACATTTTGCGGGCGTGATTTTCATACCCGCAAGACGTGACGAAGCAAAGCCATTGATTTCAATGGTTTTGTTCTCACGAGCGTGTTTCTCACTTGATATTCCAATGCGCAAGATAAGATAGGCTGTGCACTATCCTTCTCGTACGTAGTTTTTGTTTGTGCAAAAAAGATAGATCCTGCCCTATCTTTCTGCTTTTTTGTTGTTACGCTCGCAATAGCGCAGAGTTTGAACTGCAAAAAAAAAAGAACTTTGGGCTTGTTCATGAGCAAATATGCTCTGTAGCAGGAAGCGTATTTGTGCATGCGCTTGTCTGTCAAAGCTCTCAATGATTATGTTCAGCAGCAAACAAACTCAGACTGTGAAGCTGTTTGTAAATCTCCTTGCAAAAAGATTTGCATTCCACCTTTACAAAATCTGTAATAAAATATTGTCTCTGGGTAATCACACATACCATATTAAATCTAAAATGTCAGATCTTACCTCTGCTCATAATAAACTAGCAGATGCAACTAATACCTTGGATGCTGAAATTTCAAGCCTTCATACAAAAGTAATGTATATGGAGGATGGGTCAAGGCGTAATAATGTCCATTTCAGTAATTTTCCAGAGTCTGTTAAAACAGAAGCTCTGAATGATTTCCTTGATTTCTTTTTAGCAAAACCAGATAGTGTTGCCCATTATCTACGTTGATATTTAATATTATGGGGCCGCTAGCCCAACACATTAGAAATTCTTCTTATTTCAAAGGTATCATAGTTGGCCGAGGGAACATAAAGTAGGCTTTCTGGCCGATGACGTAATATTCACACGTTCCTCGTCTAAAACCTCCTTACTAGCATTATTCAGTCTTTTGAAATGAATTGAGGATATTTCATGCTACAAACTCAATGCTCCAAAATGATTCATTTTAGACTTAGGAATTTGATCTAATATCAAATCTGGCTTACAGAATTCATTTCCCTTCAGATGGACAATGGACAGCCTACCCTATCACAATCACCTATATCATATCTAAACTTCACTATTAATTCACTGTTATTCACTGTAATTTAATAATAATAATTAAAAACACTCCAAAAAGACATCTCCAATCTTTTTAAATTCCCTACCTAATGGGTTGGCAGGATTGCAACAGGTAAAATGCTTATTCCAGCCAAAAATATTTACCATGTCTGCAACATTCCCATTCATTTTTCCAGCTCCCATTTGGCCCATATTCAGAAATGAGAGTATCAGCCTAAACACTATAGGCTAGAATTGAAGAAGGTGCTTTGGGTTGCCCAAACATTGTTTCCTACTATAGAGCTGCCATTCTGGATCAATGCAGTTTTGGTAGTTGCTAAATGTTGACAAACAATGATTCTCTATGGACTTTGATGTTGTAAGTCTTCCAGGTGTTTCTTCATTTCTCTGGTTTCCTACCCATCGCCTCTCTCAGTAAATGCTTCTAACTCCTCCAATCTCTATCGGCCTTATTTTGCAGAAAAAGATTATTGATTTAAAAGTCTTGCAACCACCTGCTATGAGGAGCATTCCCGTTGAGGTTATACAAAACATAATATTTAATATTGATAACCATATCACCTATCTAAAAGATATTATTTTTAATGCTCTTTCAGACCCATTTGAGCAAATGGCAGGCATTTACTCCCTATCAGGTAGGGAATTCTTCAAATACCCAAGACTTCACAATTTCCTGCCATCCCTGGCTGAGTTCAATTAACTCCCAGGGACCTCTTTTGAGCTTTTTTTTTTATAATTCTAATAAGCTAACCAAAGTGCTCTTTCATTGTTATAGAGCGATTATTGGGACCCCTTTCATGATTTTCCCTTTGTTAACAAGTATGAAAAAGATTTGGATATTAAGTTTTCTATCAATGGGATTTAATTTTCTCACTGAACCCCAAATCTTCAAAATGTGCTAAGAATCTTGATCATCCAGAAAACTCATATACATATGGTACACTCTATAGCCTATCCAAAATATACTGAAAAGCTTCCAAAATACTGTATGTTATATGGCAGTATTCTCCATATTTGGGGGTTTTGTAACCTGCTGCAGCGTTTCTGGAAGGTTGTCTTTGGTTTTATTAAATATATACTAGGCTAACCTATTCACTTATTTCCAGCCACAGTCCTACTCTCCTAAATGCTGGATTCATTGCCTATCTTAGACCGATTTCTAAGTTCGCTTTTTCTCATGGTAGTTAGATACCATATTGCTAGTAACTGGAGGAGTACCAATCTTCTTTCACTAGTTGAAATTATCAATGCCATTTACTATAACTATTAGAGATGAGCGAACGTACTCGTCCGAGCTTGATACTCGTTCGAGTATTAGCGTGTTCGAGATGCTCGTTACTCGAGACGAGTACCACGCGATGTTCGAGTTACTTTCACTTTCATCTCTGAGACGTTAGCGCGCTTTTCTGGCCAATAGAAAGACAGGGAAGGCATTACAACTTCCCCCTGCGATGTTCAAGCCCTATACCACCCCCCTGCAGTGAGTGGCTGGCGAGATCAGGTGTCACCCGAGTATATAAATCGGCCCCTCCCGCGGCTCGCCACAGATGCATTCTGACAGAGATCAGGGAAAGTGCTGCTGGTGCCGGAGCTGCTATAGGAAGAGCGTTAGGAGTGATTTTAGGCTTCAAGAACCCCAACGGTCCTTCTTAGGGCCACATCTGACCGTGTGCAGTACTGTTGAGGCTGCTTTTAGCAGTATTGCACAATTTTTTTTTTTCTATATCGGCCGTGCAGAGCATTGCGTCCGCAGTCTACAGTCATTGTACAGAGTATAGGGCCAGTACTGGTGAGGCAGGGAAAGAGATATTCAGGCTATATAGGCAGTGGGCTTTTTCCAAAAAATTGGGGAAACATACTATATTTGGGCTGCCTGTGACCGTCTTCAGTTTACTGCGTGTCTGCTGGGGGTAGTAGTCCTAATTAATACGCAGCTAAGCGTTACAGCAGGCTTTCGCAAAATTGTTTCCTGGATCTGCTGTCTCTGTTACATCAGCGCCGTCATCCCGCCAGAGGGAAACAGTATACATAATATTATACGCTGCCTACAGTATCTATCTGCTGGGGGTAGTAGTCCTAATTAATACGCAGCTAAGCGTTACAGCAGGCTTGCGCAAAATTGCTTCCTGGATCTGCTGTCTCTGTTACATCAGCGCCGTCATCCCGCCAGAGGGAAACAGTATACATAATATTATACGCTGCCTACAATATCTATCTGCTGGGGGTAGTAGTCCTAATTAATATGCAGCTAAGCGTTACAGCAGGCTTGCGCAAAATTGTTTCCTGGATCTGCTGTCTCTGTTACATCAGCGCCGTCATCCCGCCAGAGGGAAATAGTATACATAATATTATACGCTGCCTACAGTATCTATCTGCTGGGGGTAGTAGTCCTAATTAATACGCAGCTAGGCATTACAGCAGCCTTGCGCAAAATTGTTTCCTGGATCTGCTGTCTCTGTTATATCAGCGCCGTCATCCCGCCAGAGGGAAACAGTATACATAATATTATACGCTGCCTACAGTATCTATCTGCTGGGGGTAGTAGTCCTAATTAATACGCAGCTAAGCGTTACAGCAACCTTGCGCAAAATTGTTTCCTGGTTCTGCTGCCTCTGTTACATGATCGCCGTCATCCCGCCAGAGGGAAATAGTATACATAATATTATACGCTGCCTACAGCGTGTCTGCTGGGGGTAGTAGTCCTAATTAATACGCAGCTAAGCGTTACAGCAGGCTTTCGCAAAATTGTTTCCTGGATCTGCTGTCTCTGTTACATCAGCGCCGCCATCCCGCCAGAGGGAAACAGTATACATAATATTATACGCTGCCTACAGTATCTATCTGCTGGGGGTAGTAGTCCTAATTAATACGCAGCTAGGCATTACAGCAGCCTTGCGCAAAATTGTTTCCTGGATCTGCTGTCTCTGTTACATCAGCGCCGTCATCCCGCCAGAGGGAAACAGTATACATAATATTATACGCTGCCTACAGTATCTATCTGCTGGGGGTAGTAGTCCTAATTAATACGCAGCTAAGCGTTACAGCAACCTTGCGCAAAATTGTTTCCTGGTTCTGCTGCCTCTGTTACATGATCGCCGTCATCCCGCCAGAGGGAAATAGTATACATAATATTATACGCTGCCTACAGTATCTATCTGCTGGGGGTAGTAGTCCTAATTAATACGCAGCTAGGCATTACAGCAGCCTTGCGCAAAATTGTTTCCTGGATCTGCTGTCTCTGTTACATCAGCACCGTCATCCCGCCAGAGGGAAACAGTATACATAATATTATACGCTGCCTACAGTATCTATCTGCTGGGGGTAGTAGTCCTAATTAATACGCAGCTAAGCGTTACAGCAACCTTGCGCAAAATTGTTTCCTGGTTCTGCTGCCTCTGTTACATGATCGCCGTCATCCCGCCAGAGGGAAAGAGTATACATAATATTATACGCTGCCTACAGTATCTGTCTGCTGGGGGTAGTAGTCCTAATTAATACGCAGCTAAGCGTTACAGCAACCTTGCGCAAAATTGTTATCTGGTTCTGCTGCCTCTGTTACATGATCGCTGTCATCCCGCCAGAGGGAAAGAGTATACATAATATTATACGCTGCCTACAGTATCTGTCTGCTGTATCAGCTCAGCATTTTAAAAAAATAGAAGCAAAATACTTAAGGCCTACTACTGGCCTTTGGCCACTTGACTGCTTCTGCGCTGTGAATTCCACTAGCTCAGTCATACGCACCTACGTGTCACTACAGGCGTGCGCAAAATTGTTTCCTGGCTCTGCTGTGCGTTCCATAAGGGAAGTCAGCCTCCAACCACAGGCCAATAAGCGGCACATTTAATTACAGCGTTCTGTTTCTGCACTACTGGTAATACAGCATGCTGAGGGGTAGGGGTAGGCATAGAGGACGTGGACGCGGGCGAGGACGCGGAGGCCCAAGTCAGGGTGTGGGCACAGGCTGAGCTCCTGATCCAGGTGTATCGCAGCTGACTGCTGCGGGATTAGGAGAGAGGCACGTTTCTGGCGTCCCCACATTCATCTCACAATTAATGGGTCCACGCGGTAGACCTTTATTAGAAAATGAGCAGTGTGAGCAGGACCTGTCGTAGATGGCAGAAAGTGCATCCAGCAATCTATCGACCACTCAGAATTCTACGCCGTCCACTGCTGCAACTCTGAATCCTCTGGCTGCTGCTCCTCCTTCCTCCCAGCCTCCTCACTCCATTACAATGACTCATTCTGAGGAGCAGGCAGACTCCCAGGAACTGTTCTCGGGCCCCTGCCCAGAATGGGCAGCAATGGTTCCGAATCCTCTCCCACTGGAGGAGTTTGTCGTGACCGATGCCCAACCTTTGGAAAGTTCCCGGGGTCGGGGGATGAGGCTGGGGACTTCCGGCAACTGTCTCAAGAGCTTTCAGTGGGTGAGGAGGACGATGACGATGAGACACAGTTGTCTATCACTCAGGTAGTAGTAATTGCAGTAAGTCCGAGGGAGGAGCACACAGAGGATTCGGAGGAAGAGCAGCAGGACGATGAGGTGACTGACCCCACCTGGTTTGCTACGCCTACTGAGGACAGGGCTTCAGAGGGGGAGGCAAGTGCAGCAGCAGGGCAGGTTGGAAGAGGCAGTGCAGTGGCCAGGGGTAGAGGCAGGGCCAGACCGAATAATCCACCAACTGTTTCCCAAAGCGCCCCCTCGCACCATGCCACCCTGCAGAGGCCGAGGTGCTCAAAGGTCTGGCAGTTTTTCACTGAGAGTGCAGACGACCGACGAACAGTGGTGTGCAACCTTTGTCGCGCCAAGATCAGCCGGGGAGCCACCACCACCAGCATGCGCAGACATATGATGGCCAAGCACCCCACAAGGTGGGACGAAGGCCGTTCACCGCCTCCGGTTTGCACCGCTGCCTCTCCCCCTGTGCCCCAACCTGCCACTGAGATCCAACCCCCCTCTCAGGACACAGGCACTACCGTTTCCTGGCCTGCACCCACACCCTCACCTCCGCTGCGCTCGGCCCCATCCAGCAATGTCTCTCAGCGCACCGTCCAGCCGTCGCTAGCGCAAGTGTTGGAGCGCAAGCGCAAGTACGCCACCACGCACCCGCACACTCAAGCGTTAAACGTGCACATAGCCAAATTTATCAGCCTGGAGATGCTGCTGTATAGGGTTGTGGAAACGGAGGCTTTCAAAGGTATGATGGCGGCGGCGGCCCCGCACTACTCAGTTCCCAGTCGCCACTACTTTTCCCGATGTGCCGTCCCAGCCCTGCACGATCACGTCTCCCGCAACATTGTACGCGCCCTCACCAACGCGGTTACTGCCAATGTCCACTTAACAACAGACACTTGGACAAGCACAGGCGGGCAGGGCCACTATATCTCCCTGACGGCACATTGGGTGAATTTAGTGGAGGCTGGGACAGAGTCAGAGCCTGGGACCGCTCACGTCCTACCCACCCCCAGAATTGCGGGACCCAGCTCGGTGGTGGTATCTGCGGCGGTGTATGCTTCCTCCACTAAACCACCCTCCTCCTCCTCCTACGCAACCTCTGTCTCGCAATCAAGATGTGTCAGCAGCAGCACGTCGCCAGCAGTCGGTGTCGCGCGGCAGCACAGCGGTGGGCAAGCGTCAGCAGGCCGTGCTGAAACTACTCAGCTTAGGAGAGAAGAGGCACACGGCCCACGAACTGCTGCAGGGTCTGACAGAGCAGACCGACCGCTGGCTTGCGCCGCTGAGCCTCCAACCGGGCATGGTCGTGTGTGACAACGGCAGTAACCTGGTGGCGGCTCTGCATCTCGGCAGCCTCACGCACGTGCCATGCCTGGCCCAAGTCTTTAATTTGGTGGTTCAGCGCTTTCTGAAAAGCTACCCATGCTTGTCACACCTGCTTGGAAAGGTGCGCCGGCTCTGCGCACATTTCCGTAAGTCCCACACGGACGCTGCCACCCTGTGCACCCTGCAACATCGGTTTCATCTGCCAGTGCACCGACTGCTGTGCGACGTGCCCACACGGTGGAACTCTACGCTCCACATGTTGGCCAGGCTCTATGAGCAGCGTAGAGCTATAGTGGAATACCAACTCCAACATGGGCGGCGCAGTGGGAGTCAGCCTCCTCAATTCTTTACAGAAGAGTGGGCCTGGTTGGCAGACATCTGCCAGGTCCTTGGAAACTTTGAGGAGTCTACCCAGATGGTGAGCGGCGATGCTGCAATCATTAGCGTCACCATTCTTCTGCTATGCCTCTTGAGAAGTTCCCTGCAAAGCATAAAGGCAGACGCTTTGCGCTCGGAAACAGAGGCGGGGGAAGACAGTATGTCGCTGGATAGTCAGAGCACCCTCCTGTCTATATCTCAGCACGTTGAGGAGGAGGAGAAGCATGAGGAGGATGAGGAGGAGGGGGAAGAGACAGCTTGGCCCACTGCTGAGGGTACCCATGCTGCTTGCCTGTCACCCTTTCAGCGTGTATGGCCTGAGGAGGAGGAGGAGGATCCTGAAAGTGATCTTCCTAGTGAGGACAGCCATGTGTTGCATACAGGTACCCTGGCACACATGGCTGACTACATGTTAGGATGCCTTTCTCGTGACCCTCGCGTTACACGCATTCTGGCCACTACGGATTACTGGGTGTACACACTGCTCGACCCACGGTATAAGGAGAAACTTTACACTCTCATACCCGAAGAGGAAAGGGGTTCGAGAGTGATGCTATACCACAGGACCCTGGCGGACAAACTGATGGTAAAATTCCCATCTGACAGCGCTAGTGGCCGAAGGCGCAGTTTCGAAGGCCAAGTTGCAGGGGAGGCGCAGAGACCAGGCAGCATGTACAGCACAGGCAGGGGAACACTCTCTAAGCCCTTTGACAGCTTTATGGCTCCCCAGCAAGACTGTGTCACCGCTCACCAGTCAAGGCTGAGTCGGCGGGAGCACTGTAAAAGGATGGTGAGGGAGTACATAGCCGATCGCACGACCGTCCTCCGTGATGCCTCTGCCCCCTACAACTACTGGGTGTCGAAGCTGGACACGTGGCCTGAACTCGCGCTGTATGCCCTGGAGGTGCTTGCTTGTCCTGCGGCTAGCATCTTGTCAGAGAGGGTGTTTAGTGCCGCTGGGGGAATCATCACAGATAAGCGTACCCGTCCGTCGACCGACAGTGCCGACAGGCTTACACTCATCAAGATGAACAAAGCCTGGATTTCCCCAGACTTCTCTTCTCCACCAGCGGACAGCAGCGATACCTAAACAATACGTAGGCTGCACCCGCGGATGGAAGCATTGTTCTCTACCACCATCAAAAACGTGGACCTTTTAGCTTCATCAATCTGTGTATAATATTCGTCCTCCTCCTCCTGCTCCTCCTCCTGAAACCTGACGTAATCACGCCGAACGGGCAATTTTTCTTAGGCCCACAAGGCTCAGTCATATAAATTTTCTAAACAATTTTTATACGTTTCAATGCTCATTAAAGCGTTGAAACTTTCACCTGAACCAATTTTTGTTTTAACTGGGCTGCCTCCAGGCCTAGTTACCAATTAAGCCACATTAACCAAAGCGATTAATGGGTTTCACCTGCCCTCTTGGTTGGGCATGGGCAATTTTTCTGACGTACATTAGTACTGTTGGTACACCAATTTTTTGGGGCCCTCGCCTACAGTGTAATCCAATTAATTTTTTGCTCACCTGCATTAAAGGTGACGTTCCATCAGCTGTGATGGGCACTGCAATGGGATACATTTATGTACAGCCGGTGGGTTCCAGGGAGCCACCCATGCTGTCGGTCCACACGGAGTTGTAACTGCATGTGTCTACTTCTAAAGAACCCCAGTCTGACTGGGGCATGCAGTGTGGGCTGAAGCCCACCTGCATTAAACATGACATTACCTCAGCTGTGATGGGCAATGCAATGGGATATATTTATGTACCGCCGGTGGCTTCCTGGCACCCACCCATGCTGTCGGTCCACACGGAGTTGTAACTGCATGTGTCCACTTCTAAAGAACCCCAGTCTGACTGGGGCATACAGTGTGGGCCGAAGCCCACCTGCATTAAACATGACATTACCTCAGCTGTGATGGGCAATGCAATGGGATATATTTATGTACCGCCGGTGGCTTCCTGGCACTCACCCATGCTGTCGGTCCACACGGAGTTGTAACTGCATGTGTCCACTTCTAAAGAACCCCAGTCTGACTGGGGCATGCAGTGTGGGCCGAAGCCCACCTGCATTTAATCGGACGTTACCTCAGCTGTGATGGGCACTGCAATGGGATACATTTATGTACAACCGGTGGGTTCCAGGGAGCCACCCATGCTGTGGGTGCACACGGAATTCCCATTGCGGAGTTGTACCTGCCTGTGACTATTTATAAAAAACCGCGGTCTGACTGGGGCATGCAGACACCTTGACAGAATGAATAGTGTGTGGCACATAGGTTCCCCATTGCTATGCCCACGTGTGCAGCTCCTGATGGCGGTGGCACAGGATTATATTTCTCATTGCTTCTGTACAGCATTGTGAGCTATCGCCCCACCCCTTTTAAAGAGTGGGGCGATAGCTGTGCCAACCCTCTGCAGTGTGTGCCTGCTGTTCCTCCTCATGGCAGACGCACTTATAAATAGACATGAGGGTGGTGTGGCTATGAGGCCTGCGTGTGGCATGAGTGCAGCTGAAGGCTGCGCAGGGACACTTTGGTGTGCGCTGTGGACACTGCGCCGTGTGTGTGGGGGGGGGGGGGTTGGGCAGCATGTAACCCAGGAGAAGTGGCAGCAGAGTGTCATGCAGGCAGTGATTGTGCTTTGTTGGAGGTAGTGTGGTGCTTAGCTAAGACATGCATTGCTAATGAGGGCTTTTCAGAAGTAAAAGTTGTTGGGAGGGGGGGGGCACTCTTGCCGCTATTGTGGCTTAATAGTGGGACCTGGGAACTTGAGATGCAGCCCAACATGTAGCCCCTCGCCTGTCCTATCCGTTGCTGTGTCGTTCCCATCACTTTCTTGAATTGCCCAGATTTTCACAAATGGAAACCTTAGCGAGCATCGGCGATATACAAAAATGCTCGAGTCGCCCATTGACTTCAATGGGGTTCGTTACTCAAAATGAACCCTCGAGCATCGCGAAAATTTCGTCCCGAGTAACGAGCACCCGAGCATTTTGGTGCTCGCTCATCTCTCATAACTATGCCTTGGAACAAATGATGCATTAGAGACTGAGTAATTCTAGCCAACATTTATCTATTTGGGCAAAATAGTTAATGTTTTATGACTCTCTACCTTAAATTTCTAAGTTGTGTGTTATTTAGGCCTTCTCAAATATTGACTATTGTGTTTGTAATATATTAAGCACAGGCAGGAAGGGCCACTATATCTCCCTGACTGCAGATTGGGTGAATTTAGTGGAGGCTAGGACCGAGTCACAGCCTTGGACCGCTCACGTCCTACCCACCCCCAGAACAGCGGGCCCCAGCTCGGTGCTGGTATCTGCTGCGGTGTATGCCACCTCCACTAAACCTTCCCCCTCCTCCTCTTCCTACGCAACCTCTACCTCGCAATTAAGATGTGTCAGCAGCACGTCGCCAGCAGTCGGTGTCGCGCGGCAGCACAGCGGTGGGCAAACGTCAGCAGGCCGTGCTGAAACTAATCAGCTTAGGAGAGAAGAGGCACGCGGCCCACGAACTGTTGCATGGTCTGACAGAGCAGACCGACCGCTGGCTTAATCCTGGCCACAGTTCCGAAAACCAACTAATGACAACAGGGGTCGTATGCGATTATTCTTAGCTGAAGCATTCAGCCGACCGGTAGAGCAATAGTGGCTTCCATCTTGTTGGTACTGATAATAATTACATATTTTAGTGTACAGCTGAGGTAGGAATAGAGCCGACTATAGAACACAGCATCCCTGCAGGACTGGGGACAGAGGAGCAGCAGGCACATATCCTTGGTGGAAGCAGGCCAGCTGAGATCCACATACTCCCGGACTGATTTTGGACTGATTGATGAGGCCTTTACTTGTCATCATCTTTGGTAATTCCTGACAAAGATGAGTGGTATAGCCAAAAACTTGCATTGCTAACACTTTGAAATGGTCAACAGAAAACATATGAATGAAGCCTTTCCATATTTCTGATTGAGATGAGGAGGCGCTTAGACTTTTAGTACCTAGAATATCCTTTTCATTGCTATCAAATGCCCCTCTTGTCTCAGAAAATACTAGCTTTTCCATATAGCTGCTGTTGCTTTCACTTTTGTTCTTTGGCTTTATCTTTGTCCATTGGCTATTATTCATATCTGAAGGTTTGATTTTGCCCATGGAGAGGAGGGTAACTGCATTAATGTTACAGGGGTCTGCCTATACTTCAGCTGCAGAAATGTTACAGGGGTCTGCCAATACTGCTGCTACATAAATGTTTCTGGGGTCTGCGTATACTTCTGCAACTAAAATGTTACTGGGGTCTGGCTATACTGTTACTACTGAAATGTACCTAATACTGGGCTCTGCCTATACTGCTGCTACGGAAATATTACTGGGCTCTGTCTATACTGTTACTACTGAAATGCTACTAATACTGGGTTCTGCCTATACTGCTGCTACTGAAATGTTACTGGGGTCTGTCTATACTGTAACTACTGAAATGCTACTGGGCTCTGCCTATACTGCTGCAACTGAAATGTTACTGGGGTCTGTCTATACTGTAACTACTGAAATGCTACTGGGCTCTGCCTATACTACTGCAACTGAAATGTTACTGGGGTCTCTCTATACTGTTACTACTAAAATGTTACTAATACTGGGCTATGCCTATACTGCTGCTACGGAAATGTTACTGGGGTCTGCCTATACTGTTACTACTGAAATGTTACTGGGCTCTGCCTATACTGCTGCAACTGAAATGTTACTGGGGTCTGTCTATACTGTTACTACTGAAATGTTACTAATACTGGGCTATGACTATACTGCTGCTACGGAAATGTTACTGGGGTCTGTCTATACTGTTACTACTGAAATGTTACTGAGCTCTGCCTATACTGCTGCAACTGAAATGTTACAGGGGTCTGTCTATACTGTTACTACTGAAATGTTACTAATACTAAGCTCTGCCTATACCGCTGGTACTGAAATGTTACTGGGCTCTGCCTATACTGCTGCAACTGAAATGTTACTGGGGTCTGTCTATACTGTTACTACTTAAATTTTTAATGGGCTATGCCTATACTGCTGCTAAGGAAATGTTACTGGGGTCTGTCTATACTGTTACTACTGAAATGTTACTGGGCTCTGCCTATACTGCTGCAACTGAAATGTTACTGGGGTCTGTCTAAACTGTTACTACTGAAATGTTACTAATACTGGGCTCTGCCCATGCTGCTGCTACTGAAATGTTACTGGGCTCTGCCTATACTGCTGCTACGGAAATGTAACTGGGGTCTATCTATACTGTAACTACAGAAATCTTACTGGGGTCTCCCTAGACTTCTGCAACATAACTATTAGTGGGGTCAGCTTATACTTTTGCTACAGAAATTTTACAGGGTTCTGTGCATAGTATGGGTGCACTAAGTTTTCCCATCGCAGTGTTCTACGTATCTGGCCCTAAAAAGAAAACCCAGACTGACTAGGGCATGGAGTGTGGGCCTAAGCCAACCTGTATTTTATCTCACGTTAGCTCAGCTATCCGGGGCACTGCAATAGGATTTATTTATGTACCGTCTGTGGGTTCCAGGGAGCCACCCATGCTGTGGGTGCACACAGACTTCCCATAGCGGAGTTGTACCTGCCTGTGACTATTAAAAAAGGCCAGACTGACTAAGGCATGCAGTGTGAGCCGAAGCCAACCTGTACATTATCTCACGTTACCTCCGCTATTCGGGCAACGCAATGGGATTAATTTATGTACCGTCGGTGGCTTCCTGGGACCCACCCATGCTGTGGGTCCACACAGACTTCCCAGAGCGGAGTTGTACCTGCCTGTGACTATTAATGAAAAAAACCCAGACTGACTAGGGCATGCAGTGTGGGCCGAAGCCCACCTGTATTTTATCTCACGTTAGCTCAAGCTATCCGGGGCACTGCAATGGGATTTATTTATGTACCGTCGGTGGGTTCCAGGGAGCCACCCATGCTGTGAGTGCACACAGACTTCCCATAGCGGAGTTGTACCTGCCTGTGACTATGAAAAAAGGCCAGACTGACTCTGGCATGCAGTGTGGGCTGAAGCCAACCTGTATTTTATCTCACGTTAGCTCAGCTATCCGGAGCACTGCAATGGGATTTATTTATGTACCGTCTGTCGGTTCCAGGGAGCCACCCATGCTGTGGGTGCACACAGACTTCCCATAGCGGAGTTGTACCTGCCTGTGACTATTAAAAAAGGCCAGACTGACTAAGGCATGCAGTGTGAGCCGAAGCCAACCTGTACTTTATCTCACGTTACCTCCGCTATTCGGGCAATGCAATGGGATTAATTTATGTACCGTCGGTGGCTTCCTGGGACCCACCCATGCTGTGGGTCCACACAGACTTCCCAGAGCGGAGTTGTACCTGCCTGTGACTATTAATGAAAAAAACCCAGACTGACTAGGGCATGCAGTGTGGGCCGAAGCCCACCTGTATTTTATCTCACGTTAGCTCAAGCTATCCGGGGCACTGCAATGGGATTTATTTATGTACCGTCGGTGGGTTCCAGGGAGCCACCCATGCTGTGAGTGCACACAGACTTCCCATAGCGGAGTTGTACCTGCCTGTGACTATGAAAAAAGGCCAGACTGACTCTGGCATGCAGTGTGGGCTGAAGCCAACCTGTATTTTATCTCACGTTAGCTCAGCTATCCGGAGCACTGCAATGGGATTTATTTATGTACCGTCTGTCGGTTCCAGGGAGCCACCCATGCTGTGGGTGCACACAGACTTCCCATAGCGGAGTTGTACCTGCCTGTGACTATTAAAAAAGGCCAGACTGACTAAGGCATGCAGTGTGAGCCGAAGCCAACCTGTACTTTATCTCACGTTACCTCCGCTATTCGGGCAATGCAATGGGATTAATTTATGTACCGTCGGTGGCTTCCTGGGACCCACCCATGCTGTGGGTCCACACAGACTTCCCAGAGCGGAGTTGTACCTGCCTGTGACTATTAATGAAAAAAACCCAGACTGACTAGGGCATGCAGTGTGGGCCGAAGCCCACCTGTATTTTATCTCACGTTAGCTCAAGCTATCCGGGGCACTGCAATGGGATTTATTTATGTACCGTCGGTGGGTTCCAGGGAGCTACCCATGCTGTGAGTGCACACAGACTTCCCATAGCGGAGTTGTACCTGCCTGTGACTATGAAAAAAGGCCAGACTGACTCTGGCATGCAGTGTGGGCTGAAGCCAACCTGTATTTTATCTGATGTTAGCTCAGCTGTCCGGGGGCACTGCAATGGGATTTATTTATGTACCGTCGGTAGCTCCTGGGACCCACCCATGCTGTGGGTCCTCACAGACTTCCCAAAGCGGAGTTGTACCTGCCTGTGACTATTAATAAAAAAAACCCAGTCTGACTAGGGCATGCAGTGTGGGCCGAAGCCCACCTGTATTTTATCTGACGTTAGCTCAGTTATCCGGGGCACTTCATTGGGACAAACAAGAGGAGCGATACAGTGCTAATGAGACGTTCACAGCTACGCTAGCATTGGAGTCTGCTGTAGGCCCGCGATTGCTGAGGGTTTGTGCAGAGGCCTATGTCCTGGGTGCAGTGAATGTCCACTTCCTGCCTACAATTGCTGAAGCTGTTGGCCGAGGCCTACGTCCCGGGGGAACTGCAACTGTGCCAGGTTGGGGCTGTGGAGCTTTTTCCTGGCTAATCCAGTCATTGGAGCGGTGAAAGGAAAGGTAACTGATTTACTGAGCCAGTCGCAGATGAACTAGCATCGAAGTCCGCTTCATCCCAGCGTTTGCTGAGGGTGTGGGCCGAGGCCTATGTCCCGGAGGAAGTGCAAGTACGCCAGGTTGGGGCTGTGCAGCTTTTTCCTGCTAATCCAGTCATTGGAGCGGTGAAAGGAAAGCTAACTGATTTAATGAGCCTGTCGCAGATGAACTAGCATTGAAGCCTGCTTCATGCCTACGATTGCTGAAGCTTTGGGCCGAGGCCTATGTCGTCGGCGCGGTGCAAGTCTGCCATGTTTGGCCGCTCTGATTTATTTATTGTTCATGTCTTGGGTTGTCTAGGATCCACCTATGCTGTTGGTGCACACTTAGTTCCCATCGCGGTGTTTGACCTGTCTGGCAGAAAGTCACTGACTGACTTGGGTAGGGGGCAGAGTGCAGATGGCTTTCTCCTTGCAGTGTCGATTGAGCTATGCGACACCTAGACAGAATGAATACTGTGTGGGCACATGGATTCCCCATAGCTAAGTAACTCATGCCCACGTTTGCAGCTCCTGACGGAGGTGGCACAGGATTGGAATGAAGATCGAACGTCAATTTCTCATCGATTCTCTACAGCATTGTGGGCTATCACCCCGCCCCTTTTAAAGAGGGTCGCTACCTGGCCCTGCCAACCCTCTGCAGTGTGTGCCTCCGGTTCCTCCTCATGGCAGACGCACTTATAAATATACATGAGGGTGGTGTGGCTATGCAGCCAGCGTGTGGCATGAGGGCAGCTGAAGGCTGCGCAGGGACACTTTTGTGTGCGCTGCAGATGCAGGGTCGTGCGCGGGGGGGGGGGGGGGGGGTTGGACAGCATGTAACCCAGGAGAAGAGGCAGCGGTGTGTCCCGCAGGCAGTGCTTGTGCTTGGTTGGAGGTAATGTGGTGCTTAGCTAAGGTGTGCCTTGCTAATGAGGGTTTGTCTGAAGTAAAAATTTTTGGGGGGAGGGGGGCTCGCTCTTGCTGCTATTGTGGCTTAATAGTGGGTCCTGGGAGCCTGAGATGCAGCCCAGCATGTTGCCCCTCGCTTGCCCTATCCATTTCTGTGTCATTTCCATCACTTTCGTAGGTTTTAAAGATTTGCACAAATGAGAACCTTAGAGAGCATCGGCGATATACAAAAATGCTCGAGTCACCCATTGACTTCAATGGGGTTCGTTACTCAAAATGAACCCTCGAGCATCGCGGAAAGCTCGACTCGAGCAACGAGCACCCAAGCATTTTGGTGCTTGCTCATCTCTAGTTGGGACCAATAGATGTGTAAGGGCATGCACACAAGGCAAACAGGCTCAGGATGCCCTCAACATATGACAAGTAGATAGGATCATCTGATTGTCTGACAAGCACAAGCAGCTCCAACTGTTTCAATGTCCGCCATCCAGAGACAGGTGGCACCATTGTTACAGGCTCTTGTGTGTGTTGGAAGTATTTCCAGGTGCTTGTTTGAAGGACAATTAGTCTCACGGATTCCATTACACCTACTGCCTTTGTCACCTACCCACCGTCGCCTCTGTTTGCAGTGGTGTCATGAATGATGAGACTGGACTGCTACAGAGTGGAACCAGGTTGCCTTCAGTGATGAATCGAGGTATAACTTGGCTGTGTTCATGCCTGGAGACCTAAGGTTGAGCTCCTCAATCCTGTCTTTGTTGTTAAGTGGCACACTGTTCCTACTGCTGGTGTCATGGCCTGGTAGTAGTAGTACAAGGCACAATTACAGCTTGGCAATATGTTCAGGACATCCTGCAGCCACATGTGTTCCTCTCATGGCAGCTTCCAAAAGGTCTTTTCTTGCAGGATAATGCTCAGCCGCATTAACTCCATGACCATCTGGGATGCTAACTTTGACAGCCAACAAGTTTGCATAATCTAGGGGCTCAGTTACAGCAAGTGTCGACTGATATGCCTCAGAATACCATACCGAATCTATATGCCTCCATGCCCACCTGGCATCCAAACTAGAGGCGGCCAAACAGGGAACTAGATCCTCACTTCAAGTGTTGTGTTTTCTGCAATATTAACCTTTGAATAATATCTTGTAATTGCTTACTTATATCAATGTTACAATCACACATTACAATCTAAAGGTTTATTAGATTCTGACAATTCCTTCTAGGTGCTTGATTTTTACAGTGAGTGTATTTGACCTTAAATTAAACTAGATTTACTGAAAGTAGATAAAGACAAACAAATGAAGCAAATGAGATTAAATTTTACACTTAGTTATTTATTTATTGAGGAAGATTATCCAATATCACATGCCTGTGAGTCTTTAGAATTTGTGGATTTGAAATGAAAGTCAGGTGTTTTCACTGAAAAGGGTGACAATCAGGTGTAAGCGGGCGACCAGTTTTATTTTACGGACAAGGTTCTATCAAAGTCTGATCTTCATAGTATGTTTGTGAAAATATATCATGGCATGAACAAACTAGAGTTTTTTGAGGACCTCGATAGAAGAGTTGTTAATGCTCATCAGACTGAAAAAAACATCTCAATATTACCCTCCCAAGAGTGGTTGATTAACAAAGATCACTTCAAAAGCAAGGCATATAATAGTCCGCAAGGTCACAAAGAAACCCAAGGTAACTTCTAAGCAACTAAAGACCTTTCTCACATTAGCTAATGTTAATGACTCCCCCATGAGGAGGACACTAAACAACAATATTGTGCATGGCAGAATTACAAGGAGAAAGCAGACCCTCTCCAAAAAGAACATTGCTGCCCATCCACAGTTTGCTGAAGACACGCTAGCGTGCTATTGGAAAAATGTTTTGTGAATGTAAAAGACCAAAATAGAGCTTTTTGGCTTTAATGCAAGGCTTTATGTTTGGAAAAGAAAAACACTGCATTACAACATAAAAACATCATACCATCTGTGAAACCTGGTGGTGGTAGTGTCATAGTTCTGGCCTGTTTTCCTGCATCTGGGCCATGATAGTTTGCTATTATTGATAGATCAATGACTTCTGAATTATACCAGCAAATTCTAAAGGAAAATGCCAGGACACCTGTCTTTAAGCTGAATTTCAAGAAAATGTGAGTCATGCAGCACAAAAACAAAACAAAACACTCAGATCATTCTACAATAGAATGGTTAAAAAAGAATAAAGTTAAAGTTTTGGAATAGCTGAGTCAAAATCCTGACCGGAGCTGTTGCTTCAGTGGAAGACACTTAAGGTGCATACTTGGTCCATCCTCTACCACCTCGACCACCACCACTGACATGTCTCCTACCAATTGCTTCCTTCATGTTTTCTTCTTCTTTTTTTAAAATTAAAGAGCTGGACATTGTATAAAGAAGATAGGAATGTGCTTTGTAGAACTGTAAATATATCATGCTCAATGAGTGCTGTGTATATAGTAAGTAGCAGTTTTTTTGCAGAGTTAGTCTTGGTTATCACATAATAAAGATTAGCAAGAATTGTAATGTTGGCAGATAAGGTCTAATATTTCATTTTAATCTAGGGCTACCTACATCATACTTACTCTTTGCAACTTTAATATGCATTGAGAATACCAAGGTTTGGCACCTCTTAGAGAAATTGGCTATTTGGGCCTTATACCAGGTCTATCGAAGGCAGCTTCTTGGATTTTTATCACAGCAATTCCATGCATTGTGTAAATTTCTATATGTTCTCCTATTGGGTGTAGCTGAAGGGGAGGTGCTGTTAGGGCATTTGCTAGGTTGCTGGTTGGCAGTTGGTTAACAACAAGCCAATATGAATTGGCCAGAGTATTTAAAAACAGAGTGAGGGCATCAAAATATTTGTTTCCCCAGATGAAGGAAATCCCTAGCTACAACTATGATCTTATTTTCCTAACTTCTTGCACTTGTTTCTGGCCTATAAGCATGACTAGCTACCCATACAAAATGGTGAAAGGTCTTCAGAATAAAATGTTGAGGAGAGTCTATCATGATGTTTGTGAATGTGAAATCGGCCTGATAACAACACAAACCAGTTTTTCCACTAATCGCTCATCACTAATCATAATGAAACTGGAGGTTTTCAAAGATCTTCAGAGAGAAATACTTTGGGCAGAAACCAATAAAGGTTGTTGTGTATACTCAGTGTCAGTAGGGTATGAGGTCTAAATTTCTCAAGGAAAATAACATAGTACGAAATGTTGTCACCAGGGAAATATATGAGACAGTTGAAATGTAAAATATAGGAGAATGTCACAATTAATGGATAAGAAGTAAGAACCATGCATTGTGGTTTAGGACAGGGTTATAAGTTCACTATACGATTGGTCTGTGATTTGTCATGTTTAAAGAACTTACAGATAAGGCTACATGTTTTATGAATCTGTTACCACCCCTGAAGTTCAACCAGCATGGGACATTAAGGCAATGTGAGAGTCAAAGCATTTTTATTTGGTTCTGCCCTATAGTTTTGTATGTAGTTATGTATGTATCTATATTTATTTATATATATATAGTATCCATCTGTTGCTAGATTTATAGAAACTCAACTGCATATTTATCTATCTATAATACATATAGATAGATATGCAGTTGAGTTTCTATAAATCTAGCAACATATAAATGCTATTAAAGCTATGATTTCTCCATGGTGTGACTACACAAATCTCAAGAGAGGTCTCTTCTTATTCGTAAACTGGATGCATTTTTACCGAAATTTAACATCCAAGTAAAAAAAAATCCTGGAATATGTATGTACAACAGGCTGTATATGTGAAAAGTCAATTACAGATAAACAGAGGAAGTAGCAAATAGGTAGGTGACCTATTAACAAATTGAGTGGGGAATGTTCTTCTGCCAAGTAAAAAAAAAACCTTGATGGCATTTAAAATATTTCAAACATCCTGTAATGCTGAAAGAAAAAAAATAACGGGCCTTTATGAAAGACAGCAGGGAGCAACCCAAACCATAGATGAATGTGTTACAAAATTACATTTGATAGCAAAAGACAGAGCTTTTATGACAGTGATCATATGATAAAAGTGAAGTCTGATGGGATCAAATTCAAAAGAAGTGAAGGAATTGAAAAAGTTGTTACAAGATGATTTCACCATAGGTAATGCAATTAAAATAGCACATGCATTTAAGATGTGTGAGGCAGAAATGAAAGCACAGTACATGAAAATTAGACAATTCACAGAGAGAGCAACCACATGGCAGGATGCAGAAAACATTACAATGGGAAACCCCTGAGAACAAAGCTGAGGTAGAAACGCTTTAAATCAGGAAAGTATAAAACACTTCATGTTTGATAAGCACCTTTAAAGGGAAATGCTTATGCAGTACGTACAACCATGTGTATAGATGCTATAATACTATTCAATTCAACAATGCAAGAAAAAAATCTCAATGTGGATTATATTTTAAAGATGCTTTGCAAAACTAGGATATTGATTACTTGTCATCAAGAAAGCTCATCAATATCCAATCAGTGAGGGTCTGCCTCCCAGGACCTCTGCCAATCAGCAGTTTGAAGAGGCCACAAGCACTGTGGTCTCTTCACCATATACCAGGCACAACACTGTACATATTACTTGAATGGGACTGAGCTGTAGAAAGGCCACATGTTGGGTGCAGGGCATTAACTATCATTATAGTAGCTGTAGCATCTGCTATGATGCTTATGGTCACAGGGATTCAGGCCAGCTAGTGCACAATGTTCTGACAGTCAAGGACCTTACAATCTATAAGGAGTGACATGATAAGTATAATGAGATCTGGTCTGAGATGAGGTTTTTTTTTCCACTCGGAGGTCTTATAATTAAGAGGTCTGGTCTGGAGTCTGATAATGTGGTGGTCTGGTCTGTAAATATATTAGTGTTTAACTGTTTGTTACATTATTCTTAAACCTTAGTGAAAATACCACACATGGTGGCCTAGTTGTATTTTTTCAATGTGACTTGGTGGGAAAAT
Organism: Eleutherodactylus coqui; assembly: GCF_035609145.1. Taxonomy (NCBI): domain Eukaryota; kingdom Metazoa; phylum Chordata; class Amphibia; order Anura; family Eleutherodactylidae; genus Eleutherodactylus; species Eleutherodactylus coqui. The sequence goes on from NC_089843.1 coordinate 104,732,594, forward strand.
GTATCCTTTTTTAAAGAGGTTTTATGACATTTTTTCAGAAAGGCACAAAATGCCATGGGATTACCGTCCAACAGCTGATCATCCATCTCACTATCCAGTACAGTGGTCAGCACAGGAAGTTGGTGCCCCGGATTCACTGCCATCAAAATCAATGGGAGCACCAAGCTGTTACTCCACTTCCTACTTCTCTCCTGGCCAATAATGGATGTGACCATGCCAGTAACAGGAAGTGCAATAGGAATGTGGACCTGATTACATTTTATTCCGCATTTGACAATCCTATTCCTGCAGATGATTACATGAAAAAAGTATAAGGGCAGTTTCTGACGGCTGTATGTGCAACTATGCTCACGGCTACGGAGCGTAGTTGCGCATGAACAGGGTTTTTGTTTTCCCCTCAGGACGTTCAAACTCCACGCCATAACGCAGAAGTTTGAAAAAAAAAAAACCCGGGAAGATAGGTTCTGCCCTTTCTTTCTTGCATGTAGTTAATACATGCCCCTGTGTTTAAGCCCTCAATGTGTTTTCAGGTTCCAAGCTACATATTAGGTCTCAATGTGAGGGCTGAAACAGATAAATGTGTTTTTGCCCTGTTATGTGGCCGTGATAATCATGGCCACATAACGAGACAAAACAAAACCATCAATTTAAATGATTCTGTTTTCACTAGCAGGATTCTCGTGCGGTATTGACGCAGAGTTTGAAAAGCATGAATAGGGGAAAAATAACCCTATTTATGCACAACTACACTCTATAGCGGTGAGCGCACTTGCATATACGGCCTTCTGAAAGCGCCCTCACTGTCAAACAAGGACCTCTGCTCTTAACCTAAATAACTTATCTCCTACTCAAGATACATGCCCTCTACTGGTTGGGCTCTACTTTAGCTTTATTAGTCAAGCCTGTGATATGCCATACTTATAATGAAATATTGTAACGTTATAAGTGTAAGTCATTGCAAGCATTTCAATAAGCAGTGTAAGAAATAAAGAAGACAAAACAAAGGTTATTGTTTGCAATGTATACAAAACACACAAAGTAGATGGTAAACAGAAATCGTAATGAAAAATAATGAGCCGCAAGAAGGTTTGTATTCATAAGCTGCTGACATTTCACTAAGTATCTATATCAAGTGTTCTAGTAACATAAACACTCAATCACACTGATAGTTTTACATACTGTTTACGGATGGCTGGCATGTTTTTTTTACTGAAGCTGTCAAAATATAGAACTTTACTTTGCAATTGATGAGATGTTTTTAATTGCAGTGGCCCAAAGAATTTAATAATCACAACTTCCTGTTGTGGCCACTGTTACCTAACGGAATACTAGCAGCAAAATAACTGTGGTTCCGTGGCTATTATGATGAATGTCTGTTTTTCTTTAAATAACAGTTAAATATTTTTTGGGAGTTTAAAAAGTACTTTAAAAAATCACAGTAAAATCACAGTGGCATTTGTGAATATAGGTAGAAAAGTGAATGTTCACCTATTGCACAACAACATTATATATTTGCATTCTCTCGCAGGAATCTTCCGCAACAGTATTGCAAAATATGTTCTCCTGAGGAATATACACCCCAAGATCTGCGCTGCTAACATGCAGATTTTTCCACGGAATTGAGAACATCAGAATTTTGACGGCAATTTTGTATCAAAATCCACAGCAAGCCATGCGGATTTAGGTGCGCAATTCAGGGATAGCATATTTCGCAATGCTGTTGTGGAATATTCCTTTCAATGTGAAAGGTCTCCAGATATACATCCAACATTAACAGCAGTTAAATTTTTGCACATCCTTTCAGCAGATGGAGTTCTTTTATTGATAAAGCACTAAGTCATTTTCTTTGGACTTAAAGTTAAAATATACCATACCATTCTAGCTGCCTGCAGTCACCACTAGGGGGCACTTAGCAACTTACTGCATTCTTTGTTATCATTGAATTCAAGAAACAGTATACACATTATGAGTAAGATACTTGGCTCCCTCTAGTGGCAGCTGCAGAAGTCTAGCTCTATGTTTTTTTAAGACAATTTTAAGTACTGTATGAGAAAATAAGGGCCAATGTCCATGGACGGATTTGATTTGCAGAACCAACGCGGAAGATCCACAAATCAAGCTGCCCATAGGGATGCATTAGCGTCCGCAAAACAATTAAAAGTATGCAGATGTCATTTTATCCCGGCGTGCGGATCGCACGCGTGGGAAAAGATCGCAGTATGCTCAATTTTCTCCAGATTCACACACAGACAGCTTCCATTGAAGTGCATCGAAGCCACGTGATCCGTAACAGTCCTGCAGCTGACACTGTGGCTGTGCAGCAGATCTTCAGGAAAGCAGAAGACTTTAAAAAAAAAATTCACTGCGTATCCGCATGGCACGTCGGCCGGCATGCCGAGCGCATATGCTGTGCAGAAGAAAGAAGATCCGGCTGGGACAGAAAAGACCTGCACCACAGCTGGACAGGTAAGAAAGTGTCCTAAAATGTCCCATGGCTGTGGCCATTTGTGGAATCCGCTGTGTGAAGAGAGCTGTATATTTAACAGCAATAACTGATATAGGAGTATCTACCCCTATGTGAAGTGTCTGTAAATCCCAGGTGGTCACATTGAGATTACATGAGCCACCTGAAAAGAAGGTCTCTGAGAATTTTCAGATAGAAAGGAATAACTAAATAAGATAATACTATATAACTTATATATACTTGGGGACTAGTTACAGAATGAATGAAAAGAAAAGATTCAATGGAGTGGTTACCTAACACAAAATTTTCACCACAAACTGAACACTGTAAGAAAAATAACATGATTCCTGCAGTTTGGACAGCATGTTCGAGCTGACAAACTCCCTTTAACTGGGCATATTGTATATTCAGCCTTTGGCCAGTCGAGAGAAATCATATCTAGAAAGTCCTTAAGTGTGGACTCATGCATCATGTACTTGCTAAGTAGTTTTTGTTGCAGAATCTACACATAATTTTAATAGTACAATGTTAGTGAATGGAATTTTAGCAAACTCTATTCACTCACAGCATAAAAAATCCACCATAGATTTTAGGCATGCTGTGGATTTTCAGATCCACAGCATGCTGTATCCTTTGCTGAAGAGCTAAAATGGGGAACATCAAATTAGGGGCTTATCACACAGGCCAGAATTAGAACACAGGATGCATCCCAAGCCACTGTAAATTCTGCACCAAAATCTACAGCTTTGATGTGGAATTGAAAATGACTTGAAAGCTACCTGCAATTCTGCACCAAAGTCCGCAGTTAGATCTGCAAAATTGGCTGTGGAATTCTGTAGCTGTGGGTGTGCCATGTGTCCTAATTTCAGCCCATGTGAAAGGTCCCTTAGAAAAACATAGCTGCTTTCTTCCAGAAACAGCACAACTCTTGTCCACGGGTTATGAATGGCGATGTAGCTCAGGCTCATTCGTTTGAAAGGAGTTGAGCTGCAGTCTTAGACATAGTCCATGGACAGGAGTACTATATAATAAGAGATTGTACAAACTGGTAAATCCCATTAAAGTTTAGTTTAAAAATCACAGATTTTGATATTGTTAGAGCTTTATTTCAGCTGAAACCAGGACTAGATAAAAAAGAGAATTATTAGTCTAATGTAGGATTTCTATAGTTGTCTCTTGTTTTAGATACACCAGTGGTGTGACTGTAGGGACCGCAATAGTCACAACTGCAAATGAACACCATAAGCTAGGGAGTCTAAATGTCTGGCCTCATCAAAGTATCATCAAGGGTTGCTGTCACTAGTCCCCTCTTTTTAAAAACTCCAGCCAGTAGAGGAACAACTTCATTACCTACTCATGCAGCTGCCCAACACAGCACAGCTCCATGCATAGCATAGCCAGACTCCTTCCCCAGTCTCCTGCTCTGGCACTCTGATAATATAACACCATATGTGTGCTAGAAAGGAGATAGGGTACAACATAAAGGCAATTTATTAAAGCGTGACACTGAGAGGGGAAGATAGCTGCAAGATAAATAGAGTGTGCAGAAATGAGTCATAATTGGAAGAAAGTTTCAATGGGGTCTGGGCCCAGATGGAGAAGAAAATAAAAAGGGAAGGACTACAATTGGGGGAGACATCACCTATGAGTTACTGGAGATGCAGTAACTGCATTGTAATTACTTTCACTGAATAGCGGTGAGCTATTGTAAGCCTTCTGTGTTAAAAAAAGTTGTCTTATGCTGTTATATATACAGTACTGTGCAAAAGGTTTAGGCAGCTGTAAAGTAAGAGCGCTTTCAAAAATAGAAGTGCTAATAGTTTATTTTTGTCAACTAACAAAATGCAAAGTGAATGAACTAAATAGAAATCTAAATCAAATCAATATTTTGTGTGACCACCCTTTACTTTAAAACATCATCAATTCTTCTGGGTAGACTTGAACAAAGTTAAGAGTTTTGTAGGATTATAGTCAGGTGTATAACTTAACAATCATATGAAGCAGGTGATGATGATCATAATTCCCATATACAGGTTGAAATACAGTCAGTAGCTGAAACAGAAACAGCTGTGTAGAAGGCTTAAAAGTTGGTGTGGAATAGTCAAATTCCACTACAAATGTGAGGTTGTGGAAGGCAGTTTCATGTCACAGGTCATACACCAGGACAAGACTAAGCACAGCAAGAAGACACAAGGTAGTTCTCCTGCATCAGCAAGGTCTCTCCCAGACAAAGATTTCAAAGCAGACTGGGGTTTAAGATGTGCTATTAAAGCTCTTTTGAAGAAGCAGAAAGAAACAGGTAATGTTAAGGACTGTAGAAACAGCAGTTGGGCAAGGAAACATAGAGCAGGAGATATCCAGCAGTGCTTTCAGTTCAGAATTGACTGAAACCAGTGGGACCCAGATACACCCATCTACCATCGGAAAAGTCTGTAGAGAAGCAGTCTTCATGGAAGAATTGTAGCTAAAAAGTAACTTAACGTTGCATGAAAAACAGTAAAAGCAATCTCAGCCAATCAGAAACAATACAGGTAGTCACGTGGTATTGTCAGTCACACCATCATTCACCACAAACAAACCCAATTTTCTTAGTTAGGATGCCATGACTAAAAGTGGCAATGTTAGAACTGCATAGGAGCTGTATTATACATGTCATCAAAACTGCTTTTTATGGAATAAATAATAAAGTTGTGTTTTTAAGGAGGAGCTCGGATTGTATGCAATATTACAGAAAAATCTATACATAGATTACAAACACAGATGCAATAGGAAAACCTAGGCTGACTATTATCTAATGTGTACTGCCATCCTTAAACCATACTGGGCAATATGTTGAAGGCTTTACTTTGGATGCCATTTCAACATGTTACCCATTCAAACTGCTTCTATTCTATTACAGTGCCATCATCACAATCCAGATGTTATTTAAGAAGCCTGTAGTCTTTGGGTGTGGAATGTAATAGGTCTGTTAACCTAAAAAAATTTCTCCTTCACAGAAAGGAGATGCCAGGTGCGCAGTGGGAAATGCCAGGTGTGCAGTGGGAAATGGGTTTTTCACAACTACTGACCCCCCCATTTCCTGAATTGCTTCAACTAACAACATGAGTGAATTCTGTAACTGTAGTATATTAGCAAACTACTCATCATGCAGGTTCTTAATATATTAGTTGATGCTACTCCAAAAGTGAAACTTTATTTTATCCTCTTGAGATATCATTGTGCATAAGAAGCTAAATGACAAACACATTCCTGCAACATCTGTACAGTATTGTCTTAAAATTAGAGATTCCAAGAAAAAATATATACATATAACAAATGTAAACCTTCTTATGTTTCCTAGACATTAACAACTTCATATATCTTAACATATCCCAACTATAAATCAGATTATCCAGTACATATTTTGTCAAGAACATTTTAATCGATAATCTGTACTATACTTTCACTTTGAGCATAACAAACTCCTAATGTCTTCAGCTTGTGTTTGTCTTTTCTGCACCAAGGCATTTAAGATGGATAAATTATTAAGCAGCATATCAATGGATTCTGCATAATCAATAATGTTTAAAATTCTATCCACATACCAAGTACACAGAAAAATCTGTTTGCTTAGCAGCAAAATGCTACTTAGGAACGGAACCTAAGCAATGATTGCTTTGTAGTGTTATTTGGAAATTTTGTTATTTAAGAGGATTCCAAACAGCTTAAGCCTGGTTTGCTTGTTATGATATTAAAAATATTAATCAAAACTTTATTTTGCATGATTCTTTGTTTGTTTTAGGTAATAATATATTGTGATATTTTAGAAATCAGGTCCTAGTGGATCATATTCTTTTACACCATAGTACCCTATTGTCCTATAGTAATAGTTATGCTCCTAAAACTCCAGTTATTGCAGGACTTATAAACAGAGCTATCACAGGTCACACAAAGTTATTGAGTCCAATAAAAGAAAATGATTGTGTTTAAGTCCTAGTAATAGTTATCCATTCAGTCGCATTCGACTTTCAGTCACTCTATGGATTAATGTTCTCCACGCATTCCTGTCTTGCACCATGTCTTACAGTTTGGCGATTGACATGTTAGTGGTGGCCTTGGTTGTATCTAGCCATCTTGTTCTTTGTCATCCTGATCCTATCTTTTCACTGACCTTGCCAAGCATCAATACTGTTTTCAGTGAGTTAGTGCACATCACGTGTCCAAAAAAAGAGAACCACTGTTTGATAGTTGCCCTCTAGTGATATTTTTAGTTTAATGCAATCTAACACCAAGTTGTTCATTGTCAAGGCAGTCCAAGGTATCTGCAGCATTCTCCTCCAGCATCATAGTTCAAACACATCAATTTTCCTTCTGTTTGTTTTTCTAAAAGTCTAACTTTTGCAACCATACGAACCATAAGTCCTGGTGGCATTGGCGTTGTACTTAGGTTGGATACAGGCGGCATTGACATTGTACTTGTACTTATGGTTGGATACAGCTCTTAACCAACTAACAATACTATCTAGACCAGTGTTGTTTATTTAAGGGTTATGAAATAGAGATTATATACATATATACATAAAATTCTCAAGTGAATGATGTCATAAAGAGTCATCTCTAAGCAAAATATGCATCAGTTCGTCTGGTTGCTGGTAGTAATCTGCTCACAGACTGAATATTTCTTCCATAGATGCTGAGTGAAGGAATAAAAAAACACAGTCGCCTATGATGCCACGAATAATTAATGCACTCACAAAAGATTTTTTTTTTTTTAAATCAATTTTTATTGAGTTTTCATATATATTCCATACAGTAAAAGTTGCATTAAAGGCTCCAAAATTGAAAATATTACTCCTTCTGACAGATATTCCAGTAGCAATTTTACAATTATAGTGATAGATGGTGTACAATGTTTGTTGAAACTTAAGTTTGTCAAAAACAAATTAGAGCATCTGTAAATCATGCTCTTAATAACAATTTTCCTGCAGTATGTGAGTACACATACTGGGAGTAAGGTCAAAATTTGTAACAGAAGTAACTATAGAAAGAGAGGTAGTAGGGAGGGGGGAGGGGGGAGAGAGATTGTAGGGATGGGAAAAGGGAAGGGAGGGATGGGAGGGAAGTGGGGGGGTTGAGTGTAGATGGGTGGGGAGTCAATCCCCTAAATGTGTATATTCGGTTCTTACCCACTTCGGACCGGCGGGGGCATCAATTCCGACTGTTGTCCACGGTTGGGGTCCAAGGCCGAGGTCCAACGCCCAAGGTCTCGAGTTTCAGTGGGCCCGATGTCTTAGAGGAGATGGCCAGCCAGAGTTGGTCCCCAGGGGAGAAGTGGGGGAAGCGGTTTGTTCTCCTCTTTAGCTAGATATTTTTTTGGTATTTCTTGGGCTAGGGATTGGATCTCAGTTTCCTCCATGGGGTCCAGATCTGGAGGAATTTGTCATGAGAACCTTTTGACCAGCTCGAAAGCTCCTCCATGTTACACAATAAGTCTGCTTTTTCCTTCCATTGGACTATGGTAGGAGGTGTCTTTTGCAATCAGTGTAGCGGGATCAGGGCTTTGGCGGTATCCAAAAGGAAGGCCGTCAGTTTGTTCTTCAGAGGGTGGAAGTTAGGTGAAGGCTTCCATAAAAAGATCATTTCTGCTCTTATGATTAGATTTGGGTGGATCAATCTAAGGACTTTTTTGACGTAGGGTATAATGTCTGGGCAGTCCCACCAGATGTGGGAGTAGGATCCACCCCGGAGTCACATCTCCAGCATCTGTTGCGGGATGCTAGCTTGTAGCTGAAAAGCCATTGTGGAGTTTTGTACCATCTAACTAGCAATTTATAATGACTCTCTTGCATAAGAATGCATGGAGATAGGCCGTAGGCCATCTTCATTATTAGATATTCCTAGTTCTTTTTCCCATGATATGAGAAAAGCGGGTTTGGTAGAAATCTGTGGGGAAATAAAATATTTTCTCAAATTTGAGATTTTATGCATTTTAGGATTATTTTCGTTAAGAATTCTTTCAAATTGCGCTTTAGGGCGTGAAGATTTATATTTTGCTTGGAATTCGCTGAAGATCTTGTGGATATGTCTTATCTGCAAGAAAGAGAAGGTTTGGCGGGGAAGTAGAGTCTGTCTTATTTCCTCTGGGGTTTGTGAATTATAGTTTGCAAGTCTTCTACCCGTCCGTTGTGAGCCCCCCTCCAGATACTGGTTATCCCCGGATCTCGAGGGAAACCCAACAGTTTGTGCAAGGTCTGGAGCGGAGTTTTTGGTGAGGCAGCAAGTATTGAGATTTCTTTTTACACTGTAAAGCACATACTAAATGCTGAAGGTCTTCATGCCTTAACTCTAAGATGTACACCTATTTTGACCCAAAAGTTCAAGAAAAGTCAGCTTCAATATGCTCAAAACCATATAAATAAATATATAAAGAAGTTCTGGGATCCTATTATTTGGAGCAATGTAACAAAACTGGAACTTTTTGGGATTATGGCTCAGCAGTATGCGTGGAGGAGAAAGAATATAGCATATGCTGAAAACAACATCTTGCCTACCGTTAAGCATGGCAGTTACTCAGTGATGCGCTGGGGCAGCTTTGCTTTCTTTTGCAGTGGAAACCTGCAACATACGAAGGGCAGGATGGATTCAATTAAATATCAGTAAATCCTAAGAGAAAACATCATGTCTTCTGTGAGGAAGCAGTAGTGTCACTAGACCTTCAAACAGGACAATGATCCCAAGCATACCTCAAAGTCCGCCAAAGTTTGGTTTCATAAGAGGCCATGCAAGATTCTGAAGTGGCTGCATAGTCTCTTGACTTGAACCCCATAGAAAATTTCTGGTGAGAATTGAGATTACAGTTACAGAATGTGCACCCAAAAATATTAGTAAACTAGAGGTCATTGCTCATGAGGAATGAGCGAAGATTTCTCAGGAACACTGACAGAAGCTGGTGTCTGTCTATGTATATTAAAGATGCTTGTCATGAAGATGATGAATAATTCTGTGACTGTAGCAGTTCTTAAAAGTGATATTTTCTGTTGAATTTGGAGAAAAACATTTGTTATATTAGCTGTGGTAAATTGTTTATTTGTTTCACACCGGACAGAATATTGCACAACAGCACATCAAAATCCTATGTGGATTTGGAATTGACTGCAGAACTCTGCCACTTTCTTTTCTGCATCAAAATCTTCATGTTAGCAGTAAGGATATTGGTGCTGAAGATCCCCCAGGAGGGCATGAAAATTCTGACCCATGTCAGAGCACCCCAAATTACTCTTGTTTAATGCTGTTGTTTCAATATTTTTGACTGCAGCTGTACAATAACTGGCTTATTTTGAATGATGGTCCAAATAAACCAGTTATATTTTAATATACACTTTCTATTGGTATTTAATTTCCTTTATAGATCACTCTTATTTAATTAAACTAAAATTAAAATTGGCTTTCTGATTTTATGCAAGTTGAGCTTGCAATTTGGTGATAAAAAAGCAACAAATTATCAACTTATCAATTGCCAAGTTACAAATTACCAAGTTATTCCAGCAAAATTACTTATCACCTAACCACAAGATAGGTGACAAATGTATGATTGAGAATGGTGCATACTGAGTCACCCTAGTAAATGGAGAGGTGGTGCACATGTGTGACCATCACTCTATTCACTGTCTATGGCTATAGCTGAGCAATGTGCTTGGATAACTCCCTCAGAACCATAGAAGTGAATAGAGCCATGGTCAAGCCTACACACCAAGACTTTATTCACTAGAGCAACTTGATGCACACTTTTCTAGTGATTGCTCGGGGTCCCAGCAGTCGAACCCCCAACAATCATACATGAATCCCATATCATGTGGAGAAGTGATAAATATTTTGGTAAAATCCCCCTTTTAATCTTTGTATATTGGGAAGTTACTAATATACTGTGTTTTTGACCATTTTCAGGAATTCCTGCCTCTTAAGTTAATAATGGGATATCACTACGAAATGTTGGCTGTTGACTAAAAATAGAAGCAATTTTAACCTATAATTGTTTTTCTGAAACATCTGTGTCCAAATACTTTGATAATCGAGTCATGGTAGTTACAATTCTGAAGTCCCAAAGCTCTATTTTCAATTCACATTCATATGTATAAAGGAAAGTTTTACCTGTTACCAAGTCTTTATAATTATGATCTTCATTTATGCCACAGAACTGGCATAAAACATTTATAAGTTTGTCCAAATCTTGTTTAACCCTTTTTAATCCAGTGTTAGACCTTGTCCAACATTGAGATTTCTCTGCATAGCTCCCATATCGGACGAAGTTTGACACATTTCGAACACTATGCAGAAAAGAGCTCTGTTATCGGAGCTCTCTTCTGAATATGTATATTACGCTATGCAGGAGAGAGGCCCGACTTCAGAGTTCTCTTCTGCATATGTATATTACAGTATGTAGAGGAAAGATCCGACATCTGACCTCTCTCGTGCATAGTGTAATATGCATATGCTGAAAAGAACTCTGTTAACAGACCTCTCTCCTGCATAGTGTAATATACATATATAATAATACTATTTAATAAAATGCATATGTAATATACATATAGTATCATATACATATTAACTAACATTTAATTTTCTAAAAATTGCTAATAAAATCATCGTGACAGTTCATTTTTATGTGTTTCTTTTGAGCAATTCCAACATGCTTTCCCACCCCACCCCCCAAAAATAGAGCTGCGGAGTGTGCAGGGAAATTGGATTGGAAAGGGTTAAATCCAGAGACTGAAAATCTGCACAGACCTAATATTTCTCCTAGCTGAGCAGCGGATACAATTAAATTCTCTGATCTAAATGGCCAGGGCTTCAGACCAATAGATTAAGCTCTCTGTATCAGAGAGCTTTGTGCTACTGATGATGTATTTATAGGAGCTCACACATTATTACCATGTCTAGATAGAATTGTATTCAATTCTCAGCTTTGGGCATTGCAGGACTAAGGCCTCCTTCCCACGAACGGATTTCCGCCGCGTAATTCGCGGCGAAAATCCGCTGCGTTGCCCGCAGCTATTAGGTTCTATTGAACCTAATAGCTCAGTGCTCACGATGCGTAATTCCACCGCGGAATTACGCACCGCGATTTCTCCCGTCCTCACCCGCAGCATGCTCTATTTTCTGCGGGTGAGGACGGGCTGTACGCACTGACGGCTTCCATTGCAGTCAATGGAAGCCGTCCGTTCACGCTATCTCCCGCTGCAACCAGCGGGAGATAGCGTGAAAAAACGCTTTCCCGCCCACCGCCGCGCGTCATATGACGTCATATGACGCGCCCGGCCGCGTCACGTGACACGGCCGGCCGCGGCACGTGACACGGCTGGTGACGTGGCGGCGGTGGGCGGTGACGGGCGGTGACGCGGCGGCGGTGGGCGGGGAAGCGATTTCACGCTATCTCCCGCAGGTAAGTATAGGGGCTCTGGGGGGCGCCGTGACGGGCTTCGCAGCGGAATATTACGCGGCGGAGCCCGTCACGCTCGTGGGAAGGAGGCCTAAGGCTTTGTTCACATTTTCAGTCTTCTGTTTTGTTATGAAATAGAAGAAGGAAAGTAAAATGGCATACCCAATTTGTCAAAATGATGGACAACATTAGTGTCTGATGGATCCCATTGACTATAAAGGGTTGCTGACGGTGTCTGCCAGGGTTTCCACTATTTTACTGAGAGAAATAGCACAGTATTTGCTATTTGTTCCAGAATTTATGATGGAACCCCTGGATAGAAAGAGTTACTGGAGCTATAGAAAGTCTGAACAGAGCCTAAGTTTGTCAAGGTTTTCAGATTCTGAATGTAAAAAAATAATATTTGTATCCATTGATACTGAAATAAACAACTTAAAATAGTGCAGTATTAAAAGCCAACTATATTTGAAAATTGCTGAATATTTAATTCTAAAAATAACATAAGCTTTTTTTGAATAAAACTGGAAAAACGCTACAAGGAACTTACTATGGAACAGTTACATTCTAGACAGAAGAAAGCAAAACTCAATGATTGTTAATAGAGGTAACAATAATACAAAATGCAATAGTACAAGCAAGACAAACCAACAAGTTCCCTTTTGAAGACATGGAGAGAAACTGGAAAGCAGAAAACTGTAAAATGCTCTAAAACTGTTGTTTTGCTTTTAAATTCCATACTTCTTTTTAGTTTTCTTAACCTTTAATTGTGTTTCTATATTATAATAAAGCAAAGGAATTACTGGATTGGAGAAAATACATATTTAATTCCTGTTGAGGGCTCAGTCACACGGGTGCATCGGCGCCCGTGTTACTGCAGGAAGGAGACGGCCGTACCTCAAGACGGACGTCTCTCTGCAGCCCCGGGAGAAAGAACATGTGACCGGCTTCATTGCCGGTCATGTGTTCTATCTTCAGCGCTGCAGAGAGACGTCCGTCTTGAGGTACGGCCGTCTTCCTCCTGCAGTGAGGGCTTAGTCACACAGGCGCATCAGCGCCCGTGTATGGGCGCCGATGCACCCGTGTGACTGAGCCCTGATATTTGCTTTTACCATTTAAAGGATATCTGTCACCAGGAAAATCAATAAAAATCTACCTTAATAGCGTTATGCAGTCTAAGACAAACAGGACATACATGCTTTTACCAAAAAAAGCATTTTTTGCATTTCCAGACATTCTTACTTTTATTGATGTGTGTGCAGTATGCAAATTATTTGCTTCAAGTCACAAGGGTGGTGCTAAGAGCTCTGTGAGTCAGCATGTCATTGCTCAAACATTGCCTCTTCACCGCTGGCTGTCAACCCTGTGTCTTATGGCACACATGCAGGCTAACAATGAAGTCCACAAAGTCTTAATACAGCTATTTTGCTGTCACACTGTGCATGCCCCAGAAGATGTGTAAGAAGTGGTGCATAGCAGATGTGCAAGTCCTCAGAACTACCAGTGCTGGCATATAGACTTATGGTTGGTGGCTACCGGGAGGAAAGGCAATGTTTAAGCACAAACACACTGACTCAGAGAGCTCTTAGTGACTGGAAGCAAATAATTTGCATTCTGGGTGCGCATCAAAAAAGTAAGAATGCTGAAACTTTAATTTTTTTTTGTAAAATCATGTGTAACCTGCTTGTTTAAGACTGCTTAACGCTATGAAGGCAGACTTAAATTGATTTTCTTGGTGACAGGTGTTCTTTAATAGACGACCAGTAAAATTAAACATATATATGTAACAAGTCCAAGAAAAAGAAACATTTTGCAACTTTTTCTCATTTGAAATGAAAAATGTCTTGTCAGATGTGAAACATGTGCTGTACTTGGAATAGCATGTTGAAACCATTAATTGAGGTATAGGAAATTCTAACAGTAATATGAAGAGCGATCAAAAACAAATTCCAGCAAGTATACACCCAGTTCAAAATACACACAGTTAACTTATTTACTTATGCTAATTATTAAAAGCTGACATGTCACCAAATTAATGAAATCTATAAATAAGTGAAGAACATTAATCTTTTTATCATAACCCTTTTATGTCACCTGGCCAAAAGTTTTTTTGGAGTAGATAATGTTACATTAATTTCATCAATTGAAATCACATGCTTAAAGTACAAATTATCTGCCATGAAGATAAAAGGCAAAAACGATACATAGCTATAACATACATATGCATAACATTTCTGCTTCGGATCTACTTCAAAATACTGTCTGCATCAATTTTTCAAAATGTGCTGCATATTGTAGCTAATAACTTCTTCTCTGAGATTAAAAATAGCAGAAAGTACATTTTTTTCATGTGGATTTTTTTATATTATCATAATGAGGCAATTATTATCAGAGCATTACTATCCACTATGTACGCTACTAATTTCTTCTACCACACCACAAGGAAATGTAAGTCCTTCAAATATGTTATTTGATATCTATTATTAATAATGTTTATCAGACGAGCATATTACACCTGCATTTCAGGATCCATAATATGGAAATTTGTCTTGACCCATTTCAATGTTTACTGACCCAAACTTGCGCAACATAGAGACCGTAATACAGTTGTCTGAAACCAGCCTTAATACATAATAACGGATTGCATGCCTTATGATTACTTTCTAAAATGAATTCATATTTTATAACACTATGCTATATGTTTAGTAGTATTGCACATTTGTAAAAGAACATAAAAATTCAACTTTGCTTTTGTATAATATTTTTGTATAATAAGCAAAATACATTACAATAATCAAGTACAGTATTATCCTGAATATATCAGCGACTCAAGCTAAAACAATACCAATCTACTTAAAGTGTCTTAGACTGCCTAGAAAATAAATTATAACCAGGTAGCAGGTAAATAAATAATCAAATACTGGTAAGAAATTCCAAATAAAGAGTGTCATATTTGTTCAATAATCTATTTGCAATTAAGGTCTCCTTACATGAAGAAGGAAAACTATCTCTACTGCCATTTTTATAATTTGGTGACGGTAATATACTGTTAAATTCCAATAGGAGCATATCATTCAATATAGTCTTTGTTTAGCATGTAAATATTATCACATTAAATATATCTTAGTAATGGTTATTTCTGCATGACAGTGGTTATAAACACCTACATATAACACACAGAATACCACAATATCACTATTAAATTATATCTTTATTGATATCCAAAAATAAAAAACATGATTAAAAGACCAGGGCACAGTCATGCACCACCTGGGGTGGTTAATAATATTAAGTATAAATGACCTCTGCATGCATAACTATCAGTAACTGTGAAGTCAGATTCCACATTAAAATAATGTAATAATCAGCATAAACATAATTCTGCAAGGACAATCTATTGGAGATTATAGCAAATATAAGTACTCCCAAATATTCCCATCTAATCAGAGAGAGCAAATGATAAGCAACACAGAAACAATCATATTTGTATACGCAGTGAATACAAACCATGATGGATGAAATGGAGAATGGTGCTTTTCTATCAAGCTAGAAGGACTGATTAGAATGGAAACATGATGAAATGGGAACCAAAGAGGTCTTTATTTTACACATTTAACACTATGGTTCCATCCCAGTTCCATCCAAGTTTACATTTTCATGCCATTCCTGACCTAAAAGATGGAAATAGAAAAAGGAACTGGTGCTAGATTGAAAAACGCTATTAGGCCTTAGTCACACGGGCGCATCGGCACCCGTACACCGGCGCCGATGCGCCCGTCTGACTGTCAGTGAGAAGACGGACGTACCTGCAGACGGCCGTCTCTCTGCAGCGCTGGAGGAAAGAACATGTGACCGGCTCCATTGCCGGTCACGTGTTCTTTCCTCCAGCGCTTCAGAGAGACGGCCGTCTGCAGGTACGTCCGTCTTCTCACTGACAGTCAGACGGGCGCATCGGCGCCGGTGTACGGGTGCCGATGCGCCCGTGTGACTAAGGCCTGAAAGAAGCCTTTGACAAAAGACATACTGATATAGCAAGCCTTAAAATGCCTGTGTGGCACATCATTCTGTCAGCATAGCACACCTACGCTATTTGCATGTGAATAGCCATGCTACATAAATAGCTTACAAATTTTCAATGAACTGCACTATTAAATGTAGTGAACTCAACATTTGTTTATTGTACATCTGTATGACTTGTACAATCTCTACAGCGCATAAAAGCATTCTCTCAAAATGCATTAAGTCTGTAAAAATTTAAAGGTTCAATGTCTTGGGCAGACAAAACTTTACCAAATGTTAATATAACTGGGGTAAAATATAAACTTTATTGTTGTTGCGAAGGTGTATTGTGTATGACTTTTGTATGAATTTAAGCATATCCCTTTTTACGTAAAGTATATAATACACAACATGCTGTAGGTAAATTTGTCACAACTTTCCAAGTTTTATGAATTTAGAATAAAGTAATAATGTCATCAAACAATAAAAAAAGGCACTAAAACTATTTTGTATGCCATTTTGGTAGTTATTTTACTATGAGACCATAAATAAGACTTGCTACTTCTTAAATTTCTTAAATGCTAGTGCAGGATTTGACATTCAAGACAGCCCTTTAAAATATTATGAGCTGCAGGTTTTTCCTTTTTTGTATTGTTTGTAAACATACATTTTCTATGCACAATTTTCTTTTTTATATGTTAAGTGTGCCATTCATTTATTATGAATAAGCCCACTGGGCCATCACTGCTGACCCGAAAATTGACTGTGAAATTATTAGAAAATATATGTAATCTACAACTGTGTATATTATAATATTACAAAGTTATGCCAAATTACACTTAAAACTATTACCAAGTACACAAATGCAAGTTTTGCTGAATGTCAGTTTAATTTGCAACTTACCCACTGTCCTTTATTTTTTGACAATTTAAACTTTTTATTGAAGAGAGTACGTGGCTTTATAGTAAAATGCAGATATACTATATTGTCGGATACAAAATATTTCCCTCCTATTTCCCCAGTAAATAATTTAATATGCCAGATATTTAGTTTCATTTGCTGACAGCAAGGACAATAATGGAGTGGCCCTTAACACCAGAAACATTGATGTGTGACAATTCATGACAAATGAATAGGCTGAAATAATTCTGTTAGGAAGTCTAAAAACAACAGGTAGAAATTCTAAATTAAATAGAACATTACACTTAAGTGTTTGTGCTTTAAAAAGTAGACAAAAGATTATAAAAGACTGTAAAAGTAATCAGAACTACATGACATTGAAACAAAAAGATTCTTTGAGTAAAGTGACTCATTATTACATTTTGTTTGGAAATGCCATTATATGAATGTGAAACCTTAGAGAAAAAAAAATATTCTTTAATATTTTATTATTCCCTGAAGCAGGTTTAAAAAATATAGCAGTGCTACTTTTCAAGCTGACATTTAACATTTCTTATTTAATTCAGGTTACTACATTTAATTTAACATTTTTCCCAATAGCAACAGTGCAACAGAACAAGCTCATTACCTTCAGTAAATGTAGAAAAGTGTACTTCTTCTTTGAGTTAATAATTACACTGAACTGCACTTGGCCCTTTTCGCTAAGAATTTCTAAACTATCTTCATACATTATTTTAACAATGCAGGTGTTCCTGTTTGAAAAACAATTAAATAAACTAACAGGGAAGCCTGGTTTGCTCAAGAATTATGTTTTGGTATTGAATTGGAAATATAGGACAGGGAAGAAGAAGAGAGAAAATGGGCGGATGTGAATCAGTGTGTTCTCAAACACTGTACACTATGTATGTGTAATAATAAAGTTATGTTTGGACCAATAAGAATGTTCATAACTGTCAACCTACAAAAAACATTCCTACTTTACAAAATGTAAATTTAACAACATAATGCTGACATAATCAGTGAGTGATGAACAAGCTATCTTATGGTGCTAGCCAAAAAGAGGCATTCTTTTGATATGATATCTTCTTGTTAGTTATTTCACAAGGTAAATGTATATGAGTCACGAATGCTCAAATATATCACCATAAATTAAAAGAGCAGAATACTGAGTGCAGAGATTTCAACTCTTGTTCACATTATCTTGTTTGAATGTAATAATATTCATAATGACCAAGGACACTAGTTTTAGTTTTAAATGTGGACTCATATCTAATAACCTAAACAGTATATATAAGCTAAGTATAGCATCTAATATTCTGTAACTAGGCTATTTTACAAAAACGTTGAGATCCATTTTATAGGGTTTTCCAAGACTTAACTATTTATGGCCTGTCCACATGATAGGTCATCAATAGAGATGAGCGAGTATACTCGCTAAACCTAACTACTCGAGCGAGTAGTGCCTTAGCCGAGTATCCTCCCGCTCGCCTGTAAAGACTCAGCTGCCGGCGTGGGTGACAGGTGAGTTGCGGCGGTGAGCAGGGGGAAGCGGGGGGGGGGGGGGGAGAGAGGAAGAGAGAGATCTCCCCTCCGTTCCTCCCTGCTCTCCCCCGCCCCCTGCCGGCCCCCTAATCTTTAGAGACGAGCGGGAGGATACTCGGCTAAGGCACTACTCGCTCGAGTAGTTAGCCTTAGCGAGTATACTCGCTCATTTCTAGTCATCAATAGTCAGTGGGGGTCTACTGCCCAGGATCCCCAGCAATTGGCTGTTTGAAGTGGCACTCAGGAGCATGCCACAGCCGCTTTAGTCCATACTAAGCACAGTACTGTATATTGTATAGTGGCTAAACCTTGTAAAGCATCTAAATCACATTCAATTGAATGAAACTGAGCTGCTCTGAAGCTTTGTGACTTGTGAATGTGATGTCACAAGCCTGTTAAGAGGCCATGGCACTCAGCAAAGCATAATGACTTGTTAACTGATCAGAAGGAGTTACAAGTGGCACACCCCTGCGGTGGACTAATATTGACCTATCCTAAGGTTATCAATAGTTTAGTTCTGGAAAACCCCTTTAAGGTAAAGATTCTCTTTTGTCAACGCTTCAATTTAAAGAGTCTTTGATTAAACTCACTTGTAGTGTACACATTTTCAACTTCAGAATTTTAACATTTACATAACTTCTTTATAAGGCCTTAGTCACACGGGCGCATCGGCACCCGTACACCGGCGCCGATGCGCCCGTCTGACTGTCAGTGAGAAGACGGACGTACCTGCAGACGGCCGTCTCTCTGCAGCGCTGGAGGAAAGAACATGTGACCGGCTCCATTGCCGGTCATGTGTTCTTTCCTCCAGCGCTTCAGAG
Organism: Eleutherodactylus coqui; assembly: GCF_035609145.1. Taxonomy (NCBI): domain Eukaryota; kingdom Metazoa; phylum Chordata; class Amphibia; order Anura; family Eleutherodactylidae; genus Eleutherodactylus; species Eleutherodactylus coqui. The sequence continues at coordinate 104,751,732 of NC_089843.1, forward strand.
AGACGGCCGTCTGCAGGTACGTCCGTCTTCTCACTGACAGTCAGACGGGCGCATCGGCGCCGGTGTACGGGTGCCGATGCGCCCGTGTGACTAAGGCCTAAATATGCAGAACTTACAGTGCAGGATATGCATTCAGTAAGACTATTTGGTGGATTACTTTATTTGAGATATTGCATCTAGAGCCATAGAGTCCATGCTTAATAATCTGCCGAAACTGAAAACTAAGAATGACTTTTCTTTTTCCCATCTTCAGCACAAGCATCTGAGGAATAACTACCAGGATAATAAGCATAGCAGCTATTATGGGGTCTTGTACTTGAGTTAAAGGCATATAGTTTCAGAATTAAGAGACAGAATATGATTGCTGGAGATGAGGAGAAGGTAAGAGAAAATGAAAGAGCACAGCTCAATGGAATATAAAACTATGAGCAACAAAGTTAAAAGGATCATAAAAATGATTGCTTTTTCATATGTTAATTCATTTATTCATAGCGGAGTAAGTTCCATTTTTAAGTTTTGCTGGGAGGCCCGATAAATAATAGTTATGTCTAAGAAAGTCTGTGATACAACTCATAAGATTAGAATGTGTGCCTTATGAAATACCCTAATTCAAAACAGTGAGCTTTCTATGGATTTCAGTTGGGAATGCTACCTGGTCTGGCTGCAATACTTCTACAACTAAGAAGATAGAAGAAGAAGGCCATTCTTTATTTTGTCCAGGAAATGCAATCTGAGGCCTTAGTCAGACGGGCGTTTTTTCGCGCGATTTGCGGATCGCATGACGGATGCGCATCCGCAAATTGCGTGACCGGTGCCCGAAAATCGCCCGAAAATCTGCTCCTAGCCGCATTTCATTAGAAACGGGCCGGAGCTGTCCAGCGCATTGCATTGAATGAAACCGGCAATACAGCGGCTCCATTGAAAGCAATGCGCTGCGGGCGAGTGTAGGATGAATTGTCGGGAAGGGCTTAAATATATAAGCCCTTCCCTGCAATTCATCCAGAAAAGTGTTAAAATAAAAAAAATATACATACTCACCTGCTCCCGGCAGTCGGAGTTCCCCGCGGCCGGCCTGCAGTGGGTGTGAAGGGGGTGTGAGTCAGACCTGCCCCCTGATTGGCTCAGCGCTGAATTCAATGGGCAAACATCGTTCTTCTCTGCCACAGCTGTTACAGCTGTGGCAGAGAAGAATGATTTGTCCTCTATATGTTCTCAATGGGGTCGGCGCTGCTGCCGCCGGCCCCATTGAGCGCATATAGAGAAGAGAACAGGAATCACAGATCGCAGATAGGTGCGATCTGCGATTTCTGTTCTATAATTTATCGGACGAGCGCATAAAAAGCGCTCATGTGTCCGATACCATTGCAAAGCAATGGTTTTAAAAAATCGCCGGATGCATGCGCATGCACAAATCGCGCAAAAAAACACCCGTCTGACTAAGACCTAAGGCCTCAGTCACACGGGCGCATCGGCACCCGTACACCGGCGCCGATGCGCCCGTCTGACTGCAGGAAGGAGACGTACGTACCTGCAGACGGCCGTCTCTCTGCAGCGCCGGAGGAAAGAACACATGACCGGCAATGAAGCTGGTCACATGTTCTTTCCTCCAGCGCTGCAGAGAGATAGCCGTCTGCAGGTACGTCCGTCTGCTGGTGTCAGTCACACGGGCGCATCGGTGCCGGTGTACGGATGCCGATGCGCCCGTGTGACTGAGGCCTAATTAAGGAAAAAACCCTGATAGTATACATCGCATAGCTTAATTGATACAGCATTTTGTTGTATCCATAAACTTAATGCAAAATAAATGAATATAAATGCTTCCTTTTTTCACCACAAAGAGTAAACTATAAAATCCTTTTTAGTCCTCACAGTCCACCTTCCAATACTTATAATTTACTCAAAATAATATGTATTTAAGATGCTGTTTACTCAGGAAAACACCTGTTCATATATCAGCTTAGAACCCCCTCTATTAGCTAGAGTAGAGAGCTATAGCAAAAAAACTGCTGTGTCTGGAATAGTAACATAGTATGTTAGGCGGAATGAAGACAATATCCATCTAGTTCAGCCTGTTTCAACCTCCTTGTTGAAATGTTCTGTTTGACTGTGTTATACAAGCTTGTCCAGAAATTTCAGCAAGCACTGTTTACTACTGTATTGTACTGCTATTTAGGAGTTGAACTTTATCAGACCACACTACAAAACACTTTTATTTGTTTAATTTCTCCTGTTGAATTCAAATCACTATTGAACATACAATGTACATATTAGTAATCTACATAATTTACTTTAGTTTTATAATGAAACCTTTCCATATATATATATCTAGCTTGAGTTAAGAATAGACTAGTTAAAGCTGACAGGCTCTTAAAGGCAGCTGTAGATGCGAGTATGATCATTCCAATGCAAAGATATTTAGCTATAAACTTATACTGTAAGTTAAAGGAAGTTTCCCTAGAGACTATTATCCTAATATTTTTTTAGATTTCCATCATTAAAGCAGTAAAAACTGAGATATCATAGTATTACTAGTGTTACCAGCCTAATATGTTACATACTATTCATACTGCTAATTTCATCATATATTGTACATGCTATAAACTAGATTATTAACCAACAAATAGTATAATAGTTTTATGCTAAAATATTTTTGAAACTTTATTTGAGAAATCTTTGCAATGAACTTTGCGGTAAACAAGTCAATATTGGTTTGTTTAGTGTGATCTGAACTGTGGCATCTTTCATTTGATACACAGACAAACAGTTCTTCTTGATCATTTTAAACACAGTTTGCCATTGCTCCATCTGCTGGATATCTCACAGTTTCCCACTTCTTAAAGTGCATTAAGATAAACAACTGTAACCCAGCGGGAGGGTCTAGTAATTTTCCAATATTACTTTGCTATAAAGATGTCTCTGAATAAAAAAACTGTAGAAATAGTCCAGAAGATTTGGAAAGTGGCATGAAATAGGATTGCAAAACAGACACTGTATGAATTGTAAATATGAATACTAATATTATATATGTGCATATATACCTGGATACATATATATTTATATATATATATATATATATATACATATATATACATATATAATGTTGTATATTGTACTGTGTAAAAGTTTCTGACAGTTTCTGCAGCAGGACAACAGTCCTACACATAAAGCAAATATAATGAACAACTACAGTATCTTCAGCGTAAAGAAGAACAGGGAGTGCTGAAAGTAATGATACCGCCTCCACAGAGCCATGAGTCAACATCATCGAGTTTGTCTGGGATTACATGAAGAGACAGATGGACTTGAGCAAACCTACATCCACAGAAGATCTGTGTTTAGTTCTCCATGATGTTTGGAACAACCTCCATGCTACTTTAAAATCTGTGTGCAAGTGTACTTAGAAGAATCAATGCTGCTTCGAAGACAAAGAGTAGTCATACCAAATAATGACTTAATTTAGATTTCTAATTTGTTCATTCCCTTTGCATGCTGTTAATTCACCAAAAAAAGGTTAACTGTTCTATTTTTGAAAGCATTCTTATTTTGCAGCATTTTTTCTACACCTGCCTAATACGTTTGCAGAGCACTTGTATATACACACATCAACATATTTTAAATACACTGCAATGACAGCGGAAAGGAATTTTAACAGAAACATCTACTATAAGAAAGTATTTGCTAGGGTGTCATGACAAACCTATAGAAGAGACCTTTTGATATTTACATATTAAAGGATCACAGTTAACATGAAATATTACTAAATACATTATGTACACTATACTATATTTTGATATATATATAAAAGTGAAAAAGAAAAATGTTTATTAAGCCGTTGTTAATGGAATGCCATCATTTAGACAGTACTACTTAATGACTTTACCTATTATTCTATGTTGTGAAAGCTGTATGTGTAAGCAAGTACATAGAATAGTTTTCTTGTAGTTGTAGAACCACTTTATATGAGGCCCTCACAATATTTAGCAAACTATGGGACACTGAGGTCAACCATTGGTAGGTACAATCAAAGCATAATTTCTTAGAATTTTTATTGAAGAAGTACTTTAGTAGATTGACAAGAATGTAAATACTCAAGAGATAACATTGACACATTCACATCTCTTGTTTCCAAGCATCATAAATGTAAATTTGACATCTGTTCTGCTCTCTCACATGACACTGATATTGCAGTCAGTGAGGAATACACACCAATGAGAGATGGGCTCATCTACAGATAGTGGTTGCATATTTTGTAAAGTGTCTCTACTCTGTGATTTATTATAATGGGACCACCAAGGAGTCAACACTAGTGGCTTGTAGAATATGAGGAAATAACAATAACATAATTACTGGTGTTTGTTAGCAATGAAAACCAATACTAAATTTAAAACTCCTACAATAACTTTGGATGTATATAGGTTGTTAAGGGAAAACTAGAATGAAAATATGTACCTGATGTTGCCACAAGAGAAAAAATATATACATTGCTATAAGTCTTTTTTCCATAACACGAGAAAACTGGTCTCTACCAGTATACTAGTGATGTCCCACAATATAATCTCAGGAATTTATTTGTGTTGATGGCATTTTAGTAAACTGACACTTTACACTGATAATGTGAAGTGTTTTGCATGTTGAGATTTTAACTTCAGATTAGCATTTGCACCATCTGCCAAACATAGGAGAAAAGTTAATATAAACTTAAATTATCTTTAATAATATTATATGCTTAAAAGTAACGATTATTTGATTCACATTTTAGGTAAAGTACATCAACTCACTCAGTAGTTACTAAAAGAGTGAGATATATTTTGCAAGAATAAAAAATATAGTGATAGCAGTCTATCCAGGGCAATTTAAATATGTTTATAGTGATATGTAGGAAACATTAAAGGAATTGGTCTTTGTGAGATAAATACTTTTCAATTATCATTAAAGTCTCAGTTGCCAAAAATGCTACCCCAGCTCCTTGCTTTACTGGATTTTGGACAATAGTACAATTCTTCACAGGACTGGGGTCTTGGGTTTGAATACAACCAAAGATAACATCTTTATATAATTTGTGTTATGTCTCCATGTTTGCATTTGTTTAATCAAACACTCAAAAAACATACAAAACAGGATAATTTGGAATTCAGATTGTGAGCCCCAATAGGGACAGAGACCATAAGTGATGGCAATCTCTGTACAGCATTGCCGAATATGTATTCACTATATAAATTAGTAAAATAAACACTTTTTTTACTTAGTCTTTACAGTACAAATATTTTCTACATTGTTTTTAATATGAGTGAAGACATTTTAGCTGGTAATAGTATTTTGTATGAGTACTTAATGGTGTGCATAATGTGTTTGTGTGTTAGCAGGTGTGCATATAATGCGTAACTTATATGAAAAGTTTCTGCTTCTTACTTGAGTTGCCATTCCAAAACATCACAATTTTAAAAATGTAAAATGTTTCAACTTGTAAAACGACTTTCCACCTTCATGGAATTAGATTAGAATGTGTAAAATCCAAGATGCATACAGCACTCTGAATTTATGTTGTTGTGCATCAAAGTACCCTTTAAATATATTCCGAATATACTATAGAATAAAAAGCCAGACTAAAGTATACTTTTATCTACACAGACTTCTGATTCCTATGGCTCTCACTTAATAGCCACAGTTGGGTGTATTATTACTATGTATACACTAAACTACTATGCTTATACAGTATGTAACTTTTTACACTTCCTTCTTAATATGTGTATTCATAATGATGTATTAGACCAGTAGAATAATAACCTGCGTAATAAAATCACTTTGCTACAATTGGTGTACTAAACCACTAAGTTTATAACCAGTGCGATCCAATTACCCTGTTATACTGTACAGAACAGTTAACCTATACTGAGAAGCATAAAGTCCCAAAAAAGAAGCTAATAACCAGCCTAAATTCCTGGGAGAATATTAGCCTGGATCTTTTAAGTTGTAGCAGCACCTCGACACAGAAGCAAAATTATCAAGAGATTGGCCTTACTCCATGTATTAGAAAGTTGGCAATACAGTAGCTGAAAAAGCTGAATGTAATAACACCAAAATGAATGAGGTATATTAGATATTCATAAAATCATTGTCACATATTATTTTTTTTCTATTATCTATCTTTTACTGCAGTTTCCTTGAAAAGTTTTACTTGTGTTAAATCTCAACTTCTAAACTTCTCAAAGAAACTATGAACAAATCAAAGTTTGAAACTTAACTGAATTTCCAACAATGCCCTGCTAGTTGTAATGAGTTCTTTTATATTCATGTAAGCTATGTAACAATGCTTATTATTTAACAGTCCATCCAATATTTCCCCTTTATAGAAATATCTTAGTGCTACACATTGTCTTATAGTGTAATATTCTTATTATTAGCGCAAATCACAGAATAGAAGGAAAGCATTAAGATTAGAAAATGAGTAAGGAACAAATTAAAGTTAATGGATGAACAACATGTATATGAAAGTAAAGCAATTTATATCAGATTTTCTATTAGAGCATATTATGACACCAAAGAGTTACTAATTCAATTTTAGCATGTAATTTGTGTGCTAGATAATCTCTAATATATGATTTTAGCCCACATTGCGTATGTTGAAATAATGATCAGTACATTCAGAACTTATATATTCTTATGTACTAATTTCAGTTATATTAAATACATACTTTAGTACATAAGTTTCATTTGGGGATTTTTTCACATGTTCCATAGATAATGCTTAGTTCTTCATTCCAGATGTATTCTTATGTGTATTGCTACATCTCTATATATGATTTGTAGTACAGGGGGTCCTGGAAGTCATGATATGGCCCACATAGAGCCCTGATCGCAACATCATCGAATCTGTCTGGGATTAAATATGAAGAGAAAGAAGGATTTGAGAAAGTCTACATCCACAGAAGATCTGTGCTTAGTTCTCCAAGATGTTTGGAAAAACCTCCTTGTTGAGGTCCTTCTAAAACTATATGCATGTGTACTTACAAGAATTAATAGGGTTTTGATAGCAAAGGTTGGTCACACCAAATAGTGATTTGATTTACATTTTTCTTTTGCTCAGTCACTTAGCATTTTATTAATTGACAAAAAACTATTAATTCTTTTACTTTTGAAAGCACTCTTACTTTACTATTTTTTGTTTATACCTGCCTAAAACATTTGCACAGTAATGCAGATATATATATATATATATATATATATATATATATATATACACACACACATATATCTTAAAGGTTTCTATTGAATTTAACAAGGATGGAAATTGCTTGTAGTTTTTCATACATAGTATTAGGAGTGATGCATGGTATGCATTTCATTGCTTTGCTAGTAGAACAACTTCGGACTTGTCTAAAAATGTTTTGCTGTTCTGCCTTTTTTAAACCATATTGCAAGTAATGACAGCAGCAGATGCAGAAATTATAAAACTGACACACAAAAAAGAATACAAAGTGACATGTGAAGTATTGCTATTCATTATCACTCAATAAAACAAGTTACAGAATTAAATAAACAGACCTTTAAGCAATATTTCACATTAACATATGTCAAAAATATAACACTTCTTGCACCCAAGGGCCTAAACTGACTCAACTATTCTCCATCCAAGAAAAGTCTTATACCTTCTCATCCACATCACACTATATAAAAGCCAATTCCTCTTATCCAGTCTACAACTGGCTTCAGTCCAGCTCTTTAACTTCACCTGCCATAAGATGCGGTCAGAAGATCGATTAAAAACTACAGAGCAAAACTGTCAAATTACCCAAGCAAGAAATCACTAAACAGCTAAGCAGTCTGAACAATATAGAGGGAGGTTCAATGTCATCCGGAGTACAGCATGATCAGACGGAGGCTGTGATTAATCATTTCAGGCTAAGGACTATAGCTCATCTCAGACAACAAGTTTTCTCAGAAGCAAGACATCATTTAACCTACCTTTGAGCAGGATGCTTGATATACTAGCTGGCACAGATGGATACAAATGCACAAGCAAGAAGCGTTGGAGATGACTTCTGATGAACTTCAGCCTTCCCATGGAAGCAACATGTTTAGAAACTTTACAGTTCCGCCCCTACTGGACGGGTATGAAGTGGAGATGAATGATACAGGATGCTGCATGTAATCTGTATTATCTCCTATTAGCACACATCCTGGTGTGTGTATCCTTCCCCTCCTGCAGGCATATACTGTACTGCTGCCTGGCTGCTCTGGTGCAGTGCTGGTGATAAGTATGAAGGTGTTATGTCAGGACTTCTCCCACTGAAGGTAGGAGGAGGGGAAGACACACAAGGGTGGGGAAGGTGTGGGTGGTATAGATCCTTCTCATCCTTGCTGGCTGTGAGGCTGGCACTCACTGCAAGATTGCAAAGTAAGGGGGAGGATTTGAAAGCAAGAAGCAAGAGACAATCCTAGAAAACCATGAATGAAGAAAGAAAAAAAAATAATGGGTTGCATTACTCAAGCTAGAGGACGCACAAGGAGTTAATGATGCACATCATGCAGCCAGCGCTGAAGCTTAGTAAGGAGCTGTCCCTTCAGCACCACTATAAACCGTGCAGCTCTGTAATATTGCATGTATATTCAGTTCTGTGCTGTGTGATATACAGTAGAGCTTTCCTTTCAGCACTACTATAAGGCATTGCAGCTCTGTAGGGTAATATTATGGAGCTGATGTTTTTATAACTTCACTATCAATGCAGTCAGCTCTGTGCTGTAGTGCTGAGGAGCTGTCCATTCAGCACCACTCTGAAGCTTTGCAGCTCTGTAATAAAGTAGTACCGTAGTAGTGTGCAGCTGTCCCCACAGAACCAGTATACATCCTTTCTTAAAGTAGTAATGTCTTATTATGATCTTTCTAATATAAGGTTATATGAGGATGTGTGAGAACCTGTGACTTACTTTATTAGAGTATATATAATATAAATAAACCCAATGCTATTCTACTTACATATACTGTAATACTGTGCAAATGTTTTAGGCAGTTATGGGGAAAATGTGTCAAAGTATGATTGCTTTGAAAAATATTAGAATAAATATGTATTTTTGTCTATTGACAAAAGGCAAAGTGAATGAACAAAAGAGGAATCTAAATCAAATCAATATTTGCCTTCAAAATAGCATTAATTCTTCTAGGTACACTTGCACACAGTTTTTGAAGGAACTCAGCAGGAAAGTTTTTTCAAACATCTTGGTGAACTGAGCACAGATCGTCTGTGCATATAGCTCGCTCAGATGCTTCATCTCTACATTTAATCCCTAGCAGACTTGATGATGTTGAGATCAGGGCTTTATGGGGGCATATCATCACTTCCAAAACACCCTGTTCTTCTTTACACTGAAGATAGTTTTTAATGACATTGGCTTTATGTTTGGGGCTCTTGTTCTTCTGCAGAAGTCAATGTCTTTTATTTAAAAAAATAATTCTTACTTTGCAGCATTTTTTCTAGACTTAGCTAAAACTTTTGCACAGTACTGTATACTTTAATAAAGTAATTAAGCCCTCTGCTATCGTACTTTACCTTATTATACATTATGTTTTATGACAAGCTACATTAATTTTGGGATTCTGTCTTTGATAATTAGTTTAGTGTACTTATAGCATGCAAATTAAAGCATCTGTACTGTACACTCATCACTGAAATTTATTGGGCTCAATATATTTGTTAAATTGTAGACACTCATTAATACAAGTACTAAATATAGATGGAAATACTTCCTGCATTTTGTTCTGCAGATTAACTATGAGCTGTTACCTCGGTAATTCTTTTTTAATTTGCATAAATATGCAAAAAATAAACATTTAATTTAAATTAAGCAACTAGAACTTAAACTACTTAATGTCATTGTTTTATATATTCACACAAATCACTCAAAAATATACATATGGCTAGGTACTCATTTATATTAAAAAAAAATTGCCCGTCCAAAAAAAACTTTGTCCATCCATGTGCAGTTCTGCTTGGCATTCATATGAAGTCAGCCTTTATGTCCATTTTTTCTACTTCAGCATGCCATTCCATTTTCACATCTGCAAAGAAAAACTGAAAGAAATTCAGTTTCTTTTAAAGTATTTCATAAAACAAATTGTTCCATTCCTGCATCCCTCACCTGATCCCCTGCCATGTTCTGGAGGTATTTATCTGTGTATGGCAGCCACTTCCATGCAGTGCAGCACCTGTTTGATGGTGGATATTTAGCTTTCACTTTCAAATCAATCTCAGAATGCATCACCACAGGATTAGCTTGAGTCTGTACCATCTGTGCCTGCTAGGGGGAAGTTTGATTATTATTACCACCTATATTCTTCTAAATAGGTTACATACCATAAGGATATAGTCAGAGTATGAGCTGTGATCTCCTCTATTATAACTGTGTGATCATCAACAGTAACTGGGATATGAGTGCCTGTGTCCTCCTCTAGACTAGAAACTGAGAACATAAACCTCGGGAGAATGAGCTGTGATATCCTTCATTATTAATGTGTTACAGGAGCTTTGTGATCTTCATCGGTGATAAGAGTTTCTGTGTCCATCTCTATGCAGGTTCTGTGGTAGGGTCCATATAGTAGTATCACACAGACTGAGAAACTGACTTATAACTGAACATGTAAGCCCAAGTAAATTTGAGCTGGTCAGAATTGAGGTCATATGGGGAGAAACAGGCTATGAGTTTCAGATAGAAAGGAATAACTAAACAATGTAACACTAACTCATTTACATATACTTGGGAGATAACTGCATAATGCATGAAAAAAAAATCACCAAAGTGGCCTTTTAAAAGTTGACTGGGCCCTAAAAATAGACTGAGAACATGGTCATATGATGTTGCATTTTTACAGACAACTTAAATGTGACATAATAAATACATAAAACCAATAAAGTCTGGCAGAACAGACAAAAGTAAAATTCAGACAGTGATATTTTTTTCATGTTATTCTACATCCTATGAACACTAGATTTTTCAAACTTATCTTGATCAAATACAACCCCTTTAAAGGGAAGGTGTCATCAGGAAATGATCTATTATATAATTCACATTTTTGTATTAAACACATTTTTAAAGATATTTTTAAGAATTTCTAGTGATTTTTTTTAAAATTTTTAGCCACAATCTATATTTTTAAAGAATCCTAAAATCCTGTATTTTTCAAGCTGACCAAAGAGCATAATACTAGACTGTCACTTCCTGATCTGAAGGGAAAACACTGCAACAGTCATTTCCCTAAAATCACACAATAATTGTAACACCATTACACTTAAAAGTAAACATCCATATGTATATAACACAGGATTCACCATGCACAATAGGTGATAAGTTGTGACTACTCCCCCTCCCTACAAAATTATCTGCAGTATGTACAGATCACGGAACCTGCCTAGAAAAGTTTCCCATACAAGTCAATGGGTCAGCTCCTGCCGATTATATTACTTACCCATCTTGTTGTTGAAGAGAATATCTCTAAATGCTATAAATGCTGTTAAATGTAGCTCAGGAAAGATGATAGGCTCAAAATAGTTCTGCACAATGCATTTGTGAAAGTCTTGAGACCCTTTCACTTTTTTCATTTTATTATGTTGTGGCATTGGGCAAATAAAATAAGAAAAGTTTTGCTCTATCATTTTGTACTCATATACAAAATGTACATCATTTTGTACACATTCCATAATGATAAAGTGAAAATAGAATGTTGAAAGTCTTTAAATTATTTAAAAATGAAAAACAAACATTTTATATTGACCCAGTACTCAGTAGTTAGCTGAAGCACCTTTGAAAATAACAGACTCCAGTTTTCTTGGGTCTGATACCACTAGGTTTGCACACCTGGATTTGTGGAGTTTCTGTCATTCTTCTCTGCGGATCCTCTCAAGCTCTCTCTCAAGGTTGGATGGGGACTGTCTGTTGAGAGCCATTTTCAGGTCTCTCCAGATATGTTTGATTGGGTTCAAGTCAGGGCTCTGGCTAAGCCACTCAAGAACATTCACAGAGTTGTCCTTAAGCCACTGCTGTGTTATCTTAGCTATGTGCTTGGGGTCATTGTCTAATTGGAATGTGAACCTTCTGCTCAGGGCTTAGTCACACGGGCGTTTATTGCCGCGATTTGCGCATGCGCATGCGTCCGGCGACTTTTTAAAACCATTGCTTTGCAATGGTATCGGACACATGAGCGCTTTTTATGCGCTCGTCCGATAAATTAGAGAACAGAAATCGCAGATCGCACCTATCTGCGATCTGCGATTCCTGTTCTCTTCTCTATATGCGCTCAACGGGGCCGGCGGCAGCAGCGCCGACCCCATTGAGAACATATAGAAGACAAATCATTCTTCTCTGCCACAGCTGGAACAGCTGTGGCAGAGAAGAACGATGTTTGCCCATTGAATTCAATGGAGCGGCAATACAGCCGCTCCATTGAAAGCAATGGGCTGCCGGCGTGCGCGGGGTTAATTGTCGGGAAGGGGTTAAATATATAACCCCTTACCTGCAATGCATCCTTAAATGTGAAAAAATAAAAAAAAAGGATGTTCTCACCTGCTCCCGGCAGCTGGAGATCCCGGCGGTCGGCCTGCAGTGGGTGTGAAGGAGGTGTGACTCAGGCTTGCCCCTGATTGGCTCAGCCTGAGCCAATCAGAGGCTGAGCTCAGTCACACCCATTCATGAATTCATGAATGGGTGTGACTGAGACTTGCTTCTGATTGGCTCAGCGCTGAGCCAATCAGGGGCAAGCCTGAGTCACACCTCCTTCACACCCACTGCAGGCCGACCGCCGGGATCTCCAGCTGCCGGGAGCAGGTGAGTACATCCTTTTTTTTTATTTTTTCACATTTAAGGATGCATTGCAGGTAAGGGGTTATATATTTAACCCCTTCCCGACAATTAACCCCGCGCACGCCCGCAGCGCTTGCATTCAATGGAGCCGCTGTATTGCCGGCTCCATTGAATGCAATGCGCTGGACAGCTCCGGCCCGTTTCTAATGAAACGCGGCTAGGAGCAGATTTTCGGGCGATTTTTGGGCCGATTTTTCGGCGCCGGTCACGCGATTTGCGCATGCGCATCCGTCATGCGATGCGCAAATCGCGTAAAAAAACGCCCGTGTGACTAAGGCCTCAGTCTGAGGTTTCTTGTGCTTTGAATCATGTTTTCAATTAGGAATATCTCTATATTTTGCACCATTCAACTTTCTATCAATCCTGAGCAGTATTTCTGTCCCAGCTGCTGAAAAACACCCCCACAGCATAGTGCTGCCACCATGCTTCACTGTAGAAATAGAATTGCCTAGGTTATGGGCAGTGACTAGTTTTCTCCAGACATGATGCTTAGAATTTCGTAAACTCCAGGCGGGCTTTCATGCATCTTTTACTGAGGAGAGTCTTCCTTCTGACCACTCTGTCAGAAAGCCCAGATTGGTGGAATGCTGCAGTGATGGTTGACCTAATGGAGGTGTCTTCCATTTGCACACAGGATATTTGGAGCTCTGCTAGAGAGACAATTAGGTTCTTGGTCACCTTTCTTATCAAAGCCATTCTTCCTCAATTACTTACTTTGGTGGGTCGGACAGCTCTAAGAAGAATCCTGGTTGTTCCAAACTTCTTCCATTTTAGAATTATGGAAGGGATTGTGCTCTTGGGAACTTTCGGTGCAGCAGAAGTCTTTTTAAGCTTCTCCAGATCTATGCCTCGACACAAACCTGCATTTATGCTCTACAGGCAGTTTGTTGCTTCTTATGACTTGGTTTTGGCTCTGATATACATTGGGACCTCTGAGACCTTAAGGGTGTGTCATTTAAAATTATGTTTAGTCAATTGAATTTACCACAGGTGGATTTCAACCAAGGTGTAGAAGTATCTCAAATATGATCAAGAGGAATGGGAGGCTCTCAGAGCTAAATTTCAAGTGTCATACTAAAATAATAAAAATATCTTAATTTATATAGTGCCAACATATTCCACAGTGCTTAAAAACAGTGGGAACAGAAAGAAAACCACAGTTACATCTAATAATCAGTTGATAGCGACATTAGGGGTGAGAGAACTGTTCCAACGAGCTTACATACTACAAATATGGGGGTGATACAGAAGTTTAAAGGGCTAGTACTGAGCAGGGTAAGGCAAAGTAGAGAGTGTGGAATGCTATACACATAGACTGTTAGGGCTTCTGCTGGTACTCTGTGGCACTACATGGGTTTCAAGCTGATCAGCCCCACAGGTGGGGGTTGATTGAGCTGACTGGGGGTGGATTTCTCTAGCTAGCCAGTCCCCTGTGTCTTAGACCCCTGTGTATTAGGTACCGGTTTCCCCCGACGCCTTTCTTTTAGAGGGAGGTACTGTTAGGGTTGACTGCTGGGATCTGTTGTACTACATAGGTTTTCAGCAGCACAGCCTCATAGGTGGTGTTGATTAAGCTGGCTGGATGTAGATTGCTCCAGTCAGCCAATCTCACAGGTCTGTTGCTTATATATACTAGCACCTTTGCTAGTGGCTGATGGCCTTTTCTCTGTTTGTCCAGTGTGTTCAGTGTAGGCAGTGTTATGCTTCTGCATGTCTGTGCATGGGGCTGGACATGAAGTGTTTGTGCAGTGTTCAGTATGTTCAGTGTGAATAGTGTCATGCTCCTGCATGTCTGTGGCTCTCAGTATGTGTCGTGTGAACTGTGTCTTGCTGTAGGTCTTTTATCATCTAGAAGTAGGTAGATCTCTAGGTTATAGCATGGAGTCATCCTTAACGGGACAATCGCTGCACCTTGCAGGCAGGTTTCCTGTGGTTAGTTGTCTCATTAGTGTAGGGACCTACAAGACAACGAGGGCCCTTGAAGTTGGGCTTGCGGGCTGAAGTATCTTAGCCAAAATATGAACTAATACCTCATACATCCTATAGTTTTTCCATCTGGCTATGTGTACAGGTATACAGGTGAGTGTTTTGAGTATTTGTCCATCAGCATGTTATGCCTGTCCATGAGTTATGTCCGCTACTTCTGAGTTCGCCTTCCGGTGAATTTCGTGTCCTTTTTTTAGTTCTGCAGTTCACGTGCCGGTAAGACTCAGCTGAGTGTTCATGTCTCAGTTTGACATTGCAGAATGCACATGCACACAAATAAGGAGACATTTGTTTGTGTTCCTGTTTGCCATTTTCTTAACATAGAAAATGATCAAATTGAGCTGTATCGTAGCCGAATCAGTATGACTGCAGGGTGAGGTTTATGGCGGCTTGTGGGGATTGCATCAGTAGGACAGGGAGCATGTTGTCAGGAGGAGTATAGAGGGTTTTGGTTTAGGGGATATGGTAGGCCTCCCTGAAGAGGTGCATTTTTAGAGCACACCTGAAATTATGTTTGTCAGGGATTGCACGGATAGTTTTGGGTAGTGCGTTCCAAAGCACAGGTGCTGCTCTGGGGAAGTCTTGGAGGCGGGAGTGAGAGGTTCGAATTAAAGGGACACTTAATCTGATTTTATTAGCGGAGTGGAGGGCGCAGGCAGGGTAGTGGATTGAGACAACAGAAAAAATCCTTATACAACCAGAAAATAAAAGCAGATTAGATAAATTGAAAATGTTTTTCTATATAGTATAAATTATTTAAAATATGTAGGTGATAAATTCCCTATAAACAATATCTCTAGTAAGACCAATGTACTATATACACATACAGCATACATCTCTATAACATACACAGTATATGAAACATAATCTCATTCCTGACACTGCTAACCAATGAAATTATGAAAATTGACTTACAAAACTGAGATTGTCAATTGGCGTACATTTTCATCTGTTTTACATAGAGCTGCATAAAAAGTTTCTGGCTCATCTTAAAAAAGTGCCCAAGGGAATATATTTGCATTTCAAAACCCATGGCTTTATAGACCAAATAAAACAAAAGATCTTAATATCCTTTAATCCAATGTCTAGCAGCCCAGAAATCTGGAGACAGGATTTTACCAAACCAGAATACTGAGCAATGTGAAAAAGTTAGAAAATTTCTCTGCTATGGTTAAAAAAAAACATAAGAAGATTGTAATATTAGGACTTGTGATAACACTTAATTTTGGGCTTTCTTCTTAACAGCTGTTTACCTTTTTATATAGCTTTCTTTTTTAGTGAGTTTTAAAAACTTTTCTATCACAGCCTGATAATCAAGAATAGCTGATAATCTTGGGGTACATGCTTATGCATGTACGGTATTACAGTTTCCAGCAAGCGTCAGGCTATTTGGAGCCATAAAATTGTATCGACAGACGTTTATATGCTCATCTTCTACTTCAATATGCCTCTATATCTATGACTGGATGCCATATTACTATTATATTGTTTTCCTTCATGAGGTTTCTTTCTTCTATGGAATTCCTTTTAATAACCTACTTTCCTTTCCCTCTACTCTCCTTTTTAAATTCACCCAAGTATTCATGATTATGATTTTTTATATCTACTCTGAGTTAGGGTGGATTCAGATGAGCATGTTTATGTGCGCACAATTGTGCGCGCAAAACCACATGTCTATTAGAACCATTGGTTGCCTATGGTGTGTTCACATGTCCATATTTTACAGGCATGCAAATGCATGTACCTGCAGAACATAGGACATGCATGCACCATAGGTCCGTGGTGCTTGTCAATATTCCCCAATCGGGAGTCCCCTTGTCACTAAATACTGTGACAGCACTCTCAAAGCGTTCAGTGACAAGGGGACTTCCCGCTGGGAGTAAAGAATTCCCTGCCAAAGCTGTCACAGCTGTAACAGATGTGGCAGAGGATTTCTTCATCTCCGCGGGGAGTAAAGAATCCCCTGCCACACCTGTCACAGCTGTGACAGCTGTGGCAGAGGATCACGATGTTCTCCCATTGCTTTCAATGGGATCGACGCTTCTGCAGTTTCATTGAAAGCAATGGGCTGCTGGCAAGCCCTGCAGGGATTTTCGGGGAAGGGCTTTAAATATAAGCCCTTCTCTGAAAATCATCTATAGAATGTCTTAAAAATAAAAATATATATATTCTCACCTTTCCTCAGCTTCCAGGGCCTAGGCGAGTCCAGCCTGTCTTCTGCCTGCACTGCTCTGAATCTGTTTTAGCAGGCAGGGATTTAAAATCCCTGCCTGCTGAAAGGCCTGTATCTGATTGGCTTACAGGCCGCACTCAGCCATTCATTGAGTGACAGCTGAGTGCTGCCTGTGATTGGTCACAGCACTCAGCCAATCATAGGTAGCACTTGACCATTCATTGAATTCAAATCCCTGCAGGGTTTGACGGCAGCCCATTGCTTTCAATGGGACTGTAGAAGCACCAGTCCCGTTGAAGGGAATTTGAGAACATCCCAATCCTTTGCTACAGCTGTCACAGCTGTGACAGCTGTGGCAGGGGAATTCTTTAGCCTCGCGAGGAGTCCCCTTGTCACTAAACACTGTGACACTGCTGTCAGAGTTTTCAGTGATGAGGGGACTCCCCGTGGAGATGAAGAAATCCTCTGCTACAGCTGTCACAGCTGTCACAGCTATGGCAGGGGATTCTTTACTCCCTGCAGGGATGAAAAAATCCTCTGCCACAGCTATGACAGCTGTGGCAGGGTTTTCTTTACTCCCTGTAGGGAATATTTACACGGCAGTGGCAGAGAGGTGAGTGTATACATACATATATATATATAAAAATTTTTGTTGTTATTGTTTTGCTTTTATTTATTTATTTTTTTTCACAAACCAGGGGCTTGAAATATAAGCCCTTCCCTGAAAAACACTGCAGGGCTTGCCGGCAGCTCATCGTTTTCAATGGGGCTGCCGGCAGTAGCCGCGGCCCCATTGTAGGCAATGGGCACGGACCTGCATTAATGCGTGTTTGTGCATGGCATGTACGTGGGTGCGCGGTTTTGTGCATACCTATGTACACATATGCACACGCTCGTGTGGATGCTCCCTTAGGGTCTAAACAGTCAAAGGTATTTGTGGAGGCATTTCTGTATGTGAAAATCTCACCTGTATAACGCGACAAGGCAAAGCCATTGATTTCAATTGGTTAATGCAAACAAAGATGTTTCTGGCATGCAAAATCTTTGCACAAGAAAGGATAGGATTTGCCATATCTTAGTCCATGTTATGCCGAAAGCTGCCATAAAAGTCTATGGCTGCTTAAAGAAAGGTAGGGGGATGGATTTACACTGCGTAAAACGCAGCGAAAAGAAAAACAGCTGGAACTAATTTGGAATTGTATTGCCTTTCTATTCCACATGAAGGGTGTCACACGCAAGCATGTGAACTGGCATTTCAAGTGCAAAAATAACAGTACTATATGCAGGCAGTGCATATCAGCCTGTTTCTTGCCATCTCCCAACCTAGTTCATGCCCAAATACAATTCGTAGTAGTGAATGTATTTGTGCATTCGCTCGTCTGTAGTTGCCTATACATGTAGGTTATCCTCATATTCATTGGTCTGACCTTTCTTTTCTTCCTTCACAGACCTTATAACGTGGTTTGAGATGACATTCTCAGACTGTATTGTTTATGTCTAGAGGGTTGTTGCTGTGGCAGAAAGTGTTTTTCACCAATCATTCTACTGTTTAATGGAGACTTTGCAATGGTACTACCAGTGTTATAGCTAACCCACACTCCTTTCAATTTACTTGTTGAACAAAAGGAAAACTAACAGGAAATTGTCCCTGTTACTTTACTAGAAATTACTAGATTTCTGCAGGACTTTCAAAAGTTATTACAATATGTTCTTGCAAATATGAGTTTTGTCTTTAATTTCTTTTTCTTTGCTTCACTGTAGTTTTTGGGTTCTGTTACATCAAGTAGTTAAACTGAGAATCCCGAGGCAATTTTATTTGTGTTAACAAACTGTATGCACTTCCTTTGCTACAATATGTATTAAGGTAGTCAGCCAGTGTGGCCCACTGTTGAGATACAGGGCAACCCACTGCTATGTCAGTGTGAGTTGTAATCCCGTATTGTGGGACACACCCATCTATTGGCTGGCTTCTGTGGTATCGTTCACATTGCAGATTTGGTTGTCTGCAGTCACTCCTCCCCAATCTGGGCTGGGTTGAGTGGATGACTGCATATAAGTCTGCAGTGGACAATATAGCTTCTCTGGTTTATAGTCTGACTTGCTGCATATTGTTAGGGTCTACGGCCATTGTGCCTACCCTACGGCCATTGTGCCGACCTTATGGTGATTGTGCCTGCTTAGCAGCAATTGTGCCTGCTCTGCACTTCCTCAGGTATCACATTTTTGGCTCTTTTCCAGTAAAATATGTTTATGTATTAAGGTAGCACCCATTTTACATTAGTATATACTCACATTCTTGTAAAGATGTACTGCACTTCAAAAGTTCAGCTACACAGCTGTATTGCATCTTCCAATGCTACTATGCAACCAAAGTATGTGCATTTAAATGTAGCTAAAGTGCAGCTTCAAGTCAACAGATCTCCACTGATCTTAGTTTTCAGAACATTAAGTACACACAATCTAATAGTGTAATAATATATTGGAATAATATATATTGTACAGCCCTCGCTAGTAGGTATTCCTTTTATTAACATGAACACTACAAATGTGGAGAGGCTTTTATTGGCAAGCTGACAAATCATGCAAAAGAGGATTATTTAATTGTAGACTCGTCAAGTTCACTCTTTATGAAAAGCTTACGCATCTACAGACACATAAATAAAAGAATAAGTAAAGTAAACCGCCAACCATGCATACCGCCTGAATGTGCTTCATGTGTTTATTTGAGGTCAGTAGCAACAATAATATTCAATCCATAAGAAAAAAAATAGATTGATCAAAAGGATAGCTTTCACAGCGAGACAGTAGTGGATAAGTAATGTTTCCGTAGGCTAGATTTAAATCTACACTGGAGGCTCCATTTGAAACTATTGGCACTATTTTTTTCTGCTGCAGGATGTTTCATGCATTTCATTTTCCTGATCCCATGTGGCTTTAGGGTGGCTTCACATGAGTGTGTTTTTGTGCGTGCATACGCACGCATAAAAACACGCTTGTATTTGCAGCATTGCATTCCCTATGGTGTGTGCACATGTCTGTACTTTGCAGGTTCGTGCCTGCAAAGATAGGACATGCGTGCACCATTGGGAATGCACGCATTGTTTTCAATGGAACTGCGGCTGCTGCCGGCTGCTCCATTGAAAACAATGGTCTGCTGGCACCCCTGCATTCTTTTTCAGGGAAGGGCTTTACATATAAGCCCTTCCCTGAAAAAGAAACATTTCAGTGTGAAAAAAAAATACTTACCTCTCCGCCGCCGCCGTGACCCCCGCGGGGATGATGAACACATCTGCGCATGCAGCAGATGTTTCCTTCACCCCTGCTAGTTAAAAGAATTCCCTGCTGCTACATCTGCCATATCTGTGGCAGATGCACCAGAGAAATTCTTCAATTCTCTACCGCAGCTGTCACACATGACAGCTGCGGTAGAGAATCCTGCTGCCGGCATCCCCTTCATTGGATTTCAGGGAAGGGCTTTAAGCATAAGCCCTTCCCTGAAAATCCAATAAAAATAGTGTAAAATAAAAAATAAAAAACAAAACATACTTACATGCCTTCAGCTGCCGGGGTTCAGCCATGACTTCTGCTGCTGTCCCCGGCTCTGTAGTTCTGAGCTACCAGCAGGCAGTGATTTTAAATCCCCCGCTGCTGATAGCTCAGCAGCGCTACAGAGCCGGGGACAGTGACAGTAGTCGCCGCTGAGCCCCGGCAGCCGTAAATGGATTTCAGGGAAGGGCTTCATAAGCCCTTCCCTGAAAATCCAATGAAAATAGTGCAAAAAAAAAAAAAAAAAAAACATACTCACCTGTCGGGGCTCAGCCATGACTTCTGCAGCTGTCCCCGACTCTGTAGTTCTGAGCTATCAGTAGCCGTGGATTTAAAATCGTCAGAAGTCGCGGCTGAGCCCTGGCAGGTGAGTGTGTTTTTGTTTTTTTTCTTGCACTATGTTTATTGAATTTTCAGGGAAGGGCTTATGAAGCCCTTTTCTGAAACCCATTGATGGCTGCCAGGGCACAGCGGCGACTTCTGCCACTGTCCCCGGCTCTGGAGCGCTGCTGAGCCATCAGCAGCCGGGGATTTAAAATCCCCGCCTGTTGGTAGCTCTGATTGTGATTGGTTAAAGTGCTCAGCCAATCACAATCAGAGCTACCAGCAGGTGGGAATTTTAAATCCCCGGCTGCTGATAGCTCAGAACTACAGAGCCGGGGACAGTGGCAGAAGTTGTGGCTGAGCCCCGGCAGCTGAAGGCAGGGGAGTATTTTTTTGTTACACTATTTTTATTAGATTTTCAGGTAAGGGCTTTAATGTTTAAAGCCCTTCCCTGAAATCTAATGATGGGTGCTGGCAGCAGGATCCTCTACCGCAACTGTCATGTGTGACAGCTGCGGTAGAAAATTGAAGAATTCCTCTGCTGCATCTGCCACAGACGTGGCAGATGTAACAGCAGGCAATTCTTTTAACTAGCAGGGGTAAAGGAAACATCTGCCGCATGTTCTTCACCCCCGCGGGGGTCACGGCAGTGGCAGAGAGGTAAGTATTAGTGTTGAGCGAATATACTCTGGCGAGCTTGATGCTTGTTCGAGTATTAGCGTACTCAATGGTGCTCATTACTCGAATGAGCATCAAGCCGAGTTCGACCACGCCCAAGTTTTTGGCTCCTCCCCGCTGTGACGTGCCTGTTTAGGCCCCTCCCGGCTGCGAGACCTGGCGTCCCACATACAAAAATGTTCAAGTCTCCCATTGTAGTCAATGGGGTTCGTTACTCGAGTAACGAACATGCATGTTTTTGCTCATACGTTTGAGCGCACCTATGTACGTGCAAAAACACGCTCGTGGAAATCTACCCTTACACAGGACAATTATCTTCCAAATAGTCTTTTACAGAAAAATCCTCGCATCCGCCGATATATTGCATGTGCACAAGTGCAATATTGGGCCTTTTTTTCCCTTTCACTTTTGATTTTTCCTCCCCACTTTCAGAAAATCAAAACACTTTTATTTATCCATCGACATAGCTGCCTGAGGGCTTGTTTTTATGAGGAAAGTTGTATTTTTCAACGGTACTATTTATTATACCATATAATGTACTAAAAAACCTTTAAAAAATTCTAAGTGGAGTGAAATCAAATGCAATTTCACCATCTTGTTTCCGTGGTGTACACACTGCAGCAAAAATCACATGATAAGACAGACAGACAGACATACATTTGTTTTCATATATATAGATAACAATCAATCACAGCGCAGCTTTCATATTACCTCAGCGCTATAATATATAACACCCAATCACAGCACAGCTTTCATGTTACCTCAGCAGTATAATATATAGCAACCAATCACAGCACAGCTTTCATGTTACCTCAGCAGTATAAGAAATAACAACCAATCACTGTGCAGTTTTTTATGTTACCTCAGCAATATAAGAAATAACAACCAATCACAGCGCAGCTTTCATTTTACTAGAGATGAGCGAACGTACTCGGTAAAGCACTACTCGTCCGAGTAATGTGCTTTATCCGAGTACCTCCCCGCTCGTCCTGAAAGATTCGGGGAGCGCCGCTGCTGACAGGTGAGTTGCGGCGGGGAGCAGGGGAGAGCGGGCGGGAGAGAAGGAGAGAAAGATCTCCCCTCCGTTCCTCCCCGCTCTCCCCTGCAGCTCCCCGCTCCGCGGCGCTCCCCGAATCTTTCAGGACGAGCGGGGAGATACTCGGATAAAGCACATTACTCGGACGAGTAGTGCTTTACCGAGTACGTTCGCTCATCTCTACATTTTACCTCAGCAGTATAAGAAATAGCAACTAATCACAGCGCAGCTTTCATTTTACTTCAGCAGTATAAGAAATAGCAACCTATCACAGCGCAGCTTTCCTGTTACCTCAGCAGTATAAGAAATAGCAACCAATCACAGTGCAGCTTTTATGTTACCTCAGCACTATAGGAAATAGCAACGGATCACAGCACAGCTTTTATTATACCTCAGCAGTATAAGAAATAGCAACCAATCACAGCGCAGATTTCATGTTACCTCAGCGGTATAATATATAATAACCAATCGCAGCGCAGCTTACATGTTACCTCGGCTTTATAATATATAGTATACCTGTCGCGCATTGCTGCGATATCTGAAGAAAGGAAATTCAAGGAAACTCATTATGATAACATTGAATTTACATTGTGTCATTTTTATTGAAACTTATTCATTTTCATATGGAAAACATTTCAAAGTGTCGTTTTAATTCTATTTATTTATTCAAGTGATTGTGGATCCACAATATTTTTTGTTTGTCCGTCTGGTGCATACGCAAATAAATCAGAAGCTTTTCCAAGGCGTGAGCTGGCCACATACAGTTGTCCATGTTAGAGCCATTGTGCATTCATCCCATATGATAAGTTCACATGTTGGAAGAACTTTGCCTATTCCGGAATTTTTGGTGCGACACACGCGCCAACTATCATAGGATAGATGAACTATGCCAGAAACCTTTGCAGGAGTGTACTCAACAACTTTCCAAAGTTTCATGGTGATCAGATGAATGGTGTAGTAATGCATAAAGGACAAACAGACAGACACGCATACATTCATTTTTATATATATAGATGACAGTATGATTGCAACAATAGCAAATGTATATTCTTTTTTTGCTGTACTACTTTAAAAAAATAAAATATCCTTAGAAAAAAATAAAATTGTTTTCTGCCACCATAACTTTTTTATTTATTTTTTTTACATACTCTTGTCAGGGTTCATTTTTTCGGGGCATCCTGTAGTTGCTATTGGTTTCATTTTGGAGTTTATACAACTATTTGATCGCTTTGTATTACATTTTTCTTTAAAAAAAAGCACAATTCTAGCGTTGTATTTTTTAGTAACCTGCCCCCTTGGCCGCTCTTAGTTCCCACTGCAGCCAGTTTGTCGACTACTGGGATCATGGATGCCTCTCACAGCTGCTCCCTAGGCAGGGAACACAGTCTTTGCAACTTTTTTAATACATAGCCTTTTCCACTTCAACAAGCTCTGTGCTGTCTCTCTGCCCTGAACAGGGCTGTGTCACAGACCCAGGATGGCTGCTGGCCCTTCTTGCACAGAAGCTCCCTCTTGTGGACAGCCTTGAAGGTACAGTTTGTAACGCAAATCTAGAGCTCCATCCAGGATGCCACAGAGTAGACAATAATGGCTGAAATTTGATCATAAGTAAGAGGGGAGCAGGGAACTGCTCATTCCTTAGGTAACTACTTCAAAATTGCTGTTTTGCTTATTGTTTTTAGCAATTTTTGTGAAATGGGATTTTTGAATAAATACTTCTTGAATACATAAACATGGCCATCAGCCGGGTAATGAGCAAGAATTCATTCACTACTCGCTAGTTGCTTCATTTCAGTTCACCTAAAAATAGGTGCGAGTTGATTTATTATCATCAGGTAATTGTTGTCTTTCAACAACCAGCTAAAAACTATCAGCAACAGCCCGAAAGAACGTTACTAGAGATGAGCGAGCGTACTCGCTAAGGCAAACTACTCGAGCGAGTAGTGCCTTATGTGAGTACCTGCTCGCTCGTCTCAAAAGATTCGGGTGTCGGTGGGGGAGAGAGGTGAGTTGCGGGAGTGAGCAGTGGGGAGCTCTCCCCCGCCACCCCCGGACAGGTACTCGCATAAGGCACTACTCGCTCGAGTAGTGTGCCTTAGCGAGTACGCTCGCTCATCTCTAAACCTTAGTACTCTAACTAGTCAACAAATTATATTTTGGCCTCTGTAAATGCTCCCAATAATTTATTCAGTAATCACGAAATTTAACAGCAAGTGAACAGCAATTGCTCTGTGTAAAATCACACAAATGACAGTTGTACATATGTGTTAGCAACTATTTTGAGTGACTATTCAGACAATAGCTTTCCTATGGAAAGCCACCCTTAAATATGATGGACTTTTGTTGGTTTCTACCTTGCTAACAATGTATTTACATTTCTCTATCTTTCTATTGTCTACACCATGATGTCTCTTTGAAGGTTATCTTAATGAATTGGTCAAGTAATCTCTGAATTAATAAAATTGGTGTTGCTTGTGCAGTTAAATGTGATTGTTGCCAGCAAAAGAAACCAAGTAAGCTTCTGGATATGATACCTTCTGATAGCTAACAAAAATACATGATGTTAAAGCAAGCTTTTGGACCTCTCAGGATCCTTCCTCAGGCATAATGGAACAGATTTGAATGGAATATATATATATATATATATATATATATATATATATATATATATATATGCAAAAGGTATCATATCTACAAGATTTCTTGGGTTCTCTTACTAAGAACAATCACATTTTGCTCTACTAGCCAACACGGTACCAAAGCTTTTTTCCGCCTTGTGCAGTTAAAATACTAATGTTACATAAAAACCTAAGGTTGCAATCTCACAAAATGTTTTATTCTTTGGTCTGTAGGGCAAATAATTTTTACGGTGGTTTTATTCATGAGTTATTGGCTTCATTCTGGTCTACCCACTGTACCACAGCAGGGGACCAAAATGCAGCAGCAAGAAGACCAGAATGTAGCTAATAACTCATGAATAAAGCCACTGGTAAGAAGATTACCTGCACTAGTATTTTTATACCAGTGGAACTCTCCAAATCCTAGTATCTTATATGTGGGCCAGGAATAGGTTTATCTTTTTCTATGAAACATATATTGAGTGTTTCATAGAATTGTATAGAGAAACTGACTTCTGATCTACACATGATACTGTAAGGCTAGAAAGGTCAGTGCCGATCCCATATTACAGTGTGGGGCTGGAACAAAGCTAATAGCTCACAAATAAAGAAACTAGTAAGATTACTTGCACTATCATTTACTTCATGTACCTTACTAATAGATCCAGGAAAAAAAAGGTGGGAGTGCTTATTTAAGAATTATCATGCAAGAAGCAGATGTTTGTGGGTGACAAGTCAATTTTCTAGTACTAAATGGATACCAGTTTCTTCATTTCTTTGCTCCTTTATTTTACCTTGTCTCTTTTTCCATGTCCTATTGGTATCCTGACTATGACTATTTAGCGCTTCACCGATTACACAGTAATTGAATTTACAGACAAAATATTTCAGTAAGGTCCATTACGGAAAACCTCTGCCGACAACCGCTAAGCCACAGCAGAAAGTTTTGCTGGCTATGACAACCAGAAACAAATGAACCATGGCTCCAACCATGAAAATCCAAATTAATCCAGTACATTTAAAGGTGGCTCTCTTGTAATGTGGATCCCTTATCAAATATCCTCTGGGTTGTCTTCTGTCATTTTTGGATAGGGCATACTAGTAACATCTCTTAATAATTGTCTGTGCATATTATTGTGCCCAGGCACAATACACTGACTGCTTGCATACAAAGGCTGAAACATGTTAGGTGTGAACATATCTATATTGTTTGAACTGTGCCTTATAACTTTGTGAATGCCATGGTAAAGAATACCTGATCTTAAGCCACAGAGTGCTGGATCATCTTTTACCTTTAATTGATTCAACTGGAACTCTACTGGATTCATACACCAGGATAAAACACCTGCACCTTATCAAGGTAAATGGATCAACTTTGCATCCCTTTTTTGCTGCTTTTGCCACTTTTCTGAAAAAAAGTAGGCCACACACATTTTCCATAATTATGCAATATATTGTTGTAAACAATATATATATATTCACTCTTACTTTCGCTCAGCTTTCGTTAAGGACTTCAATTCCTCCTGAAACCAAATTAATACAATATTGCAGTATGCTAGCAAAATTCTTGACTGACTGCAATGAGCAATACAACTACCGTGTAGTCACATATAGACACATATAGTACAGACATTTCATGACAGAGTTTCATGAGATTATGTTTTTCTGAAAACCTGGTAATCTAGTGCACATATTTTGAACCAAGAAAAAGATACAAGCTTCCAGACAGTGATAAGCGACCCTTTAAAAGGTTTGGTTTGCTTCTAATGTGGCTCAGTGGTTAGCACTGTCACCTTGCAGCATTAGGGTTCTAGGTGTAAACCTGGCCAAGCACAACATCTACATGGAGTTTTCAAGAATGATTATAGAAACCCACACAAACATCCATGCAGATATTGCCCTTGGTCAGATTTGAACCTAGGACCTCTGTGCTGCAAGACGACAGTATAGAGCCGATCTGCTGCTTCTTCCTCTACAGGAAATAATCTTTCTCATCCTAATCCTCAAGAAACATTACAAGACAACACTGCATTGTTGTCTTGCAGTGTTGGGTTCCTAGGTTGAAATCTGACTAAGGAAAACATCTGCATGGAGTTTGCATTGATCTCCTTATATTTGTGTGGGCTTTATCCCATACTTTAAAAGCATACCAAGATGCAAATATACACCGTGAGCCCAATGGGGAAAGAAAATATCAAGTGATCTATTATGTATGTGCTATATAAATAAAGGGGAATATTATGAAACACAGAAAGAACATATTAACTCTCTGCAGATGCTCTCCTTGATCAAAATTGAATCCAGGACACCCAACATTGCTAACTGCTGAACCATAGGAAACATTTAGCTATGTTTAACCCAAAACCCACTACTTTCACTATATAGAGCTGTAATATACCAATAACCATAGAAGCAGTAAAAAGAAAGAAAAAACCCAGTGCTCAGAGAAGAAGCAAAGATTTGACAGTATATTAAATTATCAGGTGCAAATATTGAAAGGACTTTCTTGGCTTGTGGGGCAGGAGACCATCTTGTGCTACCAGGAAGGCTACAAATACTTTAAGTACTTACAGCAATATTCCATTCGGCATAAAAAAGAACTCCAAGTTAGAGCTTTAAGGGGGCAAAGGAGTACCCCCTTTATCAAGCTTGATAACTGTCAGATTTTCAAAGAACAGGATGTCCTCCCACCCCCCCATAAATAAATGAACTACTCACAATGTAACAGGAAATATAGGTTTCTGGTCATAATGTTCAGGTATTGTTTCCTTTTATCTGCTAATACTTTACTTATCTTTCACCATATTGTAGCTAACTCTGGATTAAGATCACTGACGTTTTTGTTTTCAGTTATTCAGTTTTTTATATGATTTGACCCTGAATTTTACATGTCTTTCACTGTTTTTCAATTGACCTTGACGTTTAAAATCATAACATAAAAGCTGTAACACAAGTGTTTCAAGAAAGCACTTAAAACACTCTAATGAATCTTTTGGTCTATTACATTTTTAAATATCCTACTGTGCAGTGGCCCACTGAGAAAGTAAACTGCTTTAATTCAGAGGGGCTTGCAGACAACTTTCATGCTCTTTGTTGTTAAATGGCAATGACCAGTAGATTGACAAGAAGCATGAGGACATTTCAGAAGTAATTCCTTAGGATAGTGAGTGCATGAACCTCCATCATTTCTAAATCTGTCAAAAACAAACACTTCAAAACAAAGAAAGCCTTTGATTAACTTCTTTGAATTGGAAGATCTTTACTTTGTATCACTGTTTGATTTTTATACCAAGAAAAATATGAAAATTCATTATTCAAGGATATTATTTGTAATTCACTAAAGTCAATTGACTTTTTTATTTAAATAAAGAGTATGTCTCCTTTGTTTAAGAACGCCAGGCTTTTAAATCTTCTGACATTGAAGATAAAAGTGCATGTAAACTACTACTTTTGTTACAAAGGAATGGTTATTGGCATACGATTTAGGCTGTCTTTAAGCAAACTACTAAACACAATCCATCTGTATTACATGTACAAGGCATATGAAAAAGTATGTCTGGTTTGGAAACATTTAAAATAAAAGTTAGCAAGTTACATAGAAAGGAAATTCCTAAGATAATGCTATCAATGGAATGTATTTACTTTTGTTTGAACTCACAAATTTGAAAAATTGCAATAATATACAATATGATTGCTAATATGCAGTAATCTAACATTTTATGCAGAGTAACCTCAACCAGTACAGATGAGCGAACGTACTCGGTAAGGCCGATTTCGCAATCGAGCACCGCGATTTTCGAGTACTTCACTACTTGGGTGAAAAGTACTCGGGGGCGCTGTGGGTGAGTGGGGGGTTGCAGAGGGGAGTGGGGGGGAGAGGGAGAGAGAGAGAGCTCCCACCTGTTCCGCGCTGCTACCCCCCGCTCCACCACGCCACGCCCCGCCCCACAACGCCCCCGAGTACTTTTCACCCAAGTAGTGAAGTACTCGAAAATCGCGGTGCTTGATTGCGAAATCGGCCTTACCGAGTACGTTCGCTCATCTCTATCAACCAGTCATTGAATTTAAAATCTACCTACACTCACATGCTATAATTTACCAATTGCAAACGACAGTTATATTTACTGGCCTCAAGTGTTGATATTTTAATCAAGACTTTATGTGCATGCATGGCTCTGATCTAGATCAGATTTTTCTGTGATTGTTTTTTCTTATTTCTTTATAATGGATTTATATCAGCTCTCTTCTTTGAGATGACCACCCTTTTGCTAGAATTAAACAGGCCAACAAAAAAGATTGCAAAGTTGCACATTTTACATTGCATGCTACATGCACATTAATTGAATAATCACATGCAAAAAAGTAAATATGAACAAACTCATTAAAATCAATGGGCTCTATTGTCTGTGTATTGTGCACGTGTAAAGGCACCCTTACTGGGAATTTTCTTTGTCAATAAGTGTCACAGTGTCAGGACCTTGCGTGGCATTCCAAAAAGAGCATATATTAAAGAAGCTGTCTGCTGGTGAGAGCAATCCCCCATTAAAATCTGTACAAAGCCATGGGCAGTGACAGGCCAGGTACTGTGGTGGCAATCTGATTCACATCACTGCAATGTTGGTATCACGATCATGTGACCACCCATGTGTCACACTAATTGCTAGAGATTAGTAGTTGGCATGACACATGGGTGATCATATGACCACAGTGGCAGCAACATTTCAGCATTATGAACATATGTCCAAAATGCTGCACTTGGCTACTGCCAGTGTCTTCAGCTTTCTCCTACACTAACCTTTGGTGACCTTAGCCATCTTATCGAGAACAACAGTGCCTATAGCCATCATGCTTCCCCAACACAGATTTTAAAAAGGTTGAATTAATGATGAAAAGACATATAGATGTAGTCACACTAATGCTGCATTAGTACGCTACTCTGTTAATGGGTCAGGCTTGGTGCGGCTATGCTAATTGTGTAACGCAGTCACTGGTCTAAGTAAATGGCAATCACTGCACTACACAATTAGCATAGTACAGCTTGACGCATCATAGATGTATGTGCCAGAGTACATCAAGAATTTAGGAGCTTCGTGTCACTGCAGACTCAATACACCATAGGTAAAAAAGTACATTTGCTGTACACATCCATCCCATGTAATATCTGTAGTGCCACTACTCCCAAAATGCCTTCTCATTTCCAATACAACATCTACACATGACAATGGTACCTGACATCACTTTGCTTCATAGTGTTGTACTTAATGTATCACGAGCTACCATAAACCAGTCGGCCATAAACATTGCTTCCAATTCCAATATAACTGCAATGACTTTAGGGAGATATTCCCCAGTCCAATTGAGTCTAAAAAGTCCCTAGTGAGTGCAGACTGCCATCTATCATTGAACCGGTCTTACATAACCTGCAACTTAGTATCCAAATGCATGGTGCTGTCTGTGTCATCTGGGACTGAATCCCATGCAGGATGGAAGACACCCTTTTTTCCATTTTGGCCCCTGGTTCATCATGGCCCTCTGGTTTTCTATTTTACCCCCCCCCCCCCGGGTAGCTTTCTTTCTTCTTGCACTGCTGGCCAACATAGGGACAGCACCACTCAGGCCACTCCAATGAGCGGCATCCATCAAGTCAGTATTGCTGTGCTGCTGACCACACCTCTCACTGACGATGCAATCTCTACTGCTGTCACACCATCCAAAGCTGCATCCATTGAACTCAGTGGCATAGCTAAAATTCCCTTTTATAAGGTGCCTAAAATGCCCAGAACAGTCAGTTCATTTTCCTACTGGGGACTGATCTTCCCATCACCAGAGGGGGCAAGGCTTAATACTGCCACTTCTGTTAGCAGCTGAACTGATGTTTCCTGTAAGAAGGGATACAGGGCACTGTTCACTCCCTTAGTGCTTTTATGCATTAACGTTTATTTTTTCACTGTGATTTCACTGCGTTTTTTTTCAAAATGTCAATGGGACTTTCTAATGTTAAAATCGCATCGCACAAAAAACGCAGCAACGTAAACTTGCT
The DNA here is from genome assembly GCF_035609145.1 of Eleutherodactylus coqui. Classification (NCBI taxonomy): domain Eukaryota; kingdom Metazoa; phylum Chordata; class Amphibia; order Anura; family Eleutherodactylidae; genus Eleutherodactylus; species Eleutherodactylus coqui. Next base: position 104,782,982 of record NC_089843.1, read on the forward strand.
ATTTTTGTGCGATGCAATTTTAACATTAGAAAGTCCCATTGATATTTGGAAAACAAAACGCAGTGAAATCGCAGCAAAAAAAAAATGCTAATGGGTAAAAGCCCTTACTAATAATATTCAGGAGCAATATTCACATATCGATTTCAAAATTTGCTGTGCTATAGTCAGTGGCCGTGCTATTGCTGCAAATACTGAAAGAGTAATGTATGTCAATTCAACACCAGATTAAGAAACTGAAAATTCAAGTACAACACAAATGGATGATAATGAGATTACTCCTACAGAGCTCAAGACAATAAACACCTCACCATATATTATCCAAATCAGTATACATATTTCTAATACTGATTTTCCATACGTATGTTCAACAGAACATTGACTGAAACATAAAGAAAAGCACAACTGGTTAACTTGTATGAATGGTTACTTTGTGTGCAAAGAATATATGTCTTTTAAATAATCCAGTTCTTCATAAATCCCAGGTGCTATGTTTACTATGGATGGAGCTAAATGCAAAGTAAGCTTTAATGGAACAGATAAGAACCAACAACTAAAATCTTTGCAAACCAATATTTTTGCTCATCAATCATCATCTGCACATCTGAATGCTTGTGAAATCTTCAAAGAGGCACAGGAGGAAACCTTAGAAAACCTTACATCAAGACAAAATTCAGCACATATAGAGAAGGCAATTAACATTTTCAATTCTGTTTATTAATTGGTCTTTTTGAAGATTTAATTCAATTACAAATCATAAGTAGTGCTGATTTGGGGCTTACCCCCCACTCACATAATACTGATAAGTAAATCTTAATACCTATTTTGAGTGAGCTAAAATAGACACTTTCTCAAACTTCAATTAACAAGGAAAAAATTCAGCTTTTATAAGTGAGTCAAGTCTTACAAAAGCATCCATTCTGATTATTAATACTAAATGCCACATAAGAGACATTTAATAAATTATTTTATTTATTGGCTTTTTTGGAAAGCCAAAAGGCACAATCAATTATTGAAGCACTTTTAGAATATTTCAATTCTTATGGTGAATAGACGTTTTGCCTTTCATGAGCAGGCTTCTTGATATTTGGGATAGTTTTGCAACACGTGTGGGTCTGAACTCACTGCCGGGTCCACTGACTCCCGTTGTGGGGAATCCGGGCTTGCCGAATTCTTTCAATGGTTCAGCTATTTCAACATGATTAGGGAAGGAGGTAGGGGGCGTTGGCTGGGGTTGTGGTTCCGATACTCACAAATCTGCAACTACATTCCATCACTCAGGCATACATCACAACTGTTCACACTGCTATCCAAATTTGAAAAGCTCTGTATCTCATCTACACCTACAGTAGCAGGGATATCAAAGGTTTACCGTATCTTGTTAACAGAGGAGACTCAAGATGATGCACTTACCTTCATAAGAGGGTGGGAAAGAGAGTTAGGATGATCTTTCCCTAAAAAGACATGGGACAAATGTATTGTTCTAAAACACAAGTCTCCAATCTCAAACAAATTTCAAGAGCTCAATTCTAAACTCTTATCCTAATAGTACAGAACACCTTCATGGCTACCTAAAAGGCATTCCCAGATGTCAGACAAGTGCTGGAGATGCTCCTCAGACAATGGTACCCTCCTACATATTTGTGGTCATGTCCCTTGGTCTCCACTCTCTGGCAAAAAGTTAACAGGCTATAAAATTCAATATAGGGGGACACAGTTTCTCTCTCATGAGAAGTAGGTCCTGGGATTATATTTAAGAAGACTAACTCAGAATATCCCCAGACGGTGGAGGTTCCCTTCGCCACCAACAAGATTGATATGGTGGGAGGCTCTGGACATATAATGTACATGGAAGAACCCAGCATGAATGACAACAATACAATTTCCAGATTTGGATCTATCTGGGGTTCCTAGATCTTGGCTCCCTACATTTGTTGTACCTGTAAATTAACACAACTTAACATTGTGATCCAAACTTTCACTGTGCTTCTCACTCCCGCCACACTTCCCAGACAAACTTTCATGTTCTCTTTTTTTCCTTTCTCTTTTCAAAGTCCTCTATTTTCTGTTTCTTCCCCCTCTCTCCCTATTACCCTGTCCCTTTACTTTTCATTATTGTTGTTAAAGTCAGCATACCAAGCTATTGGCTGCAGCAGAAAAATCATGTGTAGAACCACAGGAATTTCAACACGTTGACTATTGTTGCTTTGCTGCTTAGAAGCAGTATTATGGTTAGATCAGCCCTGTATATTAAAAAATCTGCATTGTATGCTTATGTTTTATTGGTTTTGCAACAATAATAAAAACATTTTGAACCATAAAAAAGATGGATCAGACTTTTTTCAAAATCTAGGGTTGTTTAAATCATGGATTTGAACTGTCAGCTCAATGAAACACTATGAAAAATGAGCACACTGATCAATTATAAAGCTATTATGGAAAGTATATACACTGTTTACAGTCAATCTCCCAAGACAAAAATGAGTTTAAACAATTGCTACATCTTTGAGTGTTCAGTTTACAAAATTTGTTGTATTTAGACGTTTAATGAGTATTTGAGCAGCCTTTAGACAGTACAGGCTGCATGGAATACTAAGCTGGACAACTGCACTGGGAACAGAGCTCTCTGCTTCCAGCAGAGAGTGCCCAAATACGCCAGCCTAGAGAACAGCTGATTGCCAGGAATTTAGGATGACAGACCCACGCCCATATACTATTGATGAGCTGTCCTGCGGATAGGCCATCAATAGCTTACAACTAAACAATCCCTTTAATGAATCAATGATTTTTTTTAAGATCTTGCTCTCATATATGATGTCCATTCTTTTCCTACAACTACAAGACAGAGCTTGCACAGTTATTCAAGCAGACACATTAATTAGGTGATTCTGTCCACATACTACTCATGATAAAAGATAAACTTGTGAAAAATAACTTGAAAGTTTATGTATCACTTCAGACACAATAGGCTCCAAAAGAAGCTGAGAAAGCAAAAATGAAATCTGGCAGAAGAAGAAGCCATGTGAAGCCATTTAAAATGTATTACATGCTGTTCTAAGCTACTTTATTTGTGAGTAGAATAAAAATTTGCTTTTTATTTCTCCCCTATCCTAAGACTTTATTACACTATATTTCCCCTTTTCTTTATATAGTGAAGGTAAATATTGGTCTGGAAGTGAATGGACTTATTACTTTAGTGTACAGTACTGCACACTCCATAATAACATGTTTATTCTGATGTAATGAATGTAAATGTCACTTTAAGACTGTTCATTTATTGTTGGTCAACCACACTTTGCTCTTAAAAGTTCGATCTAGGTCGGATGTATGAGTCAGGTAGCCAGTAGATAGGCAGCCTGCAACTGGTAGATAGCTCCTCCACATGGGTTGTTTGAGAGGAGTTGCTATAAAGGAGAGGCATGTGGTAGTCTGGGGAGTTCTACAGGTATGACAGAGCTGTACAGACCATCAGAAGGAGAGAGGAGATTAGCCTTGAGAGTTGGAGATCTTACAGCAGAGAGTTCTAAGATGGAGTGCTAGCAAGAAGGAGCAAGAGCTGAGAGACAGTGCAGTGGGAAGGAGAAGAAAGTGTGAACCCAAAATTGTGTAATATCTTCAGAGAAAGGAAAAGGAACTAAAGTAAAATGAGAGTTTCAGCAACCTAGAGAAAATAGCCAAAACCAGGGGAATCAGAAGACAAGCTAAAGTAACTGTAATTCACTCAAAGAGTAGCTTTGTACTTTAAAGAATAGAAGAAACAAAAAGGAAGAGAAAAGCAGAAAGGAAAGCATAGAGCACAGAAAAGGTTCCCATGCTTATTTACTGTTTGAGAGTCCATCAGTGTTCAGAGAGAATGTCTGCACTTCATGCATGCATTTATTTAAGTCATTATAGCTGAATTGCCTAAGTAAAGTCTACCTCAAAGTAAAGTAATACTGCTTATACTGCAAAAGGCTGAAAAGTCCTTTCCTCTAAAGCAATAAATCGTTTCATGTTTTCACCATTAAATCTGCCTCCTGACGTCCCTTCCCACCACCAAACATCTGCACTGAGGTACAGCACTACACTTCAGGGAAAATAAACTTTTTATTTTATTTTTTCTATTTTTTGTTCTATTATTTTGTCCGGTAGAGGTGTTGGCGTCACGAACTGACAAACTACATCTTACCCTGCTCGACTTTGCGCGTAGCACAAAAATCCAAAAAGCTAATTTACTATTTTTCAGGCTGCATACCGCCATCCATGCACGAGATGAGCAACTAGGCCACTGTGATAACCACCATTTTATGCTGCTCACTCCTCTGCAGGCTGGCTGGTTGCATTGCTATAAAAAAAATCTGGGACTGAAACTGAGTTTTCCTCTGAAACATAGCAAGGGGGAGCTGCTTTATAACACCCCATCTAGAGGTTTTCCAGTTGAGTACAAACCGCACCATATAAATACTGATTAATAGAGAATCAGGAGCTTCTCATATTGCTGCACCTTGTAAATTAGAACCTGTGTGGGGAAATATAACATAACCATCTCCTGAACAGCATTGCAAAATTGTGTTTTTTAAAAGCTGGTAATTCTGAGCCACATATTGCAGATATTTAAATCCAAGGAGAATGGAAAGGAAGGACAACATATCTGTATTTCCGATACCAGACCATTTAATAGATAAGTGGTTAGACAGAGGGAGGAGGTATAATCTGTCACCCAATTGAAGCCCTTGAAATGTGATTATGGGGTAATAATTGTCTGTTACACTATGACTGCTGGTGGCCCCTAAGTTTGACTTTTGTGCATTAGGTCTTCCAAAAATTAATACAAGATTTTGCAAACATTATACAGCTGTGTCCATCCTTACCTTTGCTCAAATTTGGTTAGGAATTTAAATTCCTCATTAAACCAATTCAATATGATATTGCAATATGCTAGCAAAATCCTTTGGATTTCAATTTTGCATTGTGGTCTTTGTAAGAAATAGAGAGCAAAACCCAAATGCAAAGTTCACTTTATGTGTCTCTGTAAGTCCTGTGAGACCACTGCTATGACTGAAGTAAGGAAAGCATACTTGAAGTGACCTCCTTCTTCTATGATAAGGGAAGGTCATGCAGGAAGTCATCAACAATCATCTGCAGGAAATTCAAGTACTGATCTGTGTTAAGAATGCCTGGGATGAACACAGGTCCAACGAGGCGATCACACCAAATTCCAACCCACCCGTTTACGCTGAAATTTGCATTGTCTTCTGGTTGTTTCATGCTCTTACTAGTAATTTGCATTGCCATCTGCACTGAATCTGTGCTTAGCCGTTCACTAACACTGTTCCCCAATGATAGCGGGAACCCTTGACTGCACTGTCAAATGGCTCCATGCATGTATTGTAGCAGAAGGAGGCCATTTGAAGTATACTTTCCTTACTTCAGTCACAGCAGTCCCAAAAGACTTAGAGATACACCGAAAGTGGATTTTTCTGCTTCTCACATGCTACACTTCACTTGTGCAATACAGGGGTCACAACACAAAATTGAAATCTATATTCAAGAGCTCCCAGGGATCCATGAGCCATACTATTGTGTAGCACATCCATGCCTTCCTATTCAAGTACGCTATTGTTGTTTCGATGTAAGACACCAGTACTGAGATTCTGTGCTGCATCATTCTTTTTAACTACTTCCTATATACTTAGTATACCAAAGTATTACATTAGAAAACAGGAGACTGTATTGTGATGTTCCCTAGTGGAAAAAAATATATTATTAAATGTTAAATAAAGTTTATTAGAAAAATATGCACTATAAAAGAAATTAAACCATTTTCCATTATGTGTTTTCATTTTGCTAGGGTAGTTTCACACAGGTTTTTTTGCAGTGTTTGGTGGCATTTTATGACATGCTTTCTAATCAACAATATATACCTACTCCAAAATTGTTGTGTTTAAAGATATGACTCATCTCAGCTGAGAGCTGCCCCTGCGCCAATCAGAGGCAGCACTCACTCACCCATTCATGAATTCATGAATGGGTGTGAGTGAGACCTGCCTCTGATTGGCTCAGCGCTGAGCCAATCAGGGGCAGGTCTGACTCACACCCCCTTCACACCCACTGCAGGCCGGCCGCGCTGAACTCCGTCTGCCGGGACAAGGTGAGTATATATATTTTTTTTATTTTTACACATTTCTGGATGAATTGCAGGGAAGGGCTTATATATTTAGGCCCTTCCCGACAATTCATCCTGCGATCGCCGGCAGCCCATTGCTTTCAATGGAGCCGGCTGTATTGCCGGCTCCATTGAATTCAATGGGCTAACATCGTTCAGCCGGGACAAGGTGAGTATATATTTTTTTTATTTTTACACATTTCTGGATGAATTGCAGGGAAGGGCTTATATATTTAAGCCCTTCCTGACAATTCATCCCGCGATCGCCAGCAGCCCATTGCTTTCTATGGCGCCGGCTGTATTGCCGGCTCCATTGAATTCAATGGTCAGTGCTCGTTTAATCAAGACGAGTACCGCGTGGTGCTCGTCTCGAGTAATGAGCATCTCGAGCACCCTAATACTCGAACGAGCATCAAGCTCGGACGAGTATGCTCGCTCATCTCTACTAAAGACACTTTTTTTTAAGGAGGGCCTTTATGTTACATGACCAGAACTGTGATAACACTCTGTATCCTGGAGGGGACTAGTTACAGAGCTGTATTTTGGCTTGTATGAGGCAAAGCTATAAGATATTGTACAGCTAGACATATTATATGGAAAATTGCTTGTTTTAGAAATTAGATATACCTGTATGTAATGTATCTGCTTTTTGGTGACAAGAGAACGAAAACTTAGCTTAAAGTATTGTCTTCTATAGCCTAAGTATTTCTAACAAACAAATATTAAGTAATTTTGAAAAGACAATTCTTATATATACTCCCTGTGGAGTAACAACCAATCTGGCATAGACAGAAAGAGGTAATGAGAAGTGTAATTACCTAATATAAATGAGCTCAGCAGTGCTTGCTTTCCAGTTTAAAAATACCACCTGTTTCTATTAGCATTTACAAACCTCATTTCAGAATGCCTCTCCTTTCACCAGAAAGCCTCCTTACAATTGAATTTTTGCATTAAACAATGCAAGTGGTTCACATAAAAGAACCAAACAGTGAGCTGCATCCATAAGCATACTAATAATTCTTCGATTAGAATTTGTCTTGCATTTAATAGTGGAGCTGAACAATCTGAACTGGAGTACCCAACTTTTAACAAAATGTAGGTGTTCCTGATTGTTCACTGATATTATACTACATATTAGACTACTACCTAGTTTAACTTTAATACCTTTATGATATTATCAAATGGCGACTACAATATGGATTGCTTAATCTCAATTCTTTATGCATGATTCTGCTATTGGTTTCTCATCCAAAGTGGGACATTATCATGATCCCAGAAAAAAACTTTAGCTAGTCATGAGGTGGAAATTGTTAGCTTCTAAAATGTGCCCAGGAGTTTTGCAACATGAATACAGGCTAAACAAAAAGAGATCCTGAATATACTGACCTTTCAGTATTAAGCTTTATTTACTCAAATCTTCAACTTCCACTATTAAAGGAGTTGTCCTGGAGTTTTACTATTGATAACCTATTGTAAGGAGAATTTGTGTGTTTACCAAAGAGAAGACAATCTCAGATCTCGTGTAGAAGCATGGGCCCTTAGGAGAAATACAAATCACACCAGCCTGTTGCAGTATCGAATGATTTCTAATGTATTCAAAGTTGCATGTTGTTTATATATCATAAATGACATCACAGGAAAAGTATATACCTCCAAAACTACTAAGAATACATGATAGGCTATAACTAAAATGATTAATATACGTTCACACCTTTTAAAGTGTAACTATAACATACAAAGAAACCGTTATTATTTAATTAGGAAGGAATGCAAGGAAGGGGTCTGGAGGAATTTCTGTCCTCTACACTCACTGACATATAGAAATGGTTACATGTAACCCCATCACTACTTATTCTAGCAGGATGCTATATCTTTCTAGTCTACAATCTAATAGCAAAAGCAATTAACTTATATATTGATCTACAATTTTCTTAACACCTATCCTCCCTATGAATAAATCCTGTGTTCAATTAATGCTTTTCCCAGCTGTTACACTACTTCCTCTGTATTTTAGCTGGGGACACACAGCTGGCACTGGTGTGTTCTCTTTTCAGAGGAATCAAGAACGGACCCAAAATGTGTACATTGTATGCTGGATTTATTCTTAATAAAAGCAAAGGAGTTGAGTTTAGAAAAACATTTTGAGAAAAGGGATTGCTCCTACAACCACTGTTTTTCCTACATTTATTCTATGCATTTGAGGGCTCAGTCACACGGTCGCATCCGGGCGCCGATGCGCCTGTCTTCCTGCAAGCTAAGAATGCCGCACTGCAGGTGCGGAGAAATAACATATGACCGGCTCCATTGCCGGTCATGTGTTCTTTCTTCCGGCGCTGTGGAGAGTTGTCCGCATCTGCAGTGCGGCCGTCTTCTTCATGCACTAACACGGGCGCATCGGCGCCCAAATGCGCCCGTATGACTGAGCCCTGAAAGTCCTCCTGGGAAGGTGTGACATTTTGGGGACTGGCTGCACCCTCCCATACTCATCAAGAATTGAGCAATCTCACTCCCATGTATAGAATAGAGAGAGGAGAAAATAAAATAAAATTCCCAAACTGAAACATTGGTTTATAGACTTTGAAACAATCAAGTACATGCTCCGCTCCCTCTTTTTTCCTCTGATCTTTCATTAGCTATCCTCAGGATAGGTCACCAACAGTGGATCAGTGGTGGCACACTACTCAGAATCCACACCGATCAGCTGATTGATGGACCTGCTGTCAATGCAGACAGCAGTGGAAGCAAATAACACTGTCTATATTGCAGAGACCCAGTTTGGTAATGCAGGTACAGCTTCCATTTAATTCAATAGTAGACTTGCCCATGTACCAAACTGGGCTACTGCAATGTTAACAGCACTATCTACTTTCAGAGCTGATTTTCCAGTAATTACTTCATTATGGATTGTGATTAAGCTTGAAAATTTCACCAGGTTGGATAATATGTTTCGGAAATAGAACAAATGTGTCTGCAGTGAGATCCAGTAAACCAAAACTTACAGATGTTCCAAACTCAGATGAAGCAGGCTTTTTTCTCAGCAAACTATAGATAATATTACAGAATTTTCCTTAAATCATTTGAATATTGAGTATATCTTTAATAATGTGTGTAGAGACATCAACTGTAGTCCAAAAGGGCATTTTGAAACTAATCCTGAATGTTGTAACCTCTTCGTAGATGATCCAATGAATTAATTTCAATTTTATTAGCAGCAAACATTTGTAATGTGCTTTTCTCACAAATAATTCAAAGCACAGTGCAGAATTCACTGATCAATTTGATATACTATATTTTCTGAGTATAATGGTACCTTTACTAAGGATGATTGTCAGGCTCATGTGCTTTGACATAGGAGCAGGGCGTAACTATAGGAGATGTGGTTGCACCCCGGCCCAGGAGCCTTAGGGGGCCCATACGGCCTCTCTTCTCCATATAGGCAGCCCGGTACTATGAATAAAGCATTATAGTTGGGGGCCCTGTTACAGGCTTTTCATTGGGGCCCAGAAGCTTCAAGTTATGCCTCTGCATGGGAGCAATAGTTGTTCGGAAATAGAGGCAGAGTGTACTGAAAGATCTCTTCAGGCCGCCCTCCTCTGTTAACTGTAAACAGGCAGCCATTACTTGATGAACGACTGCCTGTTTTCCTGGGCCAATAGTCACTTGGTTTTTAGGTGAGCTAAAAACTAAGCAACCCGACAAGTGAGCGATTACTCGCTCAGTGCCCTGTTAAGGCCCATTTAGACACAATGATTATCGCTCAAAATTCGCTCAAAAGCCGTCTTTTGAGCGATAATCGTTGTGTGTAAATGTTCGCCCATCGTGCAGATTTCATTAAGCCGCCGCTCATCGTTGTCTTTCAGGAAGCCTTATCAGGGATGAGCCTTACCAGGGATTCACAGCGGGATACAGCTGATTCTATTGTTTCAGCTGTATCCCGTCCCTGATAACAGGCTCTGTAGGAAGAACACAGCGGTCCTGCTCTGTCCTCCATACCTGGCATGCAGCTCCCGGCTGTATAACAGCCGGGCTCTCCATGCAGAAAACATCTGGATGCAGAAGACAAGTGGGGACACCCCGCTTGTCTTCTGCAGCCTCCGCTCCAAGCACCGGACTGTATAACAACCGGGTGCTGGAGCGGGAAAACAGCTGTATGCAGAAGACAAGGGGGGACACCCCCCTTGTCTTCTGCAGCCTTGGCGGACAGCGCAAGGTGATCGCTCATCTTCAGCAATCATCTTGCGCTGTAAATGACACAACGATGATCGCTCAAAAGTTGCTTGAGCGACATCTTTTGAACGACTATTGTTGTGTCTAAATCAGCCTTTAGTGGCCATGTGTACATTGCCCTATTGTCTGAATTTGCTGCTTTCAGCAATTGTTTTGGCAATAGTTGCCCCCTGTAAAGGTACCTTAAGATGCATTTTAAAACAAGAAAAGATCCTGTTAAAAAGTATGTCCATCCTATGCTCTGAAGTGCTAGACCATGATCACTCTGTTTACCGAAATAATCTGGTGGTACCACAGCATTGAAGAGTGCAGTGAAGCAGGAGACATTGCATCTCATCTTTCACGCTTTAGCTTGTCCTCTGCTCACATGCTGCCTGGTGTAGTGGCCCAAAATAGTGGGGCCCCCACAGCACTTATGTGACTAATATTTTCTGAGCTGTCTGTGTCAGTCTATGTGTCTTGTCTTATGTAGGTTATCTGTGTGTATCATTAACAACCCTTTGTCTGGCGTTGATATAGGTCTGTTTTGTGTTTGTATGCCTGAGAGATATGATACTAAAGGGCAACTTCAAGTCGCAGCATCACAGAAGAATTTGGAAGTATAAATTTATGGCCATGTTTGATACCCTCAAGAATGAATGAACCTCGGCCCGGGGTTCTTACATAAGTGGAGCATATAAAAGGTCTGAAGGCAGTCAGGAGGGATGTCCTTTTCCAAATCATTGTTTTTTTTTTTGTTTTTTTTAAACTGCATAAAAATTCAGAAATTGATTTGTAAGAATGTTGTCATCCAATAGGTGGTGATGCAGAGGTATTTTTCTATCTCCTTCTAGGTGCAGGTTAAAGGAGAAATAAGACACATCATAAAACTGTCACATTCCTGAGCTCAGTGGACTGATTAAGTATTTTTCTCTCAGCTCAGTTTGTCTAATGTTCTAGGATTTGGGGGCAAAACAGTCTCAAACGTCTGTGTGTGAACATTTTTATTTAGATCAAGAGGGTTGTCCACTCTGCATTTGTATATTATATATGTGCCCCATCCAAACCAGTTTCATTAAGCCTGATGAAGGGTCGATAAAAGACCCGAAAGCTTGCTCTAACATCATGTATTTTTGTTAGCATTTAAAAGGTATCATATGTACAAGATTACTTGGTTTCTCCTACTGAGAACAATCGCACTTAGCTATACTAGCCCACACGGTGTTCTGCCTATCACTCCTTAGCTAGTTCTTGATTGGCTGCAGGGTTTTCAGTTGCTCAGGATTGGTTAGGGGAAGGAGATAAAAAAGGTCAGACATCAGAGTGGGAGGAGAGAGAAAAAAACGGCTGGAGAAAAGAAGAGTGGGAGCCTTGATGGTAGTCAGCCCTGAGAATGGTTCGGTGGTTCCTGGGCCTAAGCGCTTTGGGAACTCGTGACTAGCTCACTAAAGGGAAGCCGATTCTCAATAAGCTACATCTGGCGGACAATAAGTAGTGGAACTGGCCACAGGAGAGTCTTTTTGCACCCTACCAATTTACATCTAAGTAAGGGCCGACCCCGTGCAACCAGAAAGTAAAACGGGCCTTGGTATCATGAGTGATTTACGACCCTGTTAGGGAGAAGTCATTTTTCCTTCAACAAGTCCTGTCAGTTTCCTCCACAAGTCACTGCTCAGAGCAAGGTTCAGATAACTTAGACTGGTCACTTTAGCTATCCATCAAAGACAAGTAGAAATAGACTGTGGGAGAGAGTTTCAGCAACAAGGTCTGTTGTTAAATATCTGTGTAAAATACTGTTGGAGATTCTATTGTCTAAAGAAACTGTTTAGTGGATGTTAACTTCTATAACTTGCAAGCTATAGTAAAACTATGTGCCTCCGGTTTTGCAAAGATTGATTTGGCTTGGACTTTAAGTATCTGGCAACGTTATTCTCAGAGGTACTGGCATCATCTGACAACTGCTTAAACCCTCTTTGTCAAATAATCCGCCTGCTGGGTGAGCCATCGCTGAAGGTAGGGTAGCAGCCACTGTGACACAAGCTAAGGTTCCCACTCAAGCTAACCCTGCCCTCTTAAGGCCACCACACTGGGACACTGCAGAGCAGTACTGTACTCCACTGCTGATGGTCTCATGGAGATAATTTCCTCTGTTGATAACTATGACTGTCACTGACTTTATCTTCCTGCTTCCAATTAGTGACTGTGATTTACAGTGTGCTGCTGGAGAGAAAGGGAAGGTTAGCAGCATAGGCTACATGGATTGCTTTCTGCTGGCCATAGTGAGTGGGGGTGTCAGCAAGGCTTACAGCTAGAAAAACAGATATAGCAAGTTTGAACACACTGCTCCTGTTGTGTATATTGTACACAATAATTGCACTTTTTAAATGTTTATCCTGTAGTCTTGCATTCTACATGTAGATCACTAGTAAAACATCACATTGTACAACCTAGAGAGGATTTTGTGGATTGTGGTGCAGACTTTTCTGCGCCTTAATATTCCACCACTTGTGAAAGTACTTGTGAAAGTTGCCTTAAGTAGATGCTGCTACCCTAGGATAGTTTGTGACAGTAAGGGCTCAGTCACACGGGCGCATCCAGGCGCCGATGCGCCCATGTTACTGTAGGATAAGACGGTAGCACTGCAGGTGCGGACGACTCTCCGCTGGAAGAAAGAACACATGACCGGCCCTGTTGCAGCTGTTCTGAAGTCTTCACCTAGCTTTCAGGCCGGACCAGGGTTTAGCAGTGTCTCTCTCTTTCCTGAAGTTGAGTGGTGTGGTGGTTGGATGAGAGATGTCAGTCCTCACCTGTTTCTGAGTAGCTCTGCTCCTATTTAAGCCAGGCTAGAATTGACCTCAGTGCTGGTCAATTTTCAGTTGATACCTGGATTGCTGCTGAGGAGCACAGCCAGCACTGCAGCTCCTCCACATTAAGCTAAGTATCTTTGCGTTCATGGTGTTCTGTTCCCTTTTTTGTTTCAGGGCTCCCTGGTAGGGAATATTTAGTGGCCCAGGCACGCGTTGTGGGTCCGCACCTGTTGGAAGCGATCGGCCCGCCGAGTAGGCAGGGCCCTCTCCCGGGTTAGGGGTTTGCAGGGAAAGGCTTTCCCCTAGTTTTGTATTTACGTTGCACAGTTGTGCCTTTCTTTTGTTTTTGTATATTGCACGTCTGATAAGGACTCAACAGATTTACCGATACTGTGCAGTCCCTCTATCAGGTCATTAATAAATATATTGAAAAGAATGAGGCCTAATACTGAACTCTGTGGTACCCTGCTAGTAACTATGGCCCAATCAGAGTACAACCCATTTATTACCACCCTCTGCTTTCTATCTCCAAACCAGTTCCTTACCCAGCTACACATGTTTTTGCTTAGACCGAGCTGTCATATTTTTATATCAACCTATTATGCATCACAGTGTCAAATGCTTTTGGTTCCAGACTCTCAGTGGAACTGATATCAGCACAAGAACTATGTATTAAAAGTTTCAGGAGGGTTTCTGTACTTAAGAAGTTGCACACAAGCACAGCTGAAGTGGTGTTGTGCGCTTTGTCAATGCACTTTGGAGCGCTGGAAACATGTTTTATTGACTAAAGTGATCAATGAAATGCTACTATTTTGCAATCTGATGGTTGAATCTGGGCATAGTGCATGTCCAAAGAGTGCTGCCTACATAGTGCCAACCGTAAATTTGGTGGAGAAAGAATAATGGCCTGTGGCTGTTTTCTTTTAGAGGTTGGGCTAGGGCTCTTATTTTTAGTGAAAGGTTATGCTAACACTACAGCATGCAAATACATTTTAGACAATTTTATGCTTCTAACTTTGCAGTAACAGTATAGGAAAGACCCTTTCTGGTTCTGGCATGACTATATTTCTGAGTTCTATTAATCCAACATCAATGAGTGAACTCATAAATGCTGTTTTTGTATGACTGGGAACATATTTCCACAGACGCACAAGATATTGCAAAAATGCTCCCCAGAATAGTAGAGACTATTATAACTGCAAAAGTGAGCCTAAATTAACAACCGCATTTTTTTAAACGGGATGCTTACCAAGGTCACGTAGCTGTGATCGCTCTGAGTCTATATACGTTTATCCATATTATATTATGGCTGTATTTTACTCCTATTACTAGTGTTGAGTGAATGTTTATAAAGTTCAGTTCAGTCGGTTGACGAAATTTCATCAAAAAGTTTGATTAGTTCCAAATTAGTTGGAACCAAACTCGAGCTGGAAGAGTAGAAAAGGGAACACCGTTTTAGTGTTTTTGGCCAATACAAACTGCTCGAGGTTTGGGTTTGCACCAAACTGAACTTTTAGCAAAGTTTAAGTCAAAACAGGGTTTAACTGTTTTGATTCACCCATCACTACCTATTACAGTAAAAATAAAATATTCATCTTTTATAGCATGGTATACAATCTGTTTGAATTAACTCTTAAAGTTAACATTTCAATAAAAAGACTTAAAGTGGTTGTCCAATTGTAATCTGCTGATGGCCTATTCTCAGGATAGGTCATCTGTATTAGATCAGCAGTTGTCCATGACAAGGGTTCCCCATCAATCAGCTGTTCTCTGGACCAGTGCACTTGTCCACTGAGCTGATTACTGCAGGAAGTACACAGCTCTGTTCTCACTGTAGTGGCCCAGGTATTACAGACTACGTTTACATTTAAATGAATAAAAGCTTGTTCTGCAATACCAGGCTGGACCACTGCAGTGGGAATGGAGCTGTTTGCATCCTGCCAATCTACTAAAAAACTACCTATCATGAAGACAAGCAATCTTTAGTTTACAACTGGACAACCCTTTTAAGGATGTGATCCCATCTTTAAGAAGATGTGGGAAGAATCCTTCAGTCATCTACAACTATTTTTACACTATTAATCTGCATGCAAAGATTCCATCCAATTAGTTGAATTGGGAGTAATGTTTTTATTCAAAATCCAAAATGGATAAGCCATGCTGGGTATTTAATTTTTACACGACATTGGAATGAGATTTTGAAAACCGTATTCACGTATGTTATCTTATTTTACTATTGATTTTGAGTTTGGGATTTGTATTTAAATCCATACTTTGTTTGTGAACCCAGCTTAAAATAAAAATATAATCTTTACTCACTTCTAGATATAGCTGTTAGCGCTTCACTATTTTCCTAATTCTTTTTTTAATTTTGTATAAAACTCCTTTTGCAACAGTATTTTATATGCTATTGCTGATTTCTAAGGATGATAAAAATCTAAGATTTTATAACTTCTTATAATAAAATGGAGAAGCAAGAAATTCACAAGCAATTTTCTTTTGCCCATACTTGATATTCTGCTTGAAGAAATATTTCGAGTTTCTAGCAAGCTACACTGTCTTTATGCATTTCTCAGTACATTAAATTATAGTAGCTTTTTTTACTTTACACATCAAATTTAGTAATGTCTGTTACCATTAAGCCTCCTCAAGAGAGAACATACTCTCACAAAAGGTGGATTAATCAGGTGCTCAGTCATCTATCCAGGAGCACCTGTGATTTGTCAGTAATTTAATGAAAGACTTCATTGTTAAAGTAGGGGGTCTGATAGCTAAAGTTAGAAAATGCTGTCATAAGATTTAGTAAGGATGTAAAGTTAATTTGTTTTACTCACAGCTCTATTTCTACTGCATAATAAAACACTACCAAAATGTCTATGTTTACTTTAAACACATATCATTATCCTTCACCCACTATTTACCTCGAGTACCTAAAATATATTTTACAAGATGACTTAATTTTTTGTATTGTTTTACAATATTATATAAATAAAATGAGCTACAATTTAAAATACTTCTAAGTAGTAATTTTCTATTAAAAGTTAAACTACTTATAACATTTAATACAGTATTTTCTTCTATTTAGCCCAAATTATTGATTATTGAGGTTAATTTTGTGTTTTTTTTCTTTTTAACCAACTGCATAATCAGCCCAATTAGTATGTCCGTATTATATTACAGCTTAAAAATCCAAGTAAAATGAAACACCACCCTCCCCCAAGTTATTATATCAAGTAAAGTTAGGTTCTCATCACAAGGTGACTTTATTTTTTTGTATATATACATAAGGAAATTCATCCCACATCTTAAAAGCTCTTTTCACATCTGCACTAGTGGCTTCATCCAAAGACTCCAGTGCAGATGTAGCAAAAAGTGCCTTAAAAAATAACCCAGCATCTTGCGCTTTATTGTCTGGTGAAATATAGGAGACTATGAGGGCCAACCAGTGTTTTTCAGGTCTTACATGTGCCAGATCCAGCACTTCTTTTTTTATTGTTTGGGCCTATGCTTGAAAGATAAAGCTCTTGTTTGAACACAGCCTATGCCTAACTATCACTAAAAAAAGAAGATACCTTAAAATGTAACTCTTTTTTGTAACAAAAATAGTTTATTTTTTTAGCAAACAAGGTGATTCCTTCTTTTAAGAAGAGCAATTGATTACTAGTACCAAGACCTGTCAGTGACAATAATAACATACACTATGTTAGGGTGCGGGCAGACGAGCGTAGGCGTATTTACGTTCGCACGAGCGCAACGTATAATCGCCCGAGCGATCGTTTTTCACCGATCACGACCAGAGCTAGAAAGCGTATTTTCGTTTGTTCCTACTTTGCAAACGGTCTTTTCGGCGATCGAATATGCGTTGGCGCGTATTTCGGTTGCATATGTTCCGTTTTTTTTCGAATTGCCGTTTTTACGCGCCGTAAAATCGCCCATGTGAACGAATACATTCGAAACCATTGCCTCAGATGGTCACGTATAAACGTTTGGTCGCAAAAACGCGCCGTTTATGCGCTCGTCTGCCCGCACCCTTAATGTCTCTCTTTGAATTATGCTTAGCTGATAGAAAAATTGGCTGTGTCCTTAACAGGTTAATAATGTATTTTAATTACTTCTATTTAAATCTGAATCAGTTTTGTTTTGTTCATTTTTAACAGATTTAATTTTAGAGTCATAATTAGGTATCATTAATTTTCCTTTCTACTGAGGCAATTTACTGTAATTAATTTTATTTTAAATTTTGATAAAATTATGCTTAAATCTAGGCCAATAAATAGAGGCAAAGACCACATATATTCACTGTGTATTACTAAGTATAGTTCCTACCCCATATAACCATTTCCTTGTACATTTTATGAAAATGGTTATATTTTATGCAGTTTACTCAATATGCATTTAACTTATAATACCTTGAGAAACACTTAGATACTAAAACAGAGTTTTACTGCGTTTTGTTGGAAAACAAGCAGGAGTATAGCAGTAAAAAAGTTGTATATAAGTGAAAGGGTGTTTAAACTCCCTCTTTACTTTCAAAGTTTAAAAAACATCATCTATCACCCAACTCTGAAGTATTCAATTACAAGAAATGTTAATTGCATTCATTCATTAACAATTCATTTAGGATCTTCATTAAAACCAGCAGGGCTTTAACTAGCCAGGTGATTTGGAAGGCAGGAATCCATGTTCAAAAGCTGCTTTGATTTTGTTTCTGGGCCATTGGAGTGTGATCATCCTGGAGGTGACACTTCCAATCTCTGCAGGAAAGATACAGTCTAAATATCGCTTTTAACTCAAGTGCAAAAACCTTGGCGTCAATTTATAAATTTGCTCATATTTCTTTTTTGCCTCTGTTGGATACCTTTGCCTATAAGCTATTGAAACGAGTCTTTACTATGTTACTCATTTTTTTCTTGCATTACTTGTAAGAAATACATCTAAAGAAATCCATGATATGCAAAGAATTAGTTCTACACTACTTAATAACAAGTTTCTCTTATTAAAGTAAAAACTGAAATAAGTATAAAAAGTACTATGTTGCAATATAAAACAGAAGAATTTATTTTGATTTTGTATCAAATTATTAAAATAATACGTTTATCATTTCCAGAGGACTTCATAAGTAAAATGCTTTTCAAAAATACAAGTTCTGGTAGTTTATTTTTTGTCAATTAACAAAATGCAGAGTGCATGAAAAAATAGAAATCTAAATCAAATCAATATTCAGTGTGACCAACCTTTGCCTTCAAGACAGCATCAATTCTTCTAGGTACACTGCACAATGTCATGGATTTTGTAGGTTTATAGGCAAGGATTATAGTTAGGTGTATGATTAACCAATTACACCAAATAGGTGATAACTAGAGATGTGCGAGCACCAAAATGCTCGGGTGCTCGGTACTCGGGACGAAAATTTCGCGATGCTCGAGGGTTTGTTTCGAATAACGAACCCCATTGAATCAATGGGCGACCCGAGCATTTTTGTATGTCGCCGATGCTCGCTAAGGTTTGTGAAAATCTGGGCAATTCAAGAAAGTGATGGGAACGACACAGCAACGGATAGGGCAGGCGAGGGGCTACATGTTGGGCTGCATCTCAAGTTCCCATGTCCCACTATTAAGCCACAATAGCGGCAAGAGTGCCCCCCCCCCTCCCAACAATTTTGACTTCTGAAAAGCCCTCATTAGCAATGCATACCTTAGCTTAGCACCACACTACCTCCAACAAATCACAATCACTGCCTGCATGACACTCCGCTGCCACTTCTCCTGGGTTACATGCTGCCCAACCCCCCCCCCCCCCCCGCACGACCCAGTGTCCACAGCACACACCAAAGTGTCCCTGCGCAGCCTTCAGCTTCCCTCATGCCACGCCACCCTCATGTCTATTTATAAGTGCGTCTGCCATGAGGAGGAACCGCAGGCACACACTGCAGAGGGTTGGCACGGCTAGGCAGTGACCCTCTTTAAAAGGGGCGGGGCGATAGCCCACAATGCTGTACGGAAGCAATGAGAAATATAATCCTGTGCCACCACCATCAGGAGCTGCACACGTGGGCATAGCAATGGGGAACCTATGTGCCACACACTATTCATTCTGTCAAGGTGTCTGCATGCCCCAGTCAGACCACGTTCTTTTATAAATAGTCACAGGCAGGTATAACTCCGCAATGGGAATTCCGTGTGCACCCACAGCATGGGTGGCTCCCTGGAACCCACCCGCTGAACATAAATGTATCCCATTGCAGTGCCCTGGACAGCAGAGCTAACGTCAGATTAAATGCAAGTGGGCTTCGGCCCACACTGCATGCCCCAGTCAGACTGGGGTTTTTTATAAGTAGACACAGGCAGGTACAACTCCCTATTGTGAAGTCCGTGTGGACCGACAGCATGGGTGGCTCCCTGGAACCCACCGGCGGTACATAAATATATCCCATTGCAGTGCCCAGCACAGCTGATGTAACGTCAGCTTTAATGCAGGTGGGCAAAAAATTAATTGGATTACACTGTAGGCGAGGGCCCAAAAAAATTGGTGTACCAACAGTACTAATGTACCTCAGAAAAATTGCCCATGCCCAAGCAAGAGGGCAGGTGAAACCCAATAATCGCTTTGGTTAATGTGGCTTAATTGGTAACTAGGCCTGGAGGCAGCCCAGTTAAAATAAAAATTGGTTCAGGTGCAAGTTTCAACGCTTTAATGAGCATTGAAACGTATAAAAATTGTTTACAAAAATTATATGACTGAGCCTTGTGGGCCTAAGAAAAATTGCCCGTTCGGCGTGATTACGTCAGGTTTCAGGAGGAGGAGCAGGAGGAGGAGGATGAATAGAATACACAGATTGATGAAGCAAAAAGGTCCCCGTTTTTGATGATGATAGACAACGATGCTTCCATCCGCGGGTGCAGCCTACGTATTGCTTAGGTATTGCTGCTGTCCGCTGGTGGAGAAGAGAAGTCTGGGGAAGTCCAGGCTTTGTTCATCTTGATGTGTGTAAGCCTGTCGGCACTGTCGGTTGACAGGCGGGTACGCTTATCCGTGATGATTCCCCCAGCCTCACTAAACACCCTCTCTGACAAGACGCTAGCCGCAGGACAAGGAAGCACCTCCAGGGCATACAGCGCGAGTTCAGGCCACGTGTCCAGCTTCGACACCCAGTAGTTGTACGCGGCAGAGGCGTCACCGAGGACGGTCGTGTGATCGGCTACGTACTCCCTCACCATCCTTTTACAGTGCTCCCGCCGACTCAGCCTTGACCGGGGAGCGGTGACACAGTCTTGCTGGGGAGCCATAAAGCTGGCAAAGGCCTTGGAGAATGTTCCCCTGCCTGCGCTGTACATGCTGCCTGATCTCCGCACCTCCCCTGCTACCTGGCCCTCGGAACTGCGCCTTCTGCCACTAGCGCTGTCGGATTGGGATTTTACCATCAGTTTGTCCGCCAGGGTCCTGTGGTATAGCATCACTCTCGAACCCCTTTCCTCTTCGGGAATGAGAGTGGAAAGGTTCTCCTTATACCGTGGGTCGAGCAGTGTGTACACCCAGTAATCCGTAGTGGCCAGAATGCGTGTAATGCGAGGGACTCGAGAAAGGCATCCTAACATGAAGTCAGCCATGTGTGCCAGGGTACCTGTACGCAACACATGGCTGTCCTCACTAGGAAGATCACTTTCAGGATGCTCCTGCTCCTCCTCCTCCTCTTCCTCAGGCCATACACGCTGAAAGGATGACAGGCAAGCAGCATGGGTACCCTCAGCAGTGGGCCAAGCTGTCTCTTCCCCCTCCTCCTCATGCTCCTCCCCCTCCTCCTCAACGCGCTGAGATATAGACATGAGGGTGCTCTAACTATCCAGCGACATACTGTCTTCCACCGCCTCCGTTTCCGAGTGCAAAGCGTCTGCCTTTATGCTTTGCAGGGAACTTCTCAAGAGCCATAGCAGAGGAATGGTGATGCTAATGATTGCAGCATCGCCGCTCACCATCTGGGTAGACTCCTCAAAGTTTCCAAGGACCTGGCAGATGGCTGCCAACCAGGCCCACTCTTCTGTATAGAATTGAGGAGGCTGACTCCCTCTACGCCGCCCATGTTGGAGTTGGTATTCCACTATAGCTCTACGCTGCTCATAGAGTCTGGCCAACATGTGGAGCGTAGAGTTCCACCGTGTGGGCACGTCGCACAGCAGTCGGTGCACTGGCAGATTAAACCGATGTTGCAGGGTCCGCAGGGTGGCAGCGTCCATCTTGGACTTGCGGAAGTGTGCGCTGAGCCGGCGCACCTTTCCGAGCAGGTATGACAAGTGTGGGTAGCTTTTCAGAAAGCGCTGAACCACCAAATTAAAGACATGGGCCAGGCATGGCACGTGCGTGAGGCTGCCGAGCTGCAGAGCCGCCACCAGGTTGCGGCCGTTGTCACACATGACCATGCCCGGTTGGAGGCTCAGCGGCGAAAGCCAGCGGTCGGTCTGCTCTGTCAGACCCTGCAGCAGTTCGTGTGCCTCTTCTCTCCTAAGCTGAGTAGTTTCAGCACGGCCTGCTGACGCTTGCCCACCGCTGTGCTGCCACGCCGCGCGACACCGACTGCTGGCGACGTGCTGCTGCTGCTGACACATCTTGATTGCGAGACACAGGTTGCGTTGGAGGAGGAGGAGGAGGGTGGTTTAGTGGAGGAAGCATACACCGCCGCAGATACCAGCACCGAGCTGGGGCCCGCAATTCTGGGGGTGGGTAGGACGTGAGCGGTCCCAGGCTCTGACTCGGTCCCAGCCTCCACTAAATTCACCCAATGTGCCGTCAGGGAGATATAGTGGCCCTGCCCGCCTGTGCTTGTCCACGTGTCCATTGTTAAGTGGACCTTGGCAGTAACTGCGTTGGTGAGGGCGCGTACAATGTTGCGGGAGACGTGGTCATGCAGGGCTGGGATGGCACATCGGGAAAAGTAGTAGTGACTGGGAACCGAGTAGCGCGGGGCCGCCGCTGCCATCATGCTTTTGAAAGCCTCCGTTTCCACAAGCCTATACGGCAGCATCTCCAGGCTGATCAATTTGGCTATGTGCACGTTTAACGCTTGAGCGTGCGGGTGCGTGGCGGCGTGCTTGCGCTTGCGCTCAAACAGTTGCGCTAGCGACGTCTGGACGCTGCGCTGAGAGACATTGCTGGATGGGGCCGAGGACAGCGGAGGTGAGGGTGTGGGTGCAGGCCAGGAGACGGTAGTGCCTGTGTCCTCAGAGGGGGGTTGGATCTCAGAGGCAGGTTGGGGCACAGGGGGAGAGGCAGTGGTGCAAACCGGAGGCGGTGAACGGCCTTCGTCCCACCTTGTGGGGTGCTTGGCCATCATATGCCTGCGCATGCTGGTGGTGGTGGCTCCCCAGCTGATCTTGGCGCGACAAAGGTTGCACACCACTGTTCGTCGGTCGTCAGGCGTCTCTGTGAAAAACTGCAACACCTTAGAGCACCTTGGCCTCTGCAGGGTGGCATGGCGCGAGGGGGCGCTTTGGGAAACAGTTGGTGGATTATTCGGTCTGGCCCTGCCTCTACCCCTGGCCACCGCACTGGCTCGGCCTGTGCCCACACCCTGACTTGGGCCTCCGCGTCCTCGCCCGCGTCCGCGTCCTCTAGGCCTACCCCTACCCCTTAGCATACTGTATTACCAGTAGTGCAGAAACAGAACGCTGTAATTAAATGTGCCGCTTATTGGCCTGTGGTTGGAGGCTGACTTCGCTTACGGAACGCACAGCAGAGCCAGGAAAGAATTTTGCGCAAGCCTGCTGTAACACTTAGCTGGCTGCGTATGAATTAGGACAACTACCCCCAGCAGAGACGCAGTACACTGAGGACAGTCACAGGCAGCCCAAATAGATTTTTTTTCCCAAATGTTTTTGGAAAAGCCCACTGCCTATATAGACTGTATATGTCTTCTGTTCCTGCCTCACCACTACTGGCCCTGGACAATGTAAAATTACTGCAGACTGTTTCACTGTGGACAGGAATACAGCGGTGATGTAACAGGCAACACAGAGCCAGGAAAGAATTTTGTGCAAGCCTGCTGTAACACTTAGCTGGCTGCGTATGAATTAGGACAACTGCCCCCAGCAGTATCGCAGTACACTGAGGACGGTCACAGGCAGCCCAAATAGATTTTTTTTTCCCAAATGTTTTTGGAAAAGCCCACTGCCTATATAGACTGTATATGTCTTCTGTCCCTGCCTCACCACTACTGGCCCTGGACAATGTAAAATTACTGCAGACTGTTTCACTGTGGACAGGAATACAGCGGTGATGTAACAGGCAACACAGAGCCAGGAAAGAATGTTGCGCAAGCCTGCTGTAACACTTAGCTGGCTGCGTATGAATTAGGACAACTACCCCCAGCAGAGACGCAGTACACTGAGGACGGTCACAGGCAGCCCAAATAGAATTTTTTCCCAAAAGTTTTTGGAAAAGCCCACTGCCTATATAGACTGTATATGTCTTCTGTCCCTGCCTCACCACTACTGGCCCTGGACTATGTAAAATTACTGCAGGACGCAATGCTCTGGACGCAATGCTCTGCACGGACGATATACAAAAAAAATAAAAAATGTGCAACACTGCAAAAAGCAGCCTCAACAGTACTGCACACGGTCAGATGTGGCCCTAAGAAGGACCGTTGGGGTTCTTGAAGCCTACAATAAATCCTAACACTCTCCCTATGGCAGCTCCAGCATTAGCAGCACTTTCCCTGAGCTATGTCTGAATGCATCTGTGGCGAGCCGGGGGAGGGGCCGATTTATATACTCGGGTGACACCTGATCTCGCCAGCCACTCACTGCAGGGGGGAGGTAAAGGGCTTGAACGTCCCAGGGGGAAGTTGTTATGCCTTCCCTGTCTTTCTATTGGCCAGAAAAGCGTGCTAACGTCTCAGAGATGAAAGTGAAAGTAACTCGAACATCGCGTGGTGCTCGTTTCGAATAACGAGCATCTCGAACACGCTAATACTCGAACGAGCATCAAGCTCGGACGAGTACGTTCGCTCATCTCTAGTGATAACCATCATTATTTTAATATGCATGTGAAACACAGTCATTAACTGAAACAGTTGTGTAGAAGGGTGAAGAGTAGCCACATTCTGCTACAAAGGGGAGTTTGTGGAAGATAGTTTCATGTCCCAAGTCATACAGCATGGCAAAGCTGAGCACAGCAACAAGACACAAGGTATTTATACAGAATTAGCTAGGTTTCTTCCAGACATATATGTCAAAGTAGATTGGTGTTTTAAAATGTGCTGTTCAAGCTCTTTTGTAGAAAGATAAATAAGCAACTAACTTGAGGACCATAAACACAGTGGTCAGTCAAGGAAACATTATAGTAGATGAAAGATATATTATGCTTACTTGCTTTTGAAGTTGGAAGATGCTCAGCAGTGCTATCAGCTCAGAACTTGCAGAACCCAGTGGGACCCAGGTACATCCATCTACTGTTTTAAGAAGTTTGGCCCTAAGTGATTTTCACGGAAGAATTGTGGCCAAAAAGCCATACCTTAGATACAGAAACAAGACCAAGTGATTAAGCTATGCATGAAAACACAGGAACTCAGCTATAACTCTGAAGATTGTGTTCATAATTCATAGTCTGGGTTCCAGTTTACCGGTGATATTATAACAAGCTAGTGGTGGCAGCATGTGTATGTGTGCAGCATTTTAGAGCACTGGAGTGCATTAGAACAGACCAAATGGTGATTTGAGCTTTTTACTTTGCATGCGTGCAGAAGTTCAGAAAAGCTGGGTACAAATCATTCTAATGACTCCAAGCTTGCAATCCTGCTAGAGTGATCGATCGAGGCTCGGCCATGACAAATTGGTAGCATCGAGGTGCTCAAGTAGTCAATCCATGAGTAATAAATGACAGAGGCAGGGTCGATAGGTATCGCCCCCTCTATCTATTTGCAGGACAGCATGGACCTACTAAACAAACTATCAACCATAGGTCCGTTCCCCCAAGGGCACCATCCTGGCCACCATGGATGTTGAACATCCATACCATCTTACCATTTTTAAATCAGGGCTACCATCCCACCATAATTGATGACCAAATCACCAGAGCCATCAGGATACCCAGAAATCAACTACTCCAATACATAGAGAAGGAAGGAAACAATTATGTATATTTAGTAGTGACCTACAATTTACAGCTAGAGGTGCTAAGAAAAACCATAAAGAAACTCCATCATACTATACACAAGAATGACCATCTGAGAACCATATTCCCAGACCCTCCCTTTCTGTGTTATAGGTAACCTCCAAATTTGAGGAACTTTATAATCAGGAGTGCATTGCCCTCTTACACACAAAAAGAAACTTATCCCTGCAACGTAAGGTATACAAATCCCCAACACACAGCAGGATTATAAGATCCATGGGGCATTCACAAGTTCCACATCCAATGTTGTGTGCCTGATCCTGTGCAGTAAATGTTCTGTTGAGGGACTTTATGTTGGAGAAACAGGACAAAAACTGAAAGCGAGAATGAGATCTCATGGCCACACAATTAAAGAAGGAAATACCTGTGGCCAAGCAATTTTCTAGTCACAGACACAACATAGAATAAATGAAAGTCAATTAAAAGGCAATTTTCAAGTCACAAAGCCATAGAAAAATTTTGATACAGGGTTAAATTCTTCAAGAGGATTCATGTGTGACTGGGAAGTATGAGACATCTATAGCAGAGATAACACACAGGCCTTGTGACCCCCAAGCAATAATTCAGGGAACACAAAACCTTCACATCCTTATCAGTGGACTAATTAAGTATGTATTTATTTCTCTACTCATCCTATTGTGGTATTATTTTAAGTGCACATTAATCACATCCATGTCTGTGCCTTGTCAAGTATGTGTATATATATATATATATATATATATATATATATATATATATATATGCCGCCTCTTCGAATCTAGTTCAAGAATCCTGAGAGGTTCAAAAGCTCGCAATAACATCTTGTATTTTTGTTAGCCATTAAAAGATATCATATCTATGAGATTGCTTAGTTTCTCTTGCTGGAAACAATCACATTTTAACACAGGAACTGGGATGCAAAAAATGACAGCAGGTACTCTAGACTAATAAGTCAAAATTTGAAATATTTGGCTATAACAAAAAAGCAGTTTGTTCACTGAAGGGCTGGAGAGCAGTACAATAATAAGTGTCTGCAGGAGATTCCATGCAAGTTTGGGGCTTCATTTCAACAAATAAAGTTGGGGATTTTGTCAGTTTTAATGGTTTCCTCAATACTGAGAAATACTCAGTAAATACATACTTATTCATCGTGCAATAGCATCAGGGAGGCATCTGATTACTGCCAAATTTATAATGCAGCAGGATAATGACCCGAAGGCTTTAGTCACACGGGCGTTTTTTCCCGCGATTTGTGGATCGCATGACGGATGCGCATCCGCAAATCGCGTGACCGGGGCCGAAAAATCGCCCGAAAATACTGCTCTTAGCCGCGTTTCAAGAGCTGTCCAGCGCATTGAATTCAATGGAGCCGGCAATACAGTTAGTGCTGCCTCTAAGCCAATCAGAGGCAGCACTCACTCACCCATTCATGAATTCATGAATGGGTGTGACTGAGAGCTGCCTCTGATTGGTCAGGCTGTGACCAATCAGAGGCAGCTCATTCAGCAGGCGGGGATTTTAAATCCCCAGCTGCTGAATACTACAGATTAGTTCAGGAGAACTGCCGCCGGCACCGGCTGAACTCCGTTTGCCTGGACCAGGTGAGTATATATTTTTTTTTTGTTTTTACACATTTCTGGATGAGTTGCAGGGAAGGGCTTATATTTTTAAGCCCTTCCCGAAAATTCATCCCGCGCACGCCGGCAGCCCATTGCTTTCAATGGAGCGGGCTGTATTGCCGGCTCCATTAAATTAAAGGGGCAAACATCATCCTTCTCTGCCACAGCTGTTACAGCTGTGGCAGAGGAGAATGATTTGTCTACTATATGTTCTCAATGGGGTCGGCGCTGCTGCCGCCGGCCCCAGTGAACGCATATAGAGAAGAGAACAGGAATTGGAGATCGTAGATAGGTGCGATCTGCGATTTCTGTTCTATAATTTATCGGACAAGCGCATAAAAAGCGCTCATGTGTCCGATACCATTGCAAAGCAATGGTTTTATAAAATCGCCGGACGCATGCACATGCGCAAATCGCGCGACAAAACGCCCGTCTGACTAAGGCCTAAGAATATATACTGAATATAATGTACTATATATAGTATATGGCAGTTTGACGGAGTATTAATTATTTTGAATTTTTGAAAGATCTTCCTATGTCTATCATTCCTGTTAGCAACAGCTATATCTAGTGCCCTCAAAAAAATACTCTTTTGTACTTGCAAGTAAAGAGCTTAAGCATACTATGTGGATCTGGTTGGCAAAACAATGAATTAAGAAAACATTGCTAGAGGGAGCTGGTCATTTACCTTTCTCCTTATTCTCTCTCTGAACCCTGATGTTTGGAGTCATGCACGTTTTGCTTGGTTTTGCTGCATGCATGAGGTTCTGGATGGGATTACCTTGTCTGGTAGTGTGAAATGTGTCCTGTTTTGCTTCTATGCCATTTACAATCTATGGTGAGCTGGGCCCCTAGGTTCCAGCATGGGGTCCTTCTTATTGAGACAATACTCCACTTGCAGGCAGGACTCCCTGGGGTTTGAGTTGTCTTGTTAAAGTAGGGACACGCAAGACAATGAGGACCCTTGTCGTGGGCTCATGTCCTTAAGTATCTTGAAAAAAAATATTAACCAATACCTCAGACATACTTTATCTATTCCATCTGCTTATGTGTGTTGCTATTTTAGGTAAGTAATTTTTCAAGTTGTGACTCCTTCACTTTTCTTATTTGCAACCTAAAGAATGGTTGTGCCAAATTTCAAGTTTGCACAACACCAGGAGGTTAGAGAATTAGATTTGGTGAATAACATAGGGGGTCACTTACTTTCACAGTCTCTGCAGTTAGAAATAATGTTAGGAAACCTGCGTATTATTGAAAATCAACAGACATCAGATGTTTTCGTTAACACAAAATTCTAAACACACAAATCAGCACACCATAATATTGGTTGAAGAAAAAGCTATTTTTCTAAAATAGCTAAGTAAATTATCCAACTTTCTGACTGAAGAAATTTATTAAGAGACAGGCTGTTTGGTCAATAAAGCCCACCAACATCCATGAGTTAAAGCAGGTAATTAAAAGGGTTCAACACTTTGGATAACCATACTTGTTAGAAGGGTCCCTTAAAAATAAGCATATTACAAAAGTATCCTGCTTGGCACCTCAGTGATCAGGTGCAATCTTTGAAGAAGGGTTCAATTTTCCTACAGTGCCACAGCAGGGAGAGGGAGCATTGCAAAATCTTCATTTTAATTAAAATGTTTGTGTAATACAGAACAAGGCCTACAGAAGAAGATATGTTTTTGTGACTGCTCTGCTCACTGGCAAAAGTCCAAGAGATCCTGAACAGAGAGTTCCATTTGCTAACCAACAATTCTCTAATACTGTATATGGATATTTATTTTTTAACTAGACAACCCATTTAATGTAAAACTTCTTCAAGATTTATTATAAATGACTGACATGGCCATGCCATTAATCAATCGCAATTTAGGATTATCAATCACGTATCCCCGAATTTGAGGGCAAGATAGGGTTAAACTCCTAAAAAAGGAGAGAGTTAAAAT
Source organism: Eleutherodactylus coqui (assembly GCF_035609145.1). NCBI lineage: Eukaryota > Metazoa > Chordata > Amphibia > Anura > Eleutherodactylidae > Eleutherodactylus > Eleutherodactylus coqui. Next base: position 104,811,846 of record NC_089843.1, read on the forward strand.
GGATTTATGAATTAGATGCTTCTTCTCCATCAGGGTTAAACCTGGAGTATAATGTTCTTCCATATATATAGTTCTAATTACTCGGAGTGTTCACTTTTTTATAACGTGATATTGCATGATGTTAATATTTGTGTTTTTTAATATTATCTTGTCTGTTTTTATTACAGGTTACCTCAGGTTTGAAGGTGGGATGTGGGGACAGAACATCTTGAGCCTCCTAATGTATCCAGTATGGGCATAAAGAATTCTCCTCCTAATGCATCCAATATGAGGTAAAAAAATCTTTCTCGGGCTGTCATATTGTTATGGAAGTCAAAATTGAGATACTATTGCTAGTTCATTGTGATCTTAGGAGTTCTTTTTGATTGACAAACTTGCCCATTTGTTTGAATGTTGAGGAAGTTGTTTTGTAATAAAGTTCTCCTTGATAAAAATAATAATAAAATAAATCATATGACATAAAGCATGGTAATTTTTTTGTGCTAGTTCGCTATACTGTGGTTAGTTGGTTCTAGAATTTTATAAAGGTTATGACCTGAGCTTGATGTATATAGATCTGCATTGATATACAGACACCTCTCCTTCTCTTCTTTAGGTTGTGATGGTTACCAGTTATGCTAGTAGGTGTTAGGGGAAAACTCACGATAGGATAGGAAGCTTGTGCATGCGCACTATAACTGATAGCATCATGGTGATAGTAATGCTGTGCAGGAGGAATCTGCCTCCTTCAGGTCGGAATGGTGACATAGACGCATGTGCAACAGAGAGAGATGGATGCTACAGAAAAGAGGATTAATCAAGAGGATCAATCATTTATGTGGAGATCTAGAAATGAATATGCGTGGTGTCATGGTCATTTTGTGCAGGTACCATACACTCATGACATTATGATGATAGATCTCCTTATATGTATTTATTGGAGGTAAATTAATGGATTCAGTGCCACCACTCCCAACTGTTTGGCATGAATATGTATCACCTGTTTGGGGGAGGTACTGTTTTAATTGGGTAATTGGTATTGGATGTTGTTTTGTATATAACACATGTTGTAAGGGGTTGATGGTAGCTTGAGAAAAACCTTTTTTGTCAAGTTGAAATGTCGCTGTCTGTTTGTTGGAGAGGAATAAAGATGCTATTTGCACTACCTATGCTGCCCGAGCACTTTCTTTGAGTATTTCTCAAAGAGTCACAGTAGTTACTTAACAAGTACTTTGTTGTTGTTGTTGTTGTTAGCTATTCAGTCTTTCATGACCCTTGGTGAGCCTAAAGGCAATCTCCCTCCATGTTTTTCAGTTTTGCACTATTTCTTTCAGTTGTGTGATATCCATGCCAGTATCAGCTTTAACAGTATCAAGCCATTGTGTCTTTTGGCAGCCAGGTCTACTTTTGCCACTGATCTGTCCAAGCATTATAGATTTTTCTAGCTACTTACATGGTCAAAATACATGACTGAGTCTAGTCATCTTGACCTCCAGTGATATATGGTCCTATACCATCCAGGACTTCTCTGTTTGTTACTCTCGCTGTCCAGGTCATGCGCAGCAGCTTTTGCCAGCACCACAGCTCAAATGCATCAATCCACCTTCTATCAGCTTTTTTCATGGTCCAGCTTTCATATCCATACATACAGTTAGGGCCAGAAATATTTGGACAGTAACAGAATTTTCGCGAGTTGGGCTCTGCATGCCACCGCATTGGATTTGAAATGAAGCCTCTACAACAGAATTCAAGTGCAGATTGTAACGTTTAATTTAAAGGGTTGAACAAAAATATCTGATAGAAAATGTAGGAATTGTACACATTTCTTTACAAACACTCCACATTTTAGGAGCTCAAAAGTAATTGGACAAATAAACATAACCCAAACAAAATATTTTTTTTTCAATATTTTGTTGCGAATCCTTTGGAGGCAATCACTGCCTTAAGTCTGGAACCTATGGACATCACCAAACGCTGGGTTTCCTCCTTCTTAATGCTTTGCCAGGCCTTTACAGCCGCAGCCTTCAGGTCTTGCTTGTTTGTGGGTCTTTCCGTCTGAAGTCTGGATTTGAGCAAGTGAAATGCATGCTCAATTGGGTTAAGATCTGGTGATTGACTTGGCCATTGCAGAATGTTCCACTTTTTTGCACTAATGAACTCCTGGGTAGCTTTGGCTGTATGCTTGGGGTCATTGTCCATCTGTACTGTGAAGCGCCGTCCGATCAACTTTGCAGCATTTGGCTGAATCTGGGCTGAAAGTATATCCCGGTACACTTCAGAATTCATCCGGCTACTCTTGTCTGCTGTTATGTCATCAATAAACACAAGTGACCCAGTGCCATTGAAAGCCATGCATGCCCATGCCATCACGTTGCCTCCACCATGTTTTACAGAGGATGTGGTGTGCCTTGGATCATGTGCCGTTCCCTTTCTTCTCCAAACTTTTTTCTTCCCATCATTCTGGTACAGGTTGATCTTTGTCTCATCTATCCATAGAATACTTTTCCAGAACTGGGCTGGCTTCTTGAGGTGTTTTTTGGCAAATTTAACTCTGGCCTGTCTATTTTTGGAATTGATGAATGGTTTGCATCTAGATGTGAACCCTTTGTATTTACTTTCATGGAGTCTTCTCTTTACTGTTGACTTAGAGACAGATACACCTACTTCCCTGAGAGTGTTCTGGACTTCAGTTGATGTTGTGAACGGGTTCTTCTTCACCAAAGAAAGTATGCGGCGATCATCCACCACCGTTGTCTTCCGTGGACGCCCAGGCCTTTTTGAGTTCCCAAGCTCACCAGTGAATTCCTTTTTTCTCAGAATGTACCCGACTGTTGATTTTGCTACTCCAAGCATGTCTGCTATCTCTCTGATGGATTTTTTCTTTTTTTTCAGCCTCAGGATGTTCTGCTTCACCTCAATTGAGAGTTCCTTTGACCGCATGTTGTCTGGTCACAGCAACAGCTTCCAAATCCAAAACCACACACCTGGAATCAACCCCAGACCTTTTAACTACTTAATTGATTACAGGTTAACGAGGGAGACGCCTTCTGAGTTAATTGCAGCCCTTAGAGTCCATTGTCCAATTACTTTTGGTCCCTTGAAAAAGAGGAGGCTATGCATTACAGAGCTATGATTCCTAAACCCTTTCTCCGATTTGGATGTGGAAACTCTCATATTGCAGCTGGGAGTGTGCACTTTCAGCCCATATTATATATATAATTGTATTTCTGAACATGTTTTTGTAAACAGCTAAAATAACAAAACTTGTGTCACTGTCCAAATATTTCTGGCCCTAACTGTATCTATTGGGAAAATGGTGGTTTGCACTATACTACGTTTAGTTGCTATACTGATAGCCCTACTTTTCCAGATTGTGTCCATGTTTAGCACTGTGCTTTCGCACAATGCTATCCTATGTTTTATCTCTGGCATAGATTCTCCAGCATGGTCAATTTTTGAGTCAAGGAAGATGAAGTCTTGCACACATTCTATGACCTTATTGTCGATTTTGATTTGAATGTGGCCTTTTTTTGCAGTTGTCATAATTTTAGTCTTCTTTAAATTCAGGTAGAGGCCCATTTTTTCACTATCAATTTTAATCTTACATATCAGCTGCTTCAGGCCTGCTTCTGGTTCTGCAAGCAAAGTTGTGTCATCCACATAAAGGAGCTTGTTGAGGTTTCTTCCACCTATTTTTACCCCGGTTTCAAATTTGTCTAGGTCCATTTTACACATGATCACTTCCGCATATAGATTAAACCAGGTGGGTGAGATGATGCAGCCCTGTCAGATGCCTTTGCTGATCCCAAACCAATCTGTGTCCCCATACTGTGTTCTCAAAGTGGCTTCTTGATTGGTATAAAGTGATTTTATTAGCTTGACTAGATGTGCCGATTCGTCCAGCTCTTGTAGGGCCTAACATAGCTTGTCATGGGTCATGATCAAAGCAGTCAAAGGCCTTGATGTAGTCTATGAAGCACATGTAGATGTTCTTTTGGTATTCTCCAGCTTTTTCCATGGTCCATCGCAGGTTTGCAATATGGTCGCGGAATCCTGCCTGCACATCAGGGACTGCCACTTCAATTATTGATCTGTCTTTCCTGTATAATTTTGAGAAGGATCTTGCTTGCATGCGGAATGAGGGCTATTGTCCAGTAGTTGGAGCAATTCTGAGAATTGTCTTTCTTTGGTAGAGGAATGAAGACAGATCTTTTCTTGTGCCCATTGTGTGGATGCCGATACTGCCTGGCACAGCGCTGCGATGGTTTTCACTGGTACTGGCAGCAATAGCTCTGCCGGTATGTTATCTATACCTGGTGCCTTATTTTTAGCTAGTTGTTTCATTGCCATAACCACTTCTGACTCCATAATGGAAGGCTCCAAATCCACAGGCTCCACCTGATGCAATGGTCTAGGTATGTGGTTGCAGGCATATAATTCCTGTGAGTATTCCATCCACCTATCCTTGATAATCTGTTGGGCATTTAGTTCCTTCCCATTTTTGCCTTTGATTTTGCTGATGCGTGCCAAGAAAGGTTTTCAGGTCATCTTGACCTGTGGGAGTAAGCCTCATATATGGCCTTTCATGGCTTCTGCTTTAAGTTGCTACAATGTTTCTAGGACATTACAAAAAAATTATACAGGGTTAAATGAAGAGTAATTGAATACTCACCTAGACCAACATATCCCCATCCAGCACTGCGGCCGCGATGCCCACCGCATGAAACCCAGAAGAAGCGATAAGCGGTCACATGTCATTCAGGACTGCTCAGCCAGTCACAAGCTTCAGCTGTGATTCTTCCATGACCAATGAAGCCTGTGAATTGATGAGCAGGCACATGCACAATGAACAGTATATGACCGCCCATGTGGTGGACATCGGGGCTGCAGCGCTAGAAGGGGCGCCATCAGGATAGGTGAGTTTTCAATTTCTTTTCATTTTAACCCTGTATAATTTTTTTAATGTCCCAGAAAACCCCTCTATAGCTGAGGGTAGGGTCACCAGATAAATTCTTAGAAACCTTCACATCAGCTGCTTGTTTTTCTCCTTCATTACAATATTGATCTCTGTCCCAGATCACTGTACGCTCACCTTAATCTGCCTTGTTAATAATTATGGTGACAGGTGTCCATAGTGCATTTACAGCTCTTCTTTCCTTTACCATCAAATTATATTTAACTCTGGTAATATTATCATCCCAGCTATCCATAACTTCCTTCAAGGCAACCTGCATCTTTAGACATTTTTTTCTAACTCTATACCACCTATTAGCTGACTAGGTTTACGCTAAATGTGAAGAAAGATGGCACAAAAAAACACATTATTTGTAGTGCATTTTATATTTCTCAATTGATTTACAGCTGGCAAATGGCTGCAGTGTTTTAAAAAAAAAATACAGTAAAAACATTGTAAAACACTGTGTGAAACTACCTTTAAGCATTAAAAACATTGGAATAATTTATTTCAGTAGAAATACTGTAGTAAGGCACTGATTGAACATTAGCCATTTTAAATTAAAAATAAAGTCATTGTCATTGAACTGTGAATATCAGTTTAGGGTGGCTATAAGGTTTTACTTAAACGCTACACAAACTCTTAACAGGTTAATATTCTTTTCAACAGACATCATAAAATTCTTTCAGGTAAAATAATTTTTACCTCTACATCAGCACAATAAAAATTCAAAATTTTATTGACTGTGTTTAATATAGAGGTATAACTGAAGTGTTCATGGACCATTTTAATATCAAATTTAAAATTGCATTAAGAATAACAAGTTTTAATTAAATACTGTCATAGCCACAACTGCTACTGTAATTAAAAGGCTTGCACAAATGTGTCTAATGATATTGTACTATAAATTTTGGCAGGATAAAATTATACCAAAGAATTAAGATTATGGCAAATTAAATAATTATCTAATCTTAATACAACTAAGTATTAGAAACAAACATATAATACAAAGGAAAGTGGATATTGTTCATAGTGTACAGTGGTTTACGTAAAACACATAGCAAATTTTAAAAAAATGAGTCCATTTTTAGGTTTTGCGTCATGTCACTATACTCTCCCATACCATTTTACGCTTCCTTGTTTGGTAACATTGCAGCATCAATGGCAACCACATCCCAATGCATGTTCTTATAATCGTTTGGGGTGTGCGATTTGAGCAACTGCACAGGCACATTACCCAACCCTAGTGAAGGGGGTATCAAATCTCATGCTCAATTCCTCCTTCCCTTTCATCACTCAGATAGTAAAAGCAACCCTCACTAGCTCTTGCTCTACAGCTGATACAGCCCTCTGTGCTCCCAGTGTAATCTCTCTTTTTAGAAAGGATGCAGAATCTGCTTCCTCTAATAACATTGCTGATAACCCTCCTAAAGGGGTTGTTTTGGTATTTCAATTTCAATATGGGATTGCTTTGTGGGAAAAGACTCTTCTTTGGGAGCACTTTATATTAGTTGCACAGGGATTTGGCATTTTGGAAACTTTTTGAGACTACCAATATTAGTGAGCTTTCTGGCCTTATTACAGCGTGACAGGTAAGAAAATTGTATTTTAATGGCTATCTACATAGTATTAGGATTAGGATCTTGCATTTGAAGTGTGCCTGGCAATGACAAAATTTCAGAAAAAGCATAGTATAAAACATAGCTTCAAGGTACTTTTATTCATGGCAACTATCAGCTCAATATCATTCAACCTGATCTACAACAACTTAATTGCAAGATGGTAAGGACTGGAGGGAGGGAGAAAGCTCGGGACACATCGCAGCTGAATGGGACTGGTAGACAGCAACCTGAGATAGAGAAATATCTTTGTAAACAGCAGACTTCTTCTCCAGCTCATGGTCCCAAGATGGCACCTGCATCCAACTCAGCACACTGCACACTCTAAAAAGCCAGGGGGTACTGTACTGACTCTTTATCTATCTCAAGGAGTTTCCTTAAAAAACACCCTCACAAAGACTTTGGCTCCCATAGCTAGTGAGATAACAGATATAAAAGCAGATATACATTACATAGGGCAAAGAGTGGAGACCTTGGAGTAGGCACAGCAAGCAGATAACCACTTCAGTGCTGCTATGAGGAAACATGCTCCTGCAAAATGCCCAAATAAACCAAGCATATTTCCTACTGGAGGACCAGAAAAATATGGATAGAAGGAAGAACATACGAATTAGGGGTCTCCCTGAAATATTTGATCAAGACTTCTTTCCTGCAGTACTGAGTACCATCTTCACTAATTTGGTATGGCTACAGAGAGCTGACAAAATAATAGTTGAGAAAGTACATAGAGCTTTACACCCCTACTTTATGCCCCAGCTCCTACTGACACACCCAAAGACATTATATGCAGCCTGTTGAGCTACATTGATAGAGCCCTTATTCTTTCCAAGAGCCAAGAACAGGGTGATATAATTTATGAAGGCACTATCTTACACTTTTACCAGGACATGGTGCCATCTACACTAGAGGAAGCACAGAGCACTAAAGCTTTTCATTGATAAATTGAGAAGCTTTAAAATCCCTTACCACTGGTTCTACACTGTTTGGCTTGTCATTTGCCTTTAGGGGAAAAGGGTCACGATCCACTATCCAAAGGACTTAACACCATGTTGGGAAATCCTTTATGTAACACCTATGGACATACCATAGTGGCTCCCTCTCCCTGAGGTAGATGTCCTCCCCAAGCTGCCTTTCCCTGACACATGGTTAGCAGTACATAAAACTAAATTGCCTAAACAGGAGAAATATTCTTTCAAATCCATGAGCCCAAGTAACATCACCTAATAAGTTCGACTGAGCTATAATGTATCCTCATGAATGACTTTTTTTTTCTCATCCTCTCACCTCATTAGACTTTTTATTTGATACACTTCCATTGAAGTTTTGGTGTCATTACTCATTTTTCTGGGTTTTCAGGTTGTTCATTTGATCAGGATTACCATCTTGTTTTTCTACCCTCCCTTCCTTCTCTCCTTCTCCTTCCCCTCTAGCTACCTTTTTACCTCTTCTTCCTTATTATTTATTAGTCTTTTTGTATTTCAATTCATGCTTAGGCCATGCTAAGTGCTAATGCTTAAGGGGCACTTTCAAGTTGTTCTTCGGAACTTTACATGTTCACTGTTTATTTTTAAACAGGTGCTTATCAGAATTGCTAGCTCTCCTCGAAATTACATTATGGCGGGACTTAAACTAAAGTTTGCTTCCTGTAATGTTAATAGCTGCAACACTCTTGCAAAACGCAGTAGCATTTTTTCATTAACATGGAAAGTTAATATAAATATCCTGTTTTCACAGGAAACACATTTTAGGACCAGGCATATCCTCAATCTGAGTCATACATCTTACAACAAATGGTATCATGCCACCTATACAGGCTCAACATCTAGAGGTGACCATAGGCATAATAAGGGTATCCCCTTCACAAACTAATCTTCCATTATTGATCCAGAGGGGAAATACTTGCTACTGTAAGGCCATCTGGCTTCATTGCCTATTAAAATGTGCAACCTTTATGCCCCAAACAAGTGTACTATCAGGTGGATAGTACACCTGGATCAAAGAAATCCTATTGAAAAATGATATGTTTTAAGAGGGCCTTCTGCTCATCGGGAGAAACCTGAACATGGCATTTAGTCCACTTATGTGGCGTCTGTTTAATGCTGACACAAGAGATTATACATTTTTATCAAGGGAGTATAAATCCTTCCAGAGATTGGATTATTTATTATTAAGTAACAATTTTTTGGGGACAGGTGATCGACTCTTCTATTGGTAACATAACAATCTCTGACTATGCCCCCATTTATTTAGCACTATCTATAGCAAATTCCCCAAGCAGACAGTGGTTATGGAAGCTTTACAAAACATTAGTAGACTCACAAGAAACTCTTGGTAGATTTTGTAGGAAAACTTTTTCCAAGCTAAATTTGGCTGCCTCTGTATTCAAGTCATTTACATGGGAGGCATGCAAGGCCTTTATATGAGGAAAGTTCATCTCCCCAGGCTCTTACATGAAAAAGAAATGTTTGCAACAAATCTCTGCCCAGCTTACCTAAATAGTGTCCCTGGAAAAACTTCACAAGAAATCTTTGGCAGTAGTGGAAATAAATTCCTTGATGTTGCTGAGTAACCAACTCAAGGATTTATGAAAAAGCCAATCAGCCAAATCCTATCTCAAGGCAAAATCAAAATGTTATGCTCGTGGCAACAGGGGGGTTGGGGGGGGGGGGAGGGTCGGGTCATGTCAGCTTTGATTAGAAAAACTAAGGAGTCTACCACGATCTCCCAATACAAATCTTAAGTTTATCAAGGACATTGCCAGCACTTTTCATCGTTCTACCATAATTTATTTGACATATGTTTCAGGGAGAGTCTGGCAGAATCCAGTTCAAGGCTTAAAGCTATCAAGTTCTTTTTGGACACTATCGGTCTTCTGTTTGTCTTTCCTGAGGAATTAGGGACTCTTCTGTCACCAGTCACAGCCACAGAAATCAAAGCGGTTTTAAAAACCATTCCCAATGTATGGAGTCCAGATCCGGATGGCTTTCCCATCATGTTAGCTAAAAATTATTTGATGTTCTGGCCCAACCTTTAACATCCTATTTTAATACCATCCTTGAAGGTGCTTTGCCCAACTCCCATTACATTGAAGCTCATATCACCATTCTCCACAAAGAAGGCAAAGACCCTTTATATTGCAGTAATTATAGGCCCATTTATCTTCTCAACACTGATACAAAACTTTGATTCAAATTATTAGCTAATTGAATTGGTCTCCCACTTCTAAAATTGGTCACCTCTGAACAATCCAGATTTATCAAAAAACAGAGAGGGCAGACATAATACCCAGCAAGCCCTGTACGCTATTGAGTATGCCAAAAAGCACAACTTTCCCCTAACTTTATTAAGAACAGACACCAAAAAAGCATTTGACTGGATAGACTGGCTCTATCTGGAACTAACACTAATAACATTTAGATTTCCACAGAAATTTATTAGTCTCATATTAGCTCTCTACTCATCCCCACTTGACTTTGACATACATAATTGTGTTTGCCAGAGCTGCCCTCTCCCTCCCTCTTCATTTTTTCCATAGAAGCATTAGTCCGGACAATATGACAATATTCAGTTATCAGAGGTTTCCATATAGGCAGGGTAACCTATCACACGGCAGTCTTCGTGGATGAAATGCTACTTATGCTCAGGAATCCTTCACAACCCTTCCTGTCTATATTACAACTATTAGAACATTTCCACCCGCTTTCCAATTTTAAAAATTATCTTCCCACATGTGAGTTCTTGTGCATAAACATATCGTCGGTGGAGAGAGATAGACTATCTATAAACTTTCCATTAAAATGGTAATCATCGCATATTACCTACTTAGTGATCAAACTTTCAGTTAACATGGCCACCATTTCTTCCCTTAACTATCTAAGAGTCCTTGGCGAAATTACATCTCAATTAAAAACATTAGATATCCTAATGATCTCCTGGATGGGAAGAAAGAACCTACTTAAAACTTATATTGTCCCACAGCAAAATTTACCTTCTCCAATCCATTACTATTAAACTATCATTTTCATTTTTCAGGAATATCAGAAAACTTTTCTCTACCTTTCTATGGAAGTCTTCACAGGCAGCTCTCGCCCGTCATTCATTCGGGAAGAGCTGCCTGTAACTGGCTGAGCACCTCAGCCAATCACATTCAGCTCTTTCAGCAGATGGGGATTTCAAATTCCCGCCTGCTGATAGATCAGCACCACAGAACAGGGGACAGCAGGAAAAGATGCGGCTAAGCCCCGGCAGCTGAAGCAAGGTGAGTATCTTATTTTTTTTGCTGTTAACAGCACTTTTACTGGATTTTCAGGGAAGGGCTTATATTTAAAGCAGTCTGACAATGAGCTGCGGCTCAGCTAATTCATAAATGCTGCCTGCATGACATGCTGGTTACAATTGGTCCATCCAGAGCTGCTGTGATTGGCTGAACAGTGTTGGATTGAAAAATCACAGCCAACATGGAGGCGGCGTTTTTTGAATTGGATGAGCCACGGCTCAGCTAATTCATAAAAGCCGCCTACATGACATGCTGGTTACAATTGGTCCATCCAGTGCTGCTGTGATTGGCTAAGCAGTGCTGGATCAACCAATCCTAGCTGACGTGAAGGTAGGGTTTATGAATTGGATGTGCCATCAGAGACCGAATGGAGACTGAAGCGTCCCAACAGGACACTTGGTAAGAAGCACACTACAACTCTGTGTCTGATGTTGTCTGTCTGTCTTTCCCGCTTGTCTTTTGTCTTTCTCTTCTGTCTTGAGGCTGACAGTTATATGTCGTGAATGTTGCAGCCTCACTAATGTGGGCGCATGCAAGTTTTTCCTATACTTTAGCATTGAAACTTTGAAGTGGCCTGACAGGAGGGGAGGAATGCAGCAGCATGCAGAGAGCCTCCAGCAGAGGAGGAGGGGGGAGGGGGGACCGATGGGATCCCGAGCAGGGAAGTGCTGTGTAAAGCACTTGCGGAGGGCTTTCTTTTTGTCATGCCAACGTCTCCAATTGTTCAGCTACCCTCCAGGCGGTGACTGATCCATGGGTCCGCATGGATCAGCTGATGAGGAAAATGGAGCTAATGGCTGTTCTCCTCGTCGCTTAGCAATGCATCACTCTTCCTCATTTTGCGCCACTGCACTCAGCCACGCGCCCATAGACTTAACAGAGTGGTCTTACAAGGGGGTCAAAGAGTGGTGCAGGAAAAAGCCTGTAGGCTTATTTATATTAGATATGTTCATGTAGGTTGCGGAACATATGGCCTGAACGAACGTAACACTATTGTTAAAGAGATTATACAGGTTTTGAAAAGCATGTCTGCTTTTTTTCCCCAAAAAACAGTGCCATATCTGTCTACAGCTCCTATGTGGTATCTAGAGATGAGCGAGCACCAAAATGCTCGGGTGCTCGTTACTCGGGACGAAATTTTCACAATACTCGAGGGTTCGTTTCGAGTAATGAACCCCATTGAAGTCAATGGGCGACCCGAGCATTTTTGTATATCGCCGATGCTCGCTAAGGTTTTCATTTGTGAAAACCGGGGCAATTCAAGAAAGTGATGGGAACGACACAGAAACGGATAGGGCAGGCGAGGGGCTACATGGTGGGCTGCATCTCAAGTTCCCAGGTCCCACTATTAAGCCACAATAGCGGCAAGAGTGCCCCCCCCCCCCGCACTGTCAGCGTAAAGATCGTTCTCCTCTGCCATAGCTGTAACAGCTGTGGCAGAGAAGAACGATGTTTGCCCATTGAATTCAATGGAGCCAGCAATACAGCAGGTTCCACTGAAAGCTATGGGCTGCCGGCGATCGCAGGATGAATTGTCGGGAAGGGGTTAAATATATAAGCCGTTCCCTGCAATTCATCCAGAATGTTACAATAAAAATATATACCGGTGTATGAGGCGACGGGGCGTATAAGACGACCCCCCAACTGTCACCTTATACGCCGGCAATACAGTGGAGCAAAGAATAAAAATCATTACTTACTTCTTCTGACGTTCTGCGGCGCTGCTGCAGGCTGTCGCTCCCTGTCTTCTATATGTTCTCAATGGGGTTGGCGCTGCTGCCGCCGGCCCCATTGAGCGCATATACAGAAGATTTATGGCCTTAAGAAGGACCGTTGGGGTTCTTGAAACCTAGAATACTCCTAACACTCTCCCTATAGCAGCTCCAACACGATAGCACTTTCCCCTGAACTAATGTCAGAATGCATCTGTGGCGAGCCGCGGGAGGGGCATATTTCAATACTCGGGTGACACCTAATCTCGCCAGCCACTCACTGCAGGGGGGTGGTATAGGGCTTGAACGTTGCAGGGGGAAGTTGTAATGCCTTCCCTGTCTTTCTATTGGCCAGAAAAGCGCGCAAATTTCTCAGGGAAGAAAGTGAAAGTAACTCGAACATC